>NC_089824.1:202277891-204941641 GCF_035046505.1 Tiliqua scincoides | reverse complement strand
TTATGACAGAATCACCAACAAATTGTGACTGCATTTCATCAGCACCTCCCACTCTCCTGCAGTTCCTCTCCTCTTCATTTCCTGCTTTTCAGATCCAAGGAGTGCAAAGAGGAGATGCAACAGCAGCTGGTCAGTGGTGTAGCGACTGTGTCTGCTGCCTGGGACAAAGACTCTTGGCATCACCCTCCCCCCCCCCCCGCCAAGCACACAGATGCAGATGTAATTGGTGGTGACAGATGACATCACCACATCACTCCCAATTACTTTTAGGTTGTGAGCCGCTGATTTGGCTGCTTTCTCATTGCACTTTGAGAGAGCGGCTGGGTCAGTGGCTCAGTTGAGTGGCTGATTCATAGTCTTGTGTTTGAAGAAACACTTAGAGGCAGTGGTGGTACTTGTAGTCACACAGTGCTGTACTCCCCCCCATTCCTTCCAAAAGAACAGGGCAGTAGAGCGAGACTGCACCCACCGCCTCCTCCAAGTGTCTGAAGAAACATTATAGGTAGCAGCAAGTCGAAGATGTGCTTTCTTCAAATATTGAGAGACAGTGGCAGGTGCAATGCACCACCTTGACTGGCCACATGTTGGCACCCGCTCACATGATGCTCCAGGGTAGAACCCAGAGCGGCCCCCTGACCCCCGCTATCTATGCCACTGGCTGGGGTTCTACCAAGTAAGGGGAAGATTTTTGGTACGTAACCGTAAGTACCAATTGGTCTTAGGCTACATCTTCTCTCTCTCCCTTCTTCACATGCGCATGTACATGCGCACCTGTGCGCATAAACACACAGAGCAAGCAGCTTGATTAGTGTAAGCAGAAAGTCACATTCTGCCTTCCCTATTTGCCCCACCCTCTAGCGGCCAACTCCGTGGTTCTAATACAATGCATGCTGAAGAGACATCTATTGAAATGTTACTCCCTGCTGTGTGGGATGCATGCGCACGTAAGACCTTTTGGGCAGCAACGATGCCAGTAACGCTTAAACTGACCCTTTGCAACAGTGCATTCTACCAAAGCTGTCTCTTTCTCCATCCACTCTTTAATGCGCTTCTTCCACCTTGCAGGTGGAACAAGCATCCAATGTTTACATTAACTTCCCATCTCATTTCTGTTATTTCAAGTTCCCATTTCCACACTGCTGCAGCCTTTAGGGGTTTGCCTTCCTTGCTCTCAGCTGCCTGCTTCACTTTGACTGGCACACCCGATAGACCCAGCAAGGTGTCAAAGCCTTACAGAAAGCTGTCGCGTGGACAGAAAGTGTTTGTGAAGAGCAATTCAAGGAAATGGGCCTCAGTGGGCCGTGCTGCTTTCTGTTGCCTCGGAAGTGGATTGGGGAATGAGAACAGCAGATCACCAGATTTTGACAGAATGAGCACTGACTCCAGAATTGTTTGGCCGTGGTGTTTGCTGCTGTTGTGGGCATGTGGCTGAAACTCTTACATTGATGGCGCATATTTATGCCCTTCTTTCCCACATCTCTGCAGAATTGAAAATGGGCAGATCTGCACATGGGGGAATGAAATGAATCTTAATCCAGACAAAATGGAAGCACTGTCAGTTGATGAATCAGTCCAGCGGGAGTTAGAGGAACAAGCACTTTCCCCTGCTTACTTCCTTCTGGTGCCACATGCTGCATATGACCCCACCAGGTGTCCCGCCTTACTTAAGATAAATAGACAGCTGTTGAACCAGTCTGCACCTCCTCCAAAACTCACAGGGCTCGGTCCAGAGTGCTATCTCTTGGGTAGGCCAACTGGAGCAGCCGCCTTTGGCCCCAGGCTTTCATGACCAATATTTAATAGGGGCCTGGACCCACACCCTTCTGGGAAAGGTTCTGGCTCTGCCCTTTCAGCAGTTAAAACCTGCTAGAGTTTCAACCCTATTTCCAACCCTGGATCCAGTGTGGGTTCCACCACCCCAACCCTGAGGTACCACCAAAGTAGGAGGTTTGAGTTCCAGAGTTGCTAATACCAGGTTGGATCATTAGGGGAGGCAGCTGACTTCTCCATAAGGGAATGAGGCCCAAGAACAAAGTATCTCCTACTGCAGATATTGAGTAAATGTGGCTGGTTCTTATTGTCTTGGGCCTGTTGTAATATTTATTGGACTTCAGTGAAGAGCAGGGCCTCTGAGAGGAATTTTATCAGGGGGTACAAAGTTTCTTTTGGGCCCCTTTGCAAAGGAGGAGGGATGAAACAGGGAGGGTGGTGATGGGTGAGCAGAATGGCGGCAGGGATAGGCAAAACAGGGTGGGGGGAGGGCAGAGACAGCTGGAAAAGTCTTTGGAGCCCAGGTCTACCAACCCATGTGGCATCAGTAGGGTCCCCAGCATCCCGTGAAGGCAACAAGTCTGAGTTGATAGGAAAAGATCCCAGGAAATTTCTGGGCCCCCTCCTTTGACTCCTGGGCCCCCCTTTTGACCCTGGGCCCAGGTACAAATTACTCCCTTCTCCTAGGCCCTGGTGAGGAGCACAGTTGTGCAGAAAACCCCTTCACTGCCAGTTTAGTGGATTACTAGGGCACTTGGATAATCTGCTATTTACAACCTAACAATACTCTCCCAGCAAATGCCACCTGTTTTGCTTAAAAGGAGGAGGCATGCAAAAAATATAGGAAAAGGTTGCCCTCTAGTGGCGACTAAAGGAGCACCTCATAGTACTCAAGTTTCTGCTCAAGGGGCTTGAGGTGAGCCTTACCATAAACTGCATTTCAGTCTTTAAGGCATTGGTGGGTATCTGGACTGCATGGGAGGGGACACAGACATTTGCAAGGGAGATGACTCTGCAGCGGGGAGAGGGTGACTGTATTTTGTGGCCCTTTCCTTTTGAAACAAATTCAGATGGAGCCAGGGGGTGGATCCAGTGTTTGTGTTGGGGGGCATGATCACTACCAACTCCAGAGCCCAGGTCAACCAGGCAAGTAGACCTGGGTTTCTGGTTTAACTTGTGGCCTTCATGGCCAAGGTTCGCTGGGCGGGTAGACCTGGGCTCCTGCCTGGACTTGGAGCCCAAATCTACCAGCTGGGTAGACCTGGGTTCCTACCTAGACTTGGAGCCATTGGCTGGAATGGGAGCCCAGGTCTACCAGCTGGATAGATCTGGGCTCCAAGTCCAGGCAGGAGCCCAGGTCTACTCGCCCAGCAGACCTTGGCCATAGAGGTTATAAGTTAAATTGGAAGCCCCGGTCTAACTGGCAGGTAAATCTGGGCTCCAAATACAGGCAGAAAAGCAGGTCTACCCACCCAGCAAATCTTGGCCACAGAGGCCACAAGTTAAATCAGGAGCTGAGGTCTACCCAGCACGTAGCTCTGGGCTCCAAGTTCAGCCAACCTTGCTGGCATCCCACCCAGTGAGCATTCCCCTGGCACCTGATTTTGCTCTCCAGCCCAGCAGGCGCCCTTTGCTGCTGGCAGACAGTTTGGGAGGGCCACACACCAATGCCCCCCTTGAATTTGCCCCTGGATGGAGCACATCTGTCTATGGAGACAGAGAGCTGAACCAGCTGGACCTTGGTTTTTGTTGGCAAGAGAAATTCTACGATTCTATGACCATCCACATTCCATTCTACCTGCACCTAGCAAACATGCTTGTAAGTGCAGGGGAAATGTGATTTCTCCATAGTGGAGGGACTGATGGGGCCAAAATCACTTAGCGTGCATTCCTATCCACACTTACCTGGGAGTAAGCCCCATTGGCTATAATGGGACTTATTTGTGGGTAGACATGTATAGCATTGGGCTCTTAGTCCCCCAATGCACATGGAAGCTGGGAGACAGATGTATGAATCCCCTGCAGAAACTTCGCAGCAGTCACATGTCCCCCCCCCCCCCCCCGTGCAGTCCACAATAATCCGGAAATACCTAACTGAAGAGATTTGAATAGCTGGTATTTGAGTAAATGTCCTCATCAGAGACAGCACTAAAGTTGAGTGTTGGGAGAGTTAGGACAAACAAAAGAAAATATTTCTTTACCCAGCATGTAATTAGTCTGTGGAACTCCTTGCCACAGCATCTTGCCTAGATGCCTTTAAGAGGGGATGGGACAAATTTCTGGAGGAAAGGTTCACCATGGGTTACAAGTCATGGTAGGTATGTGCAAGGTACAGGTAGGCTGCCTCTGACTGCTAGATGCAAGGGAGGGCACCAGGACACAGGTGGCGTCTGTTGTCTAGTGTGTTCCCTGAAGCATTTGGTGGGCCACTGTGAGATACAGGAAGCTGAACTAGATGAGCCTTTGGCCTGATCCAGCAGAGCTCTTCCTATGTTAGAGTTGAAGGTGAAAGCAGCCACAGCTTCTGACGGAGACCTGATGCAACTGTGCAGCTCTGTTCGAAAGAACAGACATAGTGACACTAGGTGCTTATACTGGCTTGTGAGGCCAAATTCCAGATGGTCCTTGTGGGGGGGGCATTTGTTTTGTGGGGGCCCCACTGCACAGCCCCCCCCCCACTCACCATGATGAGTCAAGCAATGGTCGCCTGGACCAGGCATGGCACCAGGGGGCAGCAGGGGCAGGTGGGCCCAGAGAGCTCTGCTAGCTGCGCTGGCCTACCTCCATGCAGAGTGCCAGCTGAGGATGTGGATAACCCACCCTCCATTGCCGTGCATGGGCCCCCAAGCAAGAGGCCCCATTTCACCAACTTGGTGAAAACAGCCTATCGCTGGCCCTGCTGGCTTACTAAGCATTCTCTCTCAGCAGGGAATTTTGGCCTGGGGCTGTCACTCAGCGGCAGAGGCAGAGCACAGGCTTTTCATGAAGAAGATTCCAGGTTCAACCCTTTGTATCTGCTGGTAGGTCCAGTCAAACCTCCTGCCTGAACCCCTGAAGAGCTTCTCCTAGCCACTGTAGAGGAACAAATGCAGAAGAGTGCGCTCTGAGTGGTGGCCATTGGGCATCTCTGTCCTCTTCCCTTCCATTTTTCTCTTTCCTTTGGTGGAAGGAGCTGCTGGTGTACTGCAAGATAAGGTGGGAGGGTCTTTGGTGTACCACTTCAGGCACCAGGAGGCCTTGGGGTGGCCCTGCAAACACAAGTCTTTGGCACAGCACTAATTGGCCTAGATTAGTGACCGCTGCACTAAAAGAAAATCAGCTGCTCTGCACAGTAGTGTAGCCTGAGGAAGGTGGCAAGGGTGCAGTTTAGTCCAGCTGGTGCCACAATATGCTGTGTAAGCACCCCCTCCCACTTGGTGGGTGCCTGTGTATTATTGTCGCTGCCCTGAATGGCTCCAACGTCTGGGGGGGGTCACTCACACGGCGCATTGCAGCACCTGTTGAAGTTACAGTGGCGCCCCCTCTTGCTGCGCTATTGGCTCTGCATTATTGTAAGCATATCATGTATTGTGGGTAGGGGGGAAACGCAAATTTAAAAGGAACACAAATGTGAGTTAAGAAGAACGTGACAACCAAAATAATGTCCCAGATGCATGACTGTTAGCAGAAGCACACTGGAAATTGCAGTCCCCGTTACAATCAGATGGCGCTGGTGAAAGCGATGCCTTGGCCCTCGTTTGCAGAAGTCCGGGCTCATTTGCAAGTCAACATTCCTTGATTATGTATGCAAATGGGGCCATTTAAAACCACGAGGTGCAAACAAATCTATACCGCATCCAACAGCGGTCCCAGCTTGGCCTGCCATGCGGCTGCACTTTTGCCTCTATTAACTTGAGGTTAAATTGAAATGCTGTTTTTTTTCTCTCCCCCTCCCCCCACCGTATGTATCATTTGGATTAAAAGCCTGAATAATTTGCTGGGAACACAACGGGCAAGGCTGGAATGCTAAACTTGGCTTCAGACAGAAAACAGGTCGACGCTCGCCCAGTTCATAATTTAAACTGAAGTTTTGGAGAAAACAATCAGCGATATTCAATCCCACCTGCTGCTGGGTGAAGGCAATGCCTATCTGGATGAGGGCATAGGCAGGAGAAATATGTTTGCATTAGGGCAGCCAGATGCCAAGGAGGACTGAGCCTCTGCACCTTGAGCAGTTGAGAGCATTGTGGCCGGGGTAATTTGTCAGGCAGGGTCATCAAGAGCTTCCCTTCCTGGAATTCTCTTCTACACAATTAGCAATCACACAGTCCTCTGTATCTAGTCACCCTGGTTGCTTCTTCACTAGCTGTTTAGCCTGGCATGAGCACACTTTGTCAGGGTTGCCTGGGACCTCCCAGTGCCTCAAGCAGCATGCCAAAAATCCTCCTTCTTCCCTGGGGGAATGCTAGTTGCTGCTGCTGCCGCTGCTCCCTGGATTGGGGAGGATGAGGATGAGGGGAGTGGGCAGCAGGTGAAGTATGAAGGAGAAGATAGTGGAGGGCTAAAGCTGGTGCCAGACGTGCTTTGTGCAGCAGGCTGAGTAGCATTCATGGTGCCTGCTGAGGGCCAGAAGTGATGTCATTAGTAAGAAGGAACTGATGTCTTTAAGCGGGTGATAAGCTGTTTTTTTCTCACTTGGGAACTCATTAGCTGCCAATGATAGAATAGAAAATATGCAAAGCTAGATGATATTTTCAAGGTATGGGAGAGCCCAATTATCATGTGGGCTGCTCTTTCAGCAGCACCACTTCTGCCAAGGCATCACGGCGCAAATTGACACCTTGGCAGAAGAGGCACTGCTGAAAAGGCAAAGCTAGCGGATCCCAGATTTCTCCTGCAGACCACCCTTTCAGCAATGACACCTCAGCAGAGGTGGCACTGCTGAAAGGGTGACCCACATGATCAATTGGGCTCTCCCAGCACTGCTCCCAGCAGTGTTCTGCCAGCACTGCTCTTTCAGCAGTGCTGCTCATTCATTCATTCATTCATTCATTCATTCATTCATTCACAGATTTTTACCCCGTTTTCTCTCCCCGCCAGGCATTCAAAGCAGCTTCTGCACATGAGTCACTTGGTACTGCAGCAGTTGGCAGTGCCAAGACAGCCCACTTATCATTGAGGGCAAGGCAAATAAAGAGCTTCGTGGCCATATCCAGCCTATGGGTCTTTGACATCCTTTTAGAACAGGGGTGTCAAACATATTTCCCATAGTGGGCTAAATAGCATTCATGGTGCCTGCTGAGGGCTGGAAGTGACATCACTAAGCAGGAAGTGATGTCATAAACAGATGATGGCCAGAAATCAGCACTTTCTTCTCACACAGGAACTCGTTGGCTGCAAATGACAGAAGACAAAATGTGCAAATCTTGTACATATTTTAAAGCAGGGGTGTCCAAAGTTTTTGGCAGGAGGGCCACATCAGCTCTCTGACACTGTGTCGGGGGCCGGGGAAAAAAAAGAATTAATTTACATTTAAAATTTGAATAAATTTACATAAGTTTACATAAATGAATATATTAAAGATGAACTCATATGAATGAATTAAGGTCTTGCAATAGCTCAATGCCTATAAAAGGCCTTGTACAAAGCAAAGCTGGCCTTTCCTTTGCTGCCGCTGCTGTGTCACAAATATGAAAGAGCAAGCAGTGGAGGGAGCTCTCATCCCACAGCTCACACAAGAGGTCAAACAGTCGCCCTCACACTGAGAGAAGTTGTGTTGGGCCAGTGCGGGCTTCAACAAATCTCTGGAGGGCCAGAGGCTCATTGGAGACTGGGGGCTCCCTGAGGGCCGCATTGAGAGACCTCGAGGGCCGCAAGTGGCCCCCGGGCTGGGGTTTGGGCACCCCTGTTTTAAAGGTATGAGAGAAACCAATTATCATGCTGTGAGAGCCCAATGATCAAGCAGGCCATCCTTTCAGCAGCGCCACTTCTGCTGCAGCATATTTTCACTTTTCAGCTCAGTAGCTGAAGGGTAGTCTGCAAAGTGACACCTTGGCAGAAGCAGACGATACAGCAGCCTTCATGATAAATTGGGCTCTCCCAGCTCCTCAGCAGTTTTTCCCTTTCTCACCTCTCTTGACCTGCCCCTTCCTCTGTAGCGTTCCTTGCCTTCTCCTTCCATCTCTCCCTCCCAGAGCCTCAGCAGAAGTGGTACTGCTGAAAGGGAGAGCCCATTTATAATGGGGGGGGCAGATAAAAAGCTTCTGGGGGGCTGCATCTGGCTCACGGACCTTATGTTTGACAGCCTTGGGCTAGAGGGTGTCTTATGTGGGCCACAGCATCTCCTCGGTCACCCATCTAGCTTTTGAATTACAGGCCTATTGAAGCATGAATGAATGCAGCACATAGAGAATAGTAGCATTTTATACTGCATGGGAGAATGAACAGTGATTCCTCCTATGAACATTTGGGTGTTGTTACCAACATATCCTGACTTTCATTTAAGAAATGTTGCAGGGTATGAGAATCACTTGCATTACCTGGGAGTTCTCTTGAGTTCCATGGAGCTTGGCCCTGTGCTCTTACCTGCACTTTACCACCTGCTTCCCACTGCCCCAGGACTCTTTTCTGTGCACACTAGACTCCTTTAAGCCTTACCCAGCCTGAGGGGTCCACAGGTCCTAGCTGAAGGAACAACACAGTAGCAAGTCACCTCTGTCAATGCCAAGTCTACTCTGTTATAGCTTCAGACGGAGACATTGCTCTGTTTAACCACGGATGCTTCACTCTTATCCATTTGTAATTTCAGTTTCAGTAATTTTGTTTGAAAGACTCTTAATGGCTCTATTAAGAGTATCAAATGACACATAAGGGTAATCTGAGGTTTGTTGCTGGGAGAACAGAATATGGGGGAGGGGCTCATTCACAGAAATCTCTTAGTGGGAATAATGTCCATGTTTTTCCACCATTATCCATTGAACATAGATTAAGGGCCCAATCCTATCCAATTTTCCAGTGCCGGTGCAGCTGTTTCAATGGGGCATGCACTGTATCCTGCGGTGGGGAGGCAGTCACAGAGGCCTCCTCAAGGTATGGGAACATTTGTTCCCTTGCCTCAGGGTTGCATTGCAGCTGCACCTGTGCTGGAAAGTTGGCTAGGATTGGTCCTAAGTCAGTGGTTCCAAAACCAATGTGAGTTAATTACCAGTATATTTCAAATTGACCCCACAGCAATTACTTTTCTAGAATCCCCGGTAACTACAGTTACAAGGGACATGGGGTGCAGGGGCAGCAGGAGAGGAAGAACCAGCCCTTTGTAGTCCATGGAAAAGCACCAAAGCCACTCCACCCACTTGTACTTGAGGAGGCTCTCCTTATACCCAAGAAAGTGGGTGTGATGCAAGCCTTCTCAGGTGTTAAGGGGAGACTCCTTGAGAAAAGCAGCTGAAGTGCTTTCCTATGAGGCACCTGCACCACACGTCCCTGCCAGCTACTAGTTACTAGCAGGATGTGATGGCAAATAGCCATTTCCCACTCTTGTCTTCCCAGCAACTGGTATTCAGAGGCATACCTAGAGGTAGCATATGGGTGTCATGATGGTAGTAGCCATCGATAGGCTTGTCCTCCTTGAATGTTTATCAACTTTTAAAGTCATCTAAGACATAGCTAGAAACTAGACTGTGTAAGTAACTTTGCCATTTTTTTTCTTTCAGTAGTAAATGGGGGGAGGGTATAAAATTGGCTGAAACTTTGGGGCTTCCATTGGCTTTCAGTAAACTTTTTTCACTACAAATAGCATGTGGGTGCGGGGAGGGAAGCTGCAATTGGGACTGGAACTGCAAGGAGGGCAGAGCACTAAAACCTCCTTATCCCCACCTTGGTTTTGGCCTGTTTCATCCGCCCACCATTCCATTGGACCCTTAGCTAGTGGCCATCACTGCCTCATGTGGCAATAAGTCCCATCCACGAATGAAGAAGCTGTATTAAGAAGTCCTCCTTGTGTCTGTCCTGAAACTCTTGCCAAGGAGTTCCCCCTGATGAACTTGGGTGCTCATGTTATCGGAGAGGCAGAAAATCTTTTCTCCATCCATGTCTACACATGGATCAGCATTATACAGAGCCAGACAGTTGGCTCATCTAGCTCAGTAATCACTGCCTGGTAGAGGCTTTCCTAAGCCTGCCAGGTACTGAATTGGGACCCTTCTGCACCAAGGCAGATGCTTTCTCATTGAGCCACAGTATCATCAAATAACCCCAAACAGTCTTCTAAAAAAAAACCTCTGTTTATCTTCACCTTAGTGCAGCCAGAATTTATCTTATTGGACCAAATATTTTTTGTCATCCGCTCAAGTGATACAGAAACTGTGAATGGTGGGTGTGAAAACCAGCATAGGCAATATATTGCCCCTAGATGGCAGCACAGGAGTGCTGCCGGCATGGACCAACGTGGACCAAGGACTGTCTTGCTCAGAAGTGGCATCAGTGGTTGGCCAGATGGGCCACTCATAAGGCCCACCTAGCCATGCTGATCCCTGAACCCTCATTAATGGTGGTAGAGATAGCAGCTAATGCACCATCAGGAGGTGGGTGAGGAGTGTCGGGGAGGGGGCTGTAGCAGTGCAATGCTACTTGGGAAGCAGCCGAAGACCCTGGGAGTCAAGGCTGCTTGGTGTGGCGTAGAAGCCGGAGCAAAGAATGAAAACGACAGACAGGTGTGGAAAATAGATCCAGGAGGAAGGCTGCTGAGATCAGTCTTCCCTGGCTTTTATTCACTCTCAAGATGATCAAAACAGGCCGAGGTTACTGTCGGTGAAAGATCACGCTAGCTACAGCTTCAGCGGACAACACATACCTTAGATAAGAAAACGCGTCTTTAGAACACTATCCTCCCATCCTGTTTACAGTACTAGGCAATGAATCAAGGCTGCAGCTTCTACTTAACAAGAACAGGGCAGGGGCTTTTGTGTCAGAATGCCAACGCAGGTATGCCTGCACTGTTGCCATGTTCTCTAAAAGCCTAATATTCTATGCATTTTCCTACAGGGGCTGAATGCAGGGCTTTGCCCCATGGCCCCCAACAACCTAGTTGCAGCAGTGGTCTTACTCCTGAGAATACCACATTTAAATGGGACCAAAATTAGACATCATGGTTGCAGAGGAAAGCTTAAAATGTCATTTGGACACTTTCTGGAAGCTGAGAAGCCAAAGGGCAAGTGCCAGCTGGTCATTCTCTTGCGCAAAGACTGAAGTGAATGCAATTTGGGCACTCAGACTGATGATGTAACAAGGCAGGTCACGTCACATGTTAGAGCACTCCAGTTCAGGCTAGATTTCCGCTCAGATCAGAACAGATGAAATGAAATAAATCTTGTTTCTGTATTTGTAATAAACATGTTTGGACTGAGTTCAAGCTCAAAGGCTCGTCTCCAGGGGAACAATTTCTTCAAGACAAAACCCAGACCACAATGCTCTGCTGGCAAACTGTCCTTCTAGAAGAAATTGCAGAACCACCTTGGAGCGCAAAAATCAGAACCCACTTCCAAGAAATGCTGAACTAACTTTGGTGCATTGTTCACCTGGTCGACCTGTGTGTATCATCTTATAAGAGCCCTCCAGAATTGTGGGTCATGAATTTATCTATTGATTTTGCTTTCTGAACTTTTTTTTTTGTGTGTAAAGTAGTATATAAATATTCTCAGTGGCATAGCTAGAGGGGGTGCGAAGCATTAAGTTTTGTAGGAAACTGCACTGCAGTGTCCAAGTGGCCCCTCCCCCTCCCCTTTGGAGCCATTCTGGGAAGTGGGAGCAAAACAGAGGTGTACAGAGGGGCTGCTTGCACGCTGCGGAGAGGCTCCCTGCAGAACTTAGGGCACAAGCCTAACCAGGTCCACTCAGAAGTAAGTCCTATTTTGCTCAATGGGGCTTACTCTCAGGAACATGTGGTTAGGATTGCAGGCTTAGTGCTTTGCACCCCCTCTAGCTACGCCACTGAATATCCTTGATGATAATAATAATTGTTTCAGTATGGAACAATTATTGGGAATGGTGATTCCGCCCACATCCTTTGCCTGGATTCTCCACTTCCCTTTCTGACCATGTCCAATGACATATTGCAGTGACATCAGGTTCCGCATGAACCTCTTCTTTTAATTATTTTGAAATTCAGCCTGGCAAACTGCCCAGCCAGCCTCTGCTGCTGCATTTGGAAGGCCTGCGGTTGTCCCATGGAACAGAGCCCTTGTCAGCTTTTCGTTTGCTCTTAACAAAAACAAAATGTGTATTTTTAGACTTGTTCTTCTGAAAGCAGACAAGGAGCATAATTTCTCATAGGACCACAACTACAAAGAGAATTGCCAAGGACATCTTCACCTCCAAGGAAGATGAATGGCAGCACATGCTGCTCGCTTTCCGAGGGGCCTTAAGGCTAAAATGACCAATGGGAGCTGCTCTGAATTTTTTAACTAATCGACTGGAACCTCTGAGCAATGGCAGTCATTAGGAACAGGAAGGCAGCAAGCGGCACAGCCCACATGGCCAGTCTGTTGCTTTCAGGTGGCTCAAAGGATGCAGTGATGCAAATGTCCCTCTGCTTTCCCCACAATCTTTTCAATTGTCTTTTACCTATTTATTCAATGGGTTTTAGGTCACCTTTCAAGCAGCACCCAACAAATAGTAAACACTGTTTAAAGTGATTTAGATGAAACATAGGAAAATAACAATTTAGATGATAGACAGCAATCAAACAATAAATGGCAGCAATCAAACAAAAATAAAACACAGGAAAGCAGCAATAAGCAATGTAAAGATGAAACCTGAAGCAGCAAATGCTTGGAAGGTGTGTGTGTGTGTGTGTGTGTGTGTGTGTGTGTGTGTGTGTGTGTGATGCATTCTAGAGAACAGAGATGTCCTCACTCAACACAAGAAGAATAGCATTGTTGGTGCCAACTGACACCAACGAGGGTGTCACCACTGAGAAGTCCCTGTCTTCGGTTGCTGTCCACCTCACTTCTGCTGGAGCACCACCAGGGGCTACAAACCAGATATACAACTGGCTACAAACCAGGCCCTTAGAAGGCCTTTTGAATGCTGGGAAAGCCTCTGGGTGGGGCAAGGAAGGCAGGGGGCAAGGAAGGCACTGCTGCCTCCATAGGCAAGATGCCCTAGGCAGGGTGTCCTCCTTGACACCCCCTAGGTATGCCAATGCATTCCAGACTGGCAGTTTTGGGGAGAAGCTCTCCCCCCCTGAACAACACACGGTGCTGCAGATAAACAGGAATCTCAAGGAGGGCAATGCGAGGGGCACAAGATTCAGGCATCGTGAAGAAGCCCTCACATGTCCATCTCCCTGAAGAGGTAAACAACTGAATACATTCTAGTATGAGGTTACCGGTATGCTAAGCATACTAATAGGCTGGCCAGGAAGGTGGAAGTTGGGATACAGGTTGTTGATGTCATAGAAGCACGAATGGGTCCTTAAACCAGGGAAAGGCAGTGTGCTCCCCAATACTATTCATAGGGAAAGGAGCACTAGGGGAGCTCTCCTCCAGGTGCAAGGTTGCAGGTGGCCCACAATTTGGTAAGTTACCTTTAAGCAAGCACCCTGTTTGTGAAGCAAAGGGATTTGTGACCTACTTGTCACAGGGGATAGACAGACTGCTTATATTGATAGGTAGTCTGTGAGTGTGCTAAACCAGTGAGCTAGCCAAGGAGGTGATTGCATTCTGAGACATAATTACAAATGGTTGGAAAGCCAAGTGGACAAACTACCTTCCAGGGGTATATAAATCAGTGGTGTAGCTAAAGGGGGTCAAAGCACTAAGTTTTGCAGGCGCCTGAAAGTGCTGTGCACAGGGCCCCTCCCCTTTGGAGTCATTCCGGGTGGTGAGAGCAAAAAAAGGCAAATGCCTGGAATGGCTTCAAAAGGGAGGGACTGCTTGCACAGTGTGTTCAGGTGCCTGCGTTCAGGTGCTTTGCACCCCCTCTAGCTATGCCACTGATCAGTGCTTTTTTTGTAAAAAAAAAAAAAAAAAAGGTGCAGGAACTCACAACTTGTTAATTTTATTTATTTATTTATTTTTAAACCATTTTTTATTGGAGAACTAAAATATTTTTTATGTGCTTCTCCCCTAAAGATGAACTTACTTCTGAGTAGACATGCATAGGATTGGGCTGTCAATCTCCACATCCCCTTCCCCCTAGCTACTTTTTCTCCACACGGGGAAAAATACTGTACAGGTGCACTTGTAGCCTGTAGTATGTAGTGTGGCACTACTTCAAGGAGAGGAAGCAGTGAATGCATTCCAAAAAATGGCTTACATGAGTTCCATGTAGTAAAATTACTCTAAGCAACTGTGGGAGTAAGAACAAAAAAGGAATTCTTACATGAGAGGGATCCTTAGGTGCACACAGAAACAGCTACGTTTGCAAACAAGCGATTAAATATGGTTTAATTCAGGTATCAGAATACTCTGTGTCTTTGGGAAGGCACTTGGCATGCAATTGTATGTTCTCTGTTGCCCTGAGCAGCTGCTGTGCATTGCTGGAGAGGAGCTGCAAATGCTGGCTGGTGGAGGGTATGCTTGTGGGGGAAGGACGAGGAGGATCTCTGGCAAGGCTGGACAGCGTGTTGTACTCACTTAGAATCCCTTTTCACCTGCCCTTAGTATGTGAAAACGGGTGCAGATATATATCTCTGCCAGGATTAAGAGCCCAATCCTAGGTATGTCTACTCTGAAGTAAGTCTCTTTCTAGTCAATGGAGCTTACTACCAGGAAAGTGCCAAGGATTGCAGTCTAAGAGCCCAATCCTATGCATGACTATTCAGAAGTCCACTTTAGTGAATGGGGCTTACTGTGGATAGGATGGTAGCCTTAGAGTCCAATCCTGTGTCTGTCTACTCAGAAGTAAGTTTCATTATAGTGAATGGGGCTTACTGTGGATAGGATGGCAGCCTCAGGGCCCAGTCCTGTGCCTGTCTCCTCAGAAGTCAGTCCCATTAGAGTCAATGGGGCTTCCTCCCAGGAAAGTGTGGGGAGGACTGCAGCCTCAGAGCCAAAGCCTATGGCTGTCTCCTCAGAAGTCAGTCCCAGTAGAGGCAGTGGGGCTTCCTCCCAGGAAAGTGTGGAGAGGACTGCAGCCTCAGAGTCCTTCCTCTGCCTGTCTACTCTGGCTGCAAGGCTATGACACTTTCCTGGGAGTAAGCCCCACTGAACACAATGGAACTTACTTCTGAGTAGACATGCATAGGCTTGGGCTCTCAGGCTGCAAGGCTATGCACCCTTTCCCAGAAGCAAGCCCCATTGAGCACAATGAGACTTACTTCTGAGTAGACATGCCTAGGCTCGTGCTGCAGATTGGCACGGGGGCTGCACCAGCCAGCTTCCTTCCCCTCCTCCTCTGCCAAGCCAGTACCTGGGCATTCCGTGGGTGCCGCAGTCCATCTCCCTGGCTGGCTGGCCATCCTCCTCCTCGGCGTTGGCACGTGTGCGCAGGGGGAGGGGAGGCAGGCTGGGCTCAGGCGAGAGCTTGGAGATGGGGGCAGGAGGGGGTCGTTGTGCAGTCAGGCAGGGGCCAGGTGCCCGCCCACCCTGTACCCCCCAGCACCCACCCAGCAAATGGCTCTGTTTTGCTCCCCCCTCCTGGAATGCCTCTGAAGGGGAGGGGCCCCTGCAAAAAGGTGCCAGAACTCTGTCCCCCCGCATTCCATTAGAAAAAAGCTCTGCCACTGGTATAAATGCCTCCTTTGATGTTCCACATATGTGAAACTCCGTCACTTGAAAATACATCCCAGTCCAGCTTTCAGAAGCATAATTTCCTTGGAGATTAGGATGAAGCCAGTGGGTGGGTGAAAGTAGGGCGTGGCATATATTATAGTAGCCCTATGTATATTTTACGGGGAAGGGAGGAGAACCGTTATGCATGAGCTACTTGTAGCTTCCAAGCATGCACACGGTCAATACACATCTGTAAAGGGCAGTACTGAACACAGAGAGGGTTCCAAATCCTTCATGGGAAGGAACTGTCCTTTGCAGACAAGTAGTGAATGACCCAAAGGTTCAGAGGCCTTAGATAAACTTACCCTCATCCATCCTTCTATTTCAGTAGGTCCCAACAGAGTCACACCTCCTCTACCTCCATCACACAAAGGCTATGGGCACAGAGATGGTCTCAGGGATCAGTACTGGGTCTATTGATGCTCCTGGGACCTTGGCAGCCACCCAATGATGTCAACCCTTGACACCATTCATGACTGAGCATACAGGTTTCTGGGGAGTGGCCCAGCATCAATCCAGGCAACATGGTTAGCCAGTGTGCTCCCATAAACCCCTCCCCGCATTCAATGGTGGAGAGAGTGCGATGTGTATAGGGTAGCAGATGCCCCAAATTTGGTAGCTGTTGACATTAGCACACAATTACCACCATCTATACTCCTTTGTTCAAAGATACACAACTGACAGCCATTTCATGCTTCACTCCGCATTCACCAATGGATCTGAGTTTTCAGTCATTCCCAACACGTCTTGAATTTTCAGGAGGTATATAAACCCCCCTCCCACTAGTAGATTATATACATTTTCCCTGTGGAGATCCAGTGAGCCTTCCTCTTATCAGCTAAGCCAGGGGTCTCTAAACTTTCTGGCCGAAGGGCCGCATCAAATATCTGGCACGGTGTCGAGGGCCGGGAAAAAAAATTAAATATAAAATTTAAATACATACATTCGAGATGGAACTTAAATAAATGAATGGACTCAAATGTCCAGGACTTCTTCAAGCATGAACATAGCCCAAGAAATAAAGCACACACTTAAATAGACCCCCATTCCCCCACCCCACAAGCACAACTCTGGTTGTGTTTGGTCAACTGGGCCAGAGGCTCTCAGGGGATCAGAGGCTGGCCGCGGGCCGGATAGAGGCACTTCAAGGGCCACATCTGGCCCCCGGGCTGGAGTTTGGAGACCCCTGAGCTAAGCAATTATTGTACACATTTAACAGTCTACCTGAAAATGATTACCCACGTTCTTTTCCACAAACTACCACCAGAGGGCAGAAAATGACCAGCATGGCTGGCAATCTTTCTCTTCTCTAATTAGTAAATTTTCTTTTTCTCACACAAAGGCTTAAGAAAGCAATAATGCATGTCAACTGGACAAAGAATAATCTGTCAATCAGCGTGATATATCACTGTTTAAATGTCCCATAGAAAATTTCACTAGCATTATAGGGCAATTCAAATGATTTAGCAGATAAGTGTGTGTACATAATACCCTTTTTAAAAAAAAACAAACGGAAATACAATTTTTTTAAATGTTTGAATATATTCTCTTAACAAATAAAAGGGTTCTAACCAGGTAGAATGTTTTAATAAGGAGAAAAGTTTAAAAGGAGACAATGTTGTGGTTCTTGAAAGATAGAACCTTCTTTCAATTGTAAAAATCCCTATGGGGATTTAAATAGCCTGCCTATGTAAACCGCCAGGTGGGAAACCCTGGCCTCTGAGCGGCCCGCTTGGAGGCAGGCTGTGCAGCATGGCCTTTCCCAGTTTGAAGAGACACTTGGCCAACAAAGAGGCAAAGAAGGAAGGCCCATAGCCAGGGAGACAGACCAGGGACAGACTGCACTTGCTCCCGGTGTGGAAGGAATTGTCACTCCCGAATTGGCCTTTTCAGCCACACTAGACACTGTTCCAGAACCACCATTCAGAGCGCGATACCATAGTCTTTCGAGACTGAAGGTTGCCAAATGTAAACCACCTTGAATAAAGTGTGAGGAGAAATCTGATGAACAAGAAAGGCAGTATATAAATACCTGTATTATTATTATTATTATTATTATTATTATTATTATTATTATTATTATTATTATTATTATTATTGTATTATTAAAATAAAGTGAAAGCTGATACAGCATTTTTGCACGATATTCATGTTAGAGGTGTAAATCTGAATATTGTATGTAAATTAAGACAATTAATGTTCATTCCTGCCTGTTAGGGAAAAAGGAATTCAGGAATGATAGGGAATGTTAACAGCTGGATTTCTCTGTCACCCAGACTGATCTGGAAGAGAGTTATCTCTTAGTTAAAGTCAGAATTGTGAAGAAATGGGAAGAAATGGTTGTCAAATAATAATATGAGAGAGATACAGAGAAGAGCAGAACACACTGGGCTATACTATTTATTCACCATTCTGTCAGTCAATCTCAGGTATTGATTATACTTTTACTTCCAAATCATATTTTTCAAGATAGATGCCCAGGCAGTTAGTGGGTTCTAACAAGACCCACTGTTTATGGAAAAGCCTCTAAGGGAGAAGCCAGACCACTGCCATGATGGCCAAGTACTATATGATCCTGCAGCAAAGACTGATCAACACTCAATCACAGGAATTTCTCTCCCTTCTTCCCCATTCCAATAACCTGGAAGGCACATAAGGATTCTTAGAAAAGATCATATCTTGTCATACATTATTCAAAGAGAAAAGGTTTGAGCCCCAGCATCTGAACCTTATCCAATGGCTAGAATAGAAATTTGCCCCATCTTGAAGAGGATATAATCAACCTGGTAGAGATGCTGTAGACTTGCTATGGACATGTGGAATAATAGAGCAAAACAAAACAAAAACAAACAAACAAAATGTTCAATAGAGATTCTCTCATTGTTGTCCTGAGTCAGACAAACCTTTAGCATGGAAACTAGCAGGCCCGGCTCTGCACCTCACAAGACAAAATGCCTTGAATGTCCAGCTATAGAGGGTGCATCCTGTTCCCCTCTTAAAACAGTAAATAGGACAGGCCACAATTTGTGGGCAGTGGTCTATCTTTTGGCTGGCTGGATGGTTAACAAGTTATGCAAGCTGTCATAAATGCTCTTCATATACCCTTCTCATTCACTTCTAAAATGACATTCAGAGAGAGAGAGTCAGTTGGTCTTTGGCAATGGGCTGGATCTGAGATCCTTGCCAGCTTCAAAACAGGATACAAACCTGTATCCTGTATCCTGTATCAAGGCATAAACTCACCCCTAATGTACCAGTGAAAGATTCTGGATGGGGACCTGGTCCAAATAATGCACTGTACTTTTATAAGACATTCAACTTGGATTCCTCCAAGTGACATCTCCCATCCTTCCAGGAACTAGCCTGGGGGAAAGGGCAGGTAGCCCACAAGGACAGCCATGATTTTGTCTTACTTTTTGAAAGCGGGAAGAGGCAGCCTTCTAGACCAGGGCAGAAAGAAAGCAAACAAATGGCAGGCTGCCCAGCCCGCAGTGGTTCTGCAATTACTCATATTAGTAGTGTAGACCTGGGAGGGGGCAGGTGTTAGTGGAAGTATCAAACCCATGACCCCCAATCTTTCAAAGAGGTTCAAGGAGGAGTTTTCTCTGGATCTGCTTAGAAGTCGCACAAATTCTCTACCTTTCAGACTTACATAAGAACATAAGAACAGCCCCACTGGATCAGGCCATAGGCCCATCTAGTCCAGCTTCCTGTATCTCACAGCGGCCCACCAAATGCCCCAGGGAGCACACCAGATAACAAGAGACCTCATCCTGGTGCTCTCCCCTACATCTGGCATTCTGACTTAACCCATTCCTAAAATCAGGAGGTTGCGCATACACATCATGGTTTGTACCCCATAATGGATTTTTCCTCCAGAAACTCGTCCAATCCCCTTTTAAAGGCGTCTAGGCTAGACGCCATCACCACATCCTGTGGCAAGGAGTTCCACAGACCGACCACTCGCTGAGTAAAGAAATATTTTCTTTTGTCTGTCCTAACCCGCCCAACACTCAAGGCTACGGCGTTTGGGCCTCTTCAGCCTAGAAAAGAGACGCTTGAGGGGGGACATGATTGAGACATACAAAATTATGCAGGGGATGGACAGAGTGGATAGGGAGATGCTCTTTACACTCTCACATAATACCAGAACCAGGGGACATCCACTAAAATTGAGTGTTGGGCGGGTTAGGACAGACAAAAGAAAATATTTCTTTACTCAGCGCGTGGTCGGTCTGTGGAACTCCTTGCCACAGGATGTGGTGCTGGCGTCTAGCCTAGATGCCTTTAAAAGGGGATTGGACGAGTTTCTGGAGGAAAAATCCATTATGGGGTACAAGCCATGATGTGTATGCGCAACCTCCTGATTTTAGAAATGGGTTAAGTCAGAATGCCAGATGTAGGGGAGGGCACCAGGATGAGGTCTCTTGTTATCTGGTGTGCTCCCTGGGGCATTTGGTGGGCCGCTGTGAGATACAGGAAGCTGGACTAGATGGGCCTATGGCCTGATCCAGTGGGGCTGTTCTTATGTTCTTATGTTCTTATCCCCTGCATAATTTTGTATGTCTCAATCATGTCCCCCCTCAAGCGTCTCTTTTCTAGGCTGAAGAGGCCCAAACGCCGTAGCCTTTCCTCATAAGGAAGGTGCCCCAGCCCCGTAATCATCTTAGTCGCTCTCTTTTGCACCTTTTCCATTTACACTATGTCTTTTTTGAGATGCGGCGACCAGAACTGGACACAATACTCCAGGTGTGGCCTTACCATCGATTTGTACAACGGCATTATAATACTAACCGTTTTGTTCTCAATACCCTTCCTAATGATCCCAAGCATAGAATTGGCCTTCTTCACTGCCGCCGCACATTGGGTCGACACTTTCATCGACCTGTCCACCACCACCCCAAGATCTCTCTCCTGATCTGTCACAGACAGCTCAGAACCCATCAGCCTATATCTAAAGTTTTGATTTTTTGCCCCAATGTGCATGACTTTACACTTACTGACATTGAAGCGCATCTGCCATTTTGCTGCCCATTCTGCCAGTCTGGAGAGATCCTTCTGGAGCTCCTCACAATCACAATCACTTCTGGTCTTTACCACTCGGAAAAGTTTGGTGTCGTCTGCAAACAAGCCACTTTACTTGCATCAATGCACTGTATATATTGTGAAGCAGAGATGATATGTTCTGGGCACAGAGTTTGTTTCATTGTTAGAGGGGCTAAAAGCCTTCCAGTTCTTTTATTATTAAAAAAAAAATGCTTGTCTTCCTCAGAAACATACTGTTGCAGCTTTCCTGTTCTGCTATGCAAAACAGCCACTTGACATTTTTTAGCAGCTTGGCCCTGCAAGGCAGACAATAGAGTCTGAATCAGTGAGTTTGATGGGTTCTACTAAGCTCAACTGCAGGAGAAATGCAGGGAACAACGACAGTCACTCTTTATAGCCTTCATAGATCTCACGAAGGCTTTCGACCTGGTCAGCAGGGATGGCCTCTTCAAGATTCTCCCCAAGATTGGATGTCCACCCAGGCTCCTCAGCATCATCAGATCCTTCCACAAGGACATGAAGGGCACTGTTGTCTTTGATGGCTCCACATCAGACCCCTTTGACATCCGAAGCGGCGTGAAGCAGGGCTGTGTTCTTGCACCAACCTTGTTTGGGATCTTCTTCGCTGTCCTGCTGAAGCAGGCCTTTGGAACTACAACAGAAGGCATCTATCTCCGGACCAGATCAGATGGAAAGCTCTTCAATCTCTCCAGACTGAGAGCAAAGTCCAAAGTCCAGCTGAAATGTCTGCGTGACTTCCTCTTTGCCGACGATGCAGCTGTCTCTACCCACTCTGCCAAAGATCTCCAGCAGCTCATGGATCGTTTTAGCAAGGACTACCAAGATTTTGGACTGACAATCAGCCTGAAGAAAACACAGGTCATGGTTCAGGATGTGGACTCACCTCCCTGCATTACAATCTCTGCGCATGAACTGGAGGTTGTCCATGACTTTGTGTACCTTGGCTCAACGATCTCCGACACTCTTTCTCTCGATACCGAGCTAAACAAACACATCGGTAAAGCAGCTACCACGTTTTCCAGACTCACAAAGAGAGTCTGGTCCAACAAGAAGCTGACAGAACATACCAAGATCCAGGTCAACAGAGCTTGCGTCCTGAGTACACTTCTGTACTGCAGCGAGTCATGGACTCTTCACTCACAACAGGAGAGGAAACTGAATGCTTTCCACATGCGCTGCCTCCGACGTATTCTCGGCATCACCTGGCAGGACAAAGTTCCAAACAACACAGTCCTGGAACGTGCTGGAATCCCTAGCATGTATGCACTACTGAAACAGAGACGCCTGCGTTGGCTCGGTCATGTCGTGAGAATGCATGATGGCTGGATCCCAAAGGATCTCCTCTATGGAGAACTCGTGCAAGGAAAGCACCCTACAGGTAGACCACAGCTGCGATACAAGGACATCTGCAAGAGGGATCTGAAGGCCTTAGGAGTGGACCTCAACAAGTGGGAAACCCTGGCCTCTGAGCGGCCCACTTGGAGGCAGGCTGTGCAACATGGCCTTTCCCAGTTTGAAGAGACACTTGGCCAACAGTCTGAGGCTAAGAGGCAAAGAAGGAAGGCCCATAGCCAGGGAGACAGGCCAGGGACAGAGTGCACTTGCTCCCAGTGTGGAAGGGATTGTCACTCCCGAATCGGCCTTTTCAGCCACACTAGACGCTGTTCCAGAACCACCTTTCAGAGCGCGATACCATAGTCTTTCGAGACTGAAGGTTGCCAACTAAAACTAAGCTCCTAGAATCACATATGTCATACACCCACGTGCTTAAGTGTGAGCTGAAAAGAAGCAACTTGTCTGATTTGAGTCAGAGGAAGCATTTCTAAAGATTGTTTAGAAAAAAAAAATCTTGAACATCCTGACATTTCTGCTCTTGATTGATGCTGCTTTGGGATCAGCACAGCTCCTTTTGTGCCTCTTTTGTCCCAGCTCGCTCAATCTACATCAGCCTATCCAATTTATAAAACTCTGCCCTCCAAAACACAGGGGAAAGAGCTGGCCATGGACCAGTGCTCAGATGCCCCTTCAGTGATTAAGCTGTCTGAGTGACCTTGGGTCAGTTGGGGCCCTCTAAACTAGCTCACAGGGCTAGGATAAAATAAGATAACCCCATTTCATGCTGCCTTGGGAGAAAGGGCAGGATACAGATGTGATAGATAAATAAGGCAGGGCAGTCCTTAAGTTCTTGTTTCAAAATCAGCAACCATCTTGGGTCAATATCCTGTTTCGTACAATTACAAGCCAGATGGGTCCAGGAAGTTCGCTGCACTTGCCTGCTGTTGCTCCCCAGCAACTGGTATTTGATGGCATTTCAAATGGAAAATAAAGTGCCTAATCAAAAAGTATGGTCCAATGCCAAACATTTCCATGAGCATCTCTTTCCAAGGCATGCATGATGTCATTGCAAGCCAATCTAGGCTGGAAAGTGGGGTATGTATAAATAAATGGCAGATATAAGAACATAAGGAGAGCCCTGCTGGATCAGACCATGGGCCCATCTAATCCAGCTTTCTGTATCTCAGTGGCCCACCAGAGAGAGCACTCGAGACAACATAGTTTCTCTATCTTACTGCACTCCCTTGCATCATAGGCATTTGTCTATAGGCCATCTCTAAAAACCAGAGGTTGCAAATAGTCATCATGACTTGTAACCTGTGATGGATGTTTCTACCATAAATCTGTCCCATCCTGTTAATCTAGGCCAGGTGCCATCACAACACCCTGAGATAGGTTCCATAGATTTATTAACTGCTGGGAAAAGAAATTTCCTTTTGTCTGTTCTAACTCTTCCACCAGTCAATTTCAGTGTATGACTTCTGGTTTTGGTGTTGTGCAAGAAAAAAAAGATCACTATCTACCCCATGCATAATTTTATGTATCAATCATGTCTTCACTCAGGCACCTTCTTTCTAGACTAGACTGAAGGGCTCCAAGTATTGCAGCCTTTCCTTGTGAGGGAGGTGTCCCAGTTGCTGATGCAGTTGCTCCAGTGTCCTGTTGCAGGTGCAAGAGCAGACATTCCTCCTTAACAGCCTAGGTTCGATGTAGCAGGTTCGATGTAGCAGGTCTTACAGGTGGGATCCATTTGCTCCCAAAACAGTACCACAAAAGATAAGCATCAATTCAATCAAGACAGATGTCTAGACATACATATATTTTTGCAGAGTATTTTATTTGTCAATAAAATTAACTTTAATGCGCACAAGAGAAGGGCTAAAATGCATCTGACAGGCATGTATTTTCAACCACACATGCATTAGATGAATTAAATTTGACTATAGAAGTATTCAATTCTTGTGCTCGTCTTTTAAGGAGCTACAGTAATTGCTTGATGAGGGGGAAAAACAATGTCTAATGGACAGAGTGGCTTTGCAGCAATTACAATCCATTATAAGTCAGCAACAAAAATACATCTGTCTGCGTGGAGGAATACTACTGAACACAAGGGTCATGGCACATCTCAACACAAAGGACAATGAAATATACACAACATTTCCACAAAGTTATCCGACTACATACAAATCAAATTAGCAGGACAAAGCTAATGGAAGGTTAAATATGTGGCATCTTCCATAGAAGCTACGCTTAAGAATTGGCAACTGGAGTTTCTTGAGACCAATCAACCCACCCACCCCCCAGGAGTACGAGCTATCTACCTATTGTGAACCCAGAGGCAAGAGGGTGAGGTGAGGTGGCAATGGGACTTATGACACTCCACTTTGCAGTCAACAGTGGGGGTCGTAACCCAAAACTCTCTTCCACTCTGTGTGGCCTTTCTGTAAAGTGAGCTGCCGATCACGGTTATACAGTAACGTGTGCAAGTAAACATGTTTAATTTAGGATATGTTATAGTTCCTTTCTGCAGGCTCCTGCACACCACAAGATGACTGTGGGCCTCATTCTATCCAACTTTCCAGCGCGGAAGCAGCTGTGCCAAAAAGCTGTACATTGTATCCTACAGTGGGGAGAGCAGACACAGAGGCCTTTCCAGGGTAAGGGAATGTTTATTCCCTTACACTGGCACTCCATTATGGCTGCATCAGCACTGAAAAGTTGAAGAGGATTGGGCTCTTAAGTGTTAAGCATAAATAACTTCTTAAGAACTCTTAGAGATAAACATGAGGAGCATTTCAGGTCTTCCAAGGACACTTTGAGTTGGTACCAGTCCATCACAGGGAAATGTATGTTATCTGTAAATAATCTCCTGGAAAGAAGATGGAGAAGCTACATGACATCAAATCTGTGCCAATTTTTTTTAAAGAGGAAATGAAACCAAGCAAGCTTTCTCAACATAAAAACGGCTCTCCTGCATAAAGTCAATATCACTCCTGAAACCATGACCAGAGATGGATAGGAAGCTAGTATCAGTGTAGCACAAGGTAATAAAGAATATTCCAGCATCCATTCCCAACCTGTGCATCTTTACTCAAAAGTAAATCTTTTGGAGGTCTGCGGGACTTACCCTCAAGTAAGTGCGTATATGATTGCAGCCAATATGTTACCCAAGCTCATCTGCTGAGACGGTTTTCCATGTTGAAGTATAATGGAAGGAGGTCATAAGGGGCACCTGTGCTGGTGCTGAACTGTGGAAAGCCATGCTGGAGGAGGCCTGCCTGCCTGCCCCCATTGCTGCATACCTGTAGATAAGTAGTAAAGACAACCTTTTCCAAAACGTTTTTTTAGTTGTTGCTATTTTCAATTGTGACTCTGCTGAGGTTTTTAGTCTGTTCTTGATGTTTGCTGTAGTCTTGGTTTAATTTTATGGATTGGTACAATGTTGTAATACTTTTTTTTTTACAACTGGCATTGGAGGTCACCTTAGATACATTTTGTAGAAAGGCAGAATTTAAAATGTCACACATCCTAAACATGTTGGCTCGGTCATGTTGTGAGAATGGATGATGGCCAGATCCCAAAGGATCTCCTCTATGGAGAACTCGTGCAAAGAAAGCGCCCTACAGGTAGACCACAGCTGCGATACAAGGACATCTGCAAGAGGGATCTGAAGGCCTTAGGAGTGGACCTCAACAGGTGGGAAACCCTGGCCTCTGAGCGGCCCACTTGGAGGCAAGCTGTGCAGCATGGGCTTTCCCAGTTTGAAGAGACACTTGGCCAACAGTCTGAGGCAAAGAAGGAAGGCCCATAGCCAGAGAGACAGACCAGGGACAGAGTGCACTTGCTCCCGGTGTGGAAGGGATTGTCACTCCTGAATCAGCCTTTTCAGCCACACTAGAAGCTGTTCCAGAACCACCATTCAGAGCGCAATACCATAGTCTTTCGAGACTGAAGGTTGCCAACAGATAACATCCTAAACAAGCAAAAAGTGGCAGACAGTTACACTTCAACACAACAACACATTAAGTAGCCTGATATGGAAATCAGACCATTGGTCCTCCTACATCAGTATTGTTGGGCAGCAGCTCTCCAGGGTTTCAGATGGGGGCCCTATTTTGAGACGTCATGGATCAATTTCAAGGTCTAACAATGCAATATGCAGCATGGCCGGGACCACAAGCATGGGCCTTTCCATCAGTCAATCATCCTCTGGGACCTGGCAAATGATCTGGGACCTGATGCTGTAGTTACTGAAGCTAAGCTGATGCAGGTTTGATCCTGTGGGATATAGTGAAATCCTGCTCCCTGACGAGCTACTTGTTCATGTGCTGGAAGATTTTTCACATGGGAAGCATTCAAGCAAGCAATCCCCCATTGGCTATCTGACATGGTGCAGTCCCAAGGAACCCCACCATGTGATTTCTGAGAATGTGCAGACAAGCCTCTAAAAGCAGCTTAAGTAGATCAGGAGACTGAATGAGAAAATGTAGCTCAAAATTGTTCAGATTTGCTAGTATAGGTGGTTACAAAAGTCACCTTGCTTGCTTGCCTCTGTCCCTCTTTCAGCAAGCCACTTCCACGTGAACCCAGCAACCAGGGACATTTCTGTAACCTTCAGACAACAGCAGCAGCAGCTTGCTGTGGTTCTAAGTGAACATCATGGATTAGGAGCTAATCTTTTATTGGTACGACATACGACAAGAATGAACAAATATTTGCAAGTTGCTGAAGTGAGTGGGGAGAAATAAATAATTGCAAATTAAAACTCTGCCCTGCAGTTGAGAAAGTATTGATTCAAGTTCTAGGGATGGACTTTGGATCAGGCCATTCTGACATTGAAAATAAGAACACAGGTCGGCATATTTTGAAGTATCTGAAACCACGAGGCTTTAATTAAGGACTATTTGCTCATGGCAGTGTTCTTTCCCTGCATCTCGAGTCCATAATATAGTAATAGTGCAAATCAAAGTTGAACATGAAAGAATAATAATTTACCAATTTACCATGGATACAAGTTCACAGTATTACTCATTCTTGGCTTCCGTGCTGGTCCAGTGTATTGAAAAAAGCGTAGAATAAAGTGCACTATAAAGTTTCCTGAAACAGTCCTGTATCATCTTTCTAGCATACACCTACAGTACAAATTACAACAGATGCAACCCACTTTCTAATGATCCCAAAGTACTTGGTATTCTCAGTTCAAGGATTCAGTGTAACTTCGAGATCCAGAAGTTCACTACAATCTTTCACCTCAATACATGTTGCAACTAAGTGGTTGAGAATCAGTTCAACGTGGCAATCTTATCAAGACGTACTGGATCTCTCCTTTGATACTAGAGTATACCATGAGGAGCTGGTCTTTTTTATGAAGACATTCCATTACATTTTAATTTTTGGTGCATTCAGTTTAAGTTACTCCTCGCCATCCTGTTACAGTAGCTCCTGTTCATCATCTTCTGATCCAGATGGTCCTTGTCGTACTTCTTCATACCATTTGTTGGTAAGGCTTTTCATCTGTATGCGTCCATGGTGAAAGTCCTAAAGCAAAGCAAAATTGCCATATCTTAGACAGACAGCACTATCTGTGCCTGCCTATGAAACAGAACAGTTTGTGTATAAATTAGGAAAGAATGACACTTGAGCTCCAAACAATGCATAAGCCAAACAAAATCAACTGTGAAAGGTCTTCCTTTCAAGCCAACTGAACATAACGTAAGAAGAGCCCCGCTGGATCAAGCCAAAGGCCCATCAAGTCCAGCTTCCTGTATCTCACAGTGGTCCACCAAATGCCCCAGGGAGCACACAAGACAACAAGAGACCTGGATCCTGGTACCCTCCCTCGTATCTGGCATTCTGAAGCTTTTTTGTACTTTAAGAGGCACACATATGTGCAAGAGACTGGCATCAGAATCACAGTAAGGGCAAAGTGCAGAAGCCCCATCACCATGGCAAAGTTTTGTAGGGTAGTTTGCCCCCACCCTGGCTACAGTTAAAGATAAAGGAAAACATGGGTTGAACACACACACTGAAAGTAAAGTGCGATTTGGCACCAAGTTTTTCAGAGTGTGTACCTACATGCAGGTATGTGACAAACAAGCATCTGAAAACACATGTGACATATGGTTACATCACAGGTGAGCCAAAATTGTATTTTTTGGTGTGTGCGCTTTTATACTTTCACTGTTCTATCACTGCTTAAGACGACTGCTGTTGTGGTTTGGACTTTTGATATTGCTTCACTGCTTTAGAAATCTATAAGTCATGATTATAGAAAAGCAGAGTATCAATCTGATAATTAATCAATCAATACAATAATATGTATGAAATGGCCTCTGTGTGGATGAGCAAAGCCTTAACAGAGATGCCTGGTCAACAACTGTAGAAGCCACTAGAATTCAAAACAAGGGCTTGATGTTTTTGTACTATTCTTGTTCTTTGCTCAGCACTGTTCCTGCCTGATGAGCCCCAGCTCTACACTTTGGCTTCTCTTCCTTCCTTATCATTCCTTATCCCAGTTCCTAACAAAAACATGACATAAAAGTTGGCAAACACAAAATATCCATACATGCATAAATTATGTACAGTGCAAAAACATGCATTTTGTGATTTCTTTCTGCAGCATCCTATACAAGTCTTGGAAATGGTTCAGCAAAAGCTACTAGCCCTGAGAAAGTGTTTCATTTACTTTGTCTGCTTACTCATTTTGAGAGCAGGCAGGCCTGCAGACTGTTCATCTGCAGCATGTTATTCACCACAGACACTCGCCCACAAGATGACCCCACAGATAAGCTGAGGGCAGGTTTTGAGCCAACAATCATGGAATTTTCTATGACTCTTGGATAAGTCTGGGGTTAAACTTAGGGGGGGTGTCTGACTATAGTTTTGTCTGATTTTACCCGAGGTCAGATCCTGAAAAATAACCTACCACTAATTTTTACCTAAGAACTGTAGTCTCTAATTTATTTAAAACATAGTAAAAGATCATAAGATACATTTTTATTCTTTTTGAATTCTGGTCTTCACCACCTTTTTGTTAACACTATCAGAGTAAGTGCACTGTAAACAACATACCAGTAAAACAGTGGTTCCCAACCTGGTATTCATATACTCCCAGGGACACTCAACAGGACCTTTAGGGGTACTTGAAAAAGAATGGAATAATGGCAGAAAAAGGCAGGCCGTGCTCCAGAATGCTTTGCAGGGCCAGCAGGGCAGGAAGGAAGGTAGCTAGTTGGCTGTGAAAGCCCCACCAATAGCTAGTTTTTGGTCATCAATTCATGTATGAACCAGTGATTGAAAACTAGCACAGTAAAAAAGTTGAAACATAATATGGAAAGTGATCAATCACCAAGAATTTCTCAGCACACTTCTGGTGCAAAACAGTGCAAATGCGGTCTTCTGTTCTTCAAACAGATAAACAGAGAAAACACTGTGAAAAATACATGAAGTCTGGGCTTTCATATAAAGGAGATGAGGGCTTGTATTATTAATTACAAATTTCGCTAATATGAAGGGTACAATTTATGGAAATGGGTTGCCAAGGGATATGCAAGTGAAAAAGGTTGGGAACCACTGCGGGAGAACCATGAATCAAATCCACCTTTAAGGTGTCTGGTGTGTTAAGCCAGAAGCTCTTCGTACAGCATAGAACCCATAACACATAACGGAGAGTGTGCAATTCAATTCACAACAAAGAGATGAGATATTTGCAACTCGTTTTACTCAGAAGCAGACCCACTGCTTTCCATGGGTGTTATTCTTAAATAATGGTGCATTGAATTATAGCCTGGGACTATGTTTCAAATGGAAAGGAGGATCCCATCCTGGTATTGAAAAAAAACAGACCTGCTTTGCAAGCATTTGCAAAGCAGAACCAGGCTGCTGCAGCATTTGCAAAAGGGAACTAAGGAAGGAGAATAAAAGGTTAACTGGCTGGAATTTCCCAGTTGCTGTAGAAACAATTTGCTTCTAAGGAGCATGCCTGCCCGCTGCTTGAGAAGGTGCCTGCCTGCTGCTTGAGAAAACGAAACTGTTCAGAGTTGAAAGGCTCTGCCCTCTGATTGACTTTGAGATAAGGTGAAGTGATTGGAGCTTGATTACTTGGCAAAAATTCAGTAAATTGTATTGACAGATCTACCTTTGGTTACATGAACTCAGTGCCAGCACAATACGGCCTGCATGGAGGTAGCAGGCATGCAGTAGGTTCCCATGGATGGAAACAGGCTGCAAATCAATAAGAACGCATGAAGTTGCCTTATACTGAGACAGACCACTGAGCTGTCACACAGTCCAATCCTATTCATGTCTACTCAGAAGTAAATCCCTTTATGGTCAATGAGTCTTACTCCCAGGAAAGTGTGGATAGGATTAGGCTCTAACGCAGGCCCAAATCCTAACCAACTTTCCACCATTGACATAGCTGTACCAATGGGACACGGCTGCACCCTGCAGTTGGGTCGCAGTCACAGAGGCCTCCTCAAGATAAGGGAATGTTTGTTCCATTACCTCAAAGCTGCATTGCCCTTATCTTGGTGCTTGAAAGTTGGTTAGGATTGCACCGTCAGTCTCAGGTCTATCCCAACTGCAAGCAGTTTTCCAGCGTTTCAGGTGAGGGTCTTACCCAGCCATACCTGAAGATGCCAGAGACTGAAACCGGGACCTTCAGAGTACAAAGCATCTGCCCCACTGAGCAATGGCTCTTTCCTCAAACCAGTCCTGGCTTTAGTGTAAACAGGACCCACCTCTTGTGTGAGCCGTCTGGTAAAGAAAGGGTTCAAGTATTTGGCATCGAGCCACATAAAGCCTTTGAGATCTTGGCGCTTTATGTAGTGAGTTTCATATTCTTCTTCTGTGAGTTCAGATAAGTGTTCAGATTCAATGGTATTACCCTGGAAAGATCAGACAAGGAAAACAATCATTAGTACCTGAAATAACTCCCTCGTTGGTCACTCTTTAGTCTCTACCATTTATGAACCTTCTTTTTTAAAACTGATGAAGCCGATTTGACAAAAACACAAAACAGTAACAGAAATGCAACAAGCAAGTTAATCAGTGGAAAGCTGCAAGTTCTAATATGAGAAATGAGCCAGTCATGCTGAGGACTCTGCTTACAGCACCCCATTTCAGTACAGAGCCATGATAGGCAAGGGTTGCTGTGATTGACACAGGCTTTAATTAGAGCTGCTTGATGACTTATGGCAGTTACTGCAGTACCAGTTGCCAAAGGAAGAGAACAGTGAGTGCATCTCCTTAGCGCCTGCCTTTCACAAAACAGCTGTTTGCATATCCCCGGGGGCTGGGGATAAGAATAGGCCCTCAGTTTGGCTGTACTTGTCGTAAGAGGCGACTAAACAGCCACCGGGTAGGTGGGACTCGTTAGCCTGGGAAGGCAGCTCATCTGAGAGAAGGAAAACTCTGATCCCAAACCTCCACTGCCTCGTGGCTACATCCAGTTATGGAAAAGGCTTCAGGAGTCAACCTCGAGGCAAAATCTGGAGCTGGAGTCCCTGAGGCAGTTCATGGTTGAACACAGTCACGTTCTGGCAACTCCTGCGACGCTGCTGGAACCAACTGTATTGGCCTCTGCTTTTCCATTGGACCATTTCAGCGACGTGGAGAGGGAGAATTTGCTGCATGGGTCACAGCCTATCCTCCATACCTACTTTACCCAGGCTTTGTGCACTGGAGAGGACACTCTGTTCCAGAACCACCATTCAGAGCGTGACACCATAGTCTTCCGAGACTGAAGGATGCCAACGATCATGTTTGCATAGACACTGCTTTTTCACAGCACCAACTTGCCAGTTGTTTTTGAACCCAACTGGAGTTCAACCAAACTGGCTTTGAGGTACAAGGAAGGCACATGGCAAAGACACACATATTCCACAACAAGCCTTGCCCTGTGTGGATTTGACAACTGCACCACCAGTGGCACAGTGATGCCCCCCCCCAAGCAGGCAGATGCAGAAGTAATTGGCGGTGACATGATTGCAAGCCACTCAGCAGCAGCGATTACGCTTCTCTCTGAGAATGGAGAGAGCGAAGATGTCACCCTCCAAAGGAGGAGGAAGGGTGTTCACAACAAGGGAGTTCATTTTAAAAAACAAAAAGTAGAAGATTGCTAGATGCAATTCAAGCCTTGGGCACATCTGGAAGAGTTCTTTGAATCCCAGCCAAAACATAGGATCAGGGAAATGAGATGTTATGTGGCAAATGTATTTTGGGCCCACAAAGTGTTGGGGGGCATTTTGGGGAAGGGACCAAGCCACTACTACTTCTTCCAGCTATCAGCCATCATTTTTTTTTTTTTTTTGCCAAGAATGCCCAATAATTACATCATGATATAGCATAGCATTCTGGGGGGAAAAGGAAGTCCACCAACCAGGAAAAGCCCTGATGAGTTTCAGGCCCGGCCCCCCCCCCAAAAAAAAAACTGTACTTCCATCCCCAAAATGTGAAAGAAGTGAGAAAGTTTTGCCCTCTCTCTTGTTCACAGTTCTCTTCAAATTTGTTCCAGTCTTTGATAGAGCTGGGATTTTCCCCTCCACGCCCAGTTGTTACCACAAATGCATTAGGTTCTCTTGAGAAATTCCACCCCACTCAGAGCACACAGCACTCCAAATCAGAGTAGAAGTTATTTATTAATAAACTGAGGTTAGTACATAAGATGCTGCCACCCATACCCCATTCATACAGTTCTACCTTTCTGCATGCTTAGTAGTTTGACGCAAATATGTAAAGCAGGGGTGGGCAAACTTTCAACTTTAGGATCCTGGACCTTTAACAATTATGTTAGGAGAGAGAATTTCAGCAGATACAGTGTGTCATCTGTGAGATGACAAGCTGCACCTGCTGAAACTCCCTCATCTATACTATTGTTAAAAGTCCAGGCCTCCTAAAATTGAAAGTTTGCCTACCCCTGATGTAAAGTTTTGAAGGCATACGTATACATACATAGCTCTTTAACATAAATTTTGACTGCGGCCTGTAGATCAGATAATATAATTACAGTATTTCATTTTCTTCTTGACTACGAATTTGTTTCCAGGTTCAATTCAAAGTTGTTGTTTTTGATGTTTGAACCCCCTAAATAGTCAGGGGCCAGCACATCTGAATAACTATTTTCTCTCACACAAACATGCCCAAGTTTTAACATTAGCTTCAGAGACCCTGTTGTATGCCCCATTGCTGCTAGCTGCATAGCAGATGGGGAACAAGAAACAGGTTTTTCCTACAGTGATGCCTTGATTATGGAATGCTCCTTCCAGGGATTGCTCTCAGTTCCACTTTTGCTATTTGTTTTGAAGGGAATTTAAGACTCATTTATTCTTAGCTGTAAATACTGTAAATATAAATTCTGATCTGCTGATGCTGCTATCTCATTATTACTTTGAAACTGTTTGTCTTTGTATGTTTGAATGATGTAATGCACCATGTTTTATACTTTATGAAGTTTGCTATTTGCTCTGAATTCTTTATATCAATAAGTGAAATGTATTTCTAAATATATTGAGAGATATAAAACTACATACATCTGAAAATCCACCCCAACCACATAAGAAACATGCGCGCATGCTCAAGTACACCTTTCAAGCTTTATGTGACTGCAGTGAGAAATACCAATGTAAAATCAGCATATATGTGGCAAAGATTTTTGCCCCATAAAGCATAGAGCTGAACTGAGACTGAATGATGAACCAGTATCACTCATGTTCCCGGTGTGCTGGCCTGATCTAAACACCTGACTGCTCTATAAGTGGTAGAATAGAGGTTAGTTACTGTCAGCTGTTCTGCAATGCTTCTGCTCTGGCAAGATAGTGGGCTTAAAGAAGCACCTGCCCTTTCCTGAATATGGCTGTGCATTTGCTTGATTTTGAACCGCTTGCCAATAATTTACATCAGCTGCTTATCGGTGAAGTACACCCTGCCCCCTCAGAGTGATGTGTGACTCACAGTCTGTGCATTATCATCATCCACTTATATGTGACTCAGTCCATCTAGTAGCATCAAGTCTGAATTTCAATTTGAAAGTTATTTCATTTAAAGGTGGCAGACTTGTAATCAGAGTGCACTACACTTGCCACTTGAATGCTGAAATAGGGCTCCCTGGGAATTGGATTAAAAGGACAGAGAAGATCTAGCAGAATTGGTTCACAAGTTGCTGCCCCTGCACCCCATCTCTGCCTTAATTAATACGTACGCACAGAAGCATGAACAGATGTTTCATCTGTTTTCTATGAAAACTAAGAACCAGTTAGCCTGAAGCTTGAAATAAAAAGGAGTTTACCATTTTTTCTGTTTTGCTGAGGTTAATGTCCTTCTTGTTCTTCCGCCGGGCTTTAGAATCTTCAATATCGATCAGTCTGATTAAGGGCATGGTTCCTCCACCCAGCAACAAGATTGTGAACAACACAATGATGATTGTTGTGGTCCCAATAAGCTGCCGCTTCTCAATTGGTTCCAATCCCAAATGGAGACTCAAAGCGTATGGAATTGCCCCACGTAGGCCTAATGGAACAGAGAGATATCCAGGACAGAGTATAAGTTGCTGATCATCCCTAAATCTTTGTCAACCAACAAGGTTTTTAAGTCACAGAAAATACTCTCACCTTGCTTGTGGCTTTCAGGAATATCCTATTATCATCACCCACAATAGGCCCCTGTGGCCTATTCCTGAATAAGGTGAAGGCCAGAGAATGGTGAAGACCTGAGAAAAGCTGAAGGTCATGCAAACCTTGAGGCACTTCATCTGTGTGACTCATGCCCCAGTTGTGCATTTTCATCCCTTAACATGCATTCTATTATCTCTGCTGCCTCCTCCACTGCAGAAATGACTTGGGGCCTGGTATCTGAAGGACCTCCTGCTCCAATATCAACTTGCCCAAAAGTCAAAGTCATCTTCAGATGCACTTCTTCAAGTAGGACAGGGGCTATAGCTCAGTGGTAGAATACAACCTTTGGATGCAGGAAGTCCCGAGTTCAATTCCTCACATCTCCAGGTAGGACTGGAAAAGTACTTGTCTGGAAACCCTAGAGGGCTGCAGCTGGCCAATGTAGAAAATACAGGTGTGTGTCCCTTAACGACAGGGATATGTTCTAACTCCCTGTCTTCTAACCTTAATCTTACCTTTAAAGCAACCTTAAATCAAAATTCTAACTCCCTGTCTTCTAACCTTAATCTTACCTTTAAAGCAACCTTAAATCAAAATTGAAAGTTAGCACCTAAGGGAGGTACATAGGGCTACTCTGCAGACGCGTGTGGCCTCTGGGAACCAAGTGCCTCTGGGAACTAAGTGCCAGGTAAGGCACAAGAGTTTAGCATCTGGGCGAGGAGAAGGCAAGGAGACCTCTGAGTTTTGGAGAAGGAGAGGAGGAGGAGCAGGAGGAGGAGGAGGTAAGTGTACTCATTCTAACGCTTTGTCTTTCTAACTCCCTGTCTTCTAACCTTAATCTTACCTTTAAAGCAACCTTAAATCAAAATTGAAAGTTAGCACCTAAGGGAGGTACATAGGGCTACTCTGCAGACGCGTGTGGCCTCTGGGAACCAAGTGCCTCTGGGAACTAAGTGCCAGGTAAGGCACAAGAGTTTAGCATCTGGGCGAGTTCAGCAGCAGGGCGAGGAGGCCAGGGCCCCATACACTGCCCTTCCTCTTCCCTTGAGAAGAGGGCTGCTATCCAGTGTACGGTTTTTAAAAGGACCCATAAATAAAACAACAACAACAACAACAAAAAAGCTATGCAGTCAGACAGCCAGCAGCAGGGTGGGGGCTATCCAGTGTTCTGCATCGAGTGCCACATGTATGATTATATGCCTCTGGGGCATAAGTCATGGGTGTGTCCTCGGTGCAAGGAGCTCCAGGCTCTCAGGGAACGCGTCCGCTCCCTTGAAGCCTTGGTGGCCGACCTGGAGAAGCGCAGGCAGCCAGAGGAGGACCGTGGGGAGACTTCCGGGGACGATCAGGCTTCGTCCCAACCTCAGGCGTGCAGCTCCTCGGCTGCCCGGGTGGGAAGTCTCGGGACTGGAGGACGTCATCCTGGAGAGGAGGGAAACAATCCCCTAGGGGGGACCCCTTCTCCAGGGGATGGGCCCGTATCCGAGCGCACTCGGGATACTCCTCGGCGGGAGGGGGGTCGGGGGCTTCTTGTAGTGGGGGATTCGATTATTAGAAACATAGAGAGGGGGGTTTGCGACGGATGTGAGGACCGCATGGTGACTTGCCTGCCTGGTGCGAAGGTTGCGGACATCACTTCTCGTCTAGACAGGCTAGTAGACAGTGCTGGGGGAGAGGTAGCGGCTGTGGTGCATGTCGGCACCAACGACGTGGGCAAGTGTAGCTGGGAGGTCCTGGAGGCCAAATTTAGGCTTTTAGGCAGGAAGCTGAAAGCCAGGACCTCAAAGGTAGCGTTCTCTGAAGTGCTACCTGTTCCACGCGCAGGGCCAGCTAGGCAGGCGGAGATCAGGGGTCTCAATGCGTGGATGAGACGGTGGTGTAGGGAGGAGGGGTTTAGATTCATTAGGCACTGGGGAACTTTTTGGGACAAGCGGGGCCTGTACAAGAGGGACGGGCTCCATTTGAACCAGAATGGAACCAGACTGCTGGCGCATAACATTAAAAAGGTGGCAGAGCAGCTTTTAAACTGATCCCTGGGGGAAGGCCGACAGGAGCCAAGGGGCATCCGGTTCGGGACTCCTCATCCCTATGGGATGAGGATGGGGAGGTTAGAGAACAACAAGACAAAGGCAGGGTAGGAGAAGAAATTGGGAAAGGTAGGGTGATGGGATGTGATAGACGGTTTGGCACAATGAGAGGATGCGGGGACAAAGGAGCGAATAAGCAGCCCATCCTGGGGCATTCCGTGTATAAATGCTTTTATGCGAATGCCCGAAGTCTACGAGCAAAGGTGGGAGAACTGGAATGTCTGGTGACAAGGGAAAATATTGACATAGTGGGCATAACGGAAACCTGGTGGAATGCGGAGAATCAGTGGGATACCGCAATCCCGGGCTATAAACTCTACAGGAGGGACAGGCAGGGGCGTGTTGGAGGTGGGGTGGCCCTTTATGTTAAGGAAGGGATAGAATCCAGCAAAGTAGAGATTGAAGGTGGGTCCGACTCCACCGTAGAATCTCTGTGGGTTAAATTACCAGGCTTGTGCAGCGATGTAATACTGGGGGCGTGCTATCGTCCTCCAGACCAGAAATCTGATGGGGACCTTGAAATGAGGAAACAGATCAGGGAGGTGACAAGGAAGGACAGGGTTGTAATCATGGGGGACTTCAATTATCCTCATATTGACTGGGTCAATTTGTGTTCTGGTCACGATAAGGAAACCGGATTTCTTGACGTGCTAAATGACTGTGGCTTAGATCAGCTAGTCACGGAGCCCACCAGAGGACAGGTGACTCTGGATTTAATTTTGTGCGGTACGCAGGACCTGGTTAGAGATGTAAACGTTACTGAGCCATTGGGGAACAGTGATCATGCTGCGATCCGTTTTGACGTGCACGTTGGGGGAAGAATACCAGGCAAATCTCTAACAAAAACCCTTGACTTCCGACGGGCGGACTTCCCTCAAATGAGGAGGCTGGTTAGGAGGAGGTTGAAAGGGAGGGTAAAAAGAGTCCAGTCTCTCCAGAGTGCATGGAGGCTGCTTAAAACAACAGTAATAGAGGCCCAGCAGAGGTGTATACCGCAAAGAAAGAAGGGTTCCACTAAATCCAGGAGAGTGCCCGCATGGCTAACCAGCCAAGTTAGAGAGGCTGTGAAGGGCAAGGAAGCTTCCTTCCGTAAATGGAAGTCTTGCCCTAATGAAGAGAATAAAAAGGAACATAAACTGTGGCAAAAGAAATGTAAGAAGGTGATAGGGGAGGCCAAGCGAGACTATGAGGAACGCATGGCCAGCAACATTAAGGGGAATAATAAAAGCTTCTTCAAATATGTTAGAAGCAGGAAACCCGCCAGAGAAGCGGTTGGCCCTCTGGATGGTGAGGGAGGGAAAGGGGAGATAAAAGGAGACTTAGAGATGGCAGAGAAATTAAATGAGTTCTTTGCATCTGTCTTCACGGCAGAAGACCTCGGGCAGATACCGCTGCCCGAACGGCCCCTCCTAACCGAGGAGTTAAGTCAGATAGAGGTTAAAAGAGAAGATGTTTCAGACCTCATTGATAAATTAAAGATCAATAAGTCACCGGGCCCTGATGGCATACACCCAAGGGTTATTAAGGAATTGAAGAATGAAGTTGCAGATCTCTTGACTAAGGTATGCAACTTGTCCCTCAAAACGGCCACGGTACCAGAAGATTGGAGGATAGCAAATGTCACGCCTATTTTTAAAAAGGGAAAGAGGGGGGACCCGGGAAACTATAGGCCGGTCAGCCTAACATCCATACCGGGTAAGATGGTGGAATGCCTCATCAAAGATAGGATCTCAAAACACATAGACGAACAGGCCTTGCTGAGGGAGAGTCAGCATGGCTTCTGTAAGGGTAAGTCTTGCCTCACCAACCTTATAGAATTCTTTGAAAAGGTCAACAGGCATGTGGATGCGGGAGAACCCGTGGACATTATATATCTGGACTTTCAGAAGGCGTTTGACACGGTCCCTCACCAAAGGCTACTGAAAAAACTCCACAGTCAGGGAATTAGAGGACAGGTCCTCTCGAGGATTGAGAACTGGTTGGAGGCCAGGAAGCAGAGAGTGGGTGTCAATGGGCAATTTTCACAATGGAGAGAGGTGAAAAGCGGTGTGCCCCAAGGATCTGTCCTGGGACCGGTGCTTTTCAACCTCTTCATAAATGACCTGGAGACAGGGTTGAGCAGTGAAGTGGCTAAGTTTGCAGACGACACCAAACTTTTCCGAGTGGTAAAGACCAGAAGTGATTGTGAGGAGCTCCAGAAGGATCTCTCCAGACTGGCAGAATGGGCAGCAAAATGGCAGATGCGCTTCAATGTCAGTAAATGTAAAGTCATGCACATTGGGGCAAAAAATCAAAACTTTAGATATAGGCTGATGGGTTCTGAGCTGTCTGTGACAGATCAGGAGAGAGATCTTGGGGTGGTGGTGGACAGGTCGATGAAAGTGTCGACCCAATGTGCGGCGGCAGTGAAGAAGGCCAATTCTATTAGGAAGGGTATTGAGAACAAAACGGCTAGTATTATAATGCCGTTGTACAAATCGATGGTAAGGCCACACCTGGAGTATTGTGTCCAGTTCTGGTCGCCGCATCTCAAAAAAGACATAGTGGAAATGGAAAAGGTGCAAAAGAGAGCGACTAAGATGATTACGGGGCTGGGGCACCTTCCTTATGAGGAAAGGCTACAGCGTTTGGGCCTCTTCAGCCTAGAAAAGAGACGCTTGAGGGGGGACATGATTGAGACATACAAAATTATGCAGGGGATGGACAGAGTGGATAGGGAGATGCTCTTTACACTCTCACATAATACCAGAACCAGGGGACATCCACTAAAATTGAGTGTTGGGCGGGTTAGGACAGACAAAAGAAAATATTTCTTTACTCAGCGCGTGGTCGGTCTGTGGAACTCCTTGCCACAGGATGTGGTGCTGGCGTCTAGCCTAGACGCCTTTAAAAGGGGATTGGACGAGTTTCTGGAGGAAAAATCCATTATGGGGTACAAGCCATGATGTGTATGCGCAACCTCCTGATTTTAGGAATGGGTTAAGTCAGAATGCCAGATGTAGGGGAGAGCACCAGGATGAGGTCTCTTGTTATCTGGTGTGCTCCCTGGGGCATTTGGTGGGCCGCTGTGAGATACAGGAAGCTGGACTAGATGGGCCTATGGCCTGATCCAGTGGGGCTGTTCTTATGTTCTTATGTTCTTAGGGAGATGCTCTTTACACTCTCACATAATACCAGAACCAGGGGACATCCACTAAAATTGAGTGTTGGGCGGGTTAGGACAGACAAAAGAAAATATTTCTTTACTCAGCGCGTGGTCAGTCTGTGGAACTCCTTGCCACAGGATGTGGTGCTGGCGTCTAGCCTAGACGCCTTTAAAAGGGGATTGGACGAGTTTCTGGAGGAAAAATCCATTATGGGGTACAAGCCATGATGTGTATGCGCAACCTCCTGATTTTAGGAATGGGTTAAGTCAGAATGCCAGATGTAGGGGAGAGCACCAGGACGAGGTCTCTTGTTATCTGGTGTGCTCCCTGGGGCATTTGGTGGGCCGCTGTGAGATACAGGAAGCTGGACTAGATAGGCCTATGGCCTGATCCAGTGGGGCTGTTCTTATGTTCTTATGTTCTTATGTTCTCCAATGCCCGTTGTTAATGTGATTAAATTGTTAAGCAAACATTCAGCCCAATCAAGTGCATTTGTTGTATAAACAGACACCCAGCCAGAAACCAGCCGGCTGCATAGGCTACTGGAGATAGATGGCCTCTTCTCTGCATTAAGAGCCTCTTTGCTGTGTAAACAGACACTCTGCTACAGGCTGTGGGAGTCCTGACTGTCTCATTAAGAGGATCTCTGTTGCGCTTTGACCACTGTCATATAGAAGTCCATCGTTAAGTGGAAGGTTGTTAAGCGCACACCTGTACTTAGATGGGCCAATAACCTGAACAATTTGTGCAGGTAAATGAATACTTACCGCTAAACCACATGATGAACATCATTTTGGGGGTGATCTTGTGATCACGGAAGAAATTGAGCAGGTAGGAGAGGGGAAAAATATTGACAGCTCTGCCAAAAAGCACAAGCACCTGTCAAAAGTAAGCATATTCTTTACAGAGCAGAAGAAAACAGTACAGGCAACAAACATCAAGGCAGTCCAAATTTTATATGGTTTACAAATACAGAACTTTGGATACTCTTCACTCCAATTCACAATGACAGTCACTGATAAGAACATAAAAAGAGCCCCACTGGATCAGGCCATAGGCCCATCTAGTCTAGCTTCCTGTGTCTCACTGTGGCCCACCAAATGCCCCAGGGAGCACACAAGACAATAAGAGACCTACATCTTGGTGCCCTCCCTTGCATCAAGTTTACACAAGCAGCTTAAAATCCCAGGGGGGATGAATTCCTCTGGCACTGAACTAGAATATGCCAGATACTTCTAAAACCCAAAGTTAACATGCAGCCATCATGACTTGTAACTTGTGAGGGACTTTTTTCATAAATCTGCCCAATCCCCTTTAAAAGGCATTTAGGCCAGGTGCCATCACAACAGCTTGTGGCAAGGAATACCAAATATTAATTGCATATGGGTAAAGAAATATTTCCTTTTGTCTGTTCTAATTCTCCTTTCAGTCAATTTTAGAGGATGTACCCTGGTTCTGAGATGTATGATACGAAAAAGAACTTTCCTCTATCCATCCCATGCATAATTATATATGTCTCAATCATATTCCCAATCCCCAAATACCGTTTTTATACAGCCCCAAATGCTGTATTTCTTTGTAAGGGAGGTGCCCCAGCCCACTAAACATTTTGGTCACTCTCGTAAGAAGAGCACTGCTAGACAAGCCACAGATTCATCTAATCCAACTTCCTGTATCTCACAGTGGCCCACCAGTTGCCTCAGGGAGTACACAAGACAACATTTGTACCCTGTTGCCACTCCCTTGCATCTGGCATTCAGAAATAGACTACCTCCAAAACCTGAAGGTTGCATGTAGTCAGTTTCTGCACCTTTTCCATTCTATTCTTTTGAGATGTAGCATCAAAACTGCACACAATACTCCAGGTGTGGCTTTACATCAATTTGTACAATGGCATAATAATACTGGCCATTTTATTCTATTTTTTAATGCACTCAAGCATGAAGCTGGCATCCTTCACAGTTGCCACACACTGGGTCGACACTTGCTCTCTCTTGATCTGTCACAGATCTTACCATCGTGCAGGTGTGCCGCCGTATCCACAGGGGTCTCATTTCAGACCCCCCCCCCGCATCTATGGGAAACCGCAGATAATAGCAAACCCCCCAAAAAGTGGTTTGCATATCTCCCCATCGTGCAAATTACTGTGTCTGGCTACAGACAAGGATTGGAAGGCTGAAACCAGCTTCGAACTTGCCTTGCTGTCTGCCAGCCTCAAACTGCCAGTCTGATTCCTTGCTGGGAGATCAGCATGGATCTCCTCAGATCTAAGCAAAAGGGTGGTTGAGGGGGGCGAATGAGCTCAAGATGGAGGGTAGGTTCAGGAGAGGTGTGCTGGCAGAGGGGGGGTGCTATGTTGGGAGAACCATGAATGATCCCCAAGATGACAGAAGCAGGTGGTTGTTGTTGTTGTTGTTGTTGTTGTTGTTATTAACAACAGTATTTATATACCGCTTTTCAACTAAAAGTTCACAAAGCGGTTTACAGAGAAAAATCAAATAACTAAATGGCTCCCTGTCCCAAAAGGGCTCACAATCCAAAAAGATGCAAAAGAATACCAGCAGACAGCCACTAGAACAGACACTGCTGGGGTGAGATGGGCCAATTACTCTCCCCCTGCTAAAAAAATGGCGCACCCACTTGAAAAAGTGCCTCTTACGGGTTAGAGGGAGAGGGGTTAGAGGGAGAGGGGTTAGAGGGAGAGAGGAATTAGCAGGTTGGTAGAGGGAGAGGCAAGTTGGAAGTTGCTCTGCAGAGAGGCTGAGACAGCCACTTGAAGGCTGCAGCTAGACACAGTAATTTGTGTGTGTGGGGGATTTGTGAATCATGAAAAACTGAAACAGTAGATACTGAATTCGTGGTTAAGGGGGCACACCTGTATATGTCAAGTTGCAATTTTTCCCCCCAATGTGCATAACTTCACTCTTACTTACACTGAAGTGCATCTGCCATTTTGCTGTTGAAGATACTGAAATAACTGAAGCACAGTTACTAGGAATGCTTTACCACTACAGTATTTCTATTTCAAACCTGGTGGGTTTGAGGCTGAGAGGAGAAAAGAACTTGGGTCTCCCAGGACCATATATTTATGGGCCACATTGTTAAAATCTGAAGGCCCCATAAAACACAAACCAGCAGAGCGTAACACAAAACATATCTGAAAGATCTCTGAAGAACAGAAATACCTACTATGCACCAGATGACAAAGGACATTTCAAATTTGTGAGGAAAACTAAAAATTGACATTCCCAGAAATGCAAAAACGCATGTTTCTGAAAGAGAGAGTACAAAGATAAGGAGTCAAAACAATATAAAGCCAGAACTTCAAATCAAAGATAGAACCACTTCTTCTATAAACAATGGTCAAATTTGTCTAATCTAATGGCAAAGGGGGGATTAAGAAGTTTGATATCTGTGTAGCTGCATAAATGAACCAGGAGGCAGAATAGCACAGGAAAGGGGAAAGAAAGGGAGAGAAGTTTTCAATTTGCTTTGCTTTCAATTTGCTTTTCTTATGGTCCTTTAATTTGCTTGGTAAAGACAAAGGAGAAGGAAAGGGTGAAGGAGGGAGCAGAAGACTTCCCTTCTGCCTCCTCTGCAGACAATACTATGTTTCCAACAAAGCTAACAGAAACAAGGCTGTATCCCATATTATATTTTATATCAGGGAAACATGCCTACAAGTCAGTTCCCTCTTTATAAAAGTCATCAACTGTCAAAAATACCTTATTTTAGCCAACAATTTACATCTCATAGATTCTACTTGGGCGCAGGGCTGCAGAACAATAAGTGCTGCTCATGGGCGGGGGGGGGGGCTTTTTCCAAACCCCGGATCCAAACCGTGGGCCAGGGTTTGGAGAACTCCGGTTTAGGTAACTAGCTCACTGGGAGTATTAGAACTTCTAACTTACAGGCAACTGCTGCAACATACCTTCCACTTTTTAAAAGAAGAGCGGGTGCTTTACGGAACAGAGCTATGAAGATAAATTGTGCCACTTAGGTTGCTCTGAGAGTAATTTCACTCATTCCGGGCACAGTGCATTTAGCAGAATGGATGCGCTTTGTAGGCTCTTGGCTTAAATGCCGGAGAGAGTCGTGCGCCCAGAAGCTCTGCAAGCTCGGCAGCTGGCTGACAAATAAAACAGGGCTGCAACTCAACTGTTCCAAACTTGCTGCACTAACTTTATTGGGACTACACTGGAGCAAATAGGTTGTGGCTTCCAACTTAATGCAAGTGTAGTACAGCTGAGTTGCTTGAAAGATCAGAGCATAATAGAGTTTTGCTCTAGTGTTTGGCGCCAAGGCTTGCAACATGAACACCTTAGATATGTTTGCTTTTAGCATACATTTAACAAGATGATCCAACTTAATATAAGCCAAGTAGAAAAACCTCACTAAAATGTTACTATAACAGGAGTCGCACCTATAACACGAGTCTCCAGAATTCCAGTCAACCTAAAACAGGAGCACTATAGTACTGCTTTGGGCTCACAGAAGCAGGGGAGAAGGTTGAAGAAGAGAGAAACAGAAATAGGAGACTTTTTTCCCTTTTCCACCCTCACTGTGCTATATAGCTGAGAAGGGCTGAGATGTGGATCTGGTTGCTACTGATATTATTATTATTATTATTAGAGTGCGGTGAGGTGTCCTTTTTCCCTTCTCCACCAAAACCTCCCTGTATACTCTGGGGAGGAGTGGGTTTTTAAAAAGTTACATGATGTTCATCCCCAATGCTAATCTCCCCTTTCCCATCCAGGACACAACAAGCTCTTGGAACCTCAAACAGGCCAATTTCTCCTCCGACTCACACACACTATTTTTCAACTAATTGCCTCAATATTCTGGGGCTCCTCTGTCCTCAACATTCTATCAATTTTGGAAGTCACTGAAAAAAGAACTCCATTGCTGGGTCTTTTTTTATAACATAATCTTTTTCTTTAAATCTTCACATTAATATACTTATGAAAATCAGTGTGATCTCCTGCACATGCAGAAACCAGCATCTTATTTTGGGGGTCCAATTTTGCTTCCAAATGGGTAAGCAGTGGACCACCCAAGTTCAGTATTAGAAGGAATGATTATATTAAGACATCTGCTTTGATTTTCTCATCTTGACTTTAATTATGGATAAAGCAGTTACGACACTCTCGTATTTTCAAACTCTAGCAAATTTTTAAAACATCTGCATCCTGCATTTTCACTTCCAGGAGGAGATGTTCAAGGACAAAACCCTTTGTATTTCCACATTCATTTCACTCATGTGGACATCTATGCTTGTATAAGGGGTCTGTAAAACATTTCCAACATTTTAAACATTAGCCACTCCGATAAAGGAAATGCCTTCCTTGTTCTTTCTTTGTAACAATTAAAAAAAACAATGAAATTGACTGTTGGGATGTTTAGAAGAATAAAAAGAAAGGTTCTTCATACAACATCTGATTAATGTAAGGAATTCATTGGCAATACATTCAGTGTTGGCCACTAACCTTGATGGGTTTTTTAATTAAAAGTTTAAATATGTGGGGGAATGGGACTATTAATGGCCATTAGTTTTGCGAGCTATGTGGAACCTCCATGATCAGTAAGCAGTACACAGGTACTGGGGACAAGTGAAGGGGAAGGACTATTCCCTTCACAATTCTGAGCTTTCTTGGGGACATCAGGCTGGTCACTGTTGGAAAGAGAATGAATGCTGGATTAGAGGGACCCCAGGCTGATTCCATGAGACTACTCTTACATTTTTACATTCTGCAATTTTTTTCCAGTAACAGCAATGCTGACTTTCACTTAGGTAGGACCAGAAGGCACACCCTTCTCCATTCCTATCTGTCATTCTTATTTTGCATAATATCTCTAACTACAATAACTAAGCGAACCTTCGTAGAGTTTGCAAAATGCTAAGGACACATAAGAAACGACAGATAATGGAAAGGATGCTCTATATTTAGCCATATTCTAAGAATTGGTTGCCAGTTACACTGTCCGTCCTTCCGTTCCCCCCCCCCCCCCCGCAAATAGTTTCTTGATATCCTGGTGTTTTTAAAGGAAATGCAAGCTTATTACATTTCAAAACAGCCTGGGGGTGGGGAAAGAGTCAGAGATGTATTTTGTTATCAATCTTGCATCAAGACTTAGCCAGAGCCTGGAGGATGAGGGAGAGAGAAGATTTACAGCACATTTTATTCTGTTTGTCAGTAAAGGTGACTTTAGACTGCTTGGCAGACTCCGTATTACAAAGTCTGTTCTTCAAGATGTGCAGGAGAGAAACACTCATGGCTACAGAAGCAATTCTGTTTCGCTCTACCCCCAAATCATTTATCTGAATGGCTTTAAATGGCAGATAGCATGCTGCATTTGTTTATCAATGGCTTTCTGGGATAACAGAACCTCCATATTCAGAGGCAGTATGCCACTTACTACCTGTTGCCTAGAGCCAGTGGCAAAAGAGGGCTATGGCTTTCATGCCCTTTTGGTGGGATTCCCAGAAGCACCTGGCTGGCCATTGTTGGATCAGAATGCTGGACTAGATGGTACTTTGAACTGATCAAGCAGGCTCTTACATTCACTGAGCACGGCTATGTCTGTTTGCCTGACCATTCAAAATACACGTGTGCCCCCATATCTGCAGGGGTTCCGTTCTGGAACCCCCATGGTTAAGTGAAACCACGTACACCCCCCACTCTTCAGAAGCAAGGCAAGTTGGAGTTCCTCTCACCTCTGGTGGGTCTTCTGAGGCCAGCAGAGGTCATGCTGTCTGCCCATGGCCTCTACTGAGCTCACAATGACTGTTAAGAGGCCAAAAAACACTACTATCAGTAGCTTCTCCACTCCTCCTAATGCCTTTTAAAGGTATAAAAACATCGCTTCCAGTTTTCTGCCAAAAACCAGAAGTTGTGTTTTTTGGCCTGTAATTGTCATTCTGAACGCGGCAGAGGCCACAGGCAGCAATGTGCAGCTTCTGCTGGGCTCAGAAGACCCTTGCCTCTGGACAGGGTATGTGGGGGGGTCCCGTGGATTCAATCTGTGGATAAATGAAACCATGAATATGAGATCCGCAGATACCGGGCCCCCTGTAATGGGAGAAATGGAAGTATTGCTTACAAAGTCCTGGTTCACATATGCTGCATGTTCATCACTTGATGGTTTGATGCTGAAAATATCAGCCATACTGAAAGCATTGACTTTGGGGCAATGGGTGATATCAAAAGATGACACATACCACACATGAATGCAACGGTTCTCAGGGTCTGCTGCATTAGGATCTGTGTAACTGGAGAGAGGTTATGATGGGTATAGTGAGACATTACAATGCCGGAGAACAAGATAGCCATGATACCTGGAGAAATAATGCCACAATCAGACATCTAATACATCATATATCTTTGTATACATTCTACAATATTTTCCTTTGTCATCACCAACAAATGAGTAAGTTATCATTGTTTTGCAAAAGAGAAAACTAAAAAGAAAGCCAAAACATGACCAATACTTACAGGTTAGGTCTAGTATTGCATCATTATGATGAGATGCCTTCAACCTCCTGGTTTAACCTGCACAGGTATAGCATCTTCCAGATGTGCTTTAAAAGTCAACTTCTATGCCTCACAAGTATAGGGGCGACCGAACATGCAAAGGCTTTCCTATTCACTATAAAATTGGGAACAATTCTGCATGCCCAATGGAACTGCATATTTAGAACTGCCTCTGACATGGCATGAATGGGGAAGGAGCCCTTTATTTACATAGCAGTTCTGCATTTGAACTGGAGGCCCCACATAGCTTTAGTGCATACTGCTGGTTGCACCATTATATAGGTAGCCATATCCAATTGACATTTTCCTGTCTTAAACAGAAAATGGTGATATTTTTAGAAATTATATATTTCTATAGTCAAAAAATATTACTCAATAAACCAAAACAGCCCCAGACTGGAAAAAAAATGGACCATCTGTCCTTCCAAGTCAGTTATACACTGCCCAGATTGCTGAAATACAAGAGCAAATTTGGAGGAAAAAAGAAGAGAGGGACCAGAATTTGGAATTCATAGAGGGAATATATTTTTCCTCTAAGCCAGGGGTAAGCAATTTGTTCAGCACCAAAAACTAAATTCCAGTTGCATTATGGGACCACAGCCAACGCTACTGAACAACAGTTTGTGAATGTATTGCATTCATCATCTACAATATCCATACAAACAAACAATTACTCCAAAATGTGGAAACTGGGTCAGCTCCTGAAAAAAAAAAATGTCAAGAGCTGAAGTGGAACCTTAAAGACTAACTTATTTATTTGTAGCATTAGTTTTTGAACGTGCAAACCTGCTCCATAAGGTGCATGGAAACAAACCACAGGCTAAGGTTCCAATCCTATGCACACTTTCTTGGGAGTCAATATGTGCAAGTCAGTTACACTGTGCCCTTCAGATTCAGCCAACAGCCATATCATGGAAAAGCAGCTCTCAAGCATTTGGGAGCTCCACATGAATACTGCAACCATGTTGACAGGGATGGTGATGCAGCTCTTTCCCATGGAATCAGCAGCCTGCCAATTCTATGGGAAAGACCCATGTAACTAGTTGTGGCAATGTGGCATTCACTGCATCTCAGCTGCATGGGAGCACATCATGAAAATAACCGCTTCCAATTGGTTAGGAGGCTGTGTCTGAAAGGCGCTAAAACAGTTACTCTTCTGGGACATTCAAAGACCGGATGTATCATATTGGTTAGGTGCGTGAGTTACAAACAGGAAGTCACCATTTCAATATCAGATCTCCCATCAACTCACCATGCTTTAGCTAGCCACTATGTGTCCATCACTATCCACCCATCTGAAAGACAGGGTTAACCATACTGGCTTCCTCTAGAGCATCCATTTTCAATCACTGTGCCATGGCACACTGGTGTGTCACGAATGGTCTGCAGGTGTGCCATTGGAATTTGGGGGAGGGGCATTTATTAGTAGGACCATTGGGGGATGTGAGCCTCCCACCAACAGCATGGTGTGCCTTGTCAATTGTCAAAAAAATGATGGTGTGCCTTGACAATTTTAGTACCTTGTCAGTGTGCCGTGAGACAAAAAAGATTGAAAATCACTGCTCTACAGACTTGTTTTAAGGATAACTGAGACTATGTGAAGTGCTTTGAGCATTTTGTGCTTGGCACACACATGGGTGGTGCTGACTAATTGCAGGGTTGCTACAAGAAGATCTTCTTCAACCCTTCTGCTTGGGGAGGGGCAGGATCATAACTAAAAAATTATGATACCTAGGGCAGGGGTCGGCAACCTGCCTTTCTAGAGCCTCATGCGGCTCTTTCAGCTGTCTGCTGCAGCTCCTCCAGGTGAAAGTGGCAAAGAGTGTGACAGGAAGCACCTGTGTTGGGAGGGCAGGCTGCTTCCCTCCTCTCCCTTCACCCCCACCTGCCCCACATTGGTTTCCCTTTTCAATTTTGCCTCTGCAGGCTTAAGGTCCCTGTTTTTCCCTTCCCCAACTCTCCAGCAGGCTCAGCCAATCAGCATCCAGCAGGCTCCTGGCTTTTTCTGTTGGAATGGCTCAGGGCCCTTCAATGGCTGACCACCAGCCAATCCTGAGCTGCCTTCCTCCTCAGCCATTGCAAGCCCTTGCAGCCCGACTTTCCCTGAGCAGGTCCCCACTCAGTGCAAGGAGAGGCTTTTCCTCCACAGCAGAGGAGACATCCTGTGTGCCTACTCAGTAGTAAGCCCCATTACAGTGGATGAAACTTGCTCCCAGGAAAGGGTGCCTGGGATTGCAGCCGTGGAGCCTGCTCCTATGCATGTCTACTCAGTTGTAAGCCCCATTACAGTGTATGAAGCTTACTCCCAGGAAAGGGTGCCTGGGATGGCAGCCTTGGCACCTGCTCCTACGCGTGTCTACTCAGTTGTAAGCCCCATTAAGCGCAAGGATGGGTGAGTGGGAGCCTGCGCAGGTCTGTTCCAGAGTAAGCCCTGATGTAGTCCCTGGGCTACTCCCAGGAAGGTGTGGAGGGCTGTATCCACACCTCCTCCTGTGCAGGTCTACTCACAAGTAAGCCCCGCTGTAGTCAGTGGGGCTTCCTCCCAGGAAGGTGTGGAGGGCTGCAGCCTCAGCCCCCTCCTATGCAGGTCTGCTCACAAGTAGTCAGTGAGGCTTCCCCCCAGGAAAGCGTGGAGAGGACTGCAGCCTGAGAGCTCCAACCAACTTGTCTGCTCAGAAGTCCCATTGTAATCAATGGGGCTTACTCCCAGGATAGTGTGGAGAAGGTTGCAGCCTGAGTGAGGGCAGGCAGGCAGGCAGGGCAGAAGCTGGCCTGTGGCTGCCCCCCCTTCTTCTCTTCCCCACCTTTGGAGTCTATGTCCTTTTTTCCTTCCAGCAGGGTGCCTCTGGAAGGTGGGGGGGGGGGAGTTCTTTAGTATCCATGTAAGATAAGCAGATGTCATAACCGCCATATGTATTGGAATCCTGGAAGATCTGGTGAGGAGCTAGATGTGGTGTCAGCAGTGGCCCCTTTAAGGGTAAGGCCTGGGCATCCAGCAGAGTGTGCTGCACAGCTGCAGCCACTTGAAGGCAATAGGGCCCTCAGGGATATAAGGAGCACCTGAGGAAGAGGGAGTGGGTTGTAGAAGGAGTGCAGGTAGGAGAGGAGAGGAGAGGAGAGGAGAGGAGACTGACTGACTGACTGACTGACTGACTGACTGACTGGGCTTATTGACTTGGATACTCTGACTGATTTGACTGACTTACTTTGGAATCTGATCTTGGACTATGACTTGGCTTATTGACTTTGGACTGTGCCTTGGATGCTCTGACTGACTTTGTGACTAATGGACTGCTGGAGACACTGGAGTTTGGTGTGTTGCTGCTGTGCCCAAGACCTGCTGAGGACCCAGGGTCTGCTGTAGTGGTGGGAGGCTGCTGGCAAGAGAGAGGGCCTCTGCAGGTTGAACAGGTGAGCTACCCTGGAGGTGGGGTCCATCAGGACTGCAGGGCAGAACCAGGGTCATTTGTTGGGGGAAAGAAGGGGAGCTAATTTGCTTAAAGTGGGCATAATTCTCCAGGCAGAGAATGGCCTTGGAATCGGGCAAAACACCATAGAGGACCAGGCATCTGAAAACACAGGACAAGAATGTATGACAAAACTAACTAAAAGCTACAAGAGGGGGCTACATTATAAAAATGGGACCTATAAGAGCATAAAGGTGAAAAAAACTATATATGCAGTATTATCTTCATTTTAGACGTCAAAAGGGTTTTGTGGCTCCTGAGGTTTTTTTTCCTCTGGAAAATGGGTCCAAATGGCTCTTTGAGTGTTTAAGGTTGCCGACCCCTGACCTAGGGTTTTTAACACAACTCCATGAAACTTAGCAGAAGCAGGTAGGGAGGGAAGCATGTGCAATTTCATTGCCGAACCCTGTTTGGAGGTGACTCATGATGAGGGTGGATTCAAAATCTAAGTAAATAATACTCATAAAGATAAAATACACTTGCAGAAGCCATATATCATTGGAGTTCCAGTATATTGCTCAGTGCCTTGTTTAGCCCCAAACAAAACATTAAAGGACTGAGAAGATTTGCTTGTAGTTAAAATGCCAACAACTTCCTTAAACTGGAATGGAAAATACAGCTGAAACATGTTCATGCAATTGCTTTACTCTGAGGAAAGGTTGCATTCTACAGCAGTTACAAAATCTTACCAAAAGGGAATAAGAAATGTTGTTTGAGATCTCCATATTTGCCATATAACTTGTAATGTGTTTCTTTTAATTGTTTCTGTGTATGTGTATGTGTGTGTTTTGTGTTTTTAATAAAATTAAGAAGTTTTTGTAAAAAAAATCTTACCAAAAGGATTTTAAATTTATCCTTCTTACAGCACAATTGTAAACATGTCTACTTGAAAGTCAGTCGCATTGTGTTTAATGGGGAAACATTAACCAGGAAAGTGTGCATAGGACTGCAATCCTACTGAAGTGGTGTTTTTATTCCCCACCCCTCAAAAAAGGTGATTTTTAATTGTATAACTTGGGATCTGTCAAACTAATACAGCCCTTCAGCTGTGTCTTGTGTGGCATGGCAGGTGGGTTCTTTGCCAGGACAGCAGCTTGCCCTGCTTTGAGACAAGCTGAGAAGTGGACTGACTCTTCACAATGGATATGGGCACATGTACACATGCAAACCCTAATCTGCTGTTACAAGGACAAAGAACCAAACAGAGCTTGTTCTCCTGGCCCCTCTAGTGAGGTGATCAAAAGTTTCTGAACTTCCTTTTGAACAAATCAGTTTACCCTTTTATATACAAACTCAGAAAACTGAGGTTTGTTCTAGCTGCGCTGAGTAGCAACTAGGATCTGAACCCACAGTTTGAACCTGGTTTGTTAACTAAGGAGCTGGAACAAACCACAATTCCCTGAAAGCTCAAACATAAGGCAGAACTGTGGTTTCTCCAAAAATAAAAATGGAACTGTCAACTGCCTCCCCATTCATGAATTTTTGTGAACTTTTTGTTGAAAAGTGTTATACAAATACTGTTAATAATAATACATGATGCAGGCTGGGGAAGGGGTGTGCATGACCCTATCAACTCTGTTCATTCCTGTAATAACAAAACATTGCTTGTTACATATGAATGTGGCTTGAGGTGGAAACTTCAGAAAAAACCACCGACTCTTTGGAAACGTATTTCTCATTATTTTCATCATCACCTTAGAGCCCTCTGAAAGTGCAACACAGATCACTGGTAGTTTCTGGGCCACAGTGCAAAAACCATTGCTCTAAATCCTTTGGTTCAAGGTCTGTATGCCCATCCACGCATAACAGTAAGAATGAGATTCAGCTATGCTGATATGATTACATATAATACCCATGAAAGTAAGAATACTTAAGGACATTTGCCAACCCCTAGTCTTCAGGCAAGAACATGCTCTTGCATGGAAGAAAAAATGTTCATGCTGCACCAGGACTGAGCTAAAGACACAGAAAGAGAAAATGCCCCCCCCCCCATCTTCAGAATCAGAAAACAGATAGAGATCTAACTGTAGCTGACAGGCTCAGTCCTTTTTAAACCTCAAAGTTAATATAACTGTTTGGCTCAATTTTTTTAATACTCAGTTATGTAATAACTAAATTTGTCCAGAATAATTTCTAACACTTCATTGTGTGTTTATTAAATTAGTGCTTGGGATCCAAAGTTATAATTATTAATAGTTCTACAGTTTCCTGGATTTTAGCTGGGCTCCAACAGTTATAGAAATAAAGGGAAAAATCAAAGACTTCCTAGGGGCTTATCCATGGCAGCAGGAGAGCTTCCAATCTAATTTGCATGTGCTGCAAACACACAAGGATGGAAGCTGGCCATCAAAAGAACTGCTTTTCACAAAAGACTGCGGGATACAAATGCTATTAGATTCAGTACACAGCTGTTGTCACTTGCCCATCACATCTCTTAAGATTATCAAAATGGAACAACCAGAGAGGAAGGAAATAGTTTGACACCATCTTTTGATTTGATTATAATCCATCACCATCCCAAAGCGATTAGAATCCAAGTCATAATGCCCTAGCAGTTTCACTGAAATGGTCAGAACAGCTAGCCAATAAATTTAGTCTTCCTGATGATAAAGCATGCATTCGTGAGATATCCTCTTTACATATAATTATTGGTAAGCACAGAACACTGGGTCTCCATTTTCCATCACTTTCCTTTCCTAAAGCAGAGATGGGACTCTGAAGCTGATGTAACCGCACTGGTTCCTATTAGTCTTTTGGAGCAAAGAATGCTCATTTTTACTACAAAGTAGTTTTCGATTCTTCTTAATTAGATGGTATCCTCTCCTTTTCCTCCCCCACCCCAACAAGTATAACCAAGAACAGCCACTTTGTTATTCCATCTGTGTATCAAGTTAATACAAGGACACATAGGTCCTGGTCAAATATTTAGACTGAATGACAGAGTACCAGACAGGGATACAACCCTTCTCCACTTTGCTATCCCTGGAGTTTTAAGTCAGTGCAATATCAAGTAACTCACCCAGGATCTCTACAGAATCACTACCCACCCAGACTTTCCATCTGGGCCTGAATAGTGGCTTCAGGGAGAAACTGGGCATGGGTAAACCTCCTATTGCTCTGGGGTCAGACACTGCCCTATGGGGCAAGGTAAGGACATGCATTAGATTTAAAACAGTGGCTGTCCTCACAGTGGAATTCTCTGCCCCATGAAACTTGTTGAAGTTCAAGCAACCTCTGGAATACTTCCAGATCTTCTTATTTGGGTGTCACAAAGCTGAGGGCATATTGATCTTAGACAGCAGTTGGTTCCCTCACTTCTCTCTCCCTTTAGAACTATAAGATTCTGTGATACAAACATTAGTAAACGTGATAGCCCCAACCTTCACAGAAAATTGCAGGAAGGAAATATGCCAAGAGGCTGAAAATTCCCAGCAGACTGAACATCATTTCAACTTTATCAGCAGTTTTACACTTATTCTTTTGCAGCTTACCTGACAGAGAAATGCCTTCTGCAAGTCCATAGGGAAGATAAGCAAAGATAATCATCATTCCAAACTCCAGGGAAGGAGTTTTCCTTAAATCAATATGCTTCAACACGTTGATATCAAGCAGTTAAGCAAAATGCGAGAATCAGAAGGGAAAAGAACATTTAGATCATTAGAAACCATGATCTGGTGATTACTGCTTGGGGCAACTGAGGACTAATTCATCACTCCTTCGATGAACACAGACTTCTTCCGTTAAGTAAAAAATTAATATTCTTACGAACCAATCCTATCCAAATTTCCAGCACTGATGCAACCCCAAGATAAGGGAATATACGAACACTTATCTTGAGGAGGCAGTCCTCAATTGATGGCTGCTTCCCCTATTTCTTATTTGAAACTAAGTATGTGCAACTCTTCCTCCCCCCCCCCCGATAATTTTTTTCTAGTCTTAGCCATACTCTTTGGACTTCCCTCAGTGTTTTTCAGAAGATTCAGCTGAGGAGGAACCTCTCAAATCAGTTTTGATTTGCATTTCTTTATGTGACATCTTGGCTGTAAAGCTATTCAAGACATAAAGTGACTCGTTGAGAGTTTTCCCAATTTCTAAAAGCCTGTGATAACATAAAAATCTGCTTTCATATCTCTTTAGACAGACATCAGAAGCACAGGTTCATAAAGCCGGGAGATGACCCCGATGGATCATCTTGTTCCCTGCTGCCAAGAATAATCCCCACTGGATGCTTGTCCAAACTTCCTTTTGAAATGATAAAAAATGTGATGCTATCAGCTTCCTAGGCAGTTCATTTGATTGTCCTATTCACTCTAAGTAATTATCTAGCGGAAAACCTTTGCTTCCTATCCTGCCTCCAACAAACAGGATGAAAAATTCCCATCCCTCTTTTTTGAAAGTGTTTTTACTATCTGAGGCAAGGGTTTGCCTCCTGGGAACACCCATGTGTTTCTCAAAGTAAAGGGGAGGGGACTCGTGATAACGCTCACCAGTAGAAGTCATTTAAGCGTTCTTAATTACTGAACTGATTTTACCTCAGAGACAAAACAAAGCAATGTAAACAAGGAAATCCAGCAATACTATTCTTTTAAAAGCAGCACATCTGGATATTACTGAATTCAATAGAAATAAGGCATCTTGTCGATTAATATGGGTAGAAAATTTGGGTTAACTTTGTACTGCAACCACATTCGCTCTAGATTTTCTTCATTAGGTGAGACTAAAATTATTTATATCCTAAAACTCTTTAAAAAAATTGAAGAGCTAACTCATTTATGTTCTTGCAATCCCTTATAGCAGTGGTTCCCAAACTGTGAGCTCCCTGGGGAGCCACAGAAACCAGCCAGAGGAGCCGCAGAATCCTCATAAAAAACCTGCCATCCTATACAGTGTACAGGATTGTAGCTAATCCTGTAGCTAATCCTAATGGGGAGCTATGGCCAATTGCCCAATAGGTCAATGGAACCACCAACTGAAAAAATTTGGGAACCACTGACTTATAATATAGATAGTATATGTTGAACGCTATCAACATCTAACAGTGCTGCTGCTGTGAAATTCTGTAATGCATGAGTTCTTACTGAAGGCTCTCTCTACTTGGAAATTGGGAAGACTCAAAATTGATAAACATGTAGTCCAATAAGAAAATCTGTTCCAGTGCTTTAATTCCTGCATGAGAGAGGCCAAGTCGCAAATCTGCTCGGGAACCATCCACAGTAAGCTGAAAACTTTTAGTATCTGCAACAGAAAGACCCTTTTTCCATAACTAAAGTACAGACTGTTAGGAAACACTGGAAGAAGAATTCTCTCTTTAAAGGGGCAGCAACTGTTAGGCTGCATTTTCATGACAGAACACCCAACACCCCCTAGTATTACTTTTTGTATCCAGGTTGCTTATGGAACCTTTGAATTACGCAACTTGGTAGAGGGAGAGCAACTGAGGGTCTTTCAATCAGATTGCCTGGCCCACATGGGCTCTCCCTTCTCAGATTCCATCAGTGGCTATCAGCTCTACAACTCGAAATAGAGCACAAGGCCCTTCCATTGGTCTCTGTTACTTACTGTCTCCTTTCTTCTGGGACTCCAGTAGCAATAAGCCATTCTGCATGGAACAGATAGAAACAAGGATGCCCTTTTAACTCTCCTTCCCTTTCCACCCCACTGGATCATGTCTTGACCCACTGTCAGCACTTACAACAAAATTACAGTCAAACAGCATGCTTGTTCTCTCATCCCCTCTGTATGTGTGTGTATGTGTGTCTCTGCCCCCTATTTCATCACAGTAGAGGCTCTTCATTCACAGGTGCATGCATCAGTGCATATAGGATACCAAATTCTGTCCTTTCCATCTTATGCAACTGAACTATATCATGGATGCACAGAAAAATTGAGTCTGCCCTTCAGTAGTATTTAGCAAATAGGATTCCAAATCCTGTCTGTTCTGTCTTATGCAACTGAACTATATCATGGTTGCAGAGGAAGATACAATCTGCCCTTCAGTAGTAAAGATGCTCTCCAAGCCATCTGCTTCACATTCAGTTAGTTTTGAATGGATGTTAACGGAGTGGAAATAAACATTTGAGAAATCCAGAAAATTAAGACGTTAGAGTCAAAAATATTCTACAAACCACCTTGCTAAAAATTCAGATGGCTAGCTAGAACAGATCTATGAAGATGAACAGATCTCTATCTGTGAGATCTATGAAGGCTATAAAGAGTGGCTGTTGTTGTTCCCTGCATTTCTCCTGCAGTTGTCTAAGGGAGAGTACCATATCAGTGGTGGACCTGTTGGCTCAGAATCCACACTGCGATTCTGGACAGACGCTCTCTGCAAGTACCTGGAGCATCTTTAGTGCAACTCGGGCAAACAACTTTCCTACAACACTAAGGAGAGAGATGCCGCGGTAGCTGTTGCAGTCACCCCTGTCGCTTTTGTTCTTGTACAGTGTGATGATGTTTGCATCCCTCATGTCTTGAGGTACTCCACCTTCTCTCCAGCAGAGGCAGAGGATTTCATGTAGCTCAGTGACAATGATCTCTTTGAAGCACTTTAGGACTTCAGCAGGGATGCTGTCTTTTCCAGGTGCCTTGCCAAAGGCAAGGGAGTCCAGGGCCACGTGAAGTTCTTCTAGGGTTGGTTCACTGTAAAGCTCCTCCAGCACAGGCAGGCACTCCATGTTGTTCAGCGCTTCTTCGGTGACTACATTTTCTCTGGAATATAGCTGAAGAGTAGTGCTGCATCCAGCGTTCCATCTGCTGCGCCCGATCCTGGATGACCTCGCCTGCGGCAGACTTCAGAGGGGCAATTTTCTTCTGTGTTGGACGTAGGGCCTGCTTGATACCATCATACATCCCCTTGATGTTGCCCGTGTCAGCTGCTATCTGTATCTGGGAGCAGAGCTGGAGCCAGTAGTCGTTAGCACATCTCACGAAGATCTCACATAGATCTCACGAAGGCGTTTGACCTTCAGCAGGGACGGCCTCTTCAAGATTCTCCCCAAGATCGGAGAATGCCCAGGCTCCTCAGCATCATCAGGTCTTTCCACAAGGACATGAAGGGCACTGTTGTCTTTGATGGCTCCACATCAGACCTCTTTGACATCCGAAGCAGAGTGAAGCAGGGCTGTGTTCTTGCACCAACCTTGCTTGGTATTTTCTTCGCTGTCCTGCTGAAGCAGGCCTTTGGAACTGCAACAGAAGGCATCTATCTCCGGACCAGATCAGACAGAAAGCTCTTCAACTGCTCCAGACTGAGAGTAAAGTCCAAAGTCCAGCTGAAATGTCTGCGTGACTTCCTCTTTGCTGACGATGCAGCTGTCACTACCCACTCTGCCAAAGATCTCCAGCAGCTCATGGATCATTTTAGCAAGGCCTGCCAAGATTTTGGACTGACGATCAGCCTGAAGAAAACACAGGTCATGGTTCAGGATGTGGACTCACCTCCCTGCATACAATCTCTGTGCATGAACTGGAGGTTGTCCACGACTTTGTATACCTTGGCTCAACTCTTTCGCTCGATACCGAGCTAAACAAACGCAGCGGTAAAGCAGCTACCACGTCTTCTAGACTCACAAAGAGAGTCTGGTTCAACAAGAAGCTGACGGAACATACCAAGATCCAGGTCTACAGAGCTTGCGTCCTGAGTACACTTCTGTACTGCAGCAAGTCATGGACTCTTCGCTCACAATAGGAGAGGAAACTGAACGCTTTCCACATACGCTGCCTCCGACACATCCTCGGCATCACCTGGCAGGACAAAGTTCCAAACAACACAGTTCTGGAACGTGCTGGAATCCCTAGCATGTATGCACTGCTGAAACAGAGATGCGTGCATTGGCTCGGTCATGTTGTGAGAATGGATGATGGCCGGATTCCAAAGGATCTCCTCTATGGAGAACTCGTGCAAGGAAAGCACCCTACAGGTAGACCACAGCTGTGATACAAGGACATCTGCAAGAGGGATCTGAAGGCCTTAGGAGTGGACCTCAACAACAACAGGGAAACCCTGGCCTCTGAGCAGCCTGCTTGGAGGCAGGCTGTGCAGCATGGCCTTTCCCAGTTTGAAGAGACACTTGGCCAACAGACTGAGGCAAAGAAGGAAGGCTCATAGCCAGGGTGACATACCAGGGACAGACTGCACTTGCTCCCAGTGTGGAAGGGATGGTCACTCCCGAATCGGCCTTTTCAGCCACACTAGACGCTGTTCCAGAACCACCATTCAGAGCGCGATACCATCGTCTTTCGAGACTGAAGGTTGCCAGCTACTAGCTAGCCCGTGACTTAGAAATGTGCATTCCTCATGTAAACTTGCAAATTCAAACTATAAATCAGTCAGTATATAATGTAAGTCATCTTTGCCTTCACAATGAATTATTATACTCCAAAGTAAAGGGAATCTCTGAACCTGAACAGTTTAACAGAGGGGACACCGGACTATTTTGTCTGCTCCTTCATGATTCTATGTGGAAACAATCATTTATTGTAGTGTTTCTCAAACTGTGGGTTGGGACCCACTAGGCGGGTCACGAGTCAATTTCAGGTGGGTTCCCATTCATTTCAATATTTTATTTTTAATATATTAGACTTGATGCTACCATGGTATGTGACCGCATTTGGCGAAATGTTACAGACCTGTACTTTTAACAAGTACTATGTATATTCTTTTAACAGTGATAGTAAATGGGACTTACTCCTGGATAAGTGTGGGTAGGATTGCAGCCTAGGATTGTTAAAAATTTTCCTGCTTGATGATGTCACTTCCAGTCATGACCTCATGTTTGGTGGGTCCTGACAGATTCTCATTCTAAAAAGTGGGTCCCAGTGCTAAAAGTGTGAGAATCACTATCTGTTTACAAAGAGTTTGTTTAGAAAGGAAGGCAGTAGAAACAAGGTAACGATGTCCATGTGAACTTAAAAGAATTAAGAAAGGAGCTCAGCAACAAGTCCCTTTCAGGGGCTGTGAATTTCACTAATAGGGTAGCAAATAAATAAAAGTCTGCTTGGGTATATAAATGAAACCAATGAAGCTGTCCAAAGCAATGATTGCATCCTTAAAACAGACACAAACCCTTCACTCTAGGTGTAAATTAGAAGTTACAGAAAGAAAGATCTGCTGCCAAAAGCAGAAGTTCCATTTCTTTTCCTCTTTCCTCCCTTGGTAAAATCTAGAAACTAAAAGCCATGATACGACATCATCACACTAGGGTTTTCCTGCTCCAACCCTACTTTACTGGCTGCTTTTTTTGTTCACCAGATGTTACTGGAGCAGGGGAAGAGATGCAACTTTTGTGATGCCAAATTTTACCTTATGTACATCTATAACCTCATGAGACTGCCTTACATGAAACCATGATCCATTTAACTGAGTATACAGACCAATAGCAGATTACCAACATTTCAAACAAGGGTCATTCCTAATGCTACCTAGAGAACATTCTGCCTGCAAACCATATTCTCTATCACTGAACTATGGCCTTTTATTTATGGAAGGGTAACCCCTGCTAATTGGGTAAGAGGCACTTTTTCCAGTGGGTGCTCCTTTTTTTAGCAGGGGGAGAGTAACTGGCCCACCTCACCCCAGCACTGTCTGTTCTAGTGGCTGTCTGCTGGTATTCCTTTGCATCTTTTTAGATTGTGAGCCCTTTTGGGACAGGGAGCCATTTAGTTATTTGATTTTTTTCTGTAAACCGCTTTGTGAACTTTTAGTTGAAAAGCGGTATATAAATATTGTTAATAATAATAATAAGGGGCTCTTCAGTTCATTTTTGTAAGAAAAATCAGGAATCCAGTATGATATGAATCCATACAGGACAACAATCAGACCGAGTACACTTTTTTATGGTATGCTGATTTCAGCATTCCACTCTCCTTTTTACTTAGGGCACAAACCAGCCACTCAGTTGGGCCAGCGCAAGTCTCTTGTGCCGGCCCAGGAGGGTTGCAAATGTGCCTTACAGCACATTTGAACCTCCTCGGGAGTCGGCTAGGCCAATGCACAGAGAAGCGCCAGCCTGTAGAGGCTGGAACAAGCCTCTGGGCTGATGCAGGAACTGAGGCTTGAGTTGGTCCGACTGGGCTGATGCAAGGCTCTGAAGTGGGGTGGCAGGGAAGAAGCAGGAGGGAGGTGTTCCTGGGTGGGGGGAGGGCAGGTGGGGGGCGGCCCTGGGGGGGGGCGGACAGGGAGCAGGAGGCTTCCATAGGGGAAAGGGCGCCTTTCCCAGAGGTAAGGGGAAAAGTTTCCCCTTGCCTCTGGCTGAGCTGCTTTTGGCCCCTATCCTGTGCTGGATACACCACAAGCCTCCTGGCTTGCCTATTCTAGCACATGATAGAATTGCGCCCTTAATGTTTTATAGATATGAAAAATGGGGCATATGCTAGGAGCCAGAACTGAAAATTGAATTAATGCATTGTGACTACAGCAAAGAATCTGCATATTTCATAATCCTCTATTAGCACGTGAAAAGGGCTATTATACAGTTATTTGGGCCTTAATGAGAGTCATGTACAAATGCAAGGTTTTTATGCAAACTTGAAAATTATTGCCCATTAGCAAGCTGCTATTACAAACTAGAAAAGAGGAAAACAGCTTGCCAGCAAAAAGGCCTTTTGTTTTTTTTAAGGAAAATATCCATGAGAAACACAACTGAGGGTGATTATTAAAACGGAAAAGCCTACTTGTTTAGCCCATTTGCATTATTTTCCCTACAAGCAAAAGGATATTAATGCAGAAATCAGGCCAGTTAGAGTCCCCAGTGCTGCGGAACCAAAGAACATTTTCAGGAAGTAACCCAGCGCCTGCAGAAATGTTTGCCATCCACTTATGTCCGATGTATGCTCTCTTGTTAAGCCTTCTGCTGTGCTAAGAACAATTTTAAAAAAATAAATAAAAAGGCAGGCATCTTTTTTCAGTCTTAGACTTGCAAATGTCATAATGCACACAAAACTCCCTCCACAATCTACATTTCTTTGTTGAAACTTGTCTTAAAATGCTTTTACTGTGATATAACAAGTGGAATGTCAAGAGACATTAAATCAAGTGCGGGTGAAATTCCCCTGTGGGAAACACAGCTCTGCCAAAAGTCTGCTTTTGTGCTGCTCTTTTGGAATGGTACAAAGTTAGTTAGCAAGATGCCTGCTGCAGCAAAACAGGTGAAATCTTCTCACAGCATAAAGATGATTCACTCTTTAATAAGAAACACTCAGCAGGGAGAAGGAACTAAGTCTCAAGATTCTGCTTCCTCAATGTATAGAGATTAATAAGCATCTGCATAAGGTTCTCTTTCCTATGATGATCATACGAAATTGTGGGAAAGGAACATTGTTTTCCATGGGTGAGCAAAAGGAACAGAGGCTTTGCCTCACACATTCAAGCATATCTTCACAAGAGCTAGAAACTTTGTGTTTTTTTAAACACCACAAACTGAAATTTTTCATCTTGTGCAGGGACATAGTTACAGTACTTTGTGCTTTTGAGGATCTCTTCTATTGACAAGGTATTTGCATGCTATTAAGAGGAACCAGAAACACAATAGTTCACAAATTATGCAAAGGTTATGCCAAATAGACAGTGTACAAGGAGTTTAGCACTCATAGTTCCTTGGGGAGTATAGCAGTATAAACATCTGTTACATTCATGATATGTACATTCAAATACATAGCAAGGAAAGATCTCTGTCTGAACAAATACAGCAGCTGACATGTAATAACCATTTTTGCCTGTTTGAATGCACTTACTTTGTCAGGACAATTGAGACTGCATCATTGAGAATACTTTCCCCAAAGACCAGCATATTAAGTACCGGATCCACGTTAAGGGCATTAAAGATAGCAATAGTAGCTACTGGGTCAACAGCAGATATCAGGGAACCAAAAGCAAAGCTGTAAGAAAATAAAATAGTAAATGTTGGCATCATCTTGGAAATACGAAATGTTTCTCACGTGCGTGAGTGTAGGTGGGCATTGGGATACCCAAGACCATGGTGAGGGTGTGCCAGAGTCCTCCTTTTCACCCCCTTCCTTTCAGCATTCCTTTTTGGAACTTTGCCAAGGCTATGTTGGGAATGGTCCCACCATTCCTTTCTCCTGAAAGGAGGGACTTCAAAATAGCTGGGAGAGGTGGTTTCACTGACACCTGCTTCCTCCTTTGCAGAGCTCGTTGTGCCTCCCAGCACCAGTTCCCCTGTTGAGGCTATGATCGGTTTTTATTTCCAGCTGCTGCGTGGACCCACCCCTCCATGTGGCTGAGCCCCCTCCTCTCAGGTTATCTTTTGCCACTGCATCTGGACTGCCAAGGCAACCACAAGGTCAGCCAAGCTTCCAGTGGGCCACATACCAGGCCAAGGTGCAGCTTCTTCCAGCTCCACCAGCGAGGTAACAGTCAATGTGGCCTCCCAGTGTGACCTGCTGGCAGGATCAGATGGCTCTTCCATGCTGTGTTCCCGGACAGCGTGCATGCTCAAATGGATGCCACCGAGCATGCAGACAGAGAACAATTATCACCCTGACACACTTAAACAGTAATATACTTTCTTAAATTCTTTTCAAATTATTGGTTAACCAAGACAAACTACAGTTGAGATGTTTTGTGGACTACAGGCCTTATGACCCTGTCAGCTAGCTCAGTCTAAAGAGCATATTACATGCATACAATAGATTTAAATTGTCAAAAATGTTTAACCCCAAAGAAGATGCCACTAAGGAAGAAACTGAAAACCTTTGCAGGAACTTGCTAGATTTGTTTGGCATATGCGACATCATATCTCTATGTTAAAACCTGGTTTTAACTTTTAGCTTGCATATTTGTTTCATATTTCTCTAAAACAGTTTCATTGCAGTGTTTCAGTTTTCAAGTGGATGCCCTTCTTATTGAGAAAGACACCACAAACAACATTCCAGGAGTGCAATTTGTCATTTCTCTGTAGAAAGCATTGCTAAGTAAGCTGCAATTGATACATAATAAAGCACATTATGAGTCATGCTACCAATGCAACTGACTAACAGATTGGAAGCAAGTTGCAGGGATGTGTTTTCTCATCTCCACTCTCCTTGGTACAAATTCTTATTTGCCCAGTTTAACCACAGTGACACATTAACCACAGTTAAGGTTATTAACATAATCATTAATAAGAATATTTATATACTGCTTTTCAACCATTAAAAATTCACAAAAACTGTAATCCAAACACTTTCCTGGGAATACGTTCTATTTAATTTGGTGGCACTTACTTCTGAGTAGACATGTATAGGCTTGCACTGAAAGCAATTTAAAGAGCAAAAATATACAAATATATGGTTCACTGTTCCAAAAGGGCTCGCAGTCTAAAAAGATGCAACACACACACACGCCAGCAACAGCCACTAGAAACAGACATTGTGCTGGGGTGAATAGCCAAGTCCCCATTTAATCAAAATTCAAAACTTGGAAAACTTGATCAAGAGACATCTGCAAAAAATACAGCCATTACACCCATCACAGAATTTTGACAAATTCCTTGCACCAATATAAGACAATTACACACGTTTCACCAAAAGCTTACCTGTCAGTCATGTTGAGTTTGTAAATGACATCAGCCTAGAACAATTGACATAAAACAAAAAGTTTCATAGTATTAGCTATTGGGATTGCTATTTTAAATGAATATGGTAGCTACGACACTGTTGTGAGGAATGATAGCTTAAGGAGTGTTTACAGCCAAAACTCATATATCCAGATCAGTCTGCAATACTATCACCACAGAGTACCAAAACAGGTTCTTATAAAAGATGGTTTTAAATTGGTGACCTCTCACCTGAGCTGTAGGATGAGGGCTCTCTCCACTACTTGCTGTTTCACATCTGTGATGCAGCAATGGCAGTGAAGGAAAGGCTGGCCTTGCTTTCTGCAAGGCCTTTTACAGGCCTTGAGCTACTGCAAGACCTTCATTCATTCACATAAGTTCCATCTCTAATATATTCATTTATGTAAATTAATTCAAATTTAAATGTAAATTAATTCTTTTTTCCTGGCCCCTGACACCGTGTCGGAGAGATGATGTGGCGCTCCTGCCAAAATGATTGGATACCCCTGATCTAGTGGGATAGGGAAGAAGGCAGGGTAACCCTTATCCCTGCGCTATTCCTGATCCTGATCTCGGTAGGCAACCTTCAGTCTCGAAAGACTATGGTATCGCGCTCTGAATGGTGATTCTGGAACAGCGTCTAGTGTGGCTGAAAAGGCCAATTCGGGAAAGACAATCCCTTCCACACTGGGAGCAAGTGCAGTCTGTCTCTGGTCTGTCTCCCTGGCTATGGGCCTTCCTTCTTTGCCTCTTTGCCTCAGACTGTTGGCCAAGTGTCTCTTCAAACTGGGAAAGGCCATGCTGCACAGCCTGCCTCCAAGCGGGCCGCTCAGAGGCCAGGGTTTCCCTGTTGTTGTTGAGGTCCACTCCTAAGGCCTTCAGATCCCTCTTGCAGATGTCCTTGTATCACAGCTGTGGTCTACCTGTAGGGTGCTTTCCTTGCACGAGTTCTCCATAGAGGAGATCCTTTGGGATCCGGCCATCATCCATTCTCACAACATGACCGAGCCAACGCACGTGTCTCTGTTTCAGTAGTGCATACATGCTAGGGATTCCAGCACGTTCCAGAACTGTGTTGTTTGGAACTTTGTCCTGCCAGGTGATGCCAAGAATGCGCCGGAGGCGGCGCATGTGGAAAGCGTTCAGTTTCCTCTCCTGTTGTGAGCGAAGAGTCCATGACTCGCTGCAGTACAGAAGTGTACTCAGGACGCAAGCTCTGTAGACCTGGATCTTGGTATGTTCCGTCAGCTTCTTGTTGAACCAGACTCTATTGTAAACCCTCTAGCTACCTCCCACTCAAGGAACACAAATATGAGTAACTATAAAATTTTAATGAGGTAATTTACACAAAGTCACAATGACTTTATGTGTTAAGAAGAAATGAAAGAGATTAACCACCCACTTACGTTTTGCAACAGTCATAATAAAAAAAGATAATCTCCAGAATTAACTAAAATATATCTGCAAGGTAAGAATATAGAGCACATCTGACAGCCTACAAAAGCATGGATTAGAAAAGCATCAAATAACTACCCATACAGGTTTCCGTCTAACAACCATGTATGGAAGTAAGTTCACACAATCAAACTTCCCATCTACCATCCCCCCACCCCAAAAGCTGCTGTTTAGGATTAGGAAAATTTTGGATGAAATGAGGAAAGAGAATGCTGCAACAGGAAAGCAGAGTGGGCACAAACACTCTTTGTGAGCATCTGAAAAGCACAGCAACAGTGTCACATGATTTGACTGGGGACGGAGAGTTTTGGTGATGTCCCTTCTTTTCTTTTGCCCTCAGAGCATCTCTTTAGTCAAGCAAAATCTTTCATGGATTCATCGAACCCAGCAGTTCCCAAACTGTGAATCTGTGTCCGACCAGTGGGTCAAGATTCAATTTTTTGTTGGGCAAAACTGACAGGGCAGATTAGACTATGTGCATCAAGGGTTAAACAACCTGCTATTGGGGGGGGGGCGTAGTACTGTCGCCCAAGCACCCTAGCCACAGAGGCTTGAGCAGCTGATAAAGGGAAACTTTTTATTAGGGGGGTCTCGATGCTCAAAAGTGTGGAAACCACTAATCTAACCAATTATTCAAATTCAGTAGCCCCATGCAAAATCCACAGTTTCCCCATATTATTTGGAACCTTCACCATTAACACTGAAACTTTCAATTTGATCCACCCGTTTCCACAGATGTTTAATGCTGTTGTACCATTTTACAGACCTACAGTTTTATTGCAGTGGCTGGTTTTAATATATGACTGCATTATCTCTTCTCAGAGCCCACTTCTGTGCATATCTACTCAGAAGTTCCATTTTAGTCAATGGAGCTTATTCCCAGGTAAGTGTGGATAGAAATGCAGCCTCTATTGTAACTTTATTTTGTACATGCCAATGGGGGAAAGGCGATTATGATCTTAAAAAAAAGAGAGCCAACAGGCAGTCAAAGAACACAACACGGTCTATGATAGCTTTCTCATACAGGAGAGTTGGACACATGTTTATAAGAGGAGTGGGCTCTTTTTGGCCTGGGTACAATTGTCCTTTGAGGCACCAAAGTCTAGGTAGGGCTGAATTAACCACTGTGCTACAGTAGGAGTCTCTGCTATGATATGATTATCTGGGGAACTCCCCAATGAGAAAACTCTGCCTTTCTCCTCTTTGCACACTGGGATTTGTTAAAAATCCTCTGTAGCTTAGAACAGCTTTTGCATCACAAGACAGGAAACAATGACTGTATCTCACCATACAGGAAGGTGTAAAATACTGACAACCTGGCCAGCATAAAAAGCCGAATGGTATCCGTAATGTGGAAGATGTGGGAGGGAAGGGGCAAGATCCTGAGGAACAAAAGCAGGTTGAGGGTGAGACTTCTTTCGGTCAGAGTGCCCATAAAGGAAAAAGCATAGTATGGGTCATAAACACAAAGGATTCTAGAATCTGGGTCAGCAAATAATTATAGTGTCCTTTGGAAAAAAACGAAGGAAAAAAAATCCAAACACACTGTAAAAAAATAGACGAGATTTTTATCCAGAGACTCAATTTTAAAATTTCTAAAAATGTTTCCCACACCACCTTTGGATGCTTTCAACTTCCCTTCTTTCTGGCAAGGTGGGGGCTCTCTTATTTCCTGTCCTTCATTCCAGTATTGCTTTTAGGCCGACTGATCACCAAGGGCACCTCCATACTATGAGATGCAGTTCTCCTCCAGGAAATAATTATTTCAGAGTTGGTTCTGACATTATTTGGCTCGCCTTTCATCTTTACGTTTTTCAAGATGCAGAAATATTTCTCTGAGAGGGAAAATTAATCCTTGCCCAAATTTCAAGGAACCTGACACTTGGCAGGTCTTTTGTACCACATCAAACATTGTACATGCAGGAGTTCTCACCTGGCCCAGAAAGTAAATTCCTCCACCAACAATGAAAGCTGAAATTGCTGTTCCAATCACAGAAAACAAGGTGATGGAGCCTATGTTCTGGAAGAAATTCCCCTACAAACAAGAGGGAGAAACCTAGTGAGTTTAGACAGGGCTTAATGTGAAGCTAAGAACCATTTGGGCTAAAGTCCAGAACTGTAGACTCAGTTGCCTGGCACCTCTGGGCAGGGCACAGAAAAATTCCAGCTTGAAACCCTCAGAAGTCACTATTAGTTTGTGTTTGCATAATACTGTCCCAAATGGGCCAACAGTCTGAGAGCCCAATCCTGTGGTCCACAGCACAGCTCCGTGCCATGGACCACAGTTGCAAACGTGCCATAAGACACATTTGCGGGGCTCAACGCCAGGCTCCCGCCGGTGCTAGCCCAGCGCCAGCCGATGCTAGGCTGGCACCGGGTAGTGACCCAGGTTCTGCGGCTCGGCAGTCTCCTAGACTGCCGGGCTGTGGAACAGGAGGCAGGGGCGTAGACGGGGATGTGGGAGAGGCGTCCCGCGGATGTGGGGGATGTGCGCACCCTACGCGAGCGCCTTTACTTTAGCGCCAACATTTTGGTCGGCGCTAAAGAGAGTAGCCCCATTGCAGGGCTGCTTACCTTATTCATGGGAAGGGGATGAATGTCCCCTTGTTCCAAGGAGCCTCCCACGGTAGCGCGGGACGCACAGGATTCAGCGGCAGCCCTCCTCGGAGCCAGCTTCCTATAAGACAGCTTCCTATGACATCTCCAATTCACTGCACTTCATTTGAAGACCTGACACCAAGGACTGATTTTGTGGCTGACTTCTGAAACCCCAAACTCTCCTTTTATCAAAATTAGCTATAGTGCAAACATTTTTCATGTTAGCAAAGCAAAAGTACAGTTTCTACCTGCTCATTCTAATGCTAGCAGGGCATTCAATAGCCTCACTGCAGTGAGAGCATGCAAAACCAGCATGCAAAACCAGCATGCAAAAACATGCTTTTGCACAAGGATCAGCCAATGACAGCATAGCAACTGCAGAACTCTGTTTTCCCTGTTCTCCTGCTTCCTGAGAGTTCATCTTGGAAGCTTCTGCTTCCAAGAAATTTGCAAGACTGGTGAATAAAGCAGGGGAGGGATAGCTTTTTCTGGTGCTCAGTTTCCTCAGTTGGGATCACTGAACTAAAAAAATGTTTGTAATTTTTCTTTTATCAAGTAAAATGTGTATCAAACACATTTTAAAAGGGCAAAAATGATGTGGAAAGGGTAAAAATGAGGGCAAAAAGGGCAAAAATGAGGAAGGCTTAATTATATGTACTTAATTATATGTACTTATTCCCCTCTCAGAAGAAATTTTCACCCTCAGCTCAGAACCCCTTGTTCTTAACATTTTGATCTGAGCTCTAAAATTATGTTATGTGTCTTACATTTTGAGATTCTACATTCAGTTGTTTTTTTTTAAGACACACATTGTAACATTTGCCTCTGGAATGAATGTCAATTTGCTTCATTCCATACCATACCATTAATTTTATTTCTCTTAATTGAAAATAATCAATTTCCTAGTTTGTTTCTGAAGGGTCTAGTTCTCATTTGGTCATGAGGATTTGCCATACCATGATACTACAAGCTTGGGTCAATATTATTAATTAAAAGTTCACATCAATTTATGCTAAAAGCAGACAAAAACATCCTCCCCCTAGATTCTCTACAGAAAATTCTTTCTTTTCTAACTGGCATTAAGATAACTGCTCTTATAATACTTCTTCTAGTATAAGTTAATCCATTTGATTTGTAACTGGGGAAAAAAGAAAATGTGTCTTATTGGCATTAAGAAATTTTAAATATCAAAATTTCTTCCTGCACTTAAGTGGAGTTGTGAAAGTTGTTCAGTAGCTGATTAAAATTATGAAGATTTTCATGAACCTACTTGCATTTCAGGGCTGGTTGTTAGGTCCCACATCACACCAGTGTTCCAAGGCCCACACCTCACTACTTACAACCCGATCCTAACCAACTTTCCAGCGCTGATGCAGCTGAAACGCAAGCCTCAAAGTAAGGGAACAATCATTCCCTGACCTTGAGGAGGCCTCCATGACTGCCCCTCCACCACAGAATGCTGCACATGTCCCATTGGCACAGCTGCATTGGCACTGGAAAGTTAGTTAGAATTGGACTGTTAAACTCTGCAAACAAACACCTCTCCTACGCCCCACAAAGTCATCTTTAAAACTGAGGGAGAGCTCTTCCATTATTGTTCTCTTGGATCCAATTCAACCTTTCATTGTTACCAGGTCAAGCCACTGGTAACCAGGTCAAGCCATTGTTACTTGGGTCAAGCCACGACCCAAGATTCCTGCTGTAGCATGTCACTGAGCAATCTTACTGACAAACAGTATGCAATATTATGAAATATCCCAAAATATACCATAAACACCCTGACAGGCACATAGGACTTAAGTGCTATATTATTTGGAGGCTTACCAAAACCCAAACATGAGCATCTTCCAAGAGCATCTTTTGTTTTGACTGTCCTTTAAGGAGTCAGAGTTAAGCTGGTATTTAGGGGTCAGAGGGGATGGTTAGTTAAGATTTTAATGCTATCAGGATTTCACGGTGCTTATCTTGATGTTTTTCCAGTCATATTTTTAGCAATTTATCTTTCCTTTTTGATTTTAATTAAAGCAAAAGTGTGGGAAATCACAGACTTCAGCATACACATTGCAAAAATATGAGATTAGGTTGTTATAGCAGAGTTTCAGAAAAGCAAAGTTATATATCCACAGACTGTTGCCACCTATCTATGGTGAACCTGGAGAAACACTAGGGAGATCTGGATTGTTCTGGTGGCATTTGGCAGGTGGATACTCAGACCTTGAAGGAAGAGACTAAAGAAGAGAGCCCTATGATCAGACATAGGATCACCTGGATCTGCGTCACCTGAATATGCATGAAAAGGCCATTACAGTAATCACTCCACGGACAGAACTTTCATTTATTTCACATCATGTCTAGCTCAGTGCTTATCTCAAGCTCAATGCTTTTCTCAAGAGCAAATAGTAAAACAATATATGTAAGAACATAAGAACAGCCCCACTGGATCATGCCATAGGCCCATCTAGTCCAGATTCCTGTATCTCACAGCGGCCCACCAAATGCCCCAGGGAGCACACCAGATAACAAGAGACCTCATCCTGGCGCCCTCCCTTGCATCTGGCATTCTGACATAACCCATTTCTAAAATCAGGAGGTTGCGCATACACATCATGGCTTGTACCCCGTAATGGATTTTTCCTCCAAAAACTTGTCCAATCCCCTTTTAAAGGCGTCTAGGCTAGACGCCATCACCACATCCTGTGGCAAGGAGTTCCACAGACCGACCACACGCTGAGTAAAGAAATATTTTCTTTTGTCTGTCCTAACCCGCCCAACACTCAACTTTAGTGGATGTCCCCTGGTTCTGGTATTATGTGAGAGTGTAAAGAGCATCTCCCTATCCACTCCGTCCATCCCCTGCATAATTTTGTATGTCTCAATCATGTCCCCCCTCAGACGTAAGAACATAAGAACAGCCCCACTGGATCAGGCCATAGGCCCATCTAGTCCAGCTTCCTGTATCTCACAGCGGCCCACCAAATGCCCCAGGGAGCACACCAGATAACAAGAGACCTCATCCTGGTGCTCTCCCCTACATCTGGCATTCTGACTTAACCCATTCCTAAAATCAGGAGGTTGCGCATACACATCATGGCTTGTACCCCATAATGGATTTTTCCTCCAGAAACTCGTCCAATCCCCTTTTAAAGGCGTCTAGGCTAGACGCCAGCACCACATCCTGTGGCAAGGAGTTCCACAGACCGACCACGCGCTGAGTAAAGAAATATTTTCTTTTGTCTGTCCTAACCCGCCCAACACTCAATTTTAGTGGATGTCCCCTGGTTCTGGTATTATGTGAGAGTGTAAAGAGCATCTCCCTATCCACTCTGTCCATCCCCTGCATAATTTTGTATGTCTCAATCATGTCCCCCCTCAAGTGTCTCTTTTCTAGGCTGAAGAGGCCCAAACGCCGTAGCCTTTCCTCATAAGGAAGGTGCCCCAGCCCCGTAATCATCTTAGTCGCTCTCTTTTCCACCTTTTCCATTTCCACTATGTCTTTTTTGAGATGCGGCGACCAGAACTGGACACAATACTCCAGGTGTGGCCTCACCATCGATTTGTACAACTGCATTATAATACTAACCGTTTTGTTCTCAATACCCTTCCTAATGATCCCAAGCATAGAATTGGCCTTCTTCACTGCTGCCGCACATTGGGTCGACACTTTCATCGACCTGTCCACCACCACCCCAAGATCTCTCTCCTGATCTGTCACAGACAGCTCAGAACCCATCAGCCTATATCTAAAGTTTTGATTTTTTGCCCCAATGTGCATGACTTTACACTTACTGACATTGAAGCGCATCTGCCATTTTGCTGCCCATTCTGCCAGTCTGGAGAGATCCTTCTGGAGCTCCTCACAATCACTTCTGGTCTTTACCACTCGGAAAAGTTTGGTGTCATCTGCAAACTTAGCCACTTCACTGCTCAACCCTGTCTCCAGGTCATTTATGAAGAGGTTGAAAAGCACCGGTCCCAGGACAGATCCTTGGGGCACACCGCTTTTCACCTCTCTCCATTGTGAAAATTGCCCATTGACACCCACTCTCTGATTCCTGGCCTCCAACCAGTTCTCAATCCAGGAGAGGACCTGTCCTCTAATTCCCTGACTGTGGAGTTTTTTCAGTAGCCTTTGGTGAGGGACCGTGTCAAACGCCTTCTGAAAGTCCAGATATATAATGTCCACGGGTTCTCCCGCATCCACATGCCTGTTGACCTTTTCAAAGAATTCTATAAGGTTGGTGAGGCAAGACTTACCCTTACAGAAGCCATGCTGACTCTCCCTCAGCAAGGCCTGTTCGTCTATGTGTTTTGAGATCGTCTTTTTTCTAGGCTGAAGAGGCCCAAACACCATAGCCTTTCCTCATAAGGAAGGTGCCCCAGCCCCGTAATCATCTTAGTCGCTCTCTTTTCCACCTTTTCAATTTCCACTATGTCTTTTTTGAGATGTGGCAACCAGAACTGGACACAATACTCCAGGTGTGGCCTTACCATAGATTTGTACAATGGCATTATAATATTAGCCGTTTTGTTCTCAATACCCTTCCTAATGATCCCAAGCATAGAATTGGCCTTCTTCACTGCTGCCGCACATTGGGTCGACACTTTCATCGACCTGTCCACCACCACCCCAAGATCTCTCTCCTGATCTGTCACAGACAGCTCAGAACCCATCAGCCTATATCTAAAGTTTTGATTTTTTGCCCCAATGTGCATGACTTTACACTTACTGACATTGAAGCGCATCTGCCATTTTGCTGCCCATTCTGCCAGTCTGGAGAGATCTTTCTGGAGCTCCTCACAATCACTTCTGGTCTTCACCACTCTGAAAAGTTTGGTGTCATCTGCAAACTTAGCCACCTCACTGCTCAACCCTGTCTCCAGGTCATTTATGAAGAGGTTGAAAAGCACCGTCCCAGGACAGATCCTTGGGGCACACCGCTTTTCACCTCTCTCCATTGTGAAAATTGCCCATTGACACCCACTCTCTGCTTCCTGGCCTCCAACCAGTTCTCAATCCACGAGAGGACCTGTCCTCTAATTCCCTGACTGTGGAGTTTTTTCAGTAGTCTTTGGTGAGGGACCGTGTCAAACGCCTTCTGAAAGTCCAGATATATAATGTCCACGGGTTCTCCCGCATCCACATGCCTGTTGACCGTTTCAAAGAATTCTATAAGGTTCGTGAGGCAAGACTTACCCTTACAGAAGCCATGCTGACTCTCCCTCAGCAAGGCCTGTTCGTCTATGTGTTTTGAGATCCTATCTTTGATGAGGCATTCCACCATCTTACCCGGTATGGATGTTAGGCTGACCGGCCTATAGTTTCCCGGGTCCCCCCTCTTTCCCTTTTTAAAAATAGGCGTGACATTTGCTATCCTCCAATCTTCTGGCACCATGGCTGTTTTGAGGGACAAGTTGCATACCTTAGTCAAGAGGTCTGCAACTTCATTCTTCAATTCCTTAATAACTCTTGGGTGGATGCCATCAGGGCCCGGTGACTTATTGATCTTTAATTTATCAATGAGGTCTGAAACATCTTCTCTTTAACCTCTATCTGACTTAACTCCTCGGTCAGGAGGGGCCGTTCGGGAAGCGGTATCTGCCCGAGGTCTTCTGCCGTGAAGACAGATGCAAAGAACTCATTTAATTTCTCTGCCATCTCTAAGTCTCCTTTTATCTCCCCTTTCCCTCCCTCACCATCCAGAGGGCCAACCGCTTCTCTGGCAGTTGACAAGATAACCAGTCTTGGTTCTCTGGCCAACCTTGACAAGATAACCAGCCTTGTATAATCATCTGAAGCTTCTGGCATTGCAGAGATAGACCAGAAGTAAAAGAAGAGTACCAAGTAACAGCAAAAACAGGAAGAAAACATCTGCTGGAGCTACATTCTTGGAACTGAGATGATAAGGTTTCAAACTCCTTCAAGCTCTTACACAAGGATACCTTCTTTCTAGGATCCCCCCAAATCAGTATGCGTCATCTTTTTTCTTTTTCAGTTTCATAAGGAAGAAGCCATCCTTTATATAGCACCTATGGGTATTTTCCTCCTATTTTCATTACATATCCTTAACCATTTTCTGTTCTTTTAAAATGAGGGAAAAGAAAATGTAATGTAAGTGACCACATTCAACCTCAGGGCCCGGTGACTTATTGATCTTTAATTTATCAATGAGGTCTGAAACATCTTCTCTTTTAACCTCTATCTGACTTAACTCCTCGGTCAGGAGGGGCCGTTCGGGAAGCAGTATCTGCCCGAGGTCTTCTGCCGTGAAGACAGATGCAAAGAACTCATTTAATTTCTCTGCCATCTCTAAGTCTCCTTTTATCTCCCCTTTCCCTCCCTCACCATCCAGAGGGCCAACCGCTTCTGTGGGATGTGAAAATCCTTCAATTACAGTAGCATAAAACTGGGTGGAATTATACTGAAGATTATTTATATCAAACTAGGATCAGAACACGGCCCAAGAAATTAGTATAGCTATAAAACATATCAGCTAACATCTCACCTTATGTAATGAATACCCAGATTCAAATATAATTGGTGGGAGTAAAAGAAGAAAAAACATATTGGGACGAAACATTTCTTCTTCCTGCACAATAACAAACAAAAACATGAAGAAAGGATTACAAAATGTTCCAAAAAAAGGGAATAATAACACATCTGAAAGAGAAACACAGATAAAATCCAGCTTTTTCTTTTCTTTTTTTAAGTGTCAGGCTAAATGGGAGTATTTTAAGGTGCAAAAATGCTGGGAAATGAATTTTATACAAAACTTCCTCATTTCCCATCAAAATAAAGAGGGTTTTTGGGACAGTAACCGTTCACAGGATTAAAATGCTTTTCATCCAAGGACAAAAAAAGGAGCAATTATCTGAACTACTGCATCCAAATAATCAGCATGGGAAAAGACGATCGTACTAACAAAGTGTTTCACTATAGAAATACTTGACACTGGCCTTAAAAACCAAAAAAATAAAATCATTAGAAAGAAGAACTACAACATGGAAACACAACTGCAAAGGGCTCTATATAAAGTCTTCACAACCAGTTTGGAGACCACAAGAAATGCAGAATATGGCAATCTCTCTGCCCAACATGGATGAGTCATAGGAGATACAGTACTCTAGTGCCTAAGGGTCTGCACTCACTCCCTGAATTTTTTAAAAAGGCACATTTCAAGTGTTTGCTTTGACAAATACATCCTGAATGCTTGGATTTCAGAAGTATTAGATACTGTCATTTTTGAAAATTCAGTAATTACAGGTTGAGTCTCATTATTCGCAAGGGTTCCGTTCCCAGAACTCACGTGGATGGCAAAAATCGCATTAAAGCAAATCCATTTAAAAACAATGTCCCTTTGCTAGATGATTTTAAAAACAGCCTTGCTGACCTTTGTGATGTAAGACAGAATCATTAGGCAGACAATAAGTCTCTTGCTAGGCACTTAGAAAGGCTTAACTCGGAGCCATCAACCCCTTCCTTCACCAATGCAAAGTGATTCTTTCACATGCTCAGAGGGAAGGGAGGGGTTGTTTGCCTAGGAGTGAAGCTGTTCTAAGTGCCTGGAGAGAGAATGATTGATGGATTGTCAGTCAGCTGTCTTCTCTTGATTAACCAGGCTATTGTTAAATGACTTTTTTTCCTTTAATTTAAAGGGCCCTTCTAATCCCGCTGAGATAAAACCGCAGGTAAAAAATCTGTGGATAATTTGGTTATACCTGTACACCTACTATTTTGTTGGGAAGTACCATTTTGGCTATTCCATCTGTGCATCCATTCCATTTAACATCCACATGCGCAAATGAGAATGGATTATAAAAGCACCCTTCTGAGTCACTGATAAATTTACAGAGATGTTCCTTTCCTTGAAGAATTTCTGAAGATGGACTAACTCCTTGAGTTTGTATTTGTGCATGGCTAGGCAGCAGAAGTCCACATGTCCATGTTTGAGATTGTTAACATGTTGAGATTGTTGTGGTTTCATGGAAAGTGAAACTAAGCCATATCACATGTTTACTTGCAAGTAGGTGAACGTGCCTTCATCCATATGAAAGGGCAGGCTGAGAGGAATCCAACAACACCAGAATGGTCCTGATCCAATGAACGTAGCCCAAAAAAAACACCCGAGAAGAAGGTCCTTCCCTCCAAGCTGGCGAATGTATTGAGCCCTATGGAAAGTGAAACTAAGCCACATGGTCGCATTTACTCGTGAGTAAGCAAACGTGCCTTGGCTCCTGGGCAGGTCAGGCAAAGGGAAATGTGAAGCCACCAGAATGGCTGCAACTGGCTGCAATGGCTGCAACCAGATTTGATGCAACTGGAGCTCAACAAATGCTCCAGAAGGCAGCCCCCCTCCCCATAAAAAGAATGAAACAGAGGCTTGACAGGTTAAGGTGAAATGTTCTTCTGTTTTAGGCAGCAATCCTATCCACACTTTCCTGGGAGTAAGCCCCACTGACTATAATGGGACTTACTTCTGAGTAGACAAGCATAGGATTGAGCTCAGACTTATAAAGCCAGGTGGGTTCTGATAGTGATATGCTTGAAATATAAGAACTTAAATTGAACTAGGTACTGGGTAGGGGTGAAAATCTTACTGATGCTTTTTTTTGGGGGGGGGAGTGTTATTGAAGTCAGGCTACAGAGAAAATTCACTTGGTGGAACAGGGCTGGCTTTCCCTTATTTATTTTACTTTATTTATAATTATTTATTTTAATTTGCTTTATGATGGGTCCTGAACAGATTGTCATTCTAAAAAGTGGGTTCCACTGCTAAAAGTTCGAGAACTGCTCCAATAGGGTGTTAGTAAGTTGACACCCGGGGAGGGGGGAGGTGACACCACTAGTGACGAAAATCACTAAAATCACAGTTTGCAAAAATAATACCATCATGTTATATATCAATCAACGTATAATTTCATGCAGAATGCGATGAAACAAATTGCATTGACATATCTTTATTCTATCAAAAGGTACAGCCAAAAAACCAGTGGGGACGGGGCGATGGTAGATCACCATGCCCACCACCTGGAATGTTGCCCACTGCAGGGGGGGTGACACACTGGCCTCTTGCACCAGGTGACACGAACCCTAGTGATGCCACTGCCCCCAGGTACATGTAAAAGCCCCTTGGTCCCAGCGCCACCGCAAGCACTGTGGCGCTGTTGGGGCACCTATTTCTGGGCCACTCTCCTTAAGGAAGAATGACTCTTTTCCTGTTCCCCTGGTGGGCTGCAACCCATCAGTTTGGGAACCACTGTTCTAGACTGTATGAATCAGAATAACCGGAAGACCACACAATGTCTCCAAGCTATCATTATGCTGTCAAGGCAACTCAAGCATCTTCAGAATCAGTTCTGTATCCTTGTTCATGGGTGGAAGTCCTTTTGGATAGGCAGTCAATGGCACATGAACTGGTCAATGCAGTCAGAAAGCAGGCCCCAAAGGTCAGAATCCGGGAAAAAGCCAATATTTACAACAGAAAGTTAACAATCCTAAGACATGCCGGAAAGGCATAACAGGTATTAGAGAATCATAAAGGGAGTAGCATTCTTAGAACTTCTATCTGAGCAAAGTCACCTACTAATTGTTCAAATGTAGCATCTTTCTGTGGATAGTACCCCTAAATAATGTCAACATCCCAGAGAGTAAACTTGGGTCTTCAAGTATTAAAAAAAAATATTCAGTCACACCAGCTACTTTTTCTACAGTTTCTACAGAAACTCAGATTTTAATATAATTGCTGGGCCTGAAAAAATCATTTACTGCAAAAGCTGGCAATAATGTACCTACAGAAGTGCAAGATTCAGACAAATTGGTTTTAAAGATACATTTACTATACTTTCAAAGCATAAAATCTATATTTTAAAAAAATTATTCATGCTTGTTTCAGCAAAACCACTTTGCCGATTTTGCATGCTTTTCTCCTCTGTGTTTTACATTCATAAGCACAAAATTTTTGCTGGAAATAACAGAGGACTGCAGATTTTTAAGTATTGATTTCTAAAAAAAACTTGATATAGTCAATCATCCACCAAGAATGTTTGCATTTCCTAACTTGGATAGAAGATGAAGCTTGTGAAAGGTTGATAACCCTCTCAAAGGGCAAGACATGCTTGACAATTTTAAAGAACACTCTTCCCAAAAAGGAAGTTAGGGCTGAGAACCAACTAGTGAGCCACAGGCTCTTTGTGTCTAAAATAATACAAATGCCATTTGATGAAGTAAATCACATAGGTCTATTTTAATTATACACTGGGTATCATATCAAATTGAACTGAGACACATACTTTTCAGTTTAATACCTTTCCCAATTTATAGTTCTATTGCTTTTATAATTTGTGCTAACAATCAGAACAGCAGAAGATGCAACCACAATATTGGGGGAGGGGTTACAATATAGCTGCCCCAGGCCTTTGAGTGCCAAGATTCTGAGATAGTGTTGAGGAGGCAGACAACTGTGTTCCCCTTTCAGATTTTCCTAGATTACCCCAGCTTCCCTTGAATTCTGATCCCGTGGAAGGCTGCCCTTACTACTCCTTAGGTTGGGCAGGACTTCAGAGTTGCCAGCTGACACTTCTTTGGTTTGTATAAATTAAGTACAGCATAAAGGATATAGAAAAGAAAATTTCCTGGCATACCTTCCAGTTGGCCAGTTTTTGAGATTCTATAATTTTTATAACTGCTCCCATAAGGATACCTAAAAAAAGAGAAAAAGCGTAATGTGAAATATGAAAAGTCTTAAATGAATTAAAATCTTAGGTTTGCTTTTAGCGAATCGTACTAAACATAATATTTACAGGAGTGAAATACCGTATTTATCGGCGTATAACACGCACAGGCGTATAACACGCATCTTCATTTTAAGAGGGAAATTTCAGGAAAAAAATAAGGGTAGCTCAGAACTTTTTTTTATTAATATTATTACCACATATAAGGTAAATAATGTAAAAGGACAGTAAAAGCAACTGTTTTAACAAAAGAAACTTGGATATTTTGTTTTTACAAAAGTTTACTCAGAAATCACTATCTGGGAAACCAAGAAACTCTTCATCTTCACTGCTATCTTCAAAATCGCAATGAACACTGCTGCTTTCACTGCTACTATCTTCATAAATCAGCTCATCTTCTTCACCATCCAAAGCATTACTTATGCCACCTCACCTCAATCCCTCCCCCTCCCCTCCCCAAAGAAAGGGTCTCCACTTACCATATTCATCAGCTGCCAGCGGCTGTGATAATATGCGGCGGGCGCAGCGCTGACATCACGTCACGACGCTGTGCCGCCGCTAGGCACTATTGGGAACGGGATCCCTTAAAGAGACATCGCCGTATAACACGCATACATCATTTGCCCCCTATTTTCAGGGGGAAAAAGTGCGTGTTATACGCCGATAAATACGGTAATTATGGAAATCATCTAATAGGCAGCCCAATCCTAACTTGCACTGATACAAACTGGCTCACACTGTATCCAGAGCAAGGTAGGTGCCAACTGATGCATAAATTGGGGTAAGGGAATATTTTCCCTCTTACTCCATGTCATGGGCCAGCCACTCCTATGGGGCTACTCAGAACTGTGCCACCAAACTTGCTGATGCAAATCCAAGCAGCCTGTGTAAGGCCAACTGGGCTGGGAGTGGGGGGTTAGGATTCTATCTGCGCTGCCACAGCCGATTCCACCCTCCTCACAGGCTTGATCCACTTCCTAGTCTGCGCTCCCCCTACCCAAATAGCCCCATTCCCAGAATGACATCCTGCCACCCTCTCCCAACCTGGATCCAGTGTGGGGAGGCTGTCGCATGACCTTGTGCCAGCCCAGACAGTTTGTATGCAACATCCTGGGCCAGCACAAGGGACTTGTGCTGACCAAAGTCCAGGTAAGGATCGCACTCTCTCTTACCGTACGGCTATGCTCCTGTCCCTGCCTCGCTTCCGGACTGGTAGCTAGCTTCACTGGTTAAGAAAAGACACCAGCTGAGACCTTGCAGACATACTGCTTATACCTGGCTTTTAAAGGATCTTCGCCCATTACCGATGTAGCAGTCAGGGGTGATGTTAGAGATTGGCCAGATCAGCTTATATCCATCAGACACTACTGGCCAAGTGAATCCGAGAGTTTTCTGTACCAGTGTACCAGTGGCAGTGCTAGGGCCCAGTATGATATCGGGGGTAGATCGGGGCACCATGAGGGGTAGGGGCCCAATGCAAACTATTTGGCAATGTTTGCACTTCATGAGCTTAGAAAATTAGAACTGCAACTCCAAACATAACACTACCACATGGACTATGGTGATTTGTTCACCATCACATACACTGCTGGGAAATATTTTCTCAGTTTATACTAAACAGGCAGCTCTAGAAGGCAGGCAACTACTGGCAAGTTTCTTAAGAGTTTACAACATCATGACATGACATGCCATGCTGTATCAAATACGTGTATATCTCGCTGGAAGGCTACAATCAGTGTGAAAGAGAACATATTCTCTTTCTTCAGCACATGTGGAATTTCCCAGCCAAGAGGAAATGGTAGAAAACATTTCCCTTGAAGGATCCAAGAATGCTGATGAATCGATAAAGCATTCACATGAAGTAAGGTTGATTAATGTACTTCCTGAGTGAGAAAGATCGTGAAAATATTTCCCATATTTTATTTATTTACATTATTTTTATCCTGCTTTTCTCCCACACCAAAGGGGACTCAGGTGACTAACAATGTAAAAACATTAAAATACAATTCAATATTTTTTAAAAAACAAAACATTAACACAGACTCCCAGGATCACAGTTATTAAAATACAGAACATTAAAAAGTACCAGCCAGCAATATCAGTTAATAAGAAGGTCTTGAGGCCCCGCCACTTTGCACTGTGTGAATTGTAAAAAATGATACTGGGCTTATTTGCTTAAAATCTCTCAGTGATACATTTCCAGTAACAGTTTACAATCGATGCCCTCATTCTCCTAACGTATTTTTCTTCAATCTCTTATGCAATATGCATTCATCAAAGAACTGAATCTGCTACATTATGTCCCAAACCACTTTTCAAAGTTGCAACTCCCCCTCCCCATACATCTGCACAGCTCTCCTGATAACAACGTCTTCTATAGGCCATGCAAAACATTCTTAAGCTAGGCAGGTTTGGGACAGGATAATACTTGAATGGGCAAAACCCACACATGCCACTTCACATTTCATCAAGAAAGGATGAGACAAACTTATTACAATAAGTAATTACAACAGAGCCCCCCTCCCTGTATCCTCAAACTTGGTTTCTGTGGTTTCACTTATCCACAGATCGAAAATATTTTTTTTAAAAAAATTCCCACCTCTACTTCCTCCTTCCTTTCTTCTCTCCAGCCCACCAGCGCAGCCTTTTGAAGTACATCATGTTACTTAAACATATTGTGAACAACTTGTTGGAGCAAGGCTTGTACGCTCTTAGAGCAGTGCTTTCCAAAGCGGTGGCTTTAATGTACATAGCTTTCAACATACCACCCTGCATAAGCCTTTTCCTGTCATGCATTCCTCTGTAGCCTGACAGAATGTTCTCAAAGTGTAATGATAATGGTGATAGTTAATCTAATCTAATAACAATTTTAAAATTATTCAGTGATCAGGTTTCCCATCATTTATTTCCCATGCACCCTGGGGGTAAGGATACCCCTATTTAAGAATCCCTGCTCTATGCTATCTAATCCCAGTAGCTCCCTGCACACTTTGGGATAGATCATCTATCTGACTATAGTCATCATCTTTCCATCATGTAATGTATGGAGGCCACAGAGGAGACTCTCTGGGTCTCCACAGCATACTCCATGAAGCAGTTGTGCCCAGGGGAAAGGGCTCCTGGTTCAAGCCCCAGCAATTTCTGATACTCTGAACAATTCTTCTGTTGGGTATCAGAAGATACCCAATGAACAGTTAAGACCTGTTAAGTCCTCTTCTTTCTCAATTTGAGGAAGCAGAGATCTGGCTGGATGATCTCACAGGAGTGTCCTTAAACAGTTACATAAAGACCTATCAGAAAAGAACATATTAAGCTTCCCATTAGCAAATTCTGCATTTGTTTTACATGCACTGAATGCACTTCACGTTAACTTGAGAGTCAGTTACGAAACTCATCTCTGAAACTGATATAAAACAAAAATTATCAAACATAAATCTTCAATTACCAGCCTTGACTTCCCTGATTGAATTATGAAATTTCAGCTACATCTGGGAAACTTCTAATGAGGGTCAAAAGACAGTAACAAGATTAGTTTGGATAATGATTTAAGCTTGGATAATGATTCATCTTCTTGTCAAAATAAGTTAGGAAGTTTTTTGCCTAGATTAGGCTTCTTTGTTTAAAGTGGTAAATTTGACAAAAAGCGCCCAAGGAGAATAGCAGCAATAATGAGACACTCACATATATCAGTTAAGCTATTGGTTCCCAAACTGTTTAGCACCGGGACCCACTTTTTAAAATGTCATTCTATCAGTTTCACTTTCCATAGGGTTCTGTTCATTTTCCTTGTTAGCTGTCAGCTTGTCAGTTTTAGTTTCATGACCCACCAACAATCAGGTCACAACCCAGTTTGGGAAACGCTGGGTTAAGCCTTTAGTAAAGCCCATACTGAGTTATAATCACTAGCTGAGTTCACATATTAATGGCAAACCTTAGTTTGACAGTTCAGGCTGAAGTTTCTCTGTACATCAGTGCTTCCCCAACTTACCCAGCCTGTGACACCCTTCCCCCATTGCTCAGAGCCCAGAAGTAAATGTCAATGATGCATTTTGCATCACACAATGACATCACCATCACTTACTTCTGGAAGCCTGCAGTGACCCTACATGGAGCTCAAAATGGTTTACATAGGCAGGTTATTCATAAACCCCATTTTTTTCAAATGGGATTTTTATAAGTATTTGTTCTGCAAGTGGAATTCACAGAACCTTCAGTTTCACTAGACGTTACAGTCCAAGTGCAGTCACTGTTCTGGCTGCCCTCTGCACTATCCAAGCTTTTGTAGCAGCCACAGTTCATCCTCAGTCAGCTCTCAAGATGTTATCCATCTCTAGCTGACTCCTCCATATTCCACACTCCCTCACAGGGCCTTCACAAGGTATGTCAGCAGCTTTCCGGTCTCCCAAAGTGAGAACCCAGCCTGAACCTGCTTAGCTTATTCAGGCAAGCACTGGCTCAACCACACCACCACATTCACGCACCAATGGGAAGGTCCCTTCTGGGGCTAGCAGCAGCTTTGGTGCACAACATTCATCAGAACCATGGAAGGATAAGAAAAGATTGAATACCTCCTTCTCATAGGTCATGGTCTCACTCCTGATCCCCTTGCACAGCTGCTATTTAAGCTAAACACATACGCACACTCAAACTATACATTTAACAGAATCTGTAGTTTGATTATTAGTTTGCTTGATATAGCATCTAAATTGTACACACTTCCCTCCTTAAATGAGAAGTATGAGAACAAAATAACATGATAGCAGAGGAATGAGCTGCATTCAGGAAAAAGAAATCAACATGGAGCGTCTTTCTATACTTAACCTCCTTACAATTATATGCGCCAAACCCCCAAGAAATATCCGTAAACTGTATTTGTGAACTTAATTGAGGCATTGACAAGCTAAATTGTAATACAAATCTGGTTGAACTTTTGGTTCACAGCACTGATAGACAAATACTCATTAAAAATCTTTATTCAAACACCCAGAAGGTTATAGTAGAACTGAAGGCCAGATCTCTGGATTTATTTCGACTACAAGAAGCATGAAGCAGGCTTGTTTTCTATCCTTCTCCTCCTATTTATTTACATGTTAATGAACTAATCCCATAGTGCAGAGGTTTTCAGACTGGGGCATCATGACACCCCAGCCTGAAGGCCCTGGCCTCTGTCCCCTTAAGGGACGGAGGCAGGGAGGAGGCAATCCACAGGATCGCGCTGCTTAGGGGGGCTGCAGGGACTGGGATGCACTCACCAGTCCCTGCAGCATCATCCCGGGGGTGTGGGGAGCCCTGAACAAGTGCTTGCAGGGCTCCCCAGCTGGCTCGAAGTGAAAGTAGAGCGACCGCGCTCCACTTTTGCAAAACCAAAAGTGGAGCGCGATAGCTCTACAAACCAGCTGGGGAGCCCTGCAGGCACACGCACAGGGCTCCCCGCACCCCCAGGACGATGCTGCAGGGACTGCTGAGTGTATCGCAGTCCCTGCAGCTCTCCTGAGCGGCGTGATCCTGGGGAATGCGTCGCTGCCTTCCCCCGCCACTGCTGCCTCCCACCCGCCCCCACAAGGACTTACTGCACTTTTCAGACTGCTGGAGTTTGAAAACAGCAGCCATAGTGTCAACAGCATATTTTACTTCTTGGTGTCAATATTCTCTACTTGAAATGCATGAATACGTTTCTATATGGTGGTGATATGGATCTGCTTCATACAAAGTGCCTTGAGACACCTCCTAAACAATTGCTGGATCGTTTGCTGCATATTACAATTTTAATATGTAAATTATTGCAAAACAACAGTGGTAGTATTTCCGAGTACCAAACTTTTCTGAGTGGTGAAGACCAGAAGTGATTGTGAGGAGCTCCAGAAGGATCTCTCCAGACTGGCAGAATGGGCAGCAAAATGGCAGATGCGCTTCAATGTCAGTAAGTGTAAAGTCATTCACATTGGGGCAAAAAATCAAAACTTTAGATATAGGCTGATGGGTTCTGAGCTGTCTGTGACAGATCAGGAGAGAGATCTTGGGGTGGTGGTGGACAGGTCGATGAAAGTATCGACCCAATGTGCGGCAGCAGTAAAGAAGGCCAATTCTATGCTTGGGATCATTAGGAAGGGTATTGAGAACAAAACGGCTAGTATTATAATGCCGTTGTACAAATCTATGGTAAGGCCACACCTGGAGTATTGTGTCCAGTTCTGGTCGCCGCATCTCAAAAAAGACATAGTGGAAATGGAAAAGGTGGAAAAGAGAGCGACTAAGATGATTACAGGGCTGGGGCACCTTCCTTATGAGGAAAGGCTACGGCGTTTGGGCCTCTTCAGCCTAGAAAAGAGACGCCTGAGGGGGGACATGATTGAGACATACAAAATTATGCAGGGGATGGACAGAGTGGATAGGGAGATGCTCTTTACACTCTCACATAATACCAGAACCAGGGGACATCCACTAAAGTTGAGTGTTGGGCGGGTTAGGACAGACAAAAGAAAATATTTCTTTACTCAGCGTGTGGTCGGGCTGTGGAACTCCTTGCCACAGGATGTGGTGCTGGCATCTAGCCTAGACACCTTTAAAAGGGGATTGAACAAATTTCTGGAGGAAAAATCCATTATGGGTTACAAGCCATGATGTGTATGCGCAACCTCCTGATTTTAGAAATGGGCTATGTCAGAATGCCAGATGCAAGGGAGGGTACCAGGATGAGGTCTCTTGTTATCTGGTGTGCTCCCTGGGGCATTTGGTGGGGCGCTGTGAGATACAGGAAGCTGGACCAGATGGGCCTATGGCCTGATCCAGTGGGGCTGTTCTTATGTTCTTATGTTAGTATTTGGAGCTGTTGCAAAATAGTATATTTGGACGTTCTAGTAGCAATGTCTAAAAGTAAGCCTATGCTGTCTGTTACTTTGCAAAAGGGACATGAAATTATCATCTCTCTACAATTAAGTTAAAAACCTTTAAGATTCTACAAGGCAGTGTAAAAGTTAGAAGTCAGCCCCATAGGCTGCTCCTACATGAAGTTTACAGGTAAAGACTTAGGACTCTTCTTTTAGAGTAGGGCTGCTCAAACTCGGCCTGCAGGCCATTTGCGGCCCACAGGGACCTCCAATCTGGCCCCCCAGGGAGCCCCCTGTCTTCAATGGGCACTTGATCCGTTGGAGACCTGCCGGAGCCCTCACTAGCCCAACGCGACTGCTCTTTGCAGCAGCAGCTTTTGCAGCGGACTTTTGAATGGAAAGATCTTGCTGGGTTGTGTGACTGGTGCTGGAGAAAGAGGGGTGGGAATGGGGCTTTTGAATGAAAAGATCTTGCTGGGTTGCGTGGCTGGTGCTGGAGAAAGTGGGGGGGGGTGCAGGGCTTTTGAATGGGAAGGAACGTGTGCCAACTTAGGAGTCATGGGGGTGGCGGGGGCGCTGAGCGATGGAGAAATGGGGTTATTTCCATGTGCTGCTTGAATTTACTAGTGGGGGGGGGGGTTGCTGAGAGAGAAATGGCTCTGAGATTTTTTTCCCTCCTCTTCCTGGACTTTATTGATGTTTTGGTGGCTCAAGACAACAGCTCCACCACCTACATTAATAGTTCATAGTTCTCATGTGTTTTCTTTGCATGCTGGTATTCTAGTTCTCATGGTTATTATTAAGCCCAGCAAATTTCATTCACTCATATAAGCTCTGTCTCTAAGATATTCATTTATGTACATTTATGTAAATTTATTCAAATTTGAAATGCAAATTTTCCCTGGCCCCAGACATAGTGTCAGAGGGATGATGTGGCCCTCCTGCCAAAATGTTTGAGCACCCCTGTTTTAGAGGTCCTCAAGTTTGGCCCAAATTTATAAAAACATTAACAATGAAAGTACTAACTAAAGAAAAAGGTGCATCTCAAGATTTGGCCGTCATTACAACTTCAAAGTCTAATTTTTTTACCTTAGTTAAGGAAGCCAAATGACCAGTAGAAAGCCAGTATGATAGAGCACTGGTACTCAAACTTGTCAGAAGTAAATCTTCCAAGATAACTCTTTGCAGGAGAGTGGAAAGGGTGGCGACATGATCCCCTGGATTGTGCCACTGCAGGGGAAGGGAGTGCTGTTTTTAAACTTCTCTTTCCTGCTGCTGGGGTTCAGGGGGATGCGGGGAGCTCCATGGAGTCCTTTGAAAAAAGTGGAACTTGCAATCCTGACCCACTTCTAGTTTTGATCGCAACTTTCATTTTTTACAAGACATGCAGATCCCTGCAGAGCACTCCGCAGGACTCCCCGCAACCTCTAGACCCCAGTAGCAGGTAAGGGATGTTTAAAAATAGCCCCCCCTTCCCCGCAGTGGTGTAATCCTGGGGATCACTTTGCTGCTTTCCTCCTGTCCCCGCCCCTTAAAGGGAAAAGGGCAGGGGTTCTCAGGCTGATGGGTCGCGATTGACCAATTCGAGGACCACTGTGACAGAGGATGTCCTTCATCTGAATAAGCAGTGCAGAAGAATACAATTCATTTGCCAATGGGAAATTATTAATCTGATAGCTGGTACTTACCTAAAGAAACCACAGCAACACTCTCTGGCAAGAAATGCAGCCTGTATCTTATCAATAAATGCACCAATATGATGCAGATACCTGGAAGGACAATAAAACAACATTTAGGCACAGAGCAGCTGCAAATAACATGGTTCAAATAAATTGTGCAATTACCCTTGTAATTTACAATTACAGATCCAGCCTTGTTATACAAGGATTTTTTACATATGGATATGACTCAACAGGAATGGCCCCTGCAAATGAGAAGGAATGTGCTGATCCCTGGAGAAGGGGAAAAATGCATCCCTTTAAAATCACAGTTTAAAAAACTGAACAGTCTTTTAACAATAGCCTCGTTAATTAGAGAGGGGGGGGCAGATGGCTGACAATCCATCAATCCTTCTCTCTCCAGGCGACCCCTCTCTTCCCCCTGAGCACGTGAAAGAAAGGTGATCACTTTGCATTGGTGAAGGGAGGGGCTGAGTGAAGTGCTTGGAGAATGACTGATTGATGGATTATATTCTTAATGATTCTTATCTTACATCACAAAGGTCAGCAAGTCTGTTTTTGACTCACCGGAGCAAAGAAACTTTGGGCGCAATCCTAACCAGCAGTTATGCTGGTATAGGTGGCCCTGGAGGGTCGCAAAAGTGCCATAAAGCACATTTGTGCCTCCTTAGGTGGGAGCTGTGTCGGCACATTCAGATGCGCCGACGTGCAGACAGAGGCAGAAGCCTCCACCGCGACTCCCGCGCAGCCGCTTGTGTCGGCGCAAGCACGCCGACATAAGCGGCAAAGGTAGGCATTGGGGGCGTGCGGAGGGGCATCACTGGGCAGGGAGGGCAGGCGCGCGGGGAGCCGGGGGCGGGGCTGGGACCCGGCGGTTATGCCGGATCCCAACCCCCATCCCTGGGACAAGTGAAGCGGCTTCAAGCTGCTCCACTCTCCTTGGACTTGCGCCACCTCTGGAGGTGGTGCAGGTCCGAGGAGACCCATAGGGGCACGCAGTCCTTACCCACAGGTAAGGGGAAGAGCTTCCTCTTGCCCGTGGCTGAGCTACTACTTGCTGCAATCCCGCGTTGGATGCAGTGCAAGCCTCTTGGCTTGCCTGCTCCAGCGTGGGATAGGATTGCGCCATTTGTTTTTTAAATTGATTTGCTATAGTGCGATTTTTGCCATCCAAGTGAATGCTTGTAATGGAACCCACGCAAATAATGAGGCTCAACCTGTAATAGGAAGCTAGGGAATAAAGTTGGAGTTCTGTTTTAGACATTTCAAATATTCCAACAAAATAGGATCAGTGCTAAAAGATAAATGGAAGTTCTTATTATTTTGACATAATTTCCTTCCGCATTATCTCAGAGGCCAGAAGGATCATCAACGGCTTCTGCAATGTTACTCATACCAGAACTTTCCAACTGCTGTCATGTATGACCCCTGCCCTGTGTAGCGGCTGTGAATCCAGCCCTGATTAGGTAGGGCCTGTACTTGTTCAAAGATCACAACATTTGTGTGCAATATGATGCAAGAACTATGGGGGGATGGGGACTGACCACTCCCCCATGTATCTGAGGGGCTGGCAACTTCCCTCTCCTATGCATGAATAGAAGAGCTTCCCACCTACACAATGAAAACTCTGGTTCCAAATCTGTGTTGCAGGAACTGAAAGTTACATAAACATTAAAAAAAGCTCTAACAATTCTAGTTTTTCTGTCAACTTTATTGTCAGGCTACCATAGTTCCTAGTTAAGGATTCAGTCCTGCATAGACCTGTATCCAAATAACTATTTACATAACCTCTAAAACAGGAGTGTCCAAAGTTTTTGGTAGGAGGGCCACATCATCTCTCTGACACTGTGTTGGGGGCCGGGGAAAAAAGAATTAAGTTACATTTAAAATTTGAATAAATTTACATAAATTTACATAAATGAATATATTAAAGCTGAACTTATATGAATGAATGAAGGGCTTACCTTAGCTCAAGGCCTATAAAAGGCCTTGTAAAAAGCAAGGCTGGCCTTTCCTTTGCTGCCTCTGCTGCATCACAGACATGAAACAGAAAGCAGTGGAGGGAGCCCTCATCCCACAGCTCATTCGAGAGGTCAAACAGTTGCCCTCATGCTAAGACCGGTTGCGTTGGGCTGGTGCAGGCTCCAACAAATCTCCAGAGGGCCCGAGGCTCATTGGAGACTGGAAACTCCCTGAGGGCCGCATTGAGAGTCCTCGAGGGCCGCAAGTGGCCCCAGGGCAGGGTTTGGGCACTCCTGCTCTAAAAGCTTGGCACAGCCTCATATTTCCACTACAGTTATTTTTTCTCTAGAGAGACATAATGCACAATCAAAGCAAAGTTAAGCACTTTTAAACCCCACTGATTTCAAGTGAAGATAGTTAAGCATGTGCTTAGTTCTTTCATCAAAATCAATAAGATTTTAGAAACAGGATTTTTTTAAATTAAGCCAGTATGATCTGTTTAAAATAATACACCAAGGACAGACAATGGTTTTCTGATTAAATGGTAGCATAATCAGATGAGAAGACCTTTCCCTACATCGCATAAATATTATTATTTTGTGAGAAGGCCTTCAGGTACTTCCAATGGAAATGTAACATTCTACAAGCGTGTGTAGGGAAGGGCCAGAAGTGTCAAAATGCACTCATCTTTGTAACGACAAAGAAAGATCACAGTATGAGGGCCAAGCTATATATTTGGGGGCAAACATGTGTTAGAGCTTCCCCCAGCCACTTTTCCAGCAAAGCCCTCTTCAGTATGCAGATTGCTAATCTCAGGTTATCCTTCCTTCCTCCTCCGCAGAGTTCCCTTCAGTCTGCTAGCAAGTATACAAGACCTCTCTCTCCCCGTCCAAGTATGAAGCTCTCATAAAGTATTTCTATATGACCACATGCACTGAGGTGCTATTCTTAACAGAAGTCTCCCAAACCCTAGTGGTGTAATATGATAACAGTTCCCCTAAATACCAACAGGAACACAGAAGTTGGCTGTTTCAAGCAATTACTCCCTGCCTAGCTTACTTCCAGTATCACAGCCAGGCTGAGGAAAAACTTACAAGGAGTAGGACATAGCACAATGAGAAGGAGGAAGATTTTAGTCCTGCACATGCCTTTTGGTACAAAAAGATGTCCCCCACCGCACTTTATAACTGCCTTCTAATGTCTTGTTTGGCCTTGAGATGTGCAGACTCTAAGAAGATTATTAACAGTATTTATATACCGCTTTTCAACTAAAGTTCACAAAGCGGTTTACAGAGAAAAATCAAATAACTAAATGGCTCCCTGTCCCAAAAGGGCTCACAATCTAAAAATATGCAAAAAAGAACACCAGCAGACAGCCACTTGAACAGACAGTGCTGGGGTGAGGTGGGCCAGTTACTCTCCCCCTGCTAAAAAAAGATTCCAGAACCTTGACAAGATAACCAGCCTTGTATAATCATCTGAAGCTTCTGGCATTGCAGAGATAGGCCAGAAGTAAAAGAAGAGTACCAAGTAACAGCAAAAACGGGAAGAAAACATCTGCTGGAGCTACATTCTTGGAACTGAGATGATAAGGTTTCAAACTCCTTCAAGCTCTTACACAAGGGTACCTTCTTTCTCAGATCCCCCCAAATCAGTATGCGTCATCTTTTTTCTTTCTCAGTTTCGTAAGGAAGAAGCCATCTTTTATATAGCACCTATGGGTATTTTCCTCCTATTTTCATTACATATCCTTAACCATTTTCTGTTCTTTTAAAATGAGGGAAAAGAAAATGTAATGTAAGTGGCCACATTCAACCTCTCAATAAGGAGAGGTAAACCTCCCTAACACAATTCAAAAGCAATACAGTACACTGAAAGCATCACAAATTTGCAACATATCCACTCTTATTACAGTGAGGAAAACAACTTCCAATGGATGCCACGTTTGTGCAACTGGATTACTGAGTGAGTTTTGCAACCCTCCAAAGTGGAGGGAAGACCTCATCAATTCAGAATCGTCCTGCAGCCCAACACATTCAGTACTCAACCATGAACATTAGCCTGAAAACCACCCTGTTTTCCACATCCTGGGCAAGCAGCAAAAACAAATGCTGGGCCACTGGTGGACCATCACACATTGCCATTCAGCTTAATGGCCCACATCTTTCTCAGGTTTGTTTCAGAATCAGGGTTGCACCTGAGTACTATTCTACTTCCAGAATTCATCTGTTTTCAGCACAGATGTGAATGAGGCCTCCTTTTGCACCTCCTGACACTGCCAATTTGAAGCTGACAAAGATCTTGGTTCCTTTCCAGTCAGTGAGGAAAGCAGTCCCAGTATGACAATATGCCTCTGGGGCATATTCCAAGCCATGATTTATATGTGCATCCTCCTGATTTAGAAATGGGTTATGTCAGAATGCCAGATGCAAGGGAGGGCACCAGGATGCAGGTCTCTTTGTTTTCTTGAGTGCTCCCTAGGGGATCTGATGGGTCACTGTGAGATACAGGAAGCTGGACTACATGGGCCTACTAGATGGATCCAGCAGGGCTGTTCTTATGTTCAGTCTTGCCAGACCCTTTTTCATTGAGGCTGACAAGGAAAGCAAGGAGACAGCACATTGCACACATGTGTCCTTAACTATACTACTTTGACCATTATGAGCATGGTTTGGGTTATCCAATCTGTGTGCTACAATATAAACAACAAGCTGGTTTATAACTATTGTAGCATTTTGGTGCTACTTGAGGAGCAGCCTGAGATGCTGCATTGGTGTGGCAGAAAAGCCATGGCAAGAATTAGACAACAGACACAGGTTTCAGAGAGGTTGAAAGTGCTGGAAGCAGGAGCAAGAATGAAATCAAGGGAGAAGTGAAGTCTCCCGGCTCCTGACCCAGCCTTTTATTAAGTCTCAAAACACATGATATAAGGTTACGTAGTTGGGGAATTTCCACAAGGATGCTACTTTTCATACCGGCTAGTTCTAGCTTAACCACAAACACATTCCTAGATAAGATTCTCCTTAACATCCTGTGTTTACAGGCTCTGGGCAAAGACCCTCAGCGTATCATCAAGCCCAAGAGTGTGCTCTTGTTCAGACGCCGGTGTGCCTGCGTCATTATTGCCAAATACTGCTAAGACATCTTAAAGCCCAGCGCCTGTATATTCTATATCTACTACAACTATTCCAAAGGAAACGAGATTGACATAAACTATGACCTGCCGATATAAAGGAATAAAATGGCAGAATTGCTCCATGCAAGAACCTTTATATGAGATATGTCCAAAAAGTAATGAGAATGATATTTTAAAAATTCTTTCATTGAAAAATTTTACAACTGAACATTGTCTCCTTCAAAGTATGCACCTTGTGAGCATACAACACTCCCAGCGATTTTTCCATTCTTTATAGCTTCTGGAAGACTTCTTGTTCAGAGGTGTTCAGAGCCTGCGTAGTGGCTCTTTGGACATTACTCACACTACCAAAATGGTGTCCTTTCAAACCACTCTACACCTTCGGGAATATGAAAAAGTCGCAAGGAGCCAAATCGGGGCTGTAGGGTAGATGGGGAAGCACAATAAAGCAAAGGACTCAAACCAACAATCTCTCCTATCAAATCCTTGATTAAATTTGCCCTGTCCTTGTCATTGGATAAGAACACTGCTCAAATTCTTTGATTAAGCAAGGAAACAACCAAAGACTAATTATAACCTAATTATACCTAATTATAATTAGGTATATAATTACATTCTAACCTAAGAACAGCCCCTCTGGATAATCCAGTCCAGCTTCCTGTATCTCTCAGTGGCCCACCAGATGCCTCAGAGAGCACATAAGACAACAAGAGACCTGTACCCTGCTGCCGCTCCCTTGCATCTAGAATTCTGAGGTAGCCTACGTCTAAAATAATCTGTTGGAAAATTAGCGAGTCCAACCTTCAGAAACTGGCATTAAACAGGAGACACAACCTGAGATAGAACTTAAAAAGACAACAGAAGGCTGTACGCTGGAACAGCATCGTCGGTGAATTGTGAGCTAAGCTGCCTCCTTGACCCTCAAGTTTGGGGGAAACAACTTTTGTAAAACTAAGGAAAGGTTTCACACCACCAGTGTCCTCACCAACCCCATTATTGGGCTCCAATCTAGGAACAAGCCTATGGACTAGTTATCACACCCACAACTGAATGAAAAATAAGGGCAGAATCCAGAAGGGATTGTCATCTTACAGTAGAGCATCCCCTGATTAACTCAGCTCCACTGCATGCTTAATGACTGACTCTGTACATGAGAATATAAGAACAGCCCCGCTGGATCAGGCCACAGGCCCATCTAGTCCAGCTTCCTGTATCTCACAGTGGCCCACCAGATGCCTCAGGGGGCACACAAGACGAGACCTGCATCCTGGTGCCCTCCCTTGCACCTGGCATTCTGACGCAGCCCATTTCTAAAATCAGGAGGTTGCACATACACATCATGGCTTGTAACCCATAATTGATTTTCCCTCCAGAAACTTGTCCAGTTCTCTTTTAAAGGCATCTAGGCCAGACGCAGTCACCACATGCTGTGGCAAGAAGTTCCACAGACCAACTACACGCTGAGTAATTTTAGTGGCTATCCCCTGGTTCTGGTGTTGTGTGAGAGGGTAAAGAGCATCTCTCTATCCACTCTATCCTTCCCGTGCATAATTCTCAATCAATTCTCTATCTCAATCCCGTGTATATCTCAATGATGGCGCCTCTTTTCTAGGCTGAAGAGGCCCAAATGCTGTAGCTTTTCCTCATATGGTGCCCCAGCCCAGTAATCATTTTAGTTGCTCTCTTTTGCACCTTTTCCATTTCCACTATGTCTTTTTTGAAATGTGGTGACCAGAACTGGACACAATACTCCAGGTGTGGCCTTACTATTGATTCGTACAACAGCATTATAATATTAGCTGTTCTGTTCTCCATATCATTTCTAATGATCCCAAGCATAGAATTGGCCTTCTTCACTGCCGCTGCACGTTGGGTTGACACTTTCATCAAGCTGTTCACCACCACCCCAAGATCTCTCTCCTGATCTGAGTGTTGTGCGGAAGTTTCTTCTGATTTTTGTACAGTTACAGTAGAGGCCTATGATCCAACTCAGGACTCCTTTCCCAACAAACTCCCTTGAATGACCTAGTAAGTACTCAGAACAAGGAGAATCTCTCTTGCCAGTGGAGATCTCCATTTGGAGGCTTCAAGAGCATCTCTTCAGAGGAAGAGACTGGCTCTCCCCCACCCCACCATAAGTGGGTGAGGTGCATTCACAGCATGTTTTTAGGCTCACCCCTTGCCTCTAGCCACTGGTTCAGGCTACAAGGAACTGTTCCCAGTCACTGACTTTTCATCATTGTATGAACTACCTAAACTCTTCTCCTTTCCCACTTTTTTCAATTTTCGTTCCCTCTTCTTTCTCTCTTAAATTCCTCAAACCTTCCTTTCCTTCTTCCAAATTCCTCTGGGAAGCCCAAGTAATTCCCCTACATCTCCTCCCCCCCACACATGGCTCTCCTTCACTCTGCCCCCTTCTTTCTAAGTCTCCCTCTGCCACTCTTCTCATATCTCCTTCTAACTGCCTTCTCCAAAGCTCCATTGCTAGTACAATTGCTAACTGTAGAATTTCCCCCCGTTTAGGTTAAGAGAGCAAGTTAACTCAGTTAGCCTCCATTTGAACTCCCTTTTTGGTTTTTTAGCAGTATAGTAAATGTTTGCGCACCGTCATCCTCGTCTCCATTCTTTTTCACCACCCAATTATGCATTTGGGTCATATGCTGGCTCCCTGCACACGACTGCCCCCCCCTTCCATGTGCACAAGTTACATGTGTTTTAAAAAGTACTGCCTGTTAACAGAAGTAACCTGAACAGAGGTAGCCTGAATAAAATTCACAAGTCCAGTCTCCAAAATTCTCCCCCAAGTTTAGCCAAATGACCTACCCTCAGCCTTTTAAAAACCATTTTAGCTAAATGGGACAGCCTAGCTGCAAATTAAGTTGTTCTTTTACACCAGTTAAAACTTCTGAATCATGTATATACATAAACAGTAAGAACTCTCCCATTTTTGTCCCTGTCCAGATCTTTGACTTTGACCTACCCTTTTATTAGGTATACTCAAACATTAAGTTGGCCCTGGATACAAAACAAAAGTCTATTTTCTTTGAAGACAGAGGGCTGTTTAAAACAGAGAAGGAAAAGTGGTGTCTTACATTAAACACACACATAGATTTTATTTTCTTCTTTTGCTTCGCTTAATAAAGTCTACCTTATTAGGCTCATACAAAAACTTCTGTGTCACTAAAACAAGCCTGGATTCTCTAACATAAATGCATACTGTTATTGTAGCAGTCCAATAGTTCAAAATTAACTTGAATGCGGAGAATCAGTGGGATACCGCAATCCCGGGCTATAAACTCTACAGGAGGGACAGGCAGGGGCGTGTTGGAGGTGGGGTGGCCCTTTATGTTAAGGAAGGGATAGAATCCAGCAAAGTAGAGATTGAAGGTGGGTCCGACTCCACCGTAGAATCTCTGTGGGTTAAATTACCAGGCTTGAGCAGCGATGTAATACTGGGGGTGTGCTATCGTCCTCCAGACCAGAAATCTGATGGGGACCTTGAAATGAGGAAACAGATCAGGGAGGTGACAAGGAAGGACAGGGTTGTAATCATGGGGGACTTCAATTATCCTCATATTGACTGGGTCAATTTGTGTTCTGGTCACGATAAGGAAACCGGATTTCTTGACGTGCTAAATGACTGTGGCTTAGATCAGCTAGTCACGGAGCCCACCAGAGGACAGGTGACTCTGGATTTAATTTTGTGCGGTACGCAGGACCTGGTTAGAGATGTAAACGTTACTGAGCCATTGGGGAACAGTGATCATGCTGCGATCCGTTTTGACGTGCATGTTGGGGGAAGAATACCAGGCAAATCTCTAACAAAAACCCTTGACTTCCGACGGGCAGACTTCCCTCAAATGAGGAGGCTGGTTAGAAGGAGGTTGAAAGGGAGGGTAAAAAGAGTCCAATCTCTCCAGAGTGCATGGAGGCTGCTTAAAACAACAGTAATAGAGGCCCAGCAGAGGTGTATACCGCAAAGAAAGAAGGGTTCCACTAAATCCAGGAGAGTGCCCGCATGGCTAACCAGCCAAGTTAGAGAGGCTGTGAAGGGCAAGGAAGCTTCTTTCCATAAATGGAAGTCTTGCCCTAATGAAGAGAATAAAAAGGAACATAAACTGTGGCAAAAGAAATGTAAGAAGGTGATAGGGGAGGCCAAGCGAGACTATGAGGAACGCATGGCCAGCAACATTAAGGGGAATAATAAAAGCTTCTTCAAATATGTTAGAAGCAGGAAACCTGCCAGAGAAGCGGTTGGCCCTCTGGATGGTGAGGGAGGGAAAGGGGAGATAAAAGGAGACTTAGAGATGGCAGAGAAATTAAATGAGTTCTTTGCATCTGTCTTCACGGCAGAAGACCTCCGGCAGATACCGCTGCCCGAACGGCCCCTCCTAACCGAGGAGTTAAGTCAGATAGAGGTTAAAAGAGAAGATGTTTCAGACCTCATTGATAAATTAAAGATCAATAAGTCACCGGGCCCTGATGGCATACACCCAAGGGTTATTAAGGAATTGAAGAATGAAGTTGCAGATCTCTTGACTAAGGTATGCAACTTGTCCCTCAAAACAGCCATGGTGCCAGAAGATTGGAGGATAGCAAATGTCACGCCTATTTTTAAAAAGGGAAAGAGGGGGGACCCGGGAAACTATAGGCCGGTCAGCCTAACATCTATACCGGGTAAGATGGTGGAATGCCTCATCAAAGATAGGATCTCAAAACACATAGACGAACAGGCCTTGCTGAGGGAGAGTCAGCATGGCTTCTGTAAGGGTAAGTCTTGCCTCACGAACCTTATAGAATTCTTTGAAAAGGTCAACAGGCATGTGGATGCGGGAGAACCCGTGGACATTATATATCTGGACTTTCAGAAGGCGTTTGACACGGTCCCTCACCAAAGGCTACTGAAAAAACTCCACAGTCAGGGAATTAGAGGACAGGTCCTCTCGTGGATTGAGAACTGGTTGGAGGCCAGGAAGCAGAGAGTGGGTGTCAATGGGCAATTTTCACAATGGAGAGAGGTGAAAAGCGGTGTGCCCCAAGGATCTGTCCTGGGACCGGTGCTTTTCAACCTCTTCATAAATGACCTGGAGACAGGGTTGAGCAGTGAAGTGGCTAAGTTTGCAGACGACACCAAACTTTTCCGAGTGGTAAAGACCAGAAGTGATTGTGAGGAGCTCCAGAAGGATCTCTCCAGACTGGCAGAATGGGCAGCAAAATGGCAGATGCACTTCAATGTCAGTAAGTGTAAAGTCATGCACATTGGGGCAAAAAATCAAAACTTTAGATATAGGCTGATGGGTTCTGAGCTGTCTGTGACAGATCAGGAGAGAGATCTTGGGGTGGTGGTGGACAGGTCGATGAAAGTGTCGACCCAATGTGCGGTGGCAGTGAAGAAGGCCAATTCTATGCTTGGGATCATTAGGAAGGGTATTGAGAACAAAACGGTTAGTATTATAATGCCGTTGTACAAATCTATGGTAAGGCCACACCTGGAGTATTGTGTCCAGTTCTGGTCGCCGCATCTCAAAAAAGACATAGTGGAAATGGAAAAGGTGCAAAAGAGAGCGACTAAGATGATTACGGGGCTGGGGCACCTTCCTTATGAGGAAAGGCTACGGCGTTTGGGCCTCTTCAGCCTAGAAAAGAGACGCTTGAGGGGGGACATGATTGAGACATACAAAATTATGCAGGGGATGGACAGAGTGGATAGGGAGATGCTCTTTACACTCTCACATAATACCAGAACCAGGGGACATCCACTAAAATTGAGTGTTGGGCGGGTTAGGACAGACAAAAGAAAATATTTCTTTACTCAGCGCGTGGTCGGTCTGTGGAACTCCTTGCCACAGGATGTGGTGCTGGCGTCTAGCCTAGACGCCTTTAAAAGGGGATTGGACGAGTTTCTGGAGGAAAAATCCATTATGGGGTACAAGCCATGATGTGTATGCGCAACCTCCTGATTATAGGAATGGGTTAAGTCAGAATGCCAGATGTAGGGGAGGGCACCAGGATGAGGTCTCTTGTTATCTGGTGTGCTCCCTGGGGCATTTGGTGGGCCGCTGTGAGATACAGGAAGCTGGACTAGATGGGCCTATGGCCTGATCCAGTGGGGCTGTTCTTATGTTCTTATGTTCTTAACTTCCTTCTGTATATCTCTCGGAAAGACAGGGCAAATTGCTATGCATCGAGAACATTATCCACACAATGCTTGTTTCATTGCTTTCAAATTCTGTAGCACAAACACAAGGAGAGTTCCAGTCTTTTAGGACTTTTTCCCTGTGTTAGAAGGCATAAGTCTCAAACTCCATCTAGTCTGCAACAAACCACTGCACCAATCAGAGGCTCTGAATTATTGCTGTGAGAAACAGAAACAGAGCATTCTTCTCATCTATGCATCGGCAGCACTTCCCAAACTTACTGCGTCTGTGACACCCTGCTCCAGCTGCCGCTGGGTGCAGAACCAAGTGCCGATGATGCAGCAACACAATGACATCATCAGCACTTACTTCTGGGTCACACCATAAAACTGGCATAAAACCACTCAGGGAGGGTTTGGGGCCCACACCATATCACACATGGCCCTCACCAAGCAGAGCAGAGCCTCTGTTCCACGATCTCTGCTGCTTGTGCTGACAAGCAGCTTGGTTGGTGCATGGCCTGCAACGTCCCTACAGACTTGTTGCAACACCTTGGAGCATCACAACACTCAATTTGGGAACCTCTGGCATAGGGGCTTATCAAAGGACCCTGTGGCCAGTGTTTTATTCCTGATGCTCCTAGCTCTAATAGGTGTTGACTTGCATTGATGACAAGAGACTGTTTTGAAGACATGCCTTTTTTATGGTAAGAAATACGCTTTTCTGCTGCTATCTCTTTGTTCCCAAGTGCTATAAGTGTTCCTGTGTTTGAATTCTAAAATCTTGGTCAGGTGCATTATGTTCTCACCACAGTGCTGATTTAAGAAACCCAGAATCATTTTCTATCTTCAGCTTTGTATTAAGAACATAAGAACAGCCCCACTGGATCAGGCCATAGGCCCATCTAGTCCAGCTTCCTGTATCTCACAGCGGACCAACAAATGCCCCAGGGAGCACACCAGATAACAAGAGACCTCATCCTGGTGCCCTCCCTTGCATCTGGCATTCTGACATAGCCTATTTCTAAAATCAGGGGGTTGCACATACACATCATGGCGTGTAACCCATAATGGATTTTTCCTCCAGAAACTTGTCCAATCCCCTTTTAAAGGCATCCAGGCCAGATGCCGTCACCACATCCTGTGGCAAGGAGTTCCACAGACCGACCACACGCTGAGTAAAGAAATATTTTCTATTGTCTGTCCTAACCCTCCCAGCACTCAATTTTAGTAGATGTCCCCTGGTTCCGGTGTTATGTGAGAGTAAAGAGCATCTCTCTATCCACTTTATCCTGATTTTATGCCCCAATGTGCATGACTTTACACTTACTTACATTGAAACGCATCTGCCATTTTGCTGACCATTCTGCCAGTTTGGAGAAATCCTTCTGGAGCTCCTCACAATCACTTCTGGTCTTCACCACTCTGAAAGGTTTGGTGTCATCTGCAAACTTAGCCACCTCACTGCTCAACCCTGTCTCCAGGTCATTTATGAAGAGGTTGAAAAGCACCCGTCCCAGGACAGATCCTTGGGGCACACCGCTTTTCACCTCTCTCCATTGTGAAAATTGCCCATTGCCCATTGACACCCACTCTCTGCTTCCTGGTCTTCAACAAGGTCTCAAGCCAGGAGAGGACCTGCCCTCTAATTCCCTGACTGTGGAGTTTTTTCAGTAGCCTTCAGTGAGGGACTGTGTCGAATGCCTAATTAATTATTATTAATTATTAATTATTAATTAATTATTATTGCCTAATTAATTACTCCAACAGATGTCCCATATGAAAATTAGCCTTGCCTTTTCCCAGAATGATTTACATACGATGCAGTACAATGTAGTGTTCACCTGAAAGCACACACCTACAGACTTGCTATGCCCTGCCCTTAGGATTTTCAAAGGCAAATACCTTGGACCCTGACCAAGGTTTATGCTGTTCCTCCTCTGTACAGTAGCCATATACTAAACAGCCCAGTGAGGAAAAAGAGGAGAAAAAGGCAGCAAGTAAAGTCAATCATTGCCACCTACTGCTGAGCTGACTTTTTAAAACTGAGCTTTCTGTCCCTTGGGGACAGAACTATTAATATGTAGAAAATGGTAAATACTGTAAGCCACCTTTGTGCACCTCCCAATGAGGACAGGAAAGGCGGGATATAAATATTTTAAATAAACAAACTCTTGCCCTGTAGCTTGGCACCAGTGCGCAGCTACCACCATGTGGCACCAACAGAGGAGAGCAGATACCATTCTTTTAGAGAACAGTAAACATACCAGTATCTGCATCAGAAAGTGCCACAGTATGAACAGCCTCTCAAAGTGATGACCAGGTTTTTTGTTTGTTTTAAGAGGCTTGCACTTGTGAAACAGTGCCAGTAACTACAATGAGAAATCCAGGCTAACTAATTTCTCAGCCGCCTTTATAAATATGGCAATATGCATAGATGACTATCTGATTCATATATAGCCACAACAAAAGTATAGGCAAACAAATGCCACATGAAAAATCAGAGAAAGGAGAAAAAAAATTTATCTTTTCCCAACGTACCAGATTTGACTGTATGGAAAAACTAATGACAAAGTGGTATAAAATATTTTCTCTAAGAATGATCAAAGAAAAATTCCACATAATATTTATATAAGAATTCAACATTATTACATCTTCAAGCCCTCTAAAATCCAGAAGTAAAATATAGATTTCTTAAATTTGTAAAGTAATGTTTAGGGCCAACTCATATTAGAACCAACCGACTTGCGCAATGCAATACGTAAGTTTTGGAACAACACAGAATTCTCTCTCGGGCTGAATATTCAAGAAAAAACAGAATTAAAAAAGAAAAGTTGATACTTCTGAACAGAGGACGGTGTCAGTGGCGTCACTAGAGTTCGCGCCACCCCCATGTGGTGTGGGAGGCCAGCGCGTCACCCCCATGCAGTGGGCTCTAGGTGGTGGGTGTGGTGATTTACCATCGCCCCGCGCCCACTGGTTTTTTGGCTCTACCTTTAGATAGAATATATTTCAACGCAGTTTGTTTCATTGCATTCTGCATGAAATTACATGTTGATTGATAAATAACATGATGGTATTATTTTTACAAACTGTGATTTTAGTGATTTTGGTCATTAGTGGTGTCACCTCCCCCCAGGGTGTCAACTTACTAACATCTTATTGGAGCAGTTCTCAAACTTTTAGCACTGGGACCCACTTTTTAGAATGACAGTCTTTTTAGAATGACAAAACCCATCCCAAAGCAAATTAAAATAAATAGTTATAAATAATTAAAGTAAAACAAATAATTAAATAAGGGGAAGCCAGCCCTGTTTCACCAAGTGAATTTTCTATGTAGCCTGCCTGTAATAACACCCCCCCCCCCAAAAAAAAAAGAATCAGTAAGATTTTCATCCCTACCCAGTTCAATATAAGTTTTTATATTTCAAGCATATCACTATCAGGACCCACCTGGTTTTACAAGTCTGAGAGCCCAAGCCTATGCCGGTCTACTCAGAAGTAAGTCCCATTATAGTCAGTGGGGATTACTCCCAGGAAACTGGATAGCAGCCTAAAACAGAAAAAGATTCACCTTACCCTGTCAAGGTGCATAACTGAGTTCCAGTTTCTCAAGCCTCTGTTTCATTCTTTTTACAGGGGGGGGGGGGGCCTGCCTTCTGGAGCATTTGTTGAGTTCCAGTTGCATCAAATCAGGACCATTCTGGTGGCCTCACATTTCCGGCAGTTAAACCAGATCCCAACCCTCATTCCTGGGGAGAACTCAGCGACTTCAAGCCGCTCCACTCTCCTCAGACTTGCACCACCTCCAGAGGTGGCGCAAGTCCAAAGAGACCCATTGGGGCCAGCAGCCCTTACCCAGGAGTAAGGCGAAAAGTTTCCCCTTGCCTCTAGCTAAGCCGCTTATGGCCCCTATCCTGCGCTAGATATAGCACAAGCCTCCTGGCTTGCCAGTTCCAGTGCAGAATAGGATTGCGCCCTGAGACTCATAAGCTGCATAACATGGACAGAGAGACTTATTGAAATTCTCTTCTCTATGCAGTTTCTTTTTGTTTCCATGCCTTTGAAATTCCCCTCAAATTTTCATCCCTCTAATGATACCCAGTACAGTACTTTTTCTTAAAACTAAAATTGCACTGTATCTATGAGATTCTTAAAGAAACACATCACTATAACTGAAACGCTTCACAGTCCCCATCTTTACATTTTGTCCATAATATATGGATGAAGGCTATATATTAACAAAACTAAAACTGATGAAGAGATGATGGAATGCATATTCACCTAATACAAGTAGACTAAAGAATATAGTCATGCCACTTGACTGCTCCTCCTGTTGAGCTTGGACCCCAGTTTGCACTGGAAGGATAGGCTTCGTTGGGGTAGGAAGCACCAACTTAGTGGTGACAGCCAGCGTAGTACGAAGGGTGACATTGAATATTTCATGGGTAGCATTTGAGAATCTAAAAAAGAATACAAAATAGGATGAGACTACAAAAATACTGGACCAAACGTTAAAAACAAGTACTCAACTAAGGGGAAAGCAAGGAGCAGATAAAAGAAAGATTAAAGCAGAAGATTAAAGGAAAAAGTTACTTGAGGAATAACCTTAATAATCCAACAATTTTATATTTATTCAGGTGAGAAGACCATGGTTGTGTCAAAGAATTAGAATCCAGGTTGTTAAAAAAGTCCAACATTTCATTCTGTTTCTGGCTTGCTCTCTAGCAAAGTGTCCTGCCTCGGAGTGTTTTTCCTGATGAAGTTCTGAAAAAACAGAACAAACGGACTTTTTTCACAACATGGATTCTAATTCTTTGACCATAGTCTTCTAACTATGGTCTTCTCACCCAAATAAATATATGTTGAATTGTTGGATTATTGCTGGCCATGAAAACCAACAAACATATACGTATAACAATAATATTCAACCTGTTTTGAAGCAGAGATCCATAATTATAGTGAAATGTACCACAATGTGACTCCACAGATCCACCAAAAATATACCTGTCTGAACTCTGTCAGAATAGAAAGGAAAAAATGTGTAAGGCACAGAGGCTGGCTTTCTTAGGAGTACAGAATCTCAGTTGAAGCCTCTTGGGAACATACAGAAAGGCAGACGGTGGTGCGTGCTAGTGGCCCACATGAACCTCAGACATTATATGAGAATGGTCAACTTCAGGAGGCAGAACTAAGCGGTGCACTCTATGAACTGCAATGCCAACCCAGGGTTTCAAGGAACTGCCTTGCCTAGAAGTTCCAGTCATGCAGAACTGGACATGCAATTCATTCTTAAGCAATGTTTGCATCTTCATCATGACATAATGTTAACTAAACATTTCCTCTTTGCAACACCAGAACTCAGCTGTTTGTCCTTTGAAACTTTGGTTGAAACACAGGTGGCCAGTTTTAGGGAAGCTTCAGCTTTGACTCACGTTTTCCTTTTTCACTGCAGTTGTCTTTGGTATAATTAAGAAGGCAAAATAATATTAATTCTGGTTCATAAACTACAGCATCAACGCTCAACAATCTGCTATGAATACAAGGTGCAGTATAAGGCAAGTGCTTGCTAGACAAAATGTTTTCAGTCAATCAATCCCACAATATGTCACAGAGCCTTTGTTCTTCTGCATTTAAATTTTGAGAGAATAGTTATGTATGCATCAGTCACTTTGATAAGGGTTTTGTTCTTAAGAACCTATATTAAAACCTAGGGATTTAATTAAATTAAAATCTAGGGTGCTAATCTAAATTAAAATCTAGGGTGCTAACCCTAGATGTGCATGCCATCACTGATGTATACTACAGCAAGTCTTCACAAAGTTATTTTATTCAAAGTTGTTTCGCTATAAAGTTAATGAGAAGAAAATATTGATTTCTGGCTGGGTCACTGTGTGGCGTTTGCCCCATGTCTGCATGTGTTTTCTCCAGCCTGGAAAGCTTACATTTATTTCAATGTTTAATATTAGAAGTTTTGGGTCTTTATTTAGAAGTTGGGTGATCTTTTTGTGACCAGAAATACACTGCAGGAACACAACTCTGGTTGACATACAGACCAGCATCTGGTTCTGGTTTGCCCAGACCAGCATTCACTCAGTCTTGGCCCCACCTGATGTCAATTCTAAGTCACAAACCAGGAAGAAACAAAAGAGAAGCAAGTAATGATGCTTGCTTCATAAGGAAATAAGGAAATAAGGAACCAAGGAAGGGCTTGCTGGAACAGAAAGCAAAGCAAAAACAGGTGAAAACAAGAAGCAGAGTCTGCAGTAAATGTTTCGTTACACAGAAAAGCCGGCAAAACGTAAGAACAGCCCCGCTGGATCGGGCCACAGGCTCATCTAGTCCAGCTTCCTGTATCTCACAGTGGCCCACCAAATAACCAGGGAGCACACAAGACAACAAGAGACCTGCATTCTGGTGCCCAAAAGGAAGGAAAGGACCAAACGGCATTCACAAATCATCGTGGGGAGTGGTATAAAGTGGTGCATGTAAAGCTACTTGGACTCTAGGAGACCAATGATTTTCCATGTAGATTTAGCAGTTTTAAGGAGCAATGTATTTTGAGACAATGAGCTGGTTCTGACAATGCTTTTATTAGCCAACCAGAAGCATACCATTACAGAGTGCAGGCTCATACTGTGGTCACATACATGCCTCTCCTCTCACATTCTTGTCAATTTCTATAATGGCAAAGACAAGGAAATACATTTCTCCAGATATGATTACAGTAAATAACAAGAAAGGGAGACAGTGACTTAGGATGTGCGCATAGCATGAGAATCCACTTCCGTAATTGCACAAGGCTGGGCAGGCAGCGAATGTACTATCCAATTCATTACAATAGTACAGCACAGTATGTGGTCCAAGGAGGGAAGTCCAAGTTCTTGTCACATCTGAAGAAAGACCAGTAGAAACTTGGTGCTGTTAAACAGACAGAAGACTCTGGGTATGAGAATACAGTATGTACCTTTATGCCATATATTAGACAAAAGAAAGGAGAAAAAATCTGTCGGGGATATTCTGGTCCTTCTGTTGACACATTGTGATGCAACTGTCTATTCAAGGTATGCACTGAAGTAGGTTATTTCGATCTTGTGATATGGAAAAAATAAATGAACACATGCAGCTTTGGTAAGACACACAATAGTGGTGCTTGATGACAAGAGGTCCTGACCATATAATACTGAATTAGAAGAGGACATGGGGAATGTATATCAAAAGTTATTACTCATAATAAATCAGAGTGAAATTTTCATGTTCAGAGTAGACACAGTCTCTGTACAAACACATCATCATCTCCCATGATGTCCTGCTTCAGCACTTCCCAAATCACAGGGAAGTTAGTGCTGCTGGTTAGCTGCTGGAAGTTAGTGCTGACTGAGACAGAGTCAGGATGTCTGGTCTAGAGGGCAGAGCCTCCATTAGCCCGAAGATAACATCAGAAGGTCGCCAGTTCAAGGACACCGGCAGCTCCCTGAACGGCTGAGAATGGCGAGACCTTAAAGCAGCTGACAAGCCCAGCTGAGTGATTCCACCTGCTCTTGGTGTGAGCCAGAAGCATCTTGGCTGCCCTCCATGTGAGAGATAGAGCTGCTTGTCAGCCTGCGTGGGAGAACTGGAGGCCAGAAGTGAGACCAAACCAGGAAGATCCATTCTGAAATGTTGTTGGTTCTTGAAAGAGAGAACCTCTATGATTGTAAAAATCCCCTTGAGGGACTTAGAAACGCCTGCCTATGGAAACCACCTTGAATAAAGTCAGAGGAGTAATCCGATGACCAGAAAGGTGGTGTATAAATACCTAGTTGCTGTTGTTATTATTATTATTATTACTACTACCACTGGGCTGGACAAAACATTGGTTCAAACAGCATGGCAGGTTTTATGACAGACAAAGCATCTAGGCACCTCTGTATCAGAATCACATGGCAAAGAAGCAAGTCTTTTTTGGGTGGATGTTTTGTCACACTAACACACGATCAAGTGGTGGAGTCTGAGATACATTACTGTTATCAATACATCCATGAGCTGAACACATTTCCACAATGTAACAGCAATTAGGAGGAACTGTAGGGTTCACTGCACCACCACAATGTGATGTACAGACCCATTAAGCAGCTGCCATATTGGATCCTAACCAAGCTCTTACTTAGCCGCTAGTCCAGGGCTTTTCAAACTGGGGCGTCACGACACACCAGCCTGAGGGCCCTGGCCTCTGCCCCCTTAAGGGGCAGGGGCAGCGAGGAGGCAGCAGCGCGATCCCCAGGATCACATTGCTCAGGGACTTGCAGGGGCTTGGCCGTACTTACCAGAGCCTCCTGCAGCCTCCCGGGGGTGCAGGGAGCCCTGCGTGACCTTCTGCAGGGCTCCCCAAAGCTTAAGAAGTGAAAGTGGAGCGATCACGCTCCACTTCCAGTTCTGCGGAGGCGGGGTGCAATTGCTCTGCTTTCACTTTCTAAGCTTTGTGGTGCCCTGTAGATGCTGCCTTCCCCATGCGCCCGCAAGAACTTAGAGCAGCTTAAACTCTCCCTGAGAGTTTGAAAACCACTGCCCTAGTCTGTGGTGCTTGGACAAGTACAGATAAGGATGGCAATTTCCTATAACTTCCTCAAAGAGGAAAAAACCCTCAAGGTTTGCCCCAATACAAGTTTTCAAGACAGTACGGAGAAGGTTAAGGTTTAAAACCTTGTCAGTCATGAAGCTCATATGGTGGCATTCAACAGAACACATAGGTTTGAAATTCCCACACAGATCTCCTTGCACCTGAGACCTATAAGCTACTAGATTTTGTTTAGTCAGCACACAAGTAAATATTTTATCTTGCTTGCAAAGCAATAAAGAGTAGTTTATTTACATGTAAAGTCTGAACCAGAAAAAAAAATTCCCACAGTTAAAGAATAGCTTTTGTATGTTTGGCATCTGCTAGGCATGGCCAGGCTGGTTAAAGGTGAGAAAATATAGGTAACAGAATATAGGTAATAGACAAATGTTTTCGAACAAAGAAGATGGTACTTTCACATAACCAATACAAACTATCATGCACTGTTTTCTTTTTTCTATTCTTTGATTACCCCCAAATTGGACTACCACATTACTAGTTTATGTTATAAAGGGTGCAATCCTAACCCCTTATATCAGTGCTTTCCAGCACTGACATAAGGGCAATGGAGCTCTGAGGTAAGGGAATAAACATTCCCTTACTTAGAGGAGGCCTCGGTGAGTGACACCCAACTGCAGGATGCAGCATATGTCCCATTGGAAAGCACTGGAAAGCACTGACATAAGGTGTTAGGATTGCACCCAAAATCAACAACTGCTGTTCCCCTTTCTGGGCCTGTTTGCAAACCTCCTTGAGAAGACAGGACAATACAGCATGTTTTTGCTGCTTCTTATCTGACTCTAGTTACAATACACATGTCCAGAATACATCTATTATAATATTTTCAAATACTAAAAAGTGAATTTAAAATCATTTTCTGAATTGAAATTACAAAATTAATTTCAGGAATCAAGGCTGCAAAAAAAAATCTTAGAATGCTTTGTTTGCAGAGCAGGAGTGAAGGAGGATGCGCAAGTATTGACTGGGGCTCTGCTGTTTTTCAGTCACAACTTCAAAAGTTTCAGTAGAGATGGAGGAGATGTCAGCATTAAGATATACAAACGGGAACCTGCAAAAATCTGCAGGGAGTGGGATTAACAAAGGGAAGAAAGAAAAAAGAAAACTTGCAGTGTTTCTTTGCTTTCTACAGAGAATTGCTTACAATTTACAAATATTCCTTTGTTCTACAGGTGAAATAAGGGCACCCAAAAATGGGGTAGTAATTTCCCCAGATTCAGAAGGGACCCAAGGCAGGCAGAAGTTAATTAACTTGGTAAACTAAAAGGAAAAAAAAAGAAAAAAAATTAAGAAGGCTTTGTGAATGCCAAGATTGTAGAAAGGTTGAAGGCATAGCTGAAAAAATATGACAATATCTTATCTTGAGGGAGAAACTCCTACAGGTGCTGCTGCTGCTGCTTTTGCAGGATGGGGTGGGACATGTCACTCAGTCACAGCTACCCTTAAATCTTGGCTTTCTCTATTGTTGTCTACAGGCAGCTCTCACTTCCCCCAAAAGGAAGGGGAAAGGTCCAAAAAGGAACGATAAGTTAGGAAGGCTCTGTGAGTCTATGGCTAAGATGCAGAATGTTAGGGTGACTGCTTTTAAAAATAGGAAAACCCTCAGGAAAATGGAAAGTAAGCAGGAACCAACAGGCTCAAGCCTCCAAAATTTTACAGTAAATTCCATGGAGGAGATTAATAAAGGCAGGAGCTACAGCCTACTCCCTTCTATTCTGATGCACTATTTACTATTAGCATTTGCAACCACTATCAAGAAGACTTGCTGAGCACTGATTATGGTGGTGGGGGGGGGAGTCCATGGATGACTGTACTCAGTAAAGTCTTTAGCCAATAAAGAGATTGCAAATGGTTTTATTGGCTGAGAGGGCAGGTGACAGGTACTCACTGCATCCTACTTATCAGACCTGCTTCCCTCTGTAAGCCATTCCATAGTTTTCACATATGCACTACTAGATCAATAGTATTTAAACTGGAGTGTCGCAACGCCCCAGCCTGTGGGTCCTGGCCTCTGCCCCCTTAAGGGGGGGCAGCCAGGAGACAGGGGGAAGGCAGTGGATCACTTGCCCAAGCCTCCTGCAGTCTCCCGGGGAGGGGGGGGTGCAGGGAGCCCTGTGCAACCTTTGGCAGGGCTCCCCAGGTCAGGAAAAGTGAAAGTGGAGTGATCGCGCCCCACTATGCAAAACCGGAAGCAGAGCACGATCATTCCGCCTTCCCTTCTGACAGGGCTGCAGGGACTGGGGTGCACCCTCCAGTCCCTGTAGCAGCTGTCCCTGTGTGCGGGGAGCCCTGCGCGAATGCCTGCAGGGCTCCCCGGGAGAGTGGGGCGATCGCACTCCGCTTTCGCTTTTGCGCAGGGCTCCCTACACACAGGGATGGCTGCTGCAGGGACTGGTGATTGCATTCCAGTCCCTGCAGCCCCATCAGAAGGGAAGGCGGGATCCTGGGGAACGCGTAGCTGCCCCCCCCCCCGATTTACTGCAGGTTTCAAACTCCCAGAGAGTTTGAAAACCGAAGCACTAGCTTTAGCTGCCAGGAAAATCCTAACAGCTGAGGCTAATACATACACTAACTATAGTTGAAGGGGAGGGGGGAGAGAGATGGCCAGTGGTTACTCACTTTTGACCCATTCAAATATCTCCTCAGTCAACTGCAGAGATTGCTATTTACATGATTAGTATATGCCCTATGATGAGAAAGAATGGTAGATGAATACACTCACAAGAAGACAAGATATGAGGAAACCATGGCTTGAACTCAGGAAAGAAGCAAACATTATTCAGTATTAGAGGTTTACCTTCTAAAATGATATCTAAGATACCTAGAACACACTTCCTGATCTAGCATCTCTAGCCCCTGAATGCTGTGGGGCAGTCTGTGGCAACTGAAATGCGTTTTCACATTTAACACTGAAAGCACCTCTGAACCTCTCTTGCTCTATTTGCACAGATTCATTAATGTTGTTGACATCAGGAAAGAAAGCAGAAGACAGTTCTTTTCAAATGGTGTAAAGGTTCATGCATTGGTCTAAGACTGGGGACACCTGTGTTCAAATTCTTGCTTATGTAACCTAGGGCCCAATCCTATCCAACCTTCCAGCACAGATGTAGCTGTGCCAACAGGATGCAAGTACATCCAGAAGTGGGGAGGTGGTCACAGAGTCTACCTAAAGGTAATGTTGAGTTTTTCAAACTGGAGTGTCTTGATGCCCCAGCCAGAGAACCCTGGCCACTTTTCCCTTAAGTCTGTGGCAGTAAGTCAGTCCCAGGATCACATCACTAAGGGGGCTGCAGGGACTGGGATGCACTCACCAGTCCCTGTAGCAGCCTGTTGGGAGTACAGGCTCCCAAGTGAAAAAAGTGAAAAAGTGAAAAAAGTGAAAGCACAGTAATCATGTTCTGATTTTTTGGAGGTGACTTTTTAAGCTGCAGGGAGCCCTGCAGAAGGTAGCACAGTGCTCCCCGCACCCCCAACAGGCTGCTGCAGGGACTGGTGAGTGCATCCCAATCCCTGCAGCCCCCTTAGTGATGTGATCCTGGGGGTCTTGTGGCTGCCTCCCGCCCACCCCGCAAGAACTTACTGTGGTTCAAACTCTCCCTGAGTTTGAAAACCAATGAGGTAAGGGAATGTCTGCTCTCTTTGAGGCTCCATTGCAGGTGCATCAGTGCTGGAAAATTGGATAGGACTGGCCTCTACAGGGTCACCCTAGACCAGTCACTCTCTTCCAGGGTTGTTGTGAAAGATAAAAGGAGGATGCTATCCTGAGATTTTAGAAGGTTTAGGGTTTAAATGTAACAAATAAATAGTGCTACAGCTAAATATAAAGTTTGCTATACACTTCATGGGTTGAGAATGAAGCTTCCAAAATGTGGGTAGGGCACTCTGCATATGCTCAGAATCACTCTATTATGTAACATGTCACAGGGCAGAGCCTCCCGCATTGACATTCAGAATAGTTCAAGCTCAGGCTCCTGACATCATGGTAATAATGAGCCAAATGCATATGAATGGAAAGGTATTAAACAGGAAGATGGCAAAGGAGGCACTTGGCCAACATGAACTCAGTGACCATGCCTGGTATCTGCTCAGCAAGTTATGACAATGTCTTTCTTTTTCCTAACTGCTACAAGAAAAGGCTACAGTGTTTAGGGCTCTTCAGTCTATAAAAGGCACCTGAAGTGTTACGTGAAAAGCCCCCTTTTTCCTAAGTTGCGATTTTATATCTGGTTATGTTATTATGGAGGCCAAACTTCCCATACAGGCCACAAAAGGAGTCAAGTCAAGCTCATGGTGACAACATCCCCCTTTGGTGGGTGATGGCATCCGACCTACATGACTTGGGATGGAGGAATGTTCGTTTCCCTGTCGCACAACGCCAGGACCAAGGGACAGTTACTAAAATTGAGTGTTGGGAGACTCTGGACATACAAAAGAAAGTATTTCTTTACTAAGTATGTGGTAAGCCTGTGGAATTCCTTGCCACAAGATGTGCCACAGGATAAAGTGGATAGATGGATGTTCTTTTCCCCTCCACACACAACCCCAGAACCAGAGGACAGCCACTCAAATTGAATGTTGGGAGACTTAGGATAGATAAAAGGAAATATTAATTGGTGGAACTCCTTGCCACATGATATAGAAGAAGGCTTTATGCAGAAGGTGGATAGAGGGTTGTTCTTTTCCCTCTCACACAACCCCAGAACCAGGGGCAGCCTCTGGGACAGTTGGGAGACTTGGGATAGATAAAAGGAAATATAGATCTGTGGAACTCCCTGCCACATGTCCTTCCAGGACAGACAAAAGAAAATATTTCTTTACTCAGCGTGTGGTCTGTCTGCGGAACTCCCTGCCACAGGATGTGCCACATGGGACGTGCCCCCTCCTGGTTTCAAGGGCGGGCCACCCGAGCGGGCCAGAGGCGTGGGACGGCACCAGGACACAGCCCCTGAGGCGCCTGGTGGGCCACTGGGAGATGCAGGAGGCTGGACGAGGTGGGCGCTGGGCCCACGGCAGGGCTCCCAGGGAGGCAGGCGCCTGCCCCACCCGCTCGCGCCGGCGCCCCTTGGGGCGGCAGGAGGGAGCGTCCCCTCACACACCCCTCGCCCTCCCCAGCAGCCCTGTCAGGACGAGGCCCGCCCACCAGTCCCCCCCGGAGAGGCCACTCACTCCACTTCCGCCATCTTTTCGCGTCTTCGGCCTCCCGAACTCAACCCTCCTCCCCTCCCCCACACCACAGAGCGCTGGGGCCAAACCGTCCACAGCGCACTTCCGGGTTCTCGTTTATGATGCTCCGCAGCCCCCGCTCCTTGCGTCGCTATGGCAGCGAGGGAAGGCGCGTGAGTCCGCGCATGCGCACACCGAAGACCTAGTAACGGCTGTGTACGGTGCGTGACGTCATGGTTCGGGGGGGAGGGAGCGCGCGCACTGACGACTGTTCGTCCGGTGGTGACAGGCTGTCCCCAGGTGCTTTCAGCGCTTCGCGCCACGACGCCTCGTTATGCAACAGCAGACCCCTCCTGGCTGAAGACGGAAGTGTCTCCCCCGCTGCCAGCCTTGCCTCACTTACCTGGGAGTAAGCCCCGTTGTCTATGATGGGCTTACTTCTGAGTAGACACCCCAGGGCTGGGTTCAGGCTGCAGTCCTGGCCACACTTACCTGGGAGTAAGCCCCATTGACTATAATAGGACTTACTTCTGAGTAGACAAGCATAGGATTGGGCTGACAGGCTGCAATCCTATCCACACTTTCCTGGGAGTAAAATCCATTGATTAAAATGGGACTTCTGAGTAGACAGGTGTAGGATTGGGCTCTTTGAGACCAGCACCAGAATGATACTCACTCAAAGCAATGGATTTGAGGATAGGCTTAGGCTGATTGAGCAGCTGGACTTGGGCCAGAACCTATTTGCAAAATATTATTTTGATGTCTCTGAGGATATTCAGAGTGTCTTCTGCAAGCCTAAGTCCAAGATTTTGGACTGACGATCAGCCTTAAGAAAACACAGGTCATTGTTCAGGATGTGGACTCACCTCCCTGCATTACAATCTCTGCACATGAACTGGAGGTTGTCCATGACTTTGTGTACCTTGGCTCAACGATCTCCAACACTCTCTCTCGATACCGAGCTAAACAAGCGCATCAGTAAAGCAGCTAGCACGTTTTCCAGACTCACAAAGAGAGTCCAGTCCAACAAGAAGCTGACAGAACATACCAAGATCCAGGTCTACAGAGCTTGCGTCCTGAGTACACTTCTGTACTGCAGCGAGTCATGGACTCTCCGCTCACAACAGGAGAGGAAACTGAACGCTTTCCACATGCGCTGCCTCCGACACATTCTTGGCAGGACAAAGTTTCAAACTACACAGTCCTGGAACGTGCTGGAATCCCTAGCGTGTACGCACTGCTGAAACAGAGACGCCTGCGTTGGCTTGGTCATGTTGTGAGAATGGATGATGGCCGGATCCCAAAGGATCTCCTCTAGGGAAAACTCGTGCAAGGAAAGCGCCCTACAGGTAGACCACAGCTGCGATACAAGGACATCTGCAAGAGGGATCTGAAGGCCTTAGGAGTGGACCTTAACAAGTGGGAAACCCTGGCCTCTGAGCGGCCTGCTTGGAAGCAGGCTGTGCAGCATGGCCTTTCCCAGTTTGAAGAGACACTTGGCCAACAGTCTGAGGCAAAGAGGCAAAGAAGGAAGGCCCATAGCCAGGGAGACAGAGCAGGGATAGAGTGCACTTGCTCCCAGTGTGGAAGGGATTGTCACTCCTGAATCGGCCTTTTCAGCCACACTAGACACTGTTCCAGAACCATCTTTCAGAGCGTAATACCAGTCTTTCAAGACTGAAGGTTGCCAACACACTTCTGCAAGCCTAAACCCAGAAGTGCCACTAGGGTTTGTTTAACCCGGTACAAGAGCTCTTTGCGTCACCCCCATGACGGACCTCATCCTGTACCAGACCATACAAAATAAATTACAATGCCATATGCACAGTCTAAATGCAGTGGCATCACTAGAGTTGGTGTCACACACACACACACCCATTAACTCTATTTTAATACATCACAGTACAGGTCACCCAACAAATCAGTAATGATCAAAAAATGGGTGGCCAACTTGATGGAACTCACATAACTGAATAGCCCAATCTTGAAGGGCTTGAATAGCCCAATCTTGAGCCCAATCTTGAAGGGATAACACTGGAGCGCAGTGGCGCAAACATGTTGTAAGGCACGCCTGCAAGAGTCAGCACCAGAGCTGGCTCAGAGCAAGCCCGTGCTGGGCCACGCCAGTCAGAGGCTGATCGGACACCGCCCAGCACTCCATGCAATTGTCGGGCAGCGGAACAGTAAGTCAGGACAGGTAGGGAGGTGTTCCGAGTGGGGGAGGGCAGGGAAAGGCATGGCAGGAGGATGGAGTGGGAGGGGGCAAAGATGGCAGCAGGCCCTGCCGCCATATCCTGATCTTTCTCCGGGCCCAGGAAACCTGACATGAATCTCCTTGAATCTGCATCCGCTCAACAGCAGGGAGACCTATTGGGGCTATCTGGCCATTACACAGGGTAAGGAAGCATAAACTCTCTTACCCCGTGTAGCTCTGGTGCTGCTTCCCAGCTGGATGCAGCAATAGCCATTTCAGTGATGCTGCAGCCCTGGGCACTGGGAAGCTCAGGATTGGACTGTAAGAGTTCTAGTAATCGCTCTGATGCAAGGAAATGAGAGCTGACTTATTGGTTTCCTTATTGGTTCCCAGCTGTGTCATCATAACGCCTGATTGCCACTCAGAACAATCAGTCTTATTGGTTAGTTTTGAGTTAAGAAAATCCACTTTTTGTGACATATAAGGTAGTTGTGTTTTTCTTTTCTGGTTATTTGGCCATGCCTTTGAATAGAGCAGAGATATTTCAGCGTGGTTTGTTTCATTGCATTCTGCATTAAATTACTCATCAAATTATATATAGCATGATTGTAGTATTCAAAAATATCAAGATTTCATAATTTTTACCACTAGTAGCGTCACACACATCCCCGGGTCCGTCTCCTGATGCAGTCCACACACCCCACACACCCCCTAGCAAGGGTACTGCCTGAGCTACATTCTGCACAGGAGAAAATAAGGACACTGGCATAGCAATATCACATAGGACAAGCCTACACACATGCAGCAGCATACTGGTGCATTGGTGCAACATCTGAGCAGCATCCAAGAAATCCTAAAACTCGAAGAGCCCAAACTCCATAGAGGCACAACCTGGTCAACCACTCCCCCCCCCCCAGCATCCATGGAAACGTCAACAACACACACCAATCATGCAGCAGCATTCTGACAATGATCCCACATGGGCCAGATGTGGAAAGAGCCAGTCAACACGTATTATGCTTCCTGGATGTCAATACACACCATGCCCAGTCACACAAGGAGGCCATAGCACCTTCCACTGTAGCAGTCACTGTGATACAAGTAGTAAGGAGACTGAAACCAAGTTACTGTAGTCAGGAAACCTAGTCCACAGGGTTGAAATTCCCTTATGTGTATTGATAAGTAGTACATTTTTGACTGGAAACAGCAAGGAGAAGAAAGTCAAAGCACAAGAAGCAGTACAAACAGTACAGTACTGGAATTCTGTCTTCAGTTACATCTTGCTGCACAGACTGATTGAGATCTGTCCACATCCTCTTCCCTAACTGGTGACTTCCCCAAACTGAACACCACATGACTTACTCCTGGCTAAAGTATGTGAGATGGAAAAGTACCCAGCACTCCCTCCCAGTTACTCATTTACTGGTTTGTCTGTTCCAGCTATCCTTTGCTCATAACTTTATGGTCTTGAACAACCTTTGCAGACCCAATTATGTTCCACTGTGCTATATAATGCAGTCTACAACACCAGCAGCCATGCATGGGAAACCAAGAGTTTACTAGTTTTGTTCTTCCTGGGCTCCTGTGCCTTTCCATCAAAACGCTGGCAACCCCATTTCTATTTATTTGTTACTTGCAGAACTCACTGATTGTGTTTGGTTAAGAAACAGCTTACCTTCCCCAGCTGGCTTCCCAGTGGAGCATATGTGCTGGAAAGGGGACAGTGAGCATCCCTTCTACAGTGGCCCATCAAGGCTCCAGGTCTGTTTCTTGGACCATAGTCTTTCATTTTTTATTAGACATGTCTCAAAATTATAAGCAGTGGATACGTTCTGTTCATCCTATGTGGTTTAGTTCACCCAGGGGGAGATAACTCTACCTTACTGCTAAATGAAAAGTACATCAGGTAAGATGAAGGGGGAGAAAAGGAAAGATCTACTATCTACTTAATGTACTTTACGGATTCTCATAGACTGCATTTCTTTTCCAAGATTGTTTTCTTATGTACAGATTTATTTACTTGAAACAATTTATATCCTGCCTTTCACTTGCCTAGGTAAATGCCCAAGAGGGCTTTCTATGCAATTGTCCTGTGTGTATGTATGTAGTGGCACCATCCTCTTCACCACCACCACAATGTTACACACAGAAAGTAAGCATAAGAACATTAGAACAGCCCCATTGGATTAGGCCATAGGTCTATCTAATCCAGCTTGCTATAGCTCACAGTGGTCCACCAAATGTGTGTTAACTCTTGACCCAACTTTCTTAAACCAGTAGCCCTAAAATCTAATAGGGAAGAACTGACTGGAATAACAACCAATCAGAATGTAAGTAGCTATGTGCCCACCCTTCCTGTGGGCATATGGCAGCCCTGGGGAGACAGGGTAGTCTAGGAGAGTCAATTGGGCTCATAACAGTGCCAGACACAAAAGGAACCATATACAAATGCAACAGAGATCGTAGGCCCAGTGGGAGCTTGTAAACAAAGATGTGTTGGAAACCTTGACATTTTTAACTTAAAGTGCTCAGCATCATTAGACAACATTTAATATTAAAATACATTTATCAGATTATCTGTTTGTATATTAATACAGGTTAAAAGGATCTCTTTGTGTGGTTTAAAACTTAAAACTGTCCTTTTGAACGCATTTCCCACGCATCCACGTGAACGTTCTTAAAAAGTAAAATAAAGCACTGTGAAGGAGACAGAAGGGGGTATTTCATCAACTGGGATCCGGAGAGAGCACAAAATTCAAATTGTGAGTCTATTTAGCATGTGCTCCTCTGTGGCTGTGTGGTTAGGGAGTGACTCTATAGAGAAGGATGTTGATTCTCTTCCTGCAGCTCCACTTTTTGTCACTCAAATTACTGTTACTCGACAAGCACTCAGATATGTCTTTTTTTCAGGCTACATACTTCTTCGGAACAGATTTCCATAAAGCAAACAAAAAACCAAGAAGAAAAAATATCCCCAAGCCCACATATATACACAACCAATGAAAAAGTGTATAAAACCAGGCTCTTCCATTTGTTTGCATGTACGATTTTGGCTGCTGAACATGCATTGCAGAGCAAAATCTCATGAGAGCACAATAGACTTTCTGTTTCAAAGATGTACAAAAAGAACCTGTTTATTATTATTATTATTATTATTATTAACAGTATTTATATACCACTTTTCAACTAAAAGTTCACAAGCGGTTTACAGAGAAAAATCAAATAACTAAATGGCTCCCTGTCCCAAAAGGGCTCACAATCTAAAAAGATGCAAAAGAATACCAGCAGACAGCCACCAGAACAGATACTGCTGGGGTGAAATGGGCCAGTTACTCTCCCCCTGCTAAAAAAGGAGCACCCACGTGAAAAAGTGCCTCTTACCCAATTAGCAGGGGTTAAGGAGTTTAGGAGTTGATATTCCCTTTCTGTGATGTTCTTTCTGACTGGCAGGGGGATGTTACCTAATGGCAAGCTTTGCCTTGCGGAGGTCACTTCAGCATGTTTGCATGGCACAGCTTGAATCCACATCTCCTTTCCCCAGTGCAGGATTCTTTTTTGCCAAGCTACAAGACTCCTGATAGGCGCTACTGAGCTTTACATTGTGGTTTTCACTTTTCTTTCTGAATGCAGCCATCTTTCTTGCAAAATGGTGGTCCCCACGCACTGTTGCATGGTGGGCTATACTCTCATGAGTTTCTGCATGGGAGACTTACTGCAATAATGGACCTTCAACTTTTCTCCCACAGGCACAAGATATCACTCAGGGCGCAATCCTAACCCAGTTTCCAGCACCGACATAAGGGCAGTGCAGCTCCGAGATAAGGGAACAAACATTCCTTTACTTGAGGAGGCCTCCATGAGTGCCCCCCAACTGCATGATGCACCACACGTCCCATTGGCACAGCTATGCCAGTGCTGGAAAGTGGGTTAGGATCTGGGCCTCAATCTCATAAGTGCACCTGTTTTCATCTGACCAGTTTAAGGGGTAAGGAAATATTCCTGTATAAATGACAGATTTTATGCTTGTTTCTCAGTCTCTCTTGCATTGAGGAAAAAAAATGTCATGTTTTCATGTTTCCATTCTATAAGAATACAGTAATTAATTGTGGTATTTGCAGGCTTCCTCAGATTGCCTCCTGAGTAAATACAGCGTATGTATGCCATTAAAATCATCATCATCACTATTATCAGCATCATTGCCATTATCCTGTTTTAATGCATCTTGAATTGCAGTACTTAAACAAAAATACAGCATTTGCTAACTTTTTGGTAGGCATGTCCATGTGTTTTCCATACCTTCTTGTAAATATTACGACAATATTTGAAAATTAAGCAAGTATGAGTTGGGTATGCGTGTTCTTTATTTTGTGTTGGGGAAAGCTATTTGCTGTGTATCTTTTGTATGTGGTTTGTTGTGCTTCCTGTTTCATTCCAGTAAGATGTACAAGCTCCTCTACGTGGTTATATGGACATGAAAATGAGCCTACTGAAGAGTTATCTGTGCAAAAGAGATGGCGTGTATAGGGCCAATTTCAGGTTTCTGGCAGATCAATACCAGGAAGAGGGATAGGATATCTGCCAATGCCGCTCCCTTCCTGGCCTCAACACCCCTCCTGGAACTCACTTTGATCTTCACCCCAGGGGTCTGGTGCAGAATAGCATGGAATTATTACATCTTGTATATCTGGACTCTATGCCTCTGTTAATGCTGCCCAGCATTTCATTAGCTTGTTTTTCAGCCTCATTACACTACTAGTTCATGTTTCACTTCTGGTCCACTAGCAACCCTATCCCCTGCCACGTTATAGCATGCAACCACACAAACAAATCTTATGCTAAATGCTAAAGTGGGGGTGTGACCAGAACCGGTCATGAGTTGACATAGAGCAGCTCGAGTCAGCTAGGTGGTGGTGGGAGGCTAGAATGGGTTGTGGCCATTCCTGGGTGGCTGGCATCCTACAGTTCCAGGCCCACACTCACCTTCAGTGGCTTAGAGCCCAATCCTATCCCATTTTCTAGCACTGGTGCAGCCACAATGCAGCACCAGGATAAGGAAACAAATGTTCCCATATCTTAAGGAGGCCTTTGTGATTGCCTCCCCATCACAGGATGCAGTGTATGACCCATTGGCACAGCTGCACCAGCACTGGAAAATGGGATAGGATTGCACCCTTATTCAGCAGACTCCCACACCCTCAGTGGCTGAAGTACTGTGCTTCCAGATTGCATGCTCCTGGAATTGAAGAACAGGTGAATGGACCCTCCCGGGCCTGCTTCAGGCGGCTGCCAGGGCAGATGTACATATTTCAAACATATTCCCCATTGCACTAGAATAGGAGCTAAATAGATCAAAAGCCAATCTGACAGTCTTTTCTTAGTCTGAGCGCATGGACAAGGCACCAAGTTATCAAAGTATTCTTTGAGTGGGGTCACTGTGAAAGCACGAATCTTAGACCTTTCATTTGTGGTTGTCTGATGCATGGCTAAGAAGCATCTTCTGGTAAATGTTTGCTTGTCTGTTTCCTGTTTGTGATTTGACAATAAATATATGGCTATGTTTAGTCTTTGTTTTGGGGTGTTAGAGGATAGTCTAAACAGTTTTATTTGGTATGATAAAAGTAGTTCTGAATGAATATCTGAGTCTGTGCAGTGCAAGGAAAGTGTGGAAACTTGCCAGTCTATATATCTATTATTATTATTATTATTATTATTATTATTATTATACCGCTTTTCAACAAAAAGTTCACAAAGTGGTTTACAGAGAAAAAACAAATAACTAATGGCTACAGAGCTATGTTCTTGGGTGGACTTGAAAATGCTACATTGCCTTGAGCAAAAGGTTCAGATTCTTCCACAACAACAGTATAGTGGCTCAGTAACAGACTCCACCAACCCTGCGCTCAAGGCAAAGGTCGTGATGGCACTCCCGCATGATATCGCCCCCCACACTCACCAAGCACAACAGAGCCTTGCACCTCGAACAATGCTAAGACCGACCAGGGAAGCGTTCTGAGGCTTCCCTGTGGTCTTAAACTGTACTTCCTCAGTAAGGCTTCCCATGCAGTCCTAGCGTTGCTGTCATGGCTGCTACATTCTTTGGGCTAAAACCAGTTGTTTTTTCCCAAAAAAATAAGGGTCATATTTGTTTAAATAGCCTGGAAGTGGGAAGTTACCCCTGCTAACTGAGTAAGAGGCACTTTTTCAAGTGGGTGCTCATTTTTTTAGCAGGGGGAGAGTAACTGGCCCACCTCACCCCAGCACTGTCTGTTCTAGTGGCTGTCTGCTGGTATTCATTTGCATCTTTTTAGAGTGTGAGCCCTTTTGGGACAGGGAGCCATTTAGTTATTTGATTTTTCTCTGTAACCGCTTTGTGAACTTTGAGTTGAAAAGCGGTATATAAATACTGTTAATAATAATAATAATAATAATAATAATAATAAGTGAAACAATGAAAGGAATATAAAAATAACTGCTGTGGCTGGTACATCCCTTTAGCACAGTGGTTCCCAAACTGGTGGGTCATGACCTGATTTTTGGTGGGTTGCCAAAGGGTGATGAAAAGATCAGTTAACTGATTGCCTCAAGCCCTGAGACTATTCAGAAATCAGATACAGTAGCTGCTAATTACTCTGCAAATAGTTCAGCTCTTGCAGTTTGCAAGCATGTGCAATATAGGAAGATAAATCTTTCAGGGTCTTTTTTCTGATTGTTACTTATAAATAAATAAAATATTATTTCTTTCTAGGTCTCCCTTTTTTAAAAGTCTGTTAAACCTAGGTTGGTCCCGACAGAGGTTCATTTAAAAAAGTGGGTCCTGGTGTTTAAAAGTTTGGGAACCACTGCTTTAAGTAAATGCTCTGATTTTATGCCAACTTAGCAGATATTCCCAATGCATTTCAATGAAATAGTTTTCAAGGGAATATTTTACTTTTATTCAGATCCATGCCCTGTGAGGCCTCTAGGTTTCAGTTTGCCAGAGGCTTCACAGTCAGTGGGTTAAAATAAAAGTTAAGTATTCCTTTGAGAGAAAAAAATTCATCAAAATGCTTTGAGGATGTCTGCTAAAAAGATATACCAGCCCCAGCTCCTGTTCTTCTCCGTTGGTTTGCTGCATTCTTGATCCTCCTCCTTTTTTCCTTTGATTGGAAATGGGGGGGGGGGGACAAACTATTTTTTCCCCAGTTGTCAGAAGTAGGTACTTCCTTTGGGCAATGGAAATGGGAGACAAACTCACTCTTTTTAAATGAGTTCCCACTTGAGTAACTGAGGACGACATAGTTACAGAGTACATTGGCATGGAGGGGAGCTAACCACACTCTCATTTCCCCCTCTTAATTAAATACACTGTACCCAGCCTTAGAGTGTCTGCTGAGAACTTGGATACTTAACTTCAGCAGATTGTGGAGGGTAGGAGTGGTAGATGGCCCTGTCACTGAAACCACCTAATACCTTGCAAACGAACAAACACTTGGAAGGAGATAACACCACAAACAATCATGGTGCCTTAGTGACATAAAAATAAACAGTCTACAGTCTTTTGCTTTCAGAAGCAAACCACTGCACCATACTGACTCTGGATTGTCCTCTTTACATCAGGTATTAAGACAAAATTGAATGACTTATCAAAGATACCAAAAGAAGGGGTAGGGAGTGGGGAAAGGCAGCCTGCTTGCTGATTCTTCTTTTACTCATCTTTTTCAAAGCGCCTTAGTAACTTTCTACTGGCCCCATACACAACAATGACTTATCTCTGAAGCTCTGGTTGGTACAATGTCCTGTTTCCTAGGTTTTCTCTCCAATTCAATATAAGTCTAATGTTGCCTTTGCTGACAAAGCCAGTTATCAATCCAGGATTACAATATAAGCCACTTCCTGTGCACTCTGTACAGGGCCTATACAAGTGTGTGCCACTTAACAATGGGGATATGTTCTCTTATCCCTGTTGTTATGTGATTAGGTCATGAAGTGAACATTCAGTCCAATCTATTTGCTTTGTTGTGTAAACAGACACTCCCTGCCAGACACTAGTTGGCTGCATAGGCTACTGGAGATGGACTGCTTCTTCTTTGCATTAAGAGCCTCTCTGTTGTGTAAACAGACACTCTGCTGCAGGCTATGGGTGGTGCAATTGCCTCATTAAGATCATCTTTATTGTGCTTTGACCACCATCATATATGCAGTCCATGGATAAGCAAATGGTTGTTAAGTGGCACACGCCTGTATTTAAATATTTGGAGACATGTTATCCACAAACATTATGGATTTCTTCACATTAAAAAAAATTGGTGTCATTTTTAGAGCCAGGAGAAAGGAAGGATCTTGTAGGTTTATTGCCATAGGGGAAAGACTCTAGCTCAGCTGTCGAGCATGCCTGAGCATCTGCTTTAGATGCAGAAGGTCTGGAGTTCGGTCTCTAGCGCAGGGGTGCTCAATATGTTGATCGCGAGCTACCAGTTGATCGCGAGGCAAAATGAGTCGATCGCAGGCTTCTCTCCCGTCCACGCATCCCTAGGAATGAGCCCCTGGCAGGTTTGTGAGCCCAGGGAGCGAGCCTAGGGAGTGAGTCCAGGGAGCCTAGGGAGGGAGCCCAGGAGGGAGCCCAGGGAGTGAGCACCTGGCAGGCTCCTCCCTGGGAGAGGAGCTGCTGGCAGGCTTCTCTCCCATCCATGCATCCCTGGGAGTGAGCCCCATTGACTCTACAGGGGCTGACTTACTTTTCCCCTGTTTTTGCACTGGTATATATGGAGATCTGCCCCCCCCCAACTTCCATCTGTTGGTTCTGTGTGCAAGGGGTTTTGCACTGGTCTTGCTGTGATGTCTATACAGAGATCTTCCCTCCCCCACACCTTTCCCCTGTTTTTGCACTACTATGTATGGAGATCTGCCCCCCCCAACTTCCATCTGTTGGTTCTGTGTGCAAGGGGTTTTGCACTGGTCTTGCTGTGATGTCTATACAGAGATCTTCCCTCCCCCACACCTTTCCCCTGTTTTTGCACTGGTATGTATGGAGATTTGCCCCCCCCCAACTTCCATCTGTTGGTTTTGTGTGCAAGGGGTTTTGCACTGGTCTTGCTGTGATGTCTATATAGAGATCTTCCCTCCCCCACACCTTTGCCCTGTTTTTGCACTGGTCTGTATAGAGATCTGCCCCCCCCCCACTTGTATTGGAATTGAGGAAGATCTGGTGAGGAGGTAGATGTGGTGTCAGCAGTGGCCCCTTTAAGGGTAAGGCCTGGGCATCCAGCAGAGTATGCTGCACAGCTGCAGCCACTTGAAGGTAATAGGGCCCTCAGGGATATAAGAGCACCTGAGGCAGGAAGGGCTCCACTTATTTATGTGTGTCAGCCTTTTCCTACATGAAGATCATTAAGTCCAAGTACCCTTCCACCTTGACAGATGAACATTTGGAAGTGTGCTTGAGGCTGGCTGTCAACAGCTACTGTCCGACTATGCATCCTTGGCTGATTCACTTCAGTGCAAGTCATCAAAGTAAACTCTAGTAATTACAAAAAATGTTTATAGTTAATTATGTTGTGTTGTGCAATATTGGCTCATGCGGTTATGCAAGGTACACCAACATACATTGTACACATAAATGTTATATGTTATGATGGCGCGAACATTGTAAAAAAACTCTGGTAGATCTCCGGGCCTTGCTGGGTTTCAAAGTAGCTCTTGAGCCAAAAAAAGTGTGAGCACCCCTGCTCTAGCGTCTCCAGGTTGGTCAGAGAAGAAAAATTACTGTCTCAAGCTTTGGAGAGTCAGTGCTGACAGTAGTGGGCTAGATGGACCAATATAAAGCAGCTTGCAGTGAGTGATAAAACTCTATGGAGTAGCTTCCAAGGATGAAGAAAGATTTTATGGGATAAATTTGTCTGCTTTGTCACAAACTTAGTGTGGCCAAATATGTAAGCCAAGATCTTTAAAACCATTGTTTGATGAACTTTAACGTGCAAGTCAAGGCCCTTTGCATATTTGTTTGCAAATACTAAATCCACCTTTTATTGCATGACATTTCACCAAACTCAGAGAATTTTTTATTGGGTAGCTTTTATTTCTTCTTTCCTGTCAGAGGCAACTTAGTAATTTTCCAGCTGGCAGCTGCCCAGTGACTTGCAGTATTGGTCTGAGATTCAAAGGGAAAGAACAGTAACATGTAGAAATGAATGCCTTTTTTAGTTAAGTAAAATAATAATAAATTACACATAACAAACAAACAATAAAATGTGGCCTTCCAATATCAATAGATTCCTGGTTTAGAATAATCCTGAGCTGATCCAATCAGAGTGAAATCTTATTCCATCATGCACAGAGAGCTTGGTGGGGCCTGATCTTTCCTTCTATCCCAGTGCTTCCGAAACTGGGTTGGGACACACTGGTGAGTCGGGTCGCAGCCTGATTTTTGATGGGTTGTGTAAGGATGATGGAAAGTTTCCTCAAGCCCTAAAGCTATTCAGAAATCAGATAAATGCTTCCTGCAAGGAGCTGAGCTTCGGTTTGTACGCATGTGTAAATATAGGGAGACAACAGTTGGGCAGCCCAATCCTGAGCGCCTCGTGAGCAGGGTTGCAGCAGCGCCGAAAATGGCTGCCGCTGCATCCAGTGTGCTCCAGGCAGCCACCACCTCCTTGGGAGAAGGGGACTTTCACTCCCTTCCCCCAGGTAAAGCAAGTAACCCCACAACCCGAAGGTCGGCTAGCCCAACATGGAGGCTTTGGATCCGGTAGAGCAAAGCTCCTGCCTCTGTCCCGCCCTGCTCCCTCCCCCTGCACAACTCCTCCCCGCCTCCCCCCACATCCCCACCTACTTCTCCACTGCTTGGCAATCCGTGGAGCACTGGCGCTAGGACCTGCAAAGGTGCCTTATGGTGCGTTTGCGACAGTGTGTGCTGGCAGCAAGCTGGCGCGTGAAGCTAAGGATTGGGCCCTGAAGCTTTTTCTGGTTATTATTACTTGTAAATAAATAAATAAAACAATTCTTTCTAGATATCCATTAAAAAAAAAAGTCTGGTAAACGTAGGTGGGTCCCAATACAATGCCATTTTTAAAAGTGTGTCCTGGTGCTAAAAAGTTTGGGAACCACTGCACTGTCCCCATTCTCGGATTCTCCATTCACGTATCAGTATCCAACCTCCTCCCTACCCACAGTTTTAGCTTGCAGCTGATACTATGAAGGCAGGCCTCTCATTCCCCCCTCTCCTCCGCCCCCAGTACCTGAGAAATTTCAAAAGTGCTGAGGACATTTGGCAAGGTTCCTGATACATAGTTTGCTTCTGTAGTGGTGTGTGTGTGGGGAGGGGGAGTTCCCTCCCTTCTTTGCATTGCAGCAAGAACAACAGCAACAAGATAAGCAGGCAGATTTGCAGCAGGGAAACTGTGTTTTCAGGTGCTTTTAATACTGTCCTTGGTTGGAAGCCAGCATTACCAGTAGCCTAGATTCATATTCCAAGCCATGGAATGAGAAAGCTTGGCAGCATCTCTAATTAGTAGTCTCCTTGTAGTCTAAATACACAAGGGGTATGGTTACTATAATTCCCATTTTGATTTTGAAAATGCAAAAATGGGCTACATGTGAACAAATAAAGGACGTCTTGTCTTTCCAAAAAAGCCACAAGCCCATTAACACATGACAAGGTTTGAAGGATTAATTCAGCAGCATTGCACCTGTTCAAGAAGCTTGTTATGGCAGAAGCTTTTGCAGGTTGCATCCTGTTCCTGTAGGTACAGCTGTTGACAGCAAGCACTGTAAGGCAATTAAAGACTGTTTACCTTCTGGAAATAGCTTACCCAAAAAACATAGGAGAACAAAAGGTACATAATGATGAATGGTTCACTCAGGCTCTATAATAGAAGAGCTGAAATTAATTCCTTGTTTACACATCCAATTTTTTGTATGAATTATGATCTTTAACCTGAAGGCAGGACTTGAACTAACGACTTGAAATGCCAGTTAGATTTAGACTAGACCAGCTGTTCTCAAACTGTGGGTCACAACTAACAAGTGGGTCATGACCCAATTTTGGGTGGGTCATGGGGCTGGTGCTATCGGGCAGCAGCTTCTGGGTAATGCTGGGATATGACCCACTTCATAGGCCACAATAGGCACTCCAGAATGCCTCACAGCCTTGCATTTTGGAACACAACACGGAAGCCATCAGGCATTTGGGGGTACATGCAAACGCAACAACCAACTAAGGGCCTGATCCAGAGCCCTATGCACCAGCTTACCACCAAGGCACAAGCCCTTACCGCGGGCCCAGCACCAGAGCTAGCCCAGTGCAAGCCTGCTCGGGGCCAGTTCTGGTGCTGGGCCTGCATTACGCTGCCCAGCAGGCACCTGAACCACCGGGCAGTGGAGAGGTGAGTGGGGGGTGGGGGAGGTACTCTAAGTAGTGGGAGGTGGTGGGAGAGCAGACAGAGGATGGGGAGGTGGCATAGTGAGGGAAGGGAATGGGGCGGGAGGGAAGTGGGACTGGTGGACCCCAACTACACCAAATCCTGAGCCGTGTGGCCCAACATGGGACTCTTCAATTCTACGGCGGCTCCAGAGCCACCACAGAATCGAGTGGCCCCATTATGGAGCTACTTCCCTAACGCGGGGGAAGTGGACGAAAGTCCCCTTTTCCTGAAGAGGTGGCGGCGGCGGCGGCTGTCTGGGGCACGCAGGATACCGTGACAGCCGTTTTCAGCACTGCCGCAACCCTGTGCTCCAGACAGCTCAGGATTGGACTGCCCATAGGTCACGGTGGTAAAAAGTAAGAATACCGCTAGGCTAGACATGAGTAAGGATTTCCTGATTGTAAGAGCTGTTTGGCAGTGGAACAGTCTGTTTTGGGCAGTCGTGGATTCTCTCTCTGGAGATTTTCAAGCAGAAACAGAACACACATCTGTCAGGGATGTTGTAGCCATTGCCTCACTGAACAAGAAGTTGGAATAGGTGAGGCAAGATGAGGCAGGCAAGAAGAAGGAGAGAGTGGGAGGGCCCCCTCCCCCACATGCTACACCCCCCCTTGCTGAAATGGCTCCATTTCTGAGCCAAACGGACCCTTGGGTAGGTACAACTCTGGACAACAGGCTTGCCTCCCCTGTGGAGAGACCAGGAAACACCAGGAGTGCCACAAACTGGGGGCTGCGCTGCCATGACTGCTAGCTGCTGCCACAGAATGTGATGCCCTTAAGTGATGCCCAGGGCAAATGCCCTGTCTTGCCACACACTAAATATGCCCTGGGTGCAGTATGTAATTTGTGGTGCTTTTGCACAGGCACAACAGTACTGGCCCAGCAGAGCTGGCTTTTCTGAAGAACGCTTGTTCCAACTTCCATACAGACCTCCTGAAAGAAACCAGTACATAATTTAGGGCGCAATCCTGCCCTTCACTTGGGTCGGCAAAGACTTGTGCCTGCGCAGGAGGGTCGCAAATGTGCCATAAAGCACATTTGCGCCTCCTCAGGAGTAAACCATGCTGGCACTGAGAGGCTGAATCCAGCCTCCATGGTGGCTTCCTCAGTGAGCCTTGTGTTGGCCCAGCTGGGCCAATGCAGTGTTCTGGGGTGGGCAGGGAGGGGGCGAGAGGAAGGCATTCCTGGACTGGGGGAGGGTGGGCGGTGGGCAGCCCCAGAGGCAGGCGGTTGGGGAGTGGGAGGCAGGGCTGGGATCCAGCGCTTATGCTGGACCCCAACCACCATTCCCGGGGCGTTCGGAGCAGCTTCAAGCCACTCAACTCTCCTCTGACTTGTGCCACCTCAGGAGGTGGTGCAAGTCCAAGGAGATCCATAGGGGCAAGGGCACCTTACCTGGACGTAAGGGGAAAAGTTTCCCCTTGCCTCTGGCTGAGCTGCTTTGGGCTCCTGCACTCTCTTGTCTTGCCTGTTGCAGCATAGGGTAGGATTGCGTCCTTAGGGACTTAGGCCCAAATCCTAACCAACCTACCAGCCCTGACGTAACTCTGCCAATGGGGCATGTGCTGAATCTTGCAGTTGGGGGGCAGTCACGGAGGCCTCCTCAAGGCAAGGGAACGTTTGTTCCCTTACCTCGGAGCTGCAGTGCCCTTAGGTCAGTGCTGGAAAGTTGGTTAGGACTGCTTAGTTATTTTGGCAGAGGCCTGCTGTGCTGAAATCAGAAGAGGAAATTTTTTATGGCCTGGAGCTAAACAAGATTACCTGCTAATTGCTGCAGAATCAACTACAGTTAATGAGACACTAGTTGGCATTCCCAGTGGGCTCTTGACTGGCTGTCTCATTATGAGTCCAAAAGCAAGGACAGAATTCAATCAGTATCTTTTCGCTGTTCCAAGAGTGCCTTCACTCTTCACCTTTTTCTACAAATGCATGTCTTTCCTTTCTTGGGACAGCTTTCAGTGTTAAAAGTAATATACAATGACAGCGCTGGCTGACTACTCCTTAATGGGCAGCCCAATCCTAATGGGCTGCCCTGCTTGTGGAACACTGCTGCAAAGCATGCTTCAGCGTTGTGTGCTGCCGGAGTGCCGGTGGGAAGGCCGGAGCCTTTCCATACATGCTTGTGGATACCTGTTGGAGCTGGGAAGCCTGCACAGATGGTAGAACGGGGCAGGGATGGGTGCAGAGTGGGAGGACATGGACAAAACAGGGCAGTGACAGGGCAGAGAGGAGGTTGGATCAGGTCTGGCAGCAAGGAGGATGGCAACAGTGCATGCTGAATCCTGAGACCTTCCCTGGGCCTGATCTACCTTCCCAGGGTTAACGCAGACTTGCATCAGCAATTGAGAAATCAGAAAAGGCTCGCCCCCCTGCCATCATCCCCTTCGGATAAAGGATGCACTTGAAGAAGAGCCCCCTCAGATTAACTTAAGAGATCAGGCTAGAGCGTATGGGAGAAGGTGGTCCCTCAGATAATCTGGACCCAAACTGTGAAGGGCTTTAAAGGTGAATACCAATTCAATACTCTTGAACTGGGCCTGGAAATGAATGGGCAACCAGTGCAGTCAATGAAGCAGCGGTTCAACAGATTCAAACTTTCTAGCTCCAGTAACCACGCAGGCTGCCACATTCTGCACTAACTGTAGCTTCTGAACTGTCTTCAAGGGCAGCCCCACATAGAGTGTGTTACAGTAATCCAGTCTTGAAGTCACTAAGGCAGAGGTTCTCAGACTGGGTTGTCATGACACCCCAGCCTGAGAACCCCTGCCTCTGGCCCCTTAAGTGGCAGGGGACCAGGGGGAAGGCAGTGATGCGATCTCCAAGATTGTGCTGCTGCCAGGGACTGGAGGGTGTTGGTTTTTTTTACTTACTTGGAACCAACACCGGAGTCCTGGGGAGACCTGGGGGTTTGGGGAACCCTCTGCAGAGCTCCCTGCGCCTCCAAACAGCTAAAAAAAACAAAAACCAGGCACTTCTGGTTTTCGTTGTGTACCTCCCGTCCCTGGCAGCAGTGCAATCCTGGGGATCACATCACTGCCATAGCCCCTCCCCTGCATGCACTTACCTCGGGTCTCAAATTCCCAAGGTGTTTGAGAACCTAGGCACTAAGGCATGTACTCACTCATCCGAAGGAAGCTAAGCCCATTAGCACTGCACCTGAGATGTCGCACAAATGTGGCAGGGGGGGAAGGAAATACAACATTACCTTGTGCCAGATCTTAGTGCCAGACATCTTAGTCTTATGTGCTCCCAGAGGTATTTGTTAGGCCTGTGAGATACAGGAAGCTGGCCTAGATGGGCCCTTGGCCTAATCCAGTGGGGTTCTTATGTGATGTAAAAGTAACAGTTCATAATAATGATATAATAATAACAGTTCTGAAGGAGCAGGTTCGCAGCTTGGGGGTCCTCCTGGACTCACAGCTGCTCCTGGATTCCCAGGTGGTGGCTGTGGCTAGGGGGGCCTTCGCTCAGCTTCGGCTGGTGCGCCAGCTGCGGCCGTACTTGGATCGTGCAGACCTGGCCACGGTGATCCATGCCACGGTGACATCGAGGTTAGATTATTGTAACGCGCTCTATGTGGGGCTGCCCCTGAAGACGGTTCGGAAACTGCAATTAGTGCAGAATGCGGCAGCCCGTGTGGTCACTGGAGCTAGGCGGTTTGACTCTGTCAGTCCGCTTCTCCGGGGGCTACATTGGCTGCCCATTCGTTTCCGGGCCCAATTCAAGGTGCTGGTTTTGACCTTTAAAGCCCTATACTGCTCTGGGCCAGGATATCTTAGAGACCGCCTACTCCCGTACAATCCGGCTCGCCCTCTCAGGTCATCAGAGAAGGCCTTTTTACAAGTGCTGCCACCCAAGGAGGTCCAGGGGGCGGCTGCAAGAAATAGGGCCTTCTCGGTAGCGGCACCAACATTATGGAACTCCCTTCCCCTTGACTTGAGAATGGCTCCCTCTCTTGAGAGTTTCCGGCGAGGCCTGAAGACACTGCTGTTTACACAAGCCTTCTGATTCTTTGGCCTTTTTAACATATTTTACACATTTTGTAGTTTTTACAGGCCTGATTCCTCTGTAACTTGCTCTTTTGTACTCTTTTTATTCTGTCTTTTAATCTGACTACTGTTTTTTAAGGTCGCAGTTAATGTGTTTTTAATGTTTTTATCTGCTATTTGTCTTAATTTATGTTTTTAAATGTGTTTTTTTATATGTTGTTAGCCGCCCTGGGTCCCTTTAGGGAGAAGGGCGGGATATAAATAAAGTTTATTATTATTTATTATTATTAATACAATAGAACAGTGATTCTCAAACTTTTAGTACCAGGACCCACTTTTTAGAATGAGAATCTTTCAGGACCCACTGGAAGTGATGTCCTAACCATAAGTGACATCATCAAGCAGGAAAATTTTTAACAATCCTAGGCTGCAATCCTACCCACACTTACCCAGGAGTAAATCCCATGTACTATCATTGTTAAAAGCATATACAGAGTAGCATGTTAAAAGTACGGATCTGTAACATTTCCCCAATGCAGTCACATGCCATGGTAGCATCAAGTCTAATATATTACTGATAAAATATTGAAATGAATGGGGACCCACCTGAAATCAGCTCGTGACCGACCTAGTGGGTCCCGGCCCACAGTTTGAGAAACAGTACAATAGACCCATGCAGTGACATAGCTAGAGGGCTGCAAAGCACTACCTTTTGCAGGTAGCCTCACCATGGCATGTAGGAGGCCCCTCCCCCTCTTTGGAGCCATTCTGGCAGGGGAGCAAAACAGGCGAATGTCTCTGTTTTGCTCCCCCCACCATAATGGCTCCGAAGGGGAAGGGCCACTTGCATGCTGCAGTGAGGCTACTGAAGCACTGCAAAACTTAGTGCTTTGTACCCCTCCTAGCTACACCACTAGAACCATGGATCCACTCAGCAAAGCAGAACCTGTTCATTTCCCACATCCTACTCTCACATTTCCCAGCAGGTTCTCCTCCACTCTAAGCAGGTCCTGCACACCTGGGTGGAACATTCTCTTGAAAAGTCTAACAGCCGTTTCCTTCTCCTGGTTTGGAGCTGTAGTAACTGTATGTCGGTCTTCTGCCATATGACTCAGCTTATGGTACTTCCTAACTGGAACGGTTCCTATAACTTCTGGGAAGTTGGGAAGGAGTCAGCCAAGGGGTACGTGTACTGTTAGCCAACTTTCCATTTACCCAGATTGGCAAATCTCCCCACCCATCTCAGCTGGACTTTCCCACCTCACATGAAAATCATGCACACTCCCATTCCAAAGAATGCAGAAGCTGCTACATACATCTTTCAAAAAATATTTTTGAAAGTGTGAAATCCAGGTTGTCCCGGGAATTATAATGTTGTTGCTAAGCTAGAAAGAGGATAATAATTCAAGTTGGGCTTCCTTTCTTCAAGGTCATCTTTCATCAGCATGTTGATACAATTTGTTTAAAGATGACAAGTAGCACACAGGGAGCAGAGATGAGATTTTTCTAGCACAGTCACATACCCCTCCACTCCACCACCAACACAGCAGGGCTGGTTACCATTCCATTCTTAAAGAGAATCCAAAAACTATTCTAAATGGTCACTGTGTGTCCCCTAAAAAACACGGTACATGTGATCACTATGCAGGGCCTCACTGATGAGATTTCATGAGTTTAGCTCCTGGAAAAGTACTTCCCTTGATGACTTTAATGGGTGGGAGGGGGCTGTAGAGGAGAGGCACACTGAATGAGTGTGGCAGGGGTGAGAGAGCAGGGGCAACAGTACTGCTAGCAAGGAGAGGATCCACCAAGATCTAAACTGGGAGGCTAAAAAGATTGTGTGAGAGTAGAGGGTGGAGTGGGGGGGGGAGAAGAAGGGGTAATGCAAGACAAAAAGAGAGGGAGAAAGGAACAAGAGAGAAAAACATAAGGCAGAGGAACCAAGAGCTGGAAGTGAAAAGGGGCATCCCTGAAAACATGTAAGGCCCAGCAAAGGCTGTATTTCTCTGGCTTTTGGAGCCAGCCCAAGCAGACAACCTCCTTCCCAGTCATGGCTGCTTCATACCCCAAAGAGAAGAGGGGTTCTTCCTTGGGCAGCTGCAAGTGACTGAACTGGGACAACTAGGAGACAAAACAGGAGTACTGAGGCTACCTGCCCACCAGCTCTGGTCTCTGGCTACTCTGGAGTAAGGGTAGGAAAAGAGGAGGAGACAGCCAGGAGGGGGGGGGGGCAACAGCCCTTCCTGGGTTTTCCCGGTAGAGCCCTGAACCTCAGACGATTACCATGGACACTGAAGTCCAAGTCCATGACTTGTTCTCTATCCCTCGAAGCTAGGAGAGCACGTTTGCAGTTTAGGCTGGTTCACTGGCATGCTTAGTCATTCAAATCCCGGTAACATTCAGATTAGATTACTATAATTTGCTTAGGGAGAGCTTCTTCCAAAACGTGGTCAGAAACTACAGTTGGTTCAGGATACAGCTGCCAGAATATTGCCTTGGGCAGGCTGCTTGTTTTGTCTTCCTGTTTGTTTTCTGGCACAGTTCAATGCTGTGGTTATAATCTTTGAAGTATCATCTTAAAACTCTGGGTTTGGCAGCTTTGAAGACTCCATTCTCCCAGATGAATTTACCCTCACATTGACAGCCCAATCCTATCTGAACACCACCTCAACCCATGCAGCTGCACCACTGGAGTGTGCACTGTATCCTGTGTGTGTGTGTATGGGGGGGGGGTTTGCATCCTGGAGGTCTCCTCTAGGTAAGAGAGCATTTTTCACTTGCCCAGGGGTAAGGCTCCGCTGCTGTGATGGATCAGCTTGGACCTGTGCCACTGATGGTGAGAGAGCATGACAGAAACAGCAAGACGGAGGAGGAAAATCATGAGCAGCAGCTGCAAGGCTTACCAGAACGACCCGATCCTTTGCAGCCCTACTAAGAAGTAGTCCCACTTCACCCAGTCATTCAATGAGGGTTGCCCCTCCAGCCATGCTGGCTTCTCCTCCTGCCCTCCCTTAGCCAATGGAAATATGAGAATGCCCATCCTTTGTCCAATGATAATCTCTTCCTTTCTATCAGAGACAGGAAAAGAGAGCCTAGTCCTATACTAGCCTAGCCCTATACTGCTCTGGGCCAGGGTATCTCAGAGATCGCCTACTTCCGTACAATCTGGCTCATCCTTTTAGGTCATCAGAGAAGGCCTTTTTACAAGTGCCGACACCTAAGGAGGTACATGGGGCGGCGGCAAGAAATAGAGCCTTCTCAGTAGTGTTGCATGCCATCACTGATGTATAGTACAGCAAGTCTTCACAAAGTTATTTTATTCAAAGTTGTTTTGCTATAAAGTTAATGAGAAGAAAATATTGATTTCTGGCTGGGTCACTGTGTGGCGTTTGCCCCATGTCTGCATGTGTTTTCTCCAGCCTGGAAAGCTTACATTTATTTCAATGTTTAATATTAGAAGTTTTGGGTCTTTATTTAGAAGTTGGGTGATCTTTTTGTGACCAGAAATACACTGCAGGAACACAACTCTGGTTGACATACAGACCAGCATCTGGTTCTGGTTTGCCCAGACCAGCATTCAGTCAGTCTTGGCCCCACCTGATGTCAATTCTAAGTCACAAACCAGGAAGAAACAAAAGAGAAGCAAGTAATGATGCTTGCTTCATAAGGAAATAAGGAAATAAGGAACCAAGGAAGGGCTTGCTGGAACAGAAAGCAAAGCAAAAACAGGTGAAAACAAGAAGCAGAGTCTGCAGTAAATGTTTCGTTACACAGAAAAGCCGGCAAAACGTAAGAACAGCCCCGCTGGATCGGGCCATAGGCTCATCTAGTCCAGCTTCCTGTATCTCACAGTGGCCCACCAAATAACCAGGGAGCTCACAAGACAACAAGAGACCTGCATTCTGGTGCCCAAAAGGAAGGAAAGGACCAAACGGCATTCACAAATCATTGTGGGGAGTGGTATAAAGTGGTGCATGTAAAGCTACTTGGACTCTAGGAGACCAATGATTTTCCATGTAGATTTAGCAGTTTTAAGGAGCAAGGTATTTTGAGACAATGAGCTGGTTCTGACAATGCTTTTATTAGCCAACCAGAAGCATACCATTACAGAGTGCAGGCTCATACTGTGGTCACATACATGCCTCTCCTCTCACATTCTTGTCAATTTCTATAATGGCAAAGACAAGGAAATACATTTGTCCAGATATGATTACAGTAAATAACAAGAAAGGGAGACAGTGACCTAGGATGTGCGCATAGCATGAGAATCCACTTCCGTAATTGCACAAGGCTGGGCAGGCAGCGAATGTACTATCCAATTCATTACAATAGTACAGCACAGTATGTGGTCCAAGGAGGGAAGTCCAAGTTCTTGTCACATCTGAAGAAAGACCAGTAGAAACTTGGTGCTGTTAAACAGACAGAAGACTCTGGTATGAGAATACAGTATGTACCTTTATGCCATATATTAGACAAAAGACAAAAGAAAGGAGAAAAAATCTGTCGGGGATATTCTGGTCCTTATGTTGACACATTGTGATGCAACTGTCTATTCAAGGTATGCACCGAAGTAGGTTATTTCGATCTTGTGATATGGAAAAAATAAAACACATGCAGCTTTGGTAAGACACACAATAGTGGTGCTTGATGACAAGAGGTCCTGACCATATAATACTGAATTAGAAGAGGACATGGGGAATGTATATCAAAAGTTATTACTCATAATAAATCAGAGTGAAATTTTCATGTTCAGAGTAGACACAGTCTCTGTACAAACACATCATCATCTCCCATGATGTCCTGCTTCAGCACTTCCCAAATCACAGGGAAGTTAGTGCTGCTGGTTAGCTGCTGGAAGTTAGTGCTGACTGAGACAGAGTCAGGATGTCTGGTCTAGAGGGCAGAGCCTCCATTAGCCTGAAGATAACATCAGAAGGTCGCCAGTTCGAGGACACTGGCAGCTCCCTGAACGGCTGAGAATGGTGAGACCTTAAAGCAGCTGACTAGCCCAGCTGAGTGATTCCACCTGCTCTTGGTGTGAGCCAGAAGCATCTTGGCTGCCCTCCATGTGAGAGAGAGAGCTGCTTGTTAGCCTGTGGGGGAGAACTGGAGGCCAGAAGTGAGACCAAACCAGGAAGATCCATTCTGAAATGTTGTTGGTTCTTGAAAGAGAGAACCTCTATGATTGTAAAAATCCCCTTGAGGGATTTAGAAATGCCTGTCTATGTAAACCGCCTTGAATAAAGTCAGAGGAGTAATCCGATGACCAGAAAGGCAGTATATAAATACCTAGTTATTTATTATTATTATTATTATTATTATTATTATTATTATTATTATTATTATTATGGAACTCCCTCCCTCTTGATTTATGAACTGCTTCCTCCCTAGAAACTTTCAGGTGAGGACAAGCCTTCTTAGTTCTCAGACTTTTAAACATCTTCTTAATATCTGGTTTTTAACAGCCTTGGGGCTTTTATAAAGTTACTGCTGCTGCTCTTTTTATTGTATTAATGTCTGATTGCTGTTGTAAGAGGTTATTTATTGTCAACATTTCTTTTAATGTTTTAATTTGTGTTCTCAATTGTAATTTTATGCTTTTGTATTTTTAAGCTTTGTTGTAAGCTGCCTTGGGTCCCTTCAGGGAGAAAGGTGGGATATCAATCAATCAGTTATGCCATTCTGGCTCTTGGTCACACACGGTTTATAGTTTCTACAGAACCCAGGTTGCTAAACCTCTCCAGATTATTACAGGCACCCTCTTCCCACATGCTCTGCCCCCAGCCAGTTTTGCACCAGGCTTGGATGGTGGACCTCGGGTTCTAGTAAAATTAAACCCTGGGGGATTCTGTGTATATTAACACACAACAACATGTTGCAAAAATGCAACAGAGTGCATTTTTTTTGTATGCAACCAGATCTATAATTTTTTTGTTTGTTTATTGGTTGGTCGGTTTGCATTTCTGCTGGATAGGTTTGTGTGCTCTGTTAACACAGTGGGAGGGAGCAGCATACTCAACCAGTTTGCTGTAAACCATCACACACCCCAGATGTGTAGCCAGTTTAACACTAAGAGAAGTGCCACAAAAACAAAGGTCCTCTAAGCTTGTTCAAAAGATGCAAGGTAATGCTATAACTTTGCAACAGATGCAGTAAACAGCGTTGCCTCTAGGTTTCCAAACGCTGGCCCGGGGGCCAGATGTGTTCCAAGACAAGCTTCTTTGGCCTGTGGCTTGCCTCTGGTCCCCTGCAAGCCTCTGGTGCACTCAAACAAATGTGACCAGAGCTGTGCTCCAGTAGCATCTGAAGGGTGTTCTGAGGGCCAGGGAGCCCATGCGCCTTCCCTCAGAATGTCTTCTAAAGGTCTAAAAACATAACTTTCTGGTTTTCCTGAAAAACCAGAAGTGGTGTTTTTGGTCTTCTGAAGGCTCTCTAATGCAGTGGTTCTCAAACTGTGGGTCCATGGCCCACCAGTGCGTCACGACCCAATTTTTGGTGGTTTGTGAAACTGACAAAGCAGATTAGGCTATGTGCATCAAGGGTTAAACAACCTGCTACTTGGGGGGAGCACTGCTGCCCAATCACCATAATAGCCACAGAGGCTTGAATGGCTGGTAAAGTGAATTAGGTGGGTCCCAGTGCTAAAATGTTTGGGAATCACAGCTCTAATGTATTTATTTAAATTTTATATTTAAATTTTATTTATTTTCCCGGCCGTCGACAGATATTTGATGTGGCCCTCTGGCTAAAAGTTTAGAGACCCCAGCTCTAGGCCACTGATTTTCAACCTTTTTCATCTCATGGCACACTGACAAGGTGCTAAAATTGGCACGGCACATCATCAGCTTTTTTGACAATTGACAAGGCACACCACTTGGCTAACAGAGGGCTCACATCTGCCAATGGCCCTATTAATAAATGCCCCTCCCCCCCAAATCCTACAGCACACCTGCTTAACATTTGTGGCTCACCTGTGTGCTGTGGCACAGTGGTTGAAAATCGATGCGCCTGGGCCTTGGCTACTACCATATTACGAAAACTTTGCATTGTTCATCGGTTCAGCATTTTATTTAGTTGCGCCTCGTATTACATAACTTCTAATTGTTAATTTTCCAAGGCTTAATGTGCAGCTGAGTGATCTGCCGGAATTATGCATCCACTTTCGTAAGAATAGATCCTGGAAAGGAACTGCTTGTTTTATGTTCTTAAAAATGTATGCAAATAGCTTTCCAGAAACACAGCCATCACCATCTACATTAAAAGCAATTTGCTTTCTTCCCTGCAACATGCCTCTGCAATGATTAATAGGCACTATGATGCCAAAGCCCAAGAGTGGCCAAATCAATCATTAGCAGCAGCAGCTCTGCTCTGAACTGTTGCTATCCAGATGAAGTATAAATTGCTGGCAATGGAAGCTACAGGAGCAGCAGCTATTTTCAGACAAGTGCAAAGACTTACCTAGCTAGATGGGTAGCTTTGGCCCTGCACTTGAATAAAGCTTTGAAAGCCTTATAGCCATGAAAGGAGGAGAAGGCACAGTTCCTTGGGAAGAAACTTTGTTGGACAAAATGGAACTGAGCCACCACCTTATGCACACATGCCCTGCAGTTAATGACACTGGTGTCAACCAAAGTTACTTCTTACTAAACATGCCAAAGATCAGGCTTCATGAGTCAGTCACGATGCTCAGTGAAATAGAATTCCTTCCAGGCTGTATTACTATGGACTGTGGGGGGGGGGATCATATTTACAACAACAACAACAACAACAACAACAACAACAATAATAATAATAATAATATGCCTTGCAATATTGTATATGCAATACAGCCTCAGTTTGGCTGTACTTGTCGTAAGAGGCGACTGAACAGCCACCGGGTAGATGGGACTCGTCAGCCTGGGAAGGCAGCTCATCTGAGAGAAGGAAAACTCTGATCCCAAACCTCCACTGCCTTGTAGCTACATCCAGTTATGGAAGAGGCATCAGGAGTCAACCTCCAGGCAAAATCTGGAGCCGGAGTCCCTGAGGCAGTTCATGGCTGAACACAGTCATGTTCTGGCAACTCCTGCGACGCCGCTGGAACCAACTGTATTGGCCTCTGCCTTTCCATTGGACCATTTCAGCGATGTGGAGAGGGGGAATTTGCTGCATGGGTAACAGCCTATCCTCCATATCTACCTTACCCAGGCTTCGCGCACTGGAGAGGACACTCTGTTCCAGAACACTATTCAAATAATAATAATGATGATGATGATGATGATGATGATGATGATGATAATAATAATACAGGTATTTCTATACCGCCTTTCCTGGTCCTCAGATTTCTCCTTAGACTTTATTCAAGGCGGCTTACATAGGCAGGCAAATTAAATCCCCGTAGGGATTTTTACAATTTGAAAGAAGGTTTCTATATTTCAAGAAACCACAACATTCAGATTTTTCTTTCTTGATCTGGTTGCACATTCTCCCATGCTCAGAGCAGACCCTTGCAGGCTCTTACAACCTTTACAAGGCTTTTACAGGCCCTTACAACCCTTGCAGGCTCAACCCACTGGAGCAGGTCCACATCATATGGGTTGGAATGCCACATTCTGGTGCAAAGAGAGGTTGCTTAGAGCCATGAAACACAACAGCAGAGAACTAAGTTAATGCTGCTGCAGTTGGTTTATTGGAGGTTGTACCACCCTGTGACACATTCTGGGGCCCCTGAATGGCTGGACCTGGCTGGCAGGGTTGCTTTGTTGGCCCCTTTCAGATCCTTAGAGCTTGCCTGCTCCTCCCCACAAAATGGGCCTGGATCCACCAGGACATTGCTTGCTAGAGGGCATGAGACAGTTGCTGGCAGCATCTATTTGCTGCTCCAAAGTTTACAGACTGATTTAGGAATAATAGAATAATGCAAACATTTTAAGATCTCTAGAACACGATTGGGAATTATAAAGAAATAGATAGAAAATTTTAAAAAGGCTAAGACTTACTGCCCAATCCAATGCAGCCATGTTGATGGATCATGCACTACATCCAATAGTGGGTGGGTGGGTGGGAGGAGGAAAAAGAACCTGAAAGCCAACAGGAGGTAACAAAAATATTTTTAACTTAACCTCCCATGCCTGTGGGATTCTTCAGACCTCTGCCGGTCATTTTTCTAGCATGTGCCCAAGAAAAGAAAAGGGGTGGGGACACTTGAGAAAGAGGGGCTAAGAACTGGTTCATACTGGTGCTGCCTAGATCTATCCCTTGCCCTTCTCCAGTCTTCCCTTGTTGGGTGTATTCAGAGCTGATCTACATTTTCACTCTGTGGATTGGATTCCTTCAGCTTGTAAAATTCCCAGGTAGTTATAGTTTTTCTCCTTATCTTTCCATCTTCGAGTTAAATTCCTTCAGTGTCAGCAATTTTTCCTCTTTTTATCAACAGTGTTGCATATTAATTCCAAAGTCCACTGCTATGTCTCAGCTGAATATTCAGACTATATGTAGTAGTGATTCTGTTTTTGCTTCTCTTTTCCATATAATTTCAAACTATCCGTATACAGTAAGTGCAATATTCTTCCAACTCCTTTTGATACAGGTGTGCATGTACGGGTGTGATACAGGATAAATGAATCCATGGATACGGAGGCCCCCTCTGTATTTTGTAGCCACAGTTGGTTTCATTTAATATTGCTATATCACAGGAACTATGGACAGGAGAGGGGAAAGTGAGTCTCCCTGAAATATTCCATGCCTGACGTTTACAGAGCTAAATTCCACTCCATTCACTGTCAGTGTTGTCTTTCATTTTTCCATTGCCACTAATAATAATTTTCTGATATTGCTACTGTTTTTGAATATTTCCAATGTTTTGTTTTTTTAAAACCATGTGTGTGGCAAGGAGTCAAAGGGCTTCTTATCCAAGCTCTGGTGCTGGGCCCACATTCTGCCACCAGTTGGTCGCCCACCTGGTGTGTTCCAGGGGGGAGGAGAGGTGGGGGAAGCAGGTGGAGGGTGGGGAGGAGGTGTGGTGGTGGGGAAACGGGGCAGGAGGAGAGCAGGACCACTGGAACTCTGCTCCACCAAATCCAAAGCTGCTGTAGAATCGTGTAGTCCCATTGCAGGGATACTTCCCTTACCCAGGGGAAGGGGATGAAAGTCCATGGGCTCCCTGGTTGCGTGCAGGATACAGCGGCAGTCATTTTTGGTGCCACGGCAATCCCATGCATCGGGCAGCTCAGGATTGGGCTGTTATACGGGAATATGTCCTAGCCTCCATTTTTCAGATGAAAACACGTGCACTTATGAGACTGATTAATCCATGATATCTGCTGGAGAAAGGTTGAAGTTCCATTGTAGCAATAATGCTCCCATGCAGAAACTCATGAGAGTACAGCCCACCATGCAGCTATATGCGTGGACAAGAAAAATGGCTGCATGCAGAAGAAAGACTGAAAACCACAATAGGAAGCTCATTGGGGTAGTGGCATCAGGCTGCCAACACTACCAACATTTGCTGCTAGCAACATGTACATATTGCCCTATGGCCATTTACGAACCGCTGTTCTACCGCCATAGCTGCTAGTTAGGATTGGACTGTGAATTTTTCAAGTGTATATTTATTCCAAACACCATCTTGGCTTTCAGGTCCGTGGCAGACAGGCTACAGCAGAGTTAATAAATTCAGTATAGTGGACCCCACTTTACAATGGCTTCCCTTTACAATTGAATCATGCTACAATGGAATCTCCATAGTAAAACAAGATTCATTATACAATAAGTTATTCACTTCATAATGCAATCCCTGCATGAGGGATAAGCCAATTAGTGATGCGAATGCAAACATTTGGTAGCATCTCAGCCAACAGCAGTGTTTTTAACATTATGGTTGTGTGTCTGGAGGGAAGGATATTGCCAATGGAAACACAAACCTTCTAGGTAACATCTCAGCTGGTAGAAGCATTTTTAGTATCATGGCTGTATGTACTGAGGGAAAGATACAGCCTTGTAATTTGTGCTTTAAAATTACAACATTGTGTAAACTAATAACCAGGGTCCCTAAAGAGCACAATTGCCACCTTTTAGAATAACCTTTTACAGAGTGAAATTGCTTGAGCAGAAACTTCAATTGCCGAAGTCTTGGAATAAACGACCAAAATATATTGGGTTCACATTACAATATTTTCAAAATACAATTGTGCCTCCAGACCGTATTACCATCATAAAGGGGGGGAGGGTCCACTGAATGCAGCATGGCAAGTAGAGAATAGTCCACCACCCCATGGTGCGTTGGGGGCTGGGGTAGAGGTTCTTGGTGCAAGAATTGATTGTTTCAAACATGCCTTTATTTTCACCTGAGAAATGTTGGAGAGGCTGTGTGATTATTGCGTAAGGAAAAAAAAAACCAACTTGACAAAAGCATGAATTTTATTCAATAACTTATTGGTTTTTTTAATGGATTGTACTACTTTTTGAACACATACCAATTGACCTGAAAATAAAAGAATACTAAAATTTTAAAGAGAGAATAAATGTTGATCCAAAACTTGAAAATTCACTGAAGTGGTACAGGCTCTCTAAAAATAGAGACGTTAAAAACTTTATTACAGTATGTTGCATCAAATAGCAGTGAGGATATTGTAGAAACTGCCTTCATCCTTCAAAGTTATGAGGGTAGAACAATTAAAAAAAGAGTAGGAAGAGAAACTACTAGTATGACTTAACTGGAAAGTCAAATGTTATTTCAACTATGTGCATGATTATTTTTGGCTTTAAAAACTCTTGATTTTACACCGGTTTCATGACCTGAAGGCACAGGGTTGATAAGAATTTACTTTGCATTTTCTGACAGCCACAAACATAGAAAAGAGAGATCTTGGGGTGCTGGTGGACAGCTCGATGACAGTGTCGACCCATTGTGCAGCAGCGATGAAGAGGGCTAATTCCATACTTGGGATTATTAGAAAAGGAATTGAGAATAAGACAGCTAATATTACGATGCTGTTGTACAAAGCAATAGTAAGGCCACATCTGGAGTATTGCATCCAGTTCTGGTTGCCATATCTCAAAAAGGATATAGTGAAAATGGAAAAGGTATAGAAGAGAGCAACCAAAATGATTACTGGGCTGGGTTACCTCCCTTATGAGGAAAGGCTACAGCGTTTGGGGCTCTTCAGTGTAGAGTGGGGACATGAGTGGGGACCGGAGTGGGGACATGATTGAGACACAAAATTGTGCAAGGGGTGGATAGAGAGAGATGCTTGTCTCCCTCTCACATAACACCAGACAGCCACTAAAACTGAGTGTTGGGAGTGTTTCAGACAGACAAAAGAAAATATTTCTTTACTCAGAATGTAATTAGTCTGTGGAACTCCTTGCCACCGGAAGTGGTGATGGCATCTTGCCTAGAAGCCTTTAAGAGGGGATTGGACAAATTTCTTGAGGAAAAGTCCATCATGGGTTACAACACAGGTCATGTTCTTATGAAAAGAGAAGCCTTAAATTAAAATACTTTTCAAGAGATTATTTTTTCCCTACTGAGAAGTAGCTTGGGACAGAAAGGTAAATTAAATGAGGAGTTGCTATTGGGTTTTTCCTTCCAAGCCTGAGGTCATCTCTGTATGTGATGGAGTCGCCTCTTTCAGTCCTGTTCACCTCCCTGATCATAGAGAGAATAGCTCTGGGATTCATTCAACAAATGCCTCCAAGGAGGAACAAATTCTCATTGCTGCAGAAGGCACCAGATGGCAGGTGCTTTCTTCAGATTTCCCTGGGGAAGAAGCCTCTGGAAACTCCTAAATTGGTTACCAAAAGGAACTAGCAGATACACTGACTGAGTATTTCTCAAAGGCTTTTAACAAAGGCTTCCTCTTTCTATACTTTTTTTTCTTTCTTTCATTTCCTTTTTTTTTGTTACCTTTTGACAAAGTCCCTTTAAAAGGCAATTAACAGAGATAAGGGTGCAATCCTGAGGCGCCCTTGGGATGGTGCATATCCCTTGCGCTAGCCCAGGAGGGTTGCAAGTGTGCTGTAAAGCACATCTGCATGTCCTCGTGAGTCGTCTGGCCGGCGCAGGGTCACGCGCCAGTCCGCGGAGGCTGAATCCAGCCTCTGTGCCGACTGCTGGGGAGCCTTGTGTCGGCTGAACTCGGCCAACGCAAGGCTCTGGGGTGGGTGGGAAGGAGGTGGGAAGGAGGCGTTCTGGGGTGTGGGAGGATGACCATAGGGCAGTCCCAGCGTGGGGGGGAGGCAGGGAGTGAGAGGCAGGCCTGGGACCCGTCTCTTATGCTGAATCCCATCCCCCGTTCCTGAGCAGTGCGGAGTGGCTTCAAGCCGCTCCGCTTTCCTCAAACTTATGCCACCTCAGGAGGTGGCGGACGTCTGAGGAGACCATTGGGGCTGCAGTGGCTTACTCAGGGGTAAGGGGAAGAGTTTCCCCTTACCTCTGGCTAAGCCACTTTGGGGCCCTATCTTGTGCAGGATACAGCGCAGGCCTCCTGGCATGCCTGTTCCAGCGTATGATAGGATTGTGCTGCACATAGGTAAATGGTCATAGAGTGGTTACTGATTAAGGTAAGACCCTGAAAACAAGCATCTTGAACAGAAACATAAAACCAATGAAATAAGAGACAGAAGGGCTGTGCATGCATTCCAACATAGAGGACATCTCCAGCATAGATGTCCATCTTCTCTACCAGGTTTGACCCAACCAACTGCTAACACCGCAGCAACCAAAGAAGGACAAGCCAAAGGGCTTTGTCAAATCTAGATGGAAGGGACAGCAAAGAAAGGAAGAGCCCTTGCTGATCACTCTGTGGACATTTATTAACTAAGAAGATGGATGCAACTTGAAAGATCTTGATGGCATTTAGGTGGAGGAGGACATAATTCTATGCCTGATAAGTCTGAGTTGCCACTATCATTGTAGTGCATCAACCTCCATTTGACTAGTCTCTCTGGGCTGAAACACAAGGATGGTGAAGCCAGTGGAGTGAGGAGGTGGCTCATGATTGGACCTTCTCAGGTTGTGCCTACATCTGTAAACTCCCCAGGGAGGCTCACCTGGAACTGCCTTTCACATATTTCCAGTGTTCGATCTGCTCTTGGACAGAACATAACACAAAAGCAACATGCCATGATAAGACTGGTATCATGTAGGAACAAGAGGTAGTGAAGAACAAAAGGATTGTCCACATCCAAACACATTGTTTTTCAAAGCTGTATTGATTTTCAAAACCCAATAGCAATGTCAACTATACATTGCACATATTTGTCCATCGATGCATGATTCCTGATTGTGAATTTCAGCCTGACCAACCAGGCCTCCTGGGAAACGGAGTTTGCCAGCTGTAATTATGAAATACAGGGAGAAAAAGCTGCTTTCTCAAAGCAGGCAAATCCTAAAGCAAGCTTAACCATATTCTAAGGCAGGGGTCTCCAAACCCCGGCCCAGGGGCCAGATGCGGCCCATGGTGAGCCTCTATCCAGCCTGCGGCAAGCCTCTAATCTCCTGAGAGCCTCTGGCCCAGTTGACCAAACACAACCAGAGTTGTGCTTGTGGGATGGGGGTAGTGGTCCATTTAAGTGTGTGCTTTATCTCTTAGGCTGTGTTGGTGCTTGGAGAAATCCTGGACATTTGAGCCCATTCATTTATTCACTCATCTAAATTCCATCTCTAATGTATTTATTTAAATTTTATATTTAACTTCTTTTCTGGCCCTCGACACTGTGCCAGATATTTGATCATCAGCCGAAAAGTTTAGAGACCCCTGCTCTAAGGAATTGTCTTGAGACAGGGCAACTCCTCAGGCAAATGATACAACCTGGCTCATAAAAAACAACTCGTCAGAGGTTTCCCTCAGCAAGGCGACCTTAGTGCTACCTCTTCCCTCTGAAAAAAGGAAGGTATGCAGTTTCCTTCATGCTGCTCTTCACCTTCCTCTTGTGTGATCTGTGCAAAGTGATCAGGAAATGGGCACCTTTGCCATTCTCTGAAGCCATTCTTTGTGCCATTCTCTGAAGCTAGCCCTGCAAAAACACTACAAACAAGTTCAGACATAACCTAACCTACAGGTCAGTGCCAACCCGCGAGCCATCAGCTACTGGATGCCTCCTGGCAATTTCTTCTTCAGGCTTCTCAGAGTCTCCCAAGGCTTATGTGTGTGTGTATTTATTTATTTGCTGGTCTGCAATAGCACGCCCTTTGAGTGGCACTGGTTTAGATTATTGTAAATGAGGTGTGAAGAGCCTCAGGCTTGTACTTTTTCTTCTACTACCTCCTCCTTTTTTTTTTGCACATTTTGCAACATACCACAGTTTCCTCTTATACCCACACTTGAAAAACAGTCTTTATTCTGAACATATAAGGGCGCAATCCTAGGTCACCCTTGGGCCAGCTCAAGTCCCTTGCACCAGCCCAGGAGGGTCACAAATCCTGATGTAAAGCATGTTTGCGCCTCTTCGCCAACTCTGACAGGGAGCTTTGCGTTGGCTGAGCTTGGCCGACGCAAGGCTCTGGGGTGGGCAGGGAGAAGGTGGGAGGGTGGGGAAGGCAGGGGAGGGCGATCCCAGGGGCAAGCAGGTGGGCAGGGAGCAGGAGGCTGGGACCCAGCAGATATGCTGGATCCTGGCACCCATTCCCGAGCAGTGCTGAGTGGCTAAAAGCTACTCCACTCTCCTCAAACTTATGCAACCTCCAGAGGTGGCGCAAGTTCAAGAAGACCCATTGGGGCTATAGTGGCTTACCTGGGGGTAAGAGGAAGAGTTTCCCTTTACCTCTAACTGAGCCACTTTGAGCCCCAATCTTGCATTGGATACAGTGCAGGCCTCCTGACCTGCCTGTTCCAGAGCAAGATGGAATTGCGCTGTAAGTCAGACAGTTGATCCATTGAGGCCAGAATCTCTACTGAGTGACAGACAGATTTCAGGCAAGTATCTTTCCAGCTCTACCTAGAGATGCCAGGGACTGTTTGCATGCAAAGCATGTGCTCTACCACTGAGCTATGGCCGTCCTTGAAAGGGGACAATCCTGCATGTAGTTAATTAGCAAACTAATATCTAAAACCTCTAGTTTGCTCTTGTTAAGCTTACCAGTTAGAAGAAACTACAGTTACCAGATGCAGAGGTAATGAGAAACTGTGGCTTATTCAAAACAGAGAGTGGAATCTTTTAATGTCTTCCCCTTACACACTAAGAAAAGACAACAATCTAAGATGATTTAGAATAGATTATTGTCTGAATGGGACTTATGCTTATGGTAATCTTGAGACCCACTATATAATTCAGGATCAGAATTAAGACAGAGGTGCAGCCTTATGTCCAAAACTTAGATTCAAGGAAGATCAAGTGACACAGCCAAGTGTAAGAACCCAATAACAGACTGGAGCAAGTTCCTCAGAAGATTTAATTCCACCTACCACTTTCAAGCAGTTTAGGAATTTGATATAGAACATATTAAAGAGAGACTCATTAGTGCATTATGAAGAGCAATCTATGCTTATTGATTCCCAAGCAAATACCACAATGCTACCAATCACAATTAACATTGGAGCAAAACTGCAATCAAGTGAGCTTGCAAAAAAGAGAAAGATAAAATGAGTCAATTTGCATGTATATATACTGACATTAATGAGCACAGTAGTTTAGAAAGTACAATAGGACAGGGCCCTGCCCCAAGGTGCTTACAAACTATAATTCAACAAAGGGGAGACACTAGAGGAAGGGGAAGGAAGTGGAAGCAGGAGAAATAAGTGAGTCTTGACTCATCCTTTGCAGGTAAACCCAACAAAAAAAGAAATAAGAGGTTTCATGGAAGTGTGGACTCTGCCATAAATTATTTTATTTTTTCCCCCCAAGTCCTTTTCTCCTTGTGCATTTTCTGAATCCATTACCATTCACCTCCAAAGGTATTGTGCTTCTTCAGGCGATTCCATCCTTTCCCCCTTACAGCCTTTGTGCCAGGAACCCCCTAGAGAACATATTTGTGATGCCCCTCTTTCTTTCTCTAAACCCCATCTTCTGCATAAAGCCTTTGTCACACACCCCTGCTGTCCAGGCCAGACTCTAAGACAGTGGTTTTCAACTGCTTGCCATGACACACTGGTGTGCTGCAAGGCAGCCTCAGGTATGCCGTCCACATGTGCATGGGGGGAGAAGCTGCTGATTTGACCCTCATGCTGCAGCTGTCGAAAAAGGAGCAGCCACGGCTGCTTTGCATCTCCTGCTGCTGAGAGAAAGGTTGTAAATGAGAGGATCCTCATTTACCTGGGAGTAAGCCCCATTGACTATTATGGGGCTTACTTCTGAGTAGACACACCTAGGATTGGGTATCAAGTCCAGGCAGAGAGGTCCCGAGTGAGAACGAGGGAGGCAGGAGCAGGCAAGCAGGAAACAAGTGAATGAGTCTGCTGAGGCCACCAGCCCAAAAACTGATGGGCTAAAAGGGTCCTGGTACCACAGTTTGCCTGCAGCTCCTCAAAGCAAACCTCCCTGCCTTTTCTTTTGCCTTTTAGGGGAAGAGCATTGGGCCACAATCCTATCCACACTTACCTGGGAGTAAGCCCCATTGACTATAGTGGGGCTTACTTCTGAGTAGACATATTGCCTAGGATTGAGCTTTTGGTTGCAGTCTTTTTCTTAACTACAGGAGCAGGCAATTTGCACTTCTCCCCACCCCACTCCCTCCCACAGGCACATCCCCTCCCAAATCTCATAATCGCAGTTAGCACCTCTCTTACTGTACCTCCCTTCACTCCTCTGCACCTTTCAAAGGTTCACAATCATTTTCCTCACATTCTCCCCCCCACTCCAGCTGAATCCTGCACTTCTTTCAATCATGTGTCTTCATTGCCCCTCACCCCACTATGTGCTCAGTCTGACCTCTCTTTGCCAGCACTTTCTGGCATTACACTTTAACAACCACATTTTTCCTCCTTTGCAGAATCACATATACTCCAAACTTCATACTCTCCAAACTTCTTGTGAGTCTTTGGCTGCAATCCTAACCACACTTTCCTGAGAGTAAGCCCCATTGAACAAAATAGGACTTACTTCTGAGGTTAGGATTGTGCCCTTTGTCATGTAATGATTTAATTGTATTAATTACATTAATTAAAAATTAATTGTAATGTACCGCAGACACCCGCCCATAAGTTGACCCCACAGATAAGTCGAGGGCAGGTTTTGAGCCAACAATCATGGCATTTTCTATGACCCTCGGATAAGTCAGGGGTTAAACTTAAAGGGGTGTCTGACTATAGTTTTGTCTGATTTTACCCCAGGCCAGATCCTGAAAAATAACCTACCACTAATTTTTACCTAAGAACTGTAGTCTCTAATTTATTAAAAACATAGTAAAAGATCATAAGATACATTTTTATTCTTTTTTAAATTCTGGTCTTCACCACCTTTTTGTAAACACTATCAGAGTAAGTGCACTGTAAAACTACATACCAGTAAAACAGTGGTTCCCAACCTGGTATTCTTGTACTCCCAGGGACACTCAACAGGACCTTTAGGGGTACTTGATAAAGAATGGCAGAAAAAGGCAGGCTGTGCTCCAGAATGCCTTGCAAGGCAGGAATGAAAGGCCTTGAAAGCCCCACCAATAGCTAGTTTTTGGTCATCAATTCATCTATGAACCAGTGATTGAAAACCAGCACAGTAAAAAAGCTGAAACATAATATGGAAAGTGATCAATCACCAAGAATTTCACAGCACACTTCTGGTGCAAAACAGTGCAAAGGCAGAGTCTTCTGTTCCTCAAACAGATAAAAAGAGAAAACACTGTGATGAATACATGAAGTCTGGGCTTTCATAGAAAGGAGATGAGGGCTTGTATTATTACAAACATTTCGCTAATATGAAGGGTACAATTTATGGAAATGGGCTGCCAAGGGATATGCAAGAGAAAAAGGTTGGGAACCACTGCAGGAGAACCATGAATCAAATCTACCTTTAAGGTGTCTGGTGTGTTAAGCCAGAAGCTCAACATACAACCCATAATACATAACTGAGAGTGTGCAATTCACAACAGAGAGATGGGATATTTGCAACCCTTTTTACTCAGAAGTAGACCCACTGCTTTCCATGGGTGTTATTCTTAAGTAATGGTGCACTGAATTGTAGCCTGGGAAGGAGGGTCCCATCCTGGTGTTTCAAGAAAGACCTGCTTTGCAAGCATTTGCCCAGCAGAACCAAAACCAGGCTGCAGCAGAATAAAAGGTTAACTTTGGCTGGAATGTCCCTGGAAAGTAACTATAGCAACTAAGGAGGTGCCTGTCTTAGCTGAGCTGTTCCAAACTGTTCAGAGTGGAAAGGTTCTGCCCTCTGATTGACCTGGAGATAAGGCAAAGGGATAATTGGAACTTGATTACTTGGCAAAAATTTCACATACTATATGTGAGCATCTATGTAGTAATTTAATGTAAGTAAAAAACTGGTAGTGTGCCTTGACAATTTTAGTGCCTTGTCAGTGTGCAGTGAGCTGAAAAAGGTTGAAAATGGCTGCTCTAAGGGCATAACTAAAACCAATGCAAATGCTTCCCCTCTTTACCCCATCTTCTGTTGCTTCCCTTGTAGTGAATTTTAGACTGAAAGCTTCCTCAGGAGGGACCTGCTCTCTTGTACAAGTGTTGTACTGTACACACGGATGGTATTAGATAAAGAAACTCTCTGATGTATTTATTTATGAGATCCAGTTTTACCTACATTTATCTACAGTATCGGGAATGTCTGTTACTGTGATTAGCTGGGAAAACGTAAAGACACTCATAATTGGCATTTAGCATACAGCTTTGTTGGAAATATACTTTTATTATTTGTGTGAAATGTAACATATGAGGGGTGTTGCCTGTGGCTAATGCATTTTAGGATGCACTCCTAACCCCATATGTCAGGTCTGTATTGGTCTGACTTCATATCTTATTTACAAAATCAGTTATATTAATGGATGTGCATTGGGTGAATAATAATAATTGACAAAGGAGGAGTCATTCCTTTTTCTGTGTCATTTCTCCCTCCCTTTTCTAATACTCATGAGAACACTTATGTCCACAATCCTGTCGTTTCAGTTGAGTTTACTCTTTGCTTACAGTGGTACTTCGGCATTGCTGGGTTATGTCAAACAGTTTTGGACTTGTGCGTCTGCTTGATTAATACTTATCATTAAAGCTGTCTATTTAACAAGGCAATAGAATGCATTAATTATTTGTTCAGGGCCATTAGTACCAAGCCAGTGCTAACTCCACTCCACTCCACATGGTAAGGAGCACACAATAAAACAGGGCTATTAAAAAGGGATGCTGTTGAATCTGATAAGGGATGGCATACCTGTTTTTTGTTTTGTCTTGTTTACAGCCAGAATCCTGTAAAGGAAGGAAGATGGCAAAGCTCTCCAGGCTTAGATCAGGCACCTCTTTTACACAGCACATATAATGCAATGGAATGCACCTATTCGAAGAGCTACATTCCTTTCTTCCTTCTTGCTTACTTTTGTGAATCATACCCTTAGCCTTGTTGCAAGATTTCCTGCAGATATTTGGGAGCTGATTGGGGATAGTGGCATGGGACAGGCACTTCACAGAAGTTTTATGTTGACATTGAGTCCCCTGAAATGTAGGAGAAAGGCGGTATAAAAATCCTATGAATGAATGAAATTTCACATATTTCAGAAGATCATTACCAGGCTTGTGGTTATAAAGAAAGGGAAAACATTATTGAAGGAACTACATAATTGGATGGAGGGGGAGGGGCCTGTCAGCATAGGGGGGAGGAAGTCAGCTTGATAATATCAATCTGTATATTAAAGGACACTTTTGGAAAAAGAAAAAAAAAACTAGATTGCCCCCCCCTTAGGTGCAGGATTGTTGCACCTTTATCCCCTTCCAAAATGTTTTACTTAGAAAGGTAATGAGCGAAACAGCCCTGGGGGTGAAAAAGATGAGCAAAGGCCTCCCAAACTTTGCATCCTAAAATCTCAACCTCTGCTGTTCCCTGCAGCATTCATTGGCCTTTCCAATATATCAGTGAAGACTAGCAGGTGAGTCTCTACTTCATAACAGGAGGTGAAATTCCTATACAAAGAGAATGTCACAGAGTGCAGGACAATAGAATCACAGCGCAGGAGAAATTAAATGAGGGCAGCAGCATGTAGAATGAGAAGGAGCAAGGCTAGCAGAAAAAGGCCATGGCTATATTAATGGATATATTATATTCTCCCCCACTTGGCTCATCTCTGTAAAAAACCACACTTTATTCTCTCTTTCTGATTCTCCATCTCTCTTTACTCTTTGTTTTCCTGCTGCTTTCTGCCTTCCCACTTCTATTCAACTAGCTTTTATGTGAAAAAGAGCATTTTGCACTTAATAATAAACTTTCTTTAATCCACTCCTGTCCCCTGGGGGCTGGGGATAAGAATAGGCCCTCAGTTTGGCTGTACTTGTACTAAGAGGCGACTAAACAGCCACCTGGTAGATGGGACTCGTCAGCCTGGGAAGGCAGCTCATCTGAGAGAAGGAAAACTCTGATTCCAAACCTCCACTGCCTTGTGGCTGCATCCAGTTATGGAAAAGGCTTCAGGAGTCAACCTCGAGGCAAAATCTGGAGCCGGAGTCCCTGAGGCAGTTCATGGCTGAACACAGTCACGTTCTGGCAACTCCTGCGACACCGCTGGAACCAACTGTATTTGCCTTTCCATTGGACCATTTCAGCGTGTGGAGAGGGGGGATTTGCTGCATGGGTAACAGCCTATCCTCCATACCTACTTTACCCAGGCTTCGCGCACTGGAGGGGACACTCTGTTCCAGAACCACCATTCAGAGCGTGACACCATAGTCTTCCGAGACTGAAGGATGCCAACAAGAATCCACTCTGCATATAGCACTGCCCACCAGCATCCACCATCTCCTCTGAAAATATATTTTCTGTGTTGCTGCAGAAATCTAAGGCTGCAGCCCTATGCACACTTTTTCTAGATGTAAGCCCCACTGAATACAGTAGAGTGGAACTTACTTCCCAGTAATCGTGCATAGAAGGGTGCACAATAGTGCATGGCACAAGTGCTTTGTGGACTGTTGTAATGAACATAGGAACTCAAAAGGAACAGAAACAAATCAGTACAATGTTGGTTTGTATCAAAAATGGCATCACAGAGGTTTGGCACTGATATCTACATACCATTGGCAGTAAGCTATCCCTTATGAAGGCAGATAGACTTTCCGAATGCTTAAAGACCACTTAAAATTATTTTTTAAATAAAATGATTTCCCCTAAACGGGATGTGCAGCCCACATTTAAGCATATTTATTTGTAAGAAAGTCTCACAAAGTACCTTGGAATTTTCTCTCAAATATGTGTATAGGATTGTAGCTTGCAGTCTGGGAAAGTGATATATTCCCCAAACAGAAACTGCTTCTTGAGAGAAAATACCTGGATTCTATAGGCATGCATATAGGGATCATGTTCCCATTCTGTACCAAAGATTACCTCCAAAGGAAAAATCTTTTTCCATGAACGTGAACGTAGCTAAGAATTTATTGTCATCCTCCTAATACAGTTCCTCACATTATTCTTTCATCCATTATTCTCCTTTCATACGCTATTTGGAGCAATCTACGACTTTGGTTGAACAAGGTCACAGTGAACTCAGTACCAGAGCAATGTTCTGGAAATTTGCAATTTTGACATTCAGGTCAAAACAGAGGGCTCAGATTGTACTGAAAGGAGCTATGAAATATCTGCCTGAAATTAATATAACTGTGATACGAATACAGGTGCAGCCTATTTATCCACAGATTTTTTATCTGTGGATTTGTCTCAACGCAAATGGGGTGGGGGAACCAAAAGTCAGACACACCATTGCCCTACACTGGTGTCTTGATCCATTTGCAGCCCAAAACACTGCAAAAAGGCTCTACATCGCCCAGCCAGGGAAATAGCCCTGGAGCCCTGGAAGAGGTTTCCCTTGCGAGGGAACAGTAACAGTTCTGGAGCCCCTGAGCCTGCTAATCAAAAAAGACAAAGAGGCAATGGCTTGTTAAAGTTGCAGAAAGAAGTTATTTACTTACAGTTCCATTGAGTGTATATTTACAGTATCGGATTAGAATGAGAGGTTCAGCTAACACTTAGATAACAAGACCCTAGAGCTGCTTTGCCCTGCATGCCATGTGCTCAAGATGGAGTGGGCATCAGAGCCCTGCTATATGCCATCTTAACAGGTCAGTAGTCAGAGGACAAGAGAGGAAGTGCTCAGAGGAGAAGGGAAGGATAAAAGGTTAGGGCCACATCCCCACAAAGATCACAGAGAGAACAGGTAAAGAAGAGTTGAGTCACTGGGCCATAGCTTGACCCCCTCTGGACAGCAGATGGAGTTGCACCAACTCCAACAACACACACAGGGGCAGGTGTGGTAGCAACACAGGGGATTGCTTTAAAAAACCCAGGGAGTGTTTGATGAATCCCCCCCCCCCATGGTACAGGCTATCACTGACACAAGCAAGCCTTCCCACCAAGCAAAGCATGAGATTTAGCCTACAATCCTCTCCACACTTTCCTGGGAGTAAGCCCCATTGACTGGAATGGGGCTTACTTCAGAGGTAGAAACGCATAGGGCTGGACTCTTAAAAGATCAGCATCCCAACTGTGAAAGAAGCTGGGCAGCTGGCAACCGGAGGGCTGAGTACGGTGGGGAGGGGAATGATAACAGCTGCCTTAGTTTCCTTCCATCCAGAAGTGTCAGGCTGCAGCGTACTTGCGTAACTCTATGGAATTTAGCACAACGTGTTTTTGTTAATCGTGCTGAGTAACGGAATAGAACTAATGTGGATAAATAGGCTCCACCTGTATATCTAATTCTAGAAATAGCACTGTCCCACCATCAGCCACGCTGTGATGCTAAACAAGTGGCACTCTGTCAAGTTTGGCAGCAGTGCATTCAAACCACATCCTAATACCAAGGCTCAGTGGGCAGACATCAATCCATCAACCAAACACCGTGAAAGAGACATGTTTTGAGCCCTTGCTAGCAAGCCATGAAGGAGGAGGTAGTCGATTCCCCCATAAGGGGATTCCATAGTTGTGCAGTCACTACAGAGAAGGCTTGCCCCCCCATGCCTCCATTCCTCTAACTTGGAACAGATGTGGCACTTGGAAGGGAGCCTCCTCAAATGATCTAGGCGGGCAGGCTGGAATGTATGGGAGATGGCAGCCCCTGGATAACCTGAACCCAAACCATGAAAGGCTTTTAAAATTGATACAAACAAAATTGATACAATTGATAAAATTGATACAATCCCTTAAATTGGGACCAGAAACGAATAAGCAGCCTGTGCAGTTGCAGAAACAGCAGTCCAATAGAGTCAAACCACCTGGCTCCAGTAACCACCTGGTGGTGGCATTCTGCACTAATTTTAGCTTCCCAATTGTTTGCTTGTAGAGGATTGGGCTTCTTGGTTGCAGTCCTATCTATCTACAAGTACCTGGGACTAAATCCCATTAACTATAATGGTATTTACTTCTGAGTAGACATGCCAAGTCTTGGGCTCTTATGAACCTTTGTGCTTCTCTTTCATTCTTTGTGTGCAGCATAATTACTGCTACCAATGTGTATTCTAGCCAATTAAAATAACACAGTCTTTCATGTGGTACCTTGAAGACTAACAGGTTTATTAAGGCAAATGCTTTTATTGACTAGAGCCAACTTCATCATGCACATGACACATTCCCAGCAATAACAAGTGAAGCAACGTTGTTGCAAAAAAAAAAAAAGTATACCACAATAAACAAGTTATGCCTTAAAGGGGGCTACAAGGTTGTTTTTTGTTTGAAATAAACTAAAATACTACAAAGATAATAAGTATAAGGAAAATACATCCAAGAGACACTTCTCAGTCAACATACTAAAGCTGCAATCCTGTGCACACTTACCTGAAAGTAAACCCCACTGAACACAGTGAAACTGACTTTTGCACTGCATTGCTCTGGATAGGATACTACAGCAGTATTTCTCAACATTTGTCCTTCACAGGTCCCATGGTCCACCTATTCAAAGTATCACCAGAAGTAACTGACGATGACATTGTTTCCAGTTACTTCTGAGTTAGGAGGCCAGGTGTGACCAGTGGACCTGGAGAGCAGGTGGGGGGGCAAAAGCACTGGGCGCCAAGCTGATAGGCCTTGCAGGGGCAGCTGCCTCTGCCCACTGTGCCATCTCTGTCTGCCTTCCAGAGCCTTTCCAGGGCAGGTGAAGCCTGTGCAGCATTCAGGACCTCTCAGAAAGCCTGTTTAAGAGCACATCAGAAGGCTTTCTGAGTGATCCTGAACACTGTGTGAGGCTCCATTGTGCTGGGTAGGTATCTGGGGGGGCAGTGTAATGTGGGGGGAGCAGTATCATGGACCTGCACACCAGGGCACAACAGGAAGGAAGGTCCGTAACTGGATGTGACACAACAAACACCAGTAAGAAGCTCATGGTAGATGGAGGGCTATTTGAAGAATGGAAAAGCATGCTTTGGAGCTCTGCCCATCGAGCCCCCAAGTCTCAACACTGTTTGTTGTGTCAAGTTCCTTGGTCTTGCTGCTGAGTGACAGGTGTCCAGGGATTCAGCAACTACCACCAGACACCACTTCCAAGTACCACTGGTACTGTACTTCCCAGGGAAGTGTTAAGAAACTTACTGTAGTATAGGATAGGACTCTTGCATAGGAAAGGCCCATGTTTCATAGATTTCCAGTAGTGCCCCCCTCCAAATAAAACCAGAAGACCAGATTTCCCTAAATCCACAGAGACCCCAGACCGCACAATTTCATGCTTGCAACTGACTTCCTACCATAGTTTTATACCACAGGAAGTCTGATTTCTTATTTTGAAACTTTAACTTTTCATTTCCATTTTTCTTCTTCGCTTCTACCACTGTTATCACCATTGACCAGAGAGCAGAGTCAAGACTAACAACCAGAGGTGTAGCTAGAGGGGAGGGTGCAAAACACTAAGTTTTGCAGGGAGCATGCAAGTGGGGCCTCACCTCCTCAGAGCCATTGGTGGGGTGGAGCCTGGAATGGCTCTGAGGGGGAGGGGCAGGACTGTATTATTCACAAGGTTGACTGGGCTGAAGTCTAGCCCCCCTCCAGGGACTAGGAGCCCTTTTTTTTTTGCTGAGGCACTGTTATCTGTGCCCTAAGGCTCCAGTGGTTAAAGACACTTTGCACTTGCACTGTAACAATATGTGCATATATGTGGCATAATTATCCATATGTATCATATATTCTTACTTTATATATATATGTATGTATATGAAAGCCTAGGAGCCCTGCCTTGGGTTAATACAGCTCTGGGGAGGGGCTGCTTGTTGTATGCTGCAGTAAGGGATGAGGCTCCCTGCAAAACGTAGTGCTTTGCACTGCCCCCCAGCCACACCATTGCAAACAGCACAATCCTATGTATGTCTGCTGAGAAGTTCCATTGGGAGCCCAATCCTATGCATGTATACTCAGAAATCAGTTCCACTGTAGTCAATGGGGCTGCTCCCAGATAGGTGTGGAATGCACCTCACCCCCAGGCAAGTGTGCCTAGGGTTGCAGTCATGGAGGGCGGGGCAGTCAGTGCTGCTTTGTTGTGGAGTGCTGTACTCCCCCACCTGGAATGACTCCACAGGGGTGGAGCAGCTTGATCATGGCAATAACAGCAAAAACAGGTGCTTTGCACCCCCTCTAGCTGTGCCACTGCTAACAGCACATCTAGTCAGAAATAAGTTCCAGTGAGTTCAACTGGACTTGCAGCCCAATCCTATGCATGTCTACTCAGAAGTAACTCCTATTGTGTTTCAATGAGATTTTCTCCCAGGGAACTGTGCATGGAGTTGTAGCCTTAGAGCCCATCCTATTCATGTCTACTCAGAAGTAAGTCCCATTGTAATCAATGAGGCTTACTCTCAGGAAAGTGTGGACAGGATTGCAGCCTTATTCCCAGGAATGCATGCATGGGGCTGCAGCCATAGAACCCAATACTATGCACGTTCTACTCAGAAGTAAATCTCATTATACTCAATGGGGCTTACTCCCAGGGAATTGCAGCCTTACCTTACTCCCAGGAAAGTGCGAGTGGGGTGCAGCCTTGGGCTTGCAGTCCTAACCTCACTTTCCTGGGAGTAAGTCCCATTGAACACAGCAGGGCTTCCTTCTGAGTAGACCTGCTTAGGAGCGTGCCCTTAGAGTCCAACCCTATGCACGTCTACTCAAAAGCAGGTCCCACTGCAATCAACGTAGCTTGCTTCTAGGAAAGTGGGGACAGGGGCGCAGCCTTATACCCGGAGAGGCGTGCGTGGGGCTGCCGCCCAAGGATGGTGGTGATAAATCGCCAGGACCGCTGCGCTGCTTGCAAAAGCACCTTCCCCGCCGCACAAGCGCCGCAGACGCCCCTCGCGCCACACTTCCCACGTGACCCCGGCAGTGGGGGGGGGGCCAAGTGACTGGGCAGCCCGCACGGCCGAGGGGCGGGGCGGGGCAGGGTTTGGCTTGCGGGGCGGCCGTGGCCCCGCCTCCTCGCCTCCGCTTTGCCGGCTAGCCTCAGGCCGGGCAATCCTCACTGAGGGGCCTCGGGGCGGGGCCAGCGGCGCTCCTCATTCATGCCGCGGCGAGGCGGCTGCGGCGCTTAAGCAGGGAGGTGGTGCTGAGGAGGGAGGGAGCGGACGGGAGGACGGGGAGGAGGAGCTGCTGCTCCCAGGTCAGTCAGCGGCGGCGGCACCGCCACCAGCAGCTCCGCCGCCCACTCTCTCCACAGCCGGATCGGCCCGCGGACGCGAGGAGGAGGCGCGGACCATGCGGTGGCCCCGGAGCCCCCGGAGGCCCTGGCGGCTCCCGCGGCGCTCGCTGCTGGCCGCGCTCTTCCTCTTCTCGCTGTCCTCCTCCTTCCTCTACTTCGTCTATGTGGCGCCCGGCATCGGTGAGGCGGGAAGGAACGCGGGTGGGGGAGGCATCCTGAGGCGAGCGGGCGCGCGCGGGAGGCTCAGGGAGAGAGCGCGCTCGCGGGCGGGGGGCTGCGGGAGCGCGCTTCCGATCTTTTCCCCCTTCCCCTGAGGGAGGGGGCGCTGGGGGCGCGTGCCGGGCTCCCCCCCTCCCCCCAGCCTAACGGTCGGGCGCTGAGGCGAGGGGTGGTGGGGCGGTCGGGCCCTCTGGTCGCTGAGCGGCGTGGTCCTGACTCTCGCGCCAGCCCTGCTTGCCGCAGCCGGGGGAGGTGGGAGGGGGCAGCCTCGAAGCCGTCTCCCCCCCACCCCGAGCCCCTCGTGCCTCTCCCCTACCGCCTCACTCCCTGTCAGCGTCGAAACTTCCAGAGAGCCGCCTGGGCAGCGCCCCCTCCCCCACCATTCCTCCTGAGGGCCACCCTCACGGCATCGTTCTGAGGCTGCCCCCTTCACTGCGCTGGGGCATGCTTCTGAGTAGACACCCGGAGGGGTGGGCTCTGAGGCTGCAAGCCTGTCCTCGCTTACCTGAGAGTAAGCCTCCCTGAATGTAATAGGAGTTACTTCTGAGTAGAGAGGCATAAATTCAGCTCTGATGCTGCGATCCTTATTTATCTGGGAGTAAGCCCCGTTGGATATAATGGGGCTTAATTCTGAGAAGAGAGGCGTAGCCATGCTTGCCTGGGAGTAAATCTCATTGGATATAATGGGGCTTCGGTCTTTGTAGAGAGGCATAGGGTTGAGGCTGCATTTCTATCCTCACTTACCTGGGAGTAAGCCCCATTGAATATAATGGGGTTTACTTCAGAGTAGACAGGCATAGGATTGGGTTTTAAGGCTGCAATCCTATCCACACTGATTTGGGACTGTGGCCCATTGACTATAATGGCACATACTTCTGTGTAGATCTGCATAGGCTTGGGCTTTAAACCTCTCATGTGCTTGCAGGGCTCTGTAGGAACGTGTTCAGACTGTGTGCGAGGTGAATGGTGCCCCCCCCCCCACATCCACCATGGTGCATTGTAAGGAGTGGGGGTTCTCTCTTTTTGGGGCACTTTTTCAAGTGGGTGCTCCTCTTTTATTTAGCAGAAGGAGAGTAACTGGCCCTCCTCGCCCCAGCAGTTTCCTTTTCTAGTGGCTGTCTTCTGGTTCTGCATCTTTGTAGATTGTGAGCCCTTTTGGAACAGGGAGCCATTAGTTGTTTGATTTTTCTCTGTAAACCACTTTGTGAACATTTTGTTGAAAAGCAGTATATAAATAATGTTAATAATAATAATAATTTTTCTGCCTGTTTCATGTCCAATCCTATGCATGTCTACTTGGAAGTAAGCCCCATGATAGTCGGACTTACTCCTAGGTAAATGGTTAGGATTGGGTTGTTTGGGGCTGCAATCCTATGCACACTTACCTGGGAGTAAGCATCATTGACTCTAACAGGATTTACTTCTGAGTAGTCATGTGTAGGATTGGTTTATAACACGTTAAAGTGGCCCCCCTGTCCCCCTGCACCAGCAAGGCCAGATCTTTCAAAGGTGTGATGTCTTTCTTCACTGTCCTCCATCTTTTGCTCTCCTTTCCCTTCCTCCCAGCTCCATGACCTTGACTAATTTACCATTTCTCTCTCTCTGGTTATAGGCCCTAAATAGAGGGATTAGGTTTTATACATGTGGGGCAGTGAAAGGCACCTGTGAAGAGTATCAATTTCTCTGCCAGTTCTGATGCATGGATTTTTTGCAATACAACTTGATGGAATGGGGAGTTCTGCTTGGGCTGTTCTTCTGGCTGGGGTTGGTTGGTGGGAGAACATCACACCTGCTGTTCGGATGTAAAGAGGACAGTATTAATTTTCCTGCCACTTTCAGTGCATGTGCTCCCCTTTCCAATAAGGCTTTCTGGAATGAGAGTTCTGCTTGGGCAATTCTTCTAGCTGTGGTTGGTTGGTAGAACACCACACCTGCTGTTCAGTAGTTCTTGATAGGGTGTTTAAAAAACAGGTGTGGGAAAATGTGTAGGTTAGACTGTTTGACAGTAGGACTCAGATACTTGTGATAGTTAAAGGCAATGATTATAACTACCTATTAATAAAAACACTCAAAAATCCAACTATAGAATACTAGTATCTGATTTTTTTAGTTTGGAGTAGAAGGTGGGATATAAATTGCTGAAATAACTGGAATATCCTTCTGCCTTCTTTTGCAAGGCAGATATTTCTAGCCACAAATCAAGAATGTGTCATAAGAATACTTACCTTGTGGATGTCTTTGATGGATTTCACTTTTTGTACTTTATATTTTCATATGTGAAATCTCTGATGGATTTCATTTTCTGTACTTTATATTTTCATACATGAAAGTGCAACAATATTTTTTACAAGCTTCCTCTCTTTCACTTGCTGCTGCTAACAGTTTCATGTGTTCTAGGACTTCATCATTCTGGGTGACAAGAACTTTATGTATCTAAGAATTATGAAGTTTGAATAATGCTTTGTGTTATCCTAGCATGGTTTTGAACTCTGAATGTTTTTGTTGGTGGCACAGCTGATTAAGTGCTAATAGCTATTTAATTCCAAAAGTCAGTAATGGATATGACTGAGTGTAAATATTCCTGTGTAATTCTAGAATAAAAATTGGTTTTATTTCTGCTAGATACCAAATAGTGCAATTCATTTACTCAGGAGTAAATCCTAATGTGTTAAAATTACTTACTCTCATGAAAGCACGTATAGGATTGTAGCTAAATTATTTAGGTAGCTGTTCTAAGACAGTAACAAAGTCCTCACGCTGCTTTGTTCATTTGCTGTTCAGATTGTATAAAGTTCATCTCAATGACTAGCACAGAATTACTGCTCCCAAATATCAAATACCAAATGCTTATTTTAGTACTTTTTCCATAGAAAGAAATTTGTTTGGAACGTGCAATATTTATTTGGCTTAGCTTTGTTGGTGCATTTTTTGACTAATACTAATAAGGTGGCAGATAAAATTATTAATTCTAACCACTTACAGTGGTGCCTCGCATAACGAAATTAATTTGTTCCGCGAGTCCTTTTGTTATGCGAGTTTTTCGTTTTGCGAAGCGCGTTTTCCCATAGGAATGCATTGAAATTTAATTAATGTGTTCCTATGGGCAAGAAAGTCAGAACAAAGTCAAATTTGGTTTACAAAGTGTTTATTAAGTGCTCTTTAAAGGCATACATACTGTACTGAGGATTTCAAAAACAGGGGGGATGCTGAGTGGGGAGCTTGAAGGCTGTAATCCTGTGCACACTTTCCTGGGAGCAAGCACAATGGGACTTACTTACGTAAACTGACATGAAGATCCTCCCCTTACTAGGGTGGACGGGATCATAAACTGACATGAAGATGCTCCCCTTACTAGGGTGGACGGGATCATAAACTGACATGAGGATCCTCCCCTTAAAACAAACCAAACCAAAACAAAATTCGTCTTGCGAAGCACGGGTCATAAAAATTCGTTGTGCGAGTTACCAAACTTCGCAAAACGCTTTCGTTCTGCGAGTTTTTCGGTGCGAGAGGCATTCGTTATGCGAGGTACCACTGTATACCTAAATCATCTGTTACTATGGACTTCTGTACCACAAGAATAACATGGATATCAGTTAATGGCTAATTTAGTCGTTCATTACATTTGGTAAATGTGTAGCATTACATCAACAGTACAACCATAAAAATGAATTTATAGCTTATAAGGAGATAGAGTAGCTAGAGGTCAATAGGAACCTATCTACTTTGCACTTTGCAACATGCTATGTCCAGTGAAACTTTGTGGCAGGTAGTGCTATTTTGCTAGGCTGAGTTTTTCTTTCATTATTTATCAAGTTTTCATTGGTTACATAGCAAATATATGAAACAAGGTATCAGTTTGCTGTATCTGTTGCAGCTTTCAACAGGTTTGTCTTGGATCTAGGAGCAAAGCCCAAAAATTAGGAGCCAGATAAATTTTTCAAGCAAGGAGAGGCTTGTCTTTCTATCAGACTGTATTTCCTTCCGTCAGTGCCCATTCCACACAAACCTTGCCCTTAACATAATTCCAGGGAAAGGCATGCACAAAAAATGTCTAAGGCCCCTTACCACTTGATGTGCTGCCAGCACCTGACTGACTCTGCCTCTGTGCTGCAGCCCGTGGAAAGCTGTGCCCTGCTCTGCCATCTTTCATCCCTGCACCCCATCATTGTCAGGGTTAGCAAGCACTATTGTTGGTCAACATCAGCAAATCCCAGACCAATGTGGTAAGGTGTGTGGGGAATGGAACACCATTTTCCAGGTGATGAGTGAGTTGTATTTTCTCAGCCAGACAACCAGCTGCATTGTCTCCTGGAGCAGCAAAACTGAGGAGGAAAAAACTGTGAAAAGGCTGGACAGAGAAGGTTAGGTGGCACCCTGGGTGGGAATCACTTATCAGCAAGAATACTAATTCATATCAATTCTTAATGCACAGAACTATATAGAAGCTAAAAATGTAGCTTAAAACAATTTGTCGTTATTGTGTGCACAATCAAAAATTCCTATTAGTCCACAGAGAAAATCAGCCAGTCAGTGCAATACCAGCTACAACCTAGTATAATCATAAACTGCACACCTGTCTTAACACTACACCCTGGAATGGCTGTGATGTGGTGGCATTCCAAAATTTCAAGGCCATTGGCTTAGAGAAGAGTGGCAGATCTTACCAGTATTCTACCTTTCCTCAGCCTTTCTTGAACAGTGAGACATTTGACCTTTCAAGGCTCAATTATGATAACAGGTGGGAATTTTTTCTTCTCTTACCTGGGGATTAGAAGTTCTGACAACTAAAGTCTCCATTCTCTCCTTTGAGGAATAATCTGGATGAGTGGCTAGCACTATAGTTGACTATCAAAGCCAGCCGAAAGTATTTGGGCCCGCAGTTAGTTCTTAATCACATTTAATACCACCCTTCCCCCAGGGAGCTCAAGGTGTTGTACATGGCTTGTGGTGTTCCTTTTGTTCTCGAAGCAGTTCTGTCATGTAGGTTAGGCAGAGATAATACTTGGCTCAAAGTAATCCAGTAAGCTTCATAACGAGATGATTCTTTAGGAGGTCTTGTGCATTGTATGCATTGATATATTCCTGAATTTTGTTTGCGAAATTTTCATTGGTTTCTGTGTTAAATACTTCAGTATTGGCCTCAACACTTATCATGGCTCTACAGTACTGGTTTCTTTTTTAGGCTTTAGTGTTGCTGTGACACACCCCCTTATTGCATAAATGGGAGTACAGAGGACATGGTGATAAGAATGCTGTACCCAGCAATGTCATAGGCATGTATGTTCCATTTTGTAACCTTCGCTATGCTTTTATCTGTTGAAAAATACCTTCACTGTCAGCTTTTAAAAATCTTGTGATAATAGCAAGCTCTTTGCATCTTTGAGTGAAGATGTGGGACATCAAAACTAATTATGCTTTGGATAGCTTTTTAGGATACTTAGGCTTCAATCCTATCCATATTTACCTAAGGGCAAGCCTTATTGACTATAATGGGACAGCTTGTATAATCATCTAGCCTAGAGCTGGCAAGGTTACCTTGATCAAAGACAAATTTGTGAAGATGTTGACTTTGCTGAATGTGAGTGTACTTATTAGTGTTTCTATAATAAAGTAAACTCCTGCTAATTTGGGTAAGAGGCACTTTTTCAAGTGGGTGCTTCTTTTTTTAGCTGGGGGAGAGTAACTGGCCCACCTCACCCCAGCAGTGTCTGTTCTAGTGGCTGTCTGCTGGTATTCATTTGCATCTTTTCAGATTGCTAGCCCTTTTGGGGCAGGGAGCCATTTAGTTATTTGATTTTTCTCTGTAAACCGCTTTGTGAACTTTTAGTTGAAAAGCGGTATATAAATACTGTTAATAATAATAATAATAATAATAATAATAATAATAATAATAATACTTATTGTTATTATTGTTGTTGTTGTTGTTATGATGATGATGATAATGTCCCCCTTTAGCAAAGAGGAGTTCATATATTTGTGCTGATTCTTGGCTTCTATTTTTATTGAAATTTCAATGAGCCTTCTCTCTACTTCCTGTTATATCAAATTTAGGAAGATGTTGCATGCAGACTATGGCTCAGGTTAGGCCCAGTGACTGTTTCTGTGCTCCATTCAACTTTGGAACATGTACGTGTATAAAGCATGCCAATTCTTCAGCAGTAACTCATTGTAGCAGTGATTTTCAAGATTTTTATCTCTCAGCACACTGAGAAAGTGTTAAAATAGGCAAGGCACATCACCAGTTTTTTGGCAATTGACAAAGCACACAATGCTTATGGTAAACAGCTTGCATTCCCACTGGCTGTACTAATAAATGACCCTCCCCGAAACTCCTGCAGAACACTTGCAGACTATTCATTGCACACCAGTGTGCCAGAGCACACTGGTTGAAAATCACTGCATTATAGCCTAATAACACCTGGGCTAGATTCAAGGGTTTTCTGAATGTAGAGCACATCTAACTGCCCCAGCTTCTCTGCTTGCAGTTGTTTAGCACACATGTATAGAAATTAGAAACAATCTGAGCTAAACCTGAGATTCTAATATTTGGTTATCAAATTGGCAAGACTAATTTAGGGAACAGTTGGTAGACTGCAGTTTTCCCCCAGTGTCCTAGATCATTTGGTTTTTCTGTGTCAGTCTCTTCCTAGGTATATTGCTTTTGGAACCCTTTCTGCTTGCTCAACTAGCTTTTCTTGTAAAGTCTGACCATTCCAAGCTACAAGCCACATTGATGATGCTGTAGAGAGCAAATGTTTTGAAACTGACTTTCTTGGGCAACGCTTACAGGCGCAGTCAGTTCTAGCAGGAGGAGTGACTTTTCTGGGCTCAAACAAAATGGAAAGTGTGGTGCATGGAGTCTTCACCTTGATCTTTTCCCTAATAAAAAATTAGGGCCCATCCTATCCAACTTTCCAGTACTGGTGCAGCCATTCCAACAGGGTGTGTGCTGCATCCTGGCCATGGGGGGGAGCAGTCACAGAGGCCTCTTCAGGTAAGGGAATGTTTGTTTCCTTACCGTAGGGATGTATTGTGGCTGCATTGGCACTGGAAAGTTGGATAAGATTGGGCCCTCAGAGCTGCTGTTATGGAGGGAGAACTAAAGAGCCTTGATGCTAGATCAGCTTTGTGTTCCAAAATATGTTTTTTCTAGCTAATGGAATGTGATGCAGCTTCTTGTAGCTATGATAGAAATTGAGTATGGGACAAATGCGGAAGCGATACCATAGCATTTTCTGTGATCTGTCTAGAGTTGTACTTAAAGAAAATGTGAGTACTATGAAAATGATTGTATAGAATGATTGATTGTACTGTTGAAAGTACAGGTTGAGACTAATTATTCGCTGGGTTCTGATCCAAGCACTCATGTGGATTAAAAAAACTGTACTACAGCAAATCAGTTTAAAAAACAAAGTTTCTTTGCTCCAGTGATTGAAAAACAGCCTTGCTGACCTTTTGACTCTTAAGATAAGTCATTAAGAAGACAATCCATCAGCACTTCGCCCAGCCCCTCCCTTCACCAAAGCAAAATGATCACCAGGTGCTGGGGGAAGGGAGGGGTGAGAAGGATTGATGGATTGTTAACCTGCTGCCCCCCCTCTCATTAAGGAGGCTGTTGTTAAAGGACTGTTCAGTTTTTAAAACTGATTTTAAAGGGATGCATTTTTCCCCTTCTCCGGGGATCAGCACGTTCTTTCTCATTTGCATGGGCCATTCTTGTTGAGCCAAATCTGTGTATAAAAAATCCATGTATAAATAGGCTGGACCTGTATTTCAGAATCCTGAACTGGATAGACAAAGGAATACAATAAAATAACTGTACATCTAGTGGACTTAGAAGCTTGTATTGCATGAATTTTCAAAAGACACAGTCTACATCTAGAATCATAATTTGAAATTAGCATCTAATTCAGTCCTTACTATTACATCAGTATGTGCAGGCCTGCTTCAAGCATAACTGAAACCACCAAGCCCAGTTTAACCCAGCACTCACATATTGTGCCTTCCTGAGTGTACATATTTTGCTGTCCCAGGCAAAGTAGGAAATGTATAGGTTTTTTAGTGAACTGTTGTTGGGTTATGGGTTACAGGTAGTTCAGTCTGACTTTCAAGCTGCCTGAAAGATGCACAGAAAAAAGGAATCTGGAGTGTGTATGCTATGTGCTTCTGGCACATTTAGTTATGGATCACTTAGCTTCATTTTGTTGGGGTAGTTGCTTAACTTTTATAACTGGGGATTGGCCTAGATTGCTCTCTGATTTTTTTTTTTGGCTGTATCTTCATATATTGCTTGTAACCAGTATTGTCTCTAAGTTGTTTGGCTTTGCAGCTGGAATTTGAGCCTCACACAGCTTCCTTACTAGTGTGCTGGAGCTTAATGATGGTGATGTCATTGCCGAGTGCTCTGGAATTGCCCTTAAGCAACCAGCATACAACTCCACACTCTTGCTTCAGAGATTAGAAGGAATATACCTTGAAACCTATGGTATTTCTCCTTGAGGTGTGGAAACTTGAGGCACAAACATGAGCTATATATATGCAGTTGCTGAATCGAAATGCAGTATGTATTTGGGTAAGGAGTATTTCCTGGTTTGATACTTAAATTTCAGAAAGGAAGGTCTTTAGTTCTTCTAGTTAGTTTCATTTCTCAAAGTTAAGCCAAAGGCTTGCTGAGTCATAGCCTTAAACTGCAGTCCTGTGCATGCCTGGGGATAAGTCCAGGGCTTACCTCTCAGTAGAGAGGTAACCGTTAGTGCTGTTTGTAGCTGCACTGTTAAGGCTGTCTGTGACTCACTATGAACTTCTGTTCTCTGTCATTTATTTCTTAGGGTCTCACCTAGGTAATCAATTCTCAATTGTGTATGCTAACAATAGCAGTGTTTGTACTAGTTCACACTTCTGTTAACAGAACAAATTCATTCTGGTTGCTGTCTCACTGTGTAAGCTAAAACAATGTGGCCAACTTAGGAGAGCAGTTATTTCTTCTTAGTTTTTGCTGTATTCTTCTAGTTGACTACTGGGGTTTTAATTTATTTTCATCTATATCCCTGTGCGTGGATATAAAAACCGACTTACTGAAGATTTTACTTTATGCATCTAATAAAGTGGAATGGAGCCCACAGAAGTTTGTGTTGCAATAAATATTAACCTTTCAGGTCCATAAGACTTCATTTTTGCTTCTGTACAGTAACATAGCTATGCCTCTAGAAGTTCTTCAAGATTGAGATGATACTGGCAATATTTAAAGCAGAACTGGCAAATTTGCTTTTGATCTAGAAATCAGCCCCAAGATTTAGGAGCTGAATGAATTGTCCAGCTTGCAGGGTTTTGTGCTTTAATGCTGGCATAAAATTCTTGAATACCCTCAATGAATGGTATAGATCAGATTATACATATAAACAAGCATAGAGAAAAGCTCCATTTGTATTTGTTATATAAAATAACATTCTGATGTAAAATGACAAATGTGCTATATACTTAAACTATTGCATTGTATTGCTTTTTACTTCCTAGCTGTTGCTGCATGTTTTTTTTACTGTATTCACTGGTAAAAATTAATACTGCAATAAGACTAACATACTTATGAGACTATAAAACGTTGTTTGTTGCATTTGTACCATCTATGTGGGTTTTAAGATTAGTACAGAGGCAAGTTCTTTTATTACTTACTTTGCACCATTTGCAAACAAAATGACCACCAACAATACAGTGTGATGCAAAGATTGTGAATGTTGCTAAACAAAGAATTCATACTCTGATTCAGTGCTAAGATGAGCAGTTGAGTAACACAATAGCTGTTGTTCACTTTTTATTATCATGGTAGGTTGAAAAGTGAATAATTCTTGCCAAACACTAGCAATAAGAAATTTCTAGCTGCCATGGCAAACTGGCACCTCAGATTTATTAAGGCCTGACTTAAAGGTCACATCTATTTTTCATATTGTAGTTTTATGGATGCTGAGGATGTCAGACTGCAAATTGTGTACATGTTGGCACTCAAAATAATTGTCAAAAAATTTTTGGGGGGGGGGTTAAGCATTTTAATTTTGGATCACATCTTTGTTTGCTTATTTCTGCATATTTAGTGTATTTTCACATTACACTTCCAAACTACTTCTAGCAATTATGACATCTACCAATACATATTTCTATTTTTTTAAAAACCAGAGCAGATATTTACAGGTTTCTACCATGATCCAGGAGACAATACATTGAGAACTTCCTTCATCCCATAGAAAGTATGTTTTCCATCCCTGAATCAGAATGTGAAGGACATTGGCTAAGCAGTGTGTATATAGTTTAGTTTACAGGGACGTGGGAGATGCCAGACAGAGGGTTTACACATTTCTCTTTTGTGAGAAAGTCCAGCTGTATTTTCTCCATTTAAGTCACATAATGTTGATGCTAACCTCTTTTCCTAGCATGCAGGGAAATGCAAACATTCCCTTTTAATCAGCTGTCTGTCTTGCCTGATTTCAGCATGCCTGTAGGGTCCAATCCCAAGCATGTATAAGCCAGATCTTTAAAAAAATGGGCTGTTCTTTGCTATGAGATGAAAGTTGGGTATTTTTTAATTCTAACCATAAAGACTAATGAACTTTTAAAACTGAAATTAGAGATGTGCACAGCTGTAGAATGCATAAAAATGCAGCTGCTAGTTGTGACTTGATGTCTAGTTCATGCAAATTTTATGTGTTTGTATGTATGTTGTAATGTACTTGTGGTTGCAAGCTCTTGTATACATTTCTGTAATGGTTGATGAGTGTTGATCAGACTTATAAATGTAATTACTACAGTAGCTTTGCTACTTTCAATCCCACCCCACCAAGTATGTCCTCCTGACAGTTTCTGGTCAAGAAATACAACTAGTCAGGACTTGTTTATATTAATGAAGAGAAATTTAATACATGAAAGTCAACTTAGCAATAATCGCTCTTGCCTAGTGATGGGGTCAGGACAGGATGAGACTAAAGTGAATGAAGGAAATGGTTGGTGTGTAGTTTGCTTTGTTTGGGTAAAAGATTTATAAAGTCCAAAGTAGTATATGTGTAACATAATAAAACAAAGTGAAAATGTATAAAAATGATACAAGGAGCATTTGAAAGTCTAAAGTAGGATATAAACATGCTAATAATAATCCTCTTTGATACAGAAGAAATAATCTGACAAAGGCCACAACATTCTCTGCTCCAGTCTTTCTAAAAGAAGGAAATGATATATATTTTTAGTGACTGGACCTAGTATTGTTAACTGCTGAATAACTCATGATCTCCTGAAAACTTTGGGATCAATCTTTAAATAGAATACTACAAACGGGTAGATGAGCCTCGTCAGTCTGGAAAGGCAGCTCATCTAAGAGAAGGAAAACTCTGATCTCAAACCTCCACTGCCTTGTGGCTACATCCAGTTGTGGAAAAGGCTTCAGGAGTCAACCTCGAGGCAAAATCAGGAGCCGGAGTCCCTGAGGCAGTTTGTGGCTGTACACAGTCACGCTCTGGCAACTCCTGCGATGCCGCTGGAACCAACCGTATTGGCTTCTGCCTTTCCATTGGATCATTCCAGCGATGTGGAGAGGGGGGATTTGCTGCATGGGTAACAGCCTATCCTCCATACCTTCTTTACCCTGGCTTCGCGCACTGGAGAGGACACTCCAACTTCGCCATATGGCGTCGGCACAACACGGGAAGCAGCAGTTACCGGTTATAAGTCTTCGCTCGATTGGCGTAGAGCGTGACGCCAGGGGCTGCTTCCGACGGTGGGAGAGATCATTGCATCTCATTGGGCAGCTACCGCCCGCCTTAAGCTGGGCAGTCCTCAGCCAGTAAGGTGTTGCCTCGCCACGGTCCGTTAACCTCACGGGGTGCGTGGGGTTTAGGGTGAAAACCGACAAGGGGATCGACAACTCTGCACCATGCAATAGAAAACAGAAAACTCCTGCCCTAAAGCTGGGCACCTGGAACATAAGGACAATGACACCTGGTTTCTCTGATGACCTGCAAGAAATAGCTTGCACGCAAAACAGCTGTCATCAACATGGAGCTGAGCAGACTGCAGATGGACATCGTCACCCTTCAAGAGACGAGGCTGCCAGATTCCGGATCTGTCAAGGAGAGAAATTTCTCATTTTTCTGGCAGGGAAAACCACCAAACGAAACCAGGGAACATGGTGTTGGCTTTGCGGTCAGAAATACCCTGCTGAAATCCATCATCCCACCTACTGTGGGAAGTGAAAGAATTTTGTCCCTGCAGCTCCAGTCATCAGCAGGACCTGTCACTCTCATCAGTGCTTATGCACCAACTCTGTCATCTCCAGCAGAAGCCAAAGACAAATTCTATGATGACCTGGCCACCACTATCAAGAAGATCCCTGTAAAAGAGCCATTGTTCATCCTCGGCGATTTCAATGCTAGAGTTGTTGCTGATAACAGTTCGTGGCCCACTTGCTTAGGTCAGTTCGGCATTGGGAAGATGAACGAAAATGGCCAACGCCTGCTAGAGTTTTGCTATCTTCACGGTCTCTGTGTCAGCAACACATTCTTCAACACGAAGCCCCAACATAGAGTCTCCTGGAGACACCCAAGATCAAAGCACTGGCACCAGCTCGACCTGATTCTCACCAGACGCTCCAGCCTTCCCAGCATCAAGATCACGCACAGCTATCAGGGTGCTGCTTGCGACACCGACCATTCCCTGGTGTGCAGCAGAGTGAAACTGCAAACAAAGCGACTGTACCACACGAAAAAGGAAGGAAGACATCGCATTGATACCAGCAAGACCCGGGATCAGAGAAAAGTGGAGGAATTTGCACAAGTGCTTGAGGAATCTCTTCCAGGCCCGGTCGATGCAAACGCATCCAACAGATGGGAACATTTCAAGAATGCCGTTTACAACAACGCCTTGTCCATATTTGGCAAGAAGACCAACAAGACAGCAGACTGGTTTGAAGCCCACTCTGAGGAGTTGACACCAGTCAGCTCAAGCAGCATACAAGGCCTGTCCCAGTGAGCGCAACCTGCAGGTCCTCCGAGCTGCTCACAGCAAAGTCCAGCAGACTGCCAGGAGATGTGCTAACGACTACTGGCTCCAGTTCTGTTCTGAGACACAGATAGCAGCTGACACGGGCAACATCAAGGGGATGTATGATGGTATCAAGCAGGCCCTAGGTCCAACACAGAAGAAAATTGCCCCTCTGAAGTCTGCCAAAGGCGAGGTCATCCAGGATTGGGCGCAGCAGAAGGAACGCTGGGTGCAGTACTACTCTGAGCTATATTCCAGAGAAAATGTAGTCACCGAAGAAGTGCTGAACAACATTGAGTGCCTGCCTGTGCTGGAGGAGCTTGACAGTAAACCAACCCTAGAAGAACTTCACGTGGCCCTGGACTCCCTTGCCTTTGGCAAGGCACCTGGAAAAGACAGCATCCCTGCTGAAGTCCTAAAGTGCTGCAAAGAGATCATCGTCACTGAGCTGCATGAAATCCTCTGTCTCTGCTGGAGAGAGGTGGAGTACCTCAAGACATGAGGGATGCAAACATCATCACGCTGTACAAGAACAAAGGCGACAGGGGTGACTGCAATAACTACCGTGGCATCTCTCTCCTTAGCGTAGTAGGAAAGTTGTTTGCCCGAGTTGCACTAAAGAGGCTCCAGGTACTTGCAGAGAGCGTTTATCCAGAATCACAGTGCGGATTCCGAGCCAACAGGTCCACCACTGATATGGTATTCTCCCTTAGACAACGGCGGAGAAATGCAGGGAACAGCGACAGCCACTCTTTATAGCCTTCATAGATCTCACGAAGGCCTTCAACCTGGTCAGCAGGGATGGCCTCTTCAAGATTCTCCCCAAGATTGGATGTCCACCCAGGCTCCTCAGCATCATCAGATCCTTCCACAAGGACATGAAGGGCACTGTTGTCTTCGATGGCTCCACATCAGACCCCTTTGACATCCGAAGCGGCGTGAAGCAGGGCTGTGTTCTTGCACCAACCTTGTTTGGGATTTTCTTCGCTGTCCTGCTGAAGCATACCTTTGGAACCGCAACAGAAGGCATCTATCTCCGGACCAGATCAGACGGAAAGCTCTTCAACCTCTCCAGACTGAGAGCAAAGTCCAAAGTCCAGCTGAAATGTCTGCGTGACTTCCTCTTTGCCGACGATGCAGCTGTCACTACCCACTCTGCCAAAGATCTCCAGCAGCTCATGGATCGTTTTAGCAAGGCCTGCCAAGATTTTGGACTGACGATTAGCCTGAAGAAAACACAGGTCGTGGTTCAGGATGTGGACTAACCTCCCTGCATTACAATCTGCGCATGAACTGGAGGTTGTGCATGACTTTGTGTACCTTGGCTCAACGATCTCTGACACTCTTTCTCTCAATACTGAGCTAAACAAACGCATCGGTAAAACAGCTACCACGTTTTCCAGACTCACAAAGAGAGTCTGGTCCAACAAGAAGCTGACAGAACATACCAAGATCCAGGTCTACAGAGCTTGCGTCCTGAGTACACTTCTGTACTGCAGCGAGTCATGAACTCTCCGCTCACAACAGGAGAGGAAACTGAACGCTTTTCACGTGCGCTGCCTCCGGCGCATTCTCGGCATCACCTGGCAGGACAAAGTTCCTAACAACACAGTCCTGGAACGTGCTGGAATCCCTAGCATGTATACACTGCTGAAACAGAGACGCCTATGTTGGCTCGGTCATGTTGTGAGAATGGATGATGGCCGGATCCCAAAGGATCTCCTCTATGGAGAACTCGTGCAAGGAAAGCGCCCTACAGGTAGACCACAGCTGTGATACAAGGACATCTACAAGAGGGATCTGAAGGCCTTAGGGATGGACCTCAACAAGTGGGAAACCCTAGCCTCTGAGCGGTCCGCTTGGAGGCAGGCTGTGCAGCATGGCCTTTCCCAGTTTGAAGAGACACTTTGCCAACGGTCTGAGGCAAAGAGGCAAAGAAGGAAGGCCCATAGCCAGGGAGACAGACCAGGGACAGACTGCACTTGCTCCCAGTGTGGAAGGGATTGTCACTCCCGAATTGGCCTTTTCAGCCACACTAGATGATGTTCCAAAACCACCTTTTAGAGCGCGATACCATAGTCTCTCGAGACTGAAGGTTGCCAACAACATTATTAAGCTTTTATAGACAGCAGTTCACTTCATCATGTGCATCAAGCGAAATCTTCAGTGGGCAGATAGGTAGGGGGGCTTGCAAGTGTGTATTCTTTTTCATGAAAGATGGGCATAAGTGGTTGTGGATGTAAAGTCAGTACAGTAGACCCTCAGTATCCATAGGGGATCTGTTCCACGATCCCCTTAGATACCTTATTCCATGGATAATGAAATCCATGACTGGAGGGCCTCCCAGATATGACTTCAGGTTGCGTCCAGGAGGTACTCTGAGGCACTCCAGCTGTGGGCTTGGCATCTGTGGATATTGGAGGATACACTGTACTGGGGTTCTTACTGCTGCCAATAGGACCTGAATATTCTGGCTTCTATCTCTACTGACACTTCAGATGCTGCTGCTGTGGCTTCTGAGCCCACCATTGCTTGCCCACTGAATCTGATATGAGTGTTTGAATACAATAGAACCATAGAAGCCAGACAATAGAAGCATACATGTGATGGTAATCTGTGCCTAAGGTGAGGAGAATAAAGTTGTAGAACTGAAAGCTCCCCAGTTGCCACTGAAGCAGAAGGCTAAGAAATGGAGGAACTTGATACAGTATATCCCCTCCCCTCTCCTGATAACTAACTGAGGCCCACAGGGGACAGAGATGGGGAACAGCAGCCCTTCTGGAATCAGAGGGCCACCCCCCCCCCCAAGCAGAATATGGGTGACCTAGCCTGACCTGAAGGAGCGATCCTCCCTTCCGGCCTCCAAATGAAAGGAAGAGGCACTACAGGGCAAGCACTGCCTGAGGGCAGAACCTAATATGTAAAGATCAGTGTCTGTTCATAGGTTACTTATACAGAAAACAGGAGGACGTAGTGGTTATCTTTTAGAGCCTACACCTTGTTATGTAGTGGATGACTTGTGATACCAAAAGCATGAGATCTGGCTGATGGGATTTCTCTTCTTCAGGTAACACCTCACTGATGCTGTTCCATAATGGTGGTACTTAATGGCCATTTTATATTAAATGACTCAAATCCAAGCATTTTTAAAGTATTGAGAGTAAAGGGATATATTAATGTTTAAAGGACTGCAAAATCTGATTTGTCTAAAAACGTGCAGGTGAGTAGGACTATAAAATAATATAGTCTAAAAACTATGAGAATCCCATTCCCTGATTAGTGGCACTCTCATCCAATCACAGTTGAAGCTTGTACTATGGTACCTGGACAAGGAGTTGAAAGTTTCATATTCAGGTTTCTGGATTTTGCTTTAAGAGGTATATTCAATGCACTGTGACATAATGGCTATACGTGTTTCTAGAACACTAGAATATAAATATTAGAAATATTTTATATTGTACCTTTGTCTGTGAGGCCTTGGGCACTGATTGGCAGAGTTGCTCTTGTGGTGAAGAATGTTCAGTTGCTCAGGGTACAAAATAGCTTGTGGTCCAGCTTTTGTTCAGAAATGACAAGTTGTCAATTTGTCTGGAGTTAAACCTTACACAGTGACAGGAAGAATGTTGAGAAGAGGTCCTGAAACACAGAGAAGCTAAACATCTACTGGAGGGGTCTAAATGAAGAAAGCTAAATAGGCAGTGGATTGAGAGAGAAGAATGTGAAGGCAGCATAGGTGGGAAATGAAGCTTGGGGAAAAGGGTGTAGGGGACAGATTATGAAGGCAAAAGGCTCTAATCACAAAGAGCTCTGAAGAAACTTCACAAGACTTGCGGTCAGGGACAGCTGTATGCTATGGGGTGAGGGGGGAAAAGTGCTAGGGAGCCTAAGAGGATAACTAAAGAAGATAGGAGAAAATAAGCCTGAAAGGCAGGACTGGAAGAAACAATGGGTGGTAGAGGCATGGAGCTGAAGAAAGGAAAACTTTGCAGGAAAGAAAGTGGATAAACAAAGGGGGTTGGAAACCTGGATACAGTAGGAACATTAGACTGGTAGTCCAGAATGTAGACCTTGTTGGAGGGATTCCATCAGTTGTGGTTTCTACCATAACTGCATCATTACATTCTCTTGTGTCCAGACAACTGTAATGGGGCAATGAGAGCCAAAGAAATGGTGGGGCAGGGCATAGCTGCATTTCAGTTTGATTTGAACTAGCTAACCCTTTTGATTTACCAGCACTGCTGTTCTGTTGTGTTAAACTGATAGGGTACTTGTTATACTTGGTTAGTTTTAAAAAGACAACTATCAAATTGTCTACAGTCTCAAGGGGATGCCTTAACTCTTAAACTTTTCCTTCTGTGAATCCCATCCTTTCCAACCTTTATTCAGACACCCATATCTATCATTCTGTCTTCCTTAATCATACCCTACAAGCTAGTGCCTACAGACAGATAGCACAAAACCTGCAAGACTACATTTTATTTGTGCAGGATACCTGCGTTAATTTGTCTTATGTGTTTTCCAGTATCTGACATTGTTTCTAAAGCAATAGAAGAACAGTTCACTTTTTCAGTTCTTTCAACTTACCGATACTACTGCTTTCCTGAATTTCCTTATTACTGTGATTCCCAATTGTCCTGGAGTTTGGGAGTCGCAGTAAGTTGTGAAAGGAGGAGGGGAATGCAGTGATGCAAGCCCCAGGATCGCGCTGCTGCCAGGGACGCAAGGGACTTTCTTCTACTTACTGGGAGGAGCAGCAGTTTTCCGGTGATTACAGTTTTCCGGTGGTTTCCAGTGGTTACAGGAGCCCTGTGGAAGTCTCTGCAAGGAGCCCTGTGGAAGCCTCTGCAAGGCAAGTTGCAGAGAATCTAAAAATAATTATTGCAACTTTCTTCTGGTTTTGCAGTTGCAAACTGGAGGTGGTTGCGATTGTCATTTTTAGGTTCTTCGTGGCTTGGGGAGCCTTGCAGACGCTTCTGCGGGGCTCCCCACACCCTCAGGAAGCTGCTGCTCCTTCCAGTAAGTAAGAATCCCTTGCACCCCTGGCAGCAGCACAATCCTGGGGATCATGTTGCTGCATTTCTCCCCTCCCCAACCCTTAAAAGGGCAAAGGCAGAGTTCCAAAGGCTGGGGTGTCATGATGCCCCAGTTTGGGAACCTCGAACTTATTACATCCCCAATGTACACTAGAATGGAAAACACCTAGCACCTTCTCAGTTGCAAACTCTATTTCTTTCCTGTGTTCGAAGGGGCTTAGTCCTAGTATGGTGTTCTCATGTAGATCAATTTATATTGATAAGTACTGTTTAGTAGTAGTAGTTGTAGTTGTTGTTTCCGGCATCTCAGCGACCAGAAGGTTCCTGGATGTGAGAATGCTGTAGCTGTCTGATTCACTCCGGATGCTATCAGTCTTGACTGTTTCAGCCAGAATGTCAGTTTTGCTGTAGAGCTGTGTGAAATGCTCCCAAGTGGCTTCCATAATAAACAGCAGCCTACAAACCAGAAGTTGGGGTGGTGAGCCCACTGTGACAGTATATAGAGATTTCTGAATCTAAGTGCTGGGTATTGCAAATTTGACTGAAATTGGGAAGTTCAGAGGTGCACAGCAAATAAAGGCAATGAAAAGGTAATGCTGGCTATATGCACTAGTGAGTGCCTTAGGGCTTTTGTATACAAACAAATGTACACTCTGTGGTGGTATATATAGGCTGCAGAAACATTTCCATGGGATCTTATTAGGGATAATCATTCTTATGATTGACACAAATATTAATAAGGCTGTGCAGCATGGCCTTTCCCAGTTTGAAGAGACACTTGGCCAACAGTCTGAGGCAAAGAGGCAAAGAAGGAAGGCCCATAGCCAGGGAGACAGAACAGGGAGAGACTGCACTTGCTCCCAGTGTGGAAGGGATTGTCACTCCCGAATTGGCCTTTTCAGCCATGCTAGATGCTGTTCCAGAACCACCTTTCAGAGCGCGATACCATAGTGTTTCGAGACTGAAGGTTGCCAACATGACATAATAAAACTACCATTGTTATGCAATCATTTATTACCAGAAACAGTAGTTATGAATGCTTTACAAAAGTGTAAGTATGAATTATACAGAATAGTGGTAACTTTCTAGCCATATGGTGGTATCCCTTTTTATTAATTGAAATGTAAGTTTTTATTAAAGAGGTATTCCTTATTCATCACAGTTCTGACTAGAGCTAAAAACAACTGTTATCCATGCAAATGCTTTTGCTTAAAGGGTAGGTTCTGAGAACTATAAGGATACTTTTTGCCCATTGGCAACCTATTTCAGTTAGACTTCAAAACTGTAAAACTAATGAAATTGGATCGGATCATAATCTGATTTAATTTAGTTTGTTATGCAATAGAAAAACTGTATTTGACAAGTTTAATTTCCTTCTAAAAGTTTAACAGAGATTAGCGAGGTTTATGAATTCATCAAAACTATTAATTTACTTTTTTGTATTTATGTGCCCACCTTTAATTCTAACCAAGTAGATCTAATCAGATCTACTCTTAATTTTCAAGTATATTTTGTATACCTTTTGTATACCCTGTTTGTCTCTGTTTAACAAAAAAAAAACTTCAAAGAAAATGCTGTTAATGCTGCCTTATTCAAGGGTCAAATGGTGTGTAGGTCATAAGAACAGGAGAAAGGCTGTGCTGGATCTGGCCAGAGGCCCATAGAATCCACCACTGTTTGCACATTTGCCAGTTTGATGCCTCGAGGAAGTCCACAAATAAGAGGTGAGGACCAACTCTTCTTCCAGAGTTGCTTCCCTGCAGCTGGTATTCATAGGCTTGCTTCCTGTGAACTTGAAGGTTGCATACCCCATCACCTTTTTTCTATACTAAAAAGCCCCTAATTTTTTAACTTTCCTCACAGAGAATGTGTTCCAGCCCCCTGATAACTTTTTCAGCTCAACATCCTTTTTTGAATTGCTGTTGCAATACCCACAACTCACCAGTGCTCTAGGGCTTTTGAAGACTTAATTATTATATGTACATCTTTAAAAAATCTTGGAGTAGGGATGTATACAAAATAACATGCTGAGATAATTAAAAATGAAAGCTAATCTTCCTTCGTGGCCTATCCAGTACATATGGATAGTCTTGGTGAACCTATGTGGTCAATATTATGCTGTAGTCTAAGGGCAGTCATGTGGCTGGTAGAATGCAGGTAGTTTAGTGGTGCTCCCTGTTACAATAACATCTGTAAAAGTTAGTTGCAAAATTATTTGCCCTTCTTTGGAGATTTTCCTTCCTTTTGCTGAAAGATTCTAATTTACTTTTTTGTTGGCCTTTGTGAGACGTCTCATCATATGAAGATGAGCAGAATTTATGTTGGAATTTCCATAGTCCTTCCTGTGTTTTGCTTTTTTAAAGATTCTAATGAGTGACTCTGGCTTTCCATTCAATTTTTTGTCTGTGCCTGTTAAGAGGAGGTTAATCTCATGGGGAGTGGATTTTTCAGTTAGTCTTAGCAATGATAGTTTGAGAGCTTTCATGTTCAGAAGCTAGCAGTGGCAAAGAAATAGCAGGGATTCTTGTGGCTCTTACCTTTTCATGGTTTTGAAGAGTTAGAAGAAACAGACTTCTGCTTTTTCTTGCTTGAAATGAACACTAGCTCCTGTATAGCAGCATGTTTTGTCTTGACATTGACTAATCAAGAATGATGGTATATAAGTGGGGACAGTGCTTCACTGGTCTTGCTGGAAGGGGCGCCCTCGAACATTCCTGTACTAGAATTGTTACGCACGAGGTGCTACCACTTTCCTGCTTGCACAAGAGAAATTGCTCACTTGCCTCAGGTGAAAGATAAATTATACCTCCAACTCCAGGAGCAGTCTGTATATAGTGTATATGTAGTCAACTGGCAGTGAGACATTACTTACGGCTTTTTTGTATAAATCCTAGGGGCTCTTTCAGTATAAATCTAGTTACACTGGAGATGCTTTTCTGTGAGTGGCTCTTGCACATGTGAGCAGTGACCCTGTAGGTCTTTCAGTATCCTGGTCAGTTTGCTCCCACTCACATTATACATTTAAACATCCCTGTACAGTGGGAGCTGGTAAGGAAAAAGTAACTTTCAGGTAACTAGGGTGATGCTTGGGACTTTAGACTTGGCAGATAGAGACAAATTATATGATGGTAGCATGATAAATTGAAGCCCAGAGCAAACATGCAAAATGCACCTGTGAGTGTAATTCCATGTTGGATTCACAACCATATGTTCACTGCAATTTGAGGGTTCCCTAACAAAAGCTGCCCTAGTCCCTCCTCCTGCACTGCATGCAGGGGAAGAGATATATTGTTTATGCTTAACTTTCTGTCTGCTTAAGTCTTGCAGCCTGTGTTGCAGAATGTTTGGTTGTAGATTTCTGTTCCCCTAAGGCTGTGTTTGAGGGAGCTGTTCAATAGCTATGGCTTTTGTAGTTGGTGTGCTACTGAGGCAGAAAAAGTCATACTTTCCAAATATTCCTCCTCTGTAGCCTGTATGTAGCTAAAGGTGTAATGCTGCAGTTTTCAAACTCCCAAGGAGTTTGTAAGTTCTTGCGGGGGCAGGAGAAGGCAACTGGGGTGGGGGAAGGCAGCAGCACGTTCCACAGGGCTGCCTGATGCTTCACAAGTGAAAGTGGAGGGATCGCACTCCACTTCTGGTTTAGCAGAAGCAGAGCACAATCACTCCACCTTCACTTGTGAAGCTTCAGAGAGCCCTGTGGACAGCTGCACAGTGCTCCCTGCACCCCTGGGAGGCTGCAGGAGGCTCCGGTAAGTGCACCCAAACCTCTGCAGCCCCCCTGAGCAGTGCGATCCTGGGGATCGCACCACTGCCTCCTCCCTGTCTCCGGGCTGCTCCCACCCCTTAAGGGGAAATAGGCCAGGGCCCCCAGGCTGGTGCGTCATGATGCTCCAATCTGAAAAGTTCTGGTATAATGGTATTGTGCAAAGGCATTGGTAACTCTTTTGTACAATAGGATGTGCATGTTGGTTTCTTATGTATGTTCAGTTATCAAATTGGTGATTTGGTCTGGTATGTGTCAGATTGGAGTGACTACTCATCTCAGTTTTCATTTACTACTCATTGTGTTTGGTCAGAGGCCTTGAAGTCCTGAAGCACTAGCTGTTGGTTGCCAAGTATTGATTGGCTTGGACACTGTGCCTGCTAGTTCTCTAATTACATTTTGCTTGCTTGCCATTCAGGATTGAGTGAGGATGAAATAGAAAGTTAGTCAGACGGTAAGCAAATATATGACGTCTGTAGGGATCACAGGGAATTCAGGTGACTAATGGCTAAGGTATGGACAGATGAGCCAGCAGCTGCTGTTGAATCTATTGTGCACTCTCTCTCTTTTGTGCGTGCGTGCGTGCGTGTGTGTGTGTAAAATGTGCCATCACATTGTGACTTTCCTTTCTTGACACTACTGACTATACTTGCAGGGTTGGGAAATACAAAGTTTGCTATATCACGCTGCAGATCTTCTAAAACTAAATTTTATGGAGATAAAGGATGGTTGTTTGCGCCATAACCCTATGTCTAATGTAATATCTAGTGTCTTTCTATACTAAATCGGGTAATGCTTGAACCATATTTGTTAGTATCAAATTGGAGAAATTAAGGGTCAAAGGGGAAGCTAAAAAAGTACATGGTATATATGTACATTGTACCACATTTCCCCCTCTGGCATTAAAAATTCCCTTTGGTATGTAAACAGAATGCTAAAACTGCCTGAGCTTGTTGTTTCAGACTTGTAAATCACCACAGGCAACAGAACAAGTGGTAATGTCCAATAATTGCAACCAGTCAGAGCAGTTTTGTTGAAATGGTGTTTCTTCTTTCTTTTAGTAAGTAACTAACATGAATATTTAGTTGAATAATATTATGAAAATCTTTTCATATCATCTATCTTGTCAAATTTTTGTGTAAGAGGGTAGTTACACAAAAGAGATAATTATTGTAAAATCAATAAAAATTATCACAGTATAACTAAAATCCAACAGTAAATAAACTCCAGCAGCCAGATTAAACAAAAAATAACAGCAGAAACCCTCCTATATTAAACTGGGGCCCAATGGAAAATGGTTCTTTTAGTGATGATATGGAAGGATGCACTGGAAGCAGCCAGGTGGATCTCAGAGGGGAAGAAGTTCACAATTTCAGTATGAGAACAGTGAAGGCCCTGTCCCAGGATATGTTGGGGCAAGTGGGCTATTAACAATTTTCACCACTTAATTGCTTTTGTGTACTTTATTTGCAAGGTTGTAGGGTGTAGGTATGAGAGGAAAGCTCCTTTCCACTCTGTTTTATCACCAGGATACTCAGTTTGAGAGAATTCTGTCTAAGTGCAACCAAATGTGATCAATATTGCTTTGTAATGTGCCTTGAATCTCAGGTTAAGGAACCCACTATGTAGCATTACTCAAAATGGTTGTACTTGAGAACTGCAGTTACTGTTGTAATTGTATAACACTTTTCTATTTGGGTTTAATCTTCCCAGCAGAGGTATCTCAGGAGAAATACAAGCATGATCATCTTTACTGGCATACTCCAAGAGCAATTAAACCATTTCTGATCCAGGGTGATGTAGTGGTTTGGGAGGTGGACTTAGACCTGGAAGATCCAGATTCAAATCCCCCCTCAGCCATGATGCTTCCTGGGTGACCTTGGACCAGTCACTTTCTCTCAGTCTCACCTAACTCACAGGGTTGTTGTGAGGACAAAAGGAGGGGAGCAGCTGTGTATACCACCCTGAGCTCTTTGGAGGAAGGGCAGTATAAAAATGTGAAAAATAAATGTTGCATATGCTGTAGATACTCAAGTATAGTAGGTGAAATTTTTGCCAAGTAATCAAGCTCCAATTCTCACTTTGCCTTATCTCCGGGTCAATCAGAGGGCAGAGCCTTTCAACTCTGAACAGGTTCTTTCTCCAGGCAGGCAGCTGATTAGTTGCTATAGTCACTTTCCTGGGACGTTTCAGCCAAAGTTAACCTTTTATTCCCCTCCGTTCCCTTTTGCTGCTGCAACCCGATTCCCTTTTGCAAAGGCTTTTTGCATTTGGCAGAGGTCTTTTTTTTTTTCAAAACCAGGATGGGATCCCCTTTCCATTTGAAGCAACAATTCCCAGGCTACAATTCAATGCAGCATTATTTAAGAACACCCATGGAAAGCAGTGGGTCTGCTTCTGAGTAAAAAGGATTGCAAATATATGCAGCTGCATCTCTCTGCTGTGAATTGAATTGTACACTCTGTTATGTGTTATGGGTATGTTGTATGTAGAGCTTCTGGCTTAACACACCAGACACCTTGAAGGTAGATTTGATTCATGGTTCTCCTGCAGTGGTTGCCAACCTTTTTCATTTGCATATCCCTTGGCAATAATAAATTGTACCCTTCATATTAGCAAAATGTTTGTAATAATACAAGCCCTCATCTCCTTTCTATGAAAGCCCAGACTTCATGTATTCATCACAGTGTTTTCTCTTTTTATCTGTTTGAGGAACAGAAGACTCTGCCTTTGCACTGTTTTGCACCAGAAGTGTGCTGTGAAATTCTTGGTGATTGATCACTTTCCATATTATGTTTCAGCTTTTTTACTGTGCTGGTTTTCAATCACTGGTTCATAGATGAATTGATTACCAAAAACTAGCTGTTGGTGGGGCTTTCAAAGCCAACTAGCTACCTCCCTTCCTGCCTTGCTGGTCCTTGCAAGGCATTCTGGAGCATGACCTGCCTTTTTCTACCATTATTCCATTCTTTTTCAAGTACCCTAAAGGTCCTCTTGAGTGTCCCTGGGAGTACATGAATACCAGGTTGGGAACCACTGATTTACTAGTATGTAGTTTACAGTGCACTTACTCTAATAATGTTTACAAAAGGTGGTGAAGACCAGAATTTAAAAAGAATAAAAATGTATCTTTTACTATGTTTTTAATAAATTAGAGGCTACAGTTCTTAGGTAACAATTAGTTTAGTCGTAGGTTATTTTTCAGGATCTGGCCTGGGGTAAAATCAGACAAAACTATAGTCAGACACCCCTTTAAGTTTAACCCCCGACTTATCCGAGGGTCATAGAAAATTCCATGATTGTTGGCTCAAAATCCTGCCTTTGACTTATCTGTGGGGTTGACTTATAGGTGAGTATCTGCAGTACTCATCAGAGATCAAATGTGTACACCTGTGGGCTGGGCAGAAATGGGTTTAAAGGCTCCCATGTTCAACACACCTCCAACAGATACTTTTGGAGCATGTAGATACTGCAGATGCAGTAAGCTGTAAAATAATATATGTCCTTTTCAGTTGGGAACTGGAGGCTTTTCTTTGTGTGTGTGACATTTTTATATTTATATTTATAACTCTATTTTCATGTTCATGAAGGGAAATAGTAAGCCATGAATCTTGCATCACTGCATTGGCCAGAAAGTATGCCTTCTCTTTCCAATCTCTTGCATTTGTGGTATGCAGCAGAATATGAAAGAAAAATGTGGAATATAACTTATAGAATCCCTGAACCTTCATTGTTTAATTTGAAAGTTTTCAGGCTACATAACTGCAAAGAAATATTGAACACATGTTAACTACCTATTTGGAGAAAGTGCTGATGGGATCTAAGTAGGTGGAGGACTGATATGGCATGAAAACTCCCCCGGCTCTCTATGTTGAGCAAAGGTGATCTCATTATGCAGGTCTTTGGAACATCAACCCCGTTTGAATGGAATACCACTTATGACCTTACCAGAGGTTTTTGGGAAGGTTGGTGGTTACCACAAGTAATGGCAGGCTACTTTTATTTAAAAGTTTATCCCCAGAACCTTTAGTGCAAGGAGAAAAGTCATGATGAATGTTGCAATCTTATTTATTGCTATATATTTTTCATTTTTTTATAACAGTTGAAATGGATCTGGTTAAAAATCAGGAATAAAAATTGACTTGAGAGGGGGAATAACCCAAGGAAGTCTACAGACTTTCACCTGACTATGTAACTTTGGTCATCAAAGTTGACCTTGGACTGCAACTGGTACAAAAGTGGACCTTCGCCTATGCCAGCAATTTTCAGCCAGTGTGCCAAGACACTGGTGTTCTGAAAATGGCCTGCAGGCATGACATGGGAATCTGGGGGAAGGTCATACTTTAATAGGGTCATTGGGGATGTGAGCCCCCTACCGGCAGTGTGGTGTGACTTAACAAATTTAGTGTCTTCTCAGTGTGCCCCAAAATGAAAAATGTTGAAAATTGCTGACCTATACAGTATTTCAAATTGAATTAATAACCTGTAATACAAAGCAGGGCCTGCACATAAGTGTCTGTGTATGTAGGACCCAGTTCTTACATACTGGGTGGGGGTGGGGGTTGTGGGTGTGTGCGTGTATATATAAGTAAATGAGGGCAAGGGGAGGGATGCAGCTTATTTACCTCTCCCACTGCATGGGAGAGTTTAAAGATTGTACCCATAGTCAAAATTAGTAGGATGCTAGTTGAATTAGCTTGTTAAAATTGTGTAAGACAGCGCTTGAGCACCAAATGAAGCTGTTAAAACAACTTTTTATTGCTGGCAGTCGCTTAATAAACAATTTAAATGCCAAATATAGATATAGCCTCAAACCATCTTCATTTCATAATATGCACATTGATGCTGGAGATAAAACTAACTCCAGCATGCTTTAATTCTTCCTTCAACTAAAAATGTAATGTGGTTTGTCAAGTGGAATTTGGAGAGGAGTGAGGAAGTTCAGAGTTGAAGGCAGATGTTAGGTAGATTAGTGTAACAGAAATAAAATTGTATTGCCCCCAGCTATAGTTGAAAAGCCCCCACTTAAAACTAAACAATTAACAGCACATGAACACAGTGCATGCAAGGGCAAAAAAATCCTAAAGCAGCAAGATATAGAATAGATAGAATGGGAAATGATGCATTTACTACTGCTGTTCAGCCAAGGAAAGAAGCTCAGTTAAATGCTTCAGGGAGATCAGGCTGCATGCACCACTGAGCAATCTTAACAAAGGTGCTGGTCATGTGTAATTTTAAAGCATGCGGATAGAAACTCTAAGACCAAGCCAATTTTAAAGTGCTGAGTTTCAAGTGCTGTTTACCTTTTAAGTTTCTTCCTTCCTCCCCCTCCCCTTTCAGCCAAGGCTGAAGAGAGAAAAGTGAAGTGTAGCCTTAATCCAAATCTGAAATGTAAATAGAATGGTGTGAAATCCTTAAATGGGCAAAGGCCTGTCTTGCTGTCTACCATCCTGTTTTCCCTCAGTGTTTTTCCAACTGGTGGCTCACTGCCAGCTTCCACATTAATAATGCATTGCTTTTTTTTAATGGTGCTCCCTTTACAGCATCCCCTTCAGCTGCTGAGTCAGAGAAGATTCTTATAGTAGCAATCTTCAAAACAGCAGAAAGCAGTGAAATCCCCCTGCAATGCTGAAGTCTGTCACTTATTTAGGCACATTTACTCTGCAGGAAAATCTTTTTTAGAGATACTCTGGCTTGCAGATCCACAAAGAATTGAAATTGTTTTGCCAGCTGATAATTATAGACTTCTACCCAAAGCTCAGAGTAGATGTCCCTAGCTCATGTCATTTCAAATAGTATGTGACTAAAGAGGAAAACTAAGGATATCTGTAGGCTGCTTCTTAAAGAAACTTTTGCAGGAAAATTGTCTTGTACAATCACACATACTGTTTTCCTGCGTCCGATTTTTTTCAGGGTACCTGAGATTATAGACCTCACTTAACTGTTGAAAGTGACTAAATGGCTTGAAGCATTTAATTGATATCAGGGACGGGACTGTATAACTCAGTGGAAGAACATGTCTGTAGCATTTAGGAAGTATCAGATTCAATCCTTGGCATCTCTAAGAAGGACTGGGGAAAGATCCCTGTCTGAAATTCTGGACAGCTGCTGCAAGTCAAGATAGACCAACAGTTCCCAACATTTTGCCCATGGGCACACATGGAACTACTTGCTCTCCGATTGCTGCTGTTGCCACCTAGTCCACCTAGTAGTTGACTAGGTTTTTGCCTGTTATGCTTGTGTGAATTTGGCGATTGTGGTAGAGATTACATTGGCTGACACAGTAGCAGTGATCCTGCAAGGTAGAAGAAACAGAAATGTTTGAAATGACTGTTTGGAAAGGGAAAAGCTGAATTGGTAGAGGTGTTTGAAAATGTTTTACTCAAAGTAAACCCATTGTGTTCAGTAAGATTTTGACTGTAATTCTATCTTACTTGCATCTCTATGAATTGGTCATCTAGCCAAGGAAACTTCCTGTTGAGAAGTAGCAACTATCTGATGCACTAAAATGTCAGTTATATGAAAACTGATTTTGAGTTACTATCATGTTTATGGTTTCCTTATGGCTTATCATAAACGACTGGAAGAGCACTAGTAAGATTTTTCTGCTCCTACCTGCATTGTTCTACTTCCATTCTACCAGTATTTATGCTGCTACTGATGAATGCTAAGCCCCTTGACAGGAGTGGCTTGGAGCTCCAAGTCCAGCTGCACAGCTCAGAGCAGCTATTTTGATGGTCTGCAGGTGTGCCATGGGAGTTTGGAGCACAGCAGTGGAAAAAAAGTTGCTCAAAGGAACAGGCAGAAGAAAGCAGAGGGACAGATGATTCTTACTACAGATGTTTGCCCTAGAAACAAAGGCACAGAACCCAGAAAAGTCTTCTGGAAGATGGAAGAGACATCCTAAAAGGTGAAGATAATAGATTGGGGGACAGAACTATAGAGTTATAGTAGGAAACAGTGAAACTTAGTAAGGAGAAAGAGCCAAGGCAAGCAGCAGGTAGAGGTTGAAGGAACTGAAAGGCAAAGGGTGGGATCAAGGAGTTCAGTAAGGAAAGGTAGGGAGAGAGATGTGGAAGGGAGCTCATCACACTAGCTGTTGTTGGGTGTCCTGTAATCTTTTCACTTGATTTCTGCATCTGAGGTTGCTGTTGAAGGCAGTAGAGCAGGGCAAGGGGAACACGATGAAAAATGTCTTCCTACAATGATGCCTTCCATACAAAAAAAGAAAAGACTCTCTTTTGTAACACTTTTCTCTCTTTCACATATCCAAATACTTAGGGCTGGCAGACAAAGAATTTTAATGACCTAGCCAGACTTTCACTCCAGGCCAGTTTGTTTTTTATTTTTCTTATTCTACTACATATGTAATGCACTGAAATAACTGATATTGTGCCTTGACAATTTTTGCCCGTTGTCAGTGAGATGAAAAAGGTTGAAAATATCCAACTTAGAGGAAAGACTGGTGCACTCTACCATCCACTGTTGCCAATAGCTGTTAAAAATTGTTTTTCCTGTGGTGAAGTATACTGGAGGCTTTCCTTGTTGCTCACAAATGATTTTATTTTATGTATATTTATATATTAAATGATATTTATTGTATATGATATTTTGACCCTACTTTTCCAGCCTAGTGGGCAGCTCAGAGCAGCTGCAATTGTGACCTGGCAATCACATGGTTAGACACCTAAAACCTTGGCTAAAGAAGCTTCTTTCATATTTATGTTCATGACCATAAATGAAATCTCTCCTTTGGATGTTCCTTTACTTGATATACGGCACCTCTTTGGTGGTGACTAATATAATTTGTACATTAAATGTACAACTATAAATGATAGAAGATAAACCACAAAGCCAAGGCATCAACTCAATATTCATTCAATTTATAGCAGTTATTTTGAATACTTTCAATCATTTGGAACACTTGTTCATCTATTCCACACTTTCTCCTTTGGTACCTCAATACATAGTTAATGTTCTCAGAGACTTAGCAGGGCACTAACAGGATTTAGGTAGCTTATGCTCTGTAAAGATAGGCTTGCTGCCTTATTTTGAAATGAAACAACACTTCTCACTGTTCAAAAATAGCAGCTTTAGATAGTTACGGTGGTGGGTATGGCTGTGTTTTGACAAAGGGGAAAGAAGGGCATTAGTGTGGGGTTTTCTTGAAATTTTTCATGAGGATAGTTTTCAAATACTTAAGCCTGTGGTTCTTGAACTTTTCTGGCTCACGCCCCCCCGATCCTTGTAGCCATTGGCCACGGCTCCCCATTACAACACCTTACCTCAGTTACCCCCAAAATGGGGATGAAGGTGTTATAATTATACACTAGAAACAAAAAAACAGCTGCCAGCACTCTGAGGCTGCAATCCTAACCACACTTACCTGAGAGTAAGCCCCATTGAACAAAATAGGAATTACTTCTGAGTAGACCTGGTTAGGCCTGTGCCCTGAGTTTGCTAGCAGCAGACCTGGAGGGTTTTGGAAAGAGGGGGGAAGAAGAGATGAATTTGCTGGGGGAGGGGAAGACTTTGTTTTGTGTGCATCTGCTACTTGCAAACTGAGATCTAGAGACTGTTTGGCTGGAATCCTAACCCCACTTTCCTGGGAGTAAGTCCCATTGAACACAATATGACTTACTTCTGAGTAGACCTAGCTAGGATTGTGCCTTTTGTCTTACAATAGCAGCCAACAGAGTACCCCGCCCCCCAAAAGGAGGCAGGAGGAAAAAGGGGATGGCTGAAAAAAATGGGGATTTTTATTTTTAATCAGTTTTTGGAGACAAAGCCATCAAGAGTGGCTTTTTTCTTTTTTGAAGGGGGAGGAAAAAGAAAAAGGTGAAGATCCTGGGTTAAGCTGACACAGACCCCATGCTTATGAAGGTCTACTCAGAAGGTCTATGAAGGTCTACCCATTTGAGTCAATGGGGCTTACTCCCAGGAAAGTGTGGAAAGGAGTGCAGCCACATACAGCAAGATTACAACTCACCCCAAAGTAGATGGGGGCTGCTCCCACACATACACCCATCATGCAGATGCCACCCCTGTTCCCCCCAGGCAAGACAGAGATGCAGGCTGGGGCATTTGGACACCCCCCACTAAGAGCAGGCTGGCTCCCTCCTTAGCTGAGCTGCTTGTGTTGCTGGCTCCCTTCTTAGCTGAGCTGCAAACTCTACCCTCCCAGTTTGAAGCCTCTTCTCCTCTCCTCCAGCCTTGACCAATGCCAGGATGCCCAGGGTGAGGGGCACACTGGGAAATGTAGTCCTTGGGGCGAGGTTGCACATGGAAAGAACTCCATGAGATGCAGCACCTCTACCTGCCCAGCCAGCCTTCTCTCCCACCTCCCCCACCATGTTTCACATGCCCTCCCAGCCTCATGCTACCCCACCCACCTCGTTCACAGCTGCAGAAAAGCAGCAAGTCAGCAGGCAGCATGTGCAGCAGAGCAGCCCAGCCTCTCTCCTCGAGATGCCTGTTGACACCCCCCCAGGCTAGCCACGCCTCACCAGGGAGGCAGGACGCACAGATTGAATACCTCAGACTTAAGCCATTACCGATACAGGGATCAAAATAACATAGCATGGTTTTCTTTTGATATCTGTATCAGGGGCTTAAACTATGAGAGATTTCACTGAATACTTTTGGAAGGGATATCTGAACAAATGCAACAAAATGTTGCACTTACACCATGATGGGAGAATAGGACTATTAGCTTAATGAAAGAATAAGACCAACAGACTTTAGAAGTATAGCAAACTGCATGAGCTGAGCTCTTTGCAGGTCAATTGGCAACTTACTTTGTGGTCTTTCTATCACCTGCCATTATCTGAAGGGGGAAATGGAAGCCTAGAAAACAGCCTCCCTGCTTGGGGGGAGGGGGAAGCCCAGCAACTGTTCAGTTTAGCTGTAAGGAACCTGTGCTGCTCTTAAATGTCAAGACAAATGATCTGGGAATGTTCTAGGACCTCAAGAACACAAAAGAAGCATAGATATGACCATAAGAAAACACTTATCTTGATTTGCTGGGCTACCCCTCATTGTTCCTTGAATGCAACATTATCGTTTACAGCTGATTACAGTTTATTTTTTTCTGAAAGATTTCAGTCCCACTGAAGTACAAAGGGTAGTAAAACAAAACACCCTATTTTGCAGTAGAGGTCCAGACCCCACAACCACGTGTTTGGAATCCAGGGTTTTAACTAACCACAGGTTCCGAACCTGCAGTGGAAACTGGACCTGATCTCCCTTTCACCACCGATTATGTTTTCTGGTGGTGTCCAGGAGCCTTTCCAAGGCCTGTAAAGGCCGCGTGCAGGTCTTTTGCACATAATGTGCAGGCCAACTGTACTTGCTCATTACCTGAAGCATGTGACTGTTCCCTCCAGAAGAATGACTTGCCCTGTCTACTCTTCAAGGTACTCTGTGACTTGACTGATTTTTTTTAAAATTCTCATATGATTTTAGTTGTAATAGGTAGGAGTCAAAAAGTTGCAAGACTAGCTATGGGTGCTCCCAAAAGAGGCTTTGTCCTTCTTTCTCAGACTACAGGAAGTTAGCAGTTGGTGTTCTGGAGGTCTGCTATTCAAGTAGCAGGGTCCAACCCATGCCTAAAGTACTACTTTGGAGCTTTGCTGTAATGTAAAATGAGCAGTGAATACAGCCCAGCTGAAATTCAGTTCAGGCGAAGTACTTTGTAATTAAGCTGAATTACTTCACGAGGTTCAGTTGGTTCAAATCAAAGTACTTCTGGATTAAGGGACCTGTAGTTTTCAAGATTGCTACCAGGACTAACTACCATTTCATATGAGCCAGTTCAAATTAAACACCCGCTTGTTAAATATAGTATGTGACTAATCCAAGTGGTGACTTCCAGGCGTATAGAAATACTGAGTGTGAGTTGTGCCAGTTGTTTTTCTTTAACTTATTGCAGCTAATACTTTCTATGAGTGGAATGAATTGGTATTTTTACCCTTTCTTTCATAATGCGATGTGCACTATGATTTCTGTTCTATTCCAGAAGGGCAAACTTGTAAAATGGATTTTGGGGAATACCGCAACTTGTCAGAACAATTGTATCACTAAGAGGCTTTTGCTTTGAAGTGACCTTGTCTAACTTTTAAATTTGTGCTACTTGCAAGAGGCTTGGCATGATGGATGTCATGTTTTTCCCTAGATTGGATTTCAGAAAAGTGTGTGGGCATGTTTTCTCAGATTTTACATTCTACAAAATTAAGACTTTGATCTCTACATAATAGTTACTTTAGAAGACTACAGAATTGGCAAAATCAGTGACTCAGTTCTTTCCAATATAGATCATACCTGGAATGGGCAATGCAGATTACGTTACTGCAGCTGTTGGTAGAAACATTTGAGTCTTGGCTGCATTAACAAAAAACCAAAGAAATTAAAGGCATTTTACAAAAATTAGAAGTGGTGGTGTGAATTCTAAAGTTCTCTATTTTATGAAAGGTTAATTAAAAGGATTCATAAAACTATTTTACAACCAAGTTTCATAAGAAAAATGATTCAGAAGTAAATATTCAATTATGCAAGCTTCATTCATAACGGGAAGTGGCACAGTCCAGTCAGAACTTTCACCACTTGTTTCCACTGATTGTATAAACTGGCCCTAAGAATTCTAAGGGAGTGGGCAAGATGGAATTTTGTTCGGGGAAATTGGCAGGTGGCCAAAGATGGCCTCAGCCAACAGGAAGAATCAAAAGCTCGAGAAGAGTGGTTCCCACTTTTTAAAAGCACTGGGATCAGCTTTTTAAAATGACACTCCATCAGAACCCACCTAACTTTACATGACTTAAAAAAAAATTCACCTTACCAGCTGCTCAAGGCCCTGTTACATCTTTTTTATTATAGTGAGGGGGCTTGCAGAAGCGTTTGAGCTCTTCATTCATTAGATTTGGACCCTTTTAGTGGTCTTGTATTCCCCTTCACCTGGCGTTCGGTAGGAGTCATGGCATGTTTGCCTACTCATGGGTAAGCACCTACATTTGCCTTTGTTTTGCTTTCCAAATTCATTTTCCTTATAGACTATCAGCTTACAGGAGGGGGACTTCCTTCTCAAATGTGTTTGATGCCTGTGTTCACGGGATCAGGACCATTCTGGTGGTGTTGCGTTCTTCTCTGCCTGCACTTCGAAATGGATGGAGGCATGCTTGCCTGCTCATGAGTAAATGCACATGTGCAGCTCAGTTTCACTTTCCATAGGGCACAGTACATTTTACTTGTAGGCTATCAGCTTGTCATGACTCACCAACAATCATGTCCCAACTCCACTGTCTGGGAGACATTGCTCTAGAACAGGGTTGCCCAAACCCTGGCCCTGGGGCCACTTGCAGCCCTCAAGGCCTCTCAATGTGGCCCTCAGGGAGCCCCCAGTCTCCAATGAGCCTCTGGTCCTCTGGAGACTTGCTGGAGCCCATGCTGGCCCAATACAACTGTTCTCAGGATGAGGACGACTGTTTGACCTCTCACCTGAGTTGTGGGATGAGGGCTACCTCCACTGCTTGCTTTTTCATGCCTGTGATGCAGTAGTGGCAGCAAAGGCCAGCCTTGCTTTGTGCAAGGCCTTTTATAGGCCTTGAGCTATCGAAAGACCTTCATTCATATAGGTTCATCTTTAATATATTCATCTATGTAAACTTATGTAAATTTATTCAAATTTTAAATGTAAATTAATTCTTTTTCCACGGCCCCCAACATGGTGTCAGAGAGCTGATGTGGCCCTCCTGCCAAAACCTTTGGACACCCCTGCTCTAGAAAGAGCTTTAAGAAACCTCCCAGGTTGAGTCCCAATCAGTTTGAAAAAGGATTTGGAGAGTAAGAAAGAAGGTGTAATGGTCTAGTTGCTGTTCTTACTCTTTGTATAGTCTGTGTTTCTCTTCTCCTCTTTGCCCCTCTGGTTTGCTTAACATCTGGATCCAATGTATTCATGTCATCATCCCCCTTCACTAAATGTATTGTCTGCTTTTCCACTCAAGCAGAAGGGTAAGATTTGTATTGGCAGAGGATGTCCACAAAACTGTGAAGTCCCTGGATTTTACCTGCTTTTAATGGCTATTGTATTCTAACCCTATTCATGGTCTGGAGTGCTTTGTTTAAAGCCTTTTCTGCCCCATGTTGCATATATGCAACGGGGATCAAATGTGGACTGGGCAGAAATGGGTTAAGCATTCAGAAAGCAGCATTATAATCAGCATGAAACCTGACTGAGGTACACCTGGCCACTAAGGAGACTGCTGAATGTAAATGGTAATTTCTTGAGAAAGCAAAGGAGTCCAAACCAATTAAGAAGGCTCTGAGTGAGTAGAATGGTGTAAAAGCACACTCAAAGACAAATTAAAGTGTGAACTTTGAGGCAAAAGCTCAAACTGGCAAGGGAGTTTAGCAGTGAAGACAAGAATGCTAAATATGTTGTGGAAGCCATCTTTCTTAGACTGAGCAGGTGTCACAGCAAGTGTTGTCATTATAATGACTGAGCAACACAGCAAGTCCTACTCTTGAATGTTAATCAAATTTTTTAATGTGTACTGATTTTCAGTGGCAAATGAATGTTAGTTTTGAGAACTTTCCTAGTCTTGTTTCTCAAGGCCTTGTAGAATGACGATCCTGATTATATAAGAATTTTTTAGCTCTAAATGTTTGTTGTAGTTATTTGCATGTAAAATTTAATGCAGATGCTTCAGTTCTGTTATGAACCGAACCAAAAGACTATGTTATAACCATATAACCTAACCTTATATAGGTATAATTAACTTACTCATATAACACTAACCTTTAGCTTAGGAAAAGCTAAGCAGGGTCAGGCCTGGTTAGTACTTGGATGGAAGACCGCCTGGGAATACTGGGTGCTGTAGGCTTATACGTACCATAGTCTTTCGAGACTGAAGGTTGCCAACCAGTGCCTACAGCACCTGGTTATAACATAGTCTTTTGAGCCTGAAGGTTGCCAACCTCGTTTAGGAAAGTACAGTACTTCCCAAACTGAGTTCTTGAGATGAAATGGAGTAGATTTGGTCTTGCAATTTAAGTGTGTTGTGTACTTTGTTTATGTGATAGGATGTGTATGTGTGTATTTGAAATAAATAAAAGCCAAATACATAATCAATACATGGATGCCATTTTATCCAGGGTTGCAATGAATCCTCAGCACAGCAGAATTGCTTGTGAATATACAAGCATATTCTAATTGCAATGCTCTGATTTGGGAGAAGTAGGATTTATATAAAACCAGCCAGGCCATAAGTTGTGCCTCATTGACCTTTATAAATGTATGTAGGCCAGGGATTTTACCTGGTTTCCTTGTCTGTGGAAATGTAGTTCAACTTCTTATGTCATTGAATCTTCCAATTGGATGGGGAAGCAAGGGCTCCTGATGTTACTAACTCAAAAGTGTTTATAAATTGGTTTGTCAGAATAGGAGCTACATGTGTGTCCTCTCCATGGAGAAGGTCATGATTGGGGGCAGTAGGAGCATACCAATATACTCTATAGCTGTGCTCTCCATGGTTACCTTGTTTGTACAGACAATTCCTGTACCTGCAGAAAGATCTTCTTTTAATTAGGGACAGTGGGCACTGAGCTTTCGCAGCAGTAGAGTGAAATTCTCCTTGGGTGTAGTTTCCCCAGTAGTGGAGTGAAATTCTTCCTGGGTGCAGTGACGGTTGCAGTGATGGTTTGTGCAAACAAATGTTAAGTCATAGAGGACTGTGAGATCAGAGGTAGTCTATCCCTGCTTGAGGAGAGAGTATGTTGCTATAAAGGACACAGTGGAGTGGCCTGTTTTGAAGAAACTCAGACTTGGGGACAAATGTTATCCAACTTTCCATTGCTGATGCAGCTGTGCCAACAGGGTGTATGCTGCATTCTGCTGTGAGGGGTCAGTCACAGACCTCTAATGAAGACATTAGAGACAGAACTTATATGAATGAATTTTATTGAGCTTATTTATAATACACATGAGAACTATAATATAGTTCTCCTATAATATAATAGGCTCCTACCTCATTGCAGGGGTGTAGGAGAAATTTCTTTGGCTGTTTCGAGGCTGCAACCAAAGGCCTCAGCTGTGACTGGTGGACCCTCCCAGTGATACAAGATGGGGTGCAGAGTCTGCAAAGGGGGGGGGGAATCAGTAAAAATTGGGCAAATACTTTGTGTGAGGAAAAATGACACAAAGTTTTGGCCTTTGTCAGTTTTGCCTGGGAGAGCTAGTATGAGTTCTAAAACACCTATAAGTGAAGCTGGAGAATCTCATTCAACAGCCAATAACATTTTGGCTATGATCCAGGATTGAGGAAAAAACTGCCTCAGCAGTCAAAACAAAGATGATTTTCTGCAACTGAAAAATATTAGTCACACATATTCCTAAAAATTCTTAAAGCTTCAAGATCCAGGAAATTTCTGTTTTTAGAGCTGCTGTCAAGGTTTGCACATCTCAACATGTATTTATTCTTGCTGTACCCAAAACAAAATTTTAGTGCAACCTTACAAATCTGCAAAAGTTATTTTGCTGTAAGAATTTTTCCTAGCCCTTCTGCTCAATTAATACAAACCCATTCAGCAAGCATGCTGACTACAAACTTATTGACAGGTGTTCTCAACACCATGCCACAAGTTAGTTGTGCAATAAAAACCTCAATACTATACATTTAGTTTTATTTCAATTCCACTTTTCTACACCAAGATACACTTGAAACAGTGTACAACAATACAATTCAATGACCTTGCATGAACAAAAAGCCATTTCATTATTATTCCCAACTTGTACTTGAGGAAAAGGAATTTCTCCTCTTCCCACAATATACTTCTGGTGTTTTGGAATTTTTGAAACACCACTTTCATTGGAACAACATCAAATGGGTTTAATCTTTCTTGTAGTGTGGTGAAGTTCTTTTCCTGTGTCTTTACCAGGAAGGTATGTGCCCTTGTACCCATTTACTGTCGGTCAGTTTTCTGCCAACACTTGCACAGTCATATAAATGAGGTAAGATTTAAACTCGGTGAAACTTCCCACTTCCTGAGCTGTACTGCTATGTATCTGGGCTTGTCTCTTCAAGTCTGCTAATGAGGGAAGTGGTTCAGGCAGAAATGCAACTGTTCACAATGTCTAAGTGTCCAAACCACAGGCCATTAGAATCTGATTTTCTGTAAATCTGCACACTTACCTACTGACTTGTAACAATTTTTGATATATGTAGATTTATTTGCTTGATGAAGTTCTTTGGATTTTTGTTGTAACCGGTTTATTCAGTATGTTGCTGAAATGGCACTTAAGAGCCAAGGATGAGAAAATGAGGAGTGCTATTGGGTGCAATGTTTAATCAATCTCAAATTATTTAAACTTCAAGTTGTTATGAAGAGATTTGAAGCTATTACAACTAAGCAGAGGCTCTGCTATGTTAATTATAGTCATTTTTGCAATTAGGGTTGGCTGTGGACACCATTAGGCCAGGTAGACCTACACAAAGCTTATTTAATCCACTTACATATGCTATAAATGAAGGAACAATTATTTTTAGACTAAAATCCTATACAATGTACTTTGGAGTAAGTGCCATTGAATTTAATTAGACTTACTTCTGAGTAGACATACATGAGATTACAGAGTAAATATAATATGATGGTGTGCCATTGCAGAGTAAGTGTAAGTTGAGACCTTTTCAATCAATAAATTTAGCTTCTGAGGGTATCTTTTGGTCTATTTCTAATAATGGAAGAAATTTTCATATGAACATTTTAAGATTGTTGCTAATATCTCTGTGCTGAGTCTTATAAGCATTTTGTTAGCTCCTCAGCTATTCTGTTATAAGCTGGAAATAGATCTGCTCTACTTCTGACCTGCAGAGGTAGACTTTGGATTACTGCAGATTGCCAACTCTGTTGCACAGGAATAAAACATTAACCTGTAACTTTCAAAGCTAAAGGTGAAACATCCATTGCTTTCTGCAAGTATGGCATTTGATCTATATTCAAGATGCTTGAGACTTATTGCTTGCTGCCAAATGTGTATCAGTTGTAAAGATAATCGGTCAACAGAAAGCTGGAATATCATACACATGCCTATCTCTACTCAGAAAACAATCTCTTATACCTGTAGCTTGAATCTCATGTCCATTTCATACATGTGAAACAGTTTCACATTTGCTGTAGCACATTACTTACAAGTCTGAAAATAGGACAAGCTGTGTATTGTGTCTATTAAAGGCATCTCCATTCATGTGAACACACAGTCAGATCATTGGTCTATTCCTTTGGCTCTCAAACTGGGTCTGTGGCCCACCCATAACAATGTGGTGGTTCACAAAACTGACAGGATAGACTACTCTATGTGCATCAAGGATTGAACAACCTACAGGGGTCGGGAGCATCACTGCCCAATCACCATTATAACCACACAGGCTTAAATTGCAGGTAAAGTTTTTAGGTGGGTCCCAATGCTAACAGGTTTGAGAACCATTGGTATATCCTTCCCCCATATGATCTTTCTGAGATCTTGCCCTGCTGTATGAGATCCTTTTAATTGGAGATAGTCTTTCTAGATGTGGAATTTCACTATCGCACTTCAAACCTAGGATGGTTTCTTGATACAGAAACCATCTTTCTCTTGCAGCATGAAAAAAACTCTTATCAGTAATGTATATTCTAAGAGCAAATGGCTGACAACCCACTAATATTACTAGTCCATATTTTTGGTGCAAAACTTGAATTGATATTCCATTCAAGCTGATGAGAGTTCGGTGGGGGTTTGAGGCCAGCTGACCACTGACCGAAAAGAAAGGTGGCTTCTGTCATAGATCTACAGGTAGGAAACAGAAGAACTTTCCTGATCAGGCCAAGGGCCTGTCTAGTTCAGCTTCTGGTATCTGGCATGCTCCCAGATAAATCTGGTGGTCCAGTGTAAGACAACAAGATAACTTCTATTGCCAATCTCTTACATCTGGCATTCAGAGAGGCTATCTCTAAAACCTGCGGGTTGCATTCAGTCACCATGAGTCAGTTGTCTTTCTCTCCATAAAGCTGTCCAATCCTCTTTTAAAAGCATCTGGGCCAGGTGCCTTCACAACATAAGAACAGCCCCACTGGATCAGGCCGTAGGCCTATCTAGTCCAGCTTCCTGTATCTCACAGCGGCCCCACCAAATGCCCCAGGGAGCACACCTTATAACAAGAGACTTGCATCCTGGTGCCCTCCTTTGCATCTGACATAGACCATTTCTAACATCAGGAGGTTGCACATATATATCATAGCTTGTAACCCGTAATGGATTTTTCCTCCAGAAATTTGTCCAATCCCCTTTTAAAGGCATCCAGGCCAGATGCCGTCACCACATCCTGTGGCAAGGAGTTCCACAGACCAACCACATGCTGAGTAAAGAAATATTTTCTTTTGTCTGTCCTAACTCTTCCAACACTCAATTTTAGTGGATGTCCCCGGTTCTGGTATTATGTGAGAGTGTAAAGAGCATCTCTCTATCCACTTTATCCTTCCCATGCATAATTTTGTATGTCTCAATCATGTCCCCCCTCAGGTGTCTCTTTTCTAGGCTGAAGAGGCCCAAATGCCATAGCCTTTCCTCATAAGGAAGGTGCCCCAGCCCAGCAATCATCTTAGTTGCCCTCTTTTGCACCTTTTCCATTTCCACTATGTCTTTTTTGGGATGCGGCGACCAGAACTGGACACAATACTCCAGATGTGGCCTTACCATCGCTTTGTACAATGGCATTATAATATTAGCTGTTTTGTTCTCAATACCCTTCCTAATGATCCCAAGCATAGAATTGGCCTTCTTCACTGCCGCCGCACATTGGGTCGACACTTTCATTGACTTGTCCACCACCACCCTCAGAACCCATTAGCCTATATGTGAAGTTTTGATTTTTTTACCCCAATGCGCGTGACTTTACACTTACTTACTTTGAAATGCATCTGCCATTTTGCTGCCCATTCTGCCAGTTTGGAGAGATCCTTCTGGAGCTCCTCACAATCACTTCTGGTCTTTACCACACGGAAAAGTTTGGTGTCATCTGCAAACTTAGCCACCTCACTGCTCTACCCTATCTCCAGGTCATTTATGAAGAGGTTGAAGAGCACCCGTCCCAGGACAGATCCTTGGGGCACACCGCTTTTCACCTCTCTCCATTGTGAAAATTGCCCATTGACACCCACTCTCTGTTTCCTGGTCTTCAACCAGGTCTCAATGCAGGAGAGGACCTGCCCTCTAATTCCCTGACTGTAGAGTTTTTTCAGTAGCCTTTGGTGAGGGACAGTGTTGAACGCCTTCTGAAAGTCCAGATATATAATTTCCATGGGTTCTCCCGCATCCACATGCCTGTTGACCTTTTCAAAGAATTCTATAAGGTTTGTGAGGCAAGACTTACCCTTAAAGAAGCCATGCTGATTCTCCCTCAGCAAGGCCTGTTCATCTATGTGTATTGAGATTCTATCTTTGATGAGGCATTCCACAATCTTACCTGGTATAGATGTTAAGCTGCCTGGCCTATAGTTTCCCGGGTCCCCCCTCTTTCCCTTTTTAAAGATCGGCGTGACATTTGCTATCCTCCAATCCTCTGGTACTGTGGCCGTTTTGAGGGACAAGTTGCATATTTTAGTCAAGAGATCAGCAACTTCATTCTTCAATTCCTTAATAACTCTTGGGTGGATGCCATCAGGGCCTGGTGACTTATTGATCTTTAATTTATCAATGAGGTCTGAAACATCTTCTCTTTTAACCTCTATCTGACTTAATTGCTTGGTCAGGAGGGGCTGTTCGGGCTGCAGTATCTGCCCGAGGTCTTTTGCCATGAAGACAGATGCAAGGAACTCATTCAATTGCTCTGCCATCTCTAAGTCTCCTTTTATCTCCCCTTTCCCTCCCTCACCATCCAGAGGGCCAACCGCTTTTCTGGCAGGTTTCCTGCTTCTAACATATTTGAAGAAAAGCTTTTCTTATTCCCCTTAATGTTGCTGGCCATGTGTTCCTCATAGTCTCTCTTGGCCTCCTGTATCACCTTCTTACACTTATTTTTGCCACAGTTTATGTTCCTTTTTATTCTCCTCATTAGGGCAAGATTTCCATTTACGGAAGGAAGCTTCCTTGCCCTTTTGGCCTCTCTAACTTGGCTGATTAGCCATGCTGGCACCCTCCTGGACTTAGTTGAGCCCACACTTCCACTGGGCCTCTATTACTGTTGATTTGGGCAACCTCCATGCTCTCTGTAGAGACTGGACTCTTTTTACCTTCCCTTTCAACCTCCTTCTAACCAGCCTCCTCATTTGAGGGAAGTCTACTTGTTGGAAGTGAAGGGTTTTTGTGAGATTTGCCTGGTATTCTTCCCCCGACGTGCATGTTGAAACGGATCGCAGCATGATCACTATTCCCCAATGGCTCAGTAACATTGACATCTCTAACCAGGTCCTGAGTACCGCACAATATTAAATCCAGAGTCACCTGTCCTTTGGTGACCTGTCTATATGATGCTAACATCATACAGCAAGGAGTTCCACTGGTAAATTATGCAGTGAGTAAACAAATCTTTTTGTCTAAGTTGCCCACCCGCGGTTTGAGTGGTTATGTTGTGTAAGAAGGAAAAGAACTTCTCTTAGTCAGTCTCATACATTTTATGTCACAATCATGTCTCAATTAGTGGCTTTCTTTCTAGATGGAGGCACACAAAATAATATAACCTTTCCTCAGAAGAGGTGGCCCATTCCACTATCGTTTTGGTCACTCTCTTCTATACTTTTTTTACTTCCACTATATCATTTTTGAGATGTGGTAACCAGAGCTGTACACATTACTCCAGCTGTGACTTTATGTCAATTTGTACAATGGCATATTAAAATTAATCACATTCCCTTTTTTAATGATCCTGAGCATGGAAATGGCTTTCACAGCTGCTTCACACTGGATCAATGCTTTTATCAAGCTGTCAATCACTACCCCAAGATCTCTCCTGATCCATCACAGACAACTCAGAATCCTTCAGCATATATGTGAAATTATTTCTAGTCCCAGTGAGCATCACTTTACACATCCTTACATTGAAATAAGTGCATCTGGGTGGGTTTTTTGTTAGTGCTGATAAAGTGCCACTCAGTTTAATCTATATATATTGGGGGGGGGGGCTGTACAGGTTCAGGTGTTTAAACATTCTTCACTAAATTTGGATGGGATCATACGTCCAGTTGCTTTAATCTACTGAGCTAAAGCCCATTAATCTGTATAAAAATATTATCCCTTTTGCTGGTAGATAATCTAATTTGGAAGTTTATCAAATGTAATCCAAACAATGATATTGTTCAGGTTGGGCATGATGAAATTCTTCTGTGTTTTTGGAGTCAGTGGTTGCAAATCTTGTATTCTGATATATAGGTTTGTAGGAAGCAAGAATAGCCATAGTTTGTGAAATGCAAGGAGTATGAAGTCCCATTCTGTTACAATAATAGTATTAAGCAGTATTTTGTTGGAGCTAAATGTTTCCAAATGTTGTTTTTTTCCTGACTGTATAGCTTACACAAATATAACAGGTATATTCCTTTTCTGACAACTTCATTGCTGTTGCTGTGTGAGGGGTACTGCAGTTGTCAGCCCCAAGTCATACGCTCCTTGAACTGTGGTGTTTGTTTTTCCTTATTTGGAAAACCAAGTATTGAGGAATCCTCTTGATGAGGGTATCAAAATCATAAAATGGACCAAATAGCGTTCATGGCTCCTGTTGAAGGCCGGAAGTGAAGTCATTAAGCAGGGGATGACTAGAAATAAGCACTTTGTTATCACCTAATAATTGATTAACTGGAAATGACAGGTCAAGAAAAAACATGCAAATCTTGATCAGTCACAGTTTCTACAAGTTATCAACTTGTTTTATCACAGAAGGCAAATGCTACCTTGTGATGTATTAGATGCAACAACTTCCAGGTTAGGGGAATATATTGAAAGTGGGTACTGTTATACTGTTATTAATGCATATGTCTGAAAATGCTCCTTGAAATTTTGGAAATGCAGTCCCATAATCTGGACTATTAAATAACTGAGGCTGCAGTATTTGTTCTAATGGCAAGAGTGATTATTAGCTGTTCTTTAGAGCAGGGGTCTCCAAACATTTTGGCCAGAGGGCCACATGAAATATCTGGTGCAGTGCTGAGGGCCGGAAAAAATTTAAATATAAAATTTAAATAAATAAATTAGAGCTGGAACTTAGATGAATGAGTGGGACCATTCACTCAGCCTCTCCAGCAGTCAGAACACCCTCCAGATGCAATCAGAGCATAGCTCTGGTCATGTTCAGTCAAGTGGGCCAGAGGCTTTCAGGGGACAAGAGGCTTGCAGCGGGCTGGATAGAGGCTCACTGCGGGCAGCATCTGGCCCCTGGGCCGGGGTTTGGAGACCCTTGCTTTAGAGTAAGAATTTCTGAATCTTTGGTCCACAATAATAATTACAGATAATACTGTATTACATATGTTTTTTATTTGAATTTCTTGCATCTGAACCATCCCAACTAACGCTTGCATTACTGAGAAGAGAAGGAAGACTGGAACAGCAGCTAGTGATCAGACACCCTTGTCAGTGTATAGCTGAAGCAATTTTAATTATACACTTGTTCCCTGAGTTATGGACAGCTGTACCAGCCCTTTTGTGCAGGTGAAGTATGTCCTTTAGTGTTACTTTTGTGTAGGCATGATAACATCGGGCCAGGAAGAGAGATTTTTTTACCTACCTAATCTCAACATAACCTGTATGTATGTAGGGGACTTAGAGCCCAATTCTGTGCTCGGTGGCACGGCTCCTCCACCAGACTCCTGCCTGTGCTAGCTCAGTGCTGGCATGGTAGGTGGGGGCCGGGACAGAGGCATTCCGGGGTGGGGTAGGCTGGTGGGGGCAGAGAGAGTGTGGGGGGAAGCATGCGGGGGGTGGGTGGGTGGGCAGGAGGTGTACTGGGGGGAGGGAGGGAGGCGGGTCAGCGGAGCTCCACTGCACTTGTGTAGTGCATCCAAGGCACTTGTGTAGGGCTCCGTGCCCTACATGAATGCCTTTACCTTACTGCCAACCTTTTGGTCGGCGGTAAAGTGAGTAGCCCCATTGCGGAGCTGCTTACCTTACCTGGGAGAAGGGGTAATGTAAGCCTTCTGAGAAACACTGAGAAGCCTTACCTTTTCAGTGCTGCTGGGCCTGGGCGCCTGGGCAGCTCAGGATTGGGGTGCACGTGTACTGGCCTGAATCTTTGAAGGATAGTATGAATATGTGTTGCAGGGGCATAAACATTAGTTGCCTGCCTTTCCACACATTCCTGTACCATATACTACCATACAATGTGTAACTTTGGTGGCTTGAGGGAGCATCTCACTTTCAACTATGCAAAATTGGTTTCTGACTGGTTGCTGGATGCAATTATTGTTTGTCATATGAAACCAGGCAAGTAGGTACTTTGAATTCAGTCATCTTTTTTAGAAAATCAGAACTAGGGTTCTGTAGCCCATGGGAATAAGCCAGGAATGTATAGGACAGCCTTAAAGGTTTACCTTTGGCTTCACAGATCAAAAGGCTGATAATGTGCTTGTATAACTGAGAACATTAAGACCCTCAGTCTTTTTTCCTGGAGCTCAACCAGTCTAATTTGGCAGTTGTGACTAAATGGTTTCTTTACTTGGTGCTTGTATACTGTGATGTTTAAGCCTTGGTGAGGTTGTAAATAATATTGTTACATTTTTAATTAACATAATTATGTGGAAATGCTGTTGTGATAGCACAGAGTGTATTCCTTAAAAACAGAAAAATTCCAACCTGTAAGGCTGGGTGTCTGTACTCTATTTAAATGTGATTCTTCTGTCTCACCACTAGATTGTGTTTTAATAGTGTTTGCACCTAAATTCTCTTGTCAGAGCTTGTGTATTACTTGGGAGCTCCTATCATGCTTGATGAACACTTATATTCCCAAGTAGTAAAGGTAGATTCCCATTACTTTCAGTGTCAGTGTGATTAGAGTTGTGGTCTCCCTTCCCCCCATTTCTGTGGCTATAAACACTACCTTGAAAGATTTTAAAGAATTTGAATTGCAAAGTAATTGTATTACATTTCCAGCCCCCACCCACATACACACACATTACCATGGTTCACAGAGGCATGGAGCTGAAAATATTGACAAAGCATGAAATATCTTCATCAGCCAATTCTTTGTACAGTACATTTAATGAACAAGCCCTTGAATGCTTTCAAGGGCTATATAGTTTCTTACTTTGGTTATTTAACTGTTGTTCATTGTGTGCTTCTCACTTTAAAAAAAATTAAAGCATTTGGACAACTCAGAGCTGCATTGCTTGGATAACATGATTCAGTATGTTTTACAATATGATACAACAAAATGTGGCTGAAATAAAAAAAACACAGTAGGAGAATTGGTAGCAAAAAGTGTAAATAAGTTAAAATTCAATCCTAGCACAACTATGCTTCAAAGTAAAGGCCTGCTAAAATAGGCATGAGTGGAAATCACTCTTGAGAATATCGCCTTCCAGCTTCAGAAGGCAGTCAAGTCTTCAAGAAGTTCTCCCTGATACCGGACAGGCACCCTATCCCTAACTTTCAGTGAGTTACAATATTTGTGCCTGTGTGTAAAAAAAATCTACATATGTTCATGTAGCAATATTTTATTTTTGTGAATTGTTAAGGCTTGTGTATAAGCTGCTGTGTACGTTCAATGCACAGGGTTGAGTTATTTAAATCCTTGCACTGCTTACCGGTTATACTTCCCTCCAGCTCAGATTTTGCATGCAAGAGGAAGTTGGGAGGCATGTATACTGAGGTGTTTCCTGATGTGGCACCCAATGAAGGTTTTTGAGCCTGGGAATGGCAACCCAAATATGTCCCTTTGTTGCATATTGCTTAGGAGTTATGACAGTATGGAGAAGAAAAGGGCTACAGCTTGTCATCGTATACAGGTTGATGTGCTTGTATAAAACAGGAGTAGTTCTAGATTGCTAATATCCAATTTTGTCATAGTTTTCGTTTTGTGTGTGTGTATTTAAAGCTTAGAATGCTGCAGTAGAACATGAGGGCACTAGCCTCAAGTGACCTTTGCTCATTCTGTATAAAGTGGGGGTGTTCAAGGCAAAGTATGAAGCTTTCTGGTAAAGCCTGTATCAACCTTCGTTGCCCAGGATAACAGGCTGCAACAATGTTGCTTCACAAGATACTTCTGTATGTGTTTTACTGTATCTTTCCTGTTTCACATTAATATTTCTGTTCAGCATTTTGCTCTCAACAAGAGTTTATCATTATTTTGAAACATTCCACGGGCTATTTAACTGTTAAAAGATTTTTAAAGCATGTGTCCAGTCTATTCTCTGAAGTTGATTTTTATGAAGGTTCTTCCTTTCACTAGTTAGTTCTTTCACCTTCTAAAGCATTTGTACACTTCTCCAGGAGTTCTAGGCACTGTGAAAACTGTCACTTTCTTGCCATCTGTAAATCAGCATTTTAGTTGGGAGAATCTGAACATACAGCATTGCAGTTAAGACAGAACTGTAATTTTCAGAGACATAGCTGGGGTGTGTGTGTGTGTGTGTGTGTGTGTGTGTGTGTGTGTGGAGAACTCAGTCTGATGTATCACCATTGTGCAATGCATTTCTTCACCTTGCCACATAGTATTCAGGCAGAGAAGTACACAGTACAAGGTCATATCGCATGTGTTATTTTAGGTGTTAAGCAAGTGAAAGATATTGAATTGCAGCACCTCTGTGTCTCCTTGTAATGTCTAGTGCTGCTCTTAGAGTTGTGTGCACATCCTTCTCAGTCCCTTGAGCTCAGCTACCAGTATGAGCAGTTGGGTTGATGGATGACATCTTCCTAACCTTGGACTCCTCAACTATAAGTTGGGTTTCTAGCAGTTTAAATTTGAAGCTGTAAAGGATGAAACAATAAGCACATTTGTTTTCTGCAAAAGTATTGAAAAGACAGTTTTTCCTAAATGCTCCATAGAAATCCAAAGTAAAGAGGGAACTTGGCTATTTTGTGCAAATTTGCTAACTTGTTCTTTTGTATAATTCAGCTTTGTCTAGCTTTGGCAAGAGAGGAGAGGAAAGGAACACATACAAATTTGCTGTCTAAGGCAACCACCTCAGTTGACCTCATTGATGGGCTGGCCCTGCCCTACATTAGCCTTTTCACTCAGGAGTAGGAAGGTCCATCATCTTGCTACTCATCTGAGGCATTGTGAAGCCCTGCAACTAAGCACATCCTTTGCTTCCCTTTCCTGTTCAAGTGCAGCACACTGTCAAAACAGCTGCTTAACAATCCCCAGTCTTCCTCTCAGACTTGCAGCTGGGGAAGGGAAAGGCTTTGGTAGCAAATGACCCTCACCCACTTCTGCTCAAAAACTGGAGGGGGGGGAGGGCTGGGGCTCATTCTGCTCACTAGATTGTGGAACCACAATTGCTCTGTGGGAAGCAGTGAAATTTTGGAAGTTAGAAAGTTAACAAGGCCCTGAAACCTCACCTGCTGACTTGTAGAAATCCTTCTGAAGCCACCTTGGCCACATGTTTACAGTTTAATTTTGAATTTGTAAAGACTAGAAACTCTGGTTTATTTATGGTGAAAGCTCTTCTAATATGAATTTCATACCAGATATACTGTGAGCATATAGTGTGCATGCATGGCTATGATTGTGTTGTGAATATTCCACAAGTTTGCAACAGTCATTAAACAAGTCTTATGCGTTTTTCTTCACTTTCTATATATTTCTTACTGTGTTATACATACAGACTTGTGAAACTATTCTCTTGCATCCAGCTAGTCCATTTCTGTAGACTTGGTCTTTTTTTGCTAACACTGATAGAGCAGCAGAAGCAGTTCCTGAAATCATCAACAAGTATGTTGCAGGTAGATTAATTCTAACTTTTGGTTTCTTGCAGTGAACACCTACCTCTTCATGATGCAAGCCCAAGGCATTATGATTCGTGAAAACATGAGGACGATAGGAGCTCAGGTTTATGAGCAGGTGGTCCGCAGTGCCTATGCCAAGAGGAACAGCAGTGGGAATGACTCAGGTATATCTATAAACCTAAACACCTATAGAAGATAGCCTGGATCTGTGGTCTGATGTATGAATGTATGGATGGGAAATTATCAAATGCATAAAATGCAAAGAGAGATTTCCCTTTCTCTGATGGCCTGAGATGATTGCAAGCTGCACCATTTGGTTGGGAATTGACTTGTAGAAAGATGAAGTAATTATGTTTTTGTTCTGAAAATTTGGTGCTTCTTGACTCTTAAACCCATTTCTACTGAGACAGTGGCTACAGGTTTTGACTTGTGTTTCAACTAGGCAAGGCATTTTGATTCTGGGCATAGTTTCATCATGATATGATGAAAGAATGGGCTTGCAGATACTGAAATAAGAGTTTAGAAGTGGTTCTGTAATTTGTCTCTGATGCAGATGTATCCATCCAGAAACCTGAGATGGCATTTGATACCTTTCAAAATGTATGAAATTATTCTGACTATTCCGTAGTTTAGCTCTCTAAAAAAGCTCTTGACTTTCTTGTGGATAGGCATCTATAGGAGCTAATTGACCATTTCCCACTTCGTTGGTAAATTTCTCATCCAGACTTTGAATAGCAGTTCACAGTTGTTGGCTGACTTTGCTCACCAAGCCACAGTTCTGGTTGCTTCCAAGGCAGCCCCTCCCCACCCCTTGACATGCTCTTGTCTCCTCATTTGGAGTAGAAGAGGCAGCCACAGAATTGAACTACATTTGGCCAGGGAATCCAAGTTATTTGAGTTGATTGTGACCACATTTTCCCTTCTTGTTCCTATTAGAATAGGAAAGCATAGGATTCAGCTTCATTCAGTAGAAGCATCCAGGGCCCCTGCCCTGAGCACAACCAGAGCTCATTTCCTACCCTTGCCAGAGGGTGTTGGCCCCACTCACCATGGAGTGAAGAAGTGAAATATTGTGAACGACTGACATTGATGCTTATCATATTCAGAACAAATATTTAGACAGGATTTACATGGTACACTCACAACATTATGTTGTAGCAGAACATAAGATCTGCATACATCTAGGTTGTTTCTGACTGCAGAAGCAAGTTCACACAAACGCATCCCCAGTTCCAAGCTTCATTTGCGAATGCTAGAAAGGTGCCCATGATCAGTTAAAACAAATAGCAACATATAGGTTTGACTGCATGCTGCTCTTTAATTTCTATAGGGTGGCATAGGTCATTCAGCTTTTGAGCTATGGGATTGCCAGAGACCTATAGTTATGCTTTTATCCATTGCTAAAGTCTAGCAGAAGCCCATCTAGTTTCACATCATTCCTAGGACTGAACAAGTGTGGGAGAGGTAGGTTCATTATGTTTTGCACTGAAAACAAAGGTAGCTGAGCCTTGCTCACTTCAAAAAATGTTTCTACCTTGCATGCCAATATATTTGAAAGTGTTTAGCTATGTAAAATGCTATGAGCAGGAATTATGGTGCTACTATTTTTGTCTATTGTCCATGAGGCAATTGAGCAAATGTTCATTGAAAATCTTTTCTCATTGTTGAGACACAATCCTTGAGTCCCTAGTGATTGCAAAATTCATTTGATCTCATTTGTTTGGTATTGTCCTGTGTGTGTCACTCAAGTTTCCATCTAACTACTCCACCTAGGAGGATGAAAATCCATACAGGTTTCTTTTTTTGGAGAGGGCAGGTGAAGGAACTCTGTAAAACTCAGGCTTCCCTATAAAAATGCTGAGGAGGAGCATGTATTGCCTTTCAGATGTCTCACTGGTTCAGATTACATTGTCAGTCAATTTCTCTTTGACAACTTCATTTGTCCCACATTTCTTAATGCTATTATGTAATATATGAAGGATGTCATTTTCAGCAGCACAGGCAGTTGTCAGAGGGTTCTTTGCAGTTCAGATGTATGGTTCAGTGTTGCTTTATGGAATGGACTAGTATGTCATTCAGCCACATATGACTGAAATATGGACTACCCTTCAACATTTTGCTCGTTCTTATAGAGCAGGAAAGTCCAAAGTTTTTGGTAGGAGAGCCACATTATATCTCTGACATTGTGTTGGCGGCGGCGGTGGGAATTAATTTATATTTTAAATTTGAATAAATTTACATAAATTAATATCCTAGAGGTGGAACTTAAATGAATGAATGAAAATCTTGCAATAGCTCAAGGCCTATAAAAGGCCTTGCACAAAGCAAGGCTGGCCTTTCCTTTGCTGCCGCTACCGCATCACAGATGTGAAACAACAAGTAGTGGCAGGAACCCTCATCCCACAGCTCACGCAAGAGGTCAAACAGTTGTCCTCATGCTGAGAGCAGTTGCGTCGGGCCAGAGTGGGCTCCAACAAATCTCTGGAGGACCAGAGGCTCATTGGAGACTGGGGGCTCCCTGAGGGCCGCATTGAGAGGCTTTGAGGGCCGCAAGTGGCCCCAGGGCCAGGGTTTGGCCACCCTGTTATAGAGAAAAGGACAAATAAGTGAAAGTGTTTGTCAATGGTGGAATTGCAGTGTAATGAATATAAATGGAGTGAAGATGAATGATAGTCATAGATCAATTATTCCCAATCTTTGTTGGAATGCTAGCCCCTTAAGGATGGTAGCAACTGGACTGGGAATCTGTAGTGTTATTAGTACAGCACTTCCATGTTTTGCTGTTGCTGCTGCCAAACACAAGTATAGGTGGAACCTGTGAAAACCCCTCATGGACACAAAATCGTGGATAAGCAAATCAGCTATCTCCATCCTTTAAGCCCTCCAAAGGATACCAGATCCTGGTCACCTCTCAAGGTCTTTCTGAAGCCCACAGATGCAGTGTGCGTACGTGCTAACTCTGTAGGCTTCAGAATGGCCGTTTCGACCAGAAAGATGCTACTTGCAGTTTCCTGAAGCCTCCAGGGCAATGGTTCTCACATATTTAGAACCAGGACCCACTTTTTAGAGTTGAGAATCTGTCAGGACCCACTGGAAGTGATGTCATGACCACAAGTGACATCACCAAGCAGGAAAATTTTTAACAATCCTAGGCTGCAATCCTACCTTCACTTACCCATTTAGTAACATTGCTAAAAGAATATAGATAGTAGCTTGTTAAAAGTACGGTTCTATAACGTTTCCCCAAATGCAGTCACATACCATGGTAGCATCAAGTCTGATCTATTAAAAATATTGAAATGAATAGATCCACAGTTTGAGAAACACTGCTCCAGGGGCTTCTGCAGGCCTCAGAACTCCTTATATGGCATAAAAAGTAACTTCTGGTTTCTCTCAGGAAACTGGAAGCAGTGCTGAAATGGCCATTCTGAAGCCTGCAGAGGCAGCAAGCAGATGCAAGCTGCCTCTGCAGGCTTCAGGAAGCCCTCTGGAGGTGACTGGTCCACAGCTGGGTCCCTTCAGAGAGTTTAGATGGGTTGAGTCTGGCCCAACATGGGTCCAGCCAGGTCTGCAGATGTAAAATCCATGGATAAACTGGATCCTCCTGTAATTTTTTTTTTAAAACCCAGTTTTACTTGTGTTTGGCAGCTGCAGTGAAACTTGGAAGTGCCATACTAACAACACTATGGGTCCCCAGTCAGGTAGCCACTCTCCTTAAGGGGCTAGAGTCCCAACAAAAAATACTCACATCTGCCCTAGGGGATTGCAACCCCCAGGTTGGGAACCACTGCCATAGAAGCCATAGACTGCCATAGAAGCTTGTTCAACCACTGCCATCATAGCTTGTTCTATAATTCTTCCATGACAAGTGTATTATTATTATTATTGAAGTTAATAATGAAGTTAAGGACTAACAGGCCTTGCTGAGGGAGAGTCAGCATGGCTTTTGTAAGGGTAAGTCTTGCCTCACGAAGCTTATAGAATTACTTAATCGAAGGAAGGGAGGAGGATAAAGTGGAAAGCAGGTTTTTCTACTTGTTTAAATTAAACCTATACTTAACCCAGGTTAAACCTAATCTAAGTTAGAACATAACCTAAACAGGTCAGTAAATTGGGACACAGGATCTAGAGAGCAATAAATAATTAAACAAACCCAAATAAAAACTAGCTTGAGGTTACAAAAACAGTCCAGCCTAAGAGAACAGAACTAGGAGGGAAAGGACCTAGGAAGGGCCAATTCCCAACCCATTAAGAGCCCCAGTAGGCTAATCCAAGCAGTCCATTCAGGAGCCTGCAGAGTAGGTCATGCCCATCAGCAGCCATTTGCCTTCCTGAGCTTTTGTAAACTCACCTGGGAAGGCCAGCCCCCTTTCAATCAGGAAGGAAGGAGGGGGGAGGAGCCAGCCAGGAGTATAAAGCTAGGCAGGCCATCGCGTGAGGCTCTCTGCAGACGCGTGTGGCCTCTGGGAACTAAGTGCCAGGTAAGGCACAAGAGTTTAGCATCTGGGCGAGTTCAGCAGCAGGGCGAGGAGGCCAGGGCCCCATACACTGCCCTTCCTCTTCCCTAGAGAAAAGGGCTGCTATCCAGTGTAGGGTTTATAAAAGGACCCCTAAATAAAACAACAACAACAACAACAAAAAAGCTATGCAGTCAGACAGCCAGCAGCAGAGGGGGGGCTATCCAGTGTTCTGCATCGAGTGCCACATGTATGATTATATGCCTCTGGGGCATAAGTCATGGGTGTGTCCTCGGTGCAAGGAGCTCCAGGCTCTCAGGGAACGCGTCCGCTCCCTTGAAGCCTTGGTGGCCGACCTGGAGAAGCACAGGCAGCCAGAGGAGGACCGTGGGGAGACTTCTGGGGACGATCAGGCTTCGTCCCAACCTCAGGCGTGCAGCTCCTCGGCTGCCCGGGTGGGAAGTCTCGGGACTGGAGGACGTCATCCTGGAGAGGAGGGAAACAATCCCCTAGGGGGGATCCCTTCTCCAGGGGATGGGCCCGTATCCGAGCGCACTCGGGATACTCCTCGGCGGGAGGGGGGTCGGGGGCTTCTTGTAGTGGGGGATTCGATTATTAGAAACATAGAGAGGGGGGTTTGCGACGGATGTGAGGACCGCATGGTGACTTGCCTGCCTGGTGCGAAGGTTGCGGACATCACTTCTCGTCTAGACAGGATAGTAGACAGTGCTGGGGGAGAGGTAGCGGCTGTGGTGCATGTCGGCACCAACGACGTGGGCAAGTGTAGCTGGGAGGTCCTGGAGGCCAAATTTAGGCTTTTAGGCAGGAAGCTGAAAGCCAGGACCTCAAAGGTAGCGTTCTCTGAAGTGCTACCTGTTCCACGCGCAGGGCCAGCTAGGCAGGCGGAGATCAGGGGTCTCAATGCGTGGATGAGACGGTGGTGTAGGGAGGAGGGGTTTAGATTCGTTAGGCACTGGGGAACGTTTTGGGACAAGCGGGGCCTGTACAAGAGGGACGGGCTCCATTTGAACCAGAATGGAACCAGACTGCTGGCGCATAACATTAAAAAGGTGGCAGAGCAGCTTTTAAACTGATCCCTGGGGGAAGGCCGACAGGAGCCGAGGGGCATCCGGTTCGGGACTCCTCATCCATATGGGATGAGGATGGGGAGGTTAGAGAACAACTAGACAAAGGCAGGGTAGGAGAAGAAATTGGGAAAGGTAGGGAGATGGGATGTGATAGACGGTTTGGCACAATGAGAGGATGCGGGGACAAAGGAGCGAATAAGCAGCCCATCCTGGGGCATTCCGTGTATAAATGCTTTTATGCGAATGCCCGAAGTCTACGAGCAAAGGTGGGAGAACTGGAATGTCTGGTGACAAGGGAAAATATTGACATAGTGGGCATAACAGAAACCTGGTGGAATGCGGAGAATCAGTGGGATACCGCAATCCCGGGCTATAAACTCTACAGGAGGGACAGGCAGGGGCGTGTTGGAGGTGGGGTGGCCCTTTATGTTAAGGAAGGGATAGAATCCAGCAAAGTAGAGATTGAAGGTGGGTCCGACTCCACCGTAGAATCTCTGTGGGTTAAATTACCAGGCTTGAGCAGCGATGTAATACTGGGGGTGTGCTATCGTCCTCCAGACCAGAAATCTGATGGGGACCTTGAAATGAGGAAACAGATCAGGGAGGTGACAAGGAAGGACAGGGTTGTAATCATGGGGGACTTCAATTATCCTCATATTGACTGGGTCAATTTGTGTTCTGGTCACGATAAGGAAACCGGATTTCTTGACGTGCTAAATGACTGTGGCTTAGATCAGCTAGTCACGGAGCCCACCAGAGGACAGGTGACTCTGGATTTAATTTTGTGCGGTACGCAGGACCTGGTTAGGGATGTAAACGTTACTGAGCCATTGGGGAACAGTGATCATGCTGCGATCCGTTTTGACGTGCACGTTGGGGGAAGAATACCAGGCAAATCTCTAACAAAAACCCTTAACTTCCGACGGGCAGACTTCCCTCAAATGAGGAGGCTGGTTAGAAGGAGGTTGAAAGGGAGGGTAAAAAGAGTCCAATCTCTCCAGAGTGCATGGAGGCTGCTTAAAACAACAGTAATAGAGGCCCAGCAGAGGTGTATACCGCAAAGAAAGAAGGGTTCCACTAAATCCAGGAGAGTGCCCGCATGGCTAACCAGCCAAGTTAGAGAGGCTGTGAAGGGCAAGGAAGCTTCCTTCCGTAAATGGAAGTCTTGCCCTAATGAAGAGAATAAAAAGGAACATAAACTGTGGCAAAAGAAATGTAAGAAGGTGATAGGGGAGGCCAAGCGAGACTATGAGGAACGCATGGCCAGCAACATTAAGGGGAATAATAAAAGCTTCTTCAAATATGTTAGAAGCAGGAAACCCGCCAGAGAAGCGGTTGGCCCTCTGGATGGTGAGGGAGGGAAAGGGGAGATAAAAGGAGACTTAGAGATGGCAGAGAAATTAAATGAGTTCTTTGCATCTGTCTTCACGGCAGAAGACCTCGGGCAGATACCGCTGCCCGAACGGCCCCTCCTGACCGAGGAGTTAAGTCAGATAGAGGTTAAAAGAGAAGATGTTTCAGACCTCATTGATAAATTAAAGATCAATAAGTCACCGGGCCCTGATGGCATACACCCAAGGGTTATTAAGGAATTGAAGAATGAAGTTGCAGATCTCTTGACTAAGGTATGCAACTTGTCCCTCAAAACAGCCATGGTGCCAGAAGATTGGAGGATAGCAAATGTCACGCCTATTTTTAAAAAGGGAAAGAGGGGGGACCCGGGAAACTATAGGCCGGTCAGCCTAACATCTATACCGGGTAAGATGGTGGAATGCCTCATCAAAGATAGGATCTCAAAACACATAGATGAACAGGCCTTGCTGAGGGAGAGTCAGCATGGCTTCTGTAAGGGTAAGTCTTGTCTCACGAACCTTATAGAATTCTTTGAAAAGGTCAACAGGCATGTGGATGCGGGAGAACCCGTGGACATTATATATCTGGACTTTCAGAAGGCGTTTGACACGGTCCCTCACCAAAGGCTACTGAAAAAACTCCACAGTCAGGGAATTAGAGGACAGGTCCTCTCGTGGATTGAGAACTGGTTGGAGGCCAGGAAGCAGAGAGTGGGTGTCAATGGGCAATTTTCACAATGGAGAGAGGTGAAAAGCGGTGTGCCCCAAGGATCTGTCCTGGGACCGGTGCTTTTCAACCTCTTCATAAATGACCTGGAGACAGGGTTGAGCAGTGAAGTGGCTAAGTTTGCAGACGACACCAAACTTTTCCGAGTGGTAAAGACCAGAAGTGATTGTGAGGAGCTCCAGAAGGATCTCTCCAGACTGGCAGAATGGGCAGCAAAATGGCAGATGCGCTTCAATGTCAGTAAGTGTAAAGTCATGCACATTGGGGCAAAAAATCAAAACTTTAGATATAGGCTGATGGGTTCTGAGCTGTCTGTGACAGATCAGGAGAGAGATCTTGGGGTGGTGGTGGACAGGTCGATGAAAGTGTCGACCCAATGTGCGGTGGCAGTGAAGAAGGCCAATTCTATGCTTGGGATCATTAGGAAGGGTATTGAGAACAAAACGGTTAGTATTATAATGCCGTTGTACAAATCGATGGTAAGGCCACACCTGGAGTATTGTGTCCAGTTCTGGTCGCCGCATCTCAAAAAAGACATAGTGGAAATGGAAAAGGTGCAAAAGAGAGCGACTAAGATGATTACGGGGCTGGGGCACCTTCCTTATGAGGAAAGGCTACGGCGTTTGGGCCTCTTCAGCCTAGAAAAGAGACGCTTGAGGGGGGACATGATTGAGACATACAAAATTATGCAGGGGATGGACAGAGTGGATAGGGAGATGCTCTTTACACTCTCACATAATACCAGAACCAGGGGACATCCACTAAAATTGAGTGTTGGGCGGGTTAGGACAGACAAAAGAAAATATTTCTTTACTCAGCGTGTGGTCGGTCTGTGGAACTCCTTGCCACAGGATGTGGTGCTGGCGTCTAGCCTAGACGCCTTTAAAAGGGGATTGGACGAGTTTCTGGAGGAAAAATCCATTATGGGGTACAAGCCATGATGTGTATGCGCAACCTCCTGATTATAGGAATGGGTTAAGTCAGAATGCCAGATGTAGGGGAGGGCACCAGGATGAGGTCTCTTGTTATCTGGTGTGCTCCCTGGGGCATTTGGTGGGCCGCTGTGAGATACAGGAAGCTGGACTAGATGGGCCTATGGCCTGATCCAGTGGGGCTGTTCTTATGTTCTTATGTTCTTATTTGAAAAGGTCAACAGGCATGTGGATGCGGGAGAACCCATGGACATTATATATCTGGACTTTCAGAAGGCGTTTGACACGGTCCCTCACCAAAGGCTACTGAAAAAACTCCACAATCAGGGAATTAGAGGACAGGTCCTCTCGTGGATTGAGAACTGGTTGGAGGCCAGGAAGCAGAGAGTGGGTGTCAATGGGCAATTTTCACAATGGAGAGAGGTGAAAAGCGGTGTGCCCCAAGGATCTGTCCTGGGACCGGTGCTTTTCAACCTCTTCATAAATGACCTGGAGACAGGGTTGAGCAGTGAAGTGGCTAAGTTTGCAGACGACACCAAACTTTTCCGAGTGGTAAAGACCAGAAGTGATTGTGAGGAGCTCCAGAAGGATCTCTCCAGACTGGCAGAATGGGCAGCAAAATGGCAGATGCGCTTCAATGTCAGTAAGTGTAAAGTCATGCACATTGGGGCAAAAAATCAAAACTTTAGATATAGGCTGATGGGTTCTGAGCTGTCTGTGACAGATCAGGAGAGAGATCTTGGGGTGGTGGTGGACAGGTCGATGAAAGTGCCGACCCAATGTGCGGCGGCAGTGAAGAAGGCCAATTCTATGCTTGGGATCATTAGGAAGGGCATTGAGAACAAAACGGCTACTATTATAATGCTGTTGTACAAATCGATGGTAAGGCCACACCTGGAGTACTGTGTCCAGTTCTGGTCGCTGCATCTCAAAAAAGACATAGTGGAAATGGAAAAGGTGGAAAAGAGAGCGACTAAGATGATTACGGGTCTGGGGCACCTTCCTTATGAGGAAAGGCTACAGCGTTTGGGCCTCTTCAGCCTAGAAAAGAGACACTTGAGGGGGGACATGATTGAGACATACAAAATTATGCAGGGAATGAACAGAGTGGATAGGGAGATGCTCTTTACACTCTCACATAATACCAGAACCAGGGGACATCCACTAAAATTGAGTGTTGGGCGGGTTAGGACAGACAAAAGAAAATACTTCTTTACTCAGCGTGTGATCGGTCTGTGGAACTCCTTGCCACAGGATGTGGTGCTGGCGTCTAGCCTAGACATCTTTAAAAGGGGATTGGACGAGTTTCTGGAGGAAAAATCCATTATGGGGTACAAGCCATGATGTGTATGTGCAACCTCCCGATTTTAGAAATGGTCTATGTCAGAATGCGAGATGTAGGGGAGGGCACCAGGATGAGGTCTCTTGTTACCTGGTGTGCTCCCTGGGGCATTTGGTGGGCCGCTGTGAGATACAGGAAGCTGGACTAGATGGGCCTATGGCTGATCCAGTGGGGCTGTTCTTATGTTCGTATGAAGTTTAGCACTTTGCAGTATGTGAAGTGTAAAAATTCTTAACATAACTGTCCTTGGAGCAACCCTGAGAGAGACGTTGTATTCAGGTAGCAGTTTGGTCAAGGATGTCTACTGTCTCTGATAGTTACCTGGGAACTTGAGAACCTGAGATACCTATACAAATGCCATAGTCTTTCCTTGTACAGCTTCCTGATCCTCCCTTCATTTTCCTGTTGGCTTTTGCATGCAGAATTTCCTCATAAGGCAACATGTTGGCCAGTTGAATTATACCTCCTTGTAACCCCACTGCTAATAGAACTGCAGCAGTGAAGTAGAATAGTAAACCTGTAGTACAGGCATTCTCAGTATAAATGTGGCTGAATCTGTGGATTTCTGGGATGCTTCCCTGCACCCTCTGGAGGCAAGGGGGAGCTGTGCTCCCCTTGTCTCTGGAGGGTCTTCTGAGCCTCAAAGAGGCTGCATGCATTCACCCCACAGCCTCTGCAGGCCTCAGAATTGCCATTTAAGCCAAAAACGTCTGGGTTTTTAAAAAACCTGAAGTGACTTTTTTGCTGAAATGGCCATTCTGATGCATGTGGGCAGACCATGCATGACGTCTCTGGGGCTCAGAAGACCCTCCAGAGGTTGTGAGGTGGGGGCCCTCCTGCATGCATGGTTTAGTGAAACCACAAATACAGGGTCCACGGATACATCCCCACAGTGATTATTGTACCAAGAAATCCTCCCAACCAAGTATGTGGTATAGAGAAATTGTAGGCATTTCTGTAATTGTCATGTAAGGGCCTAGGAGTAGAGCAAAATGGCAAATTTATTGTACTACTTGATTTTAATAGGATTTTAATAGGAATTTGTTTATTTAAATATTGCTGTGACAGTAGTAGCAGCTTAAACAGACTCATCCAGACTGTAATGGAGTAGCCTGAACTGTCTTTGTCTGGTTGTAGTTCCATATTGGTCTGCCTTGAACCTGAATATGAATATGTTGCTGCAGTTACTATCCCTTATGGCTACTATCCCTTACGGTTTTTTTGTTAAAAATGCATAAACTCAATCTGCTGCGTTTTTGGTGTTTAAGATATTTTCCAGAAATTAAGAGATTACTTTTCCAGTTAGAAATAATGCTGTGGCTGCATCTGCTGTCACTACACTTCACCTACCCAGTACATTTTTAAAGCGATTATAATTTATTACAATGAACCATTGAAATAAAAGCACATAACACTGCAAATTGCTACTTTAATCAAGAAATTTGGGGGGGAAATAATCACCAAAAATACACCCCTACTTAGGACTGCTGAACTCTGTTTACAGGATGGGTTGGAGTGATGAAGGATGGGTTACTGGAATGTTTGAACAAAAATAGCAGTGCTGTTTCTCTCTGAAACTCTGCATATCTTTATAGATTTTAAATGCTAACTTGGGGGCCTATAACTGCATTACAAGTAAAAAGAAAATATTTGTTGCATAATGCATTGTTTAAATGTGATTATGTAAATATGTGTAATTGGCTAGAAAAAAGTTTTTTGATAGCTAACAGCATATGAGCAAAAGTGGGCATAGGGAAAGTGCCAAGTCAGTAGATATTAGATGGAGGGGAAGTTAAACTGAAGCCCTTTAAGTCCTCCAAATGCCTCCAGAGGGCTTTCTGAAGCCTGCAGTGGCAGCACATGTCCACCTGCTGCTTGTGGATGCAACCCCCCCCCCCCAAAAAAAAAAAAAAAAAAAAACACCACTTCTGTGGAGGTGAAAAAGCCAGGCTGTTCTGAAGCCTGCAGAGGCGGCAGCGGACATGTGCTGCCTCTGTGGGCTTCAGAAAGCCCTCCAGAGATGACCAAATCACAGCTCCAGGTCATGTCTGGCTCCACACAGGTCTGGGGGAACCGTGTTGAGCCAAATATGCGGATGCCAAATCTGTGGATATGGAGCCCCCACCTTTTGAATTTTAGTTCATTAATAATGCAAGCTGTGGCTTAATGAGAAATAAAATGGTATGGAAGGGTTTGTTCATGAGTTTTCTGTGTAGCTCTATAGCTGTGAAGAAATATGCTAAATGTGTTTGGTTAGCAACAGAATATTGCAGGTGAAGGAAATCTACAAATCTGCAAATCCTACAGCCTAAACCATTTTTCCTTTCCTTTTCCCTCTAGATTATCCTCTTGATTTAAACCACAGTGAAACCTTTCTGCAAACCACAACTTTTCTTCCTGAAGATTTTACCTATTTTCCAAATGATACCTGCCCTGAGAGACTCCCTTCTATGAGTAAGTACTGTTGTGATTTGTGGACTTGCACCCCACTTTACACCTTGTAGTTGGTAGCCCATCATAATCTTTGACTTCAGAGCCAGGTGGATGATGGATAGGTAGCTGGAATTTTTTACCTTAGCTATACATTTGAAGTGTATTCCAAGCAATCCTAAGCATTATATTTTGAAGCTCTGCATTCCGCCTATGAAACAAGTGGGCAACAGGGGAGGGCTGAGCATTGGAGCAGGGAGGTGGTGGAAACTATTGCTTTGGTTCTCTTCCATCCCCAGGTGTCAGGCTGTAGCACTGCTTGCTTAACTGTATGCAGTTTTATGAAATTATGTCATTCCTGGTTCTGATTTGGCAACCTGCGGATTTTTGCAACCATGAAGGCTTGGGGAACCAAACCCCTGAGTTTTAAAAGGTCCCAAGTTCTATAACTAGTATAGAGAGTAAAGTATTGCTCACCATTTCCAGTAACCTAGAACAGGGGTGCTCAAACATTTTGACTAGAGGGTCACATCATCTCTCTGACACTGTGTTGGGGGCTGGAAAAAAAAACTTAATTTGCATTTCAAATTTGAATAAATGTATACATAATTTACGTAAATGAATATATTAGAGAACTTGTATGAATTAATTAATTCAAACTAGTTCGTACACACATTCACACTCAGGAAAGTGGAGAACTTCATCCAGTTCTTAAGGACTCTCACTCACACACACACTGGCCATCTTGCCTGCCCCCTTGCCCTCCCTCCCTCAGGTGACATGTTCTGGTGCCTGCCCACATGGCTGCCTACCCACCTACCCAACCACCCTCGGGCGGTTTGTGCTGCAGCCCGCTCGCCTGACCGCCTGCCCACCCATCCACTCTCTCTCCCTCCTTCCCTTGCTCAGCGTGTGCGACAGCCTGGCTGCCTGCCTGTGCACCCACTTGGCTGCCCACCCAACTGCCTGCTTGCCTACCTGTGCAGGTGGCTTGTTCTGCAGCAGCCGCCACCACTGCACGGGAGGGCTGCCCTCAACCGACCAGGCAGGGAAAGATGGGCCCAGCATGCACGCAGGACCTTTTGTAGCGGGAAGTAACGTGAGACCTGCAAGTCTTCCCACTATAAAAGGCCCTGTGCGCCTGCTGGGCTCGTCTTTCCTTTGCTGCCACTGAGCTTCGCAGGTGCAAAACTGAGTGGCAGTGAGGGAAAGTCAGACCCAGAGCTCGGGAGACAGGCCAGTGCGGGCTGCGGTGAGGGCCGGGTGCCCTTTAGAGATGGAGGACCCACCGGGGGCCAAATGAGGACCCCCAGCAGGCCACAAGCGGCCTGCGGGCTGGGGTTTGCACAGCCCTTACCTAGAAGGAAAACTGTTGTATTCTGCACAAACTGAAGCTTCTAATGCTTAACATAAAAGTTTATGGGGTGACTAGCTACTGTGTATGGGGTTCATTTGTGCAATTACATCAACACTGGATACTGTGGCTTAGCTCTGCAATTTGCTTGTTCACTAATGATGACCAGCAGTTACCATCTGCAGGTACCTGCAGACCTAGAAATAAACACAGGTCTATGTGAGATTGCATGTGGTTTCTTCTTTCTCCCTTACCTTTGAGTTAGTGCTTATGGGAAGTGATTTGCTTCTGCCTTGAGCTTCTTGTAGAACAAGGACAAATAAACTAAAGCATTTGTGAATGGTGGAATTGCAGTGTAATGAATGTGAATGGTGTAAAGATTAAAGATACCCATAGGTAGGTATAGAAATTCTGAGGCAAAAGATTTGGAACAAGTTCCCATGCTTGTTGCCCCCGAAGCAAAGTGTATTTGGGGCCTGGCTGCCTGTTAGAAGGCTTCCAACTCTAGACTGGCAAAAGTAGGAAGCCATCTCAGACTTCATTTGCAAGGCCATGATGCTCCTGCATCATATAAACTTGTCATTTCTGCAGTGATTCAGAATTTAAGAAGGGAATGGAAATTGCTTGCTGAAGAACATAATGAGCTAAAGTGTAAAGTTTTCATGTTTTATACAGGTTTTCAGTCACAGTTGGATTTACTTCTACCTTTCTTCTATTTGACTATGTATATAGAGGGCCCTATTGATGTAAATATGAGTGAAATCAGTATGGAGGAGATCCACCAGTTCTTCTCTCAAGACCCTACTATCAGATTAGGAGGCCACTGGAAGCCTAGAGACTGCCTGCCTCGTTGGAAGGTAAGGTGGACAGTGGGAAAGCTGTATCTGTATCATCTCAAAATGCTGCTACTGTTAGTATAACGTTGGGTAAGACAAGGGCTTGTACAAATAAGATATTTGGATGTCTCTCCTTGAAGTCCTCTGAAAGCTCCGACCTTCTTTTTTTCTTTTTAGTGATGGCTTATTCAGTTTTAGTACTACTAAGTGTCCAAGAGCTAGTGTTGTCTGGCCCACAACAGCATGTTTTATGGGCTGTCTAGGGCTCATCTTGCAAATTTTAATGTAGTAAAAGTCATAGCTCTTATAAATCAATGAACCTTGTCCTCTTGGAGCCAAATCCTTCATTTTCAATATACTGATCACATATCCCACCAAGCAATGAAATTTGCCTTTGAAAGGCACATTGGTTTTGAGATGGCTGGTGAAGGAGATGTTCTCTGCTGAAATTTCTCAGAAAAAATTGACTGTTCACAGAAATCATCTCTGACTCTGAAAGTGTTTCTCCATACAAGCCATGTATTCTGGGTTTTATTCGCCTTGGCCATTCCTAGTGTCACATGACATATTGATCAACTGAGACCTGCTAATGTCGTAACTTGGAAAGGATACTCCCTTCCCCAGGCTAGGGATATTATATTGTAATATGTAATTGTTTGCTGCAGCTCAGTTCACTTAGGTCACATTTCATAAGTTGCCCTGCATTCACAGAGAAGCAGATCCTGGTACAGGCACTGTGTCTGCTTGCAAGTGTTCCATTGAGTTTAATGTGGCTTATAAAATTATGCCTGTTTGTAGAGAAAGTTGATAAGAGAACTTTTCTTCCCCCCCCCCCCATATAGTCATAGGAACACTAGAATATGGCCAACCAGTGCCAGTGATAGGAGTTTCAGGGTAAAGAAAAGGAAAGTTTTTAGCAAAATACATAATCTATGGAATTCTCTGCCACAATAGGTGTTGATGGCCACTTACTTAGATGGCTTTAAAAGGAGTTTAGACAAATGCTATATCGATAGATATATGCTACCACCAGCAAGAGTGGTTGGCCACCTACATCTCCTGCTTATGGGCTTCTCACAAGCATCTGGTTGTCTGCTATGACAAATGGGGTGTTAAAACTAGAGTGACCTTTGACTTGATCCAGAAGGGTTCTTCTGTTTCTATGGATCCTGCAACTTCATTTGTTCTTCTGCTGGTTATAGGAAAGAACTTCGAGCTATAGTGACCATTGAACCTTCACTTCCTGTTGTGGGAAATTCTGTTTAGCCCAGGGCTTTTCCATTTCAGGCAGTGCTGCGGCCCATCCTGACTCTGCTGATCCATGAACAGTCTGTACTGGTGGTGTCAGTGGTTCTCAGTATATCATCAGGGTGAGCAGGGAAGATAATTTAACTTAAATTGTTTTAAAACCACCACATGTTCTTGAAAACCAGAATTGCAAGATGACCGACACTCTTTGGATAACTTTTTTTGGTGAGAGGAGAAAAACTTCTGAAAAATAGACAAGCTGTTGCTGAAGAAAACCATTTTGCTTTTTCCATGACATTGCTTAAAATTTGAATATTATTTTGGGGCCAGCATTAGTGACAGTATCAGTGGAAACAATATGTTTGCAGGAGTAGAAGCTGAAGGGGAAGAGAACATTTCAACATAGAAGCATTTGACAAGAGTGTGGAAGATGTTGGAAAATCTGCCACAGAATATGACACATTCTGACATCCTTCTCTTGTGCTTCAAATTTAGCACTGTATTACTAGAAACCAAAGAAGTAACGCGGGTCAAGCAGATATTGCTCTCTCAGGTTCGTGTTGCATAGCCTAGCCTGATCCAGAGGACTAGCCAGAGTGGAATTAATATGTGCACTGCCCCACTGAGAGCACTGTTTCACTGCACCTAGGATTTTTTGCTGTAACTTGACTTGTTAGTTTGGGAATATAACAGCCTCCATTCAATGAATGAGAAGTCTTAAGAACTGGAACAAAGCTAGTCTTAAAGTGCAGATTTGTCAAGCAAGTATACATTGATTGAGAAGCCCTCCACGAATGCTTCTTTTTCATCAAATTTTGAGGGATTTGATTGGGCTTCCCATGAGTGTTTAGTTTTCTGCTGCACTTGTACCACCCACAGGATCTGAATACTCACCAAATATTCAGTAAATAGTTAATAGCACATTGTAGAGAAATATGGATCTTGAGTATGTCTGTAGATACAGTTGGCCCTACTTATCCATGGGTTCAATACCTGCAGATTTAACTCAGCGCAGGTGCTGACTGTATATGGAGGGCCTCAGAACACCTCCCAGATGTGACCAGAAGATACTTCCTGCAGAATCCATTATTTGCAGATATTGGTATCTGCAGGGAGTTTGGGAACAGATCCCACGTGGATACTGAGGGCCAGCTATATAGAAGGTGTCAGCAGCAGCTCCTTCCTCTGCTTTCCAGAAGTAGAAAATCATACTAGTCCCTTTCTACCCTGTTAACTAAGGAAAGGGAGTAGGAAACAGAACCTCTGGAAAGGAATAAAAACATTGTGTACACTTCAAATTAGCTTAAAAACCCAGGCTTTGTTCAGGTCAGGCTTTTGAGCACCCCTGAATTACCCTACTGACTTTTGCATAGCCTGTTGTATATGCTTTGTGGGAAGGTAATGTGTGGTCAAATAACAGAACATGCTGGCACCATTTTTATACATAGACAAATTCTATACTTTGGAAAGAATTTCATGTTTGGGCTTGCTAAGTGCCCTGTGTCTCTAATCATGATGAGAATTTCTCCCCCAAAACCAGTATTTGTGCAGACAAATGATGGAGAAACGAAGCTATGGAGCATGCTGGGGTCAGTGGTTATCATGTGCCTGATATGCTGTGTATGCTGTGTATGTGTATCAGAATGCCTGAACAGGTCATATGTATGTTCCTAGGAAATCATAAACTTGAAATCCCACTGATCAGGAAAGTATGGTTAAAGCTATGTCAGCAGTGTAGGTTCAAATAATATTGCTATATATAATATGTTGAAACCATGCTCTTCCCTTAATTGGAGCATCTGAAAATGCCTATTTGTGTATCCATGGTTATCCAACTAATTCCACTGTGTTTTTGAAGCAAAAAATAGTAGTGTCCTGAATTTTAAAGTGTTCTTCATATTTTGATAAGATTTCCAACTCTGAATGTATATAATTGAACCTTGAGTTGCAGGGGGCCCAAAAATGTTGGGAATATGACCGTATGAAAATGAACAATCACTTGCCATTCTTCAATATTACTCTTGGAGATCGTGTCCCTGTAGGTCTCATGCTTTTATTGGTGGCTTATATTGGTTGAATTTAGATTTTTTCAGAAATCTAGAATGAATTAATGTCAATTTTTTTACTTAGGTGGCAATCCTGATTCCATTCCGTAATCGTTTTGAGCATCTCCCTGTTCTCTTTAGACATCTTATTCCAATGCTTCAGCGTCAACGATTACAGTTTGCATTTTACGTTATTGAGCAAGTAAGTATTTTGTATGTGTCTTTTTACCCCCAAGGCTAATACCTCTGGCATATGGCTACCATTAATATTTGCCAAACTTGCAGACCATGTAAACTTTCTGAAGCTGATGACTAATGTGATGGTGTGCTCCAAAAGTTCTGTTCCTGTGCCTGACAGTTTGGCCCCAAATTCTGCAGTTTGGCCCCCCACATGCAAATGAATATTGGAGATTAAGGCTGCCATTGTATATGCACTTATCCAGGAGTAAGGCTGCAATCCTAACCACACTTTCCTGAGAGTAAGCCCCATTGAACAAAAAAGGACTTACTTCTGAGTAGACCTGGTTAGGATTGTGCTGTAAATCTTATGGAATATAGTAGGACAGACTTCTGAGTAGACAGACGTTGGCGTTCACTGTCAGTCTAATATTTTTAGGAAGCTGAAGAGAGGAAAAATGATTTTCATTTGGGGAGGAAGCTTTGTGAAACCTCTCCAAACATTTATACCAAATGCAGATTTTCAGGTGTCATATTTTTCGCTTGGTCCAGGCATTTGATATAATCCCCTTGGTTTATATTGAAGTTTCCCATTCTCGTATCCATGGTTATCCAAGTAGTTACACTGTGTCTTTTGAAAGCATGAAATAGAAGCATTCACTGTAGGAGCTGGTCTGTCACCCCTCATTTTCTACGATCTTCTTTTGATAAGTTAAGATCAACCTAGAAGTCATAATAAGACACCTGTGTGGTCCTAGCCTGCTTGATGCATGTCAGAAATGAAGTAATACCTCATCTGTCTTCCTAGGGCTTTTCCTGTTCTATGAACAGACATGCACACATTCTGCCATCCAAATGGAGATGATTAAATACAATATGGAAAGCCATAAGTAGATTTTCCATTAATTACTCTGAATATAACTAGCCTGTTTGGGGTTCTCTCATTAGGCTGGTAACCAACCCTTTAACCGTGCCATGCTCTTCAATGTTGGATTTCGGGAAGCAATGAAGGACTTGAACTGGGATTGTCTGATCTTTCACGATGTGGACCATATACCTGAAAATGACCGTAACTACTATGGATGTGGTCAGATGCCAAGACACTTTGCAGCAAAGTTGGATAAATATATGTACCTGTAAGTAACTGTAGTATCTTATCTGTGCAGTTAAGATAACTAAAACAAGAACCCAGAGAAATTCAGGCAGGCATTGCCATAGTGCAAGACTGACCTTGTCTACATCCTGGAAAATTATTCTTTGTGACAAGGCAACTGCATCTCTCCTGACCTCTGATAAGCTCTATTCAGAACAAGCATGACTAACACTATTTATTTTCTCTCTGTGTGTTTCTTTTTTATAGCCTCCCTTACAATGAGTTCTTTGGAGGAGTGAGCGGCTTAACAGTGGAACAGTTTCAAAAAATCAATGGCTTTCCTAATGCCTTCTGGGGCTGGGGAGGAGAGGATGATGACCTTTGGAACAGGTATTCAGGTGGCAGAAAGGAATGGACAATGTGCACATTCCCATACCATCAGGCAATGCAGACGTACTGTGTGAATGTAAAATTGTGATAGGATGGATTTGGCTGGCAGGTTCCTGGCTGGAAACATAATGGGGGCACGCATTTTGCCCCAAGCTGCTTGAGGGCTCTGCCTAGTTCCAGCTTACGTTAATTGACCTTGTGCCTGCATACTTGGCTGTCATGCTGACTTACATTTTAGGCAGTTTCCTCATTGCCAAGACTTCAAAGGAAGAATTTCCATAACCTGTGAACAACTGCAACCTTCTAACTCCTACTTAAGTTTGGCTGACCTTTGGAATAATGTATGTTATCTAGGGGACAGAGTGAGGTTTTTTTGAGGGAGAGAAGTTATTCTGCCAAGTAGTATTCATTTGAAAGGGACTGTCCAGCGTATTCTTTATCTGAGTTGCACTTGCACAAGGTCACTAGTTGCAGCTCAGCTTCACTAGTTACAACTTTTCAGTTCAGTTCAGTTCAGTTCAGTAAGACCTTTATTGGCATAAAATACAGAGAAAGAACAAAACAAAAATATACAAAGACAACACTACATAGACATCAGTCTTTTCCTCACATACTGCCCAGAGTTCCAGAGCTCTGCCTGGCAATTACCCCAGATAAAAAGGCAGCGACCCTATCAAGGGTCTCAGAGTCAGGTGTGGAAAGGAGAGACTGAAGCATGATTGAGTCCTCCCAGCCCTGCATCCTAGTTAGCAAAGGGCCTAGATATTTCTTGCGTGAGACGTCATGAAGTGGGCAGTAGAAAAGGGTATGTGTTATGGTCTCAATACAATCCCTACCACACTTGCATTTCCTCTCCGAGTAGGGAATACCACTGAACCTACCCGATAACACGGCTGATGGAAGAGCATTACATCTTGCAAGTGTGAATGCTCTCCAAGCCTGTGGGCACTCCAGGTGATAAAAGAAGGAGGCCGGTTTCCCGAAACTGATTGGAACATGGAGATAGAGTGGAGAGCATGTGGTTCTGGCGGCACTAAACAGCTCTTGTTCAATGTCAAGAATTCTTTCTTTGACGATTCTGTAAGCAGCATCACAACCAGTCATGCCTAGCTCTGCAGTCCAGCCCTATTGACTTGAGTTTGGTTAGAAGATCAGTGATCTCTAATGGCAGGACTGAATCCGACAATAGTTACAGTTTCAGATTTGTGAACTCCTCTTTCCCAAGGTCTCATGCTTGTTGGTCTTTAAATGCTAGTTACATTTCCTGGCACAAGTGTTGGCTACAGACAGCTGAATAACCCGCTGGTCACTTGGTTAAGCTAGACTGCTGACAGCACTTGCTTACAAAACTCACTGAGGTGATTGTTAGGATTGTGCAATCTGAGTAAATGCTGAGGTCAGATCAGCTGAAAAAACTCTCTTCTCTTCTCTCTCTCCTCCAGGGTGCAATATGCAGGCTACTTGGTGACTCGGCCAGAAGGAGAAACAGGGAAATACAAATCAATTCCCCACCATCACAGAGGAGAAGTGCAGTTCTTAGGAAGGCAAGTGGCGTTTTATCATAAATAAATATTTTGATTTGAAAGTGCCAACCTTATAGCAACTACATGAGAGGCAACCTGGAGTTCTCCTGAATGTGTGAGAGTTTATTACCTGCATAGTACTCAGCATTAAAACTGCCCTCTTGAAGGCTTGACCTTGAGTTAGAATACTCCTTTATTCTAACCATGATTAGAACCTTGGTGATTCTTTTAACCATGTGAGAAGACTGTAGTGTGTGTCTAACTACCCTTCTGCAGCCAGTTAAAAATATTTAATAGGTGCACAGCACTGAGATATTATACCTGTAACATTGAAACACTGAATATTACAGCTGCTACTCAGTTCTTATTAGTCACTACTTGCATAGATAAGCAAGGGGCTATTAGAATATCCCAAAGATGTTTTCTGTTGTAACAGTAATTTGTGCCTTCTGCTTGGCTTCTTGCCATTTTTCTTGAATTGGTAGGTGGTGACTTTGAGTTGTTCAAGATTTTTAGTCATCTGTGTCTGATTTTTCATGATTCAGAAGGAAAAACCAAGCTGTGGTAGATCCAAGTCAGTGATACGCAATGAGGTCCAGGCCCAGGAAGGCACAGCTACATGAATACAGTCCCGTCCCCCCCAACCAGTTTAGCTCAGTCTGTCCAGTACCTTCCTAGAAAAACACACACACATCCTTCGCTTCCTCCCAAATAAAAAAATTCACCTCTTCTTCCCCCACTCTGAGCTAGGGAGAGCTCAGCAACATGTTCCTTGAGGCAACCAAAAAGCTGCCTCTCCTAGTGCTTTAGAGATCCAGTCCATTGCACAGGTTCCCTACCTTTTTCATGGCTTTTCTAATTAGAATGGAGGCAACTCTTCTTGCTGCCTCCCCAGAGCTTGCTGGTGCAGGCATCCTGCATTTTTTTTGACTGGAAGTTAGTCACCTTGCTTTCTGTATTTGAAGCTAGCAATGATTACGGCCTATCCTGCTGGAGAAACTCTGCTTGCTGCCTCCCCAGAGATTGCTGCCTTGTTTTCATTGGAAACCAGCCATGATGGCAGCAAACTAGCTGCTGACTGCCTCCCTGTGTAATGAGTGTGTGTACTCTACTTAACTCACTGACTGTGCTGGAAGAGTGGCACAAAAAGGCAAGGAACATTTTCTTTTTACATGGGGTCCTTCAACTTTGTTTTTTTTACATGCCTCGTGAGACTCTGCCTACCGTCATTGCACATCACTGGTGTGAGTGTGCATTGAAACAAATGTAACCTTCACTGGAGATACAGAAATTGCAAACTTCATTTCCATTTTGTGAACATAGGGTCTAGAAGCTCAAAATAAGACTCCTATTACCAGTCAGAATAGAATTTAATTATGTTATCCTTTCCACAAGGTGTTCATAATGGTTTTGGAATTCAGGTGGTCAGTTCTAGAGAATGCAAAGTAAATGCAGTTCTAGAGAATGCAAATTTGGCATGATGGTAGATGTTTCATGTTAGAAGAATTGTAAACTTTTTACTCTCCTCCCTATCTTTACTTACTTTTTTCAGCAGCTCTGATACGCCCTTTCTGGCTTACAACTTGAATAGTCTGTTTCTTGCATGTAATTTAGGCTTCACAGGTCTTTCTGTGGTTGCTAGAAAGAACATATACTAGCCACAAGTCTCTGTAGTGATTATATTCCAGCTATGGTGCTCGGTAGAAGATTAAAATGATGCATGACTCCCTTTAAATCTTCCAGATCTAGTAATTATATATAATCATAATTCCTCCAGAGCAGATAAGAGAAAAGGCAGGAAGAGCAGTCACATACCTACTTTTGTACTCCTCTATAGGTGTGCAGTGCTTTGGGGGAACTTTCTTCTCCTTCCAGGAACATAAAATCTGCTTCATTTGGTAGAGGCTCATGTATTTCTTCTTGCCTCAAGAATTCTTAATACAAACAAGGTTTGAGAAATTGTTTCATTCTGGAAACATAGCTCAACAGATATAGGGGAATCGCACTTCTACTGTTCTTAACCATAAGGTCTAGAAAATAAAATGGAAATGTTTCATCCAAGTGATGAAGAATAATTTCAAATTACTTTCTCTCTCACAGGACCCAATCCTATATTCTCCCCCCAACACAGCTGTTCTGAAAACAGGCACATTGTATCAAGTGGGGGAAGGAGGATCAGGAGACTTGGGGGGGGTAAGGGGAATAATTTTCCCGTACCCTTTTGTAAGCCTCCTGCTCTGCAATTAGTCTCCTTGGACCTGTGTAAGCTTGGGGCCTCTTGTGGCAGCGCTCCCAAAAAGGCCACTGATCGAGCACTCTGTGTACCGTTGGTGGACCCTGTAACAGCTTGCTCCAGTAGGCAACCCAATCCTGTTACTCACAGGCAACTAGATGTTCTGCACTTTTGTTACCAAGTCATGTGGATTGTTTTTACAAGGAGGGACGGGAGTTGGCAGTTGTGATGGTAGCATATTTTGATTGCTGTCATCTTTCTTGTCCAATAACAAAGACAAGAATAATTTGGGAAGTATTTTTTTCTGCTATCCTATTGCAGTGTGCTCTGAATTAACTGCAGTCTTAAGCACAGAGTGAGTCTGCAGTACATAAGGTTCTGGGCTACTTTCCAATCTTTCCTTTTCCTGGAGCAGCCATCTCCCAGTTTTCATCCTGCTTTTGCACTACAGCTGCACTTGTCAGATGAAGATTGTGGTTAACTTGCAAACTTTGCATGATGGCTACTCTGTTACTGCAAATGATCATATCTGCCTTGGAAATTCTTCCCCCAATCCTACACACATGTAACTGATGGTGATCATGTTGAAGGTGAGGTGCTGGTGCATCACAGAATCCAGAGTTGAGCCCTGATATTGGAAAAGAGCTGTGTCATGGACACACTAAGCCCTAGTGAAGACTTGAGCCACTTTATACATATGCAAGTGGTTCCAGATCTTATGTTGGAAAAGTACACCCAAATTGTTTTTCTTCTGGAATGTCAAAAGTCTAAAACATCACAATCAAGAGATCAAGCTTTGTGTTCTACCTTAACAGATTGGGATTATCAACTGTAGAACAGTGAATACCTGAGGTGCTATTGCTTTTTAACTATCATAACTAGGCACCAGGAATGTGAGACATGGAATTGGACTTGATATTTAAATTAATTTCTTTGCTACTGGGGAGAAGTGACTTCTTTCACACCATGATCAAAATAACTGACTAGCTGATAGCTCAGAGCAACACTTGTAATGAGAAAAAGATACTGGTCAAACATCTTAAAGTGGGCAGAAGTGAATGTATAGAAAAAATGCAAATCTGATACAGAATGTGGCCAAAAATGGTAAAAAGAGGCATCACCAATTCAGAGATTCTAGTTTGCCTGTATAGATACTATAAAATCATTCTAGTCCTCTGACACTATCATTTTGAATGTAACAATTGCAAATGTGGGATTTCACTCTTTTTATCTACAACAATGGATTCTTCTGCTATCTTTATTTCTCTCTTTAATTTGTGGAATCGCAAATGTACTTACTGTCCCATGGTATTTAGGTCTTGCTAGCTTCTCCTGAATATCCAGTAACTGAAGCACTACACTGCTCCTTGATAATGAGCGCTGTTCCATGCCTTTGCACTCTTGCAATTCAACCTATCTCTGGATGTTTTTGCTCATGTAAAACATTCAGTGCCCTTCTCTGGTTTACAAAACAAACTCCCAGAGCAGCTCATGAAAATGTTTTTAAAAAATTATAATGCAGATAAAACTGTAATAAGTTGCAGAGCCAGTGAAAGTGCCACAAAACCATAAAGTCTGCAGAAATGGCAAAAGTCATTCTGAAATGGGGAGAGTTTATTTACTGTATTTCTAGCTCGCCTTTCTCCCCAATGGAATCCAAGGCAGCATACAACAATAACTAGAAATACAAAAACCTAGAATCACAATTTAAAATACAAATTAAAACAAATTAAAAATATTAAAATGCTTCGCAATAAATAGTATCTTCAAAACAGCAATCAGACATTAATACAATAAAAAGAGCAACAGCAGCAATTTTATAAAAACCCCAAGCCTATAAAAAGCTAGATGTCAAAAAGATGTTAAAAAGGCCAAGAGCCTGGAAGGCTTGACAGAAAAGTCTTCAGGCCTCACTGGAAAGTTTCCAGGGAGGGAGCAGTTCATAAATCAAGGGAGAAGGGGTTCCATAATGTTGGTACCACTACTGAGAAGGCCCTATTTCTTGCTGCCCCACACTCCTTCTTGGGCAGTGGCACTTGTAAAAGGGCCCTCTCCCATGACCTACGGGGATGAGCCAGATTATATGGAAGAGTTCCTTCACTGCCAGTAGATGCACTTTAACATATGCTTCCTTTATCCCCATCAGTTGCAGTTATTCATAGGGGATCTATGATCTGAGAGCGCACAATGCTTTTAGATTATGATATTTGAAACTGTTCTTAGTCAGATTAGTGTCTAAGGGCCCAATCCTATCCAACTTTCCAGCACTGGATCAACTGCAGTACAGTCCTGAGGTAAGGGAAGAAATGTTTCCATGCCTTCAGGAGGCCTCTGTGACTGCCTCCCCACCACAGGATTCAGTTCACACCCTATTGGCATGGCTGCACTGGCCCTGGAAAATTGGATAGAACTGGGCCCTAAATTGGGTGACTGGGTGGCGACTTCATGTAAACTGCTCTGAGTTTCCCAGGGGAAGATTGGACTATTTTATAAATAGCTATGGTTATCACAGCCTATTTGCTCTTAGTTGCTTTTAGATTTTACCACCAGAGTGTAATTGACTTGGGTATGTGGCTTAGATGTGCATCTTGTTTTTGACCCTATTCAGTTTACAGTTGTCTCACTAGTTGTGAGACACATCAACAGCTGTGAAGTTAATCAGAAGTATAAAGCTCAATGGGGCCACTATAACAAATTGTGGTAATTTGCATTCCAAGTGCCTGTGGCAGACTGGTCAGACACACTCCTTGTCTACTTCACAACAAGTTTTTCATTTTGCAAAAATGGAGTTTCCTGAATGTGTATTCCCACTGGCAGATCCATAGCTATACCACTTTCTTAGGCTTGCTGTCCTGTTGTGTTCACTTCTGAAATATTTCTTCCCCAGCTCTTGAATCTGAATTCCATAGTTTGCAATGGGTAGGACCTTCTGAAATTGTGACAATTTGAGACCCAGCACAAAAAGACTATCTTTATGCCCTGTTCAACAGTAAAGTTTTACGATCTTGCTGAGCTTTTGTGGCCTTTAGTCCTTTGGCTCTTTGGATTAGAAAAGGACCCTTTTCTACTTGGCATCTGACACTGCTTGAATAGTTAGTGGGAACCTGCAGAGCATTGTCACAAGTAGCATACTAAGCAGCCTGTTTTTCATGGCAACCTCAGAATTTTCAGATCGACTTGCGGTTGAACCTGAGCCTTATCATGAGCACCATCAGTGTGATGTTTCTTTCCTTTATTTTTAACCCAACATGCTTCAGTTAGGAATACACCATGTGGCTGTAGTAACATTACCTTTCTCACTCTTTCCCCCATCTCAAATTCAGGATTTTCACCCTCTCCAGATTGTGTTTAATTTCTTCCCTAATGTTCATTCCATTATTTGATTCTGGTCATGTCCTCTGTTAGGACTGAAACATCCTTTGTGTGATAAATGTCCTCATACAAGTCATTAGCAGTTTTATTTGAGATTATTTTAACCTGTTCTCCAGTATCTTTTCCTTGCTAGTGCAAGGGAAATGCTCCATAGCACAACTTTGTCACATAAATAAATGTATAAATTTTCCACTCTTCTCTGTTCCTTTTTGATTCGCTTGTTCATACAGATCTTTTTCTTGTGAAATTTATAATGCCACTCAATTCCTACTGGTATGTCCCAAAATATTTAAACTGTCCTTTATGGTATACCTTGGAAGAAGCTATTTACTTTCTAAATTATACAATGATACATTTGAACTACGATTTAAATCAGATTTGTAATTCAGTTTTTTCTTAGCTCCCTGAAACAATTGAAATACAAGAAATTTAAAATTTTTATTTTGAAAAATGGATCACAGTATACAGCTGAAGTTTTTGCTCATTTTGTAAAGCAGTGTTAAGTTGTAACTAGAAGCTACTTGTATACATTTTATTTTATAAGTGAAAGAGAAAAAATTCACAGCTGAAATGGAGATAGTTGACTTCAGAGGATGCATGTTGTCTTAGCCCAATTTCTTCTTCATCTCTGCAGGATACATTTTTGTATCAGCACAGTGAAAAGTCATGCACAGTGTGTTTGATATTGAGTACTTTAAAAAGCAAACACTTTTTAATCCATTTATTTACAAGATATTCCATCCTTGTTCAGTGGCCTTGTAATTCTGCATAACTGATATGCAGAATAAAACTGATCAGGAGGCAGGACTTGAAAGGTAATAGTTATATTGCTTGTTTCTGCTGCAGTGGATCTGAAGTAAATTCAGAGGTCATGTTCAGTCTCAGGTTACTCTAAAGAAAGAATTGAAGTTCAGAATCAGTTTCCCTGTTACAGTGGATATTTGTAAGTCTCTCCTTTTTGAACAGCATTGGTCTTAATGTCTCCAACTTTTCCTCTCTTGAAATAGGTATGCGCTGCTGAGGAAGTCCAAAGAGAGGCAAGTCTTGGATGGCCTCAATAACTTGAACTATTTACCAAATGTTACATACGACGCCTTGTATAAAAATATAACTGTCAACTTGACGCCAGAGCTGGCTCTGGTGAATGAATACTAAGAAGATGAAAAGGATATGTTGAGATACAGTTTTGTAGGCTTTTCCTGGACAAGAAAAATCTTAACTAATGAAGGATCACAGTATTTTGAAGAATAATACTGAAAGCATGCACATAAATCATCTGAGATGTAGAACTGCTCAGACTGTGCAGAGAGCTCGGACTTCCCTTGCTTTTTGATTCATTTTTTTGAAGAACAGTGGTGTGACCTGCTGCTTTTGCCTCCAGCATTCTTTCTCCTTAAACAATCTCCAGTACCAAACTGATTGAATGTGCTTTTTTGCTCATAGAACCAGTTTGGCTAAAAAGGTGTTTTTTTTTTTACTTTTTGACATCGGATGCTGGAAGCAATCCTGTAGACAACAGCCTCTAATGGGAGAACTGCTACTTACGATGATTCTTCTACATTTGTGTTTGAATTGGTTTCTTAATTGACCTGCTCGAAGAAGAAAATATATATATGTATATATACACACAACGGAATCACTTCTTAAAGAAGTGTTTGTTGTAAATAAGCTGTATAAATCGCTTTCCTTTCTTCTTAAATTCTTTTACAATTCAAAGCTGAAGGTTTACAACTTAAGATAATTCAAGTAAGCCCTTGCCTGTGCAAGCACATCATGATGGCACTTGTGAGTAATTATCTTCAGGACTACTTATCTGGCTGCTTGCAGGATTGAGACTTTATCAGTAGGTCGTGAGATTTATAAAATGGATGTCATAGCAGTGTGTGTTTGGGGAAAGAAAAAAAAGAATCTGGCTCTGGGAGTAGAGATTCCATTCATAAAAACACAAACCCTATCTCGCACCATTTTATAGTCTGCAGCCTTCCCCATTCTTTTTCTGAAGGTCCATTACATTCTACTATATATCCTATACTGGCAAAAAACCTGAGGACAACGCCTTCCTCTCCATCAGAGACAGGTTCTCTGTTAAGTTGTCATGTCTGGGCTTGCCCTTCATACCCTCATTTTTTCATTCCGTCTAAGTTTGGGCAACCAGCTGCAGATTGTCTGAACTGTCCTCTTGGAAAAAGTCTACCATGATTCCTGCGATTCCTGTGGGGGGAATGGTTTATGAATAGTATTTTGATATATTTATTGTGTAAATGAAACTGTACACTGAACTAACATGGGCTAAAAGTGTAGGTTAGAGCCCTTGGTTACTATTAACCAGCAAAAGCATTGCACAAGTAAATACTAGGATAAGTTTATCCAGATTTCAGATATTAATTAGAAGAATGAAGGGCATTGAGATTAGTTCAGGAAAAGAAGAAATGTGAGTATCGAGCAGAAGTGCTTGGTCATATCCTCCATCCTGTTTCACAGATCTGTGTTTGTTTTTCTGTTTGTTTGAAATGATCATTTTAGGTTTGTGCCTTTTTTGTTTTTGTTTTTTGTTTGTGGTGTTTTGGTTTAAAACCAATCCATCTTGTTTATACAGTATGTACAAACTATTTTTACTAGGTTCTATAACTCTGGTAAATGTGTCTTGGATTGCTTTTTAATATATATTTATAGACACAGATTGTATGTACTCGACTTCAAGAAGTACTTTTATTTTATTTTTATTACATTATTGCCTTCGATTTCCTTAACTTGCATAGTTTACACTTGGTCTTCTTGGTTCGGTGGAAGTATGATCCCCCATATACAACTGTTGTGGGTGTGACTGACCAGCCCTACTTTTTTTTCTCTCAAAGCATTTTGAAAATATGTTTGTTTGTGTGTGTGAGAGTGAGTGTGTGGAAATGTGTGGGTGCAGATCTTATCAGCTCGTATGAAAGGGCAGCCTGCTCTTGAGGATGCTGATAAGTGTGTAATTTAGATTAAAAGTCTTTGAGACAAGTGAGCTTTAAAATGTTTCATAAGGGAACTCTTCATGGCTGCTGCAGAGGTAAGGATTTGTCACTTGAGGGTTTGAGTTTTTTGTGTTCATTAATGGCACATATAGCAATAAGACTAAATTTTGATTTTTTTTTCCAATTATGGACAACACAGCCCCTCTTTCTTTTCCTCATTCCATATTTAACCCTGGAAAGCTGGTAGAAACCAACATTTTTATTTCATGGTGCTTCAACTGACGGATGTGTTTGAAAGTGTCTGAATTCACCATCACATGCACACATAACTCAAGTGGACTGTGTGTCCGTTCACATCCTCAGGCAGACCTGGCCGTTCTCCCACAGTCTCCCTTCTTGGATAGAAGAAGGAATTACCTCTGCTCAGAAATGCACTTGTAAAAGATTGGCATGAAGGGGTCAATTTTGCTTCTTAATCAATGGCACTCTTGGTTTATTTTGTTTTCAATCACGTTGCTTTTTTCCCTCTCTAAAAATGTGGAATTTTTCAATGTGCACTGTTACTCTTATCAGCAAAGTCAAATACTGTATAGTAAATGTAATTGTTGAAAACATAACTGTCAAGCGCATGTGGTGATATGGTGTGAAAAAATAATTTTAGGAACTGTACATATTTTGGCAGCTGAAATTCAACAAGGCCGCTGCCCCCCTTCTCCATCAGTACTGTCTGCATACACTGCTAGGGGGCAGAACATAATGATAAATGCATAAGTTTTTGTATGAGCCATGTGGGTCTTCATTTGCTAAAAAAAAGTTGTTTGAAGTCACTACTCTTTTGAAAGAGTTTACCAGCTGAGCAACCACCATGCATTTCCAAACACCTGCTGTCAATGGTTACATTAAACCACACACAACTTCATTTCAACCTGTTGGTTTGAGCTTGCTTTTATGTTTTCTATGAGGTGCCAGGGGTACATTTTTGCACTGAGATCTAGTGTTTTAAAACACACACAATTTTCAGCAAAGCAATCCTTTGTGTCATTACATTTATTTACCCATGTGTTTGTACATTTTTGTATTTGTTAATTTATGAATGATTTTTCAGTAAAAAGAATATATATTCAAGAACCAAGTGATTGTAGTGGTGATACTTTATTTATCAAGGTATTTTTAAAATGCATATTGTAAGTGACAAAACACTGGCATTTGAAATTTAGCCTTAAATATATTCAGTTGGTTTGAAACAACTTGGTAAACAGCCTACTAAAAGAAAAAAAAACCTTGTTCCTCTCACACTTCCTTTCCCATTACATTTACACAACAAATGTACCCCAGATTTCAGCTTTAGAAGTCAGACTACCCCCCACATATTTAAAACAGTAAGACAACAAAGCCAGTGAAGTCACATAAATAACTTTCATGAAATCAGTAAAACAAGCAGTGTTTCTCAATGAGGTCTGAGGCTTAGTGATTTCTGAAGCAATTGAAATAGAGAATGAAATCCACCTAACTCTGTTCAGTCCACAGTGGTGAACCAGGATTTAAGAGATTTAAGATCAGCTTGTTTTAAGATGGGAGAGGGGGAACAATGGGGCAACCTTGTGCAAAGAAATCATGTGGGCAGAATACACTTCCACATATTCATTTGCTCAATCAAGGGTATTTTTAAAATTATTTTGAGCTTCCTCTTCACAGGCTGATTCCTTTGCCTGCCGTGTATTAGCATGCTGCTAGTACAGGTGGTGCAAGTCCAAGGAGACCCATTGGGGCCAGGGTACCTTACCTGGCTTAAGGGGAAAAGTTTACCTCTGGCTGATCCACTTTGGGCCTTTATCCCGTGCTGGATACAGCGCAAGCCTCTTGGCTTGCCTGTTCCAAGGCAGGATAGGATTGTGCCATTAATCAGTTTCAATTTTCAACCTGTAAATTTGGACATGGTGTTAGTGAGTGGTGTGATTCAAACATGAAGTTGGCAACCTTCAGTCTCAGAAGACTATGGTATCCAGCATCATCCAGCTCTGAATGGTGGCTCTGGAACAGCATCCAGTGTGGCTGGATTCGGGAGTGACAATCCCACACTGGGAGCAAGTGCAGTCTGTCCCTGGTCTGTCTCCCTGGCTGTGGGCCTTCCTTCTTTGCCTCATTCTGTTGGGCAAGTGTCTCTTCAAACTGGGAGAGGCCATGCTGCACAGCCTGCCTCCAAGTGGGACGCTCAGAAGCCAAGGTTTCCCATCTGTTGAGGTCCATTCCTAAGGCCTTCAGATCTCTCTTGCAGATATCCTTGTAATGCAGCTGTGGTCTACCTGTAGGGCGCTTTCCTTGCACGAGTTCTCCATAGAGGAGATCCTTTGGGATCCAGCCATCACCCATTCTCACAACATGACCAAGCCAACGCAGGCGTCTCTGTTTCAGCAGTGTATACATGCTAGGGATTCCAGCTGGTTCCAGGACTGTGTTGTTTGGAACTTTGTCCTGCCAGGTGATACCAAGGATGCGTCGGAGGCAGCGCATGTGGAAAGCATTCAGCTTCCTCTCCTGTTGTGAGCGAAGAGTCCATGACTCACTGCAGTACAGAAGTGTACTCAAGATGCAAGCTCTGTAGACCTGGATCTTGGTATGTTCTGTCAGCTTCTTGTTGGACCATACTCTTTGTGAGTCTGGAAAATGTGGTAGCTGCTTTACCAGTGCGTTTGTTTAGCTTGGTATCAAGAGTGTTGGAGATCACTGAGCCAAGGTACACAAAGTCATGGACAACCTCCTGTTCATGCACAGAGACTGCAGTGCAAGGAGGTTGCAAGGAGATTCAAGAATATGCATGATGTAAACAATGTTTCAGAGTGACCAAGGACCCTACCTAATAAAATCACTAGTTATTAGGAAATTGCAATGTTCAAGAAGCTTCAGATGCATTGCAGTGTGGTATCTTCAATCACTCCTGTTTTCAGGAGATGTTTTTCTGACAATAGCAAGTTAAGGCTTCCGTTTATTCAGTGCACAGTACTAGTGAAGAGTAGTTGAGAAATTGCCCTTTTCAGAGTGTGGTAACATGTTTCCAAACTGGGAGAATGCCAAAATGTTATCCAATTTTGAAGTTGAGGGAGAGCAGTTGATCTGTCAAAGTGGACTAGCTCATGAAAATTTTCTAGTGAAATAAATGGTTAGGTGCTTCAAAACCCTTTGTTTTGTGGCAACTGACAAACATGACTACCCCTCCAGAAATTGTTACCACTTTCATGGTACCATTTGCCATCTGGCTATTTCTGTCTCAAAAACACACTTGTGAATTTCTCCTGAATTTGGCTAGTGTGTCTCTGTTGGAAATGGGTGAAAGAATTTTGTGGCACCCCAAAATTAGCCAAAGTACAAACAAGTATCTTGCACTCAACTTTGCAATTCCTACTTGCTCAGTTCCCATCTCTGGCTCTGGAAACCTGTAAAGATGTCGAGGGAACAGTTGGTGCACTGTTTAATACCCCAGGAGCTTAACTAATTAGATTAACTAGCAATACAGGTATAATTAGAAAGGATCTGTTCGCTCACTGAGGAAACAGTAGGCCTTTCTATTTTTCTGCGCATATTCAGCTATTGTGCAAGAAGCCTCATTTTAAAAAGTTTCACGGCTCTGGTCAGTTTAACTTTTAAGTGGGGCCATATTAATCTGGGCAAAGGCTCGAAGGGCTAACGGTGTTGACTCCATCCACGCACATGCCTGCACCTACAAAGGCAAAAGGTTTGGTCTCCCCTTCCCAGTGAAAAGGGTGAGGGATCAACCATTTGTGGTTAGAAAGGATAAATGCATGGGTGGGTCCAGTTGCAATCCTATATCCTTGCCTGAGAGTTTATCCCAGTGAATTTAATGCAGTGTATTACTGAGTAGAAATACATAGGATTGTGATCTTTGTCTCCTGTATGTGCTGCAGCTTGGAAGAAAGTGACTGAAAAGATCCATGACAAGGATCAAAGGGCATTTAAACTGAGAACTATGTTGGAGTCGAGATAGCCAAGGTTTTCTTAGCAAGTCACAATAAACTGTCACACTTTGAAAATCATTTATGTGACAGGTTTCCATGCTTCAAGAAAAGGTATGAGGGAGCCACTTTGACTGACATTCAATGTGCAAGCAAACGAGTGCCATTTAACTATGCTTAAGCTTGAGGCTCTTTTAGTCATCTGATTTACACACACAAGAGTTATTTTCTCAAATTGCCATTTCAAGGAGATAATTGTCACCCTTTGAAATGGAGCCGGGGGAAGAGTGAGCCTTTCCTTTGACACATGGCTTGGCCCCAATTGGAGTCTCCTCCCTTACTGGCTGGTTTTATTTTTCAAAAAAAGCTCTTTCAGCTGGAAGTGTGCTTATATTGCGCATGTTTGCATACATCTCAAATATAGCCCTGATGCCCAGACCTTTGTTCGCTCTGCTAGTGCTTATTTGAAAGCTTGTCTGCCTGTGATGTGTCTCCACAACCGTAACTTCAGTTTACTTTGGTTACCCCAAAAGTACATAGTCTATCTTAGTAGTACAGCTTTGCAGATAATGAACTCTGGTTTAATGGCACATCTCACCCGTATAAGGTCCCCTATTATCTATGGTATGCTGCTTGTTTTGGCCTTGACTCTCTTAATAGAGCTGTTCTGAAATCCTTCTCCCTGGCTCAGGTAAGGCATCCTTCAGGAGTGATAATCTCCTGAAGGAAAAGTTTGTTTTCCTTTCCCTCCTTTCGTCTCTTTACAGTTTGACGTTTCCTGTTTGACCGGAGGGAATTTCAGCAGGTGTGGCCTGACTGACAAGGACTAAGCTAGCTGCAGTAAAAGTGTGTCAATACACACTCTGAGACAGGGCAAGGCATTAGGAATGGATGCCCTGAGAGTAGAAATAGTTGTCATTATTGTAACAAGAAGCTGGGAAATCCCATATTGTATCAATTTTACAATCTTACAAGGTGGTTTACAAGTTGATAATGAGAACAAAATAAATGCAGGGTTGGCACAAGACCTCTTGGTGCCTGAGACCAGCAACCCAACTGCTGCTCACCAGCTGTTATCTCTGTACTCCCTGGATTCAAAGATGCCCAGGGGAACGGGGATCAAATAGAGCATGTGAAGAGACCTACCACTCTTCTCCACATGAAGTGGAAGTGATGGAAGAGGCTCTGGGATCTTGGAGAGAGGAGAAATGTAAGGACAAGAATCTTCAATTAATTTGACATGGAAATTGGCAAGAAGCCAGCATTAAGATTTATGGGAAGAGGAAATGCAATCATTGTAATGAAGAGTGTTTATTTTAGTACTCCATTTTTTTTTCTTGCCAAGGACGTTCTACAAGTCGAGCAAAATGGGCAGCACCATTGAGCTATGGGGTCTCCCTTCACTCCCTCCCCCATGGTCTCTCAGTTCATCTCTCAAGAAAAGACATGAAGAAGAGTGTATATATGATGTTCAGAGCAGGAGAGAATTGCTCTGAGGCTACAAAGTGACAGGTATAGGTGCTGTTTTGTGTCAGTCAGGAAGCACCTGACACTGAAGTTCTAAAAACTGTAACCTAGGACTTGTTTCTGACATGCCATTCATTCTGATGGGGCATGCCAGAACTTGTCAGGTTGATCTTGGTCATAGCCACGACACCACATTTGAAATGTGGTGCATCGGGGTGTTTAGAAGGTTGGAGGAGGACCGTTTTTGTTTCTTCCAGGATACACATCCAGCTTCTCCAATTTCAGAACCACTTAAGGCTACTTATGCAATGATGAAAAGGAAGTGGCAACAACTTTAAGCAACTGGTCAGCAGCAAAGAAATCAGGCAACAGTTACTGGAAAAGGGAAGTCTTCGATTCTTGCATAACATCAGCAAAGACAAGAGAAGCACACATTTTATGTCGCCATAGAAGGGTCCTTTCACACACCCAGGTCAGGTCAGGAGTGGATCCAAGGGGAGGGGGTCATGGGTGCATGGCCCCTTCCAAACGGATGCCAGAGGGGAATGGTGCCTACCAGGACAGGAAACAGCCCAAGCACAGCTAGTATCCCAGGTCTATCTGCCTGGAAGAGGCGGAATGGGAGCCCAGGTCTACCAGGCAGGTAGATCTGGGCTCCTAGTCTGAATGGAGCCTAGGTCTTCCCACCCAGTGTACCTTGGTCACAGAAGCCAGAAGTCCAACCAGGAGCTCATGTCTACCCAGCTGTAGATCTGGGCTCAATGTCCAGACCCAGCTCTACCCACCCAGCAAACCTCAGCCACAGAGAATGTTTAAGTTCAACCCGAGCCCAGGTCTACCTATCTGGGTTGACCTGGGCTCTGGTGTTGGTAATGCTCCTGACCCCCCAAACACAAACAATGGATCTGCCCCCCGGGTCAGATGCACTTCAGAAGGTAGCGGGATGCACAAGAGTCTCAATACGATCTTCGGTGGACATTCATTTGGGGGAGGTGGTCCTTAAGGTACCACACCTCTAGGCAAGTGTTTCTCAAGGTTTGTCCTCTGCTGTACTGCTTCACATGGTCCACCTATTTGAAGAACTACTGGAAGTACCTGGTGATGACATCATTGCCAGTTATTTCAGGGTTGAGAGATCAGATGCTATGTGACAAACACCAGTAAGAGGCTCAAGGTGGATGGGAGGGCTTTTTTGAGTGCAGAAAAGCATCCTTTGGAGCTCTACCTGCTGAGCCTTCTACTGCTGTTTGTTACATCACATTCCTGGTCTTGCAGCTGGGTGGCAGGTATCCAGTGGTCCTGCAAGTACCACCAGACACCACCTCACGTACCACTGGGTGGTACCCGTACCACTGGTTGAGAAACACTGGTCTAGGCCATTTAGGGGTTGAAAGGTACTAACCAGCATTTTGAATCACAACCAGAGCTAGATTGACAGCCAGTGAAGTTGACATAATCAAAAATTACATGCTCGCCAGACCAAGTCTGTGGGAGACCAAGTTCTCAGGCACTTAAGTATCCATACAAATGGTTGTTCTTATTTAAAAGGCTTATATTCCACCCCCATCACTGAAGTATTTCACAATGGCTCTTCCTGGTGCCTCTGTTGGACATGGGTTAGAGCAGCTGTGGAGCAGCAAATTTTGATCAGGGTCACAGAAGGCTTTGCTTATCCAATTTGGTCATGCCTGATTTGATTATTTGTTTATTAAGGTTGCAAGTTTTTTTTTTTTTTCTTATGGTAGTTGATTGGCTTCTCTTATTGTTTTGTTGCATTTTATATTTATATTTTCAACTGATGTAAGCTGCCTTGGGGTTCCCATTGAGAAGGAAAGGGGTAGGACGTACATATTTAAAAATATTCTCATATCTCAGATGCTTGGCTGAAAGGGCTCTGGGTGCTCTCTAAAGGCTTGTAATGGGACGTTTATGTGAGAAGAGTGTGTCATGCCTAGGCACAAAGACACACAAGAACCTTTTCCTACGTAATAGAAACACTCTTTCCTTTATTAAAATTTTAAATATATATTCAAATAACTAACCCAGCTAATAAAATGGATAAAAAAACCTATTAAAAATTAAAATTTAAAATTCCAATTAAAACCAATTTTTAACCCGGCCCACAAGTGTACACATTTGGTTCCTGTTGCCTGTATACGCAACACTGGGCACAAATGGCTTAAAGCACACCAAACTCAGCTTGCTCCCCAAACATGGGGGAATTCCTCTTTCTTTAAATATACTGTATATTAGATATGTATTGCCTATATGAGGAAGCAGAAAGCAAGCATTTCGAGAATAAATTAAGGATAAAAAACTGGGGGGGGGGTTTGTAATATGGGAAGTTTCAACCATATTGGCAGGTGGCAGATTAGGAGATCATTACAGGATATTTAGCACAGGGCAAAACTCCATCTGCTGCCTTCCTTACCCAAAAGCTCTATACACACTGGAAGTAAGACCCATTGAAATAAATAGAACTTGTTTCTGAATAGACATGCATAGGATTGTCCTTCCTCTCTGCCTAGTCTTCAGCGCTCTGCTCCAGAAGTGGGCACAGATCAGCCCCAGCCTTCCCCTGTACTTCTATCACCATCTCTAAAGTGGTTTCTTGCCTATGCCAGTGACACAGGGAGACAAGCAGTGCTGTACTCTGCAGGGCCCCTCCAAGTGCAGGGCCCAGGGCACCTACCCCAGTTGCCCTCTCCAAGGGGCTGGCCTGGATGTAGACCCTCCAGAAGTGACAAAACATGGAAAGGTTTGAGAGCAGGTGACCAGGTGCAGGAGAACTCTGCTCTTGTCACTTGAGGAGGTAATTTGAGCAGACTGTCTTTTCTTTATAATATTGATAGCCCACCTCTCTTTCATGATGGATTCCAGGGCAGTGCCCAGGTTTCCATGCAGTCTCCCATGCAGGTACAGACAAGATTCTGGCCTACTCTGGCTAAAGTCCTGTGTTGGGAGTGAGTTTTTGTCTCCATGCTGGAAACCCCCTCCCCCATTTTTCTACCCAATGATTACATGCCCTATCTACCCCCACTTCGTGTAGTCATCTCCAATAATACAATTCAAGTATGACTTGGTGGAGACTGTTCAGAACAGGAAATGCTTTCCAGCATGTCACATTTGTTCTGAGCTGGGATCACATGCAAAATCATAGGAGTCTTATCAGTCCCTGGTTCTCACAAGGTCTGGAAAACATTCCAGTGAAATGTTGCAGCTTTAAAAACATGTGATATCCCACTGCTTCCTGAACAATTGGTTTCTTTCTACTGGCGTCAGGGTTACAGCTTTCTATCTTCATGTGATCCCTTTCCTTCCTGGTTTCAAAGCTGCTTAGAGGTCAGATGCGATAAAGGCACTCCTAACATTCTTATCTCCAGGCATAAGGACACACAATCAGCTATCTTCTTGGGGATTCAGGCTGGATCAGCATTTGATAGTTTCCAGAGCAGTCTTATCAAAGAGATCTTCTACAATGTTATTTGATTTGGCCCTGAACAGTGGTGTCACTAGGGTTTGTGTCACCCGGTGCTGGATGCCAGCGTGTCACCCCCCAGGCAGTGGGTGGGGCAACACCCCAGGTGGTGGGTGTGGTGATGTACTATCACTCCGCCCCCACTAGTTTTTTTGGCTGTACCTTTTGATAGAACAAAGATAGAACACATTCTGCATGAAATTACACATTGATTGATGGTATTATTCTTCCAAACTATGATTTTAGTGATTTTGGTCACTAGTGGTGTCACACTTCCCCCCCCCACGAGTGTCAACTTACTAGCACCTTAATGCAGCAGTTCTCAAACTTTTAGCACTGGGACCCACTTTTTAGAATGACAATCTGTCCAAGTCTCACCAGAAGTGATGTCATGGTGGAAGTGACATCATCAGGTAAATTAAAATAAATAAGTATACATAATTAAAGTAAAACAAATAAATAAGAAGAAGCCAGCCCTGGTCCACCAAGTGAATTTCCTCTGTAGCCTGCCTGCAATAACATTCCCCCTCCAAAATCAGTAAGGTTTTCAGCCCTATCCAGTGCCCAGTTCAATTTAAGAACTTCTGTTTAAACCAGATCACTGTCAGGCTTTGCAAGTATCAAAAAGGTTCACTTTATCAGCTGAAGCCTGTTTTGATCCTTTTTAGTGGGGGGGGGGGGGGAGGCTGCCTTCTAGAGCACTTGTTGAGCTCCAGTTCCATCAGATCAGGACCGTTCTGGTAGCCTTGCACTCTCCTTCACCTGATCTTTCACACCAACCAAGGCATGTTTGCTTACTCACGAGTAAACACGACCATGAGGCTTCATTTCGCTTTCCATAGGGCTCAATACATTCATCAACTTGGAGGCAGGGACTTCCTTCTCAGGTGTTTTTGGGGGCTGCATTCATTGGATCAGGACCATTCTGGTGTCATTTTATTCCTCTCAGCCTGCCCTTTCTGATGGACTAAGGCAAGTTTGTCTACTCGTGAGTAAACGCACGATACGGCTCACTTTCCATAGGGATCCATGCATTTTTTATTGTCCAGTTTTTTTGGCCATAACATTTGATAGAAAGGTAATATTTCACTCTGGTTTTTTGCATTGCATTCCACTCGAAATTCTGCAACCAACAGTATATAATATAATGGGGTTACTCCTAAGTGCCACGATTTTAGAGTGTCACCCCCCAGTGAGTGTCACCCCCCCGTGCGCGTCACCCGGTGAGGCCTGCACCCCCCGCACCGCCTTGTGACGCCACTGGCCCTGAATGAAAGCAGAATGAAGGCCCTGAAGAGTACATACAGACTTTGGAATCATAACAAAGTCTGCTTCCTATCAGCATGATATATCAGGAATTCCAGGACAAAATAATTCTGCAGGCTCCCAAGCATCTTTTTAAAGGGAACCTCTCCTTAATGCTATGAGGAGTTCCTTTTGATGACTTGAAAATGTTCAAAAGGGTTGTGAATAGCTTGTTCACTGCCAATTGCTCATTTTTCATCCGGTTATTAGTCTGGCAGACACAACAAAGCAACTTTGCGTAGAAACCAGTTTAGCATACATACTGTCTAGGTTTAGGGTAATCAGGTTTAAAATCCACCGTCACCTGTGAAGTGGCCTTGGGATAATCACTGTCATCAAGCCTAATCTCCCTCACACTTGTTGTGAGGGCAGAAGAAAGTATCAGGTCTGCAGCCCTGAGCTCCTTGGAGGAATGGTGGGACATAAATATAATAAATAAAAATGGAAGAGAATGAAACCCCCTATTGAGAGGAACCGCAGTTGTCATTGGTGCTCATGTTTATACTCTCCCCAATTTCCCTGCTTGTACAAAAGGAGAAAGGGTCTTCGGAGCAAGCCAAAGCAATATCAGTCATTTGCTGCTCAGCACGTGCTCCACACCTTTCTCTCCATGGAAGAAAGTGGTTCTTTGGTGAACCCTGTTTTTTGTTCCTCTGTTCCTTTAAAGTGCCCCAGGTTTAACCTGAAAGGGGCTTAGATGAGCCTTTCTCGGACCTCCACCATGAAGACTGGCTACCTATACATCTTTTTTCAGCTGTCTGGTGTACTACCCATCTTCTTCATTTGGCAGCAGAGAAACAAGAGACCCTAGCCAAGCCACCTAGTGAGGGCATGGGCCCTCCAGCCCACCTGACCATTTCAGAGGTCAGGTACGGAAGCTCAGGTGGTCTTGACTGCTCCATTGAGAAAGGAAGTGGAGCACCCCTAACCTTAAGTCAGAGCAACAAGCTGCTCTGGGCTGCTGTGTGTTCTGATATTTGCAAAGTCAGCCTGTGTATTATGGAAACCAGTGCAACTTCCAGGCCCAAAGAAACACTGAAGGATGGGAAACTGCAAAGTAGTGTTAACCTACACAAAGTCAGGTCTGGTCTAGCTAGTTGCATCAGGTTTTTACTGTTTTCAGATAGCCTTTAATGCTGAGACCTTTTTTCTTAATTACAAGATGTCTTTTACCTCCTCGGTTTTTAGTCCTACTGCAAGTGCCCTTGATTCCTGTTTCTTATTTGTTCTTTCCATTTTGTTCATCATAAACTTTTGCTATTTGTACCAGCCAGAGAGAGACTTTGAAAGTGTCTTCCCCCATTGTTATGGGAAATCCCCCCCCCCCATATAATAGCCTATATAATAGCATGGAGCCCTCCATCAAGGAGGACCAGGGCAAAGCCTTAAGTGAATTCAACTGACAGCAGGGAGGTGAAGGGTTAACACAAGGAGGCGTTTGCTGAGGAATGTAAACATTAGCAAGTAGGTTTGAGAAAGCCCTATTTTCCTGATGGCCTTTTGGGGTTGGTGCAACCCAGGAAAAATGAGTGTAGAGGAGCTGTGCATGGGGCACATTGTGCATGGGGCAGAGAAAGTGGATAGAGAAGCATTTTTCTCCCTCTCCTTATACTAGAACTCAGGGTCATCTAATGAAGTTGATAGGTAGAAAGTTCAGAAGAGACAAAAGTAGCCCTGGACCCATTCCAGGGCCCCCTGCAGATACAGAAACCATGGACACAGGGAACCCTATCTCCCTGCCCCCCCACACCCATTAACGTTGTTTAAATCCTTAATGCTGCAAAAATGATCTTTTTACAGGTTGCTATAAGCATACAAGATTATAGTGATGTGGAGACAGTTAATGTCCATCTTCCTGTTAAATTTCAATCTAGTTTTTTAAAGCTGACTGCATCCTGATTCCATGTTGGCTGGGTGCATAGGGGGCCACCAGACCTGCAGATAACTAAATTCATGGATACCAGATCTGCAGATGGGTGGGCCTGCCTATACTTTTTTGTGTGTGACACATCATTAATATGTGGAATTTTCTGCAGTGGGGTGTGGCACTGACCACTAACTTACTTTAAAAGAGGACGTGTCAGTTTTATGGAGAATAAATCTATCTCTGGCAATTAGTCAGAGCTATATGGCTGTGTGGAACCTCCATCTTCAGAAGCAGTCTACCTCTGAATATGAGTTGGGAGGGATAACAGTGGGGAAGTGGTAACAAGTCAATAGACCTATTGGCTTGATACCACTTCCTAGACCACTTTGGGAAACAGGATGCTGGACTTGGCAGACTCTTTTGTCTGATCCAGTCGGCTCCTCTGATCTTCAGTCATCTAGCTGTGAGAAAAGCTAGGCTCAAATGGGACAGAAAACACTTCCAAGTCTTTCCAATAGCATGTCTTCAAGTCCTTGGCCTCCTTGAAGCAGACTGGCTATACCTGTTCGCCAGAGAGACTTCTTATACAAACCACCACCCATAAAAGCTGTGTGTTTGTTGATACAGTACTAAGAATGGGAGAAAGTACATTTGTAATGTCAGCACAGGTAATTGAATAGCTCAGTTCCCATTTTGCAACCAAGCAGTTTGTTCACACCTCTCCAGTTGATGAAAGAGTGGGTGATTAACTTTATACTTCCTTGTTACTTTGCCGCACTAACCCAACTCTAATTAAGATAGAGGGCAACCTTTCTCAATTGTTTGACAAGTGGAGACTACTTAGGCTGTACATTTGGGAAAGGACAAGACTTTCAAGTGCTTTCCATGCTCAGGAGGGGAGAGTGCAGCACAACCTACACTGGAGACAAAATGGATATATGCAGTGCCATACCTGCGGGGGCTCATTATTAGTTGGGGGGGGGGGTGAGTCATAGCTTTGGAGGCAATTTTGGCAGGAAAATGGGAGAAAGGGTTACATTCCTTCCCCAGATCAGGGCCTGTCCCAGTTGCTCTCCATTGAGAAGTCTTTCTGGTTTTCAGTATTGCAAAATGCTTTTTGGCATAACATGTAGATTGACCAGTAATGGAGCTTCATTATTACCATGAGGGAATGCCTGGACTGCCTGTTTTGGAGATATGAAAGAGAGTCACTGGAGACAGGAAGTAGTGAGGAAACTATCATCATTGCGTCTGACCTCAGCAGAAAGACACACTGAGAAAGTCCTGTTAAACGCTCTAGTTAAATAAAACTGGAAGTTTGTTCTAATGACAAAGAAAACCTTTGACACGGTACACAAGCATCTACTAATGATAGTGTGATGATCAGGGAGGGCGAGCTCTTGAAGTTGTGCCAGAATAGGCTCTAACCCCTGGCAAAAAAATGGTAGTTTCTGCTGCTGCTGCCACCACAAAGGCATAACCAGCCAGAGAGAGACTTTGAAAGTGTCCTCCCCCATTGTTATGGGAAATCTCCCCTCCATATAATAGCCTATATAATAGCATGGAGCCCTCCATCAAGGAGGACCAGGGCAAAGCCTTAAGTGAATTCAACTGACGGCAGGGAGGTGAAGGGTTAACACAAGGAGGAGTTTGCTGAGGAATGTAAACCTTAGCAAGCAGGTTTGAGGGGGAAAAAAATGGCTTGGGTACTGGCTGTACCTGGGTGCAGATCTTAACAAAACAGGCAACGGTTCAAAAATCATTCCCTTGCATGGCTAGTTCGCTGATCAGTAACCAAACTTATTCCAGGCATCCACTTTTGGACTCCACAATTCTCCATTAGCTCTAGGAGGTGAGCAGACCTAGCCACATGCGCAGATCCTCGGTGAGGGAGCCCAGTCAGATCACAGGCTCAGGCTTGACTTTAAGTAATCTAGATTAGATGAGATCACTGCTTCATCCAATTGAATGTCTTAAGACTATCCGGGCATCCCACTCCTTCCTCCGTCTTAACTGGGTGTGCCTGCCAATCACAGTAGGTTGAATAACATTCCATTATTTTTCTGCTGCCAGACTGCAATCCTAACCAACTTTTCAGCACTGACATAAGGGCAAAACAACCTTGAGGTAAGGGAACAAACATTGCCTTACCTTGAGAAGGCCTCTGTGACTGCTCCCCAACTGCAGGATGCAGCACATGCCCCACTGGCACAGCTATGCCAGTGCTGGAAAGTTGGTTAGGATTGCACCCTAAGAAGAGGAACAATATGCAAAGCAACCTGTCCACCTGGTTGTCCTACAGAAGACAGCCTTTCTTTAATTGCCTTGATCTCAAAGTGTTGTGCTGTAGCCTTAGATAGGACAAAAGGGGGACATTAAACAGATGCGACCTGGAATGGGAAACTTGTCCTTCTGTGGTTTTTTTGTTTAGGAGGGCACAGAGTGAAGGCAAAGCTGTGGTTCAGTTAGGAGAACTCAAGGACTTTACCCCTCCCCATGATTGTGCCACACAAACACCCAGCACAGTATTTTAAATGGCGGGGGGGGGGGGGGAGGGAGAACCTTCAGTTTGGTTTTCAGTGAATATGATAGGAGTAATCTTGGTAACCCACTGATTAGGCTGATTCCAGCTCCTCTACACTCATTTTTCTTGGGTTGCACCAACCCCAAAAGGCCATCAGGAAAATAGGGCTTTCTCAAACCTACTTGCTAATGTTTACATTCCTCAGCAAACTCCTCCTTGTGTTAACCCTTCACCTCCCTGCCGTCAGTTGAATTCACTTAAGGCTTTGCCCTGGTCCTCCTTGATGGAGGGCTCCATGCTATTATATAGGCTATTATATGGAGGGGGGATTTCCCATAACAATGGGGGAGGACACTTTCAAAGTCTCTCTCTGGCTGGTTATGCCTTTGTGGTGGCAGCAGCAGCAGAAACTACCATTTTTTTGCCAGGGGTTAGAGCCTATTCTGGCACAACTTCAAGAGCTCGCCCTCCCTGATCATCACACTATCATTAGTAGATGCTTGTGTACCATGTCAAAGGTTTTCTTTGTCATTAGAACAAACTTCCAGTTTTATTTAACTAGAGCGTTTAACAGGACTTTCTCAGTGTGTCTTTCTGCTGAGGTCAGACGCAATGATGATAGTTTCCTCACTACTTCCTGTCTCCAGTGACTCTCTTTCATATCTCCAAAACAGGCAGTCCAGGCACTCCCTCATGGTAATAATGAAGCTCCATTACTGGTCAATCTACATGTTATGCCAAAAAGCATTTTGTAATACTGAAAACCAGAAAGACTTCTCAATGGAGAGCAACTGGGACAGGCCCTGATCTGGGGAAGGAATGTAACCCTTTCTCCCATTTTCCTGCCAAAATTGCCTCCAAAGCTATGACTCACCCCCCCCCCCAACTAATAATGAGCCCCCGCAGGTATGGCACTGCATATATCCATTTTGTCTCCAGTGTAGGTTGTGCTGCACTCTCCCCTCCTGAGCATGGAAAGCACTTGAAAGTCTTGTCCTTTCCCAAATGTACAGCCTAAGTAGTCTCCACTTGTCAAACAATTGAGAAAGGTTGCCCTCTATCTTAATTAGAGTTGGGTTAGTGCGGCAAAGTAACAAGGAAGTATAAAGTTAATCACCCACTCTTTCATCAACTGGAGAGGTGTGAACAAACTGCTTGGTTGCAAAATGGGAACTGAGCTATTCAATTACCTGTGCTGACATTACAAATGTACTTTCTCCCATTCTTAGTACTGTATCAACAAACACACAGCTTTTATGGGTGGTGGTTTGTATAAGAAGTCTCTCTGGCGAACAGGTATAGCCAGTCTGCTTCAAGGAGGCCAAGGACTTGAAGACATGCTATTGGAAAGACTTGGAAGTGTTTTCTGTCCCATTTGAGCCTAGCTTTTCTCACAGCTAGATGACTGAAGATCAGAGGAGCCGACTGGATCAGACAAAAGAGTCTGCCAAGTCCAGCATCCTGTTTCCCAAAGTGGTCTAGGAAGTGGTATCAAGCCAATAGGTCTATTGACTTGTTACCACTTCCCCACTGTTATCCCTCCCAACTCATATTCAGAGGTAGACTGCTTCTGAAGATGGAGGTTCCACACAGCCATATAGCTCTGACTAATTGCCAGAGATAGATTTATTCTCCATAAAACTGACACGTCCTCTTTTAAAGTAAGTTAGTGGTCAGTGCCACACCCCACTGCAGAAAATTCCACATATTAATGATGTGTCACACACAAAAAAGTATAGGCAGGCCCACCCATCTGCAGATCTGGTATCCATGAATTTAGTTATCTGCAGGTCTGGTGGCCCCCTATGCACCCAGCCAACATGGAATCAGGATGCAGTCAGCTTTAAAAAACTAGATTGAAATTTAACAGGAAGATGGACATTAACTGTCTCCACATCACTATAATCTTGTATGCTTATAGCAACCTGTAAAAAGATCATTTTTGCAGCATTAAGGATTTAAACAACGTTAATGGGTGTGGGGGGGCAGGGAGATAGGGTTCCCTGTGTCCATGGTTTCTGTATCTGCAGGGGGCCCCGGAATGGGTCCAGGGCTACTTTTGTCTCTTCTGAACTTTCTACCTATCAACTTCATTAGATGACCCTGAGTTCTAGTATAAGGAGAGGGAGAAAAATGCTTCTCTATCCACTTTCTCTGCCCCATGCACAATTTTATAAAATGACCTTATATCAGTCATTTTCAACCACTGTGCCATGGCACACTGGTGTGCCACGAACAGTCCCCAAGTGTGCCATGGGAATTTGGGGAAAGGTCATTTCTTAGTAGGGCCATTGGGGGATGTGAGCCCCTTCTTGACAGCACGGTGTGCCTTATCAATTGTCCAAAAACTGATTGTGTGCCTTGACCGTTTTAATGCCTTCTCTAGGTGCCGTGAGATTAATAAGGTTAAAAATTGCTGCCTTTTATCATTTTAGAGGGCAGCACATAGTCCGAGGAAAGGCTTTTTGCTGCTGCAGCAGGAAGGAGCACCCTTGACATGTGAGCTGCCATTGCAGTTGCTCATTCTCAAAATTTCTGAAGCAGGCACTGGCAGAAATGATAGCAAATCCATGGCTCACTTGCTTTGTAAGCCTCTCTATACCATTAAACACACCCAGTCCAATCGCTGGTATACTACAGTACTAAAAGCGCCTCTCCTGATGTCTAATCTGGGGCTTTAGCCTCTCACTTTGATTGAATTAAACATTTAATCCTGTTATCCATGTGATCACCCAGAGGAGCCTCACACAAAAACATGGCAAAAACATGACAAAGCTTTGGCAATACCTCTGCTCAGTCGTTATAATCTGCTCCTATTAGCCGCTATTCCTTATGCACTTTTATTTGCATTTTTTTCCTCAAATTCAGAAGGCTGACCCACCCTGCTAATTATGTGACGAAAGGCCTACATCCTGCTGTTATCCCATTAAATCAGTCAATGGTAGTGCAAAGAGAGGAAAAAAGAGATTATGTTTTGTAAAAGAATTTTTATTCCCAGGGATTTGAGTGGATTATAATATAGAACCAAGGCAATTTTTGGGATTCAGTATAATTTAATTTTCTTGCCCAAGTATTTGTGAGAGTAAGTTTTAAGAGGTTGCAGCTTAACAGCAGCATAGCCAAGGGTAGCGCCACCCGGTGCAGAGATGTCATGATGTTATATAGTGCCGTGACATCACTCCTGGGTTGGGGTTGAGCGGCAGCGGCTCAATGTTGCTGCCATCCTTTGTTCCTTCTCTAGCAGCTTCCCAGCCAACTTTTAGTTTCTGGGCCCCTGCAGGCCTCTGAGTACAGCACTGTTAGCTGGAAAGTTACTGATAGCTCAGAGCCTCCAAAGGGAGGAAGGGGGTGGCAGTCACATCATGGTGCCATCACTGCAATTGAAGAAGCGAAAAAGAACATGTAGAGAAGGGGGGGCAGAAGAAGCCAGAGGGGGCACACAAAGAAGCAACTGCTCTGAGTTGGGCTGAGTGGCTTCTTCCAAAAACTCATCTTGGTTGGCCTCAAGTGGCATCCCCTCATATGACGCTCAGGGGTGGAACCTGTGGCAGCCCATTTCCCGCCCCTTGCCAGCTACACCACTGCACCTTAATATATCTGCCTTGGCTCAGGAAGTCTTTGCTACACTTGCTTGGCTCAAGTAACTCAGCTGGGCGTTTTAGGGTATGTTTGTGTTCCTGCCCAAGCATGAGTGTACTGGGTGACCAGTAGCGTCTGTCACCTTCGGCTCTCCACCATATTAGAATAACAGTCATTTCTGCCTCATTTTATAGGCTTGTTATGAGCAAGCCAAAGCAAGGACTGGAACGAAAAGAAAATATTGCTCTGGGTTCTGAAGACTGGAACAAAAAACACAGTTTGTTTCTTTTCCCAGCTTTCCAAGAACGAATTTGTACATTGGGTGGCATCCCTCCCATTCAATATGATCATCTGGCCTTGAGGAGCACCTGATAGAAAGGATGTGTGATAGAAAGAGGAATGGTTCTACGCTTTATTATTGTATAGAGTGTAGAGAAGATGTTTTCACAGATGAAGTTTGCCATACAGTGATGAGAAAAGCTGCACCTTCTAGGACAGAGGGCTTGAATTTGTTCTTAGCAGGAACCTGAAACCTATAAGAGCATGTTCAAGAGCTTGGGAGGCAAGGGAGAAGTATGGTTCCTCTTCTTCTCCTACCTAGTGGCCAGTCAGTGTCTGCTGCTACTGTGTTCTTCTTGCCCTTCTTGCCTTCCAGGCCAAAGGAAGACAAGGAGAGACAGAGAGTAGTCCGGTAACATTGTGCATTCAGTTTTGAAAAGAAAAGAGAAAGAAGTGGTGGGCCATAGCAACACAGAAAACAGAAGGAATGTTGTGGCAGGAAAGAACAGGCCAACGGTTGGAAATTGATGGGGGTCAGTGAAAGTTTGGGGGCTCGACCAAATTCTCCTATGGGATTGACTTCTAGGATCCCTAGTCCTGTTACAAATGCACAGGCCTGAGCCTCAAAACAAAATGGCAGCAGCAACACAGTCCCACCCCACTGAGGTTGGGATGCAGCCCATTTCTGGGTCTGGACCTATTTGTGGAAGACCTCTGTTCTAGAACATTGTATCTGTAACATACAGGAACTGTGCTACATTGTATGCTCCCCAAACAACTATATGAATTCAAGACATACCAAGTGATAAGTACGATTTGATTTCCAGCACACAACCTAGACACAATCCTTTAACTATTTTATGAAGATGCCTTTAAAAGGGGACAAATTTCTGGAGGAAAAGTCCATCACGGGTTACAAGCCATGATGTGTATGTGCAACATCCTGATTTTAGGTTACCTCAGAATGCCAGATGCAAGGGAGGGCACCAGGATACAGATCTCTTATTGTCTTGTGTGCTCCCTGAGACATTTCGTGGCCCACTACAAGATACAGGATGCTGGACTAGTTGGGCTTATGGCCTGATCCAGCGGGGCTGTTCTTATGTTCTTATGCCTTATATGGAGTCAGGCTATTGGGCCACATAGTTCAGTATTATCTTCAGAGACCGGCTGCAGCTCTTCAAGGTTTCGGTCAGGGTGCTCATCCTGTTTTGAAAAGCCGGGAGATTTAAATCAGGATCTTCTACATACAAACCATGTGATCTACCCAGGGCTGGCCCAAGACCTCCTGACACCTGAGGTGACAGACCAAATGCTGCCCCACCATTGCAGCCCCAACAATTTTCCAATCTCAGTCCTCCCACTCCCCCATGTTCTAACTCAGAACTCTCCTCCCCTCCACATTTCCTCTTCCTCTCAGTCTTCCTCTTCCTTTTCCAGCTCAGGGAATGGAAAGCGGAGGAGGAAAAAGAAAGGCAAATAGGCAGACAAGCAAGTAGGCTGACCCATTACCAATCTGTGCCTGAGGCAACTACTTCAGTTGGCCTCATAAATGGGCTGGCCCTGGCAGAACTACTGAACCACAGCCCATTTCTCCAACTGTTCCTTTGCTGGTCTACCCCCCCCCCTCGCCCCCATTCATTTTATGTTGCTTGAGCCCTGCAGCCTTTTGTCCTGCTGCAACAGGAGATTCAGAGATCTGAGACTGGGTTACCAAGTGACCAACTTGGAAACAATTCTCATCCTGCTCCACAGGTGCACAAGCCCTGTTATTTAGCATATCTGGCATGCTCCAACATGCTCTAGGGAATGGCTAGATCATTCTGTCTCCTATGAAACTCAAGACAGGTGATTACGCCCATAAACTAAGCTTGGGGTGGATGCTTTCTCTGCACATATCTCTGGGGGAAACAATATTCTTGAGCAGAGACTGCTCTCGGACAGCTTCTGTTCTTATAAAGCTGAACCTCCAGGCACACATTTATAATAAGCTGCCCTGTTGAGAACTGAAAATGCTTAAAACAGGAACTATGAATGAAAGTTGGAAGTAAACAGTATGAGACGGTTAGCTTCACCTATCGCAGATGCATAAATGGCTTGCCAGCCTAAACTGGCTGTGGCTTGGGATGAATGAGTCAGTTAGTTCAGTGGTTTCCGACTTCCCCACCCCTCCAATGAATGAAACTGTACAGGAAATACAAATGTTTCTGTTCGCAGCTTGGAGGTGGAATCTCTTCCACTGTCTTAAAAAAAAGGGGGGGGGAGATGCTTCCAATTTTATTATTTATATATTTATCCCATGTCATCCATGTACATTGTGTTTTACAGAATTTCATAGGCAAAAGGGATCAACAAGGTGGGAAACAAGAAAGGGGAGGGGGAGGCAATAGTAACAAGTGAGAGGTGATGAATAAAGAGGCAAGAGCTAAAAGGAAGGAATGCAAGTTATTCTGAGCATCATTGTGGTGTAGAGTTCAGCATGTGAGAGAAAGGCAATGGGGGGGGGGAGATCTGGGTTCAAATTCACAAAAAGCCACAAAAGCACATTGGGTGAACTTAGGCCAATCCCAGTTTTTTCCTTAACCTTCCTCATCACAGGGTGGTTGTGAGAATAAAATGGGATGGGAACCCTGGAACATCAGCCTGAGCTCATTGGACAAAGGGCAGACTACTCAGTCAGTATAAACACCTGAATTTTGGTTGCAAGGACTTTGGCTTTCTTTCATTTTGGAAAGAGGGAGAAGCCAAAAGCTCCATAGAAATCTGTTGTAAGGATTTACATACTGTGACACATTCAGGACAGCTGTCCCCTGGCCGTGCACACTAGCCCAGTGCTGTATCCCTGGAGTATTGGACTATAAGGATTTACATACTGTAGACCACAGCTGCGATACAAGGACATCTGCAAGAGGGATCTGAAGGCCTTAGGAGTGGACCTCAACAGGTGGGAAACCCTGGCCTCTGAGTGGCCCGCTTGGAGGCAGGCTGTGCAGCATGGCCTTTCCCAGTTTGAAGAGACACTTGGCCAACAGTCTGAGGCAAAGAGGCAAAGAAGGTAGGCCCATAACCAGGGAGACAGACCAGGGACAGACTGCATTTGCTCCCAGTGTGGAAGGGATTGTCACTCCCGAATTGGCCTTTTCAGCCACACTAGATGCTGTTCCAGAACCACCATTCAGAGTACAATACCATAGTCTTTCAAGACTGAAGGTTGTCAACAGCTCAGATACAGTATGAATAGGAAGTGCTTTGGACCCTTGAAATTAACCATTAAAATTGTATTGGTATGACTGAAAGAGTAAGAGACAAATTCCTCCATACAGATAAAAAGTATTAAGCTATTTCAAGAACCACTATTTAAAGACTTCTCACCATTAAATTCCAAGAGAGCTTGTGTGCACCACCTGCTGGTCAGTGTGTACTATGAACATCTTCTAGGCAAATGCTGAAATCCTTGCCATAATGAGAAGTGTGCTGCAGCAATCCCAATTCCTGTTTTGTAAACAGTGCGGCTGTGACCATTCAATGCTTTAGGATGAACAGATGGATTGTGCTTTATCACCTCCTTCCGCCGACCACAGACTGAGTTTCAACAGAACGACTGAGAATCTTTGGTTGAGGTGAAGCTAGGGTTGCAAGCATTTTTCTAGCAGGACTTCTATGCCTTCTTGCTGCTCCCTGTGACAGGCAGAAACGCAGCAGGTTAAATATGATCACGACATTTGCAGGCTGGGAAAGCTTCACCTGCTGGATTTCTGAAAGCACAGAAAGAAAAAGACTGATAAACCCATGAAGTATGAGGGGCCTCATCCACAGATGGAAGCAGTCAACTGAAATGCAACTCTGTATGTACTGGCGTGTGTACAGGCACAAGAATTAATTCCATAACTACAACCAAGCCCTCAGGCCCCCACTCCCCTTCCCTTGGCCTAGAAGAAAACCTGTCACAGGCCTGTAGTAAGGGTTCTGCAAGACAGTTGTAAGAAACTTGTTTAGGGGCTGCCCAAGCCTAACCAAACTGCCCGTGCTGCGAATCAGCAGTGCCAAAACAGCCACCGCTGTATCCAGCATAGGAAACAAGGCTAAGGTCTCCCCAAAGTAAGGGGCCATTTGTCCCTTACCCTAGGGAAAACCTGAGCCACTATGGGGTTACTTGGGCCTGCACCAGTAAAATTGCTGGCGCAGGCCCAAGCAGCCTCATGTCAGTGGATTGCGACCAGGAGGAGAAGAGCTGGTAGGAACTTCTGCTGTCGTCCCTGCCCCCTTACACCTCCTCCCCGCCCTCCCCTGCCCCATTCTGCCTCCACACTTCTTGGTGCTGCACTTACTGCTGCACCTGATGTCTCTTCCACTGGCCTGAGAGGCCACCACATGCCTGTGCAGGTCTTCACACCGGCACCTCTTACTGCTCAGGCATTACGGAGTGCTTTCTGACACATTCATGACAGCTGTCCGCTGACAGTGCACACTAGACCAGTGCTGCATCCCTGGAGTATTGGACTATAAGTTTCCAATCTCTGTGGAGCATCTTAATTCAGCACCTAAGGTTCCAGGTGGCCTCATCAGGAAGTGGTTCCTCAGATTATCCTGTGGAAGTGTGGCTGCAAACACCTGCCCTTGAGATGTTCCAGCCTCCCAGTGGGCTGTAGGCCATCAGCCTCCTCTTCTCTGGTTCTTCTCCTTCCCCGTTCCCTCTCCTCCTGTTGAAATACACTGAGCTCAGGAGCAGGGCACAGACTATGGCTCTTTGTAATACCGCTGGGCAGTGAGCAGGTCAGCAGTTGGCACCCCTCCCCAAGGGCCTGAAAATGTGTTAGGCTGTCCTAAGGCTTGCCAAGGTTCATGGAGGCTGCTTGAGTCTTTGCCTGGGCCAAGCAACTCCCATGAAGTCTTGTGATTAACTTCTGGCCAGGCCTTTGCCAATTGCACAAGAGAGACGCTTTGCACCGCCTTGATCAATCTCACTAGAACTATGCAGGGAGTTGCTTCATGTGGCTTCCCAGTTTGGAGCAGCCCCTAGCAAGGTGCTTTTCAAGGTGCAGCCCTGGCATGCATGGATTGGGCTCACCATGTCATTCAGATTATTTTCTGTCACCCCAAGGATTGTATCAGTCTGCTGTAATGATAGAAGCAGACCCACAAAGCTTATTTATTCCCCTGCTGTGTTTATGTACATCTTTCCAACAACAACATGTTCTCAAAGGCACTATACAACATAGCCAAAGAAATTAAAAGGTGGGGCTCACAGTCTAAAAAGACAGAAGAGAGTTGCCAGCAAGTTGCCACTGGCAGTAGATCTCTGGCAGTTCTCTTGAAGCTTGCCCATTCTTTGACAGGAGAACATCAAATGTCTGTTTCCTGGTGACTTCACCATGGCTGGTTTCATTAAGCAATCAAAGCACCAACTGAAGCAGCCTCAGAGTTTCATCAGGCACTTTTTCACACGCCATAAATATTATGTAACAGAAAAGCAAAGGCAAGCCCAGTGCAAAGGGCAACAGACGAGTTGGGAGAAGAGGGAGTTAGAGTTGTATGCACTAAAGTTCTTTGTTCTTCAACCTTTAAAAATACAGGAGCCTCACCATTCCCAGTACGTGGCAACCCTAGGTGTGGGTCAGTGTGATGAATGTACTCTGACTTTTTGCCAGGATGGTTTTAAAATGAAGCTGTATAGTCCTTAAAATTCATATACTCCTCAATTCAAGGTGCTGTATTAACCTTTAAGGCCCTTCACAGTTGGGGTCCAGGCCATCTGAGAGACCATCTTCTTCCATACATTCCAGCCCACCCTCTTAGGTCATGTGAGGGGGCCCGCCTTCAAGTGCCACCTCTGTCCCAAGTGAGAGGGGTGGCAGTTCAAGGGAAAGCCTTCTCTGTAGTGGCGCCACAACTATGGAATTCCCTTCCAGGGGAATCGAGAACTAGTCCCTCCCTCATGTCTTTTCAGAGAGGGCTCAGAACATATCTGTTTCATCTGGTTTGATGTGTGGATAGTTGCCCTCTGTGCCTCTGCAATATTGCTGTGGCTTGACTGCTGCCCTGGACTAATGTGTTTGCCTTAGTTACTCAGTGATACATGTTGAGTTTTGCTTTGTTTTAATGTTTTAGTGCTTAGTGTTAGAAGGAAGGTTTAAATGTGTTGGCCGTTTTTCTTTTAACTTAATTTTGTGATACATTGTACATTTATTATAGAGCTTTGTAAGCCACCTTGGGCATTTGCTTCAGCATGGGAAAGGCAGGATATAAATAAATAAATAAATAAATAAATAAATAAATAAATAAATAAGAAAAAAGTGAGCAAGGAAAAAATTAGCTCTTCATCAGACCTGTTAAGCCAACCATCGGCCACTAGATGGAGGCAAAAAGTAATCAACTGAAATCAAGACTCCCAGAACATGATGTTCCCCCAAAAGGGGGTGAAGTAGGGGGAAACAACCCTGGAATATGTCAAGTCAGGAAGGTGAAAATGGCTAAGATATTTCTTCATCTAGTATAATTAGGCTGGAGTTACTGGACCAGTAAAATCCCTTACAGAACTTAAGTGAAACACTTGAAGCAGAGAGGTGTGGTTGCAAATTGCCGAAAGGGTCCAGAATTCTGTGCTCACTCACATTTCTTCTTGTGTGTTCTTTCTGTCTCCTTTTCAATCCCATCTGATTCTCACCGCAAGCTAACAAAAGTGTTCCACTTTTGGGAGGGAAACAAGAATCACAGGCAAAGAGACAAAATGAAATGAAGAACTGGCATTAAAGTACAATTAGATCTTTAAAGTATTCAGAGACGTAGCAAAACAACAATGGACAGAGAAAACCGAAATGTATGTGTGCGTGTGTGTGTGTGTGTGTGGGGGGGAACTGGACTCAATCCACATCCCATTTTCTCCGGTCACTTTCTTCCTGCAGGGGCCGGCTTTGTATTCAAACATCCCAACATGGAACTTTCTGGCAAGAGGTTGAGCAATGATTGGGCCAGCCATAAAGTCAAGATCAGGTCAAGTCCCAGGCCAGTAGCAAGGCAGCCTCATATGTTTAGACTATACTAACCTTTCGTGGAGGTCTGCCTAACTCTCAAAGAGAAGTCCCAGCTTGAAGTTTAAAGAGCTCTGCATGACTTCACTTCTAAACTGGGGAAATCAAACAAACAGGATGGAAAGTTTGATGAAGGCAGGGCTTGCCCATGACCCTGTTGCCCAAGATGGTGTGCCAAATTTTCCCCACTGGGTTGTGCGCAATCCCCCACCATGCTTCTCACTCCCTGAATTTGAAAAGAGTGGAGGAGAAGTGGAAGTGTGGAAGAGAGTAGAATGGTGGGATCAGCGTGTTGGAGACATTCTAGCCCACTGCTCTCCTCCACACTTTCTCTTTTGTGCCACTTCCCTCTTTTTCAAATCCAGGAAACAGAAGTGGTGTTTGCAGGTGGGTGGAAAGAGATACCCCACCCTGCCAGCCTGCTTCTGTGGCAGCCATCTCAGCCAGCCTCATGTATAGGATGGCCCTGCACAACTGGAAATAGTGGGTTAATTGCTGTGGGTTGGCAAATGAGTATGTTGGTGTTGGCTGGAAACCAGCAAATATGCCTTCCACCACATAATGCCATAAACTAACTTCAGGCTTTTCCCCATGCCATAGGAAGTCTGGCAGGGCCGGCCCAACCATGAGGCCAGCTGAGGAGTTTGCCTCAGGCAGCAGGTTGGTGGAGGTACCCATCTCTGTCCACTTGCCTCCATTTCTCCCCCCCTCCTTCCAGTCCCTGGATTGAGAAGGAAGAGGACTATGGAGAGGAAGAGGAAATGTGAGGGAGGTGGAGTGCTGAGTTGTAATGCTGGAGAATGGGACAAGCAGAGGCTGGCAGATCATTGAGAAAGGGAGGCAGCATTTGGCCTGCTGCTTCAGGCATCAGGAGGTGCTGTGAGCAGCTCTCTTATCAAAATAGATAGCAATAATATTTAGTTCTGATGAAGCAAACCTTATTCTTGAATTCCAAGGTCAGCCCACACAGCTGAGAGTTCCCCAGTGCCTGGGTCCAGTTTTTCCTCTTATTTAGTATCAGGAACATCTCTGAGCCTCCCCCACAGCAAAGAGTTCAGGAGGGCAATCCAAACCATAAACTATTGAGGACAGAAGGTTTCAGAAACCCAAGCAATCCCATCTATCTCCTACACAAGAAAATAGAATGGGAAAGTTTCCACTACACAACCTAAAGGCTATTTAAGGCCCGTTTGTTTTACTCCTGGCTGACATCGTGTCCAAAGTGTTTTGGTGAGCTGCTATTAATACTTGTTCTGAAGTTCTCCCTGAGAAGGATGTTGCCAAGTTGCAACCAAGAACTGCCTTCTCAATGCAAGAATTAGGTGACCATTAAGGCTACAAAATCCAAAAGGTACATTGTAAAATTGTTTTAAAAGGGCTGTGTGCCTACAGTGATTTCATGGAAACACAAAGTATCTAAAAGGCAAGTTTCTAGTCCACAAGGCCATGAAGATGTTGTAATTATTCACATTTATATCCTACCACTCCTCTAATGAGCTTAAAGTAGCATACATTGGAATACCCCTTTTTATCTTCACAACAACCCTGAAATATTTGAAACAGTATGCGGACAATGTCTGCCTCAGTCTTGGAAGCCACCAATGTGATTTAGCAACACTGGCTGGAGAAGGGGCTGTTGCAATTCTTTTCTGACTTACTTCCAAAAAAATCGAAAGAGAATCAGATCCTCCAGCTGAGTGGCAAGCTGGAAAGGGCAGTAGACAGCTGGACTGGGTGCCATCCCTAAAAGAGTGTCCAAGGGTGTCATTCCATGTGACCATTTCAGATTGCTCCATAGCAAGGCCAGCCTGTCTGGAAAGAGCAATAATATATTATACTTGACATCCTATGAAGTTTTCCATATGTTTAGGAGAAAAAACAGAAGTCTATTATTAGAGTTACCAAAGCAGCATAAAAAAATGTAGCATTATGAAAATGAGACATACATGCATGTAATTGTGGAATTTGATTGTTGAATAATAGGTTGGGAGTTCAGGATTTCTATGCTATCTTCAGGCTCCATCTTAATGACAGTTTAAGCCTCTGTATAATCAGGCACAGATGCTAAAAGTCTTCGGTGTCAGAAAAATGCAAGGCTTTAGAAGAGCAGTAGAAATGAAAAGTGACAGTGAAAGATCAAGTCTCAGAAAAATACTAGCTTAATGGTTTTTCCTGGTTCAGTGACTGTAAATGAAGAAAACCTCTCAGCTCCAGCTTCTTCTGTGCCAGACTTTCTTGTTTAGGAATTGCTCTGAAAAAAGATGGACACACCAAGGATGAAATTCACAGTTTGAGGTCTGATAGTATCACAGGACCGAGTCCCTTCTTCCCTTCTTCATGAGGGAATGAATGCATGTGTTAAAGTCTTTTTTCCCCCCCTGGTTTGGAATCTAGAATAGAGATGTCCAACTCCTATATTCTTGGGAGTAGCAATGTTCTCCAGAGCAAGCTGACCTCTCTCACGGACACTATAATAGGCCTGTAGGACATGTGCAGAGACATGAGGCAGGGATAGTATGCAAAGGTCCACCTGGAATGCAGTGCTTCAGACTGCAGGGTATGGGGCACAATTATTGAATGCTCCCTGATGCTAAGAGCACCACACAAATAAAATAACCAGGTGCAGAAGCAAAGGACTGGGCCAGAAAATTTCCCTTTCTAGAGTTAGAGAGTTGCAAGTTAGAAAACTAGCATATCAGGGAAGTGTTTTTTAGTGTGGCAGAGAGCAGTTAAAAATGTTACCTGATGTGTTCTAGGATAAATGGAACATGCACCAACACCCTAGGGGTAGAACAATGGCTTTCAGCCATTTTTGCCACTGGCTGCAACATGAGACCCACTTTCACATGCCAATGGGAGACCAAAAGTTCAGTAGCATCAATAAGAACTCTCAGGTTTAAAAACAAACAAACAAACAAACAAACAAACAAACAAACAAACAAACAAACAAGACTTCAGTCTTGTTTCTGCACATTCAGGCTGGAGGCAGGCAATCACTTTTGGAGCATTTACTGGGAGTAGGTTGGGAGAGGCTTTACTCCCACCTCGCTTTTGCCCCACTGTTGTTTCTGCTCAAACAGGTTTTTTAAATAAGACAAAAAACTCACCACTTCTCTTTACCAGAACTGAAAAGTGAGCCTGAGTGCATGTATCACAGGAAGCAATCTAGTAGAGGACTCATCACTCGGGATGAGCACATGCTTGTATACAGCAGGTCCCCAGTTCAATCCCTGGCATCTCTAGGTCGGACTAAGGAAAGAGCTCTGTCAGTGACACTGGAGATTCTACCAGTCAGTGTAAAGACAATGCTGAGCTAGGTGGATAAGCAGCTATAAGACTGTCCAATTTTCAATCCACCTTCCATTCTCTAGGAAAAATTGTCATCCATCTTTCAGTATGTGCTGTTTACATCAGCAAAAGGGAAGTGGAATCATCTGGAAGGTTGGCTCCAACAAATGAAACAGAAATGTTCTGATTATTCAGATAAATCTGAATAATTAAGGCATGACAAAGAATAGCCAGAAGCAGTGCAAATACAAGGTGTGACGTAGAGAGACTGGAAGGCTCTGTGGAGTGGAAAGAGATCTTGTACCAGTGAGTATGTACTTGTATCATACTCCAATAATAGAGTCATGGCAAAGCAAGATTTTCAGCCTGGAATGGAAACCCAAGAAAGTGTCAAGAATGGGAGCGGTCTCTACTGGCTTCCTGTAAGTGGAAAGTTGGTCCAACCACAACATTCCACATTACCTGACTGTTCTCTAAACCAAGGGAGCAAGTGAAAGTGATTACAGCATGAATAAGAAGTCTGAACCCATTCTGAGTAAACTAAAGCAACAGACCAGATGGTATCTCAGCTAAAGGCCTAGTCAGGGCTCTTTCACATTTCTTATTATTTTTAATATCTTCATGGCCTTGTGAGCCTCTTAATAATAATAATAATAATAATAATAACAACAACTTTATTTTTTACCCCGCCTTTCTCCCCGAAGGGACTCAAGGCGGCTTACAACATATTAAAAACAATTTAAAAACAAATAAAAACATATTAACACATACTAAAAACAGCAGTCAGAGTAAAAAAAAATAGGTAAAAAGAGCATAGAGCAGCAGCAAGTCATAAAAGAATCAGGCCTGTAAAAAATATTAAAAGATGTTAAAAAGATGTTAAAAGGCTGAGAACTCAGAAGGCCTGTTTAAACAGAAGGGTCTTCAGGCCTTGCCGAAAGGTCTCAAGAGAGGGAGCCATTCTTAAGTCAAGGGGAAGGGAGTTCCATAGCGTTGGTGCCACTACTGAGAAGGCCCTATTTCTTGCAGCCGCCCCACGTACCTCCCTAGGCAGCGGCACTTGTAAAAAGGCCTTCTCTGATGACCTGAGAGGGCGAGCCGGATTGTACGGGAGCAGGCGATCTCTAAGATAACCTGGCCCAGAGCAGTATAGGGCTTTAAAGGTCAATACCAGCACCTTGAATTGGGCCCGGAAACGAATGGGCAGCCAGTGCAGCCGCTGGAGAAGCGGACTGACAGAGTCGAACCGCCTACCTCCAGTAACCACACGGGCCGCCGCATTCTGCACTAGTTGCAGTTTCCGAACCGTCTTCAAGGGCAGCCCCACATAGAGTGTGTTACAGTAATCTAATCTCGATGTCACCGAGGCATGGATCACCGTGGCCAGGTCAGCACGATCCAAGTACGGCCGCAGCTGGCGCACCAGCCGAAGCTGAGCGAAGGCCCCCCTTGCCACAGCCGCCACCTGGGAATCCAGGAGCAGCTGCGAGTCCAGGTGGACCCCCAAGCTGCGGACCTGCTCTTTCAGAGGGAGTGCAACCCCATTCAGCGCAAGCCGATAGTCCAGCACCTGCATCGAGGATTTCCGAACCAGGAGAGTCTCTGTCTTATCCGGATTTAATTTCAGCTTGTTAGCCCCCATCCAGATCCTCACTGCCTCCAGACAGCGCTCCAGGTCCTCAACCGCCACCCTGGAGTCTGGAGGAAAGGAGAGATAGAGCTGGGTGTCATCAGCATATTGATGGCACCCCACTCCAAAGCCCCGGATGACCTCTCCCAGCAGTTTCATGTAGATGTTAAATAGCATGGGGGACAGAATTGAGCCCTGTGGCACCTCGCATCTCAAGGGCCAGGGTGTCGAACAGGCATCCCCCAGCACCACCATCTGGGACCGACTCTCCAAGTAGGAGCAGAACCACCGCAAAACAGTGCCTCCAGCTCCCAACTCGGCCAATCGGCCCAGAAGGATACCATGGTCAATGGTATCGAAAGCCGCTGAGAGATCCAGCAGGACCAACAGGGACGCACTCCCCCTGTCCAGTCCTCAGCGTAGGTCATCCACCAAGGCGACCAAGGCGGTTTCCGTCCCAAAGCCCGGCCTGAAGCCAGATTGAAAAGGATCCAAATAATATGCTTCATCCAAGACGCTCTGGAGTTGGGACGCCACCACCCGCTCAATTACCTTGCCCAGAAACGGGATGTTGGAGACTGGCCGGTAGTTATCCAACACAGTGGAATCCAGGGAGGGCTTCTTCAGGAGGGGGCGAACCACCGCCCGTTTCAAAGCGAGTGGTAACGTCCCCTCCATCAAGGAAGAGTTGACCACCCTCCCTGTCCACTCAGCCAGCCCACCCCGGGCATGAAACATGGCAGATAAAATAAACTGGAATGGAACCCAACCCTGCTTTTGTGAACTTTGCCAAGCAAAGCTGTAATGTAAACATTCAGACCTGGCACATGTATTTTGTACTTAAATGGACTCCATACATAATAATAAGATCTCAACGCCCTGAGTGTGCATTCTCACTACAGGCTTTAATCAATTCAATAGTCACTTCTTTGTCCCAGGGAAATGTTGTTGGGTGGGGACACCTTGGGGATCTTTAACAAAATATTGACAATTTCACTCAACTATGATTCCCAGGAACCCCACTGGGGAAGGCCTAGACTTTTAAATTGGTGTAAGCCCCTTGTAAGTTTGTTGTGTGGATGGGCCCTGACACAATATGTTTTGGCTCTCATGTGCTGCCTTGATATCTTCCTTTAAGGTTAAAGTTTTGCTGTGAGACTATCCCATTTCCCCAGCTCCAGTTTGTATAAGGGAGGAGGGGCAGGATATGACTCTTCCCCCAGATGGTACATCCATCTCTCTCTCCCCCCCCCCCCGAACATGACTGAGCAAGGGTCACAGGCATCTCTTGCCTACTTAAGGGAGCAACTGTAGCCCCACCTTAAATCCTGACTGTTAACACAGATTCTTTAGTAAGTGTAAACAACACTGAACAAGAGTCTGACTCAGTGTGAGCAGCTTCCTATCTCTTGTGATGCAAATACTGATAAGATAAGCAGCTGGTGCTACAGGGTGCTGGACCCTGCCTTCTGGGAGTCCTGGTTCAATAGCCCCCTACACTCTTGAGGTCAGTAGATGATGTCAGAGGAAATGGGCGTTCCCCAAACAAACAGCTCATCCTCCAACACCATCACTCCATTGTTTGATTTGAAGGAAAGGCACTTCATACTGCACTCTTCATACATACTGACATACTGTATGCTGGATTTTTTTTTTTTTTATCATCAATCAATATATGGATAAAGTAGCTACTTTCAACCAGTGTGCCGTAGCTCATTGCTGTGCTTTGGACGGACTGCAGGAGTGCCAAGGGAATTTGGGGGTCATTTATTTGTCATTTATTAGGTGATGTGACGTCCCCCCCAGCAGCATAAACTGTCAATAAACTGACAGTGTGCCTTAACAATTTTAGCACCTTGTCAGTGTGCCATGAGATGAAAAAGGTTGAAAATCGCTGATAATATATAAGGATGGGAGCATCAATAGAATTTTTCTTTCAGGAATCTAACTGTGGAACAAAGTTTGCCCTTTCCTGAAATGCGCTTTTCCCCTTTGTCCCCCTTCTCCCACATATCTTTTTCTGACACTATTGGAAATCACACCCAAAGATGAACAGTTAAGAGAGCTTGATATGTTTAGCTTGCAGAAGAAAAGACCAAGGGGAGATATGATAGCTGCCTTCAAGTGTCTGAAGGGCAGTCACACAGGAGAAGATGAGGACTTGCTCTCTGTGGCTTCTAAGGCCAGGAGCAATGGGTTGAAGCTATAGGAAAGTAGATGTAGGTAAGACATGAGGAAGAATGTCCTGACTGTTAGAGCTGTCCAGCACTAGAACAGGATTACAGGTTTTAAATATCTCTCAGGGATTCTGAAATTGCCTGCACTGAGCAGAGGGTTGGACTAGATGACCTCCAAGGTGATTTCTGACTCTAGTATTCTGTAATTCTGTGTCTGACCCGAATGCATAAAGAATATCCTTGGTGGATGCCAGAACTTATAATGGAACACATGGAGTGTGTGGGGAGGGGGAGAGATTCTCATTATCTTATCATACAACTTTCAGAAACAATTCTTCATATTAATCTATGGTGTCTTCTGTAGACCTTTGTGTTTGATCCTTTTTTAAGCATAGTGAATTCATTTCACAAATCCCAAATTTTGGAAGATGTGCCATATTTGCAACTGAGAGAGAGAGAGAGAGAGAGAGAGAGAGAGAGATCCCAGTTAAGAACAACAAACAAAAAAAGGAAGGAGGTCCCTTTCATGCTCCAGCAGTACACTGTATCCAATAGGTGTGCTATTCTGTAGTACACACAGCTTTTTAAAAGGATGAGTTTTCTTTTGCTCCTGCCTTTTGGCACAGAGCAATCAAGCCCTTTTCCTTCTCCACGAAGCTGCTGCTGTGAGGTCAGGATATCAATAGTACACTCCATCCCTCAATTTGAAGCCATTATTAAGGCATGATTCAGACCTCACAGTCTCCCGGCAAGGTAGATAATTTGTTTGCTTCTAAAATGGAGGGACTGCAACAAATGGGCAAAATGATACAGACTGTGGCAGTACAAAAAATGAAAATTGGTTCAGAAGGGACAGAGTGCATGTTAGGGGGGCAGATCTCTCAAAGAGAAACAGTCCAATCCAACCTAAATTGCCATGCAGCAGTGCACGGGTTCTGGCTATGCTGCATCCCACAGGGGATTCTTGTCTGCGGGAGGTCTCCTTGGGGTAAGGGGACATTTATCCCCTTGCCCCAGGGTAGGCCCCAGCAACCGCAATAGGTCAATAGCAAGTGCCTGTTGATACGGGCAAGCAGATCAGGCTCGGGAAGGGGCCTGGGGTTCGGTGTGCACTGCTGCTGCTGATCCTATACCCCTCCTGGGCCTGATCTGTCCACCCCTGCCCCATTTCTTCCCTATTCTGCCCTCTCCCATCCCATTCAATACCTTCCTCACCAATCCCCTGCCCCGCTTCACCTCCCATGCCAGACTTACCTGCTCCAGGAGGCCTGCATTGCTCTGCTGGTGTGCACAGGAAGGCTCCGGCCTTCCCATTGCCGTGCTGGCTCCTTGTGATGCCGCAAAGCACTTTACAGCATTTTTGCGGCAGCCAGAGCTGGTAGAACATGGATTCTGTCATATTTCACATTAATACTCCCACCCTAAACATATGTTACCTGAAGTAAATCCTGTTAAGTTTGATCCAATTAGCTTTCAAGCAGTATGCTTAGAATTGCAACCTTTTGAAAACATTTCCGTGCTCCGTTTAGTTAGAATTTGCAAGTGCTGGTAAAGTGTCTGATGACGTCTGATGGTGATTCCATATCTCAAAGTGCACGCTGCATCGTTCTCGCATATCTCTCCCCACCCAACCCCTGCACCCTTCAGAACCGTCAAATGTGCCATAAATCTGTGTTGCCTAACCAATCTTTATTCCTGTGATAGCTCAGAGCCTTGAGTACTTGTTCTCTCTTGGTGAATGCCAGATTCTCTACCCTTTGCTACTGCTGGCTAAACAATTATCCTGAGCCTAGAATTCCTGGCTGCGTTCTGCTTTCCCCTTTTGTGTGCGTGTGTCTGCTGATGAGTGACAAGTCCTAATTAAGACTGGGCTGTCCTAGTTGGTCACAATGACTTGGTCACCATTTTTATAGAAATAAGATCTACCTCTAGTTTCCTTTCTGAATATTCACAGAGGATCTCTTTCAAGCAAGCAGCGCCTCATGTGGACACAGATGGTATAAATCTGTGACATCTGTCTCCCCCTTGCATGCTCAACTGCCACCTTGTGCCCATTTTTGTCCCTTTGTACTGGAGTCATTATGCTGCCTCCATAACACTTTGCTATGCTAACATCTGAGATCTATGCCAGCGTACGTTCAGGATTTGCTAGTGCAACAGGACTCCCTTGATATCTTTTCCTCTTCCAGCTGGTGATGGTGAAGGAATGGCTTGCTCTGTCCTAGAACTTAATTCTTGATCCCCTGGATCAAATTTACATGAATCGCACAAGATAGGGCAGTTGTGAAAAGCAGCATTGTTAGTTCCTTAGTCCTGTGGGTGTCTTCAAATAACAGGGCCATTCTAAGGGCTGAATCTCACATGCATATTCATCTCTTAATGACTGTAGTGATTATGAGTTGCATGTGTGAATGAGTGTTCACACATCAAATGCTCCGAGACACTACTTTTTAATGAATGCATGGATTGATGTCATTTTGGTGTTTTGTTTTTTTTCCAGAAAAGCAGCTTTGGGTTGAGAGCAGAGAAGTGGTAGGGGAGAAGCTCTCTCTCATTTCTAAAGCATCCTTGGAGTAGTTCTCCTCATCCCCTGGGTTTCAAATGTAGGTTTGTAAGGGTATTTTTAACTGGGGGGGGCGGAATAGTTTGAGGCAAAGATTTTGGAACTGCTGGTAGGAAAAGCGTTATGTACTTTCTCTGCCCTGTTGCTTCCGATGGCACCCTGCCCACCCTGGTTCCTGATCACACGGTTTCATATAGGGAGCTAGCATGAGAAATACAGAGAGAGATAACATTAAATTCCAACAATAATAAACTTTCTGAAATGAACAAAAACCAGTTCTGCAAATTTGGCAGTTTCAACTGGAAATGGAATATTTGATTTTTTTAAACCCACAGCTAGTCTGGTTCCAAGGATCTGCTCCGACAGCCTGAATTTCAAGGAGTAGGGATGAAGGGTTAAGGTCAAATTCTGTTCGTGTATGCTGATTGAGAGTATGGAACATTTAATGGTAGGAACAGTCTTTGTTCTTGATCTCTCCTAGAGATAACTACTATTTCCAAGATTTTACTTTGATTGATTGCTCTTCTCACTCAGACCAATACAATGTTTCTCTTTTATCTAAAGTCTCCTAAATCTTTCTAAAACAGCCCTTCTTGAACACACTAAAAACATGTACTCAAAATTGCCCAACTGGGTCAGATATAACTAACTAAGTTATAGTTAATATTTTATATATACTGTATATATATATACATATAACTCCCAACAGTAGGGAACAGCAGTGGCCAGCCATATGTCCTGGGAAATTCCAAAATAGGGAACATCAGGGATGGCCATTGAATGTGTTGTATGGAGGTTCATCTAATCTTTCAAGAATCTTTCACAACAGAAATGTGCTTCTTCATATGAAACCTTTCTGTGCACAGTAAACAATAGAACCCATCTTCAAAAGAACTACCCCCAGCTTCTTTAAAAGTCCAAATGTTCATTTGAGGGCAAGGCCAAACACCAAATTGAGGGAATGCTAAATGTCCCATCCCAACCCTCCGGGTGCATCACCACCCAGACCTAGTGATGCACCAGATCTGTTTCTCTCATTCCTTGGATTAGAAAAGGAAGATGGGGTGGAACAGAAGAGGAAGTGTGGAGAAGAGTGGTTGGGCTAGAGAGACAGTCTAGCCTACCACTCGCCTCTCCTTTATAATCTGTCTCCCTTTTCCTTTTCCAACCTAGGGAGTGGGAGGACAAATCATGGAGGTGAGCGGTAGATGGACATGGGTGCTCCATGTTGCCCACCTCAGTAAACCTTTTGGACCATCTCAGTCAGCTTCATGGATGACTGACCCCAATTAAGGGCCTCTTTTCTTCTAATTATATCCTATATCATTGTCATTTTTTTCTTCCTTGGAGCACACCAGCTGTCAGTGTTGATGTCTCTTCCTGCACAAGTAAGGTGTGGATAACTGCCCCCTGGAAAAAACAGTTTTCCCAGACCTGCCTCTTATTCCCTCCTCACCACCAGTGCCAGGCTTCTACTTCAGAGGGAAGGAGTCCTCTCCAGGGTTGAAGATTAGAGAAAAGAACTGCAACTCATTTAAGCAGGAACACTCTCTTTCACTGCAGCTTGGAAACTCCCTGGTCCTGGGACCAGGTGACAGAGAGAGTCAATCCCATACCAACATTGGCTGCCTTGAGCACCACTGGGGAAAGGCAGGTCACAATCTAAATAAAAAAACAAAGGAATGTATAGTTTCCAGATCTGACTCTGTCTCAGGCGAGGTAATTCAGTATTTGGGGAGACGTCAACTTATCCCTCTGTACTGCCACATGATTGACCCACCTATATATTCCAATTGGATATAAACATCCAACATTGCTCCAGGTTCCATCTTAGCACCAGTCCTTGGATCAGGTTCAGTAAAAACACTGAACAACGTTTGTAAAAAGTCAAAGCTCGTAAAAAGTTCTGCAAGCCTGAAGTTTACCCCAACTTTATTTTGTTCACTTTATTATTATACAACTTTTTGAAAGTCACTTCCTGTAATTCAGGGTCTATTTGTCCTCAGTGTTGGATAAGAAAGAAGGAGTTTAGTCATAGGAAAGTTACTTTGTGCTTTATTGGAACTTGTTCTGAGGATGGATGAAAGAATCATAATTGCCCAGTACTTCCTGAAGGCTCTGGAAATGGTCACAAAAACTAATTCACTGTTGAGCTTTGATGATTCACTTTCATCCAGCTCCTCCATTTGGAAGTATCTTGAGGATTAACAGAACCATTATAATGGTGTATCTTATTTTCATTTAGAACCACAAATTTCTCCAAAGACAGTTTGTTTTGATCCTTACTCTAACTGAGGGGGTCTCTAAACTTTTGGCTGAAGGGCTGCATCAAATAGCAGGTACAGTGTCGAGGGCTGGGGAAAAAAAATTAAATTATAAAATTTAAATAACTGCATTAGAGATGGGACTTAGATGAACTGATAAATGAATGGGCTCAAATGCCCAGGACTTCTCCAAGCACCAACACAACCCAAGAAAGAGAGCACGCACTTAAATGGCCCCCATTCCCCCACCCTAGAAGCACAACTCCAGTTGTGTTTGGTCAACTTGGCCAGAGGCTCTCAGGGGATCAGAGGCTGGCTGCGGGCCGGATAGAGCTGGGCACAGGACGCATCTGGCCCCTGGGCCAGGGTTTGGAGACTCCTGCTCTAACTTTATGGCTTTTAAGATATATTCATTTTTCATGTGTGTATTTAGCTATATACAAAGATCATTCTGTAATGCAGATCCTGCACTGATAATCTATAATACTTCCTATAAAAGAGAAAGGAGTCTGTTCTCATATGCTCAAATGAACTGAACAGCAAACAGTTCCTATCTCCAAGGGGTAACCATGTTAGGGCCCAATCCTATCCAATTTTCCAGCACTGGTGTAGCCGCAATGCAGCCCTGACGTAAGGGAACAAATGTTCCCATACCTTCAGGAGGCCTCTGTGACTGCCTCCCCACCACAGGATGCAGTGCACACTCCATTGGTACAGCAGCACTGGCACTGAAAAATTGGATAGGATTGGGTGCTTAGTCTATAGCAGGGAAACATCAGAGTCTTGTGGCACCTTACAGGCTAACAAATGTATTTGAACATAAGCTTTAATTGAATACAAGCAGGTCCCATATCCATGGGGGAACCGTTTCAGGAACCCCCTGTAGATACAGAAACCACAGATACCATAGGGAACCCTGTCTCTACAGCAGTTAACTTCGGGCGAAATCCTAACCTACTTTCCAGCACTGACATAGCTGTATCAGTGTGGCATGCACTGCATCCTGCAGTGGGGAGGCAGTCAAGGATGCCTCCTTAAGGTAAGGGCATGTTTGTTACCTTATCTGGGGGCTGCATTGTTGCTAGGTCAGTGCTGGAAAGTTGGTTAGGATTGAACCCTTCTTCAGTTAGTGTCAATCTATTTTGTTGAAGCATTCAAGCTGCCAGCAGCCTGCCTGTGTGTCGCTACAAGCTTGGATGCAAGAACATTTTCACCCCAGTAGGGCTCTAAACAACATTAATAGGTGCGCTAGGAGGGCACAGGGGCCCCCAGATCCACAGATAACTGATACAGGGGCTGAACAGATAATACAGGGGCTGTATTGTTCACTTCATCAGATGTGTGAAATGAAATCCTCAGCCTATTTGCATGAGTGTAGAAGACTTTTTTTAAAGCAGTGAATTAGCAAGAGGAAATTAATCAAAGCGGATCTGTAACAAGCTTAAAATTTATGCAAGATAAACACAGTGACAATTCACAATTAGTGATAATGACTTCCTAGCTATGCTAAGTCAGTTAACTCTGTAATAAGAAAAGAAACCATAGTCAGAGGATAACGAGTTTTGTTATAAATTCTAACTTGGTTGTCTTCTCTGTCTAATCTCTCTTTGAAAGTTTCTGCAGTGGAATGATTTTAGACTGGTTCCTGGAAGTTGCCATTTTTGATGTCAAATTTGTGCTCATTTATTTATTTACTTGCTTCGAGGCTGACCTCTTTGTCCTACATAGACAACAGAAGGGCACTCCTGACAGATAGTACCATGCATCACCTCGAAGGATGGGCAAGTGAATGAGCCTCTAATGACATAGCTGCTGATGTTATTGGGTCCTGTAATGGTGTTACTTGGTTGATATGGGCAGAGAGTTGGCAGTGTGGATTGTAGCAGGGTCTGTTACCTGTGTTTGTGACTCAAACAGTTTGTTATTACTGGTAAGTAGTCTTTTGAGATTAGGCGCTGTGATGGACACCGTGTGCCTTTCTCATTTTTTTTTTTTTACTAATTTTTCTTTATTTTTTGACACTTCTAATCCCTCAGAAATGTATGTGATGGCTCAGGGTCGTAAAAACTGATGGGAATGCTCCTGAAGTGGCCCTTGTCTGCAAGGCTATTCGTAAACAGCCATGTGGTTGAATGTGTACCAGTCCTTCTCTTTGTCTGGGCTTCCCCCAGAGAAAATAGCTCCTAGCCAAACCTTCTACTGAGACCCGCATGTGTCCACTAACTGGGCAGCCAACCTGCCTGTCTGGGAAAGGGGGTGGGACTCCCTTCAACCAATCAGATTGCCCTATGACATCATCAAACCTAGGTTCCTTGAGATCAAGCACAAGGATGCTTGGAGGTGTTTTGCCAGAACTACTGTTAGAGCAGCTGCAGGTTGGTGGAGGGCACACCCACTATTCCCCAGTAAGTGCAGAAGACCAGCATTTTTGGGACAGCATAAGTAGTTAGCAACAGAGACTGTGTCTTTAGTTAGACGTATTTAGGGAACTGATTTTGTTTTGTTTGACTGTTTTCACTCTGACCCAGACTGCACGTATGTGTGTTTTGCTCTTCAGTAGCTACCTGGCTCCCTCTGCTGGGAATTACTAGTTACTGTGTATAATTTGGTCAAGCTATCGTATGTGTCCATGTGTCCATCGTATGTGTCCAAATGCCACATGCTGGCATTTCTCATCCACCTGCTTCTTGCACATCTTTCTACCCCATTTTCCTATCTTGTTGAATTCCATTTTCTTTGAGGCACAGAGCAGGAAAGGATGCTCTGAGTGCTAACCATTGGGTTCTACTCCCCTTGATCAGCCTTTGGGGCTTCGCTGACAAAGGCTGTATGTAAGCAAGGACGGGCCTACCATTTAAGGTTTATGAGGCAGGCTGTCGGTCACTGATGATAAACTCTGGGCCCAATCCTAACCACCTTTCCAGCACCAAGGTAAGGGCAATGCAGCTCTGAGGTAAGGGAACAAACATTGTCTTACCTTGACAAGGCCTCTGTGACTGCCACACAAGTCCAGGATATAGCGCATGCCCATTAGCACAGCTGTATCATTGTGGGAAAGTTGGTTAGGATTTGGGCCTGTAGTGATTTTAGATGGGAGTTGTAGGTGACAACCAGTGATGCACTCTCATGTTTTTCCTGAGTCTGTCTTGTAGTGGGTTATCTCTCAGGACCAGCTGAGTCCTGTCAATCTCTTCCTTCACTTCATTGACTAAATGCTGTAAATCATTCATATACGAGTCCCTGATGGAACAAATGTGGTTGCATGGTAGGGCTTGGCTGTAGACAATGGATCATGTGTTCTAGGTAAAGGCTGGAAGCATGTATGAAACAGTAGCAATTAGGACAGTGGTTCCCAAACTTTTTTGCACTGAACACACTTTTTTAAACAACCATCTATCAGGTCCCACCTAGGTTTACCAGACTTTTCAAAAAGGAGATCTAGAAAGAAATAATATTTACTTGTTTATATATAATAATAACCAGAAAAAACCTCAAACATTTCTCTCTCTATATTTGTACATGCTTACAAACTGCAGGAGCTGAGCTATTTGCAGGGTAATGACTAGCTACAGTATCTGATTTTTGAATAACCTCAGGGCTTGAGGCAATTAGTTATCTGATCTTTCCATCACCCTTTGGCAACCTACCAAAAATCAAGTCATGACCCACCAGTGGGTCCCAACCCACAGTTTGGGAACCACTGAATTAGTGGGCTTCCCATATTGGGTGGTATTTATAAGTGCATTATGTAGTTCTGCACTGGTATTCAGAAAATAACCCTGCTCCATAGAGTGGTTCAGTCTCAGGTGGATGGTGGGGTGAACGTCCTGATAGAATGTTCTCAAGGGCCATTAGACCTCTACCAAATCATCACATACATATACAAAGACAATGACTGATACTACGATATACAAATGTTATGGGTAGCAGCAACTGTTACCCTGCACATACCTGATGTCATCTGATCTTGGAAGCTAAGCAGGGTCAGGCCTGGTTAGTACTTGGATGGGAGACCGCCTGGGAATACTGGGTGCTGTAGGCTTTTACCATAGTTTTTTGAGACTGAAGGTTGCCAACCATGGGTGGCTGCAGATGAAGCAGAAACTTGAAATTTGGTAATTCAAGGGTGTATCTAAACAGACACACATAAAATGGTAGAAGTGCTATAAAGGATGTGTACTCTGCCATTTGTTGGTTTTTGCAATCTTCTCCTTGGAAGCCGGTTCGCAAAAACCTTTTTCTGTGCATTTGGAGTCAAAGCTATCTGTGCCCTACTACACCAATTGGCTGGGGACATCAAGAGCACGCCTCCCTGACAGCAGTGTTTCAACACTTTTGAAAAAATACGTGTATGTGTTTTTATAAAGCATGAAACAACTACAACATGATCTAAATTTGCACAGTGCTCCCCCCCCCCCAAAAAAGCAGACACCCTGGTTTGAAGGTTCAAGACAAGCTGTCAGAATCTAGCTCACTGATAAGTGCTTGACCATTGTGAAGATAAGCAGTAGCAGGGCCTGCTCGGTTGAATATAAAAAGAAAAAATACCACAAATCCTTTACATGTTATCTTGATTATTCCATCTGATATATGGAGGTGTTCGAGGAAGTGTGCCTGTCACTTTAAGAGAAAGAAACTTTCACAGATATGAAGAAAGACTGGGGCCGGTTCACATGATACTTGTCTGACTGCCCCTGCCCACATGTGATGTGGGACGTGACTGAGCATGTCCTGCTCCCCCTCCCAATGTGTCTTCCAGTTTTAGTCAGTGATGGGACAGTTTGTCCAAACATGCAGTTAAAATAAAACAAACCACCACCCTGCAAGTCCACAAACAGGGAGTGGGAGGAGAACATACTTGCTGATCTCCCACATGTCATGTGTGAGCAGGGCCCATTGAGCAAGTACCACCCAAACCGGTCCAAGGAGAGAAAGGAAGGGGAAGTTGCGAGCTAGGATCGAAAACAGTTCAGTCGTGTTCAATAAAGTTAAAACTAGTGCTTGAAGGATGTAATTACATGGGATGCTAAAACTATCATCTGTGGTTCCTTTTATTTTATTTTTTTTAAATGATCATAGCACCTGCAGTGGATCCGATCAGGATTGGGACCACAGCCTATGGAGAGAAGCATTTGAATTACTTCTTGATATCACTGATTCATTGATATCATGACGTCACTTCTGGGTTCTCTGGGAGGTTCCGCCCAGGATCCCTAGGACTTTGGTATGCCACTGATTGTGGAATCTCCTTGCTTTATAATTGTCAAGAAAATGTTGCATAGAGCTTTAACTATGCTTTGACTATGCTTTACGTTGGCATCCTTCAGGCTCGGAAGACCGTGGTATCGCACTCTGAATGGTGGTTCTGGAACAGAGTGTCCTCTCCCGTGCACAAAGCCTGGGTAAAGTAGATATGGAGGATAGACTGTTTCCCATGCAGCAAATCCCCCCTCTCCACATCGCTGAAATGGTCCAATGGAAAGGCAGAGGCCAATACAGTTGGTTCCAGCGGCGTCGCAGGAGTTGCCAGAACATGACTGTGTTCAGCCATGAACTGCCTCAGGGACTCCGGCTCCAGATTTTGCCTGGAGGTTGACTCCTGATGCCTCTTCCATAACTGGATGTAGCTACAAGGCAGTAGAGGTTTGGGATCAGAGTTTTCCTTCTCTCAGATGAGCTACCTTCCCAGGCTAACTAGTCCCATCTACCTGGTGGCTGTTTAGTAGCCTCTTACGACAAGTACAGCCAAACTGAGGGCCTATTCTTATCCCCAGCCCCCAGGGGAAATGAAACCCCCAGGATGCTTTAAGTACAGAAAATGTTATTAGCAAACATACTACATCAGCCACTGGTCCATCTACAAATGTTCCATCACCATTTGGACCATTGGTCCACCTGTTGGAAAATAGGTATAATGCCATCTGCAGAACACTGGGGGCAGTGTGTTGTCTAGGAGACAGATGACTCATTTGGTCTTTACTATTGTCCTCTTTGAGATCTGGAGGTTTGTCTCTACCTGCCTTCCTTCTTCCCTCCCCCCTCCCTTTCTTCCCCCTCCTGGTTTGCAATATACACTCCAGCCTCATGGAGTCTACTATGCCATGAGTTCATGCACAAACACCCTTGCAAAGGGAATAGCTCTAGGATTCCCTGTAACAAAGACAAGGATCCGTACCATAATCAGAAATGTGCAAACTGTAAGTAGAGTATTTCTTTTCTTCGAAACCTTTTTACTGTCTCTGCTCCTGCCTTAGCAGCAAACTAGTGGAGAAGGGAGAAAGTGGTGGAAAGTAATTGGAATAATCTCCTCCATATGACTGCTTAATTTACCCCTATTCCCCATTTTCCCAACACACCTCCAGGGTTTCAGACAGATACCTCTCTTAGCCCTGTGTGGTGGTACTAGGATTGAATTTTGGATGTTCTACAGGTATGCCAAGTTATCTACCCATTTATTACAGCCCCTGCCCAGGGTGCTGTTGGGCTAGATGGCCCACTGGATGTTTCTTACAAATTATGTTGATATTTTGCAAACTTCTTCCATGCTGCCTTAAGTTTCGTGGTTCCAGAAACTTTTTTTTTTTGGCTGAGATATGATGTTCTATTTTGAGAACTTTCCATAATCTTTTAAGAATCACACAGAAAATATGTTTCCCTATGTCAAAGACTGTAACCAGAAGCCTTTGAGATAAACCCTCATTCTTTTCTGACATTTCCTTGAATTGTTAAAGCTCTGCCCAAGTTTTGATTTTGAATTTAGAGAGGAAGTAATGTTTATTTACCTAGTGTTTGATTACCTAGTGCTTAGTGTGAAAGGGGATTCACACAATCATGTTGAACAAAAGCTGCAACAATAAATAAGTTGATAGCTTCTTTGTCTTGTAGAACAGCCCTGGCATGCAGGTTTTTTCTCAACATGTCAAGAGAACAGAGTATTTGGAAAGTTTATCACAGGATAACTATGCCCTAAGCTGATTCTGTGGCTTGACCAAGCTGTGAGTGTTGGATTTTGAATGGTGAAACTTGGGTCCAAATTCCCACTCATTGTCTCAGGCTATCCCACTTTGCAGGGTTGTTGAGTGGATAAAAAAGAGGTCATAAACATCCATGTGTGCCAACCTGCGCTTGATGGAGGAAGAGCAGGATCCAAATGTGAATAATAATGGTGGAGATGGACAGAACTGATGGTCTGTTCCTTTCTCACAGTGAGAAACATGTCTCTCAATGAGAACATTTAGCTCTGAAATGAAGGTGAAACATGCTGGATGTTCATTATGATATGCATGGCGTGTAGAGGGTTCAAAGCCCTTCTCTCTCCCATTGTACCAGAACATGGGGAGCAGCCCGTGAAACCGACTGGCAGAGGATTGATGTCAAACAGAAAGAAATGCTTTTTTCAGGCAATGCAGATCAATATATAGTTGTTTTTTTTTTGCCAAGAATTGTTCTGATGGACACTACAGATAGGGTTTTCCTCAAAGGGATAGGCAAATTAATTGAGGACAGGTCAACAGGTAATGTTCTGATCCTGCAAAGCGGTTCTTATGTATTTAATTTCTTTTCTTTTTTTTATTTCTTCGCCTGCCAAGCACTGCACTTCCAATGCTGCCTTTTTATATAAGGGGAGCCAAAGGAGGAGAACTGCCTTAGAGGCTTTTGTGTCCTTCTATGGATGCACTCCTCCCTTTCAGTGATCTCCTTAAAATAATGGACACTGTCCATCCCCTTCCATGTGGACAGAGTTATACTTGCTGGACAAGTATTCCCCTACTGTGGAATCCATGAAACCCTTCCCCTCCTTCCTCCACCGTCCTTCAGCCAGGTGCATTTTGCACAATGTGCTTGACAACTGCAAGTGTAAGGTTCTTGCACACTTCACTTAAAGAGACTCATTGGCCCTACAGGGAGGAGGGAGTTCTGCCCACTGGAGGCAAGAGTAGCTGTTTAGCAGCAGTTTGGTTGGAACAGTGGCAACCAACAATTCTTCCACAACAGAGATGCATAGGAAGCACCTTTATACAGCATCAGGCCATCTATTGTCCACACTGATCCTCCACACTGAAGATATCTTACCAACACTGATTGGAGACCCCAGGGATTGAACCAGGGTTCAGTTAAATAAGTGTTCCACCACTGAACCACAGCCCCTCTGGGCAATAGCTGACTGGTTTGGTCACAGCATATCCAAAGGCCTGTAGCAGTATAAGGCAGCAATTTTCAATGCTTTTCTTCTCATGGCACACTGACTTTTATGGTCTTCTCTTTTCCCCTTGCCCCTGGGTAAGCCACTGCAGCCCCTTTGGGTCTCCTCAGGCTTGGGAAGAGAAACTCCCAAGCAAACTCCCTGTTGCTTAGGAACAGGGGTTAGGATCAGGTGTAACATCCGGATCCCAGCCCCGCCTTCTGCTCCCTTCCCACCCCCAGGACCGCCCTCTCTCCCCTCGCCCCAGAATGCCTCCTCCTTGCCTCCTCCCCACCCATCCCAGAGCCTTGCGTCGGCCCAGCTGGATGCAGCCTCTGTGTGCCAGTGCGCCTCCATGCGCTGGCACGGCTTGCACCTGAGGAGGCACAAATGTGCTTTACAGTGCCAGCTTCCCTCGTGCCAGTCTAACTCATGGTTGGGATTGCGCCCTTCCTTATATAAGAAGTTTGTTGGCACAACTTGGAATCTGCTGGGCAAACACTGACTCCAGTATTGTCATTGTTTCTGTGCAATGTTTCCACTGTAAGTTCACGCCAACTAAAACAACATCTGGATTAGATTTCAATAGAAACAAGCCAGGGCACAAAGGAGAGCAGGAAAAGTCAGATTCCCATTTACACTGATCTGTAAACATTTACAGGGAAGCAAGTGTGGGCTCATGAAACAGTGAGCTAAGTTGTCCTCAGTTTAGCCCCACTAGCTGGAACATACTGTGGATTTTAAAAAAAATCCAGTATGCTAGAAATGTTATATTCAATGTATCTTTAAATTTTTATTTTTTTTAAAGATTAATGCCTAGAAATCGTATTATCTAACCCAGAAATCTCAGGCCCAAGCAACTGATTATGAGGAAATGTGTGCGCAGGAATAAACCACATCACATCTCACGTGCAAATGGAAAAAATAAAAGCGTGGCTAGTTAGTATAGCATTTCCCAATCCTACAGAAGCAGCTTAATGAGGGGCAAAGTAATGAATGGTTGCCTTATACCAGGGGTGCCCAAATGCCAGCCCTGGGGCCACCTGCGACCCTTGAGAACTCCCAATGTGGCCCTCAGGGGGACCCCAGTCTCCAATGAGCCTCTGGCCCTCCGGAAACTTGCTGGAGCCCACACTGGCCCGATGCAACTGCTCTCAGTGTGAGGGCAGTGTGAGTGGTTTGACCTCTTGCATTAGCTGTGGGATGAGGGCTCCTTCCACTGGGCTCCTTCCTGTGGGATGAGGGCAGTGTGAGTGGTTTGACTCAGTGTGAGTGGTTTGACCTCTTGCATTAGCTGTGGGATGAGGGCTCCTTCCACTGCTTGCTGTTTCACATCTGTGATGCAGTTGCGACATCAAAGAAAAGGCCAGCCTTGCTTTGTTCAAGGCCTTTTATAGGCCTTGAGCTATTGCAAGACCTTCATTCATTCATATAAATTCCACCTCTAATATATTAATTTATGTAAATTTATTCAAATCTTAAATGTAAATTAATTCTTCCCCCCCCCCCCAGTCCCCGACACAGTGTCAGAGAGATGATGTGGCCCTCCTGCCAAAGACTTTGGACACCCCTGCCTTATACTGAGCCCATCCATTGGTCCCTCTTTGTCTACCTGCACACTGGATCAACCTTGAGATGCCAGAGATTGAAACCACTGCATGTCTACTCAGAACTCCATTGGAGTTCATTGGAATTTACTCCCAGTTAAGTATGTACAGGCTTGCATATGTAAAGTCTCACCCATGTTCAGTTTACACCAGGCTAAGTGACATCTGGGGAAAAAAAAATCTCGTACATCTGAAAAAACCTAATCATTTCCATATCTGCCTGTACTAGAAAAGTGGTGATCTCAGATCTCTCCTCTAAAATTGGAAAGCATTTTATTGTACTTTAACCGGCTATAAAGGTCAGTGTAATACACATCATCAGCTTTTTTCCTGAGTTTAGAACTGTCTCAAAGGAAATTGCCTTGCTTATCATTTTAGCTGCTGTAATGACTCATTTTAACTCATTTAATGTCCAATGTTCCCTAATGGATTATTAGAAAAAAATGTAATTGACACAATTATGAAGTGGGTCATATTATGACTCAGATAACTTCCAGGACAGGAGTGTCCCCAAGTGGTCTGATTTGCCTCATATGCCAAAACTGAATTCCCTCTCTCCACCTCACTCAATTTTACTCTCATGCTGTAATATTGCAGAGGAAATAGGAAGTCAGATGCTAAATAAAGTTTCCAGGAAAGACTAAGCAATCTTTAAGAAAACAAAATAGAGACACAATTCCATTTTGTTACCTGACTGTTGATGCACAGAAAAAAAGGTTTTTTGTAAACATAGATTTAGCAGCTGCTTCTTTCATTAGTTTCCTCCCAGCTGCCCTTATGTCAGAGTTGGAACCAAATCAATCTGATGATGTCCAATTGGAGGCCAGTGCATCATTGGGGGGGGGGGGGGAACTGACTGAAGCTGAGCAGCATCTGGTTATGGCCAAATCATCCCCCAAAAATGAGGGTGTAAATGTGATTATCCAGAAGGGAATAGAGTACAGTAGTGGTTCTCAAACCTTTAGTAACAAGCCCCACTTTTTAGAATGCCAGGACTCACCAAAAGTTTTATCATGACCAGAAGTGACATCATCAAGCAAGAAAATTTTTAACCCTCCTAGGCTACAATCCTACCCACACTTACCCAGGGGTAAGTCCCATTTCTATCATTGTTAAAAGCATATACATAGTAGCCTGTTAAAAGTACAGCCCGAATGCAGTCACATACCATGGGAGCATCAAGTCTAATACATTTAAAATAGAATATTGAAATGAATTGGGACCCACCTTAAATGGACTCGTGACCCACCTAGTGGGTCCCAACCCACAGTTTGAGAAACACAGGAGTACAATATAATTTGGAAATGAGCATACACCAGGGTAGAACAAAGATTGTAAAAGGCTGCAGGGGGAAATGCACACACCAACAAAATTTGGAAGAGGACACCATGCACAAGTGTTCCTACATAAATGAGCCAAGTATATGTAAACGGGCACGATGTCTGAGCTTCTGAGCCAAGATGCAGAAACTGGAGTGCTTGGCTGCAAAGGAGAACACTGACAAGAGGAGCATAATGTAAACCTAGTGGAATGGAGAGAACCCGTATAGTGCAGTTATTCCAGGATATGAATGCGAGAAAAAGGACAGGAAGGAGTGTGTTGAGGGAGTATGTTAAAGCTGATATATAATCCAACAAACTATAAAACTTAAAGGAACCAGACTCCTCCACTGAATCATTGTAGTGGAGATACAAGGACCCAGTGCTTTTTTTGTAAAAAAAAAATAGGTGCAGGAACTCACAACTTTTTATTTATTTATTTATTTTTAAACCATTTTTTATACATGCGCGCGCGCAGCGCGCGCACGCGCGCACACACACGTCCATCCCGTGTGAGATCCCTGGTAGCAAAAGTACTCCTGCCACAGCTGGAGTGAATCACCCCATTTTTTTTTAGGTGGGGAGGCGCTCCATTGGGCTATAGGAAACTCTCTCCATTGGGCTATAGGAAAGCCTATACAGTAGTTAAAGTGTTCAGAACAAATATATAAGGTCTTCAGCCCAGCTGGTGGCCATCAGTGCCTCAAGTGTTAGTTCCAAACACTTTGAACTTAAGACCTCTGGTGGCTCAGTGGTTAAATTATAGATCGGTGGAGGCCTGGGGTTCAAATCCCACTGAGGAATAATTTTTTTTTTTCTTAAGGTGCTCCATGGCTGCAAAATATAAAGGTTGGTTGCTAGTTGCCAAAAGGGGGGCCAGTTGAGGCTGCAAAACTCCTCAAAGTTCAGTCCCAGGCGGGCTCTTTTTTTAACTTTTTTTTTTTTAAGTCCCAGGTAGGACTTAACCCACAGCCTCCAGCAGGGGACTCACTCCAGGAGCTTAACTGTGGTTTAAGTCCTAACTGGAACTTTAAAAAAAAAAAAAAAGTTAAAAAAGAGCCTGCCTGGGACTGAACTTTGAGGAGTTTTGCAGCCTCAACTGGCCCCCCTTTTGGCAACTAGCAACCAACCTTTATATTTTGCAGCCATGGAGCACCTTCCCACCTTAAAAAAAAATAAAATTATTCCTCAGTGGGATTTGAACCCCAAGCCTCTGGTTCTAAAGACCTATAATTTAACCACTGAGCCATCAGAGATCTTAGATTCAAAGTGTTTGGAACTAATACTTGAAGCACTGATAGCCACCAGCTGGGCTGAAGACCTTATCTATTAGTTCTGAACACTTTGACAACAGGCTTTCCTATAGCCTAATGGAGAAAGTGTTGGATTGTGGAGCAGAAGGTTGGAGGTTCGAATCCCTCCCTAGCCAGCAGTGCAGAGCGGGGTGGTGCAAGCAGAGTAAAAAGGTGGGGGCAAGGAGGAGGGAAAAAAAGGGGGCGGGGCGGGGTGGTGCAGGCAGGGGGGAAAAAAGGTAGGGGCAGAGAGGAGGGGGAAAAAAAGGTGCCGGAATGCCGTTCTGGTGCGTTCCATTACAAAAAAAGCCCTGCAAGGACCAAATAATAATTCAGAATAGGGAACCTGCTATCACCCTCCAGTCAATTGCAGATCTGTCCCTGGTGCTGCCCAGGGGCACAGGACCACAAAATGCCACCCCCCACCCAAAAAACAGCACTGGAAGTGCCTTTTTTGGGATTTTGAAGGCTTTAGGCAGCCTTTTGGGGGCTAGGCAGGCTGTGGGCATTTCAGGTCCCATTTCAGGCCCTCAAAAGAAAAAAACGGTGCCAGGGAAGAGTTGCAGTGCCACCCCCCACAGGGTGCCGTCCAGCGCATTTGCCCTCCTGAGCCCCTGGGTATGCTAGTGCCTTCTGTCAAAATGTTGCGCTTGACATAGAGAAAGACATCAGGGAGGCATCTAAAGGAGAAAGTATTGTAGTTAATAGGTGACTTCAATTTCACATCAACTGGGTCAATTCTTATTAAGTCCATGACAGAGAACATTTCTTGATACATGGGCAGCCCAATTCTATCCCCACCAGCCTGAGCCAATACAGTACATGCTGCATTCTGGAACACATGGTGAACCAATGGGGAGGGTGTGATCAGACAGTCCAGGAGAGGTAAGCTGCCTGGCCATCATAAACCAACTGGCTGCTAGTGGGTCTCCTTGGACCGATGCTTGCCAGCTACATAGCTGGCATAAGTCCAAGGAGCCTAAAGGGGCATAAGCAGTGGCGTCACTAGGATTCCCGTCACCCGACGCGGGAAGCCTGCATGCCACCCCATGCAGTGGGCGGGGCAATGCCCCAGGTGGGCGTGGTGATGTACCATCACCCCGCCCCCACCAGTTTTTTGGCTGCACCTTTTGTTAGAACACAGATATTTCAATGTGGATTGTTTCATTGCATTCTGCATGAAATTACGCATTAATTGATATATAACATAATGGTATTAGTCCTCCAAACTCTGATTTTAGTGATTTTGAAAACTTGTAGAGTGTCTCTCTCTCTCCCGCCCCTCTCTCTCTCTCTCTGTCACACACACACACACACACACACACACACACACACACACACACACACACACACACACACACACACACCCGTGTCAACTTACTAACAACTTATTGCAGCAGTTCTCAAACTTTTAGCACTGGGACCCACTTTTTAGAATGACAATCTGTCCAGGACCCACTGGAAGTGATGTCATGGCCAGAAGTGACATCATCAAGCAATTAAAATAAAGAATTATAAATAATTAAATTACAATAAAATAATTAAATAAGGGGGAGCCAGTCCTAAAGTCCTCTTGTGGTCAATGGGGCTTACTCTCAGGAAAGTGTGGGTAGGATTGCAGCCTGTGAGCCCAAGCCTATGCATGTCTGCTCTGAAGTAAGTCCCATAGTGGTCAATGGGGCTTACTCTGTAGTCTGCCTGCAATAACAACCCCCCAAAAGAATCAGTGAGATCTTCAGCCCTCCCCAGTGCCCAGTTTAAAGTTCTTCTATTTCAGGCACATCAGAATAAAGACCCACCTGGCTTTGCAAGTGCAGAATAGAAAACTTTCCCCTTACCATTCAAGCCTCTTTTTTGTTCTTTTAGGGGGGGAGGCTGCCTTCGGGAGCAGCTCCATCAGATCAGGACCCTTCTGGTGCTCTCACATTCCCCTTTGCCTGGCCTGACCACCAGCCAAGGCTCATCTTCCTACTCACAAGTAAACGCAACTGTGAGGCTGCTTTGCTTGCCATAGGGCTCCATAGGCTGGGAGGGAGGCAGCTAGGAGGGAGGCACCTCCGGTGTTTTGGGGGGCTGCACTCATTGGATGAGGACCATTCTGATGTCCTTGGAGCCTCTCAGCCTGCCTTGACTAAGGCAAGTCTGCCTACTCACGAGTAAATGCAAACATGTGGCTTCATTTTGGGCTCAGACTCACAGCTGGGCGGGGGGAGGTTCTTGGGTGTTTTTTGGGGGTTGCATTCATTTGTTAGGGACCATTCAGGTGTCGTTGGATTCTTCTCAGCCTGCCCTTTCCGACAAACTATGGCAAGTACGCCTACTCGCGAGTAAACACGCAATACTGCTCACTTTCACTTTCCATAGGGCTTCATGCATTTTTTCCTTCCAATTTTTTGGCCATAACTTTTGAACGAAAGGAGCTATTTCAATTCCGTTTTTTGCACTGCACCCTGCTGGCCATTCCACATCCAACGGTATATGGCAGGACATGGTAGCTCCTAACCCCGTTATGTTAGCGTGTCCTCCCCCAGGGCGCGTCACACCCCCCCGGCACGTCACCTGGTGCAGCCCGCGCCCCCCGCACCCCTCTAGCGATGCCAGTGTCCTCCCCCCAGTCTGCCCACCTCCTAATTGGCCTAGTGCCTGTCCTGGTCCTCCCCAGAACTGTCTCCCCACCACCTTACCTGCTCCGGCCCGGGCTAGGTGAACCACTGGTGTGTATGTGAATCCTCCAGCCTTTACACTGGTGATCCTGATATGCACAATAGTGGTGTGGGTTATGTGGCACCGAACCAGGACTTATGGCAGGGGATCGCAAGATCCATTGCCATAGGTCCTGCATAGGATTGGGACATAAATGACTATGCCCTAGGACACTTGGTCCTGAAGCCAACAAGAGCAAAGGGGACCCTAGACTTAAGCCTATGTGGACTGAGAGGGAACACAGTGACCAAAGTGCTATCTAGTTCAACAGATGCATTATTGGACATTTTCTAAGGAAGTCTAAAACAGACACATTTGACTACAAAAGCAGGGACTTCTCAAAGATGAGAGGAATTAGTAAAAAGGAAGCTGAAGGAGAAAGTCAAAAGAGTCAAATAAATCAAGCGACTCCAATCAGCACTCTGGCAGTCACATCAGAACCTTCCGAAAGGTTCTTCAGACTGTCTTCAAAGGCTGCCAAAGTTGTATAGACTACACTATAGGACAAGAAAAACAAAACCAATTTAACAACAGATTGTGAGTCCTCTGAGGGCAGACGTGGACACTTATTAATGGCCCTGATCCCAAGGGATAGGGTAGGATAGGATACAAATTCTTTGATTCCATTCCTTGAATATGATCTCATAGAAAAGTGGGATAGACATCTATATATTCATAAATAAATGCAGAGAATTAATCACTTGGTGTTGCCGTGATAATAACTGGTATTATTATTACCTACACATTTCTAATGGCATTCTGCTTCCAAAAATCTCTGCTTTAAGCATGGTGCTTTTGTGGCCTCCAAAATCTGATCCTGGCTAGAAACTGAGCTACTAGTTGACACCAACATCTGTGTAGGCAAGGGAGTCAAGAAGGTCTTCCCTTGCTTTGCCTCCACAAACAGTGCCTTACCTCATAGGAACTTTTTCTGAAGTGGCGAAACAGCAAAGAAAGCAAATGTTGTGGTCCTGGATAAACATACAGGTTTCTTGGTGGCTGCCTGAACAAATTAGTCATGTCTATTCATTCTATATAGTATATGGATGCTCTCAGTGCAGGCAGTATGCTAGTGAATATCCATTACTAGGCCAGCTCCTGGAAGCACTTGATTGGTCACCATGGGAAACAGGGCCTATGGCCTGATCCAGTGAGGCTATTCTTATGTTCTTATGTTCTTAGGATGCTGGAAGAGATGGACTTTTGGTCTGATATAGTAGGGCTCTCAAATTTTCCTGATTCAGACATATTCAGCCCTGATTCTGCTGGTGGGATCCTTTTCCCCTCCCCAAATTTCAGCAACAATCTAAGGTAGTTCTACATTCTGTTCCTGGAAGTCCAGGATTATCTAATGCGTAGATGCCTGCATTGGCTCAGTCATGTCGTGAGAATGGATGATGGCCGGATCCCAAAGGATCTCCTCTAAGGAGAACTCGTGCAAGGATAGTGCCCTACAGGTAGACCACAGCTGTGATACAAGGATGTCTGCAAGAGGGATCTGAAGGCCTTAGGAGTGGACCTCAACAGGTGGAAAACCCTGGCCTCTGAGCAGCCCGCTTGGAGGCAGGCTGTGCAGCATGGCCTTTCCCAGTTTGAAGAGACACTTGGCCAACAGTCTGAGGCTAAGAGACAAAGAAGGAAGGCCCATAGCCAGGGAGACAGACCAGGGACAGACTAAACTTGCTCCCAGTGTGGCAGGGACTGTCACTCCCGAATTGGCCTTTTCAGCCACACTAGACACTGTTCCAGAACCACCTTTCAGAGCGCGATACCATAGTCTTTTGAGACCGAAGGTTGCCAACTACTGGGTTAAGCAGAATTTTCCAGGAATGACTGAAAACTCAAACAAAGGTTGTGGTCACCCACCTAAGGCCCGGCTAGCCCATCCATGAGGATGACTAAAGCTGATACCTCAGGCAGCAGATTGTCAGGGGGCACTCATCTCCGCCCACCGGCTTCCACTACTCCACCTCCTTCTCCCACTTCCTGAGATGGAAAAGGTGACACTCGTCCTGGCCATTCCCTCTCTGTGCTTCCACTTTTGCTCTGTCCCTTTTTTTCCAGTTTCATTCCAGGGAATAGAAGAAGTGGAGGCTGACACGTTTGTCAGGTAAGAGGGGCAATATTTGGTGACTCCAGCACTAGAAGGTCTTGGGCCAGTTCTGATATAAGGTTGAGAGTTAAATGACATATTATATAGAACCTGTGTGTCTATCTATCCCCCCCCTTAAAAAAATTTTTTTAAACAGCAGTGCACATGCATGTGTGTGCATCACACACATACACACAATGAGAGTTCAAACCACAGAAGGGAGGGTGGAGGCTTTAGTCCTTTGTCCTGCACATTGTGGTGGTGGGGGGTGTGTGCATAAGCAGGAGATTAACCACAGCCCCTTCCCCCTGCAACACTTTTGGGCCATTTCACATGCCCCCCCCCATTACTATTAATTTTTTTGTTTGTTTAAGGACCAAATTTACACATTCTCACACATAAGTAATTTGGTCCTTCAAGGTCATCTGTGTGCTTCAGGCCCAATCCAATGGGCGGCAGCACTGCAACTCCCCGGCAGCGACTTAAGGATGCATCACCAGTGCTGAGTCCAGTGTCAGTTGGTGCTGGGACTCAGTACCCAAAGATGGACACAGAGAGCTCCTGGTGGTGAGTATGGCCGCTGGCTGGCAGCAGGGCTTTTTGGGGTGGGGGGTGGAGACTGTGGCAGGCTCTGCAGCTGTATCTTAGCCCATTCCCAGACCGGGAAACCTGACACAGTTCTCCTTGGTTCTGTGCATGCTCAATAGTGGGCACAGATCCAAGGAGATCCATTGGGGCCACCTGGGTGTTACACGGGAAAGGGAAAGTTTGTTCCCTTATCCTGAGGAGTCCTGGCCCCATAGGCTAAAGCGGTTGCCATTTTTGTGCTGCTGTAGCCCTGGGCGCTAGGGAAGCATAGGATTGGGGTTTAGTGATCTGTGAAACAAGGGGCAGTTTCTTGGCTGACTTTTTTTTTTCTTCTTCAGATGAACTTTAACACTGATCCCACAAAAACAAATGCGTTGACAAATATTTACACTCTTTGGTAACAGGATCTGGAGGCATCTTAGTGCATGATATACACACTCCGGGGGTGTGCAGCATGGCTTGTTTTAATGCGAGGCAGAATTGAATGACTCCAACCAAACAATGGAAATAGGCCTCAGGGTGGAAGCCAAAATTAGCAACAGGACTGCGTTCTGGCACAGCCCACTGCAAACTGATCCCACAGGACAGTCGTTCACTGCTGCGAGTCTTGTGAAGGAGCTGGTCACGACAGGCTGTTCCTGTTTTTTTTCTGATGCTCTCTAAAGAAGAAAGATGTGAAATGTGACGTCTATATTCGTCCCAAAGCCCTGTTAGTACTTCAAGGTGCAAGCTGGATCTTCTGGGCATAACTCTGGCCCATTCATTTCCATTGAAAAGGTAGCGCCAGCCACATGTATGAGGTGCTGTTCCTCCAATGAACTGAAAGGTAGAGGAGCTGTTTGTAAAGGTAAGAAGCTGCCAGAAGCAAGAGAGTGTGTAGACTGATCAGGGCCGGTCCATCCATGTGGTCAACAGGGATAATTGCCTCAGGCAGCAGATGGGTGGGGAGTGCCCATCTCCATCTGCTCATTTGCCTCCACTGCTCCCCCCCCATTATATAGTGGGTCTATGCGATTAAAGGAAGGCATAGAGATAACAGCTCAGTACACTTATTCCATCTTCAGAACAGAACCTGGCAATGAATCTGACACATTTATACCATAAGAACATAAGAACAGCCCCACTGGATCAGGCCATAGGCCCATCTAGTCCAGCTTCCTGTATCTCACAGCGGCCCACCAAATGCCCCAGGGAGCACACCAGATAACAAGAGACCTCATCCTGGTGCCCTCCCCTACATCTGGCATTCTGACTTAACTCATTTCTAAAATCAGGAGGTTGCGCATACACATCATGGCTTGTACTCCATAATGGATTTTTCCTCCAGAAACTCATCCAATCCCCTTTTAAAGGCGTCTAGGCTAGAAGCCAGCACCACATCCTGTGGCAAGGAGTTCCAGAGACCAATCACACGCTGAGTAAAGAAATATTTTCTTTTGTCTGTCCTAACCCGCCCAACACTCAATTTTAGTGGATGTCCCCTGGTTCTGGTATTATGTGAGAGTGTAAAGAGCATATCCCTATCCACTCTGTCCATCCCCTGCATAATTTTGTATGTCTCAATCATGTCCCCCCTCAGGCGTCTCTTTTCTAGGCTGAAGAGGCCCAAACGCCATAGCCTTTCCTCATAAGGAAGGTGCCCCAGCCCCGTAATCATCTTAGTCGCTCTCTTTTGCACCTTTTCCATTTCCACTATGTCTTTTTTGAGATGTGGCGACCAGAACTGGACACAATACTCCAGGTGTGGCCTTACCATCGATTTGTACAACGGCATTATAATACTAGCCGTTTTGTTCTCAATACCCTTCCTAATGATCCCAAGCATAGAATTGGCCTTCTTCACTGCCGCCGCACATTGGGTTGACACTTTCATCGACCTGTCCACCACCACCCCAAGATCTCTCTCCTGATCTGTCACAGACAGCTCAGAACCCATCAGCCTATATCTAAAGTTTTGATTTTTTGCCCCAATGTGCATGACTTTACACTTACTGACATTGAAGCGCATCTGCCATTTTGCTGCCCATTCTGCCAGTCTGGAGAGATCCTTCTGGAGCGCCTCACAATCACTTCTGGTCTTCACCACTCGGAAAAGTTTGGTGTCGTCTGCAAATTTAGCCACTTCACTGCTCAACCCTGTCTCCAGGTCATTTATGAAGAGGTTGAAAAGCACCGGTCCCAGGACAGATCCTTGGGGCACACTGCTTTTCACCCCTCTCCATTGTGAAAATACCCTTTAGCTCCGCCCAGACTCCCCATGATTGGTGCAGTTGAAACCTTAACTAGAGGGCCAATCTGATGGTACGATTTCGACCCATCACCTGATTGGCCAGCCATAAGTCTGGGCCAAACAGTTATGCAGATTTCAATCCTGCATAACTTGCCTACATAACACACACACACACACACACACACACACACACACACTGCCTGGATAGGAAAAGGAAGAGGACAGAGCAGAAAAGAAAGTGTGGAGAAGAGTGGTTTGTTCTCCCCTTTTCTTTTCCAATCCAGAGAGTAGGAGGAGCAGAGGACGGCCCATCACTGGGAGCTGTACTATTTGGCCAGCCAGCAGGGCATCACGAGGTTTCAGCTCAACCCTGAGTTCAGTGTTTCAGCATACCTTTTGCATACAGAAGATCCCACCCCAAGTTCCATCCTTGGCTTCTCTAGGCAGGGCTGGGAAAGACTCCTGTCTGTCTGAAACCCTAGCCGTGCACAGGCAGTGCTGACTTGAACAGATCAGATAATCAGATGCAGTATAAGGCACCTTGATATGCAATAGTCCAGTTATAAACCGATCTCAAAGTAAATTGCAAGGTCAAGGAATTGTTCTCCTGAATGACTTCAGAAGCTTAATACACCATTCACATTAACAGCATTTTTAACAGTTTCACACAAATCCTGAAGATTTATTTTCTACAACAAGGGTGAGCAAACCCTGGCTCAGGGCCAATTGTGGCCCTCAGAAATCCCCAATCTAGCCTGCAGGGTGTCCTCAGTCTCCAATGAGCCTATGGCCCGTTGGAGACTGTTGGAGCCCACGCTGGCCCACAACTGCCATTCATGGCCGCCAGATGGGAGTTGCAGGCCAAGGTAGAGCAAGACCTTTCATAGTCTCCATGTGTTTTCTGCTTTTCCCTGGGCATTATTTTAAACCCCTCACCCCATTGCCTCTGAACAACTTATGTCTCCATGTGTTTCTGGCTTGTTCTGTATGTTTTCACTGTGCAAGAGGTATATGGCAAGCAGTTCATAATTCTCATGTGGTTCTACATGCCTGTATTGTAGTTCTCATGTGTATTATAAATAAGCTCAGTAAAATTCATTCATTCATGTAAGTTCCATCTCTAATATATTCATTTATTTAAATTTATGTACATTTATTCAAATTTGAAACGTGCATGTAAATTAATCATTTTTTTTCCCCAGCCCCCAACACAGTGTCAGAGAGATGATGTGGGCCTCCTGCCAAAATGTTTGCCCATCCCTGTTCTACACTAAGCAAACCAAACATTGTTTTCATTTTTTTTCTTGAAATTTGTCGTTAGTGTTTCTGAGAATTTATTTTACATGCCTTATTTAAAGGACGATTTTGCCCTTTCTTTTTTTTTTCTTTTTTTAAATTCTTCATACTATTTCTGAATACCAAACAATGCTAGAGGACTGGTCAAGTGTACTTTGTAGTGGGCATCAGAACACAAAAAACAACCTATAAATATTTTTTCTGCATGTAGGCCCCACATGGGAAGTCAGGGAAGTCACCAGGAAGCAAAACAGTTGTCTTTTTTCCTTCTTAATTGAGCTAAAATTAAAATACAAACATGCAACCGGAGCTCTGATTTTGGTGTCCCACAGCCAAACTGGAGAGGAGAGAGAGAAGGCGTAGTCCAGAAACCAAACACATCTAATTTGCAGCATCACTTTTTCCATTCAAAAGGACGCTTTCTCGTCCAAGCTGCACATGCAATTCTACAAAGAAATATGCCTATAGCCAGCAGCTTTAAAGAAGGAAGCATTGCCCATATGGAATAGTTGCCTTTTTTGTGCATTTCTCTCCAAAGGCAAAATCTTTCTCAAAAAGTAGCATAGCACGAAAGGGAACAAGGTCAAAGAAAGCCACACACACACACACACACATGCTGCAAGGAGGAACCTGGCAACCATAAGAAAGGGGGATCCCAAGAAACCCGTTAACTCGGGGCTGCATTGCAGCTGCCTCAGCATTGGAAAGTTGGTTAAGATTGGGCTGTAAGTAGGAAAAGCCCCACCATGTCCAGGGGGATGCCTTAATGGCTTGTGAGTGGAGCCAAGGAAGCTATAAAAGGCAAGAAACCTCCCTTCAGAAAATGGAAGCCTTTTCCAAATGGGGAAAACCATTTAGAATGTTCCTTTACCTTGAGGAGGCCTCTGTGATTGTCCTCCCACAACAGAATGCAGCACATATCCCATTATCACCACTGCATCAGCCAGGGCTGGCCTTAGGAGCTGGGGGGGGGGGCAACTGGAAATACTTATGTGGGGCCCCATCCAGATTCACAAATAATCACAAATGCTACAAATAACATTTTTTTTGTACAATCATATAAACGTATAAATGTAGAAATTACCTATTATTTCCTTCTATTATGAAAAAATCTTTCTTGCTTTTTTCCTCTGCAAAGGCCTTTCGGATTTCACACATTCCCCCTCTCCACAAAATGAGGAGTTCAGGCTCCCAGCCCCTTCTTACCAGTACCTGCTCTTTTCTTTGTTTCTGAACATGGTAATGATTCACAGAATGGAATAACTATTATAGGGAAATATATAAAGCATGTCATAATTAGGCTGAGGGCACAATCCTAACCCCAATCCTTTCCAGCACTGGCATAGTGGTGCCAATGGGACATGTGCTGCATCCTACAGCTGGGTGTCACTCACAGAGGCCTCCTCAGAGTAAGGGAATGCTTGTCCCCTTACCTCAGAGCTGCATTGCCCTTCCGTCAGTGCTGGAAAGCGCTGACATAAGGGGTTAGGATTGCGCCCTTAGTTGCAGGGAGGTTTGGCAATCTCTCTTGCTACGGAAATTTTAGCAAGTGTTGCCCACACATGTATTCAAGCATGAATACAAGAAGGGCTAGAAGCCTTATTTCATTCATACTAGCTTTGTCAATGTGCTTTCAGCTTTCACATAGTGATTTCAAGTTAGTTTTCAAGGGGTAGGTTCAGGTTTTTTGTTTTCAAAGGTTAGGTTCAGGTCTTAATTGTCCTGACCGATCCTGCACAATTAAGGACATGTGCACTTATGATGCACATCTCTCTCTTTAAGGCTGCAGTCCCATCCACGCTTTCCTGAGAATAAGCCCCATAAGTTTCCAATGCATGAAAACTGCATACTGGGAAAAGTTCTCCTGCCTGCCCTGACCCTATTATTGAAGCTTGTGAGACCCTACAAGCCAAGAAGTCCCCAAGAAAGCACAGTGTAACACATTTCACGTCATTGCCACTTACGTCTGGGTTCTGAGGGTGTCACAAGCCAGGTACTCCAGATGTGAAGCACAGACATGATAGACTCCCACATGCAGTGGATCAGGTCCACTCCAATCAAATGTTTCTAAACTCTGCTGAGTAATGAACTGACCACAGGGCTGCCAGGGCACGTAGCTCAGGCATTTAGAATAATTCCAAATTAATGACACCTGGATCTTTGTAAAATCCTGTGTTCATCAGATAACACGGATAGCAGCCACCTGTGGGTTCCTCCCTTCTAATTCCCAGGCAGTAACTTCTGCATCCTGGCCTCTGATTTGACAGTTTTATTCCTAACAAGACAGATCTCTGACTTGCTTTCTCTCTTACTAACTTCAAATAGTTTCATGCTTTATTTCAACACTTGATGTTCCAGGAATGAACTTTCACATTTCAAAGCACCTGGATCTTTCCAAAAGCAGTAATCCCATGACAAAGTCAAATTCCCATTTCCGCTGATTCTGACATCAGCTACTCTTTCCAGATGTTACAGTGCGGGGGTGGGGGGGTGGGAGCCCACTTCTGTGGCACCAACCCACTCACAAATCCCATAAAGTAGGGAGAGAGGGGCAGTCCACTTTCAATTCTTGCCATAGGAAATTAACCACATTCACTTTGAATTCTTGCCATAGGAAATTAACCACAGCCATAGAAACCATCACATCAAGAGATCAGCAGAAAGCAGACAAGTCCGCAACAGAAAATAAAATATAATTTAGGAGTTGCTTTTTCTATCTGTTTTCTCTATTGTCTCTTTTCTCTACTGTTATTCTGTTTAACCCATTCTTGCCCAGCCCACAGGTGTACACATTTGATCCCTGTTGCGTATATGCAACATTGGGCTGAAATAGCTTAAGCTGGCTTTCCAGTTTGCACATCTGCAGCTTGCTGATAGCCTCAGAAAGGATCTTTCCAAGGTCCCATTCTGTTCAATGGGGGCTGTGCAGAGGAACTTCCCAAAGCATTATCGCTTTTTGAAAATCAGGCACATCCAGACCCGTTGTCTTTTGATTTCACTAATGTTCGGGGACCACACTTTAAAACTAAAGTCCAGTTAACACTTAGCTCAGGCACAGATACTATAAAGAGCCAATACATGCTGCCCCGGGGGGGGGGTGCCCAAAGTGTGGGGAAAGGAAAAGGGAAGGAAACACTTGGAGCTAGAAGACCAAACTGTTTTTGGCTGGCTGGCTGGCTGAGTCAGAGTACTTCAGCAGAAGTGAGCCTAAGTGACCTTAATGTGTAAATGAGCACAGTTATGAACCAGATGTGCCAGAAAAAACATACACATCAAGTCACATGCAGTTTTTCAATGGACTCCATTCATTCAGGCACCAAATAATCCAGCCATGTCTGTATGTTGGGAACAATGGCAAAGCACTAAGTTTTGCATACACTTTGAACATGCCATGCAAGCAGCCCCTCCCTCCCTTTTGGAGCCATTCTGGGTGGTGGGAGCAAAACTCCAAAGGGGTTGGCTCCGAAGGGGAGGGGGGAGCCACTTGCATGGCATGTTCAGGCATCTGCAAAACTGAGTGCTTTGCACCCCCTCTAGCTATGCCGATGCTCGGGAATTAGCCTGTGCTTATACACAGAATAAACAACTTTGGGTGCAATCTTAACCCCTTAGTGCTTTCCAGCACTGGCATAGCAGTGCCAATGGGACATGTGCTGCATCCTGCAGTTGGGTGTCACTCATGGAGGCCTCAAAGTAAGGGAATGTTTGTTCCCTTGCCTCAGAGCTGCCTTGCCCTTATGTTGGTGCTGGAAAGCACAGACATAAGGGGTTAGAATTGTGCCCTTTGTGGAAAAACTCTACATGTGCGACCTGTTCACTAAAGAAAAAGAGATCCCAGCCCTGGTGGACAACCCATAGTCTTTTTGTTTGTTTCTAGAATACAGAGTAATGCCAGCTAGCAAAAATATAGCACTGATGAGGGGAAAAAATGCATTTTAAAATATACCGTATAAAGCAAGGGAAATGAGAAACAGCCAATGAGAAACCCATGAAATATATCTGAAATCAAGCCAAGAGCAAAAATGAAGAACTGGTGGATGCTGAGCCAACAGCAAACATCTGCACTGCAGATTTCATAAATCATTTTCTTTCAAAACTCATTATTATATAATCTTTATATCCATCCATTGAAAGGCAAAAAAAAGCTGCACTCTCGTATGCCCTTACTCCGGAGCAAGCCCTAATGCAATCAGGGGCACCAGTGGCGAAATGATCGTGCAACCCTGAGTTCAAAATGATGCTCCTGAAGTGACATCACACCTGGGCTTTTAAAAAAGTGAAAATAGGGGAATCTCCTCTCCCCAGCAGGTACTCACCACCCCATATTAACACCTTATTGGTTCCCTGCTGTATCATAATAACATCTAATTGGCTCTCAGAACAATCAGTCTCATTGGTCGGTTTTGAGTTAAGAAAATCCAATTTTTGTTACATAATGCAGTTGTGTTTTTATTTTCTGGTTACTTGGCTGTAACTTTTGATAGGATAGAGATATTTTGAAGCAGTTTGTTTCATTGCGTTCTGCATTAAATTCCACACTGGATGGTATATAACATGATGGCATTATTCAAAAATACCAAGGTTTTCACAATTTTATGCACTAGTGTAAGCTTGTTGACCCCCTAAAGCTTGTTGCCCGGTGCAATTCCTACCCCCTGCACCCCCTTAGCTATGCCACGGAGTGGCACTAACTTCTGTGTAAGCATGTGTAGGATCTGGCTGTCTTTACCCTGCTCAAAGGAGCTGAAGACAGAATAGGTGGCTCTCCTGACTCAGGGTGACCAGGTGTCATAACCGAAAAATAGGAAAGTTCTTTTCCAGGACACAAGGCTAAAAAAGAGGACATGTTCTGGAAAAAGAGGATGTCTGGTCACCCCTGTGTAAGGTGACCAGTACTGGAGCCTCCTTGTCCAAAACAGGAGAAGAGCTCTTGAGGGTCTTTGAACAAGGCCACAGGAGCCTTGCTCCTTACTAGGTTATGACAGGCAGAAATTTAACAAGTACAGTATTTAGTGTTTTGCTTTGTTTGCAAAAGGCAGACACAGTGTGGCGTAGTTGTTAGGATTTAAGACAAGGGTCAGGAAGACCCAGTTTCCAGTCCTCACACAGCTCACTCTGGGTGACCTTAGCCATTTCTGAGCCTAGCCTACCTTACAAGGTTATTGTGAGAATGAAATGGAGAGTGAGTCTTAGGTTGAAGCCAGGCTGAAAGTAGCGGCCACCACTTCCATCCCCCTATCAATGGGCAGGGGTTGCTGATGCCAGGTCTGACTGGAAATGCACTCTGCACGTGCACAGAGGTCCTGTTTTCCCTGAGACTGAGAATATACTTTGAACATAAAGAAAGCCCAGCTGGATCAGGCCGAAAGCCCATCTAGTCAGCCTCCTGTATTCTCACAGTGGCCCATGAGATGCCCCAGGAAGCACACAACAAGAGACCTGTATCCTGGTGCCCTCCCTTGCACCTGGGATTCTGAGGTAGCCTACTTCTAAAAACCAGAAGGTTGCACATACATAGCAGGGCTTGTAACCCGTGATGGACTTTTCCTCCAGAAATGTGTCCAATCCCCTTTCAAAGGCATCCAGGCCAGAGGCCATCCCCACATCCTGTGGCAAGGAGTTCCACAGACTACTTCTAAAATCAGGAGGTTGCACATACTCATCATGCCTTGTAACCCACGATGGACTTTTCCCCCAGTAATTTGTCCAATCCCATTTGAAAGGCATCCGGGCCAGATGTCATCCCAACATACTGTGGCAAGGAGTTCCACAGGCTACTTCTAAAATCAGGAGGTTGCACATACCCGTCACGGCTTGTAACCGGTGGTGGACTTTTCCTCCAGAAATTTGTCCAATCCCTTCCGAAGGCATCCGGGCCAGATGCCATCTCCGCATCCTGTGGCAAGGAGTTCCACAGATTACTTCTAAAATCAGGAGGTTGTACATACCCATCACGCCTGGTAACCCATGGTGGACTTTTCCTCCAGAAATTTGTCCAATCCCCTTTCAAAGGCATCCGGACCAGATGTCATCCCCACATACTGTGGCAAGGAGTTCCATAGGCTACTTCTAAAATCAGGAGGTTGCACATACCCCTCTAACCGGTGGTGGACTTTTCCTCCAGAGATTTGTCCAATCCCTTCCGAAGGCATCCGGGCCAGATGCCATCTCGGCATCCTGTGGCAAGGAGTTCCACAGACTAATCACAGGCAAGCGAGCCCTGCGGCTGCCTGAAGCCCTGGATGCGGTGCAGGGCGGCCAGACACCCCTAGCCTGCTCCGCACCTTGGGGGGGGGGAAGAGAGCACCTGCCCGCGGGAGCCCCTCGCCCGCCTGGGAGGGACTGGAAACTCCTTGGCGTGGGATGGGGCGGAGGCGGGATCGAGCAGCTCAAAAGGCAGCGTTGGGCGAGCGCGAGCGTTTCAGGGAGGCGGTTGCAGGCGCCCCTCGCAGGCCGGTCATGGGCGAGCTCTTCACCGCAGGGCTCCTGGGCGCGGCTGTCCTGCTCCTGCTGCTGCTCCTGGCGGGGCTGCGCGTGGGGAGGCGTCGGTGAGTGAGCACCTGTGACCCGGTGGGGCCGGGCAGGAGAAGGGGAGCAGCGGTGGGGGCATCCAGGAGCCCGCGCCACGCGTGGACTGATCTCCTGTGTGCCTGTGGGTAGTGGGTGCCTGGGGGCTGCGAGGCTTCTGGGACTGGGTTCCGAGAGCCCCATCCTCTGCTTGTCTACTCAGAAGTAAGTCTCATTAGAGTCAGTGGGGTTTACTCCCAGGAAAGCGTGGATAGGATTGGGCTGCCAGTCCAGGGCTGTCTGTGACTTCGAGCCCAGCAGAAGCTCCCTGGGATTTCAGGCTCAGTTGAGATGCTGTTTGAGGGTGTCTGATGCCCAGGCAGCCAGAAGCTCTCCGGCGCCTTCTGCAGTCCTTTGTCAAGCTATTGATCACTGTTGCTCAACCAGTGGTATCTGTACCACCCGTGGTACTTGAGGTGGTGTCTGGTGGTACTCATGGGGGGGGCCCCAGACCCCCACCGCCTGGTGGCGAGACCAGCAATGCAATGTGACAAGCAGCAGTTGGAGGATCTGCTTGGCAGGCAGAGCCAGTGGCGTAGCCAGAGGGGGCTAAGTGCTTTTTGCAGGGAGCCTCCCCGCAGTGTGCAAGCTGCCCCTTCCCCTTCCCTTTGGAGCCATTCCGGGCAGGGGAGCAAAACGGTGAATGGCTTAGCGCTTTGCTCCCCCTCAGCTACGCCACTGGGCAGAGGTGCAGTGTGCACTTTTTGGATGCTCGAAAAAGCCCTCCTGTCTACCCTGAGCCTCTTACTGGTGTTTGCCACATTGCACCTGGCCTCCCAGTCTGGAAATAACTGGTGATGACATCATTGCCAGTTACTTCTTGTGATACTTCCAGTAGGTGGACCGTGCAAAGTGGTACAGCGGGGAACAAACACTGAGAAATGCTGCTTATACAGTAACCCAGTGTGTCAAGGCTTGAACCTGAAGTATGTCCTTCCACTGTCCTGTGGGCCCTCCAGATTGCTTCCAGTTTTGTTTTTTTAAAATAACTGTTAAGAGTGATCTAGCTGTGAAATGCATTGTTTGGGTAATCTATAGAATTTCCTCTTTCCTGGCCACGTTATGCCATAGACAGAGGTGGGAGAAACTTGGGGGGACGGGACAGATTTCATTGTTTTCCAAAGTTAGAAGTGGAGAAAGGAGTGTTATGTGTATTTATTCAAAATTCTACATTATAATTATGAACTATTATTGCTTTAAACCATTTTTGCCTGGCCCACAGGTATACACATTTGGTCCCTGTTGCATCTATGCAACCTTGGCAGAAATGGGTTAAAAGTGTACTAGGTTGGTACACTGATATAGTGTCAGCAGATGCAGCCATTGTCATTACCCATGTACCCCCCCAATAATAAATAAAAACCAAATAAAATGGTTTTTTTCAGATTTTAGGGGTTTTCATTTTTAATATTTTTTTACAAAAAGAAGAAGTGCAGAAAGTGGTGTTATGTTTTTATTTCATTATTACTGTTGTCACCCACCACTAGCCATGGCAAATTTAGATGTAGGTTTCTGTTGGCTTCTGTTACTCTTTATAAAGTGTGGTGTCCATCAGTGGCATTAGATAAATAAATAGTAATCCCTTTGTGCTGTGCAACCATGGTGTTGTAACACCTTTCAAGAGTTACATACTTATAGCAACCAATTTTACTGCAGCTTGTGTACCATGAATCGGTTCATCTTTAAGGGCACAATCCTATGCATGCCATAGGATAAGTCCTCATAAGTTCTATTGTATTCAGTGGGGCTTACACCCAGGAAAATGTAGATAGGAGTGCAGCCTAAGGGCCAAATCCTATCCAACTTTCCAGTGCCGGTGCAGCCATGCCAATGGGGCATGCACTGCATCCTGTACTATGGGGGCAATCTCAGAGGTCTCCTCCAGGTAAGGGAATGTTTGTTCCCTTTTGGGGGGGCTGCATTGCTACAGTACTGGCACTGGAAAATTGGATAGGATTGGGCCCCAAGGCACTAGTGGATTCTTTTTTCTTGGAAACAGATTTAACAGGACTCCCCCTTTGGAATAATTTATAATTTGTTCGGAAAACCTGTTCACTGCCTCTTTATTAAGGGGGGGAGGAAAGCACTCAAATTGCCTGTATTACTATAACACCATTCGTATGCTAAAACTGTTTGCTGGTTCTTGCTTGGGCTTGCTTTTTCTGAAGATAGGTGGTTTGTTTAAATCTTGTGTTGAACATATATGGTGTTTAAATTTTTTATATCGACCATCTTGAGCTTTTCTTTTGAATAGATTAAAAACATACAGCCTTTCAAAAGTGAGAAAAATTAAATCTATGCAAAGGCTACAGTGCGGACAATGATTCATTAGAATAACCCACAGATAAACTTTTTCATTAGCTACTCTTTAAAGAATGTGCACAACTTATTTGATGGTTATAAATAATACTGGCGACTGGCAGCAATAGATTGAAAAACTCCTGGGAGTTTTGGAAAAACAAAAAATCAGCTCAGATCAAACTACTGAAATTTTGACATGTGAATTTCACTTCAGTGTTGTTGGAACAGCTCAACATCACACAAATGGGATGCATTTTGTTACAGCATCTGCTCAAAAGATGATGTTGGCAACGTTGATTCCTGTCTTTGAGACCGAATTTTGCTTAAGGAAGTATCAAGATTTGGGTGGGGAGGAGAGAAGGGGTTGGATTCAGGATGGCAGGTTCTGAGAACCAGGTCAATAAATCTGTCAAAAGACCCACAAACAGAGCAGGACTGCTAGTCTCACTTGGCACAGGATGTCCACGAAGTTGGGAGGTGTCCCGTCCAAATATTCCAACTCCCTTCACCCGCTTTTTGGCTAATTCCTTGTTGGCATCCTTCAGTCTCGGAAGACTATGGTATTGCGCTCTGAACAGTGTTCTGGAACAGAGTGTCCTCTCCAGTGCGCGAAGCCTGGGTAAAGTAGATATAGAGGACAGACTGTTTCCCATGCAGCAAATCCCCCCTCTCTACATCGCTGAAATGGTCTAATGGAAAGGCAGAAGTCAATACGGTTGGTTCCAGCGGCGTCGCAGGAGTTGCCAGAACGTTAGTTACTGTGCTCAGCCATGAACTGCCTCAGGGACTCCGGCTCTGGTTTTGCCTCGAGGCTGACTCCTGAAGCCTTTTCCATAACTGGATGTAGCCACAAGGCAGTGGAGGTCTGGGATCAGAGTTTTCCTTCTCTCGGATGAGCTGCCTTCCCAGGCTAAGGAGTCCCATCTGCCCAGTGGCTAATTAACACCCTCCTTTTCCAAGAACAGCTGCAGTGTGCAAAGAAATGAATACAGAACTCCTTATCTGTTGAGCAATTAACAAGAATTTATTGCTACAAACACATACACTTATTCCCTGCAAGTCCTCTTGTCCAGAGGCTTTCCCTCCCCAAAACTCCACTTGACTCAGTGGGTAAAGGTCTGAAGCCTCCAGTCCAAGTCCACAGTCTCCAAAGCATAGTCCAATCTTTCCAGTCCAGTCTTCTGCAGCAGAGTCCCTCCTCTCCAGCTGAGTGTCTCCTCCAGAAGGGTCCTGGCAGTCCTCTCTTCTGTGTCCTCCAGCGGAGTCCTGGCAGTCCCCTTCTCCCGTGTGTCTGTCCTGTAGGTCCAGGTAGCCTCTTGGTCAGGTAGTGTCTTCCTCTGGGTCAGGGTACCTTTGTCTCCTTCTGAAGCTGCCTTTTATCCTTGGATGTCTCATAATCCAAAATGCAGCTCAGCTCACCTGTGAGCTACCTTGTTAGCCCCTTGTTAAGTCCAAATTAGACTCAAGTGAGCCATCTCTTCAATTATCTCTTCAACGGAATATCAGTTCAATTATTGTGTGGATTTTTTTTTTTTTTTGCTCCATGGTGATTTTGCACTTGAAAATGCAGTCAGATGTTCAGAGGATGGAGATTTTCATCCGTGGAAATCACAGTCACTCTGTAAAAGTTTCAAGTTCTGCTTTAGAACAGATGCGCATCGCACATGGGTACATGAATTCCCCAGCAAATGTTACTTGAACCACATGGAAAAGGCAGAAACCAATAGTTGGATTTCAGTCAATTCTGTGTGAAAAGCAACAAACCGCAGGTGAACATATTGATGTGGAATTGCAGTGAGACAACCACAAAAACAGTAAGACTACTTGATAAAAGTAATATTTGTTCTGGGATTCAGGTGGCACATTCTGATTGCTGATTTAAAGGACAAATTACATATACTGTACAGTATTTGTTGGAAGATCAGCAATATCTTAGTTGAGTTCCCCTAAGAACAGTAGGGTGAATCAGTAGTGTCACTGGTGTGTGTGTGCAGGGATTACAAATCGCTCAGGGGGGGGGTGACACCACTATTAGCCAAAATTTTCTAAAATCTTGGTGTTTTCGAATAATACCATCATGTTATACATTGTTTGATGTGTAATTTCCCGAAGAACGCAGTGAAACAAACCTTGTTGAGATATCTCTATTCTATCAAAAGTTACCACCAAAAAACCAGCGGTGCGGAGCAATGGTGCATCACCACACCCACCACCCCACCCACTGCTTGGGAGGAGTCCATCATGGGGGTGGCACCCTGGCATCCTGCACCAGGTGATGTAAACCCTAGTGACATCACTGGGGTGGGTACTACCTGGACCCAATGACTTGTTAATATTTAGTCAATACACTCTAACCTTCATCACTTCTATGTGATGAAGGCTCTTTAGACTCCCTTTCTGAGGCCAGTTGAGGAATGGTTATCTGCCTTATGTCATTTGTAGTGAGGACAGATACAAAGATTTCATTCAGCTTCTTGCAATCTCCATATCCTCTTTAACCTTCCCATTTACTCCCTCAATATCTACAGCAATGGTTTAACTGCCTCCCTGGCAGGTTTCCTGCTTCTGATGTATTTAAATAAGTTTTTTTTTTCTGTTTGTCTTGATCTTTTTAGCAATGTACTCCAAATATTATGTTTTGTCATCACTTGTTTGTCTTGATCTTTTTAGCAATGTACTCCAAATATTATGTTTTGTCATCACTTATTGTATCTGTCAGGTCAGCAGGGGAGGATAGCCCTTGCTTTCCCAATAGCAGAGTGGCACGGGAGTGTAGGGAGATAGCAAAAGAAGCAGGCAATCCCAAACAGAGCCAAGGAAGCAGACACAGGCTTGTTTGTTGCAGAAGCATGTATTGGTAAAAGGAGCAGGCAGAATAGTAGTCAGTCATACGGTTCAGAAGTCAGGGATACAGCAGGTCACAGTCACGAGAAGGCAGTTCAAAATCAGTTCGCAAACCAGCAGCACAGCACACAGAAACTCCACCACAACAACGCACACCCAGGAGCCTGTGCTTGCCCCATATATGCTGGGGCCAGCCAATCAGAGTAGGGTGACCTCATGGTCACAAGACAGTCTTGTGACCCACTCTGATTGGCTGTCCAGGCCATTTCTCCATTGCCTACATGACTCAGCACTCATCTCTCCCCAAGTCAAGTGACTCCCACCTGCAGCAGGCACAGTTGATTGCATCAGCTGTGCTGCCTTGCTGGTTTCTTCACACCAGGCCCAGATATCAGGACTTCCTGCCACATCCTGGCTAATAACAATCTCAAGCCTGAGATGCCAAAAACCTGACAGTCTCCTTACTTTTTGCCTGAGTTTATGTTTAATTTTTGTTCTCCTCTGTTGGGAGACTTCCAGTTTCTGAAGAAAGCCTTCTTCTCTTTCAAAAATTTCTTCATTCTACTCATGAGCTATGCTGTGGCATCCTCCTGGAGTGGATGGTGTCTTGCTTCCTCAGTGATATATGTATATTCTAGTGATACACATTCTAGTTACGCTTCCTGTATTGTGGTTTCAGATAAACTTTATGCTCTCTGGAGAGATTTGATCAGTTTGACATTTCTTTTCAGCGTCCTTTTTTTAATTGTCCCCTTATTCTTGAGACGTTCCCTCGTTTGAAGTCAAATTTGCCTACATGGAACTTTCTAGGAAGCTTTCCAATGACATGCACGTTGTACTGGATAGCACTATGTACTGGGTAGCACCATGTACTGGGTCGCACTTCTCCCTATTAGTTCAATTGCATCTTTCACTAGATCCTGAATGGCAAATAGAGTAAAATCTAGGGTTTCCTCCAGAAGTCATTTGGTATCGAGATATGTTCTGCATTTGGCATGGTCCACATAAGAATTTACTCACTTTATGTGACAGTAATTTAAGCCACCCATACTACAACAGCTTCCCTGATTTCTGTCTCCAAGTCAAGTTCACTGTCCATGTGATGACAGGAGGGTGATAGCATGTTCCCCATATTATTATTTAGGATTGGTATTTCCACCCATAATTATTCTGTAGAGGAGTCTCATTCCCTTAAGTTTTATAGTTGGTAGGATTCTATATGTTCTTCACCATGCAGAGCTTCATCCCTCCCTGTCCTTCACCCTTCCCTGTCCAGAGCTTCACACCTCCCCAAGACTCGGTATCCTGAAATAACCACATCTTACAGTTTTCTCTGTTCCACCAGGCTTGGGTTAAGCTCCCCCCCTTATATCTAGTTCTCCTTTGCAGCCAAACACTCTAGCTCACCCACCATTGCTTGGAGGCTTCTGACATTTTTCCCTGTAGCTTTTTACTTTCTTCAGCTAGTTGGCCAGCTGTTGCTTCCAACTGTATGTTCACTTCCAAATTGTAGTCTTTCTCCTTTTGATCTAGAACAGTGGTTCTCAAAACTGTGGGTCCAGGACCCACCAGTGGGTCATGACCCAATTTTTGGTGGTTTGTGAAACTGACAGGGCAGATTAGGCTGTGTGTCTCAAGGGAACTGCTACTTGGGGGGCACTGCTGCCCAATCACCATTATACCCACACCTCTTGGCATTTATAAATAAGGCAGTAGCTTTTAGGATCTCTAAAAAGTGTGAGAACCACTGATATAGAGCATTTAGGGACAATTTGGCTCAAATTGGATGCTGCCCAGTTCCTGTCAGCTTTCCCAAGAAAGTAAAATGGAGTTACCATGAATGGTGGCATATGTATTGTTGGCACAGACAGAGTTCCCTTATGCAGACTTCAGCTGTTTCTACAGAAAACGGCTGTAAGAAGGAGCCACAAGAAAGGAAGAACCACAAGAACAGCTCATAACTCCTTAAGCAGCAGTGTGGTAGTTCAGAAGCATCTTCCCCCCATTTATTTTTGTGTCCCACCCTGTTCCAAAGACTTGGGATAAATAACAAAGCAAAAATCTGCAACTCAGAGTAAGATTTTATTTCAATAGATTACATGTCTTCATACTTTCCTGAACATAAGCCTGAATTCCAAAGACTAACCTAAGTTGTTAGGTCTTCTTTCCAATGCCTCAAAAAGTACTTGATCTTGGTGTTTTAAGAGTCCCCACTTCAGAGATGCGATACGATGCCTGATCCCTGGCATAGATGTACATGTATTTGAGAGACCGCCTTCTTCCATATAATCCGGTCCGTTCTCTAAGGTCATCAGAAGGGGCCCTGTTGGTTGTGCCGTCATTGAGAGTGGTGAAGGGAATGGCAGCCAGAAACAGGGCCTTTTTGGTGGTGGCACCTACACTATGGAATTCCCTCCCCTTTGAATTGAGAGCAGCTTCCTCATTATTAGCATTCTGGTGCGGCCTGAAGACTTTTTTATTTGGGAAAGACTTCGAGGCACTGTAAGGGCTGTTTTTATAAATTTGTCTTTTACTGCGTGTTTTCTATCTGCTGCTGTGTATTTTATCCATGTATTTTATCTTGTTTAATTGTTTTGAACTGTTTTGTATTTTTAATGCTTATTTGTAGTTTTGTATTTTTAACCTGACTGTTAGCCGCTTTGGGTGCCCTTCGGGGAGAAAGGCGGAATATAAATCGAATACATACATACATACATACATACATACATTGACTGGTGCACAGTATAATCTCCTGGGGAAAAGATCTGCCCAGAATTACACTTGTAGCCCAATCCTATGCATGTCTACTTGGAGGTAAACCCTACTGAGTTCATTTGGACGTGTGTATAGGATTGTACGTGTGTCCCAGGTACGCGTGCATAGGATTGTAACCACTATGCACATTTACCTGGTAGAAAAACCAATTGAACTCATTGTGGCTAACTTCTGAGCAGACACACATCAGATTGGGCTGTTTCTTTGCTGTTGTTTCTTTGCTCTACCATACTAACTTCAGGCAGTTTCTTGCATTTTTCTGACACTTAATACAATCCATGTAAGGAAAAGCTCCTGATCAAGCAAGTTATTGTGGATAAGCAATGTGCTAAGAACTCAAAATGCAAAGCAAAAAATGTTAATAAGAAATTTAAGAATTTGCTACTACTGTAAAATTCCACTCAGCCCATCAACATCTCCTCTTATGGCTGCTGCAGTGGGAAATTAAGGTTTCAGTTCTTGAAAAAATATGACTTTAAAAGCTACAGAGATATTGTTGAACACAGTATTCTGTTCTGAAATTAAAAGAAGAATGAACGGGCATAAACCGGGATGATTTGAATATTCATCAGATTAGAGCACATTTATGAAAAGATGTTTAAAATGGATAAATGGCTCCTATCCAAAATGTGTAAGTTATAGTATGATTCTGAGCTGGAGCAAGTCAAAGAAACATTGGGATAATATACTCAAGATGTCTGGGAAAGTCTATGGGGAAATGGTTGTAATTTTTCCTCTGTGCATGCATAAAGTATTAGGAAAACTTGTTTTAAATTAGTGCCAGTCGTACTTGCAGTCAGAGGTACTAGAAATGACAAAAGAAGCATGGAGACTTTTTTCTTTGATATACAGTAGCGCTAATATGTTTGAAATAAAATTAAAGTAATAGAAACAGTTGTGGGATATTCTAGTCTATTGAACCTAATACTTGCTGTTGACATGTCCAAATGAAATAATCCAGAAATATGATGGAGAACTATTTAATTGCTTTAGTATATTTCTAGGCCGCCATTCAGTCCCGTTTAAGGGATTCACAGCATGCGGGGTTACAGCTGTGAGAATGTTTTAAGGGAAATAGTGGAATTTCCAGTTGTACCCCAGGGATATGGGTGTGGTATGGTGTGGGGCTGTGTACTTACGGCCAAACTTAAAACTATGAGAGAGTAAGCAACTCCATAAAAGGGGGGGAGAGACAAAAATGGAATATGTTCCTGATACCAAGAAGTAATGTACAGAATTTCTGCAAAGTTAACTGCTTGTTCTCAAATACATAGGATCTAGCCTTATCGATGAGTCAGTCTAGCTCAGTGTTGTGGACTCTGATTGGCGGTGGCTCTTCAGGGTTTGAAAAAATAATTTTTCTGTGTCATACTGAGCAATGTTGGGGACTGGATGTGAAAAGCAGATGATCTTCTATTGAGCTTCAGCCCTCCCGATGGACATTTTTGTCTTATGATGTAAACTGCACTGCAGGGAGTGTCAAGATTTTGTGCTCCATTGTGTAGCAGTGTCATTATGAAAAAAAGTTTAGCTTACTATTTGACTGAAAAGGCAGCTATGAGCTCATGCCTGTGAATCAGGCATGCTTCTTTGCTGTGCTTCTTTGCTGTGTCTGGTGTATCGCTGTGCCTGCGATAGAGTCGGCCGAACATTCCTCACACCATGCTTGGGTTCAGACAATGGAAAGTTCTCCCAGACTCTGGCCTCCCTACTTTTGATCATGGGGACACTTGGGTTCAATGGTTCCTAGTTTATGTTCATCAGTAGTTTTTATTTCTCTGGTTCAGTTCCAGTTCAGATGATAACTTTAAAAAGATGGTTTGGTCATCAGTTTTAGCACTATAAATCAGTTTTGAACTTGTTCAGACAAGTTATGTATTGATTGATGCACAACTGTCATGTAAACTCTAGATGAAAGCAATATACTGGCCAATAAGTGACTTGCTAGTTATTAGAAAGCTCTCTCCTATGCTGGTGTCATGTCATCAAGGCAAAAGAAGTCCAGCCTTGGATGACTTCCTAATGCAAAGATAAACTGAGAACTAATTCCTTCCTACCTCTTGTCTCTCCTTTGCATGCTTCTTATCTTTCTGCTTACTGATTGAAGACAGAAGACTTGATTTACAGCAAATCAACACAAGCTCAAGTCTGGAACAACAAGAGAGATAGTAAAATTATAAGAGGGCCTCTTCCTGATAGTTTTGTGTCCCCAGAGAGGCAATTGTGTATGTCCCTTTTTCAAAACTTCAACTCACTATATTAATTTTAATAATAATTCTTTTCCTTTTTTCTATTATTTATTGTTGCAGTTCTCAATAAGGAATACTTTAAATACTTAAATATACAAGGGGAAAAAACCTTGGGAAAAGTTTTATTTGTTGGCATTTGCTAATACCACAGCTGCCTGACTTTGGTTAATCATATTTGACTACTGAAAGACAGAATGAATTTCTTTCTACACTGACTACATTTAATAGAAATATGGAAACTCATAACTGTAGCTAGTTCTGGTCCTCCGCCCGCCCCTTGTTTCTTTTAGCTTCTCCCAGCAGCAAGAAAAAGGAAGCATAAATGTCATTATGTAAATTTGTAGTGTGACAAATTAAGAGTTCTGCTCACCCCATCTATAAAATTAGAGAACTTTAAATAGAGCAAAAACAGGAAGTTCAAATAGTCAAGGTTTTGGTTACCAAATTATGCTTTGAGGCTTTTTCACTTGGGGGAAAAATACATCTAAAAGGGAATATGACCAGTGTTTACAAAATTGAGTGGTTGGAAAGAGCAGGTAGAGAGTGAAAGAATTCTGGAACACCCATTAAAGTTTGACTTGGCAATTTTAGGATTGCTGTAAAGAAATAGTACTTCACTCCATTCACAGTTTAGCTTATAGAGTGGTCACTATCATTGATTGATTTAAGAAGGGGTAGACAAAGCCTTTAGCAGGCCTATCCTATATGAAGATTAGCCAAGATGATATATAGTTATAAAGAACTCAGGAGATGAGTACCTGTTGTCTTGGAAGAGAAATGGGATTACTGAAAAACAGTGGTTTATCTACAAGCCCAGGGGACCAATGGACAGAAGCCTGTCCATTTGTCCATTAGAAGATGCTTAACCATCCCCAGAGAGGAGGAGACATGTGGTGGTCGTGGTGGATGCTCAAATGAGAGGGACAGAGCCATCTTGTTGTAAGTCCCACTTGTGAAATTTAAATGGAAACGGCATACTCAGAAGTGGTATTTGAACAGATATTTGGTGATGCACTGTCTCTGAAGAACTGTTATTATGAATAGACTTCAACAAACTCCCATCAGCATGTCTTTTTTGTTTTTTAATAGAATGACAACATTGGGTAGCTATCCCCTTATTGTCCTCTGCAGGCGCAGAGGCATTTGGCTGCAGAGGACAATAAGGGGATAGCTGCTGGAAACCGGGCTTTGACCTAATGACTCCAGGCCATTCATCAGTTCTTCCTTTCACTTTTACTGGAATAAAGTTCAATGATAAACCTTCCAGGAATGTTTCTGTCTGTTGTAGGCAGTGGTGTAGCTAATGAAAGTGCAGCCTGGTGCCAAGTGCAAAATGATGCCCCAGAAGTGACATCATTTCCAAGAGCGATGTCACACCCAGGTTTTTAAGTGAAAAATCGGGAAGTGGTATAGCTAAGGCATCTACTATGCAGGGTCAAAAAAGATTTTGTAGCCCTCCCACGATGAAATCATATTTACCGCAGATACTTGAGCATAAGTCGATCTCACAGATAAGTTGAGGGCAGGTTTTGAGCAAAAAAATCATGGAATTTTCTATGACCTCAGATAAGTCATGGGTTAAGCTTAGGGGGGTGTCTGACTATAATTTTGTCTCCCCAAGGCCAGATCCTGAAAAATAACCTTCCAGTAATTGTTAGCTAAGAACTGTACAGTCTCTAATTTATTAAAAATTTAGTAAAAGATCCTAAGATACATTTTTATTCTTTAACTGTTTAAATTCTGCTCTTCACAACCTTTTTGTAAACACTATCAAAGTAAGTGCACAACCTAAACAACATACCAGTAGAACTATTAATCAAATCCTCCTTTAAGGTGCCTGGTGTGGTAAGCCAGCATCAGGAGAGAAAGAACTGGCATCCAAATCATGCCGCGGCTTGATGCGAAGGCAAGTCGACAGGCACAGAAACGGAGCAGAAATGCTTTGATGCTGCTGAGGGGGGACTGAGAAGAGGAGGAGGAAGAGAATCCCCTCCTCCTTTCCTTCCCCAAGTTGCATCTGAAGACAAGGAGAAGTGGTTGTCCTTTTCTTCCCAAATGGGGTCCTGTTTGTTGCATCTTCCATCCAGCATCAGTGAGAGATGTTTTTTCCTTTGCTGGATTTGATAGAGCCTGCAAATGTTTATTTAGTACCTTAAAAAAAAAAACTGGATTGACTTTTTAAGAACTTGAAACATTGCTCTGGGCAAGAGGAATGTGGCCTTGTAGTTGCCACAAGGGCTAGCCAAGCAGCACTCTGAACAGCTTGTACTACAACCGGGCGAACCAGTTCATCTCGAACCCTTAAAGACCAGGGGTGTCAAACATAAGGCCAGCAGACCATATATGGGCCTCCTGTGATTGGAGAGCCCTAGCACTACCATTGGCTGCTCTCAGCAGTGAAATGACACTTAGCAAAAGTGGCACTGCTGAAAGTGTAGGGCTGGGAGCCCAGTCATCATGTGGACTGCCCTTTCAGCAATACTGCTTCTGCTCAGATGTTAGTACTGAAAGGATGGCCTGCATGATAATTGGACTCTTGTATATCTTGTAAATATGATAAAGACTTGCATCTGATCTGTCATTTGCAGCTAATGAATTCCTAAGTGAAGAAAAAAAATGCTTATTTCTGGTCATCACCTGCTTAATGACATCAGTTCCTGCTTAATGACATCTCTTCTGGTTTTTAGCAAGCACCATGAATTCTATTCAGCCCACTGTATGAACATTTGACACCCTTGCCTTAGACCAGTGATTCTCAAACCGGTGGGTCACGACCCACTAGTTCATGTAACGCTTCCCCCATCCCTTTAAGGGGTAGGAAAGGGGGGGCAGAGGCAGCGACAGGATCTCCAGGATCAAGTTGTTAAGAAGGGGTGAGGAAGGGTGCTTTTACTTACTGTGCGTAAGGGCAAGCAGTTGGAGGCGCAGGGAGCCCTGCATAGCCCTCCTCAGGGCTCGCTGAGGCTTTGAATCTTCAGAAATAGCAAGTGCAAGCCACTTCCAGTTTGCAAACGCAGCCAGGAGGTGGCTTGCGCTTGCTGTTTCTGAAGATTTCAAGCCTCAGGGAGCCCTGCGGAGGACTGCGCGGGATTCCCCGCACCTCCTGCTGCTTGCCCTAACACACAGTAAGTAAAAGCCCCCCTTAGCAACATGATCCTTGGGATCGTGTTGCTACCCTTGCCCCTCAACTGCAAAGACTTTGGGAGTAAAACTCCCAAAAAGTTTGAGAATCACTGCCTTAAACCATATGTCCAGCCACAAAAGACTGGGTATACATCCATGGGGGGCTCAACCCTGAGCCCACCTGTACTCAGCCACCGCAAATAGGCACCCAGTAGTTGAGAGCTACACAACATTTTTGTGTTGAGAGCTGACGCAGAGTCTAAAAAAGTCTTTCGTTTCTCATTTTGGAGTACTAGTCCAAACTTGCTCTTTCTAAACAATAAACTTTTTTTTTTTTTTGGTAATGTACGCTTAATGTTTTGGTTTGGGATCTGTAGGAGGATTTGCCATCTAGCCCGCAGTTTACATCAACTAAGCTGTTAGTCAGCCATGGAATAGTCTGTGGCTTGTTAGTTTTTGGCTAAAGGGCAGATTTCCATTTCCCTTCAGCTTAATTAATTCAGCAGAGCTGTACAACTGAAGGCATAATAAGAGCCTGTATTACGAGTAGCATGCAGTAGAGTGCGATCCCCCCTCGGGGGAGGGAAATGGTGCCAACTCTCCTTTTAGGTACTGAGAGGGAGTAAAACAACACATGATGGTGACACCTATCTTTAAAAAAAATTACAGAAGCAGCCATGGGGGTGGGGAGAGTGTTAGGATGAGGACTTCATTGCAGTGCACAGAGAGAGGATGTTTAACGCTACTTATGGGGCCTACTATCTGACACCACCTCAAGTACCGCTGCTGGTACCCATACCACTGGTTGAAAAACACTAAACTACTGAAACAGAGACGCCTGCGTTGGCTCGGCCATGTCGTGAGAATGGGCAATGGTCGGATCCCAAAGGATCTCCTCTATGGAGAACTCGTGCAAGGAAAGCGCCCTACAGGTAGACCACAGCTGCGATACAAGGACATCTGCAAGAGGGATCTGAAGGCCTTAGGAGTGGACCTCAACAGGTGGGAAACCCTGGCCTCTGAGCGGCCCGCTTGGAGGCAGGCTGTGCAGCATGGCCTTTCCCAGTTTGAAGAGACACTTGGCCAACAGTCTGAGGCAAAGAGGCAAAGAAGGAAGGCCCATAGCCAGGGAGACAGACCAGGGACAGACTGCACTTGCTCCTGGTGTGGAAGGGATTGTCACTCCCGAATTGGCCTTTTCAGCCACACTAGACACTGTTCCAGAACCACCTTTCAGAGCGCAATACCAGAGTCTTACAAGACTGAAGGTTGTCAACACACACAACATGGGAGAGTGGGAGAAGCAGAGGCTGGAGCATCACTAGGGAAGGGGCCAGCTGGGAGGTCTTGGGCTGGCCCTGTAACCCCTTTCCTCTCAGCTGGAGTTTCTACAAAAATCACCCTCTCCCTTAAGGTGCTATAAGGCTCAAGAGGGAAATTCCAGTTGATGTCCCTGGGAACTTCCCTCTCGGGGCTAATGACAACTTTGTCTCTCTAGGCCGTTCTTTCAACCATATAATTGAGCAATAATTGAGGATACAGCATTTAAAAACATACAGGAAGAGTAGGAAACTGGAAGAACAATATTATTTAAATATATAGATATATTTATATTGGGTTTTGTCCCCAGGCGACCTTGTGAACCACCACTTGATAAAGGTCTCGTTCCATGGCTTGGGCACGCTTTGGGATTTGGCAAAGATGCATGCAGATTCCTTTCTGAAATGAAGCAGAAGCATGGTGATATTTACACCGTGAGTATTGTTAACGGGTATGCTCTGAGGCACATGTAACATGCACAGGTGGGGGGGGAACCAAACATGTGCAGGAACCTTTGCCATTGGCTCATGTTGTGCCACAACACAGCTTGGTATTTATGAACCGAGGGAGAGGGAGTTAAAGGTGCAAGGCAGTAAGATTTATTGTGGGGATAAGTGTATAATAAAAGGGAAGGGAAATCAAGAACAAAATGCAGTAAAATATTTAATGCACACACTCAGAGCCTAGGAGAGAGGGGTAAAGAGGGTAATTTGTACCCAGGCCCAGGGTCATAAAGGGGGCCCAGGAGCCAAAGGAGGGGCCCCAGAAATTTCCTGGCATCTTACATTTCCTACTCAGACTCGTTGCCCACATGGGATGCTGAGGACACTTCCACGAGCGTGTGGCTGCAGCGATTGGTAAGCCAGATATGCTGGGCTGAGGAATCCCATGACACTCCTTAACACATGGCAGTCTGGAAGAAACTGAACTGCTACAGTAGCTATTTGGCTTGTGAATCTGCTTACCGTGAAGGAGTGTATCGGAGCTCAGGAATACAACTGCTGCAGAAGCAAGTAGTAGTACACACAGGACTACTTTCCAATCTAGTGTGAACCTAAATATGATGATGCTAATTTTCTGCGTGATTTTCTATATTTGAAAATTTTTAGAGAGACTTAGGTGTGCGTTTGGTTTTCCATATCACTGCCAATGCCATGTGGGTGGGTAGACCTGGGCTCCAAAGACTTTCCCAGCTGTCTCCACCCTCCTCTCCACCCTGTTTCGCCCCTCCTTGTCTGCATTCTACTCACCCATCACCACCGTCCCCTGCTCTTTCACCCTTCCCCCTTTGCAAAGGGGCCCAAAAGAAACTTTGTACCCCCTGATAAAATTCCTCTCAGAGGCCCTGCAAACACTTGCATAGAGCAAAACCCGAAGCAGTATTGATTGCTAAGGAGAAATGGTGCAAGGAGATATCCTAATTTCCTGAAGCAAGAAAGAATGTAGAGATGCCCAGTGGAGGAGGGGGGAGAGAGAAGAGGGGGAATAGGATGCAGACAGAGGGATGCCAGCATCTATGCAAAGCAGTTAGTTTATCTACAGGGACCAAAGGGTTAGAAAAGGGAGCTGAGGTTACTGGGTGCAATGAGAAAAGGGACACAGAGTTCAGGAAAGAGATGGAGAAAACAAAGAAGTTCAGCCAACGTGCAAAATGGAAACTGGGACCAGAGTATCATCGGTTTGTCTGCACATGAGACACAGAAGATAGTATGGCAGGGTCAATGGTTAGTGATCTGCATCTGCTGAACCAGTTTGGTTAATGTGGGTAGTGAAGCAGGAGCTGCAGCGATGAATAGCAGAGGGCAGGTTCCCAGTGGAGAAACAGAGATCAAAGAAGGTAAAAAAGCAACAAGGCGATCAGCAGGTGTCACTTGTCTGTAGGGAAGGGGGGAACATGAGGCAAGAGAGCTGAAGGACCTTTCCTAAAGGAAGATTTCAGGGATGTGCTCAAGACACAGTTGCAAGCTGAGTTCCAAGTCAGCAACTCCACAACTCAACTCACGAGTTGTAACGTGCAGCCATTGCGACTCGACTCATGAGAAATTTCATGAGTCTTTTCAGTAGAGTCACAACTCATTTCTGGAAATGAGTCAAGTTGAGAGTCAAGGGCTTCCCTGAGCAAAACTACACAGCCAAAAGAAAAGAAGCCTTCCTTCAATCCTCCAACCCCTCCCTCCTGGAACCTGCCCCCACCACATCTGCTGCCATCCTTCAGCGTACCTGCTTCCAGATTGCCCACAATGTCTTTGGCAGAAATAGCAACAAAAAGACACACACACACACAAGAGAGACGAGACTCGAGTCATTTTGAGTCCTGAGGTTTTTTTCTTAGTCACTGTCCAAGTCACAAACTGAGAAGGCGTCCATGACATCCATTACTCAAGTCAACTTGAATGACCAAAACCAGTGGTTTTTTTTCATCACTCGAATCAAGACAACTTGAGTTAAGTGCCCATCCCTGGAAGGTTTACAAGGAAGGGTTCAATGGGCACTTAGCAGATGTAGCTGAGCCACAGCTGGACCAGGTCACACAGGGAAGGAAGAAGGGGGAAAGAAGGGAATCAGAAAGAGGGTAAAGAAGCAGATTATTTATCCTGGGTGGCTAGTGTGGCACAGTGATTTCTGGGTTGCGAAATGTGAAGGGAGTGCTTAATGCACCTCTCATTTAATAATACTGGGTGTGCATGTTTAAGTATATCAATTTCATTTCCGTGATAATGCTAGTTTCAGAATTTCATGATGTGCTTATTTTTACTACAGATTCAAGTTGCTGGAAAATTTATCACAGTGTTATTGGACCCCCATTCCTATGATGCAGTGCTTTGGGAATCTTGCTCCAAACTAGACTTTGGCCAGTATGCCCGCATTTTAATGGACCGAATGTTTGATGTCAGACTGCCAGATTTTGACCAGGCTGAGGAAAAGAACATGCTGAGAAAGTAAGTACAACTTCGAGACAGACAATATGTGTAATGGGAAACTGAGTCCGTGATGCCATGTTGGCTCCCACTTCAGGAACACTACATCATGCATTGAGCAGGACACTGGGCAAAAAGAGTGGGCCGCAATGCTGTGTACCCTTTCTTCACATCTGAACATATGAAGGTGCCATCTTCTGAATTGGATCATTGGTCCATCTAACTCTGTGTTGCTGCACTGACTGGCAATGGCTCTTCAGGGTTTCCATCGAGGAGTCTTTCCCAGCCTTATGTGACAACACCAGGACTTGAACCTGGGATTGTCTGCATGCAAGGCCAGGGCTCTGTGGCACCTTGTGTCGCATGCCAGCCCAATGATTGGCCCATGCAGTGCTCCCTCTAGTATATTGAGTTTTCATCCAATGTGCTGCACTGGCTGAGCCCACCATGATTGAAGTCCATTGTGTTCAGTAAGACTTAAGCTTTGCATGTCTCCTACTGTGGCTTAGTGGTCAAGGGGTCGGCTTTGTGGAGTAGTTGGTATGGGTTCTAATCCCACCTTCCCCTTTCTTTTGCCCTGCCATGGTTGCTTCTGGCCAGTCATGCAAGAGATGAGTGCCTTGCTGATTAGGGAAAGTCACTTGGCTGGGCTCAAACCCGTCTTGCCTGGCTCCCAACCTGCATCTTTGCACAGTGAACTACCAGCATCCTGCTTTGCTTGAGTCCTGCTGCAGCTCTCCTTGACTCATCTCTAGGTAAAAGGGTTCCTTCAAGCTGGTGCATGTTCCCACAGGTTATAAAACCCTTACTATGCTTGCGTGCTTGTTTAATCAGGCTGCCCTCTTTCAAGGGAGCTGTCTTTTCAAGCCTTGCTTTGCTGTGTTCAAAAAGGTATTCCTGGGATATATGTGTGTGTGTGGGATAAGGGGATCTGAACCCTGGGTGTGTGCAGTGGCAAACCTGGGTGACATCCAGGGCCACAACCACAGATTCAGCCCCTCAGGCTGACACACCCCTTGCTTATATGAGTGCTCTGGAGCCTCACACAACATCCCAGAGCACTCAGAAAACCTTTTGAGCCTCCAAAAGGCCCTTAAACAGTACTTCCAGAAAACCGGAAGTACCATTTAAAGGGCCCTATGCAGTCTGAGAAGGCTTCGTGAGTGCTCCAGGATGCCACATGACGCCTTGCTGCCCAGTACCATGTGGCCCCCTGGCTCTAACATCAGGGACGCCACTGGATGTATGGATTTCTAGCACTTCTTAGCTTTTGCCCCTTGACTAGTACTGATGCCACAGTCATTCCTGTAGTTGGTGGAGATGCTGCTGCATATGTGCACATGCATTTATGTGTATGTGTGGGGGTGTACTGGGGCAAGCCCTCATAATTGATAGTGGTCCCAGTTATTGTGTTGTTCATTCCTAATGGGGACATCCCCTCAGCAGTGGCCACTCGAATCTGAAAGATGTTCTTGCAAACATGATACCTAAGGAACAAGCACGGCTTAAAAGTTTCAGACAACAATATGGCAGCACAGTCATCTTGCAGATCACTGTGGATATGATCTATGGTGGCATGAGAGGTATGAAAGGGCTAATATATGAGACCTCTGTTTTGGACCCAGATGAGGGCATTCGTTTTCGTGACTACAGCATTCCTGAGTGCCAGAAACAGTTGCCCAAAGCCCCTGGAGGTGCAGAGCCCCTACTTGAGGGTTGTTTTGGTTGCTAGTGACAGGAGAGAGCCCCTCTCAGGAACAGGTGACCTGGCTCTCCCGAGAGTGGGCCAAAAGAGCAGCCTTACCTTCCCATGTGGTGTCAATGCTTAACAATTTCCCCACCAACCTTCACACTATGTCACAACTCAGCGCTGCTGTCACTGCCCTCAACAGTGAGAGCAGCTTTGCCCGCGCCTACTCAGAGGGAATCAGCAGGACCAAGTACTGGGAATTTATCTATGAGGACTCCATGGACTTGATTGCCAAACTGCCGTGTATAGCTGCAAAGATCTATCGTAACCTTTACCGTGAGGGCAGCAGCATCGGCACCATTGACCCTGCCTTAGACTGGTCGCACAACTTCACCAACATGCTGGGATACAATGGCTCTCAATTCATTGAACTCATGCGGCTCTACCTCACCATTCACAGTGATCACAAGCGTGGGAATGTCTGTGCTCACACCAGTCATCTAGTAGGCAGTGCCCTCTCAGACCCTTACTTGGCTTTTGCTGCAGCCATGAATGGTCTGGCTGGGCCACTCAAGTGTCTTGCAAATCAGGAAGTGCTTGTGTGGTTGACGAACTTGCAGAAGGAGCTGGGTGAAGAAGTGTCTGATGAGAAACTGAGAGATTTCATCTGGAATACTTTGAATTCTGGCAGGGTGGTTCATGGCTATGGCCATGCAGTGCTGAGGAAGACTGACACCCGCTATACATGCCAGAGAGAATTTGACCTCAGGCACCTTCCCAAAGATCCACTCTTCAAGCTGGCAGCTCAGCTGTACAAAATTGTCCCTAATGTGCTGTTGGAACAGGGCAAGGCCAAGAATCCTTGGCCCAACATGGATGCACATAGTGGAGTCCTGCTACAGTACTACGGCATGAAGGAGACGAACTACTACACAGTACTCTGGTTTTTTGCATTGCATTCTGTTCAAAATTCCACATCCAACGGTATATAGCATGATGAGGTTACTCCTAACCACTTCAATTTTAGCGCGCCACCCCCCAAGTGCACGTCACCCCCCCTCCGTGTGTGTCACCTGGTGCGGCCCGCACCCCCTAGCAACGCCACTGGGGTTTCCTTCAGAACACTTATTTTAAAAACTTGGAACACACGTAGTTCTTCTCCCCAATTTCCTTCCTTTGCCCACATTTCCCTTGATAAACAACCTTGGTCTTACTGCAGTCCCTAGAGCTTGAAGACCCAGGGCTGTGCTTGGACGGCCACCATTTAGCTGGAATGAATTATGCAGTTGCTGCATTCCCAGACTTTGTATTGCACATTTCTGCCAGTAGATTCTGTTCCCTGGTTCCAGCTGGAGTAGTTTGACCTGGGTGAACAGGAAACAACTGGCAGGCATCGCTAATTGGTTTTTGGGAACTTGGAATTGGGGAGGAGAGCTGAATTTTTTGCAAACCACACACTTGGTTAAAGAACTGCCAGCACAATCTTAACTTGCACTGGAACAGGAGCAAGTTATATCCAGCGCAAGTTTAGGGCCTGTGGCTCGGCCTGGGGCAAGGGGAAATATTTCCCCTTACCCCAGAGAAAACCAAAGCAGCTCCAATGGGTCTACCTCAGGAGGTGGTGCAGATCTGAGCAGAGCGGCCTGGAGCTGCTCCAAGCTGCCTGGAGAACAGGGCTAGGATCCACCATAACTGTCGGGTTCTGGCCCCACCCTGGGAATGCCCGCTTCCTACCCTCCCCCCACCCTGGAACACCTCTTCCCCATCTCCCTCCCGCCCTCTCCACGCAGCTCTCCCAGACCCCTGCATCGGCTCTCAGCCAATGCAATCTTACCATGCTGGGCCCGGATCCGGTGCAGGGAGGCCAGCGTGTTGACACTCATGGTTGTGAATCACAGATGCATTTTGTCACAGAATATATGCGGTGGGCCTTAGCAACAAGCTGCTCCAACCAAGGGGCAAACTCTGAGGTGTTACAGGCCTACATGAGCAGAGATTGCCTGTGGGGTCAGCCCACAGTTCCTACAGCCCAGATGAGATTCTGCCACTGCAAAGCGTAGCCTGCCAAGTTTGCAGATGCATCAGGAGACAAGACACACTCACTAGCATAGCAGGCATAAAAGCACTTGCTTAGCCTGCTATCTGCTGTACTAGCTTCTCTTTGCGGGGGGTTTTTTTTAACGAAAGGTTGTGTTTGCACACAATATCTTCCACTTGAGGTGGAACAGTCTGTTGTACTATCTCAGTACTCTCACCTCATTTCCATTTCATTACTCTATGTTCAGGTCTTAGGTATGAATATGAACTAGACCGAGAACACCAGGATCTCCTGCCTGTTGGCATTAGGTTGTTCCGGTGTGTCAGTGTGGGGAGTTTTATAGCTGGAAGTGGAAGTGGTTTGGGTACCTGGGATCATGTGACTTTTCAGGCTCACAAGGATTCTGGCTTGTGATGCTAGTGTCCCAGTGAGAGCTTTGCTCTGACCAGAAGTACCTGGTGGCAGAGGGAATAGGGACTTAGCAGTTCCCAATCAGATCCCAAGCTCCCGGTTTGAAGCTGCAGCACCTGACTTCTACAGGTACACAGCTCAAAGTGTAGTTTCTGATTGCGTTTCAAGATACTGACAAGTGGATATCGTACTCCTTTTCCAAAATGTAGGTTTTGAAACAATATATTTGTTGCGGCTTCTCAGTGTATCTTGAACTTCAGCTAAGCCCACCATGTAGTGTGGCGTAGCATCATGTCAAAAGTGTTACAAGTAGTGTATATTGTCATTTTTCTTCTGTTGAAACTAAAGTTCAGTCCTCCTAAAGTTCTACCCTACTTTTACAATGATGGGTGGCTCACTTCATTTGGAATTGATCTGGAAGAGTTACCGACACACCCAGAAATTAATCTAGACCTCCCAAATTAAGTATAGGCCAGAGTTTTGCTCCGGGGGGTGGGGGGCATGGAGACTTGGAACCCTCTAGGTTCTGAATAACCTCTATGGTATTTGAACCCAGCCTGTCCCCGTCCCCCCAATTTCCTGTGAATAATCCCTGGATTTTCAAAAGATTTCCTCAGAACTTGTCGAACATTCCTATGATAGTTCTTCCAAAGACTTGGAAAAATCTTTCCAAAAACCAAAAGAGCAAACCCGCCTTCACTAAATGTAAGACCGTAATGTTTTGGTTACTGTCAGTAATCACTTTTTTAAATAATGGGAATAGATCTATTTTTCTGATTCTGTGTAAGAGAAATTTTTGCAATCATGGAAACATTAAACAAATTTTTGGCATAAGTTTGATACCAGCTGTTCCAAAGAAGCCTCATAAAACAATTTTGAGATCTATTTACCAACTATACCAAATTTTCTGCACGTAGGGAAAAAAATCTCTTGCTGCTATCTCTTTCAATAATCCGATTTTTATTTTTTATTTTTTTAAAAAAAGCTTTTCTAACCCTTGTTGCTGGCCACCTTATGCACTTTTTGTAAGGGGAGAGACAGGATACAAATTCCTAAATATTTAAATACATAAGTATCTGGGGCAAGGCTAGGCTAGACTCCTCCCTATGTGCTAGCCTTCTGAGGGTGGGGAATTTTTAAAATGAGAGAACATTCAGTTGTGTACCCTCCCTCCCACCTGCCTTCTGAAATGGTATAGACCAGGGGAACTGTAAGATGTGATTAACACTTTTAGAAATATATCATGGCATAGCCCTCTTGAACTGTATTATGTGATGATTCTGAAAGCATAGGTTGCTTCCATAATTCTGTAATCCTGTTGCAGGCCTTTAAAACAGCTTATAATAAAAGAACTGAAAAGAAGCACAGGTTTGTAGCTATTGTTTTCTTTTCCTTTTTGGACAGAGGATTCCGAACTCCTATTTTGGACAGAAGCTTGTAGGAACTCCTATTTTTATAGTTTGCCTAGTGTTATTCTCTCATGCTTGAAAGATCTGTAGGACAGCCACATTTAACCCTTAAAATCAAGTAGAGGAAGCAACTTCCAAACATAAATAGGCAAACCTCAGAGTTTACAGTGACAAACAAAAACAGAACCACTGTGGGGAAAGGCACATTTGATGGAGCCAGAGCTGTATGACTGGAAGCACCCAAAAATGTGTTTGCATCTCTTACGGTTTTGGGTCAGTGGGAGGGAGAGTCTGTGAGTCACTCATGTTTGGGAACAACCTGGCACTGCCTGCACTTACCTCAGTGGCTGAAAATAGCCAGGAGGAATAATTTCCCATTAGAGTACACAGGTTCAGCCCAGTCACACCTCAGCGGTCATCTGGGGTGAAAATATATTAAGAGGTGCCATAACACAGCCAGCAATCTGAGAACTGCATCCCAATATCTTCTGTCGCCCTGCAAGTGATTCTGGAGGGTACATCTTGGATGGGGTTGCCTGTTCTCTAGGATGGGCCTGGAGTCTCTGTGAATTGGTATCCACCTTCAGGACACTATTTCAAGTAGTCCTGGAGATGTTAACAAGTCCTTGGCTTAAGGGCATCGTGTCAGGATAGGAAGTAAAATCTCCAGAAATAGCTTTAGTCAGAATTTTGTTAACAAAAGTTTGGTAATCATTGATTTAAATGACTCTTCTACCACATCCCTTCCTTCGGTTTGTACCTTTACAAACCCTGTTGGGTGCTTGCCCTGGAAGGCAGTGCTTCTTGTGCCACTTGAAAGGAAAAGGATGTGAATCAAAGTGAGTTGGATGTGCCTAATGGTATATTATACAGTGGTTAGGAGATCTGCTACGTTTGATTTCTTGTGGTGTTAGGGCCAAACTAAACAATCTTGGAGCCTGTGTGCTTGGTTTTTCAAATGTAAATAGCAGACGTTATTTGACATAAATAGAAGCTTTCCCCCCCAGGTCAAATAGCATCTCATGGGATCAAGGACCAGCACATGTGCAAGGCAGTCTGAAGCAATTGGTGGGCAGCCCGGCCCTGAGCTGCCTGGTGCGCAGGGCTGCAGCAGCGCCGATAATGGCTGCTGCTGCATCCAGCACACCCCAAGCAGCTGCCACCGCCTCCACGGGAGAAGGGGACTTTTGTCCCCTTCACCCGGATAAAGTGAGTAGCCTCACAATGGGGCTACTTTGGTTATACGATGACTTAAGAACATAAGAACAGCCCCACTGGATCAGGCCATAGGCCCATCTAGTCCAGCTTCCTGTATCTCACAGCCCACCAAATGCCCCAGGGAGCACACCAGATAACAAGAGACCTCATCCTGGTGCCCTCCCCTACATCTGGCATTCTGACTTAACCCATTCCCAAAATCAGTAGGTTGCGCATACACATCATGGCTTGTACCCCATAATGGATTTTTCCTCCAGAAACTTGTCCAATCCCCTTTTAAAGGCGTCTAGGCTAGACGCCAGCACCACATCCTGTGGCAAGGAGTTCCACAGACCGACCACACGCTGAGTAAAGAAATATTTTCTTTTGTCTGTCCTAACCCGCCCAACACTCAATTTTAGTGGATGTCCCCTGGTTCTGGTATTATGTGAGAGTGTAAAGAGCATCTCCCTATCCACTCTGTCCATTCCCTGCATAATTTTGTATGTCTCAATCATGTCCCCCCTCAAGCGTCTCTTTTCTAGGCTGAAGAGGCCCAAACGCCGTAGCCTTTCCTCAAGGAAGGTGCCCCAGCCCCGTAATCATCTTAGTCGCTCTCTTTTGCACCTTTTCCATTTCCACTATGTCTTTTTTGAGATGCGGCGACCAGAACTGGACACAATACTCCAGGTGTGGCCTTACCATAGATTTGTACAACGGCATTATAATACTAGCCGTTTTGTTCTCAATACCCTTCCTAATGATCCCAAGCATAGAATTGGCCTTCTTCACTGCTGCCAGTGACACTTTCATCGGGTCGACACTTTCATCGACCTGTCCACCACCACCCCAAGATCTCTCTCCTGATCTGTCACAGACAGCTCAGAACCCATCAGCCTATATCTAAAGTTTTGATTTTTTGCCCCAATGTGCATGACTTTACACTTACTGACATTGAAGCGCATCTGCCATTTTGCTGCCCATTCTGCCAGTCTGGAGAGATCCTTCTGGAGCTCCTCACAATCACTTCTGGTCTTTACCACTCGGAAAAGTTTGGTGTTGTCTGCAAACTTAGCCACCTCACTGCTCAACCCTGTCTCCAGGTCATTTATGGTTGAAAAGCACCGGTCCCAGGACAGATCCTTGGGGCACACCGCTTTTCACCTCTCTCCATTGTGAAAATTGCCCATTGACACCCACTCTCTGCTTCCTGGCCTCCAACCAGTTCTCAATCCACGAGAGGACCTGTCCTCTAATTCCCTGACTGTGGAGTTTTTTCAGTAGCCTTTGGTGAGGGACCATGTCAAACGCCTTCTGAAAGTCCAGATATATAATGTCCACGGGTTCTCCCGCATCCACATGCCTGTTGACCTTTTCAAAGAATTCTATAAGGTTGGTGAGGCAAGACTTACCCTTACAGAAGCCATGCTGACTCTCCCTCAGCAAGGCCTGTTCGTCTATGTGTTTTGAGATCCTATCTTTGATGAGGCATTCCACCATCTTACCCGGTATGGATGTTAGGCTGACCGGCCTATAGTTTCCCGGGTCCCCCCTCTTTCCCTTTTTAAAAATAGGCATGACATTTGCTATCCTCCAATCTTCTGGCACTGTGGCCGTTTTGAGGGACAAGTTGCATACCTTAGTCAAGAGATCTGCAACTTCATTCTTCAATTCCTTAATAACCCTTGGGTGGATGCCATCAGGGCCTGGTGACTTGAAGGTCGGGGCAGAATGAAGAGCCTCCATGTTGGGCGACCAGCTTGACACGGAGGTTCAGGATCTGCTGGAGTTTCACCTCCCTCCTGCCCTGCCCCCTCCCTCCAACACGCCTCCTTCCCACCCTCCCTTTGCTTCCCCCCACCCTGGAATGCCTCCTCCCCATCTCCCCCCCATGCCCCCACCTACCTCTCCACTGTTCGGCAGTCTGTGCGACCACCAAGCAGTGGAGGTCTGGTGCTCCACTGATGCTAGCCCATCGCTGGCCAGTGCTGGACTAGCACCGGCACTCCACTGGCTCTAGGGCCCACAAGCCCTGCGCGCTAAGGCACTAGGACTAGTCCCTTACCGCACATTTGTGAGAGTGCATGCTGGTGGTGAGCCGGCATGCACTCTTTAGGATTGGGCCCTTAGGCAGCAGGTTAGGAGGGGGTTGTCTATCTCTATCCTCCCACTTGCTTCCACCGATCCTCCTTCTCCAGCTCTCTGGATTAGAAAAGGAAGTGGGGGACAAAGTAGAAAAAGAAGCGTGGAGGAGAAGAGAGTGGTGGATTAGAAAAGCATCTCTGATACAGTTCAGCAGTCTTCACTCCATTCCTCCCATTTCCACTTCTGCTCTGTCCCCCACTTATTCTTCCAATACAGAGAGCAGGAGGTACAGTGACTGGCTCATCACCAAGTAAGGAAAGGCAGCACTTGACATGTGGGTCTTGAGTCAGCCTTAAGGGGAATCCAGACTAGATGCTCAGGCGAAAGGATGAAAGCTCCCCAGTTCTATGGTCCAGATACAAATTAGGGCAAATCCTGTCCAACTTTCCAGCCCTGATGGAGACATGTGAATGAGGTTGATTGGCAACCTTCAGTCTCGAAAGACTACGGTATAAGCCTACAGCACCAGGTATTCCCAGGTGGTCTCCCATCCAAGTACTAACCAGGCCTGACCCTGCTTAGCTTCCGAGATCAGACAAGATCAGGCATGTGCAGGGTAACAGTTGCTGTTGTGAATGAGGCGTCCTCTGCATTCTCCAGTGGTGGGGCAGTCATGGAGGCCTCCTCAAGGTAAGGGAACATATGTTTACGCTAGGCAGTTTGACTCTGTCAGTCCGCTTCTCCGGGGGCTACGTTGGCTGCCCATTCGTTTCCAGGCCCAATTCAAGGTGCTGGTTTTGACCTTTAAAGCCCTATACTGCTCTGGGCCAGGCTATCTTAGAGATCGCCTACTCCCGTACAATCCGGCTTGTCCTCTCAGGTCATCAGAGAAGGCCTTTTTACAAGTGCCGCTGCCTAAGGAGGTACGTGGGGCGGCGGCAAGAAATAGGGCCTTCTCAGTAGTGGCACCAACGTTGTGGAACTCCCTTCCCCTTGACTTGAGAATGGCTCCCTCTCTGGAGACTTTTTGGCGAGGCCTGAAGACCTTGTTGTTTAATCAAGCCTTCTGACTTCATGGCCTTTTTAACATCTTTTATACATCTTTTAGTTGCTTTTTACAGGCTTGATTCCTCTAAGTATTGCTGTTTTATGCTCTTTTATTCTGACCTTTATCTACTGTTTTTATGGGTTCTGCTAATGTGTTTTTTAATGTGTTTTTATCTGTTTGTGAAATTACGTTTTAATCTGTTTTATATGTTGTTAGCCGCCCTGGGTCCCTTTGGGGAGAAGGGCGGGATAGAAATAAAGTTTTATTATTATTATTATTATTATTTACCTTGGGACTGCAGTGTGGCTGCACTAGTGCTGGGAAGTTGCATAGGATTGGACACTTAGGGCCCTACACAGCTGCTATTTACTTTTGGAAGATCAAGAGCACAGATCCCAGTCATATGATAGGCATATTGTCTAGTTTGACCTTAATGATCACTGCACATCAAACCCAATCTGCAGGATCACACATAAATGTGACCGCACGCATGGTATAAAAATGTGAAAAATAAATAAATCACAGACTCATGCACTGAAGCCTTCTCAGGTATGAAAAGTAACAGAACACTGAATCCATGTTAGCCAAGACAAACAAACAGTGGCGCTCCTGTGGAGGTGAGCAAGTTTTTTGTGAAAGCTTTGTGGAAGTTTCTGACCCACAGGTCGTGCCAAGACAAACAAATGTCTAATTTGTCCTTTCTGATGTCATCTGCATAGTTCTAAAAAAAAGCAGTTAGTCAAGTTTTGGATAATTGAAGTCAACTTCGCATAGTGGATCAAGTGTGGAACTTGGATTAGGGGAGACCAGAGTTTAAATCCCCATTCAGAAATGAAGATCATGGCTGACCCTGGTTTCATCACATTCTCAAAATATTTATTGTGTTGATGAAGTGGGAGGAAGGTGCAGGGCACTGTTCAATCTCAAGGGCTGGATATCCACTAGAATATAAACACACTTGGCTCACATATAGATAGTGCCTGTGCAGACATGCCTTTTATGGGCTCTTCATCTTATCCAAGTGCAGCTGTCAAACTTTCTAGCCTCACCGGGGGTGGTCTGAGTAGACATGCTGCCCAAATTGCAGAGGAGATGCCACGCGTGCTATCCCCACCAAACAAAAATGAAAGCTTAAAAAATCTTGCATTTATGTCAGTGGACATGTGCCCCGCTACATCATCATCCTGTTCTTCACCCTCCTGGCTGCTTCGGAAAGCAGCCAAACGGAGAAGGGGAAGCGAGGCAAAGTGGACCTTCCACACCAGTGCAACTTCCTTGCTCTTACCCTGTACAATCCTAACAGCATGAGCAAAGTATGCTGGAAGTGCTCCCAGCATGCTCCACTCATCCTGTTTTGTTTTAAATAGGATCATGTGGAGTCAAAGTGGGCTAGTGGGACCAGAGCAGAAGGTAAGAAAGTGAGCTCTGGATCATCACATTCCACCTCTCCTTGCCCATCCAACTGCTTTCCTAAGCATCTCAGTGGGCAAGAAAAGTGAGGAGGTAGTGGCAACTTTTGTAGGGGACCCCTCCATGAGCACTGGAGGAAAAGGCGGGCTTCCGCTACACTGATTCTCTTCCCACTCGCTTTCAGTCCCACTCCCATCTTGCTGCAGAAGATTCTAAGAAACATTCTGTTGGGAGAAGGGCCGTAGGTCAGTGGAAGAGTATGTGCTTTTCATGTGGAAGTTTTCTGGTTTCATCCTTGGCATCTCCAGGGACCACACGTGGAGGCATTCAGAAGAACAGCACAGGCACATGAACTAGCTTTCTTTTTTTACATAAATTCTTGCCCATACTAATGCTTGTGTGAGGTAGTCCTTCAAGAACTTGCAACCAGAACATGACAAATACAATACAGATGGTCATAGTTTTTGATAGGCCTTTAACAAACCTCAATTGTCAATGCGTCGGCAAGAAGGAATTTTACAAAGTAAGCTTTGCTTCTACAGTTCTCTGCAGAACAAGAACCTTCCCACCCTGACCAAGGCAATGTTCTTCAATTTGCAAAACATTCTGCTTTCTGACCCAATGAGAGCCAATCGGCAATGGAAAGAGGAGGGTCTGTTTCACCTCTGTTACAGCACAATGTTCAGGTGAGTGGGATACTTTTGCATACTTTCCCATGAGACAAGAAGGTGAGAATAAAGTCTGCTTATTTATGTATTCCGTAATGATGCCAAGTAGTGGCAACTGACTTTTCATTATCATTATGAAAGGAAATATTTGCAAGATCTGGCCCTGGGCATGAAAGTGCCATATAATCTCCTTGTATAGCAGTCTGCAGACCTGCAAGATGTGGATAAGAGTCCCTATGGGATTTACACAACTCTGTTTGCACTGCAGAACCTGGAGTCTAGTTTCAAGTGCAGGATAAAAGTCTTTTGTATAAATGGGTTAGGTTTTGTTAAAGTTCTTAAGTCTCTAATCGCCATGTCACAGTTGCGCTAAAATGATCAGGGATTTGTGGCTCAGAGATAGACTTCATGTTTTCCATTCAGGTTCTTGGTTCAAGCCTAGCACCTCTAGCTAAAAGGATTCCACGCTGTTAAGGCGCTGTCAGTCAGAACAAACGGTATTGGGTTTTATGGATTCAGTATAAGGCAGCTTCAGATATTTGCTTGCAGAGCCATAACTAAGGTGGAGCCTGTAGGGCACCAGCCCCGGGCGCTACAGCAAGAAGGGGTGCATGACAGTCCCCAGGCTCTGCCCTAGTTACAAAGGAGGTGCTGGTGGCTTCTTGCTCCTTTTCCTTGTGGAGAACTCCCATCAAGGGTGGCAGCAAGCACTTCCTCTTCTGAGAACTACCCAGAAGTAACATCACATGACATGTATCACTGCACCAGGCACTGGGGCAGTGTGTTAACGTCTCTGTTTGCATGTATCATGTCTGTTAAAGATAAGAAATGGGAGACCCCAATGTGGCTTGTGCTGATTAGGACAGAGGTTTAAAAGACAAGGCTGCAATGAGAGATGTCTAAGTAATGACCCAATGTTTTGACATAGCACAAGGGCCAGATTTCTGCAGTGTTGCATAGGGAGAAGCAACAGGACCAGGTTGACCTGATACAGTGGAGGACAGAGTGCCTATACCTTTAACCACTGTTTAGAAGAGGGAGTTGCAAACTTCCATACAGTTCAACATGGAAGGGTATAAAAAGCTACACCAGCCAAAATCCCCTCCTCTATACCCTGGTTAAAGGTATAGGCACTCTGTCCTCCATTGTATCTGGTCACCCTGAACAAGACTTGGTAACATAGAAAGAGGAACAGGAAGGATCACAGATAAAGTCAAAGCTTTGTCCAGTTGACAGGGTGCATGATGCCGTTGCAAGAGGATAGCTTGAGGGGAATGGTGAGCAGCTTAGTTTGGGGCATGCTGCATTTGAAACAACCAAGAATGAAAAATCAACTGTAAGCAGGTGCTAGATAGGTGCGAGCCACTGCAGCCATCAAAGCCTGATGAAGACACAGCTGTCAGACTCAGTGCTCAGCAATTTTGTCATTGACAAGTTTCAGGGTTCCTCAAGACACTGGCTGCTGCCCAGCTAACCACAGTCTTGAGGAGGGTTGGGGCTGAAGGCGGCAGGAGGATTTAAACAGAAGGGAGACAGGATGGTGGTGGAGGAAAATGGAGGCAATTGTACTAGGTGAAGGCAAGAGAAACGAGCAGAGGACATGGAGGAGTACAAGTGAGGAGGCAGAAATCATGAAAAAAGGCAGGAGAGGTGAGGCCAGCCATGCAGTTGGGAAAGGAAAGAAGGAGGAGGAAATGGCGGGGATTAGATCTGAATAGGACAAGCAGAGAGGAGAAGAAGGACTTGAAAGAAAAAAGGAGTGGATAGTACCCGGCGGAAGGCAAGGGGAGGCTGAGTCCTCAAAGGACTGTGTTGTCCCTGCTGCCAACTAGTCAGGCATTCCTGAGGAGAGGCTGTTTCCTGGGGATCAACCCACAGCAACAGAGCTCCTTCCCCCTGAATCGGTGGCCAAATGAGAATCCCTTGCCTGTGAAGGACTGCATGTGAATCCCCCTTGATTGCTGCAAATAAAATACCTGACTAGTGCACTTTTGGGACTCTGGGTGCCCAAGCCTTTGCAGCACCACAGTGCGGCCCTCAGGCAAGGCAACAAACGTTCCTTTACCTTGATTAGGCATCTGTGACTCCCCCCCTCCCCACAGCAGGATGCAGCGCAGGCCCCATTGGCATGGCTTCATTGGTGCTGAAAAGTTGGATAGAATTGGGTCCTGGAAATGACAGCTGTCAAGACCACAACTTGTTGTTCCCCACCCCATGTGATGTGGACCTCTTCCCTTGGGAGTAGGCTCGGTAGCCACAATTGAATAGATCAGCATATAAAGGGGGACTGAAAGATGTCACAAACATGCTGATGTTTCTTTTCCATCTCAAATGAAGAATTTTTTGTATCAACATCTTTTTCCCCCCAATTTTTCACTTCCCAGAGCTGGATACTTGACACTGTATGGCAACGAAGGCAAGAACTATGAAGATCCCTCGAGCCAAGCTAAAGACCGGGCTAACTCACTGGAAGTGTATAATGCATTTTATAAACTGGATCGTCTTTTGATGAAAGCTGCCCGCTCCATGTTAAGTGCAGGTTAGTGTGAGTTAACAATCCCTTTCATAACTGTGGGGCATGGGCATGAATCCTATACATACTTACCTGGGAGTAAGTCCTAATGAATTCAGTGGGACTTACTTCTGAGTAGATATGCATAGGCCTGCTGGTAGATGGATACAGGGTGTGTGGGTTCAACTTCTGAAAGGAATTGTTAACCAAAATAAAAAATCCTGGAACCAGTGGGCATCTGGGTCTAGGCAATGCAGTGACACTCCCCTGTGTCACCGCATCACCTAGTACCTATGCGCTACAACCCCCCCACCTCTTCTGGAAGAGATCTGGCAAGGGAGGGCTGGTGGTCCCAATTCACAGCACTTGCCGCTTCCAGTGATGAGTGCTGTGCCCACCCCAGCCCACACCCCTGTGCATGTCACCCCAGCCACCCCATGCATGCCAAAGGCCCCTCTGACACCCCCTTCCAGCCTAGCACCTGGGACCCAGGGCCACCCAGCAGGCAGGGCCTCTGAGAGGAATTTTATCAGCGGGTACAAAGTTTCTGTTGGGCTCCTTTACAAAGAGGGAGGGGTGAAACAGAGCGGGGGAGGGTGGTGATGGGTGAGCAGAATGGGAGTAAGGAGGGGCAAGACAAGATGGGGGAGGGGGAGATAGCTGGAAAAGTCTTTGGAGCCAGGTCTACCCACCAACGTGGCATCAGCAGCTATATACAGTAATACGGAAAGCCAAACCACTCCTAAGTCTCTCTAAAATCTTTTAAGTATAGAAAATCTTGCAGAAAATTAGCATCATCATATTTAGGCTCACACTAGAAAGGAAATTGTCCTGTGTGTACTGAAATTTGCTTCTGCAGCAGCTGTAGTCTTGCAGCTGTGTCCCTACCCACGGCTGAGCTCCTACCCACTCCTTCATGGTTAGCAGATCCACAAGCCATGGTGCTATTGTAGCAGGCCAGATTCCTCCCAGATTTGACACTGTGTTAAGGAGTGTCATGTATGCATTCCTTGGCCCAGCATATATGGCTTGCCAGGAGCTGCAGCGACATGCTCGTGGTAGTGTCCTCAGCATCCCATGCGGGCAACAAGTCTGAGTAGATAGGAAAAGGTAACATCCCAGGAAATTTGTAGTGTGATTGTGTTTCCTGCAGATCATGGGGACAACACTACATCTTGGTGGTAGAATAAAAGCTTTACATGCAGAAGGTCCCAATTACTGATGCTGTCAACTAGGGCTGGGAAAGACCACTACCTAAACCCTGGGGAACTATTGCCAGTCAGTGCAGGCAATACTGAGCTAGATGGGCCTGTGATCTGCCTGAGTAGAAGGCAAATTCCTGTGTTCCCCTGGCCCCAACTCATCTGAATGTACCTGGAGATCCGTTTCCCAGTATATGAAAGCATCTTGGATGGAGAATTAACTGATGTGATTGTCCTGGAAAGCTATTCCTACTAGAAGACAATGCTTATAGATGAAAGATCATTCAGAAGGCAAATCTATAGAACAAACTGAGCAGGGATTCTCTGAGCAGGAGATCAAAAGGCAGGCAATAGATAGGTAGATAGATTTTAAAAAGCCTGTACTGTATATAAAATCAATAAGAGTTTGTCTACTGTGGTTTCCCCCAATGAATTCTAGGAATTGTAGTTTGGTGACAGTGTTCTTAGGGACTCTTTGCCTTTCATAGAAATAATTCCCTGGGGAAATGGAATGTGTTTTAAAACTGTTGAAGCATATACCCTACCTCAGGGTTACTCACACTTTTTTGGCTCGAGAGCTACTTTGAAACCCAGCAAGGCCAGGAGATCTACCAGAGTTTTTTTACAATGTTTGCGCCATCAGAACATATAACATTTATGTGTACAATGTATGTTGGTGTACCTTGCATAACCGCATGAGCCAATATTGCACAACACAACATAATTAATTATAAACATTTTTTGTAATTACTTGAGTTTACTTTGATGACTTGCACTGAAGTGAATCAGCCAAGGATGCATGGTCCAGACAGTAGCTGCTGACAGCCAGCCTCAAGCACACTTCCAAATGTTCATCAGTCATGGTGGAAGGGTACTTGGACAATGATCTTCATGTAGGAAAAGGCTGACTCACATAAATAAGTGGAGCCCTTCCTGCCTCAGGTGCTCTTATATCCCTGAGGGCCCTATTGCCTTCAAGTGGCTGCAGCTGTGCAGCACACTCTGCTGGATGCCCAGGCCTTACCCTTAAAGGGGCCACTGCTGACACCACATCTACCTCCTCACCAGATCTTTCTCGATTCCAGTACAAGTGGGGGGGAGGAGCAGATCTCTATACAGACCAGTGCAAAAACAGGGGAAAGGTGTGGGGGAGGGAAGATCTCTGTATAGACATCACAGCAAGACCAGTGCAAAACCCCTTGCACACAGAACCAACAGATGGAAGTTGGGGGGGGGGAGATCTCCATGCATACCAGTGCAAAAACAGGGGAAAGGTAAGTCAGCCCCAGTAGAGTCAACGGGGCTCACTCCCAGGGATGCGTGGACAGGAGAGAAGCCTGCCAGCGGCTCCTCTCCAGGTCTACTCATGAGTCAGCCCCAGTAGAGTCAACGGGGCTCACTCCCAGGGATGCGTGGACAGGAGCTCACTCCCAGGGATGCGTCACTCCCAGGACGGGGCTCACTCCCAGGGATGCGTGGACGAGAGAGAAGCCTGCGATTGACTCATTTTGCCTGTGGACCTGTGGATTGCGATCGACGTACTGAGCACCCCTGACCTACCTACTAAAGGTTGACTGGTAGAGGCATGACTGCCTTTGACTTTTCAACAACAACAACAGTATTTATATACCGCTTTTCAACAAAAAGTTCACAAAGCGGTTTACAGAGAAAATCAAATATCTAATGGACTTTTCAAAATTAATTTATTCTGTCCAGTCTCATGTTTCTGCTTCTCAGTTACCCACTCTGAATTTTTTCCATGTAAAAAGATTTGCACAAGCAGTGCTGGGTAACTGAGATCACAGTGATAAAAATATAAAGGCTGGACAATGTGCAAAAGCAGGTAACAAATAATTATGCCTTTGCATAATTATGCATGGGAAGGATAAAGTGGATAGAGAGATGCTCTTTACACTCTCACATAACACCAGAACCAGGGGACATCCACTAAAATTGAGTGTTGGGCGGGTTAGGACAGACAAAATATTTCTTTACTCTGTGGAACTCCTTGCCACAGGATGTGGTGATGGCATCTGGCCTGGATGCCTTTAAAAGATGATTGGACAAGTTTCTGGAGGAAAAATCCATTATGGGTTACAAGCTATGATGTGTATGTGCAGCCTCGTGATTTTAGAAATGGGCTATGTCAGATGCAAGGGAGGGCACCGGGATGAGGTATCTGGTGTGCTCCCTGGGGCATTTGGTGGGCCGCTGTGAGATACAGGAAGCTGGACTAGATGGGCCTATGGCCTGATCCAGTGGGGCTGTTCTTATGTTCTTATGCATGTAAACTGAAACTGAGTGAGTAGAGGAAACTGAGCAGCAGATGGCAGCATTGTGTAACCTTTTCAATTCCATTTGCCTTATAGGCAGTTCCTAAAAAGCTGGGATTGTCCTTTCAAATGATTATTTGCTGGAAAAAATAGTATAACTTTGCAGATCCACCAAACTCCACTATGCAACCTTTCTTCTTATTTTTTTAATGCAGACTTCTGAGTTAGTCATCATTATTCTTCCTCCTATTGAAAAGAAGGCAATAGTGTTCCTGGGAGAGGCCATGTTGCTTAGGCCTCTCCATAGGTTCTTTCAGTCTTCTGATGGTAACTTCATTAAGTTAAAAGTGCTTTGTGTGGATCCTTGTAAGGACGATAACAGTAAAAAGGACAGGAAAGTCCTTATAATGTTAATGCTGGAGATTCAGAATAATAATACCTGCTGTCATGGCCACCTTTGCTTGCTAAACCAAAGAGTGCAAGGTTCATCCAAGGCTGACTCCCAAGGGTAGTAGAATCAGGTATTTGCCAGAGCCCAAAGACCACTTCCAAGCACTGTTGTTCTCAGTTGGCGCACAGCCACTGAAAAGGTCAGAGGCAGTGCATGAGAGCATTTTCTGGCCTGGTGACTTCCAGGTTTTGGGAGGACACTTGTCCAGGGCCTCTGAGAGGAATTTTATCAGAGGGTACAAAGTTTCTTTTGGGCCCCTTCCCAAAGTGGGAGGGGGTGAAACAGAGTGTGGGGGGGGTCACAATGGGGGTGGGCAGAATGGGGGCAAAACAGGCAGAGGGAAAGTGGTAACAATTGGAATAGTGTTTGGAGCCCAGGTCTACCAGTCTCCCCAATGCAGAGCTCAGGTCTACCTGCCTGCCCGGATTTGGCAGTTAGATACAGTAATACGGAAAACCAAACACAATATAGAAAATCATTACAGGAAATTAGTATCATTGTATTTACGCTCACACTAGAAAGTGTCCTGTGTGCACCAAAACAGACTTCTGCAGCAGCTGCAGTCCCACAGCTGTGTTGCTGAGCTCCTATACAGTCCTCCATGGTAATCAGATCCACTAGCGAAAGAACTAATGTAGCAGGTCAGTTTCCTTCCAGATGTGACACTGTTAAGGAGTGTATGCATTCCTGGGTTTGGTGTGTTTGACTTATGGCAGTAGTTCCTGCCATGTACCCATGATAGTGCCCCCAGCATCCTGTGTGGGCAGTGAGTCTGGGTGAGATTAGAAAGATGGAAGATCCCAGGAAATTTCTGGGCCCCGTCCTTTGGCTCCTGGGCCCCCTTTCTGATCCTGGGCCTGGGTACAAATTACCCCCTGTACCCTTCTCTCCTGGGCCCTGCACTTGTCCACGAGTCTTAAAAATCCTAGAGCAGGGATGTCAAACTCATTTCATACAGCGGGCTGTATAGCATTTATGATGACTACTGAGGGCCAAAAGGGATGCCATTAAGCAGGCATGCAAAAAAAACAAAAACAAAACAAAACACTTTTTCTTACCTAGGAACTCATTAGCTGCAAAGAGAAAATAACACAATTCTTGATCATATCTTCAAAATATGGGAGAGCCCAATTATCATGTGGCTGACCTTTCAGCAGTGACACCATAGCACAGCTTAGCAACTAAGAGCAGCTGTTGGTGTTGCTGGGAGAGGCCGAGGGCTGGATAAAGAGCTTCTGTAGGCTGCATTTGGCCCCTGGCCCTTTTGATAACCCTGTCCTAGAGCAACCTCAGGGTTCAGTGGTGTAGCTAGAAGGGGTGCAAAGCACTAGTTTTTGCAGGTGCCTGATCGTGCCGTGCAAGGATCCCCTTCCCTTCAGAGCCATTCCAGGCGGTGGAAGGGTGGTATAAAAATGTGTGTGTGTGGGGGGGGGGGGAATAAAACAGTGCAATCATAATAACATAGCATCCAAATCTGTATCGCTGCCCTTTCTATGTGCAGCACAAAAGAAGGAATTCAACAGCATCAAGCAAGAGCTCTGGGCATTACTGTCTGTTAGAAGGTTGAACAACAGAGCAAACCGAAGTTTTTGGCTGGACAGCTACAAACAGCACTTGGAAGAACTGGGCGTGGATGAAGAGATGCAGGCTAGAGCAATGCTGTTACAGCTCTGGAGTACCCAGGTATGGAAAGAAAAACCACACTTTTTGCATTGGGTGCTTTTCTTTCAGGTTTTGAGTGGTACTTGCTGATCAGTGCAGGTAGTTCAGTGTAGTTAGTAATAATGCCCATTATCTGTTGGAGGGAGAATGGGAAGGGCTGATCCTGCTTACAAAGTATTGATTAGCTCTGTCAAAACTGATTGGGTCAACTCTCTACATGGATACTCAGCCCAGCCTGGGTTTGGGGTGTCTTTGGTGCTTTTAGGACTGAATTTGCTCCTATGTGTCAATTACCCTTGCTAGAAAAAAGTGACTGAAATCATAAGCCACCCAAATTAACATAGTAAACGTTACTTAAGCCCTTTGGGGACACCGACCTCTTAAGTCTTTTGCATTTGAGTTTCTACTACGTGCTATAACAGTTCTAAGAGTTTCTGCTTTAGAACTTAAGTAAGTAAGTGTGAAGTAATACACACTTGGGCAAAAAAACCAAAACTTCACATATAGGCTAATGCAGTGTTTCTCAGACTGTGGGTAGGGACCCTCTAGGTGGGTCACGAGACAATTTCAGGTGGGTCCCCATTCATTTCAATATTTTATTTTTAATATATTATACTTCATGCTACCATGTGACTGCTTTGGGGGAAATGTTATAGACCTGTACTTTTAACAAACTACTATGTATATTCTTTTAACAATGATAGTAAATGGGACTTACTCCTGGGTAAGTGTGGGTAGAATTGCAGCCTAGAATAGTTCAAAATTTTCCTGCTTGATGATGACATCATCATCCAGTCATGACATCACTTCCGGTGATGGGTGGGTCCCGACAGATTCTCATTCTGTCTCGGTGGGTCCCGGTGCTAAATATGTGAGAACCACTGGGTTAATGGGTTCTGAGCTGTCTGTGATGGATCAGGAGAGAGATCTTGGGGTGCTGGTAGACAGCTCCATGGAAGTGTCAACCCAGTGTGTGGTGGTGGTGAAGAAGGCCAATTCCATCCTTGGGGTCATTAGAAAAGGTATTGAGAATAAGACAGCTAATATTATAATTCCATTGTACAAATCGATTTTAAGGCCACACCTGGAGTATTGTGTCCAGTTCTGGCTGCCACCTCTCAAAAAGGATATAGTGGAAATGGAAAAGGTACAGAAGTGAGCGACTAAAATGATTACTGGGCTGGGGCACCTCCCTCATGAGAAAAGGCTACAGCATTTGAGTATCTTCAGTCTGGAAAAGAGGTGCCTGAGGGGGGACATGATTGAGACATACAAAATTATGCAGGGGATGGACAGAGTGGATAGGGAGATGTCCTTTTCCCTCTCACACAACACCAGAACCAGGGGAGTCCACTAAAATTGAGTGTCAGGAGAGTTAGAACAGACAAAACAAAATATTTCTTTATCGAGCGTGTAATTAGTCTGTGGAACTCCTTACCATAGTGATAGCATCTGGCCCAGATGCCTTTAAAAGGAACTGATTTCTAAAAGAAAAATCCATCAAAGGTTACAAGCCACAATAGATATGTGCAATTTGAAGTAGGCTACTTCAGAGTGCCAGGGGCAAGGAAGTGGCAACAGGATGCTGGCATCATGTTATTTTGTGTGCTCCCTGAGGCATTTGGTAGGCCACTGGGAGATACAGGAAATTGGACTAGATGACCTTGATCCAGTGGGGATCTTCTTATGTTCTTAACTGACTTGATCCTTTAATACGATGCTTTTCAGGTTTTCTCTCTCTGCATCAGCTTGTCTGCCTCAGAACTCTTGAACACTGCAGAGAATTCTGGGCCATGTGAAATATTGACCAGGTCACATATGATTGAAGGGCCATCGCCCAGTGGTAGATGGTTGCATATTTAATTGCATCGCCTATTAGTAGGGTGGAGAGAGACCGAGATCTAAGATCTTGGAGAGGCATTGTCATGTCAGTACTACTGACCAAGACCAATCAATGGTACAACTATGTAAGGCGGCTTCAAGGACTCATAATTGTGAGTGTGTCTTGGAACAAACCCTTGTTGCTTCATATTACAAGATCAGAAACAGTTGTTTCTCAGGGACAGCTGTACATTTTGATTAATGTTGTTTTCATTAAGGAACCCATCACAGGCGCTCCCAAGGAATCCCTGGTCTCCCTGAAACAGAGTTTGAAAACAGCAACTTTAGCTTATGGTCAATGGTTTTCAAACTAACATGGGTCATGACGCCCCTGCAGCCTCTTCTTCCCAGCTCAGCCAGGCACTGCCATTTTGGATCTCACTAACTCTTGCAAATTACAAGATAGTGGTGCCCAAATCTCATGAGATTTTGTGATTTCTTATGAATTTGGGTGCTGCCGTGTTGGATCTCATGAAATCTCTCATGGTCCAAGATGGCAGAACCTGGGGACCCAGGTAAGAGGGGCCACTGGGGACATCCCATGGCATCCCTGTGAATGTGCAACAACGTCCTAAGGCATTGTGGCACGCACTTTGGGAACTTTTGGCTTCTGGTCATTAGTTTTCAGTTTCTTTTTCAAAAATCTGTTCCACCTCTGCCCCAAATGATGGTACGCTCTGCCATTTTCTTTCATTGCAAGGGAGTTTTCTGGAGCACAATCTCCAAAGAGGCCAGAGATACTTTATTTTTTTTCCCCGAAGGAAAGAATAAACTCCCATTTGTTCCCAATATGAATAATGAAAAGCCTGTTTGCACCTACTTTTCCTCCCTTAAATGCCTGTACTTTAATAAATAAATAAATAAATTAAATAAAGCAACCACCCTTCCTTAAAAACTTGAGTGGAATGCAGTCGCATTACCCTTACCCCGAACAGCATGAAACATTTATACCTGGCACTCTGCTTTTTAAATCAGTTGGCGTTAATGTACTGTAGATGTGCTCGCTTCCACCAAGTAGATTGCATTTCACTTAATCATCACAGCTGAAAAAAGAAAGCTGAGGAAAATACCCAGTGCTGGTTTATCAAGTGCTTCTTTTACCCCTGATCTGGTAGGAGCTCATTTCCTGGACTCCGAAACACCTCTCTTGTCCTAAGGGCTGGATAATTGGCTCTGCAGTAGCCAGTGAGCCTGTCGCTAAGGAAGGAACCCACAATTACGGGGTGTTAAATTGTCCCCTAGAGCTGACCATCTATGTTGCACTGATGGGCACTTGTGGTGACAGATTGATGCACCTTCTAGGTTCAGGACTTTGGCATAGGATGCACAGAGCAGCATCAAAGAGACATTTTTTTTTTCTAGGATTCCTCCACATAGCCCTTGTGAGGCCCCATGTCAAGAACTAGAGATGAACTGAAACTAGATTCCACTTCTTGTAAAAATTTCCCAGCAAGCCCCAAATGCCTCCCTTTCCCTTCAGACACTTTATTTTTGTAAACATTTCTGCAAGGGTTGCTTCTTTCTTTCTGTGCATTTGCCTTTCAGTGATATTATCAGAGAATGGGCAGCCCAGTCCTAAATGGTTGTATCCAGCACAGTGTTGGAGATAGCTGCCACACAACTTGGAGTAAGGGGATAATTATCCCCTTACCCTGATTAATGCCCCAGCTATCTCAGTGGAACTACTCAGATCTGTGCGAGCAGCTAAGCAGCTCAGGAGGCATGTTAGGATATGGCCTAAGTGCTGGAGATCGGTTCCACCCACCTCCTGGACCTGCTCTGCCCAGCGGCCAGCCCATTCTCCCCCTGCTGCCAATCTCTCCCGTTCTGCTCTCTCCCACCTTCACCAACCCCCCATGCCAGCCTCCCCACACCCTGGCACAAATATAGCCCTGCCTGTCAAGGATATGGTACTGGCAGGCCAGTACACATTCTCACACCAGCCTCCCTGACTCCTAACCCTATGTTTGCCCAGTGAGGATATAGCATGGGCAGGCCAGCACACATTCTTGCTCCGGTCTTCCCAACTCCTAAAATGGTGCAAACCTGCCTTATGACACATTTGTGAAACTCCTGGGCTGGTGCAAGGGACTTGCACCTGCTCAGTGAGCTTTTAGGGTTACACTTCAAATCTGATTGGTGTCATAATATCACAAAGGTGATCCTATCCTGTGCCGAAACAGGCAAATCAAGAGGCTTGCACTATATCCAGCGCAGGATAGGGGCCCAAAGTAGCTCAGCCTGAGGTAAGGGGAAACTTTTCCCCTTACCTCTGGGTAAGGCACCCTGGCCCCTGTGGGTCTCCTCGGACTTGCACCACCTCCTGAGGTGGCACAAGTCCAAGGAGAGCGGAGTGGCTTGAAGCTGCTCCGAACTCCCCGCAAACAGGGGTTGGGATCCAGCATAACTTCTGGATCCGAGCCCCGCCTCCCACTCCCCACTGGCCCACCCTAGGAGGGTTTTTTAAAAACTTACTTGGGGACCTTGCCGGGGTCCTGGGGGCTCGGGGATCTTTCTGCAATGCTCCCCGTGCCTTCAAACAGCTAAAAATAACCAAAAAAAAATGAGCATTTATGATTTTATCACAAAACTGGAAGTGCCAATTTTTTTGTTATTTTTAGCTGTTTAGAGGCATGGGGACACTGTGGAGGGCTCCCCAGACCCCCAGGACCCCAGTGCTGATTCAAGGTAAGTAAAAAAAAATTAAAAAAACAACTCTTCAATCCCTAGCAGCAACATAATCCTGGGGATTGTGTCTGCCTCAGCTCCCCCAGCCTCACACTCACACACACACTTACCTCAGGTCTCAAACTGTAGAGTTTGAGAACCAAGGTGACAGGGGGTGATTAGGACTGCAGTAACCCAGGTTCAGATCCTCCCTTCAGACATGAAGCTTAGCTGAGTGAGCTTAAGCCAGCCACTGCCTCTCAGCCTCAGCTACCACAGGGGAGGATGAACAGGGAAAGGAAGAACTAGGCAGTCTTTGAATGTTGTGATCTTTGTGAAATTGGAAGAAAGTGTATAAATGTATTAACTATATGCATTTACTTGTGCACACTGAAATGCAGTACAAGTTGAGCCTTTGGAGCAGACCTACAGTAATGAAATGTCCATTGCAAGTACTTAAAAAAAAAAAAACACTCACAGGCTAGTTCTGAACACATTGCAAAACATAAGCTGAGATGTTTAGAAAAAAAAATGAGACATATGTTTGGATCTCTCAGTTTTTCTTTTTTGCTTTGTTCTTCCTTCTGAATGCTGCATAGCCCTGTTGGGTTATTTTTAATATAACTTGCTTCAGCTGCTGTTGCTAGAAGCCTTTGGCTTTTCAGATGCAGAATTATCATCATTTTTAACCTCAGAGAGTTGAAGGAGATCCTCCATGACCTTCAGACAAGGGCCTGCTTAGGATATTACCACCACTTAAAGCCAAGGGGGTGGCAGCAAGTTGCAGGGCCTTTTCAGTTGTGGCACTACGTCTGTGGAACCAATACCAGAAAATCTACCAGAAGTCAGCCCTCACTTTGCATAGCTTCTGGCGGGGTGTAAACACATACCTACTATGCTTGGCATTTGAGGAGGAAGGGTATTCTTACGGATCCCTTTTTAAACTAATGCCTACAGGCTTGTTGTTTTTACATTCTTAATTGCATTTGTATCATTTTAATTGTTTTTAATGTTTTTACTTAAGTTATTTAGTATTGCATTTTATGTTGATTCGCTTTGAACACTGGAAAAGCAGCATAAAAATATTTTAAATAAATTATATTCTGTTGTACTGTATTGAATTGTATTCTAAATAAATTATACAGATGCATACTTGGTTATTTTGGTTGTCTCACTGTCATCTTCAGTCAAACAGATTTTTCAGATTTCTGAAGCCCTTCAAAACCTGTCGTTCAAGATGCTTATAGAAAGATTGTATCTTCTATCCAGTCTAAGCATCTTAGGGCCCAATCCTATCCAATTTTCCAGTGCCGCTGCAGCTGTGCCAATGGGGCATGCGCTGCATCTTGTGGTGGGGTAGCAGTCACAGAGGCCTCCTTAAGGTATGGGAATATTTGTTCCCTTACCTTGGGGCTGCATTGCGGCTGCAGGATTGGGCCCTTTATTTTCTGCTGCATGTTGTAGTTCCAAAGTCTGTCTAAATTTGCAGTGCTTGACCAACACCATATCACCTTCCTGATCAAAGAATTGTCAGATCGCTCCTGAAGCAGCTGATTAGTTCTGGGAATGCTGCTATTAATAATGCAGGGAGGACATGCTTGGAAGATATTTGTCACTTTCAAGGCATTCCTTCAAGAACTGGATTAATTCTGAACTGCCAGCAGGGATTTCTCATGTTATGGATGAAATAGATGTTATTTTCTAATGATACTTGTGTTTTGCCTCTCTGTGGTGTAGTGGATATTTGTCTGTTACAACAACTGAGATCTGACTTTTGTGTGTTTTTGTGTTTTTCCTTTCTTTCAGGGCAATGCCGGACCTGCAGTTTTTTGGCTTCTTTTTTTCCTTTTAAAACATCCTTTGGCCATGGCAGCAGTTCAAAGTGAAATGGAAAAAGTATTTAAAGCCAACAAACAAAAAATTGGACTAGTCCAAGGGACTAACCAGGAGATTTTGGACCGCACACCCATTTTTGGTTAGTAAGTTATTTCCTTTTATTGAGCCAGCTTCAGGCAATGGCTGCCTTTGGTGAAATAGATACACGTCCCCTACCACCAGTATTTCCACTGGATCCTGGAGCCTTTCTTCATCTATCTCAGATACCTTCTTGGCATCAACCTGTCCCTTACATTTGTCTTCATGAGCACTGGAGACATCTCCATGAGCACAATTCCCCCTTCAGTACCCAACCATTTTGAGGTCACAGGTTCCAATTCTATCCTCCACCATCAGTACTGCAGCAGCAGCAAAAAGGCATGTGCTGTGTTGATTGGGGGGGGGGGGTGACATGAAGTTAAGTAACTTTTTTTTAAACTAACCTCTAAGTAAAGGTACCTATGGGCCTCCTCATATACCACCTACTTTGGTGGCATATGTTTGAGGAGGGAAAAGGAATGGGGAGATTTTCCAAAGAGGGGATGAGATCTAGCTCGTGTCATTGCTACCAAATCCACTTTTCCCACCTGGTTTCTCCTACGGAAAGCCCCAATCCTCCCTCTCCTCACTCATGGCCTGTCCCCATCACTGACTTACCAGAGCAAGGAAATCCAGGAAGCTACTGCCACGTGGAAAGAACTACTTGTCATTTCCAGCAGTATAGTATAGTATAGTATAGTCGCATTTGCAACACCATAAGTCAGGCTGCTCACTGCTACCCGATGATAGGATTAGGCTAATAGTTGTACTATTTCCAACACTTAGGGCACAATCCTAACCAGGTCTACTCAGAAGTAAGCTCTATTTTGTTCACTTACTCTCAGGAAACTGTGGCTAGGATTCCAGCCTTAGAGATGCAAAAGTTCCCTTTGGCTCATCTCAAAAACCAGTTAGGTTTTTCAAATATTCCTGTCAAATATTCCTGTGAAACACCCCAAAATCCTCAAGGGGTTTTGTGACTGTTCTGTAGGAACACTCAAAAAGCCAATCCGTATAGGCCTCTTCTATCTCCGAGTGGCTGTCTAATGTATAATGTGGCTTTTGGCCTGGCCTAATTTGCTTTGCAATGTAAATGGATGTAATGCCTCTCCAGTACTATTTATGTGAATGTGTGATTAAGCAAAAGAATAGTGGCAGAATGCTTACATTATTAATTTATACAGCACTTCTGATAAAGAACTGAATTATTTGCAAGTGAGCATTCTAATGCAGGAATCCAAGCACCACTTAAGTAATCATTGTAAATTATATCAGCAACTCATTCAGAACAAAATATGTTTATATTTTGGTCTGAATGAGTTGCTGATATAATAAATAAATAAATAAATAAATAAAATAAATAAATAAAATAAAAAAAGAACTTCCAGGGGCCAAAATGTTCTCCCAAAGATTCTTCTAAAACTTTTTTTTTTTTAAAGCAGTTTATGGCTCAGTCACTACTTTGGTGCTATATTGTTTAAAAAGAAAGTGGATCTAGATAATTGGGAGTCATGTAGCCAATGTGAGGATGTCAAAGTCAAACCACCTAGCTAGTCAGAGTTGCCTGACTAGCAACCTTGGGATGAGTGCCCAAGTTGCTGTGTTCAACTGCTTCCACCTGGAAGTTGGGGCACAGAACCTGCTGGGGTGACAGGACACGGAAGCAGCTGGCCAGAGCAACTTCCTGACAAGATAGGAAAGGAAGATATGATTGTGTCATGTGTAACAGTAGGCTCCGGACACAACAGAGAAGGCATTTTTTAGGTGCTACATCTGGCCCACGAGCCAGGGTTTGGCACCTGTTGTTTTAGAGCAGGAGACTCTAAACTTTTTGTCCGAAGGGCCGCATCAAATATCTGGCACAGTGTCGAGGGCCGGAAAAAAATATTAAATATTAAATTTAAATAAATACATTAGAGATGGAACTTAGATGAATGACTGAAATTAATGAATGAATGGGTTCAAATGTCCACGATTTCTCCAAGCACGAACACAGCCCAAGAAATCAAGCACACACACTTAAATGGACCCCCATTCCCCCACCCCACAAGCACAACTCTGGTTGTGTTTGGTCAACTGGGCCAGAGGCTCTCAGGGGATTAGAGGCTGGCCACGGGCCAGATAGAGCCACTTCGCGGGCCACATTTGGCCCCTGGGCCAGGGTTTGTAGACCCCTGTTCTAGAGCAATTGTTCTAAACCTTTTTGGGGTCAGGCATCCCTTTGTGAATTTGATGAAAGCTATGGACACAAAAAAATGCACATAAACCTATACACAATTTTTTTTTTGCACCTGGTTCATGGACCCCCTTGAAGTTGATCCATGAATTCCAGGTTGAGAGCCCCTGGTCTAGAGAGTTTTAAACTTCTAATGAAATCAGTGAAATATGCCCTTATACATTTGCTTAAGAATGCAAATCTAACAATCCTTTCCTAATCCTTTCCCCCATCATTGGTGATGATGCAGCTATACTGATGAGGTGTGTGCTGCATCCAATGGTGGGGGTGCAATCAGGACACCTAGGAGAGGTAAGGAAAAATATTTCCCTTACCTCTCCATAGGGCCCAATCCTATCCAATTTCCCAGGGCTTGTGCAGCGGTGCCAATGGGGTGTGCGCTGCATCCTTTGGTGGGGTGGCAGTCACAAAGGCCTCCTCTAGGTAAGGGAACATTAGTTCCCTTACTTCCAGGCGGCGTTGCAGCTGCACCGGTGCTGGAAATTTGGACAGGATTGGGCCCTCAGTGGCCTATGGGTCTTCTCAGACCTACACCAGCTGTATAGCTGACATAAGTCTGATGAGGAAAAAGGGAAGCAAAGGGTTTGAAAATAGGGGTAGGATCCTGGTGCACCCTTTCGCAGGGCCTGAAAGACAGAGCCAGACTTGATATTGCTTTTCCCTTCCTGCTTGCTCACAGTACAATTCTAATTGCAAGTTCCACTGACACAGTGGTCCATGCACCAGCAGAAGGTGTTGCAAATGTGCCGTATGGTGGCCCTGGGTCAGAATGGCAAGTAAGCTATGCCAACACGGCAGCCTATTCTGCTCTACCAGTGATGTGTTCTGACTGAGGGCCACCAGCACAGACAGGTAAGGCACCAAGCAGGGGAAAGGGCTGGAGAGAGGGTGGTGGAAGGGCGTTCTGGAGGTGAGGAGGGGCTGTTGCTGGGCAGGGAGGGGGCAGAACAAGGAGTGGAATTTGGCCTGGGAGGGGTTCAGAATGGGTCCAGGAGGGGACAGGAATGGCAGAAACCTCCTCTGCCATATCCTAACCCCCCCTCCCGGGCCAACCAGCATTGCTCAAACTTCTGCCAGCTATAAAGCTGGTGGAGATTCCCCATAGGGCAGGCAGGAGCATTATTTGGGGTAAGGGGAAAAAAATCCCCTTAACCCAAGGAGACCTCCAGCCATATCTTATCCTCCACTGGATACACTGCAGGCTAGGATTAGGCTGCCAATTTCTTAAGCAAGGTTGGTGATCTGGAGTTTTCAAAAGGTTTTGGTGAGCCATTGCACGGTGAAATTTTGTTAGGCGATTTGCATTGCTGGAAATGGACTAGTCCTCCTCCTTTGCACCTAAATGAAAAGGCAACTTTCACTCCTGCGTGTTTATTGGATGCGGTAATTCTCCCTTTGGTTCTCCTGTTTGCACAGACAGCGCACTGAATGAAGCACTGCGTTTGACAGCAGCTCCTTTTATCAGCAGAGAAGTCCTTCAAGACATGTGCCTGAAACTGGCAGATGGCAAAGAATACAGGCTGCGAAGGGGAGATAGGCTTTGCCTCTTTCCATTTGTAAGCCCTCAAATGGACCCAGACATCTTCGAAGACCCAGAGGTGACGCTGTACCATTCTGAATCATGTTCTTGGTGACAATGCCCTTGGCAGATCCCTTTTGCTGTTGGTTTAAGTGAACCCATTGAACTGACTGATAATGTAGTGGTTCTCACACATTTAGCACTGGGACCCACATTTTAGAATGGGAATCTGTCAGGACCCACCGGAAGTGATGTCGTGACCAGAAGTGACATCATCAATCAGGAAAATTTTTAACAATCCCAGGCTGCAATCCTACCCACACTTATCCAGGAGTAAGTCCCACTGACTATCATTATTAAAAGAATATACATAGTCGCTTGATAAAAGTACAGGTCTGCATTTCCCCAAATGTCACATACCATGGTGGCATCATATCTAATATATTAAAAATAAAATATTGAAATGAATGGGGACCCACCTGAAATTGGCTCGCGACCCACCTAGTGGGTCCCCACACACAGTTTGAGAGACACCGTGATAATGTATCACGCAGCACTCTTGAACCTGATATGGGCACAATCCCAAACTGGCAAATTGACACAGCACGATATTGGCATGGAACTAAAACCAAACAGAGCAAGGCTATGTGTATTTCAAGATCCTTAATTCCCCACAATGGTGCAGAGGTTGTTACTGGGTGACAAAATTTGCATCCTGGGAATTTCAGTTTGCTTTACAAAGACCAAGTTTCTAGCCCCTAAAGTGCTAACCTAGACTTTGAAAGTCTCTGGTGAAATCTCACAATCCAGAGAGGGGCAGAGACTGTGCAGGATTTTCAGTGCACTCCCCCCACCGCCCCCAGTTTGCCATTTGGAATAGTGGGAAGCAGCAGGAAGATGGGAAGCCATTGCATAGCTAAGGGGGTGCAGGGGGTAGCAGCTGCACCGGGCATCAGGCTTTAAGGGGGAAACAAGCTGAGCTTGACTCAAGTGACCAAAATTGTGAAAATCTTGGTATGTATGATTAATATTATCATGTTATATATCACTACAAAGGTAATTTAATGCAGAATGCAATGAAACAAACTGCACTGGAATATCTGTATTCTGTCAAAAGTTATGGTCAATTAACCAGAAAATGAAAATACAATTGCTTTATGGAACAAAAAATGGTTTTTCTTAACTCAAAACCGACCTATGAGACTGATTGATCTGAGAGCCAGTGACATATTATTATGTCATTGACATGTTGCAGTGACATGTTATCATGATACAGCATGGAACGAATAAGGTGTTAATATGAGTCAGCTCTCATTTCCATGTATCATAATACAGTTACCCCTGCTAACTGGGTAAAAGGCACTTTTTCAAGAGGTGCCCCTCTTATATTTAGCAAGGGGAGAATAACCATCCCTCTTCACCCCAGCACAGTGTCTTGAACCTATCAGGGGCGCACTTTTTATTTATTTACTTAATTAATTTGATTTTGTCTGCGAGGGGCTACAAATCTTCTTTGACTCTATGTAGCTGATAGATGCCTTAGCTATGCCACTGACTGGGGGGAGGCAGCAGAACAGGTAGGTGCCAAGCTGCTGGGGGGGGGGGAGGAGAATCAGCTTGACTTTAATGTGTTCTTCCTCTGCCCATCCCACCCCTGACACACCTAAGGGAAGCCAAAGAAGTTGACAATGAAATTGGATGACCAGTCTCCAATGGATATCTCCAATGGTTTGCCATTTTGTCAAAGACTGAGCCGACTTGATCAGTGGGTTTTTAAAATAAAATAAAAACCAATAGCAGGCATCTTGTTTGAGGGAGGCAATGCATTTAAGAAACAATTCTTTCCTCGTGCACAGTGTTAGTCGTAACTGCCTCCATTTAAATGGGACTTGCACAGAAAAGCATACTGGTGGATTTTAGCCCTGCTTCACCTCCTCCACCTTGGGAGGGAAAATACTGCAGGCATGGGAAAACCAAGTCAACATAGGGGCCACTCAGAGGTATTGCCAATCTTGATTTGTCATTACCGGAATGAGCAGGCATGAATCTCTGGCTTGCACTCTCCCTCCTTCCCTCTCATATGCATATTAGACATTTCAGATTGCTATTTGTCCAAACCTGCTGTTTAGCTGCAAACTGTGATTGGTCACTTCTGATCTCCACACGTAATGGGAAAGATGAGAATGTAGTATGTGAGCCCACATACGTTCCCCCTTAAAACAGGGGTGCCCAAACCATGGGGCATAGCTCCAAAGAAAGCTGTGGGGTACTCCCAGGGGAGTGACAGGATGTCTCCAGAATCCTCTTCCTGGGTGCCGCCATTTCAGATCGCACAAGAACTTGCACTATTCTTGCAAGTTCTCGCACTATTCTTGTGAGAGCCAAGAAAGTGACACCCGGGAAGAAGACACCATGGAAAAACGGCGCTTTGATGCCAGCAAGTTTGGGAACCACTGTCTTAAGAGCAAGCCCAAGCAGTATTGTTTTGTCTGAGTGGCTCCATTAGACCCTGTCATATGGACATCCCTTAAAAAAAATGTGTGTTTCCTAAATATCCAGCTTCAGTCTCATACCTTGCATTTTAAACACCAGTTAGCTTCCACTAAAGAAAGATTCGTCTTACTGTATACTTCTTGTTGATTTTCAGACATTCAGATACGACCGATTCATGAATTCAGATGCCACGGAAAAAACTGATTTCTATAAAAGAGGGGAAAAGCTCAAATATTACACCATGCCATGGGGAGCAGGAATAAACGTTTGTATTGGAAGGTTCTTTGCAACCAACAGCTTGAAACAGTGAGTGCAGATATAATATTGATGGTGTGTCCATCTCTAACTACATTATTGATCCAGATGGGTTTGTAGCAGGATTCAAGCTTCTCAAATAATCAGCAGATGTGTTTATCCCATTCAATTTCACTTGTTTCTCTGTGTGAATATGGATTGAACCCATTTGTTAAACTGTTGGAGTTGTCTCCATCTACCTCAAAATCCATAATCATGCTTTATGACTGGGTATCAATTTTTCCCTATAGAATAAGTCCTCACAGTTTCTGGCACATCAAGCAGTCTGCAACTCCCCAGCCAATAATTGTGGCTTGCGAAATATTTTCCACATCCACCCTGCTTCTGCAGTCTCGGGCAGGCTGCAGGATCAAAAGGTGGGGCAATCTCTGTGGTGCCCTGTAATATATGACTGGTCAATGGGCTGTGCTTGTCTTAGGTGATGACTTGTGCAGGCCTACTGTAGGCAGCAAAACCTCAGATGCACAAAATGTTGCTAAACTGTCCCTTGCCTACAAACAGCTGTCAGTGTCCATTGCATTATTTATTACACTCACTCTGTTTGTGGGAGGTTGGAGGCACTTTCGTTATGGTTCCCATGCAGTCTCCCATCAAGGGAATTTACAAGGCCAGACTTGTTTTGCTTTAGCTAAGTGCACTCTACAATCTAGCATTCTACAGTCTGGATTATATGGATTTTTAGAAAGGCTGGATGAAATCCCGAAAGCTTTCTGTTAACCATGATAGCTAAATAGAACTTCAGCATCCAGAGGCAGGGCCTTCTCAGTGGTGGTTACAGGCCATGATGTGTATGTGCAACCTCTTGATTTTAGAAATGGGCTGCGTCAGAATGCCAGGAGCAAGGGAGGGCACCAGGATGCAGGTTTCTTGTTGTCTTGTGAGCTCCCTGAGGCATCTGGTGGGCCATTGTGAGATACAGGAAGCTGGACTAGATTGCCTATGGCCTGATCCAGCGGGCTCTTCTTATGTTCTTATATTCTTATGTGGTGTGGCAGCTTTGGCATTCCCTACCTGGGATGATTCTCCAATCCCCCACCCTTCTTGTTTATAAGCATGTTATTAAAATCTTTTGATTAACTGTTTTTTATTAATTGTTCAGGTCTGTCTGCTACTTGTTTTTATCATTATGATAAAATTGGATTTTCATATCCTGATTTATAAACCATAGTTAAACCATGTTTTCAAATTCATATGACCCTCAAAATTGTAGTTTTACAAATCAGGATTCTTTTATCACAGCTCTGCATCCAAACTGAGGAGGAAAGGGTATGGAAGAGAAGAGACATGCGGGCTCAGAGCCTGATTGACCAACATTACCGAACCAATAATAAACCATTGTTTGTTAGGTTCTCTGCACCAGTCCAATAGCTTAGCTGCTACTGCTGACCTGATCATTTTATCATTTCAGGTGTGTGTTCCTCCTCTTAAGCTATTTTGATTTGGAACTGAAAGATCCCACTGCAAAGTTCCCGGGCTTCGACAAGGAAAGATATGGCTTTGGAATGATGCAACCGGAACATGAAATCATAATTCGATATAAGCTGAAAGATCAGTAGGGTACCCTTGTGCTTTATGATTATGAAGGCATTCATACAAGTTATTCTTGTTTTGCAAGAAAGCAGCACTTCATTTCTTAAAGGATGGTTTTATATGTGAAAGTCACAAGAAGGCTATTTTGACCTGTGCTCTGTGGCATTTTTATGCTCGTCATGTGCAAAGAGACACCTAATAGTGTATCTTTTCCAACTGTTTTTATTACAATTTTTCCTTTCCTTTTATTTTGGAAAAACTACAATTTTTATAAGCTATAACTTCTTACGGAATAGTCACGAACAATGCTCTCTTATGAGTGTGTTTGTTTTTTGCAGTACTATACCTTATGTTGTGGAGATGAGGGAGCCAAGCCTTATGTTCAGTGACTTAGCATCTCATTTTTTAAAAACGTAGTTTTCTGTATGAAAGCTTTGATTGCACTAAAATAAATCTGTAGCCTCAAGAGAAGCGTTCCCCAATTCTGTGCAAGCTCAAACCCACAGAGATGGAGAGGCAGTGTGCTGTGTTGATTAGAGTGTTAGACTTTGAATAGGGCAAGCTGGGGTCAAATCCCTTCTAACAGCCCAGTCCTGAGCTGCCTAGGGCACGCAGCTGCAGCAGCGCTGAAAATGGCTGCCGCCGCTTCCTATGCACTTCGGGCAGCTGCCGGTGGCTCCTCCGGAGAAGGGGACCTTTGTCCCCTTTCCCCAGTAAATGGAGTAGCCCCGCAATGGGGCTACTTGATTCACCGCCAACAAAAAGGTTGGCAATGAATCAAGTGCCTCTGTGTCAGGTGGTGAGTCCGACGCTGAGGTTTTGGATCTGGTGGAGCAGCGCTCCATCGGTCCAGCCTACCTCCATCTCCACTTCCTGCCCCTGGCATGCCTCTCCCTGCCTCCCGCCTCCCCATAATGCCTCCACCCCACCCTCCACCCACCCTCTGCTCGCATCCCCCCTTCCCAGCTAGTCCCTGCCTCCCCCCACACCCCCGCTTACTTCTCCACTGCTCAGCGGTCCACGTGAGCGCCAAGTGACGGAGGTTGGGTGCCCGCCTTGCAGTAGCCCGGTGCCGGGCACTGCTGGGCTACCACTGGTGCTCAACCGGCGGTAGGGCCCGCAAACGTGCCTTATGGTATGTTTGCAACAGTGCACGCCCGTGGTGAGCCAACACGCCGAGCCCAGGATTGGGCTCTAAGCCATCAATTTCACAGGTGATGCAGGGTCACTCTATGGCCTGGTGACTGAGCCTAAGGGAGCCACAGGTACACACATTTCCCTCTCCTCTTGATGCAAGTGGGGGAGAGTGAAAACTTCCACTTTCATTGTAAGAACAAACCACAGTTGTGTATTTGTATGTAGTTAACTAACTGTAGTCAGCTCGTAATACACTGTGGGGCTGTTCTTCATTCACTTACTGTAGTTATATAAGCCAAAATATCAATCCATGGTTTGATCTAGCTTGATGTCTTCCCTTATTCTCACACTAGTTTACCAGTTCCTGAGTTCTAGGATGCCAGTTCCTGAGTCCATGCATGCCATGGAACTGCAGTTTGTTTTAAAATGAAATCAGAAGTTTTCATTCTTTTTTAAAGTGTGAGAGATTGCCAGCTTAGGGGTGTTCTCATAGCTCTAAACCAGGGTGTCAAACATAAGGGCACTGGAAGCAAATTATCTGGCCCCCGTTAAAATTGGGCTCTCCCAGCTTGATAATTGGGCTGTCTCATATCTCTCTCACATCTTGAAAATATGAACAAGATTTGCACATTTCCTTTTCTGTCATTTGCAGCTATGAGTTTCTGTGTGAGAACAAAGCACTTATTTCTGGCTATCCTCTGCTTAATGATTCACTGAAGGCTATCACTTTCTGCTTAATGATGTCACTTCTGGCCCTCAGCAAGCACCATGAATGCTAACTTCGGAGCCTCTGTATGAAACAAGTTTGACATCCCTGCTTTAAACAGTGGTTTAGCATTATGCCTGAACTGGGCCACCATCTCTCAGCCTAGCCTACCTCACAGGATTGTTGTAAGGGTAAAGTGGAATAACTCCATGTATGTTTATTTTTAAAAAGTAAAACATTTAGTATGCATGCAAAATTCAGCATCATGAGAAGTCAACTTTCATTCTTGAATAACACAAGTTTCTAGTCCCTGTGGCAACAAAGGTTAGAGTGGGCAATTCCAAGTCAAGTCTCAAGCTTTGGTGTCTTCCAGAGCTAAAGGCCCCTTTCCATCATTAGCAGCAGCAGAATAAGGTTGGATCTCATCATGCAAGAGAATTAAGTGGTAAAAGGCTGTGAACGAAAAGGCTTGAGACTGCAGGTGTGGAATGCCATTTTGAATGCTCTCTCATGAATAAAAGTTTCCTGCCAATAACAAATTAGTACTGAAGAGTTAAAGGTTCTAACCCAGTCCTCTACTTGCTTGCAGATTTTCTGTCTGAAGTTTTCAGTGGAGAGGAGCAGTCAACATCTTCAGTCTTCAATCTGCAATCTGAGCTAGTACTTTCCACTCAACCGCCTCACTATTCCACCACTTCATTCTGCCGCAAGTGTAGGCCAGACTTACATTGTGCAACAATAACAACAACAACAACAACTTTATTTATACCCCGCCCTTCTCCCCAAAGGGACCCAGGGCGGCTTACAACAGTTAAAAATAGATTAAAACATGATTTAGCAAGCAGATAAAAACATAATGACACATTAACAGATATCATAAAAACAGTAGTCAGGTAAAAAAGAGCATACAGCAGCAGATCGTAAGGAATCAGGTCAGTAAAAAATACTAAAAGATGTAGAAAAGATGTTAAAAAGGCCATGAACTCAGAAGGCTTGTTTAAACAGAAGGGTCTTCAGGCCTCGCTGAAAAGTCTCAAGAGAGGGAGCCATTCTCAAGTCAAGGGGAAGGGAGTTCCATAACGTTGGTGCCACTACTGAGAAGGCCCTATTTCTTGCCACCACCCCACGTACCTCCTTAGGCAGCGGCACTTGTAAAAAGGCCTTCTCTGATGACCTAAGAGGACGAGCAAACCAAAGAGATCTATAAGTGCGTAATAAACACAGATTGAAGAATTCAGCTTCTCTGAGTACAGAATTTAGATTGTTTGTTGGAGTATAACAATCCTATTGGGCTCCCCCACTGGCGGAACTACTGTTCTGCCTGCGTTAGCTGCCTTAATGGCAGTCATAAAACACATTCTGATAGCACACAAAGTTGTTTACTGGCAGAGCACAGGCAGGGAGGCTGGAGGCTTTGCCCACACACTGGCAAACCAGTCAATCCAGGTAAAATGGCAGGCGGTGCCAGAATGGGCCAGGAAGGGAGCAAAACAGGGAGCAGTGGTATCCACCAAATTCAAGTCGCCTTCCAAGCCCACTTCCCCAGGAGGCTTACCTTGGGTAACCAAACATTTGTTCCCATACTCAGACCCTCATGCAGGATGCAGTGAAAGCCATTTTGGAAGGGCTTCAGTTCCTCTTCCTCATTTTCTTCATTTCTCGTCTCACTTTTCATCACGGTACTCAAAAAATTTTCTGCTTTCCTTGTTGAATTTATATTGTATCTCTGTGACTGGAACTGAGAAAACATACCTTCTGGGAGAAGCCCTCTATATGGTATTTGCTTTCCTCTTAAAAATTTTGCTCGTTCTTCATATTCTTTTCTCTTCTTTCTCGCTCTCCATGGGACATATCTCTAAACACTCCAGCATGCTCTGATCTTCATAAGTGGTGGAAACCAAGATGTAGATATTGGCCCAGAGATCCCACCTCTGGCTTTAAGAGCAGTGAGGCAGCAGGCAGTGGTACTTTCCACACCAAAGCTCCAATCATTATTTGCCTGCTGCATCCACAGAGTCCATACATCTCACATCAGTTGCTCTTGCCATCCAAAATGGCTCCAGCAGGGAGGGAGAGCTTGCACAGCATGCTGAGGTGCCCTACAAAACTTAGTGCTGCTGTCCCCCCAGGGAATGCCACTGGGAACCACTGAATTAAACAATTAACATTCACAATTGCTGAACAAAGTAACAAATTATGAGCTGCAGTGCAGATATAAGTTCCAGTGTTCAAACAGATAAAATGAATGCGTCTAAACAAAATGGTCTTCACCTGTTGTAGCAAAGGGATCTAAATTGGCACAGGGAGCCATCCCTTGAGAGAGACTTCCAAAAACAGGATGCCATGACTGATGAGGTTCCATCTTCAGTCACCAGCATCCTGCCTAGGTGACACCACTGTCCTGGGGTGTCATTACGATTCCAGAGAACAATCGTAATGTTCAGGCAGGTTCATACAGGACACAATCCTTTAGGTATCATTTCCCAGGCTTTCATATTTAACCTTTTGTACTTTGGAATTCCTATTATAAAATGTCAACACACTATGTCAGATTTTGAAAGGCATACATGTGTACAAACGACAACTTCTGCAGGCTAGATGGACAAAAGTGAATGCGTTTATTGTTTGATTATGCTGTAATTTCTTCCATAAATAGCTAAAGATTGTTGGATGCCTCAGACAGAGATAATATAAATGATGCCTTCTCATGGTAGAGAAAATGCAGCAATAAGCTAAATCATTGACAACTTGCTGCCCTTTCTTGACACCTCGCAAATTTGATTTTTCCCCAGTCAATCACTAGAGGGGAGATCCAGATCAGAACCATGTGGAAGCAAGGGATAAAGTTCCCCTTCCTCCACATCACCGTCCCAGTCCAACCTGGGATGCCACACAGCTGCCACTCACATTTGCAAAAATCAAGGACACAGACCCCAATTGTGACTCAGTCAAATTGTCTAGTTTGTGAGCCAACCTCAGCAGATACCAGTTGTAAAAAAAGGTAAAGAATGTGGGAAAGTCTGTAGAGTTTCTTCAGGTTTGTCTTGAGGAAGAGACAAAAATGAGCCACTAGTTTTTCATCGTGTTGTGGGCATGATGGCCCAAGAAAGAAGGAAAAAAAATGCTGCCATATGTTCTCCCCTGAAATTAATTAGTATTTTACAATAACCATCTCTGCAGGAGGAGAAAGTTATGCTTTGAATAACAAGTGCGATCATAAATAAATGATGGCAATCCTATAAAGCTCGGCCCTTAAAAGTATGCCTCATTCTGGGTAGGGAGACATCTGCTAGGCTTCAGAACACCTAAAGCATTCTGTGAACAAATTGTGTTGCACAGATGCTCCTTTGCAAACAGAAAGGAAAGGAGAATGTATGTGTTTTCAGCACAAGTGAAAGTGATGTGATTGTGCTTAATAAATGGTGCAAGCTACTTCGTATTTATTCTACCAGCCCAATACTAACTAGTGCTGGTGCAGCAGGGCCACATGGACTCCACTGTGTCCCGCGTTCATTAGGAGCAGGTTGAAGGCCTCTTTGGGGTAAATGGATATTTGTCCCCTTACCCCAAGTAACGCCCCAGCCTGGTCAATGGGGCTACTTGGATCTGTACCAGCTATTTAGCTGGCGCAAGTCTGAGCAGCCCCATTTAGTTGTGTTCAGGCCTGAGGGAACAATAAGATACGATGGAGGCTGCTGCACAGATCCCAACTCCCTTCGTCTGATCCACCCTCCCCTGCCCAGAAAAGCCCCCTCCCTGCCTTCATTCCATTCTCCCCCAGCCCCTGTGCTGCTTGGCACTTTACTTACCTCCATCAGAGGCTGGGGATCGGGACAAAGCAACTGCTGAACAGCACAGGCCTTCCCGATGGCGCTGCTTACATGTGCTTTACGGTGCTTTTTTGATGGCTAGCCCCAGTGCAGCTGCCCCTGCACCAGTGCTGCAAACAGTAAAATTGTGCAGTGAACCTCTTTGAATTCAGTGAGCCTTCCACCAAAGCATGTGTGCATAGAATTGTCTTTTTTAAATATAATTTGATGCTCTTGTGACATAAATAATCTTAGTGCTGTTCATTGCTTGATTTGCAACTATAGTAAGAGGGGTTTCAGTGCAATATCAGCCCCTCTAACTGTTACACTTTGGGTGGGATTTATTTGCACCTCAGAAATACCAGCTACTTGACATTTTTAAAATGGAAACTTATTTGCAGTGTAATAAAATAACCAGCACGCTTTCCCTACAAACCTTCACAGGTTTGATTTATGAATTTGTTGCACACCTTAACATTTTTGATATATTATTCCCAGTCATCACACCAGCCCTTTTAGCTGAAGAAAGATTACACTTTAAAAAACATGTGTGAGTGTACATTTAAAAAAGAAAGTATATACGATTCATGAAGCAAGAGTTTTTGCCTCCACGACATGTTTTTATCCTTCCATTCTCATGTTAATGGACTAGTCAGGGTTCTCTAAACTTTTCAGCCCCAGGGCCACATCATATATCTTAACATGGTGTTGAGGGCCCGATGTGGCCCGTGGAGTGGGGTTTGGAGACCCCTGGACTAGATCAGCAGTTCCCAAACTTGATGTCACTACAAGCCACCTTGTCCTCTGTGCTGGTTCACAACCCAATGCTTGCTGTTGTGCTATAAAACATTACTGGGAGCCATTGGAGCCTGCTTCTGGGTTGCTCTGGGCCCAGGACCCACTCCATTGGCCTCCAAAGGCCCTAGAATGCCTTGCAGAAGTAAACCAAACATAGCAGCTGCAAACCAGAAGTTGCTTCCACAAGGCATTCTGGGCCCACAAAGGCCAATGGACTGGGTCGCGGACCCAGAGTGACCTGGAAGCAGCCTTCACTGGTTACCAGTAATGCTTTGCAGCACAACAGCAAGCATTGGGTTGTGACCCAACAGTGCATCATGACCCACAGTTTGGGAAATGCTGAACTAGATCGATATGACCAGCTTTTTTTCCTGTCTTTGCAACTGTACCACAAATCAGGGTCAAGTGATCAGACAGCGCAAGTCTGCCTGTTAGTTTTGAGGGAAGCAGATACAATTCCAAAGTACATTGGTTCTAATCTGTGGTCCATCTATTCCTGAATCTTCCATCTTCATGACTTTCTGGTTGGTTTCCACTTTAGACTGGGTAGGGTGGCACTCCTGGGGGCATAATATCAGCAGATCCGGATCATGGGATTGGGTCATGGCTTAAGGTTTTCCCATGTCCTATCCTCTGTCATGATGTTTGAACATTAAACCCCATTTCCCAAACCTTAAGCAGTATATTTCCATGGAAAAAATGCATTGCCCTAATTGAAATTTGACTAGTTCTGTGAGATCTTGAATTCAATACTGCTTTCTTAGTTCAGTCTAATTCATTTCCTGGGAATTTCTTTTATATGTATGTTAAGTCACAATTATATGCGACATAGGACAGGGTGTACTCAGTGGAGATCTCTCAACTATGGAACATCCCCTCTAGAATAATTTTCCAGGCACCAACCTTATCTGCATTTTAGTGCCTGGTTATATTTCTCTTTGTGCTTTTCAGCTCATGTGCATCTTTGAGAAAGCTGCAAAGATGGTCACAGATCCTGACATTGATGCAATTAGGTGGCAACCTTAATTTTGCTTGCCTGTATAGTACCTTATTTGTTTACTTGAAAACATTTCCATCTCACCTTTTGGTTTGGGCAAAGAACAGCTATGGTTACAGTCCTATATGCACTTTTCTAGGAGTAAGCCCCATTGAACACAATGAGACATAGGATAGTGCCGAAACAATTGGTATTTAAAAGCAATAAAACCATCAATAAATGCAATAAAACATAGAAGCAAACATAAAAGCAGACAGCCGAGTAGTTTTTAGAGGGTAAAAGAAAGCAGGAATAAAACAAGTCTTAAGTCCCATCAGAAAACCAATGGCAAAGATTATATTCGTAACTCAGTGGGGGAGGGAGTTCCATAGGTGTGGTGCTGCTACTGAGAAAGTCCTCTCTCTTGTCTTTGCTAGCTGAGCATTAGAAACTGGTGGCAGCCTTAAGAGGGCCTCCCAGATGACCTCAGGGCAGGCCATTTCAAATGGAAGCAGGCACCTCAGCCCTGAGTTGTAAAGGGCTTTAATGATCAAAACTAGCACTTTGAACTGTGCTCAGAAATAACTCAGCAGTTAGCGTAGGTGGAGGAGAAGCAGTCTGACAGAGTCAAACCGCCTTGCCCCAATCACCACAAAGGCCGCCACATTCTGCACTAACTGCCGGTTTCAAAGAGTCTTCAAGGGCAGCCTCATGTAGAGTGCATTACAGTCTTGATGTCACCTGTGCATGGATTACAGTGATGAGGTCTGAATGCTTCAGGAAAGGTCACAGCTGGCACACCAGCCAAAGCTGGGCAAATATGCCCCTAGCCACGGCCGCCACCCAGGCATCCAGGAGCAGCAATGAACCGAGAAGTACTCCCAAGCTGCGGACCTGCTTCTTCAGAGAGAGTCAACCCCATTCAGAACAGGCTGCTGATCCAATACCTGCATCACAGGGTACAGGATCTATTTTAGGACTTTAGTACCAAGGTCGGGATGCATAAGGAAGTTCTTTTAGGTGTGTGTTTCCTTAGAGCAGGTAAAAATCCAAACTGCACCCACACTTAACTTGAGTTTTTCCCCAGCAAATGTGACATGGAGCCTGGAAACCAGCCATAATGTATCTGGGTGATGAAGTCAAATCTAAAGTGGCCGACCTTTTTTTTTTTAAATCATCTCTGACAGCGTCTCTGTGCTTTTAACAGCTGGGCTTCTATCACAGCAGCAAATCAACAGCTTTTCCCAGCACTGCATGTCTATGCAGCAGAGAGATGCAACTGTATAATACACAGAGCCAAATGCTGAGAGAAAAGGTGACATTTTAACTTCTCTTTCTCACACGCACGCACCACGCATGCACACACCCCATCTACAAGTTGTTCCAAAATAACCTGTAATGTTGTGAAATGAGAAGCAATAAAGCACACTGGCTTGAAATGAGAAGCAGTGACATTTTCCTCTAGGAAGCAAGGCAAATAGTTTTAGCTGGGTCTAGAAGGTTACACTACACAAGAGTGACACCTTTGGCTGATTGTAGGAGCACAAGTGGTTGACTCTGAAAGGGAGCTGTGCATTTCAAGAGAGAACAAGGTACTCCAGAAGCCATTTGGTTCTGCTTGTATAATTTTCTAATCCAGGGAACTTTAACTTTTATTTTATTTTTTATTATTTATATTAAAAAGCAAACTAAGTTTCAAGTTAGTTCAAGTTTGCAGAAAGATGGGGTTGCAATCAAACAAGATGGTCTTCCAAAATATCTTTTATTTTTCTGGAAACTGGAAGTAGTCAGATAATATATTTTTTTAATGTTACTGACATTATTTAAAGCTGACTGATGTGAATGAGAAGGGACATTTAAAACATTTAAAGTCAGATAATATATATTTTTTAATGTTACTGACATTATTTAAAGCTGACTGATGTGAATGAGAAGGGACATTTAAAACATTTTAACAAAATAGTTCCGTATTGTCCGTCAGGGGTAAAGCAATTATATTTTGAATCAAAACCAAAAGTGTGCATGTGAGAATTTAAAAACAGTTTTAAAAACATCATTAGTGGTGGGGGGGCATTGAAACACACCCTCCCCATGCACTCCATGCCACCCTTGCCGTAGAGGCAAATATGGAGGAAAAACACATACCTTTGTGCTTTAAAAGTTTTTCCTGATTGAGATTGTAAAAGAAGGCAGAAGGCAAAATGGGTGTGGTACCTAGTGGTTCATGACAGCCCCCTCACCCAGAATGAGGCAGCCTTGGGAAAAGGCTCCCTTCCAGGTTAATAGATATTTCCCAAAATTTAGAGCTTCCCCTTAAATCCAACCAGGAACAGAAAGTGGGCAGATTAGTAGACATGGCAAACAGGTCCCTCCTGAGTGAACTGCAACCAGGCAGGTACATAGGAAAAGCAAATGAAGTTTATTCAGTGGCTGAAAAATCAAAACAATGGAGGGAAAGAGCCATGGGTAAAAAACAAACAAGGCATGAATAAAGTAGCAAAAAGGAAACTAAGGCATGGCAAAGATTGGCAAGGATGTGGAAGTGACAAATAAAAGAAAAATCCTGTACTTTTCCTATCTTACTCACACTATTCTAGGGCCCTGGTACTGACACTCACATTTGAGCAGTGTGAACGCTCAAGTAGCATCAGATGTTTTTCCTATCAGACCTGAATATGTGCACAAGACCTGTTATCAGACCTGAATATGTGCACAAGAGGGATGCATGATGCTGCTTTTTTTCTAATCTCTGGACATTGACCAGGTTTCATCTGGGGAATGGGGAAGGTGATATGAGTTCCTGAATTTCCCACTCTTGGGAATCAGGTGGGCTTCACAGACTAACGAGTGGGCTCAAAACCAAGTCCTTTGCCAATTAGCTGGAGATGAAGATGCTCAAATAAACAGCACACAAGAGGGCAAACATGGCTACTGGCTTTGAATGACTCAGTAGTCCCTTCAGGATGCTGAGGCATCACAGGGGTCTCTGAGGTGCAAAACAGGAAGAAAATAGGCAAAAGGGAGGATCAGGGATTTTCAAAATTTGTAGTTGAGGTTTTTTAGGAAGTCCTTGTGCTCATTGAGTGTGGGTAGTATCTTCTGCTGTTCTGTCTCACTTTTGGTCATTATTCTAATTATTATTGTTTTAAATACTTTTATTTGAAGCTGCCAAGAGTTTGCCTGTGGTCACTGACTGTGCCTCATCCAGTGGTGTAGCTAGAAGGGGCGCAAAGCACTAAGTTTTGCAGGCGCCTGAACGCACCATGCAAGCAGCCTCTCCCCCTCCCCTTCTGAGCCATTCCGGGTGGTGGGAGCAAAATGGAGGCGTATGCCTCCGTTTTGCTCCCACCGCCTCAAATGGCTCTGGAAGGGAGGCGTTGCTTACACGGTGCATTCAGGTGCCTGCAAAACTCAGTGCTTTGCATCCTTCTAGTTACACCACTGACCTCTTCCATCTCATAGCTCTTTCACCCCACCTTTTACAACATTTTAAAAAACATTGTCTATCCTGCTAAGCTTGTTCATGCCTGTCAACTGAGGATGCTACTTTGTTGCTTTTTCTATGGAAGAGCAGGATATAAGTATTTTAATAAATAAATCTCCTTGCCCTATCTCAGAGCAGGGTACCTGTATATACGTCCACAAAAAACATACTCCAGTGTGTCTTGCAACCCTCAGTCCCTCTTGAAACCCTTAAAACTCTCAGAGCCATTCAGTACAAGTGAGCTTTTTCAGTTACTCTTACACAAGATGCCAAATGTTAATACTTTGGCTTCCTCAGCCTTTATGACAGTCTGTAACTCTGGAGCATTCAGAGGCAATATCTCATTCTACATCAATTTGTTTGTACCTTTCCTCTGGGCTTCCCAGAGGCATCTAGCTTTCCACTGTAGCTAGCTGGATGCCTTGGAAAGCTCCATACAGTTGTCATGACTAATGGCTGTTGATTCATCTCCCCTTCCTGAATTTGTCTAAACTCTCTCTGCAGGGAAACATGTCAGGCTCACTCTCTTGCTATTTTTAAATGGCAGCTGAAAACTTTCATTATGCCTTTTTATTAGATTGGTAAAAGGGTGCCCTAGCTTTTAAAAAAAAATGCTTTAGATCGTTTTACAGTAATGCCACTCGTAAACTGCTTTTCCTGTATTTTGTTGCTGCTTTTGTCTTGGTTATAATCTTGCATTTCTGAATTATTTTGTAATGTGGTTCATTGTTAGCCTTTTTGGGGTGGAAAGGTAGGTTATAAATCCTTCCATCTGAATAGATAAAATAATTTTAAAAATCAGCTGTTATAACCAACAAAGGGCACAATCCTAACCCACTTTCCAGCACCAACATAAGGGTAATGCAACTTTGAGGTAAGGGAACAAACATTGCCATATCTCGAGGAGGCCTCCATGACTGCCCCCAACTGCAGGATAAAGCACATGCCCCACTAGCACAGCTATGCCAGTGCTGGAAAGTGGGTTAGGATTGTGCCCTAAGGACCTGATCCAATGCTGCCAGTACTGGCCCTCTGCCAGCACTGAGTGTTGCAAATGTACCGTAAGGCACTCCTGCAACACTTCTCACCACCAGCTCAGCGCTGGCACTGGCTCAGCGCCTGTCTGCACAGAGACAGTGCCAGCCAGAGGTCCATCCAGAGCTCAGCCCATGCTCCAGGCGGTGGAGAGGTGAGTGCAGGGGGAGGTATTCCAGGGCAGACCCAGAACCCTGGATCCAAAACCTCCAGGCCTGAGACATGGCTGCTTTACTGTGTACCAGCTAAATATCCGGTGCAGATTTAAGTAGCCCCATTGTGGGGCCTTCTGCCTTACCCAGGGAAAGGGGATGAAGAAGTTGCCTGGCAGCCCTTGGAAGCAGCTGCTGCTGTTTCTGGGTGCCACTGGTTGCCAGGCAGAATTGGGCTGCCCATTAGTGGCTTTCCAGTGGCTTGAATTCATACGTAGTATAAAGAGGTATATTTTAGCATCAGACCTGCAACTGCACCTGCTGCAACTCAATTACAATTCCAGCCTGCTATCATGAATGCTATTGTCAAGTGGTCAGTAAATTTTCCATTGGAATGCAACATGTTTTATGAGCAGGCTACTATTTGAAGTGATTAAAGCTACTTGCCTTTGTAACTTATTCTTTTCTTCAGATATCTGAGAACCAGGAGAGATGCAAAAGGGATCTAGACACAATGCACTCTTGACTGTCCCCTTGAGAAACACAGTGTATGAATCAAATTGCCCACAGATTTTGCCAAACGTTGTAGAAGAGATACCTGCAGTCATGGTTGCACTTTTTTCAGACGAGATCTAAGGGCAAAACCAGATGTGATGTTAATCACATCATTGGCCCTGGTGTGCTTGCACCACTTATGCAGATAGCACACATGGGTATGGGGGGGGTGGCTCTGATCTTGATTAGACTAAGGTGGGAGCTAGAAGAGACTTCAATCCTATCCCTCACCACAGTCCTAATTCAGATTGGCCCTAAAAAACCTGGGCAAATCAAGAGGTCTTAGGAAGCATTCCAGAGACAAGAAAAAGCCTTTTCATGAGCCACTACCTACCTTCCCTCTGAAGACAGGGAGACCCCAACAAGGAAGAAAGATCCCATCAGGAAGCCACGGAAACACTAAGAAGTGGCAGTCACCACTGCTGCTACCACTCAGTGTTTTGTCGGCTACTCAGTTGACTGCTGCCAAGTGTTTAGGTGGCTTCCTGATTAGACACCACCACCTCATAGTGATTTGGCAGCTTCCTGATTGGCCGCTACCACCTCTTAGGGCTTTGGCGTTTTCCCAATCAGGAAGGTGCCAAAACGCCAAGAAGTGGCAGTGACGAATCTGGCCACTGTCCCCTTCCTGGTCCTTTGGAGGCTCTTGTTGAGCTAGACTCTTGCCAGACTGGTAAGAGAACCCAGAAGTGGGGTCTGGGAGAACCCAGAACTGACATCACGGTGTTGTGTGACATAATGACAGTGCTGCCCTGGGTTCCGCGGCCCCAACTATGATGCTTCATGATAGTAATTCATAAAAGTATTTTGAACTGCTGTTGCAACCGTTGAAGTTGCTATGTCATTGTTGCTTTTCCAGTCTAGGTAGTGGGATTGGCAGGGGCAGAAAAAAGGAAAGAAACTGGCATATCAGAAGCTTGGTCAAGGGAGGGCAGCTATATGGCACAATGTCTCAGGGCCAGGAGGTCTTGGGCCGGCCCTGCAGTTAAATATTTTGTTCCTTTCAATAATTCATCTGCTGAGCTCCAGTGCATGCAAAATATTAGTGAAGGTGGTTAGGCTGGGGTGGGAAATGCAGATTGACACATAGAGCTACCCTGGATGGTGTTTTACAACACTTAAAGGCCATTAGTACTCTAGATTCATCTTCATTAATGACACGAAGCACATCAGGCCTTTCTCAATCTTTTCTAGGAAGGGAGCCCACATCAAGTTTGTTTGAACAGGTATACCATACTAAAATGATACTAAATGTACATTCAGAAGATGTACATACAGTACTTAAATTAACCAGTGTTGATGGTGGGCTTTTTAAAATAAAAATGTTTACCAGTAAGTCCTATTAGAAGGCCTAATTTGTCTGTCTTTTCTTCTTTCTGTTCATCTTCTGTATGAACAGAAGATGTTTTGCTTTGTTACAACTCCATGGGGATTTCTCTGCAGGTTCTCCAAACAGTCCAAACAGAATCTGACCCTGAATATGAAGGGGACAAAACAAATAGCATGTCTTTACAAAATCATTTCAAGTGAGGAATTTACTCATTTCTTAATGGGGCCATATAACTAATGCCCCAATCTTATTCTTCCCCTCCTCCACAAGTGCAACCAGAGTAACGGACCATACATCTTCCACTCGCGCACAGAAAACGTGCAATACTTCCCGCAAACAACTCAAGCCTGAAGGAACTACATCTTCAAATTAAAGCATTACTTGCAAGTCAGCTTCTAGCTGTATCCATTTAATATGGCTGTAGCCTGGTTCCCAAAACATTATCCAGATAGCAGCAGTCTGACGGATGGGGTAAAGAGGGGCAAAAAAAATCGAGAGGCTTGACACTAACATCACCTATATCAATATACATGAATTATAACATCAGGCATTGAGCAGCAGTTCAGAATAGTCTGGAAACTCTCTCTTAAACTGGTGGCACTTTGGTGGTGACTCTAACAACATATAGATGTTTTATTCAAGAACAAATAAAGTGTCTTCAAAACTATTTTTGTGTTAGCCATATGATTGAGTTACTGATTTAAAGCATCAATGACCACTCTGTTAATAACACTATTTTATTTGTCATTTGCATGGCCAGTCAACAGCAAACACAGCAACCTAAGAGATGGATTTCTAGGGCTGCATTCTGAGCATATTTACTTGAAAGGAAAGTTGTGTGCTATTCATTCAGTTCATTTCTGAATGCAGACATCTGATTGGGCATCTTGTGATTGGACATCTGATTGGGCAAATTGTGTCCCATCCCCCCCCCCTTATCAGGGAGATCTGGGTTCAAACCCCACTCAGTTACAAAGTTGACTGAGTGATCTTTGACCAGCCATTTTTTTGATCTAGCCCACCTCATACTGTTGTTGGGAAGATAAAATGGGATAGGAGGAAACAAGTACTTTGCCTTGAACTTCTTGGAGCAAGGGTAACTCCAAATGTAAAACCAATAATATACATTCCATGGTTATTACTTTGCTTTATACAACTAGAGAATGTGAACAGAGAAGCTAGGAAGGTTTTCTGCAGCCTGATCCTATACTTGTTTACCAAGTGCGATCCGCATTACGTTCAGCAGGACTCCCACTTACATTTGTGTAGAGCTGTAGCCTCAGTCTGGATGTCAGTGTGAATGAATTTTATTAATGTGACATGTGAAATGGAACTCAGACATTTAAAGTCAAATAGACATTCAATGTCTTGTTTTGTCATTCGATTTATGGATGAAGGAAATGAGAAAAAAACCAATTTTATGAAAACTGCCTACTGTATTGATGATGGCATCTATAAATCTGACTACAGCAGAAATATCACATTATACCCCCTCCCATTTCCAAGCATCCATTAGGAAATGCTGGTATAAAGCAAAATCTATGAATGAAGCATGAAAGGTTCAGAGCAAAACATCGTGGACATTTTGATAGTTTTCATTTCAGTAGTCCACAAATGTTTGCCTTTAAACTTCATGTAAGGCTAAAATTGCATGAGCTGGTCCTTGAGAAAAAAAATCCAGAGAAAGCTTCTTTTGTGCCTTTTTAGATGATCCTAATAAAAGTATGGCTCTACTTTTATTAGGATCATCTAAATAGGAACAAAGAAGGAAGATTTCTAGTTTATCAATATTTTTCAGGTAACCGGAAGCAAAAAAATGGAGGGGGGAAGGAAAAAAAAATGTTGATGGGTGACATGAAAAAGCTTCCTCCATACTTGTAATAGAGGTGTTTGATTTACCGCATACCTAACAGCCCAATCCTAAAACCGGTGGTTCTGCCAGGTACAGCAGTGCCAAAATGGCTATCACTGTATCCAGCGGCACCACTGAGGCCAGCAGAAGTCTCCTTGGGGGAAGGGGAAAGACCCAAGCCCCGCAATGGGGCTTCTCAAGTCTGTGCCAGCAGACTTTGTCAGTGCAGACTTAAGAGATTCCATGTTGGGCCTTCCAACCTGACACGGAGTTCAGGATCTGTCCCATCCCTTCCCACCCCAGTCGCAGAAATTATCCAGCTCTTCCTCAACTACAAGTCTCTGAACTTGATGCCTGGTTTTTGCAGTGAGAAAGTTTTACACTTATCAGTGCACAAGAGTCCATAAATAACAACAACAACAACAACTCAGTATTTATATACCGCCTTTCTGGTCATCGGATTACTCCTCTGACTTTATTCAAGGCGGTTTACATAGGCAGGCATTTCTAAATCCCTCAAGGGGATTTTTACAATCATAGAGGTTCTCTCTTTCAAGAACCAACAACATTTCAGAATGGATCTTCCTGGTTTGGTCTCACTTCTGGCCTCCAGTTCTCCCATGCAGGCTGGCAAGCAGCTCGATCTCTCACATGGAGGGCAGCCAAGACGCTTCTTTCTCACACCAAGAGCAGGTGGAATCACTCAGCTGGGCTTGTCAGCTGCTTCAAGGTCTTGCCATTCTCAGCCTTCAGGGAACTGCCAGTGTTCTCGAACTGGTGACCTTCTGATGTTATCTTCAGGCTAACAGAGGCTCTACCCTCTAGAACAGACCTCCTGCCCATTTGTGCAGTTTGCATGTCTTTGTGCATACGTAGATTAGTAGATCAAGCCCAACCTCAGGTGCTGGCAAACTCTTAATCCAATATGCATCCAGTTGCTCAGACTCATCTTTGAACTTCAACTTCCAAACCCCAACAACAGGAATAGGTATCCTCAGTGGAGCTAGCAAGGGGCAGTTCACCCTAGGTACCAGCCTTGGGAGGGCGGCACCACAAGTAACCAAAATTGCTAAAATCACGATGGTTAGGAATAACCCCATTGTGCCCCATTGGGGGTGGAATTTAGAAAAGAATGCAATGAAAAAAACCAGAGTGAAATATCTCCATTACATCAAAAGTTATGGCTGAAAAACCAGAAAACAAAAAATGCATGGAGCCCTATGGAGAGTGAAACTGAGCTATATCACACGTTTACTCATGAGTAGGCAAACTTGCTTTAGTCCTTCTGAAAGGGCAGGCTGAGAGAGATCGAAGGACACCAGCATGGTCCTGATCGGATGAACACAGCCCCCAAAAACACCCGAAAAGGAAGTTCCTGCCTCCAAGCTGGCGAACGTATTGAGCCTTACGGAAAGAGAAACTAAGTGTTTACTCGTGAGTTAGCATTTGCACAAGAGTAAGCAAGTTGCCTTGGCTCTGGGCAAAGTTGCCTTGGCCAGGCAAAGGGGAATGTGAGGCCACCAGAATGGCCCTGATCTGATGGAACTGGAGCTCAGCAAATGCTACCTCATACTCCAGTCTGCAACATGGGACCCATCTTCAAGAACCCAGCAGGCAAGAGGGGTGGACTAGCGTGGAGAGATTGCTGCACAACTCCACAGGTATTTCATGAGTGTGAAATACACCATTATTTTTCTTTCTGACATGTGGAGAAAGTTTGCTCACCCCCAGATATGCATGTTACCTATTCAGCCCCCCAAATTAGTCTGTCCCCACCAGTGAATCTTTGCAATGAACTTCCACAATTCCGGGCTTGAGCAAAGACCTCTTTGTTCCTGGACATTACCAGATAAAGTGGGGCAGCATTTGGCACCCCACCTCAGCTCTTGTATCAGCCCTGGGCAAGTCAGGCCTTCTGTATGAGCAACAGTGTTTAATTCCTTAAATGATAAGTCCTGGCAATTAATCCTATGAGGAGCCAGTGGGTAGCTAACGGATGCGGGGGATAGAAACTGCACTGGGCAACAAGCTTTAGGGAGGCAACAATCTGAGCTTGACACTAGTGACCAAAATTGTGAAAACCTTGATATTTTTGAATAATACCATCATGTTATACATTAGTCAATGTGGAATTTAATGCAGAATGCAATGAAACAAACTGCATCAAAATACCTGCATTCTATCAAATGTTATAGTCAAATAACCAGAAAATAAAAACACAACTGCATTATGTAACAAAAACTGAATTTTTTTAACTCAAAACTGACCAATGAGACTGATTGTTCCAAAAGCCAATTAGGTGTTATACAGCTGTAGTGGAAATGGCAGGATCCCTGGAGGAGATAAGGTGTGGTGTCAACACTGGCACCTTGCTCTGGCAGGCAAGCACAGGGTTAACACCAGGGCCTTAGATTGCAGTGAGTGTGCTGCACAGCTGCAGCTACTCAAAGGCAATAGGATCCTCAGGGATAAAAGCAGCACCTGCAGGAAGGAAAGGGGTGTGAGTAGTAGAAGGAAGAAAGCTTGAGGGAGTCAGTCATTCTCAAACTTTTTAGAGGCCATAGAGGCTGCTGCCTGATTTATGAAGAGGTGTGGCTATTACCATGACTGGGCAGCACTGCTCCACCCAAGTAGCAGTTTGTTTATCCCTTGTGCACATAGCTTAATCTACCCAGACAGTTTTACGAACCACCAAAAATTGGGTCATGATGCACTGGTGGGTCCCGGACCCACAGTTTGAGAAACACTGCTCTAAGTGATGCTTGGACTGCAAATCTGGCAAAACAACAGCAGGGAACCAATAAGGTGTTATTATGGGGGGGGGGAGCAAGTGGGCATCGAGCAGCTGGGGGGAAGAGGTGGATTTCCCCCCATTTTCACTTATTGAAAAGCCTAGGAATGACACCACTTCTAGCTCACATCATTTTGAGCTCTTCACTGGGCTATGTGAACATAAGAACAGTGCCACTGGATCAGGCCATAGGCACATCTAGTCCAGCTTCCTGTAACTCAGAGGAGCCGACCAAATGCCCCAGGGAGCACACCAGATAACAAGAGACCTGCATCCTGGTGCCCTCCCTTGCATCTGACATAGCCCATTGCTAAAATCAGGAGGTTGCACATACACATCATGGCTTGTAACCCATAATGGATTTTTCCTCCAGAAACTTGTCCAATCCCCTTTTAAAGGCGTCCAGGTCAGATGCCGTCACCACATCCTGTGGCAAGGAGTTCCACAGACCAACCACACGCTGAGTAAAGAAATATTTTCTTTTATCTGTTCTAACTCTCCCAACACTCAATGTTAGTGAATGTCCCCTGGTTCTGGTGTTATGTGAGAGTGTAAAGGGCATCCCCCTATCCACTCTGTCCATCCCCTGCATAATTTTGTATGACTCAATCATGTCCCCCCTCAGGCGTCTCTTTTCTAGGCTGAAGAGGTCCAACGCCGTAGCCTTTCCGCATAAGGAAGGTGCCCCAACCCAGTAATCATCTTCGTCGCTCTCTTTTGCACCTTTTCCATTTCCACTATGTCGTTTTTGAGATGTGGTGACTGGAACTGGACGCAATACTTCATTCCTCAGTTCCTTAATAACTCTTGGGTGGATGCCATCAGGGCCCGGTGACTTATTGATCATTAATTTATCAATGAGGTCTGAAACATCTTCTCTTTTAACCTCTATCTGACTTAATTCCTTGGTCAGGAGGGGCTGCTTGGGCAGCAGTATCTGAACATTAGTACGTGAACATTAGTACGTGAACATTACGCCACTGCGAGGCGCACATCAAGTGGGAGCGTGTCCCTTAAACCCAGATGTAGAGAATCTTTGGCATTTCAACCTCCCAAGCAGGCATGATCTGAGCCACAGCCCCAAATTAAGAGGATCTCCAGGCAGAGAGTTGAAAGTCCAATGAATGCTCAACAAAGCCACTCTGTTCCAGTATATCTCTCCCCCTTCATCATGAGTGGGAAAGGGATGAAGTTCTTTCATTCTCCTCCTCCTCCTCCCTTGCCACCAAGTGTTAACTCTGCTTGTAATGCCTAATCCGGACTCGAGGTGGCGTTGCCTCCTTCTTCTTTCTCCAACTTCCAATCCACTCCAACCCAACTCCGGGACACAATTGCAGGGGGAAGCCGGAGGCTCAGACTGGACTTGTTGATCTCCATTAAGGAGCTGCAAAGGGGAGAAGGAAAGAGGTGGGGGGAAGAAAGAGGGCTGCTCTCTCACGGGGCGTCCTGGATTTGGATCCCCACCATCTGAGGGCTCGACAGCTTTGAAGGTGGGGCGTGGGGAGGCGGAGGAGGAAGAAATCCAGATGGGGGCCTTGGAGAAGCTTCTTGGGAAAAGAGAAGGAAGATAAACCCGAGACGATCTGCAGGGCTGGGGCTGGCTGGACGGCGCGACCTTCCTTCCCAGCAGCGGGAGCTTCCTTCCCACCCTGGATTTCCATTCCTGGGTGTTTTCCTTCCCGAGAGAAGGATGCCAGCGACGCCTGCCTGCTGACCTCTCCCTCCCCGTCTGGAGCATGATGTAGCTGCTCAGCTGATGCCCCCTCCCCCCCGGGCTCTTCTTCTCCGGGATCGTAGCCGAGGAAGTAAGTGGGGGGGGGGAGGTTGGAGGAGGGGACCGCAATGGGGGGGTTAGAGCCAGCCTGGATCGCCCTCCGGAGTTGGGAAGCTCACCCCAGCTCTTGGCTGGCTGATGGAACAGGCAGGCTTTGGGGGGGGGGGGCGAAGTGGGGGAAGGGAGGAGATGGAGGGTCCTGATCCCCAAATAGATCTGGGTGGACTCTGATCGCCTCCCCCCCCCCGAAATCCTTCTTGGGGCAGCCAGGAGGCTGCGTAAGGAACCCCTCCCCATCTTCTTCACTAAGGGTTGTTTTAATGCCATCTTGTGTAAGCAACAGGACCAGGAAGGCTGCCAGGCGTCTCGTTCTGCTGGCTGCATCTTCTTGTTCCTTATGAGATTCTTTCATGGAGGGGGAAATAAGTGGGGGCGGTGTGCCCCCCCCCACACTCAGCTTGATTGCATTTTGCCATGCTGTGATCGTCCCCATTCAATTAGGCAAAGTGTAGAACACCTCTCTCTCACACACACTCACACACACTCTCGCCCATTAGTGTAGCCTTTTTCCTGTAGACTGAAATGAAAGCAGCAAACCACCCCAACCCAGTGAGTCGTTTAAATTAATTGGAATCATAACTGCAGCCCCCACCCTATTTCCATGCTCACAAGTCCAGTGCTGAAGAGTCCACATATCCCTTCACGCTCCTTCTACATCGCACTTTCTGAGATGTACCACAAATGTAGTTTCTTATCACCTGAAATGGGATGACTTAGACTTTGCCCCACCAGACCTTATTTACATGTATTTAAATAACTCTGCCTTCTGCCCCCATTTGCCCATTTCACTAGAATACTTCTATGAATTGAAAGTTGTTTGAAAAGTCTCTTATCGCCCCCTCAAAACGTACACACACACACACACACACACACACACACACACACACACACACACTCTGTAGGCCCACAGACCCATTGCCCTCTGCCCTGACATCTTTGCATTAGATTTATAAACTGGTAATGGATCAGAAGCACAGACTAGAGCAAAGCAAACCAATTTCTCTGACTAGCACAGAAAGAATAAAGTTTCCCCATAGTTGGTCCTTTTAAAGTTCATCATTCTGAGGGAGAGAAAGTTGGAGAAATGTAGATAAAGAGCACTGGAAACTGGAAATAATTTCATATCTTTGAGCTAGTCAATAAAAATTTTACGCTGATACTTCACTTCTAAAGCTCAGTTCCCACTGATTTCCATTTAATTTACTTCAAAACATTGGTTCCTAAGGGCCTCACATCATGTGCACCCATGTATCAAAAATGCACATAAAATTTGGCTTGTGGCATTTTCTAGTTATTATTCTGTTTTATATATTTTGCCTGGGTACGCATCCTTCCCCCATATGTAACATTTTGTCATGTTTATGATCCTTACACTACCTTTTGTTTACATACATTGCCTCTAAAAAAGAACTTTAAGGCTGCAATCCTAACCACACTTTCCTGAGAGTAAGCCCCCTTGAACAAAATAGGACTTACTTCTGAGTAGACCCGGTTAGGATTGTGCCCTTAGTCTCTGAACCATCCAAAAAAATACTCTTTCTTAGATCAGAACATAGGCTTTTTATATGATTGATCAATGCAATCCTATACATAATAAGAAATTTAGATATATCCGTTCAGAAACATCACATTTCTTTTACCCAGCTAAGTAAAAGTTGGGGAGGGGGGCAGAAGTGAGGAGAATCTGGAGCACATATTTCATGGAGAGCCAAATATATTAAAATGGGTGCTGCCTCCGTGAGCTGCCACTCAAACTCCTGACATAGTGACTGGCCCAGATGCTGTGAGCCACGTGCATTCGGGCATCTGCTTCAGCACCTTAGGGTGTGGACAGCGCCCAGAGCTCCAATCCATTAGAATGGGTTCTTCCCAAGTATGGAGCTGGCAAAGATTGCACTTCAGTCTTGTTCACCAGTGGCAATCACTAGCAGCGTAAACTGGCTTGTGTTGTTTTTGTTTTTGTTTTTCCCTCCCTCGACCTGTTCAGTTTCAGCACCAGGAAGCTGAACAGCTACCCTTGCTCTTGCAGCCAGGCTGCTGTCGCCACTGCTTTTTCAAGCAGCCTAACTGAGCTGTTTGTCTGCCTGTCTGATGAATTGACCAAGGAGGCAGCCTCGAGCAAGGGAAGAGGCTCTCGTGTGATTCTCAGAGGTCACCAGTGGCTCCACGGATTCTTTCTCTTGCAGGCATGGAGGAGAAAGAGAACAGGTGAAGAAATACTGCTCAGCAACGTGAGTGCCCTGGAAGCTTTCATCAGCCGATTCCAGCCTTACAGAGACAAGCAATGCCTGTGGGAATGAATAAGCATGGATCTCGATCTACTACCTCTTTGCCTCCAGATCCCATGGAGATTGTCAGGAGCAAGGCCTGCTCCAGAAGGGTCAAGCTTAATGTGGGTGGCTTGGCCCATGAAGTGTTATGGAGAACCTTGGACAGGTTGCCACGGACGAGGTTGGGAAAACTCAGAGACTGCAATACCCATGAATCCCTTATGGATATTTGTGATGACTACAATTTGGAAGAGAATGAGTATTTCTTTGATAGGCACCCAGGGGCATTCACATCTATCTTGAACTTTTATCGCACAGGCAAGTTGCATATGATGGAGGAGATGTGCGCCTTGTCCTTCAGCCAAGAGCTGGACTATTGGGGGATTGATGAGATCTATCTGGAGTCCTGTTGCCAGGCAAGGTACCACCAGAAAAAGGAGCAGATGAATGAAGAACTAAAGAGAGAAGCTGAAACCATGAGGGAGAGGGAAGGAGAGGAGTTTGATAACACTTGCTGTGCAGAGAAGAGGAAAAAACTCTGGGACCTTCTGGAGAAGCCCAATTCTTCTGTAGCGGCCAAGGTAATGTCAAAGTTACAAGGTCTTTATCTGTCATGGATAGGGCTTGCATATATTGACCAGAGTGATGCTCGGGGAACATGGTGGTTCCAAGTTTTTTGAAACTGTATTTTCCTGGCTAGAGTTCAGTGCTGTAATTTCTTGGCCTTTGCAAATACTTTGCAAACAGTTACTGCTCAGGTTTATGGAGTGTCTGCTTGTTTTTCCTTTATGGACTCAGAGTTCTGATTAGGTATTATTTTGAAGAGAAAGGATTTGAATAAGTTAAACAAGTGTTGACATTTGACATTTCACTTGTGTATTTATGCATCCTATACAATATTAAAGGATTATCAGTGGGAAATGGAAGCGGTTGATGAAAAAGATAAAAAGAACCATATACGCTGGTCAATACAGATGATGTAAATGTCTCATATAACATAATTATGCTGTGTTGTTGTTTTTTTTTACATATTTACATTTATCCCTAAACCATGGTAACTTTGATTGAAGTTCTGTCAAACTTCTGAAAAGTGTTTGGGAATTATGTACCATGAAGGTCTTTTAGTACAGGCACAACATAGCAGAGTTATAAGTTGACAAACAAGTTCATTTTCTTCCTACAGGTGTATACAGTACTGGGGAATTGTCTTGACACACTGTGTCATTGCTTTCATAACAGTTGAACTTGGTCCTCTTAAATTTCTGTCCAACGTTGCACATATGCAACAGGGATCAAATGTGTACACCTGTGGGCTGGGCAGAAATGGATTAATTAGATAAGTAACTTCCATGAATTTATTTGGCAATGGCCCTAAATTACAGCTTAATGTATTTGCAAAAACTATAACAAGTGTTTTGCCACCCCTTCATTTGCTTCAGTTATCTGAAACTCATCTCTTTATTTAAATTCATCAAGTGTGTTCTCCTCCCACTCCTACACCCCCAGATTTGGACAGTGGTAGTTTCACATATCTGCTAGCTGTTAATGCATTCTGAAGTCAGGGAGCCAGTTGCTATGTTTATCTTTAATGCTATGTTTTTATACACAAACTTTAACTATCTGCATACTTAAAACAATTTTTCCAAATTTGCCAAAAATGCTGGAAACTCTCTCTCAATATAGTTTCCAGCATTTTTGACAAATCTGAAAAAAGTTGCTTTTATTTCAGCCTTTTACATCCAAGATAAGTCCCCAAAACCGGATGTCTGCACAATGGAAAAGAGGGTGGGATTACAAATTGCAGATTTGTTGCATGCTTCTGTTCCAAATACCCCAGTCTGCCAGTTGGGTAAATTCAGCAACTGCTACATGCACAATGTCTCATGACTATATCTTTGAGGAGTGTTTCTATGAGGCACCCGTGGGCACTGACTTCTGTCTTGAACATTTACCTTGGTCAGGAAAGTCACATGGGGTGGAGTGCATGCTCACTCTTTTCCTTCAGTCAAGAATTGTGTGGTTGGGGAATCAGATATTTCTGGAGTCCATTCGACTTCAGATCTGGATGAGGATATGGTAATGAAAATGCCTTCTTGTAAAAAAAAACAAAAACACCACCTTGTAAAAACTTCTTCAGGGATTTAGAGAAAGCCTGCCCATGTAAACCACCTTGAATAAAGCCAAAGGAGCAATCCAATGGCCAGAAAGGTAGTATATAAATACCTGTTGTTGTTCTGTGCTGAGAAGAGGGCAGGTTCATAGGAGAAGGCAAAAGGCTTGGCAGAATGGGTGCTGCACCGAGGTTCCTATCCTCGATGGGAGAGGCCTCTTGGCGTAAGACTCTGAAAAGATTGTCCAGCAGCTGGACAATCTTTTCAATTTGAAACTTACTTTATGATGCAGCAGGACTTGTGCTTGCAGGAAAGATCTAGCAGGATGGGGCACCCAGATTTGCAAGAACTTTGAGCAATGGTGGCCAAAATTTTTCAACTGGCAGCTCCCTTGACCTACTGGGCCATTGGCCACAGCTCCCTATTAGGTCTACAATCCTATACATTGTATAGGGCAGTGGGGTTTTTTTTTTTAAGGATTCTGGGGCTTCCCTGACTGGTTTCTGTGGCTCCCCGGGGAGCCACAGTTCACAATTTGGAAACTACCGCCTTGGAGCAGTGGTGCTCAAAGTGTAGACTGCTGTGTACCGGATATGCATTCCCTGGTGTGACTGGCACTTTGAGTTCTGGAGAGCTGCATCTCTCCATACCCCCCCCCCCCGATCAGGACAACATGACACTCTGGGCAGTTGTATCTGCCCAGAAATCCGGACACAGTGCCTTCTGGGGCATTGCACCATAGACACGACTGGCCAGAGCATCATGTTGTCTCAACTGGGAGACGAGGAGAGACACAGTGCTCTGGAACAAGGAGTGCTGGTCATGGAAGGGAAGGATTTGGCCAAAGGCCGGATCTGGCTCTCAGGCTGGGGTTTGCCCAGCCCTGCCTTAGAGGAAAGGAGACACACAGAGTATTGCAGTGCCACACAGATGTATTGCAGTGCCACAGCCTTCCTCTCCTAATTGCCCCTAATTAGCATGACCTCTTCCAAGAACTCAGTCTGACTTCTCCTGTTGCAGAGCAAAGTCCTGCCTAGCTCCCAGAAAAGCCAGCCAGCAACCAAAATGGAGTTAAGTTAGACTGCACATGTGTTGGGGAAAAAGAGGATGTTTAATACTGATTACTTCTGTTTTGTGTGTCTCTATATGTTGCTTTATGCTGCTGGTTTATCATTTATATTTTTTATTTTATATTTGATGCTTTCACCACTTCCCTAGAGGGAGGAGAAAGAGTGGCACAGAAACTGTTTCAAGTAACCAACAACAACCATATCACACCCATGACCTGTCTTATTACATTATACATTGTAATATGACATAACAAAAGTCATACCCGTGTTATACCTTATACATGACACTTGTGAAGGGAATGTACTTATATACATCACTTTCCACTTTAAACTGCATGGAAGGGATGACCAAATCCTTTCCTGCTTACTGGTCCCATGTAACTTAAAACCAAGTATTGATTTACATGGCCTTTTGCAACCCATCTAGTATGCATGTATTTCTTATCTGGTACCACTGTAGCAAATGTAATATGAAATGGTATGTTTAAAATTCAGCTTTCTTTTTTTTTTGTGGGGAGAAGAGACACAACTTGGAAAGATTAAGGCTCTAAAACTTGCCACCATACTTGGCAGCTAATAGCTTCTTACAAGCTGCCCCATGACCCTGAAGCTGAATATTTCCATTAGCGAAAACATGCCTGCAAAGAAACTTTAGGTTCAAGTAGGAAGGCTAACAAATTAGAACTGGAAAACACAATGGTGTAGCTGGAGGGGGGCGAAGCACTCAGGCTGGCAGCGAGGCGGGCAAGCGGCCCCTCCCTTCGGAGCCATTCCATTCCGTTTTGCTCCATCCGCCAGGAATGGCTCCGAAGGGAAGGGCCACTTGCCTGCCTCGCTGCCAGCCTGAGTGCTTCGCCCCCCTCCAGCTACACCACTGAGAAAACATGAGGTGGTGGGTAGCCCAATCCTAAGCTCCTCAGTGCCCAGAAGAACAATGGAGCTGAAATGGCCACCGCTGTATTCTATGGGTGGTGAAGCAGCTACTGGAGTCGACTTGGAGTAAGGGAGCCTTTGCCCCAGGCAATGCCCCTGTGGCTGCAATGAGTCTCCTTAGGTCTGTGCCCACTGTTGATCAGGCTCAGAACTGAGGAAACCCATGTATGGCTCTGCAGTCAGGGAAGGAGCACAAGATACGGCATCTCCAACCCCCTTACAGGCCCAATCCTCCCGTCTCCCCACCCTCCCCCTGCCCAGTTCTGCCCCCAGCCCTGAGAAGCCTCACCGCCAAGCGGCAGCATTACTTACCACTGGCTGCTCCTCAGCTACTTCTTCTTGGCACTGAGGCCCAGCACCAGGGCTCCTTGTTTTCTGGGTGCCACAAATGTGCTTTAGGCATGTTTGCAATACCCAGTGCCAGCAGTACGCATGTACCACCAGAGCTCATGATTGAACTCTGAGCCTTAAGAGAGTATGGACTTGTGGTAAAGCAGGTGTCCTGGAACACCTTGGAGATCCTTGGAAGCTTCTTGGGTGTTCCTCAATGAGATGACCAGGAGTGGTGAGGGAGCTTATGTGACCGATAGCTTGCTTACCATTTTTAAGCTACCTTCTGTTGCATGGTGCAGCCAGAGAGGTATGTTATAGCTGCAGTTTGCATGCTCAGTTCACAGTGCCCAGAAAGCTTTACCAAGTGCCCTAGGGAAGTAGAACATGTCCAGAGTCTTCTACAACTTGCAAAGCTTTTATGACATTTGCTTATGGGCTTCTTGGTATTTTCTGAAAGATCAGGATTTGAAAACTGCTACCAGTAAGGCAAATAGCTGTGAAAGGTGGATTTTTTTCCCTGGTCAATGGCTTCTTCTGAGTTATGCAAATTATACACTTGTCATTATTGAAAGCCTGTATCTTTTATGTCATGTAGTAAAGCTTGGATGAGATTCTGCTTGAGCATGGCAGGTATTCATAAAAGAAATAGATAGTTTCTTGAAAGTTCTGGGAAGACGTTTCAAAGATTGAGGGCCGTTTGATGCCACGTGTCAGGAAAAGGAATGTCATACAGCCTTCAAAAGCAATTGTGATTTTTTATTTCTTACAACAGACAGAATCAGGCTGACTTTTTATTATTATTATTATTGTGGTTGTCACAGTCCTGGATCTTAATAATTTATAAGGGTGCTTTGGCACATGTACAGGATCTGAACATGGCAGCCTCTAGCTTTGAATGTCTGTGGCACGGAATCAAAATCCATTAGGGCCTGTTGATGTTCATGATTTATTGTGCATGAGGAGCACTATCTTTGCCAAATAAGTGTCTTTGGTGATTTATAAGTGAAAAAATCCACTCTAGGTTTGTCTTCGGAGGAAACTGTCCAGAGGAAATGCATTTAGAAGTTGCAGGCATCTATACTAATTCAAAGAAAATTGGATTGTAGGAGCACCGTCTTTCCTATGTATGCTACCATTGTGGAGATTTTGCTTGTATAGATGGGGCTATGAAGGCTGACAAGCCTTCGTGTGCTCCTGCAAATGCAGGCCTTGGCACTTCTTAAATGTGGCCACTTTGCTTTCAAACAGTTCAGTGCAGGGGTGGACCTGGGGCAGGAGCAGGGGGGCAAAATCCACAGGTGCTGTGCTTGCGGTGCCCGCTGCTGCCACCTCCACTGGCCAGGCTGCCTCTTTCTGCCCATCAGAGTGTTCCATGGGCAGGCAAGGTCCCGCATGGTGCTTGGCAACGCACAAAAAGCCTTCTGAGGCTTCTGGTGCAATCTTAAGCAATACTTCTAGTTTTGTTGGGAAACTAGAAATATTATCTGAAATAGCATCAGATGATGCTTTTTGAGCCTTCCCCCCACCAGGGGGGAAGAAGGCTTTTTGAGTGCTGCCAAGCATCGCGCGAGGGGGAGTGGCATGATGTGGACTTGTGCCCTGGGGTGCCATGGGGCCAGGCCCATTACTGGTTCAGTGACTGGCAGGACAAACTTACTCATTTTTTCTTGGAAGCAAGGCCAATCCAAACATGAGGCCAACTGAAGCAGTTGCCTCTGGTAGCTGACTGGTGGGGGATGCCCAACTCGGTCCACCTACTTGCCTCTACTGCTCCTCCTCCCTCCTCCTCTCCCTGGATTAAAAAAGGAAGATGGAGAGTGGAAGAAGAAATGCAGAGGGGAGGAGAGTGATGACTTGGAACACTGGAAAGTAGGAGGAGCAGAGGGCAGCGCATCATTCTGTGGTGGCAGCATTTGGCATGCTGTATCCAGCATCAAGAGGGCCAGTCCTGCTTGGAAGTAGGTCCCTCTATGTTTAAAAGGACTTACTCCCAGGTAGATGTCACTAAAACTGGAGCCATACCAATATCATACTAATCCCCTCCCAACCTCAATTTCCTGGTCTTCACCTTGCTGACTGGGTATTGAATTCGTTAGCACCTAGTGTAACTATACTTAAGAAATCTTTCCCTAGGCCTCTTTACACTTTAATCATGCTGTTTCATCAAAATTAAAAATGACGGAGGGCACAGCCCTGCCAAAGCTGAGTCCCTCCTCAACTTCCCATTGGTTTCACTGGGAGAATAAAACGTGTGCTTAGGTGTTTCCCACTGGAGTCAATGGGACTTGAAAGTGCTTCACTGTCTGGAATTTGCTGTACAAGAAAGACTGTGAACAGCACTTTATAGCTGATGCTTGAAAGAGAGAGAGGAGGGACACTCTAGAAACAGAGGTACCCAGAGAGAGAGAGAGAGAAGAGAGAGAGTGTGTGTGTGTGTTAAAGATTCAGGGCCCAATCCTATCCAACTTTCCAATGCCAGTGTAGCCGCATTGCAACCCAAGGAAAAGGAACAAACATTCCCTTGTCTGGATGAGGCCTCTGTGACAGTCTCCCCCCCCCCCACACACACACACACTGCAGGATGCCATGTATACCCCATTGGCATGGCTGCACCAGCATTGGACAATTTGATAGGATTTGGCCCTCAGTCCCTGCATAGTCCAACACTGTGATCCAGGGCAATCTTACTCTGAATAACCCCTGTTGAATCCAGTTGGCCTTATTTGCAAGAAGAAATGTGTATCTTGACATTGTGTTACAGGGCATCTCTTGTGATTCTATTTCTGCTGCTGTTCAGCAATCATACTGATCTGGATGTGAGAAGTCATTAAAGGTACACAAAGAGAGAAACCCTGGTGGTAGCTGACACCATAATTACATAAATGGGGGAAAACTCTGAAAAAGTGTCAAGGTATGTTGCTGATGGTATTTTCAGTACTCATCTTAAATTATCTCCTATTCTCTGGTAGAGTCTTACCCATCAACAGACCTCAAATAAGGAAATAAGGCCCCAGTGTTGGGGGGGGGGGGTTGGTTGGTTCTTGAACTGAAGTTCATACCTTCTTGTGTGTTCCTTGGCACTTCAGTTCCACCTTGCAGTCATTCTACCATTCATCCTAATAGATTAAGGAGGCTACAATTCTCTACACACTTTCCTGGGAGTAAGCCCCATTGAATATGACTTACTTCTGAGAAGATGTGCACAAGATTGTGGTATAAGTATTTTTACTAAGTTAATGCAGCTTTTTGAAAGCAAAGATGGAGCCCTAAGAAGTTGGGGGTAAGATAATATTAAGAAAAGGAAGACAGGCTGTGAGATTAAGCTGGAGAGGAAAGGAAGGTGGAAGTGTATGTGTGGGGTAGGGGATTGTGCTTAACAATTTTCACCTCACTAACAAAGCAATTACTTTGTTACTTAGCCTGAGGCTTCCCTGGCTATTTTCACCTCTCAGACCGACTTACTGCAGACACCCGCCTATAAGTCGACCCCACAGATAAGTCGAGGGCAGGTTATTGAGCCAACAATCATGGAATTTTCTATGACCCTCTGATAAGTTGGGGGTTAAACTTAGAGGGGTGTCTGACTATAGTTTTGTCTGATTTTACCCCAGGCCAGATTCTGAAAAATAACCTACCACTAATTGTTACCTAAGAACTGTAGCCTCTAATTCAGGGGTGCCCAAACCCCGGCCCTGGGGCCACTTGCGGCCCTCAAGGCCTCTCTATGCGGCCCTCAGGGAGCCCCTAGTCTCCAATGAGCCTCTGGCCCTCCGGAGATGTGTTGGAGCCCACACTGGCCCGACGCAACTGCTCTCAGCGTGATGGCAACTGTTTGGCCTCTCGAGTGAGCTGTAGGATGAGGGCTCCCTCCATTGCTTGTTGTTTCACGTCTGTGATGCAGTAGCAGCAGCAAAGGAAAGGTCAGCCTTGCTTTGTGCGAGGCCTTTTATAGGCCTTGAGCTCTTGCAAGACCTTCATTTATTCATCTAAGTTCATTTTAATATATTCATTTATGTATATTTATTCAAATTTGAAATGTAAATTAATTCGGCCCCCGACACGGTGTCAGAGAGATGATGTGGCCCTCCTGCCAAAAACTTTGGATACCCCTGCTCTAATTTATTAAAAACATAGTAAAAGATCATAAGATACATTTTTATTCTTTTTAAATTCTGGTCTTCACCACCTTTTTGTAAACACTATTAGAGTAAGTGCACTGTAAACAACATACCAGTAAATCAGTGGTTCCCAACCTGGTAGTCATGTACTCCCAGGGACACTTAACAGGACCTTTAGGGTACTTGAAAAAGAATGGAATAACGGTAGAAAAAGGCAGGTCATGCTCCAGAATGCTTTGCAAGGACCAGCAAAGCAGGAAGGGAGGTAGCTAGTTGGCTTTGAAAGCCCCACCAACAGCTAGTTTTTGGTCATCAATTCATGTATGAACCAGTGATTGAAAACCAGCACAGTAAAAAAGCTGAAACATAATATGTAAAGTGATCAATCACCCAGAATTTCTCAGCACACTTCTGGTGCAAAACAGTGCAAAGGCAGAGTCATCTGTTCCTCAAACAGATAAAAAGATGAATGAATACATCACACTGTGATGAATACATGAAGTCTGGGTTTTCATAGAGAGGAGATGAGGGCTTGTATTATTAATTACAGACATTTTGCTAATATGAAGGGTACAATTTATGGAAATGGGCTGCCAAGGGATATACAAGTGAAGAAGGTTGGGAACCACTGCTGGAGATCCATGAATCAAATCCACCTTTAAGGTGTCTGGTGTGTTAAGTCAGAAGCTCTACATACAACATACAACCCATAATACATAACTGAGAGTGTGCAATTCAATTCACAGCAGAGAGATGCAGCTGCATATATTTGCAATCCTTTTTACTCAGAAGTAGATCCACTGCTTTCCATGGGTGTTATTCTTAAGTAATGCCGCATTGAATTGTAGCCTGGGAATTGTTGCTTCAAATGGAAAGGGGATCCCATCCTGGTGTGGAAAAAAAAGACCTCTGCCAAATGCAAAGCCTTTGCAAAAGGGAATCGGGTTGCAGCAGCAAAAGGGAACGGAGGGGAATAAAAGGTTAACTTTGCCTGAGACTCCCAGGAAAGTAACTATAGCAACTAACCAGCTGCCTGCCTAAGCTTAGCAGAGAAAGAACCTGTTCAGAGTTGAAAGGCTCTGCCCTCTGATTGACCCGGAGATAAGGCGAAGTGGGAATTGGAGCTTGATTACTTGGCAAAAATTTCAGGTACTATACCTGAGTATCTCTGGTAATTTCAGGCATGGCCTTCCAGGTTTAAGTCAATTATGGATTGGATGCAATTTTGCACAAGCTGTATGTGAACCAGAAATGAACTGGAGAGTGGAAAAAAAGTGCTACTGCGCCTGAACCAAAACAAAACCCAGATTCTAGTTCAAACTTTGGCTGTTAGCCCTGGGGGGTGGGGGGCAAAAGGCAGGTCTGCAGATCTTATTGCAACCTTGGAGGCACTGGAAATGTGTGGGAGAAATAGCTAAATGTGATCCTCCCCAGCATCATTACTCTGATCCAATTGGGCAGCCCCTGCATCTGTTCCAAAGTTTAAAAAGCAAAGTGTGGGGGTGGCAGGGTGGGGTGGAGCCTCTGACTATGGATCTTTTGCACCATGTGTGGTTTGTCCCTGTCATAAGGAGTTAATCTCCTGCCAGGGCTGAATATAGATTTCAGGCTTGCTCTGTTATGAGTGAAACAGCTGTGCTTGATTATAATCATTTTGTGACTACAATCAGCACACATTTTGAGTTCATCCCAGCCTATTGTATGCAGGCACTTCATAAATATCATGCTTTGTGTGGAGCAGGTGGTTGTGTATTGTGACCAAAAGATCAGCCCTATCTTTTTTTGTCCTTTTCTTTCTAAGAAAGGACTTTAAAAAATTTTCTTTCCTAGCGATGCATCACTTTCTGCTGGGAAACTCAGAGTCTGGGAACCTCATTAGGAGTAATGAAGAAATGGCTGCAGAAGAATCTGTAGCCAGCATGACTGGGAGACAAGACAGTCGGATGAACTTTCCGAATTGCTTTTGTGACCTTAAACATTTACAGAACTGTGCGTGATTCTAGTTTATACTTAAGCTACCCTTTAACTAATTGGTGCACAGCATCTTCTTATTTTCTCTCTTCCTTTTCGAAAAAGAGAAACCAATTAATTTGAACAATAACATTCATTTTTAATGCCATTTTTAATGAGCCCTTACAGAGAAGATGCCATAATGCAATTTCTGAATTTCACTACCTGGCTACAGGGGGTTGCACTCTAAGAAATTTACTCTTAGCTTAGTTGGTTGGAAATTGAGTTAGTCATGACTGCTTTGCTTCATTGAATTTTCTGGTGCAGTGGTTCTCAAATTTTTAGCACCCATTTTTAGAATTTTTAGGACCCATTTTTTTAGAATGAGAATCTGTCGGGACCCAATGGATGTCATTACCAGAAGTGACATCATCAAACAGGAAAACTTTTAACAATCCTAGGTTGCAATCTTGCCCACTCTTATCCAAGTCCCATTTGCTATCATTATTAAAAGCATATACATAGTAGCCTGTTTAAAGTACAGAGCTGTAACATTTCCCTCAATGCAGTCAAATGCCATGGAAGCAGCAAGTCTAATATATGAAAAACAAAATATTGAAATGAATGGGACTCACCTGAAATTGGCTCACGACCTACCTAATGGGTCCCAACCAGGGCCTAGGAGAGGGGGGTAAAGGCGGTACCTGGGCCCAGGGTCAAAAAGGGGGCCCAGAAATGTCCTGGGATCTTACATTTTCCTATCTACTCAGACATGTTGCCCGCATGGGATGCTGGAGATACTACCACGAGTGTGTGGTTGCAACTGCTGCAGCTACAGGCAAGCCATATATGCTGGGCTGAGGAATGCATACATAGCACTCCTTAACGCAGTATCCAATCTGGGAGGAAACTGGCCTGCTACAGTAGCTCTTTAGCTTGTGGATCAGCTTACCATGAAGGAGTGTACAGGAGCTCAGGGACACAGCTGGGGGCTACAGCTGCTGCAGAAGTACGTTTTGGTGCAAACAGGACACTTTCCATTCGAGTGTGAGCCTAAATATGATGGTGCTAATTATCTGCAATGATGGTCTATATTTAAAAGATCTTAGAGAGACTTAGGAGTGTGTTTGGTTTTCTATATTACTGTACCTAGCTGCTGTTGCCATATGGGTGGATAGACCTGGCTCCACAGGCTTTTCCAGCTGTCTCCGCCCTCCTTGTTTTGCCCCTCCCTGTCCCCATTCTGCTCACCTATCACCACCCTCCCCAGCTCTGTTTCACCCCTCCCCCTTTGCAAAGGGGCCCAAAAGAAACTTTGTGCCCCCTGATAAAATTCGTCTTAGAGGCCCTGGTCCCAACACACAGTTTGAGAAACACTGCTCTGGTGCATTGTCCGAATTAACTTTCTTAGGATATAACCCAGTGAGTTTCAGAAACTGTTGTGTTCATTCCAAGAATAGGAATTCACATCTGGCACTCATAGACAACTTGCTTATTCAAGCTGCAATCCTATACATATTTACCTGGGAATAAACTCCGTTGAACTCAATGGAACTTACTTCTGAGGAGACATGCCTAGGATTGTACTGTCAGCTGTAATATTTGCTCCAGAAATCCTGATCAGCGATGGCTCTTGGGTTGTGACCTCCAGGTTGAGAAATGAACAGCATTGGGACATAAATGTTGCCAAATTGCAACCCAGAGATTCCTCCTTTACTGATGAATCTCCTGTGAAGCAGGAGAATAAGCAACCACAGTTAATTCCAAGTCATCTCCCACTTGCTGTGTGGCACACCTAGGAGGTTGACTCTGGTAGACTATGTGTAGGAACAAAAGGGAGAAGTCACATGTGTTTTATTTCATGATTCAGCCAGCAGCTTTAAATCATGGCTGCAATCTAGACACTGTAGACAGAGGGCCCAATCCTGTCCAACTTTCCAATGCCAGCGCTGACAAAATGCAGCCCTGAGGAACAGGAACAAACATTCCCTTACCTTGGAGATGCCTCCATGACTGTCCTTCTACTGCAGGATACAGTGCATGGCTGCACCAGTGCTGGAAAATTGGATAGGATTTGGCCTGTAGCGATCTATTAGATGTGGCCAGCAAAAAGGAAGGTGGCAAACCTAACAGAAATTCTTGTTAAGATAGAGAGCAGCCCTCTTTTGAATCAGAGTACAGTTGTCCAGCCAGCTGCTGTCTTCTTTTACCTTTTCTGGCTGTCTATTGATTTATTTATTGAGAAATATAATCTTCCCACCTTTTGATCAGATGATCTCCAAGGCAGTTTACAGCTCATTACAATTAAAAATTGTAAATTTTTAATTTACAATTAAAAATGTAGTCACCGAAGAAGCACTGAACAACATTGAGTGCCTGCCTGTGCTGGAAGAGCTTGACAGTGAACCAACCCTAGAAGAACTTCACGTGGCCCTGGACTCCCTTGCCTTTGGCAAGGCACCTGGAAAAGACAGCATCCCTGCTGAAGTCCTAAAATGCTGCAAAGAGATCATCGTCACTGAGCTGCATGAAATCCTCTGTCTCTGCTGGAGAGAAGGTGGAGTACCTCAAGACATGAGGGATGCAAACATCATCACGCTGTACAAGAACAAAGGTGACAGGGGTGACTGCAACAACTACCGCGGCATCTCTCTCCTTAGCGTTGTAGGAAAGCTGTTTGCCCGAGTTGTACTAAAGAGGCTCCAGGTACTTGCAGAGAGCGTCTATCCAGAATCGCAGTGTGGATTCCGAGCCAACAGGTCCACCACTGATATGGTATTCTCCCTTAGACAACTGCAGGAGAAATGCAGGGAACAACGACAGCCACTCTTTATAGCCTTCATAGATCTCACAAAGGCTTTCGACCTGGTCAGCAGAGACGGCCTCTTCAAGATTCTCCCCAAGATTGGATGTCCACCCAGGCTCCTCAGCATCATCAGATCTTTCCACAAGGACATGAAGGGCACTGTTGTCTTCGATGGCTCCACATCAGACCCTTTTGACATCCAAAGCGGAGTGAAGCAGGGCTGTGTTCTTGCACCAACCTTGTTTGGGATTTTCTTCGCTGTCCTGCTGAAGCAGGCCTTTGGAACTGCAACAGAAGGCATCTATCTCCGGACCAGATCAGACGGAAAGCTCTTCAACCTCTCCAGACTGAGAGCAAAATCCAAAGTCCAGCTGAAATGTCTGCGTGACTTCCTCTTTGCCGACGATGCAGCTGTCACTACCCACTCTGCCAAAGATCTCCAGCAGCTCATGGATCGTTTTAGCAAGGCCTGCCAAGATTTTGGACTGACAATCAGCCTGAAGAAAACACAGGTCATGGTTCAGGATGTGGCCTCACCTCCCTGCATTACAATCTCTGAACATGAACTGGAGGTTGTCCATGACTTTGTGTACCTTGGCTCAACGATCTCCGACACACATTCTCTCGATACCGAGCTAAACAAGCGCATCGGTAAAGCAGCTACCACGTTTTCCAGACTCACAAAGAGAGTCTGGTCCAACAAGAAGCTGACGGAACATACCAAGATCCAGGTCTACAGAGCTTGCGTCCTGAGTACACTTCTGTACTGCAGCGAGTCATGGACTCTTCGCTCACAACAGGAGAGGAAACTGAGCGCTTTCCACATGCGCTGCCTCCGACGCATCCTCGGCATCACCTGGCAGGACAAAGTTCCAAACAACACAGTCCTGGAACGTGCTGGAATCCCTAGCATGTATTCACTGCTGAAACAGAGACGCCTGCGTTGGCTTGGTCATGTCGTGAGAATGGATGATGGCCGGATCCCAAAGGATCTCCTCTATGGAGAACTCGTGCAAGGAAAGCGCCCTACAGGTAGACCACAGCTGCGATACAAGGACATCTGCAAGAGGGATCTGAAGGCCTTAGGGATGGACCTCAACAAGTGGGAAACCCTGGCCTCTGAGCGGCCCGCTTGGAGGCAGGCTGTGCAGCATGGCCTTTCCCAGTTTGAAGAGACACTTTGCCAACAGTCTGAGGCTAAGAGGCAAAGAAGGAAGGCCCATAGCCAGGGAGACAGACCAGGGACAGACTGCACTTGCTCCCGGTGTGGAAGGGATTGTCACTCCCGGATTGGCCTTTTCAGCCACACTAGACGCTGTGCCAGAACCACCTTTCAGAGCGCGATACCATAGTCTTTCGAGACTGAAGGTTGCCAATACAATACTACAATTAAAAACAAAACAAGCACCTGCCTGGCTGCTCTTGTTCATCTGATCAGCAGCTGAGGCCAGAGTGTCCTACTTCCCCTTCCTTCTGCAATCCTAGGACAACTGGCATCTGTAGCAGAGTCCTTTGTGGCAGGAAGCAGGGAAGCAAGGTCCCTCTCTGCACCTGCTTGTCCTCTGGCTGATGGATGGGACTAATCCAGACAGTTCTCACCCCCTGGAGCTGTGATGTTCTTCGTGGAGATGGTGTGCAGCCTCCCAATGGCCCTTGGTCCTTTGACTAGGTAGAGGCAAGAGGGTCCTTCTCATCACTTCTACAGTCCTAGAAGCTCCAGCTCAGTTCTATGGTAGGTGGGAAAGGAGCAAATGGACATATTCACACAGTTATCAGTAAACCTTAATGTGCACTTGGGTTGGAGATTGAATGACCAGAGGCAGGAGGGAAGAATCTACTCCTGAATAATTATAATACTAATAATGATTAGTATATCTGCTCCAGATCTATTAAAGAAACTGACATGGTCTCCAGCTTAGGAGAGAGCAGTTCTATTTCTTGCATACTGTTTATACTCCTCAGTTCTGTTGCAGAAACCATCAATTCCTAGAAATACTTGTGCTGTGCTGTGCTTGACTTTGCATACACACTAAAGCAATTTGTGCAGTTATGGGCTGAATTTTGAGTTACAAAATCTGTGTGAAACCTAACCACATTATCCACGTTACCATGTGAAGCTGACAACCATGTGTCCTATGGGTGCATCAGGCAATCCCCTTTTCCACCCTAAAACGTGGCCAGCTTTGATTCATAATTGCATGCTGCCACAATGGCCATTGTCATGCTCTCCAAAGCTCTGAACATGGAAATTGCAGGGGTGTCAGAGAAAGGCACAGTACCAGTGACTCATGTTCCAAATATGAGACTACAGTAAGATCATCTCCATCTCTTTTTGAAGGATCAAAAATAGTAGCCAGCAATGATGACATTTTTCAGTGCACAAAAAAACAAGCTGATAAATGGCATCCTGCTTAGCCCAAGAGGATGACTTTGTTCAGCAATTTGAGTATGAGTGTTTGCAGTGTTAATGAACTGGACAATGGTCCTCAGCATTAAAAAAAACAAACTGATTAACACACCTTCGTCTCAAATCCATAGTATATACCAGTGTCTTTAGTAGCTCAGTTCCTTCCATCCACTTCCAATATGCTTGCCAAAGTGTTGTACTATATACTTAGCTTGAAATAATCCCGGCTATGTTACCCATTGTTTGCCTTTGAAACTCTTCTTTTAACAATCTCAAAGGCAAACTTCTCCCAGTGTTCCCAATACCCCTTGCTCATTTGTTTATATTTGTATAAGCCTTCTACTTATGAGCTCATTCTGTCTTTATTTAATCATGCCTGTCTCTATTGCCCTTGCCTGTTGGAATGGATTTAGCTGAGATGAAAGTTGGTTGTAGATTGTGTCCTTACAGCCCAATCCTAACCAGTTTTTCAGCAGTGATGCAGCCACACCAAAGGAAATGTTTGTTCTCTTACCCCAGGGCTGCACTGTGACTGCATCAGTGCTGGGAAGTTGGTTAGGATAGATACCCATCCGTTTGTCTCCTAAGTAACTATCTCTTCTCTGTAGAACTTGTAGATTTCCCATTGTGGATTTCTCTAGAGGTGCTTTGCAATGGCAATAATGGAGGCTGGCCTGGTTTCCTTCTCATTTACAGTATCTGCCATCCGCTGTGTTTTCAATGTCGATATTGAATTGGGCAGATTTCCAGCTTGTGGGATCGTTTTTTACTGGAATCTTGAGGTCAGCCAATCAGAACCAGATTTACGATAATGGTTTGGAGAGTAGGACCAATTGCAAAATGGAGACAGAACCAATGACCCCTTGTACCTCCATGAGCCATAGACAGGGTAACTCGCATCAATAAGAACAGTTCTACATCTGAGTTATTTAAGATCAGGTATTCCAACACTACAATATAAAACCTGCCAGCAGAGCTGTGTGAAGGTTTGACCAAACGTAGCCAATTAATGCTTAGGTTTTCTAGCTGAGGACCACTGAGGCAGAGAGAAAACTGGTTAGCACAATACCTGTCCTGGAAGAGATCTTCTAACCTTGCAATTCTGCTTGCATTTGTTAAAATGTATGAGATAAAGGATTGCCAGCACATCACCACCCAACAGCTATCAGTAAATCTAAAGCTCTTTATCCCATTCCTGCTTTGGAGCTAACACAAATGTGCTCCAAAAGATTATCCTCAGTGAAATTTGATGCTGAATATGAATTCACACACCAGTCGCCAAATATTCTTCAAATGTTTGGTATTGGTATTTGATGTCTCATGAACAGACCTCATTAGCATTTAGGGCTACAAGCTGGGTGGGGTGGGAGTGGAAAGGGACGGCTGACTGATTTGCAGCTGAGTGCTGCTATGTATTTCAGTGTAGAATGCTCCTGTTCCCTGACTGGATGACGATGGTGCGGAATAAATTGCATATCCATGGCCAGCAATATGAAATTGTTACAGGATTCTCAACAGGCAATCAGGCACACAGCATTAATTCCTAGATGCAATTCCAAATCACAAGAGAGCCAGAGGATTCTAATCAAAATAGGAGTTTGAAATTCATAAGGAAGTCATGTTTTACATCTTGTATCAGCTTTGTGTAATGGATTTTATTCAGACTTTAGCTTTGGGGAGGGTTCCATATTGGGTTGGGGCCAGTAATCCAGGCGCTATATATTTTTCTCTTATTTCATTTACTATCCCCTCATTTACCATCTTGCTGGATTTATGAGAACCCTGACTGTTCGGTAAATAGAATACATGCCAAATATATGCAACAACTGGCCAGTAAAAATGACACCCCCAAAATAGTGTTGTTTTTACGTAAGTAACACGCCGCATCACGACATTTACAAAACTCCTTGGCCTTAAGAGCCAATTAGGTTATCAGGTGGATGCCTCTGTTTCTCATGTGCATGCATGTAAATACATGTACATGAACATTAAGGGTACCATAGACTGACTTTTTTAATGCTGCTGCAGCTCATGCTAAATCAGGGGTGCTCAAACTTTCAACTTTAGGGATGTTGGACCTTTAACAAGTGTATAGAAGAGAGAATTGCAGCAGGTGCAACTTGTCATCCCACAGATGACAAGCTGCACCTGCTGAAAATCTCTCTTCTATACACTTGTTAAAGGTCCAGCATCCCTAAAGTTGAAAGTTTGAGCACCCCTGTGCTAAATTGTTGTTAACACACATTAGAATAGTGGTTCTCACACATTTAGTAATGGGACCCACTTTTTAGAATGAGAATCTGTCAGGACCCATCGGAAGTGATGTCATGACTGGAAGTGATGTCATCAAGCAGGAACATCTTTAACAATCCTAGGCTGCAATCCTACCCACACTTCCCCAGAGTAAGTCCCATTTACTATCATTGTTAAAAGAATACGTATCATAGCTTTTAAAAGTACAGGACTGTAACATTTCCCTAGATACAGTCACATACCATGGTAGCATCAAGTCTAATATATTAAAAATAAAATATTGAAATGAATGGGGACCCACCTAAAATTGGTTCATGACCCACCTAGTGGGTCCCAACCCACAGTTTGAGAAACACTGCATTAGAACAATTGATTTTTTACACCACATCTATAATACCCTGCACATGTCTGATCTCATCTGATCTCGGAAGCTAAACAGGGTCAGGCCTGGTTAGTACTTGGATGGGAGACTGAATGGTCATATTGGGTGCTGTAGGCTTATACCATAGTCTGTCGAGACTGAAGGTTGCCAACCATTATAATCTAAAGAACATCACCCTGCCTTTTGAAAACAGTGCAGGAGGAGCTATAGCAAAATAAATGAATACAGTCTATAGCAAGTGGAGTAGAACCTTCAACAATGCGTACCTTGTTGTGGGGGGCTCATGGCCCAATTCTATCCAATTTTCCCATGCCAGTGCTGCTGTGCCAAAGGGGTATGCACCACTTCCTGTGTTGGGGAGGCAGTCACAGAGGCCTCCCCAAGGTATGGGAACATTTGTTCCTTTACCTCATGGCTACTTTGCGGCTGCACCGGTGTTAGAAAGTTGGATAGGATTGGGCCCTAAGTCATTAGTCTTAGGTATGAGATAGTTGCTTTATTTATTCATTCATTTGTTTTAAAAATTTATAGACTGCTTTTCCATGGCTCAAAGTGGGATCAACATAATAAAACAATTAAAACAACATATAAAAATTAATGTGATAAAAATGATTACCAATGACACGAGGAGCATGTCCCTGTTTTCTTCTGTGAAATGTTAGTCTGAATCTATGGCATGAATGAAAAATGAACAATGATCAACCAGTGGCATTGCTCAGTATGGCAGGTGGTTTTTTAGCTCCACTGACCATGGTAACCAGATGGCACTGCCCTGCCTGACCTGATCCTGCTGGAAGTGGGGACGGCTGGAAAAGTGCATTGAAATGCATCTACATGAATATTAAGGTATCATAAACACAGACTAACATTTTTTATGCTGGTGCAGCTCACTAGTGGGCCAGATGTGACTGTGCTGCTGCCTGCTGACCCCTTAAAAGGCATGGTTTGGGGAAGGAGAGTGCAGAAAAAGGCCCAGCAGTGGGGCAAACCACCGACTCCAATGCACAGCTGCTGTCTTTTGGTGGCGCAAGCAAAAGTTGAAAAGTTGTATTGTGGAGTTAAGTTTCACTGCACCTCTTTTTACAATGGCTGCTATTCCCCCACGTTTGGTCTGCTTTGCCTGTTGAGGATCAAGCCAAATGTGACACTAAATTAGAGCTTTCCTTGCTTTCTAAAGTTAAATAGCAGCCATGGGGGACCAACTCAGAACTGGAATCCACAAGTTGTGTGGAGGGAAAATTTAACCCCTTCCCTCTGCATCATGACCCCCACAAAAATCACCCTTGGAAGCAAAAGAATCCTGCTATTATAGCAGCTCATTTTGTGACCAATAACCTCCTATGCCTCCCTAAACAATTTCAAATTGGACAGGCCTCATTCACCCCTCATATTTTGCCAGTGTGCTGTTTCCAGCAGATCACCCAGCCTAGGCTTGGCTGTGACCCAGGGGCTCCTTCTGCAGAACAGTGGGCTTTCCCCAAGCATCTGGTGCTGCTCTACTGGGGGAAAAGTCTGGATGGCATCAAGCAGGGAAAGCAAAACCGTTACTCAGCCCGTGGAAAAGAATACAGTTGAATATCTGTTTAGTTGTTCTATCTCTATTGCAATATGTTCTTATTGCCATTAATAAGATTTGTAGGGAAGGCTCCTTCCAGCAACTTATAGTTAATTGTGAAATAGAGACATACCTAAAGGCTTGCAAGGGGCTGTCATTTCAGATTTGGAGAGAGGCAAAGAGATTATAGTAGCATGGAGCAAGGTTTAAAGGATACATTCAAGGATAAATTCTCTTCCCACCTTCCAACCCCCAGTGTATTTCAAGAATCTTTGTGGTTTATTTGTTTTACACACTTGACAACTTTGCTGTAGCAAATGGCACCAACCCAGGTAAAACACTTTTTGTACTCACGTTTTTAATTAATACTCCCTTATCTGCCACAATTGTAAAACTGTTAGGATGTTTCTCAGGGCATGGTTCAGAGATACCTGATGCAGGACCTTCCTGGAGTGAAGCAGGTCTAGATCTGGTCAGGGCCTGAATGAGAACCCTATGTAGATAGTCTAGAGCAGGGGTGTCCAAAGTTTTTGGCAGGAGGGCCACATCGTATCTCTGACAGTGTGTCGGGGGCCAGGGGAAAAAAAGAATTAATTTACATTTAAAATTTGAATACATTTACATAAGTATACATAAATGAATATATGAAAGATGAACCTGTGTGCTATTTTTTTTTTGGTATAAAACCTCCTCTATTGCATAGTCTATTTTTTTTAAATGGACATTCCAGACCAATTCCAAAGAAAACCATCTCAAAGCCTGCAGCTACCAACAAGAAACTGCACCTAAAAATAGCAACTCGAGTTGATTGGGGATATTTTGTTATATATCTGTGCAGTTGCCTTCCATTTAAAGCTTTTTTTGTTGTTTTTAATCCAGTCTATTTATTGCTGTACTATCTCAGTATCAATGCAATTTAACTCAGAGGCATGGGAGAAAGATAGAATCTGGGTTTCATTATGATCTAAGAAATGTTGTTATTGCTGCTATGAAGGGAAAAAAATTGAATTGACACTAGACCTTATGCGAAGGGCTTCTGCATGAGAAGTCTGGCAGCAGGAGGGTATCCTGTGAGGGGCCTATAGATCAGGAATGTACTCTCACCTCTCTGTAAAACAGTCTGGATGAAAGGAACCTTTAAAGAATGCTGTAGAATTTATCTGTGTCTTGTCCCAGTTTTATTTGGAGAGGAGTTTTTCCAGTATCTGGACCAGACTGGGTTTGTAGGTAACCATCCTAAATCCAGACCTGTGTTCCCCAATCAAGACCAGTTGCTCAAGGCTTGAGCTGGAACTGGGGGCTAAAGTGCAGCAGGCCATAGGTCAAGCTGGCAGATTTGGCCAGTCCAGAGGCATCATGCTGCCTGCTGGTTAAGATTCTGGTTTCCGGTTCTGTTGTGGATGCCATTCTTTGGAACAGTAGTGTGCTAATACCCCTGGGGGCTGGGGATAAGAATAGGTCCTCAGTTTGGCTGTACTTGTCGTAAGAGGCGACTAAACAGCCACCGGGTAGATGGGACTCGTCAGCCTGGGAAGGCAGCTCATCTGAGAGAAGGAAAACTCTGATCCCAAACCTCCACTGCCTTGTGGCTACATCCAGTTATGGAAAAGGCTTCAGGAGTCAACCTCGAGGCAAAATCCGGAGCCGGAGTCCCTGAGGCAGTTCATGGCTGAACACAGTCATGTTCTGGCAACTCCTGCGACGCCGCTGGAACCAACCGTATTGGCCTCTGCCTTTCCATTGGACCATTTCAGCGACGTGGAGAGGGGGGATTTGCTGCATGGGTAACAGCCTATCCTCCATACCTACTTTACCCAGGCTTCACGCACTGGAGAGGACACTCTGTTCCAGAACCACCATTCAGAGCGTGACACCATAGTCTTCCGAGACTGAAGGATGCCAACTTTGCAGAGTGCTAAACAAAATCATAAATCAGTATATTGCTTTGCTCTTTTAAAAAAAAATCTCTACGCTCTTTCCATGGAGCTCAAGAGAGTATGCAACACAAACACCTTGGGGGGAGGGGGAAGAGAATAAGTACAGGTCCAACCTTGTTCTACACAGATTTTTTTATACACAGATTTGACTCAATACGAATGGCCACTGCAAATGAGAAGGAATGTGCTGATCCTTGGAGAAGGGGAAAATGCATCCCTTTAAAATCATAGTTTAAAAAACTGTTTTTCTTACTGTAATAGACAGTCATGCAAGTGATTACAGGTATAATTATTATTATTAACAGTATTTATATACCGCTTTTCAACTAAAAGTTCACAAAGCGGTTTACAGAGAAAAATCAATAACTAAATGGCTCCCTGTCCCAAAAGGGCTCACAATCTAAAAAACCTAATTATCCTATAACCTAATTATCCATGGATTTTTCACCCATGGAAAAATCCATGAATTTTTCTATCTCAATGCAATGAAAAGGGCCCTTTAAATTAAAGGAAAACAGTTGTTTAACAATAGCCTCCTTCATGTGAGAGAGGGCAGCTGGCTGACAATCTATTAATCATTCTCTCTCTGGGCACTTAGAACCCACCCTTCCCCCTGAGCACTTGAAAGAATGCAAGTCATTATCACCTCCTCCATTAGTGCCTGGAAAGAGACTGATTGCCTCTGTGTGCATTAGGTCAGCAAGACTGTTTTTAAATTGCTGAGCAAAAGGACATTGTTTTTAAAATGGATTTGCTTTAGTGCGATTTTTGCCATTCACCTAAGTTCTGGGAACTGAATCCTCACAAATAATGAGACTCAATTTGTACATAAGGGAGAGAGTTCCAGGACCACTACCAAGAATGCCCTTTCTCTAGTTGCCATACCTGACACCTACCTCCAGTGCAGCACCAGAAGCAAGCCCCCCCCCCCCTGACCTGTTGATATGGAAGCAGGCGCTCCCTGAGATACTCTGGTCCCAAGCCTTTTAAGAAATCCATTTAAGAAGAATGCATCAGCTAATATTTATAATCATAAGTCTCTTATGTAACCTCATAACAATATTTCCAGCTGGCTTGAGAGGCGGCCAAGAGAGATCGTGCAGGTGGACCATGTTGGCAAGGGAAAGATGGTTCTTAGCCACTCTGACCTGGGGAGAAATTATTTCCATAACCCCAGTATTGTAATCGGTTTAGTCTGGTTCACACTCCAAGAGACTCTATGGTTGGAGTCTATGGTTGCCGCTTGGAGGCAGGCTGTGCAGCATGGCCTTTCCCAGTTTGAAGAGACACTTGGCCAACAGACTGAGGCAAAGAGGCAAAGAAGGAAGGCCCATAGCCAGGGAGACAGACCAGGGACAGACTGCACTTGCTCCCAGTGTGGAAGGGATTGTCACTCCTGAATTGGCCTTTTCAGCCACACTAGACGCTGTTCCAGAACCACCATTCAGAGCGCGATACCATAGTCTTTCGAGACTGAAGGTTGCCAACAGTCGGTTCACACATGAAAAAGCATCATCACTTGATTTCTCTACATCAAATTGCTGCACTCACGATAACTGGCTGCAGAATGGGTGAGCCGATTCCTGTGAACAGCCTCCTGTTTGAGGTGGTGTGGGTTGAAATGAAAGTTCTGTTCTGTGGGGATAGATCTGTGGCTGTGTGTTCATACATGCAAGCCTACATTGTGCATCGTCTGATGTGGTCATCAAGAGATCAGCATGCACTGTGGTAAGCTTTCCTTTGGCCCCTGGGTGGTCTCAAGGAACCACTGTCACCATCGTGCTAATTGTGAAAAGACCCCAGTAACCCAAATAGGCATATACTCTTGCTTGTTCTGATCCGACATGGACAGACTGCAAACAGGGAAATCGGTGAAGGGAATTTATGTTGGCAATCTGTGCTCCTGACCCTATCTAGCTTCTGCTTCATAGTTCCAACCAGTACACAAACACCTCTTACCAGATAGCTGAATTAATCTTGGGTCATACAACATAAAATTGTTCTTACCCTTTCTCAGACAGCTGATTAATCGCAGCAATATTTAACCATATCAGATCCCCATAATGATACAATTTGGGAGGAAATGCTGACACAAGAGTCTCCCTTTAGTTCTCCTCGATTTATGTTTACAGTGCATCAGGATGCATTATATTAGTTCCAGTGGAAAATATGACGGGGTCATGATGTTCACTGGAGTTTGAGAAATGCTCCTTTCCCACATTTCCTGTGGGGATTTTGGAGTGTGATGCAGCACTGAATGTTCCAGCATCTGTTTTATGCTGAAGACAGAAGGCATTGAGAGGGCATGAATGAATGGTTGTAGTTGGCTCAGTCCTATGAATGAGTTGATTAGCTGTTGAAATGTTAGTGTTGCCTTCCGACATCTAAATTAAAATACATCCTGTGCTACAACTGAATCTCTTTCTCCTTCCTCCTTTACAGCTAAATATGTATTGTGAAACAGCAACGTGCAATATGCGGGTAGACGGTGAGGCAGTGATGCCCCGCTGGGGTTCTTCTCAAAGCACCTTCACTGTTGTGAATACACAATACTCACAACCCACACGCTCTGAGCAACTGGAGTATGTGGGTTGCAAGTGTTTGCATGATCACAGTCGTGGTGGAAGAGGCACTTTTCAAAGAACTCAGGTGGGGCAGTTCTGCCTCACTTTCCCCTTCCACACCTCACATCGCTGTTGGAAAATACAGAGTTGCTGGAACATGAACCTAAAAAACAATTCAGAGAAGTTTTTGCAATGACCCAGAGCTGAACCCAAACCTAAAATCTGTTGGTTTACTTGCAACTAAATTGGAACCACACAATAGTAACAGGCTCAGAATATGAGGTTCTGAAATCTGGTACTCAAGGCCCTCACCAGATGTATTCTAGGGAAATTCCATCTATGAGTTTCAACCCACATGAGATTTATAACCACCCATTCACTTCAATCCCCTGAGGATTTTCACCTGAGGGTTTGCCATTGCAAGGCAGTGAACTTCCAGGTCCTGCCAACCCTCCCCACTCATCTCCTCTAAAAACTCAAAACTCACAGATATCAGATAACCACGTGAGCTTTCCAACTAGACCAGCGATTTTCCATCTTTTTCATCTCATGGCACTCTGACAAGGCACTAAAATGGTCAAGGCTCACCATCAGGTTTCTAATAATTGCCAAGGCACACCATGCTGCCACAGGACCTCACATCCCTATTGGCCCTACTAATAAATGACCTTCCCTCAAATTCCTGTGGCACACCTGTGGACCACTCGCAGCACATCAGTGTGCCACAGCATAGTGGATGAAAATGGCTGAACTGGACATTCAAAATCCACATGGAAAATTCCAAACTCACGGATTGAGAAGCGAAAAGGTTTCTTGGCTTATTCTGTGGGGGGCTTATTCTCAAGGATAAAAAATTGATAAGGAAATTCACATGGGATTTGCTTCTAAGCATGCCCTACATACATGGGAGATGCTGGCTTCTACATGGGTTTTTTGAATGCTTGTTATGGGCCTCAGTTTGACATTGTATCATTCATGTTTAATTTTCCTGCTTTTTAAAAATGTATTAAAAAATTTTTAAAATTTTTTTTTGCCTCCTTTTTGCTCCCACTGCCCAGAATGGCTCCGAAGGGTAGGGGCCCCTTGCATGCTGCGGTGAGGCTCCCTGCAAAACTTAGTGCCTTGCACCCCCTCTAGCTACACCACTGGTCTGTGGAAATGAACTGGACAGTTAAAAATTAGTGTTGAATCAGAATCATAACTGTAATTTTGTTCTTAGAATCCTTGTTTTTAAATACTTCAGGCACAGACCTGTCTTCTGTTGAAACTGTCAAGCACCACGCACTGATGTCACCGTATAAAGAATACATCTGTTGCAAAAATGCCTGGAATCAGGAGAGGACCGTCATCAGGTGGCATGAATTGTCAGTTTTACAGAACTCGAGTCTGAATTGGAGGTTCAATTTTTAAAAGTCAGTTTGAAGTTAAAGCTCTCAAGCAATAGATCCTTAATACAGGTTGAGTTCCCCATGCCCGTAATTCTGATATGTTATATTCCAAAATACGGAACTTTTTGAGTGCCAACATGACTTCTGTTTTTTTGTTTGTTTGTTTGTTTTACTTTTTGCCTAAAAAAACAAAATCACAAACTATGTTTCATGCACAAACCTTGTTTCATGCACAAAATTTTTTAGAAAATAGTTTATAAATTACCTTCAGGTTATGTGTATAAGGAGTATATGAGACATAAATGAATTTTGTGTTTAGACTTGGCCCTACCCCAACATCTCTCATTATGTATATGTGAGTATTCTGAAACGCAGAAAAATCCAAAACACTTCTGGTCCCAAGCTCCTTGGAAAAGGTATGCCCAACCTGTATTAGATTTCAGATATTTCCTACCACAGTTTTGTTCTGGAGTGTAAAAGGCAAAACTCCTCTGAAAGGCAGGATCCCCTTTTCTTGTTTCCCATGCTCTGTGCGTTCAAGACTTTACTTCAAGGTGAAAGTGACCTTGCCCTGTCTACTGGCCTTGATCATAAGGACATATTTCTGATAGCTCTGCTGAATTTGCAAGGAACTTTGTTCATACTTGTGCTTATTTTGCTGATTAGCAAGCACACGCTGTGTTCCTGTCTGTTTACGCCCACAAGGTTATTTTATAGGAGAAATGTAAACCACCTAACAATCCCACAAATACCAATGAAATGTGATCATAATGTCTTTGAGGTATTGAATTTGCCAGTCGAATCAGGAGAGAGGGAGAGATAGAGGTTACTGACTTCATTGTGTTATCAATTTGAGGCCAAAGTCTCAGCTGGGGAGGTTCATACTTCCCATTATGCTCAGCAACCACAGCTGCAGTTATCATGCATGTGAGTATCTAAGACCTTATTATGCCCCATTCATATAAAATTGGGTCCCCTCCCTTACCCTCTGTCTCGAATTAGTGCCACAAAAATGGGAGGGTCCCCAGCTCCATCTACAGAAGGTTGTAGACCAGTGGTTCCCAAAGTCCTCCTCAGGAGGAGGGAACCACTTAAGTATTCATGGGGGCAGGGTGATTGCAGCAACGTGACCCCCAGGATTGCGCTGCTGCTGGGAAAAGAGGGGAGTTCCTGGCTTGCTTGAAGCCAGCACGGGTGCGGGGAACCCGGTGGATGCCTCCACACGGCTCCCCAAGCCTCAAAAGTAATAAAAATAATGCAGTTATTATTCCATGGCATCCAATTGCAATTTTTATTATTTTCAAGGCTGGGGGGAGCCTTGCAGAGGCACCTGCAGAGCTCCCCACACCCTCTGGAGGCCAGCACTAGCTTTACGTAAGCCAAGAACTCTCCTCTTTCCCCACAAGCAGCAAGAACTTTAGGATCATGTTGCTGCAATACCCCCTGCCCCTGCTCCTTAAGGGGCCAGAGCTGAGTGCTTCCCTGGCTGGTGGGTTGCAACCCACCAATTTGGGAACCACTGCTATAGGCCTTTTTGTGTATCAGATGACATGATACTGCAGACATCCATTGACTGCGCAGTCCTATGAATATTTACTTGGAAGCAAGTCCTGTTGTTTTTAAAACGGTTTATTCCCAAGCACATGTGTCTAGGATTGCAGTCTTAGGCATGGGTGGTGCCAGGGCTTGGCCATAGGGTCAGCAGGGTGCAACCAAAGCACAGCCCTTGATCTTTAAATTGCCAAGCCTAAACCCTCAGTACTGGTGGCAGTAGTCGAGTTCAGTGTCCCATCAGGGGTCAGTGCTTTGCCTCAGGGACATCTGCAGCCTGGTGTCAGCATTTGTCTTAGGCTACCATCCCATGTTCTCTTGGGAGCAAGGCCTCTGGAACACACTACTCTAAAACACAGTAGGTTTTACTTTTGAGTAAAAATGCCTAGGGCTAGCCTTCAGTTCCGATTTTTGCAGAATAATTGCAAATGGAACAAATTCACCCATATCTAAAATAAAGCACTAGAGGTGATGTCCAGCATTGCCCTCATCAGAGTTTTGCCATTGTCCCATTCCCCCATGGCTCCAGGAGCACTACAAGAGGCAAATATTTGTCACAGCACCAGTCATTGCTCTTGTGCTGGGACAGATCCTGGATCATCAGCATCAGCACAAGAGGGTTTCTCCCCTTGCACCGGGATTTCCTGTGAGCAACATGGCTTATTTGGGATATCAAAAGCCTATCATTCTTTTTCTGGGCTGGGCTGGTGCACCTTCCTTATGAGGAAAGGCTACGGTGTTTGGGCCTCTTCAGCCTAGAAAAGACACACCTCAGGGGGGACATGATTGAGACATACAAAATTATGCAGAGGATGGACAGAGTGGATAGGGAGATGCTCTTTACACTCTCACATAACACCAGAACCAGGAGACATCCACTAAAATTGAGTGTTGGGAGAGTTAGAACAGACAAAAGAAGATATTTCTTTACTCAGCATGTGGTCGGTCTGTGGAACTTCTTGCCACAGGATGTGGTGACGGCATCTGGCCTGGATGCCTTTAAAACGGGATTGGACATGTTTCTGGAGGAAAAATCCATTACCGGTTACAAGCCATGATGTGTATGTGCAACCTCCTGATTTTAGAAATGGGCTATGTCAGAATGCCAGATGCAAGGGAGGGCACCAGGATGCAGGTCTCTTGCTGTCTTGTGTGCTCCCTGGGGCATTTGGTGGGCCACTGTGAGATACAGGAAGCTGGACTAGATGGGCCTATGCCTGATCCAGTGGGGCTGTCCTTATGTTCTTAAACTACAATTCCCAGGAAGCCTTGCAGGTTTCTTGTTGTCTGGTGCGCTCCCTGGGGCGTTTGGTGGGCCACTGTGAGATACAGGAATCTGGACTAGATGGGCCTACGGCCTGATCCAGTGGGGCTGTTCTTATGTTCTTATGTTCTCTTTAAAGGAGTTGTGTAGATAAGGAGTAGTGTAGGAGTTTTGTTAAATAAACAATGGTAGGGAATCCAAATGTGGTACACTGTCAGAAGAATAAGGCATGGTTAATGAAATAATTCCTATTAGTACAAGCCCTTTAAAAAAATGTTTCCAAAGTACAGACGGATAATATTTTTTAAAGCACTGATTAGCATTTTGCTCAAAATACTGGTTGTTGCGGTTGTTGCAAATACACAGGACTTTTACAGTGCAAGCCTATGCATGTCAGAAGCCCCACTGAATTTAATGAACTTACTTCTAGGCAACAGTGCATAGGCTTGCAGCTGTATTCATTAAGAAGTGGGTGGCAAATCTTAAAAGCAGAAAAATAATTCTTCTTGCAGACCGTGTGATCATTGAGTACTGACATTAAAATTTAAAGCACTAACCCAGCCATCATTGTATATTGTGCTTGCTCTTTGCTCTTGGAACAATATAGTCTGGAATACCTTCCTAGACTGTAATATAGCTGGCTGGTGGGTGAAGAAGTCAATTTGTACTCAAACCTGATGATTATATAGACCTGCTAGTCATGCAATTTGACTTCAATGCAGTGTCTCCCAAATACAGTTTATCTGTTTGCTCTGGAAAAAAAAAAATGTCAGAACCTTTTGTCTCATCTCGGATTTAGCCTGTGCCTACAAAGTTATATTGTTTGCTTATCTTTAACATCATTTGGTCACTTCCTAAAAAGTCTACATGTCCATTTATGCATTCCTTCTTCAAAATTTTGTAGAAAACCAGGTGCTATCTGAGCAGAATTTACAAAAGTCACTTGTAATGCATAGAGCACACCATTAACTGGTTTAAGTGTGGGTGGGCTTATAAAGTTAAATCCGTGCAGGATCACCTTAAATCAATATACAGTACAATTTAAATTATTTTACTGGGATTCTGATCTGCTTGTTTTCTCAAAAGCAGTTATCACAGAGTTCAAAAGAGCTTCCTTTCAATACGAGTGCATAGAACTGCCGCCTTACTCTCTGACGTTCCTGGAAGAGGATCAAAGCAGTAAGTTTCTCCAGGTGGCGGGATGCCCATGTCAAGCAGCCCCTCCCCTTTGGCTTCCAAGCCCAACCAGAAGGCAACAGCAAAGTGGAGGGGACGCCTCCATTTTGCTTTCACAACAGCTGCAACTGGCTTGGAAGCTGAGTGGGAGGGGCCACTTGAAACAGGTGTCCTGGAGCCTGAAGAAACTTACTGCATTGTTCTCCTCCAGGAATGCCAGTGGCCTTAGTTTCCTTTTTGCTGTAACTCCACAAGTTGAGTTAAACTTGGGGACACTTGTTCTGTACACCAGTCTGGTTGGGAGTTCTCCCATAGACTGAGTGCCCAATCCTATCCTACTTTCCAGTGCTGATGCAACCATGCCAATAGGGCATGCACTGTCTTTGGTGGGGAAGCAGTCACAGATACCTCCTCAAGGTAAGGGTACATTTGTACCCTTACTGAAGGGCTTTACCCTTGCGAGATGTAACGTCATTTCATCTGAGCAGTTATTTGGCGGATATAGCGGTATCCTAGTTGCAGACAGAGTTTGTCCATGCAGGCAGGGGAATATTGAAACACTCCCTCACATATTTTTACACTGTCCAACATATCAGGATCTTCTCATAAGTTACTTATCGCCAATCTTGGCCACATTCTTGGGTCGGAGTGACCAGAATAAAATTGCTTACATACTCAGTGGGGCAAATGAAGAGCTTTCTGGGTTGGTAGCTAAATATATAAATATGATAATCAAGAGATGTATCTCTATGATGATCACAAATGGTTGAGCCGATGTAGTAAGATCTGGTTGGTTACGGCTGGAGGTGGACTGTCTGATTCAAGCATCCCTCCCTCCAGTCTTTTGTTCTACACTGTTTGTATTTTAAATATGCCAATAAAGGTTTCTTGAACTTGAACTTGTACCCTTATCTTGAGGCTGCTCCCTGCATGGCAATGTAGTGGCACCAATGAGACTTCTGCTGTATCTAGTGGGGGAGTTTCGGCATGTTGAGGCCTCCTTGGCGTTAGGGAGCATTTGTTCCCTTGCCTTGTGGTAAGCCCCAGCAGCTGCAATGGGTCAACTTGGACCTGTGCCCAATCTATAGCTAGTGGAAGTCCATGTTAACCAATGAAGGTCCAGGAAGGGGGTTAAGATTTGGTGGGTGCCACTGCTGCCAAACCTGCTTCCTTCCTGGGAGTGAGTCACCCTCCTCCCTGGCCCGTCACTGCCCCATTCAGCCCACCCCTCTCCTGTCCTGCCCGCCACTGCCCTCTCCTACCCTATCCCACCTCTACTGCCAGCCTATCTTAGTCAGTAGATCTTCAGCCATCTGCTGGCACATGGCAGCCTGGAAGCATACAACATCAGTGGCGCCATCACTGATTTACGTGTGGTCGGTCTGTGGAACTCCTTGCCACAGGATGTGGTGCTGGTGTCTAGCCTAGACGCCTTTAAAAAGGGATTGGACAAGTTTCTGGAGGAAAAATCCATTATGGGGTACAAGCCATGATGTGTATGCGCAACCTCCTGATTTTAGAAATGGGTTAAGTCAGAATGCCAGATGTAGGGGAGGGCACCAGGATGAGGTCTCTTGTTATCTGGTGTGCTCCCTGGGGCATTTGGTGGGCTGCTGTGAGATACAGGAAGCTGGATACAGGAATACAGGAGGCTCTCTCCCTAACCAAGTGCCAGGTAAGGCACAAGAGTTTAGCATCTGGGCGAGTTCAGCAGCAGGGCGAGGAGGCCAGGGCCCCATACACTGCCCTTCCTCTTCCCTTGAGAAGAGGGCTGCTATCCAGTGTAAGGTTTCTAAAAGGACCCCTAAATAAAACAACAACAACAACAAAAAGCTATGCAGTCAGACAGCCAGCAGCAGGGTGGGGGCTATCCAGTGTTTTGCATCCAGTGCCACATGTATGACTATATGCCTCTGGGGCATAAGTCATGGGTGTGTCCTCGGTGCAAGGAGCTCCAGGCTCTCAGGGAACGCGTCCGCTCCCTTGAAGCCTTGGTGGCCGACCTGGAGAAGCGCAGGCAGCCAGAGGAGGACCGTGGGGAGACTTCCGGGGACGATCAGGCTTCGTCCCAACCTCAGGCGTGCAGCTCCTCGGCTGCCCGGGTGGGAAGTCTCGGGACTGGAGGACGTCATCCTGGAGAGGAGGGAAACAATCCCCTAGGGGGGATCCCTTCTCCAGGGGATGGGCCCGTATCCGAGCGCACTCGGGATACTCCTCGGCGGGAGGGGGGTCGGGGGCTTCTTGTAGTGGGGGATTCGATTATTAGAAACATAGAGAGGGGGGTTTGCGACGGATGTGAGGACCGCATGGTGCCTTGCCTGCCTGGTGCGAAGGTTGCGGACATCACTTCTCGTCTAGACAGGCTGGTAGACAGTGCTGGGGGAGAGGTAGCGGCTGTGGTGCATGTCGGCACCAACGACGTGGGCAAGTGTAGCTGGGAGGTCCTGGAGGCCAAATTTAGGCTTTTAGGCAGGAAGCTGAAAGCCAGGACCTCAAATGTAGCGTTCTCTGAAGTGCTACCTGTTCCACGCGCAGGGCCAGCTAGGCAGGCGGAGATCAGGGGTCTCAATGCGTGGATGAGACGGTGGTGTAGGGAGGAGGGGTTTAGATTCGTTAGGCACTGGGGAACGTTTTGGGACAAGCGGGGCCTGTACAAGAGGGACGGGCTCCATTTGAACCAGAATGGAACCAGACTGCTGGCGCATAACATTAAAAAGGTGGCAGAGCAGCTTTTAAACTGATCCCTGGGGGAAGGCCGACAGGAGCCGAGGGGCATCCGGTTCGGGACTCCTCATCCCTATGGGATGAGGATGGGGAGGTTAGAGAACAACAAGACAAAGGCAGGGTAGGAGAAGAAATTGGGAAAGGTAGGGAGATGGGATGTGATAGACAGTTTGGCACAATGAGAGGATGCAGGGACAAAGGAGCGAATAAGCAGCCCATCCTGGGGCATTCCGTGTATAAATGCTTTTATGCGAATGCCCGAAGTCTACGAGCAAAGGTGGGAGAACTGGAATGTCTGGTGACAAGGGAAAATATTGACATAGTGGGCATAACGGAAACCTGGTGGAATGCGGAGAATCAGTGGGATACCGCAATCCCGGGCTATAAACTCTACAGGAGGGACAGGCAGGGGCGTGTTGGAGGTGGGGTGGCCCTTTATGTTAAGGAAGGGATAGAATCCAGCAAAGTAGAGATTGAAGGTGGGTCCGACTCCACCGTAGAATCTCTGTGGGTTAAATTACCAGGCTTGAGCAGCGATGTAATACTGGGGGTGTGCTATCGTCCTCCAGACCAGAAATCTGATGGGGACCTTGAAATGAGGAAACAGATCAGGGAGGTGACAAGGAAGGACAGGGTTGTAATCATGGGGGACTTCAATTATCCTCATATTGACTGGGTCAATTTGTGTTCTGGTCACGATAAGGAAACCGGATTTCTTGACGTGCTAAATGACTGTGGCTTAGATCAGCTAGTCACGGAGCCCACCAGAGGACAGGTGACTCTGGATTTAATTTTGTGCGGTACGCAGGACCTGGTTAGAGATGTAAACGTTACTGAGCCATTGGGGAACAGTGATCATGCTGCGATCCATTTTGACCTGCACGTTGGGGGAAGAATACCAGGCAAATCTCTAACAAAAACCCTTGACTTCCGACGGGCGGACTTCCCTCAAATGAGGAGGCTGGTTAGAAGGAGGTTGAAAGGGAGGGTAAAAAGAGTCCAATCTCTCCAGAGTGCATGGAGGCTGCTTAAAACAACAGTAATAGAGGCCCAGCAGAGGTGTATACCGCAAAGAAAGAAGGGTTCCACTAAATCCAGGAGGGTGCCCGCATGGCTAACCAGCCAAGTTAGAGAGGCTGTGAAGGGCAAGGAAGCTTCCTTCCGTAAATGGAAGTCTTGCCCTAATGAAGAGAATAAAAAGGAACATAAACTGTGGCAAAAGAAATGTAAGAAGGTGATAGGGGAGGCCAAGCGAGACTATGAGGAACGCATGGCCAGCAACATTAAGGGGAATAATAAAAGCTTCTTCAAATATGTTAGAAGCAGGAAACCCGCCAGAGAAGCGGTTGGCCCTCTGGATGGTGAGGGAGGGAAAGGGGAGATAAAAGGAGACTTAGAGATGGCAGAGAAATTAAATGAGTTCTTTGCATCTGTCTTCACGGCAGAAGACCTCGGGCAGATACCGCTGCCCGAACGGCCCCTCCTAACTGAGGAGTTAAGTCAGATAGAGGTTAAAAGAGAAGATGTTTCAGACCTCATTGATAAATTAAAGATCAATAAGTCACCGGGCCCTGATGGCATCCACCCAAGGGTTATTAAGGAATTGAAGAATGAAGTTGCAGATCTCTTGACTAAGGTATGCAACTTGTCCCTCAAAACGGCCACGGTGCCAGAAGATTGGAGGATAGCAAATGTCACGCCTATTTTTAAAAAGGGAAAGAGGGGGGACCCGGGAAACTATAGGCCGGTCAGCCTAACATCTATACCGGGTAAGATGGTGGAATGCCTCATCAAAGATAGGATCTCAAAACACATAGACGAACAGGCCTTGCTGAGGGAGAGTCAGCATGGCTTCTGTAAGGGTAAGTCTTGCCTCACCAACCTTATAGAATTCTTTGAAAAGGTCAACAGGCATGTGGATGCGGGAGAACCCGTGGACATTATATATCTGGACTTTCAGAAGGCGTTTGACACGGTCCCTCACCAAAGGCTACTGAAAAAACTCCACAGTCAGGGAATTAGAGGACAGGTCCTCTCCTGGATTGAGAACTGGTTGGAGGCCAGGAGGCAGAGAGTGGGTGTCAATGGGCAATTTTCACAATGGAGAGAGGTGAAAAGCGGTGTGCCCCAAGGATCTGTCCTGGGACCGGTGCTTTTCAACCTCTTCATAAATGACCTGGAGACAGGGTTGAGCAGTGAAGTGGCTAAGTTTGCAGATGACACCAAACTTTTCCGAGTGGTAAAGACCAGAAGTGATTGTGAGGAGCTCCAGAAGGATCTCTCCAGACTGGCAGAATGGGCAGCAAAATGGCAGATGCGCTTCAATGTCAGTAAGTGTAAAGTCATGCACATTGGGGCAAAAAATCAAAACTTTAGATATAGGCTGATGGGTTCTGAGCTGTCTGTGACAGATCAGGAGAGAGATCTTGGGGTGGTGGTGGACAGGTCGATGAAAGTGTCGACCCAATGTGCGGCAGCAGTGAAGAAGGCCAATTCTATGCTTGGGATCATTAGGAAGGGTATTGAGAACAAAACGGTTAGTATTATAATGCCGTTGTACAAATCTATGGTAAGGCCACACCTGGAGTATTGTGTCCAGTTCTGGTCACCACATCTCAAAAAAGACATAGTGGAAATGGAAAAGGTGCAAAAGAGAGCGACTAAGATGATTACGGGGCTGGGGCACCTTCCTTATGAGGAAAGGCTACGGCGTTTGGGCCTCTTCAGCCTAGAAAAGAGACGCTTGAGGGGGGACATGATTGAGACATACAAAATTATGCAGGGGATGGACAGAGTGGATAGGGAGATGCTCTTTACACTCTCACATAATACCAGAACCAGGGGACATCCACTCAAATTGAGTGTTGGGCGGGTTAGGACAGACAAAAGAAAATATTTCTTTACTCAGCGCGTGGTCGGTCTGTGGAACTCCTTGCCACAGGATGTGGTGCTGGCGTCTAGCCTAGACGCCTTTAAAAGGGGATTGGACGAGTTTCTGGAGGAAAAATCCATTATGGGGTACAAGCCATGATGTGTATGCGCAACCTCCTGATTTTAGGAATGGGTTAAGTCAGAATGCCAGATGTAGGGGAGAGCACCAGGATGAGGTCTCTTGTAATCTGGTGTGCTCCCTGGGGCATTTGGTGGGCCGCTGTGAGATACAGGAAGCTGGACTAGATGGGCCTACGGCCTGATCCAGTGGGGCTGTTCTTATGTTCTTATGTTCTTATGTTCTTATGTTCTTATGACTAGATGGGCCTATGGCCTGATCCAGTGGGGCTGTTCTTATGTTCTTATTCCGCTGGTGTCCAGCCCGCATAGCAGTGGTTAGAAAGTCACATCTCATTTTATCAAAATTGTATACAAAGATATAAACAAATTGGGCAACTTGGCAGTTTCATAAATATTGCTCATCCTCCGATTACAAAATGGCTGGCCATGAATCTGACTCACGGCTTTTAGTGTTGCGCCAACTGGGTAAGACAGGTTGGTACTCTGCCTCCCAAAAGCCTGCAAGCCTCCCAAAAGCCTGAGGCCCTGCCAACTGTTTGTGCCTCAGAGATGCAGTTGGCTCCCAGCTCAAGAACTGCAGCTTGAATATCATAGGTATATTATGATGGTAGAATCTCCATAGAGAGGATATATCAGTGCAAAAAAGGTTGGAGTGTGATTTGGTTAGGTTAGGGCACAATCCTAACCAGGTCTACTCAGAAGTAAGTCCTATTTTGTTCAATTGGGCTTACTCTCAGAAAAGGATTAGGATTGCAGCCTAACTCATTTTCTGTCCAACCACTACCTTCCTTCTCTCACTGGAGCAAAAATTTGCTCTCTAAATTGTCCTTTGTGTGGATAGAGAGCAGCATAAATCCATCCCCAAAAGGCCACTTCCCAGACAACTGACTTTTGACTGCACTGATCTTTCTGCTCGCTACACCCATTCCTGCCTCAGTTCCCCTAGGTGCAGCATTTCAGTGCTGAGGTATTTGGTCGGCCTTTGGTATCTTCCATCATGTGCCTGATTCAATTCAGGATACCATCGTTCAGAAGTTTAGACAAGAAGGACAATCCTTTGTATAAGAAGCTGCCCTTGGGAGCAATTTTTCTGGGTCCCAGCAGGGCTACTTTCATTTCAGTCTTAGGCATTATTAAGGCCTTCCTAGTCATTTTACTGTTAAGATGAGCCATTTTTGATGAAGCCTTTATTTCCTAACAGAAAAGAGACCTGCCAAAGATGACCTGCCACTCACATCTCACTTTGGGGGGGGGGGGGGATAACTCTACAACACATGCATGCATCATTTACAAAGTGTGCTTTTTGATACAGAACCAGTTAATCAATTCAGGCAGTCCACATATGGGCCATCATTCCATGACAAGTGGGATTTAGGGTCGAACCTTGTGTAACTTGGAGTTCTGTGTCAGGAACTCCCAATGTAATTTGCTTCTTATGAAAGCTGACTTGGGGCCCTCAGTTTGGATCATGGCACTGGGAGAGTTGACCCTTTTCCCATCAATGCCCTGATCTAAATAGCCCCCAGCTGCTCTTAGCCACAACATGTTGGCAACCTTCAGTCTCGAAAGACTATGGTATCGCGCTCTGAATGGTGGTTCTGGAACAGCATCTAATGTGGCTGAAAAGGCCGATTCGGGAGTGACAAACCCTTCCAAACTGGGAGCAAGTGCAGTCTGTCCCTGGTCTGTCTCCCTGGCTATGGGCCTTCCTTCTTTTCCTCTTTGCCTCAGTCTGTTGGCCAAGTGTCTCTTCAAACTGGGAAAGGCCATGCTGCACAGCCTGCCTCCAAGCGGGCCGCTCAGAGGCCAGCGTTTCCCACCTGTTGAGGTCCACTCCTAAGGCCTTCAGATCCCTCTTGCAGATGTCCTTGTATCGCAGCTGTGGTCTACCTGTAGGGCGCTTTCCTTGCACGAGTTCTCCATAGAGGAGATCCTTTGGGATCCGGCCATCATCCATTCTCACGACATGACCGAGCCAACGCAGGCGTCTCTGTTTCAGCAGTGCATACATGCTAGGGATTCCAGCACGTTCCAGGACTGTGTTGTTTGGAACTTTGTCCTGCCAGGTGATGCCAAGAATGCGTCGGAGGCATGTGGAAAGCGTTCAGTTTCCTCTCCTGTTGTGAGTGAAGAGTCCATGACTCTTGGCCACAAAGGGATAAATTTATTGGCAAACTGCATGTTTTTCTCTCTCTCTCTCTGTAAGTGACTGGCATTGGGTGTGTGTGGGGGGGGGAATTGCATTAGAGGAATTGGTATTGAGCACTGTTTCTGAACCAGTGCTACAAGTACCACTGGTAGTACTTGACGTTGTGTCTGGTGTTACTCGCAAGAACCCCAGCAATTAGACCAGCAATGTGACACAATAAGCAGTGATAGAAGGCTCAGCTTGGCAGGCAGAGCTCCAATGTGCACTTTTTCCATGCTCAAAAAAGCCTTCCTGTCTGTCCTGAGCCTCTTTCTAGTGTTTGTAGTGTCATATCTGGCCTCCCAACCTAGAAGTAACTGGTGATGACATCATCACCAATTACTTCCATTGGTACTTCTAATAGGTGCACAATGCAAAGTAGTACAGTGGGGAACAAACATTGAGAAACACAGATATAGAGGCAAAAGGTTCACCCCCCCCCCTCCATGCCATGGCCCCAATCCAAATATTTCACTGTCTCTAACACACAGTGTTTTTTGAGAAATTAAAAACATGAGGAGTTTCATCACGGAACTTCTCATTTAGTCCTCAGGTTAAGTAGAATGGCAGCTGTTGTCTCATGCTGTACACATTGTGACCTGCACACACTGGCATCATTGCTGTGTCTTTCTCATTTGGGAACAGGATTCCTCATAGGTGGAAGGTTATAAGGGGACCTCGTCTAAGCGTTTAACCTCCTCTCTCTAATCTTCTTCCTGCCAGCTCTCACGCTCCTCCTGCCCAGTCAAGCAAGGCAACTCTGGCAACAAAAAAGAGATTTATAGAACATTATATATATGGAATGATGGGTTTTTATTTACCTTATAGATAAAAGAGAGCCAGGGCGAGCCTTTTAGAGCCTTTTAGAGAGCCTTTTAGAGACCCAGGGTGGTGTAGTGGTTTGGGAGGTGGACTTAGACCTGGAAGATCCAGGTTCAAATCCCCCCTCAGCCACAAAGCTTCCTGGGTGACCTTGGGCCAGTCACTTTCTCTCAGCCTCACCTACTTCATAGGGTTGTTGTGAGGACAAAAGGAGGGGAGCAGCTGTGTACACCACCCTGAGCTCTTTGGAGAAAGGGCGGTATAAAAATGTGAAAAATAAATAAATAAATAAAATTTTAAAGGTGGATTTGAGATGGCACTTTTCTTACAGTGCAGTTCTATTTAAGAGGAGTAGCAGGATTATTTCTCATGTCCTATCTTATGTATAATCAACAGGATTGGGCTATTTTAAGAACAGGAATAATTGTAGGTAAAATTAAAAATCTATGGAAGTTGGTCCTTCATGCAAAAGTGCTAGAATGTTGCAGACCAGAGGTGTAATGCTCTGCTTGGACACCTGGGGCAGTAATGACATGTGACATCTTGATGACACTTCTGGTTTCTTGCTGGACGAGGGAGAGCTTGCTGCAGCAGCTTGGAACACCCCTCCCCCCCATTCCTTCTCCTGTGGAGGCTCCCCTTTGAAGGAGAAGGAATGGGGGCATGAAGCCACCAGTGTCTCCTCTATAACTAGGGCAGAGCCTGAGGGGCAGTCATGCACACACCCCTTGGCATAGCTCCTGGGGCACACAGGCTCTGCCCTAGTTATACCTCTGCTCCAGGCTCCACCATCTGACCTACACATCTCTGCTCACTGAAGATTTCCCAAATTCGGGTGAGTTTTTCATGATTGCAATCACTCTTATGTTTCAGTTATCCTGAGAAAGGGTCGCTATAGGTTATCGCTCTTGTCTGTTTCACTCCACATCTCCTCACATGTCCTTCTGCTCCCCTTTGCCTTGGGAATCATGGGAATGGGAAGATTAAGAGAAGAGGCAACTGTGGTTGTGGATGGTGCAGCGCAGGGCCAGAAAAGTAAGGCGCAATGGCGGCACCAACAGAAATGATGTGCAGGCTCCTCTCTCACCAACCTACTATATTAGATTGCTGCCTTGCTGCACAATAGAGCCAAAAGAAGCAACTGTGGTGTCCAGTTCCCACTCCTACTTCCAGAATTTCTGGACCGTCTGCACACTTTGTGGGAGGGGGATCATTTCAGGTCAGCCATTTCAGGCCAACCCTACCAGTCTCAACTGTTAGTCTTTCCTTAATGGTTCCTACAATTGTTCTGTTGGTTTGATAGTTTCACACTACAAAGGAAAGGCAATTTTGCCAAGACCCAGAGCACCAGTATGGCTGCCTTCCAAGCTCTGTACCTTTTGGCATTGCACAATTTATTTTCTTTCATTAACTGCCTGCTAACTGCCTGCCTAAGGGATGGGATGGATTAAGAGGTCTAATGAAGAAGGATTACTTCCTATCTCATTTTTTAAAAATTTACTAAATCCCTAAGGAAAAAGAGATTATGGATTTGTCAGGTGCTGAGAACAGATTGCTTTAAAAAAAAATTGTAGCCCAAAGTGCTAATATTCAAATGGGCAGCCAGGATGCGTTTGATCTTATCTTTGCACCCAAAATGTATGCATTATTCAGATTCCATCTGCCTCCGGAATTGTGTCGCTTATCAAACTTGATTAAATGAATTTTATGCTAAAGATGTTGATTTTGCAACATCACAAAGCCCTCTTCAGAAACTCAAAGGTGCACACTTTTAGGGAACAGACATTGTCTGTATCTCTGACATTTCTGCAACCTTCCCACTACAGTTGGGTTTGACTGTCAATTCATGCTACAACATAAGAACATAAGAAGAGCCCCGCAGGATCAGGCCAAAGGCCCATCCATTCCAGCTTCCTGTATCTCACAGCAACCCACCAAATGCCCAGGGAGCACACCAGATGACAAGAAACCTGCATCCTGGTGCCCTCCCTTGCATCTGACTTAGCCCATTTCTAAAATGAGGAGATTGCACATACACATCATGGCTTGCAACCTGCAATGAAATTTGCCTCCAGAAATTTATCCGATCCCCTTTTAAAGGCATTCAGGCCAGATGCCATCACCACATTCTGTGGCAATGAATTCCACAGACCAACCACTTGCTGAGTGAAGAAATATTTTCTTTTGTCTGTCCTTACTATCCCAACACTCAATTTTACTGAATGTCCCCTGGTTCTGGTGTTATGTGAGAGTGTAAAGAGCATCTCTCTATCAACTCTATCCTTCCCATGCATAATTGGTAGCCTGTGATAGACTTTTCTTCTCGGAATGGAAGAATGGGGAAATATTTGTCATAGACTGGGAAGTATATTAGGCACAGTGAATTTACTATGCACTCTCCCCTTAAGCACAATACAATGCCAGGTTATAGCAGCACTAAAACAGTGTTTCTCTCATTCAGGAACGCTGAGTTTGGCCTCCCAAGCCAAATGCAGTCCACCAGCCAGTCCCCAGCAGCCTGCCATATCCTTGTTAGCCCCTTTCTCCATTTTTGCAATCCCAGGTAGCCAACAAACACCCAAGTTTTATTGAGCTACTATGGACTGTTCATGGCAGGTGACAGGTTGTTGGGGTTGAAGCTATTTCTGGACTTGTGCTTTTCTTCCCCCACAACATAACCATAATGCTGTTAAGCCATTTAGACCCTGTTAAAATCTCCAGAATTGTTTTCAGTAGCCACGCTGATTCTTGAAACTCCAGACCGATCCTGGAGGGTTTTTACCTGGCCTTCTCTAGTTTCTTAATGGGTAGAGCAGCTGAAGTTATAGCCACAAACACTGGAGTGCTATTGTAACTGTTTGTTGTCCTCTTGCAGACTTGCGGTCTCACTTTCCTATTGATAATTGCCTGTTTTCCTGGCCACAGTGTATGTGAGATGACTGGATTCAAAGCTGGCTGTTCCACTGTCCTCCCTTGGAGTTGTGCTGCTTTGTTGACCCTTGAATAATAGATTCAGGGACCACAATTTATGCTCCCAGTAAGTCACTGTTCTGATGTTGGGGGTCCAGTTTTTGCCTTTGGAATGGGATTTGTTAAAATGTTCCTGCAAGTGACTGCTGTTGTCATTCCTCAAAATGTGGTGACCACCTCTGCATCTCTAGTGTGGCTTATATCTTTAACAACATCTCAGTGTGGGCAGGAGGTCTGGTCTAGAGGGTTGAGCCTCCATTTGCCTGAAGATAACATCCAAAGGTCGCCAGTTCGAAACCACCGGCACCGTGCGACCTTGAAGCAGATGACAAGCTGAGCCGAGTTATACCATCTGCTCTGAGCGTGGGAGGATGGAGGCCAGAATGTGCGGCCAGATCAAGAAAGAAACATCTGATTGTTTTGGTTTCTTGAAAGATAGAACCTTTCAAATTGTAAAAATCCCTACGGGGATTTAAATTGCCTGCCCATGTAAACCACCTTGAATAAAGTCCGAGGAGAAATCTGAGGACATAGAAAGGCGGTATATAAATACCTGTATAGTATTGTATTATATGTTTATCAAGAAAAACAAGCACCCTTTTGACTTTCATTTCACTGGAGAGTAAGTGAACACAGCTGCCAGCAGTAGAACCTTCAGCTATGTGTGATAGTGTGAGAAATGGAGAGGGTTAGGCAGTGCTCTTTGGTATGAAAATTTAGGGGTGTTATTACAATCATGTTCCGGTGTTCATCTGTGAAGTGTTGCACAGTATGAATCTTTAATCTAGAGGCCTCTAGAACTGAACATGAAAGTAAAGTCACAGTCCTCTTCACATTTACTTGGAAGTAAGCTCTACTGAACATAGTAAGACTTATTTCTGAGTAAACATGAATTGGATTGCACTGCAAATGTATTAAAGTGGTTTGTAAAATGTTTTATTGCTATTATTATTATATCTGTCTTCTTAGGTACAAGAAGATGTTCCAATTTTCTTGGTTAATTAAGTAGTTTTAGGAGGGGGACTTTGGTTATGAGGGACAAGTTGAAGTTTTTGTTTTTTTTAATAGCATCTGTTTCTTATTTACAATGGAAAGGTAATGATGGCATTTCATGTTGTGGGAGCCACCCTCCTTAAAGGTCTTACTGACTTGATTCGGATCACAAAGCCACAGCTGCTCAATTAACCAACAAAAGCCTTGCTTTGCTGCCACAATTATGGGTACCAAAGCAATTCTGCCAGGGAAAGAGAGGCTGTTTTGGTCTGAAGTAAGAAGACCTCAATAACCTTGCCTTTGAATTCTCTCTAGAAGCATGAACCTACATAATCGAAGCTGAAGAAAATCTGAAATCCCCAAAATTGCTTTTCAGGGAATAAGATTATCACCGAGCAGTTACTTTGTATAGGTTTATGTTTTATGGAAGAAGACTGAAAACCTCCATCTGGGGGCTGCTTTATACAGCAGTTTATAGGAAACAGGAGTTCATGTTTGTCCTTTGTATGTCTCCCATCAGCACCATACTGGTATAGGTGAGATGCATATATGAAGTTCTTTAAAAAAGTAAGACCCCGTTGTGTGTGTACTATATATTTTCAATGTGTTTCGTTTTCGTATATTATGGTAGTCAATTAAGACAATCACCCACTCCAGAACTAAGGGGCCCTTGGCAAAATGACTTCTGTGGACTGTTGCCTACCTGGGTGGTGCCTCCTTGACTCCAAGGCCCATTGAGTTGGAGCTTACCTTGGCAGCCCCTTTGGGGAAGCCCCCATTTGCTGATAGGAGTGCCTTCTGTCAGTTGACCTATCCACAAATGGGAGTTCATTCAAAGAGTTCCTTATACCTTCACAGAAGTCTCTGTGGATGAACTCCCATTTGCAGATGGGATGTCCTAGGAGAACTGGCAGTGGCGAGAGACTTTTGACTGAGGTTAGGTGGATTAGTTGCAGGTGGGGGGAGGGTTCGGCGGTGGTAGAGCACACTGAATCCAAACTCCCTTTCCAGGCCTGGCCCACCTGCATGGATCATCTTGGACTTGCACCAGTGATATTGCTGGTATAGGTCTGAGTTGACCCATAGTCGTTGCTGGGGCTTTCCCCAAGGCAAGGGGACAAATGTCTGCTTAACCCAAGGAGGCCTCCAGCAGCCAAAATTCCCCCATGGGATGCAGATAAGTTTGTTTAATGTTTGTAACAAAAATCCTTAAGGCTTATAAATGCAGAAATATGTTTCAGAGCAGGATGGCAACCAATGCAAAAGTACCATAAAAACAAGGCAATGAAGCTCATATTTATGTGCATATTTCTAAGGGACTAGGGTTGGCTGGATCCCAAAGGACCCAAAGGAGAACTCATGCAAGGAAAGTGTCCTACAGGTAGACCACAGCTGCGATACAAGGACATCTGCAAGAGGGATCTGAAGGCCTTAGGAGTGGACCTCAACAAGTGGGAAACCCTGGCCTCTGAGCGGCCCGCTTGGAGGCAGGCTGTGCAGCATGGCCTCTTCCAGTTTGAAGAGACACTTGGCCAACAGTCTGAGGCTAAGAGGCAAAGAAGGAAGGCCCATAGCCAGGGAGACAGACCAGGGACAGACTGCACTTGCTCCCAGTGTGGAAGGGATTGTCACTCCCGAATCGGCCTTTTCAGCCACACTAGACGCTGTTCCAGAACCACCATTCAGAGCGCGATACCATAGTCTTTCGAGACTGAAGGCTGCCAACAGGGTTGGCCTTAGGAGCTGCGGGGTCTCCTCTACTAATTTTTTTTTAGCTCTTAACTTGAATGGAGCCAGATCAAGAAAAAAAAAATCTGTTACTTCTGTGCAGGTGGATAGGACTCCTGTACCTTTAGTGGTTGTGCAGAATAGGCATCTGGAAGGTTAGCTGGAAGGAGGGAGGGAGCGTTCGCCCAGCCTGCAGTGCTCTCCAACTCTCACCCATTGCCACCCCCTCCTTAGCCCCCTCCGCTCCAAAGCAAGATGGGGAGAGGATGATGCCAGGAACTGCAAGGGTGGGGAAAGAGCGGTGTGAGCATGCAGAAGGGCAGCACGGGGCCCCATTGGGCAAAATTTGCCCCAATTGCTTAAAAGCCAGCCCCTGCACATGCCCAATCTCATCTGATCTTGGAAGCTAAGCAGGGTCAGGCCTGGTTAGTACTTGGATGGGATACCGTCTGGGAATACTGGGTGCTGTAGGCTTATACCATAGTCTTTCGAGACTGAAGGTTGCCAATCAGCCCTGTAAGGGAAAGATCACATGTTCAAGTAAACTGAATGGTACAGATGCATACTAGAGTTCCAGCAAAAGCCTAGAATGGATTTCTTATCATAGTTTGGAAAATGTCTTGTCTCATACTTGTCTCTAGCATATTTAGCTAGAGGTACGACTGCATCATCTGAAATGGTTCTGGGTACAACAATTCCAAATAGAGCAATGGTCTGGAAGATGTCAGAAATCCAAGCATGAATGCAGTTTTCAAAAGCCAGGACACCATCTCAGCCTGATACTTCTCAGCCAAGCCCAAGCAAATGTGCATGTGTTTAAATGAGGGCTTAAGGAGAATGCATGCTTGAACAGCCCAGGATATATGCCTTTGAAAGAGTCTGTCCAAGATGCCCTATGTTTGAATCCCTATGTAGATTTTGTTTTATGTCAGTCAACGAAAACACAACAGCCACTGAACAAGGACTACTTGCAAAGCCTTTATTTGAGAGGTGGGATTTGCCAGCCTTCGTTCAGTACCTGGAAGCCATTGTACCTCAGATGGTAACCTTCAGCCATGAATTGGCTAAACCACAACACAATTTTTCTGCAGAAGAAGAATCACATGGTCATAAAAGTTCCATAATATAAACAAGGGGGGCCAGGCTCCAAATCCTATTTGGACAGATTAATCACTTGATTATGGAGCAGAAGACCTTGCCTGGGCTTTGTGCCACAGGAGATTAATATACAACTCACACTGTTTTCCCTCTGGATAATGTTACTTTCTTATACATCTGCAATTTTTTCCCATATTGTACGGATGGATGAAAGCTTGCTCCCTTGGCAAACAAAACCATTTTGCTCCAAAGCCCGCAATTATATTTCCCTCAAGCCTGGTGGCATTTATTGACTATTCCAAAAGTGAATTTTGCCTTCATGAGCCCTTCCAATCCATATTGGACTCTCATATTATGCTTCATACTGTGATTTCTGCCAAGTTATGGGCTTCTTTCAGTTCTTTGGGCTAAGACAATTCATCATGGTGCAAAAATAGCGTGTGCTGCCATCGCTAAAGCAACACTTGAGACTTGGTAAGTCCAGGAGAACCCTCCAGCTCTGTATTTTCTATGTAAAAATAATTCTAGAATATGCAGGCCAGAACTGTGCCAAGGGGTCAGTGATGGATCACATACTTTGGATGCAGAAGGTCTCAAATTCATTCTTTGCCTGCCTCCATTCATACAGAGCTGCATTATACAAGCCAGACAGAGGACCTTTAGTCCATTATCTACTCTTGTTGGACTGCAGCTCTCGTCCACTGGTGCTGCTAGGGCTTGAACCAGGAATCTTTTGCACACAATGTGTGGACAAATTCTATGGGTCTTTCAGACTGATTCAGATATGGCAAATAAATATAGGGTGCAATCCTAACCCCTTATGTCAGTGCTTTCCAGCACTGACATAAGGGCAATGTAGCTCTTAGGTAAGGGAACAAACATTCCCTTACTTTGAGGAGGCCTCCACATATCCCATTGGCACAGCATAAGGATTGCACTCATAGCCCAATCCTAACCTGTCCTGGAACAGGCAGGCCAGTGGGATTGCCCCCCCCCAATCCAAGGAAGGGTTGGGGCTGAAATCGGCATAGTCGGGGCAAGGAGAATCGCTTCCCCTTACCATATGTCATGCTGCAGCAGCCCCAATGGGGCTACTTGGATCTGTACCACCTAAAGAAGTGATGCAGATCTGAGCAGCCCAGAGCTGCCCCAGGCTTCCTGGGAACAGGGTTAGAATCCAGCATAAGTGCTGGATCCTGGCCTCGTCCCCCACTTACCTCCCACCTGCCCATGGGCCCACCCACCACCCACCTTCCTCCTGCCCCAAAATATCTGTGTGCTGGTCTCTTATGTCTTGGGCCAGGGCCAGGGACTTGTGTTGGCTCAGGGCGCTGTTGGGATTGTGACTTAGAGCTGGGACTGCACCATGGAAAAAATAGTTCCCATGCTGCTAGAAGTGGATGGGTGAAGTGTTGCCTAAGACAGGAGCAAATTTCTATATGTCTAAAAAAACAGACCTGACTCAGACAAGCGATTGCAAGACACCCTAGATTGTGACAAGTGTTCATGTGCACGTTTTTCTGGAGTTTGGGGAGATTGCCGGTGGCAAAGGAGCACCTGCCAGTTATTGGAAATGAGTAACACGCACTGCATTTAAAATGACCCACTTGATCTAATTATAGAACTGGTAGCTGTGTTATAATGGATGTTTTCAAGTGAAGGTGGAACCACTGGGCTGTGAGAATAAGGGGGGAAAATGAAATAGGTTTACATATTTTCTGGCTATGGAGGAAGCTGTGTCTTACATTAGCAGTCAGCAGAAAGTGTCAAGGTCACGGATAACATGGGGATGTTTCAAGGCAGACTCTGATTACCAGATACCCTCCAAATGTTGTACATCTGTCCTCTTGTCAGCCTATCCTTTTTGGCAACCTGCATGCTTTTGTACATTATTCATGTATTTCTTTTTGGTGTGTTCTCTCTTTCCTTCTCGTTTTGCAGCTTTCAAGAACATGAAAGTCAAATGCCAGAGAAAGAGAACTCAGAATGCCCTTCTTTTCTTTTCTGTTTTGAAGAAGGAAGAGATCTTCCTAAAACACTTATTACAATTACAATCTTATGACAGTCACATATAGATATTTAGGACATATCTGAGGGTGGAAGGGCCGTACCTTGGAATCAAACTAGGAGCGCAATCCAGATGCTATCTTGGACTAGAGCAAGTCCCTTGCACTGGCCCAGAGGTATCGCAAAAGTGCTGAAGGCCGAATCCAGTGCCGTTGTGCGGGCAGACTGGTGAGTTCACGCTGGCCAAGTCAAGCCAATGTGGGAGTCTGGGAAGGGCGGAACAGGGATGTTCTGGAGCAGGGGGAGGGCTGGTGGTCTGGTGGTCTGGTGGGAGGGCTGGGTCCAGGAGGGGGGTGGAGCCAACCCTCCCCAGGCAGCCCAGCCTTACACCAGGACTCTCATACCTTCACCACCACTTTAGGTGGCACAGACCTAAGTAGTTCCATAGGGGCAGTTCCATAGGGGCAGCCGTAGGGCAACATGGGGTAAGGGAAATTACTCCGAGTTGCACTGCAAACTGACCCAGCGTTGCTCTAGATGCAGCACATGCCTGCCTGCTCCAGGGCATGTTAGGAGCTGCCCGTTTTACTTTAAGTGTATAAACATTACTCATATGTTTTCTGTAAATTCTATAAGTTCTGTAAGTTGTAAGTTCTGTAAACTGCAGGAAGAACAGGGTTCCGAAATGGATTGGGTCCATAGTGGAGGAAAAGGGGATTTAGCCATCTGCCCCACCACAATCCTAATCCAAATTGGGTATTTTATTGGGGAAAAAAGCTTCAAATGGCATCAGTGGGAGTTTTGTGTTTTTTTTCATCAGAGCAGATAGCTTGTTGGAGAAGCCATGATCCAAATAGGCTTCTTAAATCCCTTCTCCTCATAACATGTTTCTGTTTATGGCTTCCTCACACTGTATATTTTTAGGTGAACAATTGTATTGTTTAGGTCAGGGGTGCTCAATAGGTGGATCGCGATCTACCGGTAGATCGTGAGGCAAAATGAGTAGATCACGGAGTGCTGACCCCCCCCTTCAGGTGCCTCTGGGAGGAAACGCCGGGAGTAAGCCCCATTGTACTCAATGGGGCTTACTCCCAGGTAAGTGTGGCTAGGATTGCAGCCTCACAGCCTAATCCTAGGCATGTCTACTCAGGAGTAAGTCCTGTTATACTCAGTGGGGCTCAAGGTACACCAACATACATTGTACACATAAATGTTATATGTTATGATGGCGCGAACATTGTAAAAAAAACTCTGGTAGATTTCCGGGCCTTGCTGGGTTTCAAAGTAACTCTCGAGCCAAAAAAGTGTGAGCACCCCTGGTTTAGGTCAACAACCAAGCTGCTGTACTTGTGCACTTGAAAGTGTAAGATCTGAGGGCATCAAACATGTGTTTGCTAACACATTTACCAGGAAGCAGGAACTGGCTGCTATTTCCTATAGAATGTATACTTGGTTGCCAAACAAGATTTATCCTAAGTGTGCAACAGCATTCAATAAGGCCCCAGTAATGATAGTGAATTCCTCTCTTTGATTGATTTGATTTACTTCTTCCACAGATCTCAGGGCAGAATATATGGTTCTTCCCACATGGTTTTAGCCATACAACAATCCACACAGTAGGTTAGGTAGACATACTGGCCCAGAATCATGCAATGAGCTTCACTGCTTAATGGGGATTTGAACCTCAGTCCTAGTTCAGCACTCTTATCGCAGTGACCTGCCTGTTTAATATTTCATAGCAAGGCTTCTGTAGATAAGTGTGAACAATTTCAGTTTAGGAATCATCTGGGATTGGGCCTGGGGCAAGATACCTGGTTGGCTCCGCCTTCCTAAATGCTTTGGTAATAGAAGTACACTGAAAGTGGATTAAAGCAGTAGTGGAAGCGCATCCCTGGATAGGCTGAGATTTCCAGGCCCCTTGGAAACCCAGACTCTGGGGGATTTTGTCCCCCTGATCCGCCTAATCAGCCCTGTCTGTAATCAAAGCATCTGCTTGTATATGTGGTCCAATCCAGTCTCCTTTATCTTATCTCTCATGTGGCTATTGACATACCTTTGCCACCACCATGATACCTTGGACCACCACCAGTATTGATGTTCACCTATGCATGAATCCCTACAGCCTCTCACACCAGCTATTCCAGTTACTGGAGGCAAGAAGTGACTATTCTTTTCTTTACGAACTCACACAAGAAATAAAACATGCAACTTACTACTTTACTTGAAAACAAAACGTATTTGCATGATTTTTATGATTTATTTTGGATTGAGAGTTCACGCCTTTTTAAAAAATGCAGAGCTTGTCTTTTTCTAATGAGTGGCTACAAGCATTCTATGGAGAGTGGGTTGAGAACAGAGTGGAGAACAATCAGGGGACATGTGAAAACAAGGCTTTGGTCAATTACTCGAGCTATCTGACATTATCACACTGGGCTTTGACTGTCCTGAAATAGTGATGCATGCTGGCAGCCTGATATTGTTTATATGCTCTAAGCTGGGTAATATGGCTTTTAAAATATAGAGTGGATAAACCGATTTGCTCTAAGTATGTCTGGCTCTGTTGTATTATATTATGCACATATGTGCTTCTCAAAACGTAATCCCAAATGGTTTAGCATCCCAATTCCAGGATTTGCTGTGGCAGCAAGTAAATCTTTAGGAGGGGACCATACTAACTATCATATCTACAGTGTCTGAAATTGTGCCTCACCACTGCTACTGTTAGAACAGGGGAGGGGCTCAGCTCACATTTCCATCCTGGTCCATCAGCTCAGGACCTGACCCAGAGGTAGCCTCTGAGGGTGTCTCACACACACACACACACACACACACACACACACACACACACACACACACACACACGAGGTTACTTCCTGATCAGGACTGTAGAATGCACAGAGGTTAACCCTTCATATTGTTTTCCCCCTGAAATATCACCCCATGCTGCTATTTGTACCCAAAGTAGCTGTTTGTAACAAATAATTGTTTTAAGGGCAAGTACCAGAATGGGGGGTGGCAATTTTTGAGGAGGAAAAAGAGATGGTCTCAATCAGGATCAGGGGATCAGGATCAGCTAGTCTCTGATCAGGATCAGGGGCATGTTTGCAAGCCTTACCATGGGCACAGCTTCAGAGCTAGCCCAGTGCAAGCCCACGCTGGGCCAGCTCTGGCACTGGGCCCACAGTCCGCCGCCTGGCGCTCCATGTGAACACTGGGCAATGGAGAGGTAAGACAGGGTGGGGGGAGGAGGCATTTCGGGGCTGGTAGAGAGTGGGGGAAGGCATGGCAGGGAAGGGAGGGGGCGGGACCAGCAGAGCTCAGCTCCACCAGATCTGGAGCCCTGTGTCAGGCCGCACGGCCCAACATGGGAATCCTTGATTCTGCGCCAGCTAAAGAACCACCGCAGAATCAAGTAGCCCCATTGAAGGGCTACTTCCCTGCGTTACCTCATTGAGTTCATCTGCTTTACACTTTCATATTACTGTAATGAGATTTTTTTAAAAATCAGCGCTTTATCTCAATTACTAGTGGTTTATTTTTGATGACTAAATTTGTGAGCTGTGTGAGAACAAAGTTATGCACACGCAAGACAAGAGCGTGCTTCTTTTCCTCTCTTCACAAACTGCAAGTCTCTCTGGCTTCATTTACACTATCTGTCAAAAGTATAAAAATGGCTCTTTTTGTTTCTCTACTGTCAGATTTTTTTTTTCCTTCAGAAAAGGCATTTCTTTTTGAAAGGCAGGTGCATAAATTATGGCAAAAAATGAAGTCAGGGAGTCTGAAATCGGCTGATGGATTATGGAGACTGGAAAGTATGAGTCATAAGATGGTTTCTTCATTTAGACTTGGCTAATACAGCATCAGGCAGCTCTTGGAAAAGTACTCTGGAGGGGATGCTTGCACTTTCTCTCACTTGATAGAAAATGCAGCATTTCAACACATGTAACCCTTGTCAGAATTTCAGAGAGGGTGACATTTTCTAATCTCTAAAAAATCCATGCAGTGTTTTCTATTCTCAGGGTGGATTTTTAGCTAGTAGTGTTGTAAGGAGACACAGCTCCACCAGATGAAACCACATCCTTTGGAATGGGGAAAGAATTCCCACTCCTACAGGCCAGGGTTAGCAGTTAGAAGGAGGTAGCCATGTTAGAGATCTTGCTCTTTCTCCCAGTTGGAAAGAAGAACAGAATCCAACATAATGGGTTCTGGATTCCCTCTGGGGACATGACCCCAAAGGTCAGTATTAATCACTGGCAACCTCCAATCATGCAAAGCTTGAAGCGGGGGAGGGGGTGCGGGAGCGGTGGCAACATCTTGCATCTGTCTGTGCCTTTGGGAGTGGGCAGGCCTGGACTTTAATTTTTGCTTTCCCAACAGATTGTACACATTCAAAATTTTGATTGCAAGTTCGTATGGTTTGCAAATTATTTTTCTGGGAGAGAAGGAGAGGAAAAAATCTTATCCATTCTCTTTGTGAAATTTTCTTGCAGTTTTGAAATCCAGCTCTGTTGAGTTGTGACAGCCACCCATTAGCATGACTGGAGGCTGCCGGTGATTAATCCTGACCTCTGGATCATGTCCTAGGAGGGAATCCAGAACCCATTATGTTGGATTCTGTTCTTCTTTCCAACTGGGAGAAAGAGCAAGATCTCCAAGTACATGGCTAGCTGCAAACCCTGGTCCCTAGGAGTGGAAATTCTCTCTCCATTCCAGGGGATGTGGTTTCGGGCTGGCTCTGGTGGAGCTGTGCCTCCTTACACCATTACTAGCTAAAATCTGCCCTGCGAATAGAAACGCTATATGGACGACTTGAGTCAAAGGGGCAGAGACTCGGGACTCAACTTGAGACTCAATGCTGTGACTTTGGCATGTCCCTGGTGAATATGTTCATACACATATATATATATATATAGGTACACACACATACATATGTACATATACTCATGCATGCACAGAGATACAGAGAAAAAGACTGACACAGGAATGTCAGCAGGAAGTGAAAATGGCCTACAGTGCAAACCTATTTATGTCTACTCAGAACTAACTCCCATTGACTTCAATGGGACTTTCTTCAGGTAAATGTATATAGGACTGCAGCCCTCGTCTTGTGACAAGTTGAAAAAGTACTGAAGATAATCCTGGTATACTTCTGTGTGTTGGCAACCTTCAGTCTCGCAAGACTATGGTATCGCGCTCTGGATGGTGGTTCTGGCACAGCGTCTAATGTGACTGAAAAGGCCGATTCGGGAGTGACAGTCCCTTCCACACGTTCAGTTTGCGTTCAGAATGCGTTCAGTTTCCTCTCCTGTTGTGAGCGAAGAGTCCATGACTTGCTGCAGTACAGAAGTGTACTCAGGATGCAAGCTCTGTAGACCTGGATCTTGGTATGTTCTGTCAGCTTCTTGTTGGACCAGACTCTCTTTGTGAGTCTGGAAAACGTGGTAGCTGCTTTACCGATGCGTTTGTTTAGCTCGGTATCGAGAGAAAGAGTGTCGGAGATTGTTGAGCCAAGGTACACAAAGTCACGGACAACCTCCAGTTCATGCGCAGCGATTGTAATGCAGGGAGGTGAGTCCACATTCTGAACCATGACCTGTGTTTTCTTAAGGCTGATCGTCAGTCCAAAATCTTGGCAGGCCTTGCTAAAACGATCCATGAGCTGCTGGAGATCTTTGGCAGAGTGGGTAGTGACAGCTGCATCGTCGGCAAAGAGGAAGTCACGCAGACATTTCAGCTGAACTTTGGACTCCTTTTTACACCTCCATACTTTTACACCTTTTATACCTTTTACACCTTTTACACCTCCATACTTCTGTATATTAAAAGTATTGTGTACTTTTAAGCTTGTCACAAATTGTCATTTTCATTTTGTGCCAGCTGATAGTAGGTGTTATTCTTTCTCTTTAGCCCTCTGCATGTGTACAAACATGCATCTGCCTACTGAAGATTTCAGGTCATGCATCTAAGATGGACTGTAGTCTTCAAAAGCTTGTACTGAAATAAGTTGGTTGGTCTTTAAGTGCTCCAAGACTCTGTGTTTTTGCTGCTACAGACCAACGTGGCTCGCTCTGAAGAGAGATTTAAAACAAAATGAAACTGTAGTGACACTTCTGATTCCAAATTGGCTTTATACAGGGTCATTACAAGTCCAGCCTTTTTATACACGGATTTTTTATACACGGATTTGACTCAACACGAATGGCCCCTGCAAATGAGAAGGAGTGTGCTGATCCCTGGAGAAGGGGAAAAATGCACCCCTTTAAAAATCAGTTTCAAAAACTGAACAGTCCTTTAACAACAGCCTCCTTAATGAGAGAGAGAGAGAGAGAGAGAGAGAGAGAGAGAGAGAGAGAGAGAGGGCAGCTGGCTAACAATCAATTCTTCTCTCTCCAGCGGACTCCTCCCTTCCCCCTGAGCACTTGAAATAAAGGTGATCACTTTGCATTGGTGAAGGGAGGGTCTTTCTTTCTAAGTGCTTGGAGGAGGACTGATTGATGAATTGTCTTCTTAATGACTTATTTTACATCACAAAGGTCAGCAAGGTTTTTTTAAAATCACCAGAACAAAGGAACTTTGTTTTTTAAATTGATTTGCTATTTCATTTTTTGTCATCCACTTGAGTGCCTGCAAAGGAATAATGAGGCTCAACCTGTACATTCATAGAAAGGTGCACTCTTGTATAACAGAAGGAAAGCCTCTTTGACGCCCACACACACACTTCTTATACACAGATGGAAGTAGGGGAATGGGGTTCTGTGTAACTGAGGAATTTCCTTAATGAAATCTTTGCCTGCAGTTCTTTGCTTTGGAAAGTTGACATTGGGGCGGATTTCATCCTGAAGCATGTTCTGATCATACCGCATGGAAATCGCTTTGATAATTCAGCTCTCCTTTTGGTGCTGGATGAGGGAACGGGTCTCCTGGCAGTGAGATGAATACAGAAGTTTGACTCAATGCTATTTTTTCCAGCAATTCTGTATTGACTCTGTTCCTAATACAGGTATTTAAAAGATAGCTTGAAGCATTTAAAAACAGACATCTGTGGGAATTACCTGTATATTTCTACTATGGATGCCAAAATCCCAATTTTTTTTGTAAAATGTAACCCTGAAAAACGCTGATTTGTTTGGACTAGACTTGCATATTGATATGGCTCAGAAGTCTAGTGACAACCTTTCAAGTGTTGCTTGGTAAGATTCAGGCATTTGATTAGATTTCTGAGGTTAGAGGCAGAGGCTTCTGGTTGGCCACCATGTGAATAAAGATGCTGGACTAGATTATCCTTTGGTCTAACCAAGTAGAACCCTTCCTATCTTTATTGGCACTGCAGAAGTATTGATGATTGCTTATGAAAACTCTGTTCTGATGGCCGTTTTCAGGTATGAAGCACAGAAGTAACAACCTCCAGATACAATGCAGATACACCATTACCACACAAGCCGTCCAGGGGACATCTTCCTGCCATAGAAGGGCATGCATGCACTGCTCTTAGCATTAACAGCCACCCCTGGGAGGTCAAATGTTGTGGGAGCTACAAAATAACAATGAATTCCAAGATAAATGGAAATGGTCGTTGCACAAATAAGTTGGAGATTCACTTTGCAAGGGGATACAAATCTCCAATCTTTGAATAAGCTGGATCTAGAAGATACCACAGCACATTGGATTCTTTAATGTGTTTGCTTATGGAGATCTGTATTCCACAGACTTCCTTTGTACAAAGTAGAGGTGCCCTGAGACACAGCTTCAAGTAATCACTAATAAGAGCAAGCCTCAGGTGGCCTTATTCACCCACTGGCAAACTTTGAATAGCGTTCCTTTCTTTTTACACTGGAAAGGCTGCAGCTAGGTGCCTTCCATCACTGTATGGATGATGCCTGTAGCAATTTGCTGAGGGTGGTGTGACTCGGAGGGCCACCTGATGCCATCTTGAGTTTGCTACCTTTGCACAACAATAACAACAACAAAACACCCAAACCCTTTCCATGCTCTTCGTGCACTGCTGTGAAACCGTGCAGAACTTCTAGTGTCATTTATAGGGATAGCATGAACTTTTGTGCTGAGGGCAAGTGAGTAAGATAAGTGAGTACAATACTGCAAAAATGTTCTTGAATGAGTACTAAAAAGATCATCAAAAAGAAGGTACTCTCTCCAGTATTCAGAGTACATAAAACAATAAAAGGGGGGGGAACAACCCAGACAACAAACAGGATGCTTGCTAACAGACAGGAGCCAGGATGGTGTAGAGCAGGGGAGTCAAAACATTTTAGCAGGAGGGCCACCTCATCTCTCTGACACTGTGTTGGGGGCCGGGGAAAAAAAGAATTTACATTTAAAATTTGAATAAATTTGCATAAATTTACATTTAAAATTTGAATAAATTTGCATAAATGAATATATTTGATATGGAACTTATATGAATGAATGAAGGTCTTGCAGTAGCTCAAGGCCTATAAAAGACCTTGCACAAAGCAAGGCCAGCCTTTTCTTTGCTGTCACTGCTGGATCACAGATGTGAAACAGCAAGTAGTGGAGGGAGCCCTCGTCCCACAGCTAAAGTGAGAGTCGAACAGTCGTCCTCACAGTAAGAGCAGTTGCATCGGGCCAGCATGGGCTCCAGCAAGTCTCTGGAGGGCCAGAGGCTCATTGGAGACTGGGACCTCTCCATGGGCCGGATAGGGAGCCCCCGAGGGCCACAAGTGGCCCCCGGGCCGGGATTTGGGCACCCCTGGTGTAGAGGTTTGGGAGTTGGATTTAAGACCTGGAAGGTAGAGGTCCAAATCCTCACTCAGCCATGAAGCTTCCTGGGTGACCTTGGGCTAGTCACATCTACCTCAGAGGGTTGTCATGAGGACCAAAGGAGAAGAGAAACTATGTACATCACCCTGAGTTCCTTGGACGAAAGGTGGTATAGAAATGTGAAAAACAACAATATTCTGAAAAGATTCTGTTCTTAGAAAACAGTGGGTTGTTTTGGCTCAGATCAAGCATCTTCTTACATCTCTTTGGACCCCACAACACTTTTAATATATTTTGTTGTTGGCAACCTTCAGTCTCGAAAGACTATGGTATCGCGCTCTGAAAGGTGGTTCTGGAACAGCGTCTAGTGTGGCTGAAAAGGCCGATTCGGGAGTGACAGTCCCTTCCACACCAGGAGCAAGTGCAGTCTGTCCCTGGTCTGTCTCCCTGGCTATGGGCCTTTCTTCCTTCTTTGCCTCTTTGCCTCAGTCTGTTGGCCAAGTGTCTCTTCAAACTGGGAAAGGCCATGCTGCACAACCTGCCTCCAAGCGGGCCGCTCAGAAGCCAGGGTTTCCCACCTGTTGAGGTCCACTCCTAAGGCCTTCAGATCCCTCTTGCAGATGTCCTTGTATCGCAGCTGTGGTCTACCTGTAGGGCGCTTTCCTTGCAAGAGTTCACCATAGAGGAGATCCTTTGGGATCCGGCCATCATCCATTCTCACAACATGACCGAGCCAGCGCAGGCGTCTCTGTTTCAGCAGTGCATACATGCTAGGGATTCCAGCTCGTTCCAGGACTGTGTTGTTTGGAACTTTGTCCTGCCAGGTGATGCCAAGGATGCATCGGAGGCAGCACATGTGGAAAGCACTCAGTTTCCTCTCCTGTTGTGAGCGAAGAGTCCATGACTCGCTGCAGTACAGAAGTGTACTCAGGACGCAAGCTCTGTAGACCTGGATCTTGGTATGTTCCGTCAGCTTCTTGTTGGACCAGACTCTCTTTAATATATTATACAATAAATAAAAGGCCATTTGTGGAAGTCAACCCATGTTGTGAACTGTTTATCAGTGAGAAAAGCTGTCTCTCTTTGTCTTTCTTCAGACAATTCTTGTACTGCTTGCATAAGTATGAGAACAAAGAAAGAGAGAAAGAGGGGAGGGAAGGAGGAAGAGGGATGGAAATCATAAACAAATCATAATGGTGTCTGTAATCGGTTAAAATATTTGACCTTAGTCAACCTGGGAATTACCCTGAGTGACCAGTGTTCTACTTTGGGTTACTGAAATACCATTGAAACCCTACAACAGTGTAGTAGAATCAATTCCAGACTGATGCTTTATTTAGTTCTGTCTCATTGAATTTATCGCTAAAATTGATCTTGCTGTATGGCAAGTGTAGGCCAATATTAGGTCCTAATAAAATAAGTTATCTCTGGTTTGTGCATCCAGAGATAGTGTGGAAATTTAATACAAAGCCCCTCCTTAAATAAGTGATGCTTTTGCTTTCAGCTGATAGTACAGGCTCATTACTTTGATCCTTTGGCATAAGTGTATAACAAACTTGTTTTGCTGTTACATTCATCTGTGTGCTTCAGGTGCCAATGGAAGGCACCTGCGAGACTGATTAAGTGTATTGGCCTTTAGGGCAATTTGGCCAAATTGGACCCCGTGCCTGGAGGGATCCCACAGCTTGCTCTGTAGCTGACACTGCAGAATGTTGTGAGCAGAGATGCCAGATTGTTGTGAGGAGAGCCCAGTTTGTGGCGTATTAATGCTAGATGGCCCTCCCATTCCTGGGTCTGATTGGCTTGAAATGGCCACCTGGAAGCAGTTGGGGGTGACACAACTTCCGGGTGCCTCACCACTTTAGCTCATCCTGGTGAGTAGGGCCAGTAGGTTCAGTCAGGACCAAGAAGTAGGTCCAGTCAGGATTAGGAATAATGTGGTCAAGCAGACAAAGAGTAAAAGAGGACTGAGAATTTGGGGTAGATATATGTTCAGGGTGGGTATGGGTTAGGGCAGAGCATGGAAAGGAAATAAGCCGGTCCAAGATGCACTATCAAGGTGAGTAGCTGCAGATCCACCTGGCAGCAGCCTCTTCTAGGGTCCTTTATTGGGGGTTACTAAAAGGCTGGAGCCAAAGATAGCAAAGCAGCTTCAAGAGAGCGCAGTTAAGTTCATATTCCTAGGCCGGGAGGGTGCTCTGAGGATGATTCCTGACTGTAAGACAATGAACAGGTGTTTTGTCATTCCATTTTCAGGTTTTATATGGAACACTGATGCTAATGTTCAACAAACCAAATGCGTAGCCTTGCAAATAAGTCTACAAAATTTACACATTCGTTTTTATTCCTGCTTTGGACTCACCTGTTTCTCGTGGCATACCTATGTTAGGGCCCAGTCCTATCCAATTTTCTAGTGCTGGTGCAGTTGTGCCGGAAGGGTGTGTGCTGGATCCTGTGGTGGAGGGGAAGTCACTGGGGCTTTCTCAAGGTATGGGAACGTATGTTTCCTTACCATCGGGCTATATTATGGCTACACCAGAGCTGGAAAGTTGGATAGGATTGAGCCTTTAGTCATTTATTGTTATTGTTAACAGTATTTTTCACTGCTTTTCAACAAAAAGTTCACAAAGCGGTTTACAGAGAAAAATCAAATGACTAATGGCTTCCTGTCCCAAAAGGGCTCACAATCTAAAAAAAAATGCAACAGAACACCAGCAGACAGCCACTAGAAAAGACACTGCTGGGGTGAGGTGGGCCAGTTACTCTCCCCCTGCTAAATAAAAGAGGAGCACCCACTTGAAAAAGTGCCCCTTAACGAGTTAGTAGGTGTATTTATGATACATTCATGACCTAGAAGGGAAAAAAAATAACATATTTGCTTTTGATTTATAAACATTTCGTTTGGTTGCCTGGAGTCAATTCATGTGCACCACAGGAGATCAAAAGAATGGCTGTTTATAAGTGTGCAAATAAAAATGAACCCTGGTTTTGATAGGGCATACTTTTCAATTTGACTTCATCTATTCCAGTATACTCGCTGGTGAGAATAAAACATTTCCAATCTCCTAACATCCCCCTGTGCTATGTTTGGCAACAGAAAAGAAGAAAGCAATTTTAATCAAAACCTCAAAAACACTAAATGCCAGAAAAAAATGTTTGGGCTGCCATAGAGGCCAAGAGACAGAATGCAGTCTCTTCAGCTTGAATTTTTGTTCCCTGCCTTGTATCACCTGATACAGGGAAGCAGCTCCCAACTAGACATGAGAAAGCATTTCCTGACTGCAAGAGCCGTCCGGCACTGGAACAAACGGCCAGTTGTGGGCTCTCCCTTGTTGGAGATTTTGAAGAACCGGCTGGACAGCCTCCAGGCAGGGATGCTGGAGCAGCTGCCTGCACTGAGCATTAGACTGGGCTGGGTGACCTCCAAGCTCCCTTCCTACTCTAACATTCTATGGTGATTCTATACTGTTAGGAATCTCATTAGTTTCTGTAGGCAGCTGCTGTCCCAGCTATAGTGGGTTGACCTCGTTTTCATGTTGAAAATTCCAGATTTTTGTAAAATCCTCATCAAAACAGTGTTGTGGGGGGGAAATCAAGGATGCCTTGGAAACTAAAGAATCTGGGTGGTATGGTGAATAGCATGTTCAGCATCGGGGCTGGCCCAATGCTTGAGGCACCATGCCAAATGCTTCCCCCACCCCACTTACTCAATGATGTGCCAGCTTCTGCCCCTCACACTTCCCACTGTGTTCTGGCTCAGCATTCTTCTTCCTTCCAATTTCTTCTTCTCTCTCCCCCCCTCTTCCTTTTCCAATCCAGGGGGTGGAAGGAGAAGGAGTAGGAGGGGCAAGTAGGCAGACAGAGAGAGGCATCCTGAGGGTAGGCTTTCAGCCAGTTGGACCAATTACTACGAATTGGGCTCTGCACCAAAGGGGACCCCACACTAGGGTAATTTATTGTAGTCTTGTATACAATTTTATTTTAAAATATTCTTAGATCCATTTGGTCCATTAACTCGCATGCATTTTTTAAGCACACATTTTGATTGTTCTCCATTCTACCATAGAAAGTCTATAACAAATTTTATTTATATCTCTGATTCTGTGAGCCTGGGGCTCTCAAAAAAAACTGGATCCTGCAGCTCCTAAGGCTGGCCATGGGCACCCTCACTAATCTGCTGCCTGAGGTCACTGGCCTCCTGGATGGGCTGACCCTGTTCAGGGTTGCCAAAGGAAAGCTGGGCTCATAATAATAATAATAATAACAGGTATTTATATACCGCCTTTCTTGGTCTTTATTCAAGACTTTATTCAAGGCGGTTTATATAGGCAAGCTTTATTTAAATCCCTTATTAAATAGGAATTTTTACAATTTGAAAGAAGGTTCTTTCTTTCAAGAACCACTACATTCAGGTGTTTCATTCCAATCTGGCTTCACATTCTGGCCTCCATCCTCCCACGCTCAGAGCAGATAGAATAGCTCAGCTTCAGCTTGTCAGCTGCTTCAAGGTCCCACGGTGCCGGTGGCCTCGAACTGGCGACCTTGTGGATGTTATCTTCAGGCAGACAGCGGCTCTACCCTCTAGACCAGACCTCCTGCTCAAATCCCTGCTCAGTTCTGAAGCAACCTGGGTAACCTTGAGTCACTCTTTATACAAGCCTAGAGAAACTGTTCTATATGGTAAGGATAAAATGAAGTAAGGCCATGAATGCTATCCTCAGATGAGGGACCCGGCACATGTCATTATGTGATTTCTGATCACGTGGTGAAAATTTAGTTTAATTTGCTTGTCTTAAGCAAGATATATTCTTCAAACAGCATTGAAAACTGGGAATTGTATCCCTGGAGAAAACTTCAGAAGACTCTTCCGATGAGGTTGCAGTTACTTGAAAGGGTCTTTTTTCCCCTTCTCTATGGTCTTCCTAATTTTGGTCTCTATGGTCTCTATGGTCTCCCTAATTTTCTCTATGGTCTTCTCTATGGTCTTCCTAATTTTCAAGTCCTGCTTTTTATAAAGAAAAGGGGCTCTGTCTTGGGCCACAATTGTCTAAAACTATATAGTGGTAACAAAAGCCCAAAGCAGTGATTTTGAAATGACACAAAGGCCTGTGAGATGATGACATTACAACTTGGAAAAAGGCAAAGCAATAACAGTGAAATGATGATTTAGGGGAAATGCAGACCGAGGCACTGTCTGGAGAGATGAAGCAAAGGGTTTTAACCACTAATAAAAAGCAAGGAGAGTTGTCCTTTTAAAACATTAACAGGGACATCCTGCTTTTCTGTTACCATTAAACCAGATGCTTGTGTGTGTGTGTGTTGTGTAGCTTAGCAAGATAAAAAGCAAAAGCAGCACAGCAGGAGCACTTGCTTAGTAGCCCATGTAAAGAGGGAGCATGGGTTGGTGTGTGCATGGGCTCTAGAAAGTGGGTCCCAGCCATTCACAGGCTGAAGACCACTGGTTGAAACACCTATGATTAGAGGCAGTCTAAATTGGTGAATTTGGGGGGGGGGGGTGAATTTTGGTGTTATCCTTTAAAAAAAAAAAGGGCTAAAGCAGTGTTACGTGTTTTTATTCCAAATCAACATTTTAATCACTTTGTGGTATATATGTGTTTTATACCTGTGACTGTCAGCAGAAATAACCACAGGCATAAAACACTCCCTGGGCCTGAAAAGCACAACTACATAGTCAACTACAGTACTTGAATTAAACTTACAGGAGCCATTTAAGATTTGCATGCTACTTGAATGAACAACTGCCACGAACCTAATGCTGCCAAACACAAAGAAGAAACAAAACATTGAGAAGATAGCAAGTTAAACCAACAAAATTGAACATAGCATTAAATTGTTATTAAAAAATCCTTGTTTAAAACAGTATGGGGAAAAAATACACCAACAAACATGCCATGTTGGGGAGGGTACCTTCTGGAGCATTTGTTGAGCTTTATACTCATCGGATGGGGACCATTCTGGTTACCTTGCATTCCCATTTGCCAGGACATCCACAGAGCTAAGGCATGTTTGCTTACTCATGAGTAAATGTAACCATGTAGCTCAGTTATGCTTTCCATAGGGCTCAAATATATTTGTCAGCTTGGAGGGAGGGATGTCCTTCTCAGGTTTTTTGGGGGGCCTGTGTAAAGATTTCATTTCTCATGCGCATTTTGTAATGAACTCACATGCAGATAAAATAGCACCCTACTGAGCACAGAGACGGAGTTTAAAAATAGGAGAGAGAGAGAGAGAGAGAGAGAGAGAAATACACTTGTAGCAGAATTTAGAAAATAATACTGAGCAAATTTAAGCCCCATTGAAACCAGTAGTTCTTAACTATGCATTTAAGAACATAAAATTTCACTGATTTTAATTGATTTGCAGTCAATTATACATATTTACTCAGAACAGAAGTCCCACTATGTTCAATGGGCTTACTCCCACATACTTGCAAGTAAAACTTGTCCTAGGCTGCAATCTTATACATACCCACCTGGGAAAAAATTCCAATGAGTACAATGAGACTTACTTCTGAGTAGATATGCCTAAGATTGTGCCTATAAATTGCCTTTGACTTTCTCTAGATTGCAATATTTAGTTGGACCAATCTGACAATCAACCGCTAAGCTGGGCTGAGCTGGGCTGGGCTGAGAATGTTAGGCTTAGCACTTAACATTCTAGGAACAGACTGTGAAGAACTGGCTGTACATCTTTTCCAACAGGGTTCATTCCTATCTGTGACTATTAGTAGGATCCATCTTTTTCAATAGGGTTCCTATCAATGAGTATTAGTAGGAGCCAGAAAAAATATATATTATGTGTAAACTGCCCAGTTCTCATGCTTGAGAACATTCTGGCTACACTGAAGTTGGTAGACCTTATTGCGCATCACTGCTTAATCTGATCTGGTAATCTGAAAAAGGGAGGGGGAAGCTAAGAAAAGCAGGCTAAAAAAGAAGGGCTTTTGGATCATTGGAACACACTCCCTGGGTTGCCACACATGCTTCTGGATATCTTGAATCCAGCAGTGCACCAAATGCACTTTCCTTTCCTTTTCCATTACCAGTAACAGAGAATCAGTCCTAAAGGCAGCAGTAGTTTTTGTTGTTGACTTTTCTTCAGTTCTGTATTGTGGAGGGGTAGAGCACATAATCCCAGGCTCAATCCCTGTCCTCTCCAGGTGAGGCTAGGAAAGGCCTACTCCCTGAAAATCTTTAGAGAGACATTGCTAATCAGCATAGACCAGCGACTTTTCAACTGGTATGCTGTGAAGGATCCCCAAGTGTACTGCAGGATTTTGGAGCACAGTGGTCAAAAATGGCTTTAAAAAAAACAAAACAATTCTGGGTTCTGCAGCTCCATTTCTAGGGCCACTGTCTGTCATATACGTTGCCCTAGAAAAGAGCTGCAGAATCTGGAAGTCTCCCAGGTGACATCACAAGAGGCAAAGACTGTAGAGAAGACCACAGAGGTCAGTGTACCATAAAAAAAAAAATGAAAATTGCTTGCGTAGACAATATTGATATGGATGGACCATCTTGTTTAACTCAGTAAAGGCAGCCTCTTATATTCCTTTCCATAACCTCCAACATTTCAGTAATGGGACAGGTACATTGTTATAACGCTCCTATGTCATGCGAAGAATCAATAGCCTGAGTGACTATACACTGCGAAGACTCTGCTGTAGGCTTATTTACTGCTGAAGGCTCATGTACTGTGCCGTAGCCAGTCCTAGACTGAACTGTGAAGCATTGCGTATTGGTAAACGGACTATAACACTTTCTATTTCTGGAAACTTAATGGACATTGAATAGGGTGTTCTGCAACATTGACTTGTGATATACGGGTAGTGAATTGCTTTAGTTCTTTATTTTTAAAGATTTCTGTCCCGTCTTGTCAAGATGATCAAAGGCTCCTCACAACCAAATAAAAGAACACAGTCATAAAAATGCATAATAATTTGTATTGGCAACCTTCAGTCTCGAAAGACTATGGTATCGCGCTCTGAAAGGTGGTTCTGGCACAGCGTCTAGTGTGGCTGAAAAGGCCAATCCAGGAGTGACAATCCCTTCCACACCGGGAGCAAGTGCAGTCTGTCCCTGGTCTGTCTCCCTGGCTATGGGCCTTCCTTCTTTGCCTCTTAGCCTCAGACTGTTGGCAAAGTGTCTCTTCAAACTGGGAAAGGCCATGCTGCACAGCCTGCCTCCAAGCGGGCCGCTCAGAGGCCAGGGTTTCCCACTTGTTGAGGTCCATCCCTAAGGCCTTCAGATCCCTCTTGCAGATGTCCTTGTATCGCAGCTGTGGTCTACCTGTAGGGCGCTTTCCTTGCACGAGTTCTCCATAGAGGAGATCCTTTGGGATCCGGCCATCATCCATTCTCACGACATGACCAAGCCAACGCAGGCGTCTCTGTTTTAGCAGTGAATACATGCTAGGGATTCCAGCACGTTCCAGGACTGTGTTGTTTGGAACTTTGTCCTGCCAGGTGATGCCGAGGATGCGTCGGAGGCAGCGCATGTGGAAAGCGCTCAGTTTCCTCTCCTGTTGTGAGCGAAGAGTCCATGACTCGCTGCAGTACAGAAGTGTACTCAGGACGCAAGCTCTGTAGACCTGGATAATAATAACCTGCATAATAATAACCTGCATAATAATAACCAATCAATAATCACAAAACAGTCACAAGCACCCTCAGCAACAAGTAGTAGGAAGCCTATCAACCAGTATGGAATATCTTACAATAACCTTCTCCATTCCACTTCCATAGCCATAGCCATAGCCACTTCCAAATGCTAGTTTTTGTTTTTTTTTAAAAATGCCATGTTTTAACCTGGCATCTATAACATCAGGGGAGATCAAATAGGCCTCTAATAGAAGAACTGTTCCACAGAGTATTGTATCATCCTAAAATTCTCTCCCAATGGCAAAATAGGGACAATGTTTTGCCAGTGACTAGTAACACAGACTAGATGCAGGGGTGTCAAACGCTTTTTAAACAGCAGGCTGAATAGTGTTCATGGCGCCAACTGAGGGTCGAAAGTGATGTCATTAAAGCAGGAAGTGATAAATTATTAAGCAGGTGATGACTATAAATAAGCACTTTCTTCTCACTTAGGAACTCAGTAACTGCAAATGACAGAGAAAATACGCAAACCTTGATCGTATTTTCAAGACATAGGAGTGCCCAGTTATCATGCGGGCCACCCTTTCAGAAGTGACACTTCTGCCAATGTGTCACTTTGCAGCTCAGCAGCTAAAAGCAGGTGATGATGGTGCTAAGAGAGCCCAATTATCATGCAGGCCAGATAAAAAGCTTCTGGGAGCCCTATCTGACCTGCAAGCCTTATGTCTGACACCCTTGAACTAGAGGCTGTTTCTGACAAATGGGGATGTTTAGAGTGCACGCAGATCTGGCCCTCTCCCTCCCTGAAGCTTTGTGTTTCTTAAAGATCCATTAGAAGGCCTTGTTTACAATCTTGCAGACAGTGCTAAAGACCGTTATAATTAATATTTCTGTTGCTTAAGGGACAACCTCAGACAGGAAGATTGTAGGCAGAGATGCAAGGCTTCATTATAAGCCCACAGCTGTGGAATCACAAGCGCCAAACTGTGCTACTGTATGAGCTCTGTGCCGATGGTTATCTGCGCTACTGAGTTGCTGATAAGGACCAGAGAGAGCAATAGCAGAGACCCCTTAGCAAAATGTCCCTGTCATCAAAGTTTCCCTGCTTCCCTGACATCAAAGTATGCTGGTATCTTTATACAATCATCATTAGCATTACAAAGTTTCCTGATCTGCCATTTTTCTAGAAGGTCTATTATTCCGTTAACCCTCTTAAGGCTTTTCTGAAGAAGATCCCCATGTGACAGTGCTTCCCAGACTCCTACAAGGGAATTGGCAGTACAGTGTGTGCAGGGGAGGGGGGAAGGCAGCAACGCAATTCCCAGAATTCTGCTGCTGCTGGGGATTGGAGTGGATTCTGCAGTCCTGAGGGGTCCAGGGAGTCCTCCATAGGGCTCCCTGTGCCTGCAAAAGTCTAAAAAAAAAAAAGGAGAAAAGGGCACTTCCTATTTTTTTTTCCTTTTTGAAACCCCCCCCCCCCCGCCCCCATCTCCCAGAACTGCACTGCTGGCTGCAGGTAAGTAGAAAACCCTCCTCCCATACCTGGCAACAGTATAATCCTGGGGATCATTTTGCTGCCTTCCCCCCACCCTGCCTTAAAGGGGCAGGAACAATTGCTTTGTTGGCTGGTGGATCATATCCCCCCCCCCCCGCATTGCATTTTTCCTTATGTCAGTCCCTCTTGTAGGACATTTCATTAAAAAGCAGCCAAAACAGCAGCGTAGCTAGAACACTAAAAAGGTGCAGCTGTTGTTCTAGCTGTGCTACTGCGCCAAAATAATCCGGAGGGGGTGGGAGGGTTTGAACACATTCCATACAAGGAAAAGCTAAAGCATTTGAGACTTTTTAAATTTAAAAAATAAAGGCCACTGAAAAGAAGTGTGTCTATAGAACTTTGGAAGGTGTGAAGAAATAGATAGACATTTTTCTCCCTCTCTCAGAATGATAGTCACCCAGTGGAACCAATTGGCAGCAGATCAAGGACAGCCTAGGGAGAGTGGGTTACCCAGGATCACCCAGTGAGTGTCATGTAGCTTTACAGGGACTAGGAGGGCCTAGAGGAAGGGAAGGTTTCCATATCTTTAATAGTTGCACAGAAAAAAATGGCAGGAGGTGCAGCTTCTCTTAGAACCTCTTTGGAACCTGCCAAAACCCCATGTTCTGTTAACTTCTCTTTTGCATCTGTTTGCCATTAAAAGGATTTGAATTGATGCTAAATGAAGCCATTGCAACATCCAGGCCTGTAAATCTCTTTATTCCCAAGAAACAGGAATGCCCTCAAGCTCCTTAGATTCAACAAACATTCACAGGGGGTCTAAATAATCACTGCATATTTACTCACAAGCAACACTGACATCTTCTTGATACTTTCCTTCATATTTGGTTGTATTGCATTCCTTAAAACCTTCCTAAAGAAGCTGTGTCTGCAGATCTAAATGCTCAATTTATTGTTGTTTTGGTGACGTAGAAAAACGTGGGTTTTTGCCTTCATGCTGGCAATTCTTTATAAGGGAAAAAAGACCAGATTCCCAGCCCTGGAGGACTGGGGCAGTATCCTCCAGATTAATTATGATACAATGGGATCTGGCATTCATTATTTATTCAAGTGCTCAATAGGAATCCCTGGTGCAGCAAAGAGAGCAGGCTGACTAGATGCACATAAAATAACACAGCAAGCCCAAAGACATATAAATAACCACAGCTGACTGGGAGTCGAGCTGAACATGAGAAAGAACATTGGGGGGAAAAATTGTCCTTCACAAGACAGGGTCAGCTACAGGACAGCCTGCTAGCTGAGCCATACATGTTGGTTTCTTTTGCATTTCTTCCTCGTATCTCTAGTTGTGATGTGAAGAAGGAACTGCCACATAAACTGTGGCAAAAGAAATGTGAGAAGGTGATACGGGAGGCCAAGAGAGACTATGAGGAACACATGGCCAGCAGCTTTAAGGGGAATAATAAAAGCTTCTTCAAATATGTTAGAAGCAGGAAACCCGCCAGAGAAGCGGTTGGCCCTCTGGATGGGGAGGGAGGGAAAGGGGAGATAAAAGGAGACTTAGAGATGGCAGAGAAATTAAATGAGTTCTTTGCATCTGTCTTCACGGCAAAAGACCTCGGGCAGATACTGCAGCCCGAACAGCCCCTCCTGACCAAGCAATTAAGTCAGATAGAGGTTAAAAGAGAAGATGTTTCAGACCTCATTGATAAATTAAAGATCAATAAGTCACCAGGCTCTGATGGCATCCACCCTAGAGTTATTAAGGAATTGAAGAATGAAGTTGCTGATCTCTTGACTAAAATATGCAAGCCTTGCTGAGGGAGAATCAGCATGGCTTCTGTAAGGGTAAGTCTTGCCTCACAAACCTTTTAGAATTATTTGAAGAGGTCAACAGGCATGTGGATGAGGGAACCCATGGACATTATATATCTGGACTTTCAGAAGGCGTTCAACACAGTCCCTCACCAAAGGCTACTGAAAAAACTCCACAGTCAGGGCAGGTCCTCTCCTGGCCTGAGACCTGGTTGAAGACCAGGAAACAGAGAGTGGGTGTCAATGGGCAATTTTCACAATGGAGAGAGGTGAAAAGCGGTGTGCCCCAAGAATCTGTCCTGCGACTGGTGCTCTTCAACTTCTTCATAAATGACCTGGAGACAGGGTTGAGCAGTGAGGTGGCTAAGTTTGCAGACGACACCAAACTTTTCTGAGTGGTGAAGACCAGAAGTGATTGTGAGGAGCTCCAGAAGGATCTCTCCAAACTGGCAGAATGGGCAGCAAAATGGCAGATGCGCTTCAATGTCAGTAAGTGTAAAGTCATGCACATTGGGGCAAAAAATCAAAACTTCACATATAGGCTAATGGGTTCTGAGCTGTCTGTGACAGATCAGGAGAGAGATCTTGGGGTGGTGGTGGGCAGGTAGATAAAGGGTCGACCCAATGTGCGGCGGCAGTGAAGAAGGCCATGTCTATGCTTGGGATCATTAGAAAAGATATTGAGAACAAAACAGCTAATATTATAATGTCGTTGTACAAATCTATGGTAAGGCCACACCTGGAGTATTGCATCCAGTTCTGGTCACCATATCTCAAAAAGGATATAGTGGAAATGGAAAAGGTGCAAAAGAGGGCAACTAAGATGATTACTGGGCTGGGGCACCTTCCTTATGAGGAAAGGCTATGGCGTTTGGGCCTCTTCAGCCTTGAAAAGAGACGCCTGAGGGGGACATGATTGAGACTTACAAAATTATGCATGGGAAGGATAAAGTGGATAGAGAAATGCTCTTTACACTCTCACATAACACCAGAACCAGGGGACATCCACTAAAATTGAGTGTTGGGAGAGTTAGGACAGACAAAAGAAAATATTTCTTCACTCAGAGTGTGGTTGGTCTGTGGAACTCCTTGCCACAGGATGTGGTGATGGCATCTGGCCTGGATGCCTTTAAAAGGGGATGGACAAGTTTCTGGAGGAAAAATCCATTACGGGGTACAAGCCATGATGTGTATGTGCAACCTACTGATTTTAGAAATGGGCTATTTCAGATGCAAGGGAGGGCACCAGGATGCAGGTCTCTTGTTATCTGGTGTGCTCCCTGGGGCATTTGGTGGGGCCGCTGTGAGGTACAGGAAGCTGGACTAGATGGGCCTATGGCCTAATTCAGTGGGGCTGTTCTTATGTTCTTAAGACAGCCCAGATCCTGGAACACCAGCATTGTACTGCTAATGCATCAACACTCAAACCTGTGCAGCACAAGTCAGTCCCATTGAATTCTCTGTGGCTGACTCCCAAGTAAATGCGAGGAGGATTGCAGCCAAATCTGTAGTACTAAGCGTACTTAGCAGGAAGTAAGGCTGCCGGCCTAAAACACTTTCCTGGGAGTAAGCCTTATTAAACACAGTGGGACTTACTTTTGAGTAGAGAGGCATAGGCTTGTGTGCTTGGTCTCCTTGAACTCTGTGAGACAGAATCCCAAAGAATAAGGCAGCGATTAGTTGCTAGTTAGTTCCTAGTTTGCATCCTGCAATCCCTTTGGGCTACGCACTTTGACATTTGGTATTTATGTTTTCAAAAGCATTATTAAACTTTTGTGGCCGCAATGTGACCACAATGTGACCACTGCCAAGAGAGCTCTTGGTTATATCAGTGCAAATAGGAGACTGTGGATATGCTTTATGGCTGGACCCTGCCCTTCTGGGCAGAGGCTGTAGTCCAGGGACTGAGCATACGTGTTGTACACTGGGACCCAGTGTCTGGTTGAAAAGGATCTCTAGTAGCAAGGTCCTGGAAAGATCCCTGGCCTAGACCTTTGAAAGCCAGTTAAAGCAGACAGTACTAGACTAGTCGGACTCTTGACCCAAAGCACCTAGTTCATCTGTACCCACTTACATGCATGCACATGTTCCTTAGCAGAAGGCTTACTCCCAGCAAAGTTTGCATAGGATTTCAGCCTGGGTTGGTTTGATTTTACTGCCCAGAAATGCATAACATGGAAAACCTCTGGTTGCTGGAGATACCACAGAGCACCTGTTTTGCTTGCAGAAGTTCCCTGGTTCAATTTCTAGCATTTGTGGGAAGGGCTGGGAGAGGCTGCTGTGTGAAACTTCGGAGAGATGCTGCCAGTCAGGGCAGTCAGTGCTGGTACAGATGACCCAGTGGTCTGACTCACTATAAGGCTTGTCCATATGTTCTTATGCCCAACTCCCCTTGTGGTTTACAGACCAATCCTAAGCATGTCTACTTAGAAGTAAGTCACATTCAATGGGGCAGCCTTAGTCTAGGGCAGGGGTGTCCAAACCCCGGCCCAGGGGCCACTTGCGGCCCTCAGGGATTCCCAATCAGGCCCTCGGGGAGCCCCCAATGAGCCTCTGGCCCTCCAGAGACTTGCTGGAGCCCATGCTGGCCCGATGATCTCTCACCTGAGCTGTGGGACAAGGGCTCCCTCCACTACTTGCAGTTTCACATCTGTGATGCAGCAGTTGCAGAGAAGGAAAGGCTAGCTTTGCTTTGTGCAAAGTCTTTTATAGGTCTTGAGCTACTACAAGACCTTCATTCATTCATATAAGTTCCATCTCTAAAAAATTCATTTATGTAAATTTATTCAAATTTTAAATGTAAATTAATTCGTTCCCCCCCCCCGGCCCCTGACACAGTGTCAGAGAGATGATGTGGCCCTCCTGCCAAAATGTTTGGACACCTCTGGTCTAGGGTATTAGGATTGCACTCTTTGTCTAGGGCCTCTGACGGGAATTTTATCAGGGTGTACAAAATTTCTTTTGGACCCCTTCCCTTCTCCATGAGACGTTCTGTTTTTATCTACTATGGTTTATTGTCGTAAGCCAATGTAAGGTCAAAAAGGGTATGGAAGTCAAGAAGGGGTAGAGTGGAGTGCTCTGTTAATTTTCTGCATTTAATTTAATGTTCTGATGTAGTGATGCTCTGATGAAAGCAAATACTGCTTATTATACCACTGCATTTCCCAACACTACATAATATTATGAATCATAATTTCTAGCGAATTTCATAATATAAAACTGTGTAGGCTTACACAAACTGTGATTGCTAGTCTTCACACAATATATGCAAACATTTTCTGAGATCCCAGGAAACTTTCAGCTCCCATCCTTTGGCTCCTGGGCCCCCTTTTTGACCACAGGCACAAGTATGAAGTACCCTCCTCTTATGGGCCTTGGCTGAGTTAGGAGAAGGAGTCCTGTCTCTTCTGTCTGATTTCAGAATGAGTGTTTGTCTCATCTCTTTGACAGTTGGAAAGTCACATATCTGAATCTTCTGGGAAAGATGTTTGTAGTTTTTCAGCCTGTCACGTGCTGCCAAGGAACCAAGAGCTCACCCTTGTTCCGTCATCCTTGAGAGAAGGCATCTATTTGAAAGACACCCACATGCTAGCATAACAGGAAATAATTATGGCTTGCAAGAGATGCTCGCTGTTCCGAGTTATTTCATCTAGCAGAGGGAGTTGCCTCGCATATGCTCCCGACAGCCGCTGCAGTCTAGCAAAATGGAAAGAGAAATCAAAAATTCACGACTGCAACTCTTAAAAATGAGGAGCTGAGCTCATTACTGTTTAATGGAGAGCAGAGTAGAACCTAGCTACAGGAAGGCATTCTTAGAAGGGAGATTAGTCTGCAGAAGTTGAGGTCAGTTCTTGGATTATTCATGCAGTCTCCGAAAATTGCTTAGTCACCCCGAGTGACCAAAAGTGACCCCTACCTGAAATTGACAATGGGTGTCCCCCATTCAGAAAAGATCCTTTATTGGCAAGATGATAAATAGGGAAGTTTTCCCCATCTCTTTTTTAGAGATCTCTTTATGTTGGCAGCAACCCAATCCTGCAGCTGTTCTTATGCCCCTTCCCTCCTCCAGGAAGCAGTACCATCACACTTGCAAAATTACCATAGCTATTAGCAGCTTTGTTAGCAAACATGACAGCAGCAACCCCCACACAGAGCCACTTAACGCTTCTAGCAGAGGTGTCGCAAAAGTGCTGGCCCGTGCGCCGGCCCCTGGAGGCAGAATCTGGCATGTTGCACCAGCACGCCAGTGAGTTCGCGCCGGCCATGTCAGGCTGGCACAGGGGAGAATGGGGGGAGGGCATAACAGGGATGTTCTGGAGCTGGGCGAGGGAAGGTGGCAGGTGGGCTGGTTGAGGATGGGGTCTGGGAGGGGGGTGAAGCCAGGATCTCGCACTTATTCTGGATCCTAACCCTGCTCCTGGGAGGCCGGGCCTTACACTGGCCAATAAGATTTGTATACCTCTTTAGGTGCCACAAATCTGAATAGCCCCATAGGGGCAGCTGCTGCACAACATGGGATAAGGGTAATGAATTCCCTTTACTCTGAGTTGCACTGCAACTCTTCCCATCCCTGCTGTGGGTGCAGCACAGGCCAGCTGGTCTGCCTGCTCCAGGGCATGTTAGAATTGGGTTGTAGTTCTGTCTTTGTTATGATGCGGTACCAAGTGCAAGATCAAACATGTGTCACTAGTAGCATATTGCTTCCATTTTTTAAATACTTGGTGATGTTGCTTTCTTCCTGGTCTATGTTTCATATCCATTACTGTAGTAATAGTTGGTCTTCAAAGGCTGGGTTAGTGGTAGAGTCTTTCCTGGACTTACATATTCAGGAAGTCTTTCCACATCAGCTTACATATGCAGAGGTTTTAGATGTTAGTCCCCTGTTGTTCAAGCTAGAAAGCGAGCATGCTCAGGAGAGTAGTTCAGTCTAGCTTTTCTTTTCATATGCTGTGCAGGCGTAACCCACTATTCACTGAGTCACAGGCCAGTTCAGTCTGCACTGACAGTGGAACTCCCGTCCACATGCTCTACAGCCCTTCTCAACCTCTTTCTAGAGCCACTCCTTTCTCTTTCATGCTAAACTAAACTGCCAGAACCTTCCAAGGGCAAACAGTGTGCTTCACAGAGGCAGCTTAATGGTCTAATCAGCTTGTCATTGCATGTTGTTGGGACAAGTACCCACTACCACCCACTTACCAGCAAGCAGGGACTTCTTCACTTAATTGTTGTGGGGGGTCTGTCTGAACCACTCTTCTACATGAGTTGCTAATAGTACTTTAAATGTAGTGTACTCTACATCTACATGTACTACATGTACATATACTACATCTACATGTACTGTACATCTACTAGCAGCATGTGGGAGGAGCAGTGGGACACACTCCACAACACACAACTTGGCAAAAATAAAGCCCATGTGTTCTGGTTAGTGAGTGGAACCTGCATGCCCATGGCATACTCACCTCAAAAATGCACAGAGAGGCCAGTAGACTGAGAGAAAGAGGAGGGATTGGTACACCTTTGGGTGGTATTTGCAAACGTACTTGTGTCTACTTTTTATTATTATTTACAAATGCTGCCCTTCATAAAAACGGTGACAATAGCCTGGATTAGATGAGGAGAACTCCTTCTCTGGGCACATTCAACTATCCACCTGCAGCCTGAAATGACAGTTCGTGAAACGCTCTGCTGCTATTTTAAACGCTTATTTCCAGAGTTTATCTCCTGTCTTATTACTGAAGCCTCAATGCAACTAACAAAAATGGTAACAGGGTCCCATAAAGCAAGGGAAACCCAGTCAATAAACACTTCTCCTTGAAACCTAAAAATGCAGCAGACAAAACCAGGAAGCTGAGAATCTCTCTCCCTCTTCACAGAACTAAAAGTTCCCAGAGTTGCCTGTGGAAAAGAAACATCGTGTAGGGCTGCTTTTGGAACCTGTGGTCTCAGCTTCCTACAGACTTTGTAGACATTCAGGTTTTGCCTTACTGCATAGGCCAACCACAAAGTTGTGGGAGGAGATAGTAGTTTGAGAGGCACTGGTACATATAGCAGCGTGCAGTAGAAGTGCAACTCAGGGTGCTTTTGTCACATTGCAAAGCATGTGGATGCATAACTTTCAGATCTTGTACAGTGCAGCTACTTGGGGAAGCAAAATGAGACAGCCCTGTGATCCTTATCTGCATGGATGTCCCAAGATATTTAAAAGTCCAAGTGGCTGCTCTGTATTGAGTGATGCAAAGCACTAAGTTTTGCAGGGACTCTGACCACGGCACACATGCGGCCTGTCCCCCTCCCCTTCAGAGCCATTCTGAGCAGGGAGGGGCAAAGGAGGCAAACATCTTCATTTTGCTCCCCCTACCTGGAATGGCTCCAAAGGGGATGGGGAAGGGCCGCTTGCACACCATGGTGAAGCTCCCTGCAAAACCTAACGCTTTGCATCCCCTCTAGCTATGCCATTGTGCACATATAACTTTGTATCCAAAGGTCTTTAAGAGAAAAGTTCTGTTTGTGACAGGGAAGGGAGACTTTCAATTATCTCTTCTTGTCCTCCCCCTCCCATATTTGTTCTTGAGGTTCTTCCAACCCCCAGAAACATTTTTTCAGGTGGATGCAGAGGTTTGCAGAAGGGACTTGTGTATCCGAGGAGTTGATCCATTTCTGTCAGTTCCCCTCTGAACTGTGCATGCTGCATTGTACTCTGTTCTTGAGGGGACCCCCCCCCCAGTCCTCAGGGACAGGAAGGGGTTACAGCAGGACAGATCCATAGTGTATATGAAAGGCTGCTCACAGTTCTTTGGATCAAAGCCTGGGCATCCGAAAACCATATGGAGATTATATCCCATGCTTCATAAAAGTCAGTTGGAAAGTAACACTCAAGACATGTCAATTCCTCACTCCTATAAAATCTGTTAAAAGTGCTTTTGGCTGGTTTATTTAAACAGCCATATTGGAAATATTTGGTGTCTGCTTCAAATATCCCAATATCCAAGAAGATTTTTAACAGTTTTTTAAAAATAGGAACTTTAATTCTACTTGTTGTGCTTTGCAACCAAAATTTGAATGTCAAAATATATGAATGGCACTGCCCTCCTTTCCTATTTTGCATGGAGAAGCTTCTGCTTTCCTCACTGATGCTGTTGACAGAAGTGCCATCTTTATAGACATGATACCTTTCCGACATTTGGCTGCTGCCACCCACACCAAACTGTTCATATGAAACCTAAATTGAGACCTGTCAGCATAAACAGTTAGCTGGAGTTTCAGAGCAGCGCTAAAGGAAACATGGAAAGGAAGTATAGCAAAGAGAGTAGTAGTTGTTTTTTTTTTAAGAAATATGATGAAGGAACTTTGAAAGGGTTGTAGTACTTTCGTTTGCCAAATACCTCCAGATCAGTCGTGTACTGTACTGCTTGGCCTGTGGGCTTCATGTTTGCAAAATGTTTCCATCTTCTGAGAACAGAACTAGGCCCCTGCCAGATCAGCCACAATGAGTACGACATTCTGTTTCCCAACAGTGACCAACATGTTGCCCTTAGCAGAGACAAAGCCTCTGCACTACCGAAAAACCCAAAACCATTACTACTGTGCACTGTTAGACTCAGAAGTGCTGGATTTCAGGTTTTATTTACATAGACCAGTGTTTCTCAAACTGTGAGTCGGGACCCACCAGGTTGGTCACGAGCCAATTTCAGGTGGGTCCCCATTCATTTCAATATTTTATTTTTAATATATTAGACGATGCTCCCGTGGTATGTGACTGCATTTGGGGAAATGTTACAGACCTGTACTTTTAACAAGCTACTATGTATATTCTTTTAACAGTGATATAAATGGGACTACCTCTTGGGTAAGTGTGGGTAGGATTGCAGCCTAGGATTGTTAAAAATGATCCTGCTTGATGACATCACTTCCGGTGGGTCCCAACAGATCCTTATTCTAAAAAGTGGGTCCCAGTGCGAAATGTGTGAGAACCACTGACATAGACAACACATGTTGGGCTCCTCGCCTACCTCTCAAAATCTGCCCCTGATTTAACCCACATCCGGTGGCCAAATAGTTAGGCCGGCAGTTCCCCTAGTAACTTTTTTTGCAAAATTAGGGTCCAATCCTCAATCAACTTTCCAGTGCCAATTAAGCCCCTAGGTAACAGAATAAATGTTTCCTTACCATGAGGAGGCATCAGTGCTGGAAAGTTGATTATTTTCTGCCCTTTTCCAGCTCTGCAGTATCCATTTTTAGATGCAATAACTTCCTGCCCTCCTTCTCGCCATTATTAGCAAAGATCTGTGAAACTGTTGAACCATATATAGTGTTTACAGCATGTTTATTGAGTTGTATCCTTGATTGAAAGGCTCTTCCTTGCACAGAAGGAGAGCTGCACTCATGGAAGGAACGTTTTCTGCTTATCGAAGAATCCCTTCCATGAGCATAACTTGAGGAACAGATAGATGTTCCTTCCGTTCAGAGTGAAAACTAAGGAGCCAGTCCATTTATCACTGTCACATCCTTCCATTGTCTATGAACCAGAGTCCAGTGCTCTATATTGCTATCATTCATTAGGGGGTATTTTCCTTATAGCTTTCTTCAGACAGTTTTAGCAGCCATCAATCAACTTGGGTTGCTGAGTATCCCAGCTTATAATCGTAAAGTGAAATGAAAAACTGTAGACAGCAGCTCATCCATGAGAAGTGATTTTATTTATTTTCACCTTCTTCCTGTCTCTTCTTATAATGGTCGCTTCTTAGAGAGCCTTCGAAGTTCTCCAGCAGCTTAGTCTCTCTCCACTGGAAGAAGGTCTGGTTGGCAACCTTCAGTCTCGAAAGATTATGGTATAAGCCAGGTGTGTCCAAACATTTTGGCAGGAGGGCCATATCATCTCTCTGACACTGTGTCCGGGGGCCAGGAAAAAATTAATTAATTTACATTTAAAATTTGAATAAATTTACATAAATGAATTTATTAGAGATGGAACTTATATGAATGAATGAAGGTCTTGCAATAGCTCTTGAACTATAAAAGGCCTTGCACAAAGCAAGGCTAGCCTTTCCTTTGCTGCTACTGCTGCATCACAGACATGAAACAGCAAGTAGTGGAGGGAGCCCTCGTCCCACAGCTCAGGTGAGAGGTCAAACAGTCATCCTCATCCTGAGAACAGTTGTATTGGGCCAGCATGGGATCTAGCAAATCTCCAGAGGACCAGAGGCTCACTGGAGACCGGGAATTCCCTGAGGGCCTGATTGGACTCCCCTGAGGGCTGCAAGTGGCCCCCGGGCTGGAGTTTGGGCACCCCTGGTATAAGCCTACAGCACCGGGTATTTCCAGGCGGTCTCCCATCCAAGTACTAACCAGGCCCAACCCTGCTTAGCTTCCGAGATCAGATGGGATCTCCCAACATCCCCAATTGTATCATCTTTCAGCAAAGGGTTCTGCTTTTCTTTATATCTTCTCTTTTATACGGCTTCTCCTGCTCTGCTGGTTGCCTCTCTCTGTGTCGGCAGGAGACGCTCTCAGCTCTTTTCTTTTATGAGCATCAGAGGCAGGGGTTGAAGAAGAAGAAGTGGTAAAAACTGCTCTCTGTGTTAAAAAATCTGCAGGTCACCACAGGTTACTTTAGTAATCTCTGTTCTTAAGGATAGCTCTGTCCCTTTCTCCCGCAGAATCTATAGACGCCCAACAGTTTGGAAATCTAAAGTTGGCACAGAGGTTAGATAAAACACAGTCTGTAGACAAGCTCTCTGGATAAACTATGGGATCAGTCCTGCACAGGATCTGTCTGATCTATGCAGGATCCTATAGGATCTGTCTGATAAAACTAAAAAAAAAAGCTGAAAGGATGAAGGTGACTTTTTTATCGAATGAAATAAAAGTTCCAGGCAGCCATTTTTGTACAGCAGTCCTGCCTGACTTGTGATCCGCTAAGCCAGGGGTGTCCAAATTTTTTGGCAGGAACGCTCTATCATCTCTCTGACACTGTGTTGGCGATGGGGGGGCGAGAATTGTTTGCATTTCAAATTTGAATAAATTTACATAAATTTACATATATGAATACATTAGAGATGGACCTTTATATGAATGAATGAACATCTTGCAATAGCTCAAGGCCTATAAATGGCCTTGCACAAAGCAAGGTCAGTCTTTCCTTTGCTGCCACTGCTGCATCACAGACATGAAACAGCAAGCAGTGGAGGGAGCCTTCATCGCACAGCTCATGCAAGAGGTCAAACGGTTGTCCCCATGCTGAGAGCAGTTGTGTCGGGCCATCACAGGGTCCAGCAAGTCTCCAGAGCGCCTGAGGCTCATTGGAGACTGGGGGCTCCCGGTGGGTCTGATTGGGAGTCCCTGAGGGTCCCCCGGGCTCAGATTTAGGCACCCCTGTGCTAAGCTGAAGGTGGCTATGGGCACTGACCCACCAGGAAGTTTGCTGCCTGCCTTAGCAACACAGATATTTGTCAAGCCTGTGAACCTGGCCAATGGATTGCATTCCCCATTGACAGGCCCCATTGACAAAGTATAATCTTACAGATTTTCAATGGAGAATAATACAAAGAGGGACTTTGGGCAGAATTTCATACCGTAGCATGTTTTCTCCTGTACATTCTTTTCCTTATTCCTCTTCTGCACAGATTTCCTACTTGAGTGCATAACTTGAATAACAGACCAGATTCATGTGAACTTGTTCACTATGGTTCTCGCATGGCAAAGTCATGATTGCGAGCTCTTTGCGAATATACCTTTTTTGCGGTGATTGGATGCTAAGGTCTGTTCTCTGTTGATGAATGAAGTGTTGCTATCTTACAGCAAGGGGCTGGCTGTGATTGACAGCCAACAGCCTGTGCAGTAACCAAAAATAGTCTGAGCTGGGGAATGAGAACTTATAAACAGCATCTCAGATGAATGGGGGATAATTTGATATGATTAAAGGCAGATTAGCCAAGCACAACAAGGGAATAATGAAGCTCGAGATGAGAATGCATCCAGAATTTCTGAATTGCTGCCATGTGCCGCAGTGCTTCATTGCAGTGATTAGGAGATGAATGGTGGTTTTAAAACATTTGGCCGTCACGTGCCTGACACAAAAACGTAGACTACACAAAGCGTATTGAGAATGATCTCTGTTGAGAGGTGTGGCCACAGACTGTACAGTCTTCATTATCCAAACTGAAATAGCTTTCAGTTCTTTCAAAAATCTGGACTCGTTTTTTAATTGGAGCCGCATGTTAAAATGTTCATTTTTTCTACAGTTGGGTGCTTTCCTTTGGCGTTGGGTGTTCAGGCGTTTCCATAACTTGTCTCTCCATTTGACTATCCCTACATAACAGATGTAGAGCAATTGCTGAGAGATGACGGCTTGCCCTAAAGCCACCTAGTAAGTTCAAGCTGAGGTCAGAGTGGAACTGGGGACTTCCCTACTCACAGCTTATTATGTCAGTCTCTTGTGTATAACCTCCCTCTTCTCGACTGATCCATGTTTGTCCACTATTTGGAAGCGCATGAAATGACAGCACTGAAATCAAAGAGATATGTTTCTTACAGCTACTAACTAACTAAATCCTAAATAATACTAACTAAATCCCTGCCAATCAATGCAGCTACACCAGCAGAGCACACACTGCATCCAACGTGGGAGGCAGTCCAAAGAGTGCCTTAAGGTAACAGACCTTTTATTCCCTTTAAGCCTCCTCTACCTGAATAGATCTAGGATCTGTGCCAGCTATTTTACTGGCACAGAACCAAGGAGAGTTAGGGAGCGGGAAGTGGCAGAGGACCTGGATTATGATCCTGGCACACACCAGTGCTGCCAGGATCCAACCCTTCCCTTCCCTTCCCTATCCCTCCTCCTGCCCATTATCCTCCCTGCCCAGACACTTCTATATGATTCAGTGGTTGGACGCTAGTTCTCTCGGCCTTGTGAGTCATGGGGGAGGGACAGGAGTAGAATGTCAAGAAGCGATAAAGGCTAGAACAGGGATGTCAAATTCATTCCATACCGAGGGCCAAGGTTAGCATGCTTAGTGCCCTCTGAGGGCCGGAAGTGACATCATTAAACAGAAAGTGACATCATTAAGCAGATGATGGCTAGAATTACACGTAAGTACTGTGTTCTCACATAGAACCTCATTAGCTGCAAATGACAGAAGAGAAAATGTGCAAATCTTGTTCATATTCTCAAGATATGAGAGCCCAATTATCAAGCTGGGGTAGCCGAGTTATAATGGCAGCTGGATAAATTACTTCCGTGGGCCACATTCAGCCCGCAGGCCTTGTGTTTGACACCCCTGGGCTAGAATTTCCCTCTGTAGATTTTTCAAAACATACGTTGGCCGATATCCCAAATAAGGATATAAGAATCAAGCTTCTAGCAACTCAAGGTTTAGGGGTATTGATATAAAGGATTTCAGTAGATTATGTGGGTGCCTGGACAAGGCAGGCCTTTTGAGTCCATTGACCATATGTGGTTAAACTCTCTCCAGGCGATGTTTTGAAGCTTTAGGTCTTAATATTGCAGCCACACAAACACCAAAAGAATTCTACAATGACTGACAAGCGGAGTAATGACAAAGTCATATTTCTTACAGAACTGCCGGGAGATGATCTTCTTCCAGAGTGTTTTAGGAAATTACTGCAAGAAAAGGGCATTTCCAATGTTTCCATGGCAGCTGATTCCTCATCTCAAAGTGGGGAACGGTGACTGGAGAGAATTAAAGTAGGAAAATGGAGAACACAGAATACCTCTGGCGTGTGTGTGTGTGTGTGTGTGTGTGTGTGTGTGTGTGTGTGTGTGTGTGAGAGAGAGAGAGAGAGAGAGAGAGAGAGAGATCATGTGTACGTCTAATCCCACAAGGTATCTGCCTATGAATTTTTTTTTACCCTGTTTCTGACTTCATGGGTGCTAGAGCACAATCAACCTTGGATGCCTTAATTTGCATCCAAGGACATACACCCAAGGTCTATTCTCATGAATTAGATATATTGTATCATCTTCTTGCCTCATTGCTGTACACACTACCAGGGCAGTAAAGGCAATGAAAATTAAACTCCTGGATTTTCCCCTGCCACCACATTAACTATTAAGTACTAAGAGTGATGGTCGTACTGAGACTGCAATCCTGAACACACATACTAGGAGAAAGCCCCATGAATCCAGTGAGACTTGCTTCCACCTAAACATGCAAAAGATTCTTTTGCATGTTAATAAAATCAGAGTATCGGAGCTCTGTTTGTCAGTTCCAAGGTGGGAAGTTGTTCATTCCCCTTTTGCATCGCTTTCTGTTGACACAGGAGGGCTATTTGTATAAAATATATGTTTACACATATCTATACAAATATAAAAGTTTTTGGGTGCATTACTGTACCTGTGACCAGATGCTCAAATGTTGGGGACACATTGCGCATACAGGTCCAGCCTATTTATACATGGATTTGACTCAACACAAATGGCCCCTGCAAATGAGAAGGAATGTGCTGATCCCTGGAGAAGGGCAAAAATGCATTCCTTTAAAATCAGTTTTAAAAACTGAACAGTCCTTTAACAACAGCCTCCTTAATGAGAGGGGGGGCAGCAGGCTAACAATCCATCAATCCTTCTCTCTCCTTCGGACCCCTCCCTTCCCCCAGCACTTGGTGATCATTTTGCATTGGTGAAGGGAGGGGCTGAGTGAAGTGCTGATGGATTGTCTTCTTAATGACCCTTACCTTATAGTCAAAAGGTCACCAAGGCTGTTTTTCAATCACTGGAGCAAAGAAACTTTGTTTTTTAAATTGATTTGCTATAGTGCCGTTTTTTTTTTTTAAATCCACGTGAGTGCTTGGAATGGAACCCACGCAAATAACTAGTCTCAACCTGTATTTGCTGGACCTGAACTGAATATAATGTGCACAGATCAACAGTATGCATACTTTCTACGCAGACTGTACATGTATTCAACATTATTTGTGAAAAACCCTTGGCACTAGAACTTACCAGTAGGAGTTACTTTGCTGTCTTGCATTCAGGTTTGCCTAGTCAAGTGCTTTGTCTCCAACCAGATATCGCTGCAATTTTCATAAACAGGTCATCAGGACAATTCAAAAGTGAGTTAGTTTATGGGGTCCTGGGTTCACGCCGCTGTAGGGATTGTGTCTAGGTAGGATTTGTACATACTGCAAAATGGTCATGGGGTTGTTGAAAAGTGAGTGAACTTTTCCCCATGCTCCTTATAATTTCTGTACTGTAGTTATCAGAATCCTGTTGTGGATGAGCAATACATGATGGGCACAAGAACTTAAAAGGTCTGCCTATTCCTGCGTTCTGTTTCCAGGACCGACAGATTGAGGACTGCTCAGAAGTTCCTAGGAGGAAAATGAAAGCAACAACCCACACTTTTTGTTTATCGCAAGCATTTTACTATATGGGCAGAGCAATTCTAACTTGTGCTGGAACAGGCAGGCCAGTGGGCCTGTGCTGTATCCAGCACAAGTTTGGGGCTGACTGCAGGCTAGCAAGGGGAAATACTTCTCCTTACCCCAGGTAAAACTGCAGCAGCCCTAATGGGACTACTTGGATCTGCGCCACCTAAACCGGGACTGGCCCAGGATGCCCGGGAACGGGGCTAGGATGCAGCATAAGTGGACCTTAAGTGGAGTGCAGCATAAGCACCTCCCTCTCCCCACCCTCCCGCCCACAGTTCCGCCTGCTGCCCGCTCTCCCCACCTCGAAACGCCTTCTCCCCGCCTCCTCCACACCCTCTCCATGCCCCCCCAGACCCCCGCTGGCATACTTACCCATACTTATGCATACTGCCAGCACAGTGAAGCCCGGCTCAGCCTCCAGAGGCCAGCGCATGGACCCCTCCTCATACGTTGGTGCGAAAGTGCTTTATGGCACTTTTGCGATGATGATGGGCCAGCGCAAGGGACTTGCATTGGCCCAGGGTGTCCTCTGGATTGTACCCTGAGAGCCCAATTTTATCCTCCCCCTCCCCACCGCTATTGCAGTGATGCCAAACTGGCAAACGATGGGGGGGGGCAGGCGGGCCAGGAGTTTTCAGCAGAGAAAGGGGATTGTAAATCCCCTTACCCCCATGTAAGTTCCCTGACATGCAGTAGGTCTCCTCGAATCTGCGCTGGCAACTTTGCTGGTGCAAGTCCACTGAGAGAAACGGGACAGGGAAGCTTCTGTCAGAGGGAAGAAGATCCAGCGTGAGTTTCCCATGAGAGATCCTCCCCCTTCCTCAGCCTCCCCACTCAGTTCTGCCCCCTCTCCACTTCTTTTCTGCCCACCCACTCCTGTCTGTCCCATCAGCCTACCCGCTCCAGCAAGTGGGGATTCCCTCGCTGGCAGGGGCGGGAAGATGCAGATCATCAGGACCAAGTATGGTGATGTAACATATAGTTTGTCTTCCGCCCTTAGTCCCAACTCCTTTCTTGACCTTCCCCTCCTTCATTGTTCTGGGCCACTGCATCTTCAGCCTGTTGTGAATATTGACCACCAGTGGCTCTCCAGGGTTAGACACATGGGCCTCTCCCAGATGTCCTGGAGATGCTAGCGGCTGAACCTTCCTTTCCTTAGGAACCCTGCCTTTCCAGCCTCTGCTGCTTCCTTTTCCTAAGCCCTTCTGCCTGTTCTGGCTCTTTTGAGTACTGGATTTGCTCAGCATTCTGCCAACCTTTCAACCTGCCCTGCCACTCTGCAACAGGAGGGCAGCTCAGCCAAGCACGACGAGAAGCTTCATTACAACTTAGACAACCACTGAAAATTCCTGTCCTGCATTCCCAGGACTGACCCAAGACCTCCTGGCACCTAAGGGACATGTCACCCTTACCTGGTGATGTGTCATGCTCTGCTCCTCCTGCTCACTTGATTGGAGAAGAAAGAGGGGAACACAGATGAAGAGGAAGTGTAGAGGAGAGCAGTGGTGGTCATAGGGGGTCAGGGAGGGCAAAGGCTCCAGACATTATGCCTGTGGGCCCTGTGGGGGGTGGCACAATCACACCCACTGTGGCACCACCTCCACCACCTGTGCCACTGCTGCTGCCTCCACCTGCCCTCTGGAGCTGTTCCAGGGGCAGGTGAAACCCCGTGCTGTGTCCGGGGGTGCTCTGAAAGCCTTCTGAGGCTTTTCACTGGAAAACTGAAAGTACTGTTAAACGGCACCCAGAAGGCTTTTAGAGCGCCCAGGAACATCATACAAGGCTCCATAGGCTGGGTAAGTATCCCAGGGGAAGACGGTGTGTTGCGGGGGTGGGGGTGGGACAGCATGTTGCGGTCCTGAGCCCTGGGGTGGCATAAGGGCCAGGTCTGCAACTGGAGGAGGGAAGAGTGGTGGGCTACAATGCTGATGATGGTCTGCTCCACAACTCTCATCTCTTCCACGCTTCCTCTTCCACTCTATCCCCCTCTTCCTTTTCCAACTCAGGAAGCAGACGGAGAAGAAGCCATGGAGACAGGTGGCTGGACAGAGGTGGCTTCCAATCTGCTGTCTGAGGCAACCACTTCATTTAGCCTCATGGTTGGGCAGGCTCTGTGCATTACAATAAAACCCTAAGGGTTTTATTATCCAGTATAGGGTTTATTATCCCTTAGGTTTTTATTATCCAATAAAATCCAGGAAGTAAATGGATGCATGTTAACAGGACACATCACAACAGGGGAGGTTTCTAGCAGTCATGTAGGTCAGAAAGGGTTTGGAGAGGATCTCCATTTTGCCTCCCTCTAGAGTTCCTCTGTAGGGAAGCCTCTGCCTTCCTAAGTGGAGCTAATTATTAACTAATTGTTTATTAAACAGGCAGCATGCCTTCCATGTGCAATTTGTGTTGGATGATTTCAGGCAATTTGTCAGTTCCGCTGACATCTCGCAGTCGACAGGGATTAGAGCTGGAAGGGAAAGCAACCAGCATGAGGCAGCAGCAGTGAATTAATGGGGTGGGGGGGTCCACTGGAGTATTTTTATGCACTCATTATTTATTAAAGCAGTCCCTATAGAAAATGTTTTGTTACAACAAGTGTGCTTTAGATCTCTACTGTACCGGCTTTCAGCAACATAAAGACACCTTGATTGCCAGTTTACATAGAGCAAACAATGAGCTGTAATGTTACCACATTCTGCTGCTTTACAAGCCGGAAGGGAAAAGTACCTTCTTGAAGCCTAAAATGAGTGGGTCCTGTTCAGAATGGAATTCTCAGAATTCAGAGGCTTACAGTGCAAGCATTGAATATATGAGAATTTGTGCAGAGTTCAACATTCTGAGAATGTAAAGTACAGAGGGCCTCCATATCCATGGATCCCGTATCTGGGGATTCAGTTATCCATGGATTGGGTCCGCGAGGCCCCCCCCCGTGCCCCCTCTGGTGGCAAGAGGAGCTCTGCTCCCCTTGCCCCCAGAGGGTCCTCTGAGCCTAGCAGTAAAAATGTCACTTCCAGTTTCTCTTCTGTGGGAGTTCCCTGGGCCTCCCAATGCCTTATAAGGCATTAAAAATATCACTTCCGGTTTCACAGAGAAACTGGAAGTGACTTATTTTACCTCTAGGGCTCAGTTTGAGTCTGGCACAGGCCATGGACAGATGTCCAAGGCCTTTGCTGGGCTCATAAGAACCCCCAGATGTGAGAGGAGGAGGGAGGGAAGTGTTCACCTGTATATACAGTTTCACTTAACCACAGGGGTTCCGGAACAGAACACCCACAGACACGGGGGCACGCCTGTACTTCTCTTTCTTTTACATTCTATTTTCAAGTTTCTAGTACTCATGGGGGTAAAGAAAAGCTTAGAAACACATTGGTATGGGTGGTAATGGCTTACCAAGCCATTGGTACTAAGCCATTGGTAAATGTTAGAGTTGCAACCCTTTGTCTGGTAAAGAGTTGTATGGAACCTTGGATGAGCAGGCACACAAAACAGCATACACCAGCAGAGTTCTTTGAATGCAGTGGTTATATTTCAGAGCAAGGGTTATCACAGGTAGAGTAATCAGTAAACAGTCCTAGTCAGCACAATGAGCAGTCAGTCCATAAGCAACAAATCCAAATCAGTTTTCCAAGATACACAGTCAAAGTTCATTCCATGGTCAGTAACAACATGTATATACTCACATCCAGCCTCCCAAGTTACTGGCAGCAGTTCAGTAGTCTCCTACTACACTCCTACTGCTGCACTGGAAGCTCAACAGACCAAACATTAAGTAGTTGGAGTGGCCAATCAGTGTAGGCTAAGCCACACCCAGGGTGAGGCAGTCACAGGTGTTTGCTGATCCTGCTGACTCCAGCAATCTGCACCTGTTCCTGAACCACCTTGTTGTCTGTGTTTCTGCCTTATCCAGAACATAGACCTGACAGTAAAGTCTTCCTAAAACAGGGGAAAGTGGAGAAACTGTGCAATTGACCAGAGATGGGCCACAACTCAGATGGCTCAAACTCAAGTCATGAAAGCACACGTTTTTTATAACTCATATGGACTAGAGTCACGTTACCAAAAACTTGGTCACTGACTCGGGGGTTTTATCCTAGAAATGAGAAGACTCAAATAGACTTGGTTAAGACTCGCTTTTGTGTGTGCTTTCAGCTCTGTTTTGTATGTGTGCTTGCTTGCTTTCTCCCCCACCCCCCCGCTTTGGCAACTTGACTTGTTTCTCGAAAAGACTCTAACTTGAGTCAAATTACTCAAAAAACCTCTGGACGAGTTGCTATGGCTGCCTGTTACGACTCGGGGGCAGCAAGTCAAGGCAGTTGGAGGCTCGGGACTCAACTTGAGACTTGGGGGTGTGGCTCTGGCACATCCCTGGCAATTACTATAATGGGACTTGCTTCTTGAGTAGACATGTGTAAGACTGGGCTCTCAGACACACTTCCAATGTTCAGGAGACAGGGCATTGCAGTTTCCTAGAGTACTCCCATGATGATTGTTTCATAACTTCTATTCTTTTCTTTCCTTCTGCCATTCCCATATGGCTAAACATTTCTTTGAAAACCTGTCTCTGAAAGGCAGAATAAGTAAACAAAAATATCTAAATTAATGTACTTTACAGAATGTACGTAGAGCATGAAGTTCAGGTGTCCTTGGAATTTGGATTTCTGCTTCCCCCAATACAATTTACAACCCCAGTCCTTTTTGGCTGTATGCTGCAATACTCCTGGCTTACGAATGTCAACAGCATCTCACCCATGAGATTAGAATTAAATAAGATTAATTCTAATGGTTCCACCCCATGCCACTTCGCACAAATATATTCTTGTTGTTGTTAATTGTTAGTGGCATGTGCCGTATATCCTTGAATGCAAGTTGTTAAAGACCCAACAGAAACACAGTCATTCTAGATTGTTATTGGCATCCCATTTATTACTGACAGTAAGATAAACTCGCTTGTATGGCACTCAGTACGAAATTGGCAGGTATGCATGCATTCCAAGTATTTCTCCTTTCATGGATGCACCCTGCAAAAGTGTTAGTGGGGGGAAATACCCTATTCTGCGCCTGTCAGATGAGATACGTATTTTCCAGTACTGTCAGCCAGTACTGATGCTGTTCACGTAGCTCAGCTCTCAAATTACCATTGTGCTGCAAGAACTGTTCCATGTAAATGTAAGGAGAACAATTGCGTTTTCAAAGAAGTATAGCTGGGAGCTGGCTTTGAGTAAAATGGGCCGCTCAGAACTAGGGAACGAGGATGAAATTTCTTTGTATCTGAAATCGCTTGCGTTTAAATGCGTCTCTAAAAACGGTAGAGTTGACTTGAGAGTGAGATCAGGAAATAATTCTGAAACCTTGGGCTGTTGTTTACATTTTGGGTTTTTGAAGCATTAGAGTCGTCAGTGTATTTATTTTGTGGCCAATCTGAGGCCAGATGACACATTAATGTAAGCCACTGGTTCCCAAACTGTGGGCACCGTGGCAAACTCACAAGGGCACCGTGGAATATCCCCAGGGGGACTTCTTTCCAGTTCTCTGGGCATCTTCTTGGATCGCACAAGATCTCATGTGATCCAAAATGGTGGTACCCGGGAAGAAGAGGCCACCACAAAAGAAGAGCGCCGTGACCATGGAAAGTTTGAGAACTGCTGCTTTAAGCCTCTTCTCTTCAATCATTATTACCAGCACCAATACTGATGCTTCAGTATGGCAGGTGGTTCTTGGCTCCACTTCCATGGTCAAGGCTGGCATCATGCATTGAACCTGGCTGGACATAGGACAAAGGCCCACATTGCTGACTAAGCCCTTGACCATGGCAGGCCATGCTCCACCTGTCAAATCGGTTGACTGCTCCCAGCCCCAGTGCCAGGTAAATGTCCCATGGCTTACTGGGTGATGGGGAAAGGAGGAGTAGCTGCAGTAGTCTGCTCTATTACCTGGCACTGGCCATTTTGGAATGGTCAGATGTCCTGGCCCAGATGCAGTTTCAGGAGCCAGAAACTCTGGGAAACATAAAATGCCCAACACTTAAGAAAGAAGACAAACAGCCATGAAGGCTGCTCCTCCCCCATTATCCAGTAAGCCATAGGTCACCTGCCAGTGGGAGAGCAGCTATCCCAGTGGAAGAGAGCTCCCTTTGACAAGGTGGAAAGTTTTCCTTTGTACCTCTGCTGCAACCAGGGCTAAAAGGAGAACTCTCCTCCTTTCTCCTGAAGAGAGAGCAACTGGTGCATGTGTGCACTCACCCTTGCAGAAATCAAGGCTCCCAACAGTGTTTGTGTCCTAGAAACCGCACTGGAGATTGAGAATCAGCAGCCAAACTTCCTGGAAGCAGTGGTGTAGCTAAGGGGGTGCAGGGGGTAGCAGTGGTACCGGGCAACAAGCTTTAGGGGGGCAACAAGCTGAGCTTGACACTAGTGTCCAAAATTGTGAGAATCTTGGTATGTACGAATAATACCATCATGTTATATATCATTGGAAAGGTAATTTAATCCAGAATACAATGAAACAAACCACATTAGAATATCTCTGTTCTATCAAAGGTTATGGCCAATTAACCGGACAACAAAAACACAACTCCCTTAAGGAACAGAAAGTAGATTTCTTTAACTTAAGACTGACCTATGAGACTGATTATACTGAGAGCCAATGAGATGTTATCATGATACAGCATGGAACCACTAAGGTGTTAATATAAGTCAGCTCTCATTTCCATGTATCATAATACAGCTAGTCCTGCTAACTGGTAAAGAGGCACTTTTTGCTCCTCTTATATTTAGCAAGGAGAGAATAACAGTCTCTCTTCACCCCAGCAGTTTGTCTAACCAGTAAGGGGCACATTTTTTATTTATTTACTTAATTAAATTTGATTTTGTTGTGGGAGGGCTACAAAATCTTTGATCCCCAGTAGCAGAGAGATTCCTTAGCTATGCCACTGACTGGGGGGAGGTGGCAGATCAAGTGGGTAGTGAACTGCTGGGGGGAGGAGCCAGATTTTCCCCCAATATGCACTTTTTAAAAAGCCTGGGTGTGATGTCACTTCCGGTTGTGACATCACTTCTGGGGCATCATTTTGAGCTCCGCACCGGGCTGCACGTTCATTAGCTACACCACTGCCTGGAAGTAGGTGCACTAGTTTTACACTAGTGCATGACCTACCTGTATCAAGGCAGTCAGAGCACTGAGAAAGTTCAGTAGTCTGTCCTTTGCAGTGAATGAAGGAGTGTTTGTTTTCACAGAGCACTCTTGGCTCTTCCCTTGCTTAATCTTGTTTTACCCAAAGTCAGCTATGACTGGCTTAGATCAGCCCCGCTCATCCAGGTGCCAAAATTGTCTTCATCATGTCAGCATGTTCCGAGCTGCCCGCCACCTCCTGAAGTGTACAGGTGAAAATGCTTTCAGCTTGTTTTTGTAGCTACATTGATTTTCGAATAAGCTTTTTACACTTTTCCCAATAGGTTGAGGTCAATATTTGCATAAAACAAAGACTTTTTATTCTTTTGATGGTCAAAATGTCATCTGCTGCTTTCGTCACCCATGATTCATTCCGTTAACTCTCAAGCCTCTCCCAAATGGGCTTTGTGACTCAGGATGCACAAGATGCCCTTCTTTTCATTTGTTTGACCTCCTATATTTTTATTTATTTTAAAGCATTTATATCTCACCTTGCCTATCTCTGTACCTGGTATGCCATTTTTTCCCCACTCGATGGAGAGAGATGTGTGCACACGTGCTTGTCCCCTCATGGTTAGGAGGACTTCACTCAAATGAGGAGGTTGGTTAGAAGGAGGTTGAAAGGGAAGGTAAAAAGGGTCCAATCTCTCCAGAGTGCATGGAGGCTGCTTAAAACAACAGTAATAGAGGCCCAGCGGAAGTGTATACTGCAAAGGAAGAAGGGCTCAACTAAGTCCAGGAAGGTGTCCGCATGGCTAACCAGCCAAGTTAGAGAGGCCGAAAAGGGCAAGGAAGCTTCCTTCTGTAAATGGAAGTCTTGCCCTAATGAGGAGAATAAAAAGGAACATAAACAGTGGCAAAAGAAATATAAGAAGGTGATACGGGAGGCCAAGCGAGACTATGAGGAACACATGGCCAGCAGCATTAAGGGGAATAATAAAAGCTTCTTCAAATATGTTAGAAGCAGGAAACCCGCCAAAGAAGCAGTTGGCCCTCTGGATGGTGAGGGAGGGAAAGGGGAGATAAAAGGAGACTTAGAGATGGCAGAGAAATTAAATGAGTTCTTTACATCTGTCTTCACGGCAGAAGACTTCAGGCAAATGTGTATGTGCAACCTCCTGATTTTAGAATGGGCTATGTTATAAGAACATAAGAACATAAGAACAGCCCCACTGGATCAGGCCATAGGCCCATCTAGTCCAGCTTCCTGTATTTCACAGCGGCCCACCAAATGCCCCAGGGAGCACACCAGATAACAAGAGACCTCATTCTGGCGCCCTCCCTTGCATCTGGCATTCTGACATAGCCCATTTCTAAAATCAGGAGGTTGCACATACACATCATGGCTTGTAACTCGTAATGGATTTTTCCTCCAGAAACTTGTCCAATCTCCTTTTAAAGGCATCCAGATCGGACGCCATCACCACATCCTGTAGCAAGGAGTTCCACAGACCAACCATACGCTGAGTAAAGAAATATTTTCTTTTGTCTGTTCTAACTCTCCCAACACTCAATTTTAGTGGATGTCCCCTGGTTCTGGTGTTATGTGAGAGTGTAAAGAGCATCTCTCTATCCACTCTGTCCATCCCCTGCATAATTTTGTATGTCTCAATCATGTCCCCCCTGAGGCACCTCTTTTCTAGGCTGAAGAGGCCCAAATGCCATAGCCTTTCCTCATTAGGAAGGTGCCCCAACAGGGAGGGCACCAGGATGAGGTCTCTTGTTATCTGGTGTGCTCCCTGGGGCATTTGGTGGGCCGCTGTGAGATACAGGGAGCTGGACTAGATCTGCCTATGGCCTGATCCAGTGGCTGGTTGAATGCTATTCTCTGGTTAACAGTTCTTCATGCACTCTGCCACACATTTTATCACATGCCTGCAGCTCCTTTTTGACAACATTCTGCTTACCGCTTGGCAGGATGATACAAATTATCAGATTGGGGTTGGTCATCCCAGTGTAGCTTGGTCATCTGTTTGGGGCCAATCTGAAAAAGCTGGATCTAGAGTGGAAGCTATAAATGTTTCTATTGGATCTTTTTCTCCATATCTGGACACAATTCTAACCAACTTTCCAGCACTGGCATAGCTGTGCTGCATCCTGCAATAAGGGGGCAGTCTCAGAGGCCTCCTCAAGGTAAGGCAATGTTTGTTCCCTTACCTCGGAGTAGCATTGCCCTTACCTCGGTGCTGGAAAGTTGGTTAGGATTGCACCCTCTGTTTGTTTGATAGTAGTTTGAATAAAACCAGGGGTGCCATTTCAAGTTTCAGAAGGGCAAATAAATGTTAGCAAGTTGGAATGTGGGAAGGTAGAAGGGCCCAGTAGAAGTTTAAAAAAAAAAAAAATCATCCTTTTCACCTTCCATCTCCGAATGGTTGGCAACCTTCAGTCTCGAAAGACTATGGTATAAGCCTACAGCACCCAGGCAGTCTCCCATCCAAGTACTAACCAGGCCTGACCCTGCTTAGCTTCCAAGATCAGATGAGATTGGGCATGTGCAGGGTAACAGAATGTTTCCTTCTTTTTAAAAAAACTTAAAAAATGGTAATAACCAGCTGTCACCACTCTAAGTGGGCACTTATTAACTATGACTTTAAAATTAATACTTTTCTTTCTACCTTTCAGGCATTTGGAAGAACCTCAGTGTCTTCTATTTAAAAAACAAAACAAAAAAAAACCAAACCCTGAAAATATCCCCTTACCAGTAGTGTTGTGTAGAATGTATAGCAAAGTGGAGTACAGAAGCTCCCACCCCCCCCCACCCCCCCAGCTCATTTGACAGGTTGGGGCTGTGGGGAAAAATGGAAATGGTTAAAAAACAGAACCCAATTTTTTTCAGTTTATAAATGTTGCTTCTAGTTCTTTTTTAGCTGACAAATTGCAATGTCTTTTTTATCTTGCAAATTCCTGCAGTTCCACAAAGATTTCTGCAAATGGACTCTCATTAAGGCCAAACAGTTTGAATCACCATGTTGCATGCAAATCAACATGGAGGAGGGCTATTGTAGCCTTGAGAACAGCAGAGAGAGGTCAAAAGTGTGGAGCATGCATTGAATGAATGACTTCCAGGTATAACTGAAGACACATGTTGGCATCCTTTAGTCTCGGAAGACTATTGTATCGCGCTCTGAATGGTGGCTCTGGAACAGTGTCCTCTCCAGTACGCGAAGCCTGGGTAAAGTAGGTATGGAGGATAGGCTGTTACCCATGCAGCAAATCCCCCCTCTCCACGTCACTGAAATGGTCCAACGGAAAGGCAGAAGCCAATACGGTTGGTTCCAGCGGCGTCGCAGGAGTTGCCAGAACGTGACTGTGTTCAGCCATGAACTGCCTCAGGGACTCCGGCTCCTGATTTTGCCTCGAGGTTGACTCCTGAAGCCTTTTCCATAACTGGATGTAGCCGCAAGGCAGTGGAGGTTTGGGATCAGAGTTTTCCTTCTCTCAGATGAGCTGCCTTCCCAGGCTAACGAGCCCCATCTACCCGGTGGCTGTTTAGTCGCCTCTTACGACAAGTACAGCCAAACTGAGGGCCTATTCTTATCCCCAGCCCCCAGGGGAAATGTGTTATATAACTGAACTGTGTATAACTGAAATGTGTATAACTGAAATGTGTTGAAAAAATGGATAGTTGAAAAATGAACCATCAGAAAGCGGGGGATACCTGTAGTGTACAGTACAACAGTATGTTTAGTAGGTGCATAGCTACAAATCAGCACAATAGATTAAAAATAGGTTTATTATTAGGAAATTAGATTCCTTTGAATTTAAAACATTAAAAAAGTTGTTTTTGGTAAGTGCTCCAATTCTTCAGGGTAGGGTACATACTTGCTCGTAATTCTGTGATCCAGAGTTCTAGGATGTTCAGATTTTGACGGGATATAAGATGGGTCTGACTTCTTGGCTTCTACCAAATTTCTAATTTAAAGCATCTTTTGCTCAGTCATGTGTCCCTTCCCCAAGCAGTAGGTAGGAAGAATGAGCTCTTTGTCCCGTCTCTTAACTCTGACCCTGTTCCTTCTGGGAAACAAGTTCCAGGTTCCCTGGCCAAATAATACTGGGCAAGTCATGAATAATATCATGCATCAGAGCTGAATGACCAGACAAACTGATTGACCTCTACACTGAGATGGAGTGGAGGGCAGGCAGATCGGCAGGCGGAGCACACAAACATAGAAGGCACGTTTGCGGCCCTCAGCACCTCAGAGCTAGCTCAGCTCTGGCCGACAATGGGCTAGCACCTGAGTAGCACTGTGCTCTGCCACTTGGTGGTCATGCGGAGTGCTGGGCAGCGGAAAGGTAAGTGGGGGTGGTGGGAGGAATTCTAGATAAGGCATTTCGGGGCAGGGGGAGGCAGAGGGAGGGCAGGAAGAGGGTAGGGAGAAGGTGTGATGAGGGAGGGAGGGGGTGGGAAGAAGGTGGAACTGGTGGACCACTGGCCCGACACGGAGGTTCTTAATTCTACACCAACCCTTGGGTCACCATAGAATTGAGTAACCCCATTGTGGGGCTACTTGCCTTACCTTAGGCCTTAGGCGTGGACCTCAACAGGTGGGAAACCCTGGCCTCTGAGTGGCCTGCTTGGAGGCAGGCTGTGCAGCATGGCCTTTCCCAGTTTGAAGAGACACTTGGCCAACAGTCTGAGGCAAAGAGGCAGAGAGGCAAAGAAGGAAGGCCCATAGCCAGGGAGACAGACCAGGGACAGACTGCACTTGCTCCCGGTGTGGAAGGAATTGTCGCTCCCGAATTGGCCTTTTCAGCCATACTAGACGCTGTTCCAGAACCACCTTTCAGAGCGCGATACCAGAGTCTTTCGAGACTGAAGGTTGCCAACAATGCCTTACCTGGGGGAAGGGGACGAAAGTCCCCTTCCCCTGAGGAGCTGCTGGTACTGCCCTCTGAGCGTGCAGGAGGTAGCGGCATCATATGCCCTGCTGCTTTTGTGTATCAGACAAACTTGCTTGGTAGCGGTTCATAGCACAGCTTGCAAGACAAGTCCAGATTTTTCTGTGCACGACTCTAGTGACTGGCATTTCAATTATCTTTCACTGCTTCAAAATAAATCTCCTTTTTTATCCTGAGGGAGACAGAACAGGGAATCCTAAGCAACCTGCTCTTGGAGTGTTTTTCTTTCTCAGCCTCAGGAAATCACACAAATCAGGAAGGGAAGACTCATCTGTGACTCAGAAAACCATTTTTGGTCCTATCTTTAGAACTAAATTATACAAGATTTGGGTTTGCATTAAGAGCATCCCTGTACCATGAGGGGCTGTGCAGTTTTTCATATTGAGCTGTTTATGTTGTACGCGCATACTGGGAAGAGACTGGAATGCTGCACAGTTCCTATACATGAAAAAGTGTGTGTGTGTATTCCCCAGAGTTTGCAGCATCTCAGTCTATCTCAACATCCTTCCTCCTCCAGCAAACTTCCCTTGGAGCTGATGGATTTTCGGTCCGAGTTACACTGTGTTCCTCTGGCAAGAGCTGTGTCCTTCTGACCAATTTCTAAAAAGGAATTATTTATGTCTCCTGCATATTTCTGGGCTTGACTGCCAAAAATGGCAAGCCGTACTGGAGCACACTGATAGCACCAGCGATGGGGAGAGAGATTCATAGCTTGTGACAAGCAAACAAACAAAGACACAAAATAGCTGCATTCTCCAATCATATGTTTTTAAAAAACTCTGTGACTTGAAATTGGAGAGGAATGAAAGAGAAGCCAGTTGATGCCTGGAAAAAAAATTAAGCTGATTTTCCCTTCCTCTTCACTGCTTGAGTGCCTCAAAATAATCTTTGAAAGATCTCGGCAATATATAAAAATACTGGGTTGTAATAAAGACAAGATTTTCTTAACAACAACATGTCACACATAGCATTGTGTACTATATTATTGTGATGTTCTGAAGCAGGAAGATGGCTGTCTCCAACCTTTTATCCTTTACTTATTTGTAGATTTCCATCCCATTTTTCTACTTTGATCCCCAAAGCAGTTTAAAATTTAAGGGAAATTCTCCCCCCCCCCCGGCTACGCTTCTGTGATAGATGGCCCTGTGCAGAGGGGATAGTCCATCTGGAGCAGACATCTGGTGTATTTACCTGCCTTCTTCTCTGCTTCTTCTCCATCACAGATGATATTAGATGGTGCAGGCTGGGGAGTGAGGGAGAAAAGGTTCCACTTTTGAACTTCCTAAGGCAGGCTTCCTATTTGGCAGGCTGCTGCTGAAGACAGAAGGTGAATACAGATAACCATTTTCTAAATGGCAATTTAGCACAGTGCACAAATGATCACTCGGTAACCTGGCCATCTGTATCACCCAGTCACATGTTAAGAAGAATCCGCTCTAAACGAGGACTCAGAGGAATGCAACAGTTTTGGCAAGACAACACAGGAAGCCTGTACAAACAAACAACTATTCCCCTATGATCTCTCTCTGGCCATTTATTTGTTTTTGCAGCCTTGACTAGTATTAGAGTAAAATACCTACTGAAAATAAGACTCCTTTTGTAAATATGATTTTTTTAAAAGACGAACTCTGAATATGGAAAAAATATTCATTTATATCCCATCATTCCCATCGTGAAGTAGCTAAGGGCCCTGTACTTATCTTTCCCCCCTCCTTTCATCCTCACCACAACCGGGAGGGTGAGCCTGATTCTGTATCTTTTTTTTTTTTCTCTGCATGGCTTTTGATTGTTGTTACTTTGATCTTGGCTGTAATACTTTGATGGGCATGGTGCATAATCAAGTCTTCTGACAATCTTCTGACAACTGCTAGTACAGGCATCCTAGGTATCTGGGGGGATATATTCCTGGCCCCCCAACAGATACTGGAAATCGTGGATAAAATGGAACACTGTCTCCCTGCCCTCCGTGCCCAATATCTTTGTTTAGCTTCATTACCATCATGCGAAAGGTGTCTTGCTTTAACCAAACAAGCCAGCAAGCAGCCTCTTGCAATTATTGTGTATTTCTTGCTTTAACAGAAAGGCAGGCAGGCAGACGCCGGTGTGGACAACAAATATTAACAATAACCAGGGAGTCAACCTTTGCTCTTAGTCTCCCTTCTAGCCTGCCTGCTTGTCTGTTAAAGCAAATGACATACAGCACAATCCTGCACTGCACTTGGGCTGGTGCAAGTCCCTTGCGCCAGCCCAAGAGAGTCACAAATGTGCCGTGAGTTGGCAAGGCTGGCATGCAGAGGCGTGCCGGCCTTTTTTCTTGCTCATACCATTTTTTCTTGCTCATTTATATTACTTTCCAATCTTATGTCATTGTTGTCCAGAACAGGCTATAATCTGAGCTGTGGTGGTAGATCAATCACAGTTCAGTCATGAGTGCTTTGATCACAGATCAAATGTACCTTCAGTTAATTGTTGGAGCTCGAATTGAAGTTCACACTGCCAGGCAGGTCACACAAACATGCTGGAACCATCTTCTTTATGCCAGTAAAATAAACTTAATGATGGCTTTCCACTTTGCTTTGTAGCAAAAGCCAGCAAATATTTCATATCAGAGTAAAACTACAATAACTTTCCTTCTAAAAATGAGGACCACAGGCAAGGCAACTGAAACTGACATGTCAATTCATCTTTTAATTCTGGATCTCCCACAATAATGATAGGATTTGAACTTTTTGAATGTTGTTATAGCTTCTGGTCTATTATTTCAATAGGAAATATTCTGTATATTTCAATCTCCCATATTGGTGAAAAAGAACATATAAGTTAGCTTTTCCTTTAGTTATGTCTACCTTCAGCTGTGTCTGAGGATGTCCTGGTAAATTCTCAAGTAACCAAATGTGCGTAATAGAAAATTGCTACTAATATTGATTTAGGAGGATTTGACTAGATGTTTTTGGAATTGCCCAACCATGGTTTCCCCAGAAAATTCCAGAAGCATATTATTTATGTCAGGAAATTAATATGTCTTTAAGGGTGTTTCTAGTTTTTGTGGAGATATCTTCACATGTGAGTCTCTACTACTGTATGGGTTACATTTACCGGTAATAATCAACATTATGATCTCAGCTGGACAATATCTCTCCACAATCCATTGTATATCTATGGTGGACAGCAAGAATACTTCTCTCTTCCCTGCCAACTTAGTGCACTTCTTCCAACTTCAATATCCTCAGTTAATCCAACATGCACAGTCTTAGATACCACGGTCAATTTCATAGGGGGAAAAAACCCAACAAATTGTCCATGTGATCTTGGGCTATAAACCTTTCATTTTATACATGTATGCCATGTTTGAACATTATCCCCACCCCACCCGTGTGGGGCATGAATGCCCTGAGACTTTGGAGACCAGGCAAGCATAATACTTGAGCAGGGAGGGTAGGTGCACTTTCACTGCCTGCTACTTATATGAGCCAAATTGGAAAGAAGGATAATCTGTCCTTGCTCCAAGACAGTAGATACTGCCTGCACTTTTACTGCCACTGCCCCAGGCTACATGTTTTTTGTTTAATTAAATTAAAATTTTAAGTTAAATTAAATTTTAAAAAATTATGCGCAGAGATTACCCAGATTCTGCACCAAGAAAAGATGGATTCTGTGGCCTATATATATTCTGTAAATAAAGAATAGGCACATTCCTGATATCATTTTGAATAATTTCATGATTGATTTTAATAATCTAATTGAGCCTACTGTCCTATGCACTTACTTGGGAGTAAGCCCTATTGAACATAGTGGGACTTAAAATTTGTATATTTGCCATAAAATAATATTTACATAACTTGTGTGTGCATGTGCCTTGTGTGTGTGTGTGTGTGTGGGTGGGTGTGTGTGGGTGTGGGTGTAAGGGAGAGAGAGAAAGAGAGAATGTCGTATGCAATAATTTGGAATTTATCTTTTGAGCTCCACTGAACACTTGACTTTGGTACTTGTCCAAGGAGCTCCTGAATGAGAAATATGTGTTTAAAGACAAGCTGCTGAAATTTTAGGCAGCCCTCCCCTTTTTCACCCACCCCACCCCAGATAGATAAACATTTCATCATAACAGGGGCTTTTCAAGCAATTACCATAACAATTTTGCTTTGCCATTTCACAGAACCTCAGAACCTTCCTTTCCCAGCAGGAAAAGGAAGCACTTACCTATCTTACTGCAATGCCCTGTCATGTAGGATAGCAGAGATATGTCTGTGTTTGTTTTATTAAAAAAAAAAAAAAGCAAAGAATTTGTTCCCTTTAATTTGCTGATCCTGAAGACCAACCTTGGCAAGGTGTCCATTCTGTTTGCTGAATGAGGAACTGACTAAGGCCACAATCCTAACCAATTTTCCAGCACTGACATAAGGGCAATGCAACTCTAAGGTAAGGGAACAAATATTGCCTTACCTTGAGGAGGCCTCTGTGACTGCCCCCCAACTGCAGGATGCAGCACATGCCCCACTGGCACAGTAATGCCAGTGCTGGAAAGTTGGTTAGGATTACGCTTTAATTTGTTTAACTGCTTTGAATTGGAATACCATCTTTCTGGCTTAGGGGGTTCTCGACAAGCTGTGTCACATGCCCTGGCACTTAACGACAAGCCAAGAAATACTAGCGCATCCCATCAACACGTTCCGTTGCAGCCTGTTGCAAAGCAGCGTGGCAGCCAAAATGAATGACAATAATTCGGTCATCTGCTTTGAATCAGTGTTGCTTGATTTCTTTTTTCTTATGTTTGTTTACTGATTGCACGGAGCCCATTGTTCCCTTGGGAAGCTCACAGCAGCTTGTATGGAGCTCCCAGCCAGGCACTGACCAAGCTGAGACCTGTTTAGTTTTAACAGTGCAATGCTGTCGGGTATCATCAGCCCGTTCTCCATCTCCGTTATCTGGCTTTAGCAAACTAATAGCACAATCCTACTTACACCTAGGGGAGTCAATCTGGATGTGTGATGAGTGCTTTCCCTTAACCACTAAAGAATTCCTGCCCATTCTCACTATGTAGGGTTGACAGCAGGGCAGGGATAGTGTGGCTTCCCTACAATCTTGGGCCCTGATGCTCTTCAGACCATATTCCAGCGGTTTTCAAACTCTCTGGGAGAGTTTGAGCCACTCTAAGTCCCTGCGGGGGCAGGGGGAAGGCAGCAACACGATGCACAGGATCGCTTCACTCAGGGGGCTGCAGGGGCTTGACTGGACTTACCAGAGCCTCCTGCAGCCTCCCAGGGGTGCAGGGAGCCCTGCACAACCATCTTCAGGGCTCCCCAAAGCTTAGAAAGCGAAAGCGGAGCAATTGCGCCCTGCCTCTGCAAAACCAGAAGTGGAGCCCAATTGCTCCACTTTCACTTCTTAAGCTTCAGGGAGCCATGCAGATGCTCCCACAGGGCAATCCTGGGGATCGCGTTGCTGCTTCCTCCCTGCCTCCTCGCTGCCCCCACCCCTTAAGGGGGCAGAGGCCAGGGCCTGCAGGCTGGGGCGTCACGATGCCCCAGTTTGAAAAGCCCTGCCATATTCATATGCTCTTAATACATAGGACTTGTTTCTGATCAGGACTGGATACAGATTTTTGTTAACGCAGAAGAAGATGTCCAGGGTGGAGCAGCCTGCAATTCTCACACATTAAGTGCCTTGAGTAGTTGGACTTTTTTTTGTTTTATAGCAATATGCTAGTTCCAGAATCCTGTTCTAAATTTCTGGAATGAACAATGTCAACTGCTGTAATGGAAGCAGTAACATTAAAGAGACCTACAGTATACCCCATGGGCTGTACTCAGTGGCGTTGCTATGGGGTGCAGGCCCCACCGGGTGATGTACACAGGGTACGTGACCCACCAAAATTTTTAAAGCCTTAGTATTTTCAAATAATACTATCGTGTTATATATCAATTGATGCATAAATTCATGCAGAATGCAAGGAAACAAACAGCGTGGAAATATCTGTATTCTAACAAAAGTTTTCGCCAAAGAACCAGTGGGGGCGGGGCAATGGCACATCACCACGCCCACAGCCTGGGGAATTGCCCCGCCCACCGCATGGGAGGAGGTACATCAGAGGGGTGACGTACTGGCTTCTCACACTGGGTGATGCAAACCCTAATGACACCACTGTCTGTACTTGCTGCCATCTGTTGCAATCGGTGACAAAAATCAAAAATTAAAATTGATGATTTTATTTTTTTGATTTTTGTCACCGATTGCAACAGTGTGAAGTTGGTAGGTTAAAACAAAAGTCAATGTTAACACAAATATTTTGTACTGTACAAGTCTCCACCACAGCAGGGAAAATAAGGTTGTGTTTTCTGCCTCAATCCTGTCTCTTAAAGGCGCTTCCCTCCTGCTTCAATAAGCCTTCTCTGGTGCTGTGTCCTCCGCAGCCGGTCTGCACTCCAACCATGTTCTAAAATTGGTCTGTTCTGAGTCATTTATAATGGGATGGCTTGAAAACATTGTACTAGTCATGAAAACATGAAGTCATAGCAAGGACTATTTGTAAGTAGATTTGTTCTGAGGTGTCATTTTCCTTTGATTCTTCAAGGAGTTTGGTCATTTTGCTCTTGTCGTTTTTGTCTCCAGCATTAATGCGTGTTTGTTTTGGCAATGACCAAGCAATTAGTTGTAGAGAGATACGTTGTATGAATTAGAACAAACAAATATTGTATGTAAGTAAACCCTTTGCCATTGCAGCAAGTGGCATCTTCTCAGTCCATATATCATTTAATACTTCTTATAAACAGTGAATGAATCTGTTAAGAACTGGTCCATCGCATGCAAGTTGTACTATTTTCTGATCATTTAAGGCTGAAGTTTGGCAGCTATGAGCCCAACACCTTCCATGTTGCCTTGGAATGAAGTTCCCCTAAATTCAACAGGGTTTACTTTCCAGAAAGTGGTAGATACACTCACTAAGGAGAAAGCCCCACTGAACATAGGGGAAATGATATCCAAGTAAACAAAGATAAGATCAAGCTCGTTGGTTAATTTCAAGTTGCAATAACTGCATAGAAACATGTCTAATATTATGGCATTGTATTGATCACTGGTTATTCAATGTGCAGGTCTATGGCTAAGGACCAATCCCTAATTCCAATTCCAATTTGATTAAAGTGAAAGTAAGTGGAAGTTTTGCTCACAAGTGCTTTGATTGTGGCCTGCAAAGTCTTCTAAGAAGGAGTCAATGGTCAGTCAGGGTGGACACTGGCTGAGGGTCTGTGCCTATCAGAGGATCCCCCTGGCCTGGCCCAACACCCAAACTTCACCAGTCTAGTGATGGTACAAGTCAGCTGAGAAGCTTATATTGCCACTACACCCAGCCACCACTTCTACTAATAGAAGCATCACACATGGCCCCTACAGGATGTTCCCATTGGCCCAGTGGGAAGAGGGGGAGAAGCTACTACTGTTGTCTGAGGCCTGCTACCTGTAGGCTGAAGGGAAGAAACCTATACAGAGCTTTTGTCTCTGGGCCTGCAGCAACTTGGTTCTGGCATGGGGTAATTGGCTATGGGCCATAGCCTATGGCATCATAAAGTATCACTGTTATCAGGACTTGTGAACCTGGTGGAAAAATATCACACAATGGCCTTTCATAGATAAATGATTATTCTGATTTATTTTTTCACAAAATGACAAATATGGGGAGTGCAGAAAGCAGTGTTATGTGCCAAGGGTTCCTATTTATAAATTATAATTGCTTTAAAAGTGTACTAGGTAGGTGATATGGGTAGTATGGTGTCAGCAGATGCAGCCACAATCATTTCCTATGCAATCCCCCGAAGGCCAGCCCAACGAGCATAAAGATGTTGTAGCGATGTAAGAAATGGTTGGTTGGCAACCTTCAGTCTCGAAAGATTATGGTATAAGCCTACAGCACCCGGTATTCCCAGGGGGGGTCTCCCATCCAAGTACTAACCAGGCCTGGTCCTGCTTAGCTTCCAAGATCAGACGAGAGCATGTGCAGTTGGAAGCTAAGCAGGGTCAGGCCTGGTTAGTACTTGGATGGGAGACTGCCTGGGAATACCGGGTGCTGTAGGCTTATACCATAGTCTTTCAAGACTGAAGGTTGCAAACCATAACCACAGCAAAGAGGATGTTAGAAAACGGTTTTATTTTTCACAGGTTTGTTTATTTGTTTGAATGGGAAGTTCAGAAAAGTAGTATTATGTGTTTTTATTTCATTGTCACCAAAAAAATCACATCTCTACCCATAGATAGGGCATTCAGTCAACTTCACAGAGGATCGATATGACATTGATTTTGCCTCTGAGCAAAGACATTTTGAGCCAGCCCAAAGGTTGCTGGACCGATGGAGAAGTGGGTATCCTCCAGAAGCTTCATCACAGATGAAGCAGGAACCATCATTCATGGGAGCACATGCTCAGAAAGGGTGTGAATGCAGAAGGCATTCTTCCTTTCTTTTCATATCATGTTCTTCTCAGATATCATTCTGACCCACATCTGGTGGTGTTTGTTTTCTTTCCTTTTGTGAGAAATCAAAGCACTGTGGCTCCCAGATTTCGTTCTTTGACTGGAATACACATCAAGCTTATCAGTGAATAAGATCAGAGCATTTTCCCTGGTCTAATTAATAAACTTATGCAGATTGCAGTGACTCACATCAACCCACAGGAATGAAAGTGTGTGCAACATCTCTTTTATGCTGCTTTGGTTTGATCCACCTCCACATTCCAAGAACATATTTACACGAGCTATTTTCAGCATCACAAGGTAACAAGTCAAATATCAGCCAACAGTTGTCATTTAAACAGACATTTTAGAAATTTTTCAACATCAAGTCTCAGCTCTGGACTTAAAATTGATCTTTTAAATGACAACTCTTGGCGGAAAGTCTCATTTTGTTGATTTCCATTAAATAAGTTTACACTGTAGCTGCTTGATGAGAAACTGCAACAAAATTCAATGGATGCAAGAGACAAATCTATAAATAAGGTTTAAATAAAAATAGCCATTCTGGTGGGAAATTGTGACTCCTTTTGGAGCCATTTTTCCAAGAAACTATCATTATTCATGTCAATATTTTCTGTCCCCTGATAAAGAGCACTTGCTCAAAACAGTTGAGACTGCTCTTTAATACTTCTTACTAAATTTTTCTTCTGCATCCATTAGATTCTGTTGCTATTTTTGGTTCATAGCACTGCCCACTTAGGTTAGATTCTGGCTAAGACCAATATGCCCAAAGATAAGGCTAACGAGCCATGGAAAAATAAATTCATTAAAAGCTCCCTTGAACTCAAAGCACCCACACAGAGAAGAGGTTGCCCTTTTTGTCTCTCCATGATTCAGTCTTCTGACCTTGCCTCTTTTCTCTCAGTCACAGATGGAGGGTAGTTAACTTTGCCCTGTCAATTCTTTGGTGTGATGAGACCAATGCTTCGGAAACTGTGGGTCGGGACCCACAAGTGGCTTGTGAGCCCATTTTGGGTGGATCACAAAAGGTTTTTGAAACTTTAAAAAACTTTGCAGGCACCCTTGCCCAGTTTGCAGAAGAAAAGTATTAGCTGGAAGGCTAACCTGTAGTATTAGGTAATCATCATAAACCCAAACTGAAATGTCACATTTTCTGATTTTCTGCAGGCCGCAGAATGGCCTGGCTTCCCTGGTCCTCCTAATGCCTTTTATGAACATTAAAATGACACTTCCCATTTTCAGCGAAAAACTAGAAGTTACTTTTTTCAGCCAAAACAGGCGTTCTGAGGCCCACCAAAACGGCGGGCAGATGTTCACAGCCTTGGCGTGGCTCAGAAGCCCCTCTGGAGGGGAGGGGAGTACAGCTCCCTCATCTCTGAAGGGTGGGAGGTGTGGAGGGGGGCCACCCATATCCATGGATCCCTGAAACCATGGATACGGGGGTCCCCCGTAGATAAGGAAGTGGGTTCCTGACACAACTTCCTGATGTGGTCCCTTTCAATCAAACAGGAAGTGTGGAATACACTGGACTTGCTCCCAGTGCTTCCCACGTGTCCTGTTTTATTCAAAGGGACCATGCAACGAAGGTGGTAGGGAAGCAGGTTGCTGCCTTTTGTGTGTTATTTTTTTTCGGCAGTGGTACCGCCACCACCCTGCATGGAGGTAAGCAGATGAGGTGGATTAGTTGGAGGTAGTGATGGTGGCAGCGGCAGCAGCAAACTATGCACCTAAGGCACAACCTGCCTTCAGGCCAGCCATTATTGCCCCACTAAAGAGAGAGTAGCATTACTTACCCTCGGAGGTGTCTGCCTGTTGTATCTTTGAATGTTCTGCCTTAGTTTTTACAGTTAGTAGACTCAAGTGGTAAAATGTTCCTTGGACTATACCACTTCAAAGGTATGTGCGAGAGAGAGTCTTTGAATGCGGCCTCATTTTGATTTTAATTATAAAAATAAAAACAACATGTAGAAACAGAATACATAATAGAGAAGGCTAAGTGGAACCTTATCTGTGAAGGAATTTTTTTTTCTTGTGGGAGAGTATTCAAACTTTTATTTTCAAGCTTTTTTGTTTGTTTTGATGATAATAAAAGTCTAAAATCTATCCATTGGCTAACTAACTTTAATGTGTGAACGTGGCTTGGGAGTGGTGAATTCCCTCTTTCTTGTGTGTACAACTGGGCCGTGCCTGGAAATGGTGCACTTGGGGTTTTAGAGACCTCTATAAAGCACTTAATGCTGTCATTTGTAAGCATAAAAAGGCACTAAAAGATAAGATTCTGTGAGAGTGGAAAGACTGCTTTTGGATCCAGCAAACATTTTGGCCGCTAGTCAAGTCCCTGCTGCCAGTCCTTGAAGGATGATGATAATAATAATATTGTAATAATAGAAATAAACTGTGAATATCTAGAGGGAAATGTTAACCATTTATCCCCTGTATTTATTGGATCACGCCACAGCAAATCCATCATCGCAATGAGAAAATACAGAAACCGTCTTAGGCCATTAATTCCATGTGGAGATAGTCACTGCTGTATAACTTTTTTTTCAGGAGGTGCTGTTTTTCCCCACATTTCGGAAGTTGGGTTGTGCTTGTCATTTGCATCTCTTTTGTTCGCACTTCTGCACTTCTCCCTTGTTAACTCATATCACAATAATTATGGCTGACAAATCTGAGGTGGCTTGTGCCTCGCTTGTTATGAGTACAAGTATGTCAAAGCAAGTCCAGCATTATCTAGCATGGATTCACACAACTATGGGCCCAATCCGATCCAATTTTTCAGTGCTGGTGCAGTTTTGTGCCAGTGGGGTGTGTGCTGCGTCCTGTGGTGGAGCGGTAGTCACAGGGGCCTTCTCAAAGTATGGGAACATGTGTTCACTTACCATGGGGCTACACTGTGGCTACACCAGAGCTGGAAAGTTGGATAGGATTGGGCCCTATGGCCCTCCATTCCATTGTGATCCTCCTGCATCCCATGACAGTCAAAGCCAAACTTGGCATAACGGGGTAACTGCATGTATGCCCCATGCATATAAAGTGAGGTTTGAGTGGTATTTGAGAATAATTTATATCCCACCTTCCTATAGAAATGGGACTCGAGGCAGCGCGCAATGATAGAACCAGAAAGCTGCAAATAAACTAATGGCAGCATGATAAGAATAGCACTTTAAACATACTATAAAAGAGGCAACATCAATTTAATAATAATAATAATAATAATAATAATAATAATAATAATAATAATAGTAAACAACTTTATTTATTTAGATCCCGCCCTTCTCCCCGAAGGGACCCAGGGCGGCTTACAACATATTAAAAACAGATTAAAAATATAATTTAACCGCAAATAAAAACATATTAAAACACATTAACAGATACCCATAAAAACAGTAGTCAGATAAAAAGTCAGATAAAAAGAGCAAAACGCAGCAAATCATAGAGGAATCAGGCCTGTAAAAATACTAAAAGATATAGAAAAGATGTTTAAAAAGGCCATGAACTCAGAAGGCTTGTTTAAACAAAAAGGTCTTCAGGCCTCGCTGAAAAGTCTCAAGAGAGGGAGCCATTCTCAAATCAAGGGGACGGGAGTTCCATAACGTTGGTGCCACTACTGAGAAGGCCCTATTTCTTGCCACAGCCCCATGTACCTCCTTAGGCAGCAGCACTTGTAAAAAGGCCTTTTTACAAGTTTTGTACACACTGGAACAAAACCATATTCTCTTGTCACCTTTCAGCAGGCATTCATGAGTCCAGTTGTGCTTCCTTGGGGAGCCTGTTCCTGTTAACGGCCCTCTCTCATGTGCCCACCCACTGCATCTCAGACAGCAAGATGATAGTGCAAAGGAGAGCCTTCCAAGTGGAACAATTTGAGTTCACACGCATGTTCACATGGAAGAAAGCAGTTCCAGGACATTTTTTTTTAAAGTCTTATTTTTCACATTTTTTACCACTCTTCCTCCAAGGAGTACAGGGTGGTGTACATAGTTCGTCCCCTCCATTTTTCCTTACATCCCTGTGAGGTAGGTTAGGCTGAAAGATGGTAACTGGCCCAGGATCACCCAGGAAGCTTCATGGCTGAGTGGGGATTTGAACCTGGTTCTTCCAGGTCTAACTCCTGAACCACTAACCCAGAGGTCCCCAAACCAGGAGTTTGGGAACTGCTATAAGTGCTTGTGGGGGAATGGGCAAATAAAGTGGGCCATTATGCCCACTTTAAATATGCCCATGTAATCTCCACGATTGTGCCACTACCAGGAACAAAAGGTGTTTTTGTAACTTACCCCCGGCAGCACTGGTCTTTGGGGGGGGGGGAGCTGGAAGACCCCTCTGCGAGGCTCCCAAAGTATTGGAAATGTGAAAAATAGCTATTGCAACACACTTCGGGTTTGAGATTGCATTAACCTCTGCACTAAGCCATTCTGGCTCTGAAGGAAACAAATTAGCCTACAGTGACTTTGGGAAAGATCAAGAGAAATATGTTCTTGCCTCCTAGTCCCAGTCAAAAATCTCTTGGTATCATTCAGGAGATTAGGTAAGTGACAATACATGTTCTGGAAGGGGAGAGGAAGAACTGTCATTCTGCAAAATGGGGCATGCTAGTGAGGGGAGTGAAAACCTTTCCCATTATTTTTGCTGTGTTTAGAGGAACTTGTGTTTCCCTAAGTTCGCTCCAGTGCTAGAGAACCTTGTCCTACTTGTAAGGCACCACCTCTCAGCTCAGCTGGGCAGATGTCCAGGAACAGAATTATGTCTAAGTAAAAGAGAAAAACACAGGGTTGCTGCCAGAAATGTCAGCCTTGTCCTGGGTAATTCCTGTTCTTGGCTGTAACTGCAATGTAAGTTATGTCAAGTCATGCCTTCTCCCAAGCTTGTCGAAGTAGCTAGTGATATAGGGTAGGGAAATGCGCACCAGAATGTCACCAGGACTTGGGATGTATTGCATTACATTTTACAGAGCAGGGTAGGGCAAGTAATCAACTAACATGTAGTTCTACCTTAGTTATGGTATGAAAATGTGGATTGAGTTCCAACTGCACATAACTACATAGCCGTATGATAGAGGTCAACTCAGAGGTCAACTCAGCTCACTTTCTCAGCATACGTATTTTATCATGCGAATTGATCTTGAGAAAGAGATGGAAGTAGGTTAGAGGAAAAACCATGTGCAAATGTTGGTTACACAGACGCGTGTGGCCTCTGGGAACCAAGTGCCTCTGGGAACTAAGTGCCAGGTAAGGCACAAGAGTTTAGCATCTGGGCGAGGAGAAGGCAAGGAGACCTCTGAGTTTTGGAGAAGGAGAGGAGGAGGAGCAGGAGGAGGAGGTAAGTGTACTCATTCTAACGCTTTTTCTTTCTAACTCCCTGTCTTCTAACCTTAACCTTACCTTTAAAGCAACCTTAAATCAAAATTGAAAGCACCTAAGGGAGGTACATAGGGCTACTAAGGGAGGTACATAGTATAAAGCTAGGCGGGCCATCGCGTGAGGCTCTCTGCAGACGCGTGTGGCCTCTGGGAACCAAGTGCCTCTGGGAACTAAGTGCCAGGTAAGGCACAAGAGTTTAGCATCTGGGCGAGTTCAGCAGCAGGGCGAGGAGGCCAGGGCCCCAGACACTGCCCGTCCTCTTCCCTTGAGAAGAGGGCTGCTATCCAGTGTACGGTTTTTAAAAGAACCCCTAAATAAAACAACAACAACAAAAAAGCTATGCAGTCAGACAGCCAGCAGCAGGGTGGGGGCTATCCAGTATTCTGCATCGAGTGCCACATGTATGATTATATGCCTCTGGGGCATAAGTCATGGGTGTGTCCTCGGTGCAAGGAGCTCCAGGCTCTCAGGGAACGCGTCCGCTCCCTTGAAGCCTTGGTGGCCGACCTGGAGAAGCGCAGGCAGCCAGAGGAGGACCGTGGGGAGACTTCCGGGGACGATCAGGCTTCGTCCCAACCTCAGGCGTGCAGCTCCTCGGCTGCCCGGGTGGGAAGTCTCGGGACTGGAGGACGTCATCCTGGAGAGGAGGGAAACAATCCCCTAGGGGGGATCCCTTCTCCAGGGGATGGGCCCGTATCCGAGAGCACTCGGGATACTCCTCGGCGGGAGGGGGGTCGGGGGCTTCTTGTAGTGGGGGATTCGATTATTAGAAACATAGAGAGGGGGGTTTGCGACGGATGTGAGGACCGCATGGTGACTTGCCTGCCTGGTGCGAAGGTTGCGGACATCACTTCTCGTCTAGACAGGCTGGTAGACAGTGCTGGGGGAGAGGTAGCGGCTGTGGTGCATGTCGGCACCAACGACGTGGGCAAGTGTAGCTGGGAGGTCCTGGAGGCCAAATTTAGGCTTTTAGGCAGGAAGCTGAAAGCCAGGACCTCAAAGGTAGCGTTCTCTGAAGTGCTACCTGTTCCACGCGCAGGGCCAGCTAGGCAGGCGGAGATCAGGGGTCTCAATGCGTGGATGAGACGGTGGTGTAGGGAGGAGGGGTTTAGATTCGTTAGGCACTGGGGAACGTTTTGGGACAAGCGGGGCCTGTACAAGAGGGACGGGCTCCATTTGAACCAGAATGGAACCAGACTGCTGGCGCATAACATTAAAAAGGTGGCAGAGCAGCTTTTAAACTGATCCCTGGGGGAAGGCCGACAGGAGCCGAGGGGCATCCGGTTCGGGACTCCTCATCCCTATGGGATGAGGATGGGGAGGTTAGAGAACAACAAGACAAAGGCAGGGTAGGAGAAGAAATTGGGAAAGGTAGGGAGATGGGATGTGATAGACGGTTTGGCACAATGAGAGGATGCGGGGACAAAGGAGCAAATAAGCAGCCCATCCTGGGGCATTCCGTGTATAAATGCTTTTATGCGAATGCCCGAAGTCTACGAGCAAAGGTGGGAGAACTGGAATGTCTGGTGACAAGGGAAAATATTGACATAGTGGGCATAACGGAAACCTGGTGGAATGCGGAGAATCAGTGGGATACCACAATCCCGGGCTATAAACTCTACAGGAGGGACAGGCAGGGGCGTGTTGGAGGTGGGGTGGCCCTTTATGTTAAGGAAGGGATAGAATCCAGCAAAGTAGAGATTGAAGGTGGGTCCGACTCCACCGTAGAATCTCTGTGGGTTAAATTACCAGGCTTGAGCAGCGATGTAATACTGGGGGTGTGCTATCGTCCTCCAGACCAGAAATCGGATGGGGACCTTGAAATGAGGAAACAGATCAGGGAGGTGACAAGGAAGGACAGGGTTATAATCATGGGGGACTTCAATTATCCTCATATTGACTGGGTCAATTTGTGTTCTGGTCACGATAAGGAAACCGGATTTCTTGACGTGCTAAATGACTGTGGCTTAGATCAGCTAGTCACGGAGCCCACCAGAGGACAGGTGACTCTGGATTTAATTTTGTGCGGTACGCAGGACCTGGTTAGAGATGTAAACGTTACTGAGCCATTGGGGAACAGTGATCATGCTGCGATCCGTTTTGACGTGCACGTTGGGGGAAGAATACCAGGCAAATCTCTAACAAAAACCCTTGACTTCCGACGGGCGGACTTCCCTCAAATGAGGAGGCTGGTTAGAAGGAGGTTGAAAGGGAAGGTAAAAAGAGTCCAGTCTCTCCAGAGTGCATGGAGGCTGCTTAAAACAACAGTAATAGAGGCCCAGCAGAGGTGTATACCGCAAAGAAAGAAGGGTTCCACTAAATCCAGGAGAGTGCCCGCATGGCTAACCAGCCAAGTTAGAGAGGCTGTGAAGGGCAAGGAAGCTTCCTTCCGTAAATGGAAGTCTTGCCCTAATGAAGAGAATAAAAAGGAACATAAACTGTGGCAAAAGAAATGTAAGAAGGTGATAGGGGAGGCCAAGCGAGACTATGAGGAACGCATGGCCAGCAACATTAAGGGGAATAATAAAAGCTTCTTCAAATATGTTAGAAGCAGGAAACCCGCCAGAGAAGCGGTTGGCCCTCTGGATGGTGAGGGAGGGAAAGGGGAGATAAAAGGAGACTTAGAGATGGCAGAGAAATTAAATGAGTTCTTTGCATCTGTCTTCACGGCAGAAGACCTCGGGCAGATACCGCTGCCCGAACGGCCCCTCCTAACCGAGGAGTTAAGTCAGATAGAGGTTAAAAGAGAAGATGTTTCAGACCTCATTGATAAATTAAAGATCAATAAGTCACCGGGCCCTGATGGCATCCACCCAAGGGTTATTAAGGAATTGAAGAATGAAGTTGCAGATCTCTTGACTAAGGTATGCAACTTGTCCCTCAAAACGGCCACGGTACCAGAAGATTGGAGGATAGCAAATGTCACGCCTATTTTTAAAAAGGGAAAGAGGGGGGACCCGGGAAACTATAGGCCGGTCAGCCTAACATCTATACCGGGTAAGATGGTGGAATGCCTCATCAAAGATAGGATCTCAAAACACATAGACGAACAGGCCTTGCTGAGGGAGAGTCAGCATGGCTTCTGTAAGGGTAAGTCTTGCCTCACAAACCTTATAGAATTCTTTGAAAAGGTCAACAGGCATGTGGATGCGGGAGAACCCGTGGACATTATATATCTGGACTTTCAGAAGGCGTTTGACATGGTCCCTCACCAAAGGCTACTGAAAAAACTCCACAGTCAGGGAATTAGAGGACAGGTCCTCTCCTGGATTGAGAACTGGTTGGAGGCCAGGAAGCAGAGAGTGGGTGTCAATGGGCAATTTTCACAATGGAGAGAGGTGAAAAGCGGTGTGCCCCAAGGATCTGTCCTGGGACCGGTGCTTTTCAACCTCTTCATAAATGACCTGGAGACAGGGTTGAGCAGTGAAGTGGCTAAGTTTGCCGATGACACCAAACTTTTCCGAGTGGTAAAGACCAGAAGTGATTGTGAGGAGCTCCAGAAGGATCTCTCCAGACTGGCAGAATGGGCAGCAAAATGGCAGATGCGCTTCAATGTCAGTAAGTGTAAAGTCATGCACATTGGGGCAAAAAATCAAAACTTTCGATATAGGCTGATGGGTTCTGAGCTGTCTGTGACAGATCAGGAGAGAGATCTTGGGGTGGTGGTGGACAGGTCGATGAAAGTGTCGACCCAATGTGCGGCGGCAGTGAAGAAGGCCAATTCTATGCTTGGGATCATTAGGAAGGGTATTGAGAACAAAACGGTTAGTATTATAATGCCGTTGTACAAATCTATGGTAAGGCCACACCTGGAGTATTGTGTCCAGTTCTGGTCGCCGCATCTCAAAAAAGACATAGTGGAAATGGAAAAGGTGCAAAAGAGAGCGACTAAGATGATTACGGGGCTGGGGCACCTTCCTTATGAGGAAAGGCTACGGCGTTTGGGCCTCTTCAGCCTAGAAAAGAGACGCTTGAGGGGGGACATGATTGAGACATACAAAATTATGCAGGGGATGGACAGAGTGGATAGGGAGATGCTCTTTACACTCTCACATAATACCAGAACCAGGGGACATCCACTAAAATTGAGTGTTGGGCGGGTTAGGACAGACAAAAGAAAATATTTCTTTACTCAGCGCGTGGTCGGTCTGTGGAACTCCTTGCCACAGGATGTGGTGCTGGCGTCTAGCCTAGACGCCTTTAAAAGGGGATTGGACGAGTTTCTGGAGGAAAAATCCATTATGGGGTACAAGCCATGATGTGTATGCGCAACCTCCTGATTTTAGGAATGGGTTAAGTCAGAATGCCAGATGTAGGGGAGGGCACCAGGATGAGGTCTCTTGTTATCTGGTGTGCTCCCTGGGGCATTTGGTGGGCCGCTGTGAGATACAGGAAGCTGGACTAGATGGGCCTATGGCCTGATCCAGTGGGGCTGTTCTTATGTTCTTATGTTCTTATGTACTCTGAGCAGGAGCAGAGTCCTACTCGTGAGTAAGAGCAGAGACCTACTCGTGAGTAAGAGCCCAAGGGTCAGGCATTTAAATCAAAGTTGAAAGTTAGCTGCATCTAAGGTAGCACTTAATCGAAAGAAGGGAGGAGGATAAAGTGGAAAGCAGGTTTTTCTACTTGTTTAAATTAAACCTATACTTAACCCAGGTTAAACCTAATCTAAGTTAGAACATAACCTAAACAGGTCAGTAAATTGGGACACAGGATCTAGAGAGCAATAAATAATTAAACAAACCCAAATAAAAACTAGCTTGAGGTTACAAAAACAGTCCAGCCTAAGAGAACAGAACTAGGAGGGAAAGGACCTAGGAAGGGCCAATTCCCAACCCATTAAGAGCCCCATTAGGCTAATCCAAGCAGTCCATTCAGGAGCCTGCAGAGTAGGTCACGCCCATCAGCAGCCATTTGCCTTCCTGAGCTTTTGTAAACTCACCTGGGAAGGCCAGCCCCCTTTCAATCAGGAAGGAAGGAGGGGGGAGGAGCCAGCCAGGAGTATAAAGCTAGGCGGGCCATCGTGTGAGGCTCTCTGCAGACGCGTGTGGCCTCTGGGAACCAAGTGCCAGGTAAGAAACAAGAGTTTAGCATCTGGGCGAGTTCAGCAGCAGGGCGAGGAGGCCAGGGCCCCATACACTGCCCTCCCTCTTCCCTAGAGAAAAGGGCTGCTATCCAGTGTACGGTTTTTAAAAGAACCCCTAAATAAAACAACAACAACAACAACAAAAAAGCTATGCAGTCAGACAGCCAGCAGCAGGGTGGGGGCTATCCAGTGTTCTGCATCGAGTGCCACATGTATGATTATATGCCTCTGGGGCATAAGTCATGGGTGTGTCCTCGGTGCAAGGAGCTCCAGGCTCTCAGGGAACGCGTCCGCTCCCTTGAAGCCTTGGTGGCCGACCTGGAGAAGCGCAGGCAGCCAGAGGAGGACCGTGGGGAGACTTCCGGGAACGATCAGGCTTCGTCCCAACCTCAGGCGTGCAGCTCCTCGGCTGCCCGGGTGGGAAGTCTCGGGACTGGAGGACGTCATCCTGGAGAGGAGGGAAACAATCCCCTAGGGGGGATCCCTTCTCCAGGGGATGGGCCCGTATCTGAGCGCACTCGGGATACTCCTCGGCGGGAGGGGGGTCGGGGGCTTCTTGTAGTGGGGGATTCGATTATTAGAAACATAGAGAGGGGGGTTTGCGACGGATGTGAGGACCGCATGGTGACTTGCCTGCCTGGTGCGAAGGTTGCGGACATCACTTCTCGTCTAGACAGGCTAGTAGACAGTGCTGGGGGAGAGGTAGCAGCTGTGGTGCATGTCGGCACCAACGACGTGGGCAAGTGTAGCTGGGAGGTCCTGGAGGCCAAATTTAGGCTTTTAGGCAGGAAGCTGAAAGCCAGGACCTCAAAGGTAGCGTTCTCTGAAGTGCTACCTGTTCCACGCGCAGGGCCAGCTAGGCAGGCGGAGATCAGGGGTCTCAATGCGTGGATGAGACGGTGGTGTAGGGAGGAGGGGTTTAGATTCGTTAGGCACTGGGGAACGTTTTGGGACAAGCGGGGCCTGTACAAGAGGGACGGACTCCACTTGAACCAGAATGGAACCAGACTGCTGGCGCATAACATTAAAAAGGTGGCAGAGCAGCTTTTAAACTGATCCCTGGGGGAAGGCCGACAGGAGCCGAGGGGCATCCGGTTCGGGACTCCTCATCCCTATGGGATGAGGATGGGGAGGTTAGAGAACAACAAGACAAAGGCAGGGTAGGAGAAGAAATTGGGAAAGGTAGGGTGATGGGATGTGATAGACAGTTTGGCACAATGAGAGGATGCGGGGACAAAGGAGCGAATAAGCAGCCCATCCTGGGGCATTCCGTGTATAAATGCTTTTATGCAAATGCCCGAAGTCTACGAGCAAAGGTGGGAGAACTGGAATGTCTGGTGACAAGGGAAAATATTGACATAGTGGGCATAACGGAAACCTGGTGGAATGCGGAGAATCAGTGGGATACCGCAATCCCGGGCTATAAACTCTACAGGAGGGACAGGCAGGGGCGTGTTGGAGGTGGGGTGGCCCTTTATGTTAAGGAAGGGATAGAATCCAGCAAAGTAGAGATTGAAGGTGGGTCCGACTCCACCGTAGAATCTCTGTGGGTTAAACTACCAGGCTTGTGCAGCGATGTAATACTGGGGGCGTGCTATCGTCCTCCAGACCAGAAATCTGATGGGGACCTTGAAATGAGGAAACAGATCAGAGAGGTGACAAGGAAGGACAGGGTTGTAATCATGGGGGACTTCAATTATCCTCATATTGACTGGGTCAATTTGTGTTCTGGTCACGATAAGGAAACCGGATTTCTTGACGTGCTAAATGACTGTGGCTTAGATCAGCTAGTCACGGAGCCCACCAGAGGACAGGTGACTCTGGATTTAATTTTGTGCGGTACGCAGGACCTGGTTAGAGATGTAAACGTTACTGAGCCATTGGGGAACAGTGATCATGCTGCGATCCGTTTTGACGTGCACGTTGGGGGAAGAATACCAGGCAAATCTCTAACAAAAACTCTTGACTTCCGACGGGCGGACTTCCCTCAAATGAGGAGGCTGGTTAGAAGGAGGTTAAAAGGGAGGGTAAAAAGAGTCCAATCTCTCCAGAGAGCATGGAGGCTGCTTAAAACAACAGTAATAGAGGCCCAGCAGAGGTGTATACCGCAAAGAAAGAAGGGTTCCACTAAATCCAGGAGGGTGCCCGCATGGCTAACCAGCCAAGTTAGAGAGGCTGTGAAGGGCAAGGAAGCTTCCTTCCGTAAATGGAAGTCTTGCCCTAATGAAGAGAATAAAAAGGAACATAAACTGTGGCAAAAGAAATGTAAGAAGGTGATAGGGGAGGCCAAGCGAGACTATGAGGAACGCATGGCCAGCAACATTAAGGGGAATAATAAAAGCTTCTTCAAATATGTTAGAAGCAGGAAACCCGCCAGAGAAGCGGTTGGCCCTCTGGATGGTGAGGGAGGGAAAGGGGAGATAAAAGGAGACTTAGAGATGGCAGAGAAATTAAATGAGTTCTTTGCATCTGTCTTCACGGCAGAAGACCTCGGGCAGATACCGCTGCCCGAACGGCCCCTCCTGACCGAGGAGTTAAGTCAGATAGAGGTTAAAAGAGAAGATGTTTCAGACCTCATTGATAAATTAAAGATCAATAAGTCACCGGGCCCTGATGGCATCCACCCAAGGGTTATTAAGGAATTGAAGAATGAAGTTGCAGATCTCTTGACTAAGGTATGCAACTTGTCCCTCAAAACGGCCACGGTACCAGAAGATTGGAGGATAGCAAATGTCACGCCTATTTTTAAAAAGGGAAAGAGGGGGGACCCGAGAAACTATAGGCCGGTCAGCCTAACATCCATACCGGGTAAGATGGTGGAATGCCCCATCAAAGATAGGATCTCAAAACACATAGACGAACAGGCCTTGCTGAGGGAGAGTCAGCATGGCTTCTGTAAGGGTAAGTCTTGCCTCACGAACCTTATAGAATTCTTTGAAAAGGTCAACAGGCATGTGGATGCGGGAGAACCCGTGGACATTATATATCTGGACTTTCAGAAGGCGTTTGACACGGTCCCTCACCAAAGGCTACTGAAAAAACTCCACAGTCAGGGAATTAGAGGACAGGTCCTCTCGTGGATTGAGAACTGGTTGGAGGCCAGGAAGCAGAGAGTGGGTGTCAATGGGCAATTTTCACAATGGAGAGAGGTGAAAAGCGGTGTGCCCCAAGGATCTGTCCTGGGACCGGTGCTTTTCAACCTCTTCATAAATGACCTGGAGACAGGGTTGAGCAGTGAAGTGGCTAAGTTTGCAGATGACACCAAACTTTTCCGAGTGGTAAAGACCAGAAGTGATTGTGAGGAGTTCCAGAAGGATCTCTCCAGACTGGCAGAATGGGCAGCAAAATGGCAGATGCGCTTCAATGTCAGTAAGTGTAAAGTCATGCACATTGGGGCAAAAAATCAAAACTTTCGATATAGGCTGATGGGTTCTGAGCTGTCTGTGACAGATCAGGAGAGAGATCTTGGGGTGGTGGTGGACAGGTCGATGAAAGTGTCGACCCAATGTGCGGCGGCAGTGAAGAAGGCCAATTCTATGCTTGGGATCATCATTAGGAAGGGTATTGAGAACAAAACGGTTAGTATTATAATGCCGTTGTACAAATCGATGGTAAGGCCACACCTGGAGTATTGTGTCCAGTTCTGGTCGCCGCATCTCAAAAAAGACATAGTGGAAATGGAAAAGGTGCAAAAGAGAGCGACTAAGATGATTACGGGGCTGGGGCACCTTCCTTATGAGGAAAGGCTACGGCGTTTGGGCCTCTTCAGCCTAGAAAAGAGACGCTTGAGGGGGGACATGATTGAGACATACAAAATTATGCAGGGGATGGACAGAGTGGATAGGGAAATGCTCTTTACACTCTCACATAATACCAGAACCAGGGGACGTCCACTAAAATTGAGCGTTGGGCGGGTTAGGACAGACAAAAGAAAATATTTCTTTACTCAGCGCGTGGTCGGTCTGTGGAACTCCTTGCCACAGGATGTGGTGCTGGCGTCTAGCCTAGACGCCTTTAAAAGGGGATTGGACGAGTTTCTGGAGGAAAAATCCATTATGGGGTACAAGCGATGATGTGTATGCGCAACCTCCTGATTTTAGGAATGGGTTAAGTCAGAATGCCAGATGTAGGGGAGAGCACCAGGATGAGGTCTCTTGTTATCTGGTGTGCTCCTTGGGGCATTTGGTGGGCCGCTGTGAGATACAGGAAGCTGGACTAGATGGGCCTATGGCCTGATCCAGTGGGGCTGTTCTTATGTTCTTATGTAAATAGGATCTAACTCTGCCACCGTTGCTAAAATAATTGCTATCTGGAGTCCATAATGGGCTGGATGAGGTCAAACAAGCTGAAATTAAATCCAATATTGCTCCTAGATGTCCAAGTAGTGACCATGGCCTGGACTGCTTTGGCCCAGCCAGGCACCAACTGTATCCTTTCTTGAATCAGTCAGATTAGCTATGGTTATACCTAAATTGGTTGCCTTAAGATTAGGCTACTGTAATGCTTTTACATGGGACTACCCTTGAAGTCTACCCAGAAACTTCAGCTAGTGCAGAATGCAGCAGTGTGAGTTTTGGCTGGCGCTGGGTGTTCTGACTGCATCACTCCAGCTTCACTGGTTGCAAGGCTATTTCTGGGTTGCAATGCAAGATGCAGTCTATTGCCTTTAATGTCCTAAACAGCTTGGGACCTAGGTACTTGAAGGGACTAATGTCCCGTTACAAAACAGCTCATTCCTTGAAGTCAGCTGGGGAGAGGGCTACTGTGGGTTTGGTTACCAATGGCATTCTGCATTAGAGATCAACTTGGTTTCCTTTTCTGCCTACATGACCTAAAATCTGTCCTTGGATTTATTTTATGCTACATGTTTTGACTATATGGTGGGAAAACGTAAAGGGATGTCACCCCCTGTCCATGAATCCAGTGGTTCCCAATCGTTTTTTCACTTGCATACTACTTGGCAGTCCATTTCCATAAATTGCTGTTATTTCAAATTTAAATGTTTTTCCTGTATATAATGGGCCAATAATGGGATTAAGGGTGCAATCCAAACCAACTTTGCAGGACTGAGCTGAAGGCAATGCAGCTTCGAGGTAAGGGAACAAATATTCCTTTATCTTGAGGAGGTCTCCCATTGACAGCCACTCAACTGCACATGCCCCACTGGCACAGCTATGTCAGTGCTGGAAAGCTGGTTAGGATTTTGGCCTAAAAAGCTGATTTTCAACCACTGATCCATATGTGATAGTACACAAATTGAAAAATTAATTTAAAACTTAACTTAAAAGGATGACAAAAACTACCATACATAGAGAAGACCAGAAAGACTCACTCTTTGAACACTGCTCACTGGGCAGTGAACACTTTGAACACTTTGAACACTTTGAACACTGCGCAACCACCCTCAAATGTTCATGAAGCGAATGAGAGTGAGAGCACTCACTCACGTTCACAACACATTGTTTAGGGAGGGACTACTCACCATTCACTAAAATGACAAAGCAAGGGAGTGCGGGCTTTTCTTGAAGTTAAATAAAGAAGAAAACCTGCACCACCACTAATCATAATGTTGAATTAATTTCACAATTCTTGACTTGTATCTCGTCTTACACTGTTGACATATGTACCATTATTATTCTTTTTTTTATATACCGCTAAACATCTTGGTACATACCCCTGGAAGTACAAGTTTCCAAGGTAGAAACTATTGCACTAATTACTATACATTTTCAGCATCGATAATGTAGTGTATACACATTGTATTAATTGTGGTCTGGTAAATAAGGAAATGGAATCTTCTATCCAAGTGATTTAGTTTTCCCCATCACATACTCTGTTTCTGACCCTAGGTGTGTATTAGATTCAGAAGAAGCTGAAAGTTTTCATTTTAAAGAATGAAATAGGAGCTCAAATTCATTTCCTTTTGATGGTTGTAAGAATGCTTAACATGCGGTGGTTGTTTTGTAGGTCTTGTGAATACGAACAGAAATTTCAGGTAGACTTCTTGTGACCCTAATATAGAACATATTCCTTAAAACACATTGCTTTACCTTGGGCAGAACTACGATGGAAGGTGGCTGCAATCCTAACCACACTTTCCTGAGAGTAAGCCCCATTGAACAAAATAGGACTTACTTCTGAGTAGACCTGGTTAGGATTGTGCCTGGTATCTAATAATAAAAAGAGTAAGTTTCAAAGTTATTTTTCCTTCGGTCTGTGCATCACATTTGGAACTTCTAAAACGAAGATCATTTCTTTTCCTTTCCATTCCATGTCTATAGTATTAATACATCACAGCCTGAAATTTATTTCTGCATAAGCCCTAGAAAGAACCATGAGACTTCCTTTTAAGAGAACATGCTTAGGCTGCAATCCCACATACTTGAGAGTAAGCCCTATTGAATACAGTGGGACTTGTTCCAAGTAAACATGTATATGATTGCACTGTTGGAATTGCAACATTCCACCACTGATATGGTATTCTCCCTTAGACAACTGCAGGAGAAATGCAGGGAACAACGACAGCCACTCTTTATAGCCTTCATAGATCTCACAAAGGCTTTCGACCTGGTCAGCAGAGACGGCCTCTTCAAGATTCTCCCCAAGATTGGATGTCCACCCAGGCTCCTCAGCATCATCAGATCTTTCCACAAGGACATGAAGGGCACTGTTGTCTTCGATGGCTCCACATCAGACCCTTTTGACATCCGAAGCGGAGTGAAGCAGGGCTGTGTTCTTGCACCAACCTTGTTTGGGATTTTCTTCGATGTCCTGCTGAAGCAGGCCTTTGGAACTGCAACAGAAGGCATCTATCTCCGGACCAGATCAGACGGAAAGCTCTTCAACCTCTCCAGACTGAGAGCAAAATCCAAAGTCCAGCTGAAATGTCTGCGTGACTTCCTCTTTGCCGATGATGCAGCTGTCACTACCCACTCTGCCAAAGATCTCCAGCAGCTCATGGATCATTTTAGCAAGGCCTGCCAAGATTTTGGACTGACGATCAGCCTGAAGAAAACACAGGTCATGGTTCAGGATGTGGACTCACCTCCCTGCATTACAATCTCTGAGCATGAACTGGAGTTTGTCCATGACTTTGTGTACCTTGGCTCAACGATCTCCGACACTCTTTCTCTCGATATCGAGCTAAACAAGCGCATCGGTAAAGCAGCTACCACATTTTCCAGACTCACAAAGAGAGTCTGGTCCAACAAGAAGCTGACGGAACATACCAAGATCCAGGTCTACAGAGCTTGCGTCCTGAGTACACTTCTGTACTGCAGCGAGTCATGGACTCTTCGCTCACAACAGGAGAGGAAACTGAGCACTTTCCACATGCGCTGCCTCCGACGCATCCTCGGCATCACCTGGCAGGACAAAGTTCCAAACAACACAGTCCTGGAACGTGCTGGAATCCCTAGCATGTATTCACTGCTGAAACAGAGACGCCTGCGTTGGCTTGGTCATGTCGTGAGAATGGATGATGGCCGGATCCCAAAGGATCTCCTCTATGGAGAACTCGTGCAAGGAAAGCGCCCTACAGGTAGACCACAGCTGTGATACAAGGACATCTGCAAGAGGGATCTGAAGGCCTTAGGGATGGACCTCAACAAGTGGGAAACCCTGGCCTCTGAGCGGTCCACTTGGAGGCAGGCTGTGCAGCATGGCCTTTCCCAGTTTGAAGAGATACTTTGCCAACAGTCTGAGGCTAAGAGGCAAAGAAGGAAGGCCCATAGCCAGGGAGACAGACCAGGGACAGACTGCACTTGCTCCCGGTGTGGAAGGGATTGTCACTCCCGGATTGGCCTTTTCAGCCACACTAGACGCTGTGCCAGAACCACCTTTCAGAGCGCGATACCATAGTCTTTCGAGACTGAAGGTTGCCAATACAATGTTGGAATTGCAGCAGGAATCTCCCACTGCCACTACATCTCCTTCTCACCACCAGTTTTGCTGTCCAGAAGCAACCCCTACAACTGCCAGGGATTCAGCACTGGCCCAGAGAGCACTCAGGATTGCGCTGCACATTTCAGGTGTTTAAAGTATTTCGTGTACGTTATCACAATGTCCCTTACAAAACATTTTTTACTATTCCTTACAAAATCCTGCAAAGTATTTTTTTTACTATTCCTATATTGCAAATGAGGCTGCTGAAGCTGAAATAATCATGGCTTCCTGAAGGGCACAGAATGGGTTGTGGCTTACAACTCTCACACTAGCTAGTATATGACAAGAGCTGCCATTGCAGGTTATCCAGGATATCCAGGTTAATACACTTGATCCATAATTTGCATGTTATGCAAGCCACATAGCCCTCCAGGCATAGCTCTGTACTTTTCAGAAACATATCCAAGGCGGAAGAACACCAAACCAAGAGTCTCAGTAAAGCAGTTGGACTACAGAACAGCACGGCCTATTGGCTGGAGGTGTTGCTTCTATAATAATTACAGATGCATTGCTTGGGTAGGAAATGAGTACTTGATTGATTACTTGGTCTAGGGACAAAAGATTTGGCACTATGTAAATATATCTACACCAAAATTTCCACTCTGCTTTTCTCCTCCCAAACAGAGGTACCAGAGCAGCCAGCTGCAGAATTAAAACCACACCAGTGAAGTAAAAACAGTCATTCATATAAAATAAACCAGGGGTGGGCGAAATTTCAACTTTAGGGATCCTGGACCTTTGCAGATTGTATAGAAAAGGGAATTTCAGCAGGTGCAGCTTGTCATCTCACCAGTTTTATTATTATTTATTTTTATTTGTCACAGATGAGAAGCTGCACTTGCTGAAATTCTCTCTCCTACACTATTGTTAAAGGTCTAGCATCCCTAAAGTTGAAAGTTTGCCCATCCCTAAGAAAAACAAATTTAGAGGCGAGAACTCCAGCCACAAAAATCCAACATCTGTATGGGATAAATCAGTGAAACTGGAGAACATGTCAGTGTAGAGCCTACCCTGGGTTTGTGCTGGTGCAGGCAAGCTTGAGGACCAAGGATGCTGTAGGGGTCATAGAATTCCAGTTGGCCTCATTTTGGCTTCTCTTACGAAAACAAATCTGACATGCTGGTATGCAACTTCTGGTTTGTTTCTGCCTAATTGCTTGAACCCTGGACCTGCCAGAGGAAAGAATACTCCAGACTCTTTCACAGCTAGTCCTTAGCTAGCTGCTGACACCCAGTCTTTGTGTAAGAAGCGTTCCTAAACATCCAAAGGCTGTATAAGGCATAGAAATGTTATCACTAGCTAGTTATGTGGCAGCTTTTATAAGGATGTGTTGCAAATGGGAAGTTTTCCCCCCAAATGAGGCAGTAGGGGTGAATGGGGAAAGGGCAGCTTACCTCAGGTCACCTCAAGGCTTGCATCAACAAGAGTTGGCTAAGCGAGTGAGTTGCATACCCGTGTTTGTGTAAGTTGCTTTCATTTGAAGTACAGAATGGGAAGATCATATAGTTCCCTGGCTCGGGAACATGGAACAAATCCATAGAGCTCACCTCAGAAACCTTCTGGAGGGATTTTTGGCAGACACAGACAAAATGTCCAGACAACAATTGTTGCTCTGAGGGGATGTCTATGCCCAGTTTTCAAAAGAAGCTTAAGCAGCTGTTCCGCACAAAGCCTGATTAAAAGACATGGAGCCCCTCGGCTGAACTCCACATTGTAGTTCCTAATGGCACGATGGTATCAGTGTTCATTAAGAAGTAAATTCCATTGGACATACTCAGAGGAAAATGCCCACAGAATTATAGCCTCACTGCCCAATCTGTCCCCCACCATGCTGAAGCAAGTAACCACACAATATTTTTCACTTATCTGCATAGGCCCCTGGTGGCATGTGGGTCTCCTCAGACATATTCCAGCTATATAGGTAGTGTAAGACCAAGGAGGGCTAGGGGAATGGACAGGGCCAAAAAACGGGGATAAGATCTGGTGTGAGCGACTGCCACCAGGTCCTCCCCAAGATACCTATGTTATCCTCTCCCCAAATTCCCCATTACTCCTCCCACTGCCCACCCCTGCTGCCAACGTACCTCCTCCAGTGGTGGCCAAGTGCTCTGCTGCCATGCATGGTTGTCAGCCATCAGCACTGATGGACAGCGCCTGCCACTGATGAAGCACTAGTTCCATTGGGGCAAAAAATCAAAACTTTAGATATAGGCTGATGGGTTCTGAGCTGTCTGTGACAGATCAGGAGAGAGATCTTGGGGTGGTGGTGGACAGGTCGATGAAAGTGTCGACCCAATGTGCGGCGGCAGTGAAGAAAGCCAATTCTATGCTTGGGATCATTAGGAAGGGTATTGAGAACAAAACGGCTAGTATTATAATGCCGTTGTACAAATCGATGGTAAGGCCACACCTGGAGTATTGTGTCCAGTTCTGGTCGCCGCATCTCAAAAAAGACATAGTGGAAATGGAAAAGGTGCAAAAGAGAGCGACTAAGATGATTACGGGGCTGGGGCACCTTCCTTATGAGGAAAGGCTACGGTGTTTGGGCCTCTTCAGCCTAGAAAAGAGACGCTTGAGGGGGGACATGATTGAGACATACAAAATTATGCAGGGAATGGACAGAGTGGATAGGGAGATGCTCTTTACACTCTCACATAATACCAGAACCAGGGGACATCCACTAAAATTGAGTGTTGGGCGGGTTAGGACAGACAGAAGAAAATATTTCTTTACTCAGCGTGTGGTCAGTCTGTGGAACTCCTTGCCACAGGATGTGGTGCTGGCGTCTAGCCTAGACGCCTTTAAAAAGGGATTGGACAAGTTTCTGGAGGAAAAATCCATTATGGGGTACAAGCCATGATGTGTATGCGCAACCTCCTGATTTTAGAAATGGGTTATGTCAGAATGCCAGATGCAAGGGAGGGCTCCAGGATGAGGTCTCTTGTTATCTGGTGTGCTCCCTGGGGCATTTGGTGGGCCGCTGTGAGATACAGGAAGCTGGACTAGATGGGCCTGTGGCCTGATCCAGTGGGGCTGTTCTTAAGTTCTTATGTTCATCTGTGGAAGGCACCCATAGAATTGGGCTCTTTTTTCTTATTTGCCAGTATTTTACAAAGACAGGAACAAATAAACACACAACTGATAAGTGCATCACAGAGAGAGTGTTGTACATTACAACGCCTGTTATCTGTATCGACACATTAAGTTACTTTCAGCCCGATCCTGTGTAGGATTGGCATGTGGAGGGTTTTATGTGGAGCAGAAGACGCTTTCGCTGTTGTAAAATGGTTGCCGATGGAGCACACAGAGCGACACAAGATGGGCTCATGGTCTGAATCAGCAGATATTCAACATTTCTCATAAATCCTAAAGAACAGCAGTAGGCACCACCCTTTCCTTCCTCAGTGTCTAAAACGCCTGATATAGTTGCCCCTCTGACAAGGAACGCACCCCCCCCCCCACTTCCCCTATTGCTGGACTGTTGCTTGAAGGGAAAGTACTATTCACATACCCACCATCAGGGGGGGGGGGAGAGAAAGAATGATGGTTAGCCAGTTTCTGGGAAACTTTCAGCAGTGCATGACAGCCACAGCCCACCCTCTTTGTCTGCACGTGAGCATATGCTCTGCTTTGGCTTCAGACTCACACATGTACAAATCATTGTACTTACACTATTATGTCGAGCATCATGAATCTGAGAGTATTACAATAGAGTGGAAGCAAAATCTGGCACATTGCTTGTGTCTGTGTTGCTTTAACAGCCCTCTTCAGCAGGTACGGGGGTGTTTTCAGGCCAGCGACTCAATCCCACTCGTAAATTCTTTGTCATCCCAAATGATAGGCCCTAGAAATGCCACCACTAGCCCAAGCGCTAACATCTGCTGGGATGATGCTAGGCTTAGCATTTCTAAATGCTCTGTGACACATTCCAGACAGCAGGTTAGGGACTTGTTAAAACTCAGGCAATATTTGAACTTTTCCTTGCTTTGCTAGAAAACCAGATGGTGCTGAATCTCTATGGAATATGTAGCATAACATACTTCTCCTTGGACACCTTCTATATTCTTTGTTAATATTTGCATGATAGGAGAGAGGAGATAATATTATGATGTCTTTAGTGCTCATGGTGTACAAGGTGCTGCATAAAACACAAGGGTATTGACCAGATTGTTTTATAATCTAAGAATCCAAAAAACAGGGGGATGTGGATACTGCAGTTCTTTAAGAGTACAGATTGAGGCAAGAGGTGTAGAATTTGTGAGACTTTCAGCATCTTAGGGTTTGTTTGTTAGAATGCAAGATTGTAGCAATTGTGATTGTAGCATTATGCTTGAAAGTATGTGGGTAATTCATGGTAAATCTCCAAACCCAGGCCCATGAGAGGGGAGTGCAGGGGGTACATTGTACCTGGGTCCGGGGGTCAAAAAGGGGGACCCGGAAGCCAAAGGGGGGCAGAAATTTCCTGGTATCTCAGAAAATGCTTGGATATATTGTGTGAAGACTGGCATCACATTTTGCGTAAGCCTATGTAGTTTTATATATTGTAATCCATAGAAATTATGATCTAATGGAGAAGGGAAAGGGTCCCAAAAACTGCGTTCCCCCAAAAAGGGCCCAAAATAAATCTTGTACTCCCTGATAAAATTCCTCTCAGAGGCCCTGTCCAAACCCAAGATTTCCAGTGGTGGCAGGACTGCAGTACTCCAGGGGATGCTCTTGGAACCCCCCTGTCCCCCGCACACACACACTTTCTCCCCTCACACTTCTGCTTTCCTCTTCCAGGCTTTTAAAATTGGTTTATTAGCAGAAAAAGGAGATGGCGATAAGGGGGGCAGGCAGGCAGGCAGGCAAGCTAGAGACCAACAAAGGCAATGGCTGGGTGCAAGGTATGCATGGGGCACCTCCTGCCAGGTCCCCTGAGAAGAATTTTATCAGGGGGTACAAAGTTTATTTTGGGCCCCTTCCCAAAGGGGCAGGGGGAAAGAGTGGGGGAGGGTGGTGATGGGGTCAGCAGAATGGTAGTGGGAAGGGGTTGAAACTGGGCAGGGAAGGGTGACAACAGTCAGAATAGTCTTTGGAGCCCAGGTCTATCGGGTTTCCTGATGTGTAGCCCAGGTCTACCTGCTTGTATAGTGTCAGCAGCTAGATACAGTAACATGGAAAACCAAATTCACTCCTAAGTCTCTCTAAAATATTTTAAATACCAATAGTCATTGCAGAAAATCAGCATCTTTGTATTTAGGCTCAAATTAGAATGGAGAGTGTCCTGTGTGTACCAAAACTGATTTCTGCAGCAGGTGTAGTCCCACAGCTGGGTCCCTGAGCTCCTATACACTCCTTCATGGTGAGTGAATCTATAAGCCAAAGAGCTACTGTAGTAGCCAGTTTCCTCCCAAATTGGACACTGTGTTAAGGAGTCTCATTATGCATTCCTGGGCCTAGTGCATAGGCAGCAGCCACAGCTGCACACCCATGGTAGTGCCTCCAGCGTCCCACGCAGGCTGTGAGTCCAGGTGAGATTGGAAAATATAAGATCCAGGACATTTCTGGACCCCCTCCTTTGGCTCCTGGGCCACCTTTTCAATCTTGGGCCAGGTACGAATTACCCCCTTTAGCCCCCTCTCATGGGCCCTGCCTCCTGCCAACCAGACAATCCAATTAATGTCCATTAAAAGCTGCCCCAATTAATGTCCATCAACCATCTTCCATGCAGGATTGAGCTAGCCTAGTACTATAGGCAGATTTAGTTGGCTTGCATAGTTGCTAGCAGGGGGTTTGCTGATTGCCAGAGTCCCCCCAATTGTTGCTACAGGACAACTGTTCCTCTTTTCTCAACCAGGAAGGGTCCATAGCTCAATGAAGAGCATCTGCCTTGCATGCAGATAGTTGGCTGGAGGGAGGACCCCCCCCCCCAGTATGATGTGATGTTGGAAATTCATAGAGGCCCTGTTAAAATCCCCAGCATTACTTGCAATAGTAAACCTGAAGATTCATTCCTGGAGATGCTGATTCCTGGAGACTAATCCTGAAGAGTTGCCAACCCTACATGCAGAAGGTCCCAGGTTCAATTTTGGCATTCCAAGGTAGGGTGGAGAACAGTTCTTGCCAGAAATCTTGGAGAGCCAACCAGTTGCAAAAATGCCAAGCCGGGCAGCAGCTTCCTATGTTCATCTTGGACAATTATGACCAGTACCTGCACCTGTGCCCTCCACTTGTTCTATGTTTACAATCAGCTACTGCAGGTGGCAGCTGCTGTTCTTCCTTCTGTCACATCCATGACTTGCTGCCATCCCACAGAACGCAGAGGCATGTGGTGGGAGCAGCAAAGGGGAGCAGCAGCAACAGACCTTGGCAAGGAATACACAGGTCTCAAACTGGAGCGCCCAGAAGCGTCTTACCACCTGTACCACCAGTGCTCTGTTTCCATTGTAAACCTGCAGATGGAGCCGTGCTTTAAGATCAGCATCTAGGCTGCAGCGCCTAAGCATCTAGTCACCTGACTCAAATGGCCAGTCCCTGTCAACCATGCCCTGCAAAGTCCTGGAGCTTGCTCCTTGTTCTGAGCTTTTGCATAAGGATGCTGCCAAAGCAACTTGCTTCCTCCCCCCATTTGGATCACGCCTGTTTTGACTTTCCACCTCCCTTTGGCTCTTGTTACTTACTGCCTATCTCCAGTGGCATAGCTAGAGAGGGTGCAAAGCACTAAGTTTTGCAGGGAGCTTCACTTTGGTGTGCAAGTGGTCCCTCCCCCTGCAATGGAGTCATTTTGGGTGGTGGGAGGCAAATGCCTCCATATTGCTTCCACCACTTGGAATGGCTCTGAAGGGGAGGGGAAGGGGAAGGGGCTGCTTGCATGCTGTGGTGAGGCTCCCTGCAAAACTTAGTACTTTGCACCCCCTCTAGCCATGCCATTGCCTGTCTCTTCTGAAACATACACCAGTTTCTGTCCTATTTGGGCTGACAGTACACTCATTGTTCCAGAACCTGACTGTCTAGAGCCTGACTTTTTCTAAGGTTGGATAAGTATATATTGGTGTGAAGTGGGCAAGGTGATCAGATGCAATGGAGGAAAGAATGCCTATACCCTTAACCCAGTGGTATTCAAACTGGGGCGCTGCGACACCCCAGCCTGTGGGTCCTGGCCTCTGCCCCCTTAAGGGGCAGGGCAGCCAGGAGACAGGGAGAAGGCAGCGGCTTCAGGGGGCTGCAGGGGCTTGGGTGCACTTGCCCAAGCCTCCTGCAGCCTCCCAGGGGTGTGGGGAGCCCTGTGCAACCTTCGGCAGGGCTCCCCAGGTCAGGAAAAGTGAAAGTGGAGCAATCGTGCCCCGTTCCTCAAAACCGGAAGTAGTGCACGATTGCTCTGCTTTCCCTTCTGACGGGGCTGCAGGGACTGGGGTGCACCCTCCAGTCCCTGCAGCAGCCGTCCCTGTGTGCGGGGAGCCCTGCGCGAGCGCCTGCAGGGCTCCCCAGGTCAGGGCTTTTGCGGAGGCAGAGCAGATCGCTCCACTCTCCCTTTCCCTGACCTGGGGCACCCTGCAGGTGCTCACACAGGGCTCCCCGCACACAGGGATGGCTGCTGCAGGGACTGGTGAGTGCATCCCAGTCCCTGCAGCCCCTGAGCCCCACGTACAGATTCCTAGGATCACGTCAATGCCTCCCCCCCACCCGCGCAAAGACTTACTGCGGGTTTCAAACTCCCAGAGAGTTTGAAAACTACAGCCTTAACCATTGCATAGAAGAGAGAATTTGGTCAGGTGCAGCTTTTTAAACCTTTCCATGTTGAGCTGCACCTGCCAAAATTCCCTCTTCTATACAGTGGTTAAAGGTATAAGCACTCTGTTCTCCATTGCATCTGATCACCTTGGGAGTGGGAAGAAGTGGGGGAGTCCTCTGCGGGATTTTTATACAAGAGCCACCAAAGCCTTACACTGCCTAAGACCTCAGGAAGCCACTGCCATTTGGAGTAGACAATACTGAGCTAAATGAACCAATGACCTGACTCAGAATAAGGCAGCTTTATATGTCATCAGTCATAACATACGTTGAAAATGTAGGCCAAATGGAATCATGTGTTTTTCAGTACATGACAAAGGAGCCATGCAATTGCTTCAGCATGCACTGAGCTTGGCACTTGGTCCATATTTACTGCACCAAATGCACTTTCAGCAGCTATTTACAAAATGACATTTACGTGTGCAAGTGGTAAATTAGGAGGCAGAGGTGGTCATCTGACTGCTCTGGACACCAACAGGAATTTGGAAATTAGTCCAAAGGCATACATGGGTGGAGTGGCAGATCAATGTCAGCACATACTGCTAAATTGCTGGCTGAACTCAACAGGTTAAGGTTCAAGCAGAAGTTCTGTCTCTGCTATTCTGAGATGCAAAATAATTATCAGTCCTGTAACATGCCAAAATTATGGGAAATGGGCATTTGAAGACATATGAGAAGTCTCCATTAAGAGCCTTGCTAAGCCTTTACATCTTACTTAATGCCTGAAATTGTATTCTGACATTGAGAGCTCTGATGAGGTTAAAAGGCTATCAGACAAATGCCACTCACTTGACTTTCTCATTCTCTGAAACGAGGAAGGATGGAGACAGCTGCATTTCTAGTTCCTGCACAGTGCAGTTATACCTGTGGCTGTAAGAGATCAGCAGCGAAATCGTTCATTATATTATCCATTTGTATTCAGGATCTGCTGGCTTTGTTCCTTTGAAAGGACAGCTGTGGACTTTTCACATACTTTGCAGCTGACTATGAACTCCCTATGAAAACAGCACAGATTTTAATCTGGCCAGTTACATCACACCATTCTTACTGTTTATAATCCCTTTGTCCCCTATTCATTGTTGTGTGTCATTTCTAGAGGGGTTTTCAAATACTATTCTTTTACAATGCCCAGAGGAAGAATATCTTCTTCTTAGCCCACTGGTTCTCAAACTGTGGGTCAGGACCCACTAGGTGGCTCATGAGCTAATTCCAGGTGGGTCCCCACTCATTTCAATGTGTATTTTATTTTCAACATATTAGACTTGATGCTACCATGGTATGTGACTGCATTTGGGGAATGTTACAGATCTGTACTTTTAACAGGCTACTATTTATATGCTTCTATCAGTGATAGTCTGTGGGACTTACTCCAGGGTAAGTGTGGATAGGACTGCAGCCTTTGGGATGTTTGGGGATTTTTTTTAAACAGATCAGCAACTGCTTGGGAGGCTTAGGAAGGTGGTTCTTTATTTTAAATAAATGTTTAAACTTTTAGATTTTTAAACCTATACTTATTGTAAACTTTTTACTTGATTGATTGATTTGATTGTGTTGAATGGGGGTGTTAAAAATTTTCCTGCTTGATGATATCACTACTGGTAATGACATTACTTCCAGGTTAATGACATCACTTCTGGTGGGTCCCAGCATACTGTCATTCTAAAAAGTGGGTCCCAGTGCTAAAAAGTTTGAGAACCACTGTTTTAGCCTATGTACTTCTTTAGTATACTTCTGCAGTAATGGAACATGAAGATTCTTCATGCAACCAGACTGCAAGAGAAGCAAATGTTCTGGCTACAGTTGAAGCCTTGGGACAGAAAACTTCAGAATGACTGCAACTGACCACAGGAGAAAAATGCAGTTTGTTTCTCACATAACAATATTCAGTTGCAGAACTCTTTCTTGGTTAAATCACTTCACTGTGCAGGCATGGAAGCACAAAGCGTGGTGAAGATTAGATGGAGGGGGAAGCATTTGGACATTGGATAACCCACCACCACTGCCTCCTGGTGTGCATGTGTGAGAGGGCTTGTGACTTCCTTTGTGGGGCTGGGAGGACAAGAAAATGATTTCTGTGCCTAGCACCTTACCCAGCTACAGCCTGTTAATGCACCTTGCTTTGTAAGATATTGTGTTTACATATAATTGTTGGGGTCCTCAGTGTAGGCAAATAGAGGGGTAGGGATGATATATCCCCTGAAAATGCATTCATCATGTCTCGGGTGTACTGTTTATGTTGACACATCCCCAGCTTAGACAGTTTTCACTGTACATAACACTAGAATACTGCAACCAAGGTTTTGCTCCTATATGGCTGTGTATCCCATTCTACTCCTATATGGCTCCTATATGGCTTTGTATCCCATTCTGCATAGCCGTGTACCCCATTTTACTCCTGCCCCTAATAGATGGGGCAGGTCAACAGATTGTAGAAAAGTACCACCACCCCATTGCCTCTTAAGTTGCCTTTCTCTATACTCCATACCATCTTAACCCCAAACCTCATTCTTTCCCCCTCCTTTCCATCCAAAATCTCATTTCCCACCCAAAAATGCCAACCGCTCCCCAAGCCATCCTTTCCCTCTCACCGTCTCCATCTCTCTCCCTGTCTCCTTCATCATTCATGCTATATGCACCAACTTTATATCTCACTCTTCCTGGTACTTCTCTATCAGCCTTATTCTTTACTCCCTGGTGCATGTATTCTTTGTGTAAGGAGTCACTGCCATAAGCACAATACGAGATTACAATTTTACGCAATCTTCCGTAGGATGGGTATGATGATAGTTTTCAGCTTGTATGGTGAAATGACACCTCCATCCTGAATGTTACTTTTTAAACTACGTCTCAATTCAACCTGTAAGAGACAATAAGTATATTTTCATCTCACAAGCTCTTTTATTTATGTTATTAATCGCCAATGGCTTCATTAGTATCACGGGCACCATGCACTACTGAACAAGAGAGGAAAATGAGATCAAGTATCATTTATGCTGGTTTCCTATTTTCTCTGCTTGCTCAAAGAAGCTGCAGCAAGCCTTAGGGCATTATGGGGAATAAGAAGTTCAACTACTAGATTTATTTACAACCGTTTGGCTCTGAAGAAGCTGCTAGAAGAAGATACTTAGGCAACAGTTTATAAGCATTGAAATATTGATCAACGGCCACTGGCACAGAAAGAGATGATATGATTTGCAGGAGATGAGCAAAGAAATAGATGCTCCTATTCTTTTTACTTTGGGCGGCAGAGGGAGGGAAGAAACATTTTTCTGGGCAAGATATGCAACATTATTGAATTACCTGTTCTACGATGTTTCCCTTGTCTTTTTGAATTGTCTCAAATTCGTTCCTAAGGAAAAGCTTTGCTGTTTTAATCTTTGATTTCCCCATTATTACATTATGTGCATTTCCTGGCATTATAGTCTTTTTTTTCCTTTCAACAATTCACTTTTGCCAAGTGAAAAGCTTCAAGATGTGATTGATCTATGGTCAATGATACATGAATCAGACAGTGGCATAACTTAGGGCTAAGTGCTGTAGAGTAGGACCACTACTGTTTGCCCCCCCCCAGTCAGCCCCTTTCTTTCCTATAAAGTGGCTTGACAAGCATACATTCAGCAAGTGACACCTAACATGCAGTTTTTAAAGACACAAAAAAGCTGTCAGAAAAAAAAGATGACAAACTTTGGTGGAAGGATCACTGGAGATATATTTTGGTCTTTGCATGCCATGCAAGGGGCCTTTCCGCCTCCCCGTCCCAGTGGCAAGAGCTAAACAGAGGCGTTGTGGCCTTTCTGGAAAGATAAGAGTTCCTTCACCTCATTTTTGGCAGGGGAAATGAAGCCCTCTGCCTGGCTTCCATTATACTTCTGAGCAGAATACAGTCTGCCAGCTTTGATGAATTCCACTACTGACATCTTCACTAAATTATTTCAAACACCCTAGAATGGCTCCTCCAAGAATAGGACCTTTATTGAGAGAATGATGGATCTACAGAGCTTCAGAGAATCCCCTGGGAAGCAAAAGGGCCCACGAATTGCACTAGCTGAGACACATGTTCACAGGAAAGGATCATATCTTGGAGAAGTCATACAAGTTTGGTCCAGTATGCTGCAGAATGTCCTTAGGGAAGCCTCATTCCTTTGCTGCCACTGGACTTGCCTTTTGACAGCCACATTTTTGGTTCAAGTGCCTTCTTGGAATAGTTGGTAGGAAGTACTGCTGAAGCACTGTCAAACCCTGTCAGATTTTTCTGCTAAGGCTATCTAGTTTGCTGACTTCCAAGGCTCAGTTGAACCCAGTGCCATCTCAGGAGGCAGGAGGTCTGGCTCAGTTGGTAGAGCTTCAGCCTTGTATGCCTGAAGATCTGAGGCTGCCAGTTCGAAACAACTGGAAGTACCCGAGAACTGAGGACACGCTGATATACTGATGAGTTGACCCTAGGTGGCAGAGAGGAGTTGCCATCAAGTGGAGCGTGGGAGGCGAAGGGCCAGAGAGAGGCCAGACCGGGAAGGAATCCAGCTGGAACGAGGAGTTCTATGAAAGACTAGAACTATTCAATTGTAAAAATCCCTATGGGGGTTTAGAACAGCCTGCCTATGTAAACTGCCTTGGATTAAAGTCTGAGGAGAAATCTGTCGACCAAAGAAAGGCAGTAGATAAATACCTGTACAAATAAATAAATAAATCTCAAAATGTATTTGATACAAATAGCTTCTTCCAGTGACTCAAGCACAAGAGTCAAGTTTCATACTGAGTGAAGGGAAATGTGTCCTTACCTTCACACCAGAGTAACCACTTCAGTGCAGCTTCTTCTCACACCAGAAAAGAGTCTACAGCAGGACTTTTTTCTGTAGCAATTTTGGCTCTTCCAGAAGCAATCCCTTCTTTCCTCTATAGAGCATTTGGGGAAGGTAGGCAGTTATGATTTGAAGTTCTGGGTCATGTGTCCCTCTACACTTTTTGCCTTTGCTCTATGCATTCCGCAAAGCTACCTTAGTTCGTCCAGAAGTGTCACTTATTTCTCTAAGTTGTAAGAGAACCTGAGATACTCCCGCCTATAGTTACTCAGGGGATACAGAGTTACTGGTTAGGATCAGGAAATGAATCTGGCATGAACATTAATTGTTACCAGCTACAGTTTCCTCTAAAGATACCTTTGCCACAACCGCCATGTTAAAGATTGTAGTTCGCTTCTCACATACCAGTCCAATGAAGGCTTGGTTCATGTATGCATACTCATCACTTGATGCTTCAACTTTAACATGTGGCTTAAAAGCACATGAAGAAATTATACACAACACTTTATGTGCAATGGTGTTAGTTCACATATTCACCTGCAAGTCATTCAGTCCTGAGTAATCAAATTATGTATATTCATGTGTGAATCAGTCCTAGGTGTATGTGATTAAGCATTCTGGGACAAGCCTGGGAGATGGAAGGAACCTCTGTGCAACCCAGAAATGGGTCTTTTAGGGGTAAAAAAAGTTCTTCATGCTTGGAAACAGTACGGTTTGGTCCTGAAATGCTAGGAGCTCTGACTTTTGTGCCTTTTTTGTTTTTAAAGGCATTTAAGCTTGGACCCCGGTATCTGTGGTGAGTCAAATCCTCAGACACCGGATTCGCAAATACTGGGGTCCAAGCTGTGCTTTGATGCTACTGCAATATGATCAGTAACCATCAGCAAATGGAATAAAAGGGTGTTGTGCGTATACATAAACATATACCTTTATGTTTACCCCTGGGGGCTGGGGATAAGAATAGGCCCTCAGTTTGGCTGTACTTGTAAGAGGCGACTAAACAGCCACCGGGTAGATGGGACTCGATAGCCTGGGAAGGCAGCTCATCTGAGAGAAGGAAAACTCTGATCCCAAACCTCCACTGCCTTGTGGCTACATCCAGTTATGGAAAAGGCTTCAGGAGTCAACCTCGAGGCAAAATCCGGAGCCGGAGTCCCTGAGGCAGCTCATGGCTGAACACAGTCATGTTCTGGCAACTCCTGCAACGCCGCTGGAACCAACCGTATTGGCCTCTGCCTTTCCATTGGACCATTTCAGTGACATGGAGAGGGGGGATTTGCTGCATGGGAAACAGTCTATCCTCCATATCTACTTTACCCAGGCTTCACGCACTGGAGAGGGCACTCTGTCCCAGAACCACCATTCAGAGCGCGATACCATAGCCTTCTGAGACTGAAGGATGCCAACAACAACCTTTATTATTAACATTTTTCAGGCATACTTTTGAAAAGTTCACAATTTTTAAAGTCTGTAGTTAGATTAGCATGAAAGAAGATTTAAATCTCCTCCACCAACCTCCCCACTGCCAGTCAGACAGAAGGTAGTGACTAAAAAAGAGAAGAATGCTCTTCAGATCTACAGCACTTCAAAGCCTCATATAGAATTGAAATGCTTTGAAGGTACAGAGCACTTTTTTAAAAAGTTCCTTCCAAATCTGTTGCGACAGCTCAGCAACAAACAAACAAATCCTTTCCTGCTGAAACCTCATTTTTTCAGCTGGTAGCACAATCCTAGCAGCATTTCTGAACCACCCTAATCAATGCGTATATCATAACTCCAGACTCAGTATGTGGTCTCTCTATTACAGAGGGAGATGAGTGAATGATTGATATGTAATCGTATAAAGGAGTAAATTGATGCCAGCACTCCATGAAGCTGTTGTCGCTAACTGGGACTTTTCCTAATTGTTCCCTGTGGGTGGAAGAGCCAACACGGAATAGGAATGGGAATGTAGCCAATCATTTTGGCTCAGCTATTTCTTCAATATCTGGATTAAAGAATGACATAGCCATGAGCAGGACCGGAAAATGTCTGTAGTACTGAGGTAGAAAAAGAGCCTGAGTCACAGACACTGTGTTTGTTTTTGATGTTCCGATAAGAGGTTGATATTTCCCTGTGCACAGGTAGCTGATGTTTAAATGTGAAAGTTGGGAATAAAGACATTATTTCCTGTAAATAAAAAAAAATTAAGGGTTAACTGGAAATATGAGACATTGTACAATAACATCCAGCATGAAATTCATTTATAGTAGATTCCTCCAAGGATTAATAAGTTATACTATAAAAATGATGCCTAGTTTGTTACATTTTGTATTGTTTGAATGTTCTTTGAGTATACACTGCATTCAAAATGAACTCTGTTAAGCCCCCATCTCTATTGTTCCAATGAACTAAACTGGAACATTATTAAAGCAATCTAGTGCAGTGGTTCTCAAATGTTTTAGCACCAGGACCCACTTTTTAGAAAGACAATCTGTCGGGACCCACCCAAAGTGATGTCATTAACCTGGAGGTGATGTCATGGCCAGAAGTGAAATCATCAATTTAGGCTTCGAACCTTAGCTGTGATCAGCCGAAAGTCCCTTACGCAGTGCGCTTGTGCTGTTATTTTGCATAGCTCAGAATTCAAGCATTCCAGCTCAGAAGACAAAACAGAATGCAGACTTGGATCCTTCTCCAGCCACGTAGCCCTCCCCCCTTTCCACGTCCCATCTTCCCACTTATTCAGGGCAAAGCACCATGTCTCTTTCTCCCACCAGGAGCCCGCACTGCCCAACAGCTCTGTACCTTGTATTTTCTACTCTGTTTTTTTCAATGGCAGTTGAGCTAGGTGCTACACGACCCACCTGAAATTGGCTCGTTTTCCACCTAATGGGTCCCAACCCACAGTTTGAGAAACACTGATCTACTGGATTGTGGCTAGTGGAAATGAAATATTTCCACTCAGTTCCAGTGGGTCTCCAGTGGGTTGAAGTGCAGAAAATTAGAGGCATTTTCAGCACCTCTCATGAAAAATGTCCTTATCCATCCTTATCTGGCAATGATCATTATGGATGTTGTTGCATCTTTGCATGTATTGGTAACTGGCAAATGGTGGTTCTGTTTTGGCTTGTTTCAGGCACAAGTCAGTAGTTTCGTTTGAACGAAACTTTATTTATTTGGTCTTGTTTGAGAAATAATGTATGAATAAATCCTGGGGCGTGTTTGGTTTTTTTTAATCCTAAGAGCAAGTCTGATTATAACCACTTCTCTGTGCCGAGCATTGGGGCTCCAAACATCTCATTATCCTTCCCCCTCTCTTCCTTTCAAGAAGAATGAAGAAAACCCCTTACAGCACTTTAGAGGCAACTTGTGTAAGATGCAATGAAGCATGAAATGCTAAGGCTTGAGCAACTTTCTAATCTGATTTGTTAGCAGAGGAAGGGGCAAGATCAATCAAGCTGGAATCTGGAACAAGGAACTGGGCACATCAAGTTCTGCTTGTTTGGCTTCAGCCAGCAGTGGTTGGTTTCACAGCTGAAAAGCAAGTAATTGGTTTTTCAGACTGAACCCTCCATAATGGATGTGAAGAAAACACTGCATTTCTACTAAGGAAGGGAATTTTCTTTTTCATGCAGAATTGTATCAGTGTGGCTAGTTGAGAGGATGTGACGAAAAGGGCACATAGGCCTAACACTGCCCAAGTGTTAGCCTGTGCACATTTACTCAAAAGTGAGTCCCACAGCATTTAATGGGACTTATTCCATGGTAAATGTATATACCATCATACCCTTGATGTAACATTAACTGTCTTTCAGGTAGACCTGTGGAAACATGAGAGCCTAGCTATTAATATATGACCCTTTAAAAAAATTCTAAGTTTGGACTCCTGCTGACCTTAAGCTCCTTTTGGCTAAGGCCCTTCAGACAAAAAATAAACCAGTTTCAAAGGCAGTGTCTGAGCACTCTTGCTGGTGACATCACCACTCCTACTGTAGGAGAAGTCCTTGCACTCTGTTCCCTCTCAGCTACAATCTTGGTTCTCCCTTCTGCTGCTAGTTGGACTGGTTGAGGAATTTGCCTTCGATCACTGAAAATACAGACGCAATTTAAGCACTGCACATGCTTAGTGACATCCTTGCTCCCAGCTGCAGACTAACTTTAGCCATTTCCTAAAACTCCACAAACCCATCAATTTGGGGTATAAAAAAAGATAACTTATAACTAGAGGTGTTCTTAAAAATTTTTAATTTTTTGCAAATTTCGTTTTTCCCCCCAAGGAAGAAAAGAGTAGAAATTGGTGTTATGTGTTTTTATTCCAAGAATGTGTTTGTATAAATTGTAATTATAAATTGTAATTGCTTTAAAATGTACTAGATAGGTGATATAGTGTCAGCAGATGGAGCCACGGTCATTACCCATGCACCTTCCCAGTCCAGCCCATTATTTATTTTTTTGCCGTTTTCCCAGTTTATTTATTTATTTATTTATTTATTTATTTCAGATTTTAGGGTTTGTTTTTTGTTTCTCTTACAAAAATGAGTAGTGCAGAAAGTGAGGATATATGTTTTTATTTTGTTATCACCAAAAAAAACCACACCTCTATGAATAACTACTTAATAAAGAGTTAGCTACATGGGTTCCATACCAATCTGTTCGCAGTTTGGCATGTGATGAACTGAATATCAAATGTGCCTTGGTTGTTTGTTGGGTTTTTGTTTTGTTTTTTAAAGAGATTATACTTTGTTTGTATTTTGTCCATTCGGTGAGGTTTTCACCACATGCTCAGATTGCAGTTGGGCACACCAGCACAAACTTCAGAGCATTTAATTGAGGAGTAGCACATGCATGTGTGCACACACCAGTGGCGGACCTACATTTTTTGAGGCCCTGAAGCTTGAACTGTTATGGGGGACCCTTTGCAACCAGCAACAAAGTCCAGTGGACCCAAATTTTTTAAGCAATGTTGACTAAAGTCATTTCTGGGACCCTTCCGGGATTAGGGGTGTTGACACTTAAGCTTCATTAGTTTCACAGTAAATCTGCCCCTGGTGTGCACGCACATACATTATGATCTCTAAGCCCTTGAGAGAATCCTCCCAGCTCAACATAATTCCAAGCAAAGTACACGTATATAATTTGATCTGGGGTCTAAAAGCAGCACACTAGGAGCAAAGTGGCTGTGTGAACATAACAGACATATGGAGGTTGAAAGAAGACAAAGGGACTCAGAGCCATTGTATGAGTGATGAGGTCATTAAATTAAGAGACTGCATAAACAAGAGTATATTGATTTTAAATGAAAGATTAATAAAGGTTCTAATCCTCAAAGATTGTTGTCTGCACAAATTCCTTCAGCATGGCAGAATATATCATTTCCCAGGTCTCCTCAAAATCATGTACCATGTGACCATAATTTATGTTTTCTGCAAACTTTTCAAATTATCAATGATTAGAAGCTTTTAAGGTAATCCAGTATTGTACTATGGGTTCTCTGACCAACAGCAATTATTACTGAGTTCTCATGTCCTCCAGCAACAAAAATTATAACAAAAGCTTGCTGGATTTGCAATGGTCATGTTTAATTGTACACACCCATCCTTTTCTTCTCACCCTCAGGCAGTTTAGCCTTATCTTCACAAAGCATCCAGGTCATCATAGCAACCATTTAAATCTGCAGTCCAATGTGTGTGTGTGTCCCCATTTTTTGGTAAACGTTATTTTCTGTGTTAACTATGTCGTAGCAGAACCTGGGCAGCTATAAAACAGGTGAATGCTTTCAGGGTAGGCCATCAGGTGCACTGATTCATTCACTGAAGAAAACAAAGCTTTATTATCTGGGGAGGGGGAGAATTAATGGGTGAAGAGCCTATGGAGATCAAGGCTTCAGGCAAAGATTTGGCAGGTTATTATTTCAGATAAATATGTGAACTTCAGTCTCTTTCACCTCTGCAGTTACTGGCAGCATACACCCCTCTCTCCCCCTTCTCTTTTTCAGCATTCCTTCATCTCTCAAATATTTCGTTCTGGTTATTCATTTAATTTCTTTGGATCCTTTTCCAACCTGCCTTGTGCTTTCCCAGCACTTCTCCAACCCTGCTTTCCTCGACTACTTTCCCACTAACCAGCCCCCTCCCTCAAATTGTGAGTTCACTGCTTTTTAAGAAACATCTAGGCAAGGGGCCCTAAACCCCTTGCAGAGTCATATCACTCAGTCTTGCTTTTATGACAGGCAGAAGCTGGCCAGTGATAGATAGATAGACAGACAGACAGATTGGATGTGACCCACAAATTGTTATTTGAGACAATACAGGTGACTGTATTCTAGTGTTTTTCTGGTTACTTGCATCTGTTGTGCATTTTTCAGACCTGATTCCTGGCTATTTTTTTTTTTTAACAATAAAATGCAATTACAGATCTACCTCATCCAGTGTGGACAGGTTAAATGCTACTGAGGCTTTTAAGGCCACTGTGATTGCAGGTTCAGGCCCATTCTATTGCTTCCTGTTCAGCTTAGCTAAGGAATTCAAGATGAACAACCACCACCACCACCACCACCACCACAATAATAAGAGGAACATGAATGAATTGCCCATTAATTATCTATTCCAGCATCTACTTCTCATGAGTTGGGAGAAACTTTAATTACAAGTTTCCCTTCTCCTCCTCCTCCTTTTTTTTTTTTTTTTTTAATAGTACAAGAATGGTCTAGATCAGGGATTAGCAACCTTTTTCCATATAGGGGCTGGACATCAGGTCTGCCAATAGTAAAAACGCGTGTGCATTTGATATGCATGTGTGAACCTCCCAATTAGGCCAGAAGCTAAGAAAAAAGAGATGGGCATGATGCAAAGAAATGCATGCCCAGACAGAGAATGACACTCAAAGCAAGCTTCTGACCTTAGTTTGCTTATACTATAAGCCTCGCAGAGATAGAAGTACAAACTTGAATTCATTTTTAGGGCACTGCAAACCAGTGTGCTGGATGATTTTGGTTGGCAGGTCGGATCCGGCCTGTGACCATAGGTTGATGACCCCTGCTCTAGATCAGGGGTGCCCAAACCCTGGCCCAGGAGCCATTTGCGGCCCTTGGGGACCCCCAATCTGGTCCATGGGGAGCTCCCAGTCTCTAATGAGCCTCTGGCCCTCTGGACACTTGCTAGAGCCTGTGCTGGTCCAATGCAACTGCTCTCAGTGAGAGAACAACTGTTCAACCTCTCGCGTGAGCTGTGGGCTGCGGGCTCCCTCCACTGTTTGCTGTTCCATGTCTGTGATGCAGCAGCGGCAGCAAAGGTAAGGCCGGCCTTACTTTGTACAGGGCCTTTTATAAGCACTGAGCTATTGCAAGATCTTCATTCATTCAGATAAATTCCATCCTGTGTAAATTTATTCATTTATGTACATTTATTCAAATATGAAATGTAAATTAATTCTTTTTTTCCTCCCAGCCCCTGACACAGTGTCAGAGAGACTGTGTGGCCCTCCTGCCAAAAAGTTTGGACACCCCTCTCTAGATCATAATGTGACTTGGAGCCTTGAAAACTGCTTAGCCCCTTTGGTCCGTTATTCTGGATTTGTTTCATTGCCCTCCATTTTGACTTCATGGCCTCTTCTAGGGTGGCAAACTTTTTTTTCCCTAGCAGGGTCTCTGTGCCTTTAATAATTGCTTGAAACATAGGAATTCTGCTGGTGCATCCCACATTGGCAACTCATATTGGTTTACTTCCAGCACTGCTGCTCTTTGGTCTATGTTTTCTTTTTATATACAGGTGTGTGCCAGGGGTACATTCTCCTATCCCCCATTATCATGCAGTTAGGTTGTTAAGCGAACATTCCACCCACTCTAGTGCCTTTGTTTTGTAAACAGACACTCTGCTGCAAGCTATGGGAGACCTGATTACCTCATTAAGAGCCTCTTTGTTGTGCTTTGACCACTGTCACACATTAGGTTCCTTGTTATTCGGCCCATTGTTAAGTGGCAAACACCTCTGTGTGTGTGTGTGTGTGTGTGTGTGTGTGTGTGTGTGTGTAAAAAGAGAGAATGGTTTGGCATGGCTGTGATGAGAGAGAATGAGAGACAGAGAGAGAGAGAGGACTAATATTCCAGTCCTTGCTATACTGTTCTAATGTATGCATATGCTGTTATTACGCTATGATTTTTCTCTGTAAACTGCTTCGTGAATTTTTCGCTGAAAAGCGGTATATAAATACTGGCGTACCTAGGGGGGTAAGTGGGGCAGATGCCCTGGGCGCCGACCCTCCAGGGGCGCCTTGGAGCCTTGTCCCGCCCCCGCCAGGAGGAGCACCCAGGAGCGCTGCAGAGAGGCAGATTGCTGCCTCTCCATCAGCGCCTGGGCGCCGACTGAGCCTCCCCTTCTCCTTTATAAGAGGATAGGAGACAGGCGCCCTAGAGAGGCACTTACGGTCTAGAGCGCCCATCTCGTCTCCTCCTATAAAGGAAGGGGGCAATCCAGTCGGCGCTAAGATGCTGCCTCCCAGGAGCGCTCCTGAGTGCCCCTGCTCCGCCTCTGAGGGCGTCCCTCGGGGTGGGGCGGAAGCAGCGCACGCCCCCTCCAACTTCGGAGGGAACACGCACCGCTTCCCGGCCGGGTCGCCATGCTCTGCCGCTGAGGGTGTCCCTCAGGGGCTGAGCGAAAATGGTGTGCGCCCCCTTCGACTTCAAAGGGGATGCACGCCGCTTCCCAGCCCCCACAGAGCCTTCTGCGCTGCTTACAAGCTGTGCGGAAGTCTCCACTGCAGCAGTCTGGGGCCACTGGGAGCAGCTCCAGACCGCTGCCATGGAGACTTCCGCAGCGTGGAAGGCTCCATGGGGGCCTCTGCTGCCTCCTCCATTCCCCCTTGTTTTCAAAGGGGGAACGGAGGAGGCAGCTGCGCAGAAGTAATTGTGGTGACGATGACGTCACCGCAATTACTTCCGGGTCACGTGCATGGGGGCAGAGAAGGGGGGTGAAACGGGGTGTGGGGGCGCAATTCTGTGTTGCCCCGAGCACGGGGACCCCCAGGAACTCTACTGTGCATTGATACTAGCTTTTATAATGGATTCTGAATTCTGTTCTGGGTTGCCAACTTTATTTTCATAGCAGGGCCTCTGTACCTTTGATAGAAATGACAGAGAAATGCATGCAGTCAACATGGTGTCTCTAGTTATCTAGTAGGTATCACCACCACCACTACCATTAAGATAACTGCAGAGTGATTCAGTTCTCACCAAGAAGCATCCCAGTCCAGCTGCTGGACCTTACTGAATTGTTCATGCTTTGCCAGTCTTGCTTTTAACTAGACTTTGGTTTTGGGTCAAGGAGCATACAGTATTCAATGCGTCAGGCTTTGGTACATCTCCTGTGAAGTAAACAAGGTGTTTCTTTTTCATATATGGATTAAGCAAATGTGAATTTCATATACACAAGCCTGCTATGGGGAAAAAATGGGAGAGGTAGTAAAATGAATATGAACATAAGCAGAGTGGGGGAAAAATGCCTTTTCATGCAAGGTTTGTCGGCTGATCCACTGTAGGAGGTCAGCAGGAGACTGGACTATCAATAAAACATGAGCTACAGCAGAGCCCTGGTGAGATGGGAACACAGATGGGAAGTGACAGAGCAGAGTGCCAGCAGAAGCAGGGAGAGACAGAGCATCACAAGAGACTGCCCGGAGGCGGATAGAGTGACTTTGGGATGGAGTCAGTGGAGCTGCAATCTTTAAATTCACTCCCCTGCACTGGGTCTTATATAGCAGTAATAAAAGAGAAGGACCCTTTAAAGTTTCCTGCTAACTCCACTGGTGATGGCATCTGGCCTGGATGCCTTTAAAAAGGGATTGGACAAGTTTCTGGAGGAAAAATCCATTACGGGGTACAAGCCATGATGTGTATGCGCAACCTCCTGATTTTAGAAATGGGCTATGTCAGAAGGCCAGATGCAAGGGAGGGCACCAGGATGCAGGTCTTTTGTTATCTGGTGTGCTCCCTGGGGCATTTGGTGGGCCGCTGTGAGATACAGGAAGCTGGACTAGATGAGCCTATGGCCTGATCCAGTGGGGCTGTTCTTATGTTCTTATAGAAATATCTCTTCGCATCATGGTTTTGATGCAAGAGGGATAGAAGCATAACTTCCAAATAAAGTTGAGGCCTAGAACTTCTCATTTAGAATTTCAGGGCCCAATCTTAATTTTGCAGTGCTGATGCAGCCACAATGCAGACCCGAGGAAAGGGAGCAAATGTTCCCTTACCTTGAGGAGGCCTCCATGATTGCCCACCACCACCACCACAGGATGCAGTGCACACCACATTGGCATGGCTGCATCAGTGCTGGAAGGTTGGACAGGATAGGACTATCAGTTATACAACATGACATATATTCTTGAAATTGTGCATGTTTAGAAACATGAAAAACACATACAACCAATAACCCAATGAAATATATATTAAACTTTTAAAGCTGTTATGAAACACTTGTTTCTAGTTGCATGCAATATTGATTTGTTTTTTCAAATACAGGCATGCCCTGGTATACATGGAAGGATCAGGAACAGAACCCCCCATAGTTACGTGAAACCGTGGATACCAGGAAACACCCACCCCACCCTCCAGAGGCAACGAAAGCTCAGCTCACTTTGCCTCCGGTGGGTCTTCTAAGCCCAGCAGCAGCTGCATATGTCTATCCGTGGCCTCTTCTGGACTCAGAATGACAATTATACCAAAAAAAGTGACTAAGGTTTTTTTGAAAAACTGGAAGTGACGTTTTAATGCCTTATAAGGCAATAGAAGGCCCAAGGAAGCCACTTTTCAAAAAATTGGAATCACGTTTTTTTCCTATAATCATCATTTTGAGTTCGACAAAGTCCACAGGCGGAGCTCCCCTCACCTTTCGAGGGGGTGCGCAGAGGGGCCTGCAGACCCAATCCGCGGATAAATAAAACCACGGGTCAGGATCCATAGATACTGGAGCAATTAGTACAAAAGCTAATTAATTCACAGTCCAATCTTTCCCTCAATGCTTGATGGCGGCAAAGCTCATACAACAGCGCTGTAAAGCAGTCAGCACCTGTTGCAAAAGCTGCTCTGACTGTGCCTGAGTTAGTGTGCTGCCGGGATCACTGGCAGGAAGGCCTGCTTCTTCCTGCCCACACCATTGCTGAGGTCCCCACTTGCCAGAGCAGGTAAGACATCAAGAGAGGCAGGAGAGGGTGGTGGGAGGGCGGAACAAAAGTGGGGAGGGCAAAATTGAGCAGGGAGGGGAGAGATGGGGCTGGGGAGTCCACAGGAGGGACAGGATGCATCATGGATGATCCACAACCGATCTTATCCCGTCTGCTAGAAGCCTCCCCACTCTCTTTCACTCCTCAGATTTATGCTGGCAAACTTGCTGGGTCAGGGGGCTTATGCAGGGGTAAAGTCCCCTTTCCCTGCTGAAGCCTTCTGGCCTGCCCCCTCCACCAAGGAATACAGCGTTTGCCAGTTTGGCATGGCTGTGATGGTGCAGGGGAGAGGAGAATAAGATTCGACTCTTGGTCATATGAACACACACTGAATTTGAACCAGAAACCATGAGAGCATCTCTGTATCATTATTCAAAGTCAGAATCCATGTGTCGGCTTTCACAGTTGAGAGGTTCATTACAGGTGCTAGAGACTTTGACTTTGGCATAAAAATAGTAGGACGTCTGGGGTCAGAATGAAACTTTAATGATCCAATCCTAACTTGCAGTGGAGCAGGCAGGCCAGCGGACCTGCACTGCGTCCAGCACAAGTTTGGGACCAAAAGCTGCGCAGCCCAAGGCAAGGGGAAACCTTTCCCTTTAACCCAGATTGCACTGCAGCAGCCCCAATGGATCTACTTGGATCTGCGCCACCTGATGAATTGATGAAGATCCAAGCAGAACAGAGCGGCCAGGGGCTGCTCTGCACCGCCCAGGAACGGGGTTAGTTGCATTGCCCCCCCTTTAAAAAGCCCGCCATAGAAAAAACAGGGCTGCTGCTGAAGGGTGTGTGTGTGTGTGTCGGAGTACTCCTTTAATACTCCCTGATGCCCCTGTCCATCTGTAAAAAGGGTGGGAGGGACTGTGTGAGAGCTAGGAGAGAAGCAGCAAGAGGGAGGAGGGTCATGCGCAGCAGCTGCAAGGCTTACCAGGACAACCCGAAACTTGGCAACCCTACTCAGAAGTAGTCCCACTTTAACTGGTCATTCAATGAGCCTTCCTCTGTCCAAGTAACAATGGAGTCAAAAGTAGCCATGATTTTAGCCGGAAAGTACGATTGCTATGAATCGCCTCCCCCCCCTCCCTGTCTCCTCCCCCTCCCTGGGCTTTTCCAATCAATCATAAGGCAAGAATCCCCTTGGACTCCTCCTCCTACCCTCCCTCAGCCAAAGAAAATATCAGAATGCCCATCGTTCGTCCAATGTGTGCGACTCACAAGTCCACAAGTTGGCGAAAAACATGCATTTTCGCAACTCAGGTCTGAGTCAGCTGACTCAAGTTTCCATCCCTGACTAGCAGTATGATATGGCATGCATAGATACACCTGGCTTTTGTCATGATTGTCATAAACTCCGAGGGTTTTGGGTGCTCAGAGTTCTTGCTTCCTGAACCCTAGAGCCTCAAGAATCCCTGTTCGGTAGAACTGCCACCACCCTGTATGTGCCAGTGCCTCAGTCCAGGGACACTGAGACCCTCTAGGCTTAACTATATCCCTTATAGGCACTGAGCACTTTCTTTACTTAAAGTCTCAGTCCTCAAGTTACTAGTCCACAATGAGGATTTGGTAGCTTGCTGAACGGCTAGGCAGGATTCTGAACCTTTGTCCCCAACAGACAATGAACCAACATGGTAAAAAGATTTTTACTTTATTACGTACATAGGGTTACAAAAAGTTACAAAAGGCAGCAAATGCTAGAGGCATAAAAACATCTAGGAAACATATCAGCATAAAACAACAAAGCTAACTGGCTAACTCTGTTATTCTCTAAATCTCACCTGGGTCAGCTTCTTTTCTAGATCCTCAGGCCAGTTACCTATAAGGCCACATGGTCCTGGTGAGGCAGGATGTGCACCCACCACCTATCTCACCAAGAGACAAAGACCAGAGACCCTGTCCTACGGAAGTGGGGCTGGATGCTAGCCCTCTCAGCTCTTCCCTCCCCCCTGGAGATCTACAGCTGCATTCCATCCTTGATGGGCATCTTTCTGGCTGCCTAGGTGCTACATTATCACCTTCCATTGAGTTTTAAATTCCTAGCAGCTAGGAACTGCAAGCCACTTCTGTGTTACTGTTTTAGCTTGATTCAGGCTTTACATGTTACTAGGCCTAAACTGTACATATTCATGACAATGATTTACCATAAAGGCAGTAAATATTGGTGGTAGTTCAGTGGAGTTAACAGGAAAGATGAAAATGCAATGGAAGACATTCCTGTAAAGCCTGTTTCACTCCAAGCCATCAAAGAGCTTCATTTCCCCCTCCACCCCAGGAATATTCAGCCCTCAGCAAGAAACTTATTATCCTAAGAGAGACCTCTTATTATGATTAAATCAGAATAAATAAATGGCTACATAAATTCATGCATTTGATATACTGTGAAGCAGCAAGGATGTGTAGGAAGAGTGATGAAGAATTATTCTAATGATGCTTCAGTATCTTTCGTGGCAACTGCCCAAGAGTGATAGTTTGACTTTTGCAGCTCAAATGTTTCTTTATTAGCACGGCTTACCGGCTCTTGGCAAACTGAGTGTATGTGCTGCTTTCTGTGTCTGTCGAGGAAGGCTTGCAAGAGTCTGGAATTATCTGGGCATGCTTATGGTGTCGCGTAGTGTAGGGGCACATCTTGAGCATGTTAATTTGATGGTGATCTCAACTGTGGAGGCACCAGAAAGACAACACTGGAGGAGCACCAAAGAAGCAAAGGGCATTTCTGGGTTAAGGCAAGTACTGTTCTATGCATTTGATTTCAGAAAAAGAAATGCGGGTAGCAGCATATTTCACATTGATGCTCCTATCCTAAGCATGTGTTCTTTGAAGTAAGTTGAGTTCTGTTGGCATTTATGGCTTGATCTATTAAATAAGCTAACTCAGCAGTTTTCAAACTCTCTAGGAGAGTTTGCACCACTGTAAGTCCTTGCGGGAGGCGGGGGGAGGCAGCGGGGGTGGGAGGAAGGCGCAATCGCTCCACTTTCACTTCTAACGAGCTGGAGAGCCCTGCAGGCGCTCGCGTAGGGCTCCCCACACCCCAGGACAGCTGCTGCAGGGACTGGTGAGTGCATCCCAGTCCCTGCAGCCCCATAAGCGACGCGATCCTGGGGATTGCGTCTCTGCCTCCTCCCTGCCCCCGCCCCTTAAGAGGAAAGAAGCCAGGGTCTTCATGCTGGGGCGTCGTGAAAACCACTGAGCTAACTTCAGAATAGACTCAAAGTGTCTTTGAATTTCTAGATCATGATTCAGCAAGGGGGCAAGTTACTTGTCTGGGGAAGCAGCTCAGAATTGGGTTGCCCGTCTTGTCCATCATCCCACCAAGTCCACTGTTGTGTCCTCTTTTTAAGTAAACTTTTTAAGTTTTTCTAGATGAAGACAGTTTTTTAGAAGAAAGCGGTTTTTCTAAGACGTTGGAAGGCCAAGAGATAAGTCTGGGGTTCCCACTGGTGTTCTTATAACAGTGGAAGTTATGCCATTTTGGGGGGCAATGAGTAATAATTCACTTTCTAAACAACTTATTTCACAATTCAAACCAGCAAATGACTTGTGCATGCCATGTTGGCAACCTTCAGTCTCGAAAGACTATGGTATCGCGCTCTGAAAGGTGGTTCTGGAACAGCGTCTAGTGTGGCTGAAAAGGCCAATTCGGGAGTGACTTGTGCACAACTCCCCAAAGAAGATATTTCAAAACAAAAACTGCCTTACAGTTTGTTGAGGGAAATGAAAATGAAACGGTTTTTTCATAATTAGACAATGTTTGAACTGGTCATAACAATAGGAAGAGCTGATTTTCAAGTGTCACAGTTTAGTTAATGTGAGATATTTTGATCATTTCTTTTAATCACCAGAAAGATAACAATATTACGTGGTTTTGCTTTAATCTATACGTAGTTCAGCTTTAAGCTATACATGATAAAATAGACAGCAGAGTCACTTCAAATGAAGATGGATCAAAAAGAATTATGGATTTAACCATTGATCTATCAGGTGTTCTGATTTCTGTTGGGAGCTATATGTATGTGTATTTAAATCAGTGGTTCCCAAACTGTGGGTTGAATAATACAATAATAATAATACAGGTATTTCTATACCGCCTTTCTAGGTCCTCAGATTTCTCCTCGGACTTTATTCAAGGCGGTTTACATGGGCAGGCAATTTAAATCCCCGCAGGAATTTTTACAATTAGAAAGGTTCTATCTTTCAAGAAACCACAACAATCAGATGTTTCGTTCTTGATCTGGCCGCACATTCTGGCCTCCATCCTCCCACGCTCGGAGCAGATGGAATAACTCGGCTCAGCTTGTCAGCTGCTTCAAGGTCGCACGGTGCCGGTGGCCTCGAACTGGCGACCTTCGGATGTTATCTTCAGGCAAATGGAGGCTCAACCCTCTGGTGGATCATGATTTGATTTTTGGTGGGTTGCGAAGTGCTAGGCCAGGGGTCAGCAACCTTAAACACTCAAAGAGCCATTTGGACCCATTTTCCAAAGGAAAAAAAACCTCAGGAGCCACAAAACCCTTTTGACACCTAAAATGAAGATAACACTGCATATATAGTTGTTGTTTTTTTACCTTTATGCTCTTATAGGTCCCATTTTTATGAAGTAGCCCCCTCTTGTAGCTTTTAGTTAGTTTTGTCATACATTCTTGTCCTGTGTTTTCAGACGCCTGGTCCTCTATGGTGTTTTGCCTGATTCCATTCTCTGCCTGGAGAATTATGCCCACTTTAAGCAAATTAGCTCCCCTTTCCCCCAACAAATGACCCTGGTTCTGCCCTGCAGTCCTGCTGGACCCCACCTCCAGGGTAGCTCGCCTGTTCAACCTGCAGAGGTCCTCTCTCCTGCCAGCAGCCTCCCACCACTACAACAGACCCTGGATCGTCAGCAGGTCTTGGGCACAGCAGCCGCACTTCAAACTCCAGTGTCTCTAGCAGTCCCTTAGTCACAAAGTCAGTCAGAGTATCCAGGGCAGAGTCCAAAGTCAATAAGCCAAGTCACAGCCCAAGGTCAGATTCCAAAGTCAGTCAAATCAGTCAGAGTATCCAAGTCAAAGTTCAAAGTCAATAAGCCAGGTCAGATTCCAAAGTCAACCTGCACTCCTTCTACAACCCACAAACCCTTCCTGCCTCAGGTGCTCTTATATCCCTGAGGGCCCTATTGCCTTCAAGTGGCTGCAGCTGTGCAGCACACTCTGCTGGATGCCCAGGCCTTACCCTCAAAGGGGCCACTGCTGACACCACATCTACCTACTCACCAGATCTTCCTAGATTCCAATACAAGTGGGGGGGGGAGCAGATCTCTATACAGACCAGTGCAAAAACTGGGAGAAGGTGCGGGGGAGGGAAGATCTCTATATAGATATCACAGCAAGACCATTGCAAAACCCCTTGCACACAGAACCAACACATGGAAGTTGGGGGGGGGCAGGTCTCCATACATACCAGTACAAAAACAGGGGGAAAGGTAAGTCAGCCCCAGTAGAGTCAACGGAGCTTCATCCCAGGGATGCATGGACAGGAGTGCAGCCTGTGAGTGGCTCCTTTCCCTGTCTACTCAGAAGTCAGCCCCAGTAGAGTCAACGGGGCTCACTCCCAGGGGAGTATATATGCACTGCATATATAGTTTGCACTCCCCTCTTGTAGGTCACAGTTATATAATACACTTCCCTCTTCTAGTCCCACTAAAAATCAGGTCCAGACCCACAGTTGGAGAACAACTGTTTTAGATTGTGCACAGGTGAACTGCTTGTGAAGGATACTGTCATTCTTTACTGTCATTTACTTCTGTACTTCTGTAAATGCCTTTCCACACAATACCTCTGAACAAGACCACTTAGTACTACTTAACACTGTTCACAAAGGTGCTCCTGAACAAACAAGCTAAGAGTTCAAAACTGCATAAAATAAAAGGCATACTAACAGTGATTACTTCCCAACCATGAAATATGCTTTGGTGCTACATATACAGTATGTTACACATACAGTATACAAACATATACAGAATACCATCTGGTGCAGGGGTCTCCAAACCCCCTTCAAGTTTCCAAGTGAAGGAAATGGGGCAGTGAGAGTGTGAGTGATTGACCGGGGGATGCTGAGTGGGGAGCTTGAAGGCTGTAATCCTGTGCACACTTTCCTGGGAGCAAGCACAATGGGACTTACTTCTGAGGCGACGCACAGGATTGTGCTCTAAGCTTGGAAGGAGGACAGAGCAGCTGCACTCAATTGCTTGCTTTTGCCTTGGCTCCGTGGGGTCAGGTTCATTTACGCACCCTCCCCTACACGGGCAGGCGGCTGAGGCTGCGGCTCCGGCGGGAGGGAACGTGCGGCGGTGGTGGCGGTGCGGGCTCTTTGAGCAGGAGCTGCTCCGCCAGCCGTTCACACCCTCTCCTATGGGGCGCAGCCGCAGGAGGTGAGGGAGCTGCGCCTGTGCGCTCGGGCTGGTGAGCAGCGGCTGCTTCACGGGAGGAGCGTGCCCCTCCCCCCACGGCTTGGCCCCGCAAGGAGTCGCAGGAGAAGGCTGAAAGAGCCGCTTGCGGCTCCAGAATGGCAGGTTGCCGACCCCAGGGCTATTTTTTGCAAATAGAGACACAAGTAAAATATTATTACTTATAAGTAAATAAAAAATTATTTCTATATCTTTTTTTAAAGTCTCTTAAACCTAGGTTGGTCCCAATAAGAGTGATTTTCAAAAGTGAGTCCCAATGCTAAAAATCACTGATTTAAATGACTGTAGAAGTCCCTTAAAATCATGGGGGCTAATCAAAGCCATTTCTTTTGTATGCAACTGAGGTGTGCTCCAGATTTTTCTAACATTGAAAAATATATGATTAATTATCCATATTATTAGGTCTATGGAGGACTCCTTCAGGTTGGAACAAATGCTGTTTATTAGCTTTGTAATTAAGGCCATTCATCTCCTCACTTCAAAGCCTACCCACGACTACACATTTTAGAACTGAGGGGGTGCTGTTTTAGTGCAGAAAAGTTCCATATGGTGGTTGCAAACTTGTAAGTGGATTGTCAAGCATAGTTTATTCAGAGTAAACCCTGTATATATTGATTCATAACAACAAGAGGCAAGCTTATGCCAAACATTGCAGGCAGCTTCAGTATTAGGGTTGTAGACCTCTTGGAAACCTACGGCTTGGATTTCAGGATTTGTAACATTTGTGGTGCTTTGGAGGACCAGTTGCCTTTTTGCAGCTCATCAGGAGCATAATAAAACCAGTGGGAATTTTTTTAAAATTTTCCAAAAACAAAAATAAACTAACGCACATAACTTATCACACAAAAAACCCAACAAACTTCACTACAAAAAAAAAGGGGTGCAGGAAATCATATATCATTATCATATATCCCTAAAACTAATAAATCATTACGTATCTTAATCAGTTTCCTCTTCTAAATTTACCTCTTAATATTTTTCATTCATCATTCATCTATTACATCATATCATAGTATATATGTAATACAATCATCTAAATGCCCTATCATATATTTCTAAAACTTCATTTTCAACCAAGCATAAAATAATTTCCATTGCTCAATTTGTGTCGGTTTTCGTTGTTGATCCAAATTTTCTAAAAACCTATCAATTTCTGCCACATTCATTATTTTCTCTATTAATTCATCTTTCAATGGTATTTTAAAATCCTTCCAATATCTAACATATAAATTCCTCACTACAATTAAAATCATAACTAAATACACATCTTTTTCTTTATCTGTAACATCTAAAATAGTTTTAAACAAAATAATTCAGGTTTTTAAAATGTGTTGCTCTGATAAGTTTTATATTATGCTTCCAGATCTGTTCCCATTGATCTATTATGATATTATGGCCTATATTTTATGCCCATACAATGTACATTTTATCATACATTGTTTTACTATTTCTTCTTGCATCTCAAAATCCAGTTAAAACATATACATTTTTAAGTATATTTTTCTTTTGTTTCTAACAATAGTCTATCAAATGGCGCCTGTTCCATATAGAAATCTTCTTATTTGTCTCCCCCAAATCTTGAATCTAATTATAGATGCGTCCTCCAGCCCATCTCCACACCTTGCCTTGACCAATGCTTCTTTTTTCTCTTCTTCCTCACACTCCATGGAACATGTCTCAGAATTCTAGCTTTATTATCATCCACTATCCATTTCTTTTCCTGTGGAGCCTTCAGTAATTTATCTTTGTAAAAGGTTCTGATGAATTTCACATGAATTTCTCTTGGTAATTCAGGTTTTCTCGGATAAAAAGTGCTCACTCTTCTCACTGAATCTAATTCTTTAGGTATCTTCTCCATTGGTGTATCAATCCATTCTGATATTAATCTGACAATCTCTCACAACATATCTTCTCCTTTCTCTTCTGGTATATTTTGTATCCTCACCACTCAAGCTGCACTATCCATCTGAGTTTCTATTAACGTTGTCTCTGCATCATGCTGATTTTCTTCTATCTCTGATATTTTAGCTTGGTCTTTTCTTATCTTTTTTCCCAGTCTCTCAATCTCTTGTTTGTCTTCTTCTGATGTAATTTTCACATCTATCAGGTGTCCACTAAGTTCATCTAATCGTTTAGTTAAAGCATCTACACTGTGTTGGGTCTGTGCAGATTGATTTATTTGTTGCTGTACCATTGCCAACAGTTTTTCCATGTTATCTTGCATAGTCTGTTTCCAGTCTTTCCCTTCTGCTTCCTCTTGTACTAATTTTTCAAATCCCATCTCCAACGCTGGCAAACTTCAGACTTTCTTACCTGCCATCTTCGTTTTTCCCTCCTTTGAAACTCAAATATCTTTTGTTTGCAATGCTCTTTAAGACCACTAGATGTCCTCCGTGTATTATCTTCCTTGCTCCACTTATAGACACAAATCCAATTCTTGCAATGTCTTTTTAAATCCACTAGATGTCTCTAGATGTCACTGATGCAGTGTTCTTGTTTTTGTTCTCTTATCTTATTTATATTTGTAGCCTTGGCAACCACATTCCTCTGTTCGAAAGAATCTCAAAACATCCAATCACTCTTTCCGGCAATCCCAAACAATAGTATCAAACCAAGGCAATAAATATTCCAATACACAAACTTTATCCAAGGACAATTAAATTGTAATCCACCGAAATTCAAAGTTATAAAGTTGTAATTATACTTTCATATATCCATAACAAGCTTGGCAAATCTCTTCTATGATTTCTCCTCACACCGATAAACAGCTGAGGGGGGAAGCCTCCCCCCTCCTCTTCTTCTCACGGCAAAAAAGAAACCAGATCAGGCAATCAATTACTCAGTCCACGCCAGGCATACACAAACGGAATAACACTTACTTAAGTCGTTCAAAGTCTCTCCTTGCTGGGGCCTTCAGCTTGATTCAACATGAATTCTTCACCATTGCTGCCAGACAGCGAAATCTCCTGGGAAAGCCCCCCTGGCGGGGCTTATCTCCTCAGGAATCGTGCCATCCCATGGAGGAATTTGTCTCTCCTGACAAATATCCCCAGGTCTCCTTGGATCCGCAGTTTTTGGGGAAAAATAGAGTGCCTTTCAAGAGCTCGAGAAAGGCACATCTATTTGGTTGCTGGCTGGCCCCTCCCCTCCCCAGTGGGAAATTTTTGAGGCCACACCAGGTGCCAAAAGCCCACTGTGCTGACCCAGGTCATCCCATATAGATATTGGGTTGGGTTGTCAGTTCACTCACACCCACACCCACAAAACCCGCCCAGCCATTTTTTGCTTTTGTGTCTTGCCTTCAGGCCAGTTGCCAGAAAAACAAGGTCAGGGATGTTCTTCCCCATGCACAACCCCCCTCCCAAATATATACTTACATAAATGTACTATCATACACTTCTAATGTGTGGAGGGTTACCAGCTGACAAGCAGCTTGAAGCAGCTGACAAGCTGAGCTGAGTTATTCCACCTGCTCTTTGGTGTGAGTGAAGAAGCTTCTTGGCTACCCTTCAAGTGAGAGATGAAGGAGCTGCTTATCAGCCAGCATGGGAGGCAACTGGGGGCCAGAAGTGATACCAGACTGTGAAAGATCCATCTGAAATGTTGTGCGGTTCTTGAAAGACAGAACCTTTGTGTTATTGTAAAAATCCCCTCGGGGGTTTAGAGATAGCCTGCCTATGTGGACCACCTTGAACAAAGTCAGAGGAGTAGTCCGATGACCAGAAAGGCAGTATATAAATACCAGTAGTAGTAGTAGTAGTAGTAGTAGTAGTAGTAGTAGTAGCAGCTACTTTGCCGGTGCAGACTTGAGATACTCTGTGTCGGGCTTTTTAGCCCGACACAGAGTTCAGAATCCAGCAGAGCAGATTTATTTAATTTCTTTGGAGTTGAATAGAATGAAATGCAAGAAGTGAAGATGAGAGAGTAGTAGAGAGACACTAGCCTACTACTCTGGTCTCCCCACTTCTTTTTCTGCTTCATCCCTTCCTCCTTTTTAAATCCAAGCAAGCTGGCAGCAATGGACAGGTGGGTAGTCACTCTCATGTCATCAAGCCAGGCAGCAAAGCATAGCTTGGAAGGCAGATCAGGCAAGAAGGAGAACAGCCTTCCTAATATTGATTAAATTTTGAGAGTTCTCCCATTCCTGCAGCAAGTGGCACCTGAAGATTTTGGGCCACCTCTGCTTGAGGCAGCTTACAACTATGTCCATAAAAACACCAATTAGTGTGGATATTTAATGTATGCATTCTGTTCTGCCCTGGACAAATAAATACATTATTGCATTATTCCCAAAGTGGTGAAAGCCTTCCCAGAAGATTGTTTATAGAGGATGACTCATCGTCGGTACACTTTTCCCAGGGGGTTTGCCACCCTTCGGTAGCATCACCTACCACAGATGGCATTTTGCAGGGCCCTGAAGCCGGGGAGCAAAGCTTTTTAATGCAGTGTCTGTAGAAGTGCAAAGTGCTAAAAATACTTATTCATGCACTGCAAATATTTTTAACTCATCTCTCATAAATGTAGCAATAGGTACTAAAAAGAAGCTAACAAATGTTTAACATGCTTTGTTTTTAAATGCCTACTATTTAAATTTAGGGGAAGGAAGGAGGCACTGGCTTCATGACTTGCCTTACCCTCTTCTAGTTATCACAAAAAGAATGGTCTAGATTTAAATTCTCACCCAGTCATGAAGCCACTGGACTGCTGTGAGAATAAAACGGGGAGGGGATTCTACACCACCCTGAGTTCCTTGGAAGAGGGACACAATTGAAATATTGCTACTATATATATTCTATATAAAAACACCCCAACGCAGAAGTATGTGTACATACTCACTATTCTCTATGTTCAGTGCCATCTTTAATCATCCTCCATCCTCATCTAGTATTTTTTATTTCAGCCCACTCTTCTGAATCAGGAACCCTGATCCTTCAAGCACTTGCCATCCTATTGATTTCATTTCATTTCACAAGAAAGCAGATGTTTTTTAGAAACTATTTTTAGACTGGAGCCTAGCAACACTGGCAAAACAGACCTTCGTGCTTTCTTTAGTGACATATATGCTTGGTATACAACTTTTGGACATTAGAAATACAAATCCAAGGCAATCACAACATGCCCTGCTCCAGCCCAGAACATGTCACGGGGAATCCCAAAATGTGCAGTTGCTGTTTTTGTGGTTATAAGCCTCGGGCATTCATTTCATGCATAATTAAAGTGTGATGTTTCTTATGCAGAAAGAGTCCCAAGTTTCTATGAAATGCATTTCAAAAGAAGGAAATAATAGCACTTTAGACATCCCTGAGCTATTTGTAGGGACTTTTACAGCGCAGCTTTGGATATATTACAATTAAGAACATAAGAACATAAGAACAGCCCCACTGGATCAGGCCATAGGCCCATCTAGTCCAGCTTCCTGTATCTCACAGCGGCCCACCAAATGCCCCAGGGAGCACACCAGATAACAAGAGACCTCGTCCTGGTGCTCTCCCCTACATCTGGCATTCTGACTTAACCCATTCCTAAAATCAGGAGGTTGCGCATACACATCATGGCTTGTACCCCATAATGGATTTTTCCTCCAGAAACTCGTCCAATCCCCTTTTAAAGGCGTCTAGGCTAGACGCCAGCACCACATCCTGTGGCAAGGAGTTCCACAGACTGACCACGCGCTGAGTAAAGAAATATTTTCTTTTGTCTGTCCTAACCCGCCCAACACTCAATTTTAGTGGATGTCCCCTGGTTCTGGTATTATGTGAGAGTGTAAAGAGCATCTCCCTATCCACTCTGTCCATCCCCTGCATAATTTTGTATGTCTCAATCATGTCCCCCCTCAAGCGTCTCTTTTCTAGGCTGAAGAGGCCCAAACGCCGTAGCCTTTCCTCATAAGGAAGGTGCCCCAGCCCCGTAATCAGCTTAGTCGCTCTCTTTTGCACCTTTTCCATTTCCACTATGTCTTTTTTGAGATGCGGCGACCAGAACTGGACACAATACTCCAGGTGTGGCCTTACCATCGATTTGTACAATGGCATTATAATATTAGCCGTTTTGTTCTCAATACCCTTCCTAATGATCCCAAGCATAGAATTGGCCTTCTTCACTGCCGCCGCACATTGGGTCGACACTTTCATCGACCTGTCCACCACCACCCCAAGATCTCTCTCCTGATCTGTCACAGACAGCTCAGAACCCATCAGCCTATATCTAAAGTTTTGATTTTTTGCCCCAATGTGCATGACTTTACACTTACTGACATTGAAGCGCATCTGCCATTTTGCTGCCCATTCTGCCAGTCTGGAGAGATCCTTCTGGAGCTCCTCACAATCACTTCTGGTCTTTACCACTCGGAAAAGTTTGGTGTCATCTGCAAACTTAGCCACTTCACTGCTCAACCCTGTCTCCAGGTCATTTATGAAGAGGTTGAAAAGCACCGGTCCCAGGACAGATCCTTGGGGCACACCGCTTTTCACCTCTCTCCATTGTGAAAATTGCCCATTGACACCCACTCTCTGCTTCCTGGCCTCCAACAAGTTCTCAATCCACGAGAGGACCTGTCCTCTAATTCCCTGACTGTGGAGTTTTTTCAGTAGCCTTTGGTGAGGGACCGTGTCAAATGCCTTCTGAAAGTCCAGATATATAATGTCCACAGGTTCTCCCGCATCCACATGCCTGTTGACCTTTTCAAAGAATTCTATAAGGTTGGTGAGGCAAGACTTACCCTTACAGAAGCCATGCTGACTCTCCCTCAGCAAGGCCTGTTCGTCTATGTGTTTTGAGATCCTATCTTTGGTGAGGCATTCCACCATCTTACCCGGTATGGATGTTAGGCTGACCGGCCTATAGTTTCCCGGGTCCCCCCTCTTTCCCTTTTTAAAAATTCTAACAATATCTTCTGGGCGATTTGGAACATCCAATTGGCATACTTGGGGAGAAGAATCTTATGGGCTTCTTCAAGCGTTATGTTTTGTCGGTGTGCCATTGATTTCATTTCTGCAGATGGAATAACTTTAAAACAATAAGTGCCCAACTAAAACTATGGAGTATGAATGCCGGGTTATTCCATCTGCAGAATATCTGACACCTCAGTGGTGATTCAGGGTTTGAGCCCCACTGGGTGTGTGCAGGATGCTCTATCCTTCAAAGCTTCGTAGGTGAGGCCAGCTGGTGGGAGACTGCTTCGTGCTGAATGATGTTGCCAGTTCTGATCCCCCAGCAGGGTGATGGCCTCGCTACGAGAGAGGAAATTGGGCCATTCCTCTTTTACAAGGGGAGTGGTGGAGTGCATGATTTGCATGTAGAAGTTCCGGGTTCCATCCCTGACACTGAGCATATATATATATATATATATATATATATATATATATATATATATATATATATATATATATATATATATATATGCTCTCTGGCATATACTCTCTGGCAAAAGCAGGGTTTGTTGCAGTGTAATGTGAGAAATATTCTGAAGACAGATATAACTGGTTGTATATGATGTTATCGTTTAGCGCTTTCCATTCAGCCATATTTTAATAGTACTTTTCATTCTTCATATAAGATTTATGGAGAATTTTCTGAGTGAACCTCACATATAGGATGTCTTTCACATGAAGGAGAATGATGGAGAATGGAGAGTAATGGATGAATGAAGGTGAATGACGAATGAAGGAGACTGATGTCTTCAAGGCTGCTTGGTGAGCATCAAAGACAAGCAAGGATTTGAACCCACATCTCCTTTGCCTCTACCCAAGGCCCCCACTCCAACATGGATCTAAGAGTGGTTAACTATACTGCAACCGTGGCCTGTTGGTTGCCAAGCAACAGACAAGTAGAAAAAGCCCCTGATTTGCTCTGAGTTGCATATCTTAGAAAATCAGTATTCCTTTGTATGTAACTTTTGTGCAGGAGAGGAAGCCTCTCTGGGTGATTGCAGACAAGAAGGAAACCCAGACACTATAGTTAGTGCTATACTTGCACCAACCCTCCTTTAGCACATCCAGCATGATGCATCCCATTCCCACATACATGCCTAGCATTATTCTGGGGGGAAAAACAACAAAGCATAGGTTGGGGGGAGCAGGTCAGGGAGGAAGGAGAGCAGCCTTTCTGATATTCATTATTTTTTGAGAGTTCTCCCATACTTGAGTAGTAAAATACAGTGCAGGGAGAGATGCCCAGCTACTTCTAATGTAAAAAAAATAATGGCGATTGAGCAGTGTTTCTCAACATTTGTCCTTCACTGTACCATTTCACATGGTCCACCTATTTGAAGTTCCACTGGAAGTAACTAACGATGACATCATCACCAGTTACTTCTGGTATGTTATTTCTGGGTTGGGAGGCCAGATGCAACACTACAACACTAGTAAGAGGCTCAGGGTCGGCGGGAGGGCTTTTTTGAGCACAGAAAAGCATGCTTTGGAGCTCTGTCTGCTGAACTGAGTCTCCTACCACTGTTTGTTGTGTCACATTCCTGGTCTTGCTGCTGGGCAGGAGGTGTCCACAAGTCCTATAAGTACCATGAGGCACCAACTCAAGTACCACTGGTGGGCATTTGTATCACTGGTTGAGAAACAGTACATTAGAAGCACTACCCAGTAGGTATTTATGGCAGTCACACAATTCTGAAATACTACAGTGGCACCATTGCATTCCACACAGCATTCACAATTATAAAAGACACTTGCTGGGTTAGGCTGCGGGGAAGAGATTCAGATTGTGATTTCCCCTGTGACAGAGGCTGAGCAATTTGCATCCCTAGTAATAAATGAGCACAACCTACATTTTTACTCATTTTACAAGCTGTACAAAAGTATCTGCAAATGCAGAGTTTTTGTCTTTGTCATTACTATATTGCTTGGATTCTTTTCTGGAGAGATGCTTCTTACAAAGCAATATTTAGGGTGATTGCTTTTCAATGCCTGCTGAGCATTCAGTCCTCTAATCTTAATTTGTCCTCTTCTGCAAGAACAGTCACTAATGGACAAGGGAAAAGCTAGTGGAGTTCATGCTGAGGTCTCTCTCTCAAAAATAACAGCAGTGGCCCACTTTATGATGGTGAAGTTTACCAGGAGAATCTGGGTGTGAGTACATAAAGCTATACCTGCCTTCAGAAACCAGGACGTTATTTCTTTTCCTGCTGTGGCCGAGCTTTGCTCTCCATTCCTTCACTTCTGTGATGATAAACATACTTCACTGTCTGTGCTTTGAGCAAGTTTTCAGCATTTAAAAAAATATTTCAGGGCCCTGGCATGTTTCTCCAGGTAAAGATTGATTTAACATTGTTTTTCAGACAATCTCAAATCTCCCTGAATAACTCCACTTGTTGTCTTAGAGAAATTTGGCTTCCCTTGAAAATTCTCCAATGTTTAGTCTTGGGAGGAACCTTGAAATTTTGGTTTAAAACATAAGGAGTCATGCTGGCCCATCTAATCTAGCATCCTGTTTCCTAATAGTGGCCCACCAGTTACCTCTACAAAGCCCACAGGCAGAAAAGAAAGACCCTTTTCTCACCATTGCTTCCCTGCATCTGGTATTCAGAGGCATACTGCCACTGGATCTGGAGGTAGGACGTAGCCATCCTGACTAGCAGTCAATGGTAGACCAGATCTTCATGAATTTGTCCAATCCCCTTTTAAAGCCATCCAAGCTAATGTCCATCACCACATCTTGGGGCAACAATTTCTACCGTGCAATTATGCACTGCGTGAAGAACTGTCTCCATTTGCCTGTCCCAGATCTCCTGGCTTCAGGAGCATCACAAGAACCAGTCAGTCAGCACTCAACACACCTGGCTTCTACTGGAAACGTATGTGACTGTTGTTCCTGGGCTAGATGTTCTGAAGAAGGCTATTTATCTGACCCAAAAGTGGTAAGTGCAGATTCACAGCAGCAAACTTGCTGGAGGCACAAAGGCAACTTTGCTTTGGGCACAGTTTTGCATTGAGCAAATCTTGCATTGGGCAAAACCTGCCTACCCAACTGAGTAGCACTGAGTGCTACTGCTGTCACCAGTAATTAGGTGTCAAGGGTCAGCCAAGCTGGCAGAACTTCTAATGGGTCTGCATCCTCCATCAGTGTCCAACATGGTCAACCCCTGACACCAGCCCTGCACAGCAGATTCACCACCCAAGATACAGGGGCAACCTAATTATCCCACAGTTTTATCTCAAGGAAGGACCCTTTAAATGAAAGGGAAAAAGTCATTTAACAATAGCCTTATTAATGCAGGAGAGGGCAGCTGGCTGACAATCAACCATTCTCTCTCCAGGTATTTAGAACAGCTTCAGTCCAAGGCAAGCAACCCCTCCCTTCCCCTGGAGCACGTGAAAGAAAGATAATCACTTTGCATTCCTTCTCAGAACTGCACTCTGGGTGAAGGGAGGGGTCAGTGAAGGGAGGGGTCACTGGTTTGGAGTGAAGCCTTTCTAAGCACCTGGAGAGAGACTGATTGATGGATTGTCTGCCCAATGATTCTGTCTTACAACACGAAGGTCAGCAAGGCTGTTTTTAAATCGCCTAGCAAAGGGATATTGTTTTTTAAATGGATTTGCTTTAATGTGATTTTTGCCATCCATGTGAGTTCTGGGAACAGAACTCTCACGAGAAACGAGACTCAGCCTGTATGTATGTCTGCATGCAGTCTTTCAGAGCAGAAGTCATAACTTGGCATAAGATGGATGAAAAAGGCTGCATTGTGAATGCAGAATTCCGCAGCTGTTTTTCCCCTTTAAGAGGGCCAGTTTGAGGGCCAGTTTGAATATAGCCCTATAAGAGGGCCAGTTTGAATATTCAGACTAAGAACATGGTACTGTAGTGCTTCAAAATTCAAGTAGGTGGATCACACATCTGACTGCCTCCCAGGTCAAAACCTTCCTGGAGAAGATTCTAGCCTAGCATTCTCATCGGCATTCTAGCTTTCCATGTCCAGGGCCATTTTGATACGGAGGGAGGAGCATACTGTAGGTTTGTGAAAAATAAACACAATAAACATGCATCTCCCCCACTTGCATTCCTGAGGTGGTGTGGTGAACCATATGCTTAAAAAAAATAATAATAATTGAATCTCTTCCCAGAATCACTGGTTGAAGACACAGGATGAGATTTCATTTTGACATAGATCCATGTTATTAATGTTTCTAATTTTATCTAATTCATGTCTCCACTCCTCAAGATTACAAAGTGATGGAGTGTTTTGTGCTTAATCAGCCTTGCCTATTAATAATTGATTTCTGGAAGGGGGCGTTGACAGACAGCATCCTTTGGAAGAATGTCACAATTAAGTCGGGGGGGGGGGAGAGAGAAACTCTTTCCTTCTGTTGCATTGAAGATTGCTTAGCATATTCATTTTCAAAGCATTTCCTAAAATTTTCCCTCGCTGATGACAAAAAAACAAAAAACAAAAGTAGGTCACTATGAAGGTCTTGATTTTCAATAAGGAACATTCTGGAATAATACATGATGAGTGTAATTACACAGCGGCTGACAGAACTTCAGAGCTATTCATATTGTAAAGCATGGAAGAAACTATTTGACTCTTCCTGCTCAGTTTTTATCTCAAAATGCTATATTAAATACATACTAAGTCTGCCATTGGGGGGGCCTTGTCTTTTACTTTCTTCATGTCACATACTACCTTCTGGGATCAACTCTGCCTGATGATCGATTCTCATGACCATGTTGGTGTATTGAAAATGTGGGTATAGTTTATTATGACAAATATTTGTATACTTTTAAAAGTATGTTGTTGTTGTTTTCACAAGCGAGGGTCCCAAAGTGAATTACATAGCAAAATAAAGGATGAGATGGTTCCCTGTTTCAGAAGCATTCAAAATCTGAAAAGAGAAACCAGTGAACAGCCACTGGAAAAGAAGCTATGCTGGGGTGAACAGAGACAGCTGCTTTCCCACTGCTAAATATAAGAGAACCACCACATTAAAAGGTGCCACTTTAATCCAGGTAGCAGGGATTTACTAACACACAGCCCAATTCTATCAACCCCTTGCCCTGTTCTGCCCATTCCCTGCCTCAGTAGCATAGCTAGAGTGGTGCAAAATTGACTAATCCCAGCCTTCTTCCAAAGAGCTGTGTAGATTATATTATCCTGCTTTATTGGCCTTACGGCGACATGTGTGAGTGACAGCAACTTTCTGTACAAACCCATTTTGAATTATGGCAACCTTGTGATGGTATCACCTCATAGGTTCAACTCAACCTATGCTCACCAGAATATCCTGCTTTGACAAAGAGTTGTACATTCTTCCTCTTTACTATTTACATTGGTCAGCACACCTTGTTACTTGCAGTGCTTTTTAAAACACAAGTCACATGCACATACAGGGAAAAACCAATTGTGTACAAGGGATCCAGTGTAGTGATCAATGTTGTGGCTATATAATGTCTTTCGAGAGCAACTCTGGGCCCAGTCTTATCTCACTTTTCAGCACTGGTGCAGCCACAGGGCAGCCCCAACTAAGGGAAAAAATGTTCCCATACCTTGAAGAGGCCTCTGTGATTGCCTCCCCACCACAGGATGCAGTGCATGCCCCACTGGTATGGCTGCACCGGCAATGGAAAATTGGATAGGATTGGGCTATCTCTCAGCAGTGCAGTCATTTGTGCCAGACCTGGAGAGAATCTCACTAAACGATTGAATATTATAGTTTCCGGCTTTGATCTGGTCTTTGGGGTTTCCAATTGTTTCATTGTGGCAGACTTATCTGGTTTTATTCCTTCACCAGTCAGTGTGTGGGTACACTGTTGACTCCAATCTGCATCTTATTGGGTTTTAATTTCAAGTTTTTCACCTTGTACCTTTCCAGTAGTGTTTTTCAGGTTTTTGTTGTGTCATGTGCTTATATGTCATCATTAATGACTCCTATAACCTGTAACCTTTCCAATCCTTTGAGGACTGCCCTCACACTGCAGGTTGCAGCACATGCCCCACTGCAACAACTGCATCAGTGCAGAAAAGTTGGGCCCACAAATCTGTGGGATTGGGCCCACAGATCTGATTGGAAGTAAACAGATTTGTAACTGTTCAGAACTTACTCGTTATACAGGCCGATTTGTTTTTATCAGAACACTAATATGTTCCATGTGCTTGAATTCCATCTCATTTTTCTCCTTAAGAGTAATAGATACTTTTCTATGAATGAATGACTGCTTTCACATCTGGATTCAGCCATTTTGGACATTGGCACAGTATACACCCTAGACCAGTAAATACATCTGTGAAGCATTCTTTCACTTTTTTGCTTTGTTAGCACAATGCCTTCAGGTCACCGCACACTCTTTATCAATAACTGATATGCCCAATATCCAAAAACTAGGTTTGCACTCGTTTCCACTATGCAACATTCTAGAATGATGTACCATCTCATTATACTCACATCTTAAGTTTCATCTGCCAGTCCCATGTGTTCAGTGACCTTCACCAGAGCCACACAGAGGAGTCAAGGTTGATGTACCCATAGTTTCTAAGTTCACCTCCTCTGCTAGTATTCTGTGGCACATTTGGGCTGGTCTGTGGTCCTGTGACTAGACTGAACTTTGCCGACTCTGCTTACTGGTTCTTGCCTCTACTTTTAAATCTATATTTGCTTCATGTGGTTTCTTTTCTGCCCTTCTAACTGATCCCAGAAAGTGACTGTGCAATTGCATGCTTCTAAAACTTCCTCAATTTCTTGTACCTCATTCACTTTTCTCAGATTTTTATTCTCAGCAGTACATACTTGTAAAAAATGGTTCCTCTTTCTGCAGTTGTGGCAAACCATTCCCCAAGCTGGGCTCCATAGTGATTCTTGTCACACCCTTTACGGCGTATGCAGTCTCCTTTTTTTCAGAAGTGCTTTTCTGGTGAAGTTTAGCAGCCTGCCTTTCTGCCTGTTTGTGACGTGTTGCTTGTTTTAACTTATGCACTTCCTGGAATCTGTTTAGAAATATTTTCATGTATGCTCAATGCATGTCATTGCTCTTGTTGTTTTGAATGCTTTTTCTAGGGTCATGACTTGTTGTTCTACAGGTTGAATATCCCTTATCCAAAATGCTTGGGACTAGAACAGTTTCGGATTTTGGAGTATTTGCATGTGCATAATTAGATATCTTGGGGATGGGACCCAAGTCTAAACACAAAATTCATTTATGTATCATATACACCTTATGCATATAACCCATTTTTGCCTGAGCCACAGATGTACACTTGCATATATGCAGCATTGGGCAGAAATGGCTTAAGATAATTTTGTACAATGTGTTTAATAATTTTGTGCAAGAAACAAAGTTTGTGTACATCTTTACACCACAGAGATTATCAAAAAACACAGTGTGTAATGTGCATAGGTCTTGGCACCATGTGGGGCATTGTGAGGAACCTGATGCTGACACATCCAGCCTATACATGTACCATTTTATTACTCTTTGTGAGCATGTTTGCATGGGGGAATCTGTGCTTGCATGAAAAGGATATTTTACAGCTGTAGGGGGCTTGGAGGGTCTTTTTTCATTTGGGGATGCTGAATAAACTATCTGTGATACAGCTTCATTTTCACTGTGACCCGTCACATGAAGTCAGGTTCACTTGTTCAATCCTAAAACTTGTTCACAGGTTCAATCCTAAAAAAAATTAGGATTTTGGAGCATTTCAGCTTTTGAATTTTCAGATTAGAGATGCTCGACCTGTAGTAGTTTCCCTTGGCTCTCTTTTGAGCTAGATCCCATTAATATTCTGTTCTTTTATCATATCATCACTGTCATGAAAAGCACACATTTTTAGAAATTGGACATAATTGTGTCACTCACTCATCTATTGTTTCTGATGTCTCTTGCTACCTTGAATAAAACAGTTTATGTTGAACGGAGACTTCTTTTCTGAGCACAGTATGCTTAAAACATTGCCAGCAGTTCTGTGAGTTTCTTTCTGTGTTCTGCACATGGCATGCCACCAGCACCCCACACCTTGCAGATATTGCAGTCTTTCTGTTCAAGGCTGATCTAGAACTGTACAGTCTTTTGTTCGTAAGACCTTTGGTCTGCTTCTGTATCTGCAAAGATGAGTTCCATGTGTCAATGTTCAGCAGTATTCCCATGATCAAAGTCCATAGGTGATACTTCCCTGGTGCTGGAGGTCATCTCTGTTGTCTTTGTAATACTGTACCAACAAACTTTTATTCTGCCCTCTGGTGCTTTATTTCTTCTCCAAAGAATTCAGACTGATGTACCCTGTTAAAAGGTGAAAAGATTCCATACACAAAGAGGGAGGGCCAATTACTCCACAGTAAAACATATGCCTTGCATGGGAAAGTCCCAGTGTCCTTCCCTAATATCATCAGTTTAAATCGGCTTTCCAAACTCCAGCCTGGGGGCCAGATCTGGGGTTTGGGGAAAGCTCTCCTCTCCATGAGCAGAGCTTACCATTCTGCCTCTGCGCCATGTGTATTTCCAGTAAATGTGGGCACCAGGACACCCTGGGCAGTCGTGTCTACCCAGACATCCTGTTGCACAGCCTTTTGGGACACCGGGCAACAGACACGACTGTCTAGAGCATTCCGGTGCCCTGATCTACTGGAAATACATGCAGTGCATAGGTGGAACAGTACAATCCAAACGGGGATTGCATGTTCATCAAACAGCAGTCATGAGTTTGGTGACTGCTGATTTAAATGATCTCATGCAGTGCCAGAAACACCCAGAGCTAGAACTGAGAACCCTTAGCTTGGTGTGTGGTTGCTCAATGTGGTGAGTGAACAGGTTGCAGGTTGGGTTGTCAGTTCCTTATTGTTTTTGTGTAATAAACATTCTTAAACTCTGGGAACACCTGGATCCCCCTCCAAATAGGAAGTCCCATAAAGCCTTACTGTTTGGGGTAGGGCCTTCTATGGCCAACAATTATCTCCAATCTCCGGTTCTGCTGGGAAAGACCAGGGAGAGCCAATGTCAGCCAGTCCTGGGCTAGACAAACTCATGATCAGACCAAGACTGCATCATATGTCCTTCTGCATGCTGTTTTGTTCTCACTATATACATTAAGAACAAGGATGTTGCCAACAAACTTGTGCTCTGCAAAGCCTTAATTCTGGACACAATCTCCTGTAGGTGCAAAACTGAGAGCACAATCCTACCCTGCTAATTGGGTAAGAGGCACTTTTTCAAGTGGGTGCTCCTTTTTTTAGCAGGGGGAGAGTAACTGGCCCACCTCACCCCAGCAGTGTCTGTTCTAGTGGCTGTCTGCTGGTATTCATTTGCATCTTTTTAGAATGTAAGCCCTTTTGGGACAGGGAGCCATTTAGTTATTTGATTTTTCTCTGTAAACCGCTTTGTGAACTTTTAGTTGAAAAGCGGTATATAAATACTTATAATAATAATAATAATAATAATAATAATAATAATAATAATAATAATAATAGACTTGTCTACTCAGAACTGGGTCCCACTATCTTCAATGGGGCTTACTCCCCAGAAAGAGTGAACAGGGTTGTAGCCTGATGGAAATATCTATAAGTTTCAGAAGAGAATAATACAACCCATGAAATGTTTTAAACTTTGTTCAATGTCCTGCACTTTTTTCACCTCCCCCCCCCCAAGGAGATCCGTTTACAATAGCACCCCATCACTCATTGTTTACCTAAAAGCTCGTGTGGCTCTTAGTGCTTTCAGATTATCTCCGCTGTCATAGCAACACGGTTGCTTTCTTTTTCCTGACTGCACATCTTTTAATTTTTTCCCCCTTTTTTTCAAATGTATCCCAGTTGTTGCTAAGTAAAGCTTGGCACTTGGAAAAACAGAACCAGCCTTTCCTTCCACATCTTTCGGTAGAAGCCTGGAAAGCTTTCACTTATTGCCTCCCCAATCTGTAATCATACCGTAAAGAAGCATTAGTCCATTATTTTCCACAAGGCCAGGTGGCCTTCACTTGTTTGCAGCTTCCCCATCTCTAAAGCAACAACCACAAAAAGTCCTACACTCTAGCTAACCAGTCTCCTCTCCTCCCTCTACCACTCCGTTCCCCTCTTCCTTTTGCAGTCCAGGATGTGGGAGAAGTAGAGGTTGGCACCTCACCAGTTCAGGGGCAGTGCATCTGCATTCTTCACTGCAGATATTCCCAGAAGCCCTAAATTGTCCAGTTTCAATGTCCAGGTGGGGAAAGAATTAAGAATTACCCCGGGGGAAATCTGATAAGTGGGAACAGTGTCAAGTACCAATGTGCAAATATATGCAGATGTCTTACAGCAAGCCTCCAACGTCTCAAGGGTCCTTTCTTCAGCTCTGTCTGGAGACACCAGGGATTGAGCTTGGGACCTTCTGCATGTGCTTTACCACTGGACGATGCTCCTGAGTCATCTCCTTTGAATGGTCTTGGCGGCATTAGCAGAAACTGTTTTTATATCTGTTTTAGATTTGTCTTTATTGGCCATGTAGGGTATATTTTTGTAAAGCAGAAAAGTGGGAAACAAATTTTTAAAAAAATTAGCATACATAGATTGTACTGAGTTAATAAATGTTAGACATCCTGCCAAAGCAGAGGAAAGATTAATCTAGTTCAGGGCTCTACAGACTCCAGCCCACGGGCCAGATCTGCTGCCCTGCATTTTCCCTCCCCTGCATGTACAGCGCTTACCATTCCACAGGGGAGCTATCATTCCCTGCTGCCCATCTCCCCCAGCTGCACTCCAGCCCACTGCTTCCAGATTCTGTTGCCCCAGCAGCCACTTGGCCCAGATTTCTGATCAGATGCGGCTGGCCAGGGCTCAGTTTGGGGAAGATGATGGTGGGGAAAGGTGGCTCTCCGGTGAAATGGTAAGTATGAGTCGCACCAGGGACACCTTTCGCAGTGCACAGCAGCCTCCAGTTTGAATACCGCTTGTAAAGCACGTTTATGGAACCCAGAGAGTAGGGAGCACTGGTGCTGGGCCCATGCCAGTCAGGCATCAGGCCCAGAGCCAGCAGCAGGAGCACGCACTGCTGCCAGGGGTAAGTGACACTGCTAGATGGTGGTGCAGCCTCTGGGGGGTGGGGGAATGGCAGGGTTGGGGGAGGAACTGGGCTAGGAGCTCTGCTCCACCATATCCTGAACTCCATGTCAAGCTGCAAAGCTTGACATGGAGTCTCTCAAGTCTGCACTGGCAAAATAGCTGGTGCAGACTTGAGAAGCCCCATTGTGGGGCTTGAGGCTTTCCCCGGGAGAAGGGGAGAAATGTCCCCTTCCACCGAGAAGACTGCCGGCAGCTTCCTAGCACCTGCTGGATATAGTGGTAGCAGCTTTTGTGCTGCTGCTCCAACGGGCTCTGGCAAGCTTAGGATTGGACTGCTCCTCTCCTATTTACAAATATCACTCCAGGGTTGAACTAGAGCACTGGGGGGAAAGCAATAAATAAATGAAGCTTTTGTTTATGAGAGGCACCATGATAATAACAGGAAAAAGGTATCTGTTTGCTTTTGCGGTGGTGAGACAACAACAGTGTTATCCAGCAACCCATCTAGCAGATTGCCATAAGGATAATTAAGAATTTTATTGTGTGTTTTCTTTTATGATGGTACCTTTTTATTGAGGGCATATGGACTATTACGCATATAATTTGCAGTCTTTTTTTGATCTACACAAGATGCTCTTCATCATGGGCTATGGTCAAAACAATAAATTAGTTACAATAAAATACCCAACAGTGCTTTCAGGGAGACCTGCCAAGTTGTCAATACTATCTTCATTTGTACCCATCCCCCTGCCCACCAAAGCTCACCACCACTACCACCACCACCACCACCACCTTGTTCACAGTTATAACCCCTCTGCCTGTGGCCCTGCTTTTACTCTTTGTGTTCCATAATTTGACTCTCTTCACCAGCAATGTTCATAGCACACTGACCTCTATGCTCCTCTCTATGCTCTTCACATCTTGTGATGTCACTTCTAGCTTCCGGAAGACTCTTGCAGGTTCAGCTGCTCTGTTTTGAGGGCACCTGTCTGTAGTAACAAATTGTCCCTCTGCTGGCTCTGTGCAGACAAACAATTTGACAGACAATTCATAGCTACGGACAGCTGCCCTAGAAACAGAGCTGCAGAACCCAGAAGAAATTTCCGGTGATTTTCAACACTTAATCCAAACCGCCATGGCACATTTTTGGAAGTTTTACAGCATATCGATGTGCCACAGCACACCAGCTGAATATTGCCACTCTAGTTGATCCAAGCAGGCAGCTTCGAAACAGAAAAATTACAACTTTCAAAAATTAACTATTTTTATATCATAATCCTGAAAATAAAAATAGTAAAAATTAAAAAAAAATGCAGCTGCATTCAATCTACATGTAAAGGAGCACGATCTGTAACACTGGTGAGTTGAAGCCGAAGTCTTTCTTCCATTCACAGGGAAAAAAACTCAATTTGTGCAAGGTGGAAGGGAGATGACTTTCATCAATCTCTCCTTCTCGCTACTATTTCTAGGGCTGGGGATCCCCAGGAGCATTTATCAGGTAGGGACAGAAGGATGCAGAGATTGGTTAAACCCCACCCCAGTTCCTGTGCACAAAAGAAACTTCATCTGCAAATGCAAGAAAATCTTCAGGTACAACTCATCCAGGTACAAACTCATGTTATCAATGACAATATAATCTGTACCAGGCAGACTTCTCTGTAACTCAGCAGATAAAGAGTTTACCAGGGAGAACTGCCTAAATAATCAAGCAGCCCCGTGTAGGTGGTGGATATTGCTTTTTCTAAATTAACAAGCAATACTTGTTGCTAAGGAAGAAAGTCATTAAAGGAGGCATGCTTTATTTTAAATTCCTGTGTGAGTGGCTTTATTTCAAGCTGGGATACAGACTAGTAGATTACACAGGCCAACACACATTTTGCTTCCTTATACACCAATTCCTGGGTATATTTGGGGTGCTGATTCCAAAAATGGCATCCGTTTTGCCCTATCACGTCTAGTTTTGGAGACACGGCATAGCCGCTTTAGTGAATGGTTCAAGCAGCTTCCTCATGAGGAAGCCTACATGAAGCCTCATGAGGAAGCTGCTCAAGAGGATGCTGCTTGAACCATTCACTAATGAGGCTATAATATATCTCCAAAACTAAACGTGATAGGGCAAAACGGATGCCATTTTTGGAATCGGCACCCCCAAATTCATAACAAACTACCATAAAGTTTGGGAAAAACTTTTCTGACCCTCAATTTTGTAGGCCTGTGTTATCTTTCCAACACTTCTGTAGCTGGGTCAACCTGCAAGACTACAGCATCCAGGGTTCCCTAGCAAAAGGGAATCACCGTTAAAGGCCCACAGTATAAGGGCCCAATCCTAAGGCACCTCAGCACTGGCATTGGGTGTCACAAATGAAGTCAGCGGCAGCACTGGCACAGCACCAGTTGGCACAGAGCTCAGTGCTGGACAGATACTTCCCAGAGCACAGTAGGAGCTCTGGACAGCAGTGAGAGCCATAGAGATGTTCCAGGGCAGGGGGAGGGCAGGCAGTAGGAGGAACCGGGGTGGGAGGGGTGGGAGGGGGTGGGACTAGCAGAGCCCTGCTCTGCTGTATCCTATGCTCTGTGCCGGGCTGAAACATCTCACATGGAGCTCCTCCAGTCTGCACCAGCAATATAGCCAGCACACATTGGAGGAGACCCAATGCAGCCCCTGCGCCCTTACTTGGGGGAAGGGTATGAAAGTCCCCTTCCCCTGAGGAGACCTCCGGCAGCCCTGGTGGTTCTGTTGGATGCAGCGGTAGCCATTTTGGTGCCACGGCACCCGGCAGAGCCAGCGGAGATAGGATTGGGCTGTAAATCTATTGTGTAGACACAGCCTCATAATCCCCTTTTGTATAAACAGGGTTTTCATGAAGAACTCGTATTTTGTGAACTTTTCTGTTGTAAAGTAATATATAAATATTCTTAATAATGGCCAAATTGGATGCAGCTTTAATCACATCATTGATCCTGCTGAGCTGGCTTCTTTTTCTGTAAAAAGCACACAAGGGATGACCCTAGTCTAGATTAGGAGTGGGCAATAGTGGGAGTGGGTAGAAAGACATTAACTACCTCCCTCCGATCCCAATCCAGACTCCCTCACAAGCTTTTATGCCTTGGAGAAAAGATTTCATTAGTTCCAGAGACAAGTGAAGACCATCCACGATGGTTAAAACTTGAAATTGATTAAGAAGGTATGTAAGAATTTTTGGTTTGCATTACTATTGAGCATCTGCTTTCAGTCTCAAATCTGCTTCACTTAACACCTGTTGTTGTTTTGATGCTGTATCAAACTTCAGTTTCAATGGCAAAGGCCTACCTGATTCGATTGCTGATAGCTTTAATTACATGGCTAAAGGACTCCTTGTAGAACTAAGTGGTCTGAATTAATTATAATGTTGCTAAATTATGTAACATGTGCAGGGAGGGTTGCTTGGAATTTACCTTCATTTATATTCTAGCATAGCCGTTGCCGTTTTCTTGAAAATGCTTTTTTTCTTTTTCCAGCGCTTTCCACTGAACCCATTTGAAGCGAGTGGGAAGCGTATGATTTATGGCTCTATTTATTCAAAGCAAAGTATTGAAAAGAAGATAAAGGGAAAAGCAGACAGTATGTTTCTCCAGCTTGGTTAATGCAGATATACCAATTCCATTTTCACTGTATTCCTGCTAATAGTTTAAGCTAAGCATTACATTTTGCATCGGAGACATATTGTCAATTTTTTCACCGTTAGCTTATCATGACCAAGAGCAGGACTTGTCACAGAAATACAAGGCTTAGTAGTGTATATATGCTTTAATACTCATAGTTGGAAAAACCTGCCTGTGAGGAGTCTGCTCCTGTGAGCAGGTCTGCTCCTAAGAAGTTCAAGGCTAAATGACATATTGCACTAAGAGATTAACTTTAAAGTCGACATCTCTCTTTAAAAAGCAGTGGGAGGTGGGTGAACTCCCTCCATGCAGACTAGGGTCATTCCTTTGCACTGCACAGTGGCTCAAAGCTTGCAACCCACTGATTCAGGACTAATAGCCACTCTAGGAAGATTTCCAGTTGCAACCTCTGCCCCACAGCTGCTTTCTCTAAAGAAAAAACAAACCAAAAGAACGAGAATGGTCACTCAACCAGGGGCTTTGGTCATGACATTCATGTGCAATAGGTTGAAAGCATAAACTGCATCCACTGAAAAAGCAAGATTGTCATGCCCAAAAATGGAAAATCTGTCACTTCCCTACGCAAGCTGGGGGTGCAAGTAAAGGACAATCTTGCACCCCCAGCTAAGGAGGTGCCCTCAATATATCTGATACCTGCAAAATGCCCAGCGCACATATATAATCCACACCAGTCCTCATCCTGTCCCCAGACAGCAAGAGAGGGAAACAGCAGACTGTTTAGAGGCCCATGAATAATTTGTTTCATTTTTTTAAAACCGGTGTCTGAAACTGCTGCTCATCTTCTTCTTTGTACCATTATCTTAATGAGGACATATCCACGGCCTGGTTTATAGCCTGCCAGCATTCTGCAAAGTTTCTCTAGTTGAGTACATGTGAAACTGCACAGCAATTAAAAAAAAAAAATCAGGAATGAGCTCAGTGCTTCCAGCACCTGGAATTATCTCAGCAACCATTTTGCATGCATGGATTTTAAAACAAAGCGCCTGATCTTGTCTGATCTTGGAAGCTAAGCAGGGTCAGGCGTGGTTAGTACCTGGATGGGAGACCGCCTGGGAATACCGGGGTGCTGTAGGCTTATACCATAGTCTTTCGAGACTGAAGGTTGCCAACCAAGAACTTCAGGTTTTGATCACTACAGGATCAGGGGATGCTTCTGCTATCTATAGCTTTCGTAAGGGCTGTTTACACATATTGTCCACCCATGGAGGCGTCTGTGCATGTGGATATGTTTTTTATATGTATCTACCTGCATTTTAAATTCAACTTGGTGACTGGACCCTTTGGGATAGGGAGCCATTTAATTTGATTTTTGTCTGTAAATCACTTTGTGAACTTTTTTTGTTGAAAAGCAGTATATAAATACGATTAATTATAACAATAATAAGAATGTGGAGGACAGATTGCAAATAATGCTGTATGTGCATTGAATGTAAGATGTGAATAGCTGTGTATACATACATATCAAGCATCATATGCATAGGGTGAACAGATTGTATGCATTGAATGCGTGTGAATAGAGTTCCTGTCTCCCTGCATTTGCTGTGTAGAAGTTTTGATGTACTTACAATATTTGAACAGAATGTTGAATCAATTACACAGCAATTGCGATGAAATGCACAACCACTTTAAACTGTTATCTACCTGCCCATCGATACATACAAAAGCCAGTTCTCAACTGGAAAGAGTGCATTCAGGAGCAATGTTGAAGTGGGGTAGAGAGAGGTTTGCTACCTTGCATTTGATGAACAGGTTGGGAGCTTATCAGTTCACCCTCTAGCTCCGTGGTTCTCACACAGATCCACGTTTTAGAATGAGAATCTGTGGGACCCATCAGAAGTGATGTCGTGACCGGAAGTGACATCATCAGGCAGGAAAATTTTTAACAATCCTAGGCTGCAATCCTACCCACGCTTACCCAGGAGTAAGTCCCATTTACTATCATTGTAAAAGCATATACTGAGTAGCCTGTTAAACATACAGATCTGTAACATGTCCCCAAATGCATCACATACCATGGTAGCATCAAGTCTAATATATTAAAAATAAAATTTTGAAATGAATGGGGATCCACCTGAAATTGGTTTGTGACCCACCTAGTGGGTCCCAACCCACAGTTTGAGAAACACTGCTCTAGTTCGACCGCTCCACACAAGGGTTTCAAATTACATCATGGAAAGGCCGGCCTGGAAGAAGAAGAATCAATTGCAACTGGACATCCTCATTCTCCCTCACCTCCTTCTTATACTATACTCTCTGACCTAAGTACTGGTCACATTTGTTTTCATTCTCTTAAGTGACATTCATTCCATCACAGGTTCCCTTAAATCCAAAGACAGAACACAAGTTGAAATAGGGGTTCCCCACAGAGAACTAAGTGGGGGACAAAATGAATGTCGGCACTCTAAGGAATATTAACATGGTAATATATGCTGAGTCACCAAAGCCCTTCCCCTAATGAGCCTCTAGTGGCATGCCATACAGTAGGTCACCAATTACAGTGCTTTAACCATCCCATTGTGGTATTGAATGTATAGATTTCTCAATACATCCAAGAACAGAAAGCTCTGTCTCATGCCCGACCCTTGCCCCTAGTGACTGGTCCTGCATCCTTGGAATAAGCAAACACAATAAATGAAGAAGCACATAGGCTTGGCCCAGTGATCTGAAACCCCTGTGTGACAATAGCCTCCCCAACAAGCTCCTTTTCAACAGATAAAAGTATGGCAATTATCTGAAAAATTGCATATATTTCCCCTTGACTGCTGCCAAAATCAGTTCTTCAGAACCAGAGGGACAGCTTTTCTTGCAGGTATAATAGAATAATGTCATGCTGTCTGTCCAGGGTATGTTTGTGATTGTTATGGTTGAGATGAATGAAGATACATCCCTGCGAGCAGATTCTTTCATTTGTTCATACCTTCCAGGCTCACCAGGCATTCGAGAAAAAAACAGAACATTAGCAAAGCTACTGGCTGCTAAATGGCCTTCCCTTGAATGATAATTAGCAGAATTTAATTATGAATTAAACATCATTTGCTGGGGCCTTTTTTAAATAATGCTTTCAAAATCATAATAATATGCACTGATGGTCTCCGAGAGGAATGAGTTGGCATTGCCCAACCTTTCCAATTATATTAAATTGCTATCATCTATGAATAATATATTTCCACAAATCCAATTCATGTGCTGATTGAACCAGGGGCAAAAAAGACCATAATCGTGCCCCACTTCCTTTCCTCCTATATAGGTCATTCAGTAACAGTTGTTCTTTAAAACTCTTTGAATGAATTTGGGCTGTAACACTCACATCACATCACATCCGTTGTAACAATGGCTAGTATTATAATGCCATTGTACAAATCAATGGTAAGGCCACACCTGGAGTATTGTGTCCAGTTCTGGTCGCCGCATCTCAAAAAAGACATAGTGGAAATGGAAAAGGTGCAAAAGAGAGCGACTAAGATGATTACGGGGCTGGGGCACCTTCCTTATGAGGAAAGGCTACAGCGTTTGGGCCTCTTCAGCCTAGAAAAGAGACACCTGAGGGGGGACATGATTGAGACATACAAAATTATGCAGGGGATGGACAGAGTGGATAGGGAGATGCTCTTTACACTCTCACATAATACCAGAACCAGGGGACATTCACTAAAATTGAGTGTTGGGCGGGTTAGGACAGACAAAAGAAAATATTTCTTTACTCAGCGTGTGATTGGTCTGTGAAACTCCTTGCCACAGGATGTGGTGATGGCGTCTAGCCTAGACGCCTTTAAAAGGGGATTGGACAAGTTTCTGGAGGAAAAATCCATTATGGGGTACAAGCCATGATGTGTATGCGCAACCTCCTGATTTTAGAAATGGGTTATGTCAGAATGCCAGATGCAGGGGAGGGCACCAGGATGAGGTCTCTTGTTATCTGGTGCGCTCCCTGGGGCATTTGGTGGGCCACTGTGAGATACAGGAAGCTGGACGAGATGGGCCTATGGCCTGATCCAGTGGGGCTGTTCTTATGTTCTTATGTTATGTTCTTACATCACATTCAGCCCTAAGTTGCACCCTGGTAACAGTCCATTTCCTAGGAAGGTGGAGAGAAGTACATGCTGGTTTTGCTTCCATTTCTTTCTGATGTCCCTACCAGTGTCACAACTGTGTTAGCTACTGGGGGGACTTTTGCAAGACCATTTTGTATTCATCACTGGACATGAGCCCAGGGTGACTGTCTTTCTTGCTCCTTTGCTTCCTGTTTGGTGATTAGAATATTTACGGCAGAGTGAACAGAACTGGCAACAGCTCCAGAACTTTGCTCTTTATAGTAAATGTCACTTTTAATATTGATGGTGTGAACACCTCATGTCATACCGGAGTGAGCAATTCCATAAGGAGAGGCTCCTCTGGTGTGGTTTGCCTTAAAAGCACATATAGCTCTGCCTTTTTAAAGCAAAACAAACACAAGCCTAAGCAAGTGACCTAAAAATAAAAATATCCTGGTCCTTGGGGGATAGCAATCACGACTAATCTGCTCTGGTTGTTCACCTAAGTAGGCCATAAAGCCGGTCTGACTCCCAAGGGCCTTGCCTTATTAATAAAACAGTAACCTTGCAATGCCACAATGTAGCACCTATCCTCAAACCACTACTTAGTTACCGAGCCACTACATGACCCTGCAAAACTCAGCAACTGTTTTTAGCTTGAATTTCCTATCTGTGAAATAAGGACCACAGTGATCCTCTTTGCAAGGTTATCACAGGAGGAAAAGAGAAGTTTGTAATACTTTTACAAAGTTCAGAATGCTATATAAATGATATATACCAGCATTTCTCAAACTGTGGGTCGAGACCAACTAGGAGCCAATTTCAGGTGTGTCCCCATTCATTTCAATGTGTATTTTATTTTTAATATATTAGATTTCATGCTACCTTGGTGTGTGACTGCTTTTGGGGGAAATCTGTACTTTTAACAGGCTACTTACATAATGTGTATGCTTTTAACTATGATAGTCAAAGGGACTTACTCCCTGGTAAGTGTGGATAGGATTGCAGCCTTTGGGATGTTTGGAAGATTTGATTTTGTTATATGGAAGGTGGTAAAAATTTTCCTGCTTGATGATGTGACTTCCAGTCATGACATCACTTCCAGGTTAATTACATCACTTTGGGTCCTGACTGATTGACCTTTCTAAAAACTGGGTCCCGGTGCTGAAAACCACTGATATTTACTGTTGCAATCTTGACTGTAAATAAGAATTAAAGAGTACTATTTTCTTCACATCAGTTCTGTGCAGGCTAGACCTCATTGCCTTTTACGTCTACAAACAATGCACAGGACGATATTGTCATATATACTGTTTTGCTCTATTGGCAAGGTGGTGTCTGATGCTGACAGAATGAACTGTGGGAAATGTTTAGAAGGAATGGAAAGTTTAGGTCTGGCCACTTTGTATTTTTAGCCCAGACTACCAGTATTTTTACAGTCTAAGGAAGTGTTTCTTCCTTAAATTTACACTGAGTTTCCTTTTTCTCTTAGTGAGCATCATTTCCCCCATGGTGCTTTTGGAACTGAATAAAAAAAAATGGCCTGCAGCATTTAAGGCCCAGTCCTGCACCCTCCCAGCACTGGCGCTAAGCTCTAGCGCTGACACTGGGTGCTGTAAATGTGCCGTTAAGCACATTAAACATGTCATTAAGCACCGTTAAGCATATTTACAGCATCAGGAGAGTAGGGAGCACAGGCAGTGGGCCCGCACCAGTCAGGCACTGGGTCCAGTACCAGCAGGAGGAGGATGCACCGCCACCAGAGGTAAGTGAAACCGTCAGGTGGTGGTGGGGCCTCTGGGGGGTGGGGAGAGGCTGGAACGAGGGAAGGGACCAGGCTAGAAGGGGGCTGGGACCATTGTTACTATCATTGTTAAAAGCATATACAGAGTAGCCTGTGAAAAGTACAGATCTATAACATTTCCCGAATACAGTCACATGCCATGGTAGCATCAAGTATAATATATTAAAATAAAATACTGAAATGAATGGGAACCCACCTGAAATTGGCTTGCAACCCACCTAGTGGGTCCTGACCCACAGTTCCCTCCCTCCATCTTCCCATGTTCCTTTGGTGCTCCCGTTTCCCCTTTCTTGCCTCGGTTCTCTCCCCTTCTGCCTGTTTCCCTGCAGGCAGCATTAAAAGAGTCACCTCTTTTAATGCTCCAACCCTCAACCGTCTCCACCCCCTCCCAAAAAGGTTCCCCAGCCAGCCACTTTCTGTTGCTGAGACGCCTGGGAATGACATCATGCCCAGGTGTCTCAGACCTGCCCAGCCAGACAGAACAAGCATGCGCAAGCTGCATGGCCTTGCCAATGGGGCCTGAAAGCCACAGATAGTAATATATGATTAACAGCACCACATTAATTTACAGATTCTCTTGTCTATGGGACACGGGTGCCATTCAAGTTTCAGTACTGGGGACAGGGACAAAGAATAGTAGGGCCAAGATTTGCAGCAAAGTTTAGAGGCTCAGGTTCAGTCTTTGACATCTGCAGACAGGGCTGGGAAAGATCCCTGCCTGAGTGCCTGGAGAATCATTGCAGCACAACCATTGTCAATGCAGGCATTATTTCTGGACTGACCAAGCGAGCTCACTCCATAAAAGGCAGCTTCGCATGTTTGCAAGATTAAATTGCAAAAGGAATAGCCAAGCATTTCAAGAGTCTTTGCTGTGTGTGGGGGAGTGTTTTATGTCTCATATAACTGCAGCAATGTTGTTAACGTGGGTCAAACTAGTGCACAGACCCAATTAATTCTTTACAGCAATAGCAGTCACGCAGCATGCAGATCCAATGAGTTGGCCAGAGATGGACGTGTTCCTGGGGAAATGATTAAATGTGGTATGAACGAGGGGTGTGGCATGGCTGCCCTCCTAAGACAGTGCCTCTGAAGCATACCTCAAGGAGCAGGGATCTGATTAGGGAGCAAAAGCTGAACCGACAGAGTGGCATCTCAATAGCTCAAAGCTATTATGGTGCTGCAAGAAACTTGGAGGGGAGGCATGGAATTGTCTTCCACAGCTTCAAGCCATGCTAACTCTGCCACCCTCCTCAGCTTATTGGCAGGGAGCCGCCAGAAAATCTGTCACCGTGTTTCTCCCACTCACCCCATCGTGCAGCACAAGCCTTGCCAGAAGACTGGGCTGCCTATTGTCAGGCAATATTATCGTGCCGTAGAATAATCGCATGTTGATGGTGCTCCTGCATATCCGAATATAAAATGCCCAACTTTATTCCAAACTGCTTGGTGCTCGTGCTGATTCACAAACTACAGTTTTTCAGTAGATGGCATGTAGAGTTTGTGTATAATAGTTTTGTGTTCACATTACACTCATCATACTCATTTTTATTTAATGATAGAGATGGGATGGGGCGGAAAGAACTCCTTGTGGGCTTCAAGTGTCTCTGCTAAGAATGTAAAAATACAGTCCGTAGAAAAGTGAACACCAGCATGAGTCTACAGTCCTTGGCCAAAAATAGCCAATTTCAAGAGGCATAACATTTCATCTTCTCCCCCGCACAATTAATGGCTTCTGATATGCCGCTGTTGTCTTAAAGGCTACATAACAAGACCTTACAGCATGGTAACTGCATCATGAGCACAATCCACCACAAACATCTCCTGTACAACCCAAGAAAATTAATGGGAGCTGCAGAAGATCAGAGTTGCTTTAAAACAAATCTGGCTTTCTTTCTTTTTTTGGTAAAATGAATCCTCTATGAAAACGTAGTAGATCTGACCCAACAGGGCATACTCTTAAGGAAAACTCTTTTAAAAACTACCTGAAGTCCCACTATTTGATGTGGAAAGAGGAGCAAAGGGGCTTGATACAGACCCCCACCCAAACAGTTAATAGTTTGAGATTTTGACTTCTTTAAAAGGGCTTTGTACTCACAGCCCCAGGTATAGATCTGAGAAGGAAAAATATACAGATGGCACCTCTAGGGCTGAATAAGACAAGAATTCTCCCCAATCTAACTGATATGTGTGGGGGTGAGCAAGACAATGCCTGCCCCACCAACACATCTCTACCCTGCCTTCCACATACTCAGACGTCCTCACAGGAGTGTAATACTGTATGTAATACAGTATGCATTGGTTGATTTCTTTCACAAAATCAAGTAATCAGAGAGAGAGAGAGAGAGAGAGAGAGAGAGAGAGAGAGAGCAATTGAGGGAAAGGGTTACAGTTATTGTTAAATTTCTCTATATGAATAGTAGGGTAATTAGAATGGAGTGATAAGGGCACCTGCAATTGGAAAGAAATAAATTGACTACATTTTGCTGGTGATGATAGATGTGGAAGGAAAGCTGCAGAATATATTAAATGCAATGAATTCTGTTTTTCAGAACTATGGGCTAAAAATAAATGGGAATAAAACTAAAGGTGTTAATGACAAGGAATGCCATGGTGTGCGCCCCCACATACCTTTGCACTGTGTGTGGTGGGGGGAAGCAAACCAAGCAGGTAAGTTGAGAAGTTAAGAAGAATCTAGAGCTAAAGTTAAAAGCATAGTAGATAGAATTACTTAGGTATGGCAAAACAGATATTTGATAAGAAGAAAGGCCCGTTGACAGGAGGAATACATTTATTTCGGGTAAATTGTTTTATTTTTAAATACATACTTTTGGAGTACAGTTGCACATGTTTCTGAAGCATGGACAATGGGTCATAAGGAAGAAAGGAAATTGAAGGCACTGGAAATGCAGTGTTGGAGGAGATTTGCAACCCAAGTTGGACTGAAAAGAAAATGAATGAAGAAGTATTGCATTGGATTAGAGAAGGGAGCTTCACAAAGTATGAAGGAGAGGCGTTCATAAGGCACATCATAAGAAATGGGGGACTAGTCCAAGGTACGGCTGTAGGGATGTGGGAAGGTAGAGGAGCAAGAGGAAGACTTTTATACAGTAACATAAATCAGGTGGCAATAATACTTGAAGTGTGGGAGAGGGCTGGTGCCTTCAAGCCCTTCTTCCTGCATCTGGGGAACCACTGTAGAAAGTATGATGGTGATACAGATGGATGTTTGGACTGATCCGGCAGAATTCTCATAGTTGTGAAACGACCTGTGCTAGATGGAAAAGAGTGGATAGTTGTCAAAGATCTGTGAACTGGAATGCAGGGCAGAACCTGAAATTCCAACACCCAATATCCTTAAAGGATTTGAAACTATTCTTCACTCACTCTAGTTCAGAGATTTTCCATGTTTTTCTTCTCATGGCATACTGACCTCTGCAGTCTTTGCCTCTTATGATGTCACTCCCAGCTTCCGGGAGACTCTTCCCAGTTTTGCGGCTCTGTTTCTAGGGCAACTGTTTGTAGTAATGAATTATCTGTCCGTCTTCCTTCACCAGCTCAGACAATTTGTTACTACAGACAATTGTCCTAGAAACAAGAGCCACAGAACCTGGAAGAGTTTTTCAGTGATTTTCAACTGCTGTGCTCCAAGCTCCAGCCGCACACCAATTTATCAGGGCACAGCGGTTGAAAATTGCTGCTGTAGCTGCTGACTTGTTGCGATGCTTTTTGTTTGGGGTAGGGCATGAAATTGGGAACCTGCTCAGGGTATAGAAATGATGGCACTGAAATGGAATGACCACTTATGAAGAGCAGTAGCTCCTTTCCATTCCCACACTCCCATTCTAGCCTCTTCCAGTGATTTGGAATATCCACAATTCCTCCCCACCCTGACTTTTGCCACATAATCCAGGTAAAGATAGCAATCCCGAGCAGCAGAGGAAGATCAAGCTCAGAATAAGATGTGATACAGTTTGAACAGGACTCAATTTCCCTTGTCAGGAAGGCAGTTTCAACAAACTGTGCAAATATTGAATTATTGCTTAGTAAATGAGACAACAGTGACTTCAAGCTATATGACAGCAGAGAAAGAAATACATGCTGCAAATAAAATCAATTCTGATTGATCAAAATCCATTCTGAATCAATCAAATTCATCAATTCTGATTTCAGTGCCTCCGCCTTTTGCCCACAGCCAGCTGCCCATTCAGAATGGCTTTCATGTGCTTCACACCAGGGGAGTGCCTTGTTTTCCCTTGGCCAATTTTCTGCTTTTGTTTAATAAGGGCAGTGACATGTAGTTCATCATCTTTTTGTACAGATGGAGTCTCCATCCAGCTGTTTTCCGTACCTTCCCTGCGGATAGAAAAGATCTTTTGCATCTGTGTTAATCGATGCACAGTCTCACTGACAAAATATCTCCAGGCTCTTAAGCCACCTGGTATCCATTTGTTTTTCCAAGGGACGTCTTTGTGATCCCCGAAAGATGGTTTAAAGATTCGCCTATATAAGGGGGGAAAGCAAGTTAGAAGCAGGCTTGTGTAGAGCATTTGGTAGAGTAAACATCCTACTTTCTCAGGGCTCTTAGGTTCTGAATATTCCATAGAAAGCAGAACCAGCTGAAAGGCCAAGCTCTGGTTTACTTTCCTGTCACAAACAGAAATAGCAAAACCTGCTGATCTCAGTTACAACAGTATGCAGTACTCCATATTCTTTCCCAGGATATTTGAATAATAACCACTTCTTGCAGGACTTTCAGTAGTGTGCATGCTAGCTTGGGAGTAACCCCCACTGAACCACTGCAGTGGTTAGGGGTTTGGATTAGGACTGAAGAGACCTGGGTTCAAATTCCCCTTGAGCAGTCACCATCTAGCAACCAGAGATGTAGTCAAGGGCAACTAAGCTCCGGGACTTCTCCTACAGCTGGAGTACTCAGGAGTGCATGCTCTTTTCAAAAGATCTGTCCTGACAAAAAGCATCAGGCTCCACAGGAGACAAACTGAGAAATTTGCATAGGGGCATTTGTTGCCTGAAACCCACAAGCATATGCATGTCTACTCAAAAGCAAGCCCTTTTGAGTTCAATGGTAAGCATATACTGCATAGGATTTCTGGATAAGGTAACAGTGGACTTACCTCTGAGTAAACATGCATAGCCTAGCACTCTAATACATCTATACATTTGTTTAAAAACTATTGCAGTCTTCTCCAAGTCTCTGGTTTGAAAGGAGTTAGATCTCTAAATAAAATATACAAAGGGGCTCCCATATCCATGGATCCCATATATACAGTTTCACTTGACTGTGGATGCAGGAAGGCCCACACATGCCCTCCAGAGGCAAGGGTCCCCCTAGCCTCCAGAGGGTCTTCCCACTTCTGGAGGGTCTTCTGTGCCACCCATGTCTGCCCGTGGCCTCTGAAGGCCTCAGAAGTGCTGTTTAGGCAAAAAAAAGGTCACTTCCAATTTTTTCCTAAAACTCGAAGTGATGTTTTTATGCATTTAAAAGGCTTTAGGAGGGAATATAAGTGAAATAAATAAATAAGCATGCATAGCTTATTTATAAATTTATATAAATTTATACTATACTTTATAAATATAATATAAATATAATTATATAATAATATAATTTATTATATTTTATAATATAAATATAGTATACTTTATACTATAATTTATAAATTATAAGCTGGCTAAGCCCAACTTAGCTGAGCTGATGAGTACCTGTCATGAAGATACTGTAAAACCTACTAGTGGGGATTTTATGAAGGAGTTCCATTTCTTTATCAACGCTGTACAGTGGATGTTTTCATTAAGAAGGAAGCCAGGGATTTCACTCATGGCTCTCTCAACCCGTATCATTTGTGGGATACATCCAGACAGACTTGTACCTTAGTCTTTCGAGACTGAAGGTTGCCAACCATTTGTGCAACCACTGGGCATGTACAAAATTCAGTCTAGATTGGCTTTTCATGTGCAGTGGCAGCAGCATCAGAAAAAAAAATACTGAAGGGGCAAAGTGTGTTGGGAAGCCCCCAGCTTTGTGAAAGGGAACATAAACTAGGTGTTACTTTAAGCATGTGCCATTAAACTGTTTTTCCCCTTTCAAGGAATGTGGGGGGGATCTCAACTGGAACCATGGTGAAGGGGCTTAAACCCTTTAGACTCCTGACACAGGTGGCATCCCCCCCCCCCCGGAATACTGATTAACCCAAGGAAAAAGTTTCCTCTGATGGCAATGGAAACCATTACCCAGGTTGGATAGCCCGATCCAGGTCTGGGCCACAACACAAGTGAATGGTTTTAATCTCCTCTTGTTCCTCAGTCTTGACCTTGATTGGGTTCCCAATCAAGAGTGTACCACTTTACATCTTGAAAAAAATAAATGACAGAGTTGCATAGCACATGCTTAAAATAATGTCTAGTTTGACCCTGAGCAGTGAAAATTGCAGTGGCTTTTTGCCATCTCTAGAATGAACAGACGCAGAACAAAAACTGGAAGACATCAACAAAGTAAATGTTCTTAATTTGCATCATTTATAAAGGTCACAAAATTCAGCTTTGTTTGGCACAGAATTTTGATTACTTTTTTCTTTTTTTCTGCACAATACACATGTGGCTCTTTTTCTTGCTTCACAAGCATGGCACAAGAAGAATTTTCTAGTATAATAAACATGTTGATATCTTTTGGACAAACCGAAACATGAAAGCGGAATGTTTGATAGGCGATGCAGTTGATAATGCATGAAAGAGGAAAGCAGATCAACAAGATGGCAAACATGAATATTTTACACTGTATAGACTTATCTAAATATCTTAAGGCAATTAGAATTTCATGGTACTGGTTTCAGATGCAGATCTACCTAGTTCAATGAGATACGGTTCAGCACTGGAGCCTAGATAGAGGGGACCATGTTTTGTTTGGGAATAATACCAGAAAATGATGAACATATTTATTTAAGAGAATTATACCTCACCTTTCCACCCCACTTAAGGGCCCTCAAGGCGGTTTATAATAATATTTAAATATGCTAAAAACAGTGCTAAAAACATTAAAACAATTAAAACCACAAAAACAATAAAACACAATGGGATCACAGATTAAATTATGTTTCATAAAAAAGTACTAGCCCCCTAATGTCAGCATTTAAAAGCTTCCCTAAATAAAAAGGTCTTGAGACCCTGCCGAAAGGGCTCCAGAGAGGGAGCTGTTCTCAGTTCCAGAGGGAGGGAATTCCATAGACGGGGTGCCACAACCAAGAAGATCCTATTTCTTGCCATCATCCCCCACACCTCTACTGGTGGTGGCACAGTTAGAAGGGCTCCCCCTGATGACCTGAGTGGATGGGTAGGTCATTATATGGAAGGTCATTATATGGGTAGGTCATTATATGGAAGGAGGCGGTACCTCAGATATCCTGGACCTGAACCATATAGGGCTTTAAAAGTCAAATCTAGCACTTTGAATGATTCATAATGGTTTTCACATTTTGGGAGTCAGATTCTTAAACCAATAAGTTGCGTGCAAAAAATTCAGGTTTGAAGAATGGGTCTTGATTTGCATCAAACAAGTGCAAAATTTAATACAGTATTGAACTTAAGAATATAAGAAGAGCCCCCCTGGATCAGGCCAATGGCCCATCTAGTCCAGCTTCCTGGATCTCACAGTGGCCCACCAAATGCTTTAGGGAACACACAAGACAACAGACACAACCTGCGTCCTGGTGTCCTCCCCTGCATTTTTTCTTAATTTTCCTTAATTTTTTCTTAACTTTCTGAATGTCTGAAACCAATTCCATACAGATCAGTATGGAATTCAGTACAGAATTCAGTATTTATGTAAAACATGTTCTCCTTTTCAGCTAAATATTTCCAAAGCACTTTACAAATATAATCAGTGGAGTTGACCTCATATGCCCCCACTTATTTCACTACCTAAGTCCATGACAAAATATGACAATGATGATGTCATCACAAGCCGATGATGTCATCAGCTCTGAAGCTGCCCCTGCACAGCTCTGTTATCCTGGAACTCTCCCCCTGGAACATTGCTGATAATAATAATCCCATTCCTTGGATTGAAAAAGGAAGAGGTAAGGAATGAAGTGAAACAGGAAATATGGAAGAGAGGAGAGCAGTGGGTTTAGAACCCTCAGCCAGTTTGCTGCCTGAGGCAAGCACCTCAGTCATGCCTTTCCCAGGGAGATGCTTAGAATGCCTTTCCCAGGGAGATGCATGTGGATCCTACACTTGCAATTTTCAGGAAGAAATGAAAAACATTTTTGTTTAGCAAGGGCTTCCCAACCCCCCTTCTCTTTTTAAGACTACCTTTTTATTCCTTATATTGTTTTAAACATGTGTGTATGATTGTTATTTTTGTCCAATTTTTTTCTTAACAGTGGTTTGATCTCCTGGAGAAGCTGTCTAAAAATTGAGTAAAGGAATAAATAAACCAGTCTTGAGCATCACATAGCCTTGTACCAAAAGACATTCTGGGGGAATAAATGGTGGTTACCAGCCAGGGACTGGAGGGTGCCATATTTGTCCTCAAAATGCTTCTGTGAACAATGTTGACTGATGTCATCACGTCAATTATAGGAGCATAGTGGGAAAAATAATGCTGGAGTATTGCTGCCCTGCTACAAAACAGGTGATGATAGGCAAAGGGACAGCAAAAGAGGGAGGGTGTTTTCATACACACTCTTCTCCCCTGTCCCACATTCTGCAAAAAATGTTCCTTAACAAAGTATTGCCCAGCCCTAAATATAACACAGAGAAATAATAGTAGTCTCATAATATACAGCAAGCGCAGAACAAAACAACTAACAAAAGTAGCACAGGTCAACAGTCTAAAAAGATAAGTAACCATTGGATAAATATACACTGGTTAAATAAAAAGGCTTTTGCCTGGTTTCTGAGGGCTCAGAAATTTGGTACTGGGCAATCTACAGTCAACAACGTTCTGTCCCTTGTCACAACTCAATTGATACTTCATGGTGGAGGCTCTGGAAAATGGGGCAGGTTTGTGCAGGAGATGGGTGGTCATTCAGATTCCTAGCACCAGAACAAGGGGATGACTCCTTTCCTCATGGGAGAACTAGAGCTTGGAACCAGCACACTTCCTTCCAAGAGCTGGAAATTTATTACAATATATACAATGGCAACAGCTTCCTATCACAAGCCAAATGTAACACTATCCAATACTTTTATAAAAATTAACTTGGAAAGTACAGGTGCCAAACAGAGAGAAGGGAGTTAAGTTGCCAGGAAGACCTTTTTAAAAAAAATGTATGTTGTTCTTCCATGAGTGGGTGGGATGGAAAGACCTCCCCTATGACTTTGGCATGCTTAAAGGTTCAATTCCAGCTCTCTGGCTGTAGCACCTGCTGAATTAGTCATGTTTGGCACCTGTTTCCTCAAAGAAACACCAAGTAATTAACTCTCACATTACAAATGGGGTCACTCAGAAGTGCTCATTGTCTCTCCAGGGAGTGACCATACTGTGAGTCATAAACAAAAACCACCCTAGTACTCTTAAACACTTGGTCCCAAGGTCTCCTAAATATAGTACCATGGAGTATTCCTTTCTTGTACTTTCCTCCCTCTGCTCATGTCTTCTAGATTTTATTCTTCTCCACCAATCTGAGGACAGCAAAGTCCTTTCCTTGTGGCATGTTCTTCTTAATACATTTGAAGTCAGGAATTGTTAGTGGGCATTTTATGCAGAAGTCATATTTAGTTAGGCCTCTCACAATTTCACATAGCACACACTCTTCAAAAGTGGTACTTCTGTTGTAAACAAAGATGGAGCTTCCATCTATTGCCTGCACTATTTGGTGAAAGCTCTCCAGGGTTTGAGACAGGCACCTATCCGAGCCCTAGCTGTAAATGCCAGTGCTTGAACCTGGGACCTTCTGCATTCCATTGTTGAGCCAAGGCTGCTCACAACCTTATGAGGAAAGGCTACGGTGTTTGGGACTCTTCAGCCTAGAAAAGAGACTCCTGAGGGGGGGACATGATTGAGACATACAAAATTATGCAGGGAATGGACAGAGTGGATAGAAAGATGCTCTTTGCACTCTCACACAACACCAGAACCAGGGGACATCCACTAAAATTGAGTGTTGGGAGAGTTAGAACAGGCAAAAGAAAATATTTCTTTACTCAGAGTGTGGTTGGTCTGTGGAACACCTTGCCACAGGATGTGGTGATGGCATCTGGCCTGGAAGCCTTTAAAGGGGGATTGGACAAGTTTCTGGAGGAAAAATCCATTATGGGTTACAAGCCATGATGTGTATGTGCAACCTCCTGATTTTAGAAATGGGCTATGTCAGAATGCCAGATGCAAGGGAGGGCACCAGGATGAGGTCTCTTGTTATCTGGTGTGCTCCCTGGGGCATTTGGTGGGCCGCTGTGAGATACAGGAAGCTGGACTAGATGGGTCTATGGCCTGATCCAGTGGGGCTGTTCTTATGTTAACCTGTCTTACTTTCTGACATGACATTTACCTGTAATTATTTTGAGCTTATCCTTCTTGGCTCTGAGACCTGGAACCTGCTTTAGAAACCACCTAGAGTCCTGAGGACCACTGCAATCCCTTCTTCTTATAATTAAGATTACATTTTAACCAATTCATCCTCTCCCCTTTGTCACAACTTTGCTGAAGCCTCAAAAAGCAATCCTGTCATTAATTTGCAACCAACAATTAACACTTACGTTCACCAATTAATCAACTAAAACTTTAGTTGATTAACAGTGCAATCCTAACCAGCCTGGTGCCAGTGGAACAAGAGCACAGCCAGTCAAAAGCATGCTGGGAAGCACACTAGTGCCAGGCCGGTGCTAGAACCAAGTGGAGCGCCCAATGGAGCAAGTGGGGGGTGGGAGAGGATGAAATTTAGATGGGGAGGGATGTCAAGGGGCAAAGCAGGGTGAGAATGGGCATGGATCAGTCCCACAAGGGGGCAGAAACAATGGCAGGGGCTACTTCCATAGCCTATCCCCTTCCTGAACCCGATTTGCCGACATGGGGCTGCTCAAATGTCCGCCAGTGATTTTGCTGGCACAAGGTTGAGTAGCCCCACAGTGGCTGCTGGGGCTTGCCCCAGGGGAAGGGTATGAATGTCCCCTTACCTCAGGGAGACCTCCAGCAGCCTCTCTTCCTGCGCTGAATACAGAGGAGGCTGTTTCGGCACCGCTGTATCACACAGAAAGTTAGAGGATCGGGCTGTAAGCTACTGACTAAACCAAGTCAAGGTTGCAGCCTTGAGATGTAGGACTACATCTTCAGAGCTATTAATCAGCCGGCTCTAGTCTATGCGATGTGTGTGTATTATTATTGTTATTACACATCTGGGTTTCTCTGTTCCCCTAACAGAACCTCAGAATGATTCTTTGTCTTCATATAAATGGCAAGAATGATATTCTGGCACCGCATGCTTTAAACCAGTCACTTCTTACCTATTTACTTCTGACAGATTTCTGTCGCATGCTTAAGTATTGACAGTGCTTGACATGACAGGGAATAGAAATGCTGCTGCTTTGGCTACAACTTAGCCCTGGGGAGAAAACAGATGTGGCTTTATTTATGGAGGACCATCCTCAGGGTAACAATTACAGAATTCTCAAAAACAAATCCCCTTGTTTCATGTTCCCAGCTTCCTCCAGTGACAGGCAGTTCTGAGCTTTTCTTTGAGAGATTACTGGAGGGTTGTGGTGTTTTGTAATATCCGTGCCTTTCCAGCGGGTGGGAAGCACACAGGCGTGCAGGCAGGTCTAAACTCTCAGTAAGCAACAGCTCAACATTTCAAAAAGTCTGGGAACTTCTTAGCCATCCTGAACAGCCCTAGCTAGAGCCTGAAATGGCAGGCTACAGGTGCTTTTACGTGGCACCTCAAAACATTACTTTGGGTGCCAGCACTAGCTACACTCCACCTTCACACCAAGGACACAGCTTCACCTGTCCATCTGCAGAAGAGGAGGTCCCATGGACACAGCGTGCATCCAAACTTTGAGGTTGCAAGCCAAAGCTGAACAAGTCCCAGGCTCCCATCCCTGTTCTCAGTCTTGGCTAAGACAGCTCAGCAGACAACAGCCTCAGCAAGCTTCCAGACCCTTGGTGTGGCTGTCAGTGCTAGAGTGTACTACAGTTCACAGGCTGAGTGGGTGTCTGGGAGGAAGCCAAAGCCTCAGTGGCTCTCTCTACAGCTGCTCTCGGAGAGGAACAACTTATCCTGAGGTAAAGTAGGAGGCCACAGTTCAGTATTTGTTGCTAATATTTTCCAGGTGCAGAGAGAGAGAGAGAGAGAGAGAGAGACTGCCTGCACTGACTGTACCTTACAGACTTGTCACAAAAAGTAAACATAGATAAAGCATTTTGAGCAGGGGCAGCTCCACAGGTGAGGCCTGGTGGAGTATGCCAACATAAGGGCCCATGCCTGTGCCCAGCCAACCCCTGAAGAAATAAGGTTTTGCTACTGCCACTGCTCCCTACCACCGCCTGGCAATGATGATGGGGGAGCAGCAGCGGATCTCCCCAACCCCATGCCCTGGGGCAAAGGTCCCCTCCACAGGCTGTCACCACCACCACCCCCCACAGAAATCTGCTTCCCCCGCTCACCTGAGGCTCATGGAGCCTCACGCAGCCCAGGGCTGTGTCGGAGAAGCCACTCTGAGGTTCCCCGGCACTATAAACTGTGCTTCTGGCAAACCAGAAGTACAGTTTCCGACCCCATTGGTAGCCTCAGAGACGCTTCTGTATAATCCTACAGCCTCGTGCCGGGGCATTTGACCCATAGAACCCAATGGGAGGTCCGCATCTGTGGGGGAGCAGTGGCACCAGTAGACAGTCTTTTTATAAAGTTTTTATGTTTCTGATATGAGAAAAAAAATTCAAGCATTTTCTTTGATCCTAAAAGTTCCTTTTTTCTTCTGAAATTAAAACATTTTTACGGGCCCCTAGAAGTGTGGCCATAGACGCTGTATCGTCTTTGCCTAATTGATAAGTCAGCCCTCTGAGATGGTTTGCCCTGTTGGGCAAATAACAGCTACAGCAGCAAAGATTTGGATCAGGGAAACAGCATTGGGGTAAAGGTTCCGTCCCCTTCTCCTTTTCCAAGGCCCCAATCTGAACCCGCACTCTCTCATCAGTTGTATTTAGCCTTTAAGAAACCACAGGAGATACAATCATGGATCTCTCACCTTATTGCATCCTAAGAGTGCACCTACCGACAGCAGTTTTACAAGTCAGATTAAAAATAAGTATCTCTAAAGTGTTTGCTGCTCAATTAATCAGGGGCATATTCTTAATCAATCAATATGATTTCAATTGATTAATCTAACCAATTAAGTGGCTAAATGTTGCAGGCCTAATTTTTTTCACCCTTATTCCATCACAAAAGCACCAGGTGGATCGTGATGCTCATTAAAACTAAAAAACCTAAGAGCCCAATCCTATCCAACTTTCCAGCACCGATGCAGCCGCAATGCAGCCCTGAGGTAAGGGAGCAAATGTTCCCTATCCTTGAGGAGGTCTCTGTGACCCTCTGCCTTAGGATGTAGCACACATTGCTTTGCTGGGAGTAAGTCCCGTTGAAAAATTTCTAAGTAAACATGCAGAGGATTCCACTGTTAAACTTTAAAACTATTGTAGGGTAAAAATACAATGCTTTGACTTATCCTTGACCAATAATTGTAGCCTGGCCTAGATTTTACATTAGTTTCAAAAAAAGACAAGGCTTGGGCTTCAGCAGGTTTTTTTGGGGAAGAGGGTTCCATGGCTACAGCAGCCAACAGAGAGGCACCTCTCTGCTTCTCTTCCACATATTGTACATATTAAGAACCAGGTCAGCAACCAACGCTAACTAGTCATTGCAACATAATAAAGGAACGTACAACAGTATACATGCCTTTACAATGCCCCAAGCAACATGACACTTGTGGCCATTTTGGGGACTCCACTGCAAATGGTGGCAGTGGCAGCCTGTGCCCCCAACATGCAACCTCAGATGGCAACCTGCACATAAGCAAGTAAGTCATTGTGGGAAGTGGGTGTGGGAAGCGGGCGATAATCCTATTCCCCATTTTTTCCCCCATTCCCTCTTCCTTATTCTCCTTGGTTTTGCGCAAACAAAATGGCTGATGCAGATCTGAGGTGACCCCTTTGGGCAGTGGAGGCTTACCTTGAAGAGGCTTCTGGGACTGTTCCCCCTTCCACAGGATGCAGTACACACTCTGATGGTGCAGCTGCATTGACAGGAGGGTGGACTTAGTTAGGATTGGGTTGCCAGTTCTTATCAATATCTGGGGGGGGGGATAAAAGGGAAAATGTGGTTCTTTGGTTCTGTACTGTTCTCAGGTCCAGCTTTTTATACTGGATGGGTAAAAAGACTTAGCATTTTGAAATGTGCCCAGAAAGCTTTAGGGGACCTAAATACGTGTAATGTATTCCTGGAAACTGATTCTTGCCTGGAGACTGACTGCCATATTCTTTACCAGTCGTAGCTTTTGAGCGATCACCAAGGGCAGTTTTCTGTGTGCAGCATGGAACAAAATGCTTGCCTGCTGATTATGAAGGCATGACCAGCCATCAGTAGGTCTGAGTGCACAAGAAAAGCTTGCAGCCTTCTCACTGCACAGGAAGCTTCTGGCCATTAGAGCAATCTGAAGTTCCAAATGTAGTGACACATTAGAGGGAACCCTAAGGCTTGAAGCCTAAGCGATCAGGGAAGTCAAACACGAACAATGATGGACACGCCTCAAAAAGTCACAAGGCCAGCTGACCCTTATCAATATTGTCAGTTTCAGTTGCCTTGCCTGCATCAAGTTCTTGCCTCTGTGCCCAGCCAAAGACCAATTCACAGAACCAAACTGGTGCATCAGGAATGTTGCTTGACTGCTGAATATGCACAGCATTTGGCATCTGCTGAAATCATCCTGAACTGAGCTCACTGGGTCACTCATAGCTGCTGAACATGGGTTGAACAGTAGCACAGTAATTGGGGTTCTATTCATGGCTGCTATGTTGAACAAAGATGGACTGAAAGCTCCAATTCAAAGTAGAGCACACCAATTTGATTGTGTGAACTGGCTGCAAATAAAGATCTCCTAATGGCCATGGACAAACTGGGAGATGAAGCTTTCTCTCCATCCCTTTGTGATACACAAAGCGACCATTTAGCTGTCCCCATGGGAATGTATTTCTCTAGAGAGGGTGTCTGTTTTGTTGGAATGAAAGAAGCTGCTCTGGCTGGGACTCTTATATTGCTGCCGGTGTCAACACTAATAACAGTAGTAATGTTAAACCACCTACTACTTTTGACAGCCACAGTGGTGTAAATAAAGCAAATAAAGCAGATGCTAGTGTGAAAGCTTACAGCCCAGTTGTGCTTTGCTAATAATATCTGGGTTACCAACAGGTCAAAACAGGAACACAAAATACTTTTGAACCCCTTCTATATTACAGCAACTTCAGCCTACATCAGGTTCTATAAAAGTTGACTAGCTCCTGAGTAAATGGGCTAGAAATACAAACTGCATCACTGGGCATTTGGTGGGCTGCTGTGAGATACAGGAAGCTGGACTAGATGGGCCTGTGTCCTGATCCAGTGGGGCTTTTCTTACGGCTCTTTGAGATTGAAAGAAACACCATGGTATCAAACACCTGTGCATCACATACATCAGCTGTTGGGACTGAGATGCTCTTTCTGCTTTGTTGGTCCCAGAGCACAGGCCACACAAGTAAGGTGACATCTTTTATTAGGATTAATGTGCCGGCTTTGCACCGAGTTCCTCTGTGGTGTAATCAATGAAAGCAGTGGTCTTCTAGTCAGGCCTCTGTTGCTGGGGGATGGTATTATCCAAACCTGAATGGATTAACACATTGTGCTGTCTCCTGAAGGCACCTGAGAACCCTTTGGGGAGAAGTCGTGGCTCAGTGGTAGAGCATTTGCTTTGGATGCAGAAGTCATTAGTTCAATCCCTGGCTCCCAGTAAAGCTGGGAAAGATCTATCTGAAACTCCAGAAAGTTCAGCAATAGTGAGCTGGATGGAACACTGGTATAAGTGAGCTTCCTGTGCTTCACTGGCTCTCTTTCACTTATGCCGAAATTCAGGGATAGCACTACTCAGAATGCCACCTGATGGCGGCTTGGGTCTGCTGCCTCTGTGCTACAACCCCCCCCCCTCTCCAAAAGCCTCACTGTGCTCCCTGCACTGTGCTATCAAACTCAGACAACCTGCACTTCCGGACTGATGGCAGCATGCAAGGAGCTCAGTAAGGAGAGGAATGATCTGCTTCTCACTCAAGTGAGTGCTTCTCACTCAAGCGTAAGAGGTTGAATCCACACTTTCCTCCCCCCCCCCCGACCCCTTGTAATCTGCCAGTGATGCAACCCGCATCAGGTGGCCTCATGGATGGGTCAGCCATGCTATAATCTATGCCTATTGCTTGGGAGTTCCATGTGTTTCCTAGATCTTGTGGCATCTGAACTTCCATCACTCATGGGGTGAAAACATGCACTGGGATGACAGTAGGCACTGTGATCTTCCACTATCTGCTGAAGCCACAGACGCAACATTCCCTGAAAATGTCTACCCAGTGGTTAGCCAGGCAGAATTTTAGATCAAGTTTATTTATAACAATTGCTAGAATTTCTAAAACATACAGTCTTTGTCCTTAGGAAATATAAATGATTCACAGCAATATGCATAGCTTGTTTTCAGACTACCTCCTGGGAATTTAAATGGCATATGTTTTTTGTTGTAAAAAAATGTCAAGAGAAATGTGATTGTTCTTTTGTAAATATGCACATTTAAAATTAAAATCCTGGACATATGGATTTGGCTACAGCCTTCAGCAAAACAGAAGGATAACTAATCAGTAATATATATTCAAGAAGCAGCAGCTGCATAAGTGAAGATTCTCAGTAAAAGTTTGCAGTTAATGTCCCTGACTTGAAACTGTGAATGCATCTTTTGCAAAGCATTCCCCACTTCCCTGGGGGTGAGAAATTCCAGGGGCAGCACTACTGAGGCTAGTTTCCTTTGAATGAGAAGGAAATGAAGACTTAGTAGGTCTTTGTCATCTTTGCTTTATTTGCAACTAGACAAGCAGAGTATGACCCTGATGTTGGGAAAAATTGAAGGCAAAAGGAGAACAGCAGATGGTGAGGTGGTTAGATAGTGTCACCGAAGTAGTGAACATGAATTTGGACAAACTCCAGAAGTTAGTGGAAGACAGGGGGGCCTTGTGTGCCGTGGTCCATGGGGTCATGAAGAATCAGGCATGACTTAAAGACTGAACACAAATACAAGCATAGTTTGAGTGGAAGCACAAAGGCATTCCTTCAAGGATGGAGTCCCCACCCTGGACAGAACATTAGGAGTCATCCAACCCCTCCCCCAATCCAGTCAACTCCAGCTAAATCCACTCTCTCCCCCCCCCCCACACACACACCCCTATCCTTCCCCGGGGCCAGTGCTATCATTGTGCTATAAACTGAGCAGCCACCTAAGGTGCAGACCTCAGAGGGCAGTAGTACTGACCTTTGAGGGGGCATAGTTTTATATGGATTAGCTTTTTTAACAATGTAAAAAATGCAACTCACAATGTATTTCTTTATTTTACAATAAGTACTACAACAGCGCTATGGAATATAAATCATTATAAAGACTTATGTGAGAAAAAATGAGAAGGGTGGTCTGCAAGTAGTCAGCCTTGCCTAGACACAAAATAGCCTTGCACCAGCCCTGCCCCACCTGTACCTGAAGGGGGATCACCTTTTCCAAATCTGTTGGACATTTGTTTCAAAAGAAAAAAAGAGAGAGATCCCAACTGTCAGAAGACCACCACTTAACCCACAGCTCCTATCAACTAACCATATTAACAAGCAGTTTGCCCAACTAAGGAACGCTTATCCAACTGCTGTAACACCACTGTGTAATGTTCACAAGCAGGTTGTGTAGAGATGAAGACCCCCAAGACCTTCCCATGACCGAAATCAGCAAACTCTTTCAACTTAATTATTTCTGCCTCTCTCCCACTCACACCATGGCAAGTTCTGCCCCCCCCCTTCCACTCCACTTTCTCTGCCTCAGGAGCATAAGGTAGAGCTGAGTGATGATTGGGAAGTGCAGTACTCCATAGTGGCTTTGACAGTGGGGAAGGTCTCATAGACAGAACACACCCCCTCCCTTAACAAAAGCTGGCACCTAAAGCGATGGAGTGAAGTCTCATGAATTATTTCATACATATATCATCTGGCTTTCTTTCATAATTTGAACCCAAGGCAGCCTACATAAGTGTAGTGTCTCCAACCAAGGCCGCTACCAGAGTTAGACCTACCAAATAGCAGCTGGACTCCTGCCTCATGTGCCTTCAGCCTGTACCCAGATATTGCAATGTTTGCTCCCTCCTGTGGTACCAGTTCCCAGCATTCTCAGATCAGCACATGACTACAGGGAAGACTGCTGGCAACTGGCTATTGTGTATAGATGCCACTGTAGCCACTGAGCCTACACAAATAAGGGTAACTTTTTCCGAGAAGTCTGAGGAGCCAGTTCTGTCAGGCCAGCACAGGTCCTCCGCCAGCGCTTAATGTCGCAAATGTGCTGTAAGGCACACCTGCAACACTTATCACTGGCTCAGTGCAAACACCAGCTCAGCACCAGCCTGTGCTGAACCAACACTGGCCAGAAGTCTGTCACATGCTGCCCAGAGCTCTCCCCTTCTCCACGCAGCAGAGAGGTGAGAAGGCGGGAAGAGGTATTCTGGGGCAGGGAGAAAGCGAGGTGGGGGGGAGAGAGTGGGACAAGAAGGGGTGGGACTGGCGGAGCCCTACTCACCAGGTCTAGACCCCAATGTCGGGCCTCCCTGCTCAACATGGGGCCACTTTTCTCTGCCCCAGCTAAACAGCCAGCAGAGTTGAGCATTCCCATTGCAGGGCCTCCTCCCTTAACCAGGAGAAGGGAGCAAATGTCTCCTTACCTGAGGAGCCACTGGCAGCTCCCCAGCAGCTATTGAATGCAGTGGCAGCTGTTTTGGTGCCACTGCTCCTCTGGGCAGCAAGCAGCCCAGGATTGGGCCGTTAAAACTGTAGAACTTAATAGAACTTTCCTAGAACTCTTAATAGAAAAGGCCAAATATTTTTCTCACATCAGTTAAATGCATTGGATTAATTTCAAATATAGTGTTTTGTTTTTGTTTGTTTTTTAACCCATTTCTGCCCAGCCCGCATGTGTACACATTTGATCCCTGCTGTATATATGCAACATTGGGCAGAAATGGCTTAATTGAAAAACTTTAACTGGTTTGGAAGAAACTGGGTATCTGTTATTCTGCCAGCAGCTCACCTTGATTAGGGAAGTGTGTGATATAACATACATATGAAGTATATGTGGCTTATGTTTCTATGCTCCATGATTGTGCAGTTAAAAAAGTAACCCCGCACTTCTAATAGCAAGCTCCAGGAGTTACTTGAGTAAGTGTCTAGTGTCCTTTGTAAAGTTCATTTCACTGTTTAGTAAAAGGGAGTTTTAGGATAAGCGTAACAGGATTACCATTGCGATATACAGTTGCATAGGCCTGGAAGTCCTCCCAATGAGCCTTTACACAGTAGGCAAGCCTACTGGATGCTTTTTATACAGTATACAGAGTGTTAATACTCTGGGGAGGGAACAACCTTTCCTTAATAATAATAATAATAATAATAATAATAATAATAATAATAATAATAATAATAATAATAATAATACAGGTAATTATATACCGCCTTTCTTGGTCATCAGATTTCTCCTCAGACTTTATTCAAGGCGATTTACATAGGCAGGCTGATTAAATCCCCGTAGGGATTTTTACAATTGAAAGAAGATTCTATCTTTCAAGAACCACAACAGTCCAGATGTTTCACTCTGATCTGGTTTCACTTTCTGGCCTCCATCCTCCCACGCTCAGAGCAGATGGAATAGCTCGGCTTCAGCTTGTCAGCTGCTTCAAGGTCGCACGGTGCCGGTGGCCTCAAACTGGCGACCTGTGGATGTTATCTTCAGGCAAATGGAGGCTCTACCCTCTAGACCAGACCTCCTGCCTTAATCCTCCTCCTCCTTAATCAGCGTATGACATGAAGATCAAATCCTTCTGCCACTCATATAAAAGCCAAAACATGACACTTACAGCCCAATCCTAACCTGTGCTAGAAAGGGCAGCCATAATAGCATGCACTGTATCCAGCTCAGGTTAAGTGTAGGCTGGAGGTCAGCTCAGGGTACCGGTGCAACTGCAAATGTTCCCATATCTTAAGGAGGGCTCTGTAATATCTCAGAACACATTACATCAGTGTTTCTCAAACTGTGGGTCAAGATCCACTAGGTGGGTCATGAGCCAATTTCAGGTGGGTCCCCATTTATTTCAATATTTTATATTTAATAGATTAGACTTGATGCTACCATGCTATGTGACTGCATTTGGGAAAATGTTACAGACCTGTACTTTTAACAAGCCACTATGTATATTCTTTTAACAATGATAGTAAATGGGACTTACTCCTGGGTAAGTGTGGGTAGGATTGCCACCTAGGATCGTTAAAAATTTTCTTGCTTGATGATGTCACTTCCGATCATGACATCACTTCCGGTGAGTCCTGACAGATTTTTATTCTAAAAAGTGAGTCCCAGTGCTAAATGTGTGAGAACCACTGGATTACATTATTCCTGTGGTTCTCAAACTTTTTGGAGGCCCTAGAGGCTGTTGCATGATTTATAAATCCCAAGGAGTGTGGCTATAATGATTGGGAAGCAGTGAAACGCCCCCCCCCCAGCAGCTTGTCTAACTCTTTTTGGTGGTTTTTGAAGCTTGTCTAACTGCCTGTCAGTTTCATGAACCACCAAAAATTGGGTCATAACCCACTGGTGAGTCCCAATCCCACAGTTGGAGAACTGCATGATGCTATAGGTTCTATAGCTCCATTTCCTTCTTCTTTTGACAACACATTATACCTCCTCATAAAGGTCAAAGACAGGTGTCTTCTCAGGAAAAGTGTTTTCTCTGTGTTTTTATGTCACTGTCTGTCTATGCATCAGCTCTGCCACATCCTGTCTGCTAAAATTCCATATGCGCAAAGTTCTGGGTGATGCATCAGGTGTCACATGATTGCCTCAGCTTATGGTACCAGTGGGTAACAGACTATACAAGCAGTGGCCAGCTACGACTCCAGAGCAGGCTCTGGAAATAACTTACACATAAACTTGCCTCCATGCCCCAAGTGTCTGAAACGTATTCATAATTCAAAAATGAAAAAACTCAAAGCAAATATGTAGCTGCAAAAGATTTGGAAGGCTGGAGAAGGGTGGAGTTGGTGAAAATGATGTTCTGCAGATTTCTAAATCCCAGAAATAACCACGCAGACCTAAACTAACAGAGGCACATTTCAAAAGGATGTGCTCAGAATGTGCATGATCTAATGCTGACCTTAAAGCGCAGACTTTCCAACACCCTACAGTACTATTACTGTATCGCCCACTGGGGATGCCATAATTAGGGACCTGTCAGTTTTCAGCATTTCCTTTTTACACACTATGATTTTCAGGAGCGTATAATTTAACCAGAGGTGCTCGCTCTGGCAGAACATTTTTACCCCACTGGCTTCCTTAAAAATATATTTAGATATTTTGAACTTATTAGTGCATGATGTGTGGAGAAGCCCAGCGATCATCACTAAGCTCGCATTTGCAAACACAAGCCTCCAAGCGCTTGTAAAATGGATGAGGTCAAATGTAACCAATAGTTTTTTGTGCTATTGGTATTATTTTTTGTTATTTGTGCTGTTCGTGTTATTTTGTGAGGAGACATGAAAGGGGGCAAAATTGTGTGGGGAGGTATTCGCACCTTTGCATGATTGCAGCCCCTCCCACAACATGCATTCTGTTTCATTGGAAGCCAATGAAAGCTTATTTTCCAATAAAAATAGCACGTGGATGCAGTACATATGCCTTGTGCTGCTTACAACACAAACACAAAAAGCACAGGGCCACATTATGCATTCATCAAAACATGTAGTTTGGCCCCTAAATGCTCCATACGGAACACCACAGACAAAACTTCATAATCTCATGCAAAACACTCTTGAGTAGAATAAATTCACACATTTACATCCCAGTCCTATCCAAGACACCAGCGCAGTCTCTGCTGCATCCTGTGGGGCCTGTTGGAACACTGTGGGCTCCTTGCGGTGACATTATTCCCCTTGCCCCAGAATAATCCCCAGCTGCCACAATGGGACAACTTGGACCTGCACCTGCTAAATCTCTGGTATAAGTCTTTCCTCATGTCAGCAGATCTGGCCCAGGAAGGGGGATAGGATATGGCACGCACTGCTGTCGCCAATCCCACCCTCTTCCCCTGCTCAATCCACCCACCCCGCCCCTGTTGCTTCCTTCCCCTCCCCCATTCCACCCACTCCCTGCCCTCCTCCCGCCTTCCTCTCACCCCTCCACTGCTCACCACAGAGTTTACCTGCTCCATTGCATGTTGCAGCCTGCACTGGTGCCAGCGGGACAGTACAGGTCTTCCTGCCAGCACTACTAACTGCTCCACGGTCACAACTTGCTTTATAGCACTTTTGCAACAGCCTAAGCTGGCTAAGCACATGCACTGCTGGTGCAAGTGGGGGGAATAGGATTGGGCCATGAAGGGCCAATGTCTACTCAGATAAAAGTCCCATTATGGTCAATAGGGCTTACTCCCAGGTAAGTAAGGATAGGATTGCAGCCTGTGTTATCAGACAAGGATGGCAGCCAAAGTAAAATGATGGACATGCATATGAGAACCAAACTAGAGTCACTAATATCAGCTTTATGCTTGATGGATCGCTTGGGGTTAGTTAATCCAATAGCTCTGCTTTTGATATATTTTGCTAATTATGCTTCCTAGAGGTACAGTTGAGAAACCAGGGACATTCTGCCACTCATGTTTGAATTCTTGATTGTTACGCCCCTGTCTGCTCAAACTATTATCCCTAACATGACAAGTAAGGAGAGAGAATGGCAAATTATCCATTATTTCAAATAGAAATTTAATAAATGCATAAAATAAATACCCTTATAGAGCAGATGTCAAACCTCCTGATGTGTTCCAGTTTTAAAGAGAGAAAGATGTAAGATAACACAGGCCTACAAAATTGAGGGTCAGAAATGTTCTTCCCAAACTTTATGGTGGTTTGATATGAATTTGGGGTGCCAATTCAAAAAATGACAGCTGTTTTGCCCTATTACGTCTAGTTTTGGATAGTATAGCCTCATTAGTGAATGGTTCAAGCAGCTTCCTCATGAGGAAACCATGGTGTAGAACCATGCTTGAACCATTCACTAAAGAGGCTATGCCGCGTATCCAAAACTAGACATGATAGGGCAAAACAGATGCCATTTTTGGAATCAGCACCCCAAATATACCCAGGAATTGGTGTAACGTTTAAGGAAGCAAAATGTGTGTTGGCCTGTGTTATTAAGCATTCACACATGCTAAGTCATTGCTAAGATGTCTTGCACACTGTTGTTTCATCCGGCAGCACTTTTACATGCTTCATCCAGATACGTGTCAATTCTTTCTGGCCTGGATGCCTTTAAAAGGGGATTGGACAAGTTTCTGGAGGAAAAATCCATTACCGGTTACAAGCCATGATGTGTATGTGCAACCTCCTGATTTTAGAAATGAGCTATGTCAGAATGCCAATACAAGGGAGGGCACCAGGATGAGGTCTCTTGTTATCTGGTGTGCTCCCTGGGGCATTTGGTGGGCCGCTGTGAGATACAGGAAGCTGGACTAGATGGGCCTATGGCCTGATCCAGTGGGGCTGTTCTTATGTTCTCATGTACTATGCACAGGTATTTAGATACTTTCTCCTGTTCTTTTTCCAAAATTCGCCAGGACATGGCGACATCTTTGATTAACACGTACCTGGCTTCTATGATGGTAATATATGGAATATTGGCCTCCACGCGCCTGTCAGTCTGTATCCGAAAATCCCACAGGGTTTTGACCTCTTCATTTTCTACTACCCTTTCTACCTGGTGTTGCCACGGCTTTTCTGACGCGGGTGTATTGTACCTTTTACATAAGGCCCAGTGAGCTAATTTGGCCACATTATTGTGCCGTTCTTTATAATTGATGTTGGCTATTTTGGGACATTCGCAAATTAGATGATTGATTGTTTCGTCCCATTTTTTGCATAAACAACATTTACTATCAACACTGGCGCCTTGTATTTTTGCCTTCATTACATTTGTTTGCAGAGCCTGATCTTATGTAGCTAGAATCAGTCCTTCAGTCTCCTTCTTGATGGTGCCTCTTCTTAACCATGCCCAACTCAAGCTGTTATTGCTTTTGCCTTCTATACCTTTAATGAATTGTCCATTCATTATTCATTGTTTAATGAATTATTTATTATTATTATTATTATTTTAATATGTGGGAAACCATGAAGTCATACGTAGGTCACCCAAACTGTAGTTAAGTCCTTGGAAATTACTGGAACTAGTAGTTCAAAAGTAAGCTTTGTGCACTATGAACTGAACGGACATTTAGATGCAGAGTTGCTTGAGTTCTAATTGTGTGGCTTTGGTGCTGCTACAGAATAAGATCTGTCATCCTGCATAACAACACTATCCATACAACAGTAACTGCTGGAAGAAACTAGAGAAGTATGGGGCTCCTGTATCTTTGACGGTTGTTATGAAAGATAGTATTTGGGGTGATACAGGTCCGTCATGCAGTTGCAAAAAAGATTTAACTGTCAGACTTATCTGTTCTTCACAGCTGTTGAATGCCATTTGTATCAGGCCACTACAGCCCCCACACACACACACACAATCAGGGCCAAACTAGAGGAGATGCAGGAGGTCATTGATTGGATGTCCAACATTTCCCCTTTTTCTTACAAACAGTTGGGTGGGGAGGAGGGAATTGGTGCAGGTTTGTAGCACTGAAAGCATTTGATGGGCATCTCCAGCCACACCAAGCAGCACTAGTGGAGATCTCATGGAATAGACCACATCGTTGTTTGTACATTTGCATCTGAGTCCCTGTCTGCTGGGTGCTGCAACTGTGAGCATCTGCTCCAGTCTCAGACACCATGTATGTTTCTGCAGTTGCTGGATGCAGTGTTCTAGCCAGAGATCTACATAGGCAGATCCCAATCCATCAAAGGGAATCTGTCCGTGGAAATCTGCACAACTTTTGTGTTCAGATCTTCCTTGCTGGATTGAGGTGCAATTTGTGAAAGTGACATGACCAATCTGTATTGAACAGACACACACGGACTGGCAACCCATGTTGTCATTGTGCTTCATTAACAGAGTTCTGAGAATTTAAGGTTTTCTTCGACAAAATCATTGACTATTTCTCCTATGTAATTTGTGAGAGCTCCTCTTTTGAGTCACTGCCAGTTTTGACAAAACAGCTATTTCCCATGAAGAAAATTAGAAAATATTTTGGCACATTTTCTCTGCACAGTCATTCTGCTCACCAGTAGACGGCTTGTACCTGTGCTCATCTCGGCAATCGACGGTGAGGTCAAGTATTTTGGTTTCGCTTTGCTTTGTTCAAGGGGCCCATATTAATCCATGGACCCAACTGCTCTAAAACGTTCCCCTTTAGAGTCCTATTCATGCAATCAGATTGTGTGGAAAGGTCCATGTGCCGCAGGGGAGTGAGCGCATGCCAGCATTCACCATTTGCATTCCCAAAGCCTCATTGCCAATGCATATGATATTTGCCTGCTCTTACCAATGCTGTAAAATTGAGTGTTGGGAGAGTTAGAACAGACAAAAGAAAATATTTCTTTACTCAGTGTGTGGTCGGTCTGTGGAACTTCTTGCCACAGGATGTGGTGATGGCGTCTGGCCTGGATGCCTTTAAAAGGGGATTGGACAAGTTTCTGAAGGAAAAATCCATTATGGGGTACAAGCCATGATGTGCATGTGCAACCTCCTGATTTTAGAAATGGGCTATGTCACAATGCCAGATGCAAGGGAGGGCACCAGAATGAGGTCTCTTGTTATCTGGTGTGCTCCCTGGGGCATTTGGTAGGCTGCTGTGAGATACAGGAAGCTGGACTAGATGGGCCTATGGCCTGATCCAGTGGGGCTGTTCTTATGTTCTTATGTGCCTGGGGAGCCTTTCTCCCTTTGACCTGTAACACCGCTTGCTGGACCTGATTCCAGATCACAAGGAAAAAGGCTCTCCGGGGAACACTGCTTGCCAAGTGCAGACAAATGCTGTATACAAGGGTGGTGAAGGGGCAAGGTTTTGAGAACGCATCAGCGTGGGGGCAGCAAGTGGCATGCTCTCACACACACCCTGTCATGGAGACCAGGCAATTGGAATAAGAACATGAAAGTTTGTGCTCCAATAAATCTGTTAGGTGCCAAAAAAAACTCTTTGTCATGTTGAATAGCAAGTAGAATCTCTGCCTCACCCCCTCCCCACGTGTATTAAAAGGTAACAAAACTCATCAGATACCTTGGATAGGATCTGGACCTATCCTATTGCAACCTTGGATTGTTGCAATCATGACTGGAATGGAGAAAGATGAGAGCAAGAGCTGACTTTCTCCTCCACCCACCACGAGTGTTCCTAACGAGCTTGAGGGGGAACATCTGAAGCAGATAAATGGCAAGAACATTCAGGGTTGTTCTTGCCATTAAACATGGCAAGGGTTAAGCATTAAACATTAAGTACAAAACATTAAACATTAAACCCTTAACATTAAGGGTTAAACATTCACATGCCACCTTTGCGACTTTTCTTCTTTAAATTCCTACCTCCCCATATTGTTTTTTCTTTAAGAAAAGAAAAACACTTGGAAGTGGGGCTGATTGAGTCACATTTGTACATTGTACTGTTAGCTCCTCAGGTTATACTCCTGTAGTTACCTGAAAAGCCCAGTATTTCATAGCAACTCTCTCCGTCTCTCGGTAAGAAAGAGAGACAGGCTGACTGTATTCCATCCCTTTCATGAGTGAGTGGCAGCTATAATGATGCTGACTGCAGTGCAGTAAAGCATAGGGTTTGATGCCACTCAATCACAAGGAGACCCCTGCTGGCCTGTTGCTGTGTGTGTTGAGAGGCTTGTAGCCATCTGTAGCTGTTTGGAAAAGGAGAAGAGAAATACAAACCACCACCAGCAACATCTGATGTTCCCCTGGTCTTTAGAATACAACTGGGAGCATGTGTGTTTATTTTTGTTTCTCCACATGTTCATAATCACACAATTTCTGTTGATAATTACCACTCTTTGCCTCAATAGACAGTGGCGCAAAATCTAATGTTTGTATAGGGGAGCACTTTGGGATGGAGTCAGTGGTGTAGCTAGAGGGGGTGCAAAGCACTAAATGCGTCCGTTTTGCTCACACTGACCAGAATGGCTCAGAAGAGGAGGGGGAGGGGTTGCTTGCACCCTGCGGTGAAGCTCCCTGCAAAACTTAGTGCTTTGCACCCCCTCTAGCTATGCCACTGGATGGAGTGTCAGCTTTAAGACATTTGAATACATTTCTTTCTTTTTTGTGAAATTTGGCTGATTTGTTCACAGGTCTTTGATTAGGTTGGCTGTTTTCCATATAAAATCAGGCAAAGTAAGGGAGAGATGCACACAATAGTTGCAGGATTTTGTCAGAAGCACAGCATGAATCTGTGAACTAACCCCAGTAACTGTAACCCAAGTTATGAGAGTTTGGGAGGTTGTCATGACAATAGCTGAAATCATATTAGTCACCATTTTATTTATCTACTGATTTGATTTATGTTATTTACATAGTGCCTTGCCAACAGTCGCCCAAGGCAGCGTACAACCAACCATAATATTTAGAACCAAAGCCATATCTACACAATCATGTGTCCAATAAGAATGAAAAAATTAAACTGATCTAATAATACCGAAATGGCCAAGCCAATCACCATGAGATGCTTTTCCTGGAGTTTCACTCTAGGACAGTCAGTCTATGATGGATTCAGGTTAAGTCAATGGGCATTTGACTAGGAACCCTAGAACTTCTAGAGCTGAAGTGTCCTAGAAGATACAGAACCTAGATTGGAACCACATTTACAGATGGTTGTGAGCACCTGAAATTGTGCATGTGCCAGTTTTTGTCTGGGTCTAACATATGCTCCATTTACACAGTGTTCCTGGTTGTAGTAGCCACTGCTTATGCTCAAGGTGAGCAGCTGCTCCCATATGCCGTGCTGGACACATGACAGACAGCAGCGCTTGGGCTTAGACCTTTAGCCTGCACTAGGAGTTAACTAGAGCCAAGTGTTTGCAGAGATGGGCTAAAGCAGTGGTGGCAATCAGAGATCAGCCAGGTTGGGCACTGTTCCAAAGCCTGGCCAGAAGCTGGACTGAAAGAAATCTAGAGTAGGGGTGTCAAACATAAGGCCTGCAAGCTGGATGCCGCCTGCAGAAACTCTTTATCTGGACCTTGAGCTCTCCCAGCACTACTATCAGCCGCTCTCAGCTGCTGAGCTGTGCTGAGGTGTCACTTATGAAAGGGCAGCCTACATGAAAATTGGGCTCTGTCATACCTTGAAAATATGATCAAGATTTATGTTTTTTTTCCCCTATTATTTGCAGTTAGTGAATTTCTAAGTGAAAAAAGTGATTATTTCTGCTCATGACCTGCTGGATAAGAACATAAGAACAGCCCCACTGGATCAGGCCATAGGCCCATCTAGTCCAGCTTCCTGTATCTCACAGCGGCCCACCAAATGCCCCAGGGAGCACACCAGATAACAAGAGACCTCATTCTGGTGCCCTCCCTTGCATCTGGCATTCTGACATAGCCCATTTCTAACATCACTTCCAACCGTCAGCATAACTATTAAGCCCACTATTTGAAATGAGTTTAACACCTCTGATCTAGATAATCTGTTTCATCCAGAACTCTCTAACATTGCAGTGCCACCACCCACTTGATCACCATGTCCAGAAAGGATAGGTTCAAAACTAGCCATGTTGTTCATAAGTATGGGATCCAGGGAAAGTTTTTTTCAGGATGGAGTACACTGTTGACATTGTAAACATGCCAGTTAGCACACAGTCCCTTAATGACATTCTGACCACCTTCTTTACCCATTCATCCAGTGCTCCCTGGACGACTTGTATAAGCCGCATTGGGCAAGGGTCAACCAGACAGGCAGATGATCTTCAAAGAATCCTGTCCAATCCCCAGGCTGTATGAACTGTAAAGCACAAAAAAAAAAAATTTAAAAAGGACAAACAGATGCTTGGGGGTCATCAACAGATGTCGATGAGAAGACATGGAGAATTCAAGCAATTTTACCTGAAAAGTGCCTGACAAAATCATCACAGAAAGAGATGGTGCACTCCAGCTCACTGCCCTGAGGGGTTGGATGGAGCAAGACCCAAACTACATGGGGAAGCTCCACTGAATGGCTCTCTGCAGATAATGGTGGCATTTAAAAAGGCCTTCTTTGCTGTCATCACTGCCATAGAATAAGGGTTTGCTATTAGCTCTAACCTGTGTTTGGTTAAACTCATCACAAGTTTTCTCTCCATCGTCTAGGTGCCTTCCTTGTCATTTCCTAGGTACTGCTTTAGTTCTGTGATGGGCTAGAACTCACTTGGAAGAGATCTGATCCACAGCCCTAGTCAATTAGGGCATTAGATTAGTCACCTGCTATGGCAGCTGGAAAAGTATTAGAGCAAATCTTAATAACAACTAATTTTCAAGCACCTGGATTGAAAAGAGCTATTGCTACTAGGTGCGGTGAATTTTTTAAGGAGAAATCAGGGGAGAGCGAGAGCACCATTTTTTGACAAGAAGAGCTGAAACATGTTGTGTTCCTGCTTTGCATTTGCAAGAAAACAGATGACAATAATAGGACGCCAATTGGATTACAAGGTCCTTGCATGCAACTATCTACTTGACATTTTCAACTGGTCCAGGCTAATATTGATTTTCACTTACTGCTTGTCCTGTGCTGGATTTTAAAATGTGAAGTTTGCAGACTGCTAAACTAATCCCTAGGATATGTCCTATATTAGGCCCTTCTTTTTCACTTGGGTGCTGAATCTGATCACACAGATACATTTTGTGTTTGCTAATTATAATTGAATTAATACAATATGCATACAAAGAAAAGATAGGAAATGCAAATTTATCCTGATGCATAGTTGGGCAACTATGAAAGGAGATTTAATAATGGCAAATGCATGATACCACAGCAAAGGAAGAAATGATCAAATGTATATATATAGTTATATATAACTAGGCAGTAGTGCTGGCTTTCTAGATGCAAGAGCAATGGATCAACTGCATGTGCCAATACTGTGAAAAAAGTAGATTGAGAGAAACTCTTCTCTTTCTCCCTTCCCCTCTCTCTCTCCCTGTGTCGGAACATGGGGTCATCCAGTGAAATTTATTGGCAGACAATTCAGGATGGACAAAAGAAAGTACATCAGAACCAATTTATGGAGTTTGCTGCCATTGGCTGATGGAGTACTGGTTCTGATAGCTTTAAAGAAGAATTGAACAAATTCATGGAGGACAGGTCCATTAATGACCATTAGTCATGCTATGGAACTTCCAAGTTCAGACATACAATATACCACAATATCAGTTGCTGGGGTAGAGGGCAAAAGTAGGAGAGGTTTTCTGCCTTCATGCCCTGTAGATGGGTTTCTTGGAAGCATCTGGTTGGCATGCTGGAGTTCCATATCTGAGGCATTACCATTGGGAAGGCCCTGATAGTCCACCACCTCTCTTCAAAACACACGAGCACCAGAGTCTGGTCTCCAAAGATAGGCTGAACAACTAAGCAATTTCGTATGGGAGTCATATGGGTCCTTCTAGTACCCTCACTGTTGACCACTTAGGGCTTGTGTTGTGTTGGAAGGGATGTGGCCCATGGCAGCTCCACAGCTTTGTCAGCTCCAACAGAAGTAAACACAGTGGGACCAGAAATGGCTCTGTGCATGCTGGCGCAAACACCATCCTCACAGTTCCATTGCTTTCAAAAAGAGGACCAGGAGATTTAGGGGAAGAGGAAGTGGTTGGAATGGGGGAAAATTCCTTTCACAGAGAGGGGAGGCAGGTATGTGCTTCCTGGAAAAGAAGACCTGCGCCCTCAGCATCCTGGCCAGCAGAGTCAGAAGTGATTCCCCGATACCCCATGTGGGCAAAAGGAGCCATGTTTTGGATATCATTGCCATGGAATACCTGATTCCCTGGTGTAGCCAGTGAATAATTCTTAAAACCCCAGCAAGGGGCAAAACCAAAATACAATGGTCAGAGAAGAAGGTGGCAAAGAACCATACCTTAGAATTCCAACCTTCTCCTGAGGTCCTCATATTCCACAAAGAGTGTTTTTTATAGAGTCCAGAAACAAACTGGTAGCCAGTGGCTATATTTATGGACTGGCAAAATATTATCCATTCTAGATGTTCCTGTTAACAGCTTGCAGCTGTATTCTGAGACGTTCCAAACAGTTTTTAAGCGTAGCCCCCTTGTCAAGCCCATGACAATGATCTAATCTGGAAGTTTTCCAGAGCATGGATAACTGAGGCCAGATGTCGTTGAACACTCATGTACTGGAGTGTCTGGAGTGAGGTTCCTCCTCAGCACACATGCTTCTCACCATGTTTTGAACAGATCAGTAAAGGCTGTCTTCACGGATATACATCCTTTCCCTACACTGGGTCAGGCCCAGGCCCTCACTGTGCCCATCCCACCCCATATCAACTGGAGCTTCTGGCTTCTAAATTCTGGACCTAAACCAGTCTTAACCTTTTCAATGCGGCACAGTTTTAAGTTGCAGTGATTTCAAAGAAAGATATTCAAGGAAAGATCAACGGGCTAGAAAGTGCATCGCTTTGGTTGAACTGCACCCTAAAGAAGAAATGGTGGCACTTTTGCCTGCTCCTACATATCTAGCCAATACCTGTAGTGGTCATTTTGGAGTGGTGTAGTTGAAGTATTGTATCTCAGCCAGAGAAAGTAACTTGCTCTTCTCAACACTACTTAAACATGCTGTTGAGTAATGATTTTAGGGTTGGGCCTCATGCTTGGAAAATATGATGCAAAGTGGGATGAAAGATTAGAAAATGCAATAGAGATTATAAGGATTTTGAACATAAGTCCCTTGATAAATGACCTGTGATGAATGGACTGAGGACAAGATAACAAGCTTTCAAATGTGCAAACGCGGGCATAAATGTCAAGAGTTTCTTCTCGACTACCAATAGAAGATGGGAAAAATCTAATGGGTGTCGAGTTCAATCAGAAAGAGCTGAGTTGTTTATATGAAAGAATGTTTGCACCATAAGAATAAGCAGGCAAAGGGGCTGTTTGCAGAAGTGGTAGTGGTTACTTTTATAAAATAGCAGCTCAATCCTAGCTGCAGAACATGTATTCCGCCAGCAGATGCCCCAGGATCCAGGCAGAAGCCCCTGGATCTTGGCACACTTCACACATTGTTGCACAATGCCAGCAAGCACAACAAGGCCACCAATGCAGTCACTGGTGGCCATGCACACTCACCGGCAGCGAAGATAGCATCTGCCAACGCCAGGTATGTTGGCGGTGGGGCAAGCAGTGGGAAGAACTGAGGAGGGAGCAGGAAGAACAGGGGTATTCCTGGACAAGGAGGCAGGAGGAACCAGGGGCAGGAAGGAGGCGGGAGGGATGCATCTGGCTGCAGTGGTGCACAGTCCAATGATACACACTGCATCTTAGCCCCTCTTTGTAAAACTTCCCTCCCCCTTCTTTTGATATATGCCACCAAAATAAGTGGTGTATGTCCAAGGAGACCCACTGGCAATCAGGCAGCCTACCAGGAGGTAAATACAACATATTTTTATTTACTTACTGCAAGTTGTTTGATCACTGCCCCCTCCCACCATAGGATGCTGCATGGGCTTTTTGGCATGGCTGCATCAGCACTAGTGGTGGAGATAGGGTTAGGGGTAAGAAAACCTATTTCTATATTAATATTTCCCTCCCATTTGAATCTCCTTGCCTTTTTGACCTATTCCCAGCTTTGAATCAATTTCTAGCAATTGTGGGTAAGTTTGGGCACTTGTGAACAGGGCCTAGGAGAGGGGGGTAAAGGGGGTAATTTGTACCCGGGCTCAAGGTCAAAAGGGGGACCCAGGAACCAAAGGAGGGGGCCCAGAAATTTCCTGGGATCTGACATTTTCCTATCTGCTGAGGACTACCATGACTGGGGATGTTGGGGACACTACTGATGCCACATGGGTGGGTAGACCTGGGCTCCAAAGACTTTCCCAGCTGTCTCCACCCTCCTCTCCACCCTGTTGTGCCCCTCCTTGCCTGCATTCTACTCACCCATCATCACCCTCCCCTGCTCTGTTTCACCCCCCTCCCCCTTTGCAAAGGGGCCCAAAAGAAACTTTGTACCCCCTGATAAAATTCCTCTCATAAGCCCTGCTTGTGAATTGCGACTAAAATTCAGACTTTGTGATGACTCTGATAATATATCCCTGTGTTAGTTCATTGCATTGGCCATTGCTTTGTTTTCCCATCTAGAAAAGTGACTCTGTTCATGAACTCTGTTCATGGTATAATCTCCTATTCACTGTATGTACCTAATTTTAAATCTAAAAATTAACCTTTGGTTTAAATAAAGCAGCAATTCATAATCTAACTGGAGGGATAGGATTTATTTGGGGTCTTTGCCGCATGGAAGATGAATTCTAGTGCGTCTTGGCTGACAAACAGATCCCTGCAAAGGGGCTATAAACCAGTTGTTGACTTTGCTTCGAAAGTTGAGTCCTGCTCTTCCAGCAGGAAAGCGTTTATGTGGATTGAAAAGCTGTGCTGAAGGATCTGACAAGGTTAATTAGAGATAATTCAGTCTGATTGTACACAAAGTGTAATCCTGTGGCTGATGAACTGTCATAAGTGGCTTCTGTATGACCTTGCGCAAGTGTGCACTAGTAGCTGAAGTGGCAAGAATGCTTTGACTTTCATCCTCCCAGACTGGCTGTTTGTATAAGGAATGCCAAAGATTCAAGAGGTAAGAATAAAGCCGTTTTATCAAGGGCAGGATTGCTAGGCACATCGTGCTCTCCTTCACTCTGAACATGTGCAGCTCCAGAGTGACCACACACCACATTGGCTTGGTTGAACACCACAGTAAGCCTTCCTAAATGTGGCTTTACAGTGGTTCTGTACAGCCAGCTTCTGTGATCCGCAGTTGTGCAACAAATGATTGTCAGCACTGGGCTGTAAGAAGCTCAGCATACAAAGACAGTACCAGTCTTGCTGGGACTGAAGTCAGAATGGAGTGCTGAGGCAGGTCCCACCCAAAGGGTCAATGCCAGCTTTAGGATAAACATTCAGTCAGTTATCTTTATATGCAAATTCACTATCTGCTAATTCGCTTATCCGCATGGGACAGAATTGCTACCACCTCTAGGTATCTGCACCTCTATTCTTGTTATTCACTAATGAGATGCCATCTCGTTATCTGCTAACAAGATGGTTGTGGGTACATTGTGAAGGTCCCAGCAGCCTCTGTAAGGTTTCTGCAGCACTCAGAGATCTTTTGGCACTTCCTGCTGCTTTCTTTTGGCTTCTTGGGGTTTTCTGCTAGATTCTTCTGATGGCAGGTGAGGTATCTCTCCCACCCACCCCCGGGTTCCCCTTGCACGTAACCCTATTGATCCTATAGGATCAATGGTTTGTTATCTCTGAATTTGCTATCCATTAGGGTTTCCAGGAGCCTAGGGTTTCCTGGAACAAGAAATGACTCATAGCACAAGACTGCTGATCGAGAGATAAGGTCAACCTATTAGTTTCTGAGGAGCCTGCCCAAAGGAGGGTGTAATAGTGAAATCATGTAAAGGGCTGAAAAGATATACTACAAAGAAATTGGGAGAAAACCATGCACACACAGAGATCAGGCAGGCAGGCAGGACAACAAGCAAAGACAACTAAAGGAGGTTGAGAGTTCTTCTGCGCTGGCAGTGGTGCAGTGGCCCAGTAAATCCCTTACTGGGCTGTTAAGTCCCTTACGACAGGATTCCTGGTGCCCCCATAGATGAACTTTGGAGTTCTAGGTTTGGGAAGAAAGAACATGAAACTGTGTAACTGACACCATTCATCACCACTGACTTTGAACATGCTAAGGGTCTACTTGCACAAGACAGAAATAAAGATTTTAGGATATCCAAGAACTGCTTAGGGGAAAGAACTGCAACGGCACCATAAAATGGGGATTCAGAACTTGATGGATTACATTTCACCCAAAGAAATGTACAAAGCACCATACATAGATTTCTCACCAGCTCTGTCCCATTCCAGGTAGGGGGGAGGCTCTGAACTATTTAACCACATCTGGCATTTTCAGTTCATTCTCTTGAACCAGTCAAAGATAGAGATCTACTACCGTAAATTTCCGTCCAAAGCCATCTGTTTGCCTGGTTTTAGAAACAAGTAGATAATGAGATTAACATTGATACAGTAGATCTGCAATGACCTAAAAATGTTGCAGCAAATACCAGGAGGTACAGAAGCTGGTAGTGTTACCTCCAAGGTAAATAGAAATGGGGAGGCGGACAATTTGGGTTGGGACTCTGGCAGGTAGTGTCAAAGCCCCCCTCCTCCCTATGCCATGGGCCCCATTTGTAAAAAGTACATTTGTGTTGAGAACGTATTGAACATTACGTGTGCTTGACCTCAGTCCAGAAAAATGTATATATAAGTGCTACCTGAGAATTAATTAATGTATGCAAATAGCCAAAGCACCATGCAGCCTTTCGATCTTCATCCTACTAATCTTTTTTCCCAGCTCTTGCAGAAAGGTCTAAAAAAATCTTCAGGTGCAGCAACAGGGCAAGTGGTCAGGGTGTCACCAAAGAGCAATGGTCACATGTAGGGAAACCTGAATGCCCACACTGCCTTCCTCCTGCCCCCCAGTGATCGGTGCTATAAAGCCAACAAGCCATGCCATCTTTGGACTGGGATCACTCAGTTGAATTAACCAAATTCCATTTATTGATGTGTGTTCAGCACAGTGCTTAGTGATTACCTGTCCACTGGAAGGAGGTCTGAGGACTGAATTTTTAAAGATCCATTGCAAAAGGGTGAATACATCTTGGCAAGTATAAAACCGCCAGCCAAGATTCAGCAGCGGGAGTGCGAAGGAAATGGCAGCCTCTCTCATTTGAAAAAAAAACATGCTGACTCAGGCCATTATACTGGATAAAAAAGAGTGAGTGTGTTCCATTACTTCTTCCCTTTCCTGTAAGCTCTGCAGAGCTGTCCTAACCGATTGATGCAGAAATTTAGATCATCCTTTGTTGTGGGAAGTGGAGCCCGTGCCTTGGCAGCAGCTTTCCATCTCTCGGCTGCCAAGCCTCTTAGTCCTGATGACACTGTTAATTTGCTGCCATACTGAGGGGGGGGGGGGAATTTGTTGATTTCATTGGAAGAGGTGATAACTTGAAGTTCATGATAACATGGCTAGTTTTGCTTATTATGAGTTACATAACCGGATATACTCAGTTACTGACCTTACCAGTTCTTGGGCTGTGTCCATAACTATGTTAAGGGTACGTCCATGCCAGCAAAAATGCATGGGGTTGGTTTGCTTCAGCTCTGACATGGAGGATAGGATATAGTGGTGTAGGGCTCCACCAGTCCCACCTCCCTCCTGCCCTTGTTCCTCCCCCACCCCACCTTCCCCCAACCCAAAACCTCACAACGCCTTCCCCACTCCAAAAGTCCTTACCGTTGCCCAGATCTCTTCCCTTGCTCCAGGCGGCATCCATCCAGCGCTGGGCCGTTGCCAGCTCTCCCTCCTCTCTGGGTGTCACGGACATGCCTTAAGCCTCAGTGCCAGCACTAAAGTCCCATAGGGTTGGGCCTTTAGTCATCACTTCCAGGGCTTCCTGGTCTCACACCTATAATAGGAATAACGACTGAAAGTGAGAAACTTGGATCTGGATTCAAGTTTGCCTCTTCTGCAGACTCATTATGCAGCTTTGGGCGAGTCTCTCTGCCCCAGATTTTTCATTGTGATATAGTGAAACGTAAGTCCACATTACAGGGTTGTTGTGAGAAGCCATGGAAATTGTAGCCTACAGTTTGTAGAGCACTTTGGAAAATTACAATTAAATAAAGATTATAAAGTCCTTAGCACTCTAAAATGTAAAAAGGGGGGGGGATCTCTTATACTGTCCACCAAACCAATCATCTCAGAATCCTTTCCCCCTTTGCTGACAGTTCTCATTGTTTGATCCACACATCTTTCACATCTGTTCATTCATCCTTACAGTTCATGAATATTCCATAGCAAATAAATCGCTCAGCATGCCAAGCCCTGCCTTCCACTGCTAGATAAATTCCAGCTATGAAAGAAAAACCACTGTAGGGTAAAGGGTTAATAATGGTTGGCAACCTTCAGTCTCAAAAGACTATGGTATAAGCCTACAGCACCCAGTATTCCCAGATGGTCTCCCATCCAAGTCCTAACCAGGCCTGACCCTGCTTAGCTTCTGAGATCAGATGAGATCAGGCATGTGCAAGGTAACAGTTGCTGTAGGGTAAAGGGTTAACTATTAATTAACTCTGCCCAATTCACAATTCAACTGCTGCTCTTTCCTTTCCCCTTCACTGTAAAAGAGAGGCCATTAAGTGAGATTTCTGCCCAATAGCAAGCGTTCCTCTGCAGCCACATTTCTCAGGGGGTGGCAAGGCTCCACAGAGGTGTGAGCTGCTTGCTCTCAGGGACACATGTGCATACATATGCATGATGCTGACCAGTAGCGTAACCAGAGGGGAGGGCACAGTAAATACTGCAGGCACCACAGCATGCCATGTAAGCAGCCCTCCCACTCACCATTGGAGCCATTCTGGGCAGCAGTATCAATGCAGCAAGTACATGTGAATCATTGTCATTGCCTGGAATGGCTCCGTCAGTGAGTAGGAGGGGCCGCTTACACATTGTGTTGCGGTGCCTGCAGTACTTAACACCCCCCTTACCGCCCCCCCGGCTACACTATTGATGCTGCCTTCTCCAGAGTCAGCCCGTTGGTACATCTAACTTGGTGTCTTCTATACTGACTTGCAGCTACGCTCCAGGATTTCAAGCAGGCGTTGTCCTGTCCTACCAGGAGAGCTCCAATATAATGTCTACAGACATCTCCCGTATTCCAGCATGAGAACCAGATTTGATATTGAAGCATCTCAAGAAAAACAAACCATGGGAATTTTTTTAATATTTTGCTTTGTGGCTCTCACCAGCGTGCTGTCCCTATTTTCTAACACTATCACATCAGCCACTGTAATTCTCCTAGCGGCAAAAAATAATTATAACTTGTCGCTGAAGTGTGTGACAATGCTGTTTTCCTTCCATTTTTTACAAAGAGAAAATGCACAACTGACTCTGGTGATAATGTTAGTTATGATTCTTCCCCTCTGCACCACCCACTTCTATTTTTAAAAAAAAATCAATTATTTCCATGCATATTCAGGAAAGGAAGGCTTCTTCAGCTATCAGACTAATACAGGGGTGATCAAACCCCAGCCCTGGGGCCACTTGCGGGCCTTGAGGCCTCTCAATGCAGCCTTCAGGGAGCCTCCAGTCTCCAATGAGCCTCTGGAGCTTGTGAGGAGCTCCAGAAGGATCTCTCCAGACTGGCAGAATGGGCAGCAAAATGGCAGATGCGCCTCAATGTCAGTAAGTGTAAAGTCATGCACATTGGGGCAAAAAATCAAAACTTCAGATATAGGCTGATGGGTTCTGAGCTGTCTGTGACAGATCAGGAGAGAGATCTTGGGGTGGTGGTGGACAGGTCGATGAAAGTGTCGACCCAATGTGTGGCAGCAGTGAAGAAGGCCAATTCTATGCTTGGGATCATTAGGAAGGGTATTGAGAACAAAACGGCTACTATTATAATGCCGTTGTACAAATCTATGGTAAGGCCACACCTGGAGTATTGTGTCCAGTTCTGGTCGCCGCATCTCAAAAAAGACATAGTGGAAATGGAAAAGGTGCAAAAGAGAGCGACTAAGATGATTACGGGGCTGGGGCACCTTCCTTATGAGGAAAGGCTACGGCATTTGGGCCTCTTCAGCCTAAAAAAGAGACGCCTGAAGGGGGACATGATTGAGACATACAAAATTATGCAGGGGATGGACAGAGTGGATAGGGAGATACTCTTTACACTCTCACATAATACCAGAACCAGGGGACATCCACTGAAGTTGAGTGTTGGGCGGGTTAGGACAGACAAAAGAAAATATTTCTTTACTCAGCGTGTGGTCGGTCTGTGGAACTCCTTGCCACAGGATGTGGTGCTGGTGTCTAGCCTAGACGCCTTTAAAAGGGGATTGGACAAGTTTCTGGAGGAAAAATCCATTATGGGGTACAAGCCATGATGTGTATGCGCAACCTCCTGATTTTAGAAATGGGTTATGTCAGAATGCCAGATGCAAGGGAGGGCACCAGGATGAGGTCTCTTGTTATCTGGTGTGCTCCCTGGGGCATTTGGTGGGCCGCTGTGAGATACAGGAAGCTGGACTAGATGGGCCTATGGCCCGATCCAGTGGGGCTGTTCTTATGTTCTTATGGAGCCCATGCTGACCCAATGCAACTGCTCTCAGAGTGAGGGTGACTGTTTGACATCTTGCATGACCTTCATTCATTCATATAAGTTCATCTTTAATATATTCATTTATGTAAACTTATGTAAATTTATTCAAATTTTAAATGTAAATTAATTCTTTTTTCCCCCTGCCCCCAACACAATGTCAGAGAGACTATGTTGCCCTCCTGCCAAAAACTTTGGACATCCCTGGACTAAATTTCACCCTAATTATATTAAACTGATTTCATGCTAACTCAGTGCACTGCTGATTGAAATAAGCCACTCCAAACACCACCAAACATCGTAATTTTTTCTTCAGGTGTTTAGACAGGGAGCAAAAAGAAACCACCTTGGGTGAGCTTCAGCCTTCAGCAAACAGCTGGGTCTAGCAAGCCTTTATAAGTGTCATCTTTTGGTGTTAAGATGATAAAAGCACCTTGACGAGAATGGTTTTCACAAATGCTGGATGGTGCATGGCCTTAAATCGTTTGCTATTTTTCCTCCGAGGAGTAGATCTCAGACATTAGGTCAGTGAAAGTATCTTAGACAGAGCTAAGCCCAAACACACTACTTCAGTATCATTTTTGCTTGTGTTGTTGCCAGACAGTACCTTCATTCTTTGCTTGTGAACTGTCGCCTCAAAATCCAACTTATTTTTTTGAATCAGTTCTGGACATAAGAAGAAAATGACTTTTAAGACTTCACGACCTGCAAAAGGGCAACGCTAGGGGTTGCGGGCTGCATCAGGTGACACACACAAGGGGGGGCTGACACTACTACTGGCCAAAAAAAATTTAAATCTTGATATTTTCAAATAGTACTATCTGGTTTCTGTTGTGGGATTGCGTTTCTGATTTAGCATGACTTAAAAAAATTGTGCATCCTTTGTGACTGGCATTAATAGGTCGCAAGTTTTGCAGGGAGCCTCACCTTCAAGTGGCCCCTCCTTCTCCCATTTGGAACCATTCAGGGCATTCCGTTTTGTTCCTCCCATCTGGAATAGCTCCAAAGGGGAGGGGCTGCCTGCATGCTGCGGTGAAGCTCCCTGCAAATCTTAGTGCTTTGCACCCCCTTTAGCTATGCCACTCTGTGGAAGACAAAACTGACCGAGATCTTACAATAAGATAGGCTGCAATCCACATACACCAGCTGCAACATAGATTTTAAGTTCCAATAAATCATGGATACCTAGATGCTCTGATCCAATGTACTTGCAGGATTTTTACCACTGCCATTATGTTTTTTTTTCCCCCTGTGAGCTTTTAGTGATTGTTTTGATATTGGTATAGATGTCTTTTTTAATGACATTTTGTAAGCCACTTGGGCATCAAATGATGAAAAGGTGTGGAATATGTAAAATATCTTAGAATATCCCCATCCTTTGGGCAATTAGTAGCCTTAGCTTTGAAGAATGACTTTGAGTGCCTGATTGTCTTTAAGGTACTTAGCACTAATAAATGACTAGGAGCCACAGAAATTCAATCAGGGATTTCTTCGCCTGTATCATTCGGAACACTTTCAATGTGGGGAAAGCTCTCCTGGAAGCCGTTGTCTCTTCGTTCCTGGAACTCTGCCTGTGTCTATGGAGGTTTTCATTCCAAGACAGCAATATCATTAAGGGCAATACCTGTTGGCAGCCACCCAGGGAAATATCCAATTTTGAACTAGAAAATCTGTTCTGCATTTGTGTGAGTGAATCATAACAGTCTTCAGTCAATCAAAAGCATAATGCGAGAGACTCACACTCCCTGAGCACTGCATCACACACCTAACGAAACCAACACAAACACATGCACATGGCAAACCCTGTGCTAGCACTGCTGGATCAGTATGGCAAGCAGAGAGGGGTGACAGGGTGGAAAAAGCTTCTCTCTGCAAGTGTGTCACTGAAAACCAATTGCTGAGGGGGGGGACAACAGTGGAAGAAAGGCTATTGATTATGAACTTCCTGAAGGCATCTGGTTGGCTGGACTTGATGAGCCTTTGGTCTGATCTGGCATTCTGTCTATTTCATGTTCTTAATCTGTTCTTTTGGATTCACAGATCTTGGTGTGCATAGTGTTTTATGTGCTCAGCAATTCTACATAAGCCCAGAAGAATAAAGTGGTGTTATTGGGTATACAGTTTGGCTCTCTGCCTTCATATGCAGAAAAAGAGCCACTCTCTATTTACGATTTGGTTAGCTTGAAAGTATGTGATAATATATTATGCAATCTCCACAGGAGGTACTGGATAAGATTTCCAATCATCTAAAGGTGGAATTTTAGGTCCTGACTAGCTCTTTGGGCCTCTCCGTGATTAGCAGACGAAATTGTGTAAATAATAAAGATGGAGAATGTTTATAAGATGCAGATTTCAATTTTTCTTCATATTAAATTATTTTAAAAACACAGACATATAATACACACATTCCTAAGTATCCATCACTAGGGCCAGGGTGCAAAATATTGGAAAACCATGGTTTGTTTAGCCACACCATTATTTCATCTATTGTCAGAACCCAAGCCTGCTCACAAACTGTGCTTTGTTTGGGGCTGACAGACCAGGGTTTGGAACCACAGTTTGAAGCTGGTTTGCAAGCCCAATTTCTGCTAACTGTGGTTTTGCATTATGCCTGTATCTAGAGACAGCCATTGTCTTTAAAGGCAAATGTTCAGATCTTTTTATATCTGCACAAGCAAACCAACATTTCAGGATATTGAATTTTCGTACTCACATGTGATGTGAATTCTTAACAAGTTTAACATTTTTAGTACCTTGATCCACAAGTAGATGCAGCAGCGGATTGGAAATGGCTGTTTCTATAGTAAGACCAAGGGCTCCATTTCAGTATGTTCCATTTTGATTCTTGTCCAAGCAGGCAGATGTGCTCAGAGACTGATGCATCTTGACCACTGTAGTATTTCCAGTGCTTTCAGTAGGAAAAATGATAAACATTCAAAAATAAACTCCTATGGCCTGCAGTTTGTAAGAAAAACCCCACTTGATCAGATCCATGAAGTGGATTGGAAAGGGGGACTGTACAGGAGTGGCATCAGAGGTTGTCTAGATTGGGCACTGGCTGAGGACACAAGTCCATCAGAGGGCCCACATGGGCTGGCCATCACTTGAACCTTTAGTACCAATGGCAGTTGTAGTTACCAGTGCACCCCCAAGATCCCATGGAGGCCCCAGAGCAGGACCTTTTTAAACATGTTTGTTGTCATTTACTAGTGGAAGTGAGGTCAAAGTGTAAAAGAAAATTTAGCTAGATCTTAGTGTTGCTACAAATACCATTTTTTTCAGGAACATTAACCATTTACTTTTTCTTTTGCAGATTTTGGCAATTATTTCCATCATGTTCATTGTCCTCTCTACAATTGCCTTGTCACTCAACACTCTTCCTGAGCTCCAAGGCACAGATGAATATAACAACCCCACAGATAATCCTCAGCTTGCCCATGTTGAAGCAGTGTGCATTGCGTGGTTTACAATGGAATACCTCTTACGATTCCTATCCTCACCTAAGAAATGGAAGTTTTTCAAAGGTCCACTGAATGCTATTGACTTGCTAGCCATCCTGCCCTACTATGTCACTATCTTCCTTACAGAATCAAACAAAAGTGTACTTCAGTTCCAGAATGTGCGCAGGGTGGTTCAGATATTTCGTATCATGAGGATTCTCCGAATTCTAAAGCTAGCTAGGCACTCCACAGGTTTGCAATCCCTGGGATTTACACTGAGAAGAAGTTACAATGAACTGGGATTGCTCATCTTATTTTTGGCCATGGGCATTATGATCTTTTCCAGCTTAGTATTCTTCGCAGAAAAAGATGAGGAAGATACAAAATTCAAGAGCATCCCAGCATCCTTCTGGTGGGCAACTATAACCATGACAACAGTTGGCTATGGAGATATCTACCCTAAAACACTACTAGGTAAAATCGTTGGTGGATTGTGCTGCATTGCTGGTGTCTTAGTGATTGCCCTTCCTATTCCAATAATTGTGAATAACTTTTCGGAGTTCTACAAAGAACAGAAGAGACAGGAAAAAGCCATCAAGCGCAGAGAAGCACTGGAAAGAGCAAAACGAAATGGCAGCATTGTGTCGATGAACATGAAAGATGCTTTTACCCGTAGCATAGAACTGATGGACATTGTCGTTGAAAAGAAGGGAGAAAATGCGGACAAAAAAGATAAAGTTCAGGACAATCATTTATCCCCAAGCAAATGGAAATGGGCCAAGAGATCACTCTCTGAAACTAGCTCTAACAAATCTCTAGAGACAAAGGAACAAGCATCACCAGAAAAAGCTCGATCTTCTTCCAGTCCTCAGCATCTGAACATCCAACAGCTGGAAGACATGTACAACAAAATGGCAAAAGCTCAGTCTCAGCCAAACCTCAACACTAAGGAGTCAAGTCAACCCAACAAGCAAAAAGAAGAGCTAGAAATGGAGGCCATACCTGGCCCAATGGTCCCTTTGCTGACCACTCGTGCAGATGGAATAATTGACATGAGGAGCATGTCAAGCATTGACAGTTATATAAGCTGTGCTACGGAATTTCCAGACTTGGGAAGGTATTCCCATAGCCCACTCACTACCCTGCCTAGCAAATGTGGAATAAATCCACTTCAGGATCCCTGTAGGCAAGAGGGAAGTGCGGCCAAATTCATGGAAATAAAACCAAATCTAGAAGGTAGCCATTGTTCTACCTTTTTCATAGACAGCCCCAAACGTTCTATTAAAGTCACTAATCCTCTAAAATTAAGATCTCTGAAGGTTAACTTTATGGAAGAGGATGCCAGTTCAATAGGATCGGCAGCATCAAATGTCTTGAGAATATATCCAGATCCTTTCAAGAACAGGGGAGCCACAGGTGCAGCTACAGATAGTTCTGGACAATCCGATAGATCTTTAATGAGTCCAGAAAGCTCTATTTACACTACTGCAAGTACTAGAACACCCACAAAGTCACCCGAGAAGCAGACAGCAATAGTTTTCAACTTCCATGATGCCGGAATACATAAATATATTGATGCTGACACAGATGATGAGGGTCAGTTGCTGTATGACTCTAGCCCTCCGAAAGCTCCACCAGGAAACGTAAGTCCAAAATACAGTATTTCGCACAGTGGCTATTTAAGACAAAGGGATCGTGTTTACAGAACAGACAAGAACCACTTAGAGACTGCTGCTTTACCCTCCACACCCAAGCTTATAGGGCAAAATTGCCTTTATTCCATGGAAAGTATCACTGGAAGAACCCATGGTAACCAAGAAACTATCAAATTAGAGAATCACATTTCACCTGAGGTTCACATATTACCAGGTGGAGGAGGACATAGTAACACACACAATCAAAATATCTGATGTGCACTCGGGAACTTTTCTTGAAAGCTAAAAAGGGATGCCTTGACATTCAACACACAAAGAAGAGCTTCTGCATGGCATGAACTTTGGACTGAAACAAGCCACCTGTTTTGCAAAAGCCAAGAGGAGGCCCTCAAAAAGTGGGGTTCAGGATAAGACCTCTTCTGGTGTCACTGCAAAGTGGTTGCCCTGATCTAGCTACAATCATCAATCCAATGAAGATCGCACATCCAGATCATACTCGGATCGTCTTTCCGCTTCCTTCGTTGAAGTCAGCGTGACCAGATATCCCATCCACTCCCCATTTTTGATGGACCTCTTTTATGGCAATGCCAGTATCTGATTTGCATTCCCCTTAAAGGAGGCAGCCAGAGAGTCAAATACTGGAACCAATAGGTAGATGGGATATTATTATCAGAAATGCAACCATTTTTGCTTAGGGGCAACGTTTCCAAACATCCCCCATCTATGCCTTTTTATCTGATGGATACAAAGTCTAAAGGTAACAGGTGGGCTTGGGTAGGTTTGTGGTGAATCTGCAAGTTCAGTGAATTGAGAAATAAACTGTTTAAATTCTCTTTGTGTGCTTAATACTTCAAGTTGCATTGAGACCTGAAGTTTTATTGTTAAAAATATCAGCAGGGTGAGTTGCACCACTTGTACCTAAAACTAAAACACCCCAACTCTTCAAAATTACTTAAATCTTGCCATTACTGCTGCTAAACGTAATGACAAATCAGAGATTGAGAAAGCGATTTTTTTAAACTGGGGTTGGAAAGGAGTTTTCAAACATAAAGGCAATGGAGTATGTGAAGGAGCTTTCCAAAAATAGGAAGCTCCTGAAGGCATTTTTGCATTCTAATGAGTGAGACAGAGATCTGTCTGCATTTTTGGAAGTGAAGAAGGAAGCTGGATCTCACTCTTTTGTGCATACATGGTAGCGATGGTGGTAGGGTATCCTGAGTACAGTATTACCCAAACCAACAGTTGTGTGAACTAAAGGAAAGCGCAGCCATTGGCGATTCTGGCAAAATAAACAACAGCATTAAGCCAGGAGCCCATTCTGATTTTGTCCGTGGCATAAAGGAGGCTGAAATTATTAGCATGAAGTGGCATTTGATAACCACTCCTTGAATTACTGCACCCAACTGAATTACACCAATCTGTTCACCAGGCTAGAAGAATCCTTCTACAACATTTTGCGCTTTAATAGTGTAGAATGAAAAGATATGCAAGTTTGAAATAAATAAATAAATATGCAAATGTAAGAGTTGTTCCTAAGCTTAAGTCTGGTCCTCATCTCATTTGGAATGGTGTAAATCAGGATTGGCTCAACTGGCATTTCACATAAGAGTGAAGCCAGCCCAAATGGGATGAGGATCAAGACCAAGAGCTTAGTAAGTTGAAATCTATTATTTTTAACTGACCAAACAAAACCATAAACAGCAGCACCAGCTTGGATGTATAAGTTATACTGTTATATCAAGTCTAGTATCATTTAATTTTGTTGGTATTAAAAGCACTTTATGTTGATTTTATGATTGCTTTCAGAAAAGGGAGGAACAGAGAAGCAGTGAGAATGTATTTTTAAAAAACTCAGCACTTTAAACAAGCACTATCTTGATTTGTGCCTCGTCACATATTTGTTGCCCATTTGGTGACGAACTGCGATAACTGTGATAACACTTCATGTCGTGTCCATTGTTGCTGTAATATATACATTCAATGTCATTAAAACTGACTTCTTCAGACTTCTGAAGGAGCATTGGCACGTCTCGTGTACAGATACATTGGCGTGGAATCACTGCCCAGCATATGAAGTAGACAGTATAAGCAGAAGCTTAGGTCATTGCATCCAAAAATGCATCCAAAAATAAACATTAGGAAACATTAGGAAACACATTTGAAAAAGATTTAGATTTAGATTTGATCTATATTCTAAATGCACATGATCTAAAGCACATAGCACTCTGGATAAAAAGAGTATAGAAATATTTTGTAATCTTTTCCCTGCTTTGCCTAATAGGGGTTCATTCATTCTGTCCGCCTAGGAGGAGATTCAGGGTACAATCCTATGCACACTGACCTCAGAGTATACCCCATTACATTGGAACCTAATTCTGGGTAATGCTGTGCCATTTCAAAAGTCCTTTCAAAGTGGTTATCTATTTGAGGAGCTAGTCAAGCACCTGATAAAACTGGATTGTGTACAAGAATTTCATTAAAGGCTCAGAAATTAAAGAATTGGGAACAGTGAGGTTGTGCTTTCTGACAGATTCACCCTTTTTATCATGGACATTATAAATGGAGTATGTTGCACCTACTGTGTTGTGTACTACTTGCATGCAACAGGCACTTGGTTCATAATTCTGAAATGAAACTATAAGAAATGCATTGCAACTCTGAAAAAGGCTACCCATCACCTGAATCTAATGCATTTTGTAAAATAGCTGGCTTTCTGGTGTCAAATAGCTGTTGGTTGGTCTTGAATGTAATTATTGTCCGTCCAAGCTGTATTGTACTTCTGTCTCTTAATGCATGCAGCATGCACGGACAAAAGCAATAAGCACATGTACATCTTAGAAATTGTTATGGGTTCCTTTGTCAGTCCTTTGCACAAGAAAAAAGAATATTTTGCACATTGGTTTAATGATCCAGGAATTACCCTGATACCGTCTCTTCTCTTGGGCTATTTCCTGAGAAGCCTCTACTTCATGATCATGCCCACTCATGTCATAGAATTTGAGGCTCCCACATCAGGATGAATGTCACAACTTTGCATTAAAGGAGATTTAGGTGGTTCAGTCTTGTTCCATGCAAGAAGTCACACACCCCAAAACTTCCTCTGTGTGCAAAAGTATCACCAGAAGAGTATATTTATAGAGGACAAGGCCCTGAAAATTATTGATCAGTCTTTGTTCAAAAAGCCTATATAAGAGAAGTCCCATGGTAATTAACATTTATACTTAGGAGAACTGGGTTATTTGTACCAATTAAGTAATAATCAGGATTATACAACAAAGGAGCTCTAAACAAATCATTTTAAATTATTTTATCTCAGTCTTAAGAACACTTACTATGAAATGTATCTCACTGACACACTCAGAGGGGCATGCCTGTTAAGTAAACATGCTTAGGACTGGGCTGTAAGAATGATTATTTTGGCAGTAAAAACTAACTGAACTGGCAAAACTCTCACAACTCGAAAGGGATGCAAATTGTCTCAACATATGTCTTAGCAAGGCACCAAGTGCTGTGGCCTAATCCAACAAAATACCGCATGTACACTTCAGTGCAATATTGAAGCAAGGACAAGTATTTTCTGCAGCTCAAACCGCTAAATTGTTTGTGTTACAAAATCCATCATGTTTATCATCAGCACAAATGTTTAAAAGAAAAATAAAAAATGATGAATTCAGGGAGAAAATGGCTTTTTGATAAATAAAAAAGTGAATAATAGCGATTTCCACATTGCATATTTTAAAGCCGAGTCTTTCATGTAAAAAGGTTTCCAAGGAATTGTATTTTTCATATCAGAAAAGCAAATGCATTTAAATATAGCCATATGGAGAAGTTACTTAGCACATCTCTGCTCAAAGTGATAATTTGGTTCATAGCTGACACTCACGTGAATTAGATCTTTTGAAAACAAATCTGGAATATCAACTGGTGCAACTCTCCTTGCAACCAAAGGCTGTAGTTTTGCCTTGTGCAGTCAGATGTGACAATAAGCTCTCATACATCTAGTTGAAACCTTTCAAGTAGCACTGGGGGGGCACTTTTGAGAGCTCTGTTCAAAAGTATCATAAAATATCAGCCTTTTGAGTGTAAATAACCAGAGTTATGTGCATTTCTTATAGACAGTGGTGGGTGAAAACGGTGTTGGTTTTTTTTGTGGATTTCAATGTTTTCCAAAGGTAGAGAGGCAGAAAGTGGTGTCACTTTTATTCAAAATTTAAATTATAATTCTTTTAAAAGTGTACTAGGTAGATGATATATGTGGTATAGTGTCAGCAGATGCAACCACCCCCCTTTAAATAATAAAAACCAAATAAAACGGTTTTAGTTTTTCCACAGATTTCAGGGTTGTTTTTTTTCAAAAATGAGAAGTGCAGAAAGTGGTGTTATGTGTTTTTATTTCGTTATCACCGTTTTCACCCACCTCTACTTAAAGAAAGAGAAAAATTAAAGCTAGGCATAAAATATGCTTAAAACAGCAGCATAGCTAGAGGGGTTGCAAATCAATAAGTTTTGCAGGCGCCTGAGCACTGGGCAAGCAACCTTTCCCCTTTGGAGACATTCCAGGCGGTGGGAGCAAAATGGAGGCATACACCTCCATTTTGCTCCCACCGCCCAGAATGGCCCTTAAGTTAAGTAGCGGGGGAGGGGCTGCTTTCACAGCACATTCAGAAGTTTGCAAAACTTAGTGCTTTGCACACACTCTATTTACGCCACTGGCTTAAAAAGCATTCTTCTGTTCATGAAAGTGTCATTCTAGGCCACATTTTATGCCCAACTAAAAAGAAAGTTTGGGCCCTCGGGCAAGTCCCATTGAAATGAATGAAAAATACATAAAAGTGTAATACAGCTTGTTCAGGTCCCATTCATTTCACTGCTCGCACCAGAGAACGTCCCCATGGAGTGCATGAATTAATTTTAATTCAGTAATGCCTGATAATTAAATTGTGTGTACAAAATAAGTGTAGATATATGAGCACTGGGAAATCTACTCTGAACTGAGATGCATTTGAAAAGGAAATGGCCATACAAAGGATAATGAAGGGGTCTGTACTCATCACAAAAAATAGTGCTTTGAAAAAAAATGCAACACCAAAATCCATAGGTATTTAAATGATATTTCTCTGTAGTTTGCTTGTTTGATACATGCATGGTCAATTTTACCACTAGGAACCCCTTAGGGCCAGTATTTTCCTGGAGGAAGTGAACTGAAGGAGGATGACCAAGCACTCATTTTGGGAAAGCTGTAACCAAGAATCAACTACACGATGCATCTCTTGAGGGGCTCTACCATTTCACCTATAGGTGAAGAGTGGAATGTTTGAATGTTCTGTGATAACAAATCAAAAGCACCCTATAAAACTGTTGCAGAGAAGGCTCCAGTCCTGACCTGTCTGGTCTGAATGTGTAAGTAGAAAATTTTACACTGAAAAGCATTCACACATTCTAGTCCCTACCTGTTCTCTGAAATGGCAGAGCCTAGGGAGATCGTATGGTTCAACTTTTCATCAGTTTTAAAAGTTTTACTTTTACCGCTTATTGAAAAGTGCATGGGAGAAGGAAGAGAGTCCAATGAGCAGTACAGGGTACTGAGTGAATGGGAAGTGAAAGAATCCCACTTTGAGATGGACCATCACCACCCCCACACCCCAAGCACATGGCATAGAACATTTTAATATTTCACTAAAGGTGGCAGAAATGCCTAGAGCTGGATCTAGTTATCTATTTTCCTAGGCCATTTAAACTTTAATGGCAGGGAGAAGTGAGTATCAAGCAATCCCTTGCCATTTGACCATCAATACTTTTCTAGTTGATCTTTGGTTAGGCACCATGCATCAAGCAAGCCAGCAAGCAGACCGCAATTTCTGCAGACATGTCTCCTTGTCTGTTTAGGTCATTGCTTGCCTTTTACACCAATCTACATCACCATGTTCACAAACAGACCAGAGAAAATTAGTACAGACGCTGCATTTAACTGGAAGGGAAAGATGCTCTTAGCTCCCAGACTTTTTTGGACAAGGAAAAGCAACCATGTTTGTAACTGTGGTAGACTTCTCAGTGCCTTTTCTTAAGAAATGTCTCACCTAAGCACACTTCAAAGAAAACAAAGAGCATGCCCTGCAAATCCCAGATTTTATGAAAGGTTCAAGAATCAATAATAGCAAAAGACGAAAAAGAAGACCCACAGAATACAGATTTCCTTTCTGAACAGACTGTGTGGCAAAAGGCCCGAGGAATTTTTTTTCCAGTGCACATCACATTGCAACAAATCCAGTACAATGTGTTTCCTTAGCAACTATGGCTGTCAGAAACGGCAGCCTTTTCTTCCCTTTGCAGCTAATAAGGTACAATATTTCTACGCAAAACAGTATTCTCCTCTGTACAAAGAAATTGTAATTTATTGATAATAATTGTACCTATTGTATATTTATGTCTTGACAGAATGATGACTGGTACTCCCTTCTGATTAATATAACAGGGGTGTTTCAGGTTCAAGTGGAAGTCCGTAAAGCCACATTCTCTCCATTGAGGCATTCCACACAACATTTGGTACATTCATACTATCTACCAGAACACCCACATCATGCCATTAATAGAAGCACTGAGTAAAACAGCATAAACTGGGGAGGGCAGTATTCTGTGACATGATTACTACAGTATATTATATATGGCTGGCAATGGATTCACACATCCTGATCACATTATGGGATCCTTACACACCAGCTTTCCTCCATGGGTAGACATACTGGTTCAATTGGGACACTGCATTCACGTCTGTAACTGCTGACATTCAGCAATGTTCTTCCTGCAGCCAAACAGGAAAGTGGGTGGGTGAAATCGAGCCATCTGCATCTAACAGGGGCCATTTTCCCCAATGTGGAGATGTAATGATAGGGGAAGTTTAATGTGTGGCAGTCTTCCCCTATTTCACAACTGAACAACCTAGAATCCTCTGCCAGGTGATGAATGGTGCACCCTATTTATCTCCTCAAGTGCCATTCAGGAAGGAGGTTGTCACTCAAATCTCGTATGTACTAGGGCTGCACTGGATTAAACAAATCTCAGTTGATTGATTTAATAAGTCAATTACATTTGCATAAATTTGCCTCTGGATACAAACAGTCATTCTGAGCAAGAAGCATACTTGAGGGGTTTTGTTTTTTTTAATGTAGCAACATGTTGGATGAGACATTCCCAGCAGTGTGAGTAAAGGGGGAATGTCTCTTAAGATGATGCTTGTCATATAAGTACTTGTATTAAAGTTCTTATATTAAAAACAATTATAATTTTAAAAACCTGCTACCAGTTAATAGGTGGGGGGAATTTTCTTTGCCAACTGAAAAAGTCAATTACTTACTTCAGCACTGCAGCCTTAATGCATGCATGACAAAATTGTGCTGAATGATCCACCACATGACAAGGAACTTATGCCATGTGTTCTGCTTGGACCCAATTTAAAAAAAAAAAAAAAAAAAAGCTCAATGACACATCTGAGATGCATATTTCCAGTGAAGTAAGGGTGCAATCCTAACCCCTTATGTCAGTACTTTCCAGCACTGGCATAGCGGTGCCAATGGGACATGTGCTGCATCCTGCAGTTGGGTGTCACTCACGGAGGCCTCCTCAAAGTAAGGGAATGTTTGTTCCCTTACCTCAGAGCTGCATTGCCCTTATGTCAGTACTGGAAAGTACTGACATAAGGGGTTAGGATTACACCCTAAATCTCGTAGGTGGTAGTTGCAAGCATCCCTTGAACAACACACGGTTGTGGGAATCTACTCTCAATGAGAGGACAGAGGTTTCTGCGTCACTCCTTTTCTTTAGTAAAATATTTCTGAATTATCATTCCTTCTCCATATAGATGGTAACCAAAACAAGCAATGAAGTCACAAAGGTTGCTTTATAAACAATCTGTCTGGGAGAATATGGCTTTAATACATTTCTGGTTGAAAGTGCAGATGTTCTCTGTACCCTGGTTTGCCATTGTGTTGGTTCTGTATGTACCTGATATAGGGGAAAGTCATGTGACTTTCATGCATTCCAGAGTAGTCTATTTTTCTGTTACAATAAAGGGAAAAAAGTTATATATCTATAGCTGTATTTTTAGCAAATTTCTAATAGGGCAATCAAGTCAAAAATCCTTCTTTTGTATTACAGAATAATATATTAGAAGACTTGCTGTCAACTATTTACATAGCAGAACTTTTGACTCCAATTTCTTTTTCTTTCTTTTCTTTTTTGGGGGGCTGTTGTGTCTGTTCAAAAGAAACATTGCAATATCACTCATTGAACTGTGTCTGTAAAAAGTTACTGAGTCTGGAGTTATGTTTTTGTATTTCCCTTGTCTGCCTTGTTTTAAACTTGCCAGTGGAAACTAATATAGGGCTTTCCTCCTCCAGGAAATTTGGAAATCCAGGAGACGCTGGTCTCAGTGGAACGCAGACTTCTAATCCCTTAATTTCAGTCTTTGACCTCTGTGGGGTTCTTCCAGATGTAAATCAGCCGTAATAAGTGCATAGATAACACAAAGGGCTCCATCTTTGGGGTAGGACAAAAAAACCTGTTGAGGAAAAGTCATCCACCCAATGTGTAATTGCAGGCAAAAAGAGAGGTGCTAAGGATCCAGACAGCCTAGAAGCCATGGGGCTAAGAGACTGGATCAGGTGCAACAGTGGCTATGAAAAAGCACTCTTCACATTCTCAGAAGTACTGCACTCACCAGGCAGCCCGATAGTGTAATTAAAATAAAAACACAGTTCCGGTAAATACAAGTTACATGAGGTGCTGAAAGACCTTCATCTCAGCCAGGTACTACACACTTGCCAAGTTCACAACACCACACTTTTTTCCATAAAGGACAATGTGCCTGCAAATCTCCAGATATCTGCCTCCTGCAGAGACGACTGGGAAATAATATCATCAACACCTTTTTTTTGGTGGTGCCCTCATGCCTGACAGCTTGACTGTCACATGGAAATTTAGCAGGTGAAGCATTCCCAATCATTTCATCTCCAAGCCAACAAAAACTTAACTTGCAAAATTATAGCCATTGTTAAAAGCCCAGGATCCATGCCAGAAAAAGACAAACAGGTTCCACTCAGTACAAAACATGTCTAGCAAGCATGTGTGCAGAAATTCGGCTGTGGGCGAAGGCTGCAGAGAGAAAATGTGGAGGGTTTGAAGAACCCTGTTTTCCTGTTGCTGTGTAGATTTTCCTATGCATCAAGTACAATCTTGCACCAAACAAAATATAAGAAAATCTATCCTAGTTAATGAGACCGAGCTGTTCTTGAATCCGATATCTTCATTCCTTGCTTATAGTAACACTGACGTCACTACAGGGATGAATGTAAGTATAAACTGAGCAAAAGACTCATCATTTGTCCCAAACAGTACTTACCCTTGTTCAGATGAATTGGAATTTGTAATTAAGCAGTTACTACCAGCAGATTGCCACTGTTTTTGCTGGTCCTTTGTAGTAGAGAGCTGGTTCCATGATTCTACCTCTGTATTAACGAAATAAACTATGGTGTTAAATGTTCCTGTAAAGCCCGCTCCATCTCTTTTCCTCTGATTATCCATCTACATTGTCCATGATGGATTGTACATCAAATATTTGCAAATTAGAAATAAGGAAGAAATGCCTTCATTAAGATGGATAAGAAAAGGCCTGTATCTTTCTTTACGAACCGAGACATATTGCACCATCCACAGGCTTCCTGGCTGATGGAGATGAAGCCAGCCATTGTCAGAGATGGTGATTAGGTTTTGTGCTATTTTTTCCCTATTGAAATCGGTGACAGCCATTTAATTACATGGGAAAAAGTAAAGAGGTACACATAGGGACAACACTGCAATAGGAGCTAAATCTGCAACCTGTCCATCAGCTAGTGAACAGAGACCAAGGAGAAAAAAGAGAGGGTACAAATTTAGTCAGTCATCATTATCTTGTGCCATACATAGTATGCCAACATTTTCAGAAGTCCTCTTTTGGGTCACATATGATATTTAAAAGAAATTTATTCTAATGTAGTGCATGACAGTAGCAAATATCAGTCACCTATTCTGTCTTTCTCAGCTGCATTAATTCATTTTAAAAATCTGAATGAATTGTATCCTGACCATCTCTTCCACAAATAGATGGAATTTCTGTTTGCATAAGAAGGGGGAAGCAATCATCGCTGATCTCCCCATAACCCTGGGATTCACTATGCTGCACAGAATTCCACACTGGAGGTTCCCCTGACCCTTCAGACCAGTTTAGAGGGGGTAGTGCAAAGGGCTATCTGGCCAAGGAGGGAATGGGGAAGTTCACTTCCATGCATGCCCTTCTGCTTGCATCCTTTAGCATACAACTCAATGTCAGAAACACCACCAAAGAGGAATTCTTTGTCTTTAGAACAGGACCAGATTGTATGTACAGTTCAAGCCTACAAGCACATCATAACTTTGTTGCTGGCACACCACCTAAAAGTGTCCTTCAACTACAAATGTATGATGGTGTTGTCCTTTTTTAAAAGAAAGGTTTCTGACATTATCACACAACAGACCACATTGGATGCTGAAAAGAGAATGACTTGTACTGTCCTTCTATTATTCCTAGCAGGTGCGGGAGCCTCAGTATGAATACCCAACTCCCCCACCCACAAGAACTTCCCCATTCATTTCTGCAAAGGAAAAACAAGCTGAGGATTGGTTGACCAGCACTCTTCTAAAGTAAATAATACTGAAGATGTTGTGCTAGATAGAAATTTGTATTGGCCTTCAGATGCTGCCCAATCTTAAAAAACTGGCTGCTGGCAGAGAAGCAGAAGTAAATTTTTAGAGGATGACATATAATTTGAACCATTAACATTGTTACATGTTCCTTAAAGCATTGTACTTAATTCCACAGCACAGCTTATAAAATATACTGCACATAACCTATAACAATGGCCCTCCTGAATCTCACAAAGAAGTTGGTTCTCCATAGTAACCCACAGGGCTAGTGGGATAATCAAACATACACTGCCCTAAACTCTTTTGATGAGAGGATTGAAAAGTAATCAATAAACTAATAATACTTCCACTTCCTCAGTATCTAGATAGGAAAGAGCTCTGAGCTGTTTTCACAAAATAAGAAATACAGAACAGGTGAGAAACAGCTTTTATTGAACCAACTAATTGTTAATTTTGGAAAATAAATAGTAAAAGTTTTAATTGGAACATCTGCCTTGGTTTTTTTTAAACAACTTTTTAATTCAACAGATCATATTCAGTTTTACCTGCTCTGTGTTTCTGAGATCAGTGTTGCATCCCTTATTTTTAAATTTTTTTAATGTGGTCACTTTATGGATAATCTATTTCATAAAAAGTTACCTCTAAGATTAGAAAGAGCAGTTTTGGGGTTTTTTCAGCATCAAGAAGAAACACTGACAAAAACTGGGTTTCCAGAAAAGATTGTCCTAATTTACTACTCTGTGGCCCACTATACACAAAGTAGTTATTAAAAACAACAACAACAACAACAACAACGTATTTATATACCGCCTTTCTGGTCATTGGATTACTCCTCTGACTTTATTCAAGGTGGTTTACATAGGCAGGCATTTCTAAATCCCTCAAGGGGATTTTTGCAATCATAAAGGTTCTCTCTTTCAAGAACCAACAACATTTCAGAATGGATCTTCCTGGTTTAGTCTCATTTCTGGCCTCCAGTGCTCCCAGGCAGGCTGACAAGCAGCTCCATCTCTCACATGGAGGGCAGCCAAGACGCTTCTTGCTCACACCAAGAGCAGGTGGAATCACTCAGCTCAGCTTGTCAGCTGCTTCAAGGTCTCGCCATTCTCAGCCGTTCAGGGAGCTGCCAGTGTCCTTGAACTGGCGACCTTCTGATGTTATCTTTGGGCTAACGGAGGCTCTACCCTCTAGACCAGACCTCCTGCCCTGATTAGTTAATTATAATAGCTCAAGCCTATCCCCTACTATAGCATACAAGCACACTATGGAGGTATGCACTGCATGCTGTGTGTGGGGGGGGGGGTGGGAATCAGGAGGTCTGTGTTACCTAAGGAAAAATATTTTCTCTTAGGCTCCCATAGGCTCCCTGGTGGCCTATGAGTCTCGACTTACACCAGCTATGTAGCTGGCGTAAATCTAAGGACAGCCAAGAGCAGAATGGGCAGGGAAATGGGGGATCGAATCCATTGTGTGCAACTGACTCCAGATCCACTCCTTACCTCCCTGATACATTCTTAGTTCCTCCCCCAAATGCCCCATTTTTTCCCCCTCTCTACCCATGGCCCACCCCCACCAACTTCTTGCCAGGACTGAAGGAGCCTCTCGGAACCAATGCTGTGCACACTACACCTTTCGACACTTGCCTCACTGACCCAGCTTTCATGCCACTGGAAAGTGTCTTGCACTGAGGGAACATGAGTTCTGGCAGTACAGGGTAACCATAGGACCCGGTGATTAATGATTAAAGTATTAAATGACAATTTTACATATATGAGCGCATCATGACCAGTTAAAAAGGCAAACCACAGATGGTTTGTTGGGTCATGAATAATAATGAATAATGTTCCCCATTCCTTCTTCCCTCAAATGCTCAGGTAAATGGAAAACTTCATGATCTGTTAAATCAAAGTGCTCTGGTTTAGACATCATGGGCAACTGATTTAATAAGCCAGCAACCTTCCTATTTAGCTGGGCACACAAAGGGAGGAGGAAAGGAGAGAGAGCGGAGGAAGTATGCAGGATCATTGCTCCTTCCTCCCTCGTTTACAATCCATCTTGAGAACACCACAGATAAAGCTTTTAACTCACATCACCTCAAATGTAGTCAGGTAGGAGTCAAGTGTTAAATTATATTACATGCCTGCATACATGAACAGGATTTCTTGCTGCTTTATAGTTCTTCCCACTCTTTTCACAACAAAATTAAGCCCTTTTCACAAGAAGTCAGTTTCGCCTTATGGTCAGTATTTCAGGGTTATTGAACAGTATTTTCCACTTCTTTGCCAGCTCCTTGAGTCCAACATTCCCCTGTGTTTTCTTACCTTAAACATGTCTGCTCCAGGAATATTTCTTGCAATGGGATGATCTTAGTCACCAAGGATTTTTAATGGGTATTCTTGTTTAAGTCAGGGAACATTTACAGTCCATTTATTTAAAATATCTGTATCCTGCCTTTCCCCTTTAGCAAGGCAGCTCCCAGTATATTAAAAAAAAATGATACTATACAATAAAATCAATAATTAACAAAAAAAAAACTCTCACACATTAAACAATATATGGTACTAAGGGCCAGGGATGGGGGGAGAGAGAGAGACTCTTATTGCTTTTATGTGGGTATAGAGTTACCTGAATGTTCCCTCGGGTTTCTCTTCTGAAAACTTCCCTGCATTACTGTGAATTTTTTAAGCCATGATGAGGGGTGAGTCTAGAATATGGAAGACTAGCCACGGTGACACTGTTGCAACATTAAAACATCATCAAAATGACTATGGTAAATCTTTTAGAGAACAACAAATTCTGTACACAATTAATTATTAATTTGATAAGAGTTGTGCCTGATGGTGGACCTAATATTCAATCTCTTGGAAAATATCAAAGTGGTGCACCAGTAGATCTCTGCCTAGAGATATACAAACATAATACTACACTGAGTTCATATTGCTCATACCAGAACACTTCCCTGTTCAGAACACCACAGTGCTAGATTAATATAATTCAACTGATGCTACTGTGAAAGTATAGGCTTTTGCGCTTTGAGGCTAAACAGCTTTTAATTAGAATGTGCATATGATCTCTAGCCAGTGGTGTCACTAGGATTAGCGTCACCTGGTGTGGGAGGCCTGTGCGTCACCCCATGTAGTGGGCGGGGCAACGCCCCAGGTGGGCGTGGTGATGTCCCATCACCCCACCCCCACCGGTTTTTTGGCTGTACCTTTTGTTATAACACAGATATGTCAATGTGGTTTGTTTCATTGCATTCTGCATGAAAGTACGCATTGATTGATATATAACATGATGGTATTATTCCTCCAAATTCTGATTTTAGTGATTTTGAAAACTTGTAGAGTCTCTGACTCACACACACGCCCCGTATCAACTTACTAACACCTTATTGCAGCAGTTCTCAAACTTCTAGCACTGGGACCCACTTTTTAGAATGACAATCTGTCCAGGACCCATTGGAAGTGATGTCATGGCCAGAACTCACATCACCAAGCAAATTAAAATAAATAAGTATAAATAATTAAATTAAAATAAAATAACTAAATAAGGGGGAGCCAGTCCTGTTCCACCAAGCGAATCTACTCTGAAGTAAGTCCTATTGTGGTCAATTGGGCTTACTCTCAGGAAAGTGTGGGTAGGATTGCAGCCTGTGAGCCCAATCCTATGCATGTCTACTCTGAAGTAAGTTCCATAGTGGTCAATAGGGCTTACTCTCAGGAAAGTGTGGGTAGGATTGCAGCCTGTGAGCCTATGCATGTCTACTCTGAAGTAAGTTCCATAGTGGTCAATGGGGCTTACTCTGTAGTCCACCTGCAATAACAACCCCCCAAAAAGAATCAGTGAAATTTCCAGCCCTCCCAGTGCCCAGTTTAAAGTTCTTCTGTTTCAGGCACATCAGAATAAAGACCCACCTGGCTTCACAAGTGCAAAATAGAAAAATTTTGCCCTTACCATTCAAGCCTCTTTTTTGTTCTTTTTAGGGAGGGGGAGGCTGCCTTCTGGAGCAGCTCCATTGGATCAGGAGCCTGGCCTGACCACCACCCAAGTCTCATCTACCTACTCACGAGTAAACACGACTGTGAGGCTGCTTTGCTTTCCATAGGGCTCCATAGGCTAGGAGGGAGGCAGCTGGGAGGGAGGAACCTCCTTCTCCAGTGTTTTTGGGGGCTGCACTCATTGGATGAGGACCATTCTGACGTCCTTGGAGTCTCTCAGCCTGCCTCCACTAAGGCAAGTCTGCCGACTCCTGAGTAAATGCAGCCACGTGGCTTCATTTCGGGCTCAGACTTGCAGCTGGGAGGGGGGAGCTTCTCGGGTGTTTTGGGGGGGCCGCATTCCCTGGATCAGGACCATTCTGGTGTCGTTGGATTCCTCTCAGCCTGCCCTTTCCGAAGGACTATGGCAAGTACGCCTACTCATGAGTAAACATGCGATACGGCTCACTTTCACTTTCCATAGGGCTCCATGCATTTTTCCTTCCGGTTTTTTGGCCATAACTTTTGAAGGCAGGGAGCGATTTCAATTGTTTTTTGCACTGCACTGCACTCCGTCGGCCATTCCGCATCCAACAGTGTATGGCATGATGGGGTAGCTCCTAACCCCGCGCTGTTAGCGCGTCCTCCCCAGGGCACATCACCCCCCCAGCGCGTCACCTGGTGTGGCCCGCACCCCCCTAGCGACGCCAGTGTCCCTAGCCCTATGCAGGCAGGAATGTCCTGTCTTGTGAATACAACTGTTGTGTGCACACATCCGTGCATTCTCCTGCTCACAGAAGATAACTGGTCCAGCAACACAGGCTGAATTACAACTTCACTGGGAATCCGCAGGTAGCAATCTGCTGGTGGTGGTGGGCCTGTACTTGCAGCCATCTGCACCTCCATGCCATATTGCTCAAGCACTGTCTCCATGCTGATGGTGCGCTAGGGAATCTCAAGTGCAGACCAGGTAGATCACCTGTTGCATATCACTAGGGGGTCTGGATCAATCTTGGCTCAGGGCCCAATCCTATCCAATTTTCCAGCACCGGTGCAGCCGCAATACAGCCCCAAGGTAAGGGAACAAATGTTCCCATACCTTAAGGGGGCCTCTGTTACTGCTGCCCCACCACAAGATGCAGTGCATGACCCATTGGCCCAGCTGCACTGGCACTTGAAAATTGGATAGGATTGGGCCCTCAGGCTCCTCCTATACCATGATATTCTTGCTTTAGACATACAAGACAATAAACGTCTTCAAATTTCCTGCCGGCAGCAAGTCTCAGTGGCAGTACTAGCAGTCAGTACTAGCAAACACTGAAAGATAAATTGTTTGTTTAAATGAATAAGAGTCTAAAACCAGTGATCTTGAGAGCCAACAAAAAATGGAAATACATACCGCAGATGTGTGTGCAGTTTCTATAGGAATTAAAAGGGAAAATGCAAACCCAAAATTAAAAAACACTCCAACCCTATAGATCTAGGTCTTTATATTGTAGACTGCGCACCCCAGCAAACTGCAGAAAGCAATGAATCAAATCTAAGAGCTAAATCTGTACAACAAATGGTTGATGTACAGCAGCTACTGGTCTGCTAAACTGTATGCACATTCTTTACATTTGTTCCCCATACTCTCAAGGCTCAGTGCATCAAGAGATGTTTAACCATTTGCACATTAACAATTCCCATATGTTTGGGAGGAAATAGGATTCCATTAGCCATAAATTAGTGCACTTAGAGTCTAAGTTTTTTAATATTTATTTTTGGTAACTTTAATTTAATCCTTACTTGTTTAATGACCTCTCCAATTGTTTCTGTAAAAGAAAAAAACTTTTAAAGAAGTGTCTTTATATGCATGTAGTGATATGAAACTGTGATCAATGTGTGACATTCAAAAATTGTACTGTCTTGTAAAATATGTCCAAATGTCTACAGATTTTAAAGCAATGGACCCTTCAGATTGCAGAAATAAATAAAAAATTATGGTTAAAACATTCACTTGATGTTTAGGATTTGCATTTATTTCCATTTCGATGTAATAATTTCACAATAAATTGTCCAGCCCTGAGCTGGTAACTGATATGGAAGAGGTTCTAAAGATCTAGGAAAATAGAAGCAGACCAGGAAAGGGGGGGGAACATGCTCTGTCAAAAACTTTCCTAGGTATAATATCCTAGTTTTTGTTTCCTCTCTCTCAAATTAACTTACAATTTCTACCCAACCCCACTTAGTTGTAAGGTGGACACAGGGTCTTAGATGCAGAAATCTCCTGCAGCAATGGCTCAAAATAAGCTCCCATAAGCAAAGCTATGCATATTCTCTCATTCCACCCAAACCGGGGGGAGGGGGGGAGAAGATGGTAGAATATACAACTAAACGCCAAATTCCACTTAGTGAGAATCTCTGGAATGTGTTTAAAAATCAAGTCTCTAGCCCTAATACGCCAAGATCACAAGTTGGAATAAAGTCTTCCCCGTTAGGATTGGGCTGCCTTTTCTTATAATGTGAATGGTTGGAAAAACTGGGAAAGCATTTTGCCACATCCTTTCAGTGGATGGGATCTTGTGCATGATGGATAATGAGAACTGTGCTTCAGTGTGTGAGCTATTAAACTCTGTTCATACACACTCCTTGTATATGGAGTCACTTTTTGTATGTAAGAGTGTCTCTTAAACCCTGAGTATATTAGGGTCAGAAGATATGATGTGAGTTGGCTGTGTTTGGAATTCCTGACATTTTTTTCTGTCTCATAAAGCAGTAGGGAGGAGGGGTATCCCAATTTGAATGGGTCCATGGTGGAGAGGCGAACTCTCTGCCTTGCACCAATTCCCTATCTTGAACCCCCACAACCAAAGCTGCTATTAGATGCAGAGGAGAATATTTATGAACACAGGTTCAGTCCATAAATTTTCCCCTCTGCAGTTAATAAAACTTTGGGGGATGTCGTTTGGACTACGGCCTCAGCACAGGAGGTCATGGTTAGACAGCCCCAATCTAAACTAAGGCCAATCTCAGCTACTATTTGGAAGAGGAAAAAATGGCAGGAAGTCCAAATACAGAATTCTTCCACATCACATCTAGTCTGGCCCTTAATGAGACTCATCATTTTTAGATGTATTTTTCTAACACCTTACTGAACTTACAGCTCATTTTCATTCTTTCTACAGCACAAGGGAACAGGAATATTCAAACAAAGGGAGAAAAATCCTTATATTATTCACTAGGCAAACATTAAAGCTGCAAATTAAACTCTCATGCTTCTATCGCTTTTATGACTGGATTCAGCTCAATTTTATAATTAATCTGGGCTGCTTTGCCCACTTTTATTATTTCTAGCCGAAAACATTCTGATGCCCTTTATCTCTGGGGCTTCCCAAGAATGTGGCATGAGTACAAAAACAAAATTAAGTTTAACGAATCCATTGGCATGCAGCCTTTGGTAATATATTACACCACACATTAATTTAATCATCCTAAAGTTAATTTACAAATAGTTGTACACCACATTTAGACATGATTCCATGCTTGTACATCTTGGTATTGTCCAACACCCCTGCGTGTCTCTGCATTCTAAGGTCACTGGCTGATAACTATGTTCTCAGACCCCACAGAATGGCTTCAAGCTCAGGGCCAACAAACTCAGTCACAGAAGTGTGTTCGTCCTGGGCTGGTGGCCCTAAGTCACAAGACAATAAATATCTCACAGCACAGTCTTATGATTGTTTACTCAGAAATAAGTCCTAATGTGTCTAATGAAACTTATAATGCAATCATATGCATCTCTGCTTAAAAGTAAGCCCCAATGATTTCAATGGGATTTACTCCCAGGTAAGTGTATATGGGATTACAGCCTTACTCTTAGAAAATAAGCATAGGATTGCACCCTCAGGGGCAAAATTAAGCACACTCTCTAGTTCTAGATTCTACAACACTAAGTGTGCAACATCAAAATGGCAACTGGAAAGGCCAGAAGGTAAACAGACTAGTTACTCATTTGTCCAGATTTATCAACCGTTAGTAAAGACACTCAAGATATAGTTTCCCTATTATACATAACGTTTGAAATTTTCATATTTACAGCAGTCTGCAAAACGGACCCAACTTGTTCCAGTCTGAAAATTATGCAATTTACTAATTTGAGCCAAATTAGCTTGGATTGCGCTAGCTTTTTGCCACAGGAAGAAATTATTATTTGTCTTTGGGGAAGAGCCATTTGCACAAAGTTTCTAAAGCAACCCCAAAACAGACAAGACTAATATTGGTGCTAAAAGGAACTGTCAAGCAACTTCCACATACAATATTTTAACCTCTAGGCTTGCAGATGAACTCCTTAGGAAGCATCCCAAAGATGCTATTGAGCATCACTCTTCAGTGGCACACCGAGACAAGCATGGCCCTTGAAGCTGCTGGTGAAAAGTGTATCCTGCGTGCTGAACAGGACGAGGCCAGCCAGAAGAGGTAAGAAAAGAAAATTTTTACTTGTTAGTTGCATTGGAGCCAAAAGCCGTAAGACACATCAGCAGCACCTGGAGAACAGGGGCCACTGACACTGGGCCAGCACCAGTTGCTGCTGAGTCTCAGCATCATGTGGAGGGCTGGCTGGTGCCCCTGCAGCGCCAGCTGGCAGTGAGTATTTTCAGGGCAAGGGGAGGCAGGGAGTAGGCAGAAGACAGGAGGGCAGGGCAGGGCAAGGCTGCAAAGCCCAACACGGAGGTGTCGGAATTTGCGCCAGCAAAATAGCCAGCATAGAATTAGGAAGCCCCATTGTGGGACCTGGGGCATTCCCCAGGGGAAAGGGATGAAAGTCCCCTTCCCCCGAGGAGACCTCTAGTGGCCTTGGTGGTGCTGCTTGCTGTATCAGTAGCTGATCTGGTGCTGCTTCACCCAGTGGAGACACCGGGGATAGGATTGGACTGCCCATCCCCTGCCCGCTAATGCAGCCACACCACTGGAATAGTCACTGCATCCTGCAAGAGGGGGCTGTCACAGAGGTCTACTCCAGGTAAGGGAATAAATGCTACCTTACCAGGGGGTAAGCTAGGATTGGGTCACCTCAGATTTATGCCAGCTACTTTGCTGGCACAGGTCCAAGGTCAGTAAGGGAGAGGGAATGGGGAGGAAATGGGATGAAGATGTCAGCACAAGTCACTGCTGTCAGCATCTACCCCTTCCCACCTCTCATTCTGCTCCCTCCCCTCCCAGACATTCCCCCATTCCTCTCCCTCCCTGTCCCATTCTTTACCCCTACACCCCACATGGCTTACCAGCTTCAAGCTCTGTGCTCCAGCAGCGAATCTGAAGCACTGCCAGCTCTTGCAACAGCACTCGCAAAATGGCTACCTATGGCACACTGTGCATGGCATCAGCCAACATTTTATGACAGAGGAACACTGTTCCACTGTTGTAAAACCCTTCATGCACCTAGTAAGTATTGGGCTGTACGTGGATCTGGAATAATTACTGCCAGAAGGTATTTTTGAAGTCCTCTTGCTCAGAAGTGAAAAATAACAGGTACTGATCACTATAGATCTGACATTTTGTTTTGAGGCCAGAGATAAATCTAATTTCACTAATGGTGGCCTGAAATGGATCCCCCATGGCTACTGAGGGCCCATCATATTGTCTATTCCAGTGGTTCTCAATTGTTTTACTGTTTTAGTGTTGGGACCTGCTTTTCAGAATGACAATCTGTTGGGACACACCAGAAGTGATGTCATTAACCTGGAAGTGATGTAATAATGGCCGGACGTGACATCATCAAGCAAGAAAATTTTTAATGATTGTAGGCAGCAATCCCAGTCCCACTATCATTGTTAAAAGCATATACATATTATCCTGTATGTAACATTTCCCTAAATGCAGTCACATACCATCAAGTCTAATATATTAAAAATAAAATATTGAAATGAATGGGGTCTCACCTGAAATTGGCTCACGACCCACCTAGTGGGTCCCTATCCACAGTTTAAGAGACACTGATCTATTCTTTTTCTGTACAGAAATCAATAACGATAGAGCCTCATGATCCTCTTGCTTCATCCGTCCACTTGTCTTAGTACAATACCTATGCCAATGTCTCTATAAAATGACTCGCTGAGTCTTTAAAACGGAAGGGATTATGCTCAGGAAAACTACATAAACTTAACATTCTACAAAGCAGTGAACAAGGTGGGCACCAAAAGTCCAGGTGGCTCCATGCCACCTCCTCCTAATCATGAGTTATTACCCAAGCAGAGAGAAAGATCAGCACATACGGTAATGAAAATTCACCATATTTTGGCAGCTTCAGCTGATGTCTATTGGGGAAAGTACCAGCTGAGTATGAGAATACCTTATTATGGTACTTCCAACAATAGGTATCAACTGATATTACACTCTCTTCATTAGATATTGCTTTTCACTAGTAGTAGGATATTGCATACTAGTAGTACTTAAAATGTAATAGGCATTCAAAGTCTGGCACTAATTTGCTAATGCAGGGATCAGAGGGCAAGGTGTCCTAGCGGCCAAGTTGGGTAGCAGAAATGGATTCTATGGGAGTAAGAAAACTGGCACATAATCTTAGCAGTGGTCTTACACTTTGGTCTTTCTCTTAGGAACAAATTCACACTTAATGTACAGCCTCCTGTTGAGTTTTGCTGTACCTGGAATGAATTATTCTTCAGCTCCTGATTCTGTAACTTATGGAAAGGAAAGGATGTGGCAGCCCTTCAACCACGCTCCAAGAGAGGCAGAGAAGAGGTGGTTTAAGGTGCACTTGGACTGTATCCCAGGGATTGCAAATGAAGTAAAAAGAAGGCTGACAAAGGAAGGGGGCTACCAGAATATATCTGGAATTGATTTTTACACCAAAACCTTTTAAAGAAGACAGTTAAGAATAATAGATAAGATGACGACTAACTTAGGCAAATGAAAAAATTTATACTCCTTTATAAAAACTCATTTCCATTAGCTGAGTTCCTATTATGAACGTCTTTGTAGGCACCATCCACAGCCAAAAGCTGCAATAAATTGGAAACATTAAGGTATTAACCACGTGGGCTTGGAAAGCAAAGTCTGAAAGCATTTTTTTTTCCAAATCCTGAACATGATTGGCTGAGGATATGGCCTGTTGAGACTATCTGGTGGAACATCAAGGAACATTAACCTTCTATAGATAATGGTACCAAGGGCCCAATCCTATCTTTGGCTGGGACTCAGGGTGCAGGGTCACTGATGCAGCCTATGCTGCATCCAGCAGACCGGCTGGAGACCAGACCAGCCAAGAGAGATAAGTAAAGAAAAAAAGTTACTTACAGCTCCAACCACTCTGTGATCTGAGGCCTGCTCAGATCTAGGTCAGTCCTTCTGCTATCGTAGATCCGTTAGATCAAAGTTGGTGTGTCAGGCTCGGGACAAGGGGACAGGATTCTGAGGCTGACTGTACCATCAAGATCTGCCCTCATACCACCCCAATTTGCCTCTGGCCAGGCCTGATCCATGCCCTGATCTGCTCCCATTGCCACCACAACCATGCTGAAGTCATGGCCTTTGCATTGTCAATAACCCTCCACAGAGAGATGCTGTCATGCCAGCAAACTTCAAAATTCAGCATCACATTGCTGTCACTGCCCCGAATGGCTCCAACGGAAAGTGAAAGGGACCGCTTACATGGCTTGTTGTGACACTTGCTGTACTTACTGCACAACCCCCTGTCTGGTTGTGCTATTGCCCTCAAGGTAGGTGGATTTCTGTAGCCCCTGGGAAGGTGAGGAAGGCTCTGACCCAACAGTTCTCTCAGGCAGTGGACTCTATTGGACCTGATGGTATGAGCTCCCTCATCTAGGCTTCTCCTGCATCCCTTGGGCAAACAAATCTTAAGAAGCACTTCGGAAGGTGTGGGGAAGTGCTGCCCCTCAGGTAGTGCTGGACTCTGTAGGAGAAAGAAAGTTCTGTCCATGTCATGATTTTTGATCCTGTCATTATGGCTCTTGATACTGTTACAGGCAGGTTGGATTTTATGATACTCTTTCCAGCAAAGAGGTGTAAATCTTTTTTTGAATCATTACATTCTGCTAGAATTCTTGAACGATATTCATTCGTAATACGGGAAAGCACAGCTATGTTGAATTTTTCTGAGCTGAGAACCTCCATTTACTATTGGTGTTTCAAAGGTGCACATATCTGCTGAAGCCAAACACCTGGGGCAGAAGGTAGGAGTCTGCTCTTCTGCATCTTCCACAGTGAGGATGAGGGTTTCTAGATCTTTCGCCATCAAAACACCTCCAAGTACTTCTTCTAAACATATCGGAACAGGTAGTGCATACAAAAAAGTGCAAAATAAGCATTAAAAAATTCTGGAGAAACTCTCAGTCTGAGGAAAACAGCAGCCATGTAAACAGCAGACAGGTAATCTGAGGTAGTCTGAGGTAAACAGTAGCCAGGGATGCCTATGCACCAATTGACATTATTTGCCACAGATCATTTGCTAGCTTCTGATATGTGTCCCTGGTAAATTTGCAGCCCACTGTAATTGTTTTCTTTATGTGCTACCTTGTCATTTGATTTAATTCTTCTTCCAGGTATCTTACTTTATTGCTGCAATTAATATCTTTTGCTGTTGCTTTGTTGTGCTTTGAAGCCTTTTGATGTAAGCCACCTCAAGTCCTTGAGAAAGGCAGGATTTTTTTTTTTATCAACAAACACATGAAAAGCACTGTCCCTATTATGTCCATCCTGTCGCCTTTAAGGGAGACTTTTGAGATACTATTTAGAAATTCTGTTCACGTGGGCAGACACCTACCAAAGTTCCCAGACTTCAGCCCCCTTTTCTGTGATGGTCTGGAAGAGAAACTTCTGTGTTTCTCAAACTGTGGGTCAGGACTCACTAGGTGGGTTACGAGCCAATTTCAGGTGGGTCCCCATTCATTTCAATATTTCATTTTTAATATACTAGACTTGATGCTACCATGGTATGTGACTGCATTTGGGAACCTGTACAGACTTGTGCTTTTAACAAGCTACTATGTATAATCTTTTAACAATGATAGCCAGTGGGACTTACTCTTGGGTAAGTGTGGGTAGGATTGCAGCCTAAGATTGTTAAAAATTTTCCTGCTTGATGATGTCACTTCTGGTCATGACATCACTTCCAGCAGGTCCTGACAGATTCTCATTCTAAATAAGTGGGCCCCAGTGCTGAATGTGTGAGAACCTCTGCTCTGTGACACCTTCCTTTTGAAGGAGGATGTCAGATATCTCTAATGTGGCCAAACAATTTGTGCCATCAGCTGCTATAGAGACCAGAGACTGATCTGAGAGGACTGTGAGAAAATCGTATGGCTCATGCTGCTAAGTAGTCCCTTTTGACAGCAGTGCAGGGCAGCATATGCCTGATGGCAGAAAATGTAAGGCAGTTGGCCGGATCCCAAAGGATCTCCTCTATGGAGAACTCGTGCAAGGAAAGCGCCCTACAGGTAGACCACAGCTGCGATACAAGGACATCTGCAAGAGGGATCTGAAGGCCTTAGGAGTGGACCTCAACAAGTGGGAAACCCTGGCCTCTGAGCGGCCCGCTTGGAGGCAGGCTGTGCAACATGGCCTTTCCCAGTTTGAAGAGACACTTGGCCAACAGTCAGAAGCAAAGAGGCAAAGAAGGAAGGCCCATAGCCAGGGAGACAGACCAGGAACAGACTGCACTTGCTCCCAGTGTGGAAGGGATTGTCACTCCCGAATCGGCCTTTTCAGCCACACTAGACGCTGTTCCAGAACCACCTTTCAGAGCGCGATACCATAGTCTTTCGAGACTGAAGGTTGCCAACTACTGTTCTCACACATTTAGCACTGGGACCCACTTTTTAGAATGAGAATCTGTCAGGACCCACCAGGAGTGATGTCATGAATGGATGTGACATCATCAAGAAGGAAAATTTTTAACAATCCTGCAATCCTAGGCTGCAATCCTACCCCACTTAATAATAATAATAATAATAATAATAATAATAATAATAATAATAATAATAATAATAATAATACCGGTATTTATATACCACCTTTCTTAGTCGTCAGATTTCTCCTTAGACTTTAATTCAAGGCAGTTTACATAGGCAGGCTATACTAAATCCCAATTTTTACAATTGAAGAAGGTTCTGTCTTTCAAGAACCACAACATTTCAGATGGATCTTTTTATGATCTGGTATCACATTCTGGCCTCCATTTTACTCCAACACAGGCTGACAGCGGCCAAAGAGCAGGTGGAATAACTCGGCATAACTCAGCTAGGCTTGTCAGCTGCTTCAAGGTGTTCACGGTGCCGGTGGCCTCGAACTGGCGACCTTCGGATGTTATCTTCAGGCAAACGGAGGCTCTACCCTCTAGACCAAACCTCCTGCCCTCCTTAACCAGGAGTAAGTCCCATTTACTATCCTTGTTAAAAGAATATACATAGTAGCTTGTTAAAAGTACAGGTCTGTAACATTTCCCCCAATGCAGTCGCATACCATGATAGCATCAAGTCTAACATATTAAAAATAAAACATTGAAATGAATGGAGACCCACCTGAAATTGGCTCGTGACCCACCTAGTGTTTGAGAAACACTGATGTAAGGTGTTCATATTCCTACTGTTGAATCTTCATTGCCCTCCGAGCTGGAGAAAACCTACCAAGAATGACGATCCTCTGAGCGTCTGCTCCAAACTTTAGAGGCAGTTCTCAGGAAAGTGGGATTGATGTGTGATTAGATAAACTGCAATAGGCAGAGTATGCTCTTTTCAGCTGACTTATTACTTGTCAGGCACATAAGGTACAAACAACTGCACTTTTTCAAAATGTCAGCTGCATGTTTGAAGCTGCCTGGAATCGTATAGTACTGAGGGAATTGTAACAGGTACTGATTCACCCAGCAATCCATCCAAGAGAACAGGATGATAACCCTTTGCTGATTCACCTTTTGGAATGCAAACAGTTCTATGTCTTGGAGGTAGGGAAGTCATCAGAACCATATCAGGAAGGATTCTGTATTATGGAAACAGTGAACTCACAGTTTCCACTCAGTTCTCAAAATGGGCTTTACATGATGCCGCCATGCTCGAGGGTAGAATATTCTTAGTTCCCACCTCAAGGTTGAACCTTCTTGTTTCCTGGATATAACCCAGGAGTGCAATATACATCTTTACACCATAAGCCAGAATGGCTGGAGTCCTTTAATTAAGCTCTCCTCCCACAGTTCCTTCCTTCAACCATCTGTCTTCTATTATATGAGACATTCTTTAGTCAATTAGCAATACCAATAAGATGGCAATAACAAACTGTGTTACTCAGAATTCCAGCACTCCGGAATTATTCACCTGCCATGAAGGTGGTTCACATATTATATATTTGGGGTGCTAGTTTGGCAGTCAACTGGAAATTATGTTCAGAAATTAGAGGTCTTGTGACAGTTCTGTACAAAATGGTCCACATGTGACTTACTGTACTGTACTTATTCCAATCTCCCTTCCAGGGAAAAGACATTGTATTCTTGGTCAGCGTTAAATAAATTTGTTGATAGGAGCATGGCTGTCTTGGGAGGAGAAATGTGGATCTAATCCAAAGTTACTACAGATCCCAGAATCCTCATAAAAATAAGGAATAGTGAATGTGAATACTGCTAATGAACATTCACAGCTAGCATATGAAATTTCAGGGCTGGTTCTTCTGAGACATTTCATTCCCGTACTTGCATCTCACTGACACAAATACAGAGCTGCCCAAAGAAAAAAAAATAGTGATGCAAGTCTTTGAGCGCAACCCTAACCCTTTATGTCAGTACTTTCCAGCACTGACATAAGGGCAATGCAGCTCTGACGTAAGGGAACAAACATTCCCTTACTTTGAGGAGGCCTCTGTGAGTGACATCCAACTGCCAGATGCAGCACATGTCCCATTGGCACTGCTATGCCAGTGCTGGAAATAACTGACATAAGGGGTTAGGATTGCACCCTTCATCATGTTAAAAGTTTTGGTGGAGCTTCCATACTGGAATCTGCCAACAATTCCTTTTGGTGTGACTTTTTTTTTTTTAAATTAAATGTTTTGATGGCTAATGACACCTTCAGGGGAGTAATCTGGGACAAGCTGCAGCACCTGGGGCAGGGGTGAGATGGGGGTTGGGAAGGGTTTGATGCAAATCATGTGTGTAACTGCTTTGGGGAAAGAAAAATATTGGGTGGCTCAAAAAAAGAGACCCCCCACATCATATCTAGTGTGTCATAAAGGATTTACCCATCATACAAACCAGGATTAGGGAAGGGAGAGAAGGAAATGGCAGACACACAGATCTTTCAAATGTGTAAAACATCAACTGTGAGTTGGAAAGAAACACGGAGCCTATACACACTTAACTTGGAAAATATAAAAAACTGATATTTGAATACAGGAGTCAAAAAGCTAGAATGATATAACGCATATATAGTACAGGATAAGAAACACAATCCCAGCCAGGTCTACTCAGAAGTAAGTCCTATTCTGTTCAATGGGGCTTACTCTCAGGAAAATGTGGTTAGGATTCCAGCCTTAGAGCCTAATCCTGAGCTTGGTGTACTGGCTCACCAGTGTGCACTGTCACAAACATGCCATAAGGCATGTTTGTGGTTCCCAGCACTGAGCGAGCGCCAGTGGTAGCCCAGTGCTGGCCGATGCTGGGCTACCACTGGGCGGGCAACCGAGTCACACAGACCACCGAGCAGCAGAGAGGTAAGCAAGGGTGTGAGGCGAGACAGGGAGAAGGCGTTCCGGGGAGGGGGAAGGTGGGCAGAGAGTGGAGAAACAGCAGGGAGGAGGAGTGCTGGGGAGGGAGAGAGGCAGGCTCACCGCCCAACACGGAGGCTTTTGATTCACTGCCAACCTTTTTGTGGTGGTGAATCAAGTAGTAGGCCATTCCAGGGCTACTCTCTTTACCCAGGGGAGGGGACAGAAGCCACCAGTGGCTGTCCGAAGCACATAGGATGTGGCGGCTGCCATTTCGGTGGTGCCACAGCCCCGCGCCCCAAGCGGTTCAGGATTGGGCTGTCAATTCCTGATTAACTTCTAGCAGCTACTCTCCTTAATTGATTTAAATGGGGGGGGGGGTCATTTATAGCATTAAATTTACCAAGGCTACAATCCATTAAATCTTTGCCTTGGAGTTAGTCCCATTAAATTACACGGGTTTCCTTCTGAGCAGACATGCATAGGATTGCATTGTAATTGTCCTTTTTCTAATGCGTGTTTTCATCTTCCCAATGACTGATGCCGCTTCCTTTGCTTCTCACCTTCCCTCTTTCCCTTCCTTTACCCGATCCCACCATAGCCGCTGCCCATTTGCTGTTAGAGCCCCACCCTGCCTGACCACCTGAGAGCAGGAAAGATGGAAAAAGACCTCCAAAAGTGCAGCTGTGCCAGCACTGTCACAAGCAGAGCTGTCAGAGGCAGCGAATGTACTTCTTAAGGCAGGGGTTCCCAAACATCTTACCTTGGCAACCCACTGCATCGTCCATGGTGGTTCCGGAGCCAGGAAGCTGCAGAACAATATAGAGTGGAACCCAGAAGTCGCTTCCAGGTAGCACCTCTACACTGATCACATCATGACACACAATTTGGGAAACGTTGTGTACCCCGGAAGCAACTTTTGTTCTGCAGCTTCCTGGCCTTGGCAGGCCTGCAACCCATTAAAGTTGGATTGCGACCCACCAAATATCAGATTGCAACCCACAGTTTGGGAAATGCTCGTTTGAGGAAGAACAAAACCACTCTGGGGGTTCAGCTGTATTCTCTGTAGTGGCCGTTCTTATTTATGTACTTGTTTGTTTAAGAGGTCTCTGCCCCACCTTTCCACCCCTGCAGAATACACCAGAGCGGCTTAAAGAAGGTTTTAAAACATCAAAGTAAAAGAAAACTAACATCAACATATAAAAATAATAATATACATAAATAAAAACATAACAATCACCACAAAGTCCTCCTCCTCACAGGGTTTCCATGGCCACTGTGAGGGGGAAAGGGGCATTGCCGATGCATAAGGATGCAGCTGTAGCAACTAGATATGCAAGGGTTGTTCTAGGCCCTGCTGTCACTGATTATGGATCAGCCAATGACATCTTGCCAGCCTCTTGAATTCCAGGGTTATCTTGTTAACGTAGAGAATACACTAAAGGCCCACAGCTTCAGTCAGGCAGTCAAGCCCCATGCTTCAGAGACGCTGAGAGGGAGGGAGAAGGTAAAGGGTGGCCAGAAGATCTGCAGAGCCCATCTTGAGTCTGGCAGAAAAGGACTCCACCTGCCTGCCGACCACCAGGTACACAGCAGCACATGGGGCAAGCATCCTTCTTCCACACTCCACCATCAGGAATGAGTTACATAAAGTTCCACTCTGAAAGACCTGCACAGGCTTCAGTTGTACATCCCACAACATTCAACAAAGCATAGTGCCAACATAAGTTGTGCATAAGATTTCAGTTGTGGTTCAAAACTGGAAGCCCTGTTTGTTCCCCAACTTTCTACCGCGCTCAAGGCAACTTACAAACAAACACCCATACAATTACAGATAAAACAATACTAAAACACTAAAACATAAAAACAAAACATAGCAATCTCCAATGGATTACAATTAAAATTACATGTCATAAAAAAGCATCAGCCCCCAATGTCAGGGTCAAATGCTTCCCTAAATAAAAAGGTCTTAAGACTCAGCCAAAAGGACTCCAAGGAGGGAGCTGTCCCTAATTCCAGAGGGAGGGAATTCCACAAATGAGGTGCCACCAACAAAAAGGCCCTGTTTCTTGCTACCATCCCCCTCACCTCTGTCACAATTAGTGACAGATGGTGGCACAATTAGAAGGGCCACTTCTGATGACCTGAGAGGTCAAATAGGAATATATGGAAGAAGGTGGTCCCTCAAGCACCCTGGTCCCAAACTGTAAATGGCTCTAAAAGCCAAAACTAGCACTCTGAATTGCAGGCAGGCAGTGCAGCCACAAGAGCAGTAGTTTGACTGGACCTTTCAGACTTTCCCTTCAGATTTGGATCTTTCAGACTTTGTGCAGAGATCAGGGTATTTTCCTAGGAAGCAGTTATCAAAACTAAGAATGATGCATTCACCTAATATGATGCTGGTATATCACTAGATTTTTGGACAACTTTTAAGTATCATCCCTTTCCCTGCTCTTTTCACTGCCTTTTTCACTGGATTTAAAAGCAGGATGCTATTGGCCAATAACAAATCACATAATTCAAACCTGTCACTGCCTTTAATTTCTCAAAGCATTGGAAGTTATAATAAATGTAAAACCTGAGTCATATTTTATTGGTGCTGGTTATGTAAAAATTTTATTGGGAGCTTTTAAGATGATAGACTGCAAGTGAAATGTAAATGTAAGACTGCCTTTCGGACTGGCTCCTTCATTTATTGCAACTGGGTATTCATTTCCCCATAACTACTAGGAGGTGTTTTGGGGTGATTTATGTGCTTTTTAACTCTCTGCAGGACAGTTTGTTTTTGGCACCTCTTAGTTAATTACCTCTGCCAAAGTATTCTCTCTCTTTAATATTCCTAGGCTGTAATCCTACCCACACTTACACAGGAGTAAGTCCCATTTACTATCGTTGTTAAAAGAATATACATAGTAGCTTGTTAAAAGTACAGGTCTGTAACATTTCCCCCAATGCAGTCGGATACCATGATAGCATCAAGTCTAATATATTAAAAATAGAATATTGACCTGAATGGGGAACCACCTGAAATTGGCTCATGACCCACCTAGTAGGTCCCAACCCACAGTTTGAGATACACTGCATTAAGTTATCAAGCATTGCACATCTCCTCATCCCATAGAAAATGATTTCCAATAGGAGACTCTCAGTCAAGAGGGCTGACTTCTCCAGAATGCATCGACAAACCATCTTGGGTTAACTTTACATCATAAAACAAAGTGACAGAGTCTCTCACACTGTGCCACAAGAGTTTGGGGGAGAGTGGCATTAGTAGAGATATTGGGGGATGTGAGCCTTGTCAATCGTCAAAAAACTGATGATGTGTCTTGACAATTTTAGTGCTTTGTCAGTGTGCCATGAGATGATAAAGGTTGAAAGTTGCTCTTCTAAGTACTTGCTAATTCATCCGACACAACTGTTTGTTGTATGTAGCATTGTGTGTGGGGGGGGGGGGTGTGCCCTGATGTCTGTGTGTCCTTCCTTTTCTCTGATCTGTCCTATGCCTATCTCTTCCAGGTCCGGCCGACGCAAACGCATCCAACAGATGGGAACATTTCAAGAATGCTGTTTACGACACTGCCTTGTCCATATTCGGCAAGAAGACCAACAAGACAGCAGACTGGTTTGAAGCCCACTCAACTGGTTTGAGGAGTTGACACCAGTCATTGAGGAAAAGAGGAGAGCTCAAGCAGTATACAAGGCCTGTCCCAGTGAGCGCAACTTGCAGGTCCTCCGAGCTGCTCGCAGCAAAGTCCAGCAGACTGCCAGGAGATGTGCTAATGACTACTGGCTCCAGCTCTGTTCCCAGATACAGATAGCAGCAGACACAGGTAACATCAAGGGAATGTATGATGGTATCAAGCAGGCCCTAGGTCCAACACAGAAGAGAATTGCCCCTCTGAAGTCTGCCACAGGCACGGTCATCCAGGACCAGGCGCAGCAGATAGAACGCTGGGTGCAGCACTACTCTGAGCTGTAGTCCAGAGAAAATGTAGTTACCAAAGAAGCACTGAACAACATCGAGCGCCTGCCTGTGTTGGAGGAGCTTGACAGGAGCTTGACAGTGAACCAACCCTAGAAGAACTTAACGTGGCCCTGGACTCCCTTGCCTCTGGCAAGGCACATGGGAAAGACAGCATTCCTGCTGAGTTCCTAAAGTATTGCAAAGATATAATCACCACTGAGCTGCATGAAATCCTCCATCTCTACTGGAGAGAAGGTGGAGTACCTCAGGACATGAGGGATGCAAACATCATCATGCTGTACAAGAACAAAGGCGACAGGGGTGACTGCAATAACTACCACAGCATCTCTCTCCTTAGTATTGTAGTTGTACTAAAGAGTCTCCAGGTACTTGCAGAGAGCGTCTATCCAGAATTGCAGTGTGGATTCCAAGCCACCAGGTCCACCACTGATATGATATTCTCCCTTAGACAGCTGCAGGAGAAATGCAGGGAACATTTCATAGATCTCACAAAGGCTTTTGACCTAGTCAGCAGGGCCAGCCTCTTCAACCCAAGATCGGATGTCCACACAGGATCCTCAGCATCATCAGGTCTTTCCACAAGGACATGAAGGGCACTGTAGTCTTTGATGGCTCCACATCAGACCCCTTTGACATCCGAAGCAGAGTGAAGCAGGGCTGTATTCTTGAGCCAACCTTGTTTGGCATTTTCTTCGCTGTCCTGCTGAAGCATGCCTTTGGAACTGCAACAGAAGGCATCTATCTCCGGATAAGATCAGACAGAAAGCTCTTCAGCCTCTCCAGACTGAGAGCAAAGTCCAAAGTCCACCTGAAATGTCTGCATGACTTCCTTTTTGCCGACAATGCAGCTGTCACTACCCACTCTGCCAAAGATCTCCAGCAGCTCATGGATCGTTTTAGCAAGGCCTGCCAAGACTTTGGACTAACAATCAGCCTGAAGAAAACACAGGTCATGGTTCAGGATGTGGACTCACCTCCCTGCATTACAGTCTCTGTACATGAACTGGAGGTTGTCCATGACTTTCTTTCTCTCTTTCTCTCAATACTGAGCTAAACAAATGCATCGGTAAAGCAGCTACCACGTTTTCCAGACTCACAAAGAGAGTCTGGTCCAACAAGAAGCTGACAGAACATACCAAGATCCAGGTCTACAGAGCTTGCGTCTTGAGTACACTTCTGTACTGCAGCGAGTCATGGACTCTTCGCTCACAACAGGAGAGGAAACTGAACGCTTTCCATATGCACTGCCTCCAATGCATCCTCGGCATCACCTGGCAAGACAAACTTCCAAACAACACAGTCCTGGAACGAGCTGGAATCCCTAGCATGTATGCACTGCTGAAACAGAGACACCTGCATTGGCTTGGTCATGTCGTGAGAATGGATGATGGCTGGATCCCAAAGGATCTCCTCTATGGAGAACTTGTGCAAGGAAAGCGCCCTATAGGTAGACCACAGCTGCAATACAAGGACATCTGCAAGAGGGATCTGAAGGCCTTAGGAGTGGACCTCAACAAGTGGGAAACCCTGGCCTCTGAGTGGCCTTCTTGGAGGCAGGCTGTGCAGCATGGCCTTTCCCAGTTTGAAGAGACACTTGGCCAACAGTCTAAGGCTAAGAGGCAAAGAAGGAAGGCCCATAGCCAGGGAGACAGACCAGGGACCGACTACACTTGCTCCCAGTGTGGAAGGGATTGTCACTCCCAAATCAGCCTTTTCAGCCACACTAGACGCTGTTCCAGAACCACTATTCAGAGCATGATACCAGTCTTTCGAGACTGAAGGTTGCCAACTATGCCTATGCCAGGACCAAAACTCCAGTAATCTTGACTGCTATCACATGAACAAAGCTAGGCTGAAAGAGAGACCATCCCCAGAAGCCTCTGTCCTGGTTGTGTGTCGAATTCCCACAACCTGTGCAGCTGTGCCTAATGGAGAAGACTAGATTGGTTGGGGCTGTTGTCCTGACTAGACCCAGAGGAAGAAGCCAGCAAATCAACAAAATGACCTGTCTGCTTGACTATGTGATTTTCCTGAGGTGCTGCTGATTTCAAAGCGTTCTTCATTGACATAAGAACATAAGAGACCTTCTGGATCAGGCCCAGGGCCCATCTAGTCCAGCTTCCTGTATCTCACCTTACCTTTATAATTTCACCTTATTGACCTTACATTAGGACTCCTCTGAAGAGAATTAGGTGAGGGAAATAAGGGAGCTCGCTCATCATGCTGTAAATCCAGCATATGAAATGCTTGCCAAGGGAAGCACCTGGAACAGAAGGTTAGCAATGCCTGACAGTATGATATGCAACCTGTAGGTTAACAGCTACCACAGACGTGCTGGAGAGAATAAACTCATTTAAGAAACACTAAGCAAATAGTGTTCTGTCGGAGCGGGTGTTATTTCCAGCTGCTGCTATTTCTAGCTAAAGCAATTCCCCCCCCCACCCTTCCACAGCTCCTTGTTCATTGTATTTAAATTATAGCATCTCTGTAAATCAGCTCTATATGGATAAAATTCTGCTAAGCAATGCCAAAACGTGATGTGCACTATCATTTTGCCATCCATCTTTTGTGCAGAATTGCTGTTTGCGATGGGTGAACAACTAGGAAGGGCACAATGGGGGTGGGAAAGAGAAGTCATGAAACCTTCTTGAGTGGATCATCCCATCCAAAGACTACATTGTGGTTTACAAAATGCAGTGAGCCAGTCAACTAAACACCCCTTCTCATGTATAGAAGGTTAACAGCCCTACCCTATCCTCAGGTGTCCTGGATGGTACAGTGCCACCAACATAGCCCCTCCCCCCACTGCATCCAGCTGCAAAAAAGAACAATTTCACTTACCTCTTTGTGGTCTCCAACGGGCCTACTTAGTACTATGCCAGATCTTTTGCTGGCATAGGCGTTGGGTCGAAGAAGATATTGTCAGGCATGGAACGGAGGTTGTGGATCTGGCTCATGACACAGATCCTGAACTCTGTTGTCCAGACAGGAACTGGTCTGGTCCTCTGGTCATTTGCTTGGCTAAAGAAAGTGGTAGGTCACAGTTTCTCGCCACCAGATTCCTGCTGCTACAATGCGATGCTCCACTCATATCTCCAACCATCTTTGAGTGCTACAATTCATATCGTGGATTTGGAACAAGTGGACTTCCAGATTTGTCTCATAAAAAATTTCCATAATACTTGCAATGCAATAAGTGTAGACTTGTGGTGTGTGTGTGAGAAAGAGAGAGTGAGTGAGAGGGGGAGAGAGAGAGATAGTTATACCATTAAAAACAATTACAAGCACTTTTATCAGTTTAGGAGTATGTGTATATACTTCCCATAATATTATTTAAGACACAAAATAGATCTTCATCTGCCACTACTGTGACTCTGGAATTCAGAGAGTAGGCCAAGAAGTTCTTAACATGCCTATAACAGAGATTCTATGGAACATTTCACATTAGAAAATAAGACTTTAAGTCAGATTACTCATTCATTGAGGAAGCTCAGTATCTGTCTTAGCTGCTAGGTCTTAGAGACTTAGCAACTACCAAGTTAGACATGAGTCATTTGCAACTGATTAAAGATGATCCTTCCAGCATTTTGCTATCTTAACTGTGCTGTTTTGACATACTAGTTCAGAAGCTGTCACTTTAATTATATGAATGCTTGCTGATACAGGAAGCCAGTGGAGGTTGCAGAAAGAGAGAATCCCAGGTCATTAAAAATGGCATTTTTAATTAGATAAACAGAGTGCCAAATAACTGTTGCATTAGAATGTGTTTACACACTTTTGGAGTGGATTCTCACATGCATATTCATCAGTAGGAGATTGCCATGTCAAATGACAACTTCCTCGTGTGGATGAGTTATGAGAGATCAAATTTCACAGACAGTATTTTCATATCATCAGATACATATGTATTATATTCTGCTCTTCCTCCAAGCAGCTCAGGACAACAAACACGGGTCTCCCTTCACCCATTTTCCTCTGCTTTATTCAAAATTGCAAGCTATGATGCCCCCAAAGTGAGAACATTACATGGGCTCAGGGACCCTGGAGAACTACATTCCCTAGGCTTCCTGGTGTCTAGGACACTGCTGTTACAACATTCCTTCCCTGGAATCTAGAGGCTTCCAGAGAAGCTTCCTATAGGTGCCATCCTGCTGTAGGCGATGCCTCACCACTAAGGGGATCAACTTTCGAAGGTTACGTCCTTGGCTTCTATTCTTCTATTCTATTTCAAATTGTTCATGTAGCAGACTTGCCCAGTTCTAGATTTGCCCCCATAATTCTGTGTTTTAGGACAATTCCAGCGGTTTGCAAGGGGCCAGACTGAAACCACGTAAAATACAATACAATATGAAGTTGAACATGAAGTGTGAGAAATCACAGTGACAACAGCAAAATCACAGTATATATCAGTATGACAAACAGGGCAGGCAGTAGAGGTTGGCATTGTTGTGCAGGTGCTTATGGCCAATCCCTGAGAGCACCTTTTTTGCACATTATGTTCATGTCATGTGGCAAAGTGACACTCTTGATCAGAGAACACCAAAGTAACACGCTTGACCAGCTGTCTGCCAAGAAAAGGCTATCGTTGCTGCCTTTCTCACACCCCATCTGCCACAGTAAGCCCCACCACAAACCATGGGGGGGCCTATGGGCAGCTGATTGATAAGGGCCCTTCAACCTCAATATTTCACATTCAAATGCCTACTTGATCCCTCACATCTCTTTTCAGGAGGGCCAAGAGTAGTAAGACCTGGAAAACACAGTGCTTTCATAGGGCTGTGGAAATATAACCTTCATGCACACAGTGGAAAGCAAGCAACCTTTAAGTACATTTTTTGTTCTTCAAGTAGTTTGTAACACCAAGCACATTTTCTCCCTGTCCCATTTACCATGGCAATGAGAAATTATAGTTCCCATGGCACTCTGGACACAATGTGTAATATACTGTGTAATTTCTTCTGAAGAAAAACCTAATTAACAGTGCATGTCTGTGCCCATCCTGCCAACTGATTCGTTTTATCATTTCTGAACAAGAGCAGAAACAAGCAATGTGTTATTAGTTAGAAAGTGTCCCACAATAATTAGTATACGCAAAGATCAAAGCAAGGAGCATATCACTCTTCCTTGTTACCATAGTCAATCACAGGGATGCTATCTATATGCCTTGTAGCTTGTCTAAAATTAATTGTCTTATTCAACCTGACAATCCCAGCTTTGCTCTTTCATGAAGGTCATTCTCAAAATTGGACCCCAACCCTTCCCCCTATTAATAGAAAACTCATTCCAATCATTGGACATTTTCATAGGCAATGGACAGATTCCAATTTGTCATCCCTGCGTCACCACTGAAATAACCCAAGGATCTGCATTTTCAAGGTCCTGATTTCATTGTGGTTCAAAACTACAGTATTTCAATAAGAGGGGAGCAAGTATCACAGCAAGGCTCACAGCCTTGGTCTTTGAGATAAGCAAGAGTAAATGGCAATGAGTAGAGGAGGAAGGTAAACAACCCTCTGTCACTGTTGCTTCCAGCAGTCTTAGAAGCGTACTTCCTCTGGGCCTGGAAGCAGCATTCAGACACCATGGTGGGTAACCATTTACAGCCCAATCCTACCCAAATCCCTCTCCCAAGGCAGCTGGAGCACGTGCTGCATCTGCAGTAGGGGGCAGTTAGAAAGTTCTCCTCGAGGTAACTGAACTTTTGTTTACCTATCCTAGGGAAAGCCTCCACCACCACGGGTCTCCTTAGATCTATGACTACTGTTTAGCAAGCATAAGTCTGAGGCATGTAACAAGGAAGTAAAGGAAATGGATGGGGTTAGGATATCGGTGCACCCCAAGTGCCACCGATACCGCCCCCGTCTGCCTCCCTCGGTGCGCTCCACCCCAGCTGGACAACCTCTGTTCCTCCCCCACCCTGCCCCTGCCACCATCTCCTATGTCAGTCTCATGGTAGGTCTCCCATGCTGCTACCAGTTGTGACAGTGCCCTCAAAATGGCCATTGGCAGCATGCTGTCTGCACCGCCGGAAGCCATTTTACAGCAGCAGAATTCTGCATAGGATTGGGTGGTTAGTTGTGTTCTCTGTGGATGTATCCAACCACCTTTCAAACCCATCTAACCATCACCCCCTTAGTAGCAGTGAATTCCATGAATCCATAAATGTACTATGTGAACAAGTCCTTCTTGTGGTATGCCTTGAATTTCCTGCCAATGAGTTTCATGGGATGACTCTAGTTCTCCTGTTAAGGGAGAGCAAGAAAAACATCTCTCTATACTTTCACTACACCATGCTTAATTTTTTAAGACTGTGTTACATCCTCACCTCCATCCCAGTCACCTTTTTCTGAATGAAAACACCCCAAACATCGTAGGGATTATGCTCCAGCCCTCTGATCATTTTGCTTGCTCTTACCTGAACGTTTTTCCAGCTCTACAATATTCTTTTTGAGTTGGTGTGACCAGAACTAAAACCTAACTTTCATCTCTTTAAGTCAGCAGGACCCAGAACCTGATCTTCTGTATTTGGAAATAATGGGAATTGCTACCAAGCCAGGATTGTGACTTACAGATGCTTAACTTTGGCTGGGTTATGCCCTTGCTTCATTTTCCTTGGTTGATGAAAATTAACAAATTCCAGGGAAATTACCCAGGAGGCTATTTCTGAAAATGGTGCACAGTGCTGGAATAAGTTCCTGACAAAGTGTACACAGCACAGAACAATTATATACACATTAAGCACTCTAGAAAATGGCATGTGCTTCATTTCACCACTCGAACACTTCCTCGTAAATGGTTTAAATGCACTCATTAAACCATTTGCAGTCAAACATGTGCCCATTAATATACATCCAGAGCTATCGCAGCATAGCTTTCCAATTATAACTGTTTAAGAAACCGTTCCTAATGCAATTTAGGAGTGTGGGTAAAATAAGCCACTGGGAAAGGGCAAAAACCCCATGGAAAAAATGTTGCAAAACTTTGTAGCCATTTGGCTTATAAGCTGACAATCAGCATGGCCCAGCAAACTAGCTGCTGGGTCAGATCCACCTGTACAACTCTCTGCTCTCTGTTTTGTGAGATATGGCCACTCCGGAGGCAATTTGGTGGTGCATACGACGCCATTGTGCACATTACCAAATTGCTTCTGGAGAGGTCATTTATGGCTGTTCGGAGCCTGGGAGGCAGGGGAGCCCATCTACTGCCAGAAGCAGCATGGGTCTCCATTCAGCTGGGGCTCAGGTGGTTCACCTGTTACCCCCCAGCATGCATTACCCAGTCAGACCCCGACCCCCTCCCCCGCTTGCTCAGCTACTGGAAAAGAGTCTTTCAAGATGGAGACCTGGTTGCGGCACTCATTGCTTTATGTAAAACATTTCTGTCCTGCTCTTAACGAAAAGTATGCATGAAACATCTAACGATGAATCCCAATAAAGACAGCAACTATTTTCCTTAATTTCCCTCTACCTTCCTCCCTCTTCCTTTCCCCCTCTGCGCTTGCACCTTGTGTTCCTTTCCTCCTCCCTCCCTTTCTCATCTCTTATCAAAACTGCTTTATTTTGATTCCCCTTCCCTATTACAGTTAACCCCACCATACAAGTACGCACCTTTCACCCTCACTTCCCTCCTCGCTCACCACCCAACCACTGAGCAGTGCCATTGGCCACTACAGAAGATCCCAGCAGAAAAGATCATGGTCCACCCCACACTACCACCACCACCCCTGATGCAGTGCACATTCCAGCGGCATGGTTGCTTTGACAAGGGGATTTAGTTATGATTGAGCTGCTTGAATGTGTGATGCCAATGTTTTGTATTATTATAGGAAGCTGCACTGTACTGAGTCAGACATTGATCCATCTAGTGCTGACTGGTACTAGCTCTCCTTAGTATCCAACAGGAATGTTTTTCTGCCCTATCAGGAGATTGAATCTGGAACCTTCTGCACTACTACTAAGCTACAGGCCCCCCTCTCCCGGAAAGTGATGGTATTTTAATTTGCAATAGAGAGCTCCACTTGCAGACTCCTTGCTTTGTACAACATACTCCTTAAGAAATATGGAGGTTTCCCCTGTACAAGCACATGCATCTGGTGCCAGATGCATTGGTTTCTGTGAACCGCTCAGGGCCCAATCCTATCCAACTTTCCAGCACCAGTGCAACTGCAGTGCAGCCCCAAGGTAAGGAAACAAATGTTCCCATACTTTGAGGAGGCCTCTGTGACTGCCTCCCCCCCATAGGATGCAGTGCACGCCCCATTGGCATTGCTGCACCAGCACTGCAAAATTGGATAGGATTTGGCCTCAATGGGTGTTTTTTTTCCCTTGCATTGCTCATACCTCTCCCTTCCTTTTACCCTTATTGTAGACTTAAATAGGACTCCAGCCTTTCAAGTAAAGAGCACCTCCTGCCAGGCCACTCTATTCTCTCTGCCTTTATTTTTCTATTGACTTTAAGAAAGGAAAAGCTGCAGAACAATATTGAGCTTTTTCCTTCTGCATTGACTACAGATAAAGATTCCCCAACGCGCACCAGTACAGTACGTGCTGCTTGTTGGTATTTTCAAGGAGTTCCTTGAAAGGAGGCACTCAACAACCTTAACCATGCCCACCATGCTCTATTATTGCTGTTTTTCCCTCTAGCTGCCACTCCTGCCCACTGTCACTCGGTAAGCCAGGACACCTACCGGGCCATTGTGTGCCAGTGGTAGTCTGAAGGAGGACTGGTGTCTGTCTGCTGCCCAGTTCTCAGGTATTATGAGGTGTGTATATGACATGCGCATACACTCTCCCAAAACATGCTGTCGGGGAAGGAGCTGTAGGGCTTTTGCCCTAGTCATTCAAAAGCCAGAGTTACCACTGGGTAAGCTAGACTGAGAGTGAGTGGGCAAAGGTGAACTTCCCCATTGAGCAACTATTTTAACCTCATTCTCCCCAAGCTAACGCAGATTAGCAAAATGATGGAACTTTGCTTGTACCTCCCTCCATTTGCCCTCATTCAAAGGTTACATAGTTAAAACCTTTCAGAAATATTATTTCTTTGAAAACAAAAGAAACCCTATCATAGCTAGAATAAAATACTCAATAACCAATTCTCAGAGTTTCTTAAAACAAAACTTGAGTATGATATAGGACAGAAAACACCCCCCATGATATTACTGGCTTAAATAATTCCAATACAAATGAAAAAAATGTGGCAAGCCCCCATTTGAACATCATGATAACTATAACTGTCTTGGGACCCAATCCTAACCTCTTCCCTCACACTGCTGTTGCACCAAAAGGCATGCACTGCATCCAGCGGTGGGAGGGGCAACTTGAGTGCGAATGGGAAGTATAAAACATTTATTTATATTTACCTCCCAGTAAACCCTGAGACTGCCTATGGATCTCTTTGGACATGGTTGGCTGGCAACCTTCAGTCTCGAAAAACTATGGTATAAGCCTACAGCACCCAGTATTCCTAGGCAGTCTCCCATCCAAGTACTAACCAGGCCTGAACCTGCTTAGCTTCTGAGATCAGACAAGTTTGGGCATGTGCAGGGTAACAGTACATACCCTACAAACTTTTTGTGTCCAAGGAGAGAAAAGCGATGAGGAGCTTTGCCCCAGAGGGAATAGGATCTGTCACATGCCGTTATTCCCAGATCCACTCCCTCCCACTGCCTTCCAGCCCCATTCTTCCCCCCTGCCCACCCAGGTACACCCCCAGTCTTCCAATCCTTCCACCCCCACAGCTAACTCACCGGATCTGGTAGGAGCAAGGGGATCCAGCGGTGGAGTGGCAGTGTTGCTGCCAATTGCAGTACAAAATTGCTATCCACAGAGCACTGTGTGCACCACCAGAAGCTGTTTTGGAACACCAGAGGAAATTTCGACTGTTTCAATGCCCTCCACCCGCAGTGTTTCTCAAACTGTGGGTTGGGGCCTGCTAGGGGGGTTGCAAGCCAATTTCAGGTGGGTCCCCATTCATTTCTATGTGTTTTATTTTTAATATATTAGACTTGATGCTACCATGGTATGTGACTGCATTGGGGGAAATGTTACAGACCTGAACTTTTAACAAGCTACTATGTATATGATAGTAAATGGGACTTACTTCTGGGTAAGTGTGGGTAGGATTGCAGCCTAGGATTGTTAACAATTTTCCTGCTTGATGATGTCACTTCCGGTCATAACGTCACTTCTGGTGGGTCCTGACAGATTCTCATTCTAAAAAGTGGGTCCCAGTGCTAAATGTGTGAGCACCCCTGCTCACTGAATAGGATTGGGCTGTTAATCTCATTACATTCACTTTTCTAGCAGTAATGTTTTTACAACTATGAATAAGAGGGAAACAGCTCATATTAATATAGCCAAGCTGATACATATCTTATTACCATCGCCTTCATCCATCCACATTTCTAAAATATGGGTGATATTCTAGATGGCGTTGCATGAATGCTGACTTCATATTTGGAGTAATTTCCACTAAGCTAAATCATACGTACCTTGCATGTGAAAACAGAAATGTATATACTAATAGCTGTACTTGCATTTTAGCGGCTAGCCTTTTTAGTAAATGTCATTTGCTCTGGTGCCTCTCAGCCTAAAGATGGGGCCAGTGCTAGTTTTGCATGCAAATGTTTCCCGGATCAGTCCCTGGCATTCAGTCCTACCATCCTGGGGTAGGACACCGAGAGCCACTTCCCCCCAGTGTCAACAAAACTAATCTAGATGGATCAATTGCCTGACTCAGTATAAGGCAGCTTCATATGAGAAAGAACGTTGGTGGGCAGAGTACATTGCTACTCTCAAATACCAACTTGAGGTCTGCCTCTCCCCATTTTTCCATGCAGTCATCAGCCACACTCCAGAGAGCTACATGAATGGTTCTGCATTCCAGGGGGGAGGCTGTAGCCGTTGTAGACGATCTCAGCCATTTGGTTCTTAGCAATTTGAGGGACGACTGGGAAAGGTCACAGCCTAACCCTGCAGAACCACCCCCAGGAAGCACAGACAATACCAAGCTAGACAAACCAGTGGTTTGACTCAGCCTTAGACTATATGCTGAGTTTCCAGTAGAGCTCTGGATTTATGCCTCCAAGCAGCTGCCCGTCACACTAAACTAGCAGAGGAACATTTCAAAAGCAATTTGTTGAAAATGAACTAGGGCTCTGATATTCCAAGAAACAAGTTTCATAGTCCTTCAAGCCCACGCCTGACATAGCGTTCTGGATGGTGTCCATCATCACTTCCTGTTCTACATCTCCGCGTTGTGGACTCGCATAGCAGCGACATCCTGATCTGCTACACCAGATTTTGAAATCTGAGTCCAACCGCTTTGCCTCCTGCTTCAAATTCTGTTCCATATCTCACTTCCTAATAAGATTAACGTCTCCAGCAGCACATAGGAACATTCATACTGTTGCATTTACAATTGTAATATTAGACCTCCCTGTGTCTTATTTTAAACACGGAAATTTTTTTTTCCCCAAACAGATCCCATTCCATTTGCAACATATCTGTTTTCCAATTGGCATTTTTTTTGCTTCCAAGAAACCTGTATTATCCACTATTAATATTGTAGCTCTGAATGTCAAAATGCTGTCTGATGGATATGAATGAATCTTCAAGCCTTGCTTCCATCGACCATCTGTCTAGCTGTTATGTGACAAAAACGCAAACCATGTGGCTGGTGTGTGCTGAGAGGAAGAGAAAATTGTCTTACAAATGTTGAACTGACCCTGTTTCTGTGGCATGTGATGTAGTTTTGCTGTGACACAGTACTCTGGTAAGAGAAAAAAATATAAAAAAATCACCAGATAATATTGTCGGAAGATATGAGATTTCTGCAGGAAGCAGATGTCCATGCTTGAACTAAGCCAGTCTTATCTTCCTGTTGTTTCTAAACAGGTCAGTTTCTCTACAACTGAACACATTCATGATCAAAATCTGTTTATAAGTTTTACATATTTCAGCTAGCAGTTCAGCTCTGGTCCTGGTACTCGAGAGGAGTACTTTAGCGAGTGATACAAAGCAGTGCTCACAGCCCAACTGTATCCAACTTTCCAGCATAGACATAGCCATACCTATGGACTGCACACTGCTTTCTGTGGTGGAGAAGCAGTCATGGAGGCCTCCTCAAGGTAAGGGAATGTTCCCTTACCTCAGAGCTACATTGCGGTTGCATTGGCACTGGAAAATGAGGCAGGATACAATCCATTCGCAGGGTCCTAGCTTTGGATAGGACACTATATTCTCGTCCAGGATTCTGGCACAATTGAGAATGGTTATGCAAACTTATTTCCCTGAAGGTTCTCTCTTAAAAAACTGATTCTGCCACTCTGTGTGTTGTGCCCTGTATAATAATCTCATCTTGCCTAACTGTATACTGCAGTATAGTGACTCCATTTTTCTCATACAGAACAAGTTTACATATTTCTGAGGAAAGGGCTGCTGTTTATAATGCTGGGTAAACTGGAAAGTTTTTGACTACAGAGAGTCTTGTTAAGTCTGACAGGGAACTAAACAAGGAGCATGGGACTGTACACATTGAAATTGTTCTGGGGAAAGTGTTGCACGTCTTTTGTACTTCAGAGGGCATTCCAAATATTTCTGGGAACCACTCTCAAACGGCCTGACTGCAGAAAAAGAGATACTTGGGAGAGCTTGATCAGGTGCACACAAATACAGATGTGATATATGTGTTTCCAGCTACTGTGATGCGCTCACCCCTTTCACTTATCTATTTACAGCAGTGATTTCCAGCCTTGTTCATCCCACAGCGCACAGACACGGTGCTAAAATTGTCAAGGCACTCCATCGGTTTTTTGGTAATGGACATGGTGCACCTTGCCGCTAGCAGGGTGCTCACACCCACGGATAGCCCTACTAATAAATGACCTCCCCCCCCCCCCAAACTCCGTTGGCACACCTGCAGACAATTTGCAGCACACCAATGGGCTGTGGCAAAAGAAAGATCATGTAAGCAAATTTCCTTGCCACCACCATCCCATCTGCAAACCCACTCTTCTCTTTCCATTTCACTCATAGAGGGGCCCTGGGGGGGGGCTTTTTGGGAGGGGCCTGAGAAGTGGCTTTTTTTGGAGAAGGAGACAATGGGGAAATTCACTTGTATAAAGACGTCCTTTCAGCTGCAGAGGTTAGGTTTCAATACATTCCATTCAATTCAATACACATATTGAATAATAACTATACTATCATATCCATTACCCAGATTGACTTAGCATTTCTGGGAAAGTAGTTTATGACCAGTTTATAAAACCAACAAGGTTTTATACTGACCTTGTGTGAATGATGTGTGTATGAGAATGGAAAATGTGCAATGATGGGTTATTGCAAGCATAAACAATAAGCTTACTAATTCTGAGGGATTTTTTTTTAGGCCTCCTGATCCCTGAGACAGCAGGTCAAATGCTGCCCCCTTTACCAGATGATGTGCCAACCTTGCTCCTCACACTCTCCAATATTCTTGCTCACCACTCTTCTCTTTTACATTTCCTCTCCCTCTCTGCTTCCCTCTTCCTTTTCCAGTCCAGAGAGTGGAAGGATAACAAGGGGCAAGAGATCCAAACAGAGAGAGATGGGCACCTGCCCAGCAATCTGCTGCCTGAGGCAACCGCTTTAGCTGACTTCATGAATGGGCCAGCCCCAACGCCAAGGGGATTAAATTTCCTAAATAAATGAATAAAAGTTGAGAACGTAGCAAAAGAAATGTACTGCAGTTCTGCAGTAAAGCAGCTCACATATTCAGCTTGCCAATGAGATAACATTAGCTTCACCTTTGATGCTAATATATGAATTGCAGACTCAAGACATAAATGAAAAATTGGCTCATTTGAAATCCGAATGGTTATAAACGTGGATAAATCTCGATCCCATTACCTCTGGCGTTGCTCCATGCACTCCTTCCAGTAATTCAATAACACACAGTTATTGGTATGAAAGACCACAGGGAAAAAAATTGAAGTAAACAAGCAGTAAAGCACATAATGTCACAGCAAATTTCATGATTCTGGAAAGCAGAAAATGTTGACCTCAGTTCTGATGAGGCTCAATCTGACAACGTTTCCACGCTGTTGAGTAAAGGTGTGCTTACTGGAATTTAAAGGTGGATACTAAAGTATGGTTGCACTCCTAAACGCATTTACCCACAAGTAAGCCCCATCAGATACAGCGGAACTTACTTCCACTGTAAGATGGCACCAGTATTAGGTTGCTGGAGACCCTAGAGCTGGGGTCGGCAACCTGCCATTCTGGAGCCGCAAGCGGCTCTTTAAGCCTTTTGCTGCGGCTCTGTGCGGGGCCAACCTGTCTGGGGGGGAGGGGCTCACCCCTCCCACGACGCAGCCTCCGCTCACCAGCCCGAGCGCACGAGCGCAGCTCCCATGCGTCCTGCGGCTGTGCCACATAGGAGAGGGCGCGAACGGGCTGGCGGAGCAGCTCCTGCCCAAAGAGCCCACACCGCCGCTGAGGGCGAGCCCCTGCCGCCGCCGCACGCTCCCTCCTGCCCGAGCCACAGTGCAAAAGCAAGCAATTGAGTGCAGCTGCTCAGTCCTCCTTCCAAGCTCTGAGCACAATCCTGTGCGTGTCTCCTCAGAAGTAAGTCCCATTGTGCATGCTCCCAGGAAAGTGTGCACAGGATTACAGTCTTCAAGCTCCCCACTCAGCATTCCCCCATAGCTTACTCACCCTCTCACTGCCCCATTTCCTTCACTTGTTTCCCCTCATGATCACAGCAAAAGCAAGCAATTGAGTGCAGCTGCTCAGTCCTCCTCCCAAGCTCAGAGCACAATCCTGTGTGTGTGTCCTCAGAAGTAAGTCCCATTGTGCTTACTCCCAGAAAAGTGTGCACAGGATTACAGCCTTCAAGCTCCCTACTCAGCATTCCCCTGTCACTCACTCACACTCTCACTGCTCCATTTCCTTCACTTGGAAACTTGAAAGGGGTTTGGAGACCCCTGCACCAGATGGTATTCTGTATATGTTTGTATACTGTATGTGTTACATACTGTATATGTAGCACCAAAGCATATTTCATGATTGGGAAGTAATCACTGTTAGTATGCCTTTTATTTTATGCAGTTTTGAACTCTTAGCTTGTTTGTTCAGGAGCACTTTTGTGAACAGTGTTAAGTAGTACTAAGTGGTCTTGTTCAGAGGTAGTATTGTGTGTAAAGGCATTTACAAAAGTACAGAAGTAAATGACTGTAAAGAATGACAGTATCCTTCACAAGCAGTTCACCTGTACACAATCTAAAACAGTTGTTCTCCAACTGTGGGTCTGGACCTGATTTTTAGTGGGACCTATAAGAGGGGAGTGTATTATATAACCGTGACCTACAAGAGGGGAGTGTATTATATAACTGGAACCTATAAGAGGGGAGCACAAACTATATATGCAGTGTTATCTTCATTTTAGATGTCAAAAGGGTTTTGTGGCTCCCAAGGTTTTCCTCTTTCCGGAAAACAGGTCCAAATGGCTCTTTGAGTGTTTAAGGTTGCCAACCCCTGCCCTAGAGTAACATCCACAAGATGCTGATCTGCTCCCTACCTGGTGGCACGTTAGACACAACTACCACCAGTTGTGCTCAGAATTTAGGAGTCAGTCTGGCCAAGTGGTCCCTCAGCCATTGCCTCCTCTGGATCAGCCTTGATGCAATTCCCAACAGCTTCTTCGGAATACGCCATGCTGCCCTCCAGTACATTAAAGCAGCTGACCAAAGAAAGTAATTTGCTATATCTGGCTTTGAAATTTTAGAGTACAATATCTGCCAAAAAGGCACATGCCCCAACTTATGATTGCTGCAACTGAAGGCAAACTGGAAGTAAACAAAAACATTTGTACTTACCTCCAAGTAAGTCCTCAGGTTGCCTATGTGTCTCCTCAGGCACAGACCACCTATTTTGGTGGTGTATGTCCAAGGAGGGAAAGGGGACAAGGGGGTTTACAAAAAAAAAAAGAGGATAAGATTGGGCATGTGTCACTCCTTCCCACCTTGATTCCTCCCCCTTTATGTCCAGAAATGCTCCCATTCCTCCTACCATCCACCCCCACCACCAACTCACTGGTGCCAGTGGACAGGGGGCTCCCCACCAGTCTGTGCATGCAGCTGCCAGCCATTGCACTGGGACCCTTGTTGTGCTTGCCAGTGGAACGTCACTTCCACCAGCGTCACCACACTTCTGCCAGTGATTGGGTTGTTGAGATTAATTAACGAAAATTACCCTAATTTTCCAGAACCTTCTTCCAGTCTCAGTGTCTCTTCATCTCTATGCAGGAGAGAATAACTGAGCAACAGACCAAGACATACAAGATCAAGACTAAAAAAGATCAAGATCAAGACTAAAAAAGAATTTTGAAAGCACACGACGAAAGAGAACATAAATCCTGCTCTGAGAATCGGATACAAAGAGATGAGGTTGTTCTATTTTTATGAAAAAGCACCGCCAAACCCAGCCCGCTCACTGTTCCAACATGTACTACTCTTGTACTCCAAGTCACTTGTGGGACTGTTAGATGACTGGTGGCAGTCATGGGGGGGGGATAAAGGAGAGGGAGAGACAAGTCCAGCATGGGAGGAATACAAACACATTTAGTTGCAGAGCTTGACCCTGGTTGCCATTCAATTAAGTGGTTAAGCCAAAGGACTTGTGGAAAGTGTGGCTTTTGAGGAGGGATTTCAAGGAAGCAATTCAGCAAGGTTGCATGATGTACAGCCCCAATCCTATCCCTCGCTGACCCAGAGATTGCAGTGCTGCCATCAGTCTGAGCTATATACTAGGGCCGGCCAGGGACCAAACAGTTTAGGAGCGGTAAAGACATTTTTTACTTACCTCCTTTTAGGCCTCCTAAATGGATCTCCCCACACCTATGCCAGCTCTTTTGCTGGTATAACTCTGAAAAACCTCTGGGAATGGGCTGGGAACGAGGGATAGCATCTGTCATGTGTGGTGCCTGCTGATGAGATCTACCTCCCTCCCACCCCCGACCCAGTTGCTCTGCCCCCAATGCCAGCTTACCAGCAAGATCCAACAGCAGTGCTATCACTAGGTTCAGCAGCAGCCTGTTAATACCACTTGCAGGGGAACAAAGACAGGAGAGAAGAGTGATTTCTTTCTCTCTCCCCACACACTCATATTCAAGTAAAGAGTAAAATCTCTTTTTATGTGGATCAGCAAATGTGGAACCATGCTGGCCTGTCATGTCCAGGTGCCCCCCCCCCCCGGTATAACCCATAAAATGTTTAATTTTGCTCTTGCTAGATAATTCCATAAGATTATAGGTCATCAATTTAAGCTGATTAAGCTTATTGGACCAGTCTTGCACTTCTCCGTATTTCGGATAAGGAGTGATAACTGACATCTTCTCTTGTCACCTTAAGAGAAGATGGAAAACGCTGGGAGAACCAATCTGCTTGACTGCGCCTTTTACAGGAAGTGTGACATTTACAGAGCAAAAGAATCTTTGCTTGTTAAAAACAAAAATCTCCTCTGCTCCTGGTGTTCTTTCTTCACATTAAGCCATAATCTTGTTTGCAACATCACAGCCATCTCCACGGCAACAAATTGTATTGCCACCAGCAGCTGTACAAGGCCTTTGCAACAATGCAGAGAACTTTGCACAATGATTACCATTTTCAACATGCTTTCGAATATATGCTAAGAGGGATTGGGTGACCGCAGAGTCACGCCAACAGCTGTCACGGGGCCCACCATCAGATCCAAAGACGTTAGCAGTCAGGCTGGCAAACGTTCATCCGATTAAAGTTTCTGGGGGGAAAGGGTATAAAGCAAGTTCAGTGATGATTGGCCTTGTAGTCCCATGAGTCTTTGCCATTATACCAGCACAGCAATTCATTGGCTTAGGTGATGCTGGCATGGGAGGGGGGCACCTAGTTCCGGTGATAGTACAAAAAAGCCATTGGCATTATTGTGCCAGTTTCCATCCAGATCTGCAAATCACACCTATAGAGTGAGCCAGTGGGGGGCTGGCTTGCTTGCTTATTGTGGAAAGACATTGTAGGCAAATTTTTAAATCTTGGTGCTTCCTAATAATGCCATCATGTTATATATCATTTAATGCATAATTTCATGCAGAACGCAATGAAACAAACCACATTGAAACAGCTCTATTCTACCAAAAGTTATAGCAAAAACACCACTGGGGCAGGGCAATGGTGCACCACCACACCCACCAGCCAGGACATTGCCCCATCCACTGCAAGGGTAGAGGTCCATCCTTGGGGGGTGACATGCTGGCCTCCCACACTGGATCATGCAAACCTTAGTGATGCCACTGATTGTAGGGACTATTTAAACCCAGCTTTCCAAATGGCATTTTCCTCTGGAAATCCATAAATCTGGATTTATGTTTATCCATAGTATTGATGTGAGATTTTTATACAGATATCAATACACCGCACATCACTACGATGGATAAAGACATAATTGGAAAAATGACAGGGCTAATTATGTTGTATGTTGGTTTTCACTTGCAGGTAGAAACTGGTAGGAACCTTCTGAATTAATGGCACATCTGTTCTTCCTATCTTTTAATGTCTGCTTTTCAGACATACTCTCTCCCATTTAATTTTAAAAAAAAGAAAAAACATCCTAACAAACCTCAAAGCATTTAACTTATGCAATGGTCTGGGTGCTGCCATTAAAAGCAGGGATTATGACTGCCCTCTTCTGGAAGTTTTGCTCGGTTTCATTGCAGTGGCAATTCTGTCACAGCAAGGAGAAGGCATGAAAATCGCTTCTTCACGTGGATTTTCTGGGAAGATCCTAGTAGCAGAAACTAGCTGGAAACTAGTGCCATTATTAGCCAATTTTTAAGTCTACATACTTTCTAGTATACAAATGGGTCTGAGCTGTCAGTGACTAACCAGGAAAGAAGTCTTGAGGTTGTGGTGGATTTTTAGCTAAGCACGCAGCAACTGATTCCACGCTAGAGATCATTGGAAGGTGATTGGGAAAAAAAAAACTGCCCATATTGCAATGCCCTTAGACAAATCTATGGGGCACCTACACTCAGAATTGTGCGTACAGTTCTAATCACTACATTCCCAAAATGATAGTGCAGACTTGGAAAAGATGCAAAAAGAGAGTAATTCCAAATCTTCTGGGTGGGAGGTGGGAGTGTCTTCCTTACAAGGAAAGGCTAACAAATGTGGGGCTTTTGGTTTAAAAATGGCAACCAAGATGGGGCACACAATCAATGCTTTTATGCAGGAGGTGAAGAAAGCAGAGTGAGAAAAGTTCTTCCTTTCCCAACTTCAGAACCATAGGGTCATCCAATGAAAGAAACAAAAGGGAAATTTAGAACAGACACAAGGAAGGCCTTCTTCACACACTGCCTAACTTACTTCTGGAATTCACCACCACAAGATCCAGTGGTACTCACTAGCTTTATAAGGAGATTGGACAGGTTCATGCATGATAGATCTATCGTTGGCTATTCAGCATGGTGGCTATGTGGAACTTCCAGATTTAGAGACCGTATACCCTGAATATTGTTGGGAGAGCAACAGCAGGGGAGAGGGGTTGAACATGCCCAATTTGTGGGCTTCCCAGAGGCATTTGACTGGTGACTGTCAGAAATAGCATACTGGACTTAATGAAAGCAGAGCTCCTCTGCTTTCTCCCCTAGAGAGAACTGCTGGATTTAATGCTGTAAATTATGCAAAAAAAAAAAAAAAAAAAGCAGAGGCTGAAATTCTTCTTTAAATGTTAGTATTCATTTTTAAAAATACAGTATTCCCAGTGTTACAGAGCAAAAAAACTCTTACAATTTGTCCAGATCCAAATTAATGCAGAAAAAGTTAACATGTCACAACTACCCAGGAGACTATTTCTATTTAAAACAGATAGCCTAATCATGCTTACATAAGAGTGAACCCCACTGAGTTCCGTGGGACTCACTACTGGATAAACATGTATAAAATCAGATCATGAGTGTGGGTGAAACTAGATGGAACACAGGAGACCTGTGATTAGGATCTCTTTTTTTAAGTTCATTGAAGCTGCAGAGGATGCTATTAACCCTTTCCTCCCACATCATTTCCCCCATTAAAATCCCCATCCTGAAGCTGTTATTTGTTGCTCCAGGAGAAAATTTAGAGGTGCTCATGGTATCAGTAAGTTTTCTACTGCATGCCAAACAGTTTTGGTGGAGAAGGGCAGTTTTGAGCAAACTCTCCAAAGATGTTCCCAATCCTGCTGACATCTGCTGCCTCCCCCACACTTGACCACCTATGGAATTATCCTCCTTACCAGCCACTTTCTCCACATGGGCTCTTTAACTGAGGAAGGGGCAAGATCACTGCATTCTGAGGATCCTGACACTTACCCAGCTCCTTCCCCAGCAGTTTCTTAAACAACCAGAAATGCTGGCATCACTTCCAGTGCATTCTGCATTTCCTGTTGTTTAAAAAGCCCAGTGGAGGAAGACTATCCGGCATGATGGCTATGTGGAACCTCCAGGTTTAGAGGCAGCATACCCTGAATATCAGTTGTTAGGAGGGAAACAGTGTGGTATGGGGTAAGCATCATGCTCTTTCTTTTGTGCAGGTGCTTTAAATGAAGAAGGGAATGTGAAGCAAGCTGGGACCCATGCCAGTGTGCCCCACATTTTCTGCTTTTATTAGAGCCCACATGGAGGGAGAAGTCAGGTAAGGGGTATGTAGACTGGGAGGGGCAGCAGCACTATTGGAATGCCTCAGGTAGCCTAATAGCTTCATTCAGCCCTGGGACCTCCTCATGAAGCTGCTCTTCATTTTTTTTTAAATCTATGCTGGTTCCTAATCACAGATCTCCCACATCAGGCCTAACTTGGCCCTTTGAAAGGCACTTCACAAGTAAATCAGCAACACAATATCAGAGTCCCATGATCTCTCTGCCATGTCCCCAGCTGCCAAAAAGAGAATGGTTAAGAGTGTTGAAGCTTTGCAAAGAAGTCCAAAGAGCTCCTAATCTTGCAATCTCTCCAGACAGACACGTCCATTAAAGCTTTCTTTGGTTTCCTTGTTCTCTAAACAACAAGGGGAATCTGCACCCAGGCAGTAGTGTAGCTATGGGGGGAGCGATAAGTACTGCAGGCATTGCAATGTGCCACATAAGTGGCTGCTCCCACTTGCTATCAGACCTATTCTGGCTGGTTACAGGGCGTATTGTGGCACCTGCTTATCCTACGTATTGTGCCAGACCCCCCCCCCACATCCAGGCAAACTACACATTATGCATGGTTCATGGTGAGGCCATCTGCCATATGCTTTCTCTCTAAAGTCGCACTGTTCTAGAATGCCCCTCCTCCCTCATTTCAAAACACCATTTGCTGAGGGCAACTTAGGCCCAAATCCTAACCAACATTCCAACATTGGCATAGTGGAGTCAATAGGACATGTGCTGCATCCTGCAGTTGGGTGGCACTCACGGAGACCTCCTCAACGTAAGGGAATGCTTGTTCCCTTACCTTGGAGAGGCACTGCCCTTATATCGGTGCTGGAACGTGGGTTAGGATAGCACCCTTAGTCAATGGGAGGAGAAAAAATTCTCCACTACCTGCAGCACCCCTTCCAACAGCTGCCATTCTTTCCCCAGAAGACCCATAATGTCAGAAGGACACTATGTCACTACGTAGCATCATCCTATGGGGCCCTTGGGGGGGAAAATAATAATAATGGCCACCACCCAGCAACTGCAGGGAGAAGCATTGTCATAAAACAGGCAGTGGAGAAACAGGAGGGGGAAGCCGAGTACATTCTACCCTCCCCCCAAAAATCCTCATTCTCATTAGTGAAGGAACTTCAGAAGGTCAAACTGAAACAGCAGCACTGACGGACAGAGCATTTTACCTGCCCCTGTGCTGCTTTCCCAATCAAATAACTCCCCCTGAAGCTACTGATAGCTCCACAGGGGAAAAATATACAGATCATAGCTCTGCTGGACATTTTTGGCCAAAGGCTAAAAAATTTTGATAAGCCTGCTCCATGCACAGAATTGAGGAATCCTGGGCAGGGCAGGGCAGAGCAGGGCTAGTGTCAGGGTTGACCAGGTTGGACAGTGGTTGAGGGCCACCTGGCTGGGCTTGCCCCAAAACCTCTGCGGCAGTGGTAGTGCCTTGTGTGCTGTTAGGGGTAGAAAGGGACATTACTGGAACTCACAACAGGGCATTGCTCCAGGACCATCCCAAAAACCTGGAACTGGTGACAATTAAGCAGCACAATTTTCAGTGTTGTAGATAAAGCAAATACCTTATATATCCAGCTGGGTCAAGAGCCTGGTTTAGCTAAGTCCTTACAGGCCTATATATATTTTTTGTGCTATCAAAAGAAAAAGGTCAAATTTGCACAACTCACTCCAACCCACATCCGTGTAAATAATGCAGACATGCATGATTTTATATACTTCTTTTGCTAGTTAAAGGGAAAATAATAATAATAAACTTTATTTATATCCTGCCCTTCTCCCTAAAGGGAAAGGAAGGGAAGTGAAGCCCTGTCCCCAGGATTCTTATTCAACCACCTTTCTGGCTTAGAAGGGATACCTTCACCCTTGCAACTATAAGACTAGAAGCTAGTTTAAAAAAAAAAAAATGAACACTGAGGTCTGTGCCTAATGCCACCTTTAGCACTTTCCCCTCTGCTTTCATGGAATTTACACCATCCTTGCCTTTTCTCAGCAATGTGGTCTGCAAGCAGGTTCCAAACCTTCCTATTCAAGGTCTATCCAAGGCCTATCCAGCACCCCCTCTAAACCCTGCTACTCAGGAGCCTTTAAATAGAAAAGAGGCTAAGAACATGGCCTTGGGCCTTGGGTGTTCAGAAAGTACCCTGTGTCACCAAGGTGACGGGTCCTTAAAGCAGCAGCACCCCATCTTATAATTCTTGAATCAGGGGCCAGCTGTGGCAATTCAAAGCTGACACTTTGTCAATCAGATCACCAAGGATGGAAGCTCAGATGAACAAGAAGCTGTGAACTGAAGGGCAAGAGCAAGTGTCCAGCTGGCGAACTCTCTTCCAGGACCCTCTGCATCTGGGATTCCCGACAGCCTGCCAGTGCAATAGCTGGCTCCTGGAACAAAAAGCAAAACCAAGCAATGACACAATGCATTACCTTCTCCAACAGCAACATCAAAACACACACTACTCCCTCAGGAATGGGTCAGCCAAGAGTGACTAAAGCCATTGTGCAGACAGCCAGCTCAAGGACACACTGGCAGAGTTCGAAAAGACCTCAAGAAATCCTCACAGACAGAATCAGATTCAGATTGATGGAGACTCTTTGAAACACCAACACCACTCCTGAAGAGAGCTTGGAACCTTCCAGACTCCAAAGGCTGCATGTCCTTTAGAGCCAACTGAACAGTGCTAATTGCAATTAAGTACACTGTTCATCTTCCCCCATCTGCAGATCCAAGATCAGCCATTAAGAGGTGGCTGTCATTTCATGTGTACTGAATGGAGGCTACTTCTGATAAGCTCTGTGTAGGGGTGTCCTTGATGTCCCCATCACAGCTTAATACAGGGAAAGGCCATAGCTCAGTTCTAGCACAGAGGTGCATGCAGAATGTCCCAGATGTAGCCTGACAATTATCAGTTACCAGGATCTCAGATATTAGGGCATGGAACACTGTCTTCCGAGGCCCTGGAGAGCTAAAGGCCAAATTATACACTATTTTTCACACCGTTAAGTCTACTGTGCTTGCGTTTTTCAGTACAAATGGCACAGAGGGGTGGGTAACTTCAGGAAGAGATCAGGGGGCTTTGACCCGTTCCTCCTTTTACAAACCAGTTCCGGATAGTGATCCCCGCACATACTATTTCCCCCACAACAGTGTTCATTGGAGTCGATGGGAATTTATGTCTTTTTTGTAAATAGTATGCATAGAGGGCATACTCTGGATTGAGACTATGGCAAGGGTACAATTAAAGCCCCCAACCAACAGCACCGTGGTCCCAATCCTGATTGTGCACACGCCTTGCACTATTCATGCTAGAAAAAAGCACGCTAGAGCTACTGTCACGCACAGTTTGGCCCTCTGAATAGATATTACTGTTCTAGATGGGCAGCTACAGAATAAAGCAGCACCTTCCTACATTTACATAAAATTAGTCATGGGATTTTCATCTAGTATAGAGGTTTCTGTTCCAGTTAGTGTAGAAACTCTACACTAACTGAAAGTTTACACCCAATATTAGAATCATGCAGTGAGGCCGACTGTGCATTTGGCCGCAACATAGAAAAGAGGCCCTTTCAATTGGAAGGCAAGGTGTAGTCCATCCAGGTGATTGCAGATTTGGGGTCTGCTGATGGAAAAATGCAGACACTGTTATACTTAAGAAAGACTTTGGGTTAGAATCCTTCCCTGTCTGCATGTACATAAATATCCACAACATACCATATCTTCCTACAAACTATAAGGAACACTTAATCCTTGCAAGCCTGAGACATTGACTTTCCTAGCAATTTGCCATGCATGCTTTTTTGTAAATGCCAGTAGTTCTTACTCAAGCCTAAATTTTCCAGTCCCATGTCAAAAGTACTAAAAATCACTAAATGACATCATTTTGAAGGCTAATTATTTTAAGTTCTTAAAAGTACTAGTTAAAAGATACAACCACAAAGGTAACAACAACACAATGCATGTTGTCTATAGCTCTTAGAATCAATCTACTTTTAAACCCGACCGGGGTGCTGTATCATGGGATAACCTGGAATTACCATCTTTACATCGAAGAAAGAAAATGCTGGCAAGCTGCTAAAAATTTGGAATTTCTGTAAGATTCAAGTTGTTATATAAAGTTCTACATTTTGACCAATATTAAGATATGTGTAGAGGAAGAGCTCTCTGATCACCCTTTTTCACTGTGTGTCATGCAGTATATGTGCTCAGGGGAGGATCCTTAAGGAGGGTGGATAGGCAGGTTATAAATCTCTTAAACAAACAAAGTCACATTTTCTATCATACATGCATGTGCTGAGAAAATTGGGCACATAATCATCACACTTAATCTACATGCAACTTTCCTGCATAGAAATATTTTCTATGTTGAGCCAACCTTACAGGCCAATCCTATCAATCCCCTCCCCCGATGCAGCAGCACCACTAGACTGTGTAGTGCATCCTGCAGGGGTGCAGTCCCAGAGGTCTCTTCCACGTAAGGGAATATCTGTTCCCTAGCCTGGGGATAAGCTTCAGCTGCCTGAATGGGTCTATTTGGACCTGTGCCAACAATTTAGCTGGCACAAGTCCAAGTGGATCCGGCAAGGCAGATCAAGGCCAGAAAGAGGAAAAGGATATACAATGTGGCCGTGTACTTGCTTTTACTTTGTTAAATAGGATATGTGAGGGAAGTCTGGATCAAGGCTGTGGTGGATGGAGATGTAATCCTTGGCACCAGTGGAAGTTATTCTCTTTGCTTAAATAGCAGATGGGAGGGGGTTGTTCAGAATTGCCTGTTGTCTTCTGTGCTCCCTGGGGCATTTGATGGGCCACTGTGAGATATAGGAAGCTGGACTAGATGGGCCTTTGGCCTGATCCAGCGGGGTTCTTCTTATGTTCTTATGTGACTGCAGTGGGGCAAATAATTCCCCCTCCTCCTGTATTCCTGATCCAGGTTGGCCCCCTCCTCCCCAGACATGCTATTTAGCAAAAGAAGAACAGGCATAATACAGCATCACACATGCTTAGTCTGGCCCTGAAGAGACATCAGGTGGGAATTCAAAGCTTCCTTTTGTGCATTCAAAGGTGCATGAGTGCAATGAACTGGCTGGTAAAGGACTGGACTGCCAGCTAAGGAAGTCTCTATGCAGTTGCTCAATGGGCCAAGGCAGGGCCTTTTGACTTTAGCTTTAAAAGCTTTAAAAGCTTCCAGCATGGCAGCCTTGCTGGTCTGAGCAAGATGATCAGCTCTTCCTGTATACGGATTGTCTTTGCCCTCCCTCACTTAGCCTAGGAGTCAGATCCAATACCCTCTTGTCCGAGCTGAAAGAGAAAGGCCTCACACTCATCCTCTCCCTTTACTGAACCCTTGCTATAGAATAAATGTTTTCCAGGATGCATCGTTTCCCTTCACCCATCCCAGAAATTTCCCCAGCTGCTCTCCCTTCTCAAGTAATCAAGATCCTCATGCCACCACACCTCCCCAGTTGATTTGACCAATGCCTCAACGCCTATTTCTGGAAGAAACAAGGAGGAGGAGAGGAATACCAACCAACAAACCCAGCTGCACAAGACGTGACCTTGTAAGACATTCCACACATGGCTCTGCTCATTCAACAAACTGTATGCAAGTGAGGAGCCAAAATTAGATCAAGCCATTATGCTGACTTCATAACCAGGCGTTCCCCAGGTGTTTTAGTGAGAGGTGTCCTACTGAGTCCCTTTCCTCTCCTCTCTGTCCATCCAAAATTAGCCTACTACTAGTCCCTAAAGAAGATCCCAGGAATGCAAGTAAAAAGATCAAAATGGAACCCTCAATACTTGCCTGCCAGTGTAAAAAACAAAAACTGCTTTTTGCTTTCAAAGAGAAAGGGTCTGGCGTGAGGGGGGGGGGGGGAGGTCTGCACTTGGAGACTCCAGCTGGAACCAAAGTGACAAAAGGAATGAAAGACAATTAACAAGAGCAGGGCAATTCCAAAAGCTAGGATTACTCTTAAGCTCTCATAAGGTTCAAGTGATTCAGGAAGAAATCCATGTTCATGAAGGCTGTTCATAATTTGACTGCAGATGGCCCAATTGTCACATTAAGGGGGATGGAGGGCTCCCTCCTTCCTCTTAATCATCAAGGTTCCCTGTTCAGATGGTGCATGGTTTCCTTTCATTATAGATTCCTTGAAATTTGATCTTCCTCATGGTGCCTTGCAAGTTTTGGTAAAAAGCTCCAAACAGAGTTCTTCAAGAAACACCTTATTGCTCTGTGCACCTGCTCTTCAAGGGGGGGCAGGGGAGGGGCACGATTGTGATTGCTTAGATTTGATAGAGGGAGCGAGACAGACTGCATGTATCAGGAAATGGACAGTCCCTCTTGGGCAATATACTGAACTAGGCAGGACTCTTGAGCTTTTCCAACTCTGGGAGACAGAAGCTGCCTACCGCACATGTCCCTCACCCCCCTGGCACCTCCTTTGACCTTGGGTCATAAAATTTCTGTTTTGTCCTTCACTTAGGTAAGATTAAAGGTGCACATAAGCAGGGCCTTTTTATCTGTGGCTCCTGCTCTTTGAAATCTTCAGCAAAGACAATAAAGGCGGGGCCTCAGTATCCGTGGATTCTGCATCCATGTTTCTGGCTCAATGCGGGTGCCCCAAACACAAATGAAGCCACACTTGTCCCCACCTGAGCCTTCCGAAGAGGACTGGCTCTGTGCTCCAGTCCCCTCTAGAGGACTTTTATTCAGGAAACTGGTAATCATTTTTTTTTGGCCGAAACAGCCATTCTGAAACCTCTGCGGGCTTCAGAGAGCCCTCCAGAGGAACTGGAGTGTGCTTTGGAGGGCTCTGGAGGACCTTGGAGGCCCTTTAGAAGGCTTATGGGCCTTCAGCCGCCCTGGGTCCCTTTAGGGAGAAGGGCGGGATAGAAATAAAGTTTATTATTATGGGGCAAAAAATTGTAGACTTGATTATCTGCGATTTTCTGTATCCATTGGGGGGGGGGGTCCAAGAAAGGATCCACAACAGATACTGCGGCCCCACCTGTAGTGTACATATATACATATACACACACATGCACACCTCCCTTGGGAAAAAATCTCAAGCGAGTCCATAGAGATAGCTTTTGTGCAGGTTACCAGAAATGTAGGAAGCAAAGTGGATGTGTTTTGCTTTTTAAGGAACTCCTTGCAGCAATCAGAGTGCTCAGAGGCTTTAAAAACAAGTGGAAAATACAAAGAAAAGCGATAATGTGTGAAGCTCGCAGCTCTTCCAGGTCAGCCCAGCATTGACTTTATCAGACTTGCTCCTGCCCCTGCCCAGATACATTGTCAGGGTATCCTCATCTGCCATGGACTGCCCAGAATTTTCCAATGCCTATTCCAGCATACTCTGCACAAGGATTTGAGCTGTCAAGTGATTCAGGGCCCAATCCTCTCCAAATTTCCAGTTCCAATGCAGCTGCAATGCAGTCCCATGCTAAGGGACCAAATATTCCCTTATCTTGAGGAAGCCTCTGTGACTGCTCCCTCCATCATAGGATGCAGTGCATACCCTGATGGGACAGCTGCATCAGTGCTGGAAAATTGAATAGGATTGGGCCCTCACGCATTACACATCAGTTAATTTGGTAGTGCAGATACACCTAAAGTATGCAATTTAGGTGTATCTGCACTACCAAATTAACTGATTTTAACAGGTAGGCAACTTCTGTTCGAGGGCCTTAAAATCTCCAACAGAGAAATTTCCTTATACTACAATTTCCATGACCCTTCTTTTTTGGTCAAAGTCAAAACAATTCAAATGGAATAAAACCAATACAACTTTGTAAAGCTGATTTGCCCTTGGTGTCACTCGGGCAAATGTACAAGCTGAAACTATTGAAGAGTGCTTGTAAAAGTAGAAGTTATCTCTGCAGAGATTCACCATCAACTCATGGACATCTGCAAGTCGCCAACCAAGATGTGATGAACATGCACAGGTGAGCTGTCCTCATATAAGCACACAGCACAGGGACATCTGACAATCTTGCTGTTCCTTTGTTAGTAACTTGTAACTCTTCATTTTTGGCAACTCCTCATGTCATTATTTTTATGTGGCTCCAGGGTCTTCCAAACAGAGTAACTTTACATCAGGTTTTAACTTCCATTTAAATTTTGTCTGCATTTTACAACCTTTCCTGACAGCTCCGGTTGTGTTTATTACTCTATCCAAATAACTTTGCAATCTTTGTACCAAAGATGATGGTGGTGGTGGGTGGGGGTGTGTGTGCGTGCTGGGGTGGGGGGGGAATACCCATCAGTTGTCTTCTTATTAAAAAACACAAATAAATCCTACCTAAAAGGGCTCTACAGATCAGAAGGAACAAAGGGTCTGTTTACAGCCCCAAATGATCTAGGTGTGTGTTTTCTGTGGTGGAACAGATGGCCACCAACGACCACACACTGACCTAGGACAGTAGAGCCTAGTGCTTAGCACTCATTCCCCTCCCATTCCCCTCTTCCCTCTGATTTGGGCATGCAGCTGTGGTAGTTGGAATGTGCTGCCACCAACCCAGGAGATCAGCCAAGAGGAGGCCCCCTAGAAGCACTGCCACAATAACGGGGCAGAACTATCTTTGCAGTTGCTACAGGCAAAGAACTGATATGAATCCCACTGTTCATATCCTTTCAATATTTTCTAGACTGTGTAGAAATGGCAGTGGATTGAATGGCAGTTATCAGGTACAGATTTTGAACTGAACAAGATGGGAAGCTCAAGTCTTACTTCTTGGCTCCACTGCCATCTCCAGAGCAGTGGAGGCTCCTGGAATCCAGGGCTGGATACTGGCACTCCACGCAGACTGTATGCCCTTCACTGAGATATTTCATCCAATGAGTGTAGGAGCTATTCCCATGCAGGCAGCCTTCGGTGATAGCTGTGAGCTGAAATTCCACACAATACCTGCCACAGAAAAAAGAAAACCAGCCTTAGACCTACTTCACACAAAGTAGCAGAGGAGTGATAAAACTATTTACAGAGTGTCACAATGTGGAAACTGCAGATCTCTGGACCACAAGGCTGCAAGCACTTCCATATAAAAAAATCCTGGCAACTAGAAAGTTGAATATTACAGAGGAAAAACGTTTTCATTTGAGAAATTATATTTTGTCATTTACAGCCATTCCCCCCACCCCCACCTCCTAAAGCAGCATTCAACAGTTGTGATCTCCCACCTACAATCTGAACTGGTATGATTCAGGAATAATTTACTACCTACTCTGCCAATTGTATGAACTAAATCGTTGAGGGAGGCACTAGTGATCCTAGGCCTTGACGCCCAGGGCTGGGACCACAGAATGCTGCCCTCCCAAACCAGGGGGCATTCCAAGGCCTCCAGAAGGCCTAAACTTCACTTCCAATTTTCACCTGAAAACTGGAAGTGCACTTTAAACATTCTCTGGAAGTCTCAGAAAGTCTTTGGAGGGTTGTGGGGGTCACTTGCAGACTCCTCCTAAGGCATCTGCGTGGGGCGAGGAGGGCGGCAGTGGTGGCACCAGTGGAGGATGGTTCTATTTGTGGTATCCTCTTTTTAAAGGCTTACAGCCCAATTCTACTGAAATCCCAGCCCCTCCAATACAGTTGCGCCAACAGAGTGTGAGTTGCATCCATGGGGGGGGAGGGCAGTTGGAAGTGAACTCTAGTTCACTCACCCTTATCATGGAATTCCTTGGATCTACACCTGCTATTTCACAGGTATAGCATATAAGGGGTGCAATGGTGGTGGAAAGGGAGACAGAAGAGGTGACCATATCAGTACACGCCAGTGCCACTGATCCCACCCCTCCAGTCTGCCTCCCTCCCCATCTTCCACCCTACCTGGGGACACCCTCCTTCCTCTGCTTGCCCCATTCTGCCCCAAATGCTGTTGGACTCATCTTTCCCAGTTCAGTGGCTGCCACAGGTTGCAAAACAGCCATTTTATGTAACCATTTTACAAAAGCAGAACTGTTCCAGTTGTCGTAAACCGCTCCATGCATTATCCCAATCTTGGATAGGATTGGGACTTATTCTGTAATCCTATGCACACTTACCTGAAAGTAAGTGCCACTGAATGGGTTGTGCTTCTGAGCAGACATACACAGGATTGCACTGTTAAGACCTTGCTGGTTCAGGTCATGGGCCCATCAAGTCCAGCTTCCTGTCTCACAATGGCCAACCAAATGCCTCAGGAAGCACTCAAGACACCAAGATACCTATATTCTGTTGCCACTTCTTTACATGCGGCATTCAGAGATAGGCTACCTCTAAAACCTGGAGGTTGTTTTCAGTCTGTTAATTTCCTACCTTACAGTTTAAATAACGTAAGAAATACTGTGCCAATTAATAAGACTTAATTACTACTTGGGGGACTACGGACCTGGAAGGAGCACACTTTGGTGCTTACCATCAATCAAACAACCTGCTGGTCATTTTTGGACTATTAGCTTTGGACTATTTTTGTTCTAAGTCGCAATGGGGATCAATTTGATTGAAGGGGAGGTTACAAACTTTCAAAATAATATACCCAAATAGGCAGTAGAACTGAAGGAAAACTGTAACTAAAATAAGAATTTGAAATTCAAGGTTAGTAGTTAGGAGGGGGAGTTTGCTGGCGGTGGATTTAGGAAAAAAAGCACAAGGCTATAGGGAGTGAGCTAATCCTTTCTAGACTTGTGTCTTCCACTATGTGCCCTGCAGGGCAGAATGTGACCCAGAGAGGGTAAGGGGGAGGGCACTACTATAGACTATAATGCTCAAGTGCCTTTACTTACCCGGTTCTTTCATTCTTGTTTGACACAGCACGTTTTTTCCTTGCCTTCCCATAGCCTCCAGTGGTTATTAATGCAGGGACTGCTCTCAAAGAGACAAAGAAAACACAGTCAACATGATAAGTGATGACAGTGCCCCAGCCCTGCTTACATCTGCTGAACAATAAAGATTAGGATATTTATGGTCTTTCATGCCATACCATTTTCCCTTTGGCAGGAAAACAGTCACTATCTCTCAGCCTAACCTACCCCACAAGGTTGTCGTGAGGACAAAAGGAGGGACAGAAATATGTACAGCAACCTAAGCTGCTTGGAGGAAGGGTGGTATTTTCTTATTGAGAAGCATTATATAATTTTTAAAAAATGAAAAATACATACATAAAATTAAAACATGCTTTCTCATCTTCCCAATAACTAGGATGGAGGAAACAAGCTATTTGATAGAAATCCTTTTTTAAAAAATTTTTTTATTATTTTCCAAAATAAAAACAAACTACAAATATAAACAAACACATAACAAACACAAGCTCAATACACAACACCAAAAAAAACCACAAAAACACACCGTTGGAGGGTGCAAGCAATCCTATCAATATATCTAATCAATCAATACATATCTTCTAATCTTGTTCCTCTTCTAATTTAGCCTTTTAATATCATTTATCATTCATATCATATCCTGTATAATATATCACGTATACAATATATTCATCTAAATGCCCTATCTTATACATCTACAACTTCATTTTCAACCAAGCATAAAATGGTCTCCATGGCTCTATCTGTGTCGGTTTGTGCTATTGATCCAAAATCTCTGTAAGCCTATCCATTTCCGCCACATTCATTATTTTCCCTATTAATTCATCTTCGTTGGAATTTTAATATCTTTCCAATATCTAACATATAAAATCCTTGCAGCAGTTAATAATAACTAAATACACATCATTTTCTTTATCTATAACATCTAGGGTAATATTAAGCAAAAATAACTCTGGTTTCAGCAATATCGTAAATCCAACAATCTCTTGTATTAGATTCCTTACCATTTTCCAATATACTTGCAATTTTTTACATGTCCACTACATATGATAAAACGTTCTTTCTACACATTTACACTTCCAACAATTTTTTGATATGTTCTGATTCATTTTTACCTGTTTTACTGGTGTCGTGTACCATCTATAAAACATTTTACACACATTTTCTTTAAAATTTGTTGCTCTAGTAAATTTTATATTATATTTCCAAATCTATTCCCATTGTTCTAATGGAATATTATGGCATATCCATATTTAACTTTTGCAATTGAAGGAAGACTTGCTTTCGTTTTTGAGGTGAATTTAAGCCATTTATGTTGACAGTGTAAATACTCCATCCTCCCTTAACCATCATGTTTCTTTTTACTATTCACCTTCTCTTTTTGTCTTCTTCTTGTTGCTATCGGTGAATGCCTCCTTACCCCTCTAGTTTCTTCCTTTTCCGATTCCTCAGTTATCTCTGAATCATCTGATTTCTTTTCTTCCAGCTCCATTTCTACACTTTCTAGTTCTTTTTTTCTCAGTTTCTTCATTTCTCGTCTCACCTTTCATCACTGTACTCAAAAAATTTTCTGCTTTCATTGTTGAATTTATATTTTATCTCTGTGACTGGAATTGAAAAAACATACCTTCCGGGATAAGCCATCTATATGGTATTTGCTTTCCTCTTAAGAATTTTGCTAGCTCTTCATATTCTTTTCTCTTCTTTCTCACTCTCCATGGGATATGCCTCAGAATTTTCACTTTGCTACCCTCCACCATCCATTCCTTTTCCTGTGAGTTCTTCAATATTTTATCTCTGTAAAAAGTTTTGATGAATTTCACATGGATTTCTCTTGGTAGTGTTTTCTTAGATAAAAAGTGCTCACTCTTCTCGCTGAGTCCAGATCCATGAGTATCTCCTCTGTTGGCGTGTCGATCCACTCTGATATTAAATCACCAATCAGACATCGTGTATCTTTCTGTTCTGATACATTTTGTATTCTCGCCACTTGAGCAGCACTCTCCATCTGAATTTCCATTAAAGTTGCCTCTCCATCATATTGGTTCTGTTCTATCTCCAGTATTCTAGATTGATCTTTTGTTGTCTTTTCTTCTAATTTTCTCATCTTTTGTGTATTCTCATCTGCTTGGCCTTTAACAGCTTTCAGTTGCACATTGAGATCATTTAGTTGTGTAGTTAAAACATCCAGACTAGCTTGAACCTGAAGAAATTGATTTGTGTGCTGTTGTCCCATCACCACTAATTTTTCTACATTGTCTTGTATTGTCTGCTTCCAATCTTTCCCTTTCGGTTTCTCTTGTGTTAGTTTTCCCAAGCTTGACTCCAGGGCGGGAGAGCCCCTAACTTTCGCTCCTTTTCCTGTCATCCTTTTGCTTCCTTCTTATGTTTTCTTTCCTGTAAAACTCAAATATCTGTTATCACATATATCACTATCAGTTACCCATATATCACATCATCAAGAAATCAACTGTTCACCCATAAAGACCAACACAAGGAAATTTTAAGTCAAATAAACCTTTGCTTTGCAATATGTTTTAACGCCCCTAGATGTCCTCAGCGTATCATCCTCTTCACTTGTCAAATCCTCTTCTAGCCCCTGCAATGTCTTTTTAAATCCACTAGATGTCCCCGATGTTCTATTCTTCTTATTCTGTTGTTTTGGTTCTATTGCTTACGTTTGTTGCTATATCAACCACATTCCTTTCTAGAAGATAGTGAGAGGAATTCAAAACAATAAACCACTTTTGCAAAACAAAGAAATGCAGATCTCCAGCCCTCTCCACAAGCACTCCACAGGAAAACGAAACTGAGCGTTCCAAAGCAGAGTTTATATTCCAGAACGATTAATTTGTAATCCAACGAGTTTTAGATTTGTAAAGTTAGAGTTATGCTCTCACATTTCCATAACAAGCTCTGTAAATCTCCTCCAAAGCTTCTTCTCACAAAAGCAAACAAGTGAACAGAGAAAGCCTCCCCCCTCTTTCCTCTTCCCTGAGGGGGAAAATCTGCCCCTCCTTCTTCTTCCCTCGGGCAAAAGCTTAATCAGGCAGTCAATTAATCAATCAATGCCAGACACACACAGCAGAATAACACTCACTTAGTTCTTCCAATGTCTTTCCCTGCTTGGGGCCTTCAACTTAGTTTCAAGATGAATCCTCACCAACACCGACTCTGATGGCTGGGTTCCCTTGGAGAAAAACAGTCCCTGGCTGGACCCTTCCTCTCCGAAACTGTACACTATCTGTAGGATCGAATCTCTCCTGATCACAGATCCTCGGATCTCATCAGACCCACGGTTTTTTGGGAGGAAATAGCATGCTTTCCCAAGAACTTTCAAGAGTTCAGAAAAACAGCCATACAGTTGCCTCTGGCCCTGCCTTCCGGTTTTCGCTATTTGATAGAAATCCTTAACAGGTTTGTTAGAAAAAACCAATTCTGATTTCAAGATGTTCCACTTGAACTGTGCTCCAGTCCACAGATTTATATTTTGGTCCAAGTAACAACAGTTACAAGGGGAAAGAAAAAAAATAATTCCACTAGAGCAGGAGCTATTATCATGCACTGTTCACACTGGGGAAGATCTAGGGGTAAGGGAGGAAAGGGGAAAGGAAGGAAAGGAAGGAAAGGGGTAAGGAAAGTCGATATTTAAATCTTGTTGGTTAGCAGTTAGTGCATGGAGCCTGAAGCTGTAAGCCATTTTTTCCATTGAAGGAGGAGCTGTTTAAAATACTCTGAAGGAGAGGACTTCTTTCTCTGCCATGTCACCACACATTGCCAAAAATGCCATAACAAATATGGGAAGCTGACTTATACCAAGTAAGACTTTCAGTCCATCTAGCTCAATATTGGTGACATAGACTGGCAGCAGCTCTCAAAGGTTTCAGACAGGAATTTTACTTTGCTGTACCTGGACATGGCAGGGATTGAATCTGGAACCTTCTGCATGCAGAGTATGTACTCTGCCAATGAGCTATGGCCCTTCCCCATGCACCGCAGACACTCGCCAATGTCGATCCCACAGGTAAGTCGAGGGCAGGTTTTGAGCCAACAATCATGGAATTTTCTATGACCCTCAGATAAGTTGGGTGTTAAATTTAGGGGACTGTCTGGCTATAGTTTTGTCTGATTTTACCCGAGGTCAGATCCTGAAAAATGTTGGCATCCTTCAGTCTCGGAAGACTATGGTGTCACGCTCTGAACGGTGGTTCTGGAACAGAGTGTCCTCTCCAGTGCGCGAAGCCTGGGTAAAGTAGGTATGGAGGATAGGCTGTTACCCATGCAGCAAATCCCCCCTCTCCACGTCGCTGAAATGGTCCAATGGAAAGGCAGAGGCCAAAAAAGTTGGTTCCAGCGGCGTCGCAGGAGTTGCCAGAACGTGACTGTGTTCAGCCATGAACTGCCTCAGGGACTCCGGCTCCGGATTTTGCCTCGAGGTTGACTCCTGAAGCCTTTTCCATAACTGGATGTAGCCACAAGGCAGTGGAGGTTTGGGATCAGAGTTTTCCTTCTCTCAGATGAGCTGCCTTCCCAGGATGACGAGTCCCATCTACCCGGTGGCTGTTTAGTCGCCTCTTACGACAAGTACAGCCAAACTGAGGGCCTATTCTTATCCCCAGCCCCCAGGGGGCTGAAAAATAACCTGAAAAATAACCTACCACTAATTGTTACCCAAAAACTGTAGTCTCTAGTTTATGAAAAACAAGAGTAAAAGATCATAAGATAAATTTTTATTCTTTTTTAAATTCTGGTCTTCACCACCTTTTTGTAAACACTATCAGAGTAAGTGCACTGTTAACCAGTAAAACAGTGGTTCCCAACCTGGTATTCATGTACTCCCAGGGACACTCAACAGGACCTTTAGGGGTACTTGAAAAAGAATGGAATAATGGCAGAAAAAGGCAGGCCGTGCTCCAGAATGCCTTGCAAGGCAGGAATGCCTTGTATGTTGCACGTAAAGCTTCTGGCTTAACACACCAGACACCTTAAATGTATGAACCATTGATTGAAAATCAGCACAGTAAAAAAGCTGAAACATAATATGGAAAGTGATCAGTCACCCAGAATTTCTCAGCACACTTCTGGTGCAAAACAGTGCAAACGCAGAGTCTTCTGTTCTTCAAACAGATAAAAAGAGAAAACACTGTGAAAAATACATGAAGTCTGGGCTTTCATAGAGAGGAGATGAGGGCTTGTATTATTAATTACAAACATTTTGCTAATACGAAGGGTACAATTTATGGAAATGGGCTGCCAAGGGATATGCAAGTGAAAAAGGTTGGGAACCACTGCAGGAGAACCATGAATCAAATCCACCTTTAAGGTTTCTGGTGTGTTAAGCTAGAAGCTCTATGTACAACATACAACCCATAACACATAACTGGGAGTGTGCAATTCAATTGACAGCAGAGAGATGCAGCTGCATATATTTGCAACCCTTTTTACTCAGAAGTAGACCCACTGCTTTCCATGGGTGCAATGAATTGTAGCTTGAGACTTTGCTTCAAATGGAAAGGAGGATTCCCATCCTGGTGTTGAAAAAAACAGACCTGCTTTGCAAGCATTTGCCAAGCAGAACCAGGCTGCAGCAGAAGGAAGGAGATTAAAATGTTAACTTTGGCTGGAATTTCCCAGTTGCTGTAGAAAGGATCTCTGCCCTGCCTGCCTGGTGCCTGCCTGCTGCTTGAGAAACTTGGCACCTGCCTGTCTGCCCTTGAGGAACGAAACTGTTCAAAGTTGAAAGGCTCTGCCATCTGATTGACCTGGAGGTAAGGCGAAGTGAGAATTGGAGTTTGATTACTTGGCAAAAATTTTAAGTACTAATTTCTGATCACATGCAAAGTGATCTCGATCTGTGATCTCCTTGATTCTCAGGAGCACTTCTCTGGCAAACTCACTGATTTGAATGGCTCTTGTTTCCAACAATGAAATGGGTCTATGCTCAAGGATTGCATGTCAGAGGCACAAATTCCTTCCCTTAAAAGGGTGTGTTGTGATACTGTTCCTATGAAGTTATAAAAAAGTAACCACAATAAACACTCTTCAAAACACACTGCCTTTCCATTTACTTTGTCTTGAATATATTCAGGGATGCACTTTGATTTTCCTTAGAACATAAAACATTAGAACAGCCCCACTGGATCAGGCCATAGGCCCATCTAGTCCAGCTTCCTGTATCTCACAGCGGCCCACCAAATGCCCCAGGGAGCACACCAGATAACAAGATACCTCATACTGGTGCCCTCCCTTGCATCTGACCTCCCTTACCATTCCTTCCCACACCCCTCCACCCACAGAAACGGCACTCTGCTCCACAACACCCACTGAAGGACTGCTTGCACTCGGTCCCTTGCTGAGTCCAATACTCCCAACAGCCAGCTTTCTCTTCAAGAGGAGGACATGCTTCGCCACCGTTTCTTGACTCCTGGATTATGTGCCTCCTTCGAATGCGGTATGTTGCTTTGCAAGGCTCTGCACAGCCGCTCCACGCACTCCATTCGGAGACTATGCAGGGGACCTCTGGAAGGAGGACAAAAAGAACATTACCAGATGTTAGCCACATTACACCTTGCCAAACCGCCATGACTCCAATGGAACAAAACTTTGTCGCATCGTTGCTGAGTGCTTAGGTGTTCAACTTAGGGTAGAGTTGTACGTGCACACAAATGCATGCTTTCAACCTAGAATTTATTTCTTTATTTTTAAAAACAAATATTGCCAGGGGGGCTGCACAAAATGGGCTGAACGGGGGCAGGGGAGAGTTGAGAACTTAAGGCCAGAAACTGCATCTGAGGCTCAAGCCCACTGATCCCTGCCACAAATAATTTGTTAACTATATTTTTATTATAAAAGAAAATCTCCATACAATGTTTATAAGAAATAAACCACATGCAAAAATATAACATCAGTACTAATATCACTACTAAAAATACAACATCATTACTCAGCGTATGGTTGGTTTGTGGAACTCCTTGCCATAGGATATGGTGATAGCATTTATTATTAATTTTTTTTTACCCTGCCTTTCTCCCCGGAGAGACTCAAGGCAGCTTACAACAAAGGTTAAAACAAATTTTAAAAAACATAATTTTAAAACAGATAAAAGCATATTAACAACACATCATTAAAAACAGTAGTCAGATAAAAAAAAGTAGTCAGGTAAAAGAGCATAGAGCAGCTAATTATAAAAGGATCAGGCCTGTAACCAGGTGTTAAAAAAGTATTAAAAGATGTTAAAAAGATGTTTAGAAGGCCAGGAACTCAGAAGTCTTGTCTAAACAGAAGAGTTTTCAGGCCTCGTCGGAAAGTTTCAAGAGAGGGAGCAGTTCTTAAGTCAAGGGGGACTTGTATTGGTGCCAAGTCAAGGGGGACTCAGTAGTGGCACCACTACTGAGAAGTTCTTATTTCTTGCCACTGCCCCACATACCTCTCTAGGCAGTGGCACTTCTAAAATGGCCTTCTCTGATGACCTAAGAGAACGAACCAGATTGTATCGGAGTAGGCGATCTCTAAGATACCCTGGCCCAGAGCAGTATAGGGCTTTAAAGCACCTTGAATGCACCTTCAAAACCAGCACCTTGAATTGGGTCCGGAAACAAATGGGCAGCCAATGCAGCCGCTGGAGAAGCGGTCCAACAGAGTCAAACCGCCTATCTCCAGTAACTACACAGGCCGCTGCATTCTGTACTAGTTGCAGTTTCCAAAGCATCTTCAAGGGCAACCCCACGTAGAGCACGTTACAATAGTCTAACCTCGATGTCACCATGGCATGGATCACCGTGGCAGGTCTGCACGATCCAAGTACGATCTGCACGATCCAGCTGGCGCACCAGCCGAAGCTAAGCAAAGGCCCCTCTAGCCACAGCCGCCACCTGGGAATCCAGGAGCAGCTGTGAGTTCAGGTGGACCCCCAAGCCGTGGACCTGCTCCTTCAGGGGGAGTGCAACCCCATTCAGTGCAAGCAGATACTCTAGCACCTGCATCAAGGATTTCCGACCCAGGAGAGCCTCTGTCTTATCCAGATTTAATTTCAGCTTGTTAGCCCCCATCCAGATCCTCACTGCCTCCAGACAGCGCTCCAAGACCTCAACCGCCACCCTAGAGTCTGGAGGAAAGGAGAGATAGAGCTGGGTGTCATCAGCATATTGATGGCACCCTACTCCAAATCCCTGGATGACCTCTCCCAGTGGTTTCATGTAGATGTTAAATAGCATGGGGGACATAATTGAACACTGTGGCACCCTGCACCTCAAGGGCCAGGGTGTCAAACAGGCATCTCCCAGCACCACCATCTGGGATCGATCCTCCAAGTACAAGCGGAACCACCGCAAAACAGTGCCTCCAACTCCCAACTCGGCCAATCGGCCCAGAAGGATACCATGGTTGATGGTATTGAAAGCCACTGAGAGATCCAGCAGGACCAACAGGGACGCACTTCCCCTGTCCAGTCATTCCCTGCGTCCACAGCGTAGACCATCCACCGTAATGCTCCGTTTTACTCCCCCCGCCGGGAATGGCTCCGAAGGGAGGGGCCGCTTGCCCGCCTCACTGCCAGCCTGAGTACTCCGCCCCCCCTCCAGCTATGCCACTGTACCAAAGCAACCAAGGCAGTTTCCGTCCCAAAGCCCGGCCTGAAACCAGATTGAAAAGGATTCAGATAATCCACTTCATCCAAGACCCTCTGGAGTTGAGATGCCACCACCCACTCAATTACCTTGCCCAGAAACCGGATATTGGAGACTGGCCGGTAGTTGTCTAACATGGTGGAATCCAGGGAGGGCCTGTTCAGGAGGGGCCAAACCACCGCCCGTTTCAAAGCATGTGGTAATGTCCCCTCCATCAAAGAAGAGTTGACCACCCTCCCCGTCCACTCAGCCAGTCCCCCCCGGGCCGCTCTAATCAGCCAAGCTGGGCAAGGGTCAAACAGGCAGGCAGACGGCCTCACACTCCCAGGGAGTCTGTCCACATCCTCAGGCTGTACAAGCTGAAAAGAATCCCACAACACCGGACAAGCAGTTGCCAAGGGGACATCACCAGACATTGTCAATGTGGTATCCAAGTTGTGACAAATACAATCGATTTTATCTATGAAATGTTGTGCAAACACATCACAGTGGCTGACTGTGTGGCCTGGATGCCTTTAAAAGGGAATTGGACGAATTTCTGGAGGAAAAATCCATTACGGGTTATAATCCATGATGTGTATGTGCAAGCTCCTGATTTTAGAAATGGGCTCCGTCAGAATGGCAGATGCAATGGAGGCACCAGAATGCAGGTCTCGTGTTATTTGGTGTGCTCCCTGGGGCATTTGGTGAACCACTGTGAGATACAGGAAGCTGGATTAGATGGGCCTATAAGAACAGCAGGGCTGTTCTTATGTTCTTAAGGGAGGAAAGATACAAAATTCAACATATTATAATGGAATTTCTACTCAGTCAGAGAATTAATACTACATCATTATATAATTAAAACCATGGTGCTAAATGGTAATAAAACTCTGACCCGTATGACCTGTGTCTTTCAGGCAAACATTTCACTAATTGCTGATTTATAAACAAAATGAATAGGAACCAGCAATTCACAGAAGTGTCAAACCACCCTGTTTGTTATAGGCATGAATTGCAACACAATCCTGTGCAGGTTTACACAGACTCCTATTTGTGCAAATTCCACCATGTTTACACACAATCCTACACCCCCCCAACCACCGCCAATGCAGCAATGCCAAAATGGCTGCTGCTGCATCCTGCAAGGGGGCAGGTTGCAGAGTCTCCTGTGGGTAAGGGAACAAATGTTCCCTTTCCCTAGGGTAAGTATCCACAGCACGGAGGGGGTCTACTCAGACCTGAGCTAGCAAATTTGCATGGACACGAGTCAAAGCAGTCCCCTACCCAATCAGCCTTTCCCTTACCTCCGTCGACACCCCATTCCACCCTCCCCCCGACCCTAATTGCCACCTCTTTCCACTCTCCCCCCCCCCTCTGGTGCCTGCCTCAGCGAGTGGCCAGCAATCCTCTGGAGCAGGGGCCTCTAAATGTTTTGGCCAAAGGGCCGCATTAAATATCTGGCACAGTGTCGAGGGCCAGACAAAAAATTAAATATAAAATTGAAATAAATACATTAGAGATAGATCTTAGATGAAATGAATGAATGGACTCAAATGTCCAGGATTTCTCCAAGCACCAACACAGCCCAAGAAATAAAGCACACACTTAAATAGACCCCCATTCCCCCACCCCACAAGCATAACTCTGGTTGTGTTTGGTCAACTGGGCCAGAGACTCTCAGGAGATCAGAAGCTGGCCAAGGGCCAGATATAGGCCCTCCACAGGCTGCATCTGGCCCCCAGGCTGGGGTTTGGAGACCCCTGCTCTGAAGGGTGCAAAAAGACTCCAGCCTTCCCACTGGTGTGTCATACACTACTCTGTACAATACTGCAGCAGTTTTTATAACTGCTGTAAGGAATGCATGTTCTGCTGGCAGTTGGCCCAAATAGGACTGGGCTGTTCCAATGCAACCTTATGCATGTTTGCAGTGCAATCCTAAGCGTGCCCATGCTATATTCAATGAGATCTACTCCCCTGTAAGCATGCACAGAATTGCAGCTTTACTTACAGTAAATCTCACTGTGTTCAATGGGGCTTATTCTCAAGTAGGCGTGCACAGGATCACACCCTTTGTTTTGTTAATGGGAAAACCAGCACCAAGGATCTTGGCTTCTCCATTTGCATGCTATTTCTAACTCTGATGTCATCAAGAGAAAAACAAGATGTTGGTTCTGAACTTGGGCTCTATCCATCCATGCAGCAGAATGAGGAAGTGGAATGCACTGCAGACTGCAGGACCATCACCTCCCAAGCAGAAAACTACGGTAACATTCCCTGACAAGCTAGTTTTCTACTTAAAGGTATGGGTTGTTGTGATTAACATACACAGGATAAACAGGTACCATGAATCCTAATCTATAGCATAAAATACTTCATTCCATTTTACCACCTTGGTATTTCCACCACTTCATTCTGCAACCTGTGTGAACCCAATCAGAGTAATACAACATAATACATAGGAATATCAAGCAATCCATACCATCAATGGAATGCACAGCGCATAAGGTTTTAGTCATAGCCATGAATTCAGACAACCTTGAGCCCTACTCATCACCAAAGCAAACCAAAACATTCCACATTAGTGACTAACAGTGAAAATAGCCTTTTGCACTTGTCACACTTTGAAAGACAGCACATTGCTATTCCCACAGAAAGCCACAAGATGGCACCACTTAAGAATATGGTGTTGATACATAAATCAGTGACTGACAGGGCCAAAAATAAGGCATGTGCTTTAGTTGTTCTGAGATACACTCAACAACAAACTTGTGTTTTGTAAAGAGGAAGAAGGGCTGCTAGTGCGCCTGTATGGTGCGCTAGCAATGATTGCCATGCCTGAACCCCTATCAGCCAGCAGCAGGGCTTTGCTGCCAGCTGATTGGCTGGCTGGCCTGAGGGGGTGGGACAACTGGGTTAGTTCTAGCGCGCAGGCGCTAGACTTAGCTCAGTCCATTCCTGGAAGTGACCCCTGCCCGCCCTTTAACTAGTCTGGGATTAGCTAGTCGCTCTCCGGAGGACCGGGTAGGAATTTTTTTAGCATCATCTGATTGGCACCACGATGGTGTTGTTTTCGCCTACCTCAGACTGGCTATGGAGCGCGTTTGGGTTTGCAATATATCTCTTTAACGCCCTGGTCACTGGCGGTAGAAGTGCGGGGTTTGTAGGCAGAAGACCTTCTCGGTGTCCAATCTAAGTCAGCAAGGACAGGGGTGAACCAGAACCACTCTCAAGATGCTTGACCGGCTCAGGGAGGCAGGCTGGCTAGCCCCTTGTCTGAACTTGGGGGGCCTTGCAGGGGTGACCTGAAGGCAGAGCAGTTCGGCTGACTTACCCTCTTCAGTCGACAGTGAAAGGCAGGCTTAATAACAATTGAGCTACGCCTGGAGTGGATGCCCTATGAGATTGGGGACGTAGAGGGCTAGGGCCGTTTCCCCCACTTAGAACCCCGCACTTGGGATGGGTATTGTTTACCCTGTTTTGCCTTGTTGCTAGCTTATTGTAATTCAATAAAGTGGCCCATTTTAATCCCATACCTGTATTTATTTGGGGAATGCATGGTAATTGTGTTTTGCCCAAATTCTCTTAGTTGAGGATGCCTAAAAAAGACCTCAACTGATGTTGAGTTTTTCCAACTGATGTCTATTAATTCTATAGTGTTTGTCTATTGTAAGAATCTACAGACACGTGGCAAGTGCAAAAGAATACAACTAGAGCTGAAATCAAGATCAAGACTCACACTTCAGCAGGAGACCTACTGCTGCACCTTGCAGCCTACTGGCCTCTGGGCTGTGGTGTGACTTGGACATGGAAGGAGAGGGCAAGAAAATGGGCAATGGTGACACTGGCAAAGAGGGGTTCCCACTCAGGGAAGGAGGGCATATTACCCAAGGATTTCCTCTCTCCCCCCCCCCCAAAAAAAACAACCAGACAGTGGTGGCAGGTAAGGATTTCACAACCAGAATTTGGTAGCAGGCATATTCCACATTCTGAGCAAGCTCAGCCTTTTGTTTTTAAAACCAAGATGCCAGCCCTCATGACTCACAGGTCAAATAAAATGAATGCAAATAACCCCTGCTATAATCTCAGAAACCAGAGGAAGAGCCGAGCAGAATTTCTAGTCATCAGTAGAATGGGCAGGGCCTTGGTGCCAAAGTAAATCACCATAAATAGGTAAACTTTGTACTAGGCTAGGGTATGATTAACCATTGCAACAGAAACCATTACTGTCAACATTGATTTTCACCTTCGGGCGTACAATGACAAAAGGATAACACAACAGTAATGGTAAGCAACTGAGAAAAAAAAAAAGAAACAGTTCAGAATGGCCTATATTGGGGTCCGATCATACTAGCAACACAGTGAGCGTGGCTCATTGGACTCTATGGCAGCATGCGGACTGTCCTGGTTTCATTGCTCCCCACCTCCAAATAAGTGCCAGGACTGAGAAGGGCCCCAGATATCCTGAAAAGCTGCTGTTATAGATAATACTGGGCTAGACAGACTGAGGATCTGACCCAGAAGAAGGTAGTTTCTTGCCTGCAGACATCTTGCTACGTTCAGGTTTTTGTCAGATTTTGACAGAAGTGCCGTTGTCACTGCAGGCCACCTCAAATGCCTGAGTTGCGCTGTATGCCTTCAGGCAGTACAAAAGCAACCCCTGAAGGATGCAAAAGGATGGCAAGGAGCAACAATCTTCACAATATATTGATCTCTAAGATCTTCACAGTATACGTTACAGGTGCAGTTTCCTTTGTGCGGACAAAACTACCAGTTCTGTGAAACAGTGGCGTAGCTGGAGGGGGGCCGAGCACTCAGTCTGGCGGGAAGACTCAGCAGGGTGGGCAAGCGGCCCCTCCCTTTGAAGCCATTCCCGTATGGATCCGCTTTGCTCCCCCCACCAGGAATGGCTCCAAAGGGAAGGGCCGCTTGCCCGCCCCGCTGAGTCCCCCCTCCAGCTACGCCACCACTGTGGAAACCAGAATCTAAAAGCAGAAGAAATAAGATCCTGGAAGCAAGCCCACTTGTAACAACACATACCTACGTAAGATACTCTCCTGCTGATCGAATGTATCTGAAGTCTAATGTTATATTACAGGTTCTGGATGGTTTGCTTAGGATAATAGTGCTGTAACACTTAGCACTGACGTAGAGCTTTCAAATGTTCAAAGTCCTTCTCGTCAACTACCTTGTTGGAATCCTTACAACAACCCTGTTAGACAGCACTTCCCAGACTCACCCAACTAATGACACACACACACCTCACACTGCAGGCACAGCATGTGGCTATTGAAAATAACTGGTGGCAATGACAAATTGAAACCAGGAAAGTCCATTTGTTCAACTCAGCTACAATGCTACATTCCCATGAACAAAACAAATTAGGCTGTAAATGCCAGGCAATGAGGCTTCTGTCCTATTTGCTTCAACTCCCTGAAGGGGAAAAAAAAACTCCTATTATCCACCTCCAGACAAGGAGTATGTGTGAACAACACAGAAACAGAATGGTAGCTGGCAGGCCTTGTGACCTAGTGACATGAACACCTGACAGTGGGATGTGGGGGGTGTCTGTCCTCTGCCAGTTCCAGAAGTCACCAGGTAGAGGCATTTGTTTCCGTAAGAGAAACAAGAGTAAGAGAATTGCAGCCAAGTTTTACTGAACAAAATGGGCTTACTTCAGAGAAAAATAAATAACACCATTTTCAAACACCTCTATCACCAGGCACACTCACAATGATGCCTCTTTGCCTTTGCAATTCTCCTTCCGTGTATATTAATTATTTATTATTATTATTATTATTATTATTATTAACAGACTGTTGGCAAGTCTTTGCCAACAGTCTGAGGCTAAGAGGCAAAGAAGGAAGGCCCATAGCCTGGGAGACAGACCAGGGACAGACTTCACTTGCTCCTGGTGTGGAAGGGATTGTCACTCCCGGATTGGCCTTTTCAGCCACACTAGACGCTGTGCCAGAACCACCTTTCAGAGCGCGATACCATAGTCTTTCGAGACTGAAGGTTGCCAATACAATTAGCCATTGGCAACCTTCAGTCTCGAAAGACTATGGTATCGCGCTCTGAAAGGTGGTTCTGGCACAGCGTCTAGTGTGGCTGAAAAGGCCAATCTGGGAGTGACAATCCCTTCCACACCGGGAGCAAGTGCAGTCTGTCCCTGGTCTGTCTCCCTGGCTATGGGCCTTCCTTCTTTGCCTCTTAGCCTCAGACTGTTGGCAAAGTGTCTCTTCAAACTGGGAAAGGCCATGCTGCACAGCCTGCCTCCAAGCGGGCCGCTCAGAGGCCAGGGTTTCCCACTTGTTGAGGTCCATCCCTAAGGCCTTCAGATCCCTCTTGCAGATGTCCTTGTATCGCAGCTGTGGTCTACCTGTAGGGCGCTTTCCTTGCACGAGTTCTCCATAGAGGAGATCCTTTGGGATCCGGCCATCATCCATTCTCACGACATGACCAAGCCAACGCAGGCGTCTCTGTTTCAGCAGTGAATACATGCTAGGGATTCCAGCACGTTCCAGGACTGTGTTGTTTGGAACTTTGTCCTGCCAGGTGATGCCGAGGATGCGTCGGAGGCAGCGCATGTGGAAAGCGCTCAGTTTCCTCTCCTGTTGTGAGCGAAGAGTCCATGACTCGCTGCAGTACAGAAGTGTACTCAGGACGCAAGCTCTGTAGACCTGGATCTTGGTATGTTCCGTCAGCTTCTTGTTGGACCAGACTCTCTTTGTGAGTCTGGAAAACGTGGTAGCTGCTTTACCGATGCGCTTGTTTAGCTCGGTATCGAGAGAATGTGTGTCGGAGATCGTTGAGCCAAGGTACACAAAGTCAAAAAGTGCCAATACAATTATTAACAGCATTTATATACCGCTTTTCAACTTAAGTTCACAAAGCGGTTTACAGAGAAAAAAAATCAAATAATTAATGGCTCCCTGTCCCAAAAGGGCTCACAATCTAAAAAGATGCAAAAGAACACCAGCAGACAGCCACTAGAAAAGACACTGCTGGGGTGAGGAGGGCTAGTTACTCTCCCCCTGCTAAAAAGAGGAGCACCCACTTGAAAGAGTGCCTCTTACCCAGTTAGCAGGGGTTGACTCACCTGAGCTGTTACAGCTGCAGGGCACACTTTTCTCCAAACTGGCTTTGGGTGGTCAGACAACTGAAGAATTAGCATGTTATTACCTGCCTCAGGCTCTTGGGAAGAGAAAGGCTGCAAGTCCAAGAAATAAAGAGCCTCAGAATGATTTTGGTGCTATATTCCCCTCCAAGTTTTCTTACTGGCCTATAGTGTCATACTTCCAAGCTGCTTGAAGAACCACAAACAACTGTACAACCTCTCTTATAAAGATTGTGTTCTCCACAGGTCAAGAGTAAGTGTGTATAGAGTGGAGTTGAGAAGAGCTCCTTCATTGTTAACCTTCCAGGGAACTGAAGACGGTTTTTTATTCCAGCAAGCTTTTGATGTGTGATGGCTGCTTTTAACTGTTTTTACTGCTGCTAGTTGTTTTTTACCTTTTTATTGCGGTTGCTTTAATGTATTTTATGACTTTTAAATGTTGTTAGCCACCTTGAGTGCTCTCCAGGGAGAAAGGAAGATTACAAATTAATCAATCGAGTTGCACCCTTTTGCCCTGTATGTGACATCAGTCCTCTAGAGCAGCAGCTCTCAAACTTGTGCCTGCTGCACACCCAGAATGTGGTCCCCAACTGGACGGTATCTGAGCGATCCACTCAGTCATGTGAAGTCCTCCTCTTTTGGAGGACAGGGTCGCTCTGGGCAGTCGCATCATCTGCCCCGCGTCCCAGCAGGCCGTGTGACAGGACATCTGGGCAGACGCAACTGGGCAGGCTACAGTCATCTGAGGGGGTTCTCCTGCAAATGCCTCCTCTGGTTCAGGTTAAGGGAATGGCAATGTGAGAGTGAGCCTTCTCCATAGAAGTGCCACAACTATGGAACTCCCTTCCAGGGGTGTTAAGAAATGCCCCCTCCCTCTTGACTTTTCAGCAAAGGCTCAAAATAGTGATGTGTGTTTTGGATGTACTAGTGGGTGTGCTGGTGCTTGTCTCTCGTGTCCCTGTATGATGCTTGCTGCTATTCCATTACCAACCCTTTTTCTTTTTTATTCTTTATATCACCCACCCCCCACTTTTTAAACAAATTTTAACTATTGTTGTATTTATTGTTTCTATTGTAAGCCTCACTGTTTTTTGTGAAACTGGTAAGCCACCTTGGGCATTTGCCTTTGGCAAAGGAAAGGTGGGATCTAAATTTCATAATAATAAACTGGTAAAAAGCATAACATGATGAAGAATATAGAAGAAACTGTCACTTGCTGAAGGGAAATCAGAATGGTGTCTGCAAAGGTAAGTTCTATTTTAACCTCCCAAAGCGTCAACTGACATGTGGATAAAGGCAATCCAATTAATACTGTATACTTGGACTTTCAAAAAGCTTTTGACAAAGTCCCTCACCAAAGACTGGAATAGGAGGACAGATCCTTTTATAGATGGGTACTTCATTCAAGAGCAGAAAGTAGGAATGGGCAGTTTTCAAAGTGGAGAGGAGTAAGTAGTGGAGTCCCACAGGTGCATCTTGAGAAATATTTGGAGTTAGGTCAACAAAAATTTAGCCCAGTTGACAGAGGACACCAAACTATTCGGGGTGAAGTTGAAAACATTGAAGCATATTATGAAGGGTTCCAACACAGACAATGGAATGGGCAACCCAGGCGGCAATCCCAGGCACACTTTCCTGAGCATAAGCACCATTGAAGACAATGGGACTTGTCTTCAAGCACAGGCTTGTGGTCTTAAACACATTTGGTGGAGATGCCAGACTGGGTAAGTCTTCATTGGCCTCATCCAACAGGCCTTTTTTTCATGGTTTGGCAACCTTCAGTCTCAAAAGACTATGGTATAAGCCTACAGCACCAGGTATTCCCAGGCGGTCTCCCATCCAAATACTAACCAGGCCTGACCCTACTTAGCTTCCAAGATCAGAAGAGATTGGGCATGTGCAGGGTAACAGTTGCTGGCATGCTTTCTATGGAAACCAGCACACAAGTAAAATTGCAGCGCTTCAGGGTTGGTTTCCAATGGCTCCCTTGAGAGACTGGCTTTCTACTTGCAGGGAGCGCACCAGGAAGGCTCGAGCGAGCTGCTCCCACCTGCAACCTACCCAATCCTGTGCTCAGAAGTTAGTCCCACTGTAAACAGTGGGGACTTACTCCCAGGGCTTACTCCCAGGAAAGTGTGGACAGGGTTGTAGCCCCAGTCCCTCAGCAAGCTGCCAGCGCGGTGCCCCCTGCTGCCCCCCCGGAGACGCACCTGGGCAGACCAGCCGGTAGTCGTGGCAGCAGTCCAGGGTGTAGGCGCACGCCTGGTCGCAGAAGCAGAGCCCGCGGGAGCCGTCCGGTCTCCAGCCGCTGCTGCCGCACGCCAGGCTCCTGCCCGCGCAGCACCGTCCCAGCGCAGCGCAGCCGCTCTCCGCGCCCGGAGAAGCCGCCAGCAGCAGCAGCAGCGCCAGGGCTGGCGTCCAGCCGGGGCGCGCCTGCATTGCGCCTCTGGGGAGTCTCCTGGCCTCGCTGGGGCAGCTCCGGAGAAGAGATGCCCAGCAGGGACCTGGGGCGGGCGGGCGAGCGGGCTCCTGCGCGCACCTGCCCGGGGACGGAGAGGAGCTGAGTGCGCCTGACGCCTCTTGCGTACAGGTGGCGGCCACCCCGGCAGGGCGCGCTCTCCTGCCAGCCCAGCCCAGCCCAGCGGACACTCCCTTTCCAGCCCACACTGACCTTCGGCTCCCTCCCTCCGCCCCAGCCCGCCTCGTGGCTCTCACAAGCCTCCCAGCTCCGCTTAAAGGCACAGTGGGCTCCTTGGGGACTAGCTCTGCTAGGCAAGGATGCGGTGGATATGCCTGTCTACTCAGAAGTAAGTCTCATTAAAGTCAGTGGGGCTTACTCCCAGGAAAGCGTGGATAGGATGGCAACCTGAGAGCCCCATCCTATGCTTGTCTACTCAGAAGTCTAGTTAAACTCAATGGGGCTTACTCCCAGGACAGTGTGGATAGGATTGGGCTGTGACTCCCCCCCCCCCCTTCAACAAAGCCAGGCTGAAAGGTTCACCCTTGAAAAACCTTTTTTTAAAAAGCTGGCAAGAAAAGCAAGTTAGAACATAAGAACAGCCCCACTGGATCAGGCCACAGGCCCATCTAGTCCAGCTTCCTGTATCTCACAGCGGCCCACCAAATGCCCCAGGGAGCACACCAGATAACAAGAGACCTCATCCTGGTGCCCTCCCCTGCATCTGGCATTCTGACATAACCCATTTCTAAAATCAGGAGGTTCCACATACACATCATGCCTTGTACCCCATAATGGATTTTTCCTCCAGAAACTTGTCCAATCCCTTTTTAAAGGCGTCTAGGCTAGACGCCAGCACCACATCCTGTGGCAAGGAGTTCCACAGACTGACCACACGCTGAGTAAAGAAATATTTTCTTTTGTCTGTCCTAACCCGCCCAACACTCAATTTGAGTGGATGTCCCCTGGTTCTGGTATTATGTGAGAGTGTAAAGAGCATCTCCCTATCCACTCTGTCCATTCCCTGCATAATTTTGTATGTCTCAATCATGTCCCCCCTCAAGCGTCTCTTTTCTAGGCTGAAGAGGCCCAAACGCCGTAGCCTTTCCTCATAAGGAAGGTGCCCCAGCCCCGTAATCATCTTAGTCGCTCTCTTTTGCACCTTTTCCATTTCCACTATGTCTTTTTTGAGATGCGGCGACCAGAACTGGACACAATACTCCAGGTGTGGCCTTACCATAGATTTGTACAACGGCATTATAATACAACGGCATTATAATACATTATAATATAAAAGTTACTTCCAAAATTGTGTGAGCATATGCGTCTTTTGTTTTATTTTGAGGTCACGGACACTATCTAAGAATGCTTGTGGGCCCAAACCTATCCAACTTTCCAGTGCTGATGCAGCTGTTCCAACAGGGTGTGTGCTGAATCCTGTGGTGGAGGAGCAGTCACTGAGGCCTCCCCAAGGTAAGGAAGTGTTTGTTTCTTTATGTCAGGGCTCCATTGGTGCTGGAAAGTTGGATAGGATTGGGCCCTGTGACTGCTGCAAAAGATTACACAAGAAGAGCACAGAAGCACTGAATCTGCTTATGGAAGGCTGGCAGGAACCTGCAATGGGAGTGCTGGTAAAACATCTATATTGTATATCAGTAGTTCTCAAACCTTTAGCACCAGGACCCACTTTTTAAAATGAGAATCTGTCAGGACCCACCATAAGTGATGTCGTGACCAGAAGTGGCATCATCAAACAGGAACATTTTTAACAATCCTATGCTGTAATCCTACCCACACTTGCCCAGGAGTAAGTCCCATTTACTATCATTGTTAAAAGCATATACATAGTAGCCTGTTCAAAGTACAGATCTGTAACATTTCCCCAAATGCAGTCACATACCATAGTTGCATCAAGTCTAATATATTAAAAAACACATAGAAATGAATGGGGACCCATCTGAAATTGGCTCACGACCCATCTAGTGGGTCCCGACCTACCATTTGAGAAACACTGCTGTATATCACTCAACCCCCCACCACCCAGCAAAGGGTTTAAAATGAAGTGCAGAGAATGTTTTGGAAAATAGTCTATATCAGGGGTGTCAAACATAAGGCCCGGGGGCTGGATGCAGCCCGCTGAAGCTTTTTAACTGGCCCTCAAGCTCTCAACTGTTGAGCAGTGCTGAGGTGGCACTGTTGAAAGGGCAACCTGCATGATAATTTGGTTGTCCCATATCTTGAAATATGATCAAGATTTGCATATTTTCTCTTCTGTCAATGTGTTCCTAAGTGAGAAAAAAGTGCTTATTTCTGGTTATGACCTGCTTAAGGACATCACTTCTTGCCTAATGACATCATCTCCGGCCCTCAGCAGGCATCATGAATGCTATTCGGCCCGCTGTATGAAACAAGTTTGACACCCCTGGTCTATATAGTCTTAAGGTTCATATCAGCCAATATTTGACAGGAAAAAAATCATTTACATTCTCAACATAATCCCATGCATGTCTTCCCAGAAGTAAGTCTCATTGTGTTCCTTGAGGCTTACTCCCAGGACAGTGTATTTAGAATTTCAGCCTTTGTTTCTTAACCATTGGCCTAGCACTGGCAAGAGAGAAAAAGGAGATGCTAGGCAAGCTCTGTGTGACAGCTTTTAGTCCTAACCTCTTGAGCTCTGAGTTCTGATCTCTGACTTTTCCATTGACCTTTGTAAATCCAGGTACTTCTACATACTTTGGTTCTCAGCTTTGTAGAAAGTCTATGATAATGCTTCAAAGGCATTTTCAGTGAGCAATTAATCAGTTAATGAACATAAAGGCAAGCTCTGAATTTGCTGGTTCACAGGAGTCATAAGGTCCTGATGAGAGGGTGAGGGAGACAGCCGCCAGGATTCTCCTTAATGACAAAACGAATACTGGACATGTTTCACTTAACAGTAATATCTGAGTTAACGTGCTTTAGTTTGAGAGGGCTTAATGCTGAGTGGCAGAGCACGTGCTTTGCCTGCATGAGGGCTCGGATGATTCAATCCATGGCATCTCTGATTAAAAAGAGGGCTGCCTGAGACCTTGAAAAAATGTTGCCAATCATTTTCTCTCTCTCTACTGGGAGAAAGCAAATGGTCTTTCCCAGTAGAAGGAAGATTGTACAATGGGGCTTAGGTTTTAAAGTCAGTGCATGAGGCAAAAATCACGTATAATCAAAATTTCCCTGGAAAATCCCTAAAATTGCTTGTATTTGGGGACTGTGTTGTATGATAATACATACTGTACTGTTAGAAACTAGAATCACACTGAAAGGCTTCCAGGAACTGAGACCAACTGAAGGAACAGCAGATTCATGCTTATTGAGTGAAATAGTGGGTGGAATTGCCCATGCTGTTTAAACTGTTTGCCAGGTACATACCATTGAATTCACATTAATTGAATGCTCATAGGGTGCAACTCTACTGTACATAATTAATCAATTTTGCATCTTCGTTGTGGTTTATTCCATGATAGACAATCATTTGTTCCCAGAGCAGGAGTTCTGATTTTCAGATGCACCTCAGAGCTCTGTAATTTTTGAGATTCGCTGATTTGATTTGGGTAGGGGAAGTAGTGGAAGTTTCCGTCTGAATGGTTGTTGATGGCTAAACCATTGTATGAGATTCAAATACTAAAATGAGTGACCAAATATGTACGGTATATTTGAACAAACTCCAGAAGTTAGTGGTAGACAGAGGGGCCTGGCGTGCTGTGGTCCAGGGGTCACGAAGAGTCGGACATGACTTAACAACTGAACAACAAATGTACAGTATGTATGTGAAGAGTAAATTAATGCAAGGGGGGAAAAGAATGTTTGCAGCAGGTATGAATTTGAACTCGGGACTCGTCATGTGACAATTTAAATATCAGTGTGTTCCAAGTTTTGTTTCCCAGCATTCCACTTTCAGAAGTAAAATACCAGGATCTTCATTTGGTGATGCCTCACACATCCAAACCAAGATTATATTAGATTTTGTGCTGTTACAAAACCAGCTGTTTACTAAAGGGAGAAGAGCTGGCAATAGCACTGGCCTTGACGCAACAACTCCTGCCTGTTTGCTGAGACCACACCAAACTCACAGACAGCTTTGTCTGCTCCTTTCGCATACAATCTTTGCTGCTGGCCACTTGGGAGTTTCCTTTTTAGCCTTAATTAAGAAAGTTCTACAGTAATGGAACTGCCAGTGACCCAGTTCCCAGAGGCTCTCACTCTGTCCTCCTTTGTTAAACTGGTGGGCAGGAGGATCCTGGCAGCTGGGGATTGATGGACACAAAGGAACATTTATTCTCACTTCCACAACTGGCTGGAATTTGGGATTGTTAATTGCTCTTCCTGGCCAGCATCAAGGTTGCATATGTGCTCCAGTCTCAGAGAATGGGGCACCCTTTTTACACATTAGGCAGGGCCGGCCTTAGGTGCTATGCGGCCGAAAATTTTTTCAGGGCCCCAGGTTCACAGTCAAGGTCTGTCAGATATAAATAAAATTTATTATAGACTTTCTATATGGTAGAATGGAAAGCAACCAAAGTGTGCACTTAAAATGTGCATGCAAGTTAATGGACAAAATAGATCTAAGCACATTTTAATATAGAATTGCATGGATGTAAGCCTACAAATAAACAAAATGTGTAGATTACCTTTGAACAGTAAATAGTTACAAAACCACTTATTTTAGAGACTGTGAAATTACTTGGTAAAAATATTAATTTTATTTTTTCTTTTTACCCTAGTGTGGGGGCCCCTTAGGTACGGGGGCCCAATTGGGAGCAGTTGATTCAGTTGGCTTAAAGCCAGCCCTGATGTTAAGGTAGAGGTAGGCAATTCATTCCATTGCCAGCAGGCACTTTGGAAATATATCTAGAAACTATAAGAAAGCTGCATATTTCATAGAGGGCCTGCACAGTGCAAGAGAGATCCAGTGTGATGCAGTGACTAGAAGGTTAGACTAGGACTGGAGAAACCCAGTCTCAAATCTCTGCTGAGCCATGAAGCTCAAGTCAGCAACCTTCAGCTAGTCATTTTCTCTCTAACTTACTTCATGGGGTCATTGTGAAGATAAACATGGTGGGGAAGAACCAGTTACACTAACCCAAATGCCTTGGAGGGACAGGAGGGGGGAAGTAATAAATATTACTCAGTTTTTACTCTTGCATCTCATTTCCCAACATCTCCCTCCTGTCACCTTTAGATTGTATGCTCTGTGTGGCAGGGACCTGTTTCTTTGCGTGTTCTACAGCACTATGGGCACTGATTGCATTATATAGATACAGGTTGAACATCCCTAATCCAAAAATCTGAAATTCAAAATGCTCCAATATCCAGAACTTTATGAACACCAGCATGACACCGCAAGTGGAAAATTCCACACCTGACCTCATGCGATGGGTCGCAATCAAAAATGCATGCGCACAACAGAAAGTGTATTTAGCATCCTGATTGCTACTATTCGCTTATCCACAGATTAGCCACATAAGCGGCTGAGGTAGTGATACCTCTGCTTTCTGATGTTTCAGTGTACACAAACTTTGTTTCATGCACAAAATAATTTAAAATATCATATAAAATTACCTGCAGGCTATGTGTTTAAAGCAGTGGTACTCAAACTGGTGGGACACAACCCATCAGCTCATGTAAAGCTTCCCCCATCCCTTTAAGTGGTGGGGGAAGGGGAGAGGCAGCCACGTGATCCCCACGACCATTTCAGATAAGGGATATTCAACCTGTATAGACTTCATATATGGGCAAACATGTACTCCATATAACTAAAGGCCCAATCCTATGGGCAATTCCCACTGACAGAACTGGTGTTCTGGTGGTGGAGTGCACTTTTAGACTGCTGCTATAGAGGCGTATAAGAGTGGCAGGGGTTGTCTTGGTGCGGGTGCGGCAGTATAATATCCCCTTCCTCACCTCCCAACATACCCCGTTTCCTCAGATTTGCATCAACTACAGAACTGGTGCAGATCCAAGGAGGCCCATTGGTGATCAGCTTATAGGAGGGAAAATATTTTCCCTTACTTCTCCCAATCCACCCCCCCCCACCCATAGCGTGCAACTATGGTATAGCCATAAGACTGGGCTGTCAGTTCCAGAGTTTTAATTCACCATCAGTGTTTTAACTACTCTTTTCTGAGTTACTGTCTAACAGCCCAATCCTATCCATCTCTACTCAGAAGCAAGTCTCATTAGAGTCAATGGGGCTTACTCCCTGGTAAGTGTGGATGGGCTTGCAGCCTAAAATATACTTCTTCCTTTTCATGTTGCTCAAAGGGCAGCACTTGCCCACCACTTCAGAATGTCTGGTGTATTAATTGGATGTAGAAAATTAACCTCAGTGACTACTGGAGGGGGGGGAAAGCACCAAAAAGTTCCGATTGTATGTTCTGAGCACAAAAATTCAGTGTTATGGCTGTGCAATAATATTACTCTTTTGTTAAACAGGTGGTGGGGAACAAGAGACAAAGGAGATGAAATAGGCTGGCCCTCGACTCCATTAAGCATCCCTTTCAGCCAGCTAATTGCATGTTCACTTGACTGACCCCACAGAAAGGCACATTACTGAAGGAGCCTCTGCTTAACTGCATGTTGCACTCCTCGGTCTCTCAAGTTTCCTGAATGGCTCTTCCTCCCAAATCCTTTTTCCTTGGGGGAAAAAATCCCTCAGAAAGAAAGAAACAAAACATAGTGGCTAAGCTTATCCATTAGCACATTGATGCCACTGTAGGGAGTTCCTGAAGGCAAATCATTTCAGGAGAACACTGCCATTTTCCCTCTCTTAAGGGCCTTGCTGAACTGTCTACTCTCTGCCATATCGGTGATACCTTGACAATTTGACTCTTACTGCCCAATCCTATAAGGGCCTTACGGTGCTAAAACTAGCATTCTGGTAGCACAAGGTCCTTTACCCCTGTCACAAAACATAGCACATTGTTTTGTGGGCAGCCTGGTCATCGACACAAGCAGCAAGCAGCCACCATGGCACACCAATGGTCTGTCCCCATCCCCTACTACTGGTAAGTCTGAGTTACCCCCTAGCTACTGCTAGGACCTACCCTGGGACAGATGTCCCCTTACCTCAAGGAGACCTCCAGCAGCCAAAAATCCCCTACGGCACACATTTAGCTCTGGGACCCACTGACTTTTTAGAATGAGAATCTGTGGGGGCCCACCAGAAGTGATTTCATGACTGGAAGTGACGTCATCAAGCTGGAACATTTTTCACAATCCTAGGCTGCAATCCTACCCACACTTACCCAGGAGTAAGTCCCAGTTACTATCATTGTTAAAAGAATATACATAGTAGCTTGTTAAAAGTACAGGTCTGTAACATTTCCCCAAATGCAGTCACATACCATGGTAGCATCAAGTCTAACATTAAAAATAAAACATTGAAATGAATGGGGACCCAGCTGAAATTGGCTCATGACCCACCTAGTGGGTCCTGACCTGCAGTTTGAGAAACAATGGTGTAAGGTGCTCATATTCCCACTGTTGGATCTTCATTGCCCTCCGAGCTGGAGAAAAGCCTACCAAGAATGACAATCCTCTGAGCGCCTGCTCCAAACTTTAGAGGCAGTTCTCAGGATTAGATGAAGTGCTACCATGGTAGCAGCAAGCCTAATCTAATAAGAATAAAATATTGAAATGAATGGGGACCCACCTGAAATTGGCTCATGACCCATCTAGTGGGTCCTGACCCACAGTTTGAGAAACACTGTCCTACGGGAGGCAGTGGCTGCCATGCTGGTGCTACTGAATCACTGCACAGTATATTGGATTGCACAGGATTGGGCAGTTAGAGAACCGCAGTTAGGACCCTGCATTCTCAATGTCGCTAGATGATTGTCAGGATATCATTGCTGTAGGCCTGATGGGGTCTAAACGTAGAACATTCTGGGACAAAACTGCCATTTGGGGGGATACTGCCCAGCTGCTAAGTTACCTGACAAGAAGCGTGAACCATGTTTCTGATCACAGAATGGGCAAGCAAGTCGCCTTAGAGGTGATAATTGAGGAGCTACTGGTGGTGTGTGGGTGGGGAGCAGTTCAGTTCCTGTGGGGCAATTCAGGACTGGAAGGGTGCAAGGACGACGGCAGAGGCTGCTGCTGGTTCCTATCCATCCCTCCCGCGCCTGAAAACCCTTCACGGGCCACTCAGATCTGTGCCAGTGATTTCGCTAGTGCAGTTCCAAACAGACCCATAGGGGCTGTGGAGACTTCTACAGGATGCAGCAGGGCCCATTTCAGCATTGCTGTATCATTGGGTGGGAGGGTGGGCAAGCAGTATAGGATTGGGCCCCAAGGCAACAGAATGAGTATTATCCTGTCTGCACTTCTTATGAACCAGGTATGGAGGCTTTAGGGCAAAACCAACTGGTTGCTACTGTCTCCGTTACAGTCCTATTTTAAGAACCATCAGGATCCCCTCTCCTCACATTTGTTCAGCTGCACTGACACATCAACACTTTAATTCTTCAGCTCTAGAGCCACAAGTTCCTGCAACAAGAATCCTTATGTTGGAGGAAGACTTTTACTGATGTAACTGTATCGGGTCAATCAACCACCATCTCCTGTTTGGATTCCATACTTTCACATGCTATGCAAACCATCTCTGACCTTTGCCAGAGATGCACATTGCAGGCTCCTTAAGCCAGGGTTTACTTCACTAGTGACAAACAGAGCTGTAATGTCAGTATCAAAGTTTTTATCCGCTCATTCATTCTTCAATTGTGCACTTTCATTTGTCATAAAGAACACCAGGGACCCTTAATGGTTTGGTCTAATGCTCAGGAAAATGGGAAAGAATTGGCTTCCGCTGAAATCAATGGAGGGTGAAAATTACCTGTTGAGAAACAGGAGGAAATCCAAATTGGCTGAGCTATTTTTAGGCAAAAACACAGAGCATATGTTTGGAATCTGTGTTATCAACTCGCTACTACCGGTTTTGCTCGCTAGCAGTGAAAGAGAAGAATCACTTTTCTAACTTTGAATCAATAATGTGTCCTCTGACTTGAGCCCTTCATTTATTTGCTATGATTGTCCAATATAAAAACATGCTTTTGGAAAAGTAGGACAACTAAAATTCAAAAATACTGTAGTTCCTGGACCATTCTAGAACCCCCAGAACAAGGCACAATGGCTGCTCTATACTGCCTTTATTTTATTTATTTAAAAGATTTTTATCCCACCTTTCCTCTGCCGGAGCAGATGCCCAAGGCGGCTTACAATTTCTACAGAAAAAGTAAAAATAAAAATACAATTTATAAAAGCAATGAAAAAAACTAATAAAGAAAATAGAAACCAGTTGGATAAGGGCAAAACTATTAATATTCAAGGAACTGCTATAGAGGCACAGGGGGCAAGCAACCCATCAGCCAGACAAAACAAAAAAGTTATGAGCCCTCGCCGAAATGCCTTGAGGGAGAGGGTAGATCTTAATTCTTCCAGTTGGGAGTTCCATAATTGCAGTGGCACTACTGAGAAGGTTTGCCCCTGCACTGCCATCCCTTTACCTTGGGAGAAAGGTGGCACTTGCAGGAAAGCCCTCTCAGGTGACCTAAGACGGCGGGCTGGGAAATAAGGAAGAAGGTGGTCCCTCAGTTAACCTGATCTCAAATCATGAAGGGCTTTAACAGTCAAACCAGCACCTTGAATTGAGCCTGGAAGCGAATGGGCAGCCAGTGAAGTTGCTGAAGCAGCAGTCCAACAGAATCAAACTACCTAGCTCCACTAACCTCCCTGGCCACTGCATTCTGCACTAAACTGCAACTTCCAAACTGTCTTCAAGGGCAGCCCCATGCAGAGCATGTTACAGTAATCCAATCTAAAAGTCACTAGGGCATGGACCGCCGTGGTCAGGTCTGATCAACACAGCCACAGCTGGCACACCAACTGAAGCTGGGCAAACATATCCTGGCTCTCCAGGGAAAGCTGTGAGTCCAGGAGCATCCCCAAACTGTGCATCTACTCCTGCAGGGAGAGTGCAACCTCATTTAGAGCAGGCTGATGACTCAGTAAGCTTTCCTTTCCTCATCAAGGATTTCCTGACCAGGAGGACCTCTATCTTTTCTGGATTCAGTCTCAACCTATTGACCCTCATTCAGACCCCAACAGCCTCCAGACATCACTCCAGGACTCCCACAACCTTCCTGGAACGAGATGGTAAGAAGAGAAAGCTGAGTGTCAACAGCATATTGTTGACACCCCACTTCAAATCCTCAGATGATCTCCCCCAGTGGTTTCATGTAGATGTTAAAAAGCAGAACAGAATAGAACCCTGTGGCACCTCACATTGTAAAGGCCAGGGTGCCAAACAGGAGTCCCCCAGCATCACATTCTGGGACCTGTCAGTCGAGAAGGAATGGAACCACTGCAAAGCAGTACCCCCAATCTCCAGCTCTGCCAGCCGGCCCAGGATACCATGGCTGATTGTATCGAAAGCCACTGAGAGGTCCAGCAGAACCAACAAGGACGCACATTTCTTGTCTAGTTTTCAGCAAAGATCATCCAGCTTTGGGTCTCTGTCCCAAAGCTCAGCCTGATACCAGATTGAAAGGGGTCCAGATAATCCGTATCATCCACTGGAACTGAGATGCCACCATCCACTCAATCACCTTACCCAAGAAAGGAAGATTAGATACTAGTTGGTAGTTGTTTAGTTGGAATCAAAAGATTGTTTTTTTCAGGAGGGGTGCACAATTGCAATTGTCAGGGTGCTAGGCATCTTTCCCTCCTGCCAAGATGAATCCCTTCCTTTCCCATTTTTTGCAGAGGGAGGGGTGAGAACAGCGGAGAGACATAAATGTTGTTTATGAAACCTTGACAGTCATTCTCAAGACAAGGAGGAAATTACCTTTGCTCCAGAGTTACTATCTTGAATAATAATAGTAGCACCCCTTTCTGCAGTTTACACCCAGAGCTACACCCCAGAATACAACCTTACCAGCTAGGAAGTAGAGTAACTGACTCTTACAGTAGCATTAAATCTGTTAGAAATAAGGGCAATATTGGCTAAAGAGCTGCAGAAAGTGACCCATCATCCTGTGGGCGGGAGTGTTCTGTGAGTTAGTTACCAACCTGTCAATCATCTTTACAGGATCTTAACTGTATTGCTTCAACTGCAAGGCAGTTAGTTCTTTCAAGTACAGATCGTCCCTTGTTATCCACTGGGGTTCTGTTCCAAAACCCCTAGTGCAGCCATTTTCAACCACTGTGCCGTAGCACACTGGTGTGCCGTGAATGGTCTCCAGGTGTGCCGTGGGAATTTGGGGGAGGGTTATTTCTTAGTAGGGTCATTGGGGGATGTGAGCCCCCCACCGGCAGTGTGGTGTGCCTTGTCAATTGTCAAAAATCTGATGGTGTGCCTTGACCATTTTAGTGCCTTCCCAATGTGCCATGAGGTGAAAAAGGTTGAAAAATCACTGCCCTAGTGGATTAAAAAAAATCAGTGGATAAAAAAGAACAGTGGAAAAATAGATTTAAAGACATAATTCCAGGTTTCTTGCTCCTCCATTGCTCATAATGGAAAAAGGTCTTCCCTCGACATCTGCAGGAGTTTGATTCTGGACTCCTTGCTGATACCATAAAATGTGTTCAAAAAAAGCAGTTCAAAATAATAAAAAGTGTGCCCCTTTACAACTGCGGTTTAAAAACAACATTTCTTACTGTTGTAGAGAGGGAGTCGGCAAACAGAAATGAAAGGACCCCCTGCCTTTGCCTGGCTCAGCTGAAGAATGAAATGATCGCTTGCATGGCTGTCTCTCTACAACAGAAAGAAAAGTAGTTTTTTTAAACTGTGATTTTAAAGGGATACATTTTTTCCCCTTCTCCAGGGATCAGCACATTCCTTCTCATTTGCAATGGCCATTCATGCCGAGTCAAATTTGTGTATAAAAAAAACCAGTGTTTTAACAAGGTTGGACCTGTACTCTTAAACCAAGAGTGATTAGCAAACTCAGTTACGTTTTATGTTTTCAGAGCTATTAGAACCTCTGGTCCTAAGCTAGATGCTTTACAAATAAGTATTTAAGAACTTCAAGTATTTGTCTGAGCTTTAACCTCAGCCTCAAGTTTTTATTCCTTATGTGCATCATTTTGTCTTAGTTGCAAAGCGGCCTGATGGCAGTAAGTCATTTTGGATCGCTAGAGGAGTTTTTTTCTACCTGTGTCACTATGCTCTGCTTACCAACTACTCCAACAAAACGCGTCTTTGGCTTTCTGTCTGTCTGGTTTTTCAAATCGCAACAAGGAGCATAATATGGAATTAGACAAAGGTGTAGAGTGAGGTGGTGTGAACCCTTCTCCCCATGCAATAGTTCTTTTAAAAAAAAAAAGCCTTTCCCTCAACTGTTTCCCATAGAAGAAAAGCTACTATGGGCACAATGCAAAATCACTCTTCTTCCCAAACATTGGAAGTGAGCTTGTCATGCGGACTTCTTTAGGCAAGAAAGTTAACAGAGAGGTTATCCCAACCAAGAGAAAGCCTCAGAACTTGTCATTTCCTTGACCACCTGCAACAGGAGCTTCTTCACAAACTTTAAAGTATGGAACAGCTGGGGCCAGGTGCTAGAATGATTGGTAAGAGCTACTTAAATGCTTTAATTAAAACTACTTGAACAGCTCAATAATTTTACTTGTATGAGACTAGATTTAGGATTTGGATTGAGAGTCAGGATGGTGAATGGTTTGGGAGCTGGATGTAGACCTGGAACATCCAAATCCCCTCTCAGCCATGAAGCTTCCTGGGTGACCTTGGGCCAGTCACTATCTCTCAGCCTCACCTACCTCACAGGGTTGTTGTGAGGACAAAAGGAACAATATACACCACCCTGAGCTCCTTGGAGGAAGGGTGGTAAAAAATAAAATTAATAAATCTGGTATTTTCCCACTCCTGTAGTAGATCTCACTCGTCATCCCAGCTCTGCTGTCGAAGGGCCTGCTCACACAACTGTACAATATGTTTCTTTAACTAGCTATACCATTTTCCCTCAATACTGTCTGGCTGTGAGAGCCTTAAAGAAAACAATCAAAGGAAAGATGTCAGTAACAAATGGGGTCACTAGACTTTAAATAATTACATTCTAAAAGAACCGAGGACTTTTTAATAACATGTTAAATGAGCAAGAGTAATTGGCATTATAAGCCCCCAAATTTCATCACAGCTTCGCCAAATGGCAATAATTCCCCCTTGTTATCTCTGCAGATAATTGGGGAGGGAGAAGGGAAATCCCCAAGTCAGTTCTTATGTTGTCAGAGTGAAAAGAGTGACAGGGGAGAAGTTCACAGAAACACACCCAGGCTCACCATTTCCACTAACTTATTAAAAACGTCACTGTGAAATTCATTTTCAGCCTCATTCTAGCAACTGATATACATGTAGAAAATGAATTTTAAAAATGACTTTTAAATCAGTGGCCTTAAGGCACGGCTGACAGTTCTGTGGGATTTTGGTGAGTTAGGAAGACAATGGGGAACTTTGAATTGTGGTTTATGCAGAGGGACATGGAATCACCCACAAACACCACCCACCTTCTTCATGGGAACTCGCCCACTGGGCCAGTCCAAGTTGCCACCTCAGTAGATTGCCAGAGGCCACCCACTTCATGTTCTTACCTCTACTGGTCCTTGGATTGAAAAAGGAAGAGGGAGACAGAGCAGGAGAGGAAGTGAGGGGAAGGAGGAGAGAGAGATGGGCTGCTAGAGCACTGAGATGCCCTCCCTCACCTCTTCTCCTTTGTACTTGCTCTCCCTTTCCACCCCTGTCTTCCTTTTCCAATTCAGGGAGCGAGACAGCATTTGGCCTGCTGCCTCAGGTACCAGGAGGTCTTGGGCCAACCTGCTTGCACAAATGCCTTCCCTTTCTAAAACGGTTTCACCCCCAAGCATGAAAGCTAGAATTCTCCAGCATCTGAATCACATAGTGGAAACCAACATCAGAGATTTGTAGTGTGGTTCTAGCCGTATACTGATCAGAAACATAATGGCTCTGATCACAGTAGGTTCCTATATCTCAGTCTGATACCCGACAATTTTATGAGAAGAACCTGAAAAATGTTTCAGAGTTGCTGCACAAGTACACAAGGATGGCTTCCTCATGAGGAAGCTGCTTGACAGCCCAGTCCTGAGCTGCCTGGTGTGCAAGGCTGCAGTGGCACCAGAATGACTGCTGCTGCCTCCTATGGATGCTGGGCAGCCACGGGTGGCTCCCGATGCCTCCTCTGGGGGACATTCACCCCCTTCCCCTAAGTAAGGGAAGCAGCCCCGTAATGGTGCTACTCAACTCTGCACAGGCTTTTTAGCCGAGACAGAGTAAAGTAGTCCCATGTTTGGCTGGGAGGCTGACGCAGAGCTCTGGATCCAGCGGAGCTGAGCTCTGTTGGTCCCACTCCCTCCTGCCCCACTCTCTCTCCCCACCATGCCTCTCCTCATGCCCCCACTCACCTCTCCACTGCCTGGCACTCACCTGGAGCTCCAGGCAGTGGCTGCCCGTCCTCCGTCAGGCACTGGTTCAGCATGGGCTTGTGCTGAGCCACTGCCCACACTGACCTGGCAGTAAGTGTCGTAGGCATGCCTTATGGTACATTTGTGACTCTGCGCACATATGCTGGGCCAGCATGCATTGGATAGGGTCAGGCCTTTAAACAGCATATGAAATAGCTATGACATACCCCCATAATTGGAGCTAGTCAGTCAAAACCTATGCTGTTTTTTGATCCAGTACCCCCAAAATATCCTAAATTCATTCAAACATCCTTGGCAACTAAAAAAAAGTGTGTGTGTGCGCGCGCGTGTGTTTAGGTCTGTGTTATCTTTTAGCAAAGCAAATGCACAAGCCCTGTGTGATGCCAATCTCCAGTTTCTGGCCACTGGTATGTTTGGGTGGGGTTTGGAGGAATCAGCCCAGTGGAAGCAGGCTGGGCAGTGCTACAAAGTACAACAAACACAGGAAGTTCCTCACAATTCAGAACACTTTGGTAATGTACTTTTTTGTCACAGCTCCCCAAAGATTTTTAACTTGGCTCTTTGTGAATGTTCCCCATGCTGGGAAATTCAATGGCTGCTGGTTATTTTAACTAAACAAAGCAAGGGGGTTTGCTCCACAGGAGATTTCCTCCTCCGTTCCCTTTGGGTTCCCATAATAATAACTGTGCTACAAGCACGATGACATGAAGATTACATGGGCAATGCCAGGAGGCCAGATTCCCCATTGTCCCAGGCAAAAAAATCCAGCCTTTCTGTGGCACTTTCTTGACAGTTAACATTCTTATCACCCCAGTTTCTTCTGCCAGTTTGTCTTCCCTCAGTTACACTCAACAGAAGCCCCAATGTTGTTTTGCATTTCATATCGGCATCAGTGTCGCACTCGAAAGACATAAAAGCGCATGAGAAACAACAGGGCAGAGCGCATCCCTGCCTCTATCCTGGAAGCAATACATAGCACTCTCCCCTTGAGCCTACACAGGAGCATGTCCCACCCCCCCACCCCCATTTAAGATTTACCCACAGCTGGCACTGTGGTCATCATACCCCTTCCATTAGGTTGTATATATGAGGTGGGGAGTCTTCATGCTACAGCAGTGATTTTCAGTGTTCTTCTCAAGGTACACTGGCCTCTATGTTTTCGCTATGGTCTTTGTCTATTGGGATGTCACTTCTGAATTGTGGGTGACTCTTTGAACCTGGAAGAGTTTTTCAGTGATTTTCAACACTGTGCGCCAAACTCATATAGCACACCTGTGGACCTTTTGTACATACCAATATTGCTCTTTACCTAGTAGTAAAATAGAGTTCAAGTCCTATTTCCAGCCAACAGCAAAGCAAGCTATGAAACTTAGGGAAAGGGGAGGTTGCAGAATCTGGTTTGCCATTTGTGCTTGCCTCTTCTTCCTCTTTCTGGGAGGAGAGCACTTCTTATCTGTTCCTGGCCCGCTGCAGAATACAGAACAGCTTCGGTTGAGACCATGGGCAGCACTGTATGAGAACATCCTAATTGTCCAGGGAATGTACACTAAGAAGGGCAACCAGGACAAATCCAGGCCCTAATTATATGTATTGTGAGGAATAAGATCAAAAAAGTTCATATTACAAAAGCCAAAAGCCCATGTCCCTGGAGAACCATCGGATAGTTACAAATGGTCTACCATAATCAGTGACAGTGACAACAGCTCCAGGAGAGAACAGAAAATTAAAAGAGGAAAAAAAGAACAGACAGCGTGAAGCAATGTTACTGAAGGAAATATACTATGTTGGGGGCTTTCCCACAATTCAGCTTGCTTGCCATATTGCAACTCTAATTATGTCTGGAGAAACACTGACTGAAGATAGGCAATCAAATGTTGTCAGAGAGTTAATAGAGGCAGAGCCTCTGAGAGGAATCTTATCAGGGGGTACAATGTTTCTTTAGGACCTCTTTCCAAAGAGGGAGGGGGAGAGAGGGAGTAGGGGGTGGCAATGGGAGTAAGCAGACTGGGGGGCCAAACAGGCAGACGGAAAGTGGCAATAGCCAGAATAGACTTGAAGCCCATAAGAAGAGCCCCATTGGATCAGGCCATAGGCCCATCTAGTCCAGCTTCCTGTATCTCACAGCGGCCCACCAAATGCCCCAGGGAGCACACCAGATAACAAGAGACCTCATCCTGGTGCCCTCCCTTGCATCTGGCATTCTGACATAGCCCATTTCTAAAATCAGGAGGTTCTGCATACACATCATGGCTTGTACCCCGTAATGGATTTTTCCTCCAGAAACTTGTCCAATCCCTTTTAAAGGCGTCCAGGCCAGATGCCGTCACCACATCCTGTGGCAAGGAGTTCCACAGACCAACCACACGCTGAGTAAAGAAATATTTTCTCTTGTCTGTTCTAACTCCAGTTCTACTAGTCTTTCCAATGCAGAGCTCAGGTCTACCTGCCTGCCCAGGTCTATCCCTTGACCGCTAGATACACTATGCTTTGCCAGAGTCCCACTCCATATTCACTTAGAGAACTTATGCCCACTCTGAGCTAATTAGCTCCCCTTCATTCCCCAACAATGGCCCCAGTTCTCCCCTGCAACACTGCCGGACCCCACCACCAGGGTTGCTTACCTGTTCAACCTGCAGAGGTCCTCTTTCCTCCCCTCTCCTGCCAGCAGCTCCTCCTGCCACTACAGCAGAACCTTTGTCCTCAGCAGGTCTTGGGCATGGCAGCTGCACACCAGTCTCCAGCAATCTCCAAAGTCCCATCTGTCCTTTAGTCAGTCCATCAGCAGTTCCAGTAGTCCATCAGTTCATTAATGCAACAGTTCCTTCAAGCTTTCCTCCTACCCACCAAACACTCCCTGTATCAGGTTTATCCCTTGACCTAGTAGCCTCTAGTGGCTGCAGCTGTGCAGCGCACCCACTGCTAGTTAGAGCCCTGGGATTAACCCTATGCTTGTCTACCAGAGCAAGGGGTCACTGTTGACACCACACCCTATCTCCTTGAGGGATCGTGCGCATTTCCATTACACAGTAATAAGGAAAATCAAACACACTCCTAAGTCTCTCTAAAATCTTTCAAATGTAGAAAATCATTTCAGGAGATTAGACTCACACTACAATGGAAAGTGTCTTGCTTGCACCAAAACATACTTCTGCAGCAGCTGCACTCCTGCAGCTATGTCCCTGAGCTCTTCTACACTCCGCCATGATAAGTGAACCACTGTAGCAGGCCAGCTTCCTCTCACAGGGCCTCCAAGAGGAGTCCTATCGGGGTACAAAGTTTCTTTGGGGCCCCTTCCCAAAGAGAGAGGGGGTGAAACAGACTGGGGGGGGCAATGGGGTGGGCAGCCTTCTGTAGCAGCTGCAGCCCCACAGCTGTGTCCCTGAGCTCCCGTCCACTTCTTCATGGCAAGCAGATCCACAAGCCAAAGTGCTCCTGGAGCAGGCCAGCTTCCTCCCAGATGCGACACTGTAAAGGAACGTATGCATTCCTGGGCCTGGTGCGTGTGGCTTCTGGCAGTACTTGCCGCCATGTGCATCCCATGTGTGCAGTGAATCTGGGTGAAATTAGAAAATGTAAGATCCCAGGAAATTTCTGGGGCCCCTCCTTTGGCTCCTGGGCCGCCTTTCTGACCTTGGGCCAGGGTACAAATTACCCCTCTCTCCTAGGCCCTGAATAGAGGTATCCCTGCCCTTTACCCATTCTATGATCACCACAAGCTTTTACTGTGCTTCAGAAACCTGCCAAGACTGTTTGTTTCCTGTGACATCCTCATCCTCACCCTGCCATTATTTTGAACTGATATCCCAATTGTTATTCTGCTACTCACTCTCAAAGCTTTTTTCTGTTCTGGGGTTCACAGCTGCAAGAAATTATGTAGCCATGGCTTCTCTCAACCCTATCACCCCTCTTCTAGAGAATTCTCATTTTGCCCATTCGATAAGTAGAGAAGACTGGCAATAGGGCCAGGGAAGGAATGGGGCAGGAGAGATAACCACCGCTTCAGTCTCTTTTGGGGTTCTCTGCTAAATAAACATCTCTGCATTGCAACCTGGTAGTAATCTACACATAGCTTACTTGTCATGCGCAGTTCCCTAAGTAGATATGGCAGAGGATTTGTGATGTGGGCAGTCAACATGAGATTAGAGTTGCAAGTCAGGGATGAGCTGGTTCTTCCCCTCAGGTTTAATTGAGCACTCCTGGCATACAGTCTTCATGGGGTAACTTCTTAACTTCTACCATGTCAGCCAAGTTATTAACCAGGGATCAGCCAAGACTTGGATAACTAGGACTCAAGAAGCTAAAACACGTGCTTTTCGAAACTCACATGAACTTCAGTCACAGGAGTCAAAAATTTGGACACTGACTCAGAACTTGGGGGTTTTACCCTAAGAATGAAAAGACTTGAATGGACTTGAATCAAGACTGTGTGTGTGCTTGCTTCCCCCCCCCCCCCACTTCCGGGGCTTGATTTTCTTTTCAGAAAGAATTGAGTAAAAATGACTTAAAAAACAGCTCTGGATGAGTCGTGATGGCCACCATTATGACTCATGGGCAACTCAACTCAAGGGGGGCAGAGACTCGAGGAAGCGGCTCTGGCACATCTCTGTTATTAACATTACCACCAAGCCATGTTGATGCATCAACAAGGACAATATCAAGCTAGATGGACCAATAATTGGACTCGGCATGAAGTTGCTTCCTATGACTATGGCAGATGGAATGTTTGTGTCATGTGCAGATCAAAGCTCAGGGCACTGTTCCTTGCCCAAAACAGCTGCCAAAAGCAGACAAATCTGATAACTTAGTGGGGAGAGGATGTGGGGTTGGGAGCGAAGGAAGGGAGGCAAAATGCAAGCATCAATAATCTCTATGCATCAGGAGCCAATCACTATTTATCATTCCCAAGAAGAAAACTCAGGTATACAATCCCATGCACACTTACTGGAGAGCAAGCTCCACTGAAATCAGTAAGAGTTACTTCCAAGTAACCATGCATAGGATGGGGCTGATGAGGTGAAAAAAGAGGGGCTGCGCTGAATAAGCAGGTCTTGGTAGGGCCACGGAGAAAAAAGACTCTAAATATAACCCCCAGCATGTGGCCAGAAAGATTACTGAGAGTCTCTGGGAATATAAATGTTAAACCATTCACTGTATATGGAAAAAAAGCTATTAAAAGCAACATCTGGCTGCACAATCATTTGTGCTGTTTTCCCCAATGGAATCAAGAAACTAATCTGTATGTGCAAGGGAAGCTTGCAAGTTGTGCAAGCAGAAGTTTGTTTTTTAAAAGATATTTTAAAGATAAAAGATAAAGATAAAAGACAGTGGGGCTAGCAGTGCCTTTATTCTTTTCTGCATGCCTTCTGGCATGAGGCCTCCTCTGCCTGAAACTCTTGCCCTAGTTCAAATCACTCAAAGCCCGGAATACTTCAAACACTTACAGTATTTGGAGGGCGCTCTGGTGACCTCAGTTGGGCTTACTTCTGGGTGAATGTGCATTTAGATCAGGCTACATAACTCACTCTTTTCAAGCCTTTCCTAAGGGCCAAATTGCACATAATGGAGAATGTATATTAGCTTGACTCTTTTTTTCCCTTTTATATTAATGAACAGTGGATGCAAAACTGCAACAGGTGAGTAGGGAGACTGTTGCTTGGCCCTTCCCCCATTGCTATTTAAAATTAAAAAAAGAAGTCCCTCACACTATTTACTGGTTGTCCTTTTAAAATCCATTTTTAACTCAGCCCAGCTTGCCTTCCATCATTTAATCCAGCCAAATTTTCAACCACTGTGCCGTGGTGGCACAGTGGTGTGCCGTGAGAATTTGGGAGAGGGTCATATTAGTAGGGCCACTGGGGGATGTGACAGCACAGTGTGCCTTGTCAATTGTCAAAAAGCCAATGGTGTGTCTTGGCCATTTTAGTGCATTACAGTGTGCTGTGAAGTGAAAAAGGTTGAAAATCACTGATTTAGTCCTTCATCAATTTTTTTTCCAAGGTTGGCCTTGCCATTAAGCAGCATGACTGAATCCTTTTCACACATGCACATCATAACGTAAGGTAGCCCTCACAAGTGATAAACCAGGGGTGCTCACACTTTTTTGGCTCGAGAGCTACTTTGAAACCCAGCAAGGCCTGGAGATCTACCAGAGTTTTTTTTACAATGTTCACGCCATCATAACATATAACATTTATGAGTACAATGTATGTTGGTGTACCTTGAGCCCCACTGAGTATAACAGGACTTACTCCTGAGTAGACATGCCTAGGATTAGGCTGTGAGGCTGCAATCCTAGCCACATTTACCTGGGAGTAAGCCCCATTGAGTACAATGGGCCTTACTCCCGGCGTTTCCTCCCAGAGGCACCTGAAGGGGGGGGTCGGCACTCCGCAATCTACTCATTTTGCCTCGCAATCTACCGGTAGATCGCGATCCACATATTGAGCACCCCTGTGATAAACAGACGTGTGAATTCACTCCTAGCAACAGCTAGATGTCAGAAGTGCTGAGTCACCTGCTGTCTATCTCTTCAGTGTTCGCTCATTCATTCTGCTATTGCCTGTTCAGACCAAGTGAATGAGGCAATCTGCAGCAGGCTTAGGGTGCACTCCTAACCCCTGCTGTCAGTGCTTTCCAGCACTGGGAATGAGACATGTGCTGCATCCTGCAGCTGGGTGTCACTCACAGAGGCCTCCTCAAAGTATGGGAATGCTTGTTCCCATACTTTGCTTTACAGTGCTGGAAAGCACTGAAATAAGGGGCTAGGATTGCGCCCTTGGACTTTTGGACACCTGAGGCAAGCTGTCAAATGCCATTAGCCAGCCTCCACCTCACCTGCTGGTGGTCATTACTTCTATAGGCCTAACTATTGTTACCTAACTAACAATAGCATGCAGTTACCTGCTCCATCCTCTAGCAATTCTCCAGAGGGCCAGAGGTTAATTGGATACTGGGGGCTCCCTGTGGGCCAGATTGAGAGTCCCTAAGGGACACAAGTGGCCTCCAGGCTGGGGTTTGGGCACCCCGATCTAGTGAGTGTTTTTCAGGAGTGATTGTAGCCCACCATTCTCCCCCCTCCTTCTGCTCTCTTCCTTTTCAAATCCAGGGAGCACAGGAGGAGGATGGTGACATGAACACAGGCAGTGGCCCATTCGTTGTCTGAGAATACACACAAGACTCTAGAGTACTTACTTTTTGAGCAATGCTTTTTAGGCACTGGTTGGCAACCTTCAGTCTCGAAAGACTATGGTATAAGCCTACAGCACCCAGTATTCCCAGGCAGACTCCCATCCAAGTACTAACCAGGCCTGACCCTGCTTAGCTTCCAAGATCAGACGAGATTTTTAGGCACTGGCTAAGTATCATGCACTGAAATTCTTGGGATTAGTAACCTGATCCTAAGCATATTACTTAGATGCAAGTCCTATTTAATTCAGTGGTAGTTACTCCAAAGTAAGTAAGCAAGCTGTGACATCTATGTAGGGGGAATGTTGTCTAGGGCTAGGCCATCAAGGGCTATCTGAGAGATAGTACTGGCTGCTCATAGCTCCTACATAAGAACATAAGAACAGCCCCACTGGATCAGGCCATAGGCCCATCTAGTCCAGCTTCCTGTATCTCACAGCGGCCCACCAAATGCCCCAGGGAGCACACCAGACAACAAGAGACCTCATCCTGGTGCCCTCCCCTACATCTGGCATTCTGACTTAACTCATTTCTAAAATCAGGAGGTTGCGCATACACATCATGGCTTGTACCCCATAATGGATTTTTCCTCCAGAAACTTGTCCAATCCCCCTTTAAAGGCATCTAGGCTAGACGCCAGCACCACATCCTGTGGCAAGGAGTTCCACAGACCAACCACACGCTGAGTAAAGAAATATTTTCTTTTGTCTGTCCTAACCCGCCCAACACTCAATTTTAGTGGATGTCCCCTGGTTCTGGTATTATGTGAGAGTGTAAAGAGCATCTCCCTATCCACTCTGTCCATTCCCTGCATAATTTTGTATGTCTCAATCATGTCCCCCCTCAAGCGTCTCTTTTCTAGGCTGAAGAGGCCCAAACACCGTAGCCTTTCCTCATAAGGAAGGTGCCCCAGCCCCATAATCATTTTAGTCGCTCTCTTTTGCACCTTTTCCATTTCCACTATTACATTAGCATCTCAGTTTTGTGGAAGTGGAGCGCAATCGCTCCATTTTCACTTTCTTTTTTTTCTATATTAAATATTTTTTTTATTTATTACAGATACAGGTGAGGAAAATGGGTTAGACTTTGGGCAGGTACTACACAGGTTACACATAAGGATATGGCCCTAGATTACAACATGTATTATTCAAAAAAAAGAAAAAAAGAAAAGCAATCAAACAACTGAAAAAAACACAAAAATCTTCAATACAAAAGCTATCATATTTGCCATTATAAAAATTTAAATTTATCTAAACACTCAATATTGTTTAACTAAAATTATCTATCCAATCATAAAAAGGCTTCCAATATTTTCTTACTCTACCTAAATCTCTCTTTCATTCTTTCTGAAAACTTCCATTTCTGCTATTTCATAAATTTTGTCTCAGCCTCAGCCTTCAATACAAGCCTCACGCACTCAGCCTTCGTTCCCTCTTCTTGGCAACGAAGAGTTCCTCATTATTGAGGTCCTCTGGAAAACACATCTATTTAACAATTTCCCCGGGAGTCGATGCACTGAGTGTTAACTCCGCCTCTGCTCCACTTTCACTTTCTGCAGGCTGGGGACCCCTGCAGATGCTCGTGCAGGGCTCCCCACACCCTGGGAAGGCTGCTGCAGGGACTGGTGAGTGCATCCCAGTCCCTGCAGCCCACTGAGCAACGCAATCCTGGGGATCACATTGCTGCCTCCTCCCTGCCTCCTTGCTGCCTTTAGGGGACAGAGGCCAGGGCCTTCAGGCTTCGGTATCACAACACCCCAGTTTGAATACCATTGGTTTTAAAGTATTGCAGCCTGTACTAAGAAGTCATATAAATTATATAAACAAGTAAGAGTTAAAAACAGAAACAAGTAGCAGGAGAAAACTCTTTAATGACAAAATTGGAAGTTGATTTTTTTTTTAATTTTGTGGCCTTTGTGGGGCAGGGCTATAGAGGTGTGGTGGTGTCATAATGAACTCCTGCATTGCAAACTTTAACCACCACATGTGAGCTGGGGCTGAAGCTCGGAATCTGCTTGAAATGTGTCTAAATCCAGGAAGGGTGTGTGTGTGTGTGTGTGTCCATGTGCACAGTGGTGTTGTGCTGTTAAAAAGTCCAGGGTATTAGCTGTCCCCACCCCCAGCTTTGTGTTATCTGCAGATTTGATAAGCATCCCTTCTACCACCTTGTTGGGAATTAGAGCCTAGTTGAGCCAAGAGGCTTACATTAATTTCAAATGGCAAATGTATCCTTTTGAGCTGAACTGATAGAAAAGAGCAGGAAAGGCCATTGGTAAAGGACCAAAGGGAAGGCTTTAACTCCCATTAGTTTCAAAAGGCAAATGTATCCTTTTGAGAGGTGGGGAGCAGAGCTGAGAGGGAAGAGCAGCTGAAAAGCCTTTTAACAAGAGCCAGTACCTGCCAAATAAGGAGAGGCTTTTCCATTTCCTATCATTGTTCAAAGCATATACATAGTAGCCTGTTAAAAGTACAGATCTGTAACATTTTCCCAAATGCAGTCACATACCATGGTAACATCAAGTCTAATAAATTAAAAATAAAATGGGGACCCACCTGAAATTGGTTCACGACCCACCTAGTGGGTCCCAACCCACAGTTTGAGAAACACTGCAATAAGGGTTTTCTTCCCATAAGTTCAATGTGTTACAAGGAACTTATACCTTAAATTAGCTTGGCCTGCATACAAGGGAAAGTCTCAAGAAGAAAGACATAAATCTGACCTCCTAAGACAGAAATGCAATTAAACATTCTGGTAATTAGCTAATAAGGCAGATCTCTGTCTGTCTGTCTGTGTGTAGCTAGAGAAATGGGCCGTAGATAAAGCACACAAACACAAAAGGAATATGTCCAGAAGGGAAGTAGGAACTGAAGTATCCATGAATGAACAAAGCTGCTCAGTCTCTGGCCAAATCCAGACCCTAATCTGGCAGGGTCCTTGGAAAGTCAGTTGCTACAGTCAATAGTTCACTGCTTCAACATGGCAACCGGAGCTTGTGATACACTGACAAATAAGGTCTGATTTTTATAAGAAATAGACATTTCTCCCACAGTATCTGCAGAGAGAAAAGCTGCGTGGGTTACTGCTGCCAATTTAGCTTCAGATCTTAGTAAGAGCATAAGGAAGGGTATATGGTTTTCTTGTGCCCTGAACTTATCTTGAATTTAACTTGCTATTTTGAATCCCTTGTCCCTATTCATTCCTCTAAAATTAAATAAATTTGTTAGTTTAACTCCTGTGCAACAGTAGGAACACCAGCTGGGGTAAGGGGATTTTTGTAACACTCTCTTCCAGGTCATTTATACAAAAGTTGAACAGCACAGGGCCCAAAACAGAGCCCTGTGACACTCCACTTGATACTCCACTCCTCCAGGCTGATGTGAAGCTATTTAAATAGCTCTCTTTGGGAACAGATTTTGGACCTGTTCTGACCTCACTTAACAGTAGGTCTAGCCACATGTTACCATTTAATCCACAAGGATATCATGGGAAGCTTTGTTAAATGCTTTTCTGAAATTCAGATGCACAATATCAGAAGAATGTAAGGAGAGCCTGCCGGATCAGACCACAGGCCCATTTGTCTAGCTTCCTGTATCTCACAGTGGCCCACAAGATGCACACAAGGGAAACAAGAAACTTGCATCGTCTTGCCATTCCTTTGCACATGGCATTCTGAGTCAGCCTACTTCTAAAACTAGAAGGTTGCACATATCCATCATGGGCTTATAACCTGTGATTGACCTTTTGTCAAGAAATCTGTCCAATCCCCTTTTAACAACATCTACGCCTGATGTCATTACATCCTGTAGCAATGAGTTCCACAGACTAATTATATGCTGGGTATATATTTTCTTTTGTCTGTTCTCCCAACACTCAATTTTAGTGGTGTTGTGCAAGAGAGAAAAGAACATCCCTCTATCCTCTTTAGTGTTCTCAGTGTTCTCCTGGTCCATCAGTCTAATCACACTATCAAAGATGAACTGTGGTGACTTACTTCAAAGTATATGTGCATAGGAGAGCAGTCTCCTTAATTTTACAATGTGCCATTTATTTCAGCGGATCTTAGATGTGATTAACATTTACTGGATTACATGAAATATGTTTTTTCTATAATACTGGCAGCAGCACGGGTATCCCTCAAAACCAAAAGGTCCTTTAAAGTTCAGGCCTACATCATACAAGCTCTCTCAGAAGGCTACGTGCTAAACGGGAGTTTCTTTCCCCTCCCCCTAAGAAACTGTAAAAACCCTTTCCAAGCTATAAACCAGTTTATTAATGTATTACATCATTCACGGTTACTGACAAGGAGAAAAAGCCTTCACGGAGGAGGGGAGAACAATGGTGACTCCACAAATTTAAACAACCTCCATAATTCACTGATAAGAGGGCTGATCAGGCCAAAGCAAGTATCTCAGCAAAAACATATGCTCACAGCACCCCCTGCAGACTAATTAAATGCAAATCTTTGCATTCTGTGCCTAGCAACTAATTGAAAATATCTTGCACCCACCTCTGAAATAAGAATTCCCTTGGAGATATAATCTCTGCATACAAAAGTCCACAGCATGAAATTGTACCCTTTTGTTGTAATTAACTTACTCCCCAAACCTGTTTTCAGTCCCAGAACACCTGTAGAATATGGGGATCTTGAAGAGTGACTGACATGGTAGGCAGAAAGTTGTGCAGCCCTTCTAGGCAATGGTGAGCAACACCCAGTAGGTGCTCAAATGGAGCTCAAGCAAGAAGTAAAATCAGCTCATTGAGACCTGAAAGGCTTTTAAGCATGGCTGATGGAGTCTTGGTGCGACATACAGATATGCAGTTACCCATTTTGTACAGGCCACTACTGGGGGATTTTGACAGCAGCCTCTTCATAGACATGAGCAGATAACACTCACCTCTGCACAGCTATGTTTCAACTGGCTTATTTCTACAGATCAAGCCACTAATGGCCCAAACAGGGCCAGGAACTGCAGGGGCCAATAGAAAATCTTTTTAGTAGGGCCCCAGGTTCACTGCCAGTCTATAGAATTTGGTGAAATGGAAAGCAATTACCCTAGCATGGGCTCCAATTGGCTTAAGGATAGCAGTGGGCACAGAGACCACAGCATTGTATCTACACAGGTAGCAACCCCATTAAGTACAGACTAGGCATAACGACCTCCTGCATCCCTGCGCTAAAATATTTAGATTTCTATACCTTTCCTCAGGAAAGGAATAAGAATTGGACCCAGGCTAGTTTGGATGTGTGCAGTTTGTGCTGGGGTAGAAAGCTTACAGACACTACTTATGAAACTTTTTAGTCTGAGATAGCCCCTCCCCCATGATTTCAACAGGATTTTACTTGAGTCCATTTAGATTCATGGCCTTCACTCTGATGTTATACATATCTGATTTTTTTTTATAAGAGGGAAGATTTGGATTTCTTTTGGATGTTCTTGTTAAAAGATTGTTTCCATTTAAGTTTTATCCGCCCCCCCCCCCAAAAAACAGCACCAGGGCATGAACATCTCCCTCCACACCAAAGGACTCCCCCTCTGCCCCCCCAAAATTGAATTTGAGTAATTTGCAAATTATGGCACTAGAACAGCGAGCAGGCTGGACTAGCAAGAATATCTCCTCACTGCTGCATTGGGGGGGGGGGGTTTAATAGAAACCCCCATGCAGAAATTGTCACTTCAGACTCTGGGTGAGAGTCCTCCATACTGCTACATGTGGCAGCCAGCAGTCATGGGAATGTGCATGCAATTCTCCTTGTGCCTGCACTTTTCCTTGACTAGTCCAGTCAACCACTTAAAAACTGCCATGCGTAGATCAGGTTGGGGCTCTATTTAACTAGCAGTGAGCCACAAGGATGATGGTGAAATGAGAACATCTTTATCGGTCAGCTGTGTCAGGTCAGGTCATGAACAAGCATATGAAGATAACCAGAGTGGGAGACTACTAGTGACCCACACAGTTGCTGTTCTACTTCCCAGAACATGCCAACTACTTCAAGTTTTTTGGGGAAAACACAGCTCATGTGCTTGGTGTATAGGGAGATGTTCATGCACTGGTGCCATTTCTCAGAGGCAGGGGCAACTCAAGCCAAACTCAAGCGTACGTAAAGCTTATAACTCTCCTTCAACAAGATCATTCTAAACAGTTACCTTCTCTTTCCCCTCCCCCACCCCAAATCAGATGTGGATGTATTCATTAATGAGCAACTTCAATGTGAATCCACGCAATGCAATATACACTTGCCAATCTAATACGTGGCTGGACCTGCCCTTCTGGCACACTGAAAGGTTCCTTGCTTCTACTCCGCTTTTAGAAGCAGCGCAAAACTATTTGACACATGAGCTATTGCAGATGTGCAACCATAATCGGGGAGGGGGGTTGATGTCTTTCTGGTAAACATACCAGGAAGCCAAAAGCAGCAAAGCCTTTTTGCCCCAGCCAGCTGGGTGGGTTGAATTCCACTCCCCTCCCATTGATCTACTACATTAAGCCATTTCTGCCCAACATTGCATATATGCAACAAAGATCAAATGTGTACACCTGTGGGCTGGGCTGAAATAGGCATGTGGATGAGTACTATCATTATAGCACTGTTTGAGAGGAACACCAAGATGCCTGGTCCCTCCCCATGACACTGCCTCCCATGGGACTCCACTTGCTGGGTGCCATGAAGGGTGGCGTCAACTATTCTAGAGAAACAAAGATAACACTGCAGATGAGCATGGCACAGATGCAAATATGCTACATGCAACCATCCTGAGTAGTAGATCGATTCTCAGTGATCTACTTCTCCCTCCAGCTCTCCAATGCTTTAAACATAGGCCATTCCCAGACTCCAATACCAAAGTTACTTTTAACTAGACATGCCAGGGATTGATCCTGGGAGTAGATAGTTTAAAAATCCAATTGAAAAAGTCTCTGTGGCTCCACCTGATAAGTCCCGAACCTGCTTTATTCTTTATTCCATCTGCATTATGACTAGTAAGGAATGTCCATGCAAACTTGCCATTGTGCAAATTGTATTTATTGTACAAAACTCTAAAAACTAGGATTATTTCCACTTCAAAATATTCATCTCTGTTGCTCCTGTGGGAACACCTTGTGCTTCAGGCCAACCATAAGACCACATTGAGACTCCTTGAACCTGTTAAAAGAAGCCAACAAAGTATAGCCATCTGTTAGATGTAAGCAGTAGTTATCTAAGGAGTTTAAAATCAGACAGTTCAAGTCTGCCAAACCTGATCTGCATGGCAGCAAAAGTTTTATTCTATGCACTAATGTAAACCTGGTAGACTATGCTTTCCACTTGGTATGTTTCAGGACATGGAGAAATGCACTACCCTACACCATGTACCATAGACGCTTCCATCTGTCCCAAAATTCAAGCAGCAATCCACATCTGTGCCACTGTAGTAAAAGGCCTTTAAATGCAGGCCACTACTATTTTTCATCTTTCACAACAAACTATTTCAGAAACCAAGGCTGTTCCCCAAAATTATGCTCCAATACTATAAAAGCCAAGGTAAACACTCATATGGCCATAGCCCAATATTACTGTTAAAGAAATCTTCCTGCAATTATGGGCTCTTCTACTCAAAAAATCAAGAGGGCAATGATCTAAGGAAAGCTGCCGTGTAGTTTTTTGGTACAACTGTCCTTGTACTTTCAAGCCAAGCATCAACATTTTATGAACACCAGTAAGCCATGTTCATTAAGCAGCCTAGACAGGTTTATACTAAGTCAAATTACAAAAGCATGCAATTTGGACATCAGTGGAATCAGACCATCTGGCTAGAACACAGGTTTTGTCAGCATTGCCGATATGATGGGGAAAAAAGATTTAAGTCATCATGTACCACTGAATGACATTTTCACAGTAGCCAGTCACGTTTTTAAATGAGGATCTGATTTTACCTTGCTTAAGGTTTCCAAGAACTCTGGTAGGAAAGGATCTTAGAACCACCCATTCCCATGTCATTCTCTCAGACACCCAGTGTAAATCAAGGTTTGCTGCAAAATCTGAAAAAACAGTGGCATATTAAATATGAAGCAAGTATTTTCATATCAAACAGACTGAAAACTTCAGCTAAGCACATATCAAACTAAGAGCACGCATTTAAAATATGTAATGTAATGTTAAGTCAAGCCTGTGTAGCTAGACTTTATGGACAAGCAAAGATTTAGCCTTTCACAAAGAAGACTATTTCCACTTGGGTAGTACTTAGAACTTTGAATACTTCATACAAGAGGTCCTGCGCAGAAGAGACCAGCATGTCAGAAAAGGCTGAGTTAGCAATCTTCTCCCTGGATGCTAGCTTCCTATGGGGAGACAGTTTCTATATGGAGATGCAATCAATCACAAAAGACCCTTGTCCAGACTAAAATATAACAGGCTAGAAACACATTTGCCACCTTATTGGGAACCAGGTCCACAGCCATTTCCTAGTCTTAATCAAACCAACTTGTGGGTTGGGACCACACGGGGGGGAGGGGAGTTGACAGCACTGTGGCCCTTGCAAATACCATTTTCAGACTGTACTGTTAAGAATAGTAATTTGTATCTTGGATGACATCAAGCTTACTGGATGTTTTGGAGGAACTGCTTTGAACAAGCCTCCCCCGTAATCTTCAGTGGTCCCCTCAGACTATTCAGTTGCCAGCTCTTACCTATCACAGCTTCTGACTTGCTTCCATCTCACTTTCAAAATTGTATGCACACTATTACTATGCTACCACTGGACAGGAATACAGAAAGCATCAAAGGCACTCCCTCAGTTGCTGGGCTCTTGCCAGAGAGTCTCATATTGCAGGCTGGGGATTGAGGCAATTATGCTGTTGAGTTCTTGGGACTCAACAGATGCAGGGGGCATGCAACATGCCAAAGCCAACAGTAATGTATGCTCCAGTTACCTAGAGAATCCATAACAGTATCTGAACTGGGAACTCCCCTGATCACAATGCACCATTCCCAAGATCACAAAATTGTGTAGTGATAAAATCTACTCTTAAGAGTAGGCAAGAAACTTACATCCTTTCTAGATTAGGTTCAGAATCTGCAACAAAACAAGTAGTCCTGTTATTTTAAGACACCCTCTCATTCAACACGCTATGCCTCAGTGTTTCTGCTTCTCTGCAAGATCCTAAAACAAAGCAGAAAAATTGAAAGTTATAAACTTCATTCCCAGTAGACTGCCATACAGATTGATGCATCAGTTGAAGACCCTGGCCTACACAGTTCACACTCTAAGAATATGGTAAAGGTTTTGGCCATCACATACATATTTCTGACACACTAGGGAAGAGACAATCCAGATCACATTTTGCAACCACAATCATGCTTATACTGACCTCTGCAGAAGTGCCTGTGTCTTGATATACACAAGCTAACAAGAAGGAAACCCACGGGAAATTCATTTTTACACCTTTCCTCACTGCTTGGGCTGCATTCTTTTTTTAGCTAGGGAAACAGGCAGAAGTGACATTTCTAGCATGCTCCCAGGATGATTTATTTTAAAATGGAGGTCAAATAGTGCTGAATGTACTTTGCGGTGTTATTGCAATGTTTATCTTATTTTCCTCAGTATACTGCTTTTACAATCTCCAGAATGCATGGCTTTGTGTGCCAGTTCAAAACTCCCTCCTTGCCGTACAAAATGGTTGCAACCAGTTTCCTCAGAGCAGTCATAAGGTAACATTGCTAAATACAAGCAGCCATCTTTTCTAGCTTCAAGCTCGCCAGGAAAAATTCTAGCATGGCTAGCAGGCTAGAAGCTAAAAAAGAACACGCCCCTAGTATGCTAGGAGCTAAAACAGCTCTCTAGCACTTCTAGTTAAAAAAGAAGGCAGCATTAGAGGATTGACTAGATCAACTACTATGCAAATCTCCTGAGGTCTGCAACCATCAATTTTCTGCTTACGAGCACTTCACAATGTGCTAACATGTTATATAACATAGGAGTAGGGTTTTTAATCATTTTCATAATTATTCAATTCAATGTTTTAAGCAGCAACCCTCATCAACGCCATGCGCATCTCAGCCCAAGCTTGCCTGCCCACAGACAGTTGGCTCAGGGCAATGCAGAGACAAGCAACACAGAATTCTTCCAACAGTCATATTTCACTGTGGGCTACAGAAGACTGCCATGTGGGCTGAAGTTAACCAGCCATGGCTTAAATATCACTTGATCTAATCTCTCATGGAATGCTACTTCTGTTATGTACTCTGCTACAAAGCACAATGTATCTAAAAAGCATATCATATGCAACTGCTGCACACAAAATATACATGCTCATTTTTCTTTTTAATATATGCAGAAGGATTGGGTTCTTACTCGCATGTATTCATTTTCAACACCCTATGCTTTTTGTACTGGGGCATGTTAAACATTTGTTAGAACTGTAAAACTTAACTGAGTTCTTAAAAAAAAATCAGTTAAATTAAGAGCTTGCCTGCATTTATAAGATAGCCATTTCTAACACATCTGGATTAAACACTATTTAATATACATATTGGCAACTAGACATCATTCAGACAATATCACTCAAACACAGACAATTGCTAACTGATGTTCAAAGCAGAAGCAGAAACTCACCATTCCTCTCCAATGGCACCAGCACAGTCAATTCCACCTAGCTTCAGGTAACTGAACTGTCTCTTTCTGCCTAGCTAGCTTTGTAGCAATGAGCACCATATAAATGTGGTATCATTGCCTTGAAGATATAAAGCAGAATGTAGAAAGGAGGAGCTTCATTTTTCATCATTCTAAACATGAGACAGATAACAGGCAAGGGTTAATACAACTTACTCCTGACACACTTACTCCTCCCTCCAACCTCCCCTCTGTAACTGGTGCAATCAGACAGATACTGGCTAAACAGTGAAGGTATCAACACTTCCGCTCTGATGGGGAAAAAAGTTTGGTCATCATTTACACCAGTTAAGTAGACCCACTGGTCTATGCATAGCTAAGGGGCTGCAACGCACCAGGTGTTGCAGAGAGCCTCACTGCAGCATGCAAGCAGCCCTTCCCCTTCAGAGGCATTCTAGGCAGTGGGTGCAAAATGGAAGTATTCAAACACATTTGCTAACTGGTGCTCAAAGTGGAAACAGAAACTCACCATTCCTCTTCTATGGCACCAGAACAATTTATTCCACCTAACTTCAGGTAACTGCATCTTCTCCTTCTGCCTGGTTAGCTTTGTAACAACAGGCACCATATAAATGTGGTATCATTGCCTTGAAATCATCCAACATAGAAGGGAGGAGTTTCATTTTTCACAATTCTAAATGAAGGAGACAGATAACAGATAGCAGGACAAGAGTTAATACAGCATGCAGAGGCACTTACACCTCCCTCCAAACCTCTCTCTCTCTCTGCAAGGGTGCAATCAGACAGATACTGGCTAAACAGCAAAGGTATCAACACTTCCGCTCTGATGGGGAAAAAAGTTTGGTCATCATGTGCACCAGTTAAGTAGACCAGCAGCATAGCTAGAGAGGGCGCAAATCACTAAGTTTTGTAGGGAGCCTCACTGTGGCATGCAAGCAGTCTCTCCATTTTGTTCCCACCACCTGGAATGGCTCCAAAGGGGAGGGGCCACTTGCACGCCAGTGAGGCTCCCTGCAAGATTTAGTGCTTTGCACCCCTTCTAGCTATGCTACTTAAATAGGCACCAGGGAGAAGGGGCTGCAAGAGAGGGCAGGGCACTTATAGGTGTACAGCGTGTGGAAGCAAGAATGAAAGCAGGTAGGCTTGGAAAAGCAGGTTGTGCATTTTAAAGTGGTCCTGCAGAGCCACATTAGAGGAGTGCAACTGGAGAAAGCAAGGACGTGCAGGAAGGCCCAGGGCAGCAGAGCCTAGGAAACAAAAGCCTCCTCCTGCCAGGTAGGCCGCAGGGCCCACAACAGCAAGACCAGGCTGTGGAGCTGGAAGGAAGACGCTGCCCATGAGCAATATAGGAAGAAAGAGGACAAGAGGAGTGAGGAGAAGCTGATGCGGACCCCGAATGGGGGAAAGAGACAAGAATGAGGCCGATGGGGTCGGATTACTTCGCGCTCCCACTACCTTACCTCTTCGGAAGATCGACGGAAAAGAACGTTCAGGCCCTCGCGACCTTCTTATATAGCCAAAGGGGCGCCTTAGTGCGCAGGCTCGCCTCAAAAGTACCATGGGAAATGTAGTCCTGAGAAGCACGTGGCTCAGCACTTCCATTCAACCTCTGTTGCAGTCTCCTAAAGTGTGTGCCATCTGGAGTGTGTGAAACCTGGTTGGCTTCATTGTAGTTGGCTGATGAGTGAAGCATGAGTGGAGTGAAGCCGATGAGTGCAGCAATTGGCAGTGGGTAATAGAAGAATAATGGTTTGGTTGAGTTTCTGGTAACAAAAAAAAACCCACAAAGGGGTGTTTGTGTTGCAGGATCAGGACCTTTGAAAATCAGTAAGCCTGCGATCCAGTGCGTACTGTTCAACTCAGTGGGGCTTACTTCTCAGTAGGCATGCACAGGCTTGCACTGTGAAGGCTGCAAACCACATTGTTTATCTACCCCCCCACCCCCACCCCCAAATGGTATGATTTAGTGCAGTGGTTCTGCACTAAACTTTTTAGCACCAGGACCCACTTTTTAAAATCTGTCAGGACTCACCAGAAGTTATGTCATGGCCAAAAGTTACATCATCAAGCAGGAAAAATTTTAATACCCCTCCATAGGACAAAAATCAAATCAATCCAATCAATTAAGCAATTTAAAAGTTTACAATAAGTATAAGTTTAAACATTTGTTTAAAATAAAGAAGAACCCTCTCAACCCTCCCAAGCTGTTCCTGATCTGTTTAAAAAAATTTCCCAAACATCCCAAAGGCTGCAATCAGATCCACACTTACCTGGGAGTAAGCACCATTATTGTTAAAAGCATGTACATAGTGGCCTGTTAAAAGTACAGATCTGTAACCTTTCCCAAATGCAGACACATGCCATGGTAGCATGTACATGGTAGCCTAATGTATTAAAAAAATACACAATGAAATGAAGGGGACCCACCTGAAATTGGTTTGCGATTCACCTAGTGGGTCCTGATCCACAATTTGAGAAACACTGGTTTAGTGACAAACAGATGTTTATTGGCAAGAATGTTTATTACAGCTTTCATCTTAAAGGAGGTAAGCAGTGATGATGATGGCACCTGCTCTCCGTAGTGCACATAGAACATACATCAAGCATCATTGGCAGTAGTCTTTGCACCAAAAGTTATATGGCGAAAGTGCAAATCATTTAAAAGAGACTTTCAGGAAAGAAAACCAGTTTTTAGAGGGGAAATGAATGCAAAATCTAAAATAAAGGGGAAAGGATTCCGATCACAGCTTCTGTCCTCCAGCTCAAGAGAGATTTGTATCACAGAATACAATGGAACAACTCATACTTAATCTAAGAGTTGGTCTTTGTTCTTAATCTTCTTAATCTATAGTTGTTAATTTATAGTTAATCATATTAATCTATAGTTGGTCTTTATTGGGACCAACTGTAGTAGTAACTACAGCATTGTATCAGTGGCAGATCCAGTGTTTGTGTTGGGGGGGGGCCATGAGCACTCCCTTAACTCCAGAGCCAGGTCAACTAGGTGGGTAGACTTGGGCTCCAGCCTGGACTTGGAGCCCAGATCTACCTGCTGGGTAGACCTGGGTTCCTAGTTGAGCTTATGGCCTCCATGCCTGTTTGCTGGACAGGTAAATCTGGGCTCTCGCCCAGACTTGGAGCCCAGAATCTACCTGTGAGCTTATGGTCTCCATGGACATTTTCTGGGTGGGCCACCTGCATTTGGACTCCAGATCTACCTGCTGGGTAGACTGGGGCTCCTGGTTGAGCTTATGGCCTCTGTGGCCATTTGCTGGGCAGGTAGACCTAGGCTCCCGCCTGGACATAGAGCTCAGATCTACCTGCCAGATTCCCATTCCAACTCAGCTCCATTGACCACAAATACCCCATCCAGTGGGTGTTCCCATGGCTCCTGACCTTGCTCCCCACTGGTGCGACAGTTGGGGAGTGGATCCACCCATGATTTGAATACCACCTTTCTCACTGACTTTCACAATACATTGTGTGAGTCTTACAGACTCAAGGCAGTTCACACAGGCAGGCTATGCTAAACTCATCTATATTTCAAATGAGTTTGTCTACAAGCACTTGTAGAGCCTTTCACTAATACAAGGGTGCCCAAACCCTGGCCTGGGGGCCACTTGCGGCCCTCAGGGACTCCCAATCTGGCCAGTGGGGAGCCCTCAATCTCCAATGAGACTTGCTGGAGCCTGTACTGGCCCAACACAACTGCTCTGAGCGTGAGGGCGATTGTTTGATCTCTTGCATGAGCTGTGGGATGAAGGCTCCTTCCACTGCTTGCTGTTGCACATCTGTGATGCAGCAGCAGCAGCAAAGAAAAGGCCAGCCTTGCTTTGTGCAAAGCCTTTTATAGGCCTTGAACTACTGCAAGACCTTCATTCATTCATATAAGTTCCATCTCTAATATATTCATTTATGTAAATTTATTCAAATGTAAATTAATTTTTCCCCGGCCCCCAACACAGTGTGAGAGAGAAGATGTGGCCCTCCCGCCAAAAAGTTTGAACACCCCTGCACTAATAGATGGAATCCTTCATGGCGTGATCATCTGGTATTGCAGGAGCAGCTTCATTCAGGTCAATCATTCTTTCCTGGAAGCTGACTCTCCATACTCCTCCGCATTCCTGCAGCATCACATGCAAGTCCATCACCCTCTTACAGTGAGGTCACTACAGCAACTCCTCCTGGCTCTGTCCTCGAAGGACAGCTTTATCAGCTTATTTCAACCTCCCATCCAGAATTCAACCAGGACCACTCCTGCTTAGCATTTTCAGACAGGCCTCAGCTCCACCACCAGATCACACCTTGTGCCCAACAATTAATATTTACTAGGCAGTTTGCAAGTTTTCTAATTACACAGACCCCTGAAGCTGTGGGAAGAATACATGACAGCAAGCTCTTGCTTAAAGTTGTCAATAGGTTCTTGGAAACTGCATCTTGTAGCGAAACTACTCATAACAATATCAAATTTACCATGGGCTAATTGATATACATAACAAGAATTAAGTTCCTACAGCGACAGGTGTTTGTGTCTGGTGATTAAGAGCCCAATCCTGAGCTGCCCGGAGCGCGCGGCTGTGGCAGCACCAAAAATGGCTGCTGCCGCATCCTGCGTGTCCAAGGCAGCCGCTGGTGGCACCTCAGGAGAAGGGGACTTTTGTCCCTTTCCCCCGTGTAAGCACAGTAGCCCCGCAATGGGGCTACTTGATTCACTGCCAACCTTTCGGTCAGTGGTAAGTTAAAATCCTCCGTGTCAGGTGGCGAGCCCAACACAGAGGCTTTGGATCCAGCGGTCCTGCCTCCCTCCCTCTCCCTGCCTCCCCGACCCCATGGAGGTCCCGTCTCCTTCCCTCCCCGCCCCCTCCCCCCGCCTCCCCAACATGCCTCCTCCCTGTCTTCTCCCCGCCTTCCCCCTCCCCAGAACACCTCCTGCCCGCCTCCCCCCACATCCCCGCTGACCTCTCCACTGCTTGGCGGTCTGAGCTCAGCTGCTATTCTCCCCCTCCCCAAAGTGGCTGTTTGCAGAGGTCAACCCATCCCTCCCAACTTCATGTCAAATTCATTCCCACAGCTTTTTGTGCGTGAAAAACAAGGAACTTCAAGTTGGAAGTACAGCTCTTTAAAACACATTCCTGTGAATGTGTAGTTTGATTGTTAGTCTAGTTCTGTTAACAGCAAATCACGCTTTGGGGCATGACTTCTCCAAGGCCTGACAGTTCTGCTGGGTCTCTGCACTGGGTGCAAATGAAGGATCCAAACACACTCACAGTTCAATCCTATTCTTTGCTGGTGCTGGTGCAATTTGCGACGACTTGTGTGTAAGCAGCGCTGGTAGGAAGGCCAGTGCAACCAATGCTGCATCCTGACCTGCAGGATACAGGTGGAGGTGAGTGATGTGCTGAGTGGTGCAGGGGTGGGGGGAGGGTGGAATGGGGGGGTGAGACAGCCCTGGAGGTGGGGTGTGATCGGTGGAGGAGGCTTACATGGGCTTCTTGGACTTGAACTAAATAGCTGGCACAGATTCAAGTAGCCCCACTGAACAGGCTGAGACTTGACCTGGGAAAAGGGAAAACCATCCCCTTACTCCAAAGAGACTTCCAGCCTGCTCTTAATCTCCACTGAGTATGGCATAGGTCACTTGGCCCAGCTGTGCCAGTGCAGGTTAGGATTGGGCTGCCCATTGGACAGATCTATCCCCCTTCAATGAGGGTTGATTAGACTGAGGCATGATAGTCCATAATTCAGACATGAATCTGAAAGTACCCCATCATTCAGAGACATGACGGGTAATCTCCTCTATGAATGTGTATGCTGAGCTTATAGAAACTTTGTTTTTTTATTCATTTATTTCCTGGGGCATGCTAGCAATTCTTTCATGAACAAGAGTTTTGGCATTTCTGACCAATTGCCTTCATTGTTATCCAGATTCCACTGGCTTACTGGTAGCAGTTGCTATAATCTCTTAATTCCCAATTTCCTCATAAATACAGCCTTTTTGGATAGTTTGTTTGAGGCTGTTTGATATTCTAGCACTCCAGAGTTTACTGCTATCATCATCATCATCATCAGTACAGAGATCTGAAACAATGGCTGTGTTTGTAGACTTTATTATACTCACAGCGAAAGTCTTTGGATATATCCTTCATTCCGTTCTGCAATGGGTAAAGAAACCATCAGAAAAAAAAGTCACTAATGAAATCTGCTTGATAACAGGTACAGCTAGTGCAACTGGTATTGGGCGGCTTTTCGCATTGGAATTTGCCCGAAGGGGAGCAACCCTTGTCTTGTGGGATATAGACCCAGAGGGTAATGAAACCACAGCTCGGGAAGTCCGCAAGCTGGGAGCCAAGGCCTATGTCTACACCTGTGATGTAAGCCAGAAGGAAGAGGTCTATAGTGCTGCTGAGAACACAAGAAGGGATGTTGGAGATGTCACAATTTTGGTCAACAATGCTGGTGTTGTCGCTGGCAAGCCCATCCTGCAATGTCCAGATGAACTGTTGGAGCGGACTATGAGGACTAACTGCCATGCACACTTTTGGGTAAGTGTTGATCTGTGCACCAGAAACGGGAATCAAGCTTCCAAGTGAGCAGAAGTGAATTGGGAATTGACAAATCTAACAGTTCCATCTTATGCATGCAGAGCTAGCCCAGCTGTCAAGATATCTGCCTCCTAGGCTGGTACCTTTTTTTTGCTTTAACTTTTGGATGGGGGTTAAATCAATAAACTTCTGTGAGCCTCCAGCGCTGAAAGTGCTACACCTTCTTCAAGGCTGCACTTAGAAATTCCAGCCCAACTTTTTCTTCTTCAGCCAAACCAGATTCTCATGCTTTGCAGTCAAGCCCTCTTATCTTAGCCCAGCAAAGTCAACTGAGAAGCTTCCTTTTTAATCTTTTTGTTTTGCTAACACAGCCAATTGATCTGAGCACCAGGCCAATCCTGCACAGCTAGATTGAATTGGCAGGGTGATTGTGTTAGAATTAAAAAGCAAGGGAGGCACAGAAGGGAGCAAAATTATGGGGGGGGGACTTTCATAATTTCCCCCCTCCTGTGGTTTTGAGCCCAATCCCCCCACACATGCTCTTTTTAAATTTAAAAAGTCTCCACTGAAAGTGAGTAGAAAATGGGATTGGACAATATTCACTATGGACAACTTGCACAGGCCAACACACATTTTGCTTCCTTAAATGTTACACCAATTCCTGGGTAAATTTGGGGTGCCGATTCCAAAAATAGCATCTGTTTTGCCCTATCATGTCTAGTTTTGGAGATATAGTATAACCTCATTAGTGAATGGTTCAAGCAGCTTCCTCATGACCTCCTCATAACCTCATAACCTCACTAATGAGGTTATATTATATCTCCAAAACTAGACATGATAGGGCAAAACGGATGCCATTTTTTGAATTGGCACCCCAAATTCATATCAAACCACCATAAAGTTTGGGAAAAACTTTTCTGACCCTCAATTTTGTAGGCCTGTGTTATCAAGGGATACTACTCTTACTTCCTCAAGGCCGGTATGTCTCCAAATATCAGCTGTTGGGGTGCGATGGATATCAGAAGGGTATTTGCCTTCATGCCCTTGTGGGATCTTCGCAAGCCATCTGGTTGGCCAGTGTGAGAAACAGAATTCTAGATTGCATGGATCCTTGGTTTGATCCAATAGGGCAGAGGTACTCAAACTTTTCCGGCCAGTGGCTCCCTTGACCCTCATGGCTGTTGGCCATGACTCCCCATCATGTTCCTGAGGGCTGGAAGTGACATCATTAAACAGGAAGTGTCCAGAAATATTAACTATGTTAAATATATTAAATATAATATTATAATATATTTATTATAATATTAAATGTTAAATACATATTAACTATATTAATATTAATTATATTAATCATATCATTAATTAGATGCAGATCTTAAAAATATATTATTAATACACAGCAATATACATGCTTTATAAATGATCAGCTGCTGATCACTGTTGGAGACAGGATGCTGGAGTAGGTAGATTTTGTCTGGTCCAGGAAGACTCATTTTTTTAACTTTGTAAGCATACCAATAGAATTGTTTTATCAAATGAACTTTGTGAACATCCAGTCTGACCAACATTACACACACACACACACACACCCACCTGTGGATCCCAGTCCAACTAGTCATTTCTCCCATTCTCCTTGGATAGGATTGAATCCTTTATTAATTTAATGAAATTAAATTTTTCCAGCAGCTGGTGGGGAAAACAAAAATAGACCATGAAAACATATCAGAGCTGATATCAGCAGCCACTCTTGCAGCTGAGCAACTCCCATTTCTTCTGCTTTAAAAAAAAAGCGCAGATGATGGGCAGAAGTTGGGCTCGTATTCTGCCCAGGGGTGTGACTGTATCGCTGCGAGAGGACATCCGGTGCCTCCCCTTTGAGTTCTTGGCACTGCCCTAAAGAGCCACGCCTCACAGTTTGAATAACACTGCAATAGGGTTAGGTTCTTAACTTGGAATTGTTTAGTCTAGGACTACCTACAGTCCACTGAAAAGAGCTAACCATGGAGCAACAATTCTAAAGCATCCTGTGCTCTAACATTTCTCTGTTGGAACAGTTGTTTGCATCACCTCATTGTTCTCTGGAATAACCATGTTCAGTATGGCGATACCATAGTCTTTCGAGACTGAAGGTTGCCAACTGCCATGGCTCTATCTCTTAGTCCTGAAGTCAAACATATTTATTAATAAGAGTTGGTGCATAAAGGAGTTCTACAAACTGCTACGTGTTGGAATGTTTCATTTAGGTGCTGCTTAAAATGAATCCCCTGCCCTGGTGCGGACAGTAATTCTGCAGGAACTCATTCTGAAAAGCAGTTTATCGGTCAGGTCTCCTAGAACATGGCCTGGCACTCATTAATCCTACTTTTCAGAACAGAGAAAAGATGAAAAGACAAATTGAACTGAGGGTATTTTAAGAGGATTGAAATGAAAACTAATCTTGTTATGCTTGTTATCCTTGTCACATGTGCCACTAAAACCTGGACATTTCTGAAGGAACTTTAAATGGGCATTAGTGTTTATAATCTGAGCAGGAACAGACGGAAAAGGGAAAGAGTGGACCAGAGCTTAGTTGTAGAGCAGGCGCTTTGCCTGCAGAATTTCCACAGATCGTACCTTTTTTCACCAAGCAAACAGTACAGCCAGAAACACCAAAATGTTCCCTTCTACATACATAGAATCAGTGGTGTAACTAGAGGGGGATGCAAAGCACAACGTTTTGCAGGGAGCCTCACCGCAGCATGCAAGTGGCCCTTCCCCTCTCCTCCAGAGCCATTCTGGGTAGGGGGAGCAAATGCTTCCGTTTTGCTCCTCCCCTATCTGGAATGGCCCTGAAGGGAAGGGGCTATTTGCATGCTGTAGTGAGGCTCCCTGCAAAACATAGTGCTTTGCAACTCCCCCAGCTATGCACTGCATAGATTACATGATTCTGGCAGTCTTGAACAAGAAAAAGGCTGTTGATGCTACTGCAAGCAAACCCCTGGACTGAAAGTCCCAGTTGGGTGTACAGAGCATTTTATAGGAACGTGCATCTATATATTTGCAACACCTGTCTGCGTTGAAGCGAAATTGCCATGTGGAATGATTTTAAAGAGGGATTGGGATGATGGTTCAGGAAAAAAGGGGAGTTGGGGCAAAACTGATTTACACTTCATGCTGATTTCCCTCTTAGTCAAGTCTCAGCCCCCAAATTCAAAGGGGTGTGTGTCACTAATTCCTACAGTTTTCCTTACCTTTCAGGACAATGACAGGTGTCTAACTCTCTGTGGCTGCCTGTTTTTGACAATATTGGCAGTAGGCAGATGTTGCCAGTACAAAAATTAAACTGTAGCTGTATGTAAAACAGTTTGTATTTCCTGCCCTTAGCAGATTATATATTTGTGCTGAGTCAACTTAGGCTGGTCTAGTAACATTCAAGCTTTATAATTCCACAGAATCCTTCCACCTGATGAAGAGTTCTATGTGATATCTAAGATGACATCCTTAAGCCCAAACCATACCTGCAACTTTGTCCAGATCTGCTCCATTCACATGTAAAGCATGGGTTCATGTTCATATATGTAAAAAGCAGGGGTGCGTTGTGATTTAAGGTGCAGTAGGGGACATGGGCTGAGCCCAGGGGATGCTAAACCGTTTCCCCTGCTCACAGCTCTCCACCATCCTACTGCCACTATTTTTTCCATAGGTATTTTTCCTGTCCCATCCAGGATCAGACCCCAGCTGAAGGAAAAGTATGCCCTTTCCTAGGGATGAACTGCACAGTAAGAGCAGAGTGGGGGAGGGGGTTAGCTCCTGCCCTGTCCACATCCCCTTTGACCCTATAAGTAGCACCTTCCGCTTTCACTTTACACATAAATGGGGCAGACTTTGGTTTAAAGATGCAGTTCTGCTACCATCACATGTAGTTTGAACCTAAGCTGGGGCATTAAGACCGAAAAATGCTACTTACCTAGTAGCAATAAAAAGAGACTTGCTCTTATATTCTGTTAGCTCTTTTGCAGATCTTGGAATGTTTTATCAGCATCTTTCAATTTGCAATTGTGGGCACAATCCTAACCCCTTATGTCAGTGCTTTCCACAACTGGCATAGCAGTACCAATGGGACATGTGCTGCATCCTGCAGTTGGATATCACTCACGGAGGCCTCCTCAAAATAAGGGAATGTTTGTTCCCTTACCTTGGAGCTGCGTTGCCCTTATGTCAGTGCTGGAAAGCACTGACATAAGGGGTTAGGATTGTGTCCTGTAAGACATGGCAGCTGCACACAAATAATATTATCTCCCCTTTTTTTCTCCCTTTGCAGACTGTCAAAGCTTTCCTTCCACAAATGATCAAGAAGGGTCATGGTCATATTGTGACAATAGCAGGATCACTGGGACTTTTTGCCGCAGGTTGCGTAGAGGTCAGTAAATTCTTATCAATAGAAATATAATAATATATAACTAATCTCTCTGATATAGTCCCTTCATTTTAACTGCATGTGTGCATTTACCCACATTTATAACCTACCAATCGCAAAGACCTGGGATCACTAACAATAAATTTTAAAAAATTAAACTATAATGTTACCCCAAAGGCAATGAATCACCTGCAATAAATTAAAGGGATCATTACTACATCCCAATGACACATCTTATTCAAACAGAAAAAAGCAGATAATTAGATTTATGTTTAAAATGCAAAGTACTGTTTCACTCATCTAGTCAAATGAGAATGGGTGTACTATATGGAAAAGTATATTTAAAGTGCAAAGTAGATTGGCAACATTCCATCACACTGTAGCAAACAGAAAGCTTGCTGAAGAGGGTGGGAAAGCTTACAATGAAGAGGGTGGGATTACACTGCTAGGATGAGATTATTTTCCAAGGCTGGGGTAACCTGGAGCAGATTTAACTCTCACCCAAGCATTGTCCTGATTCTGGATGGTCAAGACTTTCCTATCAAGGACTCCACAAGGGGGTGAGATGTGTCACCATGGGCCAAACATGCAGATAAGTATGGCAGCCCCGAAGTCCTTTCAAATACAAACCTTCCTTCCCATCATGAATATGTCAATTTGCCTAGTTTACATATCTCAATCATCTTTCCACTGGTTTCTTGTCAAGGCAATGTACAGATCCATAAACAAGCATTAAAAATCAAATAAATCAATAGAGAGGAAAGCAACAATTGTTAAGCTGTCTGGTTCAGCCCAGAGTTCTCCCATCTTTAAATCATGCCCTGGACTGATACAAGATGAGTAATAAATAGCTAGTCAGAAGAACTCAATTTCACTTGAATTATCCACTTTGCTGGTAGGATCCATTTTTTTGTTGTTGACGTAATGTTACAGTTTTTCTCAACATAAATTCAAGGGACCATCTTGGTTCAACACACTGACTTGGTCAGGAAACTTACAGCACAAACCTACACATATTTACTTGGAAGTAAGTCCCATTGTGTTCATTTCCCTGTAAGATTGCAGCCTTAGAATCTCAAGCTTTAGCACCCCCAAGAGAGAGGATAATTATAATAACTGTGCCTTGTTTTCTGCAGGATTACTGTGCTAGCAAGTTTGCTGTGGTTGGATTCCATGAAGCTCTTAGCCATGAGCTGAAAGCCAAAAGAATAGATGGTGTGAAGACTACGCTAGTGTGTCCTTTTTTCATTGACACTGGAATGTTCTGTGGCTGTAAAATCAGGTAAAAAGTACCTCACACTCATGCAGATCCCACCCATTGCAAATACACCAGATCTCAGACATGTTAGGTTCAGTTGTACATTGGAAGCTTTACACTGGATTCAGATGGGATTTTTTTTCCTAGCAAGTGATATCACTAGTTACCAACTGATGAGAATCCAGAGGGATAAGATTTTCAAAGGAAGCTGCCTTAAATAATCTGTTGGTTCATCTAGCACAGAACTCTCCACTCTGACGGACAGTGGTTTTCACAGCCCTGCTAGATTTTTCACTGCTGATATGGGTGATTGGACCCAAGACTTGGCACATGCAGAATCTGTGCTCCACTACGGAGTTTAGCATGATGCGTCAACCACCACCAGATTTCTGACTAGCTGCACAATTTAGTTTGAAAACTTGGTGGCAACAGAGTTCAGGTGGATTTGGGCAACTTGGAGCAAAGAGGTAAACCCAAAGTTGACATCAGATCACTTCTGCAGATTTATGAGTGGCAATAACTTTAGGTTTGTTGCAAAAAAGATTACAACCTCCCCTTGTTTTAATTGTATTCAGTGCTTCTTCCTAGGATTAGCTTCCAGATCCTAGATAGCGAAGTCAAGAGCAGAACATTATTATCATGAACACATTAAGTTGCCTTAAACTGAGTCAGTCTCTTGGGCTGCAGAAGTCTTCCAGTAAGGGGGGAGGGAAGGTTTGGGCTTCCAACTTTCTGATTGCAAAGGTGTTGTTGCACTTATAATATAGGGATTTGAGAAGCCATGGGGAGCCTGGCTTCCAATCCTTGCTTAACTGTGACATGCGTTGGACTTGTAGCTGCTGTCCTTTTTCCTCAGTGACATTTTGTAGGGATGAAATGAATTGGGAGTTGGAGACCCTTTGCATGCTGAAGAGTTCTAGAAAGGAACACCAACAGTAGATTTCCATGACTCCCGTGTATGCCTCTGGAAATCAACTGAGACACCTGTGAACAAGCTAGGGTTCACATACAAATAGAAACAATATTCTCTGAACTCAGTTGTGGCTACATCATGCCTGATGTTGTTGTCAGCCAACAACAACACTGCCATGGATTGCTCTTGGGCCTTTGTGGTGATACAGAATATATTGCAAGATGAAATCTGAAGTGAGACTTGTGAAACACTGTGCTTCACTAGTTTTTATAGCATCCCCCAACGTATGTGGTGTTTTACAAACAAAAGCAAAACAGACAGGTCCCAGTCTCTAAAAGTTTACAATCTAAGTCTCTAAGTAGGGGGAGAGAGAACAGGACTAATGTTTGCTTATGCAATTTGAATTGTTCCCAACGATTGCCTACCCTTCCTTGAATTGCCAAAATGCTCCAAGGAGAAGGTGCTTGTTCACAGTATTTATGGCAGAATTTGTTCAGTTATAGCAGTACCTTGAACTCACCTTGTACAGAAAAGAGTCAGCAGATCCCCATTTAGACTTCTTTGTAGCAATTCCACTCTGCTTCAGCAGTTCATAGATTTCAAAAATTAATCACGTTTAAGTCTGTCAGTAAGACTTCCTTGTTCTGGAACATTATGAATGAATCATAAGCTGAGATGGAAGGAAAATGAAGGAAGGCGAAGACAAAAGGATCATACCTTTGTTCACTGCTCCAATAGCCAGATAACACCATTATTTCCTTTCAGTAAGAAAGATTCTCATGCATTTTTGGTGCCAGGACTCAGTCAGACATCACTGAATTTGGGGGAAGCATCTGAAGAAGTGGGTGCAGAATCCTTACAATGTCAGTGTTTCTCCATTACAAAAGCAAGCCTCTAGGATTGTACTTGTGTGTGTATGTGTGTTTACCCCATAGAGGCTATTACTGCCTACGCCCTCAAAATATTTGCTTATTTCTCCACCAGGCAAGAGCTGGAAGCCCTAGTACCTCCCTTACATCCATCACAATGTGTGAAGGCAGCAATGCAAGGGATACTTCGTGATCAGCACTTAATCTGTATCCCCAAAGTGATATACTTAGCAGCCATTTCAAAGAAGTAAGTTACCATTCGGGAAACGGCAAGCATGTCAATTTCTACCACTGTGACTTCTATGATGCAAAGATGACAGGCTTATTGAAGAAAAAATACGTACCACACACTTTAGGCAAAGGAAGAGCGATAGGCTCAATGTTCACGTAGTAAAATGAACATTTACAGGCTAAATATGTCTTGCCTGTGTGTTAATTTTGAATGTTAATTTAATGACTCCTATCTACATGCATTTAATATATAGCCACTCACTGACTACAGTCACAGAGTCCTTGACTTAAAGAGGGAGATGTCACTGCTATAATTCACAGTGAAGGAAAATGTGTGCAGACAAAACTTGATATTAATGACTGGTCTCTGCCATTTCAGCCATCACGGATGGTAAGCAGAAAATTTGGACTTCTCTGGATAGATCATCAGTTTAGCTAAATAGGAATACTGATTTGCAAAGGGTTACGCCAACTGTAGGCTGTATGGTGAACTGGACTGCAAAGAGATTTAGACTGGAGTCAGGCTATGGCTTAGAGCAGTGTGTCTCAAACTGAGTCAGGACCCACTAGGTGGGTCACAAGCCAATTTCGTGTGGGTCCCCATTTATTTCAATATTTTATTTTAATATATTAGACTTGATGCTACCATGGTATATGACCGCATTTGGGGAAATGTTACAGATCTCTACTTTTAACAGCCTACTATATATATGCTTTTAACAATGATATTAAATGGAACTTACTCCTTGGCAAGTGTGGGTAGGATTGCAGCCTTGGATTGTTAAAAATTTTCCTGCTTGATGATGTCACTTGCAGTCATGACATTACTTCTGATGGGTCCTTCATTCTAAAAGTGGGCCCCGGTGCTAAAAGTTTGAGAACCACTGGCTTAGAGGTAAAGGGGCCCTTCTGCTAATGCAGTGATTTTCAACCTTTTTCATCTCATGGCACAATGAGAAGGTACACCATCAGTTTTTTTAACAACTGACAAACCTCATCATAATGCCAGACTGTGGTTCACCCCCTCCCCAATGACCCTACGAATATATGAGCCTCTCCCAAACTCCCACGGCAGATTAATTGAAAATCACTACATTACTGGAAAGTACCATGTGCCAATTGAATGGTTCTTTCCAACTTAGTGGGGGAGAGTTTTGCATGAGAAAAATAATTCCCCAATAGTAGTACAGTCCATGTTTACGAGAATCCACTTTTATGGAAAGTTACCTGTGCCCTGACAAAGGCAACCCACCAGGCCAGCAAGATTTATCCTTTTTTGCACTTGTCAAAAAGTGCACAAAATTTGTCTCCTTTTGCTGCTATGGGAAGCAAAGCCTTTCTTGAACTACTTTCAACCTTTTGTCCAACCTCGAAACTAAAATAGTGGCAATATCTCTCTTTTTGGAACTTGGCTGCTGTATGAAAGGGCTGCAGCTCATCTTTTTTTTGCATGCAAAAGGTCCTAGGTTCAATCCCTTGTATCTCTCAGTAGGGCTTGCAAAGATCCCTGACACAGATCCTGCAGAACCACTTCCTGTTATAGTGCAGACAATACTGAGGTAACGGACCAGCACTCCAACTCTGTACTTAAAGGAAGCTTTGTATGTTCATGTATGAAGTGAATATTCAGACACATGTTCAGAAGAATTCTACAGATTTTCTGGAATGTCACATTATGTGCAGCTGAACCAGCAGCTAAGTAGGCAGGATCAGGCAAGATTTCTGAACTGGTGCTATACTGAAGTTTCAGAACATGAATTTATAGCAGCGCTGCAAGCCACAAGGGAGCCTGGGTTCCTCCTATTCCAGGATCCTTCTGACTTGCAGAGGGCTGGAAAAGGAAAGTATTTGTGCTCACCCTAAATGCTTTGCGATCTCCCCCAAAATACTATGTTAAATAGTCATGATGCTTTTAAAACACATTGCACTTTTTCTTCCCCCCCCCCCTTTCTTCAGCCTCCTTCCATGGGATGTTCAAGTTCTTATTCAAAAATTCCTGGGACTGGATACATGCATTCCACAGAAAGAAGATGTTCACTATTGAGCAGCTAGAACATGAAGGCTATAATGTCACAGAACAGCTGTTGGAACAGAATTTCTCATTCCAAACTCAGATACAGCTGGATAAGACCATCCATGGTGCCTGGCAGGAGATACACTGAAACAGTTTTTGTTCAGTAGGCAAGTTGCACATGGGAATCTGCTTTGTGAGCACTCTCATCTTTCAAACAATGGGAAGGCAATTCCTCTTACCATTTGTGCACATCGAGAGATCAGAGTGATTTAATATGCAGATACAACAGATAGAATCATTTTATTAATAAAAATTAAGTGATTCTTGTAGAGCAGGGATGCCCAAACCCTGGCCCTGGGGCCACTTGCAGCCCTTGAGGACTCCCAATCTGGCCCGCAGGGAGCCCCCAGTCTCCAATGAGCCTCTGGCCCTCTGGAGACTTGCTGGAGCTCATGCTGGCCCGACGCAACTGCCCTCAGCATGACAGCCAAATGTTCGACCTCTTGCGTGAGCTGTTCACGTCTGTGATGCAGCAGCGGCAGCAAAGGAAAGGCCAGCCTTGCTTTGTGCAAGGCCTTTTATAGGCCTTGAGTTATTGCAAGATGTTCATTCATTCATGTAAGTTCCATCTCTAATATATTCATTTATGTAAATTTATTCAAATTTGAAATGTAAATGAATTTGTTTTCCGGCCCCCAACACTGTCAGAGAGAGACTTTTTCTTGCCAAAATATTTGGACACCCCTGTTCTAGAGCATCTGCCTTGCTTTTGTTGGACATTTTATTAGGTCATTCCATTATATCTTCAGGTGTAGACTGAAAATTGCTTTCCAGGAAGTTGGCTTAATAGATTCTTATCTCCTATTCTGTATTCCAGGAAAAAGAAAAAGGAATTTAGCCTCCTGTTACCAGAGAGATAATTTAATTGACTTGACTGATGCCAAGTTTGGAGTTAGGATAGAACAAATGTCTCAGATGTGTGCATCATTGTAGATTCTATTAATTCCACCAGCTGGATTCCAGCTGATTATAGTAGCTGACAGTGGAAAGGAGTATGCTGAATAGAACATATTCTTTTGACTTTAATCACTCTTGCTCAAGGGACTAACCCAACATAAATAAAACCATCATGCATTTTCCATCTCACTTACTACTTTTCCAAAGTCACCACAATATACCACACTTCATCTTGTGGCCTACACACAACATACTCAGGACAGCATTGTATTAAAACTGATGCTAACACTAGGTGATTGAGAAGAAATTCAGTACTTGCATGGTAATGTTCAAAGTTCATGATGCATTCGTTGTGAACCTGCACCAAGACAGAACGGCTCTTCAATATTAGCAAAATTCCCATTTCAGTTTATATAGGTCACTTGTACAAAGTTAATATTCAGCTGCATTAAGATATTAAGCTGCAGCAACACCTAACCATTTTAGAGCATTTTTAGTTCTACACAGGTAAAGCAAATGAGAACAGATGGCAAAAGCTTTGCCCTCTTACCGCCTGCACCTCAGCACTCCTCCACTGTGCTATCCCCTCCATGCTGTAATGAACAGTCCAAGGATCTCCAAGGACAGTATGCAATGTGGCAGATGAGCCACACTTGAGAGAGAGAGAGAGAGAGAGAGAGAGAGAGTGCGCGCGCGTGCGTGTGTGTAATTAATCAGCAGAAAGTAAAACACTTTGTCCAGGAAACAGATACACTTTTACGCAGTAGCAGAAGTCCTTTTTTGATTTTGCAAAGCCATTTTTTGTCCATATGAACAAGAGCAGTTTTAAAAATGTAATCACATTGTGTTTGGTAGGCTGGTTGTGAGTATATGCTAAAAACCATTAGCATGCTAACAAAATAACTGTATGTGAAATCATTATGACCTTGCAAAATAGCCATTTTGAAGGAAAATCAAGGCAGTCAAGACAAAAAAAGACTTTTGCAGTACATGACCATGCAAAGTCTTCTATCTAAAGCCCTGAAGGCACAGTGTACACCACTGGTATCCGTGCAAGGATGGGTTCCCTATTCACTTTAGTGTCAGAAGCAATTTGATGCAAGTTCTGGAATCATCAGATTGGGGGATGTAATGGACACAGGATATGATGCTGTAGCAGTTAGGTGCATGGGTGACCTCAGATGAGCAACATTATCTCTGTTTCAGCCCTCCACACAATACTCATGGCATACCATGAAAGACTGTTTTGAGGCTTCACTTGCATTTTCTTGGGAATTGTGCTCAATGCAAAGAGAAATATCAACAAACAACCATGATCAGATTTAATAAGTTTCTGGCTATTAACACAATCTGAGGAGTTTAACAAAACCACCGCTTTTTCTTTTTTTTTTTAGTATTTACCATTTATTGGTGACAAACACTACGTTTTACTTACATTCCATGGGGAGAAAAAATTCCAGCGTAAACAATGAACTGAAGCAGTACTTAACTTGCAAGGCTATCGTGCTTTACCTGGACCATATGCAAAAACTTTATTGCACACATCACTGTGTGCAATAAACACAACATCAAAAGCAACACAGTTTATATAGAAACATAGGTAATTTTTTTCAGCCCTACATGGAGATGTAATTAAACAGTATAAAGCACTCAAGGAAAATCAAGTTGCAGTTTTATATGCACTACACTGAGATCATATCCTGTACTGTACTGAGTTTGTGTGCCTTCATATACAGACACACCACACAATTTTTTTTAAAACAAAGATTAGCGACCATTTAAACTTCTGTTGCATTTGGTTGCCCCCTCCCTCCCACCCCTCAAAAATATTCTAGAAATCAAAATGATTAAATAAAGTTTAAAATTCCTAAAATGTATAATTATTTATTCAACCGTTTGATAACTAGGCTAGACTTGCCTAACTTGTGACTTTGTTTTAATCAAATGGCAGGCACACAATTTATTTCCAGTGAATTTTACAGTCATTAAAAACAAAAAACCCAAACACATACATGGATATGATCTTCCCAAGTTAGTTCATAGGTAAGTGAGTCAGACAACAAAGTTTCTAAACTGTGCTATAGTTCTAGGTACAATTGAGAAACTTTTTTTAAAATGAAAAATTTATAGTGTCATTCAAAACAATGCAATGAAACTAAAAATTTTATCACTGTTTGAAAAGCAACGGTTATGATTTAGATACTACAGTAGGTTGTGACAACTGTAGCATTCTAAAACAGTTAGGTTACATTAATTAGGAAGCATTTGATTTTCTCTGGTGCTTTCAGGTTTGGGTCCAGTCAAGCCTTTTTTTAGGCAGTGGTGTCCAGTGTTTGTCCCAAAGTGTTTGAGCTAGCCGGTTTGAGGAGAGGGTCGTTTTCCATTTCTTGCTTCACGCATCTAGAGAAATGAAGAAAGGGTTTCTCAGAAGATGGGCATCATGCAGAGCTTGGCTATTAGTATCCACTCAAACTCGCAGTCCTTCGGGACTCAGGTCAAAGAGAACCAATCCTTTGAAACAGCAAACCCCCGCTATTGTATTTATCAATTTGCTTTAAGTGTTCTGCCAGTCGTGCAATTAAGCTGCCTTCTGGCAAGAGAAACCTGCTCTGCTAAGCAGACACTATAATTTACTACCCTATAAAACATTTCCTGAGAACAGGGTGGTTAAGTGATGTTCTGCTTATGGCAACACAATCAAAACTTCAAAGAAACAAGAATGGCAGAACGTTTTGTTGTAGGCAGCCAAAGTAAGATTGCCATGATTATGTATAACCCCGGGCACAAACGCTCTCCCATCCTTACCCAAAATGATGAGACAGCTTGATTTTTGTAACTCTCCATGTAAAAAACACGCTCACCTAAAGATAAATGATATTTTTGTGAAACTGCCAAGTGTTACAAAGTTGGGGCTGCTTTTTAAATTTTATTCACACTTAAAACAAAAAAGGAGGAAAAATGTTAGCAGAGCTCAGCTGTTTTCCACTCACACAGACATTGGTCCATTCCCTGTTCTTGGCATCTCTGTACTTTGTTGGTCCAACTCAGACAGCAATTTTAAGATGTTTAACGCAGCCTAGAGGAAAAGGAAAATACACAATTTAACGCATGTATAATTCGAGTACGTTATCGCATATGGCTGGAACAGTACTGTGCAATAGGAGTTTGAACTGTTCAAAACAATTATAAAATTAGGATGTTTCCCATAAAGAGTTGGGAAATTCAATTAGTTGTGTGTTTGTTCCAAGGAAAGCAGAGACTGAAAAGGACTTTTCCATGGATAAGCCGGTCAATTTCAGCCTGGCTAAGATTACAGGATGAAGAAGAAGGACTCATGGTTCTGACAATAGGAACATGTACATGTCCTATTGAAGCAGCAGGGAAAGGAAGCACACTTGTGCTCACACGTGTTCACTTGTGCTCCTTAGGAACATATTCCAACCCTGCCATTAATATACTTTAAAACCCACACAAAGAGGGTTACAGGGGCACTTTATTCACAGAACAGTTGCAGAATTACTCTGCAAAAGAGAGCTACTAGAAAAGTATTTTGCCCATTGGCTTGAGATTCGGATTCTCTGCAGAAGGTATTTCAGTTGTGTGCAACTTTCAAATAGTCTTGTCCAAAGTATTTTCATCTGTTGCTAATCTCTTTTGCACATAAGAAGGCCAAATACTTACTGACTGTGCTTCATAGACATAAGGTATATGGGAGCAGTGACATTCAGTGTTTTGAGAATTTCAGTTTCCCTTGTTTAAGAAAGAAAGCTCCAAGGCTTCCAAGTATACACAGTGGCACACTACTATTCTCCACCCACCCCAACATCAGGAAGGCTTTTCAAATGTTGGTTCATCACTGCAAAATAATGACTTGCATATACGAAAGGGACCATTACAGATACACCACAACAAGAAAGAACTTGTCATAGCACCTTGAACGTAACTGCTCAATGGAGTCAAGATTCACATATGCAGGTGTACAATAAGGATGGAGTGGACCACATTCCAGTTTTTTGCTGGGGTGGCTGCATTTCTGGTGCAGATTCATGACCTGCTGCTTTTTTGCAGGGTTCCAGCTCTATTCTGTAGACACATGAGTTGGAGACAGTCTAGGCTGTCCCTGGCTGCACTATGCCCACCCCCCATGTGGAGGACCTTGGAGCATCTGGAGGGATTGGCAATACTATTGGCCACACCAGAGGCTTTAGGGCAGTTTTGCACTGGCCACTTTCATCTGCCCCAAGACCACTTTTCTTGCCTGCTCCAAGGACATTGGCACAAACTCGACTGAAGCTTTACAGAGTAGAATGGATTTCTTTTACTTAGACCAGTATTGCTGCTCAGTCCTACCTGGTCTACGGTAATCAACTGAAAACATCATTCACTCATTATCTCTCTCTCATGCACACAGCCCAATGGGTGAACCAGATCTCAATGTAGGAAAAAATGCCCTATATGAAGCAGCCCAAACTTCTTCAGCTTGGTTGTAGCTTGCCCTGAATCTTGGACAGGAGGCCTGAAGTCAAAACCCTTCGTACAAAATCCCTGCATATCACTACGTTTCTCTTTTGTTAAAAACAGATTATTATTATTATTATTATTATTTGCTACTCAAATATTCTTTATAGACAAAGTGCATTCCAGAATATTTAGTTACTAAAGGGCTCAAAGTGAAAAAATATTACTTCACACATTTTTATACTGCGTTTCCCTCCAGGATGCTCAGGATTGTAAACAAACACAGTTCTTTACTTCTGACTTCACAAAAACACTGTGAGGTAGGTTTGGCTGAGAGATACTATGGCTTGTTTTTAAAGATAAATTGAACGTGTTTTTGTTTACAAGACACATGTTGCTATAGTTCAGAAAGACAAGAGGTAAACATTTCAGAAGCCTCCTTTCTACATTTTCCCTATCCAATGTTGGTCATTAACTAGATTACCTGAAGTTTTACCCAGGTCCAAGAAAGAGTGAAAACCTGGAGCTTTCCAAAACAAACCACAGGACATTCAACATGAATGTATATGTTTGTCACATGTCAAGAGGAAGCTATGCCATTCAATAAAACAGCAATAAAACAGATTTCTATAAAAATCAACAGATACAAGACTTCCATATTTTCCACTGGTCTTACCATATCATGGCAAGATTCAACATCTTTTCCAATTCCATGGCTGATAAGGGGTGGCTGAGAGGAGCAATTTATAAGAGACACAAATTCATTCTTGTTGTTTTTGGGGAAGTCTTTGTATTCAACCTGAGAAAGAGAAAGTTTTCATTACTTCCAAACAGGTGTCCACAACTCCACTCATGAGGGTGAATGCCTCTAACCCTCTGGCAAGCAAATTGCCCAGAAACACAGATTGCATTTGTGCTACCATTTGGAGGATGCAGAACATGGAAACAGTTTCTGCCAAAGAGCAGCATGGAGACTACTAATGTTTCTTCCCTTCTCCAAAGTGCAGCATAAATGAGGAATATCTAAACTCTCAAGTCCCTTGCATACGCCGAAAGATAGCAAGGGAGGCCAACAGTGGGCCACAAATGTTACGCCAATATTTGTGAACCAGTTTCCAAACACACAAATGCGTATGAATCACAGCATACACAAGGTCACAGTCATGATGTGCCCATCTTAGGTTGTTCTGTAACAGTGCCCCCCCCCAAAGTAGAAGCATCTTCACTGAAACACAGCTCATAGTCTACTAGTTTCATTCTTTTTCTATTTGCAATTCTTGAGACCACTTCACCTCCACTTTAAGCCTGTTAAGACTTATTACAGAAGTGTCCCTTGATCTGCCTCTGTGCCCTTCCACCCCATCTCTCAAATGCTTGCTAACTTTGCTAGCTTGGCAATCCCCAACTGCAAGCCCCTTGGGGAAAAATGGGTTAAGAGTTGCACCTTTTGCTCAAAGCCCAGACACACTACTAGGCATTAAAACCAAGGAGCAGTAACAGTTTTAAAAAGCTGAGCTTGAAATGCAGAACAGAATGACCAACTCTAGAGAGTGCCTCCTGGTCTTTGAACGGAAGTGAGCTTTCAATGATGGTGCTGAGATTTTAAATTCTTCTGATGTAAAATCTCCAATCTTTATTGTTTAATGTGACAATAAAATGCAATCTAGGATCTGGGGGTGGGCTATAGATTGAAACTGAAATCCTGAAAAACACTGTGGCAAATGTTGACCTGAAATATTACCTATCTCCTTATGAACCTACCTGTATGCTCAGATCAACCTTCAAGGCCCTGCTTTGTATTTCTCTGCCATCAGAAGTGCAGTAGGTGAGTACTAGAGACAGAGCCTTTTTTGTCACAACATCTAAATAAGGTTATCTCCCCCTGAGGGGGTCTGCATGATCCCCTTGCTTTTCAAAAAGGCACATGCTTGCTTCCGCAAGCGTTACACCTTGTATAAACCAAGCATCCAAGTGCCCTTGGCTTTTTTCTATTGCTTGAAATTGTTTAGCTACAAGCCATTTTGGGAAGCTCACAGACCAGAAGGCAGACAAGAAATGTTAAATGAATAAGGGCACAATCCCAACCAGGTCTACTCAGAAGTAAGTCCTATTTTGTTCAATGGGGCTTGCTCTCAGGAAAATGTAGTTAGGATTACAGCTACATAAAGTACTGTTCTTGTTGGACAGTACCATTTCAGACTGCAGGTTGGGGGCTGTATGTTAGAATGTTCCACCTGGTAAAGAAGTCTCCCTGCATGTAGGCAAGTAGCACGCAGGAAGAAAGGATCTTGCTTAGTTTGATCCTTGACATCCTTAGGATACTTAGTATGATCCTAGTTTGATACTATTTTCCTTCAAGCAGGGAGATAGTTATCACCTGGGGAAAGATCCCAGTTCCTTACTGCAATGAGTTGTGCCTTATGATTCTCCTATTCCTGCAGAGTAGTGCACCACCAAGACCAAATGTCATATAAATCAATCATATGTCTTCACATATGCCATCAAAGAAAGCAAATCAACTGAGGGCTGAGATGTGAGCTAGAAATGTTTCAGTAGAGACTGCACCAACAAAAAAAAAAGTAGCATAAGAACAGCTTTCAAGGCCATCTACAACCCAGACCTATAACATTCAGGAAAATGGGATTGATATGAGTGAACTACTACCTTCCTCCAGGAGGCTTTGTGGAACAGACTTTTCATCTAGAAAGGCAAATCCAGCAAAAGACACCAAAGTATTCATCTTGCAGCCAGTTTACCTGGATTCCCTGAACACTGGAAAGGAAGTCCAACTGTTCGGAGGGTCTAGTGAGAGGTCCATGGGATACATGGCCCGACGAGCTGTTTTTTAAAATGGTCTCAGCGGTAGGAGAAGTGCCACCATATAACAGCTCTCTAGCAATCATAGCGGTCACTGTAGCCTTGGCAGGATTGGGGGCTGCCCTACTGAACTCTTTGGTGTGGTGTCCTTGATTAACTCCTACAGCCTGTGCCACCTCAGGGACCATTGGAAGAATGCCAGCAGGAAGCTGCTGATGGCTGAGATAAGGCATCCTGAATTCATCCTCTTTATTACCTGGGCAGAGACAGAATAAAAGGAGCAGAACTTCATTAAGTGGCAAGAATCAGTCATGCACAAACCAGCAGATCATTGATCACAAAGCCCAAAATAACCCAAAATCTAAACCCAACTTTCAGTAAGACTGCAGCCAATTGCTTCTTAAAGGCTCAAAGCAGTCAACAAAAAAGGCAAATGAAGGATTTCTAAACAGTCTCCTGACAGTCCTCAAGAATGTCATTCCCAAATAAGTTTTTTAACCTGCATACATAAAAATTAAGTTGTGCTTACTAGAAGGTGTTTCTTCAGAGCCAGGTTCAAAAAATGTTACTTTTCTTCCATCTCCTGGTTTCTTTACTGGTGTCTGGCAAAAAAATATTTATATCTTGTTATCCGACTGTATCCTGAAAGTGAAGAGTGGGTTGCAATCCTTTCAAGTCAAAAGTCAAAAATATGACTTAATATGCTCTCTCATTCCTATATCTCCCTACCCCATCAACACGTAAACCCTGAATGATCCGGCATCATCCTGCCAGCCAGGCAGACTTGCTTGCACACCAGTATGGAGTCTATCAAGCCTTCCAGCTCTGTGGAAAAAGTAGTTATCTAGTCAAGCTCCAGAGAACCTACTGAGATGTGTCAATGCCCACAAAGCAAATTAACCCATTTCTGTCCAGCCCACAGGTGTACACATTTGATCCCTGTTGCGTATATGCCACGTTGGGCAGAAATGGCTTAACTATGTGCAAAGTTGTATTGTCACTGTGAACAAGGACCCTTCCTCAGCCAACTGAAGGTTAAGATCCTGTGTTGAAAAACCTAAATATTGAGGGTCATAAAGCAGTATGGAAATGGAAAACAAAATATGGAAATCTTTGGTTTCTCCCTTCTTACTGTGATCATTACATTGACCTCAAGCCTTTTAAATCATTTCTTGCACCTTTCCCTCATCCTTGCAAAGAAGAGTGCAAAGACTATTAGGACCAGAGCTGTCCCTTGGGTAGAGCAATTGGGGTGACCCTCCCTCCCAGGTCCTGCGCTTTCATTATTGATACATGGCCATAATAGGGGGATTGACACTGGTTGAGTTGACCCAGGCCCACATCCTTCTAGGGATAGGTCTGATTAGGATTTCAAGGACTGCTCAGGCATCATCTCTTAGATTCAGCATAAACCCAAGTACTGCCAGCACACCAAATACTCAGAAAGGTTAAGGTCACCTCCTAGTCTTGTGACATCTTCCTAGTCAAGAAGTTGAAGTTGCCTGGATGCCCTCCTGCCCAAGGCAGCTTTCACTAGCCTGCTGGTTTCACACCCAGTAAGTAGAGAACTACTATTCTTCTGCACACATCACAATTTCGACACATATCGGTGGAAGTATCAAGGCCATTACTCTAGTACTTGTTACCTTTTCTTCTGTCTTTAGTGCTGGCTTTGGGGGTTGGGGTTGAGGGACTTTGAATCCTAAGAGCTCTAGCATGTTTTCAGCTGCATTGCGCTTTGCAACTTTCTTGTTAGTGCCCATTCCTTCAGCTGTATGCATACCAACTTTTACCTAGAAGAAGAAAGAAACAGGTTGTAGTGGCAAATATCCTTTTCCCCCCTCAAAGGTCAAATTAGGCAGATGATTGGTAGCAACTACGCATCCCAAGTCTGTCTGTCAAAAGAGCCAAGTTAAGTGGAGATTCTCCATCCCAGACAGGTGCCTGAATGCCATTTATTGCAGGCAACGTAGCACAATGAATACAGAGAGAAATCTATATTTCATTCCTCCTCCCTGCCCCAGTACTCTGTTTTAATGTTCCACATTACTTTACACAGCAAATCTCCTGGAGTACAGGGAGACAAAAACACAATACCAAGTCAGTTATAATGCATGTACAAAAGGCATTTTGTGCCTTGTGCAAGTTGGAAGGTAAGCGGCTGTAGAATATCCATTCACCAATAACATTGCAGTGTTAAATATTCCAAGTAGTTAAACATGCTAAGGCTTTCACAGCTGGAATCCATACTGAAATTAACAGTTTTTCGGGTTAGGGGCCATGGTCTAGCTTTTTTGTCTAATGACCCTAAACCAATCCTAAAAAGGGGGTGGGGGGGCTAACTATTACCAATGCGAAACTAAGTTAAAAACTTAAAACTAAAAACAATAACTAAAACTGAACCTAAAAAGCTAAAACTAAAACCAAGTTTAAAACTCCGAAAACTAAACACCAAAGGCGCTTGAAGCTAAAACAACTAAGGATTAAAACTAAAACTAAGCTTGAAATAATACTAGAGACTAAAAACTAAAAACACTAGAATAAGAAGCTAAAAACTCAAACCTAAAAAACTGAAACCTGACATTTCGCCCACAGCTTTGGTGAGCTTCCTCAGAGGCCAAAACTGTGTTGGTAATACTTAACCCCTCTTTTAGAACTGGTCTAGGCCAGTGGTTCCCAACCTTTAGGAGCTCAGGGACCACTAAGGCAAAATTCTGAGATGGTGGGGACCACATGCAACCCTCCCACCCTTGCACACAAAAAATACAATTAAATTTGTAATACATAATAAGACTATTTAATAATTAATGTGATGGTTGTGCTTGCATTTGCTTCACTAGCTGTGAAAGTCTTGGGTTTACATGGAATACATGGAACACATAATAATTCCCCCCCAACTCAGAGGTTTTCACACCCACCCAATTCAATCCAGTCTCTTTTCCCCCACACCAGACCACATTATGCACAGCCCTTGCTTCTTTTAAGTGTGGAAAAACACCTCAAAAAGGGAGAGGGTAAGCACAAGGGGATTATAGACAAGTCATGCAAGGTAGTTAAATGAGCCAACAAAAAGCACACACATCCCTCCACAGTTCCTTTTGTTACACAGCCCTGGCCCTGCCCTCCCCCCCACTTGTGAGTCCAGAGTCCTTAGGAAAGTGTTCAACACAATTTAGGCAAGTGGGTCCTGAAGGAGAAGAGACGTTTGAAGGAAGCACCAGCTCAGAAAGACATCTCAGAATGGCTGCTGCATGTCTCAGGAAGAAAAGTCCTTTTGGTGTGCACTGCAAGTTCTTTAGGGGGGAAAAAGGCTTGTCTTCACTTCCTGTTCTAATTGCTGTCACACTCTAGCTGTGGACTACTCTGGTTGGAGCTGGTAGGCTGCAGCCACAAAACAACAGCTGCCTACTCTGCCATTAGTCTGTGGAACTCCTTGCCCCAGGATGTGATGATGGTGTCTAGACTAGATGCCTTTAAAAGGGGATTGGAGAAATTTCTGGAGAAGTTCATCACAGCCACAGTGTGACTAACAGCCCCATTCTAGGCATGTCTACTCAGAAGTGTCCCAATATAGTCAATGGGGCTTACTCCAAGGTAAGCATGCACAGGATTGCAATCTGAGGAGACAGGGGAACTGGCCAAGTGTGGGGTGGGGGAGGGCTCCCCATGGGCAAAGCTGCTGCTGCTCTCTGAGGAGGAAGAGTCAGGGGTTACACCTGCTGTACTTGGCTACGGTGGTGCCTGTTCTGCAACTTCTGGGATTGCTTCTCCCCAGGTGGGCAGCTTGCAGTAAGACAGCAGAGGTGCTGCCTGTTTCTCTCTCCAAAAGGGGTGCCAAAACCTGGTTGCCTGGATCCCTTGCTCCACCCCTGGGCGTTAGAAGAGCACATCCAGGGTGCCCAATCCTGCCAAATGAGGAGGGGGTACCAGGGCTGGGGGTTGAGCATACTGTTTCTCCTCTCTCCTGCTGCCACACTGCCTCTAACTCCCTTCCTCTGTGTTCCCTGGCCAGCTGGAGTCCGGACTCCCAGGGAAATCACACCCAGAAAAATCCACTCCCTGGGAAACCCACCCACCCACCCACCCACCCAGCAATGCCTTTGGGAGCCTGTTCCTTCTCCTCCTCCTTATTACTCCCATTCCTCACCTCCTCAGGTCCCCCCACATCCTCCTCTGGCGGCAGTGCCCCCCCCCCGCCTGCCCAAGAGACTTCTCAAGTTCTGATTTGACTCCTGAAAAAGGCTATGCTCTGATTGGCTCTGAGCTGCTCTGATTGGCTGGGGTGCTGCAGAGGCTTTTTTTCTTCCTGGAAGGGCATTTTTTGTTCTTTTTTCACCAGACAGGTTGCAGACCACCTGGGAGAGCGCTGTGGACCACCCGTGGACTGTCCACCACCCGTGGACCTGAGGACCACGGGTTGGGAACCCTAGGTTTAGGCTCATTAGACAAAAAAGCTAGACTGTTAAAAAACTGTTAAGTTCAGTATTCCAAGTAGATTTTTTTGAAAATATTCAAAAAAAAATTTTTTTGGGTAAAAAAAAAAAAAAAAAGCAGGGTCTCAAAAGGATTCTGAGGCCACCTCACCTTTTCACTAGATTATATTTCAGAATTAAGCACAGTGCTCATCTTGAAGAACAAGTCATTTATAGGGATATGAAAATCCAATCAGGAAGAGAGCAACAGCTCTGGAGGTAGTGCCAGTGGAAGAGAGGAGGAGGAGGAGGATAAGAAATATGATATGGAATGAGGTGCAGTAGCTTGAGAGGCCCAGCAAGGAGGAATGACTTTCTGCAGATACTGACCTCTGTAATAAACGAAGGTAAATTCATGTTGGAGGCCCAGAAAAGGGTGGTTGTAGATTGCCATTCACATAAAGCAAAATAAGTTGCCCATTATGTAAATGAAATAGGTAACGCATAGGAGAAAGCCTTTAAATGTTCTTTAAAATAGAGCCAGGTTACTCTTTCAGTCTCAAAGTCCTACAGGATTATTAAAAAATGTATCACTATTTGCAAAGAACCTCTCACTACTTAAACTATTCGGCTTAGGCCAGGAAGTGCTCCTAAAATCGTGAACACTTGTCCATATGCAATGAAGATAAGAGCTACTCTAGTCATAAAAACAGAGCACGTTGGTTCCCTCAGACTACTTCAGTTTCTAGGAAAGGGAAGTTATTGCAGCAATTATCTACATCAAGTGCCTGGGGTTTAGGGGAAGAAAAAACAGTATCTAGAGTCTGTCTGGGTCTTACCCTGAGTTTCTAAGAGGGATGGAATAAAAAGTCTTTACAGAGCTAAAAATTGCCAAGAAGCCTGTTGAGTTTTCCTGGATCAGGAATTCCATGGTATGGGTGCACCTGCCAAGCCCTCAACTTAATCTTAACTCAAATGACAGTGGCACCCAAAGTAATTGTTTTTTAAAGAACATTTCTCTTGACAATCCTAATATGCTGGTGGGGGTGGGGTATATATGAGTGTTCCTTAAATATTTCAGATCCAGGACTTAAAGATTAAAGTCAGCAGACTGAATTTAGCTCAGATTCCAAACTGGTAACAATGAAACTCACAAAGAATGAATATCAAGTGCTGTTTCATTCTGGACCAGCTGTTACCTCTAAATACTGGTTATTCCATCCTCAGCTGTCACCTCTAAATACTGGTTATTCTGCCAGGCTGAAAACTCTGTTGCTTTCTTATCACACTTGTGATAAGAAGGAAATGTGGTGTAGTGTGCTGGATTTTATTAACTGTTTTATGGCATTAACAATATTCTATTATTGTTTTACTGCAAGCTGCTTTGAAGGCCTCTTGTGTCCCAAAAGCTGCCAACCCAGAGTGAGCATGCCAACACATCTTCAGCTTGACCCAGCTGCACTGCACAGGAGAGGAGAGGACCCAAGCTCTGCACAAACCTGCATGACGAACTCCCTGCGTCTTGGCAGCCCACGTTCTGTGATAAGCATATACTCTGGCTCCTTCTCTTTCTTTGCTTGCTGTATCTGAGCCAATCTGCTAATAGGATTCATGCCCTGGCCGTATTCGGGGCTCGTCTGCAGCTGAGATACAAAGAGCAGAGGTTAGCCAACAGCTGTCAAGAGCAATTTCAATATAAGTCAGTCATTATTTAAAAAACACAAAAACAACACTCTAGGAATTGGATTTTCTTTCTTTTTTCAAAGAGACAATGTTTGAAACTGGAGGCATTGACACTAGCTGCACTCACTTGGCTACATTACATACAATTTCTAAACAAAATTGTCACCAGAAAGCTGAAGATGCATACTAGACTGTAAAGGGCAGAACTCACTCCAAATGTTTATTATGCAAGCCTCCATCAAAATGGAATTAACACACAAGCATATAGCTCATGAAGGGTGACACTCCACATAATACAAGAATCTAATTTAGGCAAGTTAAATTGCTTTCTTTAATGAAATGGGGGCATCACTATTTTGGCATCACATCCATGAACAAAGCAGCCTGATACCCATGGGCACAAACTGATGCTTTCATTCTAACACAGAAAGAGAGCAACAAAAATGATTACTGGGCTGGGGCACCTTCCCTATGAGGAAAGGCTACAGCGTTTGGGCCTCTTCAGTCTAGAAAAGAGGTGCCTGAGGGGGAACATGATTGAGACATACAAAATCATGCAGGGGATGGACAGAGTGGATAGAGAGACGCTCTTTTCCCTCTCATATAACACCAGAACCAGGGGACATCCACGAAAGCTGAGTGTTGGGAGAGTTGACAGAAGAAAATATTTCTTTACCCTGCATGTAATTAGTTTGTGGAACTCTTTGCCACAAGAAGTTGTTATGGCATCTTGCCTGGATGCCTTTAAGAGGGGATTGGACAAATTTCCGGAGGAGAAGTTCATTACTTCATAGTAGTAGTCATAGTAGGTATGCGCAAGCTCTTGGTTTTAGAGACAAGCTGCCTCTGATTGCCAGATGCAGCGGAGGGCACCAGGATGCAGGTTGTGCCTGTGTGTGCTGAGGTTGTGCCGAGGTGTGTGCTCCCTCGGGCATTTGGTAGGCCACTGAGGGATACAGGAAGCTGGAATAGATGGGCCTTTGGCCTGATACAGCGGGGCTCTTATGTTCTTAACTACATCATTACTCTCACCAGGAGCCTGTGATTTAGCCATTTCTCATTCTCTTACAGTTATGACTTGGTTACTGCATGCTTCTCACCTTGACTATTGATTTTGTTTTCTTTTTGATTCGTGGCTTCATTTTCTCAACTGTAGGAAGAGGAGGCAGTTTCTTCAACTCCTCTAAGACTGCAATGGCTGCGTTCTTCTTGGAGATCTTTTTGCTCTTGCCTTCGCCCTCACCCTTGAACTCGCCCACAGATACCTTTGTTACAAAGCTCTTCATGTGAGGGGGACCACTCTCCCGGGTCACCTGTTTCAGAGGGAAAAACTGAGTGAAAGCATGATAAACACTTATTAAAAATGGTAAGGTACAATGCTTGTAGCAAACTTCACACATAAGAACTAAATTACAAATTGGGAGGGGAAGGGGAGGGGAGGAACAAGGATAAATGGGTCAACATTCCCAATAACCAGTAAGTTTCTATACAGGCGTCCCTCAATATCCATGGGGGATAGGTTCCTACTGCTTCCACAAAAACTTGAAACTGAAGATAGTAACAAACTTTATTCACATTCCCTCCCTGGTGTACCCATGGATCACCTCTCTTAATTTGCCAAGATTTTGCAAAAAGTTGCTTTTAGCTTTGCTACAAAACACTGAAAATGAAAGCAAACGCTGAGAACACTAGACTTAGAATTGCTAGACTAAACGCTTCAGGAGGTTACAGAGTGAACACTAACAGGAAGTAGACAGCAGAGAAAGCAGATAGACAATGCTACACTCAACTTCCCATTGGTTGTCTCTGCCGCCCTCTGTACCATTTAGTCTAGCAGTACTAAGTCTAGTGTTCTAAGTGTTTGCTACAGAATGCTTGAAAACAAAAGAAAAACAAAAAAAGCTGCATTTTGCAAAGCCTTGGCAAATGAAGAAAGCCATGAGTGTGTGGGGGAGGATTTATGAACCATGGATATGGGGTGAGGAACGTCTGTATTTTAAAGAACTTAGTGGATTACTCCGTGTTAAAAACAAACGCAGAAAGAAATACATTTGCATGCTTTAGGCATTTAATTTTTCTAGTCTTATTCCATTCAATAAATAGCCAATGTGCATTTCACTCAAATTTTGAAAAAAAAAATTACAGTATTTAGTCCCATGCAAGTATGTAGAAATTACTCTTCATTACTTTTACTTCAAAAAATTAAAAGCATACTAAATGTTGACATTCATTGATGCTTCGATTAAATAAATATCAAATATTGTTTGCAGAAAAAGGAACAAATGCTGCAAAGAGCTCTACACGCTTGATTTTGCAACTTATCCATTTTCAAAATATTTTACATACAAGTTACCAGCAAGATGGTACATCCACACACAAATAAATCAGATGCTGGATTTTATAATGCGATCCCAAGATAATTCAACAGTTTTGCCCATTGGGCTAAAAGTTTCATATCTTCAACCAAGCCTTGGGTAAATTTAATTATGGGGGATAGAATCCAACCCAACAACTGCAGGTGGACTTCCCCTCTGTAACCTAAGAACTGGGGAATCCTCCAGACTGACACAAGATACAGAATGGGGAACTACAGTGTAGGATGGGGAAGCAGGGAGCCTGTTCTTATATAAGTGGAAGGTACTTCTTACTCCACAGGAGCACCCTTCAATTCAAGTCAATCTGCTACATCACATAATTAACCAAAGTCTCATTGGCAGTCTTTTCCTTTCCAACATTTTGGAATAATTAAGACTGCCAGCACGTAAGAGACAACTTCCTTCAATTCCTCTCAATTTAATAGATTTCAGATGAGACAGTAACAAGAAAAACCAGACACATTCCAATATAGTTGTGTCTGACCAAAATTTATCCTCATCAGTTGTTACTACTCTCAGTATCCTAAATAAGACAGAATGTAGGTCAATTAACTAAACCTACCTCAAAATTCACAGGCAAGTTCCTTTTAAGTGCAATCTCAAACACTTGGCTTATTTCAGATTTATTGAGATTTTCATCATCTGGTTCTCTCCCATTTATCTAAGAGAAGAACAATCATATTTAGGCTTCTAGCATGACTGTCAAACCAACCCACTAACAAGTCTGCCACACACAGTACAGTGTTAGTACAGGAATTTTAAACATGGTTTCTTCAGAAGCAGATTAAATTGCAGACTCAAGGTCAGTTTTCAGTACAAGACTGACATGCAAGTGAAATGCTTGGAAGTTACCCTGGTCCAAAAATCAACGTGGGAATACTGAGGAGCAATAAAATACATGGGAAAGATTAATTTGGATGTATACCTGCAGTTCAAATGCAACATGTAAAAGGAACTGGCAAAAGAGATCGATCAGGTGTTGCTCTACACTGTGTTCAGAATACAAGGCTGATGTTACTTGCCAACTTGACAGCCTTCCAATTAAAGGCCAGCCATCAGAATCCTAAGAGCAGCATAACTCTGTGTACTCAAGGGGAGACCTTAGGCTTGTGCTGCTTCTTATACAGTAGTCACAAGGCCACATGGCAAGCCACTTTGGGAACAGGGAATTTTAAAAGCAATTTGCAATATAGCATGGGAAAAGGCATCTACTCATAGCAAATGAGTAAAAGAAAATTCTACTGGGAGCACCACGAGCACACCCAATGGAGTCCTTTGGATCTCAGTCACAACATGCAACCACAGGCATGCAGCTTACTCTCTAACTTCTTTGGAACCAGGGAGTCCAACTGGTTTTTAGATTCTGTTCAGATAATTTTCTCCCCCAGTGAACCTAAAATTTTAATCCCATTGCCTTGAACCTGAACCAACCCCCTAAATCCAAGAACCTGCCCAAAATTAGAGGTACAGTAAACCGGGCAATTTGCAAATGAATGATTTTTTTAAAAATTCTTTTTGAAAATTCAGAGAATGATCTAAACTTTAGATATAAGAAAGGGAGGATGCTTTCTTTATTCTCTTAGAATAAACACTAGTCTTTAAATGAACAAACTTCAGTTTTAAAAGAAAGATCAAAGAGTTAAACAGAGGAGGGAATCACTGTAGTGAAAACTCCTCCGTAGATTAAGGGTTGGAATCAAGGAGTCCAGCCATTACAAATTTGGGTTCAGTCCAGGTTATTCAATTCTCCAGTTAAGACATTCACAAGTGACTTTTCACAAAAATGATATCAAAATTTTACTTGCAGTAACTCTATGAAATGAGTACAATGATAACTATTCAATATGAGGAAAACATTTGTGACTCAAAAAGCCTCTATAAGCAGGGTGATGTTTACTACACACTTACAAAATTAAGCAACTTGAGGCTAAAAGAAGCCACAGTTTCCAGGACAATTGAGAAGACTGTTGCTAAATCTATTTTACTTCAGCTAGTCCAATGGGGGAATTAGCCAATGATGACAAGCCCTCTGATCCATAAAAATACTATGGAGCACACCTGCTGCCTTCAGAAGTGTCACCAAACGTTGCCCAGATACTTCAAGCCAACCTATGCGGCCATTTTCACTAGACATTTGCTTTTTTAAAATAGAAGTTCTGTCTACATTTGTCTGAAGTCCAGAAGGCTATAGCTATGACACAATGGATACCTGTACATGACACCAAAATAAATCCAAATTATGCACCAAGCACAGCCAAATGCTATATAAATTAGCACATAATTTCTTCCATTTCCAGGGATTTGGAAATGTTTATAAAGGAACTTTGAGCATAGCAGCTAGCTAGGAAAGCAGGGTAATGGAGACTGAGAGAGGAGCCATGAGTGACATGTTGCCTTGCTCCATCACTCCTCCTAAATACAGGTTTCAAAGCATGTGTCTGAACATTATTGTGCAACTACAATGGCTACACATGGAAATAGCAAGGTGGCTTGGCATGGAATGGCCAAAGAATGCAGCACAGAATTAGCAAGTATAACCAGAAAATAAATGGCTGCATAGTCGGGATGGTGGTTTAGAATAGGAGCCGCCATGATTAGTATGGCTGATTTTCTGACTCTTAGTGCAACAGTCTACTAGCCCAAAACATGTGCCCCATCTCTTTCACACTGCATCCAGAGGTTATTGTATATTCTCTGACCATGACATGAGGGATTGGAAATAAGACATGTACTTGTTCACTACCCCCCCCCCCCCAGTCTTTGCATGCAGGGCTAAACAGAAGATTTCCTGGTTTGCAACTAATGGAACCAGAAAGCTGATATCAACATTCTCTACAAACCAGGATTGCAGTTCATGGTTTGATCCTGACTGGCAATCTTGGTTTGTAGGGATTGCTCAAATCAGTTTGCTGGATCAGATGTTTCAGATCAGTTAGTGGATCAGATGATCACACTAACAAATGGTTAGTTTGACAAGCCAGGAAATGTTCTGTTAAGCTAGAAGGTGCATGGATGGGGGAAGTACACGTGTATAGATTCTGCTTGTTTCTAATCCCCCAAACCAGTCTGAAGGAATGTAGAATGTATTGCCTTAAAGCCATAGCCAGGGGCAAAGAAATAATTCTCTTCATAAGCGAATTCGCTCTCTGTGAATTCACTCATCTGTGAGGGACAGAATTGCTACCTACCTCTTGTTATCTGCAAATACTGAGCTGGTGCACTTGGGGTGGGGGGCTCAGTGCAGCTCCGAGTATGCAGACAGTAGCTTCCTTCATGTCCCAGTGCTACTTTTCTGCAACAAATGGACACTGGCATGTGGGGAATATTTGGGTACACTTGTGTCTGCGTCTAGATTTGCCTTACCATCTCAGGGACTCCAGTTGAACCTTTACAATAGATAATGAGAGGCTGATGACAAGAGGTCTCTGGAAGGCTATCTGACGGCTGTTCTGGGGCTGGGGCAAGCCCAGAGAAGAAGCTGAGAGACAGGTGGAGGAGGACGGGTGAAGCAATCCTCTCCCCACTGCTGAATTCTGTGGCCTCATTGTTGGGCCACAAGTTGAGGGATAGCCATCATGGAGAAGGAAGCATCAGATGTTGGAAATGTCACTATCACCCAGCTCCATAGACTTCAAATTAAAATTCATGAAGATTCAAACTAAGGTTCATGAACTTCAAAGAGTATGTGGTGAAGAGCGTCACCTGGAACCTAACCCCATATTCCTCATAGGCTCAATGATTCAGTAACTGCTACTTCGGTATCCACTAGGTCAGGGTTTCTCAAACTTTGAGGGAGCTTTACTCCCTCAGTAAGTTCTTGTGTGGGAGGGGGTAGGGCGATCCCCAGGATCGCGTTGCGAAGGGGGGCTGCTTGTGCCTTACTTTGCATGATGCTGGGCTGCAGCAGGCTGCAGGAGGTGCAGGCAGCCCTTCACAGCACTCCCTGATGCTTGGAACCTGCAAAAGTAGCGGGCGCAAAGCGCCTCCTGCAAAACAAGTGCTTTGCGCTGGCTTCTTTTGCAGGTTCCAAGCGTCGGGGAGCACTGTGCAGGGCTGCCTGCACCGCCTGCAGCCTGCTGCAGCCCAGCATCATGCAAAGTAAGGCACAAGCACCCCTCCTCACCCCCCTTAGCAATGCAATCCTGGGGATTGCATTGCTGCTTCCCTCGCCTTCCCCCGTCCCTTTAAGGGACGGGGGAAGTCTTACATGAACTGGTGGGTCACAACCCACCAGTTTCAGAACCACTGCACTAGGTTTTCCAGGAACCTAACACTAGCAGATGACAAGAATTTATTGCATTAAACTCTTAATGTTGAGCTAGATGCAGGGCCTCCTCTCAACTTCCAATTTTAACACAAGTCTCTTCATTGCCAGTTAATTAAATGTCAGAGGTATTATGAACCATGTTATATATGTGGACTGTGGTAACAAGGAATAGCAGCTTTAGGAAATATTTGTTGATTGCAAAGGATGTTGTACAGAGGAGATGATGGCAGAATGCCCGTTTAAGATGAGAGATATCAGATGTTTCATGTCATACATTTTGTAATCAAGTTATTCAACACACAAATTTCTGTTCATCTTAAGCAGCAATAACTTTTCAGGCCTAATTAAAGCCATGCATATACAAGAAGACTGAACACATGCTTCGGAACTACTCATAGCAAGCAACTAGTATGCTGGCAAGGCTAACACATCTACAAATGCAAGAAACCCTTTCTAACTACAGACAAGTGAAGCCTTCAAACCATAAAGTGGTACACATCACAAGCCCATCTAAATAACTGCCATGCAAAATTATTTAGCTGCTTCCAACAGTACAGGGCAAAGGAGAATGTGCTAGGATAGAGAAAGCAGACAATTCTCTCCTTAGAAATCTTATTTTACTGTAAACAGGAAAAACAAAACATTGAATGATGTAAATGGCAGATGAAGGAAAGACCTCAACTTGAACCAGTGTAGGGAATATTTATTTAGCCACAGTATGGAGCAGAGATGTATGCTTTGAATATATACACGTGCCAGATTCTAACACTCTAGTTCAAAAGATCTCAGGTTGTAATGTTGGAAAAATACTTCACCTAAGACCCTGGAGAGCTACAGAACAAGTGTAAGTAACTTTAAGCAGTTTCTAAGGCAATGCCAAGTTAAGCAGTTGAAAATTCAGCTCATTTAAATCAATGTATGTGAATGATGCCAGTAATTCAATTCTGCTTCTGCTGCAAATAGGAAATAGTTGTTTTCATGTAATCCAAGGATATGGGTATAACTGCATACAGTTTTCTATTAAGCTATGAGATGAATATATCTGAAACTGTGCTGAATTTTTCAAAAGAAGGGCAGCTTCATAACCGCTGACCACCAGCACTGTGTCAAACATTTATAGGTATTGCAGCTGTAGTATTACATAAATCATTCTATAGGGAAACTGATCCCCACCCACCTTGGAACTGCATGTGGTGAAAACTGGGGTAAAAATGAAAATACTAAATAATTTATATTATGCCTCAAAGATCTAATGCTATGTGCTAATAATCCGAGGGGATTTATCTCTATCAAAGATTCACTTCAAGTATCATTCACTATTATAAATTGCATTAAGGAACGCTATTGAGAGCAAGAATTGTGTATGGTTAGAGCGCTGGACTGAATAGGGAGAACCAGGTTCACATTCCCAGTCAGTCACAACATTCTGTGGGTGACCTTGTGGCAGCCAGTCTCTTAGCCTTACCTTGCAGGCGTGTTGTAAGTATGATAGGTGGAAGGGAAATGTCTACCACCCTGAGTTCTTTGGAGGATTGACAAATTCTTGGGATTTTGACAAGATAATATAGTGACACCATATAATACCTCAGCTGTTATTGTATTCCAATAACCTTACAAGACCCATGCTGTATTTGCAGCATATGGTAGTCTAGGCCACATAGGTCAACAAAGGGAACATAATGGCTGGAAGATTTGTCTTTTGATGCTACAAAGGATAGAGAGACCAGAGAAAACTGTTGCTCTAGATAAGGCCAATGTCTTATCCTCTGTAAGCTAGAACCATTCTAAGCCTGTAATTACACTAAGTCCCCAAGATATGTACTGGTTTTGTTCAAGGTTGGTCCAGAAGTTGGAATGTACCGTATTTTTTGCTCCATAAGACGCACTTTTCCCCCCCCAAAAAAGTGGGGGGGAAAAGTGTGTGCATCTTATGGAGCGAATACTAAAACAAACAAACAAACAAACAAACACTCCGCCCCAGCCCTGGCCCCGCCCCCTGCCCGCTCGCTCTGCTCTGCTTCCCAGTCAGAGGCTACTCAGAAGTAAGTCTCATAGTCAGTGGGGCTCACTCCCAGGAAAGCGTGGGTGGGGTGGCAGTCTCACTGCCCAATCCTGTGCATGCCTACTCTGAAGTAAGTCCCATTAGAGTCAGGGGGGCTTACTCCCAGGAAAGCCTCTCTCTCCCCCCCCCCAAGCCTGGAGCATCACAGCCTCTCTTTCCCCCCCACCCCAAGCCTGGAGCATCACAACTTCTCTGCAACACAAACACTTCCCCCCCTCTCTCTCACACACACAGGCTGCCCCCTTCTCTTACACACACAAATGCTCTCCCCCCCCCACACACACACACTCACTCACACAGCAGGGGAGGGGCGCTTTCACTCACCTCATCCAGCATCTGAATGTAAGCCCCCCCCCCATCACAAAGAAAAAACTGTCTCCTTGGTCAGAATGCCAGTGTTTGCTTATTGCACAAGCCCCAGGTAAGGCTCGGTTCTCACCATAAATCCAGAGGTTTGTTGTGTCTTGAGAATTCAAGTTGTGGTTGGACTTTCCACTTGTTCATTTGTATTGGAATCAGGGAAGAACTGGGAGGAGGTAGATGTGGTGTCAGCAGTGGCCCCTTTAAGGGTAAGGCCTGGGCATTCAGCAGAGTGTGCTGCACAGCTGCAGCCACTGGAAGGCAATAGGGCCCTCAGGGATATAAGGAGTACCTGAGGCAGAAAGGGTTTGTGGGTTTTGAAGGAGTGCAGGTTGGAGGTAGGAGAGGAGACTGACTGGGTTTATTGAATTTGGAATCTGACTGTGGATTGTGACTGGACTTGGATACCCTGATGGATTTGACTGACCTTGGACTGTAATTTGGCTTATTGGTTCTGGACTCTGATTTGGCAACTCTGATTGATGGGACTGATTTACTTGGCATCTGTGGACTGGAACTGGACTCACTTTTGCTTGCTGCACTGGTGAGTTGCACAAGGGGGACTGATCAGCCTTAAGCGGGCATGAGGCCCAGTGGATTGGGATTTGGCAGAACATCATTGTAGCAGAAAGATAATGTGATCCCCTATTTGTGTGCACCTGCTTTTGTGAGCTTCATAAATTCTGACTCTAGTGATGATGAGTTCTTGGGGTTTCCAGAAAACTAGAGTACTCAAACCTTTAAGTCTCTCAATTTGTTAATGACAGTGATAATGGTTCTTAATGCTACTGTTGACTGCTGTTCACTTTACATGGTTCAAATGTTATTCTGTTATAGTTTATTAAATATTTTATTACACTATTTGGTTCAGAATATTTTTTTCCTGTTTTTCTTTCTCTAAAAACTAGGTGCGTCTTATGGTCAGGTGCAAGAGTGCCAATCTGGACATCTGTAACTTAGGGACCCAGTGTATTCACTACAGAGCCTGGCTCTGCAGTATAATGTGGTTAGTCGGGCTATCACTAAGTATAAATTCACATTTAGAGCTACACTATGACATCCACATTCGCAACAAAGTAATTTTGCCTTTACTGGCTTCCTTTATATAACTTGTTGGTTATTCTTCAAGGAAGCTGGTACAAACTGTTGCGTACCACTTGAATGCCACAAACACACCCACAACCACTGAATTTACTTCTAGTTAGCTGCCAGTCTCTCTTCAGAAGTGGTGGTGGATGATTCATTACAGTTCAATAGGAGTCTACCACAGGATAAATGCTATTTCCAGAGTAATGCAGAACAGGCAGCAATAGGCCAATGACAAATGACACAAATGTGTAATGTGTGCAAGCCTTTAAAATGTTCAAGTCACAGCATATGCACACCAATCAAGAGCTTTGCTTTCAAAGAATTTCAAAGCATACAAGAGTTTTGAGTTGAGCTAGATGCTGCAGACATACTACCTCTGGTTTCTCAGGCAGGGGCTCGTTTTGCAGGATTTTCAGTGCTTTAGCAGCTGCGTCATGCTTAGCAGCCTGTCTTGTTCTACCTTTCCCATGAAACTGCTGTCCCCCAATGGAGAGCTCCACTTGATAGAGCCAGGGTCCCACAGGAAATGGATAGAAGTACCTAAAAATGGAAAGACTTGAAATTTCAGATTTCTGGTGTACAAAAGGGTTATTCTGTCAGTATCCAAAGTTAAAATAATGCCTTAAATGGAAAACCAGTACCAAACACAATGCACCAACTGTTTGCCCTCAAAGGCTCATCTGATGGACTTCACAGTACAGTCTCTTTACTGTATAATTAGAAATGTTAAGAGTAAAGCCAGAAGCACAAACTATCACAAATTAAAAGTTTATAAACTCAACCAGCAGGCTTCCTTACCCATAGATTTTTCTCACATTCAATCCCAAATTTAAAATAAAGAATTGGACATGCTCAGCGTAGCAATAAGTTTTGGCTACTCAGGATAACCAGCACTAATGAGATTGTCAGTTTTGTGAAGTGCGTCAAAAATCAATTTCACTTCTCTTTCTCTCACTTTTAAAAAAATTCTCTCCCAATGCGCCTTTAACGGAGTTTCTCAGGAAGGAAAGAAATGGGGAGGAGGGAGGAATACTTTTGTACAGCTCCTATGAGCACAAATGGGGGGGGGGCTACTACTAATTTTCACTTTGAATTGAGAAAAAGGCTTTAAGGCAAAAGGTTCCAAAAATGCTCTGTAAGCTTCACTAGGGAGACCCAGACTATTGCCACAGGCAGAAGAAGTGCAGCTTAATTGGCTAAAAGGCAGAGTGCCAGTCTTCTCATTCCCAATCAGGGCAAAGCTGACAGTCCCTCTGTTTCTTCCAATATCCTGTTCTTCACGCATCTGCCTTTTCTCCAAGAGCTTCCTATCCCAGACTCATGAAACTATAGGGACTAATCTACTTTAACTGCTGGATCCCAGCCCCACCTCCCTCTCTGCCTGCACACTCCCAGGGGTTGCCCACACCCTCCCTCCCCCCACCCAGGCCCTGCTGAGCCAACGAAAGCCTCGGCATGGAAGCCACCACAGAGGCTGGATTCAGCACTTCCTTAATGAACTGGTCAGTGACCGCAATAAAAGATTCGATTCAGCATTTCCTTAGGAATTCAGATCCTTGTGGCACGTTTGTGACCCTCCTGGGATTGCGCCCTCAGTCATCTTGTGCTGAGAAGGCAGACTGGGAATTTTATGGTGCAAGACCAGATTGGCTCTATCATTCCAACACTGGGGTAAGTTTGAGGCAGTTGCCTAAGTTTCCATTCAGCTTTTGTATATAACATGTAATATCGAAAAACTGGAGTATTCTTTGCAAGCCCAAACGCTGTGAAGTAAAGCTGACAGAAAACAGAGGACTTCAGAGGACAGCAGAGTCATGGCACGACATACCGTGAGGGATAAGCACCACCTCTCATATTGTAGTTGTAGGTAGACCTCATTTCCGTGTAAGGATCTATAGGTTTGTACAAAGGTTTCTTTCCCAACTTCATACAAAGCGCATTCAGCTCCACTGTAGGAGTTACACTGTCTAAGGAGAAGAGAGTATAGTTGTTAAAAGCCAAGGTTGAGAAGTTCTATGTTGTGTTAAACATTCTTTGTCTCAAAAGTGAGAAACAACCTTGAGCCATTTGAAACAGGAAAAAAGACCACCTTGTATGTATCAAGTGACCACAGAGGACAACTCTGCAGGATCAGCAAGTCTTCACATAATCATTTAAATACAGGAGGCACATTTTACAGAAAATCAGAGTTAATGCAAATACCATCTGACATTTTTTGATGCAACATATAGCTTGATTTGTATTTGCAAAGTAATATTTAGATTTATAACTAAAGATTCTGATACTACAGGTGGAACTTTTTTTTATGCGCGGGGGTTTCATTCCCTGAACTTCCACGATTGGGAAAATCCGCATTGTGCCAAATCAACCAGAAACACGTGATTTTACACAAATTGCATAGTTACACAAATTGCACACAGTTAAGCAAATAGTGCTACAGCCTGACACTTGGGGATGGAAGGAAAGTAAGGCAGCTGTTCTCAATTGCCTCCCCGCTCCTGTACTCAGTCCTCCCCTGTTGCCAGCTGTCCCTGCTTGTTTTGCAGGCAGGATGCTGACCTTTTAAGAGTCCAGTCCTATGCCTTCCTACTCAGAAGTAAGTCCCATTCTAGTCAATGGGGCTTACTCCCAGGAAAGTGTGGAGAGGATTGTAGCCTAAATCTAATGCTTGGGATTGCTCGGAAGACTTGCTCGCTGGGCTGTTTTGTTTGTGTAGGCTGGAGCACAGAGAGCCTGCAGCAACTCAGTGTGAAGGAGGGGGAAATTCAGCAGTGGGTGTCTGGTTTTCCTTATCATTTTCAGCTTCGAGAAAGGCAAACCAAACAAGATGGAGAAACACACTCCCTGGATTTTTTAAAGCAATCCCCCTCTGTTACTACCATGTGAGTGAGAGAGAGAGAGCTCCTCTTTGCTGCACCTGTTCTGGCTTCAAAGGTTTTTCCCTTGGCTTCCCCTCTCCCCACAAGATTCTCATTGATTCTTGCGGAGTCTTCTGCACTTGCCTCTTTGATGGCTCAGGGGCTCCAAGAAGTCTTACTGTTCCTGCACAAGGTGCACAATTTTCCACAGCCTCTTCCATGGCTCCAGGGCTATATCTGTGCCTGTGCAAGGCACAGTTTTATTGCAGTGTTTTGGGCTGCCTTGAAACGGAGTGAGACACCAGCGTGGGGCAAAGGTGTGTACGACTTTTCTTTGAATTCCCCCCTCCATTCGTGTTGAGATAAATCCAAAAAGGTTGCACCTGTATATGTTTAGAACAGCCATTTTCAACCACTGTGCCGTGGCACACTGGTGTGCCGTGAATGATCCCACAGGAATTTGGGAGAGGGTCATTTATCAATAGGACCATTGGGGGATGTGAGCCCCCACTGACAGCACAGTGTGCCTTGTCAATTGTCAAAAAGCTGATGGTGTGCCTTGACCATTTTAGTGCCTTGCCAGTGTGCCACAAGATGAAAAAGGTTGAAAATCACTGGTTTAGAAAGTAAAAAAGTGTAGTTGACATGCTGTTCAAACTGAAGGTTACCCATTACAGGAAGGCTTATAGGCTCACCCCTATCTGCAACTACAGCCTCTCGAGTACCTCAAAAGCTATTACTGCAGGTTGGGAAACTTTCCACAGTAAAAGCATGAGGGGCTGAAGCTGGACCGGGGGGGGGGGGAATCAACAACGCCTCTGTGCATTCACAAAAATCACATTAGGCGCATGCACAGAAACTCCTTGAATACAGATCAAGATTGTTAGACTTTAAAATCATACCAGATGGCTTTCTGGATCGCTTTGCCTTAACATCAGGTTTTCCCCAATGTAGATTTACAGAACTGTCAGAGAAAGCTGGCTGCTTAAGTTTTTAATCCCTGCTTATTCCACAGATAAAAGAAACAGAATGTAAGAAAAGGAGATGTTCATAAGGCTATTAAATGAAGTGCTAACATAAAACTAGCCTAGCCACAAAAATGCTTTAGTGTAAGATCAGCTTAAGGATGAATGGTGTGAAAGATTGCCTCCATAAGTGACAATGCAAAACTGGCATTGGATACTTTCTGATGGGATCTCAAAGCTACTCGCTCTTATCTAAGCACCCAAAGAAGCAGCTGAAAATGAAAAGAATACCTGGTAGGAAGGGAAGAACTGCACAGACAGCCAACTCTAGGCAACATTTTCAGACTTTGAAAAATGCCCCAAGTTAGTGGCTTGTCACTATGTGCATACATGCATACTCCATTCCTTTCTTGAGAAATCTGCCATACAAATTGACTATGTGACTCGCTAATACATGTCTAGTCTGGTTACACTACAAGTTCAACACATCAAAATCCATATTAAGCATACAGCACTTCATTTCTGGTTTCCCTTACCTTTGACTAATTCATGTGTGGTTGCTTTTCACCACCTTTGCTATTTGTAATCAAGAAAAGCACAGGGGCTAAAGAGGCCAATGAAGGTTTGGGCCTGGAGACAAGCACATCTCTAGTAATTGAGGCATTCTGGAGATTGGTACAAATTTTTATCACAGAACTTCAGACTGAGGAAACTAAGTATGCAAGTGATTTGCCACTGATTGTATCATGAACATCACTGAAATAACCATATTTTTTAGTGCACATTCTTAGGGAGGATTCAAACTTTCTGGCTGTCAAGTCACCAATGATGATCAGAAACAGATAACTAGTAATTACAATAATATCGCCAGAATGTCACTACCTTTAGCACTGTTTTGCTAAAGTGCAATTTATCCTGGATTGACTATTATAGCCAATGGGAGCAGCACACTCTGGCCAATCAGTGCCAGTTTCCTACAGTAACATTTCAGACATTACTCAGCTTTTTAGCAATGGATCCAAGGCATTAATGTTGTACTGCAAAAGATAAGCCATTAGAAAATTTAAAGGGGACCCAGGTGTAAGTTTCATGGTAGGACTGCAACATCAAACTGATGGCTTATATGGGTGGGACATACATGAGCAGGCAGAGTGCTCACAGTACCTGACCTTTCAGCTTCAGTGTTTTTTAATGCATGTGTCTCACACAACCAGCTGAGAGTGAATGAGTGATGAATAGGGGTGTTTGAAAAAGGTTTAACTTTTTTGCAGATTTCGTGATTTGAAAAAATGAAAAAGGCAGAAAGCAGTTAGGTGCTTTTATTCCAAGTTCTCATTTTTATTAATTTTAAAGACTTTGTACTAGGCAAGTGATATAACATCAGGAGAAAACAGCCAAAGTATTATTTCTAACTGGAAAATCTATTTTAATTTCTGGAAAATATTTTAAAACACAAAATGCAGTGTTTTATGCTTTAATGTGCTTTTAACAACAAAAAAATAAAAAAAATTAAAAAACCACCTCTAATGATGGACTATCAAGCAGTTTAATATTTGTGAGAACACCAGCCCTCAGGAACTTGAATTGTCAGTTCAAAGCTATTTCATTACTTTCTATCTTTTCTCCTGTTTTTTAAGATATTTCCTATGACATTTTCAAGTTTTGTTTGCACGATGAAGGTTAGAACCTTAGCAAAGTTTCTCAGAATTCCAGAACTAATCTACATGTCACACTATAGTATATCAAGTTCATAGCCAGCCAGTAGTTCTATACTCTCCATCCAGGGTTTGGGCAGCACATACCTGGGTTCTTTCCTTCATTGCGTGATGGGCGAGCTGTAGGTTTAGGAAATCTTGTCCCTTCTAAAGCTTTGGCAGCAGCTGCATGTTGGGCTTTCTTAATACTAGTTCCTTCTGCTTCCCAGTGCTGGTCCCCAAGAGTCAGCTGCACTGTAAACACCTAGGAATGAGAAGGAAGCCTTTTTACAACATCCCACTCACAGATACCACATATGCAAAATATTTAGAAACTCAGTCTAAGGTTACAACACAAACACATCACCTATTTCATTAAATATAGTGCACACACAGTATCCATGGGGGGAGGAATGCTCATGGTGCCAGAATTATGTTTGGGCCACGCTGGGCCTTCTAGAGGCTGCCCTGGGCCCATAGGTCACTTCATTGGCCTCCCTGCTTTCTCAGAAAGCTGCCAGGACATGATCAGAAGCCACGTCTGGTTCACATCCTTGACCTCCGGTCACATCTGGGTGGTGTTCTCAGGTGTGGGGAAGCCCGTGGAGTGGGTCACAAGCCTTCCTATGCCTCAGAACATCTCCCAGATGTGACCAGAAGTAGTTTCCAGTCAAGTCCTGAAGGCCTTCTGAGGTGCAGGCTTGGCATCCACAGATACCGAGGGCCACTATTACCCCATAATTGTGCAAATAAAGAGTCTCACATATGTGCATCACTACACAAGCAATGAATTTATTTTGAAACATTTATCCTAGAATTTTGGGACAAGGATTAAGTTAAGTTGCATATGTTACATTAACACATTGGCCAGGTTCCAAAAGGCCACTTGGGGAGCTGCCATGGACTTCCAATGGCCCAGTGGCGTAGCTAATGGTCATGTAGCCCAGTGCCAAGCTCAAAATGTTGCCCCGGAAGTGATGTCACAATCGGAAGGGATGTCACACCCGGGCTTTTTAAAAAGTGAAAATTGGGAGGAACCCACCTCCTCCCCCTACCAGCTTACCACCCACTTGCTCTGCTGCCTCCCCCCAGTCAGTGGCATAGCTAAGGCATCTATCTGTTACCTGGGGTCAAAGATGATTTGTAGCCCCCCGCCAGACAAAATGAAGTAAATAAATAAAAAGTGTGCCCCTGACACTGTGTTGGGTACAGAGGGATGGTTATTCTCCCCCTGCTAAATATAACAGGAGCACCACTTGAAAAAGTGCCTTATACCCAGTTCGCAGAGGTAACTATATTACAATACATGGAAATGTGGACAAACTCATTTTAACACCTTATTGGTTTTATGCTGTATCGTGATAAGATGACATTGCAACATGTCAATAACAAAATAACATGTCATTGGCTCTCAGAACAATCAGTCTCATAGGTCAGTTTTGAGATAAGAAAATTCACTTTTTCTTCCAAAATGCAGTGTTTTCATTTTCTGATTAATTGACCATAACTTTTGATAGAATACAGATATTCCAATGCAGTTTGCTTCACTGCATTCAGCATTAAATTACCTTTCCAATGATATATAACATGATGGTATTATTCATACATACCAAGATTTTCACAATTTTGGTCACTATAGGTTGAGACTAATTATTCGCGTAAGTTCCGTTCCAAGCATTCACATGGATTAAAACTATAGCAAATCAATTTAAAAAAAACAAAGTTTCTTTGCTCAAGTGATTGAAAAACAGCCTTGGTGACCTTTTGACTCCAAGATAAGAGTCATTAAGAAGACAATCCATCAGCACTTCACTCAGCCCCTCCCTTCACCAATGCAAATGATCACCTTTCTTTCACATACTGGGGGAAGGGAGGGGTCTGCAGTCGAGAGAAGGATTGATGGATTGTCAGCCAGCTGCCCCCCCCATTAAGGAGGCTGTTGTTAAAGGACTGTTTAGTTTTTAAAACTGATTTTAAAGGGATGCATTTTTCCCATTCTCCAGGGATCAGCACATTCTCTCTCATTTGCAGGGGCCATTCGTGTTGAGTCAAATCCGTGTATAAAAAAAGCTGTGTATAAATAGGCTGGACCTGTAGTGTCAAGCTCAGCTTGTTGCCCCCCTAAAGCTTGATCCCCAGTGCAACTGCTACCCCCTGCACCCCCTTAGCTATGCCACTGCAATGGTCCTCATTCCAACTGTGGAACTCTGTGTCATCTCTCCCCCCCCCCCCATGCTCTGCAATAGTGGTTCACTATGCAAAAAAGCACTTTTGGCTCTTTAGGTATCATATGTTGCTAGTGAGAGAAAACCCACCAAACAATAAAATGCAAGCTAAAAATATCCAAAATGTGAGATTATTCAAGTTTGTAACAGCTGAGATTAGTACCTTAAAATGTTTTTAAATATGCTCTGACCTGCAGCAAACTTTCAAAGTCCCATTATTATAGAGCAGAAACAATGCTTTCTGGGCATCCTCTTCACATAAGAACATAAGAACATAAGAACAGCCCCACTGGATCAGGCCATAGGCCCATCTAGTCCAGCTTCCTGTATCTCACAGCGGCCCACCAAATGCCCCAGGGAGCACACCAGATAACAAGAGACCTCGTCCTGGTGCTCTCCCCTACATCTGGCATTCTGACTTAACCCATTCCTAAAATCAGGATGTTGCGCATACACATCATGGCTTGTACCCCATAATGGATTTTTCCTCCAGAAACTCGTCCAATCCCCTTTTAAAGGCGTCTAGGCTAGACGCCAGCACCACATCCTGTGGCAAGGAGTTCCACAGACTGACCACGCGCTGAGTAAAGAAATATTTTCTTTTGTCTGTCCTAACCCGCCCAACACTCAATTTTAGTGGATGTCCCCTGGTTCTGGTATTATGTGAGAGTGTAAAGAGCATCTCCCTATCCACTCTGTCCATCCCCTGCATAATTTTGTATGTCTCAATCATGTCCCCCCTCAAGCGTCTCTTTTCTAGGCTGAAGAGGCCCAAACGCCGTAGCCTTTCCTCATAAGGAAGGTGCCCCAGCCCCGTAATCAGCTTAGTCGCTCTCTTTTGCACCTTTTCCATTTCCACTATGTCTTTTTTGAGATGCGGCGACCAGAACTGGACACAATACTCCAGGTGTGGCCTTACCATCGATTTGTACAACGGCATTATAATACTAGCCGTTTTGTTCTCAATACCCTTCCTAATGATCCCAAGCATAGAATTGGCCTTCTTCACTGCCGCCGCACATTGGGTCGACACTTTCATCGACCTGTCCACCACCATCCCAAGATCTCTCTCCTGATCTGTCACAGACAGCTCAGAACCCATCAGCCTATATCTAAAGTTTTGATTTTTTGCCCCAATGTGCATGACTTTACACTTACTGACATTGAAGCTCATCTGCCATTTTGCTGCCCATTCTGCCAGTCTGGAGAGATCCTTCTGGAGCTCCTCACAATCACTTCTGGTCTTTACCACTCGGAAAAGTTTGGTGTCGTCTGCAAACTTAGCCACTTCACTGCTCAACCCTGTCTCCAGGTCATTTATGAAGAGGTTGAAAAGCACCGGTCCCAGGACAGATCCTTGGGGCACACCACTTTTCACCTCTCTCCATTGTGAAAATTGCCCATTGACACACACTCTCTGCTTCCTGGCCTCCAACCAGTTCTCAATCCACGAGAGGACCTGTCCTCTAATTCCCTGACTGTGGAGTTTTTTCAGTAGCCTTTGGTGAGGGACCGTGTCAAATGCCTTCTGAAAGTCCAGATATATAATGTCCACGGGTTCTCCCGCATCCACATGCCTGTTGACCTTTTCAAAGAATTCTATAAGGTTTGTGAGGCAGACTTACCCTTACAGAAGCCATGCTGACTCTCCCTCAGCAAGGCCTGTTCGTCTATGTGTTTTGAGATCCTATCTTTGATGAGGCATTCCACCATCTTACCCGGTATGGATGTTAGGCTGACCGGCCTATAGTTTCCCGGGTCCCCCCTCTTTCCCTTTTTAAAAATAGGCGTGACATTTGCTATCCTCCAATCTTCTGGTACCGTGGCTGTTTTGAGGGACAAGTTGCATACCTTAGTCAAGAGATCTGCAACTTCATTCTTCAATTCCTTAATAACCCTTGGGTGTATGCCATCAGGGCCCGGTGACTTATTGATCTTTAATTTATCAATGAGGTCTGAAACATCTTCTCTTTTAACCTCTATCTGACTTAACTCCTCGGTTAGGAGGGGCCGTTCGGGCAGCGGTATCTGCCCGAGGTCTTCTGCCGTGAAGACAGATGCAAAGAACTCATTTAATTTCTCTGCCATCTCTAAGTCTCCTTTTATCTCCCCTTTCCCTCCCTCACCATCCAGAGGGCCAACCGCTTCTCTGGCGGGTTTCCTGCTTCTAACATATTTGAAGAAGCTTTTATTATTCCCCTTAATGTTGCTGGCCATGCGTTCCTCATAGTCTCGCTTGGCCTCCCCTATCACCTTCTTACATTTCTTTTGCCACAGTTTATGTTCCTTTTTATTCTCTTCATTAGGGCAAGACTTCCATTTACGGAAGGAAGCTTCCTTGCCCTTCACAGCCTCTCTAACTTGGCTGGTTAGCCATGCGGGCACCCTCCTGGATTTAGTGGAACCCTTCTTTCTTTGCGGTATACACCTCTGCTGGGCCTCTATTACTGTTGTTTTAAGCAGCCTCCATGCACTCTGGAGAGACTGGACTCTTTTTACCCACCCTTTCAACCTCCTTCTAACCAGCCTCCTCATTTGAGGGAAGTCCGCCCGTCGGAAGTCAAGGGTTTTTGTTAGAGATTTGCCTGGTATTCTTCCCCCAACGTGCACGTCAAAACGGATCGCAGCATGATCACTGTTCCCCAATGGCTCAGTAACGTTTACATCTCTAACCAGGTCCTGCGTACCGCACAAAATTAAATCCAGAGTCACCTGTCCTCTGGTGGGCTCCTTGACTAGCTGATCTAAGCCACAGTCATTTAGCACGTCAAGAAATCCGGTTTCCTTATCGTGACCAGAACACAAATTGACCCAGTCAATATGAGGATAATTGAAGTCCCCCATGATTACAACCCTGTCCTTCCTTGTCACCACCCTGATCTGTTTCCTCATTTCAAGGTCCCCATCAGATTTCTGGTCTGGAGGACGATAGCACGCCCCCAGTATTACATTGCTGCACAAGCCTGGTAATTTAACCCACAGAGATTCTACGGTGGAGTCGGACCCACCTTCAATCTCTACTTTGCTGGATTCTATCCCTTCCTTAACATAAAGGGCCACCCCACCTCCAACACAAGCCTGGTAATTTAACCCACAGAGATTCTACGGTGGAGTCGGACCCACCTTCAATCTCTACTTTGCTGGATTCTATCCCTTCCTTAACATAAAGGGCCACCCCACCTCCAACACGCCTAAACGGATCACGGATCACCTAAACATGCCTCACACAGAGATCTGCCTTCAAGCAATTTCTGAGTGCAGTGTTTTATCTTTCACTTTAATTCCCATTTTACAGTTGGGATCCGATATTGAGGCTAGCTTTATGTCAGCAGGATTTAAGAATGGCCCACAGTATCAGCTAAGCTATATTAATAAAGCTCTCTCTAAAAATATTCAATTTGTCTTATGGAAGTTAATGGATATTATTCCCCAGCGCATTGTCCATCATCATCTAGTATACTGGCACCAACTGAGCTGAATTCTGCAAGCCACATGACAATACATCTTATACTCATGTACACAAATATATGTTCAAGAAACCTGTTAGTATGAACAAAACAAATACATAACACTTACCTTTGAATGAGCTGGACCCTGCTCACTCAAAAGTTTATACTCAGGCTGAATCTTGTTGAAACGGGCTAACTCATTCACAAGACACATTGGGGTTTTCTCTTTGGGGTTTGCCATGTTAGAAGGAACTGAAAAGCAAAACAGTTAGCTACTTCAGTACATAGAAATTCAGTACTGAAAATTCAAGAACTTGTGTCTCTACAGCAGTAGGAAAAAAGCTTAGTTCTTAAAGCAGGCTCTGCTGAAACTTTGTATAAGGGCTTAAATTTATGAAATTAATCAGCTTTCCATAAAAGATGCCCAACACATTCATTTTCTGTAACCAAAAAATCTGTTAATGTAAATACCCTGAATGCCAGCAGACCCGATCAGACAAGCGATGATTACAGTTGCAATAGCCAGGAGAAAAGATCAAGCTAATTTGCTTTGCAAAAAATAGCTAGCTAGGCACCTGCTTTGAATGTTTAAAGGCTATAACCTCATGTCTGACCTCCATAGCATGCTCTGTTTGAAAGAATATTTCCAAACTGTGTTGCTATGACATGTCCAAAGAACTAGTCCAAATCTGCAAGTGCATCTTCAGGCTGCTTTGTATTTATCCATACTCCTAAATTAACCACTTAATGCTTTTGAAAGAATCTAACAGAAAAAACATTTTAGGTACTATGCTTCATTTTCTTTGCTTCTAGCCTATGTTGTCCTCTAACAAGAGAGCTTATCTGACTGCCTCAACTCAGGAAGAAAAAGTTTTCATTATGCTCATCATCCAACCATAATTTGGGTGATGCACACATATGCACAGAGTCCATTAGGCTTTATTGAGTTTATTGAAACTCAAACAAGGCAGCCCAATCCACAAATTTCCCATTAAGCAAATGCATCTTCCACCATTCAATATTCTGAGGGTGGAATCACATGACCACTCCACTACAGGGCAACTCCTTAAAAGTTCACTGCGTCATTTGTAGCTTCCATGTAAGCAACAAGCGTCCTTTGACTTGCCTCCTATTTCTCTACATGGATATGAGAACACAGTAATGCAAGACTTGTCAAATGGTCCAAGACAGCAGATTAGACACAGTGCAATTAGAATTGTTACACATTTTTAACAGCCAATGGTTCCGCAATTTCATGCTGTGTAAGTGCTACATATAATACCACCCATGAACATCTGCCAACTACGCAGCCTGCAGTGTCACCACAGGGACCTCCAGGGAACAGTAAAATGCTGGTTCCTCCTCCTCTGGAGGATTATTCTGTAATCCATATAAACAGTCGAGGGAAGCCAGGCAGGGAGTACAAGTAGAGAAATGGGACTGGGGCAAGAGGAATCCATTCAGTGCTCTCGACACCCAACTTTTTAAAGACCAATTAGAGTGACAAAAGTTTTACTTAGCTTCAAATGCCCGATTAGCCCCAAAGAATTAGCTACAAAGTAGTTGTCAGCTGCTATTACAACTGCCCAATTGGTCAAACAAATTCCCTGAAAAGAGACTCATCAAACAAACAGTCTTGAATCCTTCTTCAAATACTAGAACAGAAAAGCAGACAAACTATACAACAATGAATTTTCAAAGGACAAATATATTTATAAAGCTTTTAATTATCTAATTTTGTTCAAGTGTTGCACAGAAAAATTTCTTTTTAAAACTTTCATTGATAAATAACTTCATTTAACCCATTGCATATGAGCTGTCTCAGTAAGGTAGCATTAAAAGTTAGCACAATCTGCAGCATGCTATGGTACTAGTCTCGTTCTTTTCCACTGATATATCAGGCACTCAAATTTTGAAGAGAAGTTTCATACTGAGCATGACACAAACACAGCAAATATACTTTCAAGCTTACCTGCAGCTACACTGGTAGATGTAACAGATGCAGAGGGTAAAGCAGAATTTTGAATAGGTCTACCTGCATTTTCAGAGGGCAGAGAACTAGTGGGAGAAGGAATACTCAAAGGCTGTGCAAGAGATTGGTTCTTGTTTAGTAGCTGGTTGCTGGTAAGGGCAGCAGATGGATTCTGGATTTGAACTTGAGACATGCTGATTTCCATCCAAACAAATTGTTGCAGTTAAACTTGGCTTTGAATGCAGGTTATTTCTGTACAGGAGATTGAATTTCTACCTGAAAACAAAGAAAAGGGGGGAGGAATATCATTTAATGCAATAATTGCTTTTCCCCATGTCAGATAACTGAAGATAAAACATGGAACTGAGATGCCAATAACACAGTTCAGCCTTAACATAATTGTGCTCAGGTACAGACAACAAGAAGGTTATTTGCTTATGAAGATTAACTGCAAACCACTTTTGGACAATCAGTAAATCCACTCACAACAGAAATCCAGAGATCTGAATCCTAAGCCATTGATGTCTACAGCAAAGATGCCTGTTTTTAGATTTAGGCATTGCTGTCTTGTGGAATTAAGTCTGTACTTCTCAACCAGGTAAGCATGAACAACTTCTTCCAGAGGGATTTTTGCTCAGAGCACAAATCCTTCATACTATATTTCAGTTGAAAAGAAATGCATCTTTCATTTCTGAGTTACCTTCCCTAAACAGAGGGTAAAGTTAAGTTTTCCTAAAGCCACTCAGACTAAATAGTATGACTGGTGGAGCAAAGGCATTTCTGCCAACACAAAAACCAAATTGGGGTGGAGGGAATGGGATGGGGCAGGAAATGCCAGAGACACTGAAATAGCTACACTTATTGGGTGCTTCTGAAACTGAACCAAACTAAGACCGGCTGCAATTTCAAGTTCAGAGACCTTATTTCTATATCATGCATCCAGAATCTTGCAAACATCTAAAGTAGCTGCTCAAAAAAAAAAAAAAAAAATGGAATCCTGCTTGTACTTCACCATTAATTTCTTCACATATGTGCACATATAATGTGCATGTGAAGCTGTCTGATACTGAGTCAGACCACTGGTCCATCTAGGTCAGGGGTGTCCAAAGTTTTTGGCAGGAGGGCCACATCATCTCTCTGACACTGTGTTGGGGACCGGGGGGGGGGGGGAAAGAATTACTTTACATTTAAAATTTGAATAAATTTACATAAGTTTACATAAATGAATATATTAAAGACAAACTTATATGAATGAATGAATGGTCTTGCAATAGCTCAGGGCCTATAAAAGGCCTTGCACAAAGCAAGGCTGGCCTTTCCTTTGCTGCTGCTACTGCATCAAAGATGTGAAACAGCAAGAAGTGGAGGGAGCCCTCATCCCACAGCTCACGTGAGAGGTCAAACAGTCGCCGTCACGTTGCGAGCAGTTGCGTCGGGCCAGTGCAGGCTTCAACAAATCTCTGGAGGGCCAGAGGCTCATTGGAGACTGGGGGCTTCCTGAGGGCCGCATTGAGAGGCCTTGAGGGCCGCATGTGGCCCCAGGGCCGGGGTTTGGGCACCCCTGATCTAGGTCAATATTGCGCCCATTTACTAGCAGCAGCTCTTCTGGGCTTCAGACTTTTCCTAGCCTTACCTGGCAGCAATAGGGAACAAACCTGGAACGTCCATGCAAAACATGTGCTCTGTCACTGAGTTAAGGTCTCTTCCATGTGAGGGGTTCTTCCTCAGCATGAACAGAGTTCTCATCCTTTAAAAAAATATGTTCCCATATGTTTAAACAACTACTCTCTCACTTTCCTTCAACTTCCTCCTTAAAAGCCACCTTTTCCAAGAAGTCTCTACTCAAGCCCCTCAACTTTACTGCAACGAAGTTTAAATGCACGTATACAAAATAACTGCATATTCTTCCCTGGCAACACTTTCTTGTCCTCTCTTTTGTGTCTATTTTAGATTGCAAGTCACTCAGGGAATAATTTATCTCTTCTACTATAAAGTGCTGTGCATATTGATAGTGCTATACAAAAACATAAGTAAGTTTGCAGAAAAATAGCAAATATTACATCTGATCAGTTTAAAATCTGTAAAAAGAGTGGCATTTAGGAACAGAAACTTACAAAAAGAATACTCCAAAGCAGCGGTGCACAAACTAACAACCACTGTGTGCTCAAAATGTGGTCTCCATCTGGACCATATCTGAGCATTCTGCCTGGGCGCCCCACAACGTCCCCAGCAATTGGGAAACAGGGTCGGTCTGGGCAGTCACGTCTCTATGGTGTCTCATAAGGCTGCGCGACAGGACGTCCAGACAGACGCAACTGCCCAGAGCGTCCAGGTGGAACCAAAAGGCCTACTCACTAGGTGGATGGATCTGCGCAAATGCTGGATTTGGCCCCTTGGCTGCAGTTCCAGAGGCTCTGCTCTAAAGCAACAGTTCTAAAACTGTGGGTCCGGGACTCACCAGTGGGGTCATGACCCAATTTTTTGTGGTTTGTGAAACTGACAGGGCAGATTAGGCTGAGTGCATCAAGGGTTAAACAACCTGCTAAACAACCAGGGGAGGAGCACTGACGCTGGATCACCATTATAGCCACATCCTTTGGCATTTATAAATCAGGTAGCAGCCTCTACAGCAGGGCTGGCCAACCCAGGATGCAGGGCTCCAGCACCATGCACGGTGCTTTTCCAAGTGCAAAGCCCAGAAAGGGAGTGACACCCGGGGCACAGTTAAGATAGCCGCGCAGATGCTCGGCAAATCACATTGGCTGGCAAAACCATCCGAGCACATCTGAAGAGGCTTAAAATAAGGTGGAGTGGCATGTTCAAAATTTTGTACATAAAAAGTGGCACATGGTTTGCTGTGGGTTGGTCAACCCTGCTCCAGGGCCTCTAAAAATTTTGAGAACCACTGCTCTAAAGTGTCTTTGACCCTCTCACCAAATGCAGAAAGAATTATTAAGTTACTTAAGGTACAAGTCTGTGCAAGCCTCTAATTTGGATTAGATGTTCCTGTGTCATCAATCAAATGCAGAATTGATAATGCGACTAGCTGCTCAGGAGTTATAAATGAGAAATGCAATCATTCAGGCTTCCATTAAATTGTTATTAAGAATATTTATCAATTACTTTTCAACAAGAGTTAAAGAGTAGCTCACATAGCAAAAGAATAAAAATATGGCTCCCTCTCTTAAAGGAACTTTTTTTTAAGAGACAGACACCAAAAAAAGATGCTTTGTCAGCAGAAACAAAAGCAGTTTATCCCCTACTTATCATAAGAGAATCACTACTTTTAAAGTGCCCCGCTTATCCAGTTAGCAGGTCTAATCTGGTAGTGCCGTTATCTTCCAATCCTAACATTTTCCACTCAGATACAACACTAGGCACAATCCACATGTTGCTGCAATTCAGTCACTATTTCAGTTAAGGCTGGAATAAAGGTTGCACAGCACTAGCTTCTGGTGAACTGGGTTCAGAATTTACTTGTATATTGCCAAGGTGATGAACAGCAGGGATTAGCAGCTAACGAGTTCCCGCTCTCCAATAAGGTTTAAGGTGTTACAGTAGCTTGAATATGCAAAAGCTGATCAGTTCCTTACTTTAAGAATGAACCTTTACTTGTCTAGAATGTGGATGTCTGTAACAGCAATTTACCTAAGTATTCTGCAGACCTTCAAATTGATGCCCTTAATAGGTTTCCAAATTTAGAAAGAATGAGTCAATGAGACAAAGTGATCTGCAGCCTAGCTCTAAGACTTCATTTTGGCAACAAACAAACAAAAAAACCCACTCAAATATAAAGGGTTTGTGACAAAGAGAGAAAGACTTTCAGAGTAAGCGCTAACCTTATCTTTAAAGCAACCAAACACATATTTACTTTCTACTCTAGAACTGAAGCAAGGGGGGGGGGAACTACACACAGCCTTGCTGTTTGTGTGATGGGGTGAGACCAGACACCCAATTCTAAAGCTGGAGTACACTGTCAAAAGGCTTTCATGAAGAACCCTGTTCTGGACTTACCACTTCAAGCTGCAGGTGGAAAACTGCTCAAATGCAGAAAGGTTCTTTGTACCTATAAAACTAGCATGTGCAAGAAAAGTATTTTAAATATGCTTTAGAATAAAACAACTTTCCCTGCACACAAGCTAGTTTTATAAATGCAAAGAATCTTTCTATATTAGAACGCATTGTAATCTAAAGTGGAACTGTTCAGGCTAAGGTTCCTCATGTAAAACTCCTGATTGTATATTCCAGCCCTTGGATTCCAGCTTTAGAATTCAGGTGGCTCAAAGGTGCTTCCAAGAGAACAATGTGTCTCTGCCTGGAGTAGATTCACAAAGATGCAAAGTTCTTGTGCCTCCTACCCTTTCCTGAACTTCTTGTCCATCAGTTACAGAGCAAATCCATCCTGTGCCAACGTACCCACCAACGCATGTTTAAGATCCTAGAGCTCTGCAGACCTACATAATTCTGCAAACTGCAGTCTGACAGGTAATCACACATTGCCAAACAGGAACTCTTCTTCAGCGCTGAACCCAAGCATTCATCTATGTTTTCAGACAAGCTGTTTGGGGACATCAAGGAGCAGAAACTCTGTGTTCAACTCACTACAACAAAAAGGGGGCTTGCAGAGTCCATTGCCAGATCCGTTTCCAAGACCAACCCCAGGAATTTCACACAACACAGAAACACTTTATTTTCCTACTTTAATAGGAGTGCAAAATCTACTTCAAATACCACTACATTACCAAAGTATTCCAATTACGCCAGCTTTCATTGCTACAGTAACCAATATCATATTCATAAATGAAGTTATCAAAGACAGACTTCCATTATATTCTGCTATGCTTCCTTTTATTAATTACACACAAAGCAAAGAGGTTTATAAATCTGTTAAAACCGCGTGCTATGTTAAGTTCATGAACTTTCAGTTCAGCATTAATGCTTCCTGTAAGTTATGATACCCTGGCTAAGCTCCAGAATTACAAAGAAAATACCCTGCTCAGCCCCAAAAAGATTCATTTTGAACGGACATCTGCAACAGAGGTTGGCAGGTTAAACTGCCAAGAATAGGACCCAACAGACTGCACACTTTCTACACATCTGGAGCAGGAAGGAAAAAACCGAGCCATGTCTTGTAAATTCTGAGACTTCTCTCAAATCACACAATGCAGATTTGGATGTGGGGCAGTAAGGGGTACATTACTGACTACTCTCACAAAGCAGGCAGAGTTACCTCATAAGTAACTCCTGCTCATGCCCCCAAGAAACTTCCGATAAAGCCCACCTCCAACTCATAAACAGAATAAATCAACAACCAAGTAGCAGCAAGTTATGTTTTTTGCGCTATCGCCTAAGCCTAAGGTTATCTTCAGAAAGCTATGCGGATGTTGGCTTCAAACAATGGCAAATGCAGTTTCAATTTTAAAATGGAACAAGTTCAAAAATACAGACAAAGCACTACTTGCAGAAGAGGAAAGCTGAGAGATAAAATTAAGATCAGATAGATGAACTGTCACTAAGAAAACCTGTGCAAAACAATGAGCGTACCAGTTGGTCTGCTCAACAAGACCCCTTTTCCAAAATGATTGTGCATGTATTATCTCCCCACTCCTACCATTCCCCACATTGCCCCTTTCACAAAATTGTGATGTATCCCATTATCTTGACATGTTAATTAAGGTTTTCTATCTAAGAATCTATTCAGAATGACTCACTACCATTCATAGGGTACCAAGTTACCTGGATATAGGTAAATGGCCAGAACTGGCTGCTAATACAGACTTTGGTTTTAATGTGTATGGCCTTCAAAACCCTTTATTTTTCACATTTTTATACTGCCCCTCCTCCAAGGGGCTCAGGTACAACGTTCCTTCCATCCTTTTTCTTTACAACAACGCTGTGAGGTAGGTGAATCTGAGAGATAGTGACTGGTGCAAGGTCACCCAGGAAGCTTCATGGTTGGGTGGGGAGTTGAACCTGGATCATCCAGGTCCAAGTCCAACTCCCAAACTACTACACCATTCACCACACAGAGAATATAGAGTCTTGGGAATCCTATCCCACATTTGAATATTATCTCTGTATCAATTTCTTTTTAAACCAATAAAAATCCATATTCAACAAAGACTGCAAATGTCAATAGACTTGAAATACTAGCCTAAAATATTCAATGTTTTAGTTAGACTGCCATTGTCCTCAATAGTCTTTTGAGATTAAAAGCTCTCGACCTTCCACATGGAATATTATTGAGGCAACAGATTCAGGATTCTACTGACAGGAATTAGGTAAGAGAGAGAACAATGCTAGTTAAGTTGGCCGGGGAAGTTAAGTAGGAAAAGAAATTTGAAGAGAGAGATAAAAGCAGGGAACCTCAGAGACAGATTGCCTGAAGGAAGTCAGTAGACTGGAAAGCAGGACCTGTAATGAAGAGGAACACAGAGCATGGAAGAACTGCAAAATGAGAGCACACACATAAACTAGCTGTGTGAGGAAAATCTAGGAACAGAGATGTGCACTGTTATGTTGTGAACAGTTAAGATGGCGTTGGGCACTAGAAGACTAGGAGGCATGGAAGGCTAAAAAGTGAGAGTGGAACAGAGGGGGAGAATTTCTCGTGGATTTGAATAGGCAACAAACCAAATCATTGACTTGACTAACAGACAGACAGCACGCTTTTGCATCTAAGGAGTACAGCAGGTACAATGAAGAGACTTCTCAGGTAGAAAGCTAAAGAACTGTATATACTTCCAGTTAAAGATTCCTGAATATTTTTTCTCCTCCAAGTATCTTACAACAATAAGGATCTGTTTGAAAATATACTTTACTCATTTCTTGTACCTTTTGATGATCCAGGGGCAGTGTGCTTTTGGCTTTAGTTCTGAGGGGATTATTTATATGGTGGGGATTACCTAAACACAAAAGAAAGGAGAGAAAGCACAAGGTTAGAAAGTTGTTTTGAAAGGTCACCAGGATAACCTCTCACATTATTAGCAACATGGTTAGGAGTAATGGAAGGGGTCTTGTTCTGTGGAAAGTGCTCACCATGTGTGCTGTGAAAGACCAAGCAATACAGTATTTCTTTTTCAGAAATGCTAGCTTTAAATATATTTAAGCAAAATTCGATGTTCAGACATGTGCCTTGAAATCTCCCCTACAGAACAGCCTCCATTATAGCTAAAATTAAGTCAGAACTCTTTAGACATTATGTTTTCACAAAATCAAAGACACCATACTCCTAAGATAGCAGAGTGATACAGTTCACTATTTCACTTATTTTTGAGATGACTGACACTATATTATGCTTGCTCCCCAGAGCAAACAAGCAGTTGATCCCCAAAAAACTTATTGTCCAAAGAAGAGGTATCCTTTGGAGTCTAGCATTGGCCTGAGAATTTTGTTATTGCATGTATTCTGCAAACATTTTGTAGACTGCCTTGGGTGTTATCTTTTACAAAATAAAGGCATTGTACAAATTCTTTTAAATAAATACTATCAAAACTATTCAAATACTTTGAAAATAATTTTATAATAAATAACTTTAAAATGTGTTTTTATTTTGGCAGTTGAGCCTTCTCAACTGCATCTTGACAACGACCTCAGCCCTGCACATGCACACAAGTTCATGCACACAAATCAAAAGCTCAGCTTAGTCTTCCACAAACATAGTGTGTGGAAGAGTCCCCTAACACATGTGCCTATTTCTCTGAAGGCAGAAAGGCCCTGTCCTGCCTTGAAGATTTTCTTCTCCCTGTCTCCTCTCACCAGCAGGCTAAATACTAATTTGCACTACTTGTTTATTATAAAGTCTATTTAAGTGAGACAGTTATTTGCTGGAGCATTACATATGGCCAGAATCACACTACTATTAGCATGAATATTTATATATTGCTTTTCAATGAAAGAGCTCAAAGTGGCTTACAGAGCAAACAAGCAAGCATTATATCAGGTGCTAATTTCTAAGAATGCAGCTCCTGCACCCAAGCACAGTGTACACCCAAGTTTTGGATTTCTGGTGCAACCACATTGCATACTTGGGGGCTCAGCAACCTGACTTGAAAAGAGTGACATAAGCCTTTATGGCTGCATTATTATTTACACACCTTGTGTTATTTTTAAATGTGCATTTCGCAGACTGTTTCTTGTACATTTGCACAGATTATTTCTGTACTTTTAAAATAAATGCCATACATGTGCAAGACATTTCCCTCTAAATACATACCAATGATTCCTTATACACCACATTATTATTTTTATGATATGACTAAATATGACTGAAACAGGTAAAAATAATCTTAATCTCACAAAATATGCCAGTTCCTCTCTTGTGGCTATGGGTTTCACTCTTCCACCTACATTGAGCGGCTGCCTTTGTTTTCTCTAGCTTGTAACAGGTGAGCTGATCCATTGGTTGGGAAAGCTGAATGTTCTGACTTTCACTACATACACCACGAATACCAACCCTTCGTAAGCTACACAGGGAAAGATGTACAGTATTAGAAGGAACCTGTTTAACACAAGGATATACAAGACAGCGAATGTCACAATTAAGATGAAGCACTAAGGGGCTTTCAGACATCAAAACATACTGTATGCAGTTAACCATCAGTCCATAAGGTACAGTGGATAGTATTTACTGTTACCAGACAAAATATAATTTTACCAGCCCTTCCTTTTCACTCCTAGGCATTGTTCTGTGAACACAGAAGGCTGGCCAGGGCTTGAAGGCTTCAGTACCATTCCTGCTCTATTATCTGTTATAAGAACTGAATGTAATGGAACACTGATTTGATCACACTGATATACAGCACTAGAGATCTGTGTGATTTCTCTTAGGCACACAAGATGCTTGAAAGCCTCCACCCACGAGCTGATGCTGGACATAGCAGCCAACATGTCTCTTTGGTTTGAGGGTGATTCCCTGCTCTATGAAGGTATGTTGTACACTCACACAGCTGTGTACAAAAAGCTGCATCTGTTGCCTGTGCAATGAATGTCTGGTGCCAGACTGGAAGTACATGAGGTAGAAAGAAGGTCTTGTTAAGAAGTTTGTTAGCAGCGTTAAGCGGTAGTTCGACAATAAGAGCATATTTATTTTAGAATTTTCTATCTTGCCTTTCTCCAAATGGCACTCAAGCTGGCTATTTCAAATTGGGGACATAGTAATTTACATAATCAAAAACAATGCTTCCAATAAATGTTGGATGAGACCTCTATAGGGTTGGAAGAGATTTACACCAAATCACTAAAATGTTACATTTTGTATCTCTCAAAAAGCCCAAAAAAGTGAACTCCCCTCCCCATTTTCAAATGCTAAGCAGTTACTGAATGCTCAGTTAGCTACTAGATTTAATGTGTTGTAGACTGTATCAATATTTAATGTTGTCTTCTGTAGGACTTTGAAAAATTGTGTATTAGACATCAGATAACATACAGAAGCAGCAACAGCAACTGCACAATCAGAAACTTAGGAGGCTAACCAAATGCAGGTGGAGCCTGTTTATTCATGGATTTTATATCCACGGATCTGGCCTAATGCGGGACCCCTGGAACCATGTTGAACCAGACTTGGCCCCAAATGAAGCCAGACTGATGTCTCCGGAAGGCGACCACAGCTGTGCTCTGGTCACCTCCAGAGGACCTACTGAAGCCCGCAGAGGTCGCGCGTGTCCACCTACAGCCTCTGTGGACTTCAGAATAGCCAAAAACATGCCACTTCCAATTTATGGAGGGAAACTAGAAGTGACATTTTTAATGCCTTAGCCCTGGAGGATCATTGTACTTGTTGGGAAGACTGTTGTCTTCCCTGTTGTACTTGATGGGAAAACTAAGACAGAACCACCAGTATTTCCCTAAAGTGAGGGCTTGTGAGGGAGAAGCATCTTCAGCAATTCGCTCTGCATGGGCTTTCTGCACTGCCACTACCCTCTATCACAGGAGCAAATGCATCGGCTGATCTGCAAAGAGTTGGTGGATGATGGTCTCAATACACAATAGGTTTGTTTCTGAAATTCCTTCAACATTTATCCTATAAGCAGCACAAAACTGTGAAGGAGAAGGAGGAACAAATGCTTCTCCTAATGATGCAAGTATTTGTCCTTATCATGCTAGGAAACCCAGGCACAGAATATGGGCAATTCAAGCAGTCAGACTTTTTTTTTTTTTTACTGCAAGGAGTGTGTAGTAGTAGCAGTAGTAATGTGATGCTTACTCAAAAAGAATCTCAAATGTCACATTCTACATAGATCTCCCTTTCTCAGAGCAGATTGTCATGGATTTTATTAATTACCACTGATATAATAGGATCCATTTACAGCACCTTCATTTGTGTTACAGACAACAGAGAGAAGGTTCAAGTTTGGACTTTAACATGCACATCAGTATGTCCTGAATGTCTTCATTATGATTTCTACAAAAAACCCTTCTGGTTCACATATTAGTGTCATCCTGGATAGAATCCTCCGATGGCTACTGAGACACATCTTTCCTCAACCCCCAAAGCAACAGCAGAAACTCTGGCATCACCTAACAATAATACTTTATTTGGAGTCAAAGAATTCCTAGGCATTACCCAGAACAGTCACATTAGAAACTCCCAAGTACGGACTAAGTAAATCAGCATAGCACAGAAAAAGGAAAAAGAAAAGAAATGACTGTTGAGGAAAGAATGAGGAGGAAGAACCAAACAATAAGCAAACTACCTTAAGTCAAGGACATACTGGTTGACATTATAATTTTTTTGCATATTTATAAGCCCTTTTCAATACAATATTCAAAGTGAAAGTGTTGCCTAACATCTGGGCGTACGTGGCAACAGGTACATGCTAGGAAAGCATAATCCAGGATAGTCCCTTGGCATTTTGAATAGGTTTATGGGAAGATGCTTCAGGTTCCACAGGCTTTAACAAAGGCCACAACTTTGGTTTGTCAGAGCAACTAAGACCACCCGTAACTCAAGCTGGCTGGCTTGAGAGAAGTTTTGCTTTTCTTTTGGGAACATTCCATGATTGGGTGAACCTGCTTGAATAGGAAATATGAACTGTAAGCAAGAGCCATGTTCTGGGATCTTCCTGACTTGTAGTAAAAATCATTAGTGACATAAAAGAAGGGTCCCCAACCCCATGGTCAAATCTAACCAAGAGCTGCACTGCTTGTTGAGGTCCTGGCCTACAGAGAAGGTCAAAAGTTTGTTGCCGCACCCTTGGAACAACAGCAGTACCCATCTCAAGTTGAGGACAATCAATCAAGAACCAATGCAGAATGAAAGAAATGTTCTTGATGGCTGCGCCCCACAGTAACCTCTGCGCTTTCTTATGGGAATTTGAAAGTATAAAAAGCAAAATCACAGACCCCCCTCATCAGGGCTGTGGTCTGCCTACTTGCTGTTGCCCATGAACTGCTCAGTGGCTGTGTCAAACAATTCCATTCGATCTGATATTCAAGAAGCACTGTGCTAGCCGGCACCACACACAAGTATCAGACCATTCTTTCTAGCCTCCAGCCCTTCTCAAGAACTCTCTTTCTTTGGGAAAACTATCTTGGCTACTTTGGCTTGTTTCTGTCCTTGGAACTAGTAAAGGCTACTGCCCAGGCCACTTGGGTTTGCTTTTCAAGCCTTTCCTGCCTGGCTCCCCACCTTTGCAACTGGAGATCACTGTCTTGGTACCACTGCCCTGCAAACTCTCCAATGCTTCAACCTGCCTTAGCAAATACAGATTGGTAACTTTGGTCTTTGAAAACCTGACCAACAAACCACCCCCCCCCGTCCGTGCCTAGCCAAACTGTGGTAATCAAACTGGCAACATACTTAATTTTCCTCTTTGTGTGAGTGCATTGGTGAAGCTGGAATTCTTGGACCCATTTTTAACTATTTTAGCGGAAGCCCTGAAGATGAGCCCCATCTTCTGGTTGAGGACTCCTTTAACAGTAGCAGAAGTTGCTCAAACTGCTGGACTGCTCAGAATTGTAGAGCATGTCCCTTCAAGCATCAGCAATACCAGTTAAGAGGAATCACATAATGGATGAGATTAGCTCTGTTCTAAGTTGAGTTCTAGACACTCCTGTCGGGAGTGATTTCATGGCTTGCTGAATGGTTCACTCCTCGACTATAGCCTTGATTCAGGCTACAAAGAAAGATGACTTAGCTATAGTCTTGTGCTATGACAGGAACCTCATTATCTCCCTGCTTGCTTCTTTCCGCTGGTCTTTCCCCCCTTATTTTACCCCTAAACCCCTTATCTTCCAGCCCCTAGTCCCCCAGGAAACTCATCTAATTTTCCTAAGTCAAGCCCTTCCTCCTTTGCTTGTACCATTATACATCCCCTTCTCCTTATGAAGATTCCATCTCTCTTTTCTACCTACAAACCACTTGTGATTTAATTGTGATATGATTTAATTATTAGTATGAGTGATATACAGTATTTTATTATTAATTTCTTCCCATTACTGTATTATTGCAACAATTAAAAGTTATCTACTAGTGCTCCTTAACTTCATCTCTCTCCTTCATGTCATTCCCCCAGGTTGTGCCATTGGTCACAATACTTTGTCATGTCCCCCCTTTCCCACATGTGCATATGCTACATGTGACTTAAAAAGCAAACTCAATAACAAACACGTGGCATGATTCAAATAACTGATCTTGAGCTAGAGGTTCATGGTCAAGTTCAGGGGTTCCAAAAGTATGCATCAAAACACCTTAGGGTGCCACAGGATATACCTGGTGGCCTCTTCTACTTGTTCCCCAGGGTGCTGCCATCTTAGACCTCATAAAATCTCCTGAGATTTGGGCATGACCATGGTGGTGCCCAGCTGAGCCAGGAAGAAGAGGCTGCAGGAGTGTCGTGACCCAGGTAAGTTTCAAAACCTAGACCCAAGATAGTAGCATTGTTGCTGATTCACTAGTTCCCTGCATTACGGACATCTGTCCTGGCACTTTCACACAGATGCAGTACATCCTTCAGTGGCGCTTTTGAAGAGGCACGAGAGTGCTGAACCAGCAAGAACTGATGTTTCAGCCTAACATTTTGACTTATGTACAGACCCTGTACCTAACCTGTAATTAAGTGTATCCATTTTCTTTTTTCCTCCTTTTAGGACTTTTTGAAGATGATTGCAGACCCAGGAATAGAAGGAACAAGGGAGAAAGAGAACAACCAACATATAACTAAGTGAAGCCCATTCTGCAGGTTGTCTCAGGCCTGAATGTTATGAAAGCTACTGATTTAAAGAGTTGGCTTGGTGAAGAGTTGAGGTGAACTCAACACCTAAGGATTGATGAACTGCATACATTTCTGAAAAGCCAATGAAAATAAAAAACATTAATGTGGATGTGAAGAAAAGAGTTGTGCTGTTGAGCATAATATATAATGAACTGCATGCTAATGGAAATGTTAGTATGCACTTTTGGCAAAAAGGCTTTGGCAAAAAGTTTCTAGTTACATTTTGGCTACACATTTATTTCTCTTAGTATATCCTTTTCCCACCAAAATTCTCTTTCTTTCTTTCTTTCTTTCTTTCTAAGTCAGGAAGTTCTAAAATGAAGTTTTGTGGCACTTCCAAGGCTCGGATTTATTATTCCATAAACTTTCATGGTCTATACCTCTTCATCAGATAACGGCCCACAAAAGCTTACGCAACAATAAATTTGTCAACCAAGGTGCAATCTGAGTTGTTCCTATTACAGTAGGCCAATATGGCTACCTCTCTGTGAAGTAAAATGAATGAGGTGAATCAGTGCTCTTGTTCAACTTCAGCAAAACTCATGCATACGAATTTCCTGATGCATTACACCAGGGATCAGCAACCTATAGCCTGCAGTCTCCGTTCTGTTGCAGAGTGACAGGTGGCACTTTTCCCTAGGAAGCAGTGGCTGTAGTGACATTAGGACTCTGCAAGGCTTGGCAGGTGGCTCTGCCATTGGCTGTCTATTATAGCAAATTGGATGGAGGCTTTGCAACCCACACCCATTATGGAGTGAAACATGAACATCATATCGGGCAATGAGATGGTGATGGCAGGGATTATGGCTTTTCAGCATGGTGCTGTCAGTCATTAATGTGATAAGCAATGTGCACATGCTGGGGCTGCTGTGGTGCTCAGTCTGGGGCACCAGCGGTGCAGCATGCCTTTCTAAGGCATTGGCCAACCTGATCAACCTGCACTCTATCCCTTTCATGATGGGCATAATGATGGCACAAAACTGGTCCTTCACTGAGTTAGGCTGCAGTGTGCTGTTAAGTCTCCACTGCTCACCATCAATCACTGTTCCCTCTAATACTGTACAGTCAAGAGGCTGCACACTTCCAAGCCAAACATCATCACCGAATGTCCGGAAGTGGCGCCACAACATAGTGGCCTGCCATCCACTAACAGACATAGCCTCTGGCTCCTATGCCAAAGATGAATGCTGACCATCTTTACACTGTGGCTAAAAAAGACAAACAAAAAAATGCATATATATTGTCCTAACTGTTCCAGCCTTCATGTCTAATGGCAGAAAACATACACACATCCTTCTGAAATTGACTTTGGCCTGCCAAATGCTAAAACACAGCAGGGTAATTTGGAAAGAGAATGCCAATTCAATTGTTAATCACCAGTTTGTACCTTCTGCAATGCTTTTGCTGTACAGGATTAAGCAGTACTGTACTTGCCATAAGTAAAAAATACTTTCTGCAACTTTCTTCCAACAGCCCACTATGCTATAAACCTGGGGAACTTATTCTCCAACTCAGCTCAGGCTAGGTCTGCCCTCACACACGTATCAAGTCTGTCTAATATAGAATTGCCCTGCATGATTTAAACCAGTGGTTCTCAAACTGTGGGTCAGAGACCCACTAGTTCATCGTGACCCACTTTTTGATGGTTCACGAAACTTATAGGGAAGATTAGTTTATGTGCATCAAGGGTTAGACAAGCTGCTACTTGGGGGGAGCACTGCTGCCCAATCAGCATTATAGCCACACCCCTTGGCATTTATATGTCAGGCAGCAGCCTCTAGGATCTCTAAAAAAGTTTGAGAACCACTAATCTAAACAATTACTTTTCAGCTGGTGGATTGTAATGCCTAGAGCACGCTAGCACACCAATCATTTTTGAGAGAGAGAAAGAGAAAATAAAACAAAGGGGAGGAAAGGATGAGGAAGAGAAAAGCCCAGTTCAGATATAAGGATGCATAGTTCATCATCTGCATGAGCAAGTGCAACCCTTGAGTTCATGCTTTTCCTCCTACCTGTGGGAGGAAGTTTGTACAGGTTGTAATCAACCACACATATATTTATTCAAAATATTGAGGTGCCCAGGGCAGTTTCCAGCATTCATTAAAACACAATAAAAGTAAAAAAATAAAGGCATGTATTATAAGTGTATTGTATTGGCAACCTTCAGTCTCGAAAGACTATGGTATCGCGCTCTGAAAGGTGGTTCTGGCACAGCGTCTAGTGTGGCTGAAAAGGCCAATTCGGGAGTGACAATCCCTTCCACACTGGGAGCAAGTGCAGTCTGACCCTGGTCTTTCTCCCTGGCTATGGGCCTTCCTTCTTTGCCTCTTTGCCTCAGACTGTTGGCCAAGTGTCTCTTCAAACTGGGAAAGGCCATGCTGCACAGCCTGCCTCCAAGCGGGCCGCTCAGAGGCCAGGGTTTCCCACTTGTTGAGGTCCACTCCTAAGGCCTTCAGATCCCTCTTGCAGATGTCCTTGTATCGCATCTGTGGTCTACCTGTAGGGCGCTTTCCTTGCACGAGTTCTCCATAGAGGAGATCCTTTGGGATCCGGCCATCATCCATTCTCACAACATGACTGAGCCAACGCAGGCGTCTCTGTTTCAGCAGTGCATACATGCTAGGGATTCCAGCTCACAACAGGAGAGGAAACTGAACGCTTTCCACATGCGCTGCCTCCAATGCATCCTCGGCATCACCTGGCAGGACAAAGTTCCAAACAACACAGTCCTGGAATGTGCTGGAATCCCTAGCATGTATGCACTGGTGAAACAGAGACGCCTGCGTTGGCTCAGTAATGTCGTGAGAATGGATGATGGCCGGATCCCAAAGGATCTCCTCTATGGAGAACTCGTGCAAGGAAAGCGCCCTACAGGTAGACCACAGCTGCGATACAAGGACATCCAGATGTTCTCAAACTTTTTTGGCTAGTGGCTCCCTTAGCCTGGAAGCTCCCTGGGCCATTGGCTGTGGCTCCTTATTAGGGCCACATTCCTATACACTGTATAGGGTGGCAGGTTTTATGTGAGGATTCCATGGCTGCAGCTCAGTTTGGGAACCACTCATACAATCAATAGAATCCTAGAGAACAGAGATGCAATTCAGTAGGTAGCACAGAATCAAGGTTCCAATCCAAAATAACTTCATTTTCCTTACTGGAAAAATTAGGAAAACTAAACCCATGTCTAAAATTGACAAGTCAAGTCAGAGAGTCACAAGTGGCTTTATGACCCTGGTATTACAAGAACATAAGCAACTGCAGTAGAGAGATCTGTGTGCCCGTTTTGCACAGAATGCTCATGAGTAATGTCAAGCACAAGGAGGTTATACAATTAGGGAAAGCAGGCTGGGAGTGGATGAATAGATTCATGTTACAGTTTACCGCACAGAGATTTGCAGGCCACTTAACCCCCCCCCCCACCGTTTTGTATAGCTTGGTGTTTCTCAACGTTTGTCCACCACCATACCAGTTCACATGGTCCACCTGTTCAAAGTACCATCAGAAGTAACTGGTGATGACAGTTACTTTTGGGCTGGGAGGCCAGATGTGATGCAACAACCACCAATAAAAGGCTCAGCATGGACGGGAGGGCTTTTTCCAAGCGTGGAAAAGCATGCTTCAGAATTCTGCCTCCCAAGGCTACAGCTGTTTGTTGGGTCAAGTTCCTGGCCTTGCTGACAGATGGCAGCTGTCCAATGGTCCAGTGAATACCATTAGTCCAGTGAATACCACCTCGAGTACCACTGGTGGTACACCCGTACCACTGGTTAAGAAACACTGATCTAGATACATGTTACAGTTTACTGCACAGAGATCTGTGGGCAACTTAACCTACTCCCCTCAGTGTTTTATATAGGTCAGTGTTTGTCAACACTTGTCCTCCTCCATACCACTTCACATGGTCCACCTATTTGACGTGCCACCCAAAGTAACTGGTGATCACATCGCCAGTTACTTTGGAGTTGGGATACCAGATGCAATGCGACAAACACCAATAAGAAGCTAAGGGTGCGTGAGAAGGATTTTTTGAATGCGGAAAAGCATACCTTAGAGCTCTGCCTGCCAAGTCTCCTACCACTTTTTGCTGCATCAAATTCCTGGTCTAGCTGCTAGGTGGCAGGTGTCATACAAGACACCACCTCAAGTACCACTGGTGGTACTGATATGACAGGCTGAGAAACATTGGTCTAGAACAGGGGTCTCCAAACCCCGGACCGTGGGCCAGATGCGGCCTGCAAAGTGCCTCTCTCTGGCCCGCAGCCAGCCTCTGATCCTCTGAGAGCCTCTGGTCCAGTAGACCAAACTCAACCAGAGTTGTGCTTGTGGGGTGGGGGAATGGGGGTCCATTTAAGTGTGTGTGCTTTATTTCTTGGGTTGTGTTTGTGCTTAGAGAAATCCTAGTCATTTGAACCCATTCGTTCGTTCAATTTTAGTCATTCATCTAAGTTCCATCTCTAATGTATTTATTTAAATTTTATATTTAATTGTTTTTTCTGGCCCTTGACACCAGTTTAGATACCCCTGGTCTAGAAGATCAGTATTTCTCAAACTGTGGGTCAGGACCCACTAGGCGGGTTGCGAGTCAATTTCAGGTGGGTCCCCATTCATTTCAATATTTTATTTTTAATATATTAGACCCGATGCTATCATGGTATGTGACTGCATTTGGGAAAATGTTACAGACCTGTACTTTTAACAAGCTATGTATATGACAGCAAATGGGACTTACTTCTGGGTAACAGTGGGTAGGATTGCAGCCTAGGATAGTTAAAAATTTTCCTACTTGATGATGTCACTTCCAGTCATGACATCACCTCCGGTGGGACCTGACAAGTTCACATTCTAAAAAGTGGGTCCCACTGCTAAATGTGTGAGAACCACTGGTTTAGATACATGTTACAACTTGCTGTACAGAGATTTGTAGGCCACTTAACCAATTCCTGTCCAGTCCACAAGTGTACATATTTGATCCCTGTTGTGTATTCGCAACACTGGGCAGAAACGGCTTAATCCCTCCCCCAACACTGTCCTTGGGGGAAGATAGGTTATTTGGGGGCAGATGGAAAAGGAAGATTGCTTCCTAGTTGTCCTTTGCTTTCTCTGTGCAGAGATCCAACAGCCCAATTCTTGGCATGTCTACTCACCAGTAACTCCTATTGTAGACAATGGAGCTTACTGACATGTAAGGGTGGATAGAGGTTGCAGCCCTAATACTCAAGGAGAGGAAGAGAGCAGAATCAAGTGCTAGCAGGCTAATTCGGAGTGACTCCAGAGTGAGGAGAGCATAAAGTGAAACGAGAGCCCCATCCTACGCCTGTCTATTCAGAAGTAAGTTCCATTACAGTCAATGGGATTTACAACTAGGTAAGTGTGGATAGGATGGCAGCCCCAGAGCCCAACCCTCTGCATGTCTACTCAGAAGTAGGTCCCATTATAGTCAATGGGGCTTACTCACAGGAAAGTGTGGAGAGGACTGCAGCCTCAGAGGCCAATCCTACACAAGTCTACTCAGAAGTAAGTCTTATTACAGTCAATGGGGCTTACTCCCAGGTAAGTGTGGATAACACTGCAGCCTGACAGCCCAATGCTGTGCATGTTTACTCAGAAGCAAGTCCCATGACAGCCAGTGGGGCTTACTCCCAGGTAAGTGTGGAGAGAATGGCAGCCTGGGATCCCAGTCCTGTGCCTGTCTACTCGGAAGTTGGCGCCATTCTAGTCAACGGGGCTTACTCCCAAGCAAGTGCGGCGAGGACGGCGGCGGGAGCGGCCACCCAGCAGGGCGCAGACCCAGGCAGACCGCGGAGGGAAGGGGGAGAGCGCCTGTCAGCGGACTCCGGGACCCCCTGCCAGCCACAGCGGCCCGCGACGGTCTTCCCGCTAGGCCCCTCCGAGGCGCAGGCCTGGCCTGGCCGCGGCCTCCCCCTCCCCTCTCCTCCCGGCCCCTCAGCCCCGCTGCGGAGCCAGTCAGCCAGCGCGCCGCCCTCCCCTCACCTGGCGCTGCGTGGGCTGCGGCTCCCAGGCCGGCTCGGGCGGGCGGGCGGGCGGGCGCCTCAGTCCATTGGCGGCTCCCAGGAAGCGGGGGGCCGGGGAGAGGCGAGCGAGTCGCGGCGGCGGCACAGGGCAAACACTAAAGAGAATGAGCGGGGCCAGCTCCGGCCGGGAAGGAAGTGACGCCCGCAGGGGAGGAGCCGGCCGGGCCCTTCCAGCTCTTCGTGGCCCCGCCCCGCGCGGGGCGCGCCGCCAATCCCGCCCGGGCCCGGCCACGCACCGCCCCTCCCAGCATGCTCCTCGGGGACTACACTTCCCCGCATGCCGCTGCGGGCTCCAGGAAGTGACCACAGAGCTCTTCCCCCTCAGCGCCTTCTGACGCACTGGCCTCCTTCCATCCTACAACTCCCAGCAAGCACTGCTCCCAGCAAGCCGGCTTAACCCTGGGAATGCCAGGTGGAACGAGGATATCGCTGGTTGTGGTGCTCGGAGCGGAACGTGAACAGGAGCAGCAAAGAGGGGGACAGCGCCCCATCACTTTCTCCATGACCTTGAAAGCCCGAAGGTGTTCACTTGGGTACACTACTACTGCTCTACTACTAAGTACTAGTAGTAGTAAATACTTTGTACTAATTTAACACTACTAAGCACAATGGAACAGCTCTCCTAGTAGGAACTACTATGGACTTAGTACTGAGTACTTACTACTTAAGTACTTACTACTCGTAGTACTTAGTAGTATTAAGTACTTATCACTACTAATACTACTACTATTAAGTACTACTAGTAGTAAGTACTGAGTAATAAGTCAGTAGGAGAGCCACCCCATTGTACTTAGTACTACTAAATACTTACTACTACTAAGCAATACTACTAATAGAACATAAGAACATAAGAACAGCCCCACTGGATCAGGCCATAGGCCCATCTAGTCCAGCTTCCTGTATCTCACAGCGGCCCACCAAATGCTCCAGGGAGCACACCAGATAACAAGAGACCTCATCCTGGTGCTCTCCCCTACATCTGGCATTCTGACTTAACCCATTCCTAAAATCAGGAGGTTGCGCATACACATCATGGCTTGTACCCCATAATGGATTTTTCCTCCAGAAACTTGTCCAATCCCCTTTTAAAGGCGTCTAGGCTAGACGCCAGCACCATATCCTGTGGCAAGGAGTTCCACAGACCGACCACACGCTGAGTAAAGAAATATTTTCTTTTGTCTGTCCTAACCCGCCCAACACTCAATTTTAGTGGATGTCCCCTGGTTCTGGTATTATGTGAGAGTGTAAAGAGCATCTCCCTATCCACTCTGTCCATCCCCTGCATAATTTTGTATGTCTCAATCATGTCCCCCCTCAAGTGTCTCTTTTCTAGGCTGAAGAGGCCCAAACGCTGTAGCCTTTCCTCATAAGGAAGGTGCCCCAGCCCCGTAATCATCTTAGTCGCTCTCTTTTGCACCTTTTCCATTTCCACTATGTCTTTTTTGAGATGTGGCGACAAGAACTGGACACAATACTCCAGGTGTGGCCTTACCATCGATTTGTACAACGTCATTATAATACTAGCCGTTTTGTTCTCAATACCCTTCCTAATGATCCCAAGCATAGAATTGGCCTTCTTCACTGCCACCGCACATTGGGTCAACACTTTCATCGACCTGTCCACCACCACCCCAAGATCTCTCTCCTGATCTGTCACAGACAGCTCAGAACCCATCAGCCTATATCTAAAGTTTTGATTTTTTGCCCCAATGTGCATGACTTTACACTTACTGACATTGAAGCGCATCTGCCATTTTGCTGCCCATTCTGCCAGTCTGGAGAGATCCTTCTGGAGCTCCTCACAATCACTTCTGGTCTTTACCACTCGGAAAAGTTTGGTGTCGTCTGCAAACTTAGCCACTTCACTGCTCAACCCTGTCTCCAGGTCATTTATGAAGAGGTTGAAAAGCACCGGTCCCAGGACAGATCCTTGGGGCACACCGCTTTTCACCTCTCTCCATTGTGAAAATTGCCCATTGACACCCACTCTCTGCTTCCTGGCCTCCAACCAGTTCTCAATCCACGAGAGGACCTGTCCTCTAATTCCCTGACTGTGGAGTTTTTTCAGTAGCCTTTGGTGAGGGACCGTGTCAAACGCCTTCTGAAAGTCCAGATATATAATGTCCACGGGTTCTCCCGCATCCACATGCCTGTTGACCTTTTCAAAGAATTCTATAAGGTTTGTGAGGCAAGACTTACCCTTACAGAAGCCATGCTGACTCTCCCTCAGCAAGGCCTGTTCGTCTATGTGTTTTGAGATCCTATCTTTGATGAGGCATTCCACCATCTTACCCGGTATGGATGTTAGGCTGACCGGCCTATAGTTTCCCGGGTCCCCCCTCTTTCCCTTTTTAAAAATAGGTGTGACATTTGCTATCCTCCAATCTTCTGGCACTGTGGCCGTTTTGAGGGACAAGTTGCATACCTTAGTCAAGAGATCTGCAACTTCATTCTTCAATTCCTTAATAACCCTTGGGTGTATGCCATCAGGGCCCGGTGACTTATTGATCTTTAATTTATCAATGAGGTCTGAAACATCTTCTCTTTTAACCTCTATCTGACTTAACTCCTCGGTCAGGAGGGGCCGTTCGGGCAGCGATATCTGCCCGAGGTCTTCTGCCGTGAAGACAGATGCAAAGAACTCATTTAATTTCTCTGCCATCTCTAAGTCTCCTTTTATCTCCCCTTTCCCTCCCTCACCATCCAGAGGGCCAACCGCTTCTCTGGCGGGTTTCCTGCTTCTAACATATTTGAAGAAGCTTTTATTATTCCCCTTAATGTTGCTGGCCATGTGTTCCTCATAGTCTCGCTTGGTCTCCCCTATCACCTTCTTACATTTCTTTTGCCACAGTTTATGTTCCTTTTTATTCTCTTCATTAGGGCAAGACTTCCATTTATGGAAGGAAGCTTCCTTGCCCTTCACAGCCTCTCTAACTTGGCTGGTTAGCCATGCGGGCACTCTCCTGGATTTAGTGGAACCCTTCTTTCTTTGCAGTATACACCTCTGCTGGGCCTCTATTACTGTTGTTTTAAGCAGCCTCCATGCACTCTGGAGAGACTGGACTCTTTTTACCCTCCCTTTCAACCTCCTTCTAACCAGCCTCCTCATTTGAGGGAAGTCCGCCCATCGGAAGTCAAGGGTTTTTGTTAGAGATTTGCCTGGTATTCTTCCCCCAACGTGCACGTCAAAACGGATTGCAGCATGATCACTGTTCCCCAATGGCTCAGTAACGTTTACATCTCTAACCAGGTCCTGCGTACCACACAAAATTAAATCCAAAATTAAAGAAGTACTAGTACTACTAGTAGTAAGTACTTAGTACTTCTTTTGCTCCTAAAGCTGGTTGAACAAACCCAGGAGCAAACCATTGCCCAAGCCTCAGGTGGACAAAACGGAGTCAGAGCCTAGTATTATTATTATTATTAATTACAACCGTATTTATATACGGTTTCAACAAAAAGTCCACAAAGCGGTTTACCAAGAAAAATCAAACAACTAACTGCTCCCTGTCCCGAAAGGGCTTACAATCTAAAAAGATGCAGAAGAACACCAGCAGGCAGCTACTAGAAAAGACACTGCTGGGGTGAGGAGGGCCATTTACTCTCCCCTTGCTAAAAAGCGGAGCACCCACTTGAAAAAGTTTGGAAACTTGCAACATAACCATCCAACTGTTTTCAATTATGCTTGCTGACTTATTTATGCCAAGCATGCATAGGACTGAGCTGTTATCTTTGCAGTTTGCTCTTTTAGTTGTTCAGAGATTAAGGGCACGTTATAAATTATCATTCAGGCTGCAATCCTATCCACATTTACCTTGGAGTAAGCACCATTGACTAATAAGTTGTACTACTTAAGAGCCCAATCTATTCATGTCTGCTTAGAAGTATTATTTAATACCTGGCTTTTAAAAAGCCATTTCTGCTCAACGTTGCATATACGCAACAGGTATCAAATGTGTGTACCTGTTGACTGTTTCCCCAAAATGCCCAGCTCACAATATTGGAATACCCACAAGGCCCAACTTCAAAAATTAAACTTCTCTGGCTTAAGCCTCTCTCTGACCCTTGTTCAAGAATGCTCCCAGTTGGCATCTACCATCCTTCTCAGAAACAAACTGGCTAAACAAGATAAGCTAGTATGGGCCTCCAAGGAACGACAGATGGCAATAAACAAATAGATCAAGGAGTGGTGTGATTGATAACCAAACTTTCAATAATGGATGTAAATAACCTGTCAAGTAAACATTGTACCGTGCTTCCTAACAGAGCATTCCAAGCCAGTGGCGTCGCTAGGGGGTGCGGGCCGCACCGGGTGACGTGCACTGGGGGGTGATGCGCTAAAATTGTGGTGGTTAGGAGTAACCCCATCATGTTATATACTGTTAGATGCGGAACTGCAAGCGAAATTCAATGCAAAAAACCAGAGTGAAATCTCCTTTCTGTCAAAAGTTATGGCCAAAAAACTGGAGAACAAAAAATGCATGGATCCCTATGGAAAGTGAAAGTGAGCTGTATCGCGCATTCACTTGTAAGTGAATGTGCCTTAGTCTGTCGGAAAGGGCAGGCTGACAGGAATCCAACACCAGAATGGTGTTGATCCAATGAATGCAGCCCCCAAAAACACCTGAGGAGGAAGTTCCTCCCTCCAAGCAGATGAATGTTTTGAGCCCTATGGAAAGTGCAACTAAGCCTCGTGGTTGTGTTTACTCGCGAGTAAGCAAATGTGCCTTGGCTGGTGTGGAAGATCAGGTGAAGGAGAGTACAAGGCTACCAGAATGGTCCTGATCCTGTGCACCTGGAGCTAAACAAGTGCTCCAGAAGGCGGCCCCTACCCCACTAAAAAGGATCAAAACAGGCTTCAGCTGATAAGGTGAACTTTTTGAGAATTGCAAAGCCAGGTGGATCCTGACAGTGATCTGGTTTAGACAGAAGTTCTCAAATTGAACTGGGCACGACTGAAAACCTTAATGGTTTTGGAGGGGGGTGTTATTGCAGGCAGACTACAGAGGAAATTCATTTGGTCGACCAAGGCTCACTTCGGCTTATTTATTTGTTTCACTTTAATTATTTATACTTAATTTATTTTAATTTGCCTGATGATTTCACTTCCACCATGACATCACTTCTGGCAGGTCTTGGACAGACTGTCATTCTAAAAAGTGGGTCCCAGTGCTAAATGTTTGAGAACTGCTGCAATAAGGTGTTAGTAAGTTGACACCCTGGGGAGGGTGTGTGTGTGACACCACTAGTGACCAAAATCACAGTTCATAGGAATAATACCATCATGTTATATATCAATCAATGTGTAATTGCATGCAGAATGTGTTCTATCAAAAGGTACAGCCAAAAAACCAGTGGGGGCGGAGTGATGGTACATCACCACACCCACCACCTGGGGTGTTGTCCCACCCGCTGCATGGGTGGGACTGGCATCCCGCACCAGGTGACGCGAACCCTAGTGACGCCACTGTTCCAAACTGATAAGAATGCTGATCTTGCTCTCTGCCCGATTACTTGGTAATTTTCCAAGGATGTTTACCCCTCTTTAGGCAATCTGGCAGCCCCCGGCACCCCAGGGCTCGCCATATTGATGCCGAACTTAGTGCGGACACCCGATCGGCATAGCCCACTGCAGCCCAGAACTTGCAACATAACCATCCAGTTCTTTTCAGTGATGCTTGCTGACTTATTTATGCCAAGCATGCATAGGACTGAGCTGTTATCTTTGCAGTTTGCTCTTTTAGTTGTTCAGAGATTAAGGGCACATTATAAATTATCATTCAGGCTGCAATCCTATCCACATTTACCTTGGAGTAAGCACCATTGACTATTATAAGACGTACTACTTAGAGCCCAATCTATTCATGTCTGCTTAGAAGTATTATTTCATACCTGGCTTTAAAAAAAGCAATTTCCATTATTTTCAGCTATCACCTCACTGATATAGTTGTTCCCTCACTGATCTCCCACACATGTGTTGATATACAGGCAGGTAGGTGAGCAGGCTTCAAGCTAGCACCATCTACTGTTCTTTTATGAGAACCAGAAAGGGCCCAATCCTATCCTCCTTTCCAGTGCTGATGCATCTATGCCAATGGATGTGCGCTGCATCCCGCAGTCGGGGGGGGGTGGCAGTCATGAAGGCCTACTCAAGGTAAGGGAATGTTTGTTCCCTTACCTTGTAGCTGCATTGCTATTGCATCAGTGCTGGAATGTTGGCTAGGATTGGGCCAAACAGTCTACCAATTGGAATCAAAGTAGTGGCTGGTTGCCATTCTCAATTTTCAACCACTGTGCCACGGCACACTGGCGTGCCACTAATGGTCCCAGGGTGTGCCATGGGAATTTGAGAGAGGGTTATTTATTAGTAGAGCCATTGGGAGATGTGAGCCCCTCCCACCAAGGTGTGCCTTGTCAATGGTTAAAACATTGATGGTGTGCCTTGACCATTTTATTGTCCTTTCGGTGTGCTGCGAGATGAAAATGGTTAAAAATCACTGCCATAAGCTGTCCATTAGGTTACTGTGAATATAGTATATGTCCTAGAGGCACCTGGTGGGCCACTGTGAGAAACAGATGCTGAACCAGATGGGCTTTTGGCCTGATTTAGCAGGGCTGTTTATGTTCTTAAACTTGTATCTGCTAGCCAGCAGAGCTACACAAGTACTTGGACAAAGGTGAAATAATGAGTACTTTGATGGATGTGGGATTTTCAGATTGTACAGGTGACCACACTCTAGAGCTCTATAGTAACAATAAAAGTATTCTAAGAATATAGTATAGCCAAGCTCTATTGCAAGAATAGTTTCAGCATTTTATCAATGATCTCCCACAGATTACACTTTTTAGATACATCTGCCATTTTTTACATTCACACAAAGAACTGAGAAGATCTTGCATACAGCTCTCTTATGTGCCAAAACATCCTTACCTCTGAAGGAATCATTTTGACAAGTAAAATGCTTAGCATACTGACTTCCTAATATATCTCACTGGATACTTCAAACGCAACTACAAGTATTCAATTATCTTTGAAGTACACCCCTTTGATATTAGCATGACTTACTTACAAGTAGTCTGCCTCAGAAAGCATGTTCTTTCTTCACAGTTACCTATGTTATGCATAATGCAGATCGATGCAAATATAATCAACTAAAACTCATACAATCAATCAACTAAAACTTCTTTAATCAGGTGACAGCCCTAATAAGTAGTAGATAGAGTTTCGCAGTTAGGCAGCACATGGATTCAGGGTTAACGGTACAAATATGTAAAGTTACAGATTACATGCAAAATCCAAAAGGGAATGTAACATTAAAGCATGGAATCTACTTCTTATGACAAACATTTTTCTTTTGCTGATGAGTGAAATGGCAAGCAAACCTTTTTACTATAACTAGATTGAAATGTTACAGCAACTGGGGACAAGTGAAATAGCCATCTCTAAAATAGAGCATTGCCTATGAAACCTGATACCACAATCGACCAGTTGCTCCCCAACATGTCACAGAACGTGTTATCCTCCACCTACTTGCCTTCAAAAACAACTCATTCTGCAAGGTGTGATTCTTGCATTATAGATGGAGAACTGAGGCTGAGAGCCAGAAGTTGAACCATGCTCTCCTTGGAAACTATGTTCCCAATACATTTTTTATTTATACACGATTTCTAAAGTAGCTGCTCCCTGCTCCTGCATGTCAAATAGGATAATTATCAAACAGCATCCTTGAATAACTATGCAAGCAAAGGCATAAAACACTGCTAAAACATGCATTTGAACCAATCTTGTTAAATTTGACAAGTCTTCCCAGCTTTAATGGGACAGATAAGGGCTGAGAATTGTCTTGCTACCTCCTGAAAAGTCAAAACGGAAAAAACCTTTATTTTTTTAAAAAAATCAAACTATAATAATAATCCGGACATATAATCTTTTGCAACAAATTCACGCAAGCTCTTCTCTTTCACTCAATGCTTCTTAGCCCTCATTGGCCCTTTAGAATCGTCGGGACGCCAATACTGCAGTGACAGTAAAAACCATGACCTGCAGAATTCTCCATCAGGGTATAGACTTCAGATCTAGCAATTCTTGCCCCCCTCAGCTTTCAACATCTCCCTCACATGCACACTTCCTTCCTGCTAATAGTGCATAACATCAGTTCTATTTTTCATTTGGCTCTTCTCAACCACCCAGATCTTCCTCAGGTCAGATTTCAAGGCATTCCTCTCCCCATCTAAGGTGAAGATTACTCAGAGGCCACCCCCCAAAATTTTAGAAACTTCTTTCTTCATCTTTTCCTCAAACCTCCTTCTTTCTCCCTACCTTTCCTTCATGTTTTTTTCCTCAGTCCACAACCCACTTCACATCCTTCCGTTGGGGCTGTCTTTCAGGTCGTGGGCCCTCTTTCCTAATCTTCAGCCATTCTTATGCAAGGTCTTAACTCCAGTCAAACTGAAAAAATTCCCTTCTTCAAAGAAGCTAAACTATGAACTGTTTTGTTCACTGAGCAATTGAACATTTCAAACCATCACATCAGTTCAGCCAATGAAGTGCCAGAGGCTTCATCATCACAAGTGCAACACAGTGCAGAAGTTTGATTCTCAGATGAGGATGAGGTAGTGATTTGTTCAAGGCCACCTTGTGGCTGAAGGAGGATCTGAACCTCCACAGACAATAAATTCTGAACAGAGGAGCTTGGCTTTATCAGCAAAATTATGAAACATTCAATCTTTCAGTTATAACCATCATGACATTGTACCATTTTTGCAAACTTCCTTTTTTCAGGTCATTTTGTCAGGTTTATTTACGTTATCCTTGCAATTAAGGCCAATTCACACACATGAGTCTTAACTGTCACCTGTATATGTTTCCATAGATACCCAAGACCAGCGTTTACCAGCAGCAATATTTGTGACTGTAATGTCTGGATAGAAAACATCTGGACATAGTGGCCCCTGTGGGGGCAGAACACATTTTATAAAAAAATTAAAATCTCACTGAAATTACGGCAGTCGGTGGTAATTACTCAAGTTCGCACATTACATCTGTTCAAGTGCCTGAGAAAACACAGGGCTGCCTGAAGGAAAACAAATATATTGTGTGAACATGCCCCAACTTTAATACAAGAGGCGCCTTATAGAACACAAGAATCCAATTATACAAAAAAATCTTTTAAAAAGGCTCACAGGCTTGTCACTTCCAATAGGCTCTGATATCAAGGACTGATTTCTCATACAATATACAAACTTGGTGACAAGTCCACACTGTATCAACATACAGCTGGGTCCTTTTAAAAAAGAAAAATAGGGGTTTATTTTCCTTGCGTCCTACTCTTGCTCCAGGGTGAGGCATGCTCATGGTTCTTAGACATTTTTCCATTTATGAAGCACCCAAATCCAAACATTAGCTTCATAGCAACTGACCTGCCTCATATGCTTTCCAGATAATGCCCTGGGCCTGGTGCTGCTAATGTTACACTTGCATAGTAATAGCTTTCAGAAAACTTCACATTTTATAAAATTGTGGAAACGGCAATGATAAGGTTATTTTTAGCAGTACTCTTCTTTTAATTTGCAAGGTACTTGTCATTCTGTCTGCCGTCTCAAAACCGCTCATAAGACAACCTAAACATAGCCTTCAAGACCATTCTGTGTAACCGTTTTCATTTTCTGTATCTACCTGGAAGCCCAAACCAGCTTAGTTTGATAGAAGTCTCTCAGACATTCATAACACATTTTGAACACTATTAGTGATTACACACTCTTGGCAGAATTTGCTAAGGCTGCACTCCTAAACACAATTACCAACACGTAAGCCCCACAGGGCACAATGGGAATTACGTCTGAGTAAACATGCACAGGCCTGTGTTGCAAGATATGCAGGTTCCACAACACAATTTGTTACCTTTAGCTATCACATTAATGTCTGGATTTTCAGACACAAAGCTGAAGAATACCAGCAAGTCCCACATTTAGCTTAATGTAATTTGCTTAAAAGGAAGCATCTGCATGAATTAAATTTAATAGACACTGTACGTTATAGCTAAGCATAGCCTGTCAGGCAAACGTGTGCTTTTGTAAAGTATTGCTCCTCACACTTTACTAATGAAGCTCAAAATGCAAAGAAGGTGCATCTCCAAACACAATTTAAACTTTGTTATGAATAGCATTAGGATAAAGCTTAGGTAGCAAGCCAAGTTAAAGGTACTGGGCACACAGCATGGGACTAACTGATAGCTTCCTATGCAGACAACTACACTTTATTCGGATACAGTAAGACATACATTGCTAGACAGACACTTTAAACAAGAGCTTATTTATTCACAATTCAGATAAGTTTTAAAGACACAAAAGAAATACAAATGATGAACTGAAAAAGGAATTTTAGTGACACGACATGAGTTTGCAGCCAGTGCTTTACACATTTTAAAATGTTACCCAAGCACTGCAGATGTGGAACTCGAATCAATCCAAAACGATAAACTTCCATCACTATTCCCTTTGAAAAAGCAAACTGGGAATGAGAAAGTCACCTGCTTCTTTATCTATGATCACATGAACAAAATCACTTTCAGATTCTGCATCAAGCAACAATTCAGCTGATGTGTTTTTGAAGTAGCAACTTGCTTCGTCCGGTCCAAGCTTTACTTAGAAGACAGTCAATATCAGCGTTCTTTGACACAACTTTGAAGCTCTGCCACCCAAAACAAGGTCACAGCAAAGTCACGCTTGCAGCTTGTAAGTATCCTTGAAGAAACTGCAAAGCTTCTGCATTCAGGCTAGTACTCAGCATTGAGGGTACCTTAAATACACAAGACAAAGCAGAGCTATTTATATACACTTAAATCACAGGGACTTCCAGGCAACATCAGCCTGGTGATACCAAGTACATAAAATATTTTCGTTTCCCCAATCCTAAAGCATTCAATTGAATTGTGCGCATCCTTGCATGTTCTTCACCGCTGCTTCGTTTTCCTGCTAGCACTGGGAAGAAATTGCCTGCACCTTACTTCCTGCAGAAACAACAGGAGCAAATGGCTCTGGCCATTGAGGATCAGCGCACATATAATGGTCCCAATCCTTTAAGCCATGGGGGAGCAGAAGGAGGAGCAGCAGCTCTCAACTTTGGACAGGAAAGGAAGGGGATTGTATGCAGACTCATGAATATAGTTGCCCAACTACACACATGAATTTGCTTCCTCCCACTTTTGCTTCAGCCCAGCTAGCTAGAAAGTTATGCTCCTGTCCCCAAACGCAAATGGTTTGCAGAAATTCCTCCTCCTCCTCTTTTGGCTTACTGCCTGGGGTTAGCGCAATGGACTCTGTTGAGGCAACCTTACCCAGTGCTTGAGACTAAAAATAGGTGGCTGCCCAATCTAGTTGCTGACTAAATCTAAATGACATATTAAAACATTTCAGAATCGGATAATCTGAAAAGTGTTGGTTTTCAGTAAAGTGGTAAAGTGTGTCCTACGGAAATCAGTCACAGTAGACTGTTAACACTCCCATCCCCACCACATTTGGAAATACGACTGATTTAAACCAACAGGACACAGGTATCTTATTGTCATGTACATAAGAAAAGCCCCATTGGATCAGGCCAAAGGTCCCTCTAGTTTAGTTTCCTGTGTGTTCTCCAAGAGGCATCTGATGAGCCACTGTGAGATACCAGGAAGCTGGACTAGATGGGCTTCATCTGATCCAGCAAGGCACCTCTTATGTAAACAGAATTTAATTCTAACCAAGTCCACTCAGGATGGCAGTAGAGCACACACACATATGACCCTCTAATTTTAGAACACCCTGCCTCTGAAGATAAGAGAACTTAAGAGAAATAAATTATTTCGTTCACTTCTATTTCCATCCCCAAAGCCAGATATTATAGCCACATATTAGTCACATACCCTGCCTGGACATGCAGTAGACAATCTATGAAGAGACTGAGCAAGATGGATTTTAGGATTGTTGACAATTTGGCCCACTGGATCATGTTCTTTTTTCCCAGCAAATGCAAGCTGAGAGAATGCAGTCTGGTAACCTGGGGTGTCTTCAATGTCAATGAAATGTTCTTCATCAGGAAGGGTATCATCTTCAGGCAACTCAAAGAGACCAATGAGGGCCTGAAGGAGAGGCGTCCTAAATAGAAGACACATGCTGTTGAACAGGACTATGCCAAAGCCATTTATCTGAGCCAGAGCAGTAATTGACAACAGGATAAACTATAAGAATGAAGGAAAATCATAGAAAAGCCTGTTTGCAGACTGGCTGTGTTTCTGCATCTGAAGGTGTTCCAGAAAGCAATATGTTCCCTTCTTGGTTCTACTCTGCTTTGTACTTTACTCATTTTCTGTATTATTCAATCTTCAAGTTCGTTTCAATTACAGTATATCCACCATTTAGGGTATAACTACCACCACAAAGACTGTACTTTCCTAGTGGCAACCGCACTTGAATGTCACTTTTGCTAGCACTTTAACATTCAACACCAGTTCCTACTGCTCCTAACTTAGCAATGTGGATTTTATTACTTCCCTTTGCCTGAATGCAGAACAGGGCTATAAAATCCTCTGCCTTCATTTACATTCTCTCTCAGCTAAGCAAGGAATATGGGAAAGTTGTTCACCCAGTTTTCAAAAGGAGAACATAAACCGAAATATTCTGCATTTCAAGCACTACAAAAAATAGCGAACAATGGGCATAAAATAAGCAGAATATTCCACCAGTTTACTGCTACTTAAAAAATAATGTATCCCTTGTTACATTACATAATTACATAACAGTTACATACATAACATAATGTAATATTACATTATTACATAACACAGCAAGCAACTGAATTCCACATGTGAAAACATGTCATGAGCTCAATGTTTGTTTTTTGTTTGCATATAATTAGTCAGCTTTGCATCACAACTCTGAAGATACTAAAATGCAGTTGCCAATTAACATCAACCACTTATCTTACAAAACTTATATCCTGACTACATTATCACTAAATCAACTCCTGAAGACATTTAGATGCTGAAATAATTAGTTGAAACATCAATGTCTGAACTTTCCACCCTAATTCTTTAGCAATTTTCTCCTTGCCATCATGTTTTCTCCAACTAGAAGAGACTACATGGATTGGCATTTCAAGCTTTGGGGAGCAAGGAAGCAAGTCAGACAGGTATTTCAACTCCTGCAGATATCTTGGTTGCAAACTGATTGAATCTGTGTTTCTTTCCTTCCAAGAGGAGTTTTCCTCTTCAACCTCAGCAACAGTATTGTTCAGCTGCAGCCTCAATTATCAGCTTTTTCACCAAAGGAAAAGCTGCACTTACCACAGTTTTGTGTACTCTGTGTCCATCATTGGAGGGCATTCTGTGAGTATTTTTGTGATGCCAACTGCACAGATTTTCTTCTCCACTTGTCCAGATACTTTCTGTATTTCTGGTATTATGATTTTCTCCAAAACCATTCCAAACATCCTGTTATATAAAAAAGCCCCATTTTAAACTTGCCATAACAGATGTCTAAGGCAAGGTGGTCCAACATGTGGTGGGCCACATGTGGCCCCGAGGCCCTTTTTGATGACCCCCAAAAGCCCTGCCACAACCCTGCCACCACCTCCTCCAGCTTCAGAAGATTTTCAGTCTTCCTGCAGCACTATTCTGGATTCTCCTTTGGAGAAAGAGAAACTGGAACGCTGCAGCAGGAAGATCAAAAAGCCCCGCCACGCCCACCTCCGCTGCCTCTGTTCTGAGCATGCCGAATGACTTCAGCAGGCTCCGAACATGGAAGTAATTGGCAGTCACATCATCAAGTCACTGCTAATCACTTCTAGGTCAGCCCAGCCAGAGGTCATGCAAGGGTCACACCCGTGCTGCAGAAAGTTGAACCACCCTGATCTAAGGCAGTCTCTAGGTCATGGGTCTCCAAACCCCATCCCAGGGGCCACATGCTGCCCGCGGCAAGCCTCTATCCAGCCCACGGCCAGCCTCTTGTCTCCGGCCCACTTGGCCAAACATGACTGGAACTGTGCTCTGGTTGCGTCTGGAGGGTGTTCTAAGGGCCAGAGAGTTTGAAGGAATGAACTCATTCATTCATTTATTCAGTCATCTAAGTTCCATCTCTAATTTATTTATATAAATTTTATATTTAAATTTTTTTCCAGCCCTCAACACCATGTCAGATATTTGATGCGGCCCTCTGGCCAAAATGTTCAGAGACCCCTGTTCTAGGTTATATACAGACATTTAGAGATACAGTATATCTAATTTACCCCTGCTAATTGGGTAAGAGGCACTTTTTCAAGTGGGTGCTCCTTTTTTTAGCAGGGGGAGAGTAACTGGCCCACCTCACCCCAGTACTGTCTGTTCTAGTGGCTGTCTGCTGGTATTCATTTGCATCTTTTTAGATTGTGAGCCCTTTTGGGACAGGGAGCCATGAGTTATTTGATTTTTTTCTGTAAACCGCTTTGTGAACTTTTAGTTGAAAAGCAGTATATAAATACTGTTAATAATAATAATAATAATAATAATAATAATAATAATAATAATAATACAGTATATCAGATATATAGATGAACACAGTCAACTTGGGAATCTTTAGACCTGTAAGATTAATCTGATGACAATCCAGTAAAGCAAGCAAATGAAGTTATATGGGCATATGGCCATATTAGTGTGCTGTACTGCTTATAAATGAATAAATAATACTGTGTGCTGTACTGCTTATAAATCTTTGGGGCAGCCTTGGGGAAGGATGCTCAGGGCTTCCCACATCTCCTGCAGCCTCCAGCAGCCCTACCTACTTACAAGTAAGTGAAAGCACCCCCCTTAGTAACATGATCCTAGGGATCAAGTCACTGCCCTAGCTCCTCCCCTGCAAAGACTTACTGAGGGAGTAAAGCTCCCTCAAAGTTTGAGAACCACTGCTTTATGGCATTAGGAGGGCTCAGCATTGTTGGGCTAGAGGTACAGCTCAGAAAACTTTACTTAAGTTAAACAGACTTGGATCCACTTCACATTCTCTTCTGAAACCTAACCCTGCACTAAGGGTTTTATGTACTGAAGCACCTCACTACCAATGCCAGAATACTTACAAATGGGGCTAACACAACTCTGTCCTCTGGCTGAAACAACAGCTTTCACAATGGAAATTAAAGCCATTTCTGCCCAATGTTGCATATATGCAACAGGGATCAAATGTATACACCTGTGGGCAGGGCAGAAATGAGTTAATACAGGGTAAAACATGCAACAATGTCTAAACTCTCTGTAACTTCTGGCTCAGTCTCACTGTAACAGGATCCTAAGCAGTTGTCATGGTGATATTACTTCTATCTTCATTCCTGCAACCTGGTCATTCTAGCCACGTGACAAAAAACCGAAGGAAAAATCACTTAGTGAGATACTTTCTTGGCTGGACAACAGGACTATGTCTGAAGGCGCTGGTTTGGACTCAAAGAATTCTTCAATTTTTTCTTCCAGTGTTCATGAAAAGTATTGTTTTAGACAGATGGGGCTTCGTAGATAGATAGTAAGCTTGATTCTCAATAACTGGGAGGGGGGGGGCTCTGAGTCAGGGATCAGATTTAGTTTCCACCTCAATGATATTCCTTAGTGCACCTCTTTAGTTTCTCTAACATAAGATAATTATTTTAACCCATTTTTGCCCGGACCACAGGTGTACACATTGGTTCTGTTGCATATATGCAACACTGGGCAGGAATGGCTTAATTCACTCCTATAGAGAAAATTCACTCCTATAGGGAAAGGAACACTTAGGAACACAAGGAACACTTGCCTTCGGTTAGACGATACAGAACTATTAGAGCACACACCACACGATTCCTGAACAGTTTTTATCCCACAACCATAATTACGTTGAATAAGGCGATATAGTTGATACCATGCTCCTGGGCATTATGGTGTGTTATACCATTTTTATATTATGATGCATGTTGTATAGAATGTGTGGGTGAGTGTGTAGAGTGATGGTTGGAATTGTGGTATATATTTATGCTTGTATCTCAAAGGTGCATAAATTTCGTTGTGCTGTAGCACAATGACAATAAAGTTACTACTACTACTACTACTACTACTACTACTACTACTACTACTACTACAACACTTAGGGGCAACTGTTATGAGGTTTAAAATTTGGCCACCACTTGGTATTTGAAGCGCTACAATATGCATACAGAGTGCACAGAAATGCAGAGTACCGTCCCCAAAGGTCCTTGCAATATATAAGCACTCCCTTCACACACATCTCATTCCTAATGACAACAAACATTTGGTTAGTAATAGTCAAGTAGGGATTTCCAAACTGTGGGCTAGGAACAAATTCCAGAAAGTTATGTTATCCAACCCTTGGTGACTGTGTCAAATTTAGGTCAAAAGCATGTTTTAAACCTAATTCAAGGTGCTGGTTTTGACCTTTAAAGCCCTATACTGCTCTGGGCCAGGGTATCTTAGAGATCGCCTACTTCCGCACAATCCAGCTCGTCCTCTTAGGTCATCAGAGAAGGCCTTTTTACAAGTGCCGCTGCCTAAGGAGGTACGTGGGGCGGCAGCAAGAAATAGGGCCTTCTCAGTAGTAGCACAAATGTTATGGAACGCCCTTCCCCTTGACTTGAGAATGGCTCCCTCTCTTGAGACTTTTCGGCGAGGCCTGAAGACCCTTTTGTTTAAAGAAGCCTTCTGAGTTCATGGCCTTTTTAACATCTTTTTTTACATCTTTTAGTATTTTTTACAGGCTTGAGTCCTCTATGATTTGCTGCTTTATGCTCTTTTTTATCTTTTTATCTGACTACTGTTTTTATGGTATCTGTTAATGTGTTTTAATATGTTTTTATCTGTTTGTTAAATTATGCTTTAATCTGTTTTTAACATGTTGTAAGCCGCCCTGGGTCCCTTTGGGGAGAAGGGCGGGGTATAAATAAAGTTGTTTACTACTACTACTACTACTACTACTACTACTACTACTACTACACAGTAAAGAGGAAAGAATTCATGCTTCAATGTTACATTCCTCTTTAGGGATTTTGCATACATGACCCAGCAATGCCTGATCACATGTGATCTAAAGTTTTGATGGTTTCACAGCAAGATAGCATAAACTTCATAATGAAGCCTGGTCAATTCGGTTTGGGCTGCAAAACACAATTCCAATTCCTAGACCTCTGCCTGGGACAAAGCATTGGCCATCCCTGGTATAAAACGAACAAAATGTTAAAAAGGTACTCACTTTGGCTGTATACTGTCAAATATTTCTTGAAGTGCTAATGCTCCGTATTTTACACAGTATAAGTTGATAAACACTAAGAAACCTATTAAAAGAAGAATAATCAGAAGTTGCAAAACACTCCAAAAACATGAGAAGGTCTCATCCCTTCTACTAAATTAACAAGTATCTGTAACAGTTCTGCCTGTCCAGTAACTGAAAGCTTCTTTTCTGCTTTTACAGAGCTACTATCCAGGACTGGCCTGAGCCCTGGATCTGCCTGAACCAAAAACTTGAGGCTTTGCCTACAATCCGAGTCCTCCCTTGGGGTACAAAACGCTTTCTGCCTTCCTCTCTGACCCAAACATGCCCCCAGCAGCTTTCCCAGCAGCTTTCTTCTCAACCTACCAGGGCACTTATACCAACTGCATCCCTCCATCGTTCTTCCACCCACCCCTGCTTCCACTTCAAATGGAAGTCTGGCCGAACAGGGATTAGGTAAAAGAAGTGGCCGCTAGGCTACTTCTCTCTGTTTGGTTTTCTCCTTTTCTGAAACTGCAGAGGAGTATGGTGATGACCACTCTCTGTTGATCCCAATTTCCTTTTCCTAGACCCCATTTGTCTGTACTGCCATTTTAAGAAAACAAAGTGACAGGAGTGGGGAAGCCATGAAGGGGGATGCAGGTAACAGCAGAGATGACCATGGTGCCACCTGCACATCTGCCATTTGAAGTGACAGTTTCATCTTGCTGCTATCCCAGAAAGAGAAACTCCACCATGAACTCTTACTTTCCAGCCTGCTACTAAGTTCACACAAAAGCTGCCACTCCACCGTACATTTCTAAATCCCATCATATTGATTGGCATGCACTTCATTTTTGAAAGCACAGAGATAGATATTCTAATCCTAATCAAATATTCTTAGGTGCCACTGAAATAAATGGGATTTACTTCCAGGTCAATATATTTAGCATTAGGCTGTAAAAACATTCTAGACTCTAGATCTTCAAATCTCCCACATTTGAGATTTGCCCCTGCAAGAAGTTTACTCAGTTCTAGTGCTCCTCCCCAAACTGTTGGACAAACAATACACTTACTTTTGATAAATTTTGTTGTTTTGGAATTCTGAAGTCTTTGGAATAGCAGTATGAAGATCTGCTTTCTGTATTGATCAATGGATTCACTAAAGATTTAAAAGGAATATAAACAAACTGGTTATATAGGTCACCATTTCATTCAGAGTACTTTACAATTTTCCATACGTTTTGAATGAGTGCCATTAGACTCAAACACCCAGAACAAGTAATAGCAAAAAACAAAACACAAAAACCACTTGAATTTTGTACATTCATACTTACGGAGGCATATGCTCTACAATACTGTTGAGAAGATAGAATCCCTGATGGTCATTAAGTTTAGAAGCAATAAGTTTCTGGAACACTCCTAGCAGTCCAGGCTGCAAATTGGGGGGGGGGGGGGAGAAAAAAAGGCAAACACACAGATTACAAAGTAGGTTTTGGTTATAATACAACAAGCTGGCAACCACTAACAAATTAAAGCACCCCAGAGAGAATTTCTGCTGGAAACAAATATTAAAGCAATTCAGCCAAAGACCCCTGGACACTCCTGTGTTTACGAGTGGGTAAAAATTTGAGTAATATAACTCAAGAATTTCAGATCACTTTCATGCGTTCAGTCATATTAGGAAACACAGAATGTGCTACTGAAAGCAATCTATACTCTTACTGGAAAGGAGAAACACCCTTATATCAAATTCATTCAAGAGCTTTAGACCAAGCATGCACACAGTCACTTGAGGCAAATAAGCTGCTCTATGCAACAAGCAGGGGAAGCTCTCAAACAGTAGTTCTTTTTATCCTTTTAAGCAACCATCAGCATATGAAAACTGGTAGGACAGGAACTTGCAAGGACGCTCCAAATAGAGAAATGAAGTGTTCGTATAATAGAAGAGATTGCTGTATTTGGGCCAAGGGAAGAAAATGAGCTGCAGAAGGTTGGCAGCCTTGGTTGTTTGCATATAGTTAGTGCATACTCAATACTCAGCACAGAAGTACAATATCCAAATCAAACAAGAAAGAAGGCAGTAACCTTCCCAGTATGTAATTTCTAACATGTTCAGCTGAAGAACGTTCAACCCAAAATATGTTTGTGCTGCTACAGCAAGAGCATACATACAGGACCTTTGTGACCATCTGGGACTGCAGTCTGGTACAGGCTTGTGTCTTTTTTCCCTTAATGATGGGGACTATATCTAAAGCCATTTGGCAGCTACATGAACCTAGTTTAGAAAAAACTTGAATTTCTAAGATATGTAAGGGAGCTTCATTCATCTCTGTCAATCACATATTCTTACACACACACAAGAGATAGAATTTGAAAATTCACTACATATGCACTACATATACGTACAATTTTGTCAGCTGCAGCATTTGCTATCGTACTGGCACCTCTCTCCAAGTAGGCCTGAAGGAGTCTCACCAGAGGGGGGATGTTTCCTGATCTCTCCCACAAGACTGGCTGGAGCAGATGTGGAAATAAGGCCATGTAGGATGATGGAATATCATTTTTATGCATCTCCAGGAGTAGAGACATCACTTGAAATACATACGGAATGAACTCTGTTGAAAGGGGAAGAAGTTCACATGAAAAAACAAATAGTGAAATGAAGTGTGAGTTCATATGTAGGAGGCACCAATAGTGCTACACAGAATGCCCAAGATTATTACATGAAATACTGTTTTCACTGACTTGCTTTAGTTTGGACAACACTGCAGGAGGCAAAACTGCCTGGGTATGAGGAATCAAGTATATTCTCTCTTATTTAAAATGCAGAATTATACAGTTACTTGGCATGACTGGGCGTACATAAATAATACTACTTGAATCATAGACACTGTGTGCAGCAGACTGTGAAACAGATTTACTGTAATTATGTACTTCAGGCAAACCACCTAATATTTTATTTATACCTTGCACATCATTCTGCAGAATCTCAGTGAACACCATGAACAATGCATCTTCAAAGCTTCCAACAGCAGCAGGGTTTGCTTTGCAAGTTATCCTTATAGACAAGCAAATTGATTCAAACATGTAATGATTGAAGTGAGGCTTGCTTGGATTCTAAAAACAAGACATGAACAAACAACACAAATTCACCACTATAATTTCACATAACAAAAATAGGGAAGTTGTTTACTAGTAAACACACATTAAAAATAGTTAAGAGAATTCTATGTGCATCACAGAATAGCAAAGAGTTAACCTTGGACCTAGTCTCACCAGTTCCAAAACCATGCCAAGTGCTGAATACAGGCATTGTATGAATTCAGGCATTTTACAGAATGCCTAGCAAAATACGAAAGAAGCTTATTTGCTTAGGTTAAGTTTAGCTGGGTAGGTATTCTGTTAAAATCCCTAGGTAAAGTACAGTAGGTCAGAACGAAAAAAGCTTCCTTCATACTTTGCAAAGGGGTAGACACTGTATGCAACATGGGAACAAAACAAGCTTCTTAATAAGCTTGTTTCATACTTTGTCATGCATTCTATAGATAACACCTAGGTATTCTATACATAGAATGCCCGAGTTTCACACAATGCCTATTAACGTATACATTTTCATAGCCAAATGGTGCCTTATTGTAGAACTTCATATCACTTGCACAAGAATTACATTAATAAATAAGCGCTAAAAATTAGACTGAACAGGTGGTTAAAAAATGGTCATTATTTCACATTCTCTCCTTCTGCAACTAAACTCTATTTAAAATTTTTAGCCCACAGCAGGTAAAAATTCAACAGCCACCCAAGTCAGATGGTTATAAACAGACACAATTTACTTGTCAGTCAGACAATCATAAACTATGGCTCCTTTTATTGTGAATGTTTACAAACCATAGTTTGCAGAGTATATATGCAATAGCAGACTTGGAGCCCAATCCTGGGCTTGATGTGCCGGCTTACTGCCGGGCGAGCACCTGTGCTAGCCCAGCACTGGGCTAGCACTGAGTGAGCACCCAGCCCCCACCACTAGGCGGTCGCACGGACCACCAAGCTGTGGAGAAGAAAGTGGGGGTGGGGGAAGGCGGGGAGACGGCGGGCAGCAGGCGTGCCAGGGGGAGGGAGCGGGGAGAACATAAGAACAGCCGCACTGGATCAGGCCATAGGCCCATCTAGTCCAGCTTCCTGTATCTCACAGCGGCCCACCAAATGCCCCAGGGAGCACACCAGATAACAAGAGACCTCATCCTGGTGCCCTCCCTTGCATCTGGCATTCTGACATAACCCATTTCTAAAATCAGGAGGTTGCGCATACACATCACGGCTTGTACCCCATAATGGATTTTTCCTCCAGAAACTTGTCCAATCCCCTTTTAAAGGTGTCTAGGCTAGACGCCAGCACCATATCCTGTGGCAAGGAGTTCCACAGACCGAGCACACGCTGAGTAAAGAAATATTTTCTTTTGTCTGTCCTAACCCGCCCAACACTTAATTTTAGTGGATGTCCCCTGGTTCTGGTATTATGTAGAGTGTAAAGAGCATCTTCCTATGCACTCTGTCCATCCCCTGCATAATTTTGTATGTCTCAATCATGTCCCCCCTCAGGCGTCTCTTTTCTAGGCTGAAGAGGCCCAAACGCCGTAGCCTTTCCTCATAAGGAAGGTGCCCCAGCCCCGTAATCATCTTAGTCGCTCTCTTTTGCACCTTTTCCATTTCCACTATGTCTTTTTTGAGATGCGGCGACCAGAACTGGACACAATACTCCAGGTGTGGCCTTACCATCGATTTGTACAACGGCATTATAATACTAGCCGTTTTGTTCTCAATACCCTTCCTAATGATCCCAAGCATAGAATTGGCCTTCTTCACTGCCGCCGCACATTGGGTCGACACTTTCATCGACCTGTCCACCACCACCCCAAGATCTCTCTCCTGATCTGTCACAGACAGCTCAGAACCCATCAGCCTATATCTAAAGTTTTGATTTTTTTGCCCCAATGTGCATGACTTTACACTTACTGACATTGAAGCGCATCTGCCATTTTGCTGCCCATTCTGCCAGTCTGGAGAGATCCTTTTGGAGCTCCTCACAATCACTTCTGGTCTTCACCACTCAGAAAAGTTTGAAGGGAAGTCCCTCCACTCAGGAGGGAGGGAGGTGGGTCCATTGAAGCTCTGCTCCACCTGATTCAGAGCATTTGTGTGGGGCTCGCTGCCTGACACGTATGCTCTTACTTCACTGCCGACCTTTTGGTCGGCAGTCAATTGAGTAGCCCCATTGCAGGGCTACTTCCCTTACCTGGGAGAAGGGGACAATAGTCCCCTTCTCCCAAGGTGCCGCCTGCAGCTGACCGGGGCACACAGGATGTGGCAGCAGCCGTTTTCGGTGCCGCTGCAGCTGCATGCCACGGGAACCCAGGATTGGACTGCCCGTTTGTTTTAAGCCAAGAATGGAAAATGCTTTCATGTGTGAAGGATGGGAGGCAGCGTGAGCCGATTATCTGAAAATAGTCGCAGATAAGTTCTGTGCAGTTCACATTCTTTTCAGTGAGGTTTGCACATAAGACCTTTAGATTGTGCCCCAAACATCTAAACCCTATCTAGACTATGTTCAGGGAGGAGACAGACACAGAAGAGTAAAGGGGCTGGTTATACACGTCCAATTCACATTTCTACTCTGAATGTGTTGCATCTAAAATGCGTATATTAAACTATAATGGTTGTATTTACAATGAAAGCATCAAATGGCTTAGAATCCAAGAGCTAGCTGAAGAGCCTATGTTTATCATGTAGGAACATTTATACTTTTTTAATTTTAACAGCTGCAATAAAATATATTTCACAAACAGCTTTTGGGATTCCCCACAGTTTAGAAAAATAAAAGTATATAGCCATTCAACTGAAAGGCTGCTATTTGAGAGACATTAGCCCAATAACTTTGGGCACATAAATCACGTTAGGGGACCTTTGAATCCCAACCAGTATCTTTCTTTAGACAGTTTGATTCCCTAACAAAAGCACCCATCAATGATCCACAAGACTGATTTGACTATTCTAACCGGCAATGAGTTACTGTTTGAGCCCATCTGACAACAAAGAGAACAGAAGAAGATAACAGGCATAATTAATGAAAGTTGGTGGTTTTCTTACCTTACTGACAGCGAGCAGTTTTTGTGTGAGTTGAGTGATGAGAGAAGGGATATAGGGAATTATGGCCTCCTGAAGCAGAGAAAAACTTCTCATGATAGCTGCAAATTCACAGACTTATGTTACTGAAGGAAGAACGAATCGCAGCATTATGTTTTACACATCAATTTAATGGTCTGCAAAAAATTGCAACTCTTATATGAAGCACCAAGGACAAAGAACTAATTTATTACTTTTTCTATAGGCACGTAAAGCAGGATTTTTCAAGGACTTTATTCTTGCTATAGCTCAAAAAATGGCTCGAGCTGGCAGTTGTCATACTTATATCCAAGCATGTTGCAGACAGGTAATGGCGGCACTAGGTCTCAAGGAATCAGTCAAGCACTGTTATGGACGCCCCATGGGCATAATGGAACAGCTGCATTGCCCCTACTATCCTGAATTTATAAAAAACCTGCAATGCAATGCAATGCGCAAACAAGCACCTTCTATTAGAGCAAATTTCACAATGGTGGGCAGCAGCAATGTGGCGGTCAAATAGTGCTCTGAGCGACCTTAAAGAAGACCCCACAAGGTTTAGGGAAGGTTGGTCTTAGAAGCTGCCTGCACTCTCCAGTAGCTACATTGCAGGGACTGGCCAAAAATATCTCCTCACCCCGAGGAGACTTCCAGCCATTTCCAAACCTGTTGTGGATAGGCCATGCAATCTAGCTGTGCCTGAGAAGGTTAGGATTGGGCTGTCAGTCATAGCCCATCAGGTTGGGTTGCATGTCAATGTCACCAAGAGGAAACTGGCCAAGCAACACCATTATTTCAAGGAAGACAACAGATTTAAGAAAGAAACTGCATCAAAGCAGCAGCCTGATAGAGCCATGAACAAGTGAGCAAAGAGGTGTATGTATTGGAACACTGTGGCCCTCTAATAAGTATAAGCTCTCACCTTTCATAATATATTCATTTTCAGATGACCCTGGAAGTGTCAGAGCTTTAAAAAGATTTGTCAGCAGCATTTCTACATACGGTGCCATCTCTGCAGCTGTAATCCTGTAGAGGGGAAAAAAGACAATAAGTTCTTGAATCTCCCCCAATATTTTTCTAGTTCCTAATCAAGACTCTCATGGGGAGGAGGTCAGTCAATCCTGGCTAAACACCAGAGAGAGAGAATAGATGAAGAACTATGCCATTAGAAGGTACAAGGAACTGAGAAGGCCAAACCATTTAAGAAGCCCCTCTAGAGCTGGGGCTTATGAACATATCGAACTGCCTTCTACTGAGTTAGCCCACTGGTTCAGCTAGCTTATTATCTATGCTAACAGGACAGAGCCCTCCAGTACTGAATTTGGACCCTCTGCACACAAAGTAGATGTTCTAACACTGGGTTATAGCTCCTCCGAGGAGCTCTGATTTAGAAAATGCTAAAAGCAGCATCATACTATCTAAGAATGGGTGATGTAATCATCAAATATTTAGAACAACGAAAGAAGAAATGGGTGAGTATCACACAAGGTGCGACTGAACACAAACTTACAGTGTAGTATTGTTAGTTCCCTTCATTGTAAATAATCTTTCAAGAGCATGAGCTGCATAAGTATGAACAACAATACTTTCTGCTTGAAGATGATTTATCAGGAGAGGAATCGACACTAAAAGTTGTTCTTTAGGTACCTACAAGATAGAAATGCCATAGGTAAAATTGTTTTTAGAAGCAAATGAAGTTTTCAGAAAGTCACCAGAAAAATGGATTAAATATTTTACGTACTACAATGTTTTTGTCATTACACCCATTATAAGTAAACTGTTCTAATTTCCTTACTTGAGGTATAGCGATAAGGGTGTACTCATAGTTATATCTATTAAGCTTTAGAAAGTAACAGTGCAACTATTATGTCATGTGCATAGACTTAACTGACTGTTACAGCTGGAGGGGAGTAAAGATAAATTATGATAGCAACATTTTAGAGAAACACACAGGAAAGTAGGAGCCCTGTGTGATCAGCCATCCTGTTCAAAAGGAGACCCAGTGAAGAAGTGGGGTGGACCTTTCCCTTATTTTTGAAATGGTTCAGTTGTGATTTAGACCCCTGAATGCTAAGAAAGTGGGCTTCCCAATCTGCAGATTCACTGAAAGCAAAGCAATAACCGGAATCCATTTTGAAATAGCAAAGAAAACCCACTACTAAAACAAATTAGTTTCCGTTTTAGAATAATACATATCACATTGTAAAAGATCAGGAATAATACATATCACATTGTAAAAGATCAGGAATAATACATATCACATTGTAAAAGATCAAAAAAACCCATGAATGCATGAGCACCACTTAGAATGTTTTACATACATGAAACAGTTATTTATAAAAAGTATTTGACCTGGACATTACAGAAGACTAGTAAGTAACTTACTTGGTTCCTGAAAATCATAATGTATTTGATACCATCAGCCTTAAGCACAGGAAATTCATTCACTGTATGTAAAAAAAAAAAAGTTACTTTCGTAAGCTGTATGTCTTACTGCAGTGGGTCATGACTTCAATGGGGTCGCGAAGTCTCATTTGTGGAATTGCGGCAACTGATTTTCAAACTCTGCTAACTCTCAGAACCTCCTGAGCAGGTTCAGCATCCTAGACTAGGCAGTTAGTAGAGTTTGAAAATAAGGAAAAACTGGTAAAAAGGTGGGACACAAAGCGGGGGCACACATACATCACTGTAAAAGTCAACTTTCATACACTGATGCTTGACAGTTTCAGTTAATTTTGTGACTACCAAAATATAGATCCAAGTACTGCATCAAGACCAAGGATCCCATTGAGTGAGTTATGTACAGGGTGCTGTGAGGAAAGAACAGGGGTAACAAGGGGTGGGCAGATTGGGTCTTGGGAGGGGAGCAGGATTGGCTGTGGACCCCCAATCTCATACTATTTTGGGGGGTCATGATATGAAAAAGGTTGAAGGCTACCGTCTTACCGTATATAAGATCTTACAGTAGAAGAGGAGAATCCTTCATATTTCATGAGGTATTTTCACAATTCAATTAACAAAAGCAAGATCCCTACTGTTTATTCCCAACTGAAGGAGGGCAGGAGAAGCAAGACTGCAGAGTGACAAAATACTGAACCATTACATGGCTCTCTTTTGCTTCTTTTCTTTTTTCTACAAGAACTTCAGCCTTACCGAGTATCCTTATCCATTATGTCTCTAAGAATTCAATATATGCCAAAGTCCTCTCAAATTTGATTAAACAAGCTACAGAGACTACCCAATGTTTTGGCTTCACTGTACAGCTACTATAGTTATGTAGGCCCGGGGGTTTTCTGAATGAAGCAACTGCACGTGGGTCCTCAATGAGTCTCAGTTTGACTGTACAAGTATAAATTATATATGGAACTCTAAACTTACCATTAGGAGACTTTAGGTCTGGTAGAATATGATTCACAAAGAATTCCGTCAGGTTTACTAGTTCATTGGCTTGTGTTATTCCATGCTAGGAGAGAAAGGTGTTTGACATCACTTTAATTCTGCACTGATTTATATAGGTACTCAAATAGGCACTGCTCAAGTATTTATATGGATATCTGGCAGTTTCTAAAAGTATTCTTATGTGTTTTGGTCTTAAGCTTTGAATTATAAAATCAGAGAACAAAGCAGCAATTCAAATGAACATTCTTCTTGTATATTCAGCTGACAAAGTGTAAACACAGTAGATAAGAACAAAAATAAAACAAGAACAGTGTACCAGTGACATCTAGTGGATTTAAAGAGACATTGCAAGAACTGGATTTGTGTTTATAAGTGGAGCAAAGAAGATAATACACTGAGGACATCTAGTGATCTTAAAGAACATTAATATTTAAAAAATATTTTTTTAAAAAAGAATCTAATAATAATAATAATAATAATAATAAAACTTTATTTCTATCCCGCCCTTCTCCCCAAAGGGAATCTATTATCAAAATGGCAAGAAAACATATTTTTAGTATTGACTGTGGTACTGTCATGATCATTCTTCTTCCTAAGTTAGGTTCCTTTCGTGCAGGGTGATAGGTGCTTTGGTTCTAAATACCAAATTGTGAGGGGAGTATCTACATTGTAGACTCAAACAATTGCTGTAATTTCTTCCCCACTGGGGAGCACTGGGAATTTAATTCTGAACAAGAATTAGGCATGATCTCATATTGTTTAGGTATTTACTATAGATGTACTCTTCATCTGGTTCATAAGATAAAGTAGCACTTAATTCATGTCCAATTTACAGTCTGCATACAAAAGAGTATGCAGCTATCACCAAGATACCAATGTTTTGTTCCGTCTACCATCCCTTTGTTCCCCTTCACCTGTCAGTGCTCTACTACTGATAGCCTCAGCAGTGCTCAAATCTTAAATCTCAAATCTCAACCATTTAGCTGAGTCTGAAAGAGGCAGATAACAAGTCATGATTCAATTACTATATGCTTATGGTTATTTCACTTCTCTGCCTAGTGAGCATAATAGTTAGGCCAGACCTTTGCCTCAGGCATAAGCAAAAGGCAGAGTGAGCAGAATAAATCTGTTAGCAGTGACTGCAGAATCAGCTGTCAGAGCATCATTTACCTAAAAGGGTAGACCTGCCCTGAATATTTTATTCAGACTTCCCCTTCACATAAATACAAGGCTGCATGCTGTGAAACATGTAACTAGCACTAAGAGTAATGCCACAGTAGTACCTCTCATAATACCACTTTCTTTAGTGCTGTTTCACTACAGTGCTCTTTGTCCAGATGATAATTGACAGCTATTCTAGCCAATGGGAGTAGTGTAGCCTGGGTAGTGTGGGGCCAATCAGTGCCAGTTTTCTGCTTCACAGGTATAATTAAACTCCTATAGTTCTGTTGCATGAACTGACATGCGGTGTGGGGGCGGCAGGTGAGGCAGGACCGACTCACTGAAGTTCTTCAAAAAGCACTGCCAATGAAACTGAGAGCAAGCAAACACTCACGACCCACATACTCTTTAACAGTGGCTGGAGTGTTTGCATTGCGTTTGCACACTCACAGCTTCAGGAGCAGTGCTTTCTGAAAAACTCTGGTGGGTTGGTCCTGCCTCACCTACAACCTCTGCACCACATATTGCTGGTTTCATGCACTGCTCAACTTTTGGAGAATGTATCCCTTGTACCACTGGAGGCATTCCAGCATTGTGAGAAACTAGTGCAAGGAAGCAAAGTGGCAGAAATGGAGCTGTACCAAAGAATGCTACCTTATTATTAAGTAGCTGTTTCCAGAACCAGCTACTCCCAAACCCTGGAGTCCTCTGATTCTCACGTTGCTCTTCCTTGCTATCACCGTCTATTCATCAACTCTCTCTGACTCAGCAAGAAGTGACAGTAAAAAGGAGAAGTAGCAGCAGTGGCCATTGCCTACTTCTCCCTAAGAGGTTGTGGAGGTAGGTCCTCCACAGAAGGCAATGAGCAAACGTGATGGGAAGATGGGCTCACTTAAGGAGAGTTGGACCACTGAGAAAACCTTGTCCAAGTGCCCTCCAAGGACACACACAGTTTTTCTCACACAGATGTATTTATATGGACATACAAAGCTGCCTTTGCAGAGTCAAACCATTGGACTACCTATCACACATTATATCGGATGTTCACTGGCAGTGGTACTCTAGAGTTCCAGAAAAGGGTTTTTCCCAGCCCTATGCAGATTGACCCTGGGACCTTCTGCATGCAAAGCCTGTATTCTACTACAGAGCTATGGCCCCCATCCTCAAATTTAGATTAACCCTACCCTACTCAAAGGGCCTGGACAGTTAACATTTGCAGTATCATTTAATTTCAACAAATACTAACAGTACCTTTTGAGTCTGAGCTTTTGACGCCAAAGATGTTACAAGGTAAATAGCAGCATCTTTATGCTTCCAGTTGACAGATGGATTCTTTGCATATTCTTGCAGCATAGAGTTAACATAACCAGAAAAGATTGCTGTCACAGGTCCTTCAAAAAACTTACACAGACCCCTGACAAGGTCACAGGCTGCCCTGCGTCTGGTGTCAATATCTGTAAATATAGAATGTGTGACAGGTTACTCAAAAACAAGGCAGATTTCCCTTGATTTTGAAGAACTGCTTGCAAAACGCACTAAAATTACATTCAGCCTATTGTGAAGATAGAACTATCCAGACCAAGTCCGTCATTTTACAGAAATAAAGCAATCTGATAGAGCAGCAGGAGCACAGTCTAGTTATCTTAATATAAATCATGTACCATGAAAAATGGAAGATTGCAACATTTGGTAGAAGTTGTTTTCTCTCATGAATACAAATAAAGCAGCATTAGCTGGGCTATAATGTGCCATAAAACAGAACTAAAAGAAGATTTAATGCCTGAGTAATTACATTGTAAGTGGTATGCTATTGTCACATAAAGGGTAAAAAAAAGTTCATTTGACATTATTCTAGACATGTTAGTATGTTGGGCTCAATCTCCTATCAAGTTTATAAAACTAAAGAAGATCATGTAAGTTGCCCCATTACCATGATACAACTAATTCATTCAAATATAGGACACAGTAGAATTTTCTTAGAAAGCTGAATTTACAATCCAAAATATCATGCAATATTTTTAATAGTTTATTCTTCTACATTCTTATTTTAATTTTCAAAAATGTATACTCTCTCTTTTGGAATTCAAGGTGATGCGCACCCATAAAATAAAAATCATATGTATAACTAAAGAAATTACATTTGCTTGCTTCTCTGCAGTTGAATGCAGCTTCTCTGCATTAGCATACAATAAAATACAACAGTAAACCAATCAAATAATTAAACAAGCAAGGCAATAGTTAAAAATTCTAGCACAGAACCAAGGGGCTCTAAACAGAACTGGGAGGAAAAGTTTTCACCTGGCCTCTGCTGAAAGAAATAAAACAAAGCACCAAGCAAACCTTAGAGGAAGGAATTTAAGAATGCATGGAAATCCAAGTTACCAAGGATGGTTGCCTGGCAGGCACTGTTCTGTGCCCTGAAAGGATACAAAAAAATTCCTGGCCTGGTCCTACCTTCTTTCCACTCACTCAGAAGTAGGTCCCACTTTCAACTATGTTAATAGGATTGAAGAGCTTGAATAAGTTACTAGACCACAAACTCAACTGCGTCAGCTTCTATGGCAACCATAGGGAAAGTTATATTTTAAAGAGGGAATTTTATGCTGTGGAAAGCAAGTGGAGTAACGGAGAGTCTGCTTATAGAAAAGCATCAAGCCTACTATGGTATGACAAAAATGAATGCAGAATGGGACAACCTTGAGGAGCAATTGCTCAGTTTCCCAGTAGAGACAGGCTGTAGAGAGTTAAAGTGTAGCAGTGTCAGCGGGTCAAATTTCAAGGTGGTTGTTATATTTTCAGATTTTTCTTGAGAACATGAGAGCATTAATCGCTATTTAAAAGGAAGCTACAAACAGGCAATTCCGAGACCAGACAAAATTGTTTTAAGAGCTAAACCATGAAATCTTGGAACAAATACAAATCTTGGAACAAATAAACCATGCTAAACCATGAAATCTTGGAACAAATACAAAAATGCATCCATTATATACCTGAAGCCTCCAAGACAATAGCACTTAAAGACTATACAACTGACTGTCTATTCTAAGGTGAGGCTTGCACATTCTGGTTATAAGCACAACAATCCCTCCAGCAAACAGTTTTAGTTCTTTTCTACAATTTTTACACCCAGTATAAAGTAAGTCATTACCAGATCCTTCCAAATCTCTTCTAATATATTCTTCAGAATTATCTTCAAAAGCTTCTTCATCAGCAGCTGCAGAAAAAGTGGTCCATACAAGCGTTTTACAATGGTACAAACCAAGTTACACTGACTACATTTGTTTTAACATTATAGAATCATGGAAATACTCTGTTACAATAGCACTACACTGGATGTTATGTTATGATTTTCACTGATGATTTTATGTAAGCTGTCTTGGAGAAGAAATACATTAATTTTATAAAGCTGTAGGTTCAAGAAAGTTCTGTGATAGGCATTTCATGGGGGTTCAGGACCCACCAATACTTTCAATTGAAAGTGCTTTAAAAAGCTCTCTTGTGTAGTATATTGGTTCAGGCCAGGAGAAATTTCAAACCATGGAACTAATTTCATGAGCCCGTGTAGGATTTAGATATTTTTCTTTTAACAGCAGCCCACCTGCAAGCTGTACTGCATGAAGGGTCAGCTGTAAAATCACACATACACAGAGAGTCCTACATATGCAAGCTATTGCAAACAGAAGCCTACCAGTAAGTATAAAAAAGACCCTGTTTTTCCAAAGGAAACCCACAGCAGCATACAAAACCTAACAAAATTATAACGTACATCGATCAATAAGCACAAATGAACTGCATCTATAAATGCAACAGGATATCACTAAAAGATCAACAAATATCAAAACTTTTCTTAACAAGTCATGGTTTAACCTAGTACCAATGGCACAGGTAACAGGATGCAAATGGTCTGCTGTTATGAAAATGAACCTTCAGAAAAGCCTCAGGCTGACACACTTACTCATCCCCTTGCACAATTATTTTTTGCCCTCTTTCCTTCTGTGAAGCAAACCATACTTTGTCATTTTATCCAAACTGGCCAATTCTGGTTTGTCTCAAATGAGGAAAGGTGGCAGAGAAACCACAGTCTGCAAATGGAAGAAGAGGGAATGCAGGAACCAAAAACTCCTCAAATGCTTGCTCTACTAATGCATGTTGCCTTTAAAATGAAAACAAAGCATGCTGCTTTGGTGCTACATCCGGACAACTACTAATTGCAAGACAGGGAAAACTGCAAGTGCTACCAAAAGCTGTGGGAATCATTCATGGAAAAAAAATCATATTCAGTTTGACTAGCAGACACATGAATGCTAGAGGGATAGAGGCACTCAGATTCTTCAGATTATGAAAGTTATCTCATCACTTGCTATTAACATACACAAATCTTAAAGGCAAAGCAGTTCGGGAGAGCACAGAAAGGACTCATTTCTCAAATTCATGCTGTAAATCTATTCAACAAATTCACTAGCAAAACACAACCACCCAGAACATCCCTGAAAACATGGATATGATGAACAACCAATCCTGCAGTCGTTATTGCTCATTACTCAATCTTTCCACCTCAGAAAGCCATAAGCCACAAGGTTCTTTGTAAAAAACAACAACAACAAAAGAAAGTTACCTCTAAATTCCATGTTGGGAACAATAACTTTTTCACAAATACTGGTCAGTGTGTTCTGGTCTTCAAAGAGGTGCTTATAATGGGGTCTTTCACAAACAGAAGCCAGGAACTGGATGGCATTACTTACCAACTGTAAAGAGGGGGAGGAAACGAACATAATTCAGACAAGTACTGAACGGTTAATTTACGAGGTAGATGGAAAAGAACCCAACAGTTTTGCTCACCAAGTCATATTTAACTTCTTGACCTGTTGTTACTAACAAATTCCAGATGGCTGTAACAAAACGGGGCAGGTAAGGTTGAAATTCTTCATCATATTTTTGGGCATACAGAGCTGCATTATCACAAATCTGGGATTTCAGAAGCTCCAGCAGACCAGCTTCCTCTTCATCCTGTTAACAAAAGAGCCCACCAATTTATTTTTCTTAGAGGACTAATTACATAGAAGTCTACACTCTGAAATGTCACCTGAAGGCACAACATGAAAGAATGAAGATCTAGTTCACTTCAGGGATTTTTCTTTCAATTTTGCCACAGCCAGCTCACTACCAGATCATTTTTAAAATGTTAATGAGTTCAAACAGAAGCTTGTATTCCACTGCTAGAAAGCTGTGATGGTCATAGTGTAAATAAAAAAGATGCACATAGTCTTGATATATCCAAATCTTAACATTACATAGAGGAAAAATCTTACGTTCATGAAATAAGATCTATTTTGGCTGTATAGAATTAACAAACATGCTATACAAAATTAAGGCTGAAGCCACCATCTTCCTCACATTTAGCTAAATGATGCATCAAGAGAGACTGAAGTAAGATCAAATTATTCTTCTCACTCAAACATGGTTCAGTATAGAGTGTGCCAGTGATCTAGTTTGCCTTTTCTAAACCAATTTTTTTACTGCCCAGTTGTCACATATCTGTAGAAGAATGGAACTTAACAGAAACAATTTCCAGATAATGCTGACACTTGAATTATCCTTCCCACTACACATAAACTTTATGAAAGGTTTTATGCAAATACTTACATCTGTCTGTAACAGTTTGTTATCCAAAGTTAAAAGATTATGGAAATTCATCATCCAGGTTTCCATGTTATCTTCAAAAAATTCAGGAAGATCCTATTAAAAATTAAGGTGTAGATCCATATATTAAATTACACAATATCTGTGAATTTATAAAGCATACTTTTCATATCTTGACTGGCAATTGGCTTAAAAAGAAATACAAGAACAGTCACTTTTTAAAAACCCCATAATTTATGAAAAAACTCCTTGATTGCCAAACATTGAATCAATTTCTGTGTATGCTTTGACTGGTTCAGAATGTAGTCAATCAACCTTCTCTCACCAGTTCAGTATGAACTGCGTCACTTCTAGCTTGATTTAATAATTGATAGTGTTGCATGCTAATGAAATAGTGCCCATTATGGCTTGCTCTCCTCTATTAGGGATCTTTGTATACCACCATAGATCCATGAAACCCTGCTTCTCAACTCACCAGTGTACCAACCAGCTCATGAAAAGAAAATGGACATAATACTTAATTATGCAATTATTTCTTGCACTTTTAAACAAAATTAATCTCAGGACATGTATGCAATGTTGATCTTCAGCCAAATTCTTGTGATTTCACATACCATTTCCAAAACCCATCAAGATTTTTAGCTATCAACATCAAGATCCATGATCACTCAGCCAGCCACAGTTGAAACTGCTACTTGAATTCTATGCCCCACTTGGACATGCTGGAAGGTGGCTCACAAAGTTAGAACTATCACCTAGAGAAGAGACATAAAGATAACTTACCTGAAAATTTAAACTGTAGAACAGTTTAGCAATCAGAATTAGAGAGGAGAAGAGAACTTTCAGAGCACTGGCATCATTTGCATGAGTACTGCAAAGTTCAATTGTGGCCTAGAAAAGGAGAATTTAATACCAATCACTAACAAAAATCAACAAAGAACAAAGAACTTGCAATGCTTCATTTTCATGGAAAACAGGCTGATGGTACTACTGAATGCTAATCTCGGCCTATTTCGAGTAAACATATGTATTTAAACCATTTTCTAGTCCACTTTCTATTAAAAATATGCAGAAATATAAAAGATAACATTCAAGTCAAAGGATCAACAGAGAAAGCTAGCAGGACAAAAGTTGGGTCTGATGAAAACTTCAGAAAAGCTTTCAAAACTATTTAAGTAAAGGTAAATTGATCCTACATTAGTACAGCAGGCCTTCCTTCCCTACGGGCTTGGCACCTGTAGATTCCACCATCCACCATCCAATGTCTCCCCATGCCTCAGAAGGCTTCCTGGATGTGACTGGAAGCAACTTCTGGCTCATATCCTCGACTTCTGGTCACATCCCAAAGGTGTTCTGAGGCATGGGACACGTGGTCCACTTACGGACCTCCCTGCATCTCAGAACACCTCCTGAACATGACTGGACATTACGGACATGAACGGGAAGTTGCTTCCAGTTATATCCTGGAGGCTTTCTGAGGAGGCAGGAAGAATCACCGAGTGAGCTAAAGGCCTGGCACAACCCCTGGAGGTCATGGTGCGACCTCTAGGTAAGTGCTGCAATCCTGCCCCCACTGAGACTCTAGTCCCAGTTCATGGAATTTGTTGTCCACAATCATTTCCAGATTGAAACTCCATGGATAACAAGGGCCAACTATATACAGTTTCTATTATGCTTAACCAAGCATAGGAAGTTAAAATAATCTTTAAAGAAAATACCCTATAATAATAATAATAATAATAATAATAATAATAATAATTATTATTATTATTATTATTATATAATAAATATAATTATTATTATTATTATTATTATTATTATTAACAACAGTATTTATATACCGCTTTTCAACTAAAAGTCCACAAAGCGGTTTACAAAGAAAAAAATTTAAAAATGTGTTAAAATAAAACACAACACAGTCTGATGAGACTTGGTCTTATCCTTAACCTTAGCAATGCAACTTGCATAAATTAGTAACCCAATCTGTACTATTTTACTAGAAAATAAATCCAAAATATAATTTTTAAAATTGGAAAGATATTTATTTACTATTAGAATACTACAGAACTAGGGACCTCACAGGAGCCAGTGTCAAGCATTTGTGAAGGTAAAAAAAGATGACAAAGGTACATGAGAGATATTAAGAATTCAGTTTCCATTTAAGCAATTCCAGATTTATCACACACAGTGTTATACCTTAAAAAGATTTGTCAAGGGTAATGCAAAGGCATCAAGGACAAGTTTGATCTCCGTCCACAGTTCATTTGATTTAAACTCATGACGATACCTGGCAAACAGAGGAAAATAATCACATTCAACCTATACATGATTATTTATAAACAGACCAAAACCAACAATCACAACTGACATGAGCCATTACTGTCAAAACAGAGATTTTGGTTCAAATCCAAACCTCTTGCACCATACCTTTTGAATAAAGAGTGTGCTGTGTGAAGGACTCCATTAATAATATGGAAATCTCCACTCTGAAATCGATTCACCATTTCTGTGAGAAGGTCTGGCCATTTCTGAGGGAAATCTTCTCTACCAATTATACTAATGGCATCACTTAGCTACAATAGTAAAAAAGTATACACATTATGTAGCTACTTGCAAGGTAACAAACAACGGCATCTAGTTAACTAAACACACCATAGGGCTTCATCTAAGAAAGAAAACAAGACATGGAGTTAAAACAACAACTGGTACTGAAAGTGAAAGATGGGCATATCTACCTCCCTATTCACAACATCTAGCAGAACAGACCCAAAATGTTATTGACTGCTGCTGCAGGCAAAATGAATGCAACAAGTACCATGTGCTGTCATGACATACGTTAGCTCTGCTAGACTTATGGCTGAATCCAAAGCCTGTGCACAATGGAGGTCAACGAGACAAGTATCAGTGGAATGCAGTCATGACTAACGGCACAATCGTATCCGGCTGGAGCTGGCCCATGCTGTCGTTTACACGCTGTGGATCAGTTCCAGGAGGAGGGAGGGGATGGTGGCAGAGGCCTCAGCTGTATCCTTTCCTGTTTCCTGGGCCTGAGTTCCCAACACAGGGCTGCTCAGATACATGCCAGGTATTCTGCTGGCACAAGACTGAGTAGCCCCAATGTGGATGCTGGGGCCTACCCAGGACAAGGGAATGAATGTTCCCTTACTCTGAGATGCCTGCTGGAGGCCTCTCATTCCACGAAGGATGGAGCAGAGGCTGTTTTGGCACCGCTGCATCCCTCTGCAGGGCAGGAGATGGAATTGGGCTGACTCTCTCTTTAGATCCAATGCATTATGAAGGACGAGGAACAAAAACACTAGAATCATGTCTAGTTTGGCCTTCGGATGATGGTACTTGCACCGTACATCTCAGCTTTTATCTAAATCCAGGATACCAATCTATGGCAAGACATTGCTCACAGGAAGTGGGAAAAGGACACCCTGGAGTAAAATTTCATGTTGGACTACTGTAGTGGATCACACTGCCTCCGGATTTCCTGGCTTTTTAAAGACCATTCCAAACATCCTTCCAAGTTTTTCTCTCTGAAGTGCACTCACACAAGGATTTGCCCTTCTCAGTGGACTCGTGGACAGCACATTAAGGGCTTACTCTGAAATCTCCACCACATCAGAGGAGGAATAAACTTGATACATCTGGAGCATCAACACTGTTTCTGACTTATCTTCAATGAAAAACATTTAACTGCAGTCAGTCATATAAATGCCAATCACTTCATAGACACCCTGTGAAGAATATGAGCTAGCTTAAACTCTGGATCCTCAGTGATAGAGGATGTCTTGTTTGCAGAAGGTGTCGGACTCAATCCCTGGCAACTCCAGGTAGGGCACTGTCTGAAACCCTGGAGAGCCACTGCTAGTCAGTGTAGACCAACTACTCCCAATGGGAGCCATATGGCCCCATGGGAAACCCTGGGACATATGATGGGGTCACAGACTGAAAACTGAGAGAAGGGGAGCCTTATGTTTATCTGGTAATGCTGTACTTTGTTTGACTAGGACACCCTGGAACCTAAGAAGAACTTCTAAAGCTGTAGCCAAAAAAGGGTTAAGAATGGCTGGTGTAGCCAATACTGAGCTAGATGGCCCAAAGGCCTGACTCGGGCAACCTCCTGTGTTCCTAGGCTTCCTTCCCCATTCTCATCCATCCAGGCCATGATTTTAACCAGATGAGCTGAGCCACTAAGTTACAGATCTCAGGATAATAGAATAATTTCTATCAGTTACTAAAAGTATTTTTTTTTCTTTATTTAAAAGACATATATAATATTCAAATCTGATTTTAAAAACGTTTTCCTTACAGTTCTTAAAATGCTTGATGCAGCAAGCTTTAATATAGCTACTGCTTCTTGGGTCAAAATGCATATTTTATACCAAAACACTGGCTTCCCTGACACAAAAGCAAATTCCATGTTGAAACAAAGTTCTGTTTTGCTTCAGGTCACATTACCTGTTTCTGAATTTGCTCTGGACTGCTGAGCATCAGGTGTACAATGTTGGATTTAATGGCAATCCTGTCAGTATCGCATATTTTATTTGGTTCATCTTCAATCTGCAAACAAAATGTTAGTGAAGGGAGTACTACAACATCCAAATGAAGACAAATATCATTACACCGCGCACTCTAGATTTTCTCTAGAGCTAAATATTCTCAAGCACAAGAAAACTCTGTATAGAAAGTGACAGATACTTTTAAAGATATTTTCTTGTGCTAAAATGGAAATGGTTACTTATATCATGAGATGCAGGCCAGCAATGTGGGTTCTCTGGAAAATTATACATTAGAAAACTTTTTTAGAAGTTTGACCTTAATCAACCGGGATCAGAACTCAAGTTTATTTGACTTAAAACACAATAATACAATAGTAAAAGTTGGACGTCAGTATCTGTGGGGGAACCATTCCAGGACCTCCTCCCGCAAAGATATAGAGATCCATAGGGGGGGCACAGAAGACCTCCAGACACGACCAGAAGTGCCTTCTTGTTGCGTCCAGAGGTGTTAAGTGATGTCCAGTTTCACGGCAAACCGAAATGGAACTCAGAGACCTGAGGTGCAAGGAAGACACACTCCCTGCACGTCAGAACACCTCCGGATGCAACCGGAAGACACTTCTAGTTGCATCTGGATGTCCTCTGTGGTCCCTCCATATGTGGTTTTGGAACCCATGCTGGGTCAAATCCCTGGGTTCTGAACCTATGGATAACAAGGACCCACTGTATGCACTTCCCTTGCATTGCTTACATTTTAAGAAAAAATGGAGCACATTGAAAACTTTTAACATTATTTTACCCAAAAAGTAACACATCAGATAAGCAAATATTTTCTAGGTAAAAACCATTCTCTCACCTTTTGTCCATCAAATCAATGCAAGCTTCAATTACTTCTATCCATAACCACTTATTTTTTTAAGCACTACAACAAAATACTAATGAGTGCAATTCTAGTCACCCAAATACTTACAATTCTCCAGTTTCTTTTAATGTAGTTCTTGAATGTGACAGATGCACAGACTTTGATGACATTATCTTGTGACTTCTCTAGCAGTGTTAAGAGCAGCAGTGGATAATTCTGGCTTCCTTCAACTGATTCAAGAAATTTTTCCGCTGCAAAAGAATACCCTGAACTTAGCAAAAAGTTTAGTGATTCCATAATCTAAATCCTATCACTGACTTCAAAAGTAAGCAACTGATTGTTAGTATTACCATTGTTTAATAAAAAGAAGAAATGGTAATGAATATTGCTGTATTGACAGAGGTCAATCTATTTATTGATTGATAAAGCTTAGGTCTCACCAGTATTAAATGACTGACAAACAACAACTGCAGATCAGGTACTAATTCTTGAATTCTGCTTCCCCCAATTTCTGAAAAGGTAGCACAATCAGGACAATCTTACTTGCTTTGAACAGTGAAGAGGTAAAGAAGTGCAAACTATCAGCCATTTTAAAAGCAGTTTAAGATTTCTATGGGAAGAATGTCTAAAAGGAAACTGCAAAAACTTGTGGGCTTAAGTGTTTAACATTGATTTCACCACGACTGTGTGTTCTCTTCCCCCATAAACACCAAAGCATTAACTTAAGGGTAACAAGGAAAAGAACAGCCCCACATTGAACACTTAAGTTTCCCTTACTGAAGTGCTCTTTTTCATTTTGTAAATACATTTTTTTCACTTTGTAAAACCATGATGTAAAACTCAACCATTTCAGATAAAAATTATATCTAGGAAAGTTTCATACAGCGTTGTCTCTTCCTTATAGAATGTTATCACATTTTGGTAAATTTTGTTCCTGGCCAATACCATGAAGTAAGTAAAATCTAGTGAACACTTGAGCACAGAATGGCTACAGAAACAAGAATGTTTCTGGGTATACTTCATCAGTACAGACACAATTTTTCACTGTTGTACATTTTAAACTATTTACCAGGACGCCTTATGGCAGGATCAGGATCCAGTGTCTTCCTTAAGTATTCTGTCAAAGTTTGTAGATTGGCATCACTCAGCTCCATGGCTGCGGAACCTAAAAAATTAATCAGATTTTGTTTAGTAGACTTTTAACTGCTGTACTAGTAGAGAGTCACATTTTTATATATTCACAGAGAAGACACATGCTGTGTAATGAATTTATATTTTATAGGAACACTAGCTTAAGAACACTATGCTCACCCATAACCTTTAATGAAAAAGAACGTATTAGGCATCCACTTACTAAGAAAAACATAAGCCAGAACTATGAACTAAAAATAGAATGAAAGCAGAGATCACTTCCCATTTGGACTGTGACTATTATCTTTTGCACCCCATGTGGTCTGAGTTCTCAATGCAATTAAACATCTGAAGCATGCTGCTCAAATACTGTCACCAGGTACACTTTGTTTTGCTCCACTGATCTGTACAGGATATGAGCTGTCAATTGATAACTCTAGCAGTCACAGCTGAAGGCCAATCTGAGAAACACTGACCTCAAGAATTTTAGCAATTCTGCTAAGAATTGTTCATTATTGTGAAAGTCTTCAAGGCAGATGTTTCCAACACTGCAGGCCAGAAAAAAGTATTTCAAAACCCCTTTACCCACCAACATTCCACTGTTGGAATGTTTATATTTATATTTATATTATATTTATATTTCCAGGTGCTCAAAGGGGAATTTTCAGACCTACGCAGCACATCATTTAGAAAATATGGTGCTAAATGTACCTACTCATTTACAGACACACAAATAACCCACTAACTGCTGGAAAAGGTATTTAAACTCCCTTACAGGTACATCACATCCCTTAAGGTTTGTAGGATTTCTCCAGTCCTGCCACTGCATACCCTATACTGCATACAGAACCAAATGCAAGCCCCTCACTGTTGCTGTTCTCTCAATGGTATACTGTAGATTCTTTTCTGACTCATTTAATCCAGTATCCACTTAATAGATCTGGATTACCAGTTTGCTTTCAAACACTGAAAGGCATAAAAACAATCCACACACTAACAATGGGAGATATAGAGTTAGCTCTTTTCCACAAACAGGCATACAGTGCAAGCCACATGGCGAAAAACTGCATTTAAAACTGTCATGAAAATAAAGGCCAAACAGCAGAAGAGACCACCACTGTTAAAAAAAAAACTAAAGAAAAACTGGAAAAGATACTCATTGATTTTGTACAGCCAAGCAGATGAGGAAGACAGACATAATCTTGCATAGAATGGGGTGTGCCCCCCTCCCGATATTATCTATGAAAGCCAGGGGACAAAAAAAAAATCTAAAGAGCAACAGGCAGAGTTTCTATATGATTTCCATGACAGCACATTTCTCTTCTTCCTGAGAAGCCACACTGCACAAAAACTGGAAGTGGCTTCCATGGAGGCCCATAGAGGAGGCTTCGAGATCCCCCAGACTTGCAAAGGCCAGCCCTGCCCTCCAGGTAAGTTGAAAAGCCCTTTGCTCCCAGCTGCACAATAATCGCATAGGTGCTGTCAGGGCACTCATTTTGGGGCCACTCCCCTTAAGTGGTCATGGCCGCCTTCTGGTTCCCCTGGTGGGTCACAACCCACCAGTTTGGGAACCACTGACATCGTGTCTGTACTGGACACTGGTCTATACAAGCTCCACTTGCTGCAGGTGCTTGAATCAGTTTGGTTTAATTTCTACCACCACCGGAGGATGACAACAGGTCACTTATTGCAAAGATCACTGCATGGGCTCTCAACCCTTGCTCATAATGACTGATGAAGACTACAGTGAACTTGGTGGCTAACATTCTGAATGTTTTTTCTTGGAAGTTAAGGTCATATTGACTTTAAAGGAGACAGTCTTTCTTGACGTGTAAGGAAAATCTAGCTAGTTTTAAGACTGTTATAATTTTTCCCTTTCAGGGAGTTGATAAGCAGTGTCCCCCAAAATCTGATATGCAGTGTTCTTCAAGATCTGGTATTACCAACAATGCTTTTTAAGATCTACAGGCAGTCAGGAAGTTGGATGAAACTTCCAAACTGATTACTGTGCTAAACACCACATGGCTGTCAACCAGAAGCTTCAATTGATACAAAATACTTCCATGACCCCCCTACTGACTACTGAAAAATGTGAACCTATTCAATATTTTATACCTCTGTGCTTTCAAACTCAGTTCAAGGCCTTGGTTTCAGACTTTCATATTCCTTTATGGCATGAAGTACAGCCTTCTGTATCTTGAAACAGGGCTTTTACAGCCATGGCTCCAAAGTTATGAAATGAACTCCCTGCCTCCTGAAGAAGCTCAGGGTCTTTGGTTATTTTCAGGAAGGGTTACAAAACCTTAATTTCAGCCAACTTATGATATTACGATCATGATCTTATGGTAAACACATGCTACTAGTCACGATTGTTTTATGCCACCTGTAAGATCAGAAGCAGGACATTTCTAAAGCTGCTGCGGATCAGCAGTAGGAAAGGGTTAGATGCCCTATTTGAAGGCTTTCCAGCAGCATCTGGCTGGCCACTGTAAGAACAAGATGGTGGTCCTTGGTGGTCCAAGATGGCTCTCTTATAAATTCATACAGTGCAAACTAGTGGCGATTTGAGCTTTCACCTGTCTTTTATCTGCATTTTTACTTGTTTTCACCTATTTGAGTTTATGAACTGAACTTTTATCTTTGGAAGCACCTGCTTTCAGTTTATTGGAAAACAGTTTATGAACATTTTATTTTTTTTTCTAAATTGTTAAAACAATATACCAAGAGACCTAAGCAATTATAACCTAACTTTTTTTCTGCTTATTGATCACATGCAACATCATACTGATCTTGCTCTGCTTGGCAAACATGCTAATCAGCAACTGCTTACTGCTTCTCTTATGTGTTATAGATCTGTCTGTACTCTTGATAAACAACTCTCACATTCACTACTTTATTTTTACAAGAGTTCACAATTCTAAGCAGTGCTTTCTGTTTGATCGTCCACTTTCCAACTACTATCACACCTTTGCAAATAAACAATTGTTGACAAAAGACTGAGAAACTATCATTAATTGTTCTGTTGCACCATTGCTGTATAAAGCACTTTATATACCATTGCTGTGTATAGCAAAATGCAAACTAAGTACAAAGTACTAGCAAACAAAGAGTGAGAGGAACCCGCTCCAAGGAGCAAACAAGCTATAGTTCAACAGCAGGAGAATAAAAGGAAAACAGGAAAACTCAATAAGGAATTAAAGTAAGCGATTACCAGTAGATAAGCTTTGTTTCAGATGCAGTTTAGTTGAAATGAGCTACCTGGATGTATTTTATCTGATAACAAAATAAAGGAGATGAATAGGAAAAATATATTCAGTGCTGATAGGAACCTAATGGGAATATCTGATCTATCTGTAAACAGCAATGTCAAAGTATGCGTACAAGATTGCACTGTAGTGAACAGCACTTACTTATAAATAATTATTTTTAAATTTCAGATGCAGAGACCAAACTTAATTCAAATTTCACCTCTATCAAGATTTCATTAAATGACCTTAGCCAAATTCCTATCTTCACAGGCGCCATATGCAGTAGAGAATAATACTGATGCAATGATTTCTGGAGGTAATGGTTATGAAAGGCTGTGACTACCTTATAGACCACAGGTGGCCAAATTGTGGCTTGCAAGTCACATATTGATCTTTGACATATAATGTGAGGCTCTTGGAAAGATGTTGGCTGAGCTCCTTTTTTGTGTCACAATATAAAACATAAATAAGAAATTTCCAAGCTTTATAGTTACTTACCACATATAAACTGAGAGTCCACTGGGTGAAAACACAAGTTTAACATAAATGGTGGATAAACTTATTTAAGAATTTCAATGCTCCTTAAATATTGTGGCTATCAAACATCTGAAGTTTATCGTATGCAGCTCTTAAGTTAAGCAGGTTTAGCCACCCCTGTTATAGACAGACTAATCCTATCCAATTTTCCAGTGCAGGTGCAGCCATGCCAACAGGGCATGTGCTGCATCCTGTGGTGGGGCAGTCACAGAGGCCTCCTCAGAGTATGAACACATTTGTTCCTTTACCTCAGGGAGACATTGTGGCTGCACAGGTGCTGGAATGTTGGATAGGACTGGGCCCTACATCAGTGGTTCCCAAGCTTTTTAGCATTGGGACCTGCTTTTTAAAACGATGCTCTATGAGGACCCACCTCGCTTTGGTGGTCTAAGAAAAGTTGGAGACAAAGAAAAGTTTCACTTTACAAGCCGCTCAAGCCTGTTGGGTCTCCGAAGCCGGAGTCCTTCGGAAAGCACTGCCACTGTGTGAGGCGCCCAAGCATCCACAACACATGCACGGAGTGCCTCACACAGTGGCAGCAACGCTTCTCAAAGGACATCTGTGGGGAGGCACTGCCTCACCTGCCCGGTGTGGCTTGAGAGTGCTTGAGCACCTCCCATAGCTGTGGTGCTTTTTGAAGGACTTCAGTGGGGAGCTACTACCTTACCTGACCACGCATAGGTTGTAGGTGCCTCACACGGCGGTGGTGCTTCAAAGGACTCCTGTGGGGAGGCACCGCCTCACCTGCCTGTGCATGGGTTGTGGGTGCTTGAGCACCTCGCATAGCAGCAGCACTTTCTGAAGGACTCCGGTGGGGAGGCAATGCCTTCCCTTCCTCCCCACCCACTGCCCGCCCCGGGTGCCTCACCCAAGTGCAGCCAACTCTTTCCCCAGCTCAGATCAGGGGAGCCGAAGCCTTCCAGGCAGGCTTGAGACTCTCAGGCACTTCCCTGATGCTCCCCTGAGAGGGGAGAGGGAGCTGCCCCAAGAGAGCCTCCCCCTCCCCGCAAGCCAAGCGGGGAGAGGAAGGGAAGACGGAAGGCTGGGGATGGACGGAAAATGGAGAGGGAAAGGGGGACAAGCAAGGTGTGCGGCTCACACAACCTCACTCCTGACCGTCAGAGCGACAGCGGTGAAGGCCAATCGAGGGGGTGCTTTCATCCCACGATAGACTCAACAGCCAATCTAGAGGCAGGTAAGCAGAAGGGGGCGGGCTCAACGGGCGGCAGCAAACTCGGCTGCGCCTCACTGCTGCGCCGCGGGCCCTCAGCCCGACCACTACCCAAGGCAGAAGAACACGCGAAGCTGGACTGACCCTCGCTGCTCCCCATCCGCCCGCCTCAGCCCCCACGCGAGAGACGGGCGGACGGCGGCTCGCGCCCTCACCTGACGGGTGCTCCCTACAGCGCTAAGTACTGACGGCGGCCGAGGGAGGCTCCAGCTCCGCTTCACATTCAAACCTCAGTGAGAGGGCGCGGCAGCGACGTAGTGAGGGCATCACGCACGACGCCGCGCGACGCTTTCCGGGGAGGAACCAATCAGTGGCCGCGCCTCCGGGGGCACCGACCAATCGCAGGCATGCGCCTTCTGCAGCCGGGCCTCGGCAGAGGTGCTTCCCAGAATGCACCGGGGCATGGTTCAGGCAGGCTGTCTTTTCTTCCCAGAATGCACTGGGACATGGTTCTGGCTGGCCTGTTCTCCCTCCCAGAGGCTCTTCCCACAGTGCACTGGGGCATTGTCAGACTGTCTTCTCTTCCCAGAATGCACCGGGGCATGGTCAGGCTGACCTGTACTCCCTCCCAGAGGCTTTTCCCACAATGCACCAGGGCATGGTCAGGCTAGCCTGTCCCAGCCAAATGGGGTATATGGAGGGAGTGAACTTCCTCTCCCTCCTTCCTTGAGCTGGGCCTGAGGGTCACCGGTAATAACATCCCCTTGAATGCAGTGGGGCTGATTGCCCTAGTAAGGATGTCAACAGCCAGTCCCTGTTTATTCAGTCATACAGCCTATCAGTTTCAATAGGCATGGGGCTGACTTCTGGCACATCACTTACTCCATCCATTTTCTACCACTGTGCTGTGGCACACTGGTGTGCCATGAATGGTCTGCAGCTGTAATGCAAGAGATTGGAGATGGGTGTGCATCAATTGTCAAAAAACTGATAGCGTGTCTTGACACTGTTAGTACCTTGTAAGTGTGCTGTGAGACAAAAAGGTTGAAAATCACGTGACTTACTCAGAAGTTAAGTGCTGCTTTGTCCAACAAAGCTTACTCCAAGTAAGCGTGCATAAGATCAGACACCTTAATCCAGTGCTTCCCAAACTGTGGGTCAGGACCCACCAGTGGGGTCATAAGCCAGTGTTTGGTGGGTACAAAGAAGCGTTTTTAAGCATTAAAAAAAAAACTTTGCAAGTACCCTTCCCCATTTGGCAGAAGAAAATTGTTAGCTGGAATGCTAATCTGTGGTGAGGTAATCTCCATATCCTCAAATGAAAATAACATTTTCCAGTTTTCTTTAATAATTGGAGTGCCATAAATCACATTTGAACCCAGTTTCAGCCTTTTTCTGGCCTGTAAAGGTTTGGTGGACAGTCCTTGAATGCCACTGGTAGAAAGAGGCTCTTCTCCTCTTGAGGCAGCTCCCTGTCTCCTGCTCCCAGGAAAAGGAGGCCAGGGGAGCATCAGTTTCCCTGAGGTGCAGAGTTTGCTGCAATTGGATAAGGCATCCAGGGATGGGCAGTGGGTGGGGAGGCAGGCACCCCTGCTGGAGTCCTTCAAAGTGCACTGCCATCATGCGAGGCGCTCAAGCACCCACAACCTATGCACAGGCAGGAGAGGCAGTTCCTCCCCACCAGAGTCTTTTGAAAAGTGCCTTCGCCATGTGAGGCACCCAAGTACCCCACAACCCACACACTCTGGTGAGTCCTTTGGAAAGCGTCACCGCTGTGGGAGGCACCCAACCACCCATAACCCACACACTCTGGGAAGGCAGAGCCTCCCCACTGGAATCCTTCAAAGAGTGCCACCACTGTGTGAGGCACCCAAGCACCCACAACCCACGTGCAAGCAGGTGAGGCAGTGCCTCCCCACTGGAGTCCTTCGAAGTGTGAGTTGTGGGTGCTTAGGCACCTCACACAGCAGCAGCACTCTTTGAAGGACTCTGGTGGGGAGGCACTGCCTTGCCTTCCTCTGCACTCACCACGTATCCCCGGATATCAACTCTGTACATGCTCAGAGATCACCCTGTAACAAATTCATACTACAGAATTTATACTAGAGGGACAGTATTGGGCCTTTGTTCTATCTGTATTTTGAAATTTGTATAAATAAATAATACCATGTGGCATTTATGTAGTCTAGTGGTTTCCAGCCTGTGGGTTGGGACCTGATTTTTGTGGGTCACTAACCTGATGATAGCTGATAAGAATTTTTGAGTATTTTTGTGGGCTGCATCAGTGGCAGATGAAAGGGGAGCAAGAGGGTGATAGACATGGGGAACTCTTTTCCTCAAGTCTGTTGCTACCTCCCTTGAACCTGCTGCAGATGCAAACCACACTGGTCTAATTTCCACCCCCTAAAAACAAGCAGGAAGTGGATTGTCTTCTTATTGTGCTTCTCATGTGGTTTCCCCAAACTTGAAAATGCAGGACTTCTGGTTTTATAAATAAAACTAGAAGTCCCACACTTCTGGCTTTGAGAAAACCATACAAGAAGTATGGTAAGGGGCTGGGGGGGATAGGTGTGTGGCACAGAAGCAGCAGCGGTGGACTCAAGGCAGCATGCCAGCTTGCTCAGTGCCTGAATTCGAGGCTTTAAAAGGTAACAACCAGCACATTGCAATAATCAAACGGCAGGGTGATAGATGCTTCATCTGCTTTCTGAAGGAAGGGATGCAGCTGATGCATTAGCTAAAACTGGACATAAGCTTTAGCTAAATCTGTACTCCCAATTAAAGATACTAGAAGCCTGATCTAGTAGCACCCCCAGATGCACACCTGCTCTTTCAGAGTCTTGCCCCATTCAGAACCAGGTGGATCTCCATTCCTAGCTCAGCTTTCCTACTGATCGCAAGTACCTAATCTTGGCCAGGTTAAATTTCAGCCTGTTTATCCACATCCAGTCCACTACTCTTTCCAGATACCAATTCAGAACATCCATCAACTCTCTGAATTATGGTTAGATAAAGCTGGGTGTCATCCACATACTGATAACACAACAGCCCAAATCTTCCAACAACTTCTTTCCACATAGATGTCAAACAGCATTGGAGGTGACAGAACCCTGTAATTAAGGAACTACACATTAGTCTCAGATAAAGGTGGATCTAGGCTGCTACACATCAGGGCATGGAGAAGAACCTGCACAACAGACTCCCTCCCTCCTCCCCCTTAACCTGCAAATATAGTCTCAGAAAGATACCATGGTTGATAGTATCAGCTGCCACAAGAAGAACCAGCAAAACCAAATGATGCCAGAAAAGCGTTCCTGGTTATCAATTAGGATGACCAAGGTGGTTTCAGTTCCAAAACCAGTGAGGAAGTATGATTGGATGGGTCAAGATACTCTGTTTCACCCAAGACAGAGTGTGTGCTCTGGTGTGCTCCCTGGGGCATTTGGTGGGCCGCTGTGAGATACAGGAAGCTGGACTAGATGGGCCTATGGCCTGATCCAGTGGGGCTGTTCTTATGTTCTTATGTTCTTAAGACCCTCTGAAGGTGTCACCAGCATATGCTCAGTTACCCTGCTGCAAAAGAAAGATTGAAAGCTGTCTGATAATTGTCCAGGGTAGAAGGATCCAGGAAGGGTTTGTTGAGGAGCAGCCTCACTGCACCCTTCAAAATAGATGGTAGTATGCTCTTCCTGAGAAGTACCCATCTTCCTGCCCCTTCTCTGTCACGTTTCATCAGCCAGAAAGGGCAAGGGTTAAGTATGCCGATAGTTGATTGTGCAGCCCTGAGAACCTTGTCCAGTTACTCAGGCTAAACAAATTTTATCCTTACTGTAGAGCCTTATAGTATGACGCAGATAGCTTGGATGCAAATAGTTAACACTTTAAAAACACTTAATTTAACAAGGAAAGTTTGTTTTTAAACTTTATTTACCACCTGATTAAAGCATGGAATACAACAGTATTATACATATTTTATGTAAAAAAATTTACATAGCTTTTCATATTATATAATTATTCTGCTATTCTCTCAAAAATGTATACATCCATCGGGCAAGGAATGCTTTTCATTAACTTAATGATATTAAATGCACTTCATAATAGAAGATCTCTTAAGAAAAAAAGTAGCTCATAACTAATTTAGGCATTATATTGATAAAACATACATCTTGCACAAAGTATATTTTATTTAAAGTTGAAAAGAGATATTTTGGACAAAATGTCAAGACATATAGGGAATTGAACCTCACAGAAATCAACTTTTTTGTTGTTTGCTTCAAGCCAAAGATCATAACTCATCATCTGGTCAATTTTTAAATACTTAAGGGCAAATTTACTTTTCACACTTGCTTACACACAAGTAATTCACACTTGCTTACATTAACTTTAGTGCCACCACTATGCAAGTGATGAGTTAGCTATATAAAATGCAATGCACAAAACATTTAAGCATACTTTATTCCATCAGTTTTGTTAAAAATAAGCCAGCTTGTGCAAATATGCAGGCTTAAGACATTTGTGGTCTGCAGCCTCGGCCTGAATTCATACTACAGAATTTCAACTAAAGGGGTTGTAGTGGGCCTTTGTTCTATCTGTATTTTGGAATTTGTATAAATAAAATGCACTTCCAAAAAGACCAGGTGGGGGGGGGGAACACATGCTACTTGCTCCATAAGACAACACTGGGAGCAGTAAAAATTCAGTTCACCTTCAAGACTTCTGTCAGCAAATCCTCTTCTTTCTCACCTAATTCTTGTAGAGTACCCACTTCCAAGTGTTGAGAGAATGAACAGACTACATGTAGATTGTTATAACTTGTAGGACGGGATTATAAATACTCATTGGTCACATGACTTATTTTAATCAGGACAAACATTTTAAGTATAAAAGCACCCTATGGCCCATTGCAGATGAAATATCAACAACCGTGGTTAAGAGATCTGGAGCTAGTTGCAGATTGACGTGTTCCAATTTCTCCCTCTGTTTCACATTATGCACCACCTTCTGTTCTTGTTGGCTTTAATTGTGATTTAGCATTCCATCTACACCAGCACCTGCTCAGAGTATTTATAACAAGGATTCCCATCTCAGTGAGAGTTTGAAACCAAGATTCATGAGGTTTGCAAAACTTGGTTAGAAGGGAATCTGATTAGTAACAGGGCAGGTGTAACATTAAACCAAAGTGAAAGCTAGCAAGGAACCTGCATGAGCCCGTGGCTCACTTCTGATCTCTTAACCATTACATACATGCTGGACCTACATCTTATACCTTGTATTAAATCCATGATACAGGTCTGTTGCTGAGCAGTGCCAACTCAATAAAATGTCATGTGGGTTGAAAGATGTACCACAGCATAGACTGTGCTTTGCCTGCAGAACCTGCTTCAGGATCACAGGTCAAACAATATTGCTATAGAAGCTTCTGGGAGAATTCCTATAATTATGATTGTCCATTAGTTTGGCATTGCCAAAAAAGGTATGCTGAAGCCAACAGCCACTGCAAGAACACACTCAGACATTACATGTACTACTGTATCACTCTCTACAGATCTAGTATACACACAAACATGTGAAAAAAGGCTGTTATGGATCTCTGCTTCTTTTCCTCTCTGAATAACTAGATGGTAATCTGGCATTTTTTCCCCATGTCTTTAAATTAGAATTCAGCCATTTAACAATGCAACAGTTTACTAAACAGAGCTTTCCTAAGGAAATCAAATCGTTTAATACTAAGGCTTTAATTTAAAAGGCTCTAAGTTGTATGACTGGAAAATTCTACATATAAGCAACATTTCATATATAAAGCTTCTTCACAGTATTTTACACTGCAAAGATTTGGAAGATACTATTTCTATCCCTGTGTATTGCACTTCTCAATCAGGTTTTGAAATCTGTTGTCATGCTCCCTTAAATGTATTCCAATTTGAACAGGTAGCATTTGTCAGAAAGAGCTGGAACTTGAACAAGGCATGAACAGCAGAACCACAACAGTGGGACAAAAATAAATAGTCCGGTTTAAAAAAGAATATGGGATCACATACAGATGTAAGAATTAAAAAAATAAATTACTTCTTGCAATACAGGATGAAATGAGACTTAAAATTGCAAACATAAGTCTTAATTGCTTTAGAAGCTAAAGTTCTTTTCTCCTCCCAACATTCTGCCCATGGCAAACATTACCAATATAATAATTTATCTGTATGTGTGAGACAACACACTTAACATGAGACGAAATACTGCAGTTACCATGTAAAATTCTTTGGTAGAGAAATTAAGTGTCAGAAACAGTTTTCATGTCATATTTATGGCTAAACATGAAACAAAATGTAAAACCAACACTACTTCTTTATAAACAAAAATAGACTCAAGAAAGAAAGCGAGCACCTTTAATAAAAAATAATCCAGCCATCAATTCTGGGTCTCCAAAAAAGTATAACAACTTTGGTTGTGCTAACTGCCAACCCAATTAACAAAGCAAGAAGTTTCAAAATACACTGATCCTGAAGACATTTAAAACTCAGGAGTAGTCTTCGGTGGAACTTACTTCAACACCTTTTGTTCAGTATTGCAGCCAGCCAACTACCATTCCCCCTCTTACTTTGTTAATACTTTTACAATTCTTGTTTGAAGATATGGGTAGCTCAAAATATGCTTGGTAATACTTTTGTACTTGCATTTTTAATACATTTGGGATGGAAACCATTTTCTTCCTGCCCTCTTATACAAATCTTATACTCATCATCAAGAGTGTGAAATACAACTACACAGTAGGTTCTAGTCTGCTATACCTTTCAAAACTATTGCCTTCGCTGAGCCAAGAATATTAAAACACAGTCTTACAAAAAAGAGAAAAAAAATCCCCTCAAGCCCAAAGTCAATAGACCTAATAGAACTGCACTGATAAAAATTGCAAGTTTGCTTCCTATTGCCCCCTAACCAACAGGCTTCCGTTGAAAGTACATGTGCACTTATATTAATAAATCAAGTGGTCCCAATAGGAACCGGACTTCTCTCTCATACCACCACTGTCAATACATACTAACCACCAATTACAACAGCCATAATTCACAGTTCCTGCAGTAAAAGTAGAATTATCTTGATAGACCGTTTCTACCCAAATACTAACTTATGTATAATTCAGAGGGAATGGCTTGATCAACCAGTATAAATTGTAAGTCATTCAATGTGCACTTTGACAATCAATTTGTCTTACTTTATCCCTTACTCCATATCTAATATCAAGAAACAGAAGATTTTTTCCAAGCCAACACACTTCTTACCCATTCAAGTAATCATAGACTGAGTAACTGAATTAAGAGGCTTTGTGTAATGCTTTTGTTTTGCTGGTTTAGGGGTAGTATATTTTGTTGAACTTGAAGATAGTATAGCTATACGCTCAGGATCAAAGGGTATGTTCAAATGATGAAATATATCAGCTCCAAGACAACCCACTATGAGGCCACACTGGGACCAACGTACCACATACGTTCTACAACACACACCAAGTGGATGACAAGGGTGATGGTTGGAAATAAAGATTCTTTTGGATTTTTGCTGGGTGGGTTGGTCATACTGCCATCCAGTTACCATCTTGCCATGTTTAAAAAAAAAAAATAGACAGCACCATACTACTTTAAAAGAGAATTCAGCTCAACATTCACACTGTTTTTAACTGGATGTACCCCAATGGAGGAAAAAATATTCCAGCATGACTTTGAGATGACCTTTAGCCCTCTCTTAAATATTTATTAATACATTTGCTAACATCACAACTCTATATAAATATATTCGGTATTATCTGAGGAAACAGTTTCCATTCATTAATCATTACTGGCAAATTATGGTAAAATTAGCTGGAAGGCATTAAAAGGGAACCATTGCAAACAACAGATTTGAAGAGACAGCTTAGAGATAAGAATGACTTTACATTTACTGCATTTAATTGTGAAATGCTAACAGCTATTCTTATAGGGCAGCCAGAATTTTTAAAAAAAGACAAAAGCTTTCCTTCAGAAATACCAGCTTGATCAGCAAAACCCTGCTGTTCTCGTGGTTTCTTCTCTGCCAGGTATGAATTTCTTTCTTTCTGCATCCATTCTTTGAACTTAGCAGTATTCAAACTTTGGGAAACAGCAGCCATAGAGCTACCATGCAAGCGAGTGGGTCCCTGTTGTCCGTAACTGTTCTTCAGGAATCCAGATTTTGAACACTACTCCTATACGCAAGAAGAACCTCCGCAGCACAGCTCGGAGCTCTGGGATCAGGTCAAACTGCATTATTTCACATAGGTAAGGATAATATGTTGAAGCATGTGCTTTGAACTTGCAAAGAGAAGGGAAAAACAAAACAGTTAAATTACTTTACAAAAGCTAAAAAAAGTGCCAAAGTTTCCGCTATTAACTTAGGGTGCAATCCAAACCTGTGCTGGAGCAGGCAAGCCAGGAGGCTTGCGCTGCATCCAACGCAGGTTCGTTGGCTGCAGTGGCTCAGCTTCCCCTTACCCCTGGGTAAGGGCTGACTGCCCTAGTGGGTCTCCTCGAACCTGTGCCACCTCTGGAGGTGGAGTTGGCGCAAGTCCAAGGAGAGCGGAGCGGAGCGGCTTGAAGTCACTCTGTTCTCACCGGGGATGGGGGTTGGGATCCGGCGTAACCACTGGGTCCCAGCCCCGCCCCTGGGGCCACCCATCGCCTGCCCTCCCCCCACCCAGAAACGCCTCCCTCCAGCCTCCTCCAAGCTCCTCATGTCTACCTTTGTCCCTTGTGTCGGTGCGGGTGCGCTGACACAAGTCGCAGCGAGGAAGCCACTGCAGAGGCTTCTGCCGGCCTCCGTGCATCGGCGCATCTACATGCGCCAACGCAGCTTCCTCCCACTTATGCCAGCCAGGATTGTGCCCTTTGTTCTCACAGTGAGACTTGGGCAAAGTAACATCCAGGGATGGAAACTTACAAGTCTGCTGGTACTTCACACTTAAAATATTTCACATTTTTATTCCACCTTTCAGTAAAACAGCTTTTTGGGGATCAGAGAGGTGTAGTACTAGCCACACAGAAGCCGGAGATCCTGATTCAGCCCCCAAAGCACCTTCTTCACATGGAGAGCTTCTTTAAATTTGTAAAGAAGATTTTTAAAAGTGTTCCAAGGATGCAAGATATTTCACACCTTTTAATATTGTATCTCTCCTTGAGCTCTGTATCTAATGACCTGAGCTCATGTGTGCAATGCGAAGCTCTAACCTTGAGATGGTACTGATGCTTAGCACAACCACCCTTATCTGGAGTCCTAGAGCAACTCCTGAGGCTATGGAAGCTAGCCATCTCTGATCTAGGGAATGCTTTTTTTCATACAATGTGTCAACCCGTCACTATATAAATAAGTAAAAAAACTCTTAAAGTTAGCAGTCTTCAAGTTTTAAGGCACAATATACTCGTACAGAATACCTGCATATAAATTAGCTTAGCTACTATCAGGATAAAAGAGGAATCTCTTACCTTTTCATCACTGACTTTTAGCGTTTTTGTTAAAAGTAACAACAAGAGATTGGTCCAGGCCTCTCGATGGCTTTCTGAGTTCACGGTGATAAAATAGGCCATTGCCTCCGTACACACACTAGAGAGAGATTATATATGCATAAATATAAAACGCATAGTAAGCAAACACACAGGCAGCTTTCCTACCTACCCATTCTCAAGTCTAGTGGTACAAGTGGGACCTTTCATAGGTACACTAGAATGGAAGGAAGAAAATTATAGAGATAAAATTTTTTAAAACATTTTATTTAACATCTTCCTTTAAAAAATTAATTTTGGAATCTTCTAACAAGCTGTAAAATATTGCACGGATGTACAAATGGGTGGTTTTCCGTTCACCTATTGGGACACTTCTAGCTGCTCAAATTCATTTATTAGTAGAATCGCCAAATAAATTTTCCCAAATACCTGGAATTAAACCTTACAAGAACACACTGAAGTTAAAGTCCTCTTGCACTACCTAATGTGAAAGAATCACATATTCTCATCAACACATCAAGTGTGCATTCATACGCACATGCTGGCTTCCCCACTGGCTTCAATGGAGAGAACATCCCACAGAAAGAACATATCTTTCTATGTCTTGACTGAATTCCTATACTGAAATTAACAGGAAGCATTAAATGGAGGAAGCATTAAATGGAGGAACTCTGTACAGGCATCAGAACCCAGCACTCATAATCAATCTGCACCCAATAGCATTTTTGAAAAAATGGAAATAATCCTTACTTCAGCAGTCTCTCTTGTATAGCTTCCCAGGAGTCTCTGCGGTTTTCATCAACATACATTCGAAAAAGGATTCTCAGACAACAAGCCAAACTGCTGGTCTCTTGTTTTAAAAGATTGGGCTTTGATTTCCCCTTGAACCCTAGGAATTAACAGGATAGTGATACAACCACATTTTCTCAGGGTGCTTAACTCTAAAACATGTCCTGGAGATCTGTAGAAAAAAATAAGCCTTTGGACCAAACTTGGCCCCCAGAATCCCAAAAATGAAATGGTTCCTACCCTCTGTGAGGGTCCAATAAGTGCTACAGCTTTGGCTTCAGTTTTCCAAATCTGAGCACATTTACTGGAATCAAATCTGCACAGAGGTATTGTGAACAACTATCACATACAGGTTGAGTCTTGGTATTCGTGAGGGTTCATGTGGATGGCAAAAATCGCATTAAAGCAAATCCATTTAAAGAACAATGTCCCTTTGCTACGTGATTTAAAAACAGCCTTGCTGACCTTTGTGATGTAAGATAGAGACATTAGGCAGACAATCCATCAGTCTCTCTTCAGGTGCTTAGAAAGGCTTCACTCCAAGCCAGCGACTCCTCCCTTCATCCTGAGCACAGCGCTGGGAAAGAATGCAAAGTGATTATCTTTCTTTCACCTGCTCAGGGGGAAGGGAGAGGTCACTTGCCTGGAAGTTAAGCTGTTCTAAGTGCCTGGAGAGAGAATGATTGATGGATTGTCAGCTGGTTGCCCTCTCTTGCATTAACAAGACTAGTGTTAAGTGACTTTTTTCCTTTAATTTAATGGGCCCTTCTCATCACATTGAGATAAAACCGCAGGTAAAAAAAATTGATAATTAGGTTATACCTGTACACCGATTCTCATAAGAGCACCAGTAATGTAAAATTATCATTTAGAAATCATATCATGTAAATTATATACTTAATTACAAAACCAAAGCAATGATCCAATGCTATTATATATCAAAATTTTTAGATTTTCAGTTTAAGACTTAAATCAATGAGAATAAGGTACTGGTAAATTGGGGAAAAAATTTTAAAACCCTCAGTACACCACATTTTCATGCTTACCTGCTCTCCACAGGACAGTCCTTTGTTCATAATTTGAGTTAAAAGCTTTTGAGAATGAATGAGACTCTTGCAGACAATCCAATAACTTGAACAAATGCTGGGAAGACATGTATTTGTACATTCCTTGGTCTTCAGTGTTAATGTGAATGTCTGTATCTAGTGTGTCCCTCTAAAGACAAAAATTCAATTACAGGAAATATTGGCTTAAGAAGTAAATTTCAAAAATCTCAGAGGATTTTTATCTGTTTTATACAGTATTTCCATTAACGCTTTAATAGACAGAGCTCAGTCTAATATTTTTCTCCACATTTTTTTCTCCAGAACATAGAGGGCACATTCATAGGGTTTACATGATACGGTCACTGAGAAAGAACCATACATTATGCAGAAACACAATTGCACTCAGAAGCCAGATGCCTTTTATTTAGATGTGTTCCCTCTCTGCTGGAGAAAGGAAGAAATGACAATAAAAATAGCTGTGGCCATGGGGGAACATTACAGGTTGTTCTCAGCCTTAGGTTACAATCCTATGCACACTTTCTTGGAAGTAGACCCCACTGAACAGACTTCTGAGTAGACCTTCATAGGATAGGGCTGTTAGTTTAGAACAAACCTAGTAGTTTTACTAATAATGTTGCTAGCTTTACTAGCAATAATGTATTCTAAGTTTGTATCAGCTTAACAGTAAGGTTCATCCCCTAGAATTCATACATCTACAGCAGTGTTTCTCAACCAGTGGTACTCAAGGTGCTGTCTAGTGGTACTTGAAGGACCCCCAGACCCCTGTTCCCTAGCAATGAGACCAGCAATGCAATGCTACAAGCAGCATTAGGAGGCTTGGTTTGATGGACAGAGTTCCAGAATGTGCTTTTTGTGCGCTGGAAAAAGCCCTCCTGTCTGCCCTGATCCTCTTCCTGGTGTTTTTTGTGTTATGTCTGGCCTCCCAATCCGAAAGTAACTGGTGGTGACATCATTGCTGGCTACTTCCAGTGGTACTTCTAAAAAGGTGGACCATGCAAAGTGGTACACTGAGGGACAAACATGGAGAAACACTGATCTACAGGCTTAAAGAAAATCAGAATATCATTATTTTCAGTCTTGTCCTTTAATTCACAGTCCACTTTGAAAACCATGCAAATATTCAGTGGTCAGCAAAACATATTTAACTGAAATCTTGCTCCACTTGTTTAGGTCTTTTCTTCTTTTACAATAAAGCCAGGATGTTAGATCTGTTAAGCTCAAGTTAAATACACAGTTTTAAGGAGATTTCATATACCAAGCAGAAGAATTCTTGTATAAGTTCTCTCTCCCACTCCACTTTATTATTCTTAACATATCAGCAAAATGCAAAGCCAAGAGGTTGCAACACTAGAAAATATTTGAGGTTTCTTACCTGAGCAGCAGCCATATGCTCGGCATCTTCCTTCTTGCTCGTTGCTGGGTAAAATACTATGTTGTCAATGGTCTGTATCAATTCCAGCTGCACGACACACTTAATGAGGAGACTGGCAAAGAGTTTCTGGTCTGAAAGCATATCAGCATACTAGGTTTTCGTCCAAAAAACCATTTAACCTTGTTCCATGTACTCGTATAAATGTATCAATTATGTAGCTGCAGCCTCTTCCATGTACATTCTTCTCAAAGCATACATTTTACAGCATTTTCTAGAGACTGGAAACTATGACATTCCTGAACTACTGCATTGTTAGTTATCACCACTAACATGACATGCCATTAACAACAAAACCATTTTGAAAACAACCCATGACATTTTCCCTCCTTGCCAACATCCACTGATTCTATGAGTCCCTTCTGCTGTGCCACTCTTTCTTTCTTCATGAGAGCCCTTTAGGAGTAGAGACACTTCACTTCCACTTCCTTCCTCATGAGGCCCTTGTGAAGAAGGAAGTGAAACATCTCCACTCCCAAAGGATTCTCCATTCTTTTGATAGAGGGTAGAATGGCACCTTTCAAGAAAGTGAAGATGAAAGCAGGGGAACTGAGGTTTAGGTAAGCAATGCACTCTTCGCTGACATTTCTGACTGCTTAAGGTGGTGAGCAAAGATTTCAGTTAACCAAATTTGCTGCTTAACTGAGTGCCAGTTAACACAGGTTTGATTGTACTTGTAACAAACTTTTTTTTTGCTTTTGTTATTTTACAGTAAGATAGGTAGTAACAAAATTAGGGAGAAAATGCAAGGAAACCAGTACAGTTGTTCCTTATTATCCATGGAGGTTCCGTTCGTGGAACCCCCATGGATATGGAAAACTACGGGTATTGAAAACTGCAGGTTTCCAGGACCTTTGCACCCTCCTAGCCCAACTGGAGCTCTGCTCCAGTCTGGCTTGGCATCTGCGGGTTATGAATCCGCAGATGCTGAACCTGTGGATAACGAAGGCCCCTGTACTCAATCCTCCTACCCATTAGAGAACAAAAACAGAAAACTTTTAATTAAAAGTTTCCATTAGCCCCTTTCCATGCTGGACAAACTAGTGATCCTTTAATCCCCCCAAAATTGCAACTAATTAAATTTAAACAAAAAGTAAGATGTCACCACAAAAAACACATTAGCATGAAATGATCTAATAGTGTTGCTGCTACAATTTTCCATAAGAAGAAGTGAACACAGGATGAAAAATACAAAAGAAAAGTGTGGAAGCAGCTAATGAACAATGTATAACCTGCCATGTATGTAGATGTTATGGAAGCTGAAGTACAGGCTTACTTGAATAAGGTCCACCTTTCCAGCTCTCGTCTGTAGGATTTGAGAATTGGCTCTGCCCCCTTTCTGAAGCATTTTTGTCAAAACTGCTTAAAGACTGGCGATCCAGGTCTATATCCTAAAAGAAACAGCAGCTGGGTTTATGGTTCCCTCACCAATGTGTCATAACTCTCAGTTTCAAGGCAACAGAACGTATTATAACTTTTAAACAAAATGTATTATCTTTAGCCACTTTATGAATTGCTACTAATTTTCATTATTTAAAGTTCTAAGTTTTCTTCCTGTTCTTAACATGGAAGAATATTTTAGGTCCAACAGGCAAATGAATGCTCTGTCAACTAGTGTCTATTCCTCACCGTAAGTGTCCAGAAAGCTATCACATGCATCTTAATTTTGTGTACAATTTAACAGTGGAGGGGGCCAGGGAGAAATTGGAGCACTTACCAAATGCTTTTCAGATGAATCATCTTCCATTCCTACTGGCCTCCATGTTAACAAACTTCAAGGAAGAAACAAACAGATCAGAAATGTAATCTCATTTTAAACCACTAAGCATATTCTGCAGTGTCTGGAATTATACTTACACATGAGGAATTGTAGTTTTGAAGATCTCTAGCATACAATTGCAGGTTTGGTCCCAGACTTCAGGACTGAATTTTTGTCCATTTGATATTACAAGGCTTTCTAAGCAGTTAGTACCTGATCGAGCTAGTTGCTCATTATCTGTAGGAAAACAGAACATGTCACATATTAACAAAATTAAAGAATATTCGCTGTTATACATACTTTGTTGGATGGTGTTTTTGTAACTGCTCGATCTTAAGATTGGCTGTGCTTTCATATTGTGTTTAACAGATAGTAAGACAGCACAGTAGCACAAAACTCAACAAACTGGAGCATATCTAATGTTATGTTTTCACTGCAAATCATGGTTGGCAGAATCAAAAACTAACATTCTCTTTCCCAAAGCAATTCCACTTGCTGTCATTCGCTGTTGTTTCCCCTTATACGCTGTTCTTTCCCCTTATTTCCTCGTAAATGCAGTGATGCTAGTTAGTTTTAACCATGGTTCCAAAACAATCCAGAACCCAACTGTCAAACCATTGTTTGAAATGGTTTTCAAATCTTGACTTTTGAGGGAAACATGGTTAGTGTTTGTATCAGTTTATATACAAGGGAAAACAATGGCTAATGATAAGAAGCAGGTGGATGGCAGGGCAACAGGAGGAAGCCAGCCTGAATTTGAGGGATCTGTTTTTATGTTGGAATAATAGAACAGAATCATGGGCAGATATAAACAGAATATTTAGCTATGAAAAAATGTTCAATCATACAAGACAAGTCTTTATGCAAGGCCAGAAATGCTAACCTCAATGGTCTTGTGCAGAATACGGCATGAACATCCTTGAGATGGGACAGTTGTGCAAAGTCAAGAAGCAGGTCTTGACAAGCACACCAAGGCTGCAATCCTATAACACACTTACTCCCACATAAGTCCAATTGAATTCAGTGAGGCTTACTTCTGAGTTGACTTGCCTACGATTACACTGTAAATTTCTTGATCAGCAGTTTAGGGACAATGGGAGGAATCATTACATACATACATTACAATCATACAGCTCAACAGCTGGTACCTAGAAAACCATTCCCTTGATACTTTCTGTTTCTAGCTTGCTTTTCACTGGAAATAGCTTGATTAAATAATAATTACAGAACCAATAATCTAGATGCAATAGAATGCCATCGGGTGTTGAAATATATTATAAGTAGCTGTAGGACCATTTTTGGACATGGTCACGATTTGGAAAATTTGTAGAGTTCAGCTTTGTGAAGGCACTACCAAAACTGTTGATGCTTCTGAAGTTCCAAAGACTATTTAAGGGTACATACATTGGGTTTTTAACAAACAAATCATTTTAAATTCCACCCCTGCCAGGTGACTGAAAGGACAGGGCTTTGAACCAAGGATGTTTGGAAAATGCAATCAGAAAAGGTAGAGAAATTGGTTACATATTTTAAAAAGCAATAAACAAGGACAAAAATGATTTTCAGCATGGCTTCTGTAAACACATACATACACTTGTTTGCAAAATGAGGCATTGTTTTTCCATGAAGATGTAGTTCTTCATGAAGGTGCAGTGTATGGCAATAATTAAATTGAAAAAGGATGATTTACCTTAGGGATTTTCTCATTTCAAGACACAATGGGGAGAAGAGTAAGGTGGAGGAACAAAAAAGGTATTGAACACATACCTCCCTCAAAAGGTATTCATTCAAAACAAAGTGACATGTATGTAAATAAGCTACCTTGTTTTACACACCAGTGTAACTGTGCAAATATGTCAGGAAGGAGGATCTCATTCAAAGCTTCATAAAATTGTGTGAATACATCACAGACTGCAAAAAGTGCATGATTACACGTAGTAGTCATCCATTCAGATTTCTATTGAGAGAAAAAAACAGCATTGTATTTTTGTTGAAATGAATTAGGAAGGCTTTCGATTGTATAATAGTTACAATAAAGTTTATAAATAAATAAGACCACCACCCTTGCCCCTTCCTCACTATCAGACTATAAACTTCTTGCAGTACTTGTTTCGCCTTGATATGAAGGAGGCAATACCCACATCAAGGAATCAAACAGAGAAGGAAATCTTATTTTAGCACTGTTCTTGCTCCAGGCAACAAAACTCTCAAGCAACAAAATGTTCACCTCTCAAACAGAGAGCCCCCACTTCACTAAAAAGGAATAATAGAAGTTCACAAAATCACATATGGCTTTGATTCCTATATTAAGACTGCAATCCAGTTTCCTTCTATAGAGGATTACTTTTTAAAAGGCCCTCGATACCTCTGTTTGCTGCTCTGGAAGTTTCATGTTATCAAATATCCTAAACACAATTCGAAACAGATCTTGCCACCAGTGCTTTTCAAAGGTATGACCATAGCTCTTCATAATTTCAAACATAACCGTTAGGCCCCTGCAATATGAAAAAAACAAAAGAACATTAAAGTAAAGAGTGCCGATAGCTGAATAGAGAAGCAAAACCAAGTTTCCCTGTTCGCTACCTTGTCCGCACATCTAGCTTGCACCGATTTATAATACAGGAAAGTTCAAACAAAATTGGGAACCATCCTCGGACCCAAACTCTATCTCCAGGAGCCACATTCATGTCATCACTGGTGTATTCTCTTAAAACCTGTAATCAGATAAGAGCTGACAATAAGATACAGTTTAAACAGACATGCTTAAATTACTTAATCAGATCTTGCTTCAGAATTGAAGGGCTCAGCTGAACAGTGATGACAAAGGCTGTGTTAAAACTTCTCTTCAGGCAAGTCACTCTACACCCTGTTAATTTTTAATTACAACACTTTCCCTCACTTTTAAAATTCAAAAGGTATTTTAACATGCAATAGTTAATAAACTTAAATAGTAGCAGAAATATAAACATGCAGAGGAAAAAATACCTGAGGTCTCTCTGAAACGTATTTAGCACAATAACGGATAAGTCTAATAGCTTCCATGCTGGTGTCTGGAAATGCAGCATTACAGGCAAATTCTGATAAACATTTCACAGCATCCTGAAATGAATCTATTGCTGCAGGAAAATGCTGTTGAAAGATACTGGCTGTGGAAGAAACAGAATGAAACACACACAATAGCACCAGCATCAGAATCAGGGTTGGACATCTTGGGAATACGGTCAGGTCATATCATACGCGTACTACATTTGCACAAATTCAAGTATACACACTCAGCAACAAACCAGAAAAGAGGAAGAAAAAAGCAGCAGTGTAAACAGTGCCCCTCATTCATTTATGGAGTATATGCCCTGGAGTTAGCATGAGATGGGAGAATGCATCTGTTGGTTCCTTCAGTCAGTCTCTGCTACCGCGTGCCTCTTACAGTTTTTAAAGACACAGTACAGGTTGTCAAATTTCAGTTAAAACTACATTTCAGTTAAAACTTTTCCCTTTATTACAGAACCTAACCCTAGCATGAGCGGTGACCTGACTGTATCATTAGCTTAAGTATATAAAGCTAGCCAGGTCAGCAGAGCTATAAACAACACTATCTACATAATGCAGTTAACAAATCACACCATTGCAGTTCTGGCAGCTGTACACCTATACCAGGGCAGCAAAACTTGTGTATTTTGACCCTGTCACACAGACCAGTAGCTGTTATGGTGCCCACCAAAGGCTCAATAAGCCTCTTTTTACTGCCTGTCTGGTACTCCAAGTGCAGTTATCTGATGTCAAGCACTTGGCAGCCCGCAATACAAGGCCAGTGGACTGCATTCTGTTCGAAGAATCACAGCCACCTTGGGTGCCCTTCGAGGAGAAAGACAAAGTAAAAATCAAATAAATGATAAAATAATGTGGTACAGGCCTGAATTATACAACTGAACATACCAATTTCATTTTGAAAACCATCTTAAATCTATTTTTGCTTGATGCTTCCTAGGCAACTTCTCCAGAATTATGTATTCCAAGTCACAGAGAAGAACCTCCAGAACCAAAATAGCAGTGTGTAATTCAATTTTTCAGCACTATTGAACCTATAGCAACACATCAAACCATCCATATCTGTAAGGCAACTATACCACATGTTGCTGTGAGTGAGGCTATGGCTGCAGTTCAACTTTTCCAATTTAGAGTTGCTGAATTCTCCTATTGTCATCGGCAGACAAAAGGAGAATTTCCAACCTATATTACCATTACTCTTTCTTTTTCAGAAAGGACAAAAGCCCAGCAACTTCCAGACATAAAGCTATGATGCGAAGTGTAGCTCAAAACAAGAACATCATAAGTGGCCTCTAACTGTTTTGAGTCTGACTGCCACTGCTAACTTTTGAAATGTTAGTCTTGTTAAACATTACTTACGGCCTGATCCAAACCAGATCGCGCCAGCTCAGCGCCAGTGTGTTGTGTCACAAATGTGCCATAACACATGCCTGTGACACTTACTGCTGGGCCAGCACAGGTGCTGACTCAGCGCAAGCCCATGTTAAGCCAGCAGAGAATGGGTGACCACCACCCGGAGCTCCAGGTGCGCACCGGGCAGCAGAGAGGTGACTGGGGAGGGTGGGGGAGGCGTTCCAGGGCAGGAGGAGGGAGCGGAATGGGACCAAGGGAGTTCAGCTTTGCCAGATCCATAGCCCCGCGTCAGCCTCCCGGTCCGACATGGGACTGCTTTACTCTGCACCAGCTAAATAGCCGGAATAGAGTCGAATAGCCCTATTGTGGGACTGCTTCCTTTACTCAGGGGAAGGGGACATATGTTCCCTTCCCCCAACTGGGAGCCACTGGTGGCTGCCCAATGTCCATAAGATACAGTGGCAGCCATTTTGGCACCGCTGCAGCCCTGGGCGCTGGGCAGCTCAGGATTGGTCAGTCTTGTTAAAAGTTACTTACTAACTATGTGACCTGTTGTCTGAAATGCCAATTCCACAATATTCCCATCATGATCTGATGCTGCCTGATGAAATACTGCAAAGATGTTTTTCCATCCTGAGCGAATATTAGCAGCTTGAGAATTCACCATCTGAGCAATGCAGCGTATTACCATGTCTCGAATTGTTGGTGATCTAGAGAAAAAAATAAAGCAATAAAAAAACTGTCACCACCTCATTTAGGGTGTAATTTATGTTATAAATATATATTTAATTATATCCTACTTTCCCATCACAGTCATGGGGTGCTCAAAGCAGTGAACGAAGGCCAAATTAAAACCGAAGACAAATATTAAAAGTATATCAAATATAATATACAGAAAATCATCATCATTATACATTCACATGAGTGCAAGTAGCAAGTTCATATTTCAAGTGATAAGCAGCACAAACCTGTTTTTCTTCATGATATGCTCGAAAGGCCTCAAAAAGTCTTTCTGAAATCGGAAATTGGCTAACTCTCCCTTTTCAAGAAACTTCATTGACAGTTGTCTCAAAGAATCAACTGCAAAAATGGCCACATCTTCATTAGGATTACAACCAACCTATTGAAGAGAATTAGGCATTCCCTCAAACAAGTGCACAATGCATATATACACAAAATGAAAACTGGACTATAAAAAACCAGCCCTGCAACTTGATTGGTTCATAAATGCAACAGGTGCAAATATTACAGAGAAAGTTTAGAACAAGGATTTTCAAAAAGTGTCAAATACCCTTAATGTTCCCATCCTAAACAAATTGGCAGTTAAGTCTCCCTGATTTCATTTGAGCTTATTTCATTGTAATAGGCTTACAAGCTTAGTACTTGTTGAGGAAACGTTTAAGTAGAAAACATGACAGACCAAATCAATTTATTTAGTCAATACTAATCTTATCATTAGTCTGAGGGAGACATGCCACAGGTCTGTGACTATTCAAGACAAACAGTAGAACTCCTATCACATCCTCTGAGACCTTTCAAAATTTTATACAGTTATTTGGCCAATAAAAATTCATCTGCTACGCAACACTCATTTGTGAAGCCGACATTAATCAGACTCATCTGTGGGATCCTCCAAATTACAAAAGTGTGATCAAGTTGTTGGAGGAAAAATAAGTTCTGTCTAATTTAGGTGTCTTTGATGGAAAGGGGCAAATACCACAAGGTTCTGACCACTGAAGAATGGCAAGTGCGGAAAACTGAACAAAAATTACTGATGACTTGCCACATGAAGCCTCCAGGTCCTCTTTCTGGGGGTTTTCTAACAAAAGTTTCTAATGACCCAGTTGCAATCTTGTCTGTCAAGTTCCATATATGCTCTCTGCACATACTGACTTTCTACCTGGTGATATGAGTAACACATTCCAGCTTTCAGTACATCACTACCTGTTCAGGCATCAAGATAACCCTGTATATGAACAGTCACATCACTTTAAGCCCCAGTCACATCACTTTGAGCCCCACCCAACATTTGTACTGAAAACTGTCTGTTCTATAGATTTAAATTTTTTGAAATACCTTATTGAAATGATCTCCAATTACATGCCATATCCTGGACCACTGTAGCCTAATTCTGTTCATGTTGTAGTAGGAGATCTCAACTATCTTCTGCAGGCTGAACATGCGTGGATGGTGAGGGGAAGCCAGTTCATCCATGGAAACAGCACACAACCATCGAACAAAGTCAACTAACATTTAAAGATATGAGACATGGTTAAATCTGGAACGATCCAATGCGGCCACTTTCCATTTCAGTGTATTTTCTCAACATACATACCTATTGCATTTCCATCCAATCTTGTTGAGCCAGTAAATATCCTGCAGAGTAAGTTCAACATATAGTTAAACTCTGAGACACAGAAAATTAGAGTCTACTACATATTATAGCTATGCAATGTTAGAATGAAACATATGCAGCATTCAATGCACTAAGGAACAAAACCAAATCATTGACAACTAAGCAGTTGTCATGAGATGATTCTTATAATATGGAATTCTTCATTTCATGCAAGTCCACAATGATGGTATAAGAAATATTTTAGATTCTGGGCACGATATCGGATCCCAAGCAGTTTCATTAAGTCAGAAGGAGAAAAGAAAGAACCAGCAGCAGCACTTGCTTACCCTAAGGCCCATCCCTATCTTTTAGCACACTGGGCCTCCTCACCACAGATCATGCCAGGACACAATCCTAACTGGGTCTACTCAGAAGTAAGTCCTATTTTGTTCAATGGGGCTTACTCTCAGGAAAGTGCAGTTAGGATTGCAGCCTGAATGTTGTAAAACATAGTATGGCTTGGATCCCAAAACCTATAGCACAGTCACTGTGATAACTAGCATAGTAAGTTTTCCACATTTTATTTACAATGCAAGCTACACATTATACTACCTGTCCACTGCCACCACCACGCTTTGTGAGCTGGTTTCTCCCACAGATTCCTGAATGCTGGCTATTTGTCTTTTGTCCACACCTCCACCAACAAGGTTACCTATATAGGGAGCAACCAAAAGGAGTTGTTACATCTAAAGAGAAATCACCAGCCCCATCTATTATAGATGGATTCGGTCAAATACACTGGCATTTCACTACAATGGTATCTCCAGGGTTTGTGTCACCCTATGCAGGAGGCCAGCCATCACCCCTATGCTGGCCCACCTCCCATGCAGTGGGTGTGGCAACACTTCAGGTGGTGGGCATGGTAATTACCATCACCCCGCCCACTGGTGGTTTTTTTTTTTGCTATAACTTTTGATAGACTAGAGATATTTCAACATGGTTTGTTTCATTGCATTCTGCATGAAATTACACATCAAATGATATATACCATGATGGTATTATTCAAAAATACCAAGATTTAAAAATTTTTGGTGAGTAGTGGTGTCACCCCCCTGTGTGCATCAGTCGGTGTGGTCCACACACCCCTAGAAACACCACTGTTTCAACATTTGTTTTAAAGTTGAATTGTGAGCTTTTGCATGCATTTTTACAACCTGTTTTTTGGTTTTTAAGTAGATATACTTATCAGTATGCTGCCTGAAAACTAAAATATAGATTGCAAAAATGAATGGAAAAGACGCAACGTGTGATTTTAAAACAAAGACCAATGTAATTTATTAATACAAGTTTTTTTTTACCCTGCACCTTCCATCTCTTGGCATAGATAGTATATGCCTCTATAGGCACTGATGTATAGAAACAATAAAATCACCAAAAACGCCCCCCCCCCCAACAAGGGACCAATCAGCAGCAACAAAAAGCCAAGACAGCAGTAACATAGGTAAATCAGGTCAAAGTTAGCAAGCATTTTCATAAGATATGCCAGGTAGATTAAGCAAGTTGTGCAATTCTGTACATTTCATTTGCTTAATTGGATCTGGTCTTCCTGGTGGCAAGATTTTTAACTAAAGAGATTGCTTTAGAGTGGAAAAGCTGCATAGTATGGGCAGCATTCAAAGTAGTGCTTCTGCCATTGGGCACTCCCTCTGGGAATGAAAGGAACATTCCATTCACGTGAGGGAACCCCTCTCAGGAGCAGAATGCTCCTTCCATTACTGGAGAAAGCTTCCAGCAGGGAAAGCACTAGTCAGGATGCTGCCCAGAGATAAATGGATGCATCTCCTGTCCCTTTTTCTGATTTCCAAACTAGATGAATTCAATGAGACACTATCATTAATTAAGTAAACCAAGTCTCCAGGTGATGAGAGCTGCTAACTATGCAATCTTAAATAAAGGAAGTGATCTTCATCCCAAAATGCCTTGAGTTCACTAACTTGTATACCCCAAGGTTGAAAAGGAAGTTAAGGTGTTTTCTTACTTAATCCAAGACCCATGAACTCTTCTCCTCCTGATGTGAAGCCTTTGAGGCTCCCCTCTCTTTCACGTCCAGACCCAGAAAGGTAGCGTGTTTTAACTCCAGTTCCTATAAGCTGTGCAAGCTCCAATTGACTGATGCATTTCAAGATCTAATAAAAACACACAATTCAGCACCAGTGTCTATGACTGCAAAATGCCTAATCCAGAACAGTTTTATGTTTAAAATTTGTCTTATGAATTGTAAGTTGCGCACATCTACATTTTATAAAGGGGACAGTGCAGTACATCTAAATTTAGAAATATCAGATTGTAAAATACAATGCTATAAAGCTATCTCAATCATCATACAGTGGATAAGTGAAAAGACGCTACACAAAACTCCTATTAAAGTCTACAACTGATTGATTCAAGATAGCAAGACTTCTGTTAAACTAATAGCACACACGAAATCCTCATTGTTGGTTGTTAATTACCTCATGCCAGGAATTTCCTAGGTAGTTTCCATCAGTGTGGGCCACTGTAATCAGAGTTTTAATTGTGTCTATGTTCTTCTGTTTCATTTCTGTTATGCTAGAGCTGGCAGTCAATAAGGAAAAGCGAGCAAGTGCCTGCACATAAGCATCTCGTTCAAGCTACAATGTAAAAATACAACATACTAAAGCGTTAATACACCAAAAGCAAAAATAAGTCACAAGAGAGATTTTTTTTAATACTTCTCCCTCCCACTCCCTGCCCAGTATCTCAGGAGAGATGAGCATATGGGGTAGAGACAGAATTCACTTATCCATGCTTCATAGGAGATTAAGCATGACAACATGGGTGTGTAAGAAGAAGAAATATGATCAAGGAGAAAGTTGAAGAAATAATGGAATGATCTCCCTGAAGCAGAGAGGAAGTTGAAGCACATTTAATTTTCCATCCATAAAAAGTGAAAGAAATGGACTAGATCAGTAGTTCCCAAACTGTGGGTCAGGACCCACTGGTGAATCGTGACCTCATTTTTGGTGGGTCACCAAAGGGTGATGGAAAGATCAGATGCCGAATTGCCTCAAGCCCTGAAGCTATTCAAAATCAGATGTTGTAGCTCCTAATTATCCTGCAAAGAGCTGCTAATTAACCTGCAAAGAGCTCCTGCAGTTTGCAAGCATGTGTAAATATAGGGAGATAAATGTTTGAGGGTCTTTTTTCTGGTTATTAATTTATAATTTATAAAAATATAAATATTTATTTATAGATCTCCTTTTTTAAAAGACTGGTAAATCTAGGTAGGTCCCGATAGAGTGTCATTAAAAAAAGTGGGGTCCCAGTGCTAAAAAGTCTGGGAACCACTGGACTAGATCCATAGGACATTTAAACAAAGCAGAACATGCAAAGGTTCTGGCAACTTTTCTGTGACAATAGTAGTAAAGGTGGTACAAAAGTAGTTTTGTATACATTCTACTTAGGCTGAACAGGTGGTTACCTGAGAAAACAAGTGAACCAAAACTATGAACATAAAAAAGCACTACAACTAACTGTGTATCCATCTACCAATATCCATAGCTTCTAAATATTAAGCCAAAATGCACATTTCAGGGGTGACAAATTAAATTATATGCTGCAATTAGTTAGGAAACAAATATTTCTGCAATGTCAAAAACTGATGCCAGGAAATATAGTTCTGACAACTTCAGGAGCTCTAATTAAATGCAGTCTTCCACGGCCCAAGATATAGTAAGTCTACTCTGGACCAACCTGCATGCCAAAAATGCATGCTATTCGGATAGCACATCGTATTCCTTCTAAGCACAATGATGCTACTTCAGTGTCATCACAGTTTTGAAGACCAACACTATAAGCAGCCAGTAAAGGAGTCCACACGAGCTAACAAAAGAAAAAGAAATAAGACACTGTAAGTTTAGCTTTGTTACACTCCAACAACATTTTACTCAGATTAGAATCTACTACAGATATTATTCATGTCAACAAGGATCTATTCTCCTTTACAAAATGGTGGTCTGGATCATACATCAAACATATCTGTAACTCATGCTAAGTACCAAATAATTTAGATTACAGTTCCATACTTACTTTGAACATGGGTCTGACATGATCCAGGTGAGTTGCACTAGTGAAAGGTGCCTTTGCATGACTCACTGCCTCCATCAGAGCTTTAGCAGTCCTTGCCATTTGCTCCATTTCCAGATTGTATAATAACCGGCGCTGCTTCTGACTGGCTACATCTAAAGAAACACACAACAAGCAACTTAAGTGTATGGATTTGGCATAATTGTACAAAACTACACAAGTCAGTACTGTATATAGCCTTTAAAAACAAATCATTCTTCTCCCATCTTCAGTGAAGACAGCAACCTATGGAGATTCACATTCAAGTGAATAGGGTATAAAACTACATCATAAACAATAGTAAGGCTCGATATAAAGTCAATCCTCACTATCCACAGATTTGCTACCTGCAGGTTCACTTATCCGTGAGCAGCAGGATAAGTGCCAATTGCCTCACAACATCTGCAGTCTGTTCTCAGCTATCCTCACTCTTCTGAAGCTATCTGTGGCATCAGCAGTGATTCCAAAGCTATTTGGCCATTCTGAAGCTGTGGCGGCCATTCACTATCCGCAGCATCAGACATCCAGCAGGGGGTAAGTAAAAAAATATTTTTTAATTACCCTCTGGTAGGCTGCCTGATCATCTGTGAGTCTCCTAGACCTACGCCCACCATTTTACTGGCGTAAGTTCGAGAAAGAAAAAGGGACAAGGTAGCCTGGGAAAGAAGGTAAAGAAACTGGCACATGCTAGTGTCACTAAGAAATACCCCTCCCTCTTCCTGTTGCTGACTTGCTCCCACTGCCAGTTTACCAGTGCCAGCAGAGGCTTAGGGAGCTGCTACTGTGTGCACCATACTGCTGCCCCTTTGTGGTAGCAGCCTGGAAGTGTGTGACAGCAGCCTGACTTTTACGCTGCTGGAATGCTAGTCCCAGCAGTGCAAGGCCCCAATAGGACTGGAACTCAAGACTGTTGCAAATTTAAAAGAACAAGCTTTGCTGGGGGAGAATCAGCAAGGCTTCCATAAGCATAAGTCTTGCCTCACAAATCTTTTAGAGTTCTTTGAAAAGGTCAACAGGCACGTAGATGTGATGAACTACTAGACTTTCAGAAGGCATTTGACACAGTCCCTCACCAAAGTCTCCAGAGAAATTCTGGGATCTCTCAATGAGCATGCATGCAGTTCATCCCATTTTCATTTCACAATAACTCCGAGGCAAGAGAGTGATTGGCCTAAAGACGCCTAGTACGTTTTATAATTGAGTGAAAACTCAAACCCAGTTCTCCTTAGGTCAAGTTTAATACTCTATCTGCTATAGTACACTGCTGAATTAAAGTCAATTGAGTATTGCAAGTTAACAGAGGGAAAGAACAAGACGTAGTAAGAATGGACAAAAAAAGCCGGATCTTTTTCATGCTGGGATATTTTTACTAAAGTCATACTTGGCTTAGTAGATTTGGTTGTGATTGCATATTCCTTTGCGTCCTTCATTGCAATTTTCTTCCCTTCTATCTCATCATAGACTGTAGACAAATACTCCTCTGGAAGGTCTTTACTGTCATTGATCCCACGATTCATTTTTATGTATTGCTCTTTTGTCATCTTATTCTTTACCTGTTAAAGCAAAACAGTCAAAAATAGTGCATTAGTTTTGAAAGATATCCAGAAACTCACTTTTAACTGTCCTGAAGTATTATGTTTAAATATACCTGGGGACTGTGCAAGTCTGTTGTCAACATTATAATAGAATATGCTAAAACGTAAGCAGTGTCAGCGCTAGCAAAGAGCGTTTGGCTGGAAAAAAAAGAGAAGACAGTTTTAGAACCCTACATTTTACTCTGTTGTCTCCAGGTACACAGTTCTGATTTTCAAAAATGCCTTTTAAAACCATTCCACTATAGCATCTCCTACTGAAAAGTATAAATTATTCAATCAACTGTAACTAGAGTCAGCTTCAGAGTTCATAATAATTTGGCCAAAGCCCAGTGGGGACCTGCCAACTCTGCAATTATATAAGCTCAGAAATGTACAAAACACGATGGTTCACAATATTCAACCAAAAGACACGAATGCAGAATACCAGTCGGAGAAAGAGGAACAGACAATTGTTACCTACAGACAGTTGCCCTAGAAACAGAGCTCCAGATCCCAGAAAAGTCTCCCAGAAGCAACATCACAAGAGGCAAAGAACACAGAGGTCAGTGTGCCATTAGAACAGTGATTTTCAACCTTTTTCATCTTACAGCACACTGACAAGTTACTTAAAATTGTCAAGGCACACCAGTTTTTTGACAATTGACAAGACACACTGTGTTCTTGGTGGAGGTCTCAAATCCCCCAAAAGCCCTACTAATAAATGACCCTCCCCCAAACTTCTGCAGTATACCTGCAGACCATTCACAGCACACCAATGTGCCACGGCACAGTGGTTAAAAATGGCCACATTAGAAGAAGAATGTTGAAAATCGCTATTATAATAAAGGCTTTCAGCTTTTAGAGTATGCATCATCCTGAATAATTCATAGATTCTTCACCACAGCGGTTGTGGTACAGCCTATTTAAATAAAATGGGGTTATGTGTGGTAAAATGTACTTCTTGCAGGGGTGGTGGGAATTCTCATTTATTCCCTTTCCCTCTCCAACAACCTGTACCACCCCAAAAGTCATCTTCTGGTGAAGAGAAGATACACACAATCCTCCAAGAGCACTAGCTAGTGCAAATGCAAGGTGGGGCTTAAGATACACTGCATAATTAGTACTTGCTGGTTAGCACCATCTTCACCTAACGGAGGCTTCCAAAAATGCACCTAACCTACAACAGCTTGTGTAATTTGTTTCAAGTTACCCTTGGTTGCATTCAATGTATCTAGCAGCAAACTTTTCCATTAGTCTGTCAATCTTCTGGGCTTCACCAGGCAACCGGAATCCTTCCAGAAATATACGCAGAGCAGAGACAAAGTCTTTCCCACAGAAATCTAGCTGGTCTACATAGGCATACATCACCTCCTTGTTAAACTTGTTACTATCTCCCAGATATTCTCCCACTTGGCTCTAGAAGGAAAAATAAAAGTCACACACAAGCGAAAAGATAGAGCATTACTAGGCATTACTGCTTATTGATATTGCAAATACATACATTACAAAATTGGTCATGTTTTGCCACTACTACTGTGACAATATTCAAAAGGTACTGTAGGACAATATAAAATCAATTTGAATGGCTTAGGGCGCAGTCCTAACCCCTTATGTCAGTGCTTTCCACAACTGGCATAACTGTGCCAATGGGACATGTGCTGCATCCTGCAGTTGGGTGTCACTCACGGAGGCCTCCTCAAAGTAAGGGAAAGTTTGTTCCCTTACCTCAGAGCTGCATTGCCCTTATGTCGGTGCTGGAAAGCACCGACATAAGGGGTTAGGATTGCACTCTTACTTTCACATGCTTCCTGAACAGGAATAATAAAAACTAAGACCTTGGATATACTGGCTTTAATTAGCATGAACAGATCCCATCAGATGTTTTGTTTTTTTCTGAGTGCCCCAGATCTTTATTTCTGCTCTCCAATCTTAGACCCTTGAACAGTACCACAGAAATTATTTATCAAGAACTCCCATCAGTCACCAATACTACTAGCTCTATGCAGCACAGAGTAACAGAACAAAAGAAGCTTAGACAGACCATTCACCCTACTACATCTCTGTACCAGCTAGATGTCTTTTTTTATCCATGTTAAATTCCTTCTTTAAAAAACAAGCAAAAAAAACACACCAAATGAAAATTAGCCTTCCACGGAATATCTTTTTTTTTTTTTTTAAGCAGGCATTCAATCCATGACTTTTGGGTAGAAGAGGTTAAAATATACACAGAACAGAACACACTAACAAGCCTTATTAGACCATAAACAATAAAGTACTCTCAGCTCAGCAGTATTATTGCTAGCAGTCAATTTGGATAACAATGCCATTAGGTTCAACAAAAAGGTATTAATTAAATACCATCAGAAAGAAACCTCATTAATGCAACATTTGCACACTAATGGCCTCCCTGACTTCACATAAAACCTGCTGTGGTACATGTGTACATTCAGAACATTGTTAAAGGCATTACATAATTTTTTTAATGCAAGTGTCAGTCTTACAGAACACAGGCGTTCTTCTTGGTGCAGAAACTGTGCTATGTCTTCTACAGATACACCAAGCATTCCCTGTTCCTGTAAATACTGCAGCCCTCTCTTGGATTTTTTGTTAAACCTGTTGTGGGGGAGAAGAACAGATCAGCCAGATACAGAAAAACAGTCACCTGCAAGCTTGGGAAAAAAAGTTAAAACAAATCTGCATCCTAAATTATGCTGTACCTGTACCATGTACAAGTCTTAAAAGTCACGATGTGTAAAACCAAAGTTAAGTATGCTTTAACTGGGAATCCCAAAGTGATGCGTACCACTGTGGCAATCTCCAGGATAGTGCTGAGAAGGACCATGATTTCCTCCGGGAAATCTAAAGCTTCTCCCCATCTTGAGATAACTTCAAAACCATACATACAGCCATGCCCTGATTATACCCAAAGGTAGATTCACTGCCACCAGAAACACAGTATCAGGGCTACATTACCACCCCTTTCACCCAGCTGGGGATCTGACAACTGACAGCCCTCACACCAAGTTCCTCAAGGAAGGAAAATGATGGGGAGCATCTTGACAACCCCCTTGCTCTGCTTCTCTCCATCTCTCATCCACACATCCCCATACACAAATCTTCTCTGAATAGTATGCAAGGAGACAGAAACAGGAGGCCAACTGTTCTGTGGGTTAAAGTACTTGGCAGTTTGGTTTTAATCAAAGGAAACTATTGTGGATTAAAATGGAACAAAGAAAAAGAACAGATGGACAGTCAAGTTCTATACTTGAGATCTAGAAGCAAGAGTAATGTAAAAAGGAAATCTAACAGCACAATCCCATGCATGTCTATTCAGAAGTACTGTTCCCTCTAACGGGAGAGGCTTTACGACGATTTGGGTGATTTTGCCCAATTGGGTCCCAGTCTGGGAAGGCGCACTGCAATGGGGAGCAGGGCATCTGCAATTGGCACTTCACATGAGGGATAAGAGCAGAGAGGCCGGTGTGGTAAGCGGAGCTTTAGCAGGGCCCTCTCACCCACTGCAGCTTCCATTTGGTCCAAAATTGGACCAGTCTAGAAGCAGTAGGTGGTGACATGTGAACGTCAGCATGTCTCAGCCAACCTACATCCAGATGCCATGGGGGCACCCAGTATTGCACCTAGCTCAAACCAGTAGTTGCAGATAAGTATGGGGCCTGCATGAGTGGGGTGCTAGGACCATGCAGTGAGGTGGCCCCTGCAAGGTCCATGAAGAATTAGATGACTGCACCTCCTATAAAGCCACCCCTGCCCTCTAAACAGAGCACCTAAAATTGGAGCCCCATGCATCCTGTCAGGGTTTTAGAGCTCAGTGATGACATCATCACTAAGCATTCTGGAGCTGCCCCTGCACAGCTCCATGTGCTGCTTGCAAAAGTTATCCCATTGAGTCCAGTGGTATTTACTCCCAGATAAATGTGTATATAACTGCAATTTAAGACTTCCCTAACTTAACACATCCACTTACAATTCAGCATCCTCCTAGCAGAAAAGGGAAAGATCATCCTAGGAATTAATTCTTTTCCTAACAGGACAGCATCATGCCTTGGCTTGGGAAAATGGCATCCTGTAAATCCCAACTTGCATCTGCTGCACATCTCACTCTCAACCCAAGGGCAGCTCTCTTGTATCTCGTTTTTGGGAGCTTGTCACCTTAAGTACCAATAAGCCAATCTGAAATTAACAGAAGTTCAAATTTTCTTCTCCCAAGTCAAAATGAGCAACCTGGATCAACGACCAAATATTAGCTACATTTTAAGCAAGGCTATTGTTCTTTGACAATACCAGGCAGTTATGGAACCCCTATTTAAATTTGAAATAGTAAGTTTATGTATGATACAGGCTGAGAGGTCTGGTAAGAATGGAGGATGTGACAGACTGCTTCCTAGGTCAGACTTGAAAAGAAAATTTGCTTTTTCTCTGTGTCAAGGGGAAGGACTTGCTCATGACAGTTCCTATACCAATTTTTAAAGAAATATTAGAAATGCATTGCCCCTCAAGGAATAGAAACCAGAATTAAAGAACATCTATAATAAGACATTTCCACACAGTGTAAGTGTTCCACAAAGGGGAAATTTTTTTTAAATGCTTCTCATTCATAGGACAGAACTCATTCTATAAGAAAAGAAATGTTATCTAAACAAAACACAGAACTATACTTTGATTTATAGCTAGTCTTTATCAAACTTAAAAAGGTGACCAGAGAAATTGTATTCTTATTTTCCAGTATCTCTAAACTGTGTTTCACACATTTGTGGTTGTTACAATACACAAAAAGGAAAAAGAGAGGGGTGAATTCTATGAATGCCAAATAAGACAATCAGTCGTCTGCTCAGCACCATTTTGGATTCATCTCTTTTTTTTTTTGGCCTTCTTCTAGCCCCCTTCTTCCATCTTCGTTGTTGCAACAGTGAAAGAGCAAACTGAGAACATACTTTTTTTTGGTAAATACATTTTAAACATTTACTCTGGCATCAATTTTAACTTACAGTTCAATACCATGTTCAATTATCTCTTTTTGTTGTTTGATAACTTCAAATTGCTCTGGATCATCAGGGACAGTTGTCTGGGTGCCAACACTTCCAATTCCTGATGAAACTGTTGAATCTAAGGAGCTGGCACTACTTCGCCTTCCTCCCATCTCCAAACATTTGCCTTCTCCCATTTCCTGATCTGAAGGTTTATCTGGACCTGCATATAAAAGTAAAGAGATTTTTAAAAATGAGTAATTGATAAGAGACCAGATTACCATGTCTGTCAGACAGCAGATAGACATTTAGAGCCAATTTTATATTCCAGAAACATGGTCTGAGAAGGGATCAAGAGGTAATCTAGTTCATCCCTCTATTACATCCTTCTTTTCATCCCAAAGTTTCCGGACTGTCCACAATGCTGACAGATCAGCACAGGGTCAGCTCATTTCTGGCAGGGAGTGCAGACACAAGGCAAAAAAGAGTGTCCAGTTTCATCAAACAGTTATTAAGCTGCAGAACCAACCAGGAATGTGAGATAGGTAGCTGTGAACAGGCAGCTCAAGGTTCAATCACATCTACTTCAATATACACATTTTTTTAAAAAATAACACATGGGGAGGCAGGGCATTCCTGGTCTTCTAGGCTTTTAAAGTATGCTTATCAATGAAGAAAAATAAGGATTTCTTACCAAGGCTGGCTTGATGATTGGGGTTCACATATAAATCTTTGCTCCATTCTACCATGCACTTTAAAACAGATACTAAGCATTCTAGACCTTTCTTCCTTAGGCTCAGTTCCTGTACATACAAGAAAATCAGAAAACAAAATGAAGGAAGAACAACTACTCTATAGAGACTAGGAATATATATTTATGCACAACAAGCTCAGTTCAGTCATCACTGCTAGCTAGGATGTGTGCCAACTATAGTACGGAACTCAAAACATAGTTTGAACTTCCAAACAAATAGGCAAATCTCAGCCTAGAGCAGAGATGGGTGACCCTTCGAGCTCAGCATGTCAAAAATTCAGCAAATGTCCAGCTTGACTTTGCTGGAGTGACACCCACCCACCCCCTTCTCAAACAAAAGAGAAACAATTCTTTACATATTCATTTATTTAAAAAAATACAATACAATAATGTCTGGTGCTACATATTACATAATGAAATGCCAAATAATTACAAAAATGAAATACAAATAAAACTCAGTTGCCAGGTTTTGTGAACAAATAAAAACATCATGGCATGTCACCTTTGTCATGCATATCATAGGTTCACTACCACTGGCCTAGAGCAAAGATGCATGACCATTCCAGCACTTGACTCAAAGCAGCACAAGGTTTTGGAGGTGTTCAAAGGCAACACCTGCAAAATCTGGAGTTCTTGCAAGTAATCACTTTGGACCATTTTGAGCCGCATTGCTTAGCTTTCAGACTGCAATAGGACACTTAAGCAGTCTAGCAGTTTATCCTTGGGGTGTGCCATTTTAAACCCTGGAAAAGGGGAGGAATACTTTAAACCTTCCTGGTTAAAAATTAAGGAATCCCCCAGCTAAACAGTTCTCTCTATTTTTAATCCTGAAAAGTAGAACCATCTGCTTCTTTGGGTTAAAATGTTAGCAGTTTAGCAGTTAACCAACTGGGCTACCCAACTGTAACCTAAAACACTCTGCTTATGTTTCTAATCAAAGCTTTTTACCTTGGGGGGGGGGTAATCATTCCTTTTCAGGGTTATCCTTAGGATTCCCCACTTTTCTGGGGTTAATTTAAAGGCTGCTGTTGGACAGCTTTTAGGACAGGAGTGAAATACAGCCTTGAGCTTGGGTGCTCTGTAATCAAAGCTTTGCTTGCCACACTCTCCTGGTTAGTTTGGAAGCACACTGCTTTTGGAAGCACTACAATACTGGAACAATATTTGGAGAGTGGAGAAAGCATGCACACGACTGTTTCCTGTTCTGAAAATTAACGTACAGGTAGGGACTCTTTATTTGCAGATTCACCACCTGCAGATTTGAGTCTCCATCATCTTATATGCAGTGATTCTCAAACTGTGGCATCGCAGCATCCCAGTCAGAAAGCGCAGGCCTCTGCCCCCTTAAGGGACAGGGGGGCAGCAACGCGATCAACAGAATCTCATCACAGGAGCTTGCTTAGACTTACCAGATCATGCAGCAGACTCCCAGTGGTGTGGGGAGTCCCACGCCAGTCTCCGTAGGGCTCCCCAACACACAGAGACACAGCAGATAATGATCGTGACCCACTTTCGGTTGACGATCACGAAACCAGAAGTGGGTCGTGATCATTATTTTGACTGTCTTTGCATGTTGGGAAGTCCTGCGGAGGCTGGCGCAGGGCTCTTTGCACTCCCGGGAGCCTGGTGTAGGCTCTTGTAGGTCTAAGCAAGCCCCTGTCCCCCTCGGCAGTGTCACAATTCTGGCAACTGCGTCACTGCCTCCCGCCTCCCCTGCAAGTACTTACAGCGGGGTCAAACTTCAGGAAAGCTTGAGAACTGCTGTCTTATATGGATATAAGAGTCTAAAGTACACAAATAGTAATATAACACACACACAGTATACTATGGTATGGTATAAATGTGCAATTGATCAAGTTTTAAGAATTGGGAGTAAGCTATGCCTTTGTAATGCCCACCCCAACCCTCTCATGCATGGATCACCACCATTTCTTTATTTCACTATCCATGTCTAACACTATATTCAGCTCTCACAAGTCTATGTATGCTCCTAAATGCTTGAGAACTTGTATGCAAGAAGTAGGAGATAAAGTGGACCCTCCTTATCTGCGGGTTCGGCACACAATGATTTGACTGAACACAGACACTGACCCTGCAGCTGGAGGGTCTCTGGAACCTCCCAGATGTCACTGAAAGTGTCTTCTGGTAGCATCTGGGAGGTGCTCTGCAGCAAGGGGAGGCTGCACATGGATCCCTAGGGCCCACTAGTAGTAACACACTGGAACAATAATTCTAAAGTCATTAAGACCCTTACCTGCAGAGGTGTCATTCCTAACTCATGTCCACTCCGCCCCTGGGCAATTTTAGACAAGTCATTTACTAGCCGTTCAAAAATATTAGCAGCATTCAAATCACAGTCATAGTTAACGTATATGTCCACCACACACTGAGCATCTAAAACAAAAGTTATGATAATTGACTGGGAGCAGTACATGAAATGACAATATATCACAACCAGGTCATTTTCCACTTCTGTCTTACGAAGGGTACTGGGCAGGCACAGGTGAGTAATGCAAACAATGTTTGCATTCTAACATAGTTTGAATATACAATAGTTTGCTTTACAATATTAAAGCTGAGTTAGACTTTTTTCCCCCATTAAGGGGCAGATTTTCTTTAAAAAGTGTTTAGAAGGCAAGGAATTACCAGTGTCCACCCATCCCAAACCCCTGTTCTCTGCCTCTGTATTGTGAGTGACATCCAGCATGTACCTCTTTTGGTCAGACTACTTCAACTGATGGCTCTAAGCATGCAAGGGGTAGTGCACTGGATTAGGACACGAGGGATGCCGATTCAATTTCCTTCTCAGTCATGATTCACACTGGGATAACTTGCCACAATCACAATATCATTCATGTTGTGAGACGCGCAGTGCAATCCTATGTTGCGCTGGCAGGCCTGGAGGCCTGCACTGTATTCAGTGAAAGATAAGGGCCCAAAGTGGCTCAGCCGGAGGCAAGGGGAAACTCTTCCCCCTACCCTCAGGTAAGCCGTCTCCTCTGACTTGCATCGCCTCAGGAGGTGGCATAAGTCTGAAGAGAGCAGAGTGGCGTGCAGCCACTCCACGCCGCTGAGGAACAGGAGCTAGGATCTGGCATATCTGCTGGGTCCCAGCCCCGCCTCCAGATCACCAGCACCGGAACTAGCCTCTGCCCGCCCTCCTCCCACCCTGGAATGTCTCCCTCCTGCCTCCTCCCCATCCTCTCCAGACCCTTGTATTGGCTGAGTTTGGCCAATGCAAGCCTCCTCTTTCAAGTCAGTGCAGGGGCTGGATTCAGCCTCTGTGGGCTGGCACGTGTCCCAGCACCAGCCCAGTCGACTCTTGAGGAGGTGCAAACATGCCTTACGGCACCCTAGGGGCCCAATCCTATTCTACTTTCTGGTGCTGACGCAGTCCCAAATTCCCTTATCTTGAGGAAGCCTCCGTGACTGCCTCCCCATATCAGGATGCAGTGCACACCCCACTGGCATAGCTGCATTGGAAAGATGAATAGGATTGGGTCCTAAATATTGCAGAATACTCAACAGAATGAAAGATCCTTCCTTAGCTGCTTTACAGCCCAATCCTGAGCTGCCCGGGGCGTCCAGGCTCAGCGGCACCGAGAAGGGCTGCTGCCAGATCCTGCGCCTCCTGAGCTACCAAGGGAGGCGCCTCAGGAGAAGGGGACTTTTGTCCCCTTCCCCCAAGTAAGGTAAGCAGCCCCATAAGCAGCAGCCATGTTTGAGAAACATTTTGGGCATATGTTCTGTTATCATATTCTAAGGCTTCTGAGAAGAGTGTATTAGGTTTCCCCCAACTGCACTTAAACATGGGTATTTATATTTCTGTTTTCATGTATTACTTTCTATATTCCTTTACTTATTTCCTAAGCAAGTAAAAAACCCTTTTTCAAATGATGTGAAATATTTGTTCCTACAATAAAATACCTGCAGAAATTCTAGTCAAGGTCTGAATCACCATCCATTTGTGCTCAAAGGAACTGGAGGAAGTTTCTAAAATGTTCAGAAATATCTCCTTGAAAAACACCTGTTAAGTGTGTGAAAGAACAGGTGTTATTCGGCAGTATAAGTATATTCTTGTTTTATTTATTACAAGTGCTTATTGACCACTTGAAAATATATCCTATCCCCCATATACATACAGTACAATATTTTCAGTTACATAATATCCCTATTTGATAAATGAGTCGCAAATTCAGACAATACTATTTAAAACACTGCAGTTTCTTTTTACAATTGCCGTCAACTAAGGTTGCAATCCTATGCACACTTATCTGAGAGTAAGCCTTGCTGAACACAGATGCCTACTTCTGAATGAGCATATGTAGGATTGCACTGTGAAAAATATTCAACATATGAAGTCAAAAAGAAACTGAGGCCCTCTTACCTCAATCTGCATTTTTAAATGGGTCTTGAAGTTAGAAAGAAGAGTGAGAAAGATGGCAAGAGAGAGCTCAAATACATCAGGGACAGATGATACTCCATTTTTAGATAACGCTACACAGAGATATTGCTTAATTGCATTTATGAACATTTCATGTGTCCGGAAGACTGGACCAGCATTTTGTAACACTGAGAGGAGCAGCTGGAGGGACACTATCTTAGAGCGCAGCTCGTGGGATCTGGAAACAGTAAAGAGAACAACTAAGTCAGAAAAAGTATCCCTTTTATAAGCTATATGTGGCATACTACAGAGTTCTACTACCGCACAGTGCTTCTGAGACTAAGAGTACTTAATCACTGTTTCTAGGTCATTTCAGCATGTATATCAAGCAAGTTAGCTGTAGTACTTTCTTTGCAATAGACCACAGTGTTCTTTGACCTGTGGGCTGGGACCCCAATGGGGTCATGAAGTCTCATATGGGGGTCTCAGCAACCTTTCAAAGCGCCCAAGAGGCCTTCTGAGGCCTCAGAGGCCACACATGGCCCCGCCATGCCTCAGAACACCTCCCAGATGTGACCAGAAAACCTTTCTGGTCAAGTCTGGGAGGTCCTTGAGGCCCTTCAGACAGTGGGCCTGCACCTGCATTGAATCAAATTCACAAGTGCCCAACCCGTGGATATGAAGGGCCCACTGAATAGTCATCACGACTTGCATCCTGTGATGGACTTTTCCTCTGTAAATCTGTCTACTCCCTTTGAAATATATAGCATTTTTATACACTTTATATATAGTATATTTGTGCATGTGTTTAATAGTACATACAGTATTTGTTTTTTATCTGATTCAGCAACAATGTACTGATAGTTAAAACTAATTTTGTTCTCTCATTTGTATTAGTATTCTGATGGAATATATATCAACATTCATCTTTGTTTACTTGGGATCTGGAGGCCCATCACCAAGTGGTTTCATTGAAAGCTTGCACAATGACCGGAATACAAGGAAGGCATCCTTTTGAAGGATATGTGAGAACCTGGCAGCTGCCTGAGGTCCAGGTACATCCGTCTCCTAAACAGCAAACAGACAAAACACAAGTTAATATGTTTTAAAGTCATGTCTAAGACTCAGAGTTTGCATAAGGTTAAAAGGAACATTTCTCTGCCGTGATGCCTGCTTCTCAGTGACATCAGTTTTAAGGAGAGCAAATCATGCTTGAATCCAAACATCAACACTGTTCACACAGTAGAATTCAGGAGCTAAACTAATATGGTTATAGTTCATTAAGTGCCTAAAAAATACTTTACTACTGGGGCAGGTTGCATTAGAGTTCCTTCAGTTTTGGGCACGAATATTTGCTGTATTTTTTTTTAGGCAATAGAGCATGATATTCTGCTCCAAGTGAGTTTTAGTAGTTCTAGGTAACTACTTTTTTAGTAGTTCTAGGTAACTACTTTCTCCCTTGAGAAAGCTCTACAGAGTTAGGACAAAACATTGGGATAGGATTTTGTGACTGTAGCCTTAGAACTAAAAAATGAATCTCTCTTTAGACAGTAACTCTGGCCACAGAAGCCTTAGTGATTAGACATTTAATTCAGGTTGCAATTTATTTTGAAGCTATTTTTAAGTCTGCTCTTTTGCAGATTTCCATTTCCTTCCCTCCCCCTCCACCCACCACCTCTCATTTATGTCTCCTAGAAGTTTACAAATGTTGCATTAATTTAACAGTGAACTTAAAGTCTCCTACCAGATTATCTGTGGAAGACACAGATTGCCTGTCATCTGGAATTCCATTTGCTTGCATATTTTCAATAATACCACCAGGCAAAGAAAGCGCTGCAGTTCCCAATTCAGACAGACTTCTATCAGATTCAGACAATGCCTGCCTTTTTATTTCTTCTTCTAAGAAGATGGAAGAAAACAAATATTTGTAGTATTTATTTTCAGCATTGATCTTGATATATGATCTCATTCAAAGAAGGTAGAAATAGCTAGAATATTGCTAAAAAGTGTTATGATTGTCCTGTTTTAAGACAGAGACAGGAGATTATTAGGCTAATACAGAATCCTACACATGGAGAGGAACTGCATTCCTGTAAGAACCCAAAAAAATACCATTAGAGAGAGATGTAGTTCTGAAGGAAAACAGCTTTAAGAATGAGACTCTTTCTTTAAAAGGCAGGAAGAAAGCAGGAGACTTCCCCAAGGAAATGTTACCTCTAATACTTGCAGTGACCATATCCTCCAAGATTTCTTTAACAATTTCTTTGCCTCCATCAGTTTCTTCTTCTGATAAAATATATATCAAGAAGTCATTTGAAAAAAAAAATATTGCAATTTAGCCTTTTCTTTTCAAAGATATTGTCAATAATTAAATTACACCAGATACTACTTCAGAGAGCAGGTTTTATCTTACATTTTCTGTAGTAAAGATTATAATGTACAGAGCAACACCCTGGTTAGGAAACACTGATAAAGAAATTTTTCGAACCAATTTACACAGGAGAACTAAACAGAAACTTCATGCAGCAAGAACGCTACAAGTACCTATAGCAGTTATTGGTTGTAGCAGCCACTATAGCCACTCAAAGAAAATCGATGGATAATGACAATTGTCAGAGCCAAAAGTTGCTGCAGTCTCCTGGAGCCTTCTCATCAGGCAGAGAGGGCTTCTACATCCAACAGGTCTGAGCAATTTTCAGAACAGGACACCTTTATAAACCATTTCTAAATCAAAATACAGGTGGGGCCTTGGTATCCTTGGGGATTCATTCTCAGACCCCCATGGATTTAAAAAATTGCAGATAAACAAACGCATGATTTTGGCCCCTTGTGCCTGCCAAAGAAGACCAAAGTTATGCTCCGAGTCCGCTCCAGAGGGCTTTCTGAAGCATGCAGAGGCAGCCCTAAAGGAAACTCAAAGTGGCATTTTTTTGCCCCTACTGGCCATTCTGCAGACCACAGAAGCAGCGGGTGGACACATGCTATCTCTCCAGGCTTCAGAAAACCCACTGGACCCTTCAGATGGTCCAGGTGGGGTCCAAATCTGGCTCAACGCGGGTCCAGATGTCCAGATCCATGTTGAACCAGATCTCCAGATACAGAATACATGAATAAGGAGAACCCTTAGGGCAGGGTTGCTCAATAGGTGGATCACGATCTACCGGTAGATCGCGAGGCAAAATGAGTAGATCGTGGAGCCCTGTCTCTCCAAACTGTTAGTATGTCAGTTTCGTCTAGTGACTAGACGAAACTGACATATTTAGCTGACACTAAACTGACACTGAAACTGACACTTTAGCTGCTCTTCAGGCATGCAGCAACAAAACTAACGAAACTGACTAGACTCCAGCAGGGGCTCCATACATTAAAGGGGGTGTCTGTCAGACACTTCCTTCCCCCCTGATAGATCTTGCTGGGTTTCAAAGTATCTCTCGAGCCAAAAAAGTGTGACCACCCCTGCCTTAGGGGTTACAATTATTTGAGAACTGTAAACAGATTCACTCTGAGCTTAAAGACTTTTGAGTTAGATTGCTCAAGCAACCAGATCCTGCTTGATGAGCACCAACAACCTGCTTAGCTGCTATAGAAATTCCCTGAAAAACTATGACCAAATAATCTGTAGAACTATGATAACAAGATAATTCATATGCAGTAACAGGAGATTACTAGTAGCGATACAAATAGTAGAAAAGGCCACAGAATTATAAGTAAACATTAAGCACTGTCATATTGTGAATCATTCTTCTACTAGTCTTATGGTTACATACTACCAAACTTTCTTTTGTTATAACTGCCACCGAAGATGCTGCTAGGAAAAAAAAAATGCAGTTGCTTGTGCATTCTGATGCAGCTGAACTAAATGCAGGGATGTAAAGGAAACAGAAAACTGTTTCTGGATACTGCTATATGCTGCTAATTTAGGCATGATCTATGACACTAAGGTTTTGTCAGTCAATCCACTACCATTCAGGGACAATCTGTCATCTGATTTTTAGTGTGCTGTCCAACAACAATGGCTTTGAAAAAACCCACAAACACTGTCTTCTATTTCACTGCGGTTTCCAGTACAACATTTTAGTAGTAACTGCATAAGAGACAGGCCTTAAAAGATTAATCTCAAAGTTATTCTAAAAAATGTGTCAGAACTACTAGATTAGGAGTAGACTCACCAACAGAAATGCCCTTACCACTACAGAATTTCTACTTTCCAGTAGTGGTTCTTTGCCAATTGTCACCAGAAGACATACTCAGACATCCCAAGGGAACACAACCTGGGGTTCAAAGACTAGAATCCACAGTAGCTGCACAATGGCACTTTCCCCAGTTCCTCCTCTCTGCTACAACCCTGAACATCAAGGGAACCTTAGCAAAAGTCTAGTATGCTGTATAGGGTTGGAGTAAAAATCCCTGGAATGCATGTTGAGGTGTCTTCCAAAACAAAGCCTCATTTGTAGAAGGTGCCTCTATGTAATTTACAGAAATTTCCTCCTCCCTGCTAAGCAGCATCCCAGAGTATCCCCAAATCTTAGGAACAGCTTTTTGGGGGAATGAGAAGGCTACAGCTAGGAGAAAGGGATGGAGAAGATGACTTGCACCATAGCTGTTGTATACACCCACTTCTGTTAGTAGCATGTATGCACTATAGTTCTCTTATATAGGACACCCTTATGAATTAGTCTGAAAATATAAAATGCAAATACTTTTGCTCTTCTGGATGGAAATAGTTTTAAACAATCAAATATTAATGAATTGGATTTATATAACACCAACTATTAATCAAAGTATTTGTAAGATGGATGACATTACTGGAAACAAAAAAAGATTTCAAACAAGATAGAAGACTGTCCAGTAGCTTTCCTGTCATTTACCCATTTAAGCAGGAACACTGGCAATTGACCAGGTATCCCCCCCACAAACATGCATGACACAAAAGACTTGGTTGAAACAAGGCCATGATTTAGTCTATTACAAGGCTGTGCAGCAATTAGTGCAATGCAATTGGGTCCTGACTATACTCCACCCCCCTTTAGTGCGAGCACCTAACTAAGAGGAGACAGTTCCTGTCTGAGGCCTCCTTTTGGGCGAACCACCCTGACTCAGAACCTGAGCTCGCCCAAGGCTCCCCCAGGTTCTTCATCACCAACCCCTGGAAACAGGGTCCAGCCAGCTGAATTGTTCTGCCCACCCTGAGCCAGGGAACCATGAAGGTGAGCATCCCAATTCCATTACAGGGTCAAGCCAGGCTACCCCTGATCCGGGTAGCCTCAGGGCTCAGCACTAGCCTTAACCTGGCCTGTTGCTTGCCTGAAGGTAGACACTGGTTCCCTATTTCTCCTCTGATTCCCACACTACCCTGCCAGACTAATAGCTGCTCACCACGTCATGCAGGCGGGGAACCAGACAAGATTTCCCTCTACCTGCATTAACAGCTGGAGGGCTTATACTATCCACACAAAAATGCAATATCCAGTATATTGGAGGAGGAATTTATAATTGGTCTATTAACAGACTGCATATTGCTTACTATTTCTGGTCCAACCAGATCAAAGACTGAAAAGTTCAAATTAAAAGACTGCAAGTTTTATTTCCCTGTACTTTAATAGATATAATCAGGGATTAATGTTACTAATAAGATACTCTCTTAAAGTTACTCTACAACTTTCTGATGTTTCAGCTCAGCAGATTAGCCTCTAACAAGTGGACTCTATTTCTAGGCTAACCAAGAAAAATACACCTGGTTTTAAAATAATTTAAGTTCAAAAATACATTTTGCGAAAGCCAAAAAAAATTCTCAGTTCTCCAAAAGGAAACAGGCAATTGGTCTCTTCCTCAGCATGCGAACTATACTTAGAATTTTTTTTTTCCATTTATACATTCAACAAGTTAAAACTATCAGGGCAAGATAAGCTGGACTCAAATTGGATATTTTTTTTTTAAAGAAAAAAACCTAGCTTCTGTAAATTAAATAATGTACTACTGCAGGATTTCTTGCCAACACAATTAGCCTTATTTCATAGAGCCAGCTATTTATTTTCAAAGTTTACAGATATTTATGTTTCAAATGCATTTACAGTCATTTCCTCCTACCCACACTGCATCTGGAAGCCTAGGTAGGCAGCCAGTGTTGGCATTTCAAGTAATACTGAAAATCTGTTCACAATATTTCAATTGCTTTTTCCATTTCTTGACTAGCCAGTCACTATTCCCTATGTATACATAGGGAATAGTATACATACTTTCCAACACTGCCAAATACTTTTGGCTTAGCATTTGACATCCAAAAGCCAGGGTTTCAGAGAAACTATTAACAGTGAAATTTCTCAATAAGTGCATAGTTTAGGCATGCTGCTTGGCCTGAAGACATTGCTAATTTACTAGCAGACAGTAAATGCATGTCAAACACTTTGGTGGCATAAACAAATACGGTAGCTAGAGATGAAAAGTAATTGGCAGAGGTGTTTGAAACAGTATTATTTATTTTACTCAAAAGTAAGCCCTTCAGTAAAACTTAGGTTGTAATCCTATCTTACTCACAGGAACCTCTAGCAATTGGTTTAGGTGACTGACTACAACCATAACCTAAGAGTGATGCCATAATGATTTTAAAAAGGATCAAAGCTGCCTCTGTGAAAGTCTACTGATGAAGCACAAGTGTGCACAGTTCCTAATCACTTTATTCCATGTCAGCACAAACACTGCACACCTATTGCTTATTTACCAAATACTGATGGAGTCAAATTGTTCTCCAGTTTCTGGTCTCCATTTTCCGTTCTTTCAGGCTCACCATTAGTCAAGTTAGTTTTTACAGGAGTTGAGGGTTTGCTCTCCTGTTGACTGCATTTCAGGCGGCCAATCCTTGGAGACCCTGGCACAGCATGGATCATCGGAGACTGGGGTTTTTGTTGGTTTGTTTTTTCTAGTTCTCTGGTCTCTTGTATCTTTAAAAACACACACAAAATATGACAACATCTCTCTAAGGTAAATAGCACTATACAAGGAAACAAATTTCAAAAGACAGTGTAATGACTAAATACTTAAGCACACTCCAGAAAAAAAAAAATCTAACCCTACTGTATCAAGTCAGAATAGAGCCCTTCAGATACACAAATCCTGAAAGACTACAGTCTTTGTTCATGATGTTGTTCATGATGCATCTGGTGTTTTAGCAAACAGAAACTCATCTTAATTTACAAATGTTGGTGAGAGTTAAGGACAAAAGCAGATTACTTTTATGTACCTTTAAACTGACCTCCAAACTAGGAAGGTCAGTTGACTTGGCTTGCAGATGATAGAGATAAAACATCTCCTCTAGCATGGAGAAGAATCAAATAATGACAAAACCAAAGCATGACACAGCAGATCAAGTCTGACCTCAATTCAAGACATCCTCTGTGGTTTGGAGGATTAGGAACGTGTTGCACGCCCATGCTCTCCCTCTTCTCCCTCATACACAGTCCTCCTCTTTTTCTTCGCTATAACCATAAGCTTGCTACGATGTCTGAATCAGGCAGATAACACTAATCCAGAACTGCCTCCAGACTATGACTGTGGTTTGTGAAGTAATAACCATAGTTTGTCCAATTTGGGTAGCATAAAAAGAAGGGACACCATACAACAGAGAGGAGGAGGAAGTGGGGACATGCAGGCATGTGAGCCTGTAGTAGACTCCTGATCCTCTACTATAGTTTGGGAGATCAGAATGCGAAATCTGTATTAAGCCATTTTTTACCTTTAACAAGATAAATGTGACCAAAGTGGTGCAGAGAAGCAGGAGGAATAAATCAGTTTCAAGGCTGCATATTAAAGACAGACTGATAAAACAATTTACTACATACAGCTTGGTTTTCCATGCGAGTGAAAATGACATTCAGCATCTGAGTGAGTGTAGCCTTGGCAGTTGTCTGATTAATGAGATTTTTACTAGCTAGATAGATATTGTAACACGTTCTAACAGTCTGAAGGATTGTTCCCTCATGAATTTCTATATACGGTGATGTGACAGCAGTGAGAAGAGCCTAGAGAGAAACAAAGACATAAACAATGTCATCCAAGTAAATAGAAATGAAACTTACAAAATTTGTTAGTACTATAATTTATAGTACACTGTAGTAAGGAAAAGCATTCTTTCAACCCAGAATTAAACCATTTCTGCCTAACGTTGCATGTAAGCAAATAGGTCAAATGTGTATATCTGTGGCCCAGGAAAAAATGGGTTAATATGAATTCAATTCATAAAGTATTCGCAAACAGAGATATCCCACAGTTGTCCTTCTGGAAGTGTCTGAAGGGACTAGGGTTGCCAAGGAGAGAAGCAGGCTATAGCAAGGAAGGCAAAAGCTTCTCCAACTTCTCAATTTTTCTTTAAGTAGATCAGACTATTATTCCACTTTTGGATTAAAGGTGCTTACAATCGGTGAGAGAATTTTCTTACAAGTTTTTTTATTTCTTCAGGTTCCCCTGCACTGGATTTTAAAGCCCACACATTTTCAGACAAGAACAGCAAGGGGTGGAGTAGGGAGAGAAATAGATGCTCATTCTCCATTAAACTTTTGTTCAGGAAAAAAAAAACATACATGCAATTGGGATTGTAAGCCCATGAACAGGGACCTGCCTCCTCATTACTTGTAAAATATCTTGTACTCAGATGGAGCTATATAAACAGATTAAACTATAATTGGTTTTGGTCTCACTTCCTTATCACTGAATGATAGCAGCCTATTGTTTATGATCTTTGGAAAACTGTTAGTGCACTAACAATGTATCACTATTACTGATCTTGTAGATAGACTTGCAGCAGACTTCAGGCAAAGGCAAAACAGATTTATTTACTAGGTAAGCTTCAAAAGACTTAAAATAGCAGTGATGACACTGCAGCAGGCAATATAATCCAACTCCTGTGCAATGTCAGTCAATATCCACTAGGCAACGGGAAATAAGATCTCCAGAGACTTCATCTTCAGAAAATAAACTGAGCCAGATAGATAGAACACAACATGCTCCCTGCAAGAGGAACCAATGGGTGGTGTATGGCACAGAAACATTGGAAATTGACTTAGAGAATTTGATGGCCAAACAAAATTTGAATCTTAAAATGTGGATTCATAGTTACAAAATGTTTAGGTCACTGAATGTACACAGTTTTGAGAAATTAAAGGATATACTGTACAACAGAGCCTCTCTAAATCTGATTTTCTTTCTGGACTATAATAAACAGAAGAGCTTGTTTAGAAATCAGTCTTTGATCTCATGATATGAAATAAAATTCATAGCATAAAAAACTGAAATACCTTTATTATTTGTAACTGCACTCCTTCATCAGTTTGAGGACCCTGAAAGCAATTGCAGATTGTTTCAACTATCCTGTCAATCAGGCGTTTTCCAGGAGCTCCACTGTCTGGAGCATTGCCAGTGATGTGCCCATATGCAATGAGTTTCTAGGCAAAGAGAATACACACTGCATTAGCATTATTTTCAAGCACAAAGTAATTTAAAAGATTTGAAGTGCTAGGGCAGAACAACATCAGTAAGTTACTGGGAAATGAAAGCCACTTTAAAGAAGTTCAAAACTGATGGTCAAAAGTCTGCAAAACTCCAAAGACAAACCCAACCCTGTCTCTAAATTACACAAACGTCTCACCAGAAATGCTTACAAAGCTAGAACACAACTAAAAGACAACATTTTAAAGAGATTTGGGGAAAACGTGCAAGCTGCTTTTCTGTTCAGTTCTAGTCTAGCAGCATGTTTGCACACACACAAAACACAGACCATACAATTGTTAATAGATTCAGACAAATTTGATAAAGTTTCAGTTTAAAAGAGGGTACCTGTAAGCAGTCCAACGAAGTGCTGACAATTCGTGGAGACTTTGATTGACAGGCCAACTCAAATGGGAGAAAATATTTATCCGCTTCAATGAAGTTTGCTTTTGGGGTGACTGCACTGCCTTGGCTAGTTAGAAACAGTGAAAGTGAATCACTCAGTTTTTTATGAACTGACATATCAGTTTCAAATTAGTTTATTGTCTTTGTAAAATATGTGGAAGACAGACAGTTTTACATTAAAATTTTAAGACATGTAGAGCAACACAATATCCAATGTTGCCTTCTTTGAATTATAACTATATGTAACCAGCTCCAAGTCAAACTTCCGTACTACAGAACTTCTTCATTTCGTGTCACTTCTTTTAGTGACAATTCTTTACCTAGAAGACTACAGCTGTTATCCTTACCTGTTTGGAAGCAAGTTCGTCAGCAAATATACAGAGTATTGAAGCCACAAGCTCCAAAACTCATGCTTGCCAAAATTCAACATACACCAACACCAAGGCCCTCTCCAATGTCTCAAAAGTACCTGCTACCAGACTCACTTGTACAAGGTAACAATTGGTTTAACTTCATCCCAAATATAACTAACATGCTTTGTCAGCTATTGTACTGACAAAGCCGCCCTGGGTCCCGTTAGGGAGAAGGGCGGGATAAAAATAAAGTTTTATTATTATTATTATTACTGAGAATTTGTTCTTGTATGCATAGGCTTCAGGATCACAAAAAGCAACTTCCAGTTATAATGTGTTTGGTCACTTGAATGCAGTCATCAAAAAGTATCAAATTTCTACTCATAGCTATAACCTACGTATAATCTTAGGTATGTTGAAATCCTTCAGTATGAAATTCTTGAAATATTGTTCCTTTCCAATTTAGCCATTTGGCTCAATCTGAAAAGTCATGTATTTATAATTGTTAACTCCAGTATTACTAACTTTTAGGAGAGAAAAAAAGACATGAAATAAATCCTGTGACAACAAAGCAACTGTCATCCTTAGTGGAAGTATCTCTTAATATATTTGAGCAACACTGAATACTTATCAATGTCACTTCTGAGTGTAAAATCCATTTACACATACAACTCTAAAAACAGAATGAAAATGTATTTGACAGAAAAGTAGAAATAAGGTAATAAAAGCAGTGTCCAGCTATCTCTGAATAAGAAGTTTGTTAGTACTCCATTTTCTTTGGTTTCATTCTATTTTCAGGGGATTTTAGGTTGGGAGGGGTAGAAGAAGATAAGCAGAAAACCCCCAATATAAGAGAAATCCAATGTGAAAAATGACCAAAGCAGCCTTGGAAAATTAGCACAGATGGACACAAAAATTCTCATTAAAACTCTTCCTGAAACATCATTACCTTGCATTTCTACCAAGCTCAACATCCTAGGAAATGGACGTGCAAAAAACACCAAAACAGAACTAACTTCAAAAGCTGATAATATTAAAAAGATAGCCAAAAACCAACAGAGAACATGTTTAATTGAACTGGACTGTAGAATGTAGTATCTGGGGCCAAGCCAATAAAATTCATGCATTACGGCTGATGTGCAAAAGGACTCTAAAGAAAGGAAGCAATGATATTCTGTTGGCAGATAATGGTCAAAGTGTAAGCACCGAAAGAAAAATCCAGTTAAAAGAAAGGAAGTGGAAAAACATCTTTGGAAAATTGTTACAGTGATAGTTTTATCTAAACCAAGCCACAAGTACTGCATGAACTCAAACCCATTTTCCCTAATCCCCCTATTTCCTAGATGGCAAGCTACAACTGGGTCCAGTGGGGGTAGCTTCTAATGGACTTAACACATTCGAAGCCACTTTGGTACATCCTGCTCTGTACCCATGTAAAGTCAAGCCTGAGACATGTGCATAAAGAAGAAAACAGCACACTGATGGAAGAGAATAATTTGTATCAAAGTTGCATCTTCTTGAAGCATGCTACTCAAAGTTATCTAGATAACTACAATTTAGCCATGCATTGTATGCATGGTTTCAATCACATCTGCACTTTTAAAGAAGCACACACAGGCAAATTTTGAGCTTTGAGGAGGGGCCACCAAATTACAGCAGTTACTCACTTTTGCTTTTCTAGTTCTGCTTTTATTTCATCTGGAAAAGAGAAAAAAGACACAGAACAAATAGTTTAGGTTAAAAGTTCACAGCTGAAGCCACTACTAAACAAAAATTAACTTTCAGTTCACAAGCCTATTTTCTTCACACAGTGGGCACTACAAAACATTGCGGAGAAGCTTCATGCTATGCAAGTTCCACACCTTGCCTGCACATGGACAACAGTGTCACAGCCAAGATGGAGATATAGTCACAATCCCAAGCCCAGGACATTAAGACATCACCCCAATGCAGAGTAGGCATATGAACGGCTTTCAAAAAAAACAAAAGTATAAGGACTCTAGACTTAGGAACTTCGCCATCACTGCTATTTAGTGCACAACTAGAAAACAGGTACTTAAGTACTACTTTGTAGTACATTTTAAACAATAGCAATATAATAAAGATTCATTAGAGAAGAGGGTAGCAATGGAAATAATTGTCCTTATGAAAATAGCCAAAATATCAATCACTTAAATCAGTGTTTCCCCAAACTGTGGGTTGTGAATTGCTTAGTGGGTTGTAAAACTGAAACTGACAAGCTGATAGCCAACAAGGAAAATGTATTGAGTCCTATAGAAAGTGAACCTGAGCCACACATGCATGTTTACTCATGAATAGGCAAACGTACCACAGTCCACTACAAAGGGCAGGAAGAGAGGAACACAAGGCCACCAGAATGGTCCTGATCCAATAAACAGGGAGCTCAACAAATGCTCCAGCAGGTTTCCCCCCACCCAGTAAAAAGGATTTAGCAGAGGCTTGAACAGCTGATAAGGTTAAACCTTTTTTTTTACTTGTAAAGCTAGGTGGATCCTGACAGGGTGACATTTAAAAAGTGGGTCATAGTGCTAAAGTGTTTGGGAACCACTGACTCAAATCATAAACAGACCTTCCCATTACTGATTTATAGTTCCTATTACTACTTTCACATTGCCTCTGCACCCTGTTATGCGACAAATATTTTATCTGGATGCACGACATGCTCAGTTACACATGTACGTGGTGCTGGGTGCCTGCCAGGAGAGGACAACCCAGGCCAGTACCATACTTTGGAACTGGATTGATGGCAAGTGGCCAGTGGGATTTGAGTTCTTGACAAAGGCCACACTGTTACTTTTCAGAGCAATTAAATTTCTCACACCCACCCCCACTCTACAAAACTAGCTCATATCCACCCCCACTCATTACAAAACAAACCCTGCCGGGCTTTCCTTTCTTGGTATGTTCCATGAGGCTGCACCTTGCTTGCACAGCACCATTTGAACCATTTAATGAAAGCTACAAACTTAGAGCTTCCTAAAGTGGAGCAAATAAAGTTCTTAGTGACATAGAAGAAGGTTCTCCATCCCAAGATGCCCTCAACTCCATGTCAAAATTGAATCAAGGAGTCCATGCCACTGGACTCTAGAGCTAGCTGTTACATCCCTCAGTTTGCGTTCCAAGTCCTTTCCACCTGTGCATTCCACCTTAAATAAGATCGCTTGGTTCCTACTACCCAGTCCTGCAATTTCTGTAATGCTTTGCACCCAAGTCATTAAAAATGGATAGGTGACTTTTTTAGCCATTGACGTACAGAACTCTCTATTATTTTCCTATATGGCTTGCAGCAAGTTTACTGCCACAATCTTCTCCATGCAAGTGCGTGGATATGCAAGTTTGGAACTCTCAGTCTATTGTTAGCTGTTTCAGCGGAAGCCAGAGATCAATCTTGAACCGCCTTTTTAGGCAGACTTCCTTGACTGTCACAGCAGTTACTCAGACCTGACCACTCAACAAAGTGGCAGAAAACCCCTTTGAGATCTGCAGTGCCAGCGAAGAGGAAAAGCATAGTGGGAGAAGCTTGCTCTCCCACTACAAACAAATGCTTTCACCGTTTGCTGAGAGGCTCATTCTTTGCCTATAGCTCTGGGTTCCAAACCACTGCCAATCAATCATGGTCTTTCACCAGGGCCAGAACCCCGGAATCTCTCTTGCTTCTTTTTCCTCTTCTCTCCTGGCTTTCTCCTTTTTCTCCCCTTTCCCCCTACTGTAAAATGCAAGGTTTTCCAGCTCCAGCTCCCCCTGGGTAAATCTTCTGATTTTCTTAGGATCTTTTTCCCCTTCTCCCTTGCACCATCACATGCCCCATTTCCCACCTATAAAGATTTCATAGAATCAGTGTTGGAAGGACTCCAAAAAGGTTATCTAGTCCAACTGCTTCCATATGACAGCCCTTCTGGTATTTGAAGAGTGCTATCATATCCCTCTCAGACTTCCCTTCTCCAGGCTCAACATACCAAGTTACCTCAACCTTTCCTTGTAAGGCTAGTTCTCCAGTCCTTTGATCATCCTCATCTTTCTTCTCTGAACCCGCTCCAATTTGGCTGCCATGTTTCCTAAAGTGTGGTGCCCAGAACTGGACACATTACTCCAGGTGAGATCTGACCAATACGAAGTAAAGTGGATGATGATGATGATGATGATGATTTCCTCCTCTCGATTTTTAAAACCTACTTTAGGAACCAGTTACATTCAGGGCCTAGTCATATGACTGACTATGTATAGCTAGTCACAGCCCCTCATAGCAAACCTAGTGGCACTTGCTGCAAAAAGACAAGTAACAAAGCAGCCATTTTGAATTTTCCCACAGAATCCCATTTAGAATATCAGTGCTCTGGAGCAAATATGACATAATTTTTTAGCAATAGTTTCCTTGATTCTAATGAATCACTAAGGTATTTTTTGTAGAACTGTAAGAGCTACTTCAAGATTTAACTACCCTCTTACACAACCAGGCCTGCTTATCACATAGTTCACTTTTTAAGAGTTTCTTCAATGAAACAGCAGAAAGTCAGTGGAATTCAGAAGCCATTTAAGCCAACTGAGTTCCTGTGGCTATGATGACTAGGACTAAAGTAATTAAGAAACTAAACCATCAGTGAAGTACTCCTTAAGAACAGGAGTCTGTTCTTAAGCTCCTTTTTAAATGTCTCATACATTCCACCTTATTTCAATGATAAGGGCTTTCTTATATCCTTTTCTAAAAGGGCAGAAGATGCACATCATAAGTTTTCTGGCTGATCAAACTTCCTTTTAAAAGTTGGTCAAGATCTTTCTGCATTTGCAATACATAATCAGACTACAGAAATTTTTCTCCTGTACACCTTTCAAGTGCAATAAGACTTCTCTTCTGTGGCAATTCATAATCTGTGTTTCCCTGATACCAATTTTCTTTCCAACATCTGTTGAAAATTTAAACACAACGTATCAGCTATACAACTGCAAGATCTGATTTGTAAGAAGTTTTTTTAAATAGGTGCTAGACATGCCTCTACCATCTATCATTAACAATTTTCTGCTGTTGTTCCATTCTTAAAATGATAGCCAATACACTAACATAAATGCCAGCTTCTATAAATAGGCTCTAAGTGTTTATGTTTGTTTTTAGATCTGTCATTAAAACTTCCACACACTTTAAGGCCTGTCCCCCAAAGGTAAGTTAAAAAGAAACTGGCAACTTTGTAAAAGACGAACACAATGGCAGTGAAATCAAGCAACCTAACAGACAAATGATACTATGATCAGGGAAAACCATATCTGGCAGAATAAGGAAGGTATTGCTCAAGACTTCTGTGCTAATGTTGGTTTCTCCCATGCTCCAACAAAGACTGTTGCACATATACCAGCAACCTCCACCCAGTTACACAAAGAAGCCAGTACAGTACTGGTTCAAGAAACCCAATACAATTCCATCTCTTGCTGATCCCTTCTCTCCCTACTGCAAAAACACAATCCGTAAGATCAGGTATTAGGATCAACCTCACCTTACACAGGACCTCCCATCCTTACAGGAGGCAATATATCCAGAGAAGATTGCCAATCTGTTGGAGAAGAGTGGCTGTGCAAGCATGTGGGTGCGTGTAATGGCATTTCCCCCACCTTCAATCAGAAACACTCCCCCCCCAGTACTGTTTGCCATAGGGGAGAAATTCTATAAGGAACGGAAAAGCAGGAAAGTTTAGACACAGTTGTCTATAACCCGCTTTCTATAAACAAGAGAAGTGTGTTCAACTTCCCCTTCTCACTATCATTAGAAGTTCAAAAATCGAATGTTTCATCAACTGAAATAGCTACCCTGAGACAACCAATGTGGTTATTTGGGAGACTGCCAGATACCAATTCTTGTACTACACTGTGTCATTTTTGTTTTTCTAAAAGCATGTACTATATTTTAGTCTCAATTTTAAATGCAATGTTGGAGGTGAAAGGAAACTGATAGCAAGGATCTGTGAAAAACTAAAGAAATCTGATACTACTGCAGAAAAAAGTTACTTGGCCAGCACAGGAGGCTTGATATCAGATGCCAAGTGCTGATAAGCACCAGGAAAGCTGTTGGTCACAACAAACCCTCTTTTCCTGAAACCATTATTGTGTCACAGGAGCAATTACAAATCAACAAAATTTAAAACTGTTTTTAAAAATTAGGCAGATTTTGCTCTGTCTCCAAGATATATAGCTCTCTGATGCAACTGAGTGGTCCTAAAACTACATTTTTTAAATTCCAGGTTCAAATGTTTATTCCTGGTTCTCTATATTGCAGTCCGTTTCAGCCACTACCTGAAAGTTGTAGCTATTCTATAGTGTAAAAAGAGTGAATGAACACAGAAATGCATTCTGCAGAAGGACAAGTACGACAACTCACATTTCTTTAATTAGGAAATTCCCCCATCCTCAAGAACACAATGCAAAAGACAGTCACCTCAACAACAAACTTCGCAACATTTTGGCCTTCTTTCCTATATCTGCAAAACAGCAGATAATTTTGCAGGCTAAACTACAACTAACTTCTTAATCATAAATCAATTGCCAGAATACAGCAAAGTGGCATCATGTGTCTGCATCGATAACTAGCAATTTTACTAACAGTACAAACAAGATACTCCCACTCAAAAGAAAATATTCTCATGAAACATCCAACACTTACTAATGAATCGCACATACCTTTTTTCTTGCAAGAAACTATAGCTATGCAACTAGCAATCCCTATTCCCTGACACTATGGAATACCCTTTAGTTTAACAAAATCACACAGAGCCACTAAGGGCACAATAAGTATCTAAGGGCACAATCCTATCCAACTTTCCAGCACTGATGCTAGAGGATTGCGCACTGCATTCTGTGGCGGGGGTGCAGTCATGAGGCCTCTTATAGTAAGGGAATGTTTGTTCCCTTATATTGGGGCTTCATGGCTGCTGCATCAGTGCTGGAAAGTTGGATAGGATTGGGCCCAAGAGAAACAATGCTACCCACTAAATGTGGGGAAGGTAGCAAAATTCTGCTCTGAAGTGTTAACAGCACTTTAGGTCATAACTACTCCAGTAGCTGCATACAGTATATAAATGTTTAAAGGAGAAGCAAAATTTAAGAGATTGCAATCTTATTATTTACCACTTTTAAATATAATATCTTCATGAAACAGTTTTCCAAAAAAAAGAAAATAGCAACAAAATATAGAGTTAATACAAAAGAATAAAACTTAAATCTGCATAAATCAAAACTAGTACGAAAAAAATTCAAAACTGGACAGGTGAAACTAAAAAATGACTTCACACTCTTCTTAAAACCAGCCACTGGGAGGTGGGGGGGGGGGTTTATTTTCAGTTTCAGAACTAGAGGCTCTGGTATCAAGCTCTGCATTAAAGGCATATGCACTCGGGCCCCAGTATCCGTAGGAAATGTGTTCCTCCCCTCCATGTGAATAAGAGGGACCCCTGTGACATCCCTCGTGGCCTATTATCTTTGTTTATGTTTGTAACAGTGACACAAAACGGCTTTTGCTTTAAGTCATTTCTGCCCAACGTTGCATATACACAACAAGGACCAAATGTGTACACCTAAGGGCTGGGCAGAAATTGGTTAACCAAGCATGCAGGCAGACTGGCTCTTGTGATTACTGTATGCTTCTTGCTTTAACAGATAAGCCAGCAGGCAAGCAAGAAAGGCCAATGAGCGTTAACAAGAAGAAGAAACAGGAAGTCAATGTTTACTAGCCCTTCTTGCCAGCCTACTTGCTTGTCTGTTAAAGCAAGAGGCATACAGTAATTGCAAGAGGCTGCATGCCTGCTTGCTTGGTTAAAACAAGAGCCATTTTGTGCTACTATTAGGAACACAGACAAAGGTCTTAGGCGTGAGCCATGGGGGAACCACTGATAAATTGATCTATAGATATCAGGGCCTGCCTGTATTCATTAAAGATCCATGAGAGAATAGGATCTGAGATTCCAGATAGCTTTGTATGGACAGAGGCAGTCATTCAAGTAACTGCTACTAGACCAAGGTTGTCAGACAGCAGGCCAGATGCATCTTTATCTGACTTATAAGAACATAAGAACAGCCCAACTGGATCAGGCCATAGGCCCATCTAGTCCAGCTTCCTGTGGCTCCACAGTGGCCCCACCAAATGCCCCAGGGAGCACATCAGATAACAAGAGACCTGCATCCTGGTGCCCTCCCTTGCATCTGGCATTCTGACATAGCCCATTTCTAAAATCAGGAGGTTGCACATACACATCATGGCTTGTAACCCATAATGGATTTTCCTCCAGAAACTTGTCCAATCCCCCTTTAAAGGCGTCCAGGCCAGATGCCGTCACCACATCCTGTGGCAAGGAGTTCCACATACCAACCACATGCTGAGTAAAGAAATATTTTCTTTTGTCTGTTCTAACTCTCCCAACACTCAATTTTAGTGGATGTCCCCTGGTTCTGGTGTTATGTGAGAGTGTAACGAGCATCTCCCTATCCACTCTGTCCATCCCCTGCATAATTTTGTATGTCTCAATCATGTCCCCCCTCAGGCGTCTCTTTTCTAGGCTGAAGAGGCCCAAACGCCGTAGCCTTTCCTCATAAGGAAGGTGCCCCAGCCCCGTAATCATCTTAGTTGCTCTCTTTTGCACCTTTTCCATTTCTACTATGTCTTTCATGATAACTGGGTCTCCCAGCACCACCCCTTCAGCAGTGCCACTTCTACCAAGATGGAGAGGCAAAAGAAAGCCTCAGAAGGCAAGGAATGCTACAGGGGAAGGGGCAGACCAAGACAGATGAGAAATGGAGATGCTGCTAAGGTGATAGGAGAGCCCAATTATCACATGGGCCACCTTTTCAGCAGTGTCACTTCTGCTGTGGTATCATTTCACAGATCACCTCTCAGCTACTGAGCTGTGAAGCAATGCTGTGGCAGAAAAGACTGATGAGAGAGTGGCATGATAATTAGGCTCTCCAATATCTTGAAAATACAATCAGAATTTGCCATGAAACCATGGTGGTCTGTGAAGGGCTTTGTTGAAATTGTTTGTTACATAAGAGGTGTAGAGAAGAGAGGAAGTTTCTCACCTGGACAAACTAAGCAAGGCTGTTCCAGACACGAGTTCATCTACATTATGTGCCCTATAATTTGTCCACAGTCACTCATATACCCATTCCTTTCTAAATACATGCTCCAACAAAATTAAATATTTGTTCAAGTTTTCCAGTATCCCTCTGTCAACACTCAAGTTACAAGCTTACATACCACATAAATTGCTTTCCTGAATTTCATACTAAATGCAGCTCTCATTCTGGCTTTGTGAAAGCAGTCTATTAGGCATCCACCAATATAGGACCAATTTAATGCCATTTGTTTTCAATAAACATATGACAAATCTCTTCAAAAGAGCAATTGTCCATATTCCCCCGCCACTGCAGAAAAACCAACTAAGAAATCATTCAGATATACAATTGCTGAATGTAAAACAAAATCAGACCCACACTGAAGTATCAACTACGCCACATAAAAGTTGACTACAGTCTTTTATATACTCTTAGGTCAGCGGTTCCCAAACTTATAATTGCCATGCCACCCTTGTGGAGGTGCCATCACAAGAATTGCACGCGATTGCATGAGAATTGCATGGAGTCTCAAGAGAATCTTACAAGAGTCTCAGCCTGGCAAGCTAGGAAGAAGAGTGCTCCGGGGTGCCCCAGGACATTGCAGCATACAATTTGGGAACCACTGCCTTGGGCTATCATACACCCATGTATGATATAACCATGTATGATAGCCCAAGGCAGTGGTTCCCAAATTGTATGCTGCAATGTCCTGGGGCACCCCGGAGCACTCTTCTTCCTAGCTTGCCAGGCTGAGACTCTTGTAAGATTCTCTTGAGACTCCATGCAATTCTCAGAAAGAGAACTTTCTTCTCTTCTGGCATTGCATAAAATTTAAAGTTCCTTGTCACTGCCTTAGAACATTCTACATTGCTGTGCTTCAACTATCACTCAGCCTTTCCTAATGCATATTCTGCCTACACTCCAGATCTCCACTTCGGCAATTCTATAACTTATTTCAGTGTTTCTCAAACTGTGGGTCGAGACCCACAAGGCGGGCCACAAGCCAATTTCAGGTGGGTCCCAATTCATTTCAATATTTTATTTTTAATATATTAGACTTGAGGCTACCATAGCATGTGACTGCATTTGGGGAAAGTTACAGACCTGTACTTTTAACAGACTACTATGTATATGCTTTTAGCGTTGAGAGTAAATAGGACTTACTCCTGAGTAAGTGTAGGTAGGATTGCAGCCTAGGATTGTTAAAAATTTCCCTGCTCAATGATGTCACTTCCGGTCATGATATCACTTCCAGTGGATCCTGACAGATTCTCTTCCTAAAAAGTGGGTCCCGATGCTAAATGTGTGAGAACCACTGACTTATTTAATTATCTTCCTTACTTAGAAAGAAGCCTTCTGGGTCTTACAGTCATTACTTCAGGCTGGGCCTCATCCCTGCCCTTTAAAAGACAAAACCCATGCTATCATGCTATTAAAGAGTTATTTTGCAAGAAATGTTCCTGACTGTCATTTTCTATGTTTTGTCTCAATAACCATAAGCTTTGTAGAGTAGAGGCATCCCATTAGCAACATACCAAAAAAATCTTGGGGGTTACAGGAAACAGGAGTAGTACACTGCACTCTGACAGATATTTCCCTGCCTTGTGTCTTCATTCTTTTTCCGATGTTCAAGGCATCATTCCTGATACAGTACTGATCTGTGGAAGTACTGATCTTCCCTATCTCTTATTGTTCCAAGTTCTTATTGTTGGTGGGCCGCTGTGAGATACAGGAAGCAGGACTAGATGGGCTCTCAGGCTGATTCAACAGGATTCTTCCTATATTTTTAAACAGGAATCTGTTTCTACCCTACTTGGAAAATGAACCTAGGACCTTCCTCATGCAAAGCATATGCCCTTCCATACTGCTGTAGACATTTACGTAGTATTTATGTAGCATTTCAAGAGCTGTATAATTACTGTTTATAACTACAACACTATAGCTGAACAATGATTTTCATTAATACTGAACTTTTAAAAAAATTTTTAAGCCACTTTGTGCTATGAAAAATGAAAAAATATTGTAAAGAAATAATTCCATTATGTGGAACACAATGTGGAGTTAAATATTTTATCATTTGTGATGCTCATCATGCAAATTATTTCACAATACCTATTTGACTATAACTATTTTCAAGTTATAGATCAGGAAGCAGTTCAAGGGACAGTACCATGTTAAAGACCAGGACAATAGTCATTTTTGGCTCACTGACACATAAAAATCACATTTCAAGGCTCTACATTAAACACTACATATAAGCAATTTTTTGAAAGACCACAATCAGAATCTAAATACTTTCACAAGAAAAATTATACATGACATAATTTCTTGTTTGCTTAGAATATGCAATTAAGGCTACAGCCCTTAAATATACTTCCTGGGACAGCAAAGTGAACTTCCAAGTGAATATATTCAGAATTGCACCATGTAACATTTAAATTTCTCCATGAGCTAACGTAGAAGAAAAAGTGTACAGTACTGCCACAACAAATTTACAGGTTCTGGTAACAATCGGGGGGGGGGGGGTTCACTTTTTAAAAATTAAGGTTGCATTCTATCAGACAACTTCAGGAATTATTTCAATCTTTAATTTTTTTCATTGTACAAATCCTGAAAAAACTTTAATTCAGTAAGATGGTTTTGTTTCTGTACAATTAATGTTCACAACAAAAACAATTCCAGAAAACATCATTAGATTTATCAAAACATTACTAGGCAGCATGGTTTTTTAGTTACAGAAAAAAAGTTTCACAAGTAGCCTCCATCTATTTAATCAGTAATTAAGTAAAAGGGTTTGTGCCTAGCTTCAAGAAGTCCGTAGAAATTAGTACCACATGTTACAATCAGATAAGCAAAGTGAACCTTGATCTCTATTCCTGAACCAAAGGAACTAAAACCTCCCCCTTTCCTTTCACAACTAAACCTGACTACAGAATTCATTAAGACACTTCCTGCCAGAGGATGCCGGGTATGATCACCTGTCCACAAGCAGAGGAGGATCCAACGTGGCAGATTAATTTGCATAGCAGTCCCTGATGGCAAGCCCAGTGACTGACAGTATTTACTGTTATTAACACGTCATTTGAACATACTTAGTCAGCAGATGGTAAGAATGGGAAATTATAGTTATATTTTTATTATACGTATTAAAAAAGAGGGAAACACCAAGAGACTTGACAGAACGCTGGATCCTTATGCCAGCTATAGAGAGCAAGAAAATGAAGCAGTATTTAAAAACACAATGATAAGATCCTAAGATGAAACTTTAGAGGATCTCTCTACAAAAGGAGAAAAAAATAAATTATGAATCTAGATCTGAAACTGGTAAAAGACAGCTTTAGAGTCCTGAACTTAGTTACAACTGAAGACGGGGCTTATGGCTGCAATCCTCAGTGGGACTTATTCTTAAGCAAATACATACAGGACCAGGCTGTGTTAGGAGCTGGTTGCCTGTTAGGCCAGTAACACTTGCCAGAATTTTCTCAAATATATCTATATAAGCTAATTGAGGCAATGTTAAAAAAGATGACTTATTAATTTAAAAAAACACATTTTTGCAATACAAAAAAGCCTCATTTGCTCCCCCTCCCAATAGTTCAATGACACATGTTGGGTTTTGCTCTGCTTTGTTTTATGTCTTGGGGTTTAATACTAAAATTAGTGTTTTAATGCTCAGTTTTGATGTTTTTATTGTGTTACATTGTACTTTTATTATGGAGCTTTGGGCATTTTCTTCAGCATGGGAAAAAGCAAGATATAAATTTTTTGAATAAAATAAATATGCTGGCAGCTGACATGTCTCGAGTTTCAGTAATACCTGATGTCAACTGTCAGCAGGAACATGCAGTGGGTAGGGAGTCAGAAGGCACCATTTCAGCCTTTGGCAGTCAGGGACATGTGGTGGGTAGGGAGGCAGGTGAGGCAGAGCCTCCCCACTGGAGTCCTTAGAAAGGCAGCACCACTGCATGAGGCACACAAGCAAGCACTCATAACCAGTGAGCACATGGGTTGCAAGTACTAGCACGCCTCACACTGGGACGGTGCTACTTTTCAAAGGACTCCATTGGGAGGCTCTGCCTCACCTGCCTCCCCACCCACCACATGTCCCTGACTGCCAATGGCTGAAATGGAGCCTAAAAGTCCTCAGAATTCTGAACATTTCCCACCAATGACATTTGACAGCTTCTCCTCCCCACTCCAGAACACACGTGTGAGATTTATTAGTGTTAGTAACAGTTCACAGCCAGGTTTTCATGTTGCGTAGTATCATCCCCCTTCGTGTGGGGCTAATTTTCTAGGGAGTGAATGTCTGGGCAAGGTGGGGGGGGCGGACAGAAGTGGAGGCTCAGAAAGACTCCCCTGCAGAAGCTGACTGAGGCTCCAATTCCATCCACGCTTACCTGGGAGTTAGAGCCACTGACTACAATGGCACTTACTGTACATCTGAGTAGACATTCATAGGATTGGGCTCTGAGGCTTCAATCCCATCCACATTTACCTGGGAGCGAGAGCCATTGACTGTAATAGGACCTACTTCTGAGTAGACATGCATAAGATTGGGCTCTGAGGCTACAACACTAATCACCTAGGAGTAAGCCCCATTGACAAATGGGGCTTACATCTGAGTAGACAAGTACATGACTGGGCTCTGAGGTGACAATCCTATCCACACTTTCCTGGAAGTAAGAGTCACTGACTGTAATGGGACTTACTTCTGAGTAGACACAAAAGGCTTGGGTTCTGACTGCGTGAGAAGATGGGGTGGGGTGGGTGGTCAGGCTACAATCCCACCCAGACTTACCTGGGAGTAAGAACCACTGGCTCTGATGGGACTTACTTCTGAGTAGACAAGGATACCACTGGGCTCTGAGATTGCCATCCCAGCCACACTTTCCTGGGAATAAGCCCCATTGACTCTAATGGGACTTACTTCTGAGTAGACATACCCAGGACTGGCCTGTTGGGCTGCAATCCCAGCCACACTTACCTGGGAGGAAGAGGCACTGGCTGTAGCGGGACTTACTTCAGAGCGGACAGGCAGGGTCTTGGGGTCTGTGGGAGACAGGCGGGGCGAGAGGAGGGGGGAGGGGAGCGAGCTCAGCCCACTCACCGAGCGCCACCTGACAGGCTCTCCGCAGCTGGCCGTGCGGGGGCCGCTTGGCTTCCTTCTCGGAGAGGATCTTCTCCAGGGCCCGGGAGACGAACATGCTCTTGGTGCGCGTGTCCTGCTCGCGGCTCGGGGGCTGCATGGCCGTCCCGGGGGGGAGCGGGGCGCGGCGCTCAGGGGCTCCGACCGCCACGGGGCTCCTCGATCCGGAAGAGACACGGCTCCCTCAGAGGTGGCGGTGAACAGCGCCACGGCGCCGCCATCTTGGAACCATCACGTGACCTCCGCCCGCTTCTCTCTCGCGGCCACCTTATGGAAACGAGCCTGGTCCTGTCAGAGCAGCCGGTGACGCGGGGGGCGGGGCTTAGAGAGCAGAAGGGCGAGAGTGGGCGGAGCGGGGCTCAGTAGGGAAAGGGGAAGGCGGGGCGAGAGTGGGCGGAGCGGGGCTCAGTGGGAGAAGGCGGGGGCGAGAGTGGGCGGGGCTTGGGAAATGGGAATGCCGGGTGAAAGCAGACGGGGCGAGAGTAGGCGGGGCTTCAGAAAGAGGGGAGGCGGGGCTTGGGAAAGAGGGGAAGGCGGAGCGAGAGTGGGCGGGGCTCTGTGGGGAAAGAAGGGAAGGAGGGGCCAGAGCGGGCGGGGCTCGGGCTTCTCGCTGAGGGAGGGGGAGGATGGGGCGTGGCTGTTGAGGGCAGGCAATGTGGGAACCCAGTAAGGGCGACTGGGAGAGAGTAGACTCCAAGGTTACCATCTTATCCAGTTACCTGGGAGTAAGCCTCATTGACTACAATGGGACTTACTTCTGAGTATACCTGCCTTGGGTTGGGCTCTGAGGCTGCCCTCCTGCCCACACTTACCTGGGAGTAAGCCCTGTTGACTATAATGCGACTTACTTCTGAGTAGACCTGCCCAGGCTTGGGCCACATTCAAGCCTGAGGAGAGGCTGCAGTGCCTGAGGGGGCCACAGCTGAGAGAGACATTCTCTTTCAGGCAGCACTGCGCAAGCTGGGTGTTGGGAAAGTTAGGACAGGCAGAAGAAAACATGTCATTAGCCAGTGGAACTCCTTGCCACAGGATGTGATGATGTATGTGCAACCTCCTGATTTAAGGGAGGGCAGCAGGATGCAGGTCTCCTGTTGCCTTATGCGCTCCCCAGGGTGCCTGGTGGGCCACTGTGAGATGCAGGAGGCTGGACTAGTTTGGCCCCCTTTGGCCTGACCCAATAGAGCTCTTCTTATGTTCTTATATGTCAGCCTCATTTTGTCAGGTGCATGAAGGGTCATCTCCAGGGGCAGGGGCCACCCCAAGGGGCTTGCGTTTGTGTATACGTGAGGCAAAATACTGTCAGCAGTGGAGCTGTATGTCCTTGAAATGCAAGCGGATGAAACACAAATCCTTGTGAGTGTTTGTTAAACACAAACCAAGGAGGAGTGTTTTACCCCCAGTTTCAGCAGTTGTGTCTGTTGGCTGTGCTTATCTTATACACATGCATACTTTAAACAGAATTGTCGCAGTCTGACCCTTTTGCAATTTATAGCCCTTGGACTCTGTTGTTTGCATGCTTTTTTCTCTGTCTCCACCTTGTCGTCAGTTGGCCGCCGCTTGCCAACTGACAAGGCGCCCTGCATCTGATAAAGTGGACTTTAAGCTGCAAGTTTATTCTAAAAGAAGTGTGATAGTATTTAAGATGCCATGAAACTCTGTTGCTCACATCTAGGAAGACTTTGTGGGTTTCAGAATTTGTTCCGTGTGTGAATGAACATATGACCTTGCCATACTGGCCTAGACTAGGGGCCCATTTAACAATTACCTGGTAAGTTGCCCATAAAAGGCAACAACTCTCCAAGGTGTGAGGCCCAGATCTTTCCCAGTCAGGTTACTTCAGATCCGTTAGTGCAATGTTCTTCAACCTATGGGTCATGACCCTATTGGGGTTGTGAAGCCTCATTTGCAGGGTCGCAGCAACCTTTCAAAGCCTGTGCAAGAGAGGGCTTGGATCCAACCCAATAATGGTACTGCCTTATCAAAATAGAGTTGTTGATATAATCCTGCACAGCCTCTTCTCACTGCCTTGCCCCACAGCTCCTAAATCGAGCCTTACTCAGGCTGTTACTTTACAGCAGGGGTGTCAAACATGAGGCCCGGGAGCCGGATGTGGCCCGTAAAAGCTTTTTATCTGGCCTTTGGGCTCTCAGCTGCTAAGCAATACTGAGGTCTCACTGCTGAAAGGGTGGCCCGCATGTTAATTGGGCTCCCCCATATCTTGAAATATGATCAAGATTTGTGTATTTTCTCTCCTGTCATTAGCAGCTAATGAGTTCCTACACAAGAACAGAGTGCTTATTTCTGATTTTGACCTGTTTAATGACAGGTCACTTCGCCAAATGACATCATCACTTCCAGCCCTCAGCAGGCATCACGAATGATATTCGGCCCGCTGTATGAAATGAGTTTGACACCCCTGCTTTACAGGGTGATTGTGAAGTCCCAGGAGGTAGGGGAAATGGGGTGGGCAGCATATCAGGTCCCAGGAGGGGGTCAGGAGCACTGGTAGATCTCCAGTCAATTGATTGATTGATTGATTGATTGATTGATTGATTGATTGATTGGGATCATGGCACGAAAAAGGTTGGAGACCACTGCTTTAATGGGAATGGGACCCGCTGATTGCAAAAAGCAAACTCTTTTACATAAAATAACAGTTACATGTCATAAAAACACATTATATACTTACAGTTTTTTTTCTGAAGCTATTGTAAAATTAGTCACAAGAGCAGATATAACTAATTATGCTTTGTAAACATGTATTTTCTGCTACACAATAAAACACACTGGACCACTGTAAGATTGCTGTGTTTGACCAAACAATGCATTTGGCCATTTGATTTGTTCTGAGCAGCAGTCAGCTTTTGAATTATTTACATTCCTCTGTGCAAATATGTACTCGTATTTCCAACCTCTGCATTATAAGAGTAATATTAACTCTGTACACTCTACTAATAAAGAACCAGTGAAATACCAATTGTTTGATTCTACTAACTGAACCTTTTATGCTGTCTTGAGTGCCTGCAAGGGTGGAAAAATGGGTTATAAGTTTTCAAATAAATAAATAAATAGGGTAGTTGTACATTAGTAATTCTTAGTAAATGGGTGCCAGTCTAACCTAGCTTTATCTAGCAATCCAAGAGCAGTGCAGTCAAATCCTATACATATGCAGTCAAATCCTTGTGTCTGAAGAGTGCAGTCAAATCCTATACAGATACCATTCTGGTGGCACAGCAACAATAGCACAATGTATTGGCCAGACGATCACCATATTCATAGCCCATCCAGTACAAAAGGGGAAGAGGAACACTGGAGCCCAGGCAATGCCATGCTGGCACAGTTGCTCTAGTAATTCTGCCAGTGTCCATGGAAATCCCGAACAGCCCATCATCTATGTAATGGAAGCCTGATGTCAGTGCGACCTCAAGTGTGACATGCAAGGAGCCAATCAACACATCTGTCCAGCCCCAGTGCTGTTGGCCAGAGAAGTTCCACTAGGCCAAGTAGGAGGTGGGGCAAGTACAGGTTCACTGAGCAACCATGGCAGGGATGATGCCCCCACCCTGGAATACCACAGTGACAGTCACCACGGCCAGCCATGGAGAAATGCCCTGATAGGGCACCCCTTCACTCCATATACACAACACACGGGTGCCAAAGAATCCTTACCTCCTACAGGAGCTATTGTGCTATAAGCAATAAAATAAGTACAATGGGGCTGAGTAGATATGACTAGGATTGAGCAGTTACAAACACAAGCAAGAAATACTTTTAGAATAGAGTAAATGATGGAAGATAGCTTCCTTAGTAGCCATTTGAAATAAGTGGACAAGTCTCTGTATGGTAAGGGTTTGAGTCCCCCAGCTGAAGGAACTCTTTAGCCATGGGACAGCCCAGGACAAGGAGACCCAAGGGGAAGCACAACAGCACTCAGCTAAGGCAGCATGCTGGCAGTCCACTGCACAAAGACAGAGGCTGAGAGCCAGGCAATGCAGGCTTGAGTCCAGCCAAGGGTTGCTTGCCCTTAAGGTGCACACATTTTGCTTGACTGGCCAGAAATATGGCAAGGATAAAAGAAGCAGCAGAGGCAGCGCTAGAACCCACACTAGCCAGTCTACATAGTTGCTCTCTAACTGCTCAGCCATAGCAGCAGTGATCCACCTATTTATTCAAGTAATTTTTATCTCACCTTCCCCACCCTCCCACCCGCTGTGAGAACAAAAAGACTCCTCCTCTGGACACAGTCCCACTCTGAGGCCAACCGAAGTGAAAAACAACGGGAGGGGAGAGGGAGATGGGATTCCTATCTACTAATAGACAACAAGTGGAATTAGGTCGATGTTTTTCTTGTACAGTCTCAAAGACTGAGCAACATCTAAAAAGAAACACATACGTGGGGTTGCCAACAATATTTTCCCAGCAGGGCTGTTGTGCCATTGCAACTTATGGAACACACAGCAAAGTAGCAGATCTTTGTGAGGCTGGGGGTGCACTGATTATATCAATGTCTGCACAGAGTTTGCAAAGCCACAGGGGCCTGACTGGAACAAGATGGGCAGTAACTTAACCAAGCAGTAGCTGGACTCACACTGGTCACTGCAGGCCAGCAGACAGGCTGTGGGCTTCTTCTGGGGTCTGCATGGTGACGTTGGGATAGCTGCCTGTTGGGAGCAAGGAGAAACATAGAGAGAGTGCCAGGGAATTAACAGGAGCATCAGTAACTGCCTGACCCTAAAAAACTCCTGCACGGCGGTGTAGCCGTGCTGGTGTGGGCTGCACTGCATCCTGAGGAGGAGTTTTGGCTGCTGGAAGTCTCCTACAGGTAAGAGGACATTTGCTTGCTCTGGGGCTGGACACTTGCTCTGGAGTAAACCCCAGCAGCTGCAAGAGTCGGACCTGTGCCAGCGCTATAGTTGGTGCAAGTCTGTTCATGTATCAGGCCCAAGGGGGCTAGAATAGTGTGGGTGATCCCACCCCCCTCCCAGGCCCAATCTGCCAACCCCTGCCCCTATCACCATCCTCCCCTGTCTTCCATCCACCCCTGCACCAGACCCACCTGCTCTGGCAGATGTCTCCTTGTGGCCACAAGTGCCAGCAAAAAGTAACTAACATTGTCACAAAGCACTTTATTTGCATTTGCATATATCAGGACTTTCAGAAGGCATTTGACAAGGTCCCTCACCAAAGGCTACTGAAAAAACTCCACAGTCAGGGAATTAGAGGGCAGGTCCTCTAATGGATTGAGACCTGGTTGAAGACCAGGAAACAGAGTGGGTGTCAATGGGCAATTTTCACAATGGAGAGAGGTGAAAAGCGGTGTGCCCCAAGGATCTGTCCTGGGACCAGTGCTGTTCAACCTCTTCGTAAGTGACCTGGAGACAGGGTTGAGCAGTGAGGTGGCTAAGTTTGCAGACGACACCAAACTTTTCCGAGTGGTAAAGATCAGAAGCGATTGTGAGGAGCTCCAGAAGGATCTCTCCAAACTGGCAGAATGGGCAGCAAAATGGCAGATGCTTTTCAATGTAAGTAAGTGTAAAGTCATGCACATTGGGGCAAAAAATCAAAACTTCACATATAGGCTAATGGGTTCTGAGCTGTCTGTGACAGATCAGGAGAGAGATCTTGGGGTGGTGGTGGACAGGTAGATAAGAGTATTAACCCAATGTGCGGTGGCAGTAAAGAAGGCCAATTTTATGCTTGGGATCATTAGAAAAGGTTTTGGGAACAAAACAGCTACTATTATAATGCCTTTGTACAAATCTATGGTAAAGCCACACCTGGAGTATTGTGTCCAGTTCTGGTCACTGCATCTCAAAAAGGATATAGTGGAAATGGAAAAGGTGCAAAAGACGGCAACTAAGATGATTGCTGGGCTGGGGCACCTTCTTTATGAGGACAGGCTATGGCGTTTGGGCCTCTTCAGCCTAGAAAAGAGACGCCTGAGGGGGGACATGATTCAAACATACCAAATTATGCATGGGAAGGATAAAGTGGATAGAGAGATGCTCTTTAATAATAATACAGGTATTATTTACACTCTCACATAACACCAGAACCAGGGGACATCCACTAAAATCGAGTGTTGGAGAGTTAGGACAGACAAAAGAAAATATTTCTTTACTCAGCATGTGGTTGGTCTGTGGAACTCATTGTCTGAAAAGAAAACAAATATATTTATGAACTCTCATAACAATGGAATTACAACACATATCAGAATATTTATTTTTGCCATTCATTGGACACTGTTGGCTGCTTATTTTAGCGCAAGGTGAGCTTTTGTGAATATGACAAGGGAATGGGTAGTTTGTTTTTGTACCTGCACCTAGAGTAGGTTTTTCAAACACTTGGAAGAATGTCTAACTCACACTGTCCAATACAGGCAGCATGCCATAGTCCAAAAGATTTCTCAGCATAAGATTTAGGATCTCTGGGTGGATTTGAGCAGCATCTGAAACTGTCTTTTTCCACTTGAGGGCACCATTGATTTAGTTAAACAATTATGATGAGCCATAGAATCCCTTGTAATTGTTGTGCAAGCTGATCCTTCTAAGCAGGTTTACTCAAAAGACTCAATATTCTCAATACAGGAGTTGTGAGGGCTGATTGCCAATTCAACAATAAACTACTAATATAGTAATGAACCACTAATTTTAATAAGAATCATGTCCAAATATGTGTGTTTAAGATTGTAACCTTAAGGTAGCACAAGCTTCTGTGTCTCCAAGCACCAAACATACCTCAATCTAAGTTATATGATTTAAAAAATCATGCTCTGTAAACAATTATTTTTAAGTACAGGCATTAGTATCCAATAACAGAAACATTTATTGAAGTGTTTTTTGAAGTTTTACTTACTGTATAAATTTAAATATCGGGCAGCCTAATCCTGAGCTGCCTGGCACTCAGAGGAGCGTTAGGGCCGAATTGGCTGCTGCTGCTGCATCTATTAGGCAGCTGCCAGCAACTCCTTGGGGGAAGAGGACATTCCTTCCCCCGGTAAGGGAGCAGGCCCTGCAATGAGGCTACTCAAGTCTCTGGTGCAGAGTAAAGCAGTCCTGTGTCGGGCCAGGAGGCCTGAGGTGGGATTCTGGATCCAGCACAGCTCTGCTCCACTTTCTATCCCATTCCCTCCCCCTGCCCCACCTTTCCCCCACTTGCACCCCTGAATGCCTCCTCCACCCTACTTACCTTTCTGCTGACCCAAGCAAGGGACTTGCTCCAAGCAGTGTGCAATGGGCATCCAGCTGGTGCTGGTTCAGTGCAGATGGACGCTGAACTAGCACCAGTGCTGGGCTGATGGTGAGTGTCACTAATGTGCTTTATGGCACGTTTGCGACACTCAGTGCTGGCACTGGACTGGCATTGAATGCATAGGATTGGGCCCCAACTCAGCTAATAAAACACATTAAGAGCATAAGAACAGCCACACTGGATCAGGCCCTAGGCTCATCTAGTCCAGCTTCCTGTATCTCACAGTGGCCCCACCAAATACCCCAGGGAGCACACCTGATAACAAGAGACCTGCATCCTGGTGCCCTCCCTTGCATCTGGCATTCTGACATAACCCATTTCTAAAATCAGGAGGTTGCACATACACATCATGGCTTGTAACCTGTAATGGATTATAATGTCCTCCAGAAACTTGTCCAATCCCCTTTGAAAGGCATCCAGACAGCCAGATGCCGTCACCACATCCTGTGGCAAGGAGTTCCACAGACCAACCGCACGCTGAGTAAAGAAATATTTTCTTTTGTCTGTCCTAACTCTCCCAACACTCAATTTTAGTGGATGTCCTCTGGTTCTGGTGTTATGTGAGAGTGTAAAGAGCATCTCTCTATCCACTTTATCCTTCCCATGCATAATTTGGTATGTCTCAATCATGTCCCCCCTCAGGCAGCTCTTTTCTAGGCTGAAGAGGCCCAAACGCCATAGCCTGTCCTCATAAGGAAGGTGCCCCAGCCCAGCAATCATCTTAGTTGCCCTCTTTTGCACCTTTTCCATTTCCACTATGTCCTTTTTGAGATGCGGTGACCAGAACTGGACACAATACTCCAGGTGTGGCCTTACCATAGATTTGTACAACGGCAGTACAATAGTAGCTGTTTTGTTCTCAATACCTTTCCTAATGATCCCAAGCATAGAATTGGCCTTCTTTACTGCCGCCGCACATTGAGTCGACACTTTCATCGACCTGTCCACCACCACCCCAAGATTTCTCTCCTGATCTGTCACAGACAGCTCAGAACCCATTAGCCTATATGTGAAGTTTTGATTTTTTGCCCCAATGTGCATGACTTTACACTTACTTACATTGAAATGCATCTGCCATTTTGCTGCCCATTCTGCCAGTTTGGAGATAACCTTCTGGAGCTCCTCATAATCACTTCTGGTCTTCACCACTCGGAAAAGTTTGGTGTCATCTGCAGACTTAGCCATCTCACTGCTCACCCCTGTCTCCAGTTCATTTATGAAGAGGTTGAAGAGCACCGGTTCCAGGACAGATCCTTGGGGCACACCGCTTTTCACCTCTCTCCATTGTGAAAATTGCCCATTGACACCCACTCTGTTTCCTGGCCTCCAACCAGTTCTCAATCCATGAGAGGACCTGTCCTCTAATTCCCTGATTATGGAGTTTTTTCAGTAGCCTTTGGTGAGGGACCGTGTTGAACGCCTTCTGAAAGTCCAGTTATATAATGTCCAATGTGGGTTCTCCCACATCCACATGCCTGTTGACCTTTTCAAAGAATTCTAAAAGGTTTGTGAGAAAAGACCTACCCTTACAGAAGCCATGCTGTTTCTCCCTCAGCAAGGCTTGTTCGTCTATGTGTTTTGAGGTTCTATCTTTGATGAGGCATTCCTCCATCTTACCGGGTACAGATGTTAGGCTGACCGGCCTATAGTTTCCCGGGTCCCCCCTCCTTCCCTTTTTAAAGATCGGCGTGACATTTGCTATCCTCCAATCCTCTGGCACTGTGGCCATTTTGAGGGACAAGTTGCATATTTTAGTCAAGAGATCTGCAACTTCATTCTTCAATTTCTTAATAACTCTTGGGTGGATGCCATCAGGACCCGGTGACTTATTGATCTTTAATTTATCAATGAGGTCTGAAACATCTTCTCTTTTAACCTGTATCTGACTTAACTCCTTGGTCAGGAGGGGCCGTTCAGGCAGCGGTATCTGCCCGAGGTCTTCTGCCGTGAAGACAGATGCAAAGAACTCATTTAATTTCTCTGCCATCTCTAAGTCTCCTTTTATCTCCCCTTTCCCTCCCTCACCATCCAGAGGGCCAACCGCTTCTCTGGCGGGTTTCCTGCTTCTAACGTATTTGAAGAAGCTTTTAATATTCCCCTTAATGTTGCTGGCCATGCACTCCTCATAGTCTCGCTTGGCCTCCCGTATCACCTTCTTACATTTCTTTTGCCACAGTTTATGTTCCTTTTTATTCTCCTCATTAGGGCAAGACTTCCATTTACGGAAGGAAGCTTCCTTGCCCTTCACAGCTTCTCTAACTTGGCTGGTTAGCCATGCGGGCACCCTCCTGGATTTAGTGGAACCCTTCTTTCTTCGCGGTATACACCTCTGCTGGGCCTCTATTACTGTTGTTTTAAGCAGCCTCCATGCACTCTGGAGAGATTGGACTCTTTTTACCCTCCCTTTCAACCTCCTTCTAACCAGCCTCCTCATTTGAGGGAAGTCCGCCCGTCGGAAGTCAAGGGTTTTTGTTAGAGATTTGCCTGGTATTCTTCCCCCAACGTGCATGTCAAAACGGATCGCAGCATGATCACTGTTCCCCAATGGCTCAGTAATGTTTACATCTCTAACCAGGTCCTGCGTACCGCACAATATTAAATCCAGAGTCACCTGTCCTCTGGTGGGCTCTGCGACTAGCTGCTCTAAGCCACAGTCATTTAGCACGTCAAGAAATCCGGTTTCCTTATCGTGACCAGAACACAAATTGACCCAGTCAATATGAGGATAATTGAAGTCCCCCATGATTACAACCCTGTCCCTCCTTGTCACTTCCCTGATCTGTTTCCTCATTTCAAGGTCCCCATCAGATTTCTGGTTTGGAGGACGATAGCACGCCCCCAATATTACATCGCTGCACAAGCCTGGTAATTTAACCCACAGAGATTCTACGGTGGAGTCGAACCCACCTTCAATCTCTACTTTGCTGGATTCTATCCCTTCCTTAACATAAATGGCCACCCCACCTCCAACACGCCCCTGCCTGTCCCTCCTGTAGAGTTTATAGCCCGGGATTGCGGTATCCCACTGATTCTCCGCATTCCACCAGGTTTCCTTTATGCCCACTATGTCAATGTTTTCCCTTGTCACCAGACATTCCAGTTCTCCCATCTTTGCTCTGAGACTTCGAGTATTTGCATAAAAGCATTTGTACATGGAATGCCCCAGCGTGGGCTGCTTATTTGCTCCTTTATCCCAGAATCCTCTCATTGTGCCAAACCATCTATCACATCCCATCATGGTACCATTCCCAATTTCTTCTGCCTTTACCTTGTTGTTCTCTAACCTCCCCATCCTTGTCCCATAGGGATGAGGAGTCCGGATGCCTCTCAGCTCCTGTCGGCTTTCCCCCAGGGATCAGTTTAAAAGCTGTTCTGCCACCTTTTTAATGTTATGCGCTAGCAGTCTGGTTCCATTCTGGTTCAAGTGGAGCCCATCCCTCTTGTACAGGCCCCACTTGTCCCAAAACGTTCCCCAGTGCCTAACAAATCTAAACCCCTCCTCCCTACACCACCGTCTCATCCATGCATTGAGACCCCTGATCTCAACCTGCCTAGCTGGCCTTGCACGTGGAACAGGTAGCACTTCAGAGAATGCTACCTTTGAGGTCCTGGCTTTCAGCTTCCTACCTAATAGCCTAAATTTGGGCTCCAGGACCTCCCAGCTACACTTGCCCAAGTTGTTGGTGCCAACATGGACCACAACCGCTACCTCCTCTCCAGCACTATCTACCAGCCTGTCTAAACGAGAAGTGATGTCCGCAACCTTCGCACCAGGCAGGCAAGTCATCATGCAGTCCTCACATCTGTTGCAAACCCCCCTCTCTATGTTTCTAATAATCGAATCCCCCACTACAAGAAGCTCCCGACCCCCCTTCCGCCGAGGAGTCTCCTGAGTGCATTTGGATACAGGCCTGTCCCCTGGAGAAGGCGTCCCCCCTAGGGGATTGTTTCCCTCCTCTCCAGGATGACGTCCTCCAGCCCCGAGACTTCCCACCCGGGCAGCTGAGGAGCTGCACACCTGAGGTTGGGGCGAAGCCTGATTGTCCCTGGAAGTCTCCCCATGGTCCTTCTCTGCTTGCCTCTGCTTCTCCAGGTCGGCTACCAAGGCTTCAAGGGAGCAGACGTGTTCCCTGAGTTCCTGGAGCTCCTTGTACCTAGGAAACACCCATGATTTATGCCCCAGAGGCATATAGTCATACATGTGGCACTCGATGCAAAACACTGGATAGCCCTCACCCTGCTGCTGGCTGTCTGACTGCATAGCTTTTTTATTTTGTTTGTTTTTGTTTAGGGGCACTTGAAAACCCTACACTGGTTAGCAGCCCTCTTCTCAAGGGAAGAGAAAGGGCGGTATCTGGGGCCCTGGCTTCGTCGCCCTGCAGCTGAACTTGCACAGATGCTAAACTCGCGGTGCCTTACCTGGCACTTTGTTCCCTAGGCACTTGGTTTCCCAGAGGCCATGCGCGCTTCTGCAGAGAGGTCCTTAAAATACTACTAAAAATTGCTGTATAATATACCAGTTAAAGCACAGTCAGCTTGCTCCCCCAAAAGGGAGAGATCCCTCTTTCTTTTTAAAAATATATATATCAAATATGTATTTCCTTTCTGTAGAGGCAGATAGCATCACTTCAAAGAGAGAAGAAGAAAAAAAACTGGGAACAAAAAAAACTAGGAGCAAAGCAGGAAAAAAAGGAAGGGGGAAGGTTTGTAATATGGGAAGTTTGATTGATATCATATGATGCTATTTTAAAGCAGCAATTTTCATAAATCTCTGCAACATCCGGAAATTGAAATACTCTGCATCCCCCCTTCTGCAATGCAGAACTTTGTGCTTAGCTTCTTAGGAAAGATTTCTCCCTCATTTGGTAAATTTAAGATCAGAGGAGTCTGCATGTAACATAACTTCAGGATGTGGGTGTCATTGATAAATACTGATGTGTAAAGGGCATAAGAGGTGGCAGTTTACAAGATCATTATTTTTAACATAGGGCAGCAGTTTTCAAACTCTCTTGGAGAGTTTGAGCCGATCTAAGTTCTTGCGGGGTGGGGGAGAAGGCAGTGGGGGCGGGGGGAAGGCAGCGGCACAATCCCCAGGATTGCATCGCTCAGGGGGGCTGCAGGGGCTTGGCTGTACTTACCCGAGTCTCCTGCAGTCTCCTGGGGGTGCAGGGAGCCCTGCGCAACTTTCTGCAGGGTTCCCCGCAGCTTCAGAAGTGAAAGTGGATCAACTGCACTCCACTTCCACTTTAGCAGAGATGGGGCACGATTGCTCCACTTTCACTTTCAAAGCTGCGGGGAGCCCTGCAGAAGGTTGTGCAGGGCTCCCTGCACCCCTGGGAGGCTGCAGGAGGCTCAGATATGTGCAGCCAAGCCCCTGCAGCCCTCGTGAGCGGCGTGATACTGGTGATTGCGCTGCTGCCTCCTCCCTGCCCCCAGACTGCCCCTGCCCATTAAGGTGAAAGTGGCCAGGGCCCACAGGCTAGGGCGTCACGCCGCCCCAGTTTGAAAAGCCCTGGCATAGGGGGGAAAAACGGCTGCCTAAAGGTTCAATCCCATACACCAGGGGTCCCCAAACTGTGCGTCATGATGCCCTGGGGTGTTGAAAGGCACTCCCTCTCGATGTTTTGAGCTGCCATCAGGCTGCCAGTGAGGCACGCAATGGACTTTCAAAATAGCTCTAGGAGTCTCAGCCTGGTGGACTGAGCTGCAGTGCATGGTTTTTGTACACTTTGAGAAGCTCTCCCACCTGCCCTGAGCCTCTTACCACAACTTTGAAGGTCCGTCGCAGGTCTCCAAATCCAGAAGTGATGACATCATTGCCAGTCACTTCCAGGAGCCACGCACTGCATTTGCAATACAGGAGGGCAGAGTGGAGTAAAGAAGATTCAGAAGCATTGCTATACACACTTACCTAGGAGTAAGTTCCATTGAAATAAATGGGGCTTACTTATGAGTAGACATGCCTATGCTTGTCCATCTTTCTTTCCAATTCTGCCTAGCTCCCAGTGCTTTGCTACAGAAGCAGGCACAGACCAGCCCCAACCTTACAGCCTTAGGCTTACGCATATACAATTTTATAATAAAACATGCTTAGATCCATTTGGTCCATGAACTCACATTCACTTTTTAAGCACATATTATGGTTGCTTTCCATTCTACCACAGAGATATAAAGTCTATAATAAATGTTATGAATATCTGAAGATTCTACAGATCTTGGCTGTGAACCTGGGGACCCGCCAAATTTCCAATGTTTCCAATTCAGCCTGCAGCTCCTAAGGCCATCCCTGAATAAAACGAACTGTATGTGGTGTGAACAAGTACCTTCTGTCCCAAATCTACTGCCAATCCTTTTCACTGGATGACCCTGAGCTCTAGTAGAATGTGAAGGAGAACCCCCCCCCCCAAAAAAAAATCACTCTCTCTATGCATCCATACAGTGCACAGTTGTTTAAGACAAAAAATACTTCCAGTTGGGCCCTTCAGCACCTAAGGCCAGCCTTGCCTCCAGCCGGATTATTTCGCAGTGCTGCCCAGGTCTTGGCACCCAAGGCAACCAGCCATGTTGGGGGCCATAGTGATGAAGCCTAACCCTCCTGTCCATGATTGGTCACTGGGCTGTTCCTCCCCCTCCCCATAAACTCCACATCCAGCCTCAACATGGCATGGTGGTGGTCACACATGCTGCAATGCTGCTTGGCCCTGTCCTTGACCAATGACATGCGACTAGAGATTTATGGTAAGACAGAATTACAACCAAAGTTTTACTAAACACAATGGGCTTACTTCTGAATAAAATAAATAACACTTTTTTTAAACACCTCTGCATGTGACTTTGGTCAGTGTTGCCCTTCCTTTGCGACCCCTGGGTGGTTCTGTGCTCTCTGCAGTCACTGAACATCAGTTGCATTTCTGAGCTTTACCCTGCAGGTCTTGTAATGTTGTTTTGGTCATGTGGCTGCTCCCTGGAGACAACACTCCTGTGTGCATTTCTTCAAGAGTGATGATCCATCTCACTTACTTTGTTCAGGTGGGGTTACTCATAGAGTACATTTGGCTGTTTGTGAATACATGCAGGATTTCACAAGGATGGTAGGAGGACATATCCATGGTGTCCATGACTCACTGGCTCTTTCTCCCATTTTCCTTGAGTGGTTGGCATTCTGATAATGCCTAAATGGGCTTTTGCAGCTAAGCCATAAAGGTTATGGGGAGGTCTTTCGTGATCCTCCGAAGTTCCTCTTTCTATCCTGTAAGGCTGATGATCATTGCACGTAATCTCTCCCACTTTGTAATAATGGCCTGTACAGCATTATGAGGAGGAAGTGAATTTTCTTTTTCTACTTTGCAAGGATGTGCCTGTTTCTGCTTTTTAACTTCCTCCAGTTGCTTCTGTCTTCATTGTTTGGAAAGTGGATCCTCTTTCACCTTTTTTCTTTCTTTCCTTTTTCTAAAGCCATTCACCTGCCTGTTGGAGATCTTCTTCCACTGAGGATTTAGATGTGGTGTGATGGCCCAAGGCTACTGGTTGGTGAATTTTCCCAACCAGGCAGTCTTAACTTGAGGATTAAAAACTGAGCTTCTACTAGGAAAGTTTATATTAGGCTGGGTTTGCCAGACATGAGGATTTGCAGTAAATGTTTTCCATTCTGACATATCATAGAAGTTTAGTTGACAGACCGGGGAGCATTCAAACCAGTTAGGGTGCAATCCTAACCAACTTTCAAGCACTGACATAGCTGTGCCAATGTGGCGTGCACTGCATCCTGCAATGGGGAGGTAGTCAAGGGGGCCTCCTCAAGGTAAGGGCATGTTGGTTATGTTAACTTGGGGCTGCATCGTAGCTAGGTCAGTGCTGGAAAGTTGGTTAGGATTGCACCCTTAGCCAATCAAACCAGTTAGTCATTAACCAAACCAGTTAGCTATTCAAGATATAAAAACTTCATATGATCAGCTAAGGTGATGTAGCACTAGTTCTTCAAGATAGTCCTGTTCAGGGAAGTAGATTTTAATCACACAAGCATCCTAGGATATGTGGGAAACAGTGACCAAAAAACTGCCCACACTGAAAAATTTATGAGAATGAATATGTATTACCTATGTTTTATATTGTTATCAATATCTTATGAATATAATTTTGCTATGCTATAAATATATTAATGCATATTAATACAATAAGTATATTAATTCATTTTCAGTGGGAAAAATGCCCACATAGAAATTCTCATATTCATAATATTATAAAGTAATAAACTACATACATGCTAGAAGTGAAGTTCAAAGATGCAGTATTCTTATTGACATAAACAAAATGCATATATGTTTTTTAAAGAAACATATGAGGATGCCAGCCTAGCACAATGAACTATGATATTTCACCCAGAGCTCATACACACAAAAATGGACATCAGAACACTGCCTTTCTCAGCCACAGGCAAAGTCCCTAAAAAACTCTGGTCAAGACACTCTGACTGTGCTGTTCCTTCCAATCACACCCTGGAAGCAAGGAGATAATCCATTTTGTGTGATCTCCTGTCTGTATTGTCGCTATTGAATGTAACCAGTTAGCCCAGGGGTAGGCAACCTTAAACACTCAAAGAGCCATTTGGACCCATTTTCCGGAGAAAAGAAAACCTCGGGAGCCACAAAACCCTTTTGACATCTAAAATGAAGATAACACTGCATATATAGTTTTTTTTTTTTTTTACCTTTCTGCTATGTATAAAAAAACTATAGTGTGTTGCATTTTTGAAATGAATGAACTGCTACAGAGAAAACAAAATTTTATTTCAGCATGCAACAAAAACATTTTGAATGTCGAAAAAAAAGACTCCGGGTTGAAGATAACTTTCAAATAGCAGAATTCAGTAGCAAAATTCAATTTCATGGGAGTAAGCCCCATTGGCTATAATGGGACTTACGTCTGAGTAGGCAGGCATAGGATTGGGCTCTTAGGCTACAATGTGAGCCACACTTTTCTGGGAGTGAGGCCCATTGACTCCAATGGGGCTTACTTATGAGTGGGCATGCACAGGATTGGGCTCTGAGGTCGCAATCCTAGGCACACTTTCCTGGGAGTAAGCCCCACTGACTCCAATGGGACCGACTTTTGAGTAGGTATGCATAGGCTTGGGCTCTGAGGTTACAATCCTAGGCACGCTTTCCTGGGAGTAAGCCCCACTGACTCCAATGGGACCGACTTCTGAGTAGGCATGCATATGATTGGGCTCCAACTGAGTCTGCCAGGGGGCTTACCCACACCCACCCTTTCACACACACACACCCCACGCTCACTCACACACTCACTTACCCACCCCCACACACACCCCACACACTCCTTCTCCCCCCCGAGCCACGGCAAGGGGAGGGCGCGAACAAAGGGACAGGGAGAGCCTGCAGGCAGAGACCCCCTCCCCAAGCCCGCATTTCCACTGCAAGCCAAACGCACCAGCAGGCAGCAGCATGTCATGCAATGTGGCGGGAAAGTAACACCCCGTGGCGGGCACTGGGAGGCAGCCTGGAAGCTCCATGTTGCGCCCCCCTCCAGCGCTGCAGCCCCCAGAGAGCAACCCCCTCGCAGTGCAGGCTGTGCGCCCTGGTACCGCTGCTCAGGGAGCGAGCCAGCTCTCCAGGCGCCCCCCCGCCACCTGCAGGGAGAGGTTCTCCACTGGCGCCAAACTCCCCAAGTGGGCAGCACGTGCCTCACTTTGCTCCTGGGGGTCTCCAGGGTCGCACGCTCTCCCTACCCAGCTGGGAGACCAGCAGCTTCCCGTGCGCCCCTTCCTTGCAGGCTGCAGCTCGAACCAACCGCCCAGAGGCGTTCGGGCGTGCGACGTGGGCGCTGGAAGAGGGGAGCGTTGCAGTGCTTGGGATGCCCCCTGTGCATCTTTGCACATGGAGCGGCTTCTTGGCAACCAACCCGGGCTGGCTTATGGGTCCTCCTTTCTGTCGGAGCTGGGGGGCGGAGGCTGGGGGGGCGAGGGCAGACGGGGGACTCGCTCTGTCACCCCCTTTGCCAGTTTCACCCGGACTCTGGAGCCGCAGCAGACAGCTGAAAGAGTCGCATGCGGCTCCAGAGCCGCAGGTTGCTGACCCCAGAGTTAGCCAATCAAACCAGTTAGCCAAACAAAACAGCCAGCCTTTAAAGATATAAATCAGAAAGAATTCATATGATCAACTAAGGAAATATAATGTGCTGTAGCAATAGTTTTCCAGGATACTTCTGTTTAGGAAAATAGATTTTTAATCTTACAAACATCCTAAGATATATGGGAAGCAGCTGAACAGTTTCACATTTCAAAAGTCCTATACTTGTACTGGCCTAGCTGAACCAGCTACTTGCCTGTTTGTCCCTGTCTTCTCCCTTTGTTGACTGGGAGTACTATAAACCCATCCAACTTTTGGAGAAATAGCCAGTCCTCAAGATTTTAATGATGATTCGCTACCTGCAACTCAGATCCCTCTTTTTTCCATCCTGTTTTTGGGTGTCCTGAATTTTTGCATTGCTTCTGCTGTCTGTCCTCTCCAACATCCACTAAAATTGAGTGTTGGGGGAGTTAGGACAGACAAAAGAAAATATTTCTTTACTCAAAGTGTAGTTGGTCTGTGGAACTCCTTGCCACAGGATGTGGTCATGGCATCTGGCCTACATGTCTTTAAAAGGGGATTGGATAAATTTCTGGAGGAAAAGTCCATCACGGGTTCCAAGCCATGATGTGTATATGCAACCTCCTGATTTTTAGAAATGGGCTATGTCAGAATGCCAGATGCAGGGGAGGGTACCAGGATGGAGGTCTCTTATTGTCTTGGGTGCTCCCTGGGCCATTTGGTGGGCCACTGTGAGATACAGGAAGCTGGACTAGATGGGCCTATGGCATAGGCATAGATGGCCTATGGACTAGATGGGCCTATGGCATGATCTAACGGGGCTTATATTCTTATTTATTTTGGATTCAAGGTGTTTCTACTCAACCTAAGGAGCTACAAAAGTTCTTTCAACCAAATGATACTGAGACAGCTCCTCATGACTTGGGATGCAATCTTATCTTACACAAACTTATTTGGGAGTAAGTCCTGTTGAGCTCATTGAGATTTACTTCTGAGTAGACAGGCTTATGCTGGTGCTATTATTAGCTAGCTATAGTCCTGGCCCTATATCTGAGAATATTCTTACCCCTAACATTACACTGATCCAAATATCATAGCCAACTCTACGTGCTCAGAGGGTTCTAATTTTTTTTTTAATTTCTTTACCTCCTCCAACCACCTGTGGAAAACTAGTTATGAAATTTAGGGTGCAATCCTGTACATAACCTACTGGGGAGTATGGTCCATTGAAAGCAATGGGCCTTATTTCTGAATAGACCTGCGTAGGATTGCATTGTTAGGAAAGTTTTGTATCTGTTTTGTTGTTGCTGCTGTTGGGAAGCTACTGTTGAAAGAACGAAATTTAAAGTGTATGTTTGCTTTACGGTTCGTAATATATTTCCCGGTTTTCATTATAAATTAAGAAGTGGCTTACAGAATATTGCAACAACTATGAAAACAACAATAAAATCAATCAAAAAAGCACCACAACAAAACCAAATGAAGCAATCACAGTGAAACAGTCGAAGCACAAAATCAGCAAGACAGTAATGAGGGAAACAGCGAGTGTTTTCTGCTGGGAAGGATTTCTAGACACGCAATCACATCATTATCCTGTGATACTGAAAGTAGACTTATTTTAAATGTTACTTGGGAATGCTGATTCTTGCAAAATTTTGGAAAAATAGTAAAACCAAATCAGTGCTGGGGATGTACTAGGGCAGCACGAGCTCTACAGGCACCCAGTTATGCAAAGTTTTCTATAATTAGGTTTTTAAAAAGGAGAAGGTACTGGAGAAGGAAAAACGAAAGCATGCCTTCCTTTCTGCCATTCACCCAAACAAGATGGTAACACCCACAATGGGAGCGTGTAAGTGCAGACAGCCAGTCTGGACCCAGGATAGCAAAGCCATTTACTGCTGGTCGCTCACCTACCCTCGTTGAGAAAACATGGAGTCCCTGAACAGGGCCTAGGAGAGGGGGGTAAAGGCGGTAATTTGTATCCGGGCTCAAGGTCAAAAGGGGGCCAAGGAGCCAAAGGAGGGGCCCCAGAAATTTTCTGGGATCTTACGTTTTCCTACCTACTCCAACTTGTTGCCCGCACAGGATGCCGGGGTACACTATCACGACTAGGGATGCTTGGGACACTACTGATGCCACATGGGTGGGTAGACCTGGGCTCCAAAGACTTTTCCAACTGTCTCTACCCTCCCCCACTCTATTTCACCCCTTCCCCTTTGCAAAGGGGCCCAAAAGAAACTTTGCACCCCCTGATAAAATTCCTCTCAGAGGCCCTGTCCCTGAATATTGTTTTTGGAGTGGAGGATGTGACATCACTCTGTATACTGGTTGCTGAGGTTGTCGAAACATACTTCCAGTATTGCAAGAAAAAAAACGTGCTTTGGGGTTTCACAAAAAGGTGAAACCGTCCTACGTTACCCAGAAGAGTTCTCAGCCCGTGATTCCCCAGGGCGGCACTCTAGTCTTTCTCCATAGCCTGTGATGTGCAATTTCACGCTTACCCAACAAGGCCTTCCGATTTGGGTTCTGCATATATGTTCCTTTAACTGAATTCAGTCTCCCTGCTTGTGTACCTTCATGGGGAAATCCACTTGAACTGCTAACGCAAAGCAGTTACAAAGGGAGGCCAAGGTATATTGTGCCCCTGGTCCACTGTTTCAAGCATACACGTATTCTGGAAGAACCAGATTAAAAGACAATGGGTGTGTTTTCAAAAACTGTAAAGAGCATATGGAGAGCATGCAATTGGGATAGTAGCTGTGACAGGACCTAAGTGGTAAAACCCTCCTACCATACACAGCCCACTGTAGCATCATGGAAGTTCATATGTCCCTCCGTGCCACTAGCGTAGCTAAGGGGGGGCAGGGGATACATGGTCCTGACTACAAAAGTATTCACACCTACAGTATTTGTGAGAAGTTAGCAATGTTTCCCTAGCTTCAGCATCTGCAAACTTTCAACCAAGTTGTCGTTTAGAAAAGCTCTGGATCGCTGCCCTGAATCAAAGTGGATTTTCTATATGAGCTCATGTCAAGGAGCCAGGTAAGGACCCATTATGGATTCCCACTTCCCACCCACCTGTTTACTACCTTTGCCCATAGAAAGGAAAACAGGAAACACCTTCAATTTGAAGTGTCTGGAAAGCTGAGATGACATCAAGGGTGCTTAAAGAGAAGCGCACCCATTTTGTAACTCCCACTGCAAGCCATGCTTAGCAATAGCTGGCATCATCCTATTAAAAAGGAAATTTCTGCTTTATTATTATTATTATTATTATTATTATTATTATTATTAATTAGGCAACCACGTGGTGTGAAATGGATTTTTAAAAAAATGGATTTTTTCCAAAGGAAAACTAATTAAGCAAGCAACAACATCAACCAATTAATCAATAATTAATTAAAAACACAGGAGATGGTGCATCCTGTCATCTAAAGCAATCCCCCCCCCCCAAATAACACTGGCAAAGAGGTTGAAGCTATCCATCTTCTGCATGAATGCTTGGAAGGGGAGTAGGAAGCTTTCAGAGCCCAAAATGGTACACTCAGCAACACAGGATTAAGGAAAATGTATCTGATCGGTCATAACCTGCATGTGGCAGTCAGCTGTAGGGAGGTTGGATAGTCGGAATTGGGACTATGGCATGGAGGAAGGGACTTTAACTGTTTGCCTCCACCATGGTCCTGATCCTGATCATCTCCCTCCTACAGCTCTAATTCCCTAAGGAGCTAAGCCCTTTTGGTGCCAATGGAACCCTGGGGTGAAATAGCAGCTATGGGGGAGATCCAGATTGGAACTGCAGCAGAACAATTAGTTTTCCTCCCATTATCCGAGTCCTAATTGCTCCCCCTGTAGCTGCTACTTAAATTGTAAAAATCAAGCTCCAAAAATAGCCCCATACTTGGGTTTAATGTGTGTGGTTTGGTCCTGAAATAGATACTTAGGAGCTGAGAGAGGGAACTCAAACTTCCCCATAGCCTTAGTTTTCCGGTAGTCTTGTGACCATTTTCTTTGATCTCCCTTTGGTGCATCTTCTTTGTGATAAGCTTATGAATTCCCACCTCCCATCCCAGTTAATAAAAAAGTGCGAAAGCTTTATCCTGCTTTGGGTTCAGCAGAGGACTACAGCACCAAGCTCCAGGAACATCAAAGTGTTTCATGCCACACCAGTGCCCAGGTATCAGCTCTATGTTGGCCATCTTCAAGTTCCAAGAAGCAGTGGCATTCCTGGGGGTCCCCGTGCCTGGGGCAACCCCCAGAATTCCGCCCTCCACACCCCGTTTTGCCCCCTTCTCCGCCGCCTCCATGTACATGACCCGGAAGTAATTGCGGTGACGTCATCATCACCGCCATTACTTCCACGGAGCTGCCTCCTCTGTTCCCCCTTTGAAAACAAGGGGGAACGGAGGAGGAAGTCGAGGCATCCACGGAACCTTCCGCGCCGCGGGGGTCTCCATGGCAGCGGTCTGGGGCTGAGCTCAGCGGCTCCAAACTGTTGCAGTGGAGACTTCCGCGCAGCTTGTAAGCTGCACAGAAGGCTCCATGAGGGCTGGGAAGTGGCACGTGTCCCCTCCGATGTCGGAGGAGGCACACACCGCTTCCATTCCACCCCTGAGGGATGCCCTCAGAGGCGGAGCGGGGTGCCCAGGAGCGCTCCTGGGAGGCAGCCGGACACTGCCTCCCAGGCAGCGTCTCGGCGCTGACTGGACTGCCCCCTCCTTTATAGGAGGAGATAAGATGGGCGCCCTAAAGCGTAAGTACTTCTCTAGGGCGCCTGTCTTCTATCCTCTTATAAAGGAGGTGGGGAGGGGAGGGGCGGCTCAGTCGGCACCCAGGTGCTGAAAGAGAGGCAGCAAGCTCCTGGGTGCTCCTCCTGGCAGGGGTGGGGTGAGGCTCCGAGGCACCCCTGGAGGGTCGGCGCCCGGGGCATTTGCCGCACTTGCCCCCTCCTAGGTACGCCAGTGCCAAGAAGTCCACCCTGGAACACCATCCCCTTAAAAACACCCCCCCATTTAGTAAAAGTGTTTTTGATTTTTCATGTGCAAAATTCTGTTGCTGTCCCTTCTACCCAACCCCACTCCTCCACCATTCCCTTCATGTGCCCTTGTGCTCTACCTGCTGTGGGATAAAAGTGGAGCCCTGGTTGCTCCATCAACTGAAGGACGGGGTGGGTGAAATGACTGGTGAAAGTACAGAAGTTCAGTAACTCCCTATTCCTTCATAGCCATGGAGAATTCAAGGGGACAGCAGAATCTGTGGGTTGTAACACAGCAACTATTTGGTCTTCAACATTCCTAAGAAGCTGCCTTTTACTGAGTCAAGCCATTGGTCCGTCTAGCTCAGTACTGTCAGCACCGACTGGCAGCCACTCTCCAAGCTTTCAGATTGGAACAGAGGGGCTTGCAGATGCTGGGGTTTGCACCTAGGACAGTGGTTCTCAACTTTTTAGCACCAGGACCTACTTTTTAGAATGACAGTCTGTCAGGACCCACTGCAAATGACATCATTGACCTGAAAGTGATGTCATGGCCAGAAGTGACCATCAATTTAGGCTTCAAACCTAAGCTGCGATCAGCCAAAGGTCCCATTACATAGCATGCTCATGCTGTTATTTTGCGTAGCTGAGAATTCAAACATTCCAGCATGGGCATCAAAGCAGAATGCAGACTTGGACCCTTCTCCAACCACACAGTCTTCCCCCCTTTCCAGCATTCCCACCTATTCAGAGCAGAGCACCATGCCTTCCTTCCACTGGGAGCCTGCTCTGCCCAGCAGCTTTGTACCCTGTATTTTCAGCTCTGTATTTTCAATGGCAACTGAGCTAGGTCCTATGCAACTCACCCGGTTCATGGTTCACTGGCCCACATAGTGCAACTCACCTGGTTCACTTTGGTTCATGGCCCACATAGTGGGTCCCAACCCACAGTTTGAGAAATGCTGACCTAGGATCTTCTGCATCCAAAGCATGCACTGTGCCATTAAGCTACAGCCCCTTCCTTAATTCTCCACAGCCAAGAATATGATGTCTGTTCCCTCATCATAAAGCATGGAAGCAATAACCCTGTTTCCAACTAGAAGAAAAATGAGAGTAATGGTAGCTTGGTCGGCATGAGCAGTAAAATATTTTCATTCTGCTCTTCTGTGTGTTGCAGCTTACTTTTTTTTTTTTTTGCCATTTCCATGTCATGCCAAAGACTTCATGGACAATCTAGAAGCTGGCCTTCAGATCGATGGCAGCAGCAGAAATGGTGGGAGGAGGATAGGTTGGTTCCAGTAGGCAGGGACTGGGTGTTTGAGGGAAGGAGGAAGATGTAAAAATTTTTGGGGACGACGACGACTGTGAAGTTTTCCTCAGGTTAAGTCCTCGATTCACAACTTGACTCATTTCTTGGAATGACTCTGGCTTGGAATTATGAGAAGACTCAAACTTTTTCAGGAGTTGAGTCACGATGGCCACGTGTTATGACTTGCAAGTTGAGGGCTTGCTGACTTGCGACTCAAGCTTACTGACTAGAGCGCATCCCTGGCGAAAACCCATGTGGAAATCAACATTTCCCACTGAGGTAGTGCCCATTTGAATGCAAAGCCCATGTGGGTTTCTTTATCCATGTGTTATCTGTACATTTTCACCATGGAATAAGTCAAGTACCCTTTTCACTACTTAATCCTTCAGTCTGGGATCTTCCATGTGGGTTCTGAATGTCTGATTGGAAAACTCATTGTCTGATTTATGTGAGTTTTGAATTGTCCTTAGAGGAGGTGAGCCAGCATCTTAGACTGTCTACCAGGGAGGGTTTGCAGGACAGGAAGATTACTGTGTCAGAAGGGCAAACCCTCAGGAGGAACTCCTGCTCCTTTCAGCAGGCAAGTGCTGCAGACTCAGGAAGACAGCCCAAAGATAATTGACAGCACGGAGGAGGAGAGAACTTGGATCAAGCCTGTTGAGCAGGGAAAGTGTTGGACATCCCTCCCGCACATGTTAGCTTGCATACAATAACAATCACACTGCAGTTCCAAAGGTGAAGTCTGGTTGGCCATAGCATATTGGAGAAGAGGATAGGTCAGACGACCAAAGGCAGAACAGGGTGAGATCCTTGCTCCAGATCTCAGGATCTTCAAAAGCATCACTCTGAACTGGACCTAGACTAGAGATGAATGCCCCTCCCCATTTCTTGCCTATTTTTCTGTATTTTGGGACACTTTTAACTCCCCAGAAGCATCTGGGCAGGTTCAGCAGCCTAAAAATTCACTGGGGCATCCCTTGCAAGCAGCCTTTGTCCTTTGTTTGAAACTCCATCACGTCTAGCCCATATGCTTTTGTAGATTGGGGGAATTTTTCCATGTGTGGAGTACTGAGATTTGCATTGGGCAGCCAAACCTGTCCAACCAGTGGTTTCCAAACTGTGGACAGTGGTTTCCAAACTGTGAACCATGGTTCCCTGGAGAGCTGTGGAAACCAGCCAGGAGAGCTGTGGAATCCGCTTAAAAAATCCACTGTCTTATACAGTGTATACATCATTTTGGCGCAGGGAAGGATTGGGTTCTTAGGCTCCCAACCAACCTGGAAAGGACCCAATGGGCCTGCCTGACTAATAAGACATGTTTATACAACAACATATGTATTTGTTTTAATTAGCATAGCATAGACTGGACATTGGGCAGCTACCGCCCGCCTTAAGCTGGGCAGTCCCCAGCCAGTAAGGTGTTGCCTCGCCACGGTCCGTTAACCTCATGGGGTGCGTGGGGTTTAGGGTGAAAACCGACAAGCGGATCGACAACTCTGCACCATGCAACAGAAAACAGAAAACTACTGCCCTAAAGCTGGGCACCTGGAACGTTAGGACAATGACACCTGGCTTCTCTGATGACCTGCAAGAAATAGACGACGCACGCAAAACGGCTGTCATCGACATGGAGCTGAGCAGACTGCAGATGGACATCGTCGCCCTTCAAGAGACTAGGCTGCCAGATTCCGGATCTGTCAAGGAGAGAAATTTCTCATTTTTCTGGCAGGGAAAACCACCAAACGAAACCAGGGAACATGGCGTTGGCTTTGCGGTCAGAAATACCCTGCTGAAATCCATCATCCCACCTACTGTGGGAAGTGAAAGAATTTTGTCCCTGCAGCTCCAGTCATCAGCAGGACCTATCACTCTCATCAGTGCTTATGCACCGACTCTGTCGTCTCCAGCAGAAGCCAAAGACAAATTCTATGATGACCTGGCCACCACTGTCAAGAAAATCCCTGTAAAAGAGCCATTGTTCATTCTCGGCGATTTCAATGCTAGAGTTGGTGCTGATAACAGTTCATGGCCCACTTGCTTAGGTCAGTTTGGCACTGGGAGGATGAACGAAAATGGCCAACGCCTGCTAGAGTTTTGCTGTCATCACGGTCTCTGTGTCAGCAACACATTCTTCAACACAAAGCCCCAACATAGAGTCTCTTGGAGACATCCAAGATCAAAGCACTGGCACCAGCTCGACCTGATCCTCACCAGACGCTCCAGCCTTCCCAGCATCAAGATCACACGCAGTTATCATGGTGCTGCCTGCGACACTGACCACTCCCTGGTGTGCAGCAGAGTGAAACTGCAAACAAAGCGACTGTATCACACGAAAAAGGAAGGAAGACCTCGCATTGATACCAGCAAGACCCGGGATCAGAGAAAAGTGGAGGAATTTGCACAAGCGCTTGAGGAATCTCTTCCAGGCCCGGCCGACGCAAACGCATCCAACAGATGGGAACATTTCAAGAATACCGTTTACAACACCGCCTTGTCCATATTCGGCAAGAAGACCAACAAGGCGGCAGACTGGTTTGAAGCCCACTCTGAGGAGTTGACACCAGTCATTGAGGAAAAGAGGAGAGCTCAAGCAGCATACAAGGTCTGTCCCAGTGAGCGCAACCTGCAGGTCCTCCGAACTGCTCGCAGCAAAGTCCAACAGACTGCCAGGAGATGTGCTAACGACTACTGGCTCCAGCTCTGTTCCGAGATACAGATAGCAGCTGACACGGGCAACATCAAGGGGATGTATGATGGTATCAAGCAGGCCCTAGGTCCAACACAGAAGAAAATTGCCCCTCTGAAGTCTGCCACAGGCGAGGTCATCCAGGATCGGGCGCAGCAGATGGAACGCTGGGTGCAGCACTACTCTGAGCTATATTCCAGAGAAAATGTAGTCACCGAAGAAGCACTGAACAACATTGAGTGCCTGCCTGTGCTGGAAGAGCTTGACAGTGAACCAACCCTAGAAGAACTTCACGTGGCCCTGGACTCCCTTGCCTTTGGCAAGGCACCTGGAAAAGACAGCATCCCTGCTGAAGTCCTAAAATGCTGCAAAGAGATCATCGTCACTGAGCTGCATGAAATCCTCTGTCTCTGCTGGAGAGAAGGTGGAGTACCTCAAGACATGAGGGATGCAAACATCATCACGCTGTACAAGAACAAAGGTGACAGGGGTGACTGCAACAACTACCGTGGCATCTCTCTCCTTAGCGTTGTAGGAAAGCTGTTTGCCCGAGTTGTACTAAAGAGGCTCCAGGTACTTGCAGAGAGCGTCTATCCAGAATCGCAGTGTGGATTCCGAGCCAACAGGTCCACCACTGATATGGTATTCTCCCTTAGACAACTGCAGGAGAAATGCAGGGAACAACGACAGCCACTCTTTATAGCCTTCATAGATCTCACAAAGGCTTTCGACCTGGTCAGCAGAGACGGCCTCTTCAAGATTCTCCCCAAGATTGGATGTCCACCCAGGCTCCTCAGCATCATCAGATCCTTCCACAAGGACATGAAGGGCACTGTTGTCTTCGATGGCTCCACATCAGACCCTTTTGACATCCGAAGCGGAGTGAAGCAGGGCTGTGTTCTTGCACCAACCTTGTTTGGGATTTTCTTCGCTGTCCTGCTGAAGCAGGCCTTTGGAACTGCAACAGAAGGCATCTATCTCCGGACCAGATCAGACGGAAAGCTCTTCAACCTCTCCAGACTGAGAGCAAAATCCAAAGTCCAGCTGAAATGTCTGCGTGACTTCCTCTTTGCCGACGATGCAGCTGTCACTACCCACTCTGCCAAAGATCTCCAGCAGCTCATGGATCGTTTTAGCAAGGCCTGCCAAGATTTTGGACTGACAATCAGCCTGAAGAAAACACAGGTCATGGTTCAGGATGTGGACTCACCTCCCTGCATTACAATCTCTGAGCATGAACTGGAGGTTGTCCATGACTTTGTGTACCTTGGCTCAACGATCTCCGACACTCATTCTCTCGATGCCGAGCTAAACAGGCGCATCGGTAAAGCAGCTACCACGTTTTCCAGACTCACAAAGAGAGTCTGGTCCAACAAGAAGCTGACGGAACATACCAAGATCCAGGTCTACAGAGCTTGCGTCCTGAGTACACTTCTGTACTGCAGCGAGTCATGGACTCTTCGCCCACAACAGGAGAGGAAACTGAGCGCTTTCCACATGCGCTGCCTCCGACGCATCCTCGGCATCACCTGGCAGGACAAAGTTCCAAACAACACAGTCCTGGAACGTGCTGGAATCCCTAGCATGTATTCACTGCTGAAACAGAGACGCCTGCGTTGGCTTGGTCATGTCGTGAGAATGGATGATGGCCGGATCCCAAAGGATCTCCTCTATGGAGAACTCGTGCAAGGAAAGCGCCCTACAGGTAGACCACAGCTGCGATACAAGGACATCTGCAAGAGGGATCTGAAGGCCTTAGGGATGGACCTCAACAAGTGGGAAACCCTGGCCTCTGAGCGGCCCGCTTGGAGGCAGGCTGTGCAGCATGGCCTTTCCCAGTTTGAAGAGACACTTTGCCAACAGTCTGAGGCTAAGAGGCAAAGAAGGAAGGCCCATAGCCAGGGAGACAGACCAGGGACAGACTGCACTTGCTCCCGGTGTGGAAGGGATTGTCACTCCCGGATTGGCCTTTTCAGCCACACTAGACGCTGTGCCAGAACCACCTTTCAGAGCGCGATACCATAGTCTTTCGAGACTGAAGGTTGCCAATACAGACTGGAAGGGTGGGGTGCCATTATGCAATGGAAAGATCAGTATATTGCACTTACCTCTGGTTATGGATTAAGGAGTGTTGAGTGATAGCATGTGCTGCAGATTGGGACTAGAGGAAAATGGGAGACTAACAGAAATCAACTTTTCTTGGCCTATAATGTGCTGTCTATTTTGGATACTGTGCTGTGGACTGACATGGGAATAGAGAGTTCTAAACAGGCATTAGTAATAACTTGTTCTATATCTGGTTTTAAAGATGGCATAATGGGAGAGCTTGTTGGGTGAAACTATCTTGTCAGTTTTTGCTTTTGTTTGAAGCACCAGATAGATAACACAACAGAAGGACAGAAATGTGAATTAATACCTCATGTGCACTGAGATGTGAGAGACCGAAGAGCAGAATGACAACCCACTTGGCATTCCTTCCGGCCTCCAAGGGAGGTGATAATGAGACTCTCAGGCAAGCCCCGGTATATGGCAGATTCTTGATAGACTCTTATGCATTTAATTACTAACCAACTCCTTGTTTTAATGTGCATTTCAGATCAGACAGGCTTTTTTGCATTTCACCTCACACACAAACATGCCTGAGTTTTAGTCCAGTTATATTGTAATGCGCTGCATCTAGTTTTCTGCACATGATCTAGAAATAGACAAATAAATAAAAAAACAAATGGAATGTGTCATGCCTGAACGACCCATTCCAACAGGCCCAGAAGCGAGACATTCCCAATGGCTTTAGGATGTTCTTTTTTCATTTAGGTATTGCAGGGCCATTGATGATCTGAAGTCTCAAGAACTCACTCATAGAAAACACTTTTGCGCAAGAAAAAGCAGGGAAGCAGCCTGTAAATTTTCCTGCATGACAACTCACCATGCACCAATCTCACTTTGTGTACATGCACTGGGCACTTGCAACCATTCACTTTTCATGCAGGAAAAGGTGTTGTCTTCAAAGGTTTTTTTGGTAGAAATTTGTACAATTTTTGAACAAAGTACAAAAAAGACTGGATTTTGCAGTCTGTTATGCTCTGTCATTGAATATTACGCACACGCACATGCACACACACACCCCACAGGCACTCACCTACAAGTCGATCCCACAGATAAGTTGAGGGCAGGTTTTTGAACCAACGGTCATAGAATTTTCTATGACCCTCGGATAAGTCGGGGGTTAAACTTAGTGGGGGTGTCTGACTATAGTTTTGTCTGATTTTACCCCAGGTCAGATCCTGAAAAATGACCTATCACTAATTGTTACCTAAGAACTGTAGTCTCTAATTTATTAAAAACATAGTAAAAGATCATAAGATACATTTTTATTCTTTTTAAATTCTGGTCTTCACCACCTTTTTGTAAGCACTATCAGAGTAAGTGCACTGTAAACAACACACCAGTAAAACAGTGGTTCCCAACCTGGTATTCATGTACTCCCAGGGACATTCAACAGGACCTTTAGGTGTACTTGAAAAAGAATGGAATAATGGCAGAAAAAGGCAGGTTGTGCTCCAGAATGCCTTGCAAGGACCAGCAAGGCAGGAAGGGAGGTAGCTAGTTGGCTGTGAAAGCCCCACCAATAGCTAGTTTTTGGTCATCAATTCATCTATGAACCAGTGATTGAAAACCAGCACAGTAAAAAAGCTGAAACATAATATGGAAAGTGATCAACCACCCAGAATTTCTCAGCACACTTCTGGTGCAAAACAGTGCAAAGGCAGAGTCTTCTGTTCTTCAAACAGATAAAAAGAGAAAACACTGTGATGAATACATGAAGTCTGGGCTTTCATAGAGAGGACATGAGGGCTTGTATTATTAATTACATTTTGCTAATACGAAGGTTACAGTTTATGGAAATAGGCTGCCAAGGGATATGCAAGTGAAAAAGGTTGGGAACCACTGCAGGAGATCCATGAATCAAATCCACCTTTAAGGTGTCTGGTGTGTTAAGCCAGAAGTGATACATACAACATACAACCCATAACACATAACTGGGAGTGTGCAATTCAACTCACAGCAGAGAGATGCAGCTGCATATATTTGCAACCCTTTTTACTCAGCAGTAGACCCTCTGCTTTCCATGGGTGTTATTTTTAAGTAATGGTGCATTGAATTGTAGCCTGGGACTTTGCTTCAAATGGAAAGGAGGATCCCATCCTGGTGCTTCAAAAAACAGACCTGCTTTGCAAGCATTTGCCAAGCAGAACCAGGCTGCAGCAGAAGGAAGGAGAATAAAAGGTTAACTTTGGCTGGAATTTCCCAGGAAAGTTACTATAGAAACTAATGAGGTGCCTGCCTGAGCTGAGCAGAGAAAGGAAACTTTTCAGAGTTGAAAGGCTCTGCTCTCTGATTGACCCAGAGGTAAGGCAAAGTGATAATTGGAGCTTGATTACTTGGCAAAAATTTTACTAACTATAGGCGAGTATCTATGTAAAGATGGATACATAGATAGATACTCTCTATAGACAGAATTATTATATATATTATAATTGTATAAATTGTATAATTATACATAATTATATATGTATACATACATGTGTGTGTGTTAGAAATATATATTAGAAATAGACTATGTGTATATTTATATGCTCTAAGACAGAGGCATCAAACTTGTTTCATACACTAGGCTGAATAGCTTTCATGGCACCTGCTGAGGGCCTGAACTGATATCATTAAGCAAGTGATGACCAGAAATAAGCATTTTTTCTCACTTAGGTGCTCATCAGTTGCAAATGTCAGGGGAAAAGTCATGCAAATCTTGATCATATTTTCAAGATATGGAAGACTCGGATTATCACACAAGCCACCCTTTGGGCAGTGCCACTTCTGCTAGAATGCTGCTTTGCAACGTAGCCACTAAGAGGTGCTCCAAAGTCACACTTCCGCAGAAACAGCACTGCTAAGAGGGCAGCCTGTGTGATAATTGGGCTCTCCTAGCACCTTGTCAGTTTCTCCCTTTTCTCTTTCTCACCACTCTTGGACTGCCTCTTCCCCCATACCATTCCTCATCTTCTGAGGCTTCCTTCTGTCTCTCCATCCCAGCAACTCAGCAGAAGTGGTGCTCTTGAATGGGCAGTACTGGGAGAACCCAATCATCACACAGGCTGCTCTTTCAGCAGTGACACCTCAGCAGAAGCAGTGCTGCTGAAAGCAGGGCCTGCATGAGCTCTTCTCCTGCCACCCTTTCAGCAGTGCTGCCTCTGTTGATGCATCAATGCTGTAGCTCAGCAGCTGAGAGTAACTGATGGTGAGAGCTGGGAGAGCCAAATTATCACAAGGGCCAGATAAAGACCTTCCATGGTCTGTATCCGGCCCATGCGCCTTATGTTTGACACCTCTGCTGTAAGAGATGAAGAAAAGATCCTGTTTTCCTGATTTATTTAAGGGATCTGTGGCTACTGATTACCTTCTGTGTTGGAGGGATAAAAATAAACATTATGGCTCCTTGCCTGCTCTCAGGGGGTGATGTGGCTCTCTATCAATGCCAGCATAGGCCGGTATCTACAGCCAAGTTCAAATGTCACTACTACAACTTGGAAAGATGCACGACCTCTTATGCAATGAAGCCTATGCGTAACTCTTATTCATCATGTGAGCGCTGCTTGTGCAATCCATCCTCAGTCAGCATCCTAAAAATGAAGTCTGCAGCTTGTCATGTAATTATGTTCACCTACTATCACATTTTATAGTGAGGCGAGGTAGGATTAAGATTCTGCTTTAGCTGGGTCAGCTGAGAGAGTATTCAGGATCTGTTCTGAAGCACAGCAAGCTTAGGGGCAAACAGGCAGGCAGGCAGTTTGGTTTCAAGATAAGCTAAGCAGGGACATGCAGTGGGTGGGAAGGCAGGGAAGGCTCTGCGGGAGTCCTTCGAAATGCACCGCTGCTGTGGGAGGTGCGCAAGCACTCTCAACCCATGTGCTCTGCCTCCCACAGTGGTGGTGCTTCTCGAAGGACTCCGGCAGGGAGGCTCCGTCTCTCCTGCTCCCCCACCCACCACATGTCCCTGGAGCTAAGTGCCTTTTTTCTATAAGTGATTCCAAGAAGACTTTCCTTACTGACTAGAATAAATGGGGTTAGAGTTTCAATTAAAGTAGGGAATACTTAGGATTCTATAAATACTATAAATATAAATACTGCCAATGGCAATGGTACCAGTGCTATCAATGAGAATATCCCAGGATGTTCCCATTTCCATGCCAAACAGTAAATCAGAATATTGAAATCATATCAAAATTAAATCAAAGGCTTATATTTGAAGATGTTGTGAATTTGCTGGAAACCTGGAGTAGAAAGTTTTATCCAAAAACAAAAATTCTACTAAAGCGTCTGAATTAATTTGCAAAAGGAAAAAAACCCTGCATACTTTTGTTGCTTGCATAAAGCTGTAAGAGCTACAGATTTGGTACAATTCATTCCGTATTGTGTTTCATACCTTCTCATCTCCTGTGTACTGTGATATGATTCCTTGAACGGTAGGTCTAACTGTGATTCATGTTGTCGAGATGTAGAATATTTACAGCCCAATCCTACCTCAATCCCCCGTGCAGTGATGCAGCCTCTGCTGCAATCCCACAGGGGATTTTTGGCTGCTAAAAGTCTCCTTGGAGAAAGGGGACATTTGTTAAAAAAGGGAGTCAATACAAGCAGTACTAGGCAAATAGTTATCTCTTGGGCCATTGTACATGCAGTTCTGGTAAAGTATCTGTCCAAAGCAAATGTTCCATAGCAAGTGTCGGGGCCCCTCCCAGATGCCCTGACCCCTGACTTACCCTGAAGCAGGCACCCTATGCCCAGGGCGGGGAGACTTCCCTACCCTTGAAGGAGGCAAAGCAGATTGGCTCACCCCAACCAGCCAGAGGGGGCTGGCAGGCCAAACAAGGAACATTGCAGGAAACAAGCCAGGAACAGGAAATGCTTTTTGTGCCCCAGCTGGAGGAAGGGGAGGGGCCAAAGGGGGCAGGCTTGCTCCATAAAACAGGGAGGCCAGGGATAAGAGGCAGTCAGTGTGAAGCAGGGAGCTGTGAGGTAAACAGCTCCTGCTTCTAGGCCAGGTCTGGTAGCTCTGCTAGGGAGGAGGACAAGGATGCTGGAACCCCCTCCCCCTTCAGCCAATCTGAGGCCTCCCTGGGGGTGGGACAAGCCTGGTTCAGGCCCCTCCAGGGCAGGGACCCTACAGCAAGTGATATAAGATACTGTGTCCAGCACTCCTGAATGGCTCTAGAACAGCGAAGTCCAAACCACAGCTTGTGAGCTACATGTGGTTCTTTGACATACTTATAACGTGCAGATCCAATGGAGGACAGAGTTCCTAACCTTTAACAATTGTATAGAAGAGAGAATTTTGGCAGGTGTAGCTTTTTAAACCCTTCCATGTTGAGCTGCACCTGCCAAAGTTCTCTCTGCTATACAAAGGTTAAAGGTATCAACACTCTGTCCTCCACTGGATCTGGTCACCCTGTGTGTGGCTCTTGGAAATATGTTGGCTGAACTCCTTTTTGCATCACAATTAATATAAAAGGTGAGTAAGAAATTGTTGAGCTTTATAATTATTTACCTGATATAAATTGAGAGTCCAGGACCTAGAATAAATCATAAGTTTAATGTTCATTATTATTATTATTAACAGTATTTATATACCGCTTTTCAACTAAAAGTTCACAAAGCGGTTTACAGAGAAAACTGCTAACAAATAACTAAATGGCTCATGGTGAATAAACATAATTAAGAATTTAAATGCTTCTTAAATATTGTGACTCAAACATCTCTCTTGTGGCTCTTCAACATCTGAAGTTTATTGTATGCAGCTCTTATGTTAAGCAAGCTTGGCCACCCCCTGCTAGAGACCAATGAAGTGCACTCAGATTGTTGATTTACCATTTCCATTGTAATGCAACTGCAAAAGGTTGTGCCAGAACTAATTTTTATTGGCAACTTGTAAAATAATACTGGCAGCTTCACCAGTAGTTATCCTTTCTCTTAAAATTATTTCCAGTTACACAAATCAACGTACAAAGGATTTATGATCTCGTGATATTGAAAAGGGTTGTTCTAGGACTTTTCTTGGATTGCAATTCCAAAATTCCATCTGTCATTTTTGACCTTGGGTATCATAACTTCTTAACTGGAAGAAACATATTTTATCAGGGGCAGGGTGAGGACAGACATTATAGGAGAAGCACTAGGTTATTCGAGGGTCTGCTAGGAAGAGGGCTAAAGGGTGGAGAAGAAGAGGAATGGGCAGGTAGGCCACAGAAAATTCCAGGAAAACTGGTTATAGTGCAGCGTTAGAGGCAGAACTGAACTGGCCACAGAGAATTCCTGGAAAACAACCCATTGTCCAGGCATTCCGGTTGCTTTGTTGCATTCTTGTCTGATATGTGTATTCCAGAAATCCACTGGTAGAGACTGGTATGAGTAAACTCTTCACATATCCCATAACGAATGTGGGATCCTTATGCTCTGATTCCACAAGCAACAAAGGGCCCAATCCTATCCAATTTTCCAGTGCTGGTGCAGTTGAGCCCTTGTGGTGTGCGCTGTGTCATGTGGTGGAGGAGCAGTCACTGGGGCCTTCTTAAGATATGGGAACTTGTGTTTCCTTACCACTGGGCTGCATTGTGGCTACACCAGAGCTAGAAAGTTGGATAGGATTGGGCCTAAAGAAGGCAAACAAAAGGGAAATGAAAGATTCTTACACAGGATCTTATTATGATCCTGGATTGGTTTGTTTTTTTTCCTGAGCAGAACTGGAGAACCAGAAAGAATATCTGAAAAATTGGGCACCATCCAGCAGAGGTGATGCTAAAGAAAAAGGAAAGGGGTGGCAGTGACATCACAAATCCACCGAAACACAAGGAGGTGGCACCGGCCTTTACATACCTGCAACCATGCTGGTGCTCCTGCCTTACACGCCACCCCATTCCAGCCTGGCACCTCAGGTGGCCGGCTTTCGCTTGCTACGCCACTGCAAGCCAGTGCTGACCTTAGCATTAGCCAAGGTGAGATGGCCAAGAAGGTGAGACTCCATGTTCAAGGGCACATTTCTGGTTGTAGTGCTGGTCTGGGCTCTGTCGTCTCTTAACCTGCAGCTGGTCAGCTAACACCAGTGAGGATGCAACAGGTCCTACACAACCTCAGTCCCCTGGCTAGTTCTCCAGTCTGAGAAACTTGTTGCTTGGAGTAGCCATGCAGCCTTGCCATATGCTTCTTGACCCCAGGTCTGCTTGCAGTTGGGCTGACCAATGAATTCCACAATTCCCCCTTTTTTGTTTATTGGCATTGCATTTGTACCCATCCTTCACTGATGCCTCCTCTTCTAAAGTAGCTGGATCCTTCCCTTCCCTGCCAGTTTGGAGAAGGTGAGAAGGGAGGGGAGGAGGTGGCAAGATGTGGCAGTGAGATGGTGGCAGAAATCTCTGATGCTAGTGGCGCCAGCCACAGCACCAATGTTCCAGGAGAAGGGGCAAAGAGGGCTGGGTGGAATGGGGGGCAAGGAGGCTGTGGGATGGAATGGATCCAAACACAATGGTTCAGAAATGGCAGATCCTATCCTCTCTTTTTCAAGTCTTCCTGCCCTCTGTCTCCTTGAACTTGTGCCAGCTCTTTTGCTGGTGCAGGTTCAAGGAAACCTGTTATGGAGTGGGAGGCTTATGGAGGGATAAGGGAATTTAAATCCCCTTTCCCCTCTGAAGCCTCTCAATCTGCCCCTGCTGGATACAGTGTGCCTGTTTTTGTTGTGGATGCACCAGTGGGAAAGATAGCATACCCCCGGCAGGGCTACTGGGTGCAAAAGTGCCAAAATGGTGACTGCTGTATCCAGTGGCCCTGTGGAAGCTGCTGGAGGTTTCCTTGGGGAAGGGAACATTCATCCCCTTCCCCCAAGTAAGGGTGCAGGCCCCACAATGGAGCTACTCGAGTCTGCACCAGCTATTTTGCTGGCACAGGCTGGAGAACCGCCATGTCGGGCTTTGCAGCCTGACACGGAGGCTAGGACCTAACAGAGCCATGCCCCCTTCCAGATCAGTCACTCCCCCTGCCTGCCACACTTTAGAATGCCTCCCCTCTGTCCTGAAACCCACACGGCTGCCTGGCAGTGTGACTTATCTCTGGGTGCTCCCACGGGGTCTCCACTTAGTGCTGAAGCCCAGCACTGGTGGTCCCTCCTCCCTTGGTACTGTGGGCATGTCTTATGGCACGTTTGCCACACCCTGCACTGGAGCTCAGTGCAGCACTTAGGTAGGCCCTAAGAGTGGTTAATGCATTTGAACACATTTTGTCTAGGGGCCGTTTTCAATGGTAAATTTTATATGTCTAACGATTTATATCCACCTTTCCCCCTGAATAAACAGAGCACTTGGCTCTTAGTTGGTTATTTTACTGCTAACTGTATTTGTGTTTTTAGCGTTTGGTTTTTCTATATACAATATAGGAATTTTCAGTGGAATTTTTAAATAAAAATCTGTTTACTTTTAATGTAAGTATTAATGAGATGTCTAGATTGGCCTATTGTTATATGGGTTCAAAGTTTATTTAAACGAATTGTTTAATTACCATGAAAAGATGATAATATAATTAAATTGTTTGAGTTAATAACATGATTTATTGTTTATACAGTACAGTACATTTAAATTATTTGAGGTTTTTTTTTAGTCATTTTATTTGGCGTGGATTTCTATGGGCACAATTTATGCAGAAAACTGGTACACAGATAAAGCGGCTATGACTGCGTTCCTCTATGGCTGCCTGTGACATTGCATGTGTGAATGGGACATCATGGAAAGAACTTTCGTATCTTCTTGCGTCTCCTGCAATGCAATGGTTTTCAGTGGCGTCAGTCCTTGTATTCTGCTGCCAATCATCAAATGTACAATGATCAAATGATGTACGTGTGCATGTGTGATGTACATCACAGCCCACAGGTTACTATTTGCAGATACTTGAGGTGAAGGAAGACTGTTCGAGTTCTGTGTAAACCAAAACACAGTGTAACAATGTCATGAATATGTACATGTTAGGCCTAGGTTGGCAGTAGAAGCCTGAACCACACTAAGACAGTGTAACTGAGAAGTTGCTAGCAGTTCCTAGCTGCAAGAATGCGAGTAAATAAACAAAAAGATGGTTCTCTCTCCTTTGCTGGCCAGAAAGGACAGACAACAAGAATTACAACCCATTGGAATGTTTAGCACCTTAGTAGACAGAGAAACGCCTGATAAAGCATGATGGAGTGCAGCTGTGGATCTCCGGTTGGGAGGGGTAAAGAACTATGAGGGGCTAGCAACCAGGCCAACTTTAAGAAGGTTCTGTCCTCAAAAGTTTCTGATTGGACAGTCTAAATAGTATGAAGTCACCTCAGTACTATTAGCATAAGAAGTATAAGAATGAGTGCCCAGGGTGTGTGTGTTCCTTCTTGGACAGCGTTTTGGGTGCCACATCCTGCATGCTTTGAGCTCCATTGTCCACCATGGGCACCTGGCCTCATAGGTAACCCTGGAGCTAGAAGATCTACAAGAGTAACTGACCCAGGTGAGAGATAGGGATTAATAGAGATAGCCAGCTAGCTTTATTATTTTATTGCTGATATGTTTCCTAGATGTTTATGCCTCTAGCATTTGCTGCCTTACTGTAACCTTATGTACTTAATAAACTAAAATCTCTTTTACCAAGTTGTTTCATTGTCTGTTGGGGACAAAGGTTCAGAATCCTGCCTAGCCGTTCAGCAAGCTACCAAGTGCTCATTGAGGTCTAGTAACTTGAGGACTGAAGCTCTAATTGGAGGAAGAGCTCAGTGACTGCAAGGGATAGAATTAAGCCTAGAGGGTCTCAGTGTCCCTGGACTGAGGCACTGGCACATACAGGGTGGTGGCAGTACTACTGAGCAGAGGGGCATTGAGGGCTTTAGGGTTCGACAACCAAGAACTCTGAGCACCCCAAACCCCCCTAAGTTTGCGACAAACAGTTAATATTGAAATCAAGCTGCATGATCTGCTTATCTCTATGCATTATGCATGAGTTCTATTTAAAGAAATATGGAGGTTTAGAAGCATCTTTCTCATTTCAGCTTCAACAGCCTCTATAGTCTCTATACAGAAACGAAATAATATTCCTTGCTCACTATGGAGCGATGGTGGGAGACCTTATAGCACAGTCACTGTGTCATTCCTCACAAGTTTGTTGTTTATAAGGTATGAGCTTTCCTCAGTTCCATGCCTTTTTTTTTGTTCATGATTATGGGCCCAATCCTAAAGGGCCATAGCGCCGATGCTGAACTCCAGTGCTGGTTGTCATAAATGTGCCATAAATCACGTTTACGGCATCTTTGGAGTACAGAGTGCCAGGTCAGCACCAGTTGGTGGTTGGTGCCACCAGCGCCGGGTGGAGGATGCTGTGCAGCAGTCTGGAGATAAGTGAGACCGCCAGGAGGTGGTGTGACCTTTTGGGGAGGGGGAGGGCGGGACAGGCAAGAGGGGGCAGAACAGGCGAGAGGCTGGGGTGGGTGGGAACGGTGGAGGCCTGCTCCACTGGATCCTATATGTTGGGCTGAAAAGTCTGACACAAGTTCTAAAGTCTGAATCAACAAAATAGCTGGCACAGTCATAAGAACCCCCATTGCTGAACCTGGGGCTTTCCTTGGCGGAAGGGGATGAAAGTCCCTGTCTCCCAGGGAGCAGTCTGGCAGCTTCCTAGGACCTGTGGGATACAGCAGTCGCCTGCAGGATACAGCAATTCGAAGGATAGGATTGGGCTGGATGGCCCTATCTACACTACAGACCTATATACGTTTTTCTACCCCTCTAACTTCTTTCAGAGAATCCTGAGAATGTTTTGCAGCTTGATCCAAAGCAGACTGGAGGTAGCTTCGTCACTCTCAGGACTGAATTACTTTCTTGATCAGATGTCCTCAGTTTCCTGCTAGGTGAAAAAGGGAGAGAAAATTGCAGGGAGATAATTGCATGTTGCATTGGCCCTTGTACTTCTTTTCATGTTTTCCCAGTTTGGCAGCCCGTGTCCCAACAGGCAGGATGCACATGCTGTATAACTTCTGCTTCAGTCAGACATCCTTCCTGCGAGAAACTGCTTAGGTTTGCTTGCTATTCATGACCTAGTGGGGCTTTCAGTTACTAAACCCATTTTACTTTCCCGCTTGCCTCTTTCTTTCAGATAATGCGCTCCGAAGGGAGAGACTTTTGCAATCAATATTTCATTTGCTGAATCGTTTTGCACAATCATCTCATGTACAGTGAACCTTATTTTTAAATGTCAGGCTGCCATTCTGGGCAGCTTATGAATTCTGGACTACACATGCAGCAAAATGAGGGGGTTGGATGCTGAGGTGATAGGATGAACTGCACCCCTGTGGGGAGTAACATTTTGGAATGCTCCCCGATTTTAAAACCAGCAGAAAACCAATACAGTAAGCAAAGAGGTTGGCTAGAATATTTCTCTCTGATATGCATGTTCTCTGCTGGCAGAGTCTTTTAACTTGGGGCAGCGCTCAAAAGTGAAAGCTTCTCCATCTACTACTCCCATCTGTAGTCTGAAGAGATAATATCCATTATACCCCTTCATTCTGTCACATGCGCAGGCCCATTCTTAGAGTACCTGAACTTACTGGAAGGTACATTTGAGTCTGAACATGCATGCATAGGATCATGCTCTCTGAACATGCAAGCTCTCTCTCCCCCCCCCCAGAATAACAAGAGAAAAGGGGGACTAATGGGGACACATGAGAACTGTGAGAACATGCCAAGTTTACCATGCCATGATATGCCCAGTTCTTAATTGATCTGCTCAGCCAACATGCTCTAAAACAGCCATTTTCAACCACTGTGCCTTGGCACACTGGTGTGCCATGAATGGTCCGTAGGTGTGGAGCAGGAGATTGGGGGAGGGTCAATTATTACTAGGGTCATTGGGGGATGTGAGCCACCCACCAACAGCATGGTGTGCTTTATCAATTGTCAAAAAACTGATGGTGTGCCTTGACAATTTTAACACCTTGTCAGTCTGCCGTGAGATGAACAAGTTTAATAATCATTGCTCTAGAGCAGTGGTTCCCCAACTGTGGGTTGGGACCCACTGGTGGGTTGCAACCTGATTTTTGGTGGATCCTGAAGGGCTGGGCAGAGCCTCCAATGTAAACAAAGATCATGGCAAGATCAAATAACTAATTGCCTCAAGCTCTGAGGCTATTCAAAAATCAGATAGCTGCTAATTACCCTGCAAACAGCTCAGCTCCTGGAGTTTACAAGATAGTTGCTAATTGCCCTGCAAAGAATTGAGCTCCTGGGGCTTGCAAGGAGCTGAGCCTGCAGTTTGCAAGCAAGTATAAATATAGGGAGATAAATGTGTCGGGATAAAGAATTCCAAAAATATCAAAAGATTTTTTAAAATTTTTCTGGGGAGAAATGTGGGAAAGGAAGGAGAGCATTAATAAAAGTTCATTAGGGCTGTCTCATTATGAGAAATAGATGGAGTTTTTTTATAAACAAAATATTATTACTTGTAAGTAAATAAATAAAAATATTTCTTTCTAGATCTTTTTTAAAGTAGGTAGGTTCTGATAAGAGTGTCATTTTAAAATGTGGGTCCAGAGACTAAAAAGTTTGGGAACCACTGCTCTAGGACAGTAGTTCTCAAACTTTTAGCACTGGAACTCATTTTTTAGAATGAGAATCTGTCAGGACCCACCGGAAGTGATGTCATGACCGGAAGTGACATAATCAAGCAGGAAATTGTTTAACAATTGTAGGCTGCAATCCTACCTGCACTTACCCAGGAGTAAGTCCCATTTACTATCATTGTTAAAAGTATATAGATGCCTGTTAAAAGTACAGATGTGTACATTTCCCCAAAAGCAGTCACATATCATGGAAGCATCAAGTCTAATATATTAAAAATAAAATGCTGAAATGAATGAAGACCCACCTGAAATGGGCTCACGACCCACCTGGTGGGCCCCAAACCACAGTCTGAGAAACACTGCTCTAGAGACTACCATGAGACTGCCAAGCAAAAACTTACAGAAATAGAAAACACCTTGTTTTGGTGATCCTTAGTGAGAAAATGATTTGGTGAATTCTTACACAAGCAAGTAGTGGGACTGACTTGTGTTTATTCACAAGTGTAAACATTACAGAAGAATCTTGTATTGTAAGCTGTCTTAAGCATTTGGAAAAGTGGGGTATAAATGTTTTAAATTAATAAATAAATTTTAGCCACAGGGAAAAGCATAACCAAAAAATAAAGCAATGTATGAAGTGCCGTGTAAAACTTATGCTTCAATTCCATTTACAGCTAATTGTAGAAAAACAATTCTCTCCCCCCGGCCCCCCCCCCCCCCCCCCGCAACACAGGTCACTTATGGTTATTTTGCTAAGGGTGCAAACAGAGATTCAAGCTATAATAACACAGGCCTACAAAATTAAGGGTCAGAAAAGTTTTCCCCAAACTTTATGGTGGTTTGATATGAATTTGGAGTGCTGATTCCAAAAATGGCATCCGTTCTGCCCTATCACATCTAGTTTTGGAGATATAGTATAGCCTCACTAGTGAATGGTTCAAGCAGCTTCCTCATGAGGAAGCCATGGTGAAGGCTTCCTCATGAGGAAGCTGCTTGAACCATTCACTAAAGAGGCTATGCCATGTCTCCAAAACTAGATAGGGCAAAATGGATGCAATTTTTGGAATCGGTGCTCCAGATATACCCAGGAATTGGTGTAACGTTTAAGGAAGCAAAATGTGTGTTGGCCTGTGTAATCAGACCAGGATATCATATATACCTTTATGACACTGCAAAGCCTAGTTAGGACTGGGCCCTGACTCTCTCTTGTCTATATGACGTGCCAGTTTGGTAGTCTGACAGCTCAATCCTATCCAACTTTCCAGCCCTGGTGCAACTGCAATGCAGCCCTGGGGTAAGGGAACAAATGTTCCCAAACCTTAAGGAGGCCTCTATGACCACATTCCCAACACAGGAAGCAGTGCATATCCTATAGGCACAGCAGCACCACAATATTGGATAGGATTGGGCCCTCAGTTGGCTACACATTCCCTGTCTATTGGTTTCATAAGATATATCCTGCACCCTGCGGTAAGAGCTGTGGACCAAACTGAACTGGTTGGGATTTCATCATAACTAGGCAGAGAATTTCAGCCTGTGTTCATGGTGCACAGTAAATTTGTAAGACTGCTACTTAAGGTTTGTTCATTAGGGTTTATTGAATAACACTCCATGACAGTGACACATTCCCTGGGAAGGAGAATGTTACTCAGTCATATAAACATGCAAGTTTATATTCTTACTGTTGGTTTAATCATTGTTCTGTTTTTATTGCTTCGAAGTCTACTTAAGTCTGTCCTGGATAATTAAGCATCCTTTTTAAAGCAAGTTTCTGTCCTCAGAGAACCAGCAACTTGATAAAAGTTTTATCACCTGATAATATCCCACAATCCCTGGGGGCTGGGGGATAAGAATAGGCCCTCAGTTTGGTTGTGTTTGTCATAAGAGGCGACTAAACAGCCACCAGGTAGATGGGAGTCGTTAGCCTGGGAAGGCAGCTCATCTGAGAGAAGGAAAACTCTGATCCCAAACCTCCACTGCCTTGTGACTACATCCGGTTATGGAAAAGGAGCTGGAGTCCCTGAGGCAGTTCATGGCTGAACACAGTCACATTCTTGCAACTCCTGCGACACCGCTGGAACCAACCGTATTGGCTTCTGCCTTTCCATTGGACCATTTCAGCGACGTGGAGAGGGGGGATTTGCTGCATGGGTAACAGTCCATCCGCCATATCTACTTTACCCAGGCTGTGCACACTGGAGAGGACACTGTTCCAGAACCACCATTCAGAGTGCAATACCATAGTCTTCCGAGACTGAAGGTTGCCAACAACAAATATCCCACATTTCTGCTTGTCTGTTTCCACTTTCTTCTCTAGAGCTGCTTTGAAAGGATCATCTTAAAGCTGTGAGGGAGGGACAGGCAATCAACTGGGTTTGAGGAACTTGTATTTTTTCTACCCCATGATTTTTTTCCCTTGGGAACTGTACAGACTAGTACAGTGCATCTGAGAGGTATCCATTTCTTTGTGACATCAACTGCCATTCCCCAACTTCATGTCAGGCCTATTTCCATCAACAGCAACCAACAAAGCTCAGTGAAAGGAAAGCGGAAAGGATTATCAGGATGCATCAGGATGCAAAAGAAAAGCACCAACAAACACAACCACTCAATTCATACGTATTTATATCTATTTTTAAAGATGTGTATGCCAACTTGCAGCAATGGCGGATCCAGTGTTTGCATGGGGGGTAGAGGCATGACCTCTACCTTAACTCCAGAGCCCAGGTCAACCAGGCAGGTAGACCTGGGCTCCTGGTTGAATTTTGGCCTCTCTGGCCAAGGTTTGCTGGGTAGATAGTCCTGGACTCCCGCCAGGACTTGAAACCCAGATCTATCTGCTGGGTAAACCTGGGCTCCTGGCTGTGCTTGAGCTGTTCCCCATCCCAGCAGGCACCTTTCCCACTGGCACAACAGTTTTGGGGAGCTATGCACCTATGGCCCCCATTGGATCTGCCCCTGTCTTGCAGTCCCATTCAAGAGTCCCTTCAGCCTTTCTGTTTGGTGGGCTTGAGCCTTTATAAAATATATTTACATTACCTTTCTTATGTTCTCTGGGGAGCCTTCTCTGGAGAGCTCAGGGTGGCATATGTGGTTCTACCTAAGAACATAAGAAGAGCCCCACTGGATCAGGCCAAAGGCCCGTCTAGTCCAACTTCCTGTATCTCACAGTGGCCCACCAAATGCTTCTGGGAACACACTAGACAACAGACACAACTTGTGTCCTGGTGCCCTCCCCTGCATCTGGCCATCAGAGGCAGCCTACCTCTACTTTGCACATACCTACCATGACTTGTAACCCGTGATGAACTTTTATTATTTTTATTATTATTAACAGTATTTATATACCGCTTTTCAACGAAAAGTTCACAAAGCGGTTTACAGAGAAAAATCAAATAACTCTTGGCTCCCTGTCCCAAAAGGGCTCACAATCTAAAAAGATGCAAAAGAACACCAGCAGACAGCCACTAGAAAAGACACTGCTGGGGTGAGGTGGGCCAGTTACTCTCCCCCTGGTAAAAAAAAAAAAGGAGCACCCACTTGAAAAAGTGCCTCATACCCAATTAGCAGGGGTTAATCTTTTCTTCCAGAAATTTGTCCAGTCCCCTCTTAAAGACATCTAGGCAAGTGCCATCACTACTTCCTGTGGTAAGGAGTTCCACAGACTAATTATACGCTGGGTAAAGATACTTTCTTTTCTATGTCCTAACTCTCCCAATTTTAGGGGATGTCCTCTGGTTCTGGTTCTATCCAGCCTCTGCATAATTTTGTATGTCTCAATTATGTCCCCCATCTGGCGCATCTTTCTAGGCTGAAGAGGCCTCCTTCCCTTTTGATCCTCACATCAACCCTATCAGGCAGGTTCGCCTGAAAGAGTAAAGGCTTCATGAGTCCTAGTCTGCCTTTCTTACTGCCACAGCACATTTGCTCTCAGTTTGTTGTCTTCCTATACTGTAGCCTGGAAGACACTTTCCAACCATGTGACTTGGTTCCATGAAAGTCATGGTGTTTCTGATTCAACTATGTACCAAACACCTCAGTTTCTTAATGGAATGATTGTGAAACATCACTGTTTCCAAAGTTATATATTTTGGCAACAACATTTTGCTAGAAAAATGAAAAGCAATTCTTTAAAATTGAAACAAGAGCAGCAAAATAAGATGGCAATCTTTATTTTATTGGGTTAAAAAGCCTTAATGCTCCCATCGGAAGAAGCCAGACCTATCAAAGCTATTGGTTTATCTCTCTATTTCTCCGGGGGCATCATGGCTAAAGCCAACCAATGCCGCAACCCTCCACAAAATCTAGCTTCAAAAATAATAAAACAGAAGTGAAAATAAGAAAATATAACCATTGCAATGAACTATGCATTTGAATAGCAGAGCAGAGCACTAGCCACAAACACTTTCACAGCTGAAAACCTCATGCTGGCAAATTATACATTTTCCCTTTTAAAGTGAAAAACCTTTCACACAAGTTATAAAGTTTCCAGACTAAATCAAGGCTTAGTTGGATCCTGAAGCTGAATTTATTGTGTCATTGGAAGGGAGAGACATAGCAGCAAGGAATGTCGATTAGCTAAGAAAAATACAGGGAACAGTCACCCCAGTTCATATCAGACTTTTGCAAATATTGAAGGTGCTACAGTATAATTTATTTATTTTTAATCCTACCACAAATAGATGTAGAGACAGAATCTAGCTTCTGTTTCTTGTTCTCTTGTTTTGTTCCTTTCTCAGGTCCTTCTTCACCAAGTTTTCACATTGCTGCAACCCTGAAACCACTTCCTTGCCAGCAGAACATAGACAAAGTACAGTCGCTAAACGGGAGGCGTGACAATGCGCCTTGCAAATCGTGTAGAAGAGGGAATGCTGGCAGGTTCTGCTTTTGTCACCCCTGCATGACAAGCTGCACCAGCCAACACTTCCTGTTGCACACAACTCTTTAAAAGTCAGAAAAACTCCCATTCTACTTTGCCTAGGTGGCACAGGTACAGGGAAGGTGCAGAGATGAGGCTCCCCTATCCCTCAGAACCTGTTTCCACCTCTGTGGGTCTCCCATTTCTCTCTGTGGCTCCAAGTACTAGCTTCTCACATAAGATGCCTGCTGGATCAGACAAAAAATCCATCAAGTCCAGCATCTTATTTTCCACAGCACTGAATCAGATGCCTTTGGAAGTCCACAAGCAGGGCATCCAGGCAATAGCTCTCTCCTGCTGTTTCATCCTCCCTTCCAGGAAGTCATATTCAGAGGGATGCTGCCTTTGAACATGGAGGTTTCACTTGACCATCATGGCTAATAGACAGTCATAGCCCTCTTCACCATTAATTTGTCTAATTATTTTTAGCACACACACAGTACGCATTATTTATGTATTTTCTCCACCCTTCTTGCAAAGAGCTCAAAGCAGCCTACATGGTTCCCCCCCCCAACTTTATCCTCACAACAAACTTTAAGATGCAGTACAGTGATTTGTCCAAGGTCATCCAGTGAGTTTCAAGGCTGAGTGGGAAGTTGAACCCAAGTTTTTCCAGGAGATGGTGCTGCATGTTGTTTTTAGTCCTCCGCTAGATCTGTGGACCCAAACTACAAGGGGTTACTTTGATGTACAGAGGACTATGGAAAGTACATCTGGTCACAAACCTAAATTCAGAAACTTTTCTGGAACTTAATAAAAATTCCAGAATGAAAACCTATTTTTGCTGGCACTTGACATTTTCAGACACCAATGACAGCACTCTAGCAACCCTAATGGATTCCCAAGACGAAGCCACTGCACACATTGCTTCTAATTTTGGAACTAACAAGCAGAGGGCTTTTGAAGAAGAAGAAAAAAACCACACCAAAGGATGCTACTCAGCAGCAACGTTAACAGAAAAGGTATCCACATGAAATGCAAGGTAACAGATTGCTCCAAAAGCATCTGATTGGCTGAGTAGCTTTATCCCTGCATCATCATGTCCTCACTTGCAAGTTGTATTCTTGTGGACCGATGCCATGCACAGCTGCCACTGTCATTCAAACTCAAGGTAGAACCCCAGCTTCTCAGCAGTGTTAAAAATCCAACTGTGGAACTAGCTTGAGTCAATTACACTGGCGTTAGAAGATTTCAGCACAATCCTAGGCTTGTCTGCTCAGAAGCCACCAAATTCAATGGGACTTAATCCCGAGTAGGCTTGGAGATGTGTAGGCTTGATTGCCCACTAGACAGACAGAGACAGACAGACAGATTATAGTCTTATGTTCTTGGTTCAAGCACAGGACAGAGGTGTAGTATTGGGTATGTGGAATAGAATAGAAGCCAAACAAATGGACTGATCCTATGTATTGCTGCTGTCACCCAGAACTAGACCTGGAGTGGCAGAAAGTGCTTTCTGGCCATCACAAATGGCGATGCAGAAGTGTGTGTAGCTGTGCGCTTCTGGACCTCCACTGGAGATATCATGGTGGCCTTGCGTATGGCAGCGGAGAGAAGGCCTGCGGACACTGGTGAGTCAGCAGGGTGGGCAGAACAGGGGGAGGGCCAGCAGGAAGCAGGTAGGGGTGGCACCCAGGCAACTTGTGCTAGATGTTATCCCCTCTGGAGTGAATTGACATGCCCACTTTATCTTCTTAAACTTGTGCTAGCTAAATGCATTAGCTGTTGAGGAGCTTACAGAGGGGAAAGAAAAAACATTTTCCCTTTCCTCTCCCAAGCCTTCCGAGCTTGGCTGCATGCTACGGCGAGAAAAACCATGCAATTGGGCTGAAAGTCGCTGAAGTCATGCCAGACAATCTCACACAATCTGAAATCTGGCATTTGGCCCAAATGGGAAAATAACTTGGGTGTTCTTTTCTGACCTCAGGCAAAGGTGAAAGAAATTAATTTGAAATGCTGCAGAGTCATTGAGAGTGTAAGAGAAAGTTAAATGACATCAAACTCCAAGGAAATGAGCAATTAAATCAAGAGGCTAATCAGACCTGTTCTCCAGGGTTTGCTCATTTACCTCCTCTCTGCTCAGGCCTGCAGGGTAAGTGCTCTTCCAAGTTCTTGACAGGTGGTTGCAATATGGCACTGAAGGCAAAGGTCAGCAGAGGCCAAAAATATGCTCTATTCACACTAAGACAGATGTGATGCCTCACTCAGGTCCCCACTTAATTCTAGGGTAACCCAGGTGCCCTCACCACATCCAATAAGTGAGCTTCCACCCTCTGAACCCATGAACCTGCTTCTAAAGTCTTGGGTATGACTACACAGTAGGAGGCAAGGCTACCCAATCTGGAAGTCATTGTCCATCACGTCAGTGCAGAAGATGTGCTTGCTTCTTACAAGTGTTACAGGTGTTACAGTGTGCTGACTAACACAAGGGTCAGTTAGTCAAGAGCACTTTGGGTCAGAGAGAGAGAGAAGTGGCATTCAGAAGATATTATGGCAGAGATGGAATGCAGGCCTTCTAACTAGCTCCGTTAAGGTAAAGTGGCTTAAACCAACTGGGCCATGTTCATGCCTGGTATATGGTTTAATTGTGGGATTGTTCATGAGGCTCTAATTTAAGGGAACTAAAAAAATGCTTCACCAATATGGTGCTGCTCTGATTCTATAACTGTAAGCAGACAAGAAGCCTCAAATGAGGCATCTCAAATGAGTGGTATAGTTAGGGGGGTGCAAAGCACTAAGTTTTGCAGGCACCTGCCTTGCAAGTGGCCCCTCCCCCTCAGAACCATTTGTGGTGGAAGCAAAATTGAGGCAAATGCCAGAGAAGTCCCAGAGAAGAGGCAAATTTTTTGCTCCCACTGCCTGGAATGACTCTGAAGGGGAGGGGCTGCTTGCACAGTGCATTCAGGTGCCCCACTGGATCAGGCCATAGGCCCATCTAGTTCAGCTTCCTGTATCTCACAGTGGCCCACCAAATGCCCCAGGGAGCACACCAGATAACAAGAGACCTGCATCCTGATGCCCTCCCTTGCATCTGACATAGCCCATTTCTAAAATCAGGAGGTTGCACATACACATCATGGCTTCTAACCCATAATGGATTTTTCCTCCCGAAATTTGTCCAATCCCCTTTTAAAGGCATCTAGGCCAGATGCCATCACCACATCCTGTGGCAAGGAGTTCCACAGACCAACCACACGCTGAGTAAAGAAATATTTTCTTTTGTCTGTCCTAACTCTCCCAACACTCAATTTTAGTGGATGCCCCTGGTTCTGGTGTTATGTGAGAGTGTAAAGAGATCCCTCTAGCCACTCTATCCTTCCCATGCATCATTTTCTATGTCTCAAGGCTTTGCAGTCTTTCTTATACTGCAACAAGCTCCACAGCAAAGATATGTGGTGTGTGTGAGGCAAGTGAGGCAGAGCCTCCCTACTGGAGTCGCCCTGTGAGGTGCTCAAGCACTCTCAACCCACTTGCACAGAACAATACTCAGGGACTCCCTGCCACTCAGCAGCCGACCAGGATGTGGACCAGGGATATGCAGTGGGTGGGGAGACAGGTGAGGCAGAGCTTCTGTATGGGAGTCCTTTGAAAAGCAGTGCTGCTGCTGCGTGCCTTGCTCAAGCACACTCAACCCACTCGCATTGAACAATACGCAGGGACACCTCCCCCACCCCCACCTCTCAGCAGGCAGTGTGTGGCTGGGATGTCTGTGGACCAGGGATGTGTGATGGGTGGGGAGGCAGAGCTTCCCTACCAGAGTCCTTTGAAAAGCAGCGCTGCCGCTGTGTGAGGTGCTCAAGCATGGACGTGCAGTGAGTGGGGAGGCAGAGCCTCCCTACCGAAGTCCTTCGAAAAACAGCCCCGCTGCCGTGTGAGGTGTAGAAAGCATGGGTTGTGTGCTTCTTGAGCACCACCCACGACGGCTGCGCTGCTTTTTGAAGGACTCCAGTAGCGAGGCTCTGCCTCACCTGCCTCCCCACCCACTGCACGTCCCTGCTCTGCGCGTGGGTGCTTGGGTGCTTGAGCACCTCACAAGAGCTCCAGCAGGGAGGCTCTGCCTCACCTGCCTGCCTGCCTCCCCACCCACCGCCCATCCCGGCCACCGAGCGCGCATCGTTCTGTGCGCTCAGCAGTTGCGCGCCACGCCGCCCGGGCGCATCTTCGTGCGCGCCGGGCAGCGCCTCTCTCTTTGTTCCCGCCGGGCCCCCTCCCAGGCTGCGCCGCCCTCTCAGGCTCCCCCCGGCCCGCCCCTGGCTCCGCCCCGCCTCGGGGGCCGGCGACACCCCCAGCCAGGCTGGCCACGCCTCCGCGCCGGGCTCCCCTCGCCTCTGCAAGCTCTCCCTTCAGTGCCCTGCGCGCCACGCTCGGCTCCTGGGCATGCCCGCGAGTGGAGCTGCTGCCGGCGCCCGGAGCCCGTAGGCGGGCTGGGAAAGCCCTTTCGCTGCCGCGCGCCTGGGGATGGAGGGCGCCTGAGCCGGGCTGGCGGGACAGGCGGCCGGCTCGGGGAGGCGAAGCCCGGCAGGAGGGGGACGAGGCAGCCCCGGCATGGACGCGCAGCCGCCCGCAACCGCGCCGGCCGCGCCTGGCCCCTCGGAGCCGGCCAAGGAGACGGACCGGCAGCTGCGCCTCCGCCTCTGCGTGCTCAATGAGATCCTGGGCACGGAGCGGGACTACGTGGGCACCCTGCGCTTCCTGCAGTCGGTGAGTGCCGCGCCAGGGGCGCCCGACCCGGCTGCAGCTGGGGGCGCAGGGGGGAGCTCGGGGAAGGGGGATCGCTCCCCAGCCGCACACCCGCAGCACACCACTGCCTGGGGAGAGTGTGGTTCACCAGGCTTGTGTGGGAGGTGGGTCCCCCTGGTGCCCGGTGTAACTTGCTTGGGGTCTCGACACTCTGGCTTAGCAGGGGGCGCGGGCACCAGAGAAGGAGCGGTTTGGAACTGCCAGTGCGCTCAGCCCAGGCTGTCAGAAGGAAGGAGGCCTGTGGAACGAGGGCACGAGATGGGCAAGGTGCTGCCCTGGGGACTAGCAGCCTTGCCAGTGGGGCAGGAGTGTGGGCGGTGTGCTGCGTGTGCCAGGGCTGGGGAGAGGAGGGTTGCCACAGGAGTCGAGGAAGCGAGCATGCTCTCCACTTTGCACCTCTGGTTTGGCATCGCACACTCTTGTCTCGGAGAGGAGCTGAGATTCTGGGTGGCACAGCTCATCAAGTCAAAGCACCGGGTAGCACTTCGGGCACTGGCGTACCCAGCACAGCCTGCCTGCCCCCCCCCCCCCAAACGGAGGGGATGGTTCCAAGTTGCAGTGTGACAACACAGGAAACCACATCTATCATGTTGGGTGTCCTTCAAGTTTATTTTCCTGTTCCTGGCAGAGGATGCGTTGGGCACGCTTTGAATTCTGCTTGGCTGCTTGTTGGCGGGCTTCCTGGTGGGTGGCAGGTGGCAACAGCATTGAACCCGTGTTGGGAAAATTGTTCCTTATTGCAGAGGCTTGGGGTGGTTTTTAAACCACCCCTTTGGAGATGTTTACTCAGATGATCAGTCTGGAGACGGTTCATCAGGTGCCTGAGTCAGCGTGAGAGGGAGCCCTTTGCAAACAATAGTGATATAGTACTGCAAGTGTGCGTATTTTAGAGCCCTGTAGTACTATGAGTGTGTATATTTTAAAGCACTGTGATCCTGTTTTCAGCCTTCTCTCCCTGCCTGTTTTTGTTTTCAAATTTCCTTTGCCTCCATTCTCTTGAAAATGTTTTATAGAATGAGTGTGCATTAGGCTCTGCCATTTTTCCAAAAATGAGACCCATTTCACTCTGAGACTCTTTTGAGATTATTTGTTGCCATCTGGAAGTGAATTTTGATCACTTTTGCCTACCAACCGGAAACAAGTTTTGGTGCTTGAGTTTTGACTTTGGTGGGTTTTTTTTTTTCCTGCTTCATAGACAGATACAGTACAGGCTTGTGGGAAGGTGTGACTGGCCAACCATGTGGGGATAATTAGTGCCCCATGCAATTGTAAAGTTAAACAAAGCAAAAAAACACAATCACTTTCCCAGCTGGATAGTCTCCTTTTAATTTGCAGTCCTGGCACTTGGATCTCATCAGCATGCCTCCACTCTTCTGCTTGAGTGCAATTGTTTCACAAAGGGGGTTGTGTGCAAATGCTGTCCTCGCACTGTTCCAAGACTGCAAGAAGGAACAGTTAGTTTTGAGCATCGCCTGCAAAGATCCACAGTTACGCTAATGTTCTTGAGCCTCCTTGTTAGTGGCGCAGCAAGCTTGGACCAGAGTAGCTCTTCTGTGAATGCATCACTTCTGTTCTCTACCTATTTCATGCGCTCTGTGGATGTACTGGTCCAGAGTGGAGCACAATAAATTTTTTTGCAGGATTGCAGACTAACAGTGCAATCCTGTGCATGTTTATTTGGAAGTAAGTGCCATTGTGTATAGTGTGATTCACTTGCATACAAGAATGCATCAGACTGCAGTGTAAGCTTCTCTGCATATTTTTGTCTCCTTATTGTTTTCATAATTAAGTTTTATGGGTGGTGAGGTCAAATGTACAGAGTCAAAGAGCGCAACCTCTTTCTCTCTCCACCTCAGTCCTTCCAGTGCAGTCAGAAACCAGCCACCTTCTAGTTTCAGAACTTTCTCGAGATACTGTTTGTATGGTTTTAATCTTAATGTGATAATGAAGGCGGGAAACATGCTGTCAAAAATAGAAAAGGTTGTTCTCAGAAGCCAGTTTCTTCATTTGTGTAGCAAATCATGGGCTGAGTGCTTTGCCAATGAGGCCTAATCATTGCATGCATCTTCAGATACTCTAATGATCGTTCGGGACTCATCTATTTCAACTAAATACATACTTTCACTGTTCACAACTTGTGCTTTTCACTCTTTAAAGGATTTCACATTCCACCAGTGTGGGAGAAGATACTCCCCTACTTGCCTATCTGGAATGTTTCCTGACTCCAGGGCCGGCCCATTCATGAATCCAATGATGCAGCTCATGTTGAGTGGCAGAGCAATGGTGAACTTCCTATTATCCTTCATCTGAAGTCTGTCTCAGCCTCCCTCCAGCCTGCTATGGATGGAACAGCATCAATCCACTTCCTTACCCACTTTTAAACTTAAAGAAACCAAGGAAGGAGCAAGGCAAGGGAATAAGGAAGTGGATCGCTGCTTTCCGTATCCAAAAAAACAACATAGGGAGCAACAATCCACTTCTTTATCCAGTCATCTCAATCCTTCCTTGTGGTCCCTTTCAATAAAAGAGCAGCTCCCAGCATCATCCACACTTCCTGTTTTATTTAAGGGGAACACAAGGAAGGGGCAAGGTAAGAGCCTGCATTCTTCTTTCTGTGGTTTTTTTTGGGGGGGGGTGCCCAGAGGGTGGTGGCCACAGCAGCAGTGTTGGATTGGGGGAGCAGCAGGCTGCATATCTCATTGGGTTGCCCCTGCCTAGCCCATTCTGCTTTACCACAAGACTTGGATGGAATTGTGCTATAACATGATTGGTTACAATATTTTCATATCTACCTTCATTAACATGTTACCTACTGACTTGCCCCATCACTGGTTTCCTTTCCCATCCGCCTCACTGGTGTCCGGTGAAATTGACATGTTTGAGTACCGTATTTTTCGCTCCATAAGACGCACTTTTCCCCCAAAAAAAGTGGGGGGGGGGAAGTGTGTGCGCCAGGCGGGCTTTCTCGGAGCCGGCTGGGCGCCCAGGGGAGGGACGCTGCCTGTACGCCGGAAGAAGGGGGCTGGGCGCTGCCACTCCGCTGTCCCACCTCGCAGGGCTGTTGGGAGGAGGCAGCGCTTCTCCCGCGTGGGGCGAGGATCCCTCCCTCCGCAGCAGCTCTGCGCACGAGTTGCCCTTCACCTGCCGCTGCCTGGCTCCGCAGCTGCTGGAACCGTGCGAGGCTTCGCCCACCCAGGTGGCACCCGCAGGATCCTGTTTTCCTCCTCTAAAAACTAGGTGCGTCTTATGGTCAGGTGCGTCTTATGGAGCGAAAAATACGGTAAATGGTTTGTCAGTTTTGTTTTAGTCTAAATATTATTATCTGGTACCCTGTCAATTCCCTTCATTGGTTCCTGAGAACAATGACTAGGTTGCTATATGGAGTAGGGGGTTTTATTTCTTCCACCTCTGGGGGAGAGGCTGCCTATATTTTCCCATAATCTTGTTGCATGAATTTGTTGACATAATACTGGATAGAAAAGGATATCGTTGCTTTAAGACGGTGACACCAACTTCAGCCTCTCTCTTTTGCTGAACAGAAGACTATGTAATCTTCAAAACCACCCAATTATGGTGGCTGATGGCTTTGTTTTCTTGAAGTTCTGTTTCAGTGGAATGCATTTCTATAAATAGCATATGTCACTACACCATCAAACCACCATCCCACCCCATCTCAGACAAAACAAATCAAACTTCTCTCCCAGCTCCTGAATTCATGATTTTTGTCATTTGCAAGCTGGGCTGTTGGCCATTGATTCTTTGCTAGGAATGAGCTAATCATATTTAACTTGTCAGCCTCTCCGCCAGAGATGAGAGAGATGAAACCCCCTACTCTGTATAGTCTCCTACTCTGTATAGCAAGCTAGTCATTGTTCTCAGAAACCAATGAAGGGAATTGATAAGGGGTGCAATCCTAACCCCTTATGTCAGTGCTTTCCAGCACTGACTTAAGGGCAGTGCAGCTCTGAGTTAAGGGAACTCCCTTACTTTGAGGGAGGCCTCTGTGAGTGACTCCCAACAGCAGGATGCAGCACATGTCCCATTGGCATTGCTATGCCAGTGCTGGAAAGCACTGACATAAGGGGTTAGGATTGCACCCAAGGTTGCACAAGCAACTTCATGAGATTTCACAGGTGCCCTTTAAAGTGATAAGTCACAATTGGGAGTCAATATTAGGGAGACTTCCTTGAGCAGTGAGGCAAGGACCCCATGCTCCTGTGCAGAGATGTATGGGTGAATCAGGGCTTGTTAGGAGGAGAACTCTGGATCTTCAAAAGGGAAATTGAGAACATTGTGAGTACTGTTGCCTCAGTACCCTGTTTGTGGACTTCCTGTTGGGGCATTGGCCACAGTGGAAAGCCAAATGCTGGACTGATCCAATAGAGCTCTTCTTATGTTATTTCTGGCAAGGGATCAGAAGCATAGCTGGGGGGGGGAGTGTGGTAAGTATGGCAGGTGCCACGACATGTGTGTTGCCATTGCTGCCCTGAATGGCTTCAACGGCAAGGGTGAGGGGCTGGTTACACAGTGTGCTGCGGTGTTTGCTGTACTTACCGCAACCTCCCTCTGGCTATACTTCTGCAAGAGAGTTTGGCTGAAATGTCTGCAAAGGGCACGTTGTAGCTAAAGATGGGAGAAGCAAGCCAAGGTCAATTCCAGACAGGCAGAAACAAGTGCAGGATAATATTCAGTTTTATTGATCACATTTTTATCCGGCCTTTCTTCCAAGGAGCTGAGAGCAGAATACAGCCCACCCACCTCCCACCCCCACTGATATTATCCTTCTAATCTAATGGCCTTGTGAATGAAGTTAGGCTGGGAGAGAGAGAGAGCAACAGGCACGAATCACCCAGTGAACTTCATGGCAGAGTGGAGACTTAAACCTCCAAATCTAGTCCAGCTCTATCCACTACATCACAAGTAAATGCCAGGAAAATTCTGGTGCTCCAGGGCTGCAGTTTTGTATTCAGTGTATCTTAAAGAACACATTGGGTAAGAATGGTGGGAAACAGGCTTCATGTTCACTGAGCCTGCTAATAGGATGGATACCTCCCTGGAGCATTTGGTGGGCTGCTGTGAAATACAGGAAGCTGGACTAGATGGGCCTATGGCCTGGTCCAGTCGGGCCAGTTCTTATGAGTTTTACAAACCCTTCAGGTGTGCTCGCTTCCTCCCTGGAGATGGGAGAATACTTGGATCATAGACTTTCTAGGAGTTGTTTCCTGGAGGCTTTGCCTCGCTCCTGTGAGTGCGGTGGTGAAGAGCTGGCTATTCCTCATAAGCATATGTTGTAATTTGGAGTGTCATCACCAGCCTTCTGTTCCAAGTTCCTAGGGGGTGATTTTTTTTTATTGTATAACTGCTGGGGCCACAACCACACCACAATGGAGCACTTGTATGTGTCTTCTGGTGGTAGTGGAGAGGACTCTTCTTCAGTCTCATAGAGAAATGTGAATGTGGTGTGATAGACCTTCAACTGTCCATGTGTTTATATGTATGCTCTTAACTGGTAGACCAGTACAGTTCTTTGCTCATGATCAAGTTTGTGTTGGTTCTTCAAATATCCAGCCAAATATACCGGTCAACCTCTAGCTCCTGTTTCCCAGTTCCTGAATGTGAAATTGAGTTTACGTAAGGTCTTTAACTCCATCCTGCTGAGCTAAAGACAGTTACTGTTTTGGGTTCAGTTATCATTCCCTCTCGCCCATAGTCTAGACTCTGTTTAACACCAGTTTGAATTTGGTGCTGCTGCTAGCTTAGCTTGTAAGCTCTGCTCAGTTAATTATTTTGTTTTAGTGTTGCTTGAGCCATGGAGCCGAAAGTCAGGGGCTTCATCTCTAACAGGCAGAGACTATGGTCTAATTCTCACTATGTGTAATGTGCCCTGCCCCCTTTCCCTTTTTCTAAAGGGAGGGGTTCTATTTCGGGAGGGGCAAATATGGCAACATAATTCTTAATGGACCTACAAGTGCTCTTATCTCAGTCTCTGCTGGTACATGGAGGCTCTTCATCTCCCAAGTAGTAGTCATGTCCACAGCCTCTTTTTCCTGCTGCCTCTCCTCTTCCCTCCTCTTCCTGGTTGCTCTTGTCTCCCATGTACACTATTGTGAGTTCCTTGGAGGAAAGGCAGAAAACAAATGTAACAAACAATCACTCAAACATACAACTCTGCAACTGGAGCGAAGGTGAATCTTGAGAATTTCTAAATTCCTTTGTTCAGTTTGCATAATTGTGAACATGTGATTTCAGCTCACAAAATTTTAACATGATTTAAGCACAGGACTGATTCCTGGAAAGGTGCCTGCCCACTGGAGTGATAGTGTGTGAACACAAGTGTCACCAGGTAGAAGCACTTTTCTGATTGTCTTCAGACTTGTTCCATCACTTGAAAAGGGAGCCCATCCAGTCATGGAGAACCCCTTTTCCTTACAAAACTTAGGGCATGAACTCTGCAGGAAAGCTGTTGACTGCTTTCTGCATTTCTTCACTTATGCAAAATTGCCATCAGTGTAAAGGGTCTTTGGACTGAAGATAGGGGGTAGGGTGGGATGGGGAAAATGCTGTGGTTTGGGCTGGTGCCTCCTTGTTAAACATTTACAATTCAGGCCCTAGACTTCTCTTAGGCCTCTCAATAAATAACAGTGGAAGGAGCAAACAACCAAATTCAATGAGGCAGGAACTTTCCAAAGACTTCCGGGCTTCCCTGGTAATGTTGAAAGAATCCTCTACTGTGTTTGATGTTACGGACTTGCTTATAAATCAGACTGTTACTGTGGGCATTTTAAACTTCCCTTAGAAGACTAGCATGTGGTCATGTAGCAGTTAAGGGAAAGGTTTTCTTTTGTGTATCTCGAGACCTTTTCTCCTGTGCTAGGTTGGGGGTTCTCCCTCACACACAAGAGGCCTCATTTTTATTTGCTTTGTTTAAGAGATTCCACAGCCTTTATTTTCCTTCTGTGGGTCAAAAGGGGGAGCAGGGAGGGGAGGGGAGAGCATTGTGGAAATGGCAGAATAGGGTATTTTTGAGTTCCCTAAAGAAGCCGCAGTACTTGCCTTGCAAGAGTGATGTGTCTGCTTCCTCATGGAGTGCAATTAATGCAGTTTAAGAACGAAACAAGTTTCACAAGTGTATCTTTGCAATATTCATTTCCTCACTGTCCAGTAGCAGGGAGTGGGAAGCAGGTCTCTACCAGGCGACTTGGGATTATGTAATTAGATAGTATTTCCAAAGACAGTGTCCTTGTCTTTACCTTTTGCTTACTTTAGCTCATGCTCTTTGCTGAACTTTGAAGAACTCTTAGAGGAATTCAGGCAGGAGGATCCTATCAGCTCTGTGAGTGAGCAAGAAGTTCTTCTTTGTGCGTGTGGGGGATGCCAACCCCCCCAATCAAAACTGCACCCTTCCATACTGCACTGTGTACTGCCTATGGAAAATCCCTGATCCTCAAGAGCAGTTTCTTGGAGGTGCAGTGGAAAGCAGGTCCAGTAAGTTGCAGCATGTTCATTTAGAAGTCCCGCACACATTTCATTATTCCTGGCCTATGTGTTCAAAGGAGGAGTTTTATGCTGTCAGTAATTTTGCGTATAATTCGATATGTCACAGAGATATATAATTTCATGTTCTTTTAACCTAATGCTGCTTTTAACCACACAATGCTGCAGCGAAGTAAGCTTTACTGAACTGAGTGGAGCTTACTTCTTAGCAAATGTACTTATCCTAATCATGTTTGCTCAGAAGAAAGTTCTTCGTGAGATTTTCTTCCTGATCCATTGCCTGAGATTTTCTCCAAGTACATAAGCCCAAGTGTGTTTTTGGTATTCTCTTTGTATTCTGCGATTGAGGAATGCTGAATGAAGGGTATGCAAGTAATGGGTTTGGATATGTTTGAGAGTAATAATATATTAGTAAAGAAGCAGAGAAGCATTTTTGCCTGCCATGAGTGAGCCATGCTAAAGGATTTTGCTATGAATGGACTATGCTGGTTCTACATTCCCTCTTTGTTCCATTCCTGTAGGCAGAGGTAATACTATGTGCATATGAATTCAGTTAAGGCTCTTATCGTTAAAATATATAACATGTGTGGCCTAAGCCTTTGGATGATGTTTGTGGCTGAAGTCACTAAGGCCGTATCCTTTCAAAGCAAGAACTTTTCAGTTGCGATTTGGAAATGTAAAGGAAACAGTGAAGACCAGGAAAAAAGCACTTGATGCTGGCACAGATATGTGAAACATGCAAACCTGGCTAGGAGGCTGTAGCATGTGGACTTCGCTGATGGAGCAAGTGGGATGCAAGTGACACAGAGCAAGTCACCCATCTAGCCACGCTGCCACAAACCCCATGCCTTTTGTTTCATTGCTGGCACTTGTTGGTGTGGCTGTCAGTATGTTGCCCCTCCTGTCCCGCTGTCACTGCCCACCATATACAGGTCAGTCCTCGGTATCCGTGGGGGTATACGCTTTTGAGAGGCACTTCTGCTTTGCCGAGATACTGGAAGTGCCTCTCAGAGGCCTTCTGAGGTGCAGGGAGGCCATGCGCCTCCTTCTCATGCCTCAGAACACTTCCAGATACAACTTGAAAGCGCTTCTGATCACATCCAGAGGTCCTATGTGGCCCTCCAGATGTGATTTCGGAACCAGCATTGATCAAATCTGCAGTTTTGAAACCCACTGATAAGGAGAACCCTCTGTACCATGGCAGCAGAGAACAGGGGGCACATGAACGCTGAGGAGTGTCCCCCCTCCTCAGAGCCCAAGAACTCACAGAGTGAGGAAGCTGTGGGCTCTAGCAGTAGAGAAACCCCTCCTTCATGCAGAGTCCCACCATGAGGCCAGTTGAGGTAAAAAACAACTAGGATGGAAAGCAGGAATTCTGTCTGCTAACAGACTAACAACAGCTGTGATCTAGCAAAGATTATAATTGAACAGTATCAGTGATAGAGCAGCATCTGAAAGAGAAACACACAAGGCGGTTGCCAACCATCTCTTCCCAGCATTGCAATCCAACGTATAGCCAAGTAACAGACTCGCTCATCCTAACCAAAGAAATATGGGTGTCATAGTTGCTTTTCCTAATTATTGTGCTGGGGCATTTTTTGTGATGGAACTGTGTTCTTTCCTTGCCGATTGTGGAAATGCTTGATGTCAGCACAGATGCTCACTTGAGATAAAATATACCCGCATCCTATGGGCTGAAAAATATTTTGTTGTAACCCTGCTAAATCTTTAGCTTCTTGGTATCTGATGCCTGTGCTCTGGCCTTCCTGAGAGATGGATGTTTGCTGCTCTTTTGTACTTTTTCAGCTGCCTTGCTACTCGTACCTGTGATTGGTGCTTGGGCCTCACAAGGAATGTTTGTCTCGGTTGCTTCTTGATGTTGGTTTCCTGGGTCCTGCCCTGCTCTGTGCCTCTATTTAGGTTCAAGAGGTGCTGATCAGAAAGCTTCTGCCTTCTGGGGAAGGTGTACCATCTGTTTTGTGTAAAAACAAGTTGTTTCTTTTCCTGCGAGCCAGCCCTAGGAGGAAGGGAGGGAGGTGGTGAAAGAAAGCGCAGGGCAGATCTCAACGAACCTTCCTGTTTTTGTTGTTGCTGCGGATCAGATGCGCAGACTTTGCAATTGCCACAAGGTGTCTGTCTGTAGGGAAGGCAGCTGGGCTTGTGTATTCTCAGTTTGAAAGCCATGGCTCCTTTTGTTAGTTCAACTTGTTTCCTTCCTCAATAGCATCCTCCCTTCCAGTGTTTAACAGCCCAGGAAAACGGGCAGGAAAGATCCAGTCAGAGGGAGGGAATGTCTCTAGGAAGCCGTTTAGCTGCAGGAGACCATTTCTGTGTTCCTCTCGGAAAGCAACCTGGATGAAGGAAATGAAACAAAGGCAGGCAATTTAAAGGGAGGAGGTATCCCTCCTTTAAACATCTAATTGAAGAATAACCATCAATCCAAAAGCTGGTTCCTCGGCTCGGCTCAAGCAGATTTATCCTTGTAGATTCACACAGTGGCCAAGGATACTGCAGAAGTGCTGTTGAGCTTTTTGTTCATTTTGGTTCTTGGAATGAAGGTTCAAAAATGCTTATTAAGTCCGATGGGTGTGGGAGACAAGTTAGGGAGATTTGCAACAGATTCAGTAGCAATGTACCAAAGGATATTTCTGTTGTAGGGTTGGGATTATGTAGAATAGGTCACTTCAGAGGTTCTTCTGGTCTTTTTTTTGTACACCACAGTCTACATCAGTAGCGGACCTCCCTAGCCCCATGCCCTAGGGCAAAGGTTCGCGATGGCACTCCCCAGCGGGATGCTGCCATCTGGCCGCGCGCAAATTCACCTCCCCGCTTACCTGGAGCGTGATGAAGCCTTGCGCAACTCCGGGACACATTAGGGAAGCCTCCTGAAGCTTCCCCAGTGCTTTAAACTGTGCTTCCGGCAAACCGGAAGCACAGTTTCCAGTTGCATCAGCTCCCGTGTAGTCATGAAGTCGGGCAAAGCTCTGCACCTGGGGCATTTGCCCAGTTCACTCAATGGCAGGTCTGCTACTGGTCTACATTCCACTCTTTAAGTCTGGTAATGTGCTATATTTGTTTAGGAGAGTTGGAAGTGGATTGAGGGAAGCACAGAGGACATGGATTTCTTATGGTCTATAGTTGTTTCTGCTTAGGAAGCTTGCAATTTAAGAAGAAGAAGAAAAAAATCCAAACCTGCAAAACCCTTACAGCAGAGATGAATGTTGGATAAATGCAAACACCACAAAGAGTGACAACTCTCTGGAAAACCTGCTTTCCATCTCCAGCCTCAGTTTCTCAGACGGCCACATAAACCAAACAAGGTGTCACGGACATAGTCCAGCAAGGGGATTGTCATTTGCACGAGCAAGAGTGCACGGGCACTTGGGTTTTTTTTTTGAAACATATCCACTTCAGCAGCTCCCTGTGCTCAATTGGCATTTGGTTTCTAAGCATCTGGGAGATTAGAAAGAGCTGTTGAACAGAAAACAGCTAGAAACAAACTGGGTAGACACTTGGCTTCAGATCTCACATCTTTTTCTTTTTTTTTCTCTTTCCGCATATTAATGCGTCTGATGAAATGGGTCCTAGTCCATGAAAGCTTGTGTCATGTCTGGGGAGACCCAGGTTCATATCCCTACACAGCTATGAAGCTCATTGGGTGATCTTGAACCAGAAATTTCTCAGCCTAACTGCTCCACAGGGTTGTTGTGAGGATAAAAGGAGTGATGATGACTACGGTACATGTCACCCTGAACTCCTTGGAGGGAAGGGGGGGATAAAAAATACACTAAACAAATATAGACTTGTCTTTTTTTTGTGTTTGTTTCAACAGACCACCACTGCAGTCTGTGCCATGTTTACTCAGATGTAAACTCATGCCCAAAGAAATGTGCATAGGACTGCAATCTTACCCGAGTCCTTGCAGCTGAGCTGGGAATAATCCCCACTGAAACAGCAGGCGTTACCTCTGAGTAAACATCAATAGGATTGTGATGCAGTGCAGCTAACTTCTGGGATTTAGCCCTGCCTGTCTTATTAGTTTTTGACCTGTTTGCTTTATTTGGTGACAACAGTCCAAAAACGAGGATGTTTTCTCAACCTAAAATGAGTCATTCCTGTGGTGTCCATACATTGTTTTGAAAAAAGTAAGGGAAAAAAGCCCAGACCAAAAAGGTTCAGGTTTTTTTTTCTTTTTTAACGAGACAGTAAAAGAGGAAGACAAATGCAGAACAAGCAGCCATGGGAGCTGTAGAAAAATCTCCCTTTTTGTTGCTGATTTTTTTTTTTAAGGCCCATTGGCTGCAGACTTCCTCTAGTCCACTGGCTGGAAATGGCTCTCCCTGACATTTTCAAGCTATTTAGATACTCCCTCTTAGGGAAGCCGTCCTTTGCAGTCCCAAGTGCAGTGGTTTTTGTTAATAAGCAACACTTTTAGTTTGCTGTAATGGCTTTAGTTTGCTGTAATGTGGAGCTGCAAGAACTCTGTGTTTTTGCATTGATAAGGCTGTAATATTAGTTTCTGATGCTGCCCTTCTTCATGCCTTCCCATGCTGGCTGCCAGGCGTAAGAGTGCTTTGGAGGGTGTAAGCACAGACATCACTGATCAAGGAGGACTCCTGGGTTTTTGTCTTGATTCTGTTGTCAACGTGTTCTGAGTCCCTGTGCTTGATTCCTCTCCTCCCCATCTACCAAATGGGAATATGACATTCCCTGCTTCATGCAGCGTTATGGGCTTTTGTTAATTAAGGTTTGTAAAAATGCTGCAGTTCTCTCAGATTTTAGGGATGCTGGGTAATTACTGCTCTCTAATAAAGTCTCCTGCAAAGGCATCCTCACAAGGGCTATAAAAGTGACGGCTGGGTGTAGAGGAGATAATGATCAAGTGTTGCTGTGAGTGAAGCATCCTGTGGTTTTTATGGTAGCTTGCTCAGTGCTGTTATCAGGCTGTACAGCTTGTGCCTTGGAAGACCTCTTGTTTGGCTGCCAAACGAGTCAGAGAGGTGGCTCACCTTTACCTAGCTTCTGTGGCAATGAGGGATGCTGGCTAATGCCTTAGCACGGTCTCATGTTTTGCAGCAGCAATGGCAACAGATGCCATATTTGCAGACCTTTGCAATTTATCTTGCTTGGGCTGACCTGATGCACTTGGTGCTTAAGGCAAAAAATTAAAATGCCCCTTCCTCCCAAATGCAGTAACTTGCTTTGTCATTTTCAGTTGTTTTACAGGGAGTGTGTTACTGTATTGTTTTATTTTCTATAAGTATATTTGGGGGGGGGGGTCATAAATAAAGATTACAAAGTGCACCTCTCACTCCTAGCTCTCTTGAGGAGAATGGGTGTGTGGGTGAATCTTGGGTTTGAACATGAAATGTATAACGCTGTCCTGAGCATCTATATCGGTTTACATTCTCTTTACTCACTCTTCAAGGCAAACAGTGCATTGGAAAAGCGTTATCGTCCTCATAGGAAAATGTGTGCAGGCCTCAAGCTAGTGATCGCACTTGAAACATAGAACTGTGGCCCACGTGTGTGTATCTGTTTTCATTCTGATACCTCAGTACTTGGTGGACTTTCCATAAATAATCACACTAACAGGATGCCCAGTTGGCTGGTAGCTTAGTCAAAGATCTCACTACCCTGTGTCAGTAAATTAATTGAGAAGTATAGCAGAGAAACAAGCCAAATGGTCCATGCAGTGGCGTAGCTGGAGGGGCGTGGAGCAGTCAGCGGCCCCTCTCTTCGGAGCCATTCCCAATGGGGGGGGCAAAATGGAGCCGCAGGGAATGACTCCGAAAGGAGGGGCCACTTGCCCACCTCCCTGCCAGGCTGAGTGCGCCACCCCCCTCCAGCTACATCACCAGGTCCATGCCAGTTTTGTACTGGTTCACTAACCATTTCTCTGTGGTCAAAGTCCTATCCATCAGTCCCTTGCTTGTTCTGTAGCGTGGCTGTTGTTTTGACATTTCACTAGGGCTCAGTTTGGAACCAGACTCCCCTGGAATGTATCTGGTATACCAGGATCAACCCTGGAACCTGGAACATAATAATAATAATAGGGCACAATCCTAACCAGGTCTGCTCAGAAGTGAGTCCTGTTTTGTTCATTGGGGCTTACTCTCAGGAAGGAGTGGTTAGGATTGCAGCCTTAATGAAATAATAATGCATCTTCTGAGCTTCTTTAGGGACTTTTTCTTACATGCTGAGTAATCCAAGCAAGATTTCCCTGCCCTCCATCCCTGTTCCCCCAATCTCTAGCATTGTCCGAGTTGGAGGGAGTGGCCCTTTGGCACCACTGGCTCCTCTCTTTTTATTAGGCCCTCTGCCATTTGTTTGTGGCAAGACCCTCCTTCACCCCGAGCACTGCAGCAGGGCCAGTTGTTTGACCATGTGTCCTCAGCTATGACTGGGGGGGGGGGGAGGCAGGGAGTGCGTGTGAGGTTTTTTGCAGTTGCTCTGTTGCCTCTGCAGCTGATCTCCTTTGTAGAAGCCGTGCAGCAGCTGGAGATGTGCAAGGGAAGTGCAGAGAGCCACATTAAAGAACCGTTGTATTAGTTAACGGAAGCAAACAGCAGAACTGCTGAACATAAGAACAGCCCCACTGGATCAGGCCATAGGCTCATCTAGTCCAGCTTCCTGTATCTCACAGCGGCCCACCAAATGCCCCAGGGAGCACACCAGATATGAAGAGGCGGTGCAGCCATTTCCTTTTCCAGGAAGACAGTTTGAAGGACTCTTCTGTCTTTTCTGCAGTGGCCTAGCAGTTTCCTGACTGTGTGCTGGAACACTCCTCCTCCCCAAATCTTGCATTGAAATAACAGTGTAAACTTTTCTTTATCTATATCTGAGTCCTGAGAAAATCATCCTGACATTTTCCATTCCATGCAATCTGAACGTTGCATAACTTGGTGTGTGAAATGGTTCAGCTTTGCTAAGCACTAGGAAAGGGGTCAGGGAGGGCGAGATTTAGGTTAAATGACAGCACAAATGCAACTTTTTTTCTTTTTGCAATTAGCATTGGTTGATGTGCTGCATTAGTACAGCCTTGTAAAGTACTGCAACAGCATTTAGCTTTACGTGCATGGATTTTTGTGGGATCCCAGTATAGAAACCTAACAGGTGATACTTGATGTAAGTGGGTTCATCTTAATAGAGAAACTATTGTGTTTGGCACTAAAAATATGAAGCTGTGCTTCATTAGTGGTGTTTGATTCTCTCTCTCTCTCTCTCTCTCTCTCTCTCTCTCTCCTCTCTCTCTCTCTCTCAGCCATTTCCTTCTTGAGTATGCATGTGATAAAGTGAACTGAGTCTGTGGAAGCTTATGTTGAAATAAATGGGTTAGACTTTAAGGATGCAATCCTAACCCCTTATGTCAGTGCTTTCCAGCACTGACATAAGGGCAATGCAGCTCTGAGGTAGGGGAACAAACATTCCCTTACTTTGAGGAGGCCTCTGTGAGTGACACCCAACTGCAGGATGCAGCACACGTCCCATTGACACCGCTATGCCAGTGCTGGAAAGTACTGACATAAGGGGTTAGGATTGCACCCTAAGATGCTACAAAGATCTTTGTTGTTTTTGCTATGGCAAGCTAATGTGGCTATCCTGTTGGACTTCATGAGCAGGTGTCTCTATTCTCCATTTCACAGTATTTTTTGAACATATTGATTTGTGTTCTTGAACCAAATGAACACGAACATAAAAAGAGACCGCAGATGTACACATTTGATCCCTGTTGCTTATATGCAGCGTTGGGCAGAAATGGCTTAATATTTGCATGAAAATACAGGTGGCCTTGGTATCTGCAGGTTCGTTAACCGCAGATTTGAGTATCCACAGGTTTTGAACCCACGGGGTTGGCCACCTTTTGCCCTCTGAACATGAACGGAGCACCTTCTGAGAGCCAAAAAGCACAACTTCCAGTTTCCGTCTGAAAACTGGAAAACATGCTTTTTGGCCCTCCAAATGCCTCAGAAGGCCTTCTGAGGGTCCGGGAGGCTGCGTGCGGTTTTTCTGGCTCTTCAAAAATCCTCTGGACTCGACCAGAGCACAGCTCTGGTTGGGTTCAGAGGGGTTGGGGCCACCAAAATCGGTGGATTCAATCATAAGTGGATTTCAATATCCATGGGGGTTCCAGGAACAGAACTCCTGCGAATACTGTGGGCCACCCTGTACTAATATGCAAACTTCATAGCTCAATAATAAGAATCCACAACATATTAAAACTAAACGCATTATACCCAAGGTATTATGATATAAATATTATATCATAATATTTATTTATATTAATGTTTCTCGACTAGGTTTCTATGTATAATACCTTTGTAGTGTTTCACAATTAAGATAAAAATAAACCAGCATTAAAGCAAGAATTCATTTCTAAATGCATAATAGTGCAAAAATAAAATAACCACAGAGAGGCAAGAGAGTCAGAACCAAATGCCTGATGGAATAACCATTGTTGTGGTGGCCAATTGAAAGGCCTGCAGTGTGGGGATTGTGCAGGCCTCCAGGGACAGAAAGTTTCATAGTCTAGGCTCTGCTACTGTGAAAGGGTTATGTTAACACCAGCCACAGCTTTCAGGGTGCCTGGACACCCTGTTTTCTCTTTTCTCCATGTTTTCAGTTACCTGCCTATTATTTCATACAGAATTTTTAAAAACCTTGCTTTTTCCAAAGTTATATCCTGGCAGTGTAAAATTAAATTACACCGGATAAATTTAAACATTTATCCAGAAAGTCATTTGTGTATCCTGTACACATATATATTCCAAATTGTTTCCCCCAGCCCATATTGTGGTTATCCAAAACCATTTCTATCCACCCCTTAATAGTAGGTATATGAAATAGTAGGATTACTTATTTAACGGTATTATAAAAGGTTTCATTTCCTTAATGCTTCAGATCCTTTCCAGTGAAGTAATCTCACAGTGCAACTAGCTGAGATTGTGGGAGATCTGTGATTAAGGTTGCCATCCTGTACTGTATACACTTTCCTGGGAGTAAGTTCCACTGAACCAGTGAGGCTTAGGGCAGAAGCCTAGGCATGTCTATTCAGAAGTAAGTCCTATTATGTTCAGTGGGCCTTAGGAAAGTGTGGATAAGATTGCAGCTTTAGGCTCAGTCCTGTCCCCTGCTGCAGCACAGATGCAACCATGCCAGAATGGTGTGCGCTGCAGGCAGTGGGGGTGGTGGGGCAACCTGAGGGCGAAAGGGAGGTAAGTAAAAATTATTTTTACTTACCTCTATGCAAGCCCTGGGGCTGGCTATAGGTGTCCTTGGAAAATGGGAGTTGAGATCCGGTGTGCCTTTGACACCCAGCTCTACTCCCTACCTCCAGCCCTCTCCACTCCCTTTTTCCATCCTGCCCCTAAGCTGCCAATGTACCCGTATTGGCAGAGAGTCTTTATGAGTCTGGCATGCGTACAGCCCCACTCAACATTTCTGCCAGCGGCTCTGTTGCATGCGCTGGTGGTACAGCTTTCACTCCACCATAATGGGGCCTTTGTGGACTGTGAGGTCCACTGCCATAGGCCCTTGATAAGATTGGGCCATGAGTTTAAGAAGTTTTGGAAGATGAGCAGAGAAGATGCAGCCACCCCATCCTGTCGCTTTTCCTTCTTTCTGACAATATCTATTTGCAAAGCAGCCTGTTTCTCCATCCCAGATACAGGTAAATCCTCACCAGGGTGCTGAATTGTCAGCATGCCCTGAAAGACCATTTTTTGTCCTCCTCTTGTTTGGCTATATTGAAGGCCTGACAGGTTCCTCCACAGCTGCCTTTTTAGCTGTGCACAATCCAGAGTCTTTTGTTTTGGGCTTTGGATGACAGGAAGGAATGTGCAGTTCAATAGTGCTGGTGATTTACTTCCATCCACTTTTGTATTGGGGTGGGACACTTAATCCGTGTTTACACAGCAATCATTCTGTTATGTGCCCTGAATTGAGAGACTATCCCTTGATGGACAGAATCAGCAGGGTGGTACTGTTTCAGCGCACACTAGTTGGTTTAAAATGCTAAAAAGCAGAGCATGACCATCTTGGGTTTTATGTACTGTTTTCTTCCTGTGGCTGTCATGGTTTCCTCTTTCCCTTCCCTCCCCACACTGCACCTTTTGCCTGCAACTCATGTCATTTTCACTCAGCAGAAACTCACATACAACTTTCTGTAGCAGGGTTACCTGAATCCTGGTTAGTTGCACATGGCAAGAAGGAGCAGGCAGTATCTGTCAAAAACCTCCTTGCTGTGACATGTTCTAAAGGTGCTGGGGCACCCTTTAAGACCAGCTGTTGCTAACAAAGCAGTAAATCTAGCCTCACATTTGCATTTTACACTAGGGTTGTGGAAATGAGGACACCTGAACATGGTGTGCATTTTCAGGAAGGGAAACTTGAGTCAGGTGACTCAAGTCCGAGTTGCAAAATCAGTGTTTTTTCTTGACTTGTGTACACTTGAGTTGTGTGCATGGAAAACTTGGCAAGATACTCTAGTCAAGGACTTGGCACCCGTCCCCACACACACAGACTTGAGTCTGTATCTAGGTGTGCTGACTTCCTGCTTTTGTGGCGTGAAAAACCTTGTGGGGCCATCATTCAGTCTGGGCAAGTGGCAGAGAAGTTCCAGCCAGGAGGCAGGGAAGGGTTAATGTTTCTCTTTTACATTAAAATGTGCATTTTAGTCTTGCTATGTAGCTACAGTTGAAACCAGTTTTCCTTTGGTGAGTGCTCCCTACAACATCTGTAGAGAAGTCACGGATGGGTCACAGCTTGGGTCACTGTGTGAAGAATCTCCACAGCCTTCTGAATATTCCTCGTCGTTGTTTGTGGAGTGGTCCATGTGGAGTCCTCTCAAGGCCATTCACTGTGGCAAGGGACATTGGGAGGCTGGTTTTTCATGGCCTTTGCAACATGTGCACTGCCCTTGTAGAGAGACAGAGTGTGTCTTCTTCCAGCTTGAGGAGTCTGTTAGTCTGACCCAGCCCAACCTGTGCCTTAAGGCACTAGGTGCTGTAGCAATGCTGTGCAACCTTTCCTTGATAATCTGCAAGGAAGATGTTTTTGTGACTTTCTCCTTACAAGATGCTTTGTACTTTGGAATAGGTTTTTTGAGTATAAACTACTTTCATGTGGTGTCATATGAAGATGATTGATGCATATTGTACTTTTTAAAAAAAATTGATTAAATAACACCTTGGTATTTAATCAGTTTTGTAATGTACTTGGCACTTTATGGAGATTAGTAGACATACTATCAGAAAGGGACAGTATATTAGCCAATGAAGCCTCCAGTCTAAAACAGAGAACAGAGGGAGAGACATTGTAGTTACCATTGCACTTAGGTTTACTGCCTGGGAATAAGGATGAAGCCAAAAGCCTTGTGGAAGATACATGCTTCAAGGAGACAAACTTGTAGGTAGTCATGTTGGTCCATTAGGAAAAATGCCAAAAGCCACAGCCTGGTAATTCTAACCAAACTGCTGCAGTGTCACGAGCAGCAAGTGCCTAGATCATTCAGGCCTAATGAAGAGTTTTGGAGAACTTGAAAGCTGGCTAATCACACAGTTGACATTTTGGTTGCAAAAGGGATGGAAAAGAAGCATCGAGGCAGAGTCTAAACCAAGAGACTTTTGGGAAGCTATCCAGTTGGAAGAGTAAGAGTCCTGGGTAGGGATACTTCAGGTATAAATTTTATGCATTTTGTATAGAAGCCGCATTCTTAAATCCATTTCAGCAGATGCTGGATTCCTTTTCAGTTCTACTTGCATGTCTTTTGATTTATATGTGTGCCGTCAAGAGCTGTGCAGTCCAGAGGTGGGGAAGGGCAGAACAGGAGTGGGGAGGAGGTGTTTCTGGGCAGGGGAAGGGTATAATGGGGGCAGGATCAGGCCCAGGAGGGGGCATTACTGGCAAAACAGGCTTATGCTGTAACTAAAGGTGTTTCCAGTGAATAAGGTGAATAAAGGTGTTTCCAGTGAATGTTAGGATTACATCCTAAGTCTCACTGAGCACAATGACTTCCTTCTGAGTAAGGAAAATAACACTGTTTTCAAACACCTCTAGCTATATCCTATGCCTCCTTTCTGAACCATTTTTCCCCAACACTGGCCTCTCAGACTTGTGCCAGCTATTTAGCTGGCACAGATCTGAGTAGCCCCATTGGGCAGGCCGGGGCTTATGGGGTTAAGGAGACAAATGTCTTCTTACCCTGAGTAGACTTCCAGCCTGCTCCTTACCAGTGCTGGATATGGCATGCACCATGCAGCCTGCTGTGTTGGCGCTGGTTAGGGTTGTGCTGTCCATGTGGTGACGCCCATTCTTGGATAAAATTACTTTGTGCTGTATTAAATGGCCCCATGCTGTTTCTCAAGCTTTTTTTTCTACTCATTTTTTTTTGGGGGGGGGGGAATTCTTCTGATTTATTTAAAATCCGCCTCCCTGTAGTTTAACCATATTGCTTTTTGAACAGTCCAAGTAAGAGTGAACAGATTTTTCCCTTTTTCTTCGTGGTGTCCCTTAACTTACTTGAAAACTGCCATATTATTCCCATTTATAACAATTTGTTTTAGCTAAATATTTCAGGGTTTCTTTGTAACAATCCAGGTTTTTAGGACATTTATCATTCCTTCCTCTTTCTCTCCAGTTTGTCATACTGTTGAACTAAGGTGTCTAAAACGGAACACAGTGCAGTGTCTTTCCAAAGCTGATTTATATTTATATCGTATCCTAAATCTTGGGAATAGTTACCTAGCTTGCTATTGAACATCTGGGCAGAACCTCAATTTATGTTCTATGGAAACATCTTTCTTTAGATCAACTGGAGCCACCAATGAAGCGAGGCAGAAAAGAGACACTGGTGAGGTTTTACTGGTTAAACAGCTTGCCTGTATTCTTTTCTCCTACTCATATCCTGGATTCTGCACATCATCAAAATGATTTCATTAGTGAAGCCCAGAAGCCATTTGCGCTGCAGATACAGAGACCAAAGAAGCAGCACCAGGGCTGTCTTTCTGCCTTCTTCCTCTGGGAAATGTGGAGCCCTTCTAATTAGGGGCTGATCCCCTCTGCTTACACAGCTGATGGCCAGATGTCAGGGCACAAGACTCTGATAGCCAGAAGCTGATTGCCAGCTTTTTGTTAGATCATTTGGAATCCTGATGACAGAGAAACAGGAGTCTGACTAGCCTGGCCAAAGGGATGCCTGCGTGGGGGAATCCCACACCTGCAGAGTTAAAGACCCGCCGCCTGACCTATCATGAAGCAGAGGAGGGCTTTGTCTTTAATTTCACTTATTCCTTGAACTTCCAAAGAAGGCAAAAGTATTCTATGAATGTGAGTGGAAAGAACTTCCCAAGGTGGTTGGAATGAGCATAGACACTCCATCTGTGGAACAATTTGCATCAACTTCCACTAAAACTAAAATTCATATTTTCCTGCTCCCCTGTGAGGCACTTACTGAGAATATGGAATGTCCTCCCGAAGGAGAAACACCAGGCCCCCATTCTTTTTGTTTTCAGGGATGTTTTAGAGACCTTTTTATTTCAGCAGCAAATATTTCATTATTTTCTTCTTTATGGTGTGGTGCTGTTTTAAAGGAAGCAATCTGATCCTTTCTGTTTTACTTTACGCTCCTAAATAAATTTTTTGTATTTATTGTGCATTTTTTAAAAACTGGAATTTTTTTGTGTTTTTTTTACATTGGTCAGCTGCTTTAGATGTTCTTCTAACAGACAAGCAGGGCAATAAACAAACAAGCAAACCAATAATAATGCACCTGAACTTTGAATAGAAGCCTATGAATAAAGATAAGCTGAGTTTGGCTTGTGGGCTGGTGGGTGGATGTGCTAAACTCTGATGGGTTTTGCAATCCTGGCTGGGAATCAGGCGCATTTGTGGGCTGGCGGGGAGCAATGAGATTAGTCATAGCATATAAATGAAGCTGTCTTCTGCTGAATCAGATTGACAGCTCACCTAGCTACGAAAGACAATAAATAATAGATAATAATACAGTCTAGTCTCAGTGGCAGTAGCTCTGAACAGAGTTTCAAGTGGAAGTTCTTCCTAGCCCTGCTAGGAATGACCTGAATGTTGGACCTTTTGGGATGCACAGACTGTGCTTTGCTTCTTCTGGCTTTAGGGCTGCTTCTTGTGTGGTTATGTGCTTAGCGGGAAGAAGCATTGCATAGGCAGTGAACCTTGTTCATTTACCTTTTTTTGACCATAGAGTCAGTTGTGTAGACTGGTATAGATGCAAGTTGATGTCCTCCTATGGTGCCTTGGCTCCTAGGGACAGGAAGGGAGATCAGTGGAGTACCTGGCATGTATTCTGCTGAGCCTGAATTCCCTACATCCCCACAGTGCCCTTTGGGACTTTTTCAAAGCCTCTATGTCTATGTGCGCATCCATCCAAAGGGAAGCTCAGGCTGGTCTCTGCGCATCCTGCAGAATGAGATTGTTGAATAGTAGGGTGGTATTCAGACTGCAGGTGGAAGATACCATTTTTGAATACTCCCTGTGGGAAAAACAAGTTCAGGTAAGTAGAATATTAACACTGCAAGGGGTGGGTTGGACTACAACTGCTATCCTGATATGCGAAGGTGTTTTTTTTTTAAACTTAAAGCCTTTTTTCTTTCTTTTTTTACATGGGAAGCATTGGCATCTCCGACCTGCAGTCTAAAGTGGTACAGCCCACACACTTCTAATATTCTGCAACCTGGGTAGACCAGGCATAACAATTTCCAGATAGTGAGATTTAAATCCAGATGCCTTTGTACCATGTTAATATCTCTCAACATCTTATGTGCAAGCTCTGTAAGAGCTAGTGTTTTGTGCTGGCTAAGAGTGAGTCATGAGCAAAGAATTCCCTGTTAATGAACTCATTACATGGACTTGCACAAGCCAGTGATATCCTTACAGGGTTGTTGTAAGGATTACTGAGATAATTTATGTGAAGCATGATGAAGACCTTCCAAACCCTATATAAATACTGTGTATTAATATGAACCCTGCACTGCAAGCTGCATAAAGATTGTCATTTAGATAAATCAGAATAGGGTAACACCAGGCAAGTAGCATTTTACAGCATAAACCAGACTTGAACCTCTGTTGCAGATCTCTTCGTGTGTTTGAGCTACACTTGGCATCTCTCTGCTTCACCTGCTAGAGAGGGAGTTTGTGTTGTTCTCTATGACTTCCACATCTGTTTGTCAGGCAGCTGGAGCAGAATTAGTAGCATGACTGAATAGTCAAGCTGTGGAGCTTTTGTTACTGTGAAGAACCAAGTTGCTGTGGCCTTATGTCACCTCTCGGCTAACTTGTTGATCAAATCAATAAGCAGCATTCCCTGCCTCCTTCCCTGCTAACAAAAGAGGCTTTAATCCCAATGGAGACCATGTATGACCAACATAACTTTTTTGAATGGCTATGCAATATCTTCATACAGTCACAAGCAACTTCTAGCCATTGACATTTCTATGTAACAAGCTAGTCCTCCAGTTTGTTCTACAAAGTTATTCCTTTGTAGAACATTTTACAGAAGCTATAGACCAGGGTGTCAAACTTGTTTCATATAGTGGGCTGAATAGCATTCATAGCACTTGCTGAGGGCGCAAGTGACATCATTAAGCAGGAAGCGACCTCATTATGCAGATGATGGCCAGAAATAAGCACTTTGTTCTCATGTAGAAACTCAATAGCTGCAAATGACAGAAGAGAAAATGTGCAACTCTTTTTTCATATTTTCAAGATATGAGAGAGCCCAATTATCAAGCTAGGAGAGTCCAATTATAATGGGGGCTGAAGAAATTGCTACCGGGGCCTGCATTCGACCCCGGGCCTTATGACACCCCTGCTATAGATAATGATGAGTTGAGAAGAGCCAATGGTTCTGAATGTAACTTGTAGTTTAGCCCTCCAAACGCCCATAATTACAACACAGCTTGTCATATTGCTCTAGCAATTACATATTAGGGGCCCATACATGGGGAGAGAGTGAGAAGAGAGTGGGAAATGCATTGGATGTGGAGTTGCTGTTCCTTGTTGCAACAGGAAAAGGGAAGGATGTTTCCAAACAGAGCTGAAAAGTTGCACTTGTTTGGGGTTTCTTTTGACAGCAGTGTGCTAAGTTGTGAGCATAAGGACGATCCCTCTTCTTGGTTTCTTAAAATGTCCTATTTGGGCCAGGAGCCTGGAGACCAGTTGTCCCTTCTCAGTTGATTGACAGGTCTGGCTAGGAAGTCCTTCCTATTTTTTTGCAAGTTTTGGTAGTGCTTGTCTCATGACATTCTGAGACATACGTAGATTTGTTCTGAATTGAGTACCATCCACTATGCTCCGAGATGCTTTGCTGGTCTAAGAACAAAGTATAACCATTAGATAAGGCAGGGATGTCAAACATAAGGCCACGGACAGGATGCGGCCCACTTTTTTCTGCCTTCTGTTACAATTGGGCTCTCCCAGCTTTATAACTGTGGTTTCTCATATCTTGAAATAGGAACAAGGTTTGCACATTTTCTCTTCTGTCATTTGCAGCGAATGAGTTTCTGTGTGAGAACAAAGTGTTTATTTCTGGCCATCATCTGCTTAATGATGTCACTTTCTGCTTAATGATGTCACTTGTGGCCCTCAGCAGACAGAACTTTGGCCCTCTGTATGAAATAAGTTTGACACCCCTGAGATGCCATTGATTTCAATTGATAAGCAATTGGCAATTTCTGTGGTGCTTGCCTGTCTCAGGTCCTGTTTGGGTACACATGTTCACATACTTGTGTACTGAAACAGAGTACTACATTAACAATTTAAAAGGTGGTTAAAAATGTAGTAGCTGTTAGTGATGCTCAGAATTATCTGCAGTTTATTTGAAGCGTGCATCAGCTGGCAAAGATGTTTTTGGTTTTAGGACCTATATACAGTTTCATTTTTGCACATGTGTCTGGTCACACCTTTTCCCAGACCACAAATAATATACTGCCTTGTGCACAAGAGGCAGTTTCAATTCAAACCACAGCTCATCTGTTACGTAGCTTGCCAGAACAGAAGCTTTTATTGCTAAAAGAAGGTAGAAAAAAACACAGGCCCCTGTTTGGTGATTAGTCATTGCATAATTTGATGGGTATTGGTGTTAAATGCCAGATTAAGAGATGACTTTTAATACTAGGGCACCACTTTTAAAAGGACCTGGGTTTTATTATTGACAAAAAAAAAAAGAAAAAAATCCAGGTTTATCATTTGAGGGCACAATGCTCGTTCCTATAGCACCAAACTATGGTTTAGCAGTATGTGTGAACCAAGCCGGAGTTTGATAAGGAAGCATTAGCCATCAGCATTGTTTGGAATGTTGCTTTGATGGTTGCCATGTTTACTCAGAAAGCGATGCCATTGATTTCAATGAGGTTAAAATTGGATGTTACAGAAGAGGTATGGCTATCATGCATAAACAACATTTTCACCTCTGCCTGCTGGAACATGAAGTACAACCAAATGTACAGTATGTTGTGATGTGCTGCAAGTTTCTCTGCCTCCACAAAAGGCACAAGTGGAGTGGAGTGGATGGGGAAATATGCTGGAGGATGATGAAGATAGGCAGTGAATTTTGTTGTGTGTTATGCGAAGAGGAGGAGGCGATACAAGACATGGTTTTCAGTGGTAGATGTACATCCTGCATCATCATCATCATCATCATCATCATCATCATCATCATCATCATCATCATCTGATAGGCACTGAACCATCTGAGTTCATTATTAGATTGCAGGCAAAACAAACCCCAAAATAAGTTAGTGGTTTCCACATATCCTTGGAACTCCCTCAGAACACAGAAGTCCATAAAATGATAAATTTAAGCAGTAGCTTTCCCCTAAATCAGTGATTTTCAACCTTTTCTATCTCATGGCACACTGACAAGGTGCTAAAATTGTCAAGGCACACCATCAGTTTTTTGACTATTGACAAGGCACACCATGCTGTTGGTAGGGGGTCGCATCCCCATTGGCCCTACTAATAAATGACCATCCCCCAAACGCCCATGGCGCACCTGCAGATCATTCGCAGCACACCAGTGTGCCACGGCACAGTGGTTGAAAATGGCTGCCCTAAGTGATAGCCTGATCCAAACTGAGCCATACTCAGTAGTTCCCAGGAACTACAGAATGTTGAGATAGCAACTGGGGGAAATACCAGTAGCAGAACTGGGGGTGGAAGCAGGAAGTATCTGCTTTATTTACAACTTTTGTACCCCACCCTCTAGCCAGGAAGGCTCCCACAGTGCCTTGTATAAATGCAAACAATGGAAAATCATTACAACAGAAAAAGGAACAGGGAAGGATATACCTTGCTTGCTTCTTTTCCCTTCCTGCTTATGGGGTGGTTGGGGTTTCTTCACCATGGTGAGGCGGGAGGGGTACAGTCCAGGCTTAGAGGCAGGTGGAGGTTGCAGTGGTGGTTCTTTGCCTTGTTGGCTTTTCTTCCGTGTAATGCAGATCGCACAGAAATTTATCAGTAGAGCAGTGGCTCCCAAACTGTGAGCTGTGGCTCCCTGGGGAGCTGTAGAAACCAACCAGGGAGCCTCAGAATCCTCATGGAAAGCCTCCCACCCTATACAATGTATATAGGATTGTAGCCCTAATGGGGAGCTGCAGCCATTGGCCCAGTAGGTCAAGGGAGCCATCAGTCAAAAAAGTTTGGGAACCACTGCAGTGGAGCCTGATCTACCTTTTGTCTGCCCCTCACTTTGTCTCTTTCATTGCTTTTTTGCGGTGCATCTTAAGCTTGGATAGTGTCATGTTTGCCATTTTGAAGAAGTGCTCTCTTAGTACCCCAAGCAATTGTGGCTACATACCAGATCTCTACCAAGGTTTCTTTAACGTTCTAGTATGTATATTCATGTATATGTTAGGAATCTCTAATCTTTTATTCCAGCTTTGCTGGAATGGGGAAACTTTTTCAGTGGTCTGGAGAAACAGTCTTATCATGTTTCAGCTTTATTTTCCTCCCCACCACTTCTTCCTTATCAGAGGTCTTTGCAGTATTTGCCAGGGTTGCAATCCAGAGAAAACTAGCTTTGCATAAGCCCAGGTGAGACTTGGAGCAAAGATAGTCATGGCTAACTTAAGTCTCATTGGTTTTAATAGGAATTACTTATAGAAGTGTAGAATAGGTAAATTCTGTCTTGGTTTTTGAATCTCCTAGCCTGGGTGCCTGCTGTTTGGCCTTGAGAATCCATGACTTTGCATTTGGCATTCCGATTTTCAAAGGATGACTTGGAGTTCATTGGCACTGGTAGTGATGAATGAGGATGGTGTTTTATCCTCAAATGGCTCTTAGAGAGGAGCAGTGGACTAATGCAAGAAATGAAGGTTACTGGCTTACCAACCTGTTTTATGAAGCTAGCTTATGAAAAATTCTTACACTTCCTCACTTGTGGTTCTTAGAGCAGACTTTTCGGTTTCTGCTCCTCTTCTCATATCTCCTTATTTCCTGAGAGCTACCAGATGAGGGTCCAGTTTTGACTTCTGAAGAAGGGAAGCACCGATACAGAAGTTACAGAACCTTGGAGCCGCGCTAGAAAAGTATTGTATTCAGCCTAACATGCTTGGAGTCAGGCATTCTTCAGGGCATTGGGAAGCAGCCTTCTGCAATGTCTCAGGGCAAATTAGATGGAACAAGAAATGTGCCGTAGGCTGCAGTCCCATACACATTTACCTAGAAGAAGTCCCATTGAAATCAATGGAACTTACTTCTGGGTAGACATGAATAGGATTGTGCTGTTACAGTACAACAATGCATGCCTGCAGTAAGTCCCATTGAGTTCAACGGGGCTTATTATTCCCAGATATGTGTGCATAGGATTTCAGCCCTAGCTTATTTTGGGTTGTGGGAGCCAATTTAGGATTGGATATGCAAGTAGGAGCTGCTTAACCCTTTGCCTCTGTGCTGTTTTCCAGTGGAAAATCCTCTCCAAAGCTGATCCGGGTCTCTAAAGGTGCCCGTTGCTACAACAGAGGAGGAGAGTGGCTTGAAAACAGCATGGAAGTAAAGCATTAAATATGTCATACTTCTGTGCTGAGGACCATATTCATGTCAGGCCCTCCATATGCCTGCTGTTTTAAAATAAAAATAATCTCTAAATTTTTAATGCCTTATCTAACATGTAGCGATAATTGTATTTTAATGCCTAATCCAGTTTGACTGTTCGAGTAGCTGCATTTCCAGGGGACTTTTCTGGATTTCCTCTTATGTTCAAGTTTTCATCTACATTAGGAAATTCCCAAACTTTGTTTCAGGTAACTCTGCAAGGAAGTAATGAATTAAATAACTGTAGATTCTTGTGATCCTACAGGGCTTTCCAACTAGATAGTTGTCAGCTGTGTCCCTGCATGATTTTCTGATCAGGCTATCCTCCTCTTAATTAGCCCCTGCTAGGGTTGGGTAATCCAGTCTTGCATCTGTGTCAGCTGTGATTGGGAGTGTTCAGTTACTTTTGATGCAGGAATGTGGCAAAATTAACCGATATCAAAGGAGGCTGCCTGTCGCATTTCTGCATTATTCCCTGCATGCATGTCTAGTTCAGTAACTCATATAGAAACAGAGGACTGGCCTCCTTTGGATCATTCTTATTCTTCAACATTCTCAAAGTAAATTGAGTTGCCTCTGATTTTAATTCAGAAAAAAAGTACGTTGCAGCTTTCAGATGTTGGGAAACACTAACCTGGATTTTAAGGACACTCATCAAGAAAGCGCTTGAGAAACTTTTATTTAGCCACTGTACACACATGTTTGCTGTCTTTCATTTAAAACACCCCCCCCCCCAACACACAACAGTTCATTCATCTTGACCTTTAACAAGGCTGGAAGGGAAAGCTGTCTGAATGAGCCTGCCTCCTGTGCTCTAGTCCTGTGCTGGAAGGAGGCTGGGGGAGTTGTCTTTTGCCCAATCAAGAAACGTTTGCATCTTTCCAAACAATTGCACAACAAAAAAACCGCAAATGTTGGTCAGCAAAGCATGAATCAAAGCTTTACTGGATGCTGCCAGAGGAACTGAAATTTGCAGAAGGCCAGCAGAAATGAAGTTGCAGTGGTAGCACTTGACCTCCCCAAGTGGAGGGGGAGCTCAGATGTAATTCTTTTTAAAGTGCCTGTGGGTGAGCTTGTGGGTCAGCAAGGTCCTAAGCCGGGGGGGGGGGGCGTGTGGACAGGGAGACTTAGACTTGGGAGACTGGGGTTCAAATACCTGTTTATCAATGAAGGTCACTAGGTGATCTTGGGCCAGTTACTGAGGGGGACATGTATGCTGTCATGATCTCCTTGGAGGCAGTGTGGGATAAAAATATAATATTGAGTAGTGTCAGGATGTGATTTTTCCCCACTGGAAGATCCTTCCTCAAGGAGGCTCTTTGACTTGACATGTTTATTTAGGAGAGTGAGAGAGAGAGAGAAGGGAGATAACGTGATGCTTCTGTGAAGCTCTGCAGGTCTGAGTGGTCGGCAGGCTTGTTCCAGAGAATAGGAAGCAGAAATGGGTGAGGGGACTCGTTCATAGATCAAAACAGCTGACAGGCTTGGGCAGAAAGCGAGGGCTCTCACTTCATTGTTTTTGCTCCCTTTTATAGACAATGAAGCAGAACAAATGGCAGCCCATGAAGACCAAGGCTTACTTTGCAGGCAGGGAGGTGTAAAGGCTTGGTCAGTTCACAATTCTGACAAGTCTTTGGCAGCCCGTGAGGAACATAAGAACATAAGAACATAAGAACAGCCCCACTGGATCAGGCCATAGGCCCATCTAGTCCAGCTTCCTGTATCTCACAGCGGCCCACCAAATGCCCCAGGGAGCACACCAGATAACAAGAGACCTCATCCTGGTGCTCTCCCCTACATCTGGCATTCTGACTTAACCCATTCCTAAAATCAGGAGGTTGCGCATACACATCATGGCTTGTACCCCATAATGGATTTTTCCTCCAGAAACTCGTCCAATCCCCTTTTAAAGGCGTCTAGGCTAGACGCCAGCACCACATCCTGTGGCAAGGAGTTCCACAGACCGACCACGCGCTGAGTAAAGAAATATTTTCTTTTGTCTGTCCTAACCCGCCCAACACTCAATTTTAGTGGATGTCCCCTGGTTCTGGTATTATGTGAGAGTGTAAAGAGCATCTCCCTATCCACTCTGTCCATCCCCTGCATAATTTTGTATGTCTCAATCATGTCCCCCCTCAAGCGTCTCTTTTCTAGGCTGAAGAGGCCCAAACGCCGTAGCCTTTCCTCATAAGGAAGGTGCCCCAGCCCCGTAATCATCTTAGTCGCTCTCTTTTGCACCTTTTCCATTTCCACTATGTCTTTTTTGAGATGCGGCGACCAGAACTGGACACAATACTCCAGGTGTGGCCTTACCATAGATTTGTACAACGGCATTATAATACTAGCCATTTTGTTCTCAATACCCTTCCTAATGATCCCAAGCATAGAATTGGCCTTCTTCACTGCCGCCGCACATTGGGTCGACACTTTCATCGACCTGTCCACCACCACCCCAAGATCTCTCTCCTGATCTGTCACAGACAGCTCAGAACCCATCAGCCTATATCTAAAGTTTTGATTTTTTGCCCCAATGTGCATGACTTTACACTTACTGACATTGAAGCGCATCTGCCATTTTGCTGCCCATTCTGCCAGTCTGGAGAGATCCTTCTGGAGCTCCTCACAATCACTTCTGATCTTTACCACTCGGAAAAGTTTGGTGTCATCTGCAAACTTAGCCACTTCACTGCTCAACCCTGTCTCCAGGTCATTTATGAAGAGGTTGAAAAGCACCGGTCCCAGGACAGATCCTTGGGGCACACCGCTTTTCACCTCTCTCCACTGTGAAAATTGCCCATTGACACCCACTCTCTGCTTCCTGGCCTCCAACCAGTTCTCAATCCACGAGAGGACCTGTCCTCTAATTCCCTGACTGTGGAGTTTTTTCAGTAGCCTTTGGTGAGGGACCGTGTCAAACGCCTTCTGAAAGTCCAGATATATAATGTCCACAGGTTCTCCCGCATCCACATGCCTGTTGACCTTTTCAAAGAATTCTATAAGGTTTGTGAGGCAAGACTTACCCTTACAGAAGCCATGCTGACTCTCCCTCAGCAAGGCCTGTTCGTCTATGTGTTTTGAGATCCTATCTTTGATGAGGCATTCCACCATCTTACCCGGTATGGATGTTAGGCTGACCGGCCTATAGTTTCCCGGGTCCCCCCTCTTTCCCTTTTTAAAAATAGGCGTGACATTTGCTATCCTCCAATCTTCTGGCACCGTGGCCGTTTTGAGGGACAAGTTGCATACCTTAGTCAAGAGATCTGCAACTTCATTCTTCAATTCCTTAATAACCCTTGGGTGTATGCCATCAGGGCCCGGTGACTTATTGATCTTTAATTTATCAATGAGGTCTGAAACATCTTCTCTTTTAACCTCTATCTGACTTAACTCCTCGGTTAGGAGGGGCCGTTCGGGCAGCGGTATCTGCCCGAGGTCTTCTGCCGTGAAGACAGATGCAAAGAACTCATTTAATTTCTCTGCCATCTCTAAGTCTCCTTTTATCTCCCCTTTCCCTCCCTCACCATCCAGAGGGCCAACCGCTTCTCTGGCGGGTTTCCTGCTTCTAACATATTTGAAGAAGCTTTTATTATTCCCCTTAATGTTGCTGGCCATGCGTTCCTCATAGTCTCGCTTGGCCTCCCCTATCACCTTCTTACAAGTTGGTGGTCTCAGTTGAATTCCCAGGGGCCAAGCACACACGCATCTCTTGGCGTTAAATGACAGGCTTGGTCACGTTTGTGGCAGCGAGACCAAGGGAACACAAGAGATGGAGCTATTTTCTCACTCTGCTGAACAGTTTCTCTTCGTTCAAGGTTTTTAAGACTTTTTCTTGGACAGTGTGTTCTTGTTCCCTTCTGTCCTATATAAGACAGAGAAGGGCTTCAGACTTGGGGTCTCTCTTGGAGTTTGCTTTTAACTTGGGGGAAAATGATACATCAAGAATAATGTGAGGCCTGCGGGTTAGACTTTTGTTTTCTCTTGATTGGGTGTGAGCATCTGGTTTGGCACACAATCTCTGCAAAGGGCACACGTGAGCTTGCAGGTCCTTAGTTGTTTTGCAGGAATTGCTGAAGCAAATACAGTAGTTGCAAGGTACTGTGAATCACTTTTATTTCTAGCCCTTGTCCTGTCCTTCCTCCCAAAAATGCATTAGCTATACAATATCCCTGTGAGGTAGTATTAGCTGAGAGATGACTTGCCCAAGGCCACGTAGTGAATTTCATAGTAGAGCTGGTATTGGTTTTTCCAGCAGCAGAACTCACACAGTCTCTCTCACGTTGAGGCCTTCAGAAAGAAGCCTCAATGTGAACCAGGTGGGCACTGAGAAAAGGCACAGCCATTTCTTGATTGTGATCACAGAAACGGCCCCAGCTGTCCTGATTAGATATACGGTGTCCCTTCAAAGTGCACACACATTTTTACATGTACAAACCTGCGGTATTCGAACATCTAAGGGAAGCAATTGAAGAAACGTGTGGAACCATCCCAGTGCACGCTTTAGTGGATGTCTGGATATCCCATAGTAAACAATATCAGCGGTGTAGAAGCCAGTGAGGAACTCTTCCAGTATGCGGTTTGATCGATTGGTTGATTAATTAACTGGGTCAAGCAACTGCTTCTGTGTACATGTATGCCGTATATGTGTGAATTATAGCATAATAAATTTGACACTAGCAAGTGTGTGTACATTTTCTTGAGACAGCCTGTAAAAGGAAAAGCAAGTGATAAATGTCCCCCTTAGGCCTTTGTTAATGACTGAGGTAAATTGCAATAAAAATTGATTATATCTGGCTTTACCCAGTCTCCTTTAGATAAAACTTCTTTTCTGTCAAACAGTGCTGAAAGCAGCTTCCCTTCCTCCATATTTTACACATCAATCAATGTCATCCGCCTTTTGGGACTCTTTTAATCCTATCATTGTTCTTGGTGCAATCACCTTAATCTTGGCTGCTTCTCTGGGGGATGTATCTGAAAGTGGTGGTGAGGGGGAGAACGCCTTGACTGTATCCTAGTTAATTGCTTGAAGTAGAACTTAGGCCCTGCACACCTACAGCTGTACTGTATTGCATCAGAAAAATCTCTGCTAGCACAGCTCAGCATGTGACAGTGGGCACCAGAGCTGAGTTCAGGATGCTTTCTTTCAGTGCAAGGACACAGCTCTGGAATGTGCAGAGTAACCGTTTCTGATGGCTAAGGGCCCAATCCTATCCAACTTTCCAGCACCGGTGCAGGCAGAATGCAGCCCCAAGGTAAGGGAACAAATGTTACCTTAACTTGAGGTGGTCTCTGTGACTGCCTCCCCACCAAAGGATTCAGCACACACCCCATTGGCATGGCTGCACCAGCACTGGAAAATTGGATAGGTTTGGGCCCTAATTCACTTACTAAACTTGATGCACAGTCATGTTTTGACAACAAAATCATGTACCTGCTGTTACTCCTTATCATATGAGGCAACCTTCAGTCTCGAAAGACTATGGTATAGGCCTACAGCACCCGGTATTCCCAGGCGGTCTCCCATCCAAGTACTAACCAGGCCTGACCCTGCTTAGTTAAGTGCACGGCCTCTAGCATTGAACAGAATGCACTGAGGAGTGTGCTGGACTTCAGGTTAAGGTCCCAATCCTAACTAACCATCCACTGCCTTTGCAGCCCTTAGGTAAGGGAACAAATGCCCCCTTATATTGAAGAGGCTTCTTTGACTGCCCCTTCACCACAGGATGCAGTTCACACTCCATTGGCATGGTTGCATCAGCGCTGAAAAGTACGATAGGACTGGACCCTAAGGCTCCTTTGGCCTTTTGTTAGATACATTGTAACATATGAAACAGCACTGCATGTGTGCAGAATCTACACACACCCCAGATAATTGGTGTTATCTGGGATTAGAGAATGATTTCGGGGAGTGCCAATCGCTGTCTTTTAGAAATTCAGATCTACCTATGAACCCTTTGAGATTTTGCAGGGAATGAGAAAACCCAGGGTGACATGTGCGAAAATCCTATGCCCAATTACTCGGGAGTAAGTCCCACCTAAATCAGTGGGGTTTATCCTGAGTGGTTATGTCTAGGATTGGGCCGTATAACTACCAGGAAGTGAAAGGACTTAGGCCACTTATTTATATACTTCCTTACAATCTTTCTCCACAGGATCTTACCATTCTTTCTCCCTAGTATCTACTTGTCTATCATGTCACATCAATAAAGTTGTTTCTTTTCTGTGCTCTCTCCAGTGGAGAAATTCTCATTGAGTGAGGGAAGAAAAATGGGCTAGATTCTAGAATATATATGTCAAACAAAATGTTTAAAAAGGGAGTCTCAAATTCTGATGAGGAATACAACTTTCCAGCAAGTTGAGTTGCCACATCTTTCTTTAATCATCGCTGAAATGAGATCTGTGTTAGATGGGCACTTCACTGCATACCAAAACTCTCGACCCAGCCAAGAAGCTCTCTATTTGAGGCAAAATAATTCTGTTGTGAGAAAGTATGGAGCTGAGAAATAGCAACTGAGTGTTTTTTTTTTCTGTCTTGGAAAGATACCCAAAGATACACGTGTATTTTCAACATACCTGATTCTGAGAACATGTTGAGCAATCCCTTATTCAAAGTGCTTGGGACCAGAAGCGTTTTGGTTGTTGGATTTTTCCATATTACACTTTCAAGAATACTCTCTCTCTCTCTCTCTTTGCGTATTGTCAACGGCCATGTTATGAAACAAGTTCCCATTGTAACTACGTAGCCAGGTCCTCAATGATATTAAACCATTCTTTGTGATCTTGAAAATGTTGTGTGGCAGTTGGTAAATTTGGATATTTGTCATATTTGACATCTAGTATTTCAAGTCCTCTCTCAGATGTTCTCAAGCCATCTTTTCTTTGGCCTTCCTCTTAGTCTTTTTCCAGTGCTTCTGGCATCATAAACTTATTTGACTAGGCAGGAGTGTCCGTACGAGTGTATGGCCAAGCCAGGGCAACCTAGATGTTAAAACTTGCACTGAAGGTGGTTTCTCATCTGCTTGGACCATACATCTTTATTTCTCCATTGCTGCCACCACCAAACTTTTTTTATGTAGACAGTGGGTGGCAAAACTGTTTATCCTCCAGTGGGATCTCCATGTCTGTGTCAGTTCTGCAAGTGGGTAGCTCCTCCCAGTCTGGCCTAGCTTTAGGCCAAGCAGGACAGAGCTCTGCTGACCCCCCACTGGAGAACGTAGGGGGTCCTTCCCTTTTCATTTTTCCTTTTCCTTTCCCTCCTGTGCATCCCTTTGCAGCAGCTGGGGGGGCTGCCTGCCCAGCACCCACTCTCCGCAGGCTTGCACCTCACTGGCTGGTCTTTTGGGCTGCCTGCCTCTCCGAAGGAAGGAAGTCACCTTCGTATTTCACGCTTCCGTGCACCTCAGACCTCTCACCTCTCCCACCTGGCTGGGGTGAAGCATATTCTGTTGATTATGTTTCTTTAGAATCCAGCCATGTAGTAAAGTAGGAATAATTGGGGTCTTTAAAACTTTAATTTTCATGCTTCTTGAAAGGTGTCTATTATTCCACACTGATTTGGTCAAATTTGCCTGTAAAACGGTTGCTAGGCCAGTTCTTCTAATTATTTCCAGGCTGCATGATGTATCGGATGTAATATACCCCCTAAGTAGAGAAAACTATCTACTTCTATAATGAGTTCTCCACCAATTGTAATTTTACTGTTGATGTTAGATAGTTCTTTATTTTAGAATACTTGCATATACCTAATGAGAGATCTTTGGAATGGAGCCCAAATCTAAACACAAAATTCATTTATTTTCATATTTACCTTATATACATAAGGTATATACATAAGGTTGCCTGAAGGTAACTTTATACTATATTTTTAATAACTTTGTGCATTTTGTGCAACCCGTCAGGTGAGGGATTTTCCATTTTCCATTTTCCATCTGTGCTCAAAAAACGTTACAGTTTGTTAAATACTTTGCATTTCAAAATTCCAGATAAGGGATGCCCATCCTGTACTATTGTACCCAAATGTTAAAAGACTAAGAAGAGGGCCATATTGGATCAGACCAAAAGATCCACCTAGCCAGCATCCTGCTTCCCACAGTGGTGACTCAGGTGACTCTGAGAAACCCCTAAGTAGGGCATGAAGGCAGATAGCTCTGTCTTGCCATTACCCTCTTGCAGCAGGGATTTGGTGTTGCAGTGCCCCTGACCCCTGTTTTTATTTAGCCATCATGACCAGAAGCCATTGATAGACTTATTGTTCATGAATTTGTTAAATGCCCTTGTCAAGCCATCTAAGCTATTGGCCGTCAAAGTGGTGGTGCATTCTATAAATGAATTATGCACTGTGTGAAGAAAAACCTTTTTTGTCTGTCCTGAATTTCCTGCCAGTCTATTGGATGCCTCCTGGTTCTAGTGTTACAGCAGAGGGAGAAAGCTTCTCTCTTTCTCTTTCCACACCATGCATAATTTGTAAGTCTTGATCACATTGTCTTTTTCTTTAAATGAACAAGCCTTCTGTTGTAGGGAAGGTGCATCAAGTCCTGTCCCCCCCCCCCCCACCTCTGATCATTTTGGCTGCTGCCTCTGCACCTTAAGGTCTACAAGGCACCTGTAACAGTTGGGTAATGAAACTCTTTGCTGTCCTTCACTAACAGAGAGACAGGCAGGATAGTGTAGAAATTGTCTGCTGGCAAGCTCATGGTGTGCTACCACCACGTAGCAAACTGAGAACCAGGCAGAAGCTGTAATTTTTCCAGTTTAAATTACCATTGCCACACTTCCTGTTAATATGTGGTGGGTTTTATGTTTGTGACACTTGGAGGTCTGTAGGGTAAAGATTGTGACTAATATCCAAAGGGCTGCTTCAGAACTGCCCAAGATGTTAGTCATTCCCAGTGGTGGGATTTTGACTTCCTCCACGCATGTCACAAAGTGCTTCTGAAAGTCGTCTCAGCTTGGTTTGAGAAACTAAGTCCAAAGCTGTCTTAATTGTGTGCTGAACACATTGCATGGTCTATTGAATCTTAAGTCATGAATGTATCTATGTATCTATGTCATGAATATATCTATCATTTATGTCTATCCAGTCTGTCTAAGATGCATCCTGAGGTATGGACAGGATAAATAAGGATTTGTATAGTATTCTTAAGTGTTCAAAGTGCATCACAAGTATTTGCTGGTTGTAATCAATGGAGCAACCTGGTAAGTGAGGATTTTATTACTCCCTTACTTCAGATGGGGCTGGGAGAAAGTGGTTTGCTTAAGACCACCTTGTGAGTTTATTCACAGAGGTGAGTTTCAAACTGGGAACTTCCTGACTTGTAGCTCAGTCTCTTAGTTACCACACTGCAAGTAAAGTAAGTGACCAACAATCCAGGTACTTGTTAAAAAGAGCTTTGTAAATATTCTTATTAATGATAATGATAATAATGCAGACTAGACAATAGATGCAGTGCATGCACAAGGGTCTGGTAACCCTTGGGCTGACCCTAATTCAAGGTCTACCCAGTGCTTGTGCACATTCCACCTCCACCATGGAGCAATCTTAGAGGGCACCTCTCAGTAACAGTACCATAATGGTGCTGTGACACATCTCTGTTTCCTTGATGAGGTCAAAGAAAAAGGAGAGGAGTGATTTGGACAAGGATGTCTCCCCCTCAACATTCTGGCAGTGTTGTTGACAAGTTTGTTGACAAGGTGCTCTCTAAGGTTGCTCCTTTTCTTTTCCCCAACCGGGATGGGTTGGGGGAAGGAAGAAGAGCAATTGCAGGATGTTCCTTCCTCGGTACTCTGGTGGTGCTGAGAGATAATATCCCAAACAGCCTCCTATCCTCCCCATCTACAAATCCACCAGTTGGATGGGGAGGGTGGGACGAAGCAGTGACACTGCAAGTTATTCAGCTGAGTAATTTGTGCTGCAGCAGAATTATTGGGAGGCTTCGGTGGTTGATTGTTTGTGAACTCCTGGCTAGTGTGATGCTGGGCTGACCTCTGATGCTGTTCCTGAACACAATGACTTTCTAAGATTATGGTTAACTTTGGAAATTTCATCTGGCATTTCCACACCTATATATAGTGATACCTCCCACAAAGCTACTTCCATAAGTGCTTATTTGTTACAGTGCTCTTTGTGATTGACAGTTGTTCTAGCCAATGTGAACACGTCATTCTTGTTTCTAGTTCAGTCAGATCTCACTGGCCCAAATTTTGGCTCTGAACATACCCTGCAGGTAAATTTTCAAGTACTAGTAGGAAATGGTAATCTAAGTCCATCCAAGTCTTTAAAATCAAGCAAGAATTGGCATGGCCACCCCAGGTTAAAGTACCACAAGTCTAAAATAACAACTGGGTCATGGTTTTCAGTCGCACATGTAACACAGGGTCAGGCAAATCAGAGGAAGAGAAATGGGGCTGGCCGAACTATTCTCTGGTTCTGTTTAGAGCCCCTAAAGCAGTGATTTTCAACCCTTTTTGTCTCAGGACACACCGACAAAGTACTAAAACTGTCAAGGCACAGCATCAGTTTTTTTGATGACTGACAAAGTGCATCATGCTGTTGGTGTGGGGCTCCATCCCCTAATGACTCTACTAGTAAATGACCTTCTCCCAAACTCCCGTGGCACACCTACAGACCATTCGTGGCACACCACTGTGCCATGGCACAGTGGTTGAAAATGGCTACCCTAAAGAAAGGCTTTGAGAAAGAAAGGAGAACATGCAAAAAATAAGAGGGTTGCTATGCAATTAAAATGGGGAGGTGGAGGAAGAAACAGCATATGGTGGCAATTTGTGGCAAAACACAAAGCAGATAATTTGCTAATATTAAATAATGTTTTAGCTTGTCCACCAGATGATTCTTCTTATTAATACTACATGATTTTTAACAAGGCAGGTGTCCCATTAACTCATGCAGGGCAGGTTAGATTTGGATTGCTCTAGGACCTCATGGCTTTCTCTGTCTCTGGCTGTCCTGCCTCCCCCTCCCTTTCAGATTTAGCTAAAAACAACAACCCATTTTCTTGTTTGTTCAACAAACATACTGCGTGCTCACCTAATTTCCCTCCAATTAAAAGAGCGGGGCTCTCAACATAAGAACAGCCGCACTGGATCAGGCCACAGGCCCATCTAGTCCAGCTTCCTGTATCTCACAGCGGCCCACCAAATGCCCCAGGGAGCACACCAGATAGCAAGAGACCTCATTCTGGTGCCCTCCCTTGCATCTGGCATTCTGACATAGCCCATTTCTATAATCAGGAGGTTGTACATGCACATCATAGCTTGTAACCCATAATGGATTTTTCCTCCAGAAACATGTCCAATCCCCTTTTAAAGGCGTCCAGGCCGGACACCATCACCACATCCTGTGGCAAGGAGTTCCACAGACCAACCACATGCTGAGTAAAGAAATATTTTCTTTTGTCTGTTCTAACTCTCCCAACACTCAATTTTAGCGGATGTCCCCTGGTTCTGGTGTTATGTGAGAGTGTAAAGAGCATCTCTCTATCCACTCTGTCCATCCCCTGCATAATTTTGTATGTCTCAATCATACAAAGTGCAAAGGTGAAAGATTACTTTGGCAATGCCTCTAACATTCACTGCCTTATGTGAGTGATGGCATAGTCCCACGGAACAGGAAAATAGAAGCGTAATCAGAATGTAGGTTTATAGAGTCCTAATAAGGAACTGCATGAAATGGGGTTATAGAATAAATGCATCATTTATCATTTATCATTACAGGCAGAGAATCTTAGAGAAAATCTTAGAGAATCTTGGAAGTTGATTGGCCCAGAGCACTTTTTTTCAGCCTCTTACAAGTTTGCCTCAAAATACACCTGTGCCTCTTCTTTTATTTCAGACTGGGGAATGCTCAGTTGCTCTATGGGTTCTGGTTTTTATTAATACTTGATCTCAGTGGATGATGTACGGTTGCCTAAGGAATGCTGTATGGAACACGTTTCTAAATAGGGTTTATAGACGGGCTATTAGCTGTGGGTAAAAACCCTTAAAAACATAATTTAGCGGAATATTCAAAGTAGATTTTCCATCAGTTACATATTCTTAGTTTGAAACTGAGGGCCCCAAATAGCTAAGTTGTGGGTGGTCTGCCGTTGAATCTTCCAATGTTTTCATATTTGCCTTAACACTATTGGAGAGGGTATCTACATGACATCAGTCCTGTTACACTGTGAAAAGGGGAGGTATATAACCCCTTTTCCTCCTGTGTGATTTCACTGCACTCACCTCCCAGTAGCTGTTATTCCCATTCCACAGTGGGTCAGATTCAGGTACCAGCTTGTTTCCCACTGTGAAGTTAATGGTGGCTTTGGAAGGGGGCAATTTAGGTGAAACAGTATGAGGGGAACAAATGGTTGTTTCCCATTCTCCCATGTTGCTACCTTTTGGTAAAAATGAAAACACTGACAGATCTCACCATGAATCTTTCACATCTTGTCTGTTTGGGGCCTGACACTTGCTAAATGACGAGGTAGCAACATCTTGTATCAACTGAGAGTCCTTGGGGCTTTGAGTGAGGCTTGAATAGGGTTCTGTTGAAGCTGGAGTTATCCACACCCACAAGCAGTTATCAGACAACAGATAATGGTAGCAGCTACCAGGACAAGGACAAGATCTGCAGCACCTGGGAGAGCTCCCAATAAGAGTCCCCAGACAAAACTGATGATTGCTTAGATGGGAGTCTGATCCCAGATAGAAAAGGAGACCTGCTGAGTCTCCCCTTCCCCCTTTAGCAGAGTACTAGCATGAATTTAAAGGGTTAAAGTGGCTTGGAATCTTGTACTCCTGGAATGCTTAAATGGTCTCTTAATAATAATCTTTTTTTGCTGTAAACTTTATTTGATGAAATGGTATATACAGTCTTCTTCCCCAGCTGAGATGTCGGAATCCCTGACCTCAGGAGCAGATGTGGATGACAAGCTTTCCTTCTGTTGGACTGGATCCTAAGGCCAACTTGGGAACCGCAAGACCAATAAGGAAGATTCACATCTACTGATTCACATTTGGCCCACTCTTCCTTGAACTCATTGTCCAAGGCATAAGATAACTGGGGCATGCCGAAAATGAAGCTTTGCAACATAAACATGCAGAATGATTGAACTGCAGCTACTAGTTCCATTTTTCTTTGTGGGAAGATGCATTTCAACAACTCCATGGCTTAGGAGAACATTGGTTCTGGATGTGGACTTGCCTCCCTGCATTACAATCTCTGTGCATGAACTGGAGGTTGTCCATGACTTTGTGTACCTTGGCTCAATGATCTCCGACACTCTTTCTCTTGATACCGAGCTAAACAAACGCATCGGTAAAGCAGCTACTACGTTTTCCAGACTCACAAAGAGAGTCTGGTCCAACAAGAAGCTGACGGAGCATACCAAGATCCAGGTCTACAGAGCTTGCGTCCTGAGTACACTTCTGTACTGCAGCGAGTCATGGACTCTCCGCTCACAACAGGAGAGGAAACTGAACGCTTTCCACATGCGCTGCCTCCGATGCATCCTTGGCATCACCTGTCAGGACAAAGTTCCAAACAACACAGTCCTGGAATGAGCTGGAATCCCTAGCATGTATGCACTGCTGAAACAGAGACGCCTGCGTTGGCTTGGTCATGTTGTGAGAATGGATGATGGCCGGATCCCAAAAGATCTCCTCTATGGAGAACTCGTGCAAGGAAAGCGCCCTACAGGTAGACCACAGCTGCGATACAAGGACATCTGCAAGAGGGATCTGAAGACCTTAGGAGTGGACCTCAACAAGTGGGAAACCCTGGCCTCTGAGCGGCCCGCTTGGAGGCAGGCTGTGCAGCATGGCCTTTCCCAGTTTGAAGAGACACTTGGCCAACAGTCTGAGGCAAAGAGGCAAAGAAGGAAGGCCCATAGCCAGGGAGACAGACCAGGGACAGACTGCACTTGCTCCCGGTGTGGAAGGGATTGTCACTCCCAAATCGGCCTTTTCAGCCACACTAGACGCTGTTCCAGAACCACCTTTCAGAGCGCGATACCATAGTCTTTCGAGACTGAAGGTTGCCAACAATAATAGCTGACCTGAGGGCTTCTCCCCAGATAAGAGCCTTTAACTGTAATACAATTTCAGACGATGGAAAGAAATAAAGTTAGGGCACAATCCTACCAGGTCTACTCAGAAGTAAGTCCTATTTTGTTCAATGGGGCTTACTCTCAGGAAAGTGTGGTTAGGATTGCAGCCTCAGTCTTGCATCTGATCCAGGAATACTTATTGATCTATGCAGATGAAAAATGAGTAATATTTTGTCTTTTAAAAACAATTTTTTCTACAAAAAATGTTGACATTGTCAGTGGTGTCAGCCAATTTGTTCAGGGACTTTTTAATTGATAAAATTTCTGCTGTCAATGTGAATTGTGATGTGACAAGTTTTTCACAAGTTTGCGTCCTTGCAAGATTACTGTGATCTTTGGCTGAATATTAACCTGTGGACTGAGACATGCAGTAGGTATAGAGGCTATCTCTTTAGGACAGCTATAGGGTAACTGCTTCTTTAGAGTTATTTGTTGTCTTCTGTGAACTGATTTGTGCCTCTTTTGCTGATGATGAGTTAAGTGGAGTTGTGCTGTTTTCACATGTTGTAGTTGTATTTCAGTGGTAGGGCTATGTCTTGGTTTAAGAAACATTCTGTGCCTTACATAAGAGATGTAGAAATGGAGCCCTGATCAGGGACAGGATTCAGGATGAGGTGCCAACTGCATGAGTGATTTGCTGGTTTGCCACAAGGTAAGAGGAAAAAGAGCTGGGGCACAATACTTTGTACGGGCACAGAGCCATCCCTAGAAGAGTGTGGGCAAGGTGCAGGTTTGGGGCAACTCAATGAGTTCAGGGCTCCCCCGTTATGGCCATATATCAGTCATGAAAGCGTTTGATCCAGGGTGGCTGCCCTAGTTGCCTTATCCAAGGGATAGCTCTGTATGGGCAAGTACTTTGCTCCAGTCAGGTTTTGTTAGTATATCCATAGTTTTTCTTTGAAAGAGATTACTGCAGTTTTGTGGGGGTGCTTTTGACTCTTAATGTGATCAGGGCTGAGTTGGATTGGTTGGGACAACTTGGATAATTTGAAGTTGTTCTATACACTTGTGAACTGTATAAACTCTTTCCAGATCATGGGAAAAAAATATGTTATGTGCTTAAGGGCACAATCCTAACCAACTTTCCAGCACTGACATAGCTGTGCCAATGTGGTGTGCACTGCATCCTGCAGTGGGGAGGTAATCAAGGGCCTGTGTGTTACCTTACCTTGAGGGCTGCATTGCAGCTAAGTCAGTGCTGGAAAGTTGGTTAGGATTGCGCCCTAAGTCATTATGTGAGGAATCCAGAGCAAGAGAGATGATAACCTTTTTACTGAACCACGGTGGGTTGGTAAAAATACTGCATGTATTGTGAAGGTTATTTTTAAATTTAATAACAAGTAAGAAATAGTACATGCAAGCTGATGGTTCCTTGGTAGAGTCTAGACTCTTTAAGACAAAGCATAGCAGAAAGTTTTGCGCAGTTTATGTTAATTGGGTTACAGTTGTTATGCAGGATCAGAAGAAACCACTGACCCCCATAACACAGTAAACAAGTTGAACTTGAGTTAGGAGTTTGAGTTAGAAGCACTCAAGCTCAGCATGTTAGTCTGAATAGACTGCAAGTCTCCGGATCTCCTTGAGGATCATGACATGCGTAGATCAGTGTTTCCTAAGCTCAGGATCTCTTCATGTGCTTATTTTGCTTTCTGCTATCTTAACCATCTATTCCACTGGTGACAACCACAATTTCTGTAAGGAGTCATGTGCATGCAGTTTGCTACTTCCTGGGAGCATTGTGGTATTAATCCAACACTACATTGAAAGAGGACTAGAACAGGATATATCCCTGTCCTCCTCTGCAACCATGTGGGGGAAAAGCATGGGAAAGAACTAGCATTGAAATGAAAGCTAGCATGAAATGAAATGAAGTAGTCCCAAATCAGCTTGAGGTAGTGGGACAGTGCCGGTGTAATCTATACCAGTCAGCCCTATAAACCTTATATACATCAATGAGTGTCCTCTGCCAGGAACATCCAATCCATCCGGATCTTTACTGGTGGGGGAAGTGAAGCGCCATCTGTCTATGGCTGCAATCTGATTACTTTGGAGTAAGCCCCATTGAGCATACTTACATGCACATAATTGTGCTCCTTGGATCGTATTTCTCCCCAAATCTTTGCAACCCCCCCATTTGAGAGCTACTTCCTTAGAGGGTGATTCAACATCTTGAGAATATTAGTTGCATGAGAACATACATTTCCTGCTAGGGGGAAAATATATGTCCCTCTTTTGATTCCCATCAGTCCACTTATGTCAGCCACAGGTATTTCCTGTAAAGTCCCACATCCCTATAATTAGCTTCTAACCAACTGCAGGGGAACATTTTGGGTTTAGAATGCTACTTGTACTTAATTTGATTGATAGTATTTCATTTTTTATACAGTCCTTCCTGCCAGCTGGTGCCCAAGACGACATGCACTTGTTGACTAAAATTGGATAACAAAACAGTGTACTGTATTCCAAAAAGCTTCATTTTATTGCAAATGTGGTGTTTGAGAAATTCAGTAGAAGTGTAGTAGTTAGAGTGCTTAATTGGACTGGGAAATCTGGGTTCAAATACCTCCCTGGTCTGCAAAGTTCACTGGGCGAACTTCTAGACTAGTCATTCCTCAGTCTAATCTACCTTGCAGTGAGGATAAATGGAGCCAACTCTGGAGGTGCTTTTGCAACAAATCCTTAAGACTCACAAACTTATTTCTTGCACATGCATAGGATTGGAATGCTTGTTTCTTTATTTATCCCCCACTTTTCTATTAAGATATGCACAACGCAACTTAAAATATTTAAAAGCAAATACAATAACTTACAATAAAAACGGATAATAGCAGTAATAAAATCACAGAACAAGCAAATGAAGCAGTCGGTGACAAGCTGACACAGAAACGACTTTGCAGGATGTTTATGCACAAAAAAAGAGGCCAAACCAGGGATATCTCTACAGAAAGCGCATTCCACAGTTTCAGTGCCACTACCAAGAAAGCTCTGCCTTGTGTGTCCACCTGTTCGATGTCATGCAAAGGCAGGACAGAGAGCAGGGCCTCAGATGCTGGTCTTTAAGAGTCAGGCAGACTCAAGTTTCCTATCTTGGTTCCAAACTGTTTACTTGGATACCCCCCAATTAAGAATCCCTGCTTGAAAGTGTGGCAAGCCTAATAAGAAGTCCTGCACTCATAGTTAAAATCTCTGGGTTTACTGGCCATAAAATTTGAAAACAATGTTGTTTGATGAATCAAAAAACATTTCACCCTACAATCGCTGTAGACATCAGGCTTCCAAAGGCAAAGCTCCAGCATTCCAAGACGTGTCAACTTCCTGTTCTCTATATATAGAGAAGTCTTCACAATCCCAGTTGAGTTACAGCAGTGATTTTCAACCTTTTTCATCTCATGGCACACTGACAAGGCACTAAAATGGTCAAGGCACACCACCAGGTTTTTGTCAATTGACAAGGCACACTATGCTGTCAGTGGGGGCTCACATCTCCCATTAGCCCTATTAATAAATGACCTTCCCCCAAATTCCTGTGGCACACCTGTGGACCACTCATGGCACACCAGTGTGCCATGGCACAGTGGTTGAAAACGGCTGAGTTAGAGGCATACAATTCACATGGGACTTCATCCTAATGTAATTGTAAAAGACATTTCAAGTGACAATTTCCTTTAAGTTAGTTAAGATTATTAAACACTTCAATTTAAACATCCACTCATATTGGAAGATGGTACAATTGTCAATTTCTTTGATGACATGAGACTTTATCTTCTGGTTAGTAGACCTGATCCTGAGAGCTCTAAAATTGGCATCCAAATACAATTCAGAGATAAGCTTTTTAGTCATGTTATCTTTATGCTTAAGATAGTCCTGCATTCCAAGACAGTCCAGAAGTTACTGTAACAGGTTCACCCTCTCAAATAATTGGTGATCCAGTTATTCTACCCGTATGAGCCATTTTGTGAACTGACTCAAGATTGCTTCCATTAATAGGAAGATGGCAAATTGCATTTTTCCCTTATATGTTTTCTCTCCTTTGTCTGATATTGCATATCCTTATATGTGTTCTCGCCACTTTTTATCACACATTTGTATCGTTTCCATCAGCAAGCTTTCCTAGATGGGCTTGCAAGCGCGATCCAGATGGTGCTGTTTTCTGAAGTCTGTTTCTGAAATCTGCCAGCATGATCTGATCTGATATAGCAGATGCCTAGTCAATGGGTTTCAGGGCAAGCTCACGTTTCAGGGTTGTGGCTGGTGGCATATTGTCAAACTTGCCTTTTCTCGAGATAGGATCTTTCTAACAGCTGCTTACATAAGTTCGTTGCTATCCAGAGTTCTTGTGCTGATATAGGGCCCAATCCTATCCAATTTTCCAGCACCTGTGCAGTCACAATGCAGCCCCATGGTAAGGGAACTAGTGTTCCCATACCTTAAAGAGTCCTCTGTGACTGCTGCTCCACAAGTTGCAGCGTGTGCCCCATTGACACAGCTGCACCGGCACTGGAAAATTGGATAGGATTGGGTCCTCAGTCACCAACAGCCATTTCCAGGTGTTTTTTTTTTTTTTTGAAATGATGAAAATCACACCCAAATTGACCCCCCCCCAAAGTAATGATTAGTTTCACCCCCCCCCCCCAAGCCTATGATTCTAAGGGCTTCTTTCTGTGCAATGATTCGAAGTGCATTTTCTCAGATACAAAATATTGGCGTTTGTGCTAGGAAAATACGGTAACCCTGCAACAGAAACGTAACCTTGAGAGAGGATGTGCGGACTTTGCATGATAAATAAGAAACAAATGTGTGGTCAGATGTGATTGTGCAGAAGGACTCTAGCAAGCTACCCAGAGAAACAAAGAGGTTTTCATGTTTTCAGAATGTGCAGCTGTCTGAATGTCACTTCCAAAAAGAGAGCCATTCTTTTAACAATGCATGCGCTGGGGCAGGATATCCTTATGTCATTCAAAGATCTCTTACCCTGGTCTCTATGTGCCTGCTATCGGCTCACACCATATCCATTTCGGTTTCCTATGCCAAACCAAGCCATGTCTCGTTACTGTTCTCAGTATTTAGCTCTTACATTGTTCCTGCTCTCAAACTTTCTCCTGGAGTAGTGTATCATTCCCTTAGCAGTTCCTAACCATCTAACTAGCCTTACTATTGAATCTTTCCATGATTCTACTTAAATTTTCTCCAGTAGCAGTGGTGTGACCAATTACGCAGGCCTACAAAATTGAGGGTCAGAAAAGTTTTTCCCAAACTTTATGGTGGTTTGATATGAATTTAGGGGGCTGGTTCCAAAAATGGCATCCGTTTTGCCCTATCACATCTAGTTTTGGAAATATAGTATAGCCTCATTAGTGAATGGTTCAAGCAGCTTCCTCATGAGGAAGCTATGGTGTAGGCTTCCTCATGAGGAAGCTGCTTGAACCATTCACTAATGAGGCTGTACTATATCTCCAAAACTAAACATGATAGGGCAAAACGGATGCCATTTTTTGAATCGGCACCCCAAATATACACAGGAATTGGCGTAACGTTTAAGGAAGCAAACTGTGTGTTGGCCGGTGTTATTTGATACCTGTAATCTATTTAAGACCATTCCTACTTCCATCCTCACAAATCCTATGTTGGTCTTTCTCCTTGCTTTCTTATCTATTCTAGATTGAAAAGCTATTGGCAGTAACTCTGCAGCTTCGTACACAGTATCTAACATCTTGTTTGGTGCGATGGAGGTAGTAAATATAAATATTTGACTGCTTGTTCTGAACTATCTAAAACAGTGCTTCTCAAACTGTGGGTCGGGATCCACTAGGTGGGTTGTGAGCCAATTTCAGGAAATGAATTTCCCTATTCATTTAAATATTTAATTTTTAATATATTAAACTTGTTGCTACTATGGTATGTGACTGCCTCTGGGGAAATGTTACAATCTCTACTTTTAACAGGCTACTATGTATATACTTTTAAGTTAATGGGGCTTACTCCTGGGTAAGTTTCAGTAGGATTGCAGCCTCAGATTGTTAAAAATTTTCCTGCTTGATTATGTCAGTTACGGCCATTACATCACTTCCAGATTAATGGCATCACTTCCAGATTGTCATTCTAAAAAGTGAGTCTCGTGCTGAAAAGTTTATGAAGTGCTGATCTAGAAGAAAAAGTCCAGCATGAATAATGATTGCTGTAAATTTTTGCTATTTGGATTTATGAAGGAACAGTGAACCATCTCAAACAATCATAGTATGCTATGTTCTATTTAGTAGTTTGCATGAACAGAAATATTTAACATTATCGTGACCATGAGATCTGTCAGAATCCTAAAATCTAAGTCGGGGCCCAGTCCTTATCTTACTTACCGAGGCTCAATCCTTATCCACTGGTGCTACATAATGTGTTTTGTATATAATTAATATTTGGACGCTATATTTATATATTGCACTAGAAAAATGCCAGTTTGTGTTATTTACAGGTTAAAATACAGGGGAATATGTATGTTTTTGAAAAAGAGAGTTCTCACATTCACTAACAGAACATGCCTGTCATTAGATTGGCCTGGAATCTGTAGACAGCTAACTCTTTCATACTAACCAGGAAGCAAAGCCAACCAGGGCTAGGTGCTTTATAGTCATGTCAGTATATTTCTGGTGCTGTGGACAGCTCCAGAATGACTGACAGCCCAATCCTAACTAACTTTTACAGCTCTGATGCAACTGCAATGAAGCCCTGAGGTAAGGGAACTAATGTTTTTGTACCTTGAGGAGGCCTTTGTGAATGCCCCCACCCCACTGCAGAGCGCAATGCGTGCCCTATGGCATGCCTGTTTCTGCGCTGGAAAGTTGGTTAGAATTGGGCTGTGAGTTATATTGCCAGGCATGGGTGAATAAATATAATATGCCTGGAATGGTTCAGAAAGGGAAGAGGAGGAACCAAGAAAAGATCACTGCTATTAGCAGGTATCTCAGACAAATATGAAGTCTTGCATACTGTACATCTGTTGTGGGTTCTGAATCAGTGAAGGCTTAGATTCTGATTCTTTTAGAATTTTGTTTCTGGGAAGGCAGTGGGGTGCATTGAGCAACTTCCAAGTTCAGTTCATGCACCTTTCATCCTGAAGCCTGTAATTATGCTCTGTCGCAGATGCCTCCAGTATAGCTTGGTTATTTGTTCTTGATTTTCAGTGTCTGTCTTTATTCTCTAAGTGCAACAAGGGAGTGTTTTTCATGGTTGGAATTTTTGTATCATTGGCCTGGTCTGTTTTGATGTGTTTTAGTGTGAGAAAAAGAAAGATTACCTACTATGAGAATGCAATTCCACATAATGTTCCTAGTAGAAAAATATTGGCAATTCAGGATAATGTAGTGGTTAAAGTATCAGGAGTGGGGAGACCCAGAGGTCCCACTTGACCAGGGTGCTCAGTAGGTGACTTTGGGTTATCTTTCAGCTTAATCTATCTCACAGCATTGTTGTGAGGATAAAGGGGGGGAGGAACTAGGTGCACCATCTTGAGCTTCTTGGGAAAGGGTGAAATAAAATGCAATAAAAATAATCATTTATCAACTGTCTAAAGATTGGTTGTCATATTAATATTTCCAAGATGTGATCACTCTATAAACTGCATCTAAATTGAATGATGGTGTGTACACCTGATCAAAGACAATGTGAATGATTTTTGTCATACATGTATGGGGATTATTTTAGAAACAATCGAGTGTGTTGTAATTTGGACAGTGTGTCTCAGTTTCTCTTGATGTATGGGAGTGTCCTGCAAGAGTTCTCTTGTGAAGTTGTAATGTGGGATGCAGGTTTTAGGAATGTGCGTGCTTCTTATTCTGTGGCTTTCCTTGTACATCCATGCTGGTATCCTTTACCTTTTCAAGGGGGCTAAAAGTATCTCCTTAAGGTACGTTGTGCTGATTAATTTACATCCGATCTGCTGGTTGAATGTATGCTCGGTCCCATATACTGGCAGAAGATTTAACTTTACTTTGTTCCAAACTTTGCCCCAAACAAAGTGCATTCCAGCAGAATTCCGGAGTGCTGTGATTTCTTAGACAAGTGGCTCATTTTCTCAACATTACTTGTATAGCATTCCATTCAGTATATGTGACTCTGTTGTAACAAGACAAATTACATTAATAAGGGACATCAGGGGGAAAGGGAGAGGGGAGAGAAAGAGAGTTTGGAGAGAGTATGGGGGTGACGGTCCTGCATGCATGGAAGATAGCGAGCAGGAATGAACAGAGGAAGAGCTGTTCCCCTTTTGAGGAGGAGTAGGCTTGAAACGAAGATTACTGAGCTGGGCTATGCAGGCCAGCTAATACCCATGAACTTGCAATTAAATGCGGAAGTGACAGACAAGAGAAGAGGTAAAAGAAGATATTGTCCTGTGCTCTGCGGTAGAGGATGCAGGCTGAAATTCGGGAAATAGTCAGAGCTGAAGTCATGAATAAACAGTCAGCTTCCTGGGATTTACTGTGTGGGATTGGGGGGTGGAGCGAGGGAGGCGTCTGTCATTCAGAAACACTGCAGCGCAGAGGCCCTTTGTCCTTCCCTGCTGGTCATTGCCACAAAGGAAAGCTTTCTTTGGTTTCAGGCTGCCAAGCCAGCAGGCCCTTTCTTAGCCGGAGGGGGTTCCTTTCCTGGTCCAGTTTCTCAGAGTCTCTGTGAAGTCTGATGGGTGTTTGGCTTGGAAGTGCATTGTTTGCAGCTTGAATTTTTCTTGATCTTTTGCCTAGATAGCCTCAGCTGGTTTCTTGTTTGTTACCGAGACCCAATGTGTTACTGAGAATTGCATGTACAATGTGATGCGGTCTGTACCGTCACCCAACCTCCAGGTTTTTGGTTTTTTTCCTGGGAGGGAGACACTTGCAAATAATCGGTCTTGTTCCTTAGCAGACTTGCCACATGCCTCCTTCACCGTTGTATTTTGATGTAGGTCACAGGGTGAAAGTTCACTTTTCTCCCTTTGTCACAATTGGCTCAGAGAACTGTATGTGGCCATAGTAACTTCTGCGGATGGGGCGGGTTGAAATTCTCAAACATTTTCTTCCCGCCCTGCCTACCAGAACAGATAGACTCATTGTCTGTCCATTCAGAAAAATTGACATGAACCTTTGGGCAATTCTTTGGGGTGAAAAGACACTGCACAGGCTTCAGCCCATTGTCAAGCAAGCTGTGACTTTCCCAAAACCCTAGCTAAGAAGAGCCTCAGATTTATTCATGGTCTTTTGTTCAAATCCACAAGAAGGAAGACACTAATGATCTAATTATAAGGCTTAGATTCGTCTGCAATGCAAAATTTTAAAATATTGTTTCTAAACTCAGGTATTTTAATTTGGAGACTGGAAAATCTCGAACACTCTAATTTTAGCAAAATTAGAAATTATTCATAATTTGCTACCAGCCCTGGAAGTGATATGATTTTTGTTAAGAACATAAGAACGGCCCCGCTGGATCAGGTCAAAGGCCCATCTAGTCCAGCTTCCTGTGTTTCACAGTGGCCCACCAAACCCTTCAGAATACACAAGACAACAAGACACAACCTGTGTCTTGGTGCCCTCCCCTGCATCGGGCATTCCGAGGTGTGCAAAATGGTTTACCCTTTACAGGATTTATCTCATTCTTCTTCAGAGCAACCCAGTGGGTTGTGATAGGATTGTTAGTGCCATTTCGAAGATGTGGAATTGAGAGTAAGGGAAATTGTCTGTTGCGGGGAGTGGTGGTTGGGGTGTCGGTAGATTTTGAAGTTGGCCGTGATCAAATTGCCTTGGTTCTGGTTTGCACAAGGAGTCATTTTTTTGCTGGCTTTTGTCAAATTTTGGTGTTAACACTCTATTTGAGTCTAAGTGATCCAGCTAGTTTCCCACAATACTTTTAATTGTCGATATGGGTGGTGTTTGTTCCTGTTTGTAGGAAAACAGATATTGTACACATAACTGCAGCTGTGAGAACTGTTTACTGCAATTAGTCATCAAACTGTTGCCAAAACAACAACCAGACAATACCACAAAATCTTGGACTGAAGAACAGCAAATATTGAATTTCAAGGTTGTACTTCTCTCAAGGTTGGGCCAATTGCTGCACCTGGTTTTTATTAGCCACTTTTGACCCTCCCCCCCAAATAATTGCTCCCTTTATCGCCTTGATTTTTTTTTTTTGCAAAAAATTGACAGGTGGCTTTTTTCTCTCTGGATGCCTTTAGAGCTGAAGCAGAGGGAACGATTGACTGCTTGTGCTTTTGGGGCAGCATCACTGTCCTCCTGGTCCCAAAGAGGAGCTTCGTAAGACGGCTGCCTTCTCAGTAGGATTCTTGTTGTTGCAGCTCTGCTTAGATTACTCACAGCTGCAAAAGAGACTCTTAGCTGCCTGCAAACAAATGTCTCAGTTGTCTGTATACCGTAAGTGGCTGGCTGTCAGTATTACTAACTTCTGATGGACTCCAAGCACACAATCTGCACTTAATTTTGTTAGACTAGTTTTCATCATCAAAGTACTCAAAGCAGATGGTTAGAAAATTGCATTAAAAGGCGTAGAGGGTTTTTGCTTGTTTGTAAATAACAGTTTTATTTTTTTATTTTTTTATTTAGGAGTGCTTTGTGAATGGATGGATGCATTTTTCTCCAAGCCTGTCTCTTCTTATGAAACTATTTGGACATTTAACAAATGCATCTTTTGATTCGAAATATCACACCAAAGAACTGATCTTAAACAGGTCAGGGTGACTGTCAGGATGACAATGAGATAAGGTTAAGGTTAATAGATGGATGTTTATATTACCCAAGCAAAGTGCAATTGTGGAGTTGTAAGCCCAATATTGTCAATTAAATCCTCCAGCAGCATGTGCTGCTTTTCAGCTAATTCTGCTGGTGGAGCATCCCAGTAGGATTGGGCTGTTAATTTCACTTTGCATTAAAGCCCATCTGATTGCTGTTGGAGTTCATCAGTCTGAAGAACAACAACTTTGGAGTTGTTTGTGTATTTCTTTCTTTTCAAATTATTGCAGTTGTTTTACTGTTTATAGTAAATGATGTCTGTGGGTTGAAAAGGGGGATCTGAAGATCTCCAACCCTTGTAGACCTCTGAATACCAGATGCTGGAGACAGGCAAAAAGGTGTGCTTCTTTTTTTTGTTAGTGGACTTGTTATCAACGCCCGTTACTGTGTGGGCATTGGGTCTGATCGAACAAGGAGGTTCTTCTGTTCTTGACTATCTGTGTAATGTGATGTAATCCGCTTATGTGCCATTTCAAGCAGAGTGTAGAAAGATCTATTTTCTTTGATTTTTTTTTTTCAATGTGTGCTTTGAGCTTTGGAGAGGAGTCCATAGCTCAGGGAGGGGGGGCTGTAGCTCAGTGTACAGGGGTACACTGTAGCTCACTTGGTTTGCATGCTGAAACTCCACCCATCAATCCCTGACATCTCTAGGTAGTGCTGGGTAATGACTCCTGGCTGAAGCCTTGGAAACCTGCTGTTAGTCAAAATTGAAAATGCTGAGTCAGATGGAACAATGATGCAGTACGATGTAGGGCAACATCATATGTTCACTACTGTGCATTTTGACATTTATTGCAATAGTGCATGGTTGTGACAAAGCCATCCCATCCATTGCCTGGATTTACTGCAGTTCAGGATGCTTGTCTGGCATGGATAAGTATTATCCTATCCTTCCAGCAAAGGGAACCTAATGGGAAAAGACATAGCTAGATGGTTCCAATATCTCTGCTATGAAATCCATATGGGAATGTGGTAGACATGGTCGGGCATTTTTCAAAGTTGCTTTACTGTTTGTGGGGTTTGGGGGAGATTCCCAACTTCTCCATAATCTTGCTAGCTATAGATCATCATCTAGGGCAGTGTTTCTCAAACATTTAGCACCGGGACCCACTTTTTAGAATGAGAATCTGTCAGGACCCACTGGTGATGCCATGACTGGAAGTGACATCATTAAGCAGGAAAATTTTTAACAATCCTAGGCTGAAATCCTACCTACACTTACCCAGGAGTAAGTCTCATTGACTATCATTGTTAAAAGCGTACACATAGTAGCCTGTTGAAAGTACAGGTCTGTAACATTTCCCCAAATGCAGTCGCACACCATGGCAGGATCAGGAAGAATATATTAAAAATAAAATTTTGAAATGAATGGGGACCCACCTGAATTGGCTCATGACCCACTGTTTGAGAAACATTGATCTAGAGCTATATAAAGGTGACTCATTTTTCTCAGGTCTAAACTCAAGGCTTAGAGAATCTCTCTTTCTGTGCATATAAGCAGAACATCTTTCTCCTAAGACGTGTTTCCATTTTCTGGATAGATTGCTCATAGGATTTCTTAAATCAGTTCTACCTTTACCCTGGATATCACCCCCCCCCCCAATGTCTATTTGGGCCACCCTAGAGGTGAATTTGACCTTATAGTATCTGGACAGTGACAGGTGGCTGCGAAACCTCAGCAGAAATTTTGCTATCGTGTTACCTTCTTCGTTGGTTTTTTTCTTTTCGGAACTGATAATTGCATGCTACATCCTTTGTGTGCTTGATGAATTAGTGGCTTGTGTGTATTGGTAGGCTTTGCACAATTAGGGGAAGTTCTCAGTATGTAATCCCTGTCACCCTGGAGAAGTGTTGATTGCAGATTTGTACAAGTCCTACATTTTGTAGCTGCTTTCACAAGGGGCTGTAATGTCAGCATTACCTCTATTATGAAGCAAAGTAGCAATTATTTTGTATGGCTATGGGAGACCACTCAACAACTGTTGTCTGGCAACTTGTGTCACCCACTTCTCCTGATTTGTGACTTTATACAAAAGCCTTGTGAAGAGTCTCCTAAAGCAATAATTCTCAAATGGTGTGCTGAGTCACAGAAATGTGTTTAGAGAGAACTTTTGTGCCACAAGAAGCAAATTGACAGGCCAATCTAATCCACACTTTCCCAGGAGTAAGCCCCATTGACTTATATGGGACTTACTTCTGAGTAGACATGAATAGGATTGTGCTGTAAGTCATTTCTGCCCAACGTTGCATATACACAATAGGGACCAAACGTGTACACCTGCAGGCTGGGCAAAAATGGGTTAATTAAATAGTTTATTTATTTATTTATTTATTTATTTCAGAATTTATTTTATTTCAGAATTTACACCTTGCCTTTCCACCCTGCTTAAGAGCCCACAAGGAGGCTTACAAAAATATTTCAATATAATAGATAAAACAATGCTAAAATATTAATATAAAACCATTAAAACATAAAAACAATATATATTTTTACTTCATACTCACTCACTCACTCACTCACTCACTCACTCACTCACTCACTCACTCACTCACTCAAGTATTTATTTTTGTGCACTTTGCAAAGTTCAAGGTAGGTTACTACTCCAGTGAAGTTATAATCTAAAATTCAACATGGGAAACAACAGAAGAAGTGGAAGAAATGGGACAAATGTACATTTATTTCATTAACATGTACTTAGGGTTGGGTACAGTAGGGTACTGGGCTGGTGCTGTTCTTTTTATTACATTTGTATTCCACTCTTCCTTCAAGAAACTCAGAGTGGCCTACACTTTCTCCCGTTCCCTGTTTTGTCGTAACAACAACCCTGTGAGGTATAGACTATTTAAAAGCAGCACACTTGTTCAGCAGTTCACTTTCCAGTTAACCATTTTCAGTGTCCAGCATGTTCTGGCAAAGGAAGGGATGGAGCATTACATTCATTTTGGGAATAAGGAGGGTGGGAACAATACATAGCCGTCTTTCCAGGAAGGTAGATTGTATGTTAACAGCCAGAATTGACATACATCAAAGCCACCTTTAGGGCTGCCCCACGCCAGCAGCCATATGGTGGAATGAAAAAGGAATGACATCTCAGACACCCTCCAGCTGTCCAATGCACCAAAAATGAACTTTTAAGCTTTCTATAATCTCCTTCCTCTTCTTATTCCTCCCTTGCTTATCCTTCATAATAGGTTGTTGACATTTGTGAAAATAAAAACTTCAAGAACTTTGCTGTCAGGCTTATTCATTTAAAACTTTTTGTTATGCATTATGGATAGTATCCTAAATAACCAAAGGTTTGGACTGAGGTTTGGGTAAATAGGGAGCTGTTCTGGGTTGAATTTGGGAGTCTACTAGTTTTTGTTCCAGATGTTCCAATTCTGGATATAAGGAACATTCCGAGGAGAGATTGCACCTGCTTTCCCCAACCATAACTTATGTTGACCAGTGGAGAAGGGTTGGGAGGGGTACTAGGCGTGTGATCCCATTCCCCCCCCCCATCAGTGCTCAGTATATATACACAGAATTCAAATGTCCGGCAACAAATATGGATGGTAGCTACTCCAGCAAGCTCTAATATTCATGCTGAGAAAATACAGTTTATCTTCAACTCTTTCTTCAAAGAGCTGAGGGCAGCTATGCTTCCCCCTCTCCCACAAAAGAAGCTTGAATGCAGTGGAACTTACTTCTGAGTAAAGGCGTATAGCAGCGATTTTCAACCTTTTTCACCTCATGGCACACTGACAAGGCACTAAAATGCTCAAGGCACACCGCCAGGTTTTTGACAATTGTCAAGGCACACCATGTTGCCAGTGGGGGGGGGTTCACATCCTCCATACTAATAAATGACCTTTCCCCAAATCCTGCGGCACACCTGTGGATCACTCATGGTACACCAGTGTGCCACGGCACAGTGGTTGTAAATGGCTGGTGTGTAGGATTGCATGGGTAGCCTCTGACTCAGAGCCCAATCCTATGAATGTCTACTCAGAAGTAAGTCCCATTATAGTCTGTGGGGGCTTACTCCCAGGAAACTGTGGATTGGATTGCAGCCCCAGTCTTATTGACACTGATTGGTAGTGGCTCTCCAGGTTTCAAATAAGACAGTTCTCTGCCCTACCTGGCCTTGCCAGGGATTGAACCTGGGAACTTCTGAATGCTCTAGCCCTGAACTGTGGCCCCTCCCAATACAGGCTTGTGCGGCTTAACAACCGTTTGCTTAATGACAGACTGCATATATGACGGTGGTCAAAGTACAATAAAGATGCTCCTAATGAGGCAATCACGTCTCCCATAGTTTATTTACACAACAGAGAGGCTCTTAATGCAAAGAAGAGGCAATCTATCTCCAGTAGCCTGTTCAGCCAGCTAGTGTCTGGCAGGGAGTATCTGTTTACACAACAAAGACAATAGATTGGTCTGAATGTTCACTTAATGACCTCATCGCATAACAACAGGGATTGGAGAATGTATCCCCATCGTTAAGTGGCACACACCTGTACACTGATAAGGATTGTAGGTGGTAGCTTTGACCTCAGGGCCTGTGTATCTGCTTCTGTTTGACCGTGGACATTCTTTGCTGTAGATTTCAGAGTTACTAACATCCCTGACATGTAGTTTTTTGTTCCTCTATTTTGGAAGCTTCCCAGTGGAGATGATCCTGGAGACATTTCCGCAAAGAAAAAAGCGGCTCTGCAAGAAGGGGAAGGTGTTGCTTATGACAAAGAACCAGTGCCAGACAAAATTGCTAAATAGTGACTTCCCTCAGTTTACAAAAGGTTATTATTGTGGACACCAAATCAACATAATTTGGATGTCTGGCTGCAGTGGTGACTGGAAATTGCTCTCCATTCTGTTGCTATGGGGCTTGGTAGCTCATTTCCTATTGTAGACATCAGACAGCTCTGTCTGTCAATGAGTGTGTCAATGAGTGTGTTGAACAGAATAAGGAAAGGGGCAGCTCTTTATCTGTGTATTGTCTAGTGATTGTATTTATCTAGCAGTTGTCTAGATTAGAATATAAGCTTTTTTTAAAAGCAAAACCCAAGGTGTAAGTTGTTACTACAGGCCAAGTCCTGGTATTTGCGAGGGTTCCATTCCCAGAACTCAGGTGGATGGTAAAAATTGCACTAAAGCAAATCCATTTAAAAAAACTATGTCCCTTTGCTCAGTGATTTAAAACCACCTTGCTGGCCTTTGTAATGCATCAATCAGACAATCAGTCCCTCTCCAGGCGCTTAGGAAGGCTTCATTTGGAGACATCGATCCTTCTGTTCACAATGAGCCCAGAGCCACAGTGTGGGGGGGGGGGGTGACAATCACTGCCGTTTCATGTGCTCAGGGGGAAGGGAGAGGTTGCTTGCCTTGGAGTGAAGCTGTTCTAAGTGCCTGGAGGGAAAGTGATTGTCAGCTGGCTGCCCTCTCTTGCATTAACAAGGCTATTGTTAAACAACTTTTTTCCCTTAATTTAAAGGACCCTTTTCATCGCTTTGAGATAAAACGGAGGTTGAAAAATTCATGGATAGTTAGGTTATACCTGTACTTGATAAATATGACATTTGCGGTTGCTGTGTTTTGTGTACAATAATATATCCCCCTTTCCTATTAAAAGGTAGACACAAAGTATACAAGAAGACTTTAGCAGAAAAAAAGTTCTCTTTGTTCTTTGAAAGGTGGTATTGCAACTGCTAGGATCATGAGCTGAGAACTACAAAGCCCGCACTTATATTTCATCCCAGCAGTTGACTCATTTAAAATGTCCTTAGGCAAGCCATTTCTCTGTCTCAGCTCTCTGACCTGCAGTATGTGGTTAATAATACTGCCCTACCTTATAAGATAGTTGTAAGTATTTCTGAGACAATGAATGCAAAGTGCTTGTTAAGCCTTTTCTGCCCTATCCTATGTTGCATATACACAACAGGGATCAAACGTGTACACCTGTGGACTGGGCAGAAAGGGGTTAAAGATAAAGCGGTATATAAATACTGTTAATAATAATAATAATAATAATAATAATTCAAAAGTGCTATTTAAACATTGTGTCTAACTTGTATTTGATGACAGATTGAATCAAATAGCTGTAAAGCAGTGGATGAGGAGGCACACTCAAGCAGAGAAGTGACAGATGGGGAAGAGATGAACCTTTTGCCTTCAGTTCCCTCCCCACCCCGCTTTCTGAGTTTATTTACACTCCCCCCTCCTGCTCTACGACTGTATAACATGATCTACCTTCTAATATACAGATCTGCTGTCATATATCACATGCAAAGTTACTTGAAAGTTAGTCAGAATATATGCAGTGGGTCTTCCTTCCAAGTGCATGGGATTGCAGCCTTAGACCATAACAATGCTTGCTGCAGCTAAATTGTGTCTAATGTACAGCAGAGAGGCTTACCAACTCTTAGCTATAGATCCATATGAGAGGCGTGGCTGCAATAGGTATATTAATGTATTCACTTCTGTGTCTGGTGTGCAGGTGACAAAGTTTTCATTAAGCATCTGAACTAATAAGTTGATTAGTTTTACACTGCTGTTTTTCTGCTCCAACCTATCTTTGTACAGGTGTTACTCTGTGTCTGTGGGGATTCTGTTCCGGAACCCCCCACATTTAAGTGAAACCATGGATATGGGTGAACGCCTCCCCCCAACCTCAGGAGCTCCCCTTGCTTCTGGAGGGTTCTCTGAGCCCAGAAGAGGTTGCGGACATCTCTCAGCAGCCTCTGCTGGGCTCAGACTTGGTCTTTCTGTTAAAAAAAAAAAAGGCTTCTGGTTTCTCCATGAAACTGGAAGCAACATTTTTAATGCCGTGGATGGATATGTGTGGCCTCTGCTGGGCTCTCAGGACTCTCTGGAGGTGAGGGAAGCATAGCACAGGGGGTGGGAGGCTGTGGGAGGGGGTGGATCCTGATGGCATGTGCCAGATCCTATCCCCTCTGGCAGTAGCCTCCCTTCCCCATACTCTCTCCTGGACATGCACTAGCGAAATAGCTAGCTCAGGTCCAAGGAGATCCATTGCAGAGTAGGAGGCTTATGCAGGGGTAGGGGAGTTAAGTCAAAAAGCTGCTGCTGAAAATCAAAAAGCTCTTGCTGAAGTTTCCTGATCTGCACCCCCACTGGATACAGTGCACTGGTTTTTGGCACAGCTTCACCAGTGCGAGGGGGGCGGCGAATAGGATTGGGCTGTTAAACACAAAGACCAACAGACGCAAGCTAAAGCACAGGTAATTAGAAGTCTATTGAAAAAGCCAGGTCTTCAGTGGTGTTGCAAACTGAGCAGGCTGAGTGCCAAGCGAATCTCTAGGAGACTCCGAGTAAATCTTCTCATTCTAAGGATCATCATGGAGAAGGTCCTCCCATCAGTTTCCAGAGGTGAATGTCTAATATGCTCCTCTGTTCCAGCAGCAGGTACAGCGGCTTCATTGTCAATAAAAAATGTACCGCTGTCGCTTCTATGAGATATGAGAGCGCCTCCGAGGACGGCATGGAAGCCAATGCACATGGCTCCCCCCAGCACCTTTGCCCCCTCTTCCTTGCGTAACTGTGTCAAACAGAGCAGAGCGGATCTAATTGCTGAACCAGATGCTGTGGCTTGTGTTGTCGTCAAATGTGCTTTGGACACACAAACATATATTTATGGCCACATCAAAAGCTTGGCCATAAATAGAAGGCGGTTCTGATGCCAGGAGAGCCTCTGGAGCTAACGGTAAATTTGAGGCATGGCAGTTTCCGAAGCATTGCAGAACAGTTCCCAGGGGAAGGGAATGGTCTAGTGCTACACTGATTAATGCTAGCTGTGCTTGCACAGTCTCTTGATGCCTCTGTGTGAAGCCCGGGCTAACTGTGAAGTGCTCGAATGCTTTCTAGCATGGAAACCGCCCTTTTGCGCTTTGTCAGTGTTGCTGGTTTTTAAATGTGAACTGGTTTCTCTCCTTAACAGGGAAGCAGGTGAGCTAGTCCTAAGGCACAAACTACGCAATATTGCATGGTTGGTGTCTGTGTACTTGATTTTTCCAGTACAAATAGCATTTGTGAGAGGCACCAGTTTGGATTGTGGCTATGTTGGGGAGAAGGAACATTTACCCTTTGCCCTCATGGTCCCTGTTGGGACCAGTGTAGCTGCTACATGGCAAGAGAAAAGCTCCTGCTGCCACTAGTGTGATCTTTCCCCCCACTAAGTAGCAGCCATAGGGAACTAATTTGGATCAGGACCATGGGGAGCCTCCCCCAACATGGCCCCAGTCTGAATTGGGGCCTTGCACGCCTACTCTCATAGGCATGTGCTAGGTGTACCGTTTGGTTTGGCCTCAAAGTGAATATGGTGGCAGTGGTTCAGAAAATGTCTTCATAGCAAACCGTTCTTTCTGTTTTTGCCAGTTCATAGCCTGTATCTAGTACTGGTGAAAGCAACAGGCTGACAGTGACGGCAACAGGAAATTATTATTATTTAAAAAATTGACCCTCATCTCCCTCTTCATTCCTGGCCAAACATTGAGCTGTGCCACTGACCTCTATACTAGCATACAAAGTAGCTTTCTCCTGTGTGCATATGTTGTACATGTTTAAACGCACACCCAGTAACATAGCGCAGGCAGTAGGAGGGCACACTGTAGTTCACACACTTCATCTCTGAACCACTTTATAGACTCTGGGGCATAGTTGGACATCTCTGGTCAAATGAGCTCTTGGTTTTCCAGCCGTTGCTAGCTCTTACCTAAAACATAAGGAATGGTAGCTTCAGGGGAAATTTGATACTGTAATTTTGTACAGTTTTCCACAATATGAACAGGTTTGTGTGTCTTAGCTAAATTTGCCTCCCTGAACCATCCAGTCTCTTCCTTTCTCAGTCAATAGCTGTGAAAGCCAGTTTAGCATGTGTTAGTCATTTGGATATCTCAAGTGAATTGAGAATGCTTCTGCTCCTAAAATTAAAACCACTAAAGAAAACCAAACCTACCACTTTATCTGGAGCAATGGAGGTAAAACTGCAGTGTGCGAATGTGTGCAAATATTAAGACACTCTGCAGCGAGGCAGGTTTTAAAAATTAGAAATGAATCCATGTGAATATGGCGTTGATGGTCAATTTGATGGGATTCTGCAAGAACAGATTCTGGGAATAGAACCCCCGTGGATGCCAATAACTGCAGATATTCAAATCCACTAAAAAAAGTGGTCCCTTTAAATAATTTAAAAAATGATTCTGTGGTGCACTATAGAATGCAAAGCAGAAATGACTAAGTGCTTCCGCTCTGTATTCTGGGGCAACCAAGGGAGGAGATCGCAAACTCAGCACGACCCGGAAACAGACCTTCTAATCTGCATGCCTGCCTGAAGCCCTACAGTGGTAAGAAATGCACTTTTAAAAACAGTTTATTATTATATTAATTATTATTAACAGTATTTATATACCGCTTTTCAACTAAAAGTTCACAAAGTGGTTTACAGAGAAAAATCAAACAACTAATTGCTCCCTGTCCCAAAAGGGCTCACAATCTAAAAAGATGCAAAGTTTAAGGGGACTTTTTTCTGCATAACCTGTGCAATAGCACCAGCTTTCCAGAGTCTTGGCCAAAAATCTTTCCCAACCATCCCAACCTTGCCCATCTCTACACGAGATTCTTCACTGCAGATGGCAAGGAGCAAACAAGGGATTTCATCACACAAATGTGCTTTATTACTGGGTTATGAACAGTTTGATGTGATTTTTGTGTTGCCTGTTTTTTCATTGTAATTGGAATAGAACTATCTGTTGCTTCCACTCCATCTTTTTAGTGATCTAATAAAAAAAATAAAAGTCAGTTCATAAGACACACTTTCTGTTGTTATCAGGATATGTATATGGAGCCTCCTTCATACAGCTGTGACTTGGGATGTCAGTTTGCAATTGTTTGCATTTTTTTAGGGTCATATCATACATACATACATACATACATACATACCAAATGATGTATAGTTTTTCCACAAATCACTGTGCTTGGGCTGCGCTGAAAAGGCTTGCATTATATCCTGCGCCAGAAAAGCTTACATGACATCCTGCAAGGGAGAGGCAGTTCCAGAGGTCTCCTCTGAGTAAGGGAAAATTTGTTCCTTACCCAGGGTGAGGCCGGGATGGGTCTACTCAGATTTGTGCCAGCAAAATTGTTGGCACAAGTCTTTGTGGACTCAGGTTGGGGAATCAGGACTGGGAAGGGGTTTTGGATTTGGTGGACAGTGCTGTCACTGAACACACCACCTTCCCAGACGCGATCCACCATCCTCCCTGCCCCTGTTGCCACAAGTGGATTGCTTGTTCCACCAGCGGATTAGCCCAATGGGATTGGGCTGTAAGTGATTTTGTGAGACACCTTCATCTTTCTGTGGGATGCCATCTTGCCCTTGGTGATTTTCTGAAGCTTTTTATGTTTCCACTAGAAATGAATTCCCATGCTGAGCCTGATGTTGGAGGTAAGATTTAGAACATAAATGCTTATGAATAAGATTCTTTGGACGGGAAAAACAAAGCAAAATTCTAAAATGACACAGCCAAAGGACACCTCTGTTTTCAAATATTACTAAAATTAAATTTGTAGTCCTGGACTTCTGTTTCGAACATTACTTCTGGAAAACAATTTGTACAGTATTATGAGTGCAAATGAAAATAAGAAAAGAACATCACAGGTGCAGACTTCTTGCCTCATAAATCATAAGAAGTTCTGTCTTTCAAAACTGAAAAAAATGTTTTATAAGATTTATTATGAAATATTTAATATATTAACTAATAGACAGCTGCTGTAGCTTAACTGCTAAGGGACTGAACAGTGGATCAAAAAGTTCCTGGTTCTAATATCACCTCTGCTTCTACTCACTAGGTGGCTTTATACTGGTTATTCCCTCTCACCCTCAGCTGCAATAAGGGAATAAGAATATGCACCATAAAGTGTTAGAAGGATTACAGCAAAGCAGAACACGTGAAGCACTTTGAACACTTTAAAGTACAAGACTAAGTACCTCAGCGTCCATGGGTGTTCCATTCTTGGAACCCCTATGGGATGCCAAAAACCACGGATAATGAAATCTGTGGTGGTGGCCAGCATCTGTGCCTAGATGGTGTTCTGACACACAGCCTCCCTGGGTCTCAGAAGGCACAACCGCACGCCTCAGAAGGTTTCTAAAGGCCCCTGGAAGGCCTTAGAAACACATTTTGGAGACCTGGGGAGGCAGCACGCAACCTCCCCCAGCCTCAGACCGTCTCCTTAGTGTGTGTCTAGGAGATGCAATTTGGCCTCCTGTGGTGGGTCAAATCCATGGGTCCCAAATCAGCATATAAGAAGACATGAGCTGTAGTGATAATGTTAAATTGGTTGTCAAGAATTAAGGCTGCTTGCAGTTTTTTGCACTAGGGACTAAATGGTGCATACAGGGGCAGCATCGTTATTATTTAAATGATTTGCATCTGGATAAACCCACAGACCTTATCTGATATAGTTAGTGGTGCTGTAATGTGTGGAAAAGAATGGTGTGGATTGGAGCTCCAAGCCGTCATTGTGGCAAGGGAAACTGCACTAAGCCAGAGAGGGAAATGATGGGATTTCCCAGAGCGGCGGCAGTGAAGAAGGCCAATTCTATGCTTGGGATCATTAGGAAGGGTATTGAGAACAAAACGGCTAGTATTATAATGCCATTGTGCAAATCTATGGTAAGGCCACAGCTGGAGTATTGTGTCCAGTTCTGGTCGCCACATCTCAAAAAAGACATAGTGGAAATGGAAAAGGTGCAAAAGAGAGCGACTAAGATGATTACGGGGCTGGGGCACCTTCCTTATGAGGAAAGGCTACGGCGTTTGGGCCTCTTCAGCCTAGAAAAGAGACACCTGAGGGGGGACATGATTGAGACATACAAAATTATGCAGGGGATGGACAGAGTGGATAGGGAGATGCTCTTTACACTCTCTCATAATACCAGAACCAGGGGACATCCACTAAAATTGAGTGTTGGGTGGGTTAGGACAGACAAAAGAAAATATTTCTTTACTCAGCGTGTGGTCGGTCTGTGGAACTCCTTGCCACAGGATGTGGTGCTGGCGTCTAGCCTAGACGCCTTTAAAAGGGGATTGGACAAGTTTCTGGAGGAAAAATCCATTATGGGGTATAAGCCATGATGTGTATGTGCAACCTCCTGTTTGGTTATGGAAATGGGTTATGTCAGAATGCCAGATGCAAGGGAGGGCACCAGGATGAGGTCTCTTGTTAACTGGTGTGCTCCCTGGGCATTTGGTGGGCCGCTGTGAGATACAGGAAACTGGACTAGATGGTCCTATGGCCTGATCCAGTGGGGCTGTTCTTATGTTCTTATGTTCTTATGACAGGGTGTTAGTCCTCTGTTGGCATTTCTCTGGGCATTGTCTCAGTGAGTGGAATAATCACTGAGACTGTGTTATTACAAATATGTTTTCATAGATTGTGTAAATGCAACGTCTGATCTGAACTGGAGTAGTAACACCAGTCACAGTCTTTTTTCTTGCCTTTCTCCAAGCGAAAACGGTTTGTAATTCCTTGAAACATGGAATATCTGTACATCATTAAGATGAATGATTATTAATAAGAATATGCAGTTTTCAGCACAAAGTAGTTCACAAAGTGGTTAACGTAGACTTTCCCATCTCTTACTACTTGATTCTCTTTACCTGGGGATGCCAGGGACTGAACCTCAAACCTTGTGCATGCAGCATGTGCTCTGTCATTGAGTTATTACCATTCTCCCAAGATAGAAAATCTTATCTCTTTTTAACTGACTAGACTTTAGTCTGGAAAAAAGAAAACACTTCCCAAAAAGGGCATCTACCTTGTGGCTGCCGCAATCCCTTGTGCAACACCGTCCTCCATCATGCACCTTTTAGGGCACCTTGCAAGGACGATTAAGCCCTGTTTTGGAATACCCTAATGATTGGCTCGTGCTGGGTCACAACAAATCTCTGATGCTGTATTTGTAAGCAGTGCTCAAGATCAACTTCATTATGCCGTTTTGCTCCTAGCCCCCTGAGACCTGTGTCCCATTGTCAAGGGCAGCTGCGTTTGTTCATTATAAGAATCTCAGTCATTAGTGCATCAATGGAAAGCCCTCGCTCACAATTATAAATCAATCTAATTCTATTTTCAAGGGAAACTGAAGTGCCTGTGTACGTTCACCCAGAGGGAGTTGCTTCAGGTTTTCAGTCATATTTGTAACAGCTTTTTTTCTTCTTCTTAAAAAAGAAAAAAAGGCGCTACTCTTTTTTCCAGACTTTATTGTGACAAATTGAAAAATAGGCAAGGTTATGCATCTTGCTGATCAAGAGTCTTCAGGACTATATAAAATTGTTGGCAGGTTTGAAAGGTGGAAATTTGTGCTGTTCTGAGATTTTATTTGTGTAGCTGATTTTTCTGTATCCCTTAGACCAGGAGAAAGAGATCCCAGACCAAAGCACAGAGTTGCCAACCCTTTTCACTTGTAAAGTTCATTTATTTTTAGGATCTAGCAAATAGAACAGGGGGAAAAACCTCCACCTTAACCTGCACTTAAAGTCAGATTAGAGTTTTAATTCCTATGTCCCTTTTGCCCTCTAAACAACTCACAATACACTACCACAGTCATCAATACAGATCAAAACGTAGTCCACTTAAGAGCGACTTGATGTATAAAAATCAGCAGGTAAAGTTTTTCACAGAACGGAGAGGAGCATTATCACCTATTTATACCTGCAGATCAATCTGTTGTAAAGGCATAGGGACAGTGTGTGGTTAAAAAAAAAAGTTGGCAACAATTAAAAAATTGAGTCTCTTTTTATTTTTCCTGTCTTGGTCCAGAAAGTTAGGATGCTGCTTGGACACAGTTGTGTCTTGGAACTGATTGCTAAGCCAAAATCTGTTATTTAGGGACAGGTTTTGACACAGCCTCCTCACCCTTCCAGTGTACCTGGTCCCACAAACACATTGAGTGGGAGGAGACCTAACTCAGGGCCTTTCTTTACCAGGAACAGCCTTGCAAATATTTTTAGAAAAGACCCAGGACTAACATTTCTGGGAAATAATCATAAACTTTACTTGGGATTGTCTGCTTTCCTGAGGAATGCACAGATGGACTTTGAGGACTTCCAGCTTGAAATGCCTGCAACATTTCACATTGATTTCAAGGTTCTTTTAATTATACCTGGTTGCAATAATGAAGAGTGTTCATTGCTTCTAACAAGCACCTTGTCATCTCAAATGTTGCCTTGTTGTGCACTGTGATTACTTCAGGGTGAAATGCCTGAGCAGTGACCTTGCTGGGGATGGAGGGGGCATTTTCTTCCTAAAGGGTACGTTTTTGTGATGTGACTGGCTCCAATTTACAGAGAATTCGGATCTGTTTGTGACAGTTAATTGGTTTGATCCTCACTCGGTTGTATGGCTATCTGGAGTAGGACATAACTACATTGGCAGGCTGCAGTGGGCTCCAATAGGATCCCATACACCGCATCATTACAAATGCACCCATCCTGCAGTCTACCTGCCCACTCCTTCCCCTCCCTGCCCAGTTTCATCCCATCCCCGCTCACTAAATCCCTTTTCTCTGCTGATGCCTCTAGATCCCCCCTGCTGGATATAGCACACCCATTTCTGCTGCAACCGCACCAACTTGGGGGGGGGGAGGGAGGATAGGGTTGGGCTGTCAGTTGGTTAAACAAGTTCCATCCTAAGAGGAATCCCAGCTTTCAGATTCATGTGGAAAGCATCAAGCATAAGGCTTCTGTGTCAAGGTTGCTTTAGCAGGTTTCATTCTGAGAGGAATGGCGGTATTCCAAAACATGTGGGGAGTCTGAATTCCTTGTCAGACTTAAGCCTTTCTACATCAGAACTATTGACATGAATTCCATCATTAAAGGGATTCTGACTTTCCCATTCACTTGAGCTTTTTGTCAGCTTCTATCTCTGCTTCTTGTGACTTAGGGCCCACAAGGGCCCTAGAGCTGGCAGTGAGCTCCAGTGCCAGCACTGGGTATCACAAATGTGCTGTAAGGCATGTCCATGGCATCTGAATAGGAGGGTTCACTGTTGCTGGGTCAGCGTCACTTGGAAAGCTGGCCAGTGCTCCTGCAGCACTGGCTGGTGGTATTTCCGGGGCGGGGGGGAGGCAGAGAATGGGCAGAACGGGACGGGGGGAGGAACTGCCCAGAAGGGAGGTGGGACTAGCGGAGCTCTGCTTTGCCTTATCCTGTCCTCTGTGCCAGACTGCAAATCCCATCATGGAGGCTCTCAAGTCTGTGCTGGCAAAATAGCAAGTGCAGACTTGAGAAGCCCCTTTATAGGGCTTGGTGCTTCCCCCAAGGATGCCCCAGCTATGCCGTTGGATGCAGCGGTAGCCATTTTGGTGCTGTTACATCTAGTGGAGCCTTGGAGATAGGATTGGGGTGTCAGTCAGCTGCCTTCTTGAACACCAATGCATCCTTGAAGCAGAACATGATGTTTACAAAATAGCTGTTGGACTCAGGCCTGTCTAACAGACCTTACTCCTTGACAGATCAGCTCCAATTCAGACTTTGTCCCTCCATTCACAGAGTCCTCCTACATCTGGCTGCACAGATGAACACTTGTAGAACTACCGTGCAGCCTCTCCATTTTCTTCCCCAGAAATGAGTAACCCTTCCCTTCCATTAGTACACAACACTGACTGTGAGGTCCTGCAGGACTTCTGAAAACGGATCTTGTATAAGCACATATTCATATGGAAACGGTATGCCAGAATGGATTATTCATGTAATCTTTCCAAGGATGTTTCTGTTAGTACAATCTTTGAATCATTCTGGGAAAAATGACTTTTTTTCTACATGGAATTCTATCAAAATGTGGTCACAGGTGTGAAATGTTACTTCAGAGTTGGCACAAAGGCTCTTGTTCCTTGAGGAAAGGCAAGGAATAGAATCCTTCCAGCCTGGCAACCACAGAATATTCCTGGCTCTGAACAGGGAATCTTTTACTCTTGGAGAGGACTGGACTGTTTTTCCCCCTGACTTGAACATCAATCCTATGCATGTTTACTCAGAAGTAAGCCCAATCTTGTTCAACTGGGCATACTCCCAAGAATTTGTGGGTAAAATTGCACCCCTACAGATTAGGGAGAATGATTATTTCCCTGTGCTTCAAATTTTCGTGAAAATAAAACATGATTTATTCTGCTTCTCCAGGATTAAACTGAGGAAGTGTCATATTCTGCCATGTTTACTTCCTTATTTTGCTCTGTTCTCTTTTGTAGGAAATAAAATTGTGGTTAAAATTACAATAAAAATTTACAATAAAAAATTGTAGGTAATAAAATTACCCCTGGGGGCTGGGGGATAAGAATAGGCCCTCAGTTTGGCTGTACTTGTTGTAAGAGGCGACTAAACAGCCACCGGGTAGATGGGACTCGTCAGCCTGGGAAGGTAGCTCATCTGAGAAAAGGAAAACTCTGATCCCAAACCTCCACTGCCTTGTGGCTACATCCAGTTATGGAAAAGGCTTCGGGAGTCAACCTGGAGGCAAAATACAGAGCCGGAGTCCCTGAGGCAGTTCATGGCCGAACACAGTCACGTTCTGGCAACTCCTGCGATGCCACTGGAACCAACCGTATTGGCTTCTGCCTTTTCATTGGACCATTTCAGTGACGTGGAGAGGGGGGATTTGCTGCATGGGTAGCAGTCTATCTTCCATGTCTACTTTACCCAGGCTTCCCGCACTGGAGAGGACACTGTTCCAGAACCACTATTCAGAGCACGATACCATAGTCTTCCGAGACTGAAGGATACCAACAAGAAGGAAATAAAATTAGGAAAAGTATTGCTCTCATGTGCCTGGACACTCAGAAATTTGTCACTGGTACCTGTGAACCTGAAATAAACAATCAGTCCTCCAAAAATTCCCTGGAAACCATCCCATGAATGTACAATTCAAGTTCATTGGAAGTACATACATACATACATACATACATACATACATACATACATACATACATACATACATACTTCATTGGAAGTAATTTCTTAGCAAAGAAGAGGCATAGCTTATGTGGAACAAGCATATAGGCAAGGAACGTATAGGGTACCCCCTCCATTTATTCAGATTTTTAACTTTTTTTGGGTACCATCTTTGGTGTTTTTGATGCACAGTCTGCATGCATACTCTGTCATACAAGATGATAACATTTAAACAGGAGTCTGTACATCTGTATTTGTTTATGCTACATGTACAAATAACATTTCCTCTAAACTTTAAGAAGTTTTTTTTTAAATTTTAAGAATAAGTGAAATGCCCAGTGCCCTGGGCAATTACTTCTCTCTAAATCTGGCCCTAATTTTTCATCCTTGTCTGGAGTTGTGTGCAGTCTGCTTTGATTACTATGTTCTTAGCTGGAACCCCCTAATATACTAAAAATATGATGAAGTGGAAAATAAGAAAGCCCACCCTGATTTATTTATAAAATGAAGATTTGCTTTGGAATTTGGTTAAAACATTCTAATGTAATTATTATAATTATTATTCTATTATTGTACTTTTCTATCCCCTGTTTTAAACATCTCTCTGTTTTGCTGTCTAAAAGAACCTCCCTTTGTGTCTCTGGCCAGTGTACTTGGCTAGAGAGCAATAGTCAACCAAGTTTACTTTCCTGACATGCTGGTTTTTTTCTTGGCATTATTAAAGCTACATCAGAGGTTGTTTTTTTGTCCACTAAGCTCATCAAAGAAATTGTAAGTCTTCAAATATTTTGCCGAGAATAACACAACCTTTTAAGAAGTTATGAACTCTGTGAGCTGCTTGTCTGTAGTGCTTTGTCAGAATCCTCTGCCTTTGCTTCCAACTTTATTACAAGTAGGGTTGAATATTAAGCTATAATCCTTGTAAAGTAGAGAGTAGGACTCAATGGGCAGTTTTCACAGTGGAGAAAATTAAGAATACAGTGTATGAGACATGGGCTTTTAAAGTTGTTCATAAACAATTTGAACTTGGGGTAAACGATGTGGTGGACACATTTGTAGATGATACGAAACTATTTGGGATGATAAAAATCAAAGCAGGGCTCTAAAAGCACTTCTCCAAATTGGGTGAGTGAATAACAAAATGGGACATGCAGTGTAGTAATAATAAGGGTAAAGTGAGCAAAAAAATCCCATCAGATATACACGGAAGGGGCCCGAGCTATCTGATCCTGACAGAAAGAGATCTTAGGATTGTGATAGATAGCTCAATGAAAATGTTGATCCAGTGTGTGCTGGTGGTGGTGAAAAAGGTAAATTTCATGCTAGAGGTCATTATGAAAGGCATCAGTAATATGACAGCTAGTTCTGTATTGCTGCTATATAAATCTATGATGTGACCACATTTCAAGTACTGTCTACTGTATACACCCTTGGACACCACACCCAAGTTGTTCTCTCTTTCACAATATTAGAATTGGGGGTCATCCAGTGAAACTGTTGGTAAGGGGAAGATTTGGGACAGAGAAAAGGAGGTACCCAGAGCATAACTGGACTGTAGAATTCAGTGCCGCAAGACAAATGATGGTCACTAGTCTGGATGGCTTGAAAAGAGGATTGGACAAAGTCATGGAGGAGTAATGCAGGTTAAGGGGTAGTTGGAAGTCACCTTGGGGTAAGGGGATATTTCCCCTTCCCTGTATAACACTCCAGATGTCCCTATGGGGCTTCTCAGAGATCCAAGAAGCAAATCTGAGAAGCCTGGTGTAATGCCAGACCGCAGCTCTAGTCACCTCTGGAGGGCTCAGGTGGGGCCAAGTCTGGCTCCACATGGGTCCCAGAGGACCAGTGTAGAGCCAGATCCATGGATGAATAATCCATGGATATGGAGGCCCCACCTGTATTAAAAGTACAGTATACAGAATTAATTATAGAATACAGCACAATGTAAAACATGCATACACAGAGAATGAGAGTCAAACATCATAAGATATACAGGTTAGCCCCCTCATTATCTTCAGCGTTCCATTCCTGCGTAGATACCCAAATCTGCAGAGTATATCTCTGGTCGGATTCGGAGGCCCTTTTGAGCAGCTTCCCTGGCTCTCAGAAGGCCTTCAGAGGGCCAAAACCATGACTTCTAGAGCACAGTTCCTGTTGGGTTTGGAGGGCTATAGTTCAACCACCCTGCAGGTTTGGAACCTGTGGGTACTGTAAGCCGCGGGTACCAAACCTGCGGATAATGAGGGCCGACCTGTTCTGTAATCCCAAAACCACCATTAGCAGAAATTGACTCAAAGCAAGAGTCAGAATATTCAAAGGCAGTATTCAAAGGCAGTTAAGATAATCTGGATAACTGACAATTTGCTACTCTTTAATTGTTCCCCAAAATTTGCAGCCTGGGGCTGACTGTTTCTCCCAACCTAATTATAGGGACTCCCTGCTTAGCATTTTTTTTAAAAGGTGTAAAAAAGCCTGGCATGTCTCCCTGGCAACATTTTAGAGGGCTGGGGCCACAACTGAAAAAACCTTGCTGTGTGTCCTTGCAACTCTCATCTCAGTAAATGAGGGAATATGGAAGGGGTGGTGAAGCACATCTTGTAGGATGATGAAATTTCTTCTTCATTGCACTTTTGCAGTGTTTTGCCTTCCTGTGAATAAGCACCCTTGGGTTCCTCATGTGAGTCTTTCAAATTAAGGCTGAGATTTTAGATGATGCAGGATTTGTAGCGTTCTAGACTTGACCTTTTTAAAAAAAAAAAAAAATTTTGGCAGTCACCTCCCAGTATCAGGTTGCATGGTTTTTGGAGAGTTCATCAAATGCCCAGATGCCCCATCGCTAAAACAGGATTGAATTGACTGGAATTAGGGTGGTATTTGGTTCCCAGCTGCTGTACAATGTTAGTTAGTTAGTTGGCATCCTTGAGTCTCAGAAGACTATGGTATCGCGCTCTGAATAGTGGGTCCGGAACAGTGATCTCCAGTGTGCGAAGCCTGGGTAAGGTAGGTATGGAGGATAGGCTGTTACCCATGCAGCAAATCCCCCCTCTCCACATCGCTGAAATGGTCCAATGGAAAGGCAGAGGCCAATACGGTTGGTTCCAGCGGCGTCGCAGGAGTTGCCAGAACGTGACTGTGTTCAGCCGTGAACTGCCTCAGGGACTCCGGCTCTGTATTTTGCCTCCAGGTTGGCTCCTGAAGCCTTTTCCATACCTGGATGTAGCCACAAGGCAGTGGAGGTTTGGGATCAGAGTTTTCCTTCTCTCAGATGAGCTGCCTTCCCAGGCTGACGAGTCCCATCTACCTGGTGGCTGTTTACGACAATTACAGCGAAACTGTCCAATGAAGCTGGCAACAATACATGGACTTTGGCTGACAGAAAAAAAAACACCACACCATCACTCAAAATACGATGACAGTCTAATAAAGTTTTTTAAAAAAGCAGTCTGAACACCCTTGGGGTATTCCGATAAGCGATGAGTAATTCATTTCAAGTGGCTTTGGCATGCTGTTTTATGTACTTGGAAGGAACGATTTCAGGAAGCAATATACAATGAAGAAAGGCAGTGTTAAAATAAGTGGCGTTGATTAGAGAATATCAGAAGGAGACTGAATCCCTGACACTTCCTGTAGGTCTTTGTCCCAAATTAAAGTTATTGCATGCAGTTCTTAAAACATGAAAGAGATTATTATGAGCTTAAAGTGCTCTTAAGATTGTGGGTTTCCCCACAGTTCTCTTTCTCGCTTCATGATGTACCTGGGCATCCTTTACCCTGGCAGTCTCAGGAGATTAATGAATTTATTTGTAAGGTGCAGGACTGTCAGCAGCCCAGTGCTGATGCCTGTCCTAGTTCTCTGGGGAAGGCTGTGGCCCCTGGCTGGGTGGGCCTCATTCTCCTTATCATGGTGGCAACTGTATGTTTAATTCCCAACAGCATTCAGGTCTGTTGCTGCCTTCTGCTCTCATAATGCGCCATGTAACCACACTGGGCATTGTGGGGAGGGGGAAAAAGATTGAAAGAAACACACATCTGCCACCGTAGAAAGGGGAATGGAGCCCCCCCCCCCCCGAGTAAGAGAGGCTTCACTAGACAGCCACTCGCCATAGGCCTCCTCAAGACTTGGAGCCACCTTTGGTGAAGTGGCAACGCCTTTCCATCAGCTTCATGGGGAGGTGTGGCTGTGGGGTTATAACTGAATTATGGACCAATCCTAAACAGTGCATGCCAGTTTACTGCCAGCATGCACTGTCACAAATGTGCCTTATAGCCCTTAGTGCTGGAGCTAACCCAGTGCCAGGCAGTGCTGGGCTAGCACTGTTGAAACACTGGGGTTCCGTGGTCTCCTGAACTGCCAGGTGGCAGAGAGGTTGGTGGGGGTGTGGGGGGAGGCAGGGAGGTGGCATTCTGAGGTGGGGGAGGGCAGGGAGAGGGCAGGGAGGAGGCGTGCTGGGGGGAGGGAGCAGGGCAGGAGGGACGCAGGACTGGTGGAGCTCAGCTCCTCTGAATTCTGAGCTCTGTGTCGGACTGCGCGGCTGGAATTGTGTATACACTTTCCTGAGAATAAGAACACATTGGGATTTCTGAACGGACATGTGTAGGATTCTTCTGAAGATATACCAGTTCTGTCAAAAATGCTACGGACTCTGAAGCCACTGGACTTAATGGAATCTGCCATTCCCTCCTTGATGATGCTTTTCTAAATCTTGCTATGGTATTACTTTCACTTGGAAGGGTTGCAGCGGTCTCAGAATAAGGGACGGAGCAGAGAGGCGCAGCTACCAAACAACCTGACGTGTTCAATAATTGACTAGGGTATTGGAAGCAGCACGATGAAAGCTGTGTAAATTAACATATGGTAAGGAGCTTCTGACACTGTCAAAGTGAAAGGACCAGTTACCTCAGAGACTGGGGTCAAAGAGGTTTTTGATTTCCAAAAGCTGGGCTGGCCCAGTCCGCTCTGTACATTCATTTAAAAAATTAATCAATCATTTAATTATTGCTGGGAAAGGGAGAACATACTAACGAGTATTCAATACTGACCGCAGGTCTGCCACAGCAGATGCACATTCAAGTCAATCACTAGTGTAGGGGGAGGCAACTTGATTAGCAGGGATGATAACATCAGAAATGCATGACAAAAGAAAAAGAGGGCTCTGATTACTTTATACAATTACAGTTGTGTGTAATTAGATAATTACATGTGAACATATAACATGCAGCTGGTAATTTGTCACGCTGAATTATTATGCTCAACTGTGAAGAATTTACCCGAGATCCTGAAAAATTATTGCAATGTGAATATAGAAATCATGATACGAGAGAAATGGGATGTGCCTGGGATTTATTTCTTCAACATGAATCCTTGTTCCTGATCCTTTAGCATACGGGAGAAGGTCAAGGAACTACTGGTAGATCTCTGTGGGATGTGCAATAGCTTGGTAGGTTAAAATAATTTTTTTTTTCAGGTGAAGAACAGTTAAACTGAGGGATGAGCAGTTAGCACAAGGGCAGTCACAGTGTGCGTACCTGTTTAGGCACACCTTGACTGGCTTTGTGCTAATCTCTCATCCTTCAGCCTGAGCGATCCTCACCTTAAAATATTAATTGATTCCTTTTGGCCAAGTTTTGTAATGGGATCCCTAATGTTTAGTAACCCGGACATGGATTCATGCTTCTATGTGTAACTTATCCTAGTGTACAGTTCACAGACATACGGAAGTTCATGGGCTCTTTCCCTGAGCTACTAGTTTCCACCTAGTTCCGACTGGTTGAGTTTGGGGTTTAGGAGAAAAAAAAAAGATTCTTTAGTACTGAAGTCTGCTTCAGCATTTGCTTTAGTATCACATTCTCATACAAGATAAACACACATAAACAGCTAAACACAAAAAGAATCTTGTCATTTTACTTCCCCACTTTTGATAGCAGAAGTGAAATTGGCCAAGCTCTCTATAGGGTGAAAATGAAAGCTGCGCCATCCTGCTCCAGAGCCCTATAGTTCTTTTAAAAAACTGTAGCCCATCTGCCATTTTGATCCCTTACCCCCTCGTATACAGCACTGGGGACAGGTTCTATATCTAGAAAGGATTTGCAAAAGGATTGCACAGCAGAAATAATGTGGTTGGGCCACACTATGCAGGGTTATGTAAAACTTGTACCATCACCTGGCAGGACAAAGTTCCTAACAACACAGTCCTGGAACGTGCTGGAATCCCTAGCATGTATGCTCTGCTGAAACAGAGATGCCTGCGTTGGCTCGGTCATGTCGTGAGAATGGATGGTGGCTGGATCCCAAAGGATCTCCTCTATGGAGAACTCGTGCAAGGAAAGCGCCCTACAGGAAGACCACAGCTGTGATACATGGACATCTGCAAGAGGGATCTGAAGGCCTTAGGAGTGGACCTCAACAGGTGGGAAACCCTGGCCTCTGAGCAGCCCGCTTGGAGGCAGGCTGTGCAGCATGGCCTTTCCCAGTTTGAAGAGACACTTTGCCAATAGTCTGAGGCAAAGAGGCAAAGAAGGAAGGCCCATAGCCAGGGGGACAGACCAGGGACAGACTGCACTTGCTCCTGGTGTGGAAGGGATTGTCACTCCCGGATTGGCCTTTTCAACCACACTAGACGCTGTTCCAGAACCACCTTTCAGAGTGCGATACCATAGTCTTTCGAGACTGAAGGTTGCCAATACAATACATAATAGAGAAACCAAGACAACCCCCATTACATTTCTAAGAAATATGTTCCCTTTCCCACACTTTGGGAAACAGGAATGGCCAATGTACGACCCATGGTGACTTACAAGAGCATGGAAACATTTCTGGATAGGAGGACCTGCTTGAATTGTTAAGGTTCTAAATGTTCCTCAAGTTTCATGATCTGAAGGCAGCAATCACAAGTGTGAGAATGTCTTGACCCAAAATCTGGGGTAGCTTCTTAGTTGGGCTGCCTGCAAAGGTGAACAAAGGAGTACTCTAGACGTTGCTTTGATACCTTTACCCAGGTTGCCTACATCATGCTGAAAGACAGAAAGAGCTTTGTTAATTTCTCTTTCATCGCAGAATTTGCTGCCAAGATGAAACTATAAGTTTTAAGGCACGTTCAAGAGAAATTCCTTTCCAAATAATTAGGAATTTCTAAAACAAGCAAAGAACCCCAAAAAAGATAGTAAAGAGGAAAGTCACAACAGGGCAAAAACTAACAGGGGAGAGGGGTTGTATCCCTCGCCACTAGGGAATAACCAGCAGCAAATTGTGGTGCTCCATGAGGACATAGGCTACACAATCGCAACAGAACTAAGTATACAGTCTGGGGAAGAAAGTGTATTTTCCCAGCAACAAAACGTTCCGGTTTGATGCTAGAAAAATTAGATGTGCTTGCAACACGTGCAGCCTTGAGGAATGACTAAGCTGTTGGTATGAAACAACTGAGCAGTGTGTGTGTGTGTAAGCAACCTGTACCTGCATGTACATGCACACACACAGTTTGTGCAGCAAGGGTTTTTGCATTATCTCTTAAAAAATAAACTGTGCATAGAAGCAATTGACTAGTTACTGGTTGCTGCAAGTAGCCTATTGTTCACCTTGCTGTTGTGTTGCTAGTCAGGCAGTATCAGCCAACGCTTTAAAATATATTGTGTTCATATAATGCTATTCAGTAAATTCTAAAACTTTAAAAGAGGGGATTGGATCCAATGCGTCCTGTTGCAACTGGATCCATCCTCTCCTGCAGCCTCCCCACTCCCATTCCTCCACCTCCCTGCCCCATTTGGCTTCCTCCCTACCCTTGCCTTATCTATTTCAGTGGGTGTAAGTGACTCCGATGACAAATTGGGAATGTTGCCGCTTTCTGCGGCAGTTCTCCCAAAATGGCCGCTGAAGGAGCGCTCCAGGCTCTCAGAAGCAGCTGTTTTGCAACAGTGGAAGTGGCATCTATTGTCAAAAAGCGCTACGTAGAACAGCCTATTCCTGCATAGGGTTGTAAGAAGTAGTTTACTGCTAGTAGTTAAATAATAATTACTAGTTATTAATACTAGTTAAACATGCATATTTAGTAGTAATTAACAGCTAGTATTTGCATGACAACTTTGGGGTTCAATTTTTGTCCAGAAAGTGAAGCAGAGGGAAAAACTTAGTGCCAAATGTTATCCAACTTTTCAGCACTCTTGCAGCCATGCCAGTGGAGTATCCTGTGGTGGGTGGAGCAGTCACAGATGCCTCCTCAAAGTAAGGGAACATTTGCTCCCTTACCTTGGGGCTGAATTGTGGCTGCATCAGCTCTGGAAAGTTGGATAGACTTGAGCTTTCAAATACCCTCAGTCTCAGTATAATCATCCTGGTCTGAATTGAGGCTCTGTACCTACAGCAGTTACATGCAGTTAAAAGCAAACCTTTAACCAAGTGTTTTCCAAAGTGTGGGTCGGGACCCACTAGGTGGGTTGCGAGCCAATTTCAGGCAGGCTTCCATTCTTTTCAATCTTTTATTTTTAATATATTAGACTTGACGCTACCATGTTATGTGACTGCATTTGGAGAAGTATTACAGATCTATACTTTTGACAAGCTACTATGTATATTCTTTTAACAATGATAGGAAATGGACTTTCTCCTGGGTAAGTGTGGGTAGGATTGCAGCCTAGGATTGTGAAAATGTTCCAGCTTGATGACGTCACTTCCGGTCATGACATTACTTCCTGTGGCTCACAGATTCTCATTCTCATTCTTAAAAGTGGGTCCCGATGCTAAATATGTGAGAACCACTTTTTCAACCATATCATCCCATGAAATGTACGTCCACACTGGCTCAGTTATTCTGGGTCCAAGGTCAGAGCCTGAAATGCAGGTGGGAGGCTCCCATGTCATCCCATCCCATGAATACTTGATAACAGTATTCTAGAGCAGGAGTGTCCAAAGTTTTTGGCAGGAGGGCCACATCATCTCTCTTACACTGTGTCATGGGCTGGGGAAAAAAGAATTAATTTGCATTTAAAATTTGAATAAATTTACATATGTTTACATAAATGCATATATTAAAGATGAACTTATATGAATGAATGAAGGTCTTGCTCAAGGCTATAGGCTCAAGGCCTATAAAAGGCCTTGCACAAAGCAAGGCTGGCCTTTCCTTTGCTGCTGCTGCTGCTGCTGCTGCATCACAGACATGGAAAAGCAAGCAGTGGAAGGAGCCCTCATCCTACAGCTCATGCAAGAGGTCCAACAGTCACCCTCACGCTGAGAGCAGTTGCGTCGGGCCAGTGTAAGCTCCAGCAAATCTCTGGAGGGCCAGAGGCTCATTGGAGACTGGGGGCTCCCTGAGGGCTGCATTGGGAGTCCTCGAGGGCCGCAAGTGGCCCCAGGGCCGGGGTTTGGGCACCTCTGTTCTAGAGTTATCAGGAGAGATGAGGCCAAGAGACACAGCGAAAGCTCCAAAGAAGCTGAGATCAACAGTGCAACAGAATTGCAGCCACTGAGGAGAGGTTGAGCCACTGAGAATGAGAGGTTGAGGTTGCAGGATGCTGAGGCAGAGACTGAAACAGCCTTTGCCAAGCGTATACAGTAAGTGGATGGATTCTGGGATTGGAGGCCTGCAGTTAGAGGCATTGATCATTTAAGAAGCATGGTCAGTAAAACATTTGTCCAAGGCATACAGTTGCTTCTGCAAAATGAAGTTGTCTCCATATTTTTTTGCTAGCCAATTTTCATTTTCCCTCTGTTTGCTATCTACCGGTAAGCACTCTTCAAAGCTGCTGAAAGATTCAGACTTATTCCTCAGCTTTGGATAGACAAAGTCAGCCTGGAGGGTAGGGAATTTACAAAGGGAAGTTAATGACTTTTTTGTGAAAAAAAAATTAGAGTGCTTTTGTGTGGCGTTCTCTTTGAAAAGTTTCCAAGTTTGAAACTTTATAACAGGGTCAAGAAGTGTGATCCTTTTTTATTTTTGTTTTTCTCTCTCCTCCATATCCCTATTTATAGCTTTCAGATGTTGGCAGGGTGGAATAAGTTCAGATGTTGGCAGGGTGGAATAAGTTATCTCCTCCAGGACGTTCATTACAGGTCTGTAATGAGAACCAGTCAAATCTTCACTGACCTTCAAGATTGTATGGCATTGCCTCCCCTTGCAGACGCTTTAATAAATAAAGAGGCACACTAGGACTGTTCGTGCACCAGGCAAACAGGAACAAAAGAGTTTTGCAGTTTAAACCGTTCTTTCTGCTCTAGTTGCTGGAACTCATAAGGCTTGTGTGCGGTCGTCTTCCGTAGACGATTGCTGCTTTGCTGTGGTTTTCTTTCGAATGCTGTATACCAGTAATAGTATATAGCAGGGGTGTCCAAACATTTTGGGAGGAGGGCCACATCATCTCTCTGACTCTGTGTTGGGGGCCGGGGAAAAAAAGAATTAATTTACATTTAAAATTTGAATAAATTTACATAAATGAATTTATTGGAGATGGAACTTATATGAATGAATGAAAGTCTTGCAGTAGCTCAAGGCCTATAGAAGGCCTTGCACAAAGCAAGGCTAGCCTTTCCTTCACTGCCACTGATGCATCACAGATGTGAAACAGCAAGTAGTGGAGGGAGCCCTCGTCCCGCAGCTCAGGTGAAAGGTTGAATACTCGTCGTCGTGCTGAAAGCAGTTGCGTCAGGCCAGCATGGGCTCCAGTAAGTCTCTGAAGGGCCAGAGGCTCATTGGACACTGGGGGCTCCCTGAGGGCCGGATTGGGAGCCCTCAAGGGCCACAAGTGGCCCCCCGTCCGGGGTTTGGGCACCCCTGGTATATAGTAGTAATTGCATTCCTTAGTTAAACTTATTCAGAGCATGTAACTAGATGTTTGCCAGTTAAAGATTGCCACTATAGTCATTGAAGAGGCATGTAGAAATAAAAAGTATAAGCTGCAAAGACAACAAAATATGAATACTTGTTGCCTTGTTCATCTGCTGCATTGCAGTTGTGATCCTTTGACCTCTGTATCCAATGGAAATTTCTAGAGTGGGCTTTGGATTATTGTGTGGGTAGTGCCAGTGTCTAGTTCCTAATAACATTCAGAATTGTTGTTGATCTACCTGATGAGGCAAGCAAAAAATGACTCCTCTGTACTTTTAGACTGTTCTCACACTGTGTTCTAATCATTGGCACTGCACTGGATGGCCACCCAACCCTCCAAGGGGTGCCAACCCTCCAGGCAGTTGCCTCCTCCCTTGTACTCCTTGAAACATCTTGGGTGTTGTAGAGATGGAAACGTGGGTGCAGAACGAAGAGGAGAAATCTTTTCTAAAACTGGAATGGAAGTTGAACCATGCAGACCAGGTGATGCAGTTTCTATTCTTCCTTCTGTCTAATATCCCCAGAAAGGAGATGCTGAAATTGGAGGACTTTTCTTCTCGCTGGTTGTGCTCACTTTTAGTAGGCAAGACCGACAGGATCACACTAGCAGGTGGTGAAAGCCCCTCCCTTGTGTTGCAATGTGAAGTTGGATGTGCATGTGGCAAGCCATTATTGGCAGCAGCAGAGGAAAGGAAAGGCTTTTAGCTCATTTATTGTGGCTTCAGAGTATTGTGAAATTCTGCTTAGTTTCCTCTTTGCTTTGGGCTGCCAATTTCCAGCGTCTGGTTTGTGGTCAAGGAGTGGTAGATAACAATGTGCTTTTGTTTGCTTATTTGTCCTAGGCTATCTCCTGCAAAGAAAGGCCTGAGCCACTCTGGCTTACTATAGAGTTAGTGTGTGCTGAGGATTTTTCTTCTTTTTCATCAAGTCTTCCACCTGCTCCTATTTGAACTCTTTCTAACATAGCTTTGTCATGAATCAGAACCACCTCTATGTAATTGAACCTGTATCGTTTGCCTTCAGGTGCATTTTTCCTAGGGAAATTCTTACCTAGGGCCACAGGCAAGATGAGTAGGGAGTCTGCAGGCAATGAAAGGGAAGCTGAAGCTGTCAGGAAAAAAAAAAATCTGAGAACAACGAGTAGAGGTCCTTCAGTTTCTCAGATCCAAGGATAAAGCAGAGTCCACAGTCACTTTTATTAGGGCAAATGATACTTAAGGTATCTACCTGACCCAGTTGAGTGCAGAAGATGGAAATGTTGATAAAATGTAGTCTTTCTGCAATTCTTATCCTTGTCTGTTCACTATTTTGTTCTATTCTCCATGTGGGTTGATAATTATATTTGACCTTTGATGGCACAGCACTGTAGTGTTAACTAACTATGTTGGGGGGAGCAATTCCTTTGGGTCGAACTTCACAGCAGGATCCTATGCATGTGTACTAAGTTCAGTGGGGACAAGTTGACTTAGGGCGCAATCCGAACCTGTTTTCCAGCACCGACATAAGGGCAGGCAGCTCTGAGGTAAGGAAACAAACATTGCCTTACTATGAGGAGTCTTCCGTGAGTGCCACCCAGCTTCAGGATGAAGCACATGCCCTATTGGCACAGCTATGCTGGTGCTGAAAAGTTGGTTAGGATTTGGGCCTTAGTTGGATGGGATTTATGTCTCGGTCAGTAAGTGTGATTAGGATTGCAACCTTAATGCCTAATCCTTGGCATGCCCAGTCAAAAATAAGCATGCCAAGGATGGAAGCCTTAGTGCACAATCCTATGCATATCTATTCAGAAGTAAGTCTCTTTGAATTCAGCAGGTCTGAGTCTCAGTAGTGTGTATAGGATTGCAGCCTTAGGGCGCAAACGAAACCTTCGCTGGAGCAGGCAAGCCAGGAGGCTTGCACTGCTTCCAACACAGGTTCATTGGCTGCAGCAGCTCAGCCAGGGGCAAGAGGAAACTCAGCCAGGGGCAAGGGTAAGGTCTGCTCGCCCCAATGGGTCTCCTTGGACCTGCGCCACCTCTGGAGGTGGCCCAAGTCTGAGGAAGGCAGAGCGACTGGAAGCCGCTCTGTTCTCCACGGGGACGGTGGTTGGGATCCGGCATAACGACTGGATTCCAGCCCCACACCCAGCTCCCCGCGCGCCTGCCCCTGGGGCCGCCCATTGCCCACCCTCCCCCTGCCCAGAAACGCCCCCTTCTGCCTTCTCCTCGCCCCCCCATGCGTACTGTTGGCACTTGTGTTGGCGCAGGCGCACCAACACAAGCAGCGGCAAGAAAGCCGCCGCGGAGGCTTCTGCCAGCCTCTGTGCATCAGCGCATCTACATGCACCAACGCGGCTTCCTCCCATGGAGGCGCAAACGTGCTTTATGGCGCAATCCTAACTGCAAACATGCTTTAGGGCGCTTGGCCGGGACTTGGGCCGGCACAAGGCGCAGTTAGGATTGCTCCCTTCATTGCCTAAAGCTTGCGGTCCCAGTGACGTTATAGAGGTTCATAAATAGAGGATCATCAATAGTGAAATATGATGTCAGATCTCTTCCTTATACTACAGAAGTAATTTACCAAAACCATACAGTGCATGGTAAACACAGAGCAGCTGCAACATTATTGAAAACATAAAGGAGCAGTGTAGAAGTATGTTCTTTAGTATTTGGCAGCTTAGGGCGCAATCCTAACCCCTTATGTCAGTGCTTTCCAGCAATGCAGCTCTGAGGTAAGGGAACAAACATTGCCTTACTTTGAGGAGGCCTCCGTGAGTGACACCCAACTGCAGGATGCAGCACACGTCCCATTGGCACCACTATGCCTTTGCTGGAAAGCACTGACATAAGGGGTGAGGATTGCGCCCTTAGTCATGTTAGAACATGAAGGGCCCAATCCTAACCAGTTTTACAGTACCGATGCAGTTGCGGTGTAGCTCTGAGCTAAGGCAACAAATGTTTTCTCACCTTGAGGAAGCCTCTGTGACTGCCTGCCCCATCCATCGCAGGAAGGAGTGCATGCCCCATTGACACAGCTGCAACAGTGCAGGAAAATTGAATAGGATTGGGCCCCAAATGCCTTCTTCTCCCCCTTGTTCCCCCCACAGCTAGGGCTGAAACATGTTACTTTTAATACACATTTCAGCTTAATATTCTCTCCCCCCCCCCCATTTTAAAGCATGTTCGTGGGGCTGTTTAAATTGCATCAAAACTTGAGTGCAGGTAAGACGTTTTTCGCATTTAATATTTTTCGAAAGCAGCATTTTTCAGGCTTGCTAATCCCCCCTCCCAATAGATGTCCTACAGAAGGAAGGCAAAATGGCACTGTGCTGCTTTTCTTCTTTGTCCTTAAAGGAAAGAAGGGAGTGAGATTTGAAAGAAATAAGAAATTGGGAGTATGAGTCGAATAGGAAAAAGAGAAAGGAGAAGGGCAGCAATGTGGTACACTGTATCAGGCAGCAAAATGTCATGGGCTGGTATTGATTGCAAGGCCTTTTACCAGCGATCTGTGGTAAGAAATTCTCTATCTTACGATGCCGACCATTTCTCCCACCCTTCCATGGGAAGCATTTGGTCATCCAAGTCCTGTGCAAATTCCTTGGCACCGATGCAGCAGGGCCAGCATGGCTTGCGCTGCATCCTGAATTTTGGCTGCTGGAGGTCTCTTCTAGGTAAGGGGACATTTGTTCCCTTGCCGTGGGATAAGCCCTAGCATTTGCAATGGGGCAGCTTGGACCTGCATGAGTCTATAGTTGGCGCAAGTCTGCATTGGGGATAGGATTCAGCACTCACCGCTGCTGCCACTGATCCCAGCCCCTCCTGGGCCCAATCTGCCCTCTCTGCCCCCATCACTGTCCTCTCCCTGCCCCATTATATCCTTTTCCACTCTCCTCTCGCCCTTCTCTCACACCACTCGGTGCAGAACTTAGGTCTGGCACATGCTGCTCCTTTTGCCGGTGCATGTAGTCCAGCAGTGGCCTTTGCCCCAGCACTGGCAACTGCTCTGCTACTGCTATCCCACTTTTGTAGCAGTTAGCACCAGCACAGTGCGTGCTATGCTGGCACCAAGGCTGCGCTGGAGTGGGCCATAAGTGTTACTCCAGGCTTTTAAACCTCTTGGGAAATAGGGAAGGGGCAGATCAGGATAAAATAATTCTTTCTTGACGGTTATGCCTTTGTCTGCACACTGGAAAATAAAAAGGGTAACATGCAGGCCTTTGAAGCAAATCACATAGACCATTCCTTGCTTCAGGTTTTACCTAAAATGTCCTGTCAGGACTTCCTGCAATAGCAGAAGCTGAAGCAGTTCCAACCAGCCAGTGCTATCTTTATGCAGGAGCCTGCTAGCTAGAGAAAGGATAGCTGTTCTAAACCTCTGGGATTTTTCCTGATCCGGTTGGACAAAGGAAATCTTGTGTGTTGTCTGCCTGCCTGTGCCTGTGTCCACCAGTGACTGATAGTCCGTGCTTCTTTGAGGTTACTCCAAAGCCGTGAGGGTTCCTGAGCACATGTACAACTTGTTCTGATGCGGTGGGGCAGGGCACGATCTTGCTCTCCCCTCCGTGCATTTCCTCTGCATGAATACATGTATAGAAGGACTCTTCTGCCTGCCTCCCTTTTATGCTCAGATACAGCACTTGGAGCTTAGGAGCTCGCTCCCCCAGTCCTGTGCAAATGCCTTGCAAAGTTTATGGGATCGTTGCCTTGGGCTTTAGTTTTGCTGTCTCTGTGTTGTTGTTCTGCTTTCACTGTGTTTGCCTATCCTGTCCATTCAAACAAAGGGGAAGGAAGCATTTGGTGATTTTTGCCTAGCAAGAACCTGTAATGCTTTCTAACCCGGAAGTGACTGAAGAGCTCATCTGGTGCTAGCAACTTGCAAAACACAAGTGCCCATTGCTTCCTCTCAGATCTTTGGAATGGCGAATGATGACACAGTGGCGTGAGCTGTGTGTGTACTTCTGCAATGTGAGTCATCCTCAGACTCACTGGAGTGTCGAGTGCTTTTTCTTCAGTGCCTGGCCCTGTCAGAGAAGGATTGTACAGGATCCCCCACGAGCAAGCTGGCAATCTTCTACTACATCATTTGTCATAGATACAAATGACATCTAATATTGTATGGTGACAGCTCCAGCCTGGCATGTTTCTAGTCCTTCAAAAGACTTTACACTAGACTTTTCAATAAGGATGTTTTGTAGGGCTGTAATTGTTTAATGGGTTGAAGAGATTAAATTCATGCATCACATTTAAAATGTGAAGATCTAATTGGAGCTGTCCACTGGGAAGGGTTACGCTGTAGTGATGACTCTGTGGCAAACAGTTTAATGGCACCATTTATCACTCATCCCCCCACTTACTGTGAAGCTTTTATATTTTCTATCAAGCCAGCTACCTGTGAAATTGCTCCAGTAACCGACTCTTGCTTAGAAATTGCAAATCAGGAGCTCAGACCAAGTTGTTGTTTTTACATTTTCTTTTTAAGAAGGGAACTTGCTAGCCTTCTCCCCTGGTTAAGGAAATCTTACTTGGTTAATCATATGTGGTTTTAATTGACAGATTCATCAATTAGCAGTGACGTCGTATGCACCTTTATGCAGAAATAAGTCTCATTGTGCTGAATGAGGTGTACATCCAGGAAAGTGTGTATAATGGAGTCGCACATTTAACTTACGCAGATTCAAGTATACACGCTTGGAAAAACAAGACAATGAAAAACCTGCCCAGCCCTTAGACCAGTGATTTTCAGTCTTTTTCATCTCATGGCGCACTGACAAGGCACTAAAATTGTCAAGGCACAGCACCAGGTTTTTGACAATTGACAAGGCACACCATACTGGCAGTGGGGGTCTCACATCTCCCTTTGGCCCTATCAATAAATGACCCTCCCCCAAATTGCTGTGGCACACCTGTGGACCACTTGCGGCACACCAGTGTGCCATGGCACAGTGGTTGAAAATGGCTGCCTTAGACGGCCAAAAATCGGCACTTCCGTTTTCAGCCAAAAACCAGAAGTGCCTATTTTGGGCTTTCTGGAGATCTCAGAAGGCTTCCTGAGGGTCAGGGAGGTGGCGCCCTGCTTCTTTGACCCTCAGAAGGGCTTCTGAACATGACCAGAGCAGAGCTGTAGTTGCGTTCGTAGGATTACAGGTTGGGCAAATCTGCAAGTTCGGGACCGTATCATGGCCTGTATCATGGACAACATATTAAGGGGAGTTTTACTCCATAAGAAATAATGTAAATGGGCCTGTACATGTCCTACAAATATGTCCATGCCCTACAAATAAAGGTACTTATACTCCCATTTGAAACAAAGGAATAAAATAAGGAAAGGGAATGTAGAGAGTGACTTGTAGTCCTGAACACATATAAACCAATACACACACACCCCAATATCTATTTGTAGCACCCATTTTGAACCTATAATGATTTTAAAGACCATCACATAAAATTCTATGTCAATAGGAGCCTTTTAGAAACATTATCACATAAAATTAATGCTTTTAAAAACATTTGCACATGAAATAAATGCTTTCTCTGTTTTTGCATAGAATAAGGACCCTAAGAATATTACTGATAATAATTCTAAACCATGGCTTACTGGAAGGCACTCTGCACATGTGGGTACCTCCCACACCTCTTTGTTGCAAACATATATATTTGAGCTGTGTCCCAACTAAAAACCCTCCCTTGATACTTGTTACAGTAAACTGTAAACAGTACTGTAAACAAACTGAAACCTTTTCTCCAGAGTACGCCTATTCTGTCAATGCTATTTCTTTTCCGATCCCTTTAAGGCAATGGTCCTCAAATTGGTGGGTCGCGACCCACCAGCCTGCAAACAACTGCCCCTTTCCCTTTAAGGGGCAGGCAGGAGGAAAGTGGCAATCCCCAGGTTTGCTGCGCTGCAGGGAAGGGGAGATTTCCTTTAAACCTAACCTGCTTTCTGCTGGGGTCTGGGAGTTGCGGGGAGTCCCCACAGCTTGTAGAAAGTGAAAGTAACCACAGTGACCCACTTCCGAATTCATGATTGCAACCCAGAAGTGGGTTGTGATCACTTTTTTCGCCTGTTGAGGGCTTCACAGGGCTCCCCTCATCCCCTGGACCCTGGCAGCAGGTAAGTTAGGTTTTAATGAAGCCCCCCTTCCCCGCAGCGGTGCAATCCTGGGGATCACATTGCTGCCAGTTTCTCCTCCCTTGCAGAAACTTATCTTGGAAGTTTTGCTCCAGAGAAGTTTGAGTACTGCTGCTTTCAGGGCTCAGAGGGTGGGGACAGGAGAAAGAAGAGCATCCAGACATGGCAAGAATTTGGCATAATGGATGTAAAAACTTTAAGTGCAAAGAATATTTACATCTTGGCCCCTTGCAGCAGGCACCGTTTTAGAAGAGGCATTCCCTCCAATGTGCATGTTTGCCTTCTCTCAGTTAACATGTAAAGAGGTTACATAGGAAATGGCCTTATATTGAATCAGACTAGCAGTCCATCCAGATCTGTGTTGTGTACATGGATGGGCAGCACCTCTCCAGGGTTTCAGACAAGGATCTTTTCCAGCCCTACGTAGATATGCCAGGGTTTGAGCCTGGGACCTTCATGCAAAGCATGTGCTCTGCCACTGAGGTATGGCCCCTCCTGAATGGGGCCATGCCGCACATGGATTTTGTAAATACTTGTACTAAAAATAATGCAAATATTTTGTTTAAAATCTGCAGCTAGGATTAATCAGAAGCAACTTTTATTAGGTGAACAGATTTAATATCTGTCTAACCCAGTATAACAGTACACTCCTAAAATGCGTACATACAGTTTGACTGAATGCAAAATTCTGTATTAAGAATCCATTTATTTCATTGGCAATAGCTGAAGGCTCTGTTTGATGCAGGGAATTCCAAGAGAGTTGGTGGATGCACCACAAATCCCTGGCAATCTCAGAAAGTTGCTTTTATTAAATTCAGGGGGGTATTTTTCCACTCCAAATGTTTCATTACAAGTAAAAGGCTTGCTCTGTGTGAACTCGGCAGTAGCTTGGCACTCAGCTGAACTTGCAGCTGTGATTAGGAGGTTTGGGAAGGCTAAATTCAATCCTGTGTGCAAATCAGGGAGTGAAGTGTTAAATCAGCTATTTGCCTGGGCCTGAGAAGCTCTGGTGGGAGATCTGGGGTTGGCAACATGAGATGGAGTTTCTTTGAGGGTGGGAAGCTGGGTAAAGAAAAGCTAGCTGACAGCACATATAGTGCGGGTAGCATCTGGACAAAGGTGGAAGATACTGGTCAGTTATGGGTGGCGAGCCCCACTCTGTGTGGCAGTCTGAATGGTGAGGTGTCAGCCCCACCAAAGTGAACTCCATAGTGTGCATTTCTTGGCCAGTAAATAGGTGCTACTTTTCAGGACCTAATGAAAGGGCATCAGAGGGAAGAGAAAACCCATATGAATGGGCTGCTTAATCCAGAAAGTCAGAGCACTGGCACATTAGACTGCACGCTTAATGTGCTTTTCGCAGAAGAGGCTATTCTTAATGCTGAGGTTTGGGGAGCTTGGATGATAATCTGCTTTTTAAATCCATGGCTGTCAAATAGCCTGTTTTCGTGGTCAAACACTTCAGTTCCCAGAAACCTTAAAAGTAGATTCCTTGAGCAGCTGCTGAGCTACAAATCGGAAAAGAGTGACATTTGTTTGGAAGAGTTTTCATACCTTTTGATAGTTGAAAGTGGCAGGACTCATTGTGCTTTTGGATCAAGGCCAGATTAATTTTACCTAGAGTAAGTCTGAAAGAATTCCACAACTGGTCTGAGAGTCCTTAGAATCTAATCCTGATGTTCCCACACAGTATGATTATGTCAGGCTCTAATTCAGAGTTCAAGGGGTTAGAAAGGGCTGTTTTAGGACGTCCAGTCTCCACAGTACATTCAGCCTGAGTTGGCCCTTCTTTGTCATTGTTGCCATTGCAAATACAGGTTGTACAGTGAAAGCAGGGCAAATCTACTTATTCCTAAAAATGCCATGCCCACTGATGGCTCTGTAAATCATTGTATCTCACCATTCCTCCCAAGGAGCATAGATGGGGTTCTTTCATTTTATTCCTACCACAATCTTGTGAGCGAAATTTGTCTAAGAGATACTAAATTAAGCTGTGCTACATGCATGTATGTGTGTTATACTTGTTTAATAGTCAAAGTTTGCCTCAAGAAATTTTGAGGATTGTAATTTGATAAAAGTGCCAATTCTTCTCTGTTAGTAATTTCTAGTTCCCTCTTGCACAACCACAGTTCTCAATGTTCTGTGCAAAAGGGGACTGACTATCAAATCAGTGGAAGTCTATAGTGTAAATATGTGCAAGGCCTTGTCTGAGACCTTACAGAGAATTTCATAACTAACACAGGATTTGAACCTGGGTTTCCCATATCTAAGTTGCGATTTTTCAGCCTTTTTGGCATTCTGAGCCCTGCAGAGGCTGTGGGCGGACGTGCGTGACGGCCTCTGCAGAGATCAGAAAAGCCTCTGGAGGCGAGGAGAGTGCAGCACCCTTCTGTTCTGTAGGCTTTGCACAGATGACGTTGTTTAACGACAGCATCAGTTAACAATGGGGATGGAAAACGCATCCCTGTCATTAAGTGATGCACACCACGATTAAATTACTTCCAGGGGAAAAGCAGTTTTCCCTAAACATAAGAAGAGAGGGGGTCTGTTAGTTCTCCTCTGCAAGAGAATTCCACAGCTGTGGTGCTACCACAAAGAAGGCCATGCTACCTACTGCCTGCCCCATGAGTGGACCTCAACAAGTGGGAAACCCTGGTCTCTGAGCGGCCCGCTTGGAGGCAGGCTATGCAACATGGCCTTTCCCAGTTTGAAGAGACACTTGGCCAACAGTCTGAGGCTAAGAGGCAAAGAAGGAAGGCCCATAGCCAGGGAGACAGGCCAGGGACAGACTGCACTTGCTCCCAGTGTGGAAGGGATTGTCACTCCCAGATTGGCCTTTTCAGCCACACTAGACGCTGTTCCAGAACCACCATTCAGAGCGCAATACCATAGTCTTTCGAGACTGAAGGTTGCCAACTACTATGGATATTGAAGACAGGCTATGGTTAGGGCCTCTGATGCCAATCATAAGGCTTGGACAGATTTATTGGGAAGCAGGCAATTAACCTTATAACCAGGTCCTCGGAGAAGAATTTTATCAGGGGGTACAAAGTTTATTTTGTGCCCCTTCCAAAAGGGGAATGAAGAGTGGATGAAACAAAGTGAGGGAGGGTAGTAATGAGGGAAACAAAACAGAGCAAGGGAGGGTGGCAACAGCTGGAAAAGTCTTTGGAGCCCAGGTTTACTGGGCTTCTCAGTGAAGAGCCCAGGTCTACCTGCCCGTGCAGCGTTGGCAGCTGGAGACAGTAATATGGGAAACCAAACTCATAAGTCTCTCTAAAGTCTTTTAAACATAGCAAATCATTGTAGAAAATTAGCATCATTGTACTTAGGCTCACACCAGAGTGGAAAGTGTCCTGTGTGCATCAAACATACTTCTGCAGCAACTGTAGCTCAGCATCCTGAGCTCCTGTACACTCCTTCATGGGGAGTGGACCCACAAGCCAAAAAGTGACTGTAGCAGGTCAGTTTCCTGCCTGATTTGACACAGTGTTAAGGAGTGTCGTGTGTGCATTCTTTGGCCCACCACATATGACTTTCAGTGGCAGCAGCAGCCATGCACCCAGCATCCCACATGTCCAGATGAAATAGGAAAATATAAGATCCCAGGAAAATTTTGGGCCCCCTCCTGGGCCCCCTTTTTGACCCTGGGCCTGGGTACAAATTACCCCCTTTACCCCCCTCTCCTAGGCCCTGCTTATAACAACCACTTAGTCCAGAAAACATCCCATAAGAATATCAGTATTCCCGGTTTATGGTTCACCACTCTGCTCCAGACGGTAAATCCTCTAAATTCAAAAACATTGCAACTTTTAAAACTGTTGATTTAGTGTACTTTGACGTTAAATCCCATATGCAAGTGAATAATGCTACAAAGAAGAATTCTATCACAGTTCTCCCTCCTTTTTTCCTTTGGCAGAGAGCAATGGTATCTGCTTTCTCCTACGTGACTTGCATACAGACCTCACAGTTGCATGGAAGAAATGCACGGTGTTAGATGAGTTTATGGTTGCATTTACTGCAGCAGCATGAATCATGTACTGATTGAAAACTAAGTGCGTAAGAAGCTGGCACTTTCTCCATCGGTATTGGTGTATACATCGCATAGGATGTATTATGAGACCCAGATTCCAGACTGGCTCCAGTGAGTTACAAAGGCTGCGAAGTTACAAAAGGAACCTCGGGCACCCTGCCAAGAAATCAAAGCAACCAACCAACAGGAGTTCCTAGAAGCAGGCCAAATCTATGGGAATGTTAGGGAGGACAGATTCTTGATTAGCATTTCATTGCAATGTACACTAGCAGGCTTCTTTCCTCCTCAACTTCCCCTTTATGTTTTAAAGAAGAATGGCCTGATTCTTTTCCCTGACCCAGAGGAAACTGGCATTTGAGGCTGCATGTGATACGATTGTGTTTTTGCAAGAACAGGCACTTGGGGAAGGAATGCCACAATTAAGAGAGGGAGGACGGCTTTTCTTTAATCCCTTTAAACAAAGGCAGCGTCGGGTACGGGAAATGATTTAAAGAAGGAGTGGTGTCAATGAGAGAGCTCAATTGTGCACTTACTTTAGTTGTGCTGGTGCAGCGAAATTTTGCCGATTGTCTCCGCTAGTTTGTGGTTACCTACAGTTTTCTCTAGAAGAAGTTGGCTTGGTCAGCATCGGATTCAAAATTGATCTAGGTTAACTGTTGCAAAGGTCCGTGAAACTCTGACATCCAAAGTTGTCTGACTGTCAAACTATGCCCTTTTGTAGAACATGATAAAAGCCTCAGGGGTCATTTCAGGAATTTCAGAGGCCCGTGTCTGAGATCTGGCAGTGTCCTGATTGTGGGTGGGTGGGTGGGTGGATGTGGACTTTTTTCTTGCAGTACTCATTTGTGTTGTCTTGAATTGTCTGTTGGTGGACAAATAAAGAAGGTAGGGCCCTGTTGAGTTGTTTGGGGCTTCTGTGCAAGAACTTCTCCTGTAACTGACCAAATCAGACAGTTGTGTGTTTGAAGTGGGATTTATAGAGGCTGTGATAGGACTAGCAATTTACCTACAATTTTGTTTTAAGGGATGAATACACCCCCATACATACATGTGCGGCACAGAGAGACACTCCTGCATTTCTGACTGTAACCCTATTCCCTGACTGCTGGTTTTCTGTGGGCAGGAAGGATAAAGCTATATTCAAACACGCATTCCCCCTTGAGTGCTTAACACCTTAGCAAGAGCAGCATCTTGTAACCCCCCCCCCCACGCCCCATTGTTTTGCTAGTTCTGTTAAACTCAGCTGAAATTACAAACGTGTACGTGTTGGATCAGGTATAAATCTATGCATGCTTTAGCTGGTACAGATAAAAATTTTGAAAACAAATATGACATGACTTCATTTTATATTAGCATCAATCTAAAGAGTTTATTATTTGGTCAAATTACATCTTGAAGAAAGTGCCCCCCCCTTTAAATCATAGTCTTTTAAAAAATGCAAATATCCAGTATTATTGCTATAGGTAACTTTAGCTTCTTATTATGAAGTTTGGGAGCTTGTTTTAGTTCTACACTTCATTTAGTTTAAGTGAAGAAAGGCTTGTGCCTGTGGAATGAAGGACTTTCCATGTAGTTTTTTATTGCTTATGGATCTGCAGAAAATACTTGAAAGGTATAAAACAAAATAGAGTTACAGTTCAGTCTTATGCTTGTTAACTCAAATGAGTCTCACTGTGTTTTGGATTGTTTATTGACCTGTCTAAATGGTTGGTAATCAGAACCTAAAAGAATAAAGATGATCATAGTCCAAATGTTAAAAAAAAACATAACATCTCATGATATTTGAGACAAAAAACATTTTGGAGGGAGAGGGTCCAATAAAGGCATCATTTCATAGTAGACTGGATTTTGATTGTTTTTCCATTTACGCTTAATGGGTTGATCTTGTAGGTTTCAGACACTTATACTGTATATAAAGAGACTGCCTGTGTCTGCCAGTTTTTTGAAGTAGAAGAATCCTCAGCAGAGGAATCTCAGCATGCACTTAGGTTTCAAAAGCAGCCATGTAAATTGTATTAACTGCACATTATCTTAGATAATAAGAGAGGCAAGGAATGTCTCAGGTCCTTGATTTCCCTCCTTCTGTCAGACCTCATCCTATCATCAGGAGATAGAAGAAAGTTCCTTATTTCCACAGTAGCAAAGTTCACCTGCTAAGATACCACAGTGTTTGTGCACAGGAGCTCTGAGTCACAAGATCATGAATCACTATGGCTGTGTTTGTATGCTGTCCAGTTCGCACCAGTGTTACCCCACAACTGCAGACACGCAAGGGGTGGAAGAGAGGCTGCAATTGCTTGTGGGAGGTGGGTGAACCACTGTTTAAACAGATGCTTATTTTCAGAAATGGAAGATCTTGCTGCACAATGCTATTCATTTCATTGAAACAGGAGCAGAGGTGCTTATCTGTAGCCATTCTCACTTCATGTACTAATCCTAATGTCCTTGAGTCTCCCATTGCTAATTCAGCAACTGTTTCACTTAGCTTTAGTTTCTTCGGAACCGTTGCTGGATTTCGACATGCGCTTTCCAGGTTGCATGGTTGGCCGCGCTGTATTGGTGCATAAAGGCTAATGAACTGAAATGTAGTACAAGGATGATGCACAAAGTGGAAGAAAAATGAAAACATGATGTAGGCTCCAGCTTTAAAAAACCAAACGAATCCTGGAGAATCAAAGATTTGCCTGATAGGAATTATGCTAAACGTCTTGGAAGATTTGCTGTGATGTTCCATAACAAGAGTGCTAGCACTGAGAACGCCCTGCCCTTTGTGTTAATCAACTTTACATCAGACAATGCTGGCATTCAGAGCCCCACTGGATGGCCCAAGTCAACGGGAGGGTTCATATGGGAGAGTTCTAGACTAACGTTCTCCCTGGGATGCTTGTTTTTTGCTTGGGAAATTATCGGGATGGAGAGACATTTGTTCCTGTGAACCCACCTGCACTCTGCAGTGGTATAGCCCAAACACAGCTTTGCCGTGTTGGTGAGAATTTTCCCTTACAGCATCTTCCCAGCTATATACTATATATGAATTGGGACTAGGAGAATGTTTTGGTATCCCTGATGTTAATACAGGTGGGACCTCAGTATCTGCTGGGGTTTGGTTCTGGGACTTCCTGCAGATACCAAAACCTGCGTTAAATAAAAACACTCAAAACAAAACACGAGTCAGTCAGGCAGTCGACTGAACTGCTATTTTGCAGCTCGCTTGGAGAAAAGTGACCCCCCCTCCCTTTGCCCTGGTTTGTGGCTTGTCCTGGCTTGTGGTGATCAGGGACTTGTGGTTCGAGGGCAGCAGGTGAGGCAAAGCCTTCCCATTGCAGTCCATTGAAAAGCACCGCAGCTACCCCGCCTGTTTACACCCAAGGAGGCTCTCCTTACCTCCGTGAAAGTGGGTTTAAGAAGAGCCTCCTCAGGTGTAAGCAGGTGGGGCAGCTGCAGTGCTTTTGCACAGACAACGAAGGGGAAATTCTGCCTCACCTGCCCTCTGCCTCCCTGCATGTCCCTGCTGGTCATTAATCACTTCCACATGCCATTTTTCAACAAGCCAGGGCAAGGGGAGGGGGTCACTTTTCTCAGAATGAGCTGCAAAGTAGCCTTTCTAATAGTCTTGATCTCCTAGAAAAGGGATGCTTTTCCCCCTTCTCCAGGGTTTGGCAGGGTCCTTCTTATCTGCAGTGGCCATCGGTGTTGAGTCTAATCTGTGTATAAAAAATCAGTATATGAAAAAGTTGGGCCTGTGTATCCAGGCCTTAGAAAGGGACTCAGCAATTGTATTCCAAAGGGCTGCTTGGCTATCAGCCAAGTACTGGTAGCTGCTGTCAAACCACTCACTGAACAAGGGAAGCAAATGCTATTTGCATTCACTGGGGTTCCCGCTATGGTGGTCATCGCCATAAGAGATGTAGTTTCACTGCCCTAGGGGGTTTACTTGTGATGTAACTGATGATATGAAAAGTAATGACAACCCACTAGCTGGCAAATGCTGATTGACAGCAAAAGATTGACATACGAAAACAGCAGGAGCCATCTGTGCCTGGCAGCCTCCTTCATTTGTAAATTTACAGTTTTTAAAAACCCACTGTTTGATCTTGGCGGCTTCTTTAGATGTCTTCTGTAGAGGATGGAATGCTACTGCTGCGTCGTCGGGTGGACCCCTGCCATAGCTGATGTGTTGGCACATCCAGTTCACTACAGCACCACTTGTGCATGAGAGTCTCTGGGTGCTAGACTGTTGCTTTTTATAATAGGAGAGAAAGGTCACAATGGGAAAAATTCCTTTGTTGTTTCTGTGAATTGGTATTCATGTGGAAAAGTCTTAAAGCCTTTTGATGACTACAAAACACCATTGTGGTTTGTATCTGTGGTTGCCTGTGATGAGAAAACACAGTTATTTTGTACTGGATAGAGAAAAAGTGAATCTAATTTTTTTAAAAAATGTTGCCAACAAACCTGTACTGAATTTCCTCCATGTACGAGGAAATAGGGTTGCTAGCTCTTTCAGATGGGTGTGGGAGAGACGAGTCCACATAATTTGCATATGCTAATTGTGCAAACTAATTAATTGCCATTTATGCAAATTTACAAATCTGTTTTCTTTTTCAAAGAGAAAACTATAATAGCAATAGCAGAACTCAGTGGAATAACAAGTTGCTGTCCATTCCTACAGTCCGACTGTGTTGCTGGAACTCGCACTCCGATGGTGCAGTGCGCTTTATGGCAGTTTCAATATGTACCCAACCACTCTGCGCAACCAGGCTGCTGCCACATAAGCCCTGGCATTGGTAAATTGGTGTGGGCTGGTGGTGGTGAGTGCACAGAATGGGGAAGAGGAGAAATGAGGTGGGGATCAAGGCTGGGAAGGGGACAGTAACAGCAGCAGCAACTCTGTCTGTATCTTATTTCCCCTTCCTAGCCTTGATCCACCAATCCAGGTGCACTTGGACTTGCACCAGCAAAATTGTTGATCCAGGTCAAAGTAGACCCATTAAGGCAGTGGAGGTTTACTCCTGAGCAAGAGAACATATGTTTCCTTACCTGGAGGAGACCTTCGGAACTGTCCATTGTCATCCCCCCCCCCCCCAGGATTCAGCACACACTCCACAGGCACCTGCATCAGTGGGGGAAGGGGGATTTAGATAGGATTGGACTATTAGTTCTATACAGAAATCAGCTGGCCTCATTTGCCAACTAATTTACTGAACTGACATTGTCATAATGCAGAAGAAAATGTTTGTCTGCTTCTCCCCTGCTTGCACTATGGCAGTCTAGGATAACAGCCTAAAAAAAATGAACTGTATGTGGGATGCTTCCTGTTCAAATGACGCCTTTGCTATAGATTCCTAGCTGGCCTTTGACAAGCAGCTCTCTCTCAGATTTAGCCCCTTCTCCTTCTGAAATATATCTCCTTCAGAAATACAGTATATATAGGATTATTGTAAGACCTGTGGAATGTATACGGCTTTGAATACGTAGGAAAAGCATTATAGTGTAGTGAATGGTGAGAATCTGTTGAGATTCATCCATGTGTATATGCTTTATGATGAATGAGAAAGGACCCTGCCCCAAGGGGCTCACAAAGTTAAAATAGGCACAGAGGAGATGCCGGAGGAAGGGGATAAAGGAGTGGAGGCAGAGATAAAGAATGTGCATTTATTGGGATTTTAACCATGCATTGTGCCATTTTACAGTTACTTCAGTACTGCTTTGTTTTTCATTGTGGCATTTGACTCTTGGTTTGTTTTGCTTTGGGACTGCAGACATGATAATGATTTTGGAAAGAGCCCTTTATCTTTAATGTGGTGTCAAGTTCAAGGATGGTCTTCTGTAGATGTACCTGGGCATCCATTTTTTTGGTTTGAGGATAATGAGTGCTAATCTTTTACCTTGCTTTAGAAGGCTACAGCTTTATCTTGTTTGTGTTTTGGTCTTGACAACCAAGTATTATGCAAGCTGCCCTTTGTTCAGATTAAAAAATAGTACACTGGACAACCAAGTCTTCCCTTTTTCTAGGCTTGTCTGAGCCTTTCAAGGCATTCCCACCTTGTGTAAACATGTGTGACATGTAGGGAGTTATCCCAGTCCCTGTCATTTGGAAAGCTGGTAGTCCTTTAGGGCAAGCCATAATGCACAAGTAAATATGTGGATACAGTGGTATCACTACAGTGATAGTGGAGTTTTAAGGAAAACAACTCCTCCGTTGGCTGTTTTTCAGCAAGGTCTTGCTTTTCTTGCAACTAGGACACACACACAAGAAATAAGAGGGCATCTAGTGGCTCATCTGTGAGCTTTCATCCTTAACATAAGTGGGAAAACAATATGGGCTTACTGGGATTCAGGCTTGGATTTAGCCATTCACTTGACCAATTGTCAAGTAAATAAATGCCTCCAGGCAATATTTAAGGGACCAGAGGAGGTTCTCAAACTAGGTCATCCAGCAGTCAGAACCTTTGCTTCCTTCAGCACCAATGCTTCCCCTTCAGATGCAATTGATTAGCGGGAGCCTGTCTGCTCCCTGGCATATACTGTGTTTCTGTTAGGGAGGATCCTTGTGAATTGGAACTGAAATCTATACAAAACAGTTCAGTATATTCAAACAAGAAGCTAGGCCTCCCCAGTTCTGCCGTAAAACTAGCAATTCCCAAGATTGGCAATGTTGACTTTGAAGTGGGTGAAAAACTCATCACATCCATGAGTGTTATCTATGGCTCCAGGAAAAGGTGAAAGGAAAAGGAAAAGGTGGCCTGCATTTAACCAGGGTGCTGACTGACTGTGGTTCATTTTACAGATGCAAAATCAGCGGAAAGGAAGGGCTTCTTCTCTGCCTGAGCCTATAAGTAGATAAAATATCCAGGGTAAGAGAGACCTCTGCTGAAATAACTCCAGGGTCTCCTGGTTTGAATGTTATATTCAATACTTAAAGAATGGGGCAGATTTGCTTCTGATCTCATACTACACAGCAAGCAGGAGACTACCATATTTTTCCAAAAGAATATGGATTTTTCATAAATATTATACCCCATTAATATTTCCATTAATGAATACACAAGGCAGCCAACAAGAATAAAAATTTGACACAGTTAAAAGATAAAAACCAGCTACAAAGGCACACAATAAAATACAAGAAAAGAAAGAGGGGCAAAACTTCACACTCTTAGCAAAGAATAAAACCTTTTGGCCTCTCTGTGGCCCAAATGCCCGTGAGGATAAATAGGAAGCATAAAAGATGGTCTATTTTACTGTGTCCAGCTTAGGCTGATAACACGGATGTGCAAGTTTTAAGTTCAGTAGAGCTCTCCCTCAGGCAAAACAGAAACATAGCAAAGCACAAGCAAATGAAGAGAAGGAGATCGCACAGCTCAATGGGAGTACACCCCATTGACTATAATGTGACTTACTTCTGAGGAGACATGCATAGGATTGGGCTGTCAGTCACACTGCAGCCATTGAGCAGTCTAGAGAACGCTCGTATATTCCTATATTGACTCCAAAGATTTGGAGTTGAATTCACTTGCTACAAATAAAACCTCACTTTTGGAGCTGTTGGAGTCTGTATCAAAACCAGTAGCAATTCCCAAAATATTCCCCACAGGGAAGAAAAAAGACTGTTCCTCATCTATTAGAGGTCCAAGAGCCAATTCTCATTCTTTGTGTGGAAGTCAATTATAGAAGACTGCTAATGATGACAGACAGAACAACCTGCACCCTTCCTTCCGCCTCTTCGTCCTCCTTTTATGTCTGGGCTACTCTAATTGATCCCAGCAGATTTGCTCCTGGATGAGTTTGTTTGATTCATCCTCACCTACAATCTCTTGCCTCCCTTCCCTGCAGGGGGGGGGGTTAATTTTCCCCTCGCTTTGTTTTAACACCATAAGTGCCAAGGGCTTTTTAGCATTCATGCTTGACTCTGCAAGCCTGCTCCTTAAATTTCACTTCTGATTGAATGCCGCATTTCAAGGCACTTGGCTATTTCAGTTGTTCAGTATTAACTGTCCTCACTGTGAAAAATTTGTAGGAACTCTCCTTTTACAATTGTAAATAACAAATGAAACCACACCACTCATTTTTGTGATTAGGTAAAGCACTTAAAAGTAATTTTGATCAATGTATTCTGTCACTTGAACTAATATCAACTGAGTGACAGTAGGTTCAGGATGGTAAAAAAGATGTACTTATTCAGACACCAGATAATGAGCATATGGAGCTGGTTCATACAAGCCCCAAAAGCCATAATGGTTACTGCCACTCATTTAGGAATCAGCTCCATGGGTCAATACAGATGGTTCAAGAAGCCATGAATAGCATCCAGACCTTTCGCAGACTGGTGTCCCATGTTGGAAGCTCCTTCTGTGCCCAGAAGCATGTAGAGTCTTCTTGCATAGTCCTGGAAATGGCTTTGCCTGAAGGGTCTTTTGACCGTAAAGCTCTGCTCTATGTAAGGTCTGGATGCTACCCCATGTGTAAGGAAGGAGTGATGAGTTCATATATACCCTCCTACCCTTATTGGATGTTTTGTTGGATTTTCTGTTCTGACTCATGATGAGTTGACTGCTATATGAGTGACAGCTTGCTTATATGACTTTTAAAAAAGATTAGACAGATTTGTGAAGGAGATGTCTATCAAAGGCTATTAGCCATCAGAGCTAGAACAAACCTCCATATTCAGAGGCAATAAATGTTGGGGATAAAACCACAGAAGACTATATTTTAATATCTTGCTTGAAAGATTCTAAAGAGTATCTGTTCAGCTCTCGGTAACAAAATGTTGGATTAGACTGGATCTTGTTCCAATCCAGCAGGGAAGTTTTTATGTTCTTATGTTTGATATGATGAACTTAGTACATCAGTAAAAATGGAACATCATCAATGGAGAGACTGCAGTCAAATGACTGTGGTTCATTATTTCTTCTTCCAAAATTTGAGCAAACCGGTGGCGTAGCTAGAGGGAAGCGGTGCACTCAGCTGGTAGGGAGGTGGGTGAGCGGCCCCTCCTTTTGGAGCCATTCCCGGCAGGGGGGGGCAAAACAGAGCCGTACGGCTGGGAATGTCTCGGAAGGGAGGGGCCGCTCGCCCACCTCCCCCGCCAGGCTGAGTTGTCCACCCCCCCTCCAGCTATGCCATCGGAGCAAACAGGTACATAGGTTTTAATTCAGTAGAGCAGGGTTTCTCAAACTGTGGGTCATAAGCCAACTTCAGGTGGGTCACCATTCATTTCAATATTTTTAACATATTAGACTTTGTGCTACTATGGTGTATGACTGCATTTGGGGAAATGTTACAGATCTGTACTTTTAACAAGATACTCAGTGGCATCACTAGGGTTTGCGTCACCCGGTGTGGGATGCCAGCGTGTCACCCCCCATGCAGTGGGCGGGGCAACACCCCAGGTGGTGGGCATGGCGATGTACCATCACTCCGCCCCCACTGGTTTTTTTGGCTGTACCTTTTGATAGAACACAGATAGAACACATTCTGCATGAAATTACGCATTGATTGACGTATAACATGATGGTGTTATTCCTCCAAACTGTGATTTTAGTGATTTTGGTCACTAGTGGTGTCACACACACCCCCGGGTGTTTACTTACTAACACCTTATTGCAGCAGTTCTCAAACTTTTTGCACTGGGACCCACTTTTTAGAATGACAATCTGTCCAAGACCCACCAGAAGTGATGTCATGGTGGAAGTGACATCATCAGGCAAATTAAAATAAAGTATAAATAATTAAAGTAAAACAAATAATTTAAAAAGCAGAAGCCTGCCCTGTTCCACCAAGTGAAATTCCTCTGTAGCTTGCCTGCAATAATACCCCCTCTCCAAAATCAGTAAGGTTTTCAGTCCTCCCCAGTGCTCAGTTCAATTTAAGAATTTCTGTTCAAACCAGATTACTATCAGGATCCACCTGGCTTTGCAAGTCTCAATAAAGTTCACTTTATCAGCTGAAGTCTCTGTTTTGATCCTTATTAGTGGGAGGGGGGGCTGGCTTCTGGAACACTTGTTGAGCTCCAGTTCCATCAGATCAGGACCATTCTGATGGTTTCACATTCCCCTTTGCCTGGCCTGGCCACCAGCCAAGGCATGTTTGCTTACTTGCGAGTAAACACAACCATGATGCTTAGTTTTGCTTTCCATAGGGCTCAATACATTTGTATTGTATTGCTTGGAGGGAGGGATTTCCTTCTCAGGTGTTTTTGGGGCCTGCATTGGATCAGGACCATTCTGGTATCACTGGATTCCTGTCAGCCTGCCCTTTCCCACGAACTAAGGCAAGTTAACCTACTCATGAGTAAACGCGCAATATGGCTCAGTTTCACTTTCTATAGGGCTCCATGCATTTTTTGTTCTCTGGTTTTTTGGCCATAACTTTTGATGGAAAGGAGGTATTTCACTCTAGTTTATTGCATTGCATTCTGCTGGAAATTCTGCATCCAACGGTGTATAACATGATGGGGTTACTGCTAACCGCCGCGATTTTAGTGTGTCACCCCCCAAGTGCACGTCACCCCCCTGTGCGCGACACCCGGTGCGGTCCACACCCCCCTAGCGACACCACTGAGGCTACTCTGTATATGCTTTGAACAATGATAATAAATGGGACTTACTCCTGGGTAAGTGTGAATAGGATTGCAGCCTATGATTGTTAAAAATGTTCTTGCTTGGTGTCATTTTCAGTCATGACATCACTTCTGGTGGGTCCTTACAGATTCTCATTCTAAAAAGTGGGTCCCAGTATGAAAAAGTTTGAGAACCACTGCAGTAGAGGCCTAGAAGTTGCCCCTTCTCTCCCTGCTGTGTGTCCTCTCTCTCTCTCTCTCCTTTTTCTTGACATAGATCTCTTTGCTTGATGAGATGCAGGCATTCGTGCCTCCCTAATCAAATCAAAACAGCCTCAATTTAGAGGAAGAAGGGGGTGAGCCTCAGAGGGAACAAACAAACAGTGGCTTCCTTTGGTGTACTGATAGTACCAGATATCTGAGTTGGAAAGTGTCAGGAAGACTTCAGAAGGAAGATGCTTGTTGTCAGGCAAAACCCTAACAGCTTTAAAGAGAGGCTTTTAACTGAAGATGTGAGGTATCCCAGTAGTGACGTGATAGTGTTTTGATAGTTTTAAGTGTGTAACGTGATCTCCCCTTTGGCGAGAGAGAGACCTAGATTTGCATCTTGGAGGCTGGATGCTAATGAATCCTCTGGAAATAGAAGCAGTAGAATTAGAGCAACATCAAATTGACTATAATCCCTTTTTTTCTCTTCTGTCATAGGCATTTCTGCACAGAATTAGACAGAATGCTGTGGACAAAGCCGAAAAATACATAACGGAGGAAAATGTCAAGGTAATTCTCCCCGAAGATGAATTTCTTTGTGAATCAGTGGCATGGCAATGAAGCAGGCCAGTTTCAACCATTTCTGTAGGTGCCACATGCTAAAACTTTTTTATGTTCAACTTGTCAGAGGAATGTCAGTGACATCAAAAGCTCAGTTTGCTTTATTATTTTTACTATGCGAAAGCTCAGAACCTCTTAAGAACCTCATCAAAAACAGAAATTAACAGGTGAATCTTTTCATGGCATGGAAATGTGAAGCATTGTCTCTTGAGTGTTGTTTCTTAACACAGCTATTAGGCCACGGATTCTCTATTCACGGATTCTCTATAAAAATAGAAAAAGACAAGCGGCAACTCTGTGTTGGGCATATGACACAGTTCCATCCTTAATTCCTGACTTTCTTCCCCCTGGAAACAACAGGAAGTTGCATATTGATGCACCTGGAGTTGCCAGGTTACAACCCAGAGATGATGATGATAATAATAATACTACTGGTATTGCTATACCGCCTTTCTGGTCATCGGATTACTCCTCTGACTTTATTCAAGGTGGTTCACATAGGCAGGCTCTCTCTAAACCCCCAAGGGGATTTTTTACAATAACAGAAGGGTTCTATCTTAGAAGAACCGCACAAGATTTCAGATGGATCTTTCATGGTCTGATATCACTTCTGGCCCCCAGTTGCCTCCCACGCTGGCTGACAAGCAGCTCCTTCATCTCTCACTTGAAGGGCAGCCAAGACGCTTCTTTGCTCACACCAAAGAGCAGGTGGAATAACTCAGATACTTATGCACCTTTAAATCCGCTGTTAAACGGTTGCTGTGGCTTCTCCTCTGCCCATTTTCTCCTTAGTCCTGACACTTACCGCTTCCACTACCTGCTGTAAGGCATCTATGCTGGCTGTAGTAGATGTGGGAGGGAGGTGGAGGAAAGGACAAATGCCGTATTTTTCGCTCCATAAGACACACCTGACCATAAGATGCACCTAGTTTTTAGAGGAGGAAAACAGGAAAAAAAATATTCTGAACCAAATAGTGTAATAAAATATTTAATAAACTATAACAGAACAACATTTGAACCATGTAAAGTGAACAGCATTCAACAGTGGCATTAAGAACCATTATCACTGTCATTAACAAATGGAGAGACTTAAAGGTTTGAGTACTCTAGTTTTCTGGAAACCCCAAGAACTCATCATCGCTAGAGTCAGAATTTATGAAGCTCACAAAAGCAGGTGCACACAAATAGGGGATCACATTATCTTTCTGCTACAATGATGTTTTGCCAAATTCCAATCCACTGGGCCTCGTGCCCGCTTAAGGCTGATCAGTCCCCCTTGTGCAACTCACCAGTGCAGCAAGCAAAAGTGAGCCCAGTTCCAGTCTACAGATGCCAAGTAAATCAGTCCCATCAATCAGAGTTGCCAAATCAGAGTCCAGAGCCAATAAGCCAAATTACAGTCCAAGGTCAGATTCCAGGTAGGTCAGTCAAATCCGTCAGGGTATCCAAGTCCAGTCACAATCCACAGTCAGATTCCAAATTCAATAAACCCAGTCAGTCTCCTCTCCAACCTGCACTCCTTCAAGACCCACAAACCCTTTCTGCCTCAGGTACTCCTTATATCCCTGAGGGCCCTATTGCCTTCCAGTGGCTGCAGCTGTGCAGCACACTCTGCTGGATGCCCAGGCCTTACCCTTAAAGGGGCCACTGCTGACACCACATCTACCACATCACCACATCACCAGTTCTTCCATTATTCCAATACAAATGAACAAGTGGAAAGTCCAACCACAACTTGAATTCTCAAGACAAAACAAACCTCTGGATTTATGGTGAGAACCGAGCCTTACCTGGGGCTTGTGCAATAAGCAAACACTGGCATTCTGACCAAGGGGACAGTTTTTTCTTTGTGGGGGGGGGGCTTACATTCAGATGCTGGAGGAGGTGAGTGAAAGCGCCCCACTCCTGCTGTGTGAGTGTGTGTGTGTGGGGGGGGCAGAGCATCTGTGTGTGTAAGAGAAGGGGGCAGCCTGTGTGTGTGTGAGAGAGGGGGGGAAGTGTTTGTGTTGCAGAGAAGTTGTGATGCTCCAGGCTTGGGGTGGGGGGAAAGAGAGGCTGTGATGCTCCAGGCTTGGGGGGGAAGAGGCTGTGATGCTCCAGGCTTGGGGGGGGAAAGAGTCTGTGATGCTCCAGGCTTGGGGGGGGGAGAGAGAGAGAGGCTGTGATGCTCCAGGCTTTGGGGGCAGGGGAGAGACAGAGGCTGTGATGCTCCAGGCTGGGGGGGGGAGAGAGAGAGGCTGTGATGCTCCAGGCTTGGGGGGGGGAGAGAAGCTGTGATGCTCCAGGCTTGGGGGGAGAGAGGATGTGATGCTCCAGGCTTGGGGGGGGGGAGAGAGGCTTTCCTGGGAATAAGCCCCCCTGACTCTAATGGGACTTACTTCAGAGTAGGCATGCACAGGATTGGGCAGCGAGACTTCCACCCCACCCACGCTTTCCTGGGAATGAGCCCCAGTGACTCTGAGACTTACTTCTGAGTAGACACCCGGGCTTGGGCAGTGAGACTGCCACCCCACCCACGCTTTCCTGGGAGTGAGCCCCAGTGACTCTGAGACTTACTTCTGAGTAGACACGTGGGCTTGTCATGACATGGGGGAGACTGCCGCCCCACCCACGCAGAGCAGAGTGAGCGGTCAGGGGGTGGGGCCGGGGCGGAGAAGTTTTTTTTTTTTTGCAGTATTCGCTCCATAAGACGCACTCCCCCCCCACTTTTTTGGCGAAAAATACGGTAAAAATACGAAAAATACGGTAGATGGGAGAGGCCAATGCTGCTTCAGCATCAAATTCAGCACTAATTGAGAAGTACAGGGGGCATCTATGAGTTAATATTGGCTATCTTAGGTGCTGCTGTTTTTCCATGGTGTCACAGGGCTCACCACCCCAAATGTCGCTGCTTCCTTCCTTTGTCCCCCGAGATTGAGGAGCCATGCATGACACTTGTGACCCTTTCTGTAGGGCAGCAACCAGATAGGGTTGGCAGCAGTTCCCTGCAGTGCTCATTTAGCTGCCTTTAACAGCTGTGCAACAAGCAAAACGTCAATAGGTGAAGCTTTTTCTTTAGCTTGTAGATGTTTCAAATAAAAATGTACTGATGAATAATATTACTATTGTTCTGATTCCAATTAAAGGATCGACTCTAAAGGTGCTAAATATAACTGTAACACAATCACAAACCGCATCCAGAATTCATTTTCTTTTCTCAGTTGATTAAATATGTTTGTGCCTGAAGGTCTTTTGAGTTTCTCCACGATGCACAATGATATTTCTGGCTTATTCCTCTCCTGAGGTGCTTGGGGGATTTAAGAAGGCTTTCAAGAAATAAAAGTCTGTATTTTCATGGGGTTATTGAAGCAAGATTCTAACCCCAGTGATCCCTGATAAAGTTTACTGAGACTTTCTCCATCTTCTTGCTCAGTGCCTTGCATTGCAAAAGATATGGCAGCTTTTTCCCATCTCAGTAGACCTGTTGTGGAAAACATCTTTGATGTGTAGCAGTTAAAGGCAAAGTATTCCACAATGGACCACAGATGTCAACCTGGTCTTTAAAACATTCACACTGAAGATGGTTTCTGATGTTTTTCTTCTATGGGCACAATCCTATCCTGCTCTGGAACAGGCAAACCAAGAGGCTTTCGCTGTATTCAGTGCAGGATAGTGGCCAGAACCGGCTTAGCGAGAGGCAAGGAGAAACTTTTTCCCTTACCCCTTGGTAAGGGCCACTGGCCGCTATGGGGCTCCTTGGACTTGGAGGAGGCACAAGTCCAAGGAGAGTGGAGTGGCTTGAAGCCCCTCCGTTCTCCCCGGGAATGGGGGTTGGGATCCGGTATAACTGCCAGATCCCAGCCCCGCCTCCCGCTCCCTGCCCACTCACACTTGGGGCTACCCACCGCCCACCTTCCCCCCCACCCAGGAACGCCTCCCTCCCTCCTCCTCCCCCCGCCTACCTTTGTGTCTTGCAGCGGCCCAGCCAGGCCAACACAAACCTCAGAGAGGAAGCCGGCGTGGAGATTTGTGTCAGCCTCTGCAGGCTGGCACTTCTTCGAGCACTGGCCTGGGTTCCTCTCCGCCCCTGGGCCAGAGCAAGGAATTTGTGTCGGCCCGAGGGCACCTCTGGATTGCACCCATTGTCTCATTAATACTGGAAAACAATTGATTTCAGGAGTTAAAATGACAATTTCACTGGAAGTAATTTTGTGCTGAAAATAGGGCTCCTACCTGATTCAGGAAATCTCAGGGCTGTTTTGGATAATACTAGCTCTTCCTTTGCTCTTCCTTTGCCATTTTTTTTAATGGTGATGTTTAATTGTACTATATTGGTTATTTTGGTTTTAAACTGCCCTGAATCTGCAGAAAAGTTGTGGGATAATTTTTTAAAATAAATTATTGCCACTAGCCATATCCATACAGTGAACTCTGCAGTAGCAGATGTAGTGAATTCTATAGGTGCAGCAAGCCATAGTTCAGACATCTGAACTGAATTTGTATGTGTTGATATAAAATGAAAATCACAAAAGTTAGTAAGCATGATTCTGGTTAGAATATGTACAGATTGATAGGAATAATATTTTAAAGGCCTTCCCATCTTTCATTATGAGTTATTATTGGAGTTTTCTTTACATTACAGATTTTATTTTCCAACATAGAAGACATACTTGATGTTCACAAGGACTTCCTGAATTCTCTGGAATATTGTTTACAACCGGAACCTCAGTCTCAGCATGAACTGGGAGATGTTTTCTTACAATTTGTGAGTATGATAAATGAAAATGGTCTCAGAAAAATGCATCTTTTTTTTTTTTTTTTTTGTAACATACTTCTTCCTCTTCGACCTCTACCCCTCAAATGTCCTAAGGGCACAATCCTAACCCCTTATGTCAGTGCTTTCCAGCACTGGCATAGCGGTGCCCATGGGACATGTGCTGCATCCTGCAGTTGGGTGTCACTCACGGAGGCCTCCTCAAAGTAAGGGAATGTTTGTTCCCTTACCTCAGAGCTGGAAAGCACTGACATAAGAGGTTAGGATTGTGCCCTAAACCTCTAGGAATTTCTGACTGAACCTGGACAATGTATCTCTTCCATGCAAGTTAAGGGTGGGTTAGAGAAAAGCGTCTGTCAGATTGCATCTGTCAGAGACGTGTGGTACGGGGGCAGCAGATGAAGGGGAACCGCTCCATTGTAGCCCATGGAAAAATACCCCAACCACCCCACCAATTTACACCTGAGGAGGTTCTCCTTACACCTGAGAAAGTGGTTGTAAGGAGTGCCTCCTCGGGTGTAAACAAGTGGGACAGCTGCAGTGCTTTTCCATGGACAATGACAGGGTGGTTTTGACTCATCTGCCACACCCACATGTCCATGGTATCTGTGCATGTGGTACACCATGTCAAGCATGGCTCAATAAAAAGTGTTTGAAAGCCCAATCCTATGCATGTCTACTCAGAAGTCCCATTATAGTCAATGGGGCTTACTCCCAAGTAAGTGTAGATAGGATTGCAGCCTTGGGAGCTCTTCCTTCTCTTGATTGTAGAAGAATATTTACTTCTAACTTTTTCTCAGGTTTTGATTTAGTTTGTGAAAAATGGTTTCATAGGGACTCCTGAATTTTAGAATCAGTGGGAAGGGGAAAAAATTAAATATAGAAGAAGGTGAAGAATTATAATAGTAGTCCTGGTCGTGTGATATATGTGCAGACGCAAACCCATGAAAAGTAGAGTGAGATAGTGCTTCTTGGCCCTATCTGCAGCATCTGTGGATTCACAGAAATGTGGGAAGAGAGACAATAGTTTCATTGTGATTTGAAGGATTTATATCCCACCTTTTAACTGATTGGTCCTCAGGTTGGCTTACAATGGTACTCAGAAATTGCACAAACAAACAAAATAAACCACCCCAAACGTCACATGGATATGAGCAGAGCTTGGGAGGCTTTTAACCTATGTTAGAGGCCAGACAGTGCTGCCTTTTGCTTCTGTAGTCCCTGAACAGCTGGCAGTTGGGGCACAGCAGAGTCCTTTTTCATGTAAAGAAGGGAAGTAGGGCCTAATCCTATCCAACTTTTCATCACCAATGCAGCCGCAGTGCAGCCCTGAGGTAATAAATGTTCCCTTTCCTTGAAGAGGCCTCCTTGACTATCTTCCCACTGTAGGATGCAGCACATGGCCTAATGGCATGTCTGCATCAGCACTGGAAAGTTGGATAGGATTGGGTCTGTAGTTTTTTGTAAAGATTCTCTTTCCCTGGACGATGGTGAGAGGCATGTAGTACTGGGGGAAGGCCGACAGGAGCCGAGGGGCATCCGGTTCGGGACTCCTCATCCCTGTGGGATGAAGATGGGGAGGTTAGAGAACAACAAGACAAAGGCAGGGTAGGAGAAGAAATTGGGAAAGGTAGGGAGATGGGATGTGATAGACGGTTTGGCAAAATGAGAGGATGCGGGGACAAAGGAGCGAATAAGCAGCCCATCCTGGGGCATTCCGTGTATAAATGCTTTTATGCGAATGCCCGAAGTCTACGAGCAAAGGTGGGAGAACTGGAATGTCTGGTGACAAGGGAAAATATTGACATAGTGGGCATAACGGAAACCTGGTGGAATGCGGAGAATCAGTGGGATACCGCAATCCCGGGCTATAAACTCTACAGGAGGGACAGGCAGGGGCGTGTTGGAGGTGGGGTGGCCCTTTATGTTAAGGAAGGGATAGAATCCAGCAAAGTAGAGATTGAAGGTGGGTCCGACTCCACCGTAGAATCTCTGTGGGTTAAATTACCAGGCTTGTGCAGCGATGTAATACTGGGGGCGTGGAATCGTCCTCCAGACCAGAAATCTGATGGGGACCTTGAAATGAGGAAACAGATCAGGGAGGTGACAAGGAAGGACAGGGTTGTAATCATGGGGGACTTCAATTATCCTCATATTGACTGGGTCAATTTGTGTTCTGGTCACGATAAGGAAACCGGATTTTTTGACGTGCTGAATGACTGTGGCTTAGATCAGCTAGTCACGGAGCCCACCAGAGGACAGGTGACTCTGGATTTAATTTTGTGCGGTACGCAAGACCTGGTTAGAGATGTAAACGTTACTGAGCCGTTGGGGAACAGCGATCATGCTGCGATCCGTTTTGACGTGCACGTTGGGGGAAGAATACCAGGCAAATCTCTAACAAAAACCCTTGACTTCCGACGGGCGGACTTCCCTCAAATGAGGAGGCTGGTTAGAAGGAGGTTGAAAGGGAGGGTAAAAAGAGTCCAGTCTCTCCAGAATGCATGGAGGCTGCTTAAAACAACAGTAATAGAGGCCCAGCAGAGGTGTATACCGCAAAGAAAGAAGGGTTCCACTAAATCCAGGAGAGTGCCCGCATGGCTAACCAGCCAAGTTAGAGAGGCTGTGAAGGGCAAGGAAGCTTCCTTCTGTAAATGGAAGTCTTGCCCTAATGAAGAGAATAAAAAGGAACATAAACTGTGGCAAAAGAAATGTAAGAAGGTGATAGGGGAGGCCAAGCGAGACTATGAGGAACGCATGGCCGGCAACATTAAGGGGAATAATAAAAGCTTCTTCAAATATGTTAGAAGCAGGAAACCCGCCAGAGAAGCGGTTGGCCCTCTGGATGGTGAGGGAGGGAAAGGGGAGATAAAAGGAGACTTAGAGATGGCAGAGAAATTAAATGAGTTCTTTGCATCTGTCTTCACGGCAGAAGACCTCGGGCAGATACCGCTACCCGAACGGCCCCTCCTAACCGAGGAGTTAAGTCAGATAGAGGTTAAAAGAGAAGATGTTTCAGACCTCATTGATAAATTAAAGATCAATAAGTCACCGGGCCCTGATGGCATACACCCGAGGGTTATTAAGGAATTGAAGAATGAAGTTGCAGATCTCTTGACTAAGGTATGCAACTTGTCCCTCAAAACGGCCACGGTGCCAGAAGATTGGAGGATAGCAAATGTCACGCCTATTTTTAAAAAGGGAAAGAGGGGGGACCCGGGAAACTATAGGCCGGTCAGCCTAACATCCATACCGGGTAAGATGGTGGAATGCCTCATCAAAGATAGGATCTCAAAACACATAGACGAACAGGCCTTGCTGAGGGAGAGTCAGCATGGCTTCTGTAAGGGTAAGTCTTGCCTCACGAACCTTATAGAATTCTTTGAAAAGGTCAACAGGCATGTGGATGCGGGAGAACCCGTGGACATTATATATCTGGACTTTCAGAAGGCGTTTGACACGGTCCCTCACCAAAGGCTACTGAAAAAACTCCACAGTCAGGGAATTAGAGGACAGGTCCTCTCGTGGATTGAGAACTGGTTGGAGGCCAGGAAGCAGAGAGTGGGTGTCAATGGGCAATTTTCACAATGGAGAGAGGTGAAAAGCGGTGTGCCCCAAGGATCTGTCCTGGGACCGGTGCTTTTCAACCTCTTCATAAATGACCTGGAGACAGGGTTGAGCAGTGAAGTGGCTAAGTTTGCAGACGACACCAAACTTTTCCGAGTGGTAAAGACCAGAGGTGATTGTGAGGAGCTCCAGAAGGATCTCTCCAGACTGGCAGAATGGGCAGCAAAATGGCAGATGCGCTTCAATGTCAGTAAGTGTAAAGTCATGCACATTGGGGCAAAAAATCAAAACTTTAGATATAGGCTGATGGGTTCTGAGCTGTCTGTGACAGATCAGGAGAGAGATCTTGGGGTGGTGGTGGACAGGTCGATGAAAGTGTCGACCCAATGTGCGGCGGCAGTGAAGAAGGCCAATTCTATGCTTGGGATCATTAGGAAGGGTATTGAGAACAAAACGGTTAGTATTATAATGCCGTTGTACAAATCTATGGTAAGGCCACACCTGGAGTATTGTGTCCAGTTCTGGTCGCCACATCTCAAAAAAGACATAGTGGAAATGGAAAAGGTGCAAAAGAGAGCGACTAAGATGATTATGGGGCTGGGGCACCTTCCTTATGAGGAAAGGGTACGGCGTTTGGGCCTCTTCAGCCTAGAAAAGAGACGCCTGAGGGGGGACATGATTGAGACATACAAAATTATGCAGGGAATGGACAGAGTGGATAGGGAGATGCTCTTTACACTCTCACATAATACCAGAACCAGGGGACATCCACTAAAATTGAGCGTTGGGCGGGTTAGGACAGACAAAAGAAAATATTTCTTTACTCAGCGCGTGGTCGGTCTGTGGAACTCCTTGCCACAGGATGTGGTGCTGGCGTCTAGCCTAGACGCCTTTAAAAGGGGATTGGACGAGTTTCTGGAGGAAAAATCCATTATGGGGTTCAAGCCATGATGTGTATGCGCAACCTCCTGATTTTAGGAATGGGTTAAGTCAGAATGCCAGATGTAGGGGAGAGCACCAGGATGAGGTCTCTTGTTATCTGGTGTGCTCCCTGGGGCATTTGGTGGGCCGCTGTGAGATACAGGAAGCTGGACTAGATGGGCCTATGGCCTGATCCAGTGGGGCTGTTCTTATGTTCTTATGTTCCTCTTTTCAGTTTTCTTCCTGGGTGGCAAGGATGCAACCTCACAGTGATCCCTGTGATCAATGGTTCTCCTCAATTTCAGGTATTGAAAGCTCAGGGGAGGCCTGACCAGGTGTGCCCTTTGATTTTCATGGACCCTCATCCAGTATCCTACCTGGCTGACCTCTTGTGTTACCCATGCTTCCTTTCCTGCAAACAATTGTTTAGACCAGTTATTTTCAACCTTTTTCATATCGTGGCACACTGACAAGGCATTAAAATTGTCAAGGCACACCATCAGTTTTTTGACAATTGACAAGGCAAACCATGCTGCTGGTGGGGGGCTCATATCCCCATTGGCTCTACTAAGATATGACCGTCCCTCAAACTTCTGTGGCACACCTGCAGACTAGTCGCAGCACACCAGTGTGCCACGGCACAGTGTTTGAAAATGGCTGGTATAGACCATTTGATAAGGTTCAAATTACAGATATCAAATCTTATTTTTCATCTTAAAGACATCCTATGGAGGGTATAAATCTTTACTAAGAAGGTACTTCCAGGTTAGATTTAACATGTTGCATACATGTAGTGTCAATTGCAGTGTGTATGTGCAGGCCCTAAGTAATTGTGGTTAGTTATAGATCTCTGGAAGCAATCCCAACCAGTGGATTGTGACAGATTCTCATTTTTTAAAAGTGGGTCCCAGTGCTGAAAAGTTTGGGAAGCACTGCTCTAAACAGTATTAGGAGTCAGTAACGTGTGAAGTGGCCCTAAGTTACCCAAGGCCACAGGGAGAGAATTTGCTGAGTAAGAAGCTGCCAATTTTAGATTGGTGTTGTTAGTGACCATTATACACTTGGTAAGTGCAGGTTCAGCTTTCCAGGGATAGCATTTGTAATTATGTAACTGATAATTTCCTCATCCAATGAAGAAACCTCAATGTCACCCAGTGAGGAAATTAAACACTTCAGGCATGGGGTAATTTAAAAGCGTAGCTTTCATACTTGTGGGTCTTATGCATGAAGGGCAGCTGGGAACAACATGATGAAAGCCCTCTGGTGTGTGCATAATTATTGAATGTATTGAACTGAGTTATGCCAGGAGATGCTGTGATCTAAATATAAACTCTAAAAGCTCTGCCAAAGTCAGAAAGCCTCAGTTGTAAGCAACAAATGACATTGGACCTGGTTGCAACTGAAAGGGGTGTCATGATGATGATATTAATGAAGCTGATTTTCCAGCATCATTAATATATATGTATATCTATTTTGGGGGGGGGAATCAATTTTTTCAAAATGTTAACCTTGCTGTTGCAACAATAAAAGACAAATATGGACCACAACCATGGTTTGGTTGGTGTGGTGTCTTAACTGAGATGTTTTATCTACAGATGAGAGCTAAAATCCCATAATGGTCTTGCTGATTTTTCACTTTACAAACATCCTCACTGAGCTCCTTTAGTGTGATTGTCAAACTATGATCCGGTGTGACAAACCATAATTATGGCCATTGCTCAGCTCTAGAATATGGTTTGTCTGCACATTTGGAATCTCAAACCATAGTTTGCTGTTACCAGAAGACACAGTAGCAAAAGTCAGAATTGTGTACCTTCTTATCCCCTTCTGCTTCTGATTTGTCCATTGCATCAAATGTGACAAAAAATGGTTTGCCTTTTATCCAGGATCCCAAACCATGATTTGATTGAAATTTAGGATCCTGATTTGAAGACAAGCTATGGGTTGGCTGTTCGCTATGTTGACTGCAGTGGCCAACTATAGATGGTCACAAACTAGGAGCAGAAGCTTCTAATCTCCTGCCATCTTATTACACCTGTCTGATTTGGTCCTGTCCTGCAAGCAGGAACCCATGAAGTCTAACAGGTAGCAGGGCAGTTCAGAGTTACAGAATTCCAGAGAGTTCCAAATGTACAACTTGCTCCAACAAGGGCTAGAATTGGAATGATGCCTTATATCCTTATAGCTCAGATACCCTTCTCCCCTCCCCCAGCTTTCTGCCTCAAAAATGGAGAGACTTACAGCTCATCCTTCCCTAGTGCCCAGGGCTACAGTGGTGCCAAAATGGCAACCACTATGTCCTATGGGGCCAGGGAATCAGTGCAGGGTCTCCTCAGAGTAAGGGAACAAATGTTTCCTTACCCTGTGTAACACTCAGGTGGCCCCAATGGATCACTTTGGATCTGCGGCCACTATTGAGTGGGTATAGAACCAAGGAGCCCCTTGCCGGATTTCCCGGCTTGGGAGGGAGTAAGGATATGGCGGCAGAGCCTGCAACCATCTCCGCCCCCTCCAGGCCTGCTCCTCCCCTGCCCAGTTCTGCCCACTTCCTGCTCTCCTCCTACCTCAAAAAGCCCTGCCACTGGCCAGTGGTCGTATTCACCGCTGGGAACTCTCAGCGGCTGTCTTCAAGTACTGAAGCCCAGCACCAACAGCACATTGTTAGTGCCTTATGGCACTTTTGCAACAGCCCAGGTCAGCTGTGCTGGTGAAGCACCAGCACTGCAGCCGATAGGATTTGGCCCTTAAAGGAATAGTCCTTTGGCTTGGAATCTTGTACTTTTTCTCCTAGCTGATGGCCACTACTGGTATGTGGGCTCAGGGGAGCATGAGACTCTTGATGTAGAATGGGGTTTGAGGGGCTTAAGGAGTACTGGAGTCCTGGGTTTCGGGGTCTCTGACTTTAAGGCCTTCTGGCTGGCAGGTTGAGGCTCCAGCCTGGTGTTGGGGACTCGGATTAGAGCTGGGGCTACTTATTCTGACCCAACTGTATCTCTCATCAGGATCAGGCTTTGATCTACTCCTTAGGGGAGGAATCATGACTCCAGAAAGGGAAGGGGGAAGCAGTGAGCCTGTAGCTCACCACTACTCATTCTCATAACAGCCAACCATTTTTTGCCATTGTGTCTGAATGCAGCCATGGTTTTCTTTTAGAATAATAAGAATTGCTGGTGCATCCATCCATCCAGTTTCCTGCATCTGGTAGCCAGGAGCCTTTCTCTTGATAGCGTTTCAAGCTCTTGCTCCGAAATGCCTGAAACTGAAGCAGCTGCTTTTCCAGATGTGTCTCATTGTTGAGCATAAAATCCACAGTCCAGCTGCTATCCTGCTTTTTTCCTGAATCGTTTGTGGCTTCAGCTTTATTTGCCACTGTTGTTGTGTTTGGATGGAAACCTATATAGTAATAAATAAAAAGGGAAAATGCATCTCAAAATGGATTAGTGCGCAGGGTCTTAAGGGACAGCGAAAGTATCCTTTTAAGTAAACTTTGGTTTGGCAATCTGTGCTGTCCTTTGGACACCGAAGGCCCAATCCTATCCAACTTTCCAGTGCTGATACAGCTGCAGTTACAGTCTGATATAAGGGAATAAATGTTCCCTTATCTTGAGGAGGTCTCTATGACTGCCCCCACCACTGCAGGATACAGCACACACCCTATTGGCATGGCTGCATTAATGCTGAAAGTTGGATAGGATTGGGCCCTGAAGTTCTTTTCCAAGTGGTAACAGAAACAAAATGCATAGTTCCTGAAATCTATATTCATATAATGAAATTGATTTGCAGTGAATTCAGGAGAGACAAAAGAGAGTACTTCACAAAATGCATAATTGAGATTTAGAATTCACTGGCACTCAAACCAGATTAGGCAATTTAATGGAGGAGGAGACCGGGTGAAGCTTCAGCATTTCACTGAATGATAATTGCTGGGGGCAATAGCAGGGAAGGCTTGTTGTCTTTGTGCCCTGCTTGTGACCTTCCCACAAGCACCTGGCTGAATCCTGGGTCTGTTGGGGTGATGCTTTCCCATCTTACTGGTCCTGTGTGATTAAAGATTCATATGCTCACAACACATGCATGTTCTAATCTAGGCATTCCCCTCATGCCCAGGCCATTTTCCATAATTGTGTAGGTGAGTGGCATAATTTGAATGCTTTCGTACACACTCTTCTAGTACTACCTTAAAAGTTGTATTAGCAGCATGCATACAAGGGTGGTTTAGCTGAATCTCCCCCCAGGTTAGCTAAGGAAGCTAACCCAGAATGGAGGGGAGAGATATGCACATATCCTGCTGACTGGGCAAAGTTGCACCTTTTCAAGTGCTGCTCCTCTTATGTTTATCAGAGTAACTGTTCCTTTTCACCCCAGTGCAGCTTTGTTTCTAGTGGCTGTTTGATTATGTTCTCCTGCATCTTTTTAGATGGCAAGCCCTTTTGGGACAGGGAGCCATTTAGGTTATTTGATTGTGGGCCCAATCCTATCCAACTTTACAGCTCAGAGACAGCGGCAAGGCAGCCCTGATGGAAAGGAACAAACATTCCCCCACCTTGGGGAGGTCTCTGTGACTGTTGCTGCCACCACCACCACCTCACATTGCAGCACATGTTCCATTGGCATGGCTGCATCAGTGCTGGAATTTGGATAGGATTGGGCCCTTTGTCTGTAAACCACTTTGTGAACTTTTTTTGTTGAAAAGTAGTACAGATCTACCCTCATTATTTGTGGGTTTGCGATCTGCAGATTTGACTCAATGCAAATCACAAGCCCACACTGGAGGACTTCTTGGACACAACCAGAAGTTGTATCTGGGAGGTCTTCTCAGACTGTGCATGACCTTAGAAGGCCTCCCTGAGACTTCTGAAAGACACTTCGGTTTTCATCCAAGGAGGTCTTCTGAGGCCTGGGAATGGATCCCCTGTGGATACTGAGGATGGACGGTATAGCCTTAATAACATTAATGTCTTTAATCATGTAGTCAGTTGTCCAAACCACCCAGTGGCGAACCCACCCAACCCTGCGCCTGGGGCAGAGGTCTGCAATGCTGCCCCCCCCCCCCTGTGAAGTTGTCTGCCCCACACACCTGGAGTGAAACGGAGCCTTGCGCTGCTCCAGGACTGAGCCTCCTAAGGCTTCCCCGTGGTCTTAAACTCTGTGTTGGGCAAACCAGAAGCACAGTTTCCAACTGCATCAGGAGCCTCAATGAGGCTTCTCATGTGGTCCTAAAGGCACATGGACTCAGCGCCTGGAGCATTTGCCTCATTCGCAAAGCGTTGGGTTGTCTGCTGAAACCACTCCCCTCTTAAAAAACAGAATGCTGGACTAGAAGAACCTCAGGCCGCTTCTTATATGTATTTTTCTTACTGAACTAATGTCCAGACCAAGCCAAGGTTGTGGGTAACTTAGCTCAAATTCAAGCCAAGAATTTGTGTTCTCCAGGCCAGGTTTCCTAAAGTCACTTGCTGGAGCCTGGCAGGCACCTGAAGTGCAGCAGGCAGGAGATACTGGTCTGTTGTTCAGACAAGGGCAGAAGGCCAGGCTCCTAATATTTATTCCAGGCTAGACAAATTCAGAGGTGACATGCTGCTGGCCAGCTCTTATGGCCAACAAATGGTTTCCCAAAGCAATTGATGTACCCAGGCACTGAGACAACTCATGCAGGCTAGACCCCAGACTCAGGCAGTGAATTTCATGGTTCAAGCCTGGAGTCGAAGATCACAAAAGGTCTCTACTCTGTTGCACTACAGTGTTTCTATATTTTAAAGGGGTATGTAGCAACATTTAAGAATACCCACAACTTAACAGCTTGGGTCTTGTTAATACATCATCCTACAATCACAAGAGACTTGACAAATGCTGCTGGGTGAATAATGAGCTTTTATGGTACAGATTTCTTCTGGTCGTGTTGCATTGTTTCTGGCTGTTGATGTTCCTGGTATTTACTGAGGAGGTATATGTTCTGCCAGATTCCCAGTCCAAGCTGCACCTGGAGAATTATGCCCACTGTTAGCTAATTAGCTCCCCTTCTTTCCTCAAAAATGACCCTGGTTCTGCCCTGCAGTACTGCTGGACCCCACCACCAGGGTAGCTCGGCTGTTTAACCTACAGAGGTCCTCCTTCCTGCCAGCAGCCTCCCACCACTACAGCAGCCCCTTGGTCCTGAGCTGGTCTTGGGCACAGCAGCCAAACACCAGACTTAGTGTCTCCAGTAGTTTCTGTTCCAACAGTTCCCAAAGTTCATTCACACATCAGTCCATGTCACCAGTCTGTCCTTTCCCAAGCTTTCCTCCTTCTGCTACCCACACCACACTTCATCAGGTGCTTTTATGCCTGAGGGCCCTATTGCCTTCAAGTGGCTGCAGCTGTGCAGCACACTTTGCTGGATGCCCAGGCCTTACCCTTAAAGGGGCCACTGCTGATACCACATCTACCTCCTCGCCGGATCTTCTTCGATTCCAATACAGTATATTTAATTTTACAAGTCTTTACTGTTTTTATTGTGTTTGCCTTCACAGTAACTGTCTTATGTAGGTTAGTATTAGTGAGGCTGAGCCAGAGTATTAAATCAAAGCTACACAAGGAGTCTCTGGCAAAGGTGGGACTTGAGCCCAAATCTTCTTGATCTGCCTGATCGTTCACTGAATTACATTGAGAGCCCAATCCTGTTGTTTGCCCCCCCATCACTGATGCAGTGATGCCAAAATGGCTACTGCTGCATCCTGGAAAGGGAGGGACAGTCCAAGAGGCCTCCTCTTGGTAAGGGAACAATAGTTTCCTTACCTAGTGGTAAACCTCCCTAGTGCAGGTGGGTCTACTTGGACCTGCGCTAGCTAAATAGGTGGCTTGGGTCTATGGGATTGGGTCTGGGAAGAGGGTTCGTATTGGGTAGCTGCTGCTGAACCTGCCCCCGTCTCAGATCTGATCTGCCCATGCCCTGCCCCAATTGCTGCCATATTCCTCCCTTCCCCCCGTACTGCTCTCCCCCACCCATCTGGTAAGTATAGGGTTAAGCTGCAACTCTCAGTCATTTCTTTCAAAGAAGTTCAAAACCAGAAATTCAGGAAATTGCATACCACTTGTTATAGACAAACAGTGCAGTCCTATGCATGTTTACTTGAATGTAAGTTCTAGTGATTTCAGTGGGTCTTACTCTCTTGTAAGTGTGCATAGAATTGCAATGGGGTAGCCCAATTGGATCCCCTGCAAGCCCTTGGCATGCAGTGCTGCTGACAGAGTATGTGTTGTGCACTGTGGTGGGCAGCCCAGGAGAAGTAAGTAAAATTTTTTTACTTATCTTCCTGTAGGCTTCCTTGCCTCCGGTGGGTCTCCTCAGACACATGCAAGCTATTTAGCTGGCATAAGTCTGAGGGGAGTAGGGGATGTGTCAAGCTGGGAAAAGGGGATAGGATCCTGGTGTGTGCTACATCTGCTGAGATCCTCCCCCTCCTGCCCCAGCTTGGCCTGGCCGCACTCTGAAACTGCCCACAGTCCTCCCCCAAACTGCCCCCACTGCTGACCTATCTGCTCTGGCGTAGGTTCAGTGGCCTGCTGCTGCGGACATGGGGCTTTCCTGCTCCCGCACTGTTAGCTAGCTGTCTGCTCTTGGAGCGGCTTGTGCAATGGCAGCCAAGGCCTTACGATGACAGATTGTGAGCTATATGTAAATTCAATTCATGGGTCATCTTGTTGATTTGCCTGTTTGTACTGTGCTGAAGTAGTCCTTGCAAAACAAAGTATTCAGCTTTGTCAGCCATGAAAGGATTTATTATCCCTTGTCTGATTGATTCTTGCATGGAAATGGCGCTACTGCTTCTCGTGAAAACGTTCTGTAGCATTCTGATTGATGACCTGATCTTTTGGAGAAGGGTTGCATGTCTGCTCTTTATTCAACAGGAAAGAATTCTACTGGCCTGCTTTAACTCCGTTGTAGAAAATACAAAATTTAATGCTACTTACTGTTGCTTTATGTAGGGAGCTGGTATGTCAGGTTAACTAATATACTGTAAGTTAGAAAGTTGGCATGCTTTTTGTCTGTGTTCTTGCACACGTTAGGAGAATATTAGCGGTTTTCACAGAGCTAGGCAGGAGCCAAAGATGTAATAATGCAAGTGTAAAATAACCTGATATACAGCTGCTGCTTCATTTGTTGCTTTCTCTAGTGGGCTCCACTAAGGTTGCAGTCCTAACCCACTTTCCAGCACTGGCATAGCTGTGCTAGTGGGATGTGTGCTGTATTCTTCAATTGGGTGCCACTCATGGAGGCCTCCTCAAAGTTAAGGGAATGTTTATTCCTTTACCTCGGAGCTGCATTGCCCTTATTTCACTGCTGGAAAATGGGTTAGGATTGCAGCCTAAAAGAAACAAACTGTAGTCAATAATATCAACATATGCCATCAAGTCCGATGCATGTAATCTATACTCCCTTAACTAAGAATTTAATTTTTTAAACTTGAAAGTAAAACACAAAAATAAGTGAAATCACCTTCATTAAAGCAGATGCTTATTTCTCTTCTTCCAGAAAGACAAATTCTGTGTATATGAGGAATATTGCAGCAACCATGAAAAAGCACTCAGGCTCTTGATGGAGCTGAACAAGATCCCACCAGTGAGAGCATTTTTGTTGGTAAGATGTGATGTCCTTTAAGTCCTTGCGTGAAAGTGCATGTGATGCTCTATTGCATGTCATTTCACTCTACCCTTTCTTTCTTTCTTCCTTCCTTTCTTCCTTTCCAAAAGTCATTCATGGAAAGTAATATATAGAAAACAAGCAGTGGGGAAGAAGGGGCTTCTTAACCTTTTTCCATGATTGGCTTTAGACCAAACGGCACCCCAGGTGAGAAGCATCTTCAGCTCTCCTCTCGTTCATATTTTGAATACTTAATTTTTTATTGCATTTGTAGCCTTTTCACAACTCTGATGCAGCGTCTGTATGCATGATTTATCTCTGTCTTAGGAGAGAAGAGATTTTCACACAACAATCCTCAGTCTGTATTTGTACATGCCACATATAAGCCAATATCAATAATTTATAAGAGTATAGAAACAAATTTGTTTCCACTAATTTATTTATTTTATTTATTTAAGAAGTTAGTATCCCGCCTTTCCCATGTCAAGGCAAATGTCCAAAGCGGCTAACAAAGCGTATAAACAAGTACAAAGTTAATTTTATTGAAGATTGAAATGTTAAGAATGATGGAAATGCCAAGTTACCCCAAGTCCAGTGCCACAGATGATCACTTGTCCCTAAATCTGGCTAGAAAAAAATCTAGTGATTATTCTACTAAAATGCCCCCGAAAGCTGCATGGGGGAAGATTAACCAGTTAACCTGGTTTCAGCGTAATGGACTGATGGCACATTGATGCAGCAACCTTACTGAAGCTAAGCAGGCTTGTCCTGGTCAGTGTCTGAATGGAAGACTGCCTGAGAACCCCCATGTGCCACCTTGTGTGCTTTTGAAGAAGGAAGGCTATCAATATAATAAATGGGTTTAGTGGCCCTTGAGGAGGAATCTTTTGGCACAAAAACACTCTGGGCCTTAATAAAACCAACATTTTGCTGTGCACCTTTGAGGTTTCCTCTTCTCTTTGTTTTCCATACCAGAGCTTTTCCTCCACCCTTTTTCAGTTCCTACTTTTTAAAACCTCAGTTCCCATTTCTCGTCAACAGACCTGCAAGAACGTTTTACTTCTTCCAGTGCCTGCTGCATGATCCTTCTGTGTGCAGTGTGAGATAGCAGTGAGTGTGTGAGCACAAACACTCCCAGTATTAAACTGCTATTACGCTATCTCCAGATTTTTAAGCTATCTCCAGTGCAATCTTATGCAAATCTACTCAGCAGTAAGCCCCACTGATTTCAAAGGGACTTACTGCCAGGTAAGTGTGTGTAGGATTGCAGCCTTAGACATTTAGCAGGCCAAAATGGAAGATCGAAGATTGCTTTGCTGTTTCTTTGGCTGAGTGCACTTTAGTTACACTGAGCCATAAGTTAAAGATAAAGTATTTTCATCTTCAGTTTGGCTCCTGTGTCTTTGGCTCAGCATGGGTTCCAATCCATGCCAGAGGCCCTCCGGGACGTGATTGGAAGTGCTTTCCAGTCGCGTTGGGGGAGCATTCTGAGGTCCTGGAGGCTTTGGAAAGGCACTTCTGATGACATCCAGAGGTCCTCTGATGGATCCCACCCTCAGATTCCACTATCCATGGGTTTCAGAATGGCCCCCCTGCAGATACCAAGGTCTGTCTGTATCTCACGTGTGGTTTTAGTAATGAAATGTACCTGGAGAATTTCTTTTAAGGTCAGCAAGAACATAAACTCGGGTGGTGCATCCATGCAAGCAACTGAAAGGACTGCTTCAAGCATTTGATTGTGAAGATAAGGCTTATTCTTACTGGATCAGACTAAGGTCCATCTGGTCTGCATTTAGTTTACACCAGTACCCTAAGCTTCTATTCATTAGGGAAGTTCACAAGCACAATGGAAAAAGCCAATCCTTGTTCTTTGTGCCCAACATCTAACAGTCAGAAATTCTGTATACTTCCTCTAAATGTGGAAGTTGATGAGAAAATTTGAAAAAAAACGCTGCTGAATCAGTCCAAAGGTCCATCTAGACCAGCAGCCTGCTTATTTATTATTGTTTATATTTGTATCCCAGCCTTTCTCCAAGGGTCTCAGGGTGGTGTGCAGATACATTATTAGAATATTTCTATGCCACTGTTACAACATCTTTTAAAAATGTTTTACGTCTGAAAAAATGTTCTCCCTATCTCCATGTTATTGTCATAACAACCCTGTGAAGTAGGGTAGGTTGGGAAAAGGCAGAGTCCCCCTGACCTTGTTGCTTATCTCACTGTGACATTAAGATGGGGAAAACTGCACTTGCTAAACACCTCACTCTCAGGGATAGATTTGATAGGGCCCCACCACCACCACCACCACCACCACCACTACTACTACCCATTCAGTAGTTGGCAAGCTGATACTATAGTGAGTTTACTGTGGGTCTATGCGGCACTCGTGTTCTGTCAGCTAGAGGTCAGCTCAGTATAGGATAATTTTTCCGAAGCTGAATCAGCCATCCATCTTGCCTCATGGACAGCGTTTACACACCATAAAATTGGGACCAGCAGTTTATTGCAGTGCTTCCCAAACCTATCTGGGTCTCGACACCCCCGCAGACTCTTCTTCCACTCAGCCCGGCACTGCCATCTTGGATCTCGTGAAATCTAGCAAGATCCAGTATGGCAATACCCAAATTTTGTGAGATTTGTGAGATCCAAGATGGCAGTGCCAAAATCTCATGACATTTCTTGAGATCCAAGATGGCAGCACCCTGGAAAACAGATAGGAGGGGCCCCCAGGGACATCCCACAGCTCCCCTGAGAGTGTGCCTCAATGCCCTAAGGCAGTGGTTCTCACACTTTTAGCACCGGGACCCACTTTTTAAAATGAGAATCTTTTGGGACCCACCAGAGGTGATGTCATGAGTGGAAAGTGACATCATCAAGCAGGAAAATTTTTAACAATCCTAGGCTGCAATCCTGCCCACACATACCCAGGAGTAAGTCCCATTGACTATGATTGTTAAAAGAATATACATAGTAGCTTGTTAAAATTACAGATTTATAACATTTCCCTAAATGCAGTCACATATGATGGTAGCATCAAGTCTAATATATTAAAAATAAAATATTGAAATGAATGGGGACCCACCTGAAATTGGTTCGCGACCCACTTAGTGGGTCCTGACCCACAGTTTGAGAAACAGTGCCCTAAGGTGTTGTGACACGCATTTGAGAACCCCTAGCTTATTGTGCTGAGACCAAATGCCTATTTTGTGGCATAAAAATAATCCTGGTGTCATTGTGGCTGGTTTAAACATTAGTAAAGCATCTCATGTTGGATCCTTGAGAGTGGAAATTTGAGTGCAGCCATTATTCCAGAATGTTTTCTGCACCTACTAATTGGACTGCCTGAGTCAAGTCTTCGGCCTCATCACTTCATCATTCCTCTAGGCAGGAAGGCTGGTAGATTGCAGGATCATGCTGCCAGCTGTGATTCGTTCATCCCAAAAAGATTTTTGAAGCCATTGTATGTAGGGAACGCGTGGCAGTCTCTGCTTGTGGGTTGTAGTTCCTCACATCATCTGTCTCCTCCTCACTCTGCCCCCCCTCTCATCCTGCCTGGCCTTATAATGTCACCAAGTCAAATTAGGAAATGAAAGAGCTTCTTGTGTGAATGAAACTGGCCCTGGCACCTTGCAATGGCCAAAATAGAGACCTTCCTTGGAAAATGTGGGAATGCTTCAGTTTTGAAAACAGTGTGATTTAAAAGGGAATTCAAAGGCCAGCCTGAGAGAAAAGCAAACATCAGAGGAACAAGAATGGTTATGATTCACACAACAGTTCTGGAAAATCGGACTGAGAGTTTTTGAAGCTGGCTGCCAGGTCTACCAGTCTGAAGAGTAGGTGTCTCAGAGGAGGCTGTGTGACGGTAAAAGGAATATGGAATTGGTTTCTGGTAAGAGCATTTTCAATAAGTGAAATTGTTCAAGCTTCTCGGGAAGTCAGAAATACACTGCCTCTAAATCTGGAAGCTTGAAAGAGCATATGAAGTCCTGGGCAGTTATGACAGATGAGAACCCCAAGCAAGGCAAAATCTGAGAGGCTCAGAACTTGGGAGACACTGGTTGCAATCTTAGCATACTTATTAAGGAATAATTAAGGAATAAGTCTCACAGGCAGTGCAGTCCTAACTTGTGCTGGAATGGGGAGGCTCGCATGCCTGCCCCGTATCCAACACAAGTTTTGGGCTGCAAGTGGCTCAGCTTCCCCTTCCCGTTATCCCAAGGAGAGCCATTGCAGCCCCAATGGGTCTACTCAGCTCTGTGTCATCTAAAGCAGGGGTGTGCAAACCTTTTGGCAGGAGGGCCACATCATCTCCCTGACACAGTGTCGGGGGGGGGCAGGGAAAAAAAGAATTAATTTACATTTAAAATTTGATTAAATTTGCATAAGTTTACATAAATGAATATATTAAAGATGAACTTATATGAACGAATGAAGGTCTTGCAATAGCTCAAGGCCTAGAAAAGGCCTTGCACCAAGCAAGACTGGCCTTCCCTTTGCTGCTGCTGCTGCATCACAGATGTGAAACAGCAAGCAGTGGAGGGAGCCCTCATCCCACAGCTCACGAGAGAGGTCAAACAGTCGCCCTCAGGCTGAGAGCAGTTGCGTTGGGCCAGTGCGGGCTCCAACAAATCTCCGGAGGGCCAGAGGCTCATTGGAGACTGGGGGCTCCCTGAGGGCTGCGTTGAGAGGCCTTGAAGGCCGCATGTGGCCCCAGGGTTGGGGTTTGGGCACCCCTGATCTAAAGAGATGGTGCAGATCCAAGCAGCCCGGAGCTGGCCCAGACTGCCCGGGAACAGTGTCAGGATCCGGCGTATCTGCAGGTCCCAACCTCGCCCCCCATTTCCCCATCACCTGCCCATGGGCCTGCCCGCCCTCCCCCTGCCCCGAAATGCCTCCCTCCCGCCCTCCCCATGCCTCCCAGACCACCATGCCAGCTTGGAAAGGCCAGCAAATGCTTACCCATCCACCAGCGCAGCAGGATCCGATTCTGCCTCTAGAAGCGGGCACAAGCTGGCTTTTCTCCTCTTAAGTCAGCATGAAAGTGTTTTATGGCACTTTCGTGATGACGATGGGCCAGCAAAGGGACTTGCGTCAGCTCAGGGCACCTTTTAGATTGCTCCCTGAGTGGAATTTATTTCAGAGGAGATTCATTTACACCATTTCCATATGCAGGCGTTGCTTTTTCTATGTGCATGATTTGACTATAACACCTACAGTAGCTAGAATGCCTGTTGATTAAAGAGAGCTTTGTTCCTCAGATAGTTTTGCTTCTGTAAAATATGGATAGTAGTGACCGGCTTCCCAAGGTTAGAGTTTGGCTGCATGAATGAAGGAACTAATGTCATTTTGTTTGGAGCATTTGGGCGCATTCACACTGCTCCAGATGTGTACATCTGATCCCTCCACTGGATACGCTTCCCTTCTGCTGCTATTACCCTGGCAGTAAATGTGGCACTGAGAGGAAGCCGGCATTTGACATTATGGAACCAAAATTGATATGGATGAAAAAGTAAATGACTTTAAGAGATTCTAGAAGCCAGCAATTGCTTGGAGGCTGGTCACAATTGCTCCTGCAGAATATCAGGGAATTCTTAAGTAAGGATGGTGGGGCACTGTGTGAATCATGAGGAGGAGCTATATAATGGAAGAACTTGGGGCAGGAAAATGGAGATTGCTGAGCTGGAGTGTCAACTTCCACATAGAGGGCCAACTGTCTGGGGTAGAAATGTAAAGTGACCTCAGTGCAGGAACTACATGTTGAGGCTTTCGGTGTTGTTGAGGCTTTCAGTGTTTCCCCTGGGAATCTGTGTTGGCAGATGGAATTGAAGAACTCAGCACTGTTAGATGGTTAGATTAGAGCAGGGGTGTCCAAAGTTTTTGGCAGGTGGGCCACATCATCTCGCTGACACTGCTTCAGGGGTCGGGGAAAGAAAGAATTAATTTACATTTAAAATCTGAATAAATTTACATAAGTTTACATAAATGAATATATTAAAGATGAACTTATATGAATGAATGAAGGTCTTGCAATAGCTCAAGGCCTAGAAAAGGCCTTGCACCAAGCAAGGCTGGCCTTTCCTTTGCTGCCACTACTACATCACAGACATGAAACAGCAAGCAGTGGAGAAAGCCCTCATCCCACAGCTCATGCAAAGAGGTCAAACAGTTGCCTTCACACTAAGAGCAGTTGTGTCGGGCCAGTGCGGGCTGCAACAAATCTCTGGAGGGCCAGGGGCTCATTGGAGACTGGGGGCTCCCTGAGGGCCGCATTGAGAAGCCTCGAGGGCCACATGTGGCCCCAGGGCCAGGGTTTGGGCACCCCTGGATTAGAGTGTGCAGGAGAAACTTCCTGCTATTATAACTTTTTTCTGGAGGCTTTATACTTCTTGTTTAAATATGCTGGTGCATATTGATGACCTTTGAAGCATGAGGTTTTAAGCTTTTGCACTCAGAATAAGCAAACTAAATACCTTTGCACTGGTCCAATAATTTGAACTGAATCTTGGGTTTCTTGTATTGTAATCCTATAAACGTGCACCTATTGACTTCAGAAAGACTCCTTAAAACAAAACAAAAAAGTATGCGTTAAACTTACAGCCCTAGAGGCAGCCAGTAGGATTCAGGTGAGAATTGGTAATCTATCACTGTGGTCTCTGAAGGCACATGACAAAGTAAACTTGCTTCAGACTAAGCAGGTTTGGGCCTAGCCCCTACCTGCATGGGAGACCCCCACTAGGAACTTAGGGCCGAATCCTATCCATTTTTCCAGTGCCAGTGCAGCCCTTACCTTGAGGAAAGCCCCCATCACTGCCCCCCACCACCACAGGATGCAGTGCACGCCCCATGAACACAGCTGCATCAGCACTGGAGAACTGGATAGAACTGGGCCCTACGTATGTTTGTTGTCTTGAGTTATGTTGACCAAAAGTGGAATAGAAATGTAATAAGTAAAACGTCTCTTCATTTTCTATATGAACTCAAACTTCATGCAAAAGAAGTTCTGAAAAAATTCCATTGGTTTTGGAGTGTCTGGGAACTTTGTGTCAAGGGTAACATTCTTGTTCTTTTGTGGTTGCAGAGTTGCATGCTTCTGGGTGGCAGAAAGACGACAGACATTCCACTTGAGGGTTACCTGCTCACTCCAATCCAGCGAATTTGCAAATATCCACTTCTCCTGAAGGTAACACCAAATGAAGGATTTTACTTGATAACTATGTTCCTAGCATATCTCTATAAAGTTTCACTGCTGACAGTTGTGCATGCAGTTCTGTACTGCTGACCTGTTCATCTGGAAAGTGGGCATGCTTCCGGTTTGAGTGGGGGTTACTGTAGCCAACATTGCTCAGGAGGTTGCGCATTGTGTATGCGCCACCTCCTGATTTTAGAAATGGGCTATGTCAGAATGCCAGATGCAAGGGAGGGCACCAGGATGAGGTCTCTTGTTATCTGGTGTGCTCCCTGGGGCATTTGGTGCGCTGCTGTGAGATACAGGAAGCTGGACTTGATGGGCCTATGGCCTGATCCAGTGGGGCTGTTCTTATGTTCTTATGCTCATTCACATGCATGCTTGTGTCCCTACACGTATCATGCACACACTAGCACATCTGTGCCTGGTGTTCCTGTTTCCCCAGCAACCAAGTGATCTGTGCCCTGTAAAGAGGCAGAGTTTACTTGGGTCTCCATTTGGCCCCTTAAAGGCCAACCTCATGGCATTATACACAAGGCATCCTTTCTTGCCCATGGCAGATTTGAGGTCAGATTCATGCCAGTAACAGATCCACTAGTGGCAAGTCCAGTAGTTGTGACTGGGGTGGCAATGTCCTGAACTGATAACTGAATGATTTAGCAAATAATAACAAAAATAACTGCCTGTGGGTCAGAAATTCAAAGTACAGTCATGGCTGCTGTGTTGTGCCAAGCTCTTCTATCCTTCTTCCCCCCCCTTGCTATTTTTTGTTTATTCTCCCTGACAGCAAGGGTCATTGTGACTTGAGACTCAACATAAGTGGTGATGGGATGAGAAGTCCTGGTTTTGAGACTTAAGAGCTTGATGGTGGAATCCCCCTGTCTAGCATGGCTTTGAATGCCAGTTCAAGATTCTCTGTGGACTCAAGCACTGAGATTTTGGTGGACTGTGACCCAAATGCTATGGGGAGGGGCCATAACTTAGTCCTAGTGAACATGTTTTGGAGACGATCCCAGGTTCAGTCCTTGGCATCTCCGATTTAAAAGGAATGTCAGATAGCAGAGCTGGAGGATGGCCTTGGAGAGCTGTTGCTAGTCAGAGCAGACAGTCCTGGACTAGATGAACCAATGGCCCGGTGGTATCAGTACTCCAGTGAGTCATTTGTCTTTCTATCTTCATGCCATTGTTAAAATAAAAAGTGCTGCTTCTCATGCAAATCTACAGCATGAATTCTGTTCGGTTGCAGATTTTCCTATGCCAGTTAAAAATTTAAAAGAGAACAGACGTAACAGGTTATCAAAATGCACACATTCACCTTCCCCAATCACATATGTCAGTGGAAAAGAGGAAGACAACCATATTTGATATTGTACCTTAGAAAGGTTTTTCTGACTCAGTAAACCTGCCTGCTCTGTAAACACTACAAGTTTTAGCAGTACTTGGAAAGTTTAAACTATCCTACTCAACTCTGTGAAGACTTTGTAAACCAGCAACATGTCACAAATCTGAGCTGCTCCTAAGACAGGTCTTGATGGTGAACGAAATAGGCACACTCACGAGAGCTGTGCAAAATGACTTCCTGGAGCTCTTTCTTGCCTGCTTCTTCTATGAATCACGTTTCTTAGTAAGCTGTGGCGTTTGAGATCGGGCAGTACTTCAAAATATGCCGAAGTCCTATCTGCCCTAACATACCTTGAAACATGAGTCAGACAGTGACAAATTTAGCAGAAGCTGGGTTTTTTGTTTTAAATGCTGCCTCAACTTTTGCAACAGGCATGAAATAACCCTGCTGTGTGTATTTACATTGGATAAGTGGTGGGGAGGAAGTTCATTCCTGTTCATTCCATGGATTTGCACTGGGATTATGTGAGACACTCAGGGTCCTCTTAAAGCCTCCAGGGTGGGGCAAACAGATCAGAGGAAGCAGGGATTTGAGAAATGCAGTGCACACATTCCTCACTAAGGGCAGTGTTTACATTTCCTTATATATCCACATATGGGAGGATTGCTTAGTTGGCTTCCAGTTGTGTTTATCAGGGTGTCGAAACTCAGAGCAGATTGGAAAGCTAAGATTCTTAGGAATCATCATATAATTCTGTAGTAGTCAAGCAAGCTGCACCACTCTAAATTTCGGATGGTGTGTTCATCACAGGGAGGGTTCCAATTCACTGTTAAGCTAGGGTTTTTTTTTTCCTTTTTAATTTACAAGGAATTTTATTATGTAGGAATTCATTAAAAAACAAACAACTATGATCCTCCACTTGTACCCTGATCCTGTACCCTGATGTGATATTTACCGATACTCATCAACTCATTCCGCTGCCTGTGTATCTTGACTCCCAAAGGATTCTAATCCTCTAATTTACAAAGGGTAGACTCTCAGGGCCCTGCACAGGCAACTTTTGCTCTTCTGTTCACATGAGGTCAAAACCACCCCATGCATCACAGATAAATTCACTTCATCCAGAGAACTAGATATTGTCTTATTTGAATTTAACTTTAGCCTAAATGATAAATATACCTGGGAACTTAGTTTGATTCAACTGATTCAACCCTAGATACTATTTTTTGCTTTGGGTTCCAATGGTTGTTGGCAACCTTCAGTCTCGAAAGACTATGGTATCGCGCTCTGAAAGGTGGTTCTGGAACAGCGTCTAGTGTGGCTGAAAAGGCCAATTCGGGAGTGACAATCCCTTCCACACTGGGAGCAAGTGCAGTCTGTCCCTGGTCTGTCTCCCTGGCTATGGGCCTTTCTTCTTTGCCTCTTTGCCTCAGTCTGTTGGCCAAGTGTCTCTTCAAACTGGGAAAGGCCATGCTGCACAGCCTGCCTTCAAGCGGGCCGCTCAGAGGCCAGGGTTTCCCACCTGTTGAGGTCCACTCCTAAGGCCTTCAGATCCCTCTTGCAGATGTCCTTGTATTGCAGCTGTGGTCTACCTGTAGGGCGCTTTCCTTGCACGAGTTCTCCATAGAGGAGATCCTTTGGGATCTGGCCATCATCCATTCTCACGACATGACCGAGCCAACGCAGGCGTCTCTGTTTCAGCAGTGCATACATGCTAGGGATTCCAGCATGTTTTCCAATGTGGAGTTCTCAATTGCTAAAAAAGAAGAGTGCCTTTGAGCATAAGCAGAGTATCATCACTCATTTGCTGAGCAATCACAGGAAACCTCTCTCTTTCATTCATTGGACTTTAGAGATAAAGGGCCCAATACTAACCAACTTTCTGGCATGGCAGTGGCATAGCTAGAAGGGGGTACAAAGCATATGCTTAATACTTTTCTTTTAAGATGTTCCAGAAGGCAGCTAGTAAACAATATACACACCACAGAAATCAGCACTTGAATGTCTCACCTCCAGTTATATAATATTACAACTTGTGACCTGGTGTCATCACAAATGAACCTTCTTTGTTCCTGGTGAACATCATTGATATGACTGGGCTGGGATCAGGAAGCTCATTCCATAAAGACCCTGACTCTTGTTATAAATTCTAATTCATTATATAATCAGGGATGAACTTGGAAATGTGTAACAATCCCTGTGGTGAATATAATAGGCTAGTTCATTCATGAATCAGACTAATGCCCCAATCCTACCTTCCACCACTTGCACTAATGGAGCCAAACCATTGAGGTGGGGTATCCTATGGTGGGGTAATGATCCGGAGGCCTCTCAAAGTAAGGGACTTTTTATTCCCTTACCTGCAGGTAAGCCCTGTTGTCCTGTGGGCACATGTGGATTTGCACCAGCTCTTTTTGACTGGTGCAAGTCTGAGTGGGCCTAAGGAGGCATGGCAAGGCCAGGTAGGGTTCATAAGATATTTGCTGCTGCAGCTAGGTAGCATGCAACAGTGCATCACTTTTTGTGTTGCTGCACAGCGGTGTCGCTAGGGGCATGCGGGCTGCACCAGATAATGCGCACAAGGGGAGTGACCCCACTACTGGCCAAAATGGTTAAAATCGTGGTTTTTAGGAATAATACCATCATGTTATATATCATTCAGTGAGTAATTTCATGCAGAATGCAATGAAGCAAACCGCATTTAAATTTCTCTATTCTATCAAAAGTTATAGCAAAAAAAAAAAAAAAACCCAGCGGGGTCCAGGGCGATAATGCGTTGCCATGTCCACTGTCTAGGTTATGGCCACTCCCGCTGTAGGGGAGGAGGTCCATCATGGTGGTGATGTGCTGGCCTCCTGCGCTGGGTGATGCAAGCCCTAGTGACGCCACTGATGCCGCATACTACCCTGCGCTGCCAGAATGTGAGTTCTGGTAGCACAACTGGGGGATAGGATTGGGCACCTTAAAACATACACCCTGTGTTGAACTTGCAGCGCCATAGCCGTGTCAGTTTATTGTAGCAAAAATATATTGCAGCGAAAGCAACAGAGTCTTGTGACTCCTTAAAGATTTGCAGATTTATTGTGGCAGAAGCTTGTGTTAATCAGAGCCTCTTTCATCTGATGTATCAGTTAGGAAGCATGTGTAGCTTTCAGACGAAAAATGTAAACAGTGAGACAAATGGCCCGGGTACTGTCTGTGACAATTCTATGGGCTAAATGTTCTGAGGATATCTCCCCATGCATCTGATAAAGTGGACTCTAATCCATGAAGAATTAAACCACACAAATCTGGTAGCCTTTAAGGTGCCATCACGTTTTGAGTTACAGGAGATATTAAGCAAGCCCAGTGTCAGTAAGATAAGCATTTTCTTTTCACTGGGAATCTCCAGTATGGTTATAGGAATTCCCTTCCTTTTAATCTGACTGGAGCGTGTTCCAGTAGTTTATTAGTATGGTCTTTACTTTACTAGCATTGTGCCAATGCCTAAAAGTGGGAAAGCTTTCCTAGATATGGACATGGTTTTAGTGAGGCATCGTGATGCTCTTTGCAAAACTATGTAGAGCAGTGCCATGCTTTCATGTTAATTAGTGGAAACTGCAGCTCAGTGGTAAGGCAGATGTTTTGTGATTCAAACCTGGGCATTGGAATAGCTCCTCCCCCTTAGGAAGGCCAACATCTGTGTGCAAAAAGGGGACTCTGGAGGGGAGCAAAAATCATGCATTAATCTTTAGGATGGGGATTAGCTGCATTTAGCTCTGCTCTTTTGCCCCCTAACGTAATAGGCATATGTAGGTCATAAGAAAAACCACACAACCACACCCTTGTATTCACCTAATTAATATTAACATGGTATGAGGATTATGCATGCCTATTATGTGTTCTGTGTTGTTGTTGAGGGTTTTTTTGCATCCAAGATCTTGCAGGTATCCAGCTACAGTTTTACGAGTATTTATTTATTTATACAGGTATTCATATACCATCTTTCTTTGGTCTAATCTAAGGCGGTTTACATAGGCAGGCTGTTCTAAACCCCTGTAGGGATTTTTACAATTGAATAGTTCTAGTCTTTCATAGAACTCCTCCTTCCAGCTGGATTCCTTCCCAGTCTCTCTCTGGCCCTTCGCCTCCCACGCCAACTCCTCTCTGCCACCAAGGGCATGGTGATGGTCATGATGATGACCACATGATGGTTCGCTGACCACATGATGGTCAGCTCATCAGTATATCAGTGCGTGGTCAGTTCTCGGGTACTTCCGGTTGTTTCGAACTGGCAGCCTCAGATCTTCAGGCATACAAGGCGGCAGCTCTACCAACTGAGCCAGACCTCCTGCCTGGAGGAGGAGCAGGAACTCCTGCCTGTTCAAATCCATTATTTTGGTTTCCATGCCTGGCATGGAATACCAGCCACTTAAAAGTACATTTAATATAGGTTGCATCCTTCTAGGCTGGGAGATTCCTGTGCTCCTAAGAAAGAATAACCTAGAGGCAGAAGCTGAGCTGCCAGACTCCACATCCACTTGAAAGCAAATGCAAAACAGCATGGGGTTTGCAAGCCTTAATGATTGTAGGTGTCAGAAATTTGAAATGGAAAGCAGTATAGATAAGAAGTGTGATGGAACTGTGACAAGGTGCCCCCTTTCCTCCCCAGGGTTATTTAAAAGACAGGATACAGCTAATTAGCTAGAAGTTAAGGTGCTAAAACGTTAGCCTTCCCAACTCCAGATTTACTGTAATGGCCAAATATGAGCTCACAGTCTTGCAGGAAAATGGAAACATGTCTTTTTTCAGTCATTTTCACCCTGAAATAATACTGGCTGTACTGTTGTGCAATATAGCACAATTTTTTTAAAACAAAGATTCAGTAATACCCCTTCCCTCTGTTTATCAGGCATATTCCCTTTATGACTTTAACAGCATTTGTACAATGTGTTCCGAAGCCCAGTATGTAAAATCAGGGGAGTTCAGTAAGATCTTTTTGGACAGCACATTTCAGGCTGCAGGTGATGAGTTCCATGCCTGAATAAACTCCCGTGAACCTCTTCCCCACACCTAGAAAACTAGCATGTTTTGTTTTCTCCTTGACACACTATTTTTCTGTGTGTAAGAAGCAATCCTTTGCAAGGGAGCAATTAAATATTTGCTCCCCCCCCATCTGTGGTCTTAAGTGGTGCAATTCAGGGGAATATTATTGCTGCCAGTTGATTCTGCTGAAGATGTAAACTGATTTTGTGGCCCTATTCACATACTGAAATGATCCATGGTAACCCTTTGAAATTCATCAGCATTTAGCTCACTCTCAAGCCATGCAAGCTGATCACCCTGCTATCTTGGTGATTTTTACACTTTACGACAACTTCAGGAGTTAGTGGGTGGTATGGTCAAAATGGCCAGAAGTAGATGGTGAGCTACTTCACATGAATGTGTCAGTCATGCTGACAAATAAGAATATATTTATCAGTGTACTGATGTTTTATCTTTAGGGTCAATGTAGTGAAATAGTGCTAGTTAGAATTGTTCCCAGCCTTGTGCAAAATTCTTTATATCTCATGTTCCATTCCTTCTATTGTAACTATGATACAGATTGCTGATGAAGAAAAAATGTTTTGCCCAGAGCCAGCAAGGGCCACTTCCCATGTGACCAGCAAAACTCTTCTGGTGTGCTGTAGGAAGATGGCAGACCCTCATTTACTGCCAGTGATCATGAAATTCTTAATTATAATTATAGTCCCCAGGAAGTCCCCATTTACTGCCAGTGATCATGAAATTCTTAATTATAATTATAGTCCCCAGGAAGAAAGGATGCTGTGTGAGCTGTTGCAGGGGGGCGGGCAGAGGGTGGTCTCGAGGGCGGGTGAGCAAGCAGGAAGCGGCTTGGATTCTGCTGTTATGCCAAATCCCAACCACTGTTCCTGAGCAGCGCGGAGCAGCTTCAAGCCGCTCCACTCTCCTCGAACTTGTGCCACTTCCTGGTGCATGTCCAAGGAGACCCATAGGGGCTGCAGTGGCTTACCCAGGTGTAAGGGGAAGAGTTTCTCCTTACCTCTGGCTGAGACACTTTGGTGCCCTATCTTGTGCTGGATACAACGCAAGCCTCTTGGCCCGCCTATTCTGGTGCAAGATAGGATTGCACTGTAAGCCTTACTTAATTTTGCTTCAGTCTGTATTCTGAAACTGGACTAGTTAAGTGTGCAGGTTAAAAATCTTCTTGCCTTTATGTGCTCAGCAAATTAAGTGGTGCAATCTCTCTCTTGCTCTGAGATTTTCAATATGTTTGTTCTGTAAATGCAAACCGCATTTTAACATTCCATTATGCAAAGTGTATTGCTTGCTCTCCAACAGCAGTGTTCTGAAAAACCAGGAGGTGGAAGCAGGGGAATATTTTAATGTGGATAGTTGTAATTTTCAACAGCAAAAATGTGCTCTACTTTCTGTTTATGTATACAAGTGGAAATGATCAGTCCGGTGGGGAGGAAGATAAAGAGGGTGGTGATAGGGCAGCAAGACAAAAACAAGGCGAGTTTCAGTAGAACAACATCCTTTCTTCTAGGAAATGTTAGAGCTGGGCTTGGTCTTGAAACTCTTTTGTTTGCAAAATTGCTTTGTTCTTTCCATCATATTAGCAGCTCTTTTGTCATTTCACGGTGCTCTTTTATGTTTCCCTGACCTGACCAAGATAAACTCTGTTTGTTCTTCCTTGTTGTTGCTCCCAGCAACTGGTATTCACTGACAATACTGCCTCAGAAAGGAGGAATTTTTATTTAGCCAACATGGCTAGTAACTGTTGATAGACCTGCCCTCCATGACTTCATCACACACACCCCTTTGAAAATATCTAAGCCAGTCATTCTGAAATGGCATCACACTTCTTGCTGCTACAGACTTACAGCAAACTTCTTTGTGTGCTTCCATTTTGAATACCACTTTCATTGACAGAAGTGTTTTTGCTTCTGGGCTTATTGTGGTAGATCACCACAATCTGACAGTACAATATCAGGGGTGGTGTTTGAGTTGGCCAGGTTGGGCACTGACTAAATAAACCTACCCTATTCAGAGAGTTCATCTGGCTGGTCCAACTCCTAAATCTCCAGTACCAGTGACAGTAGTAAAATCAAGGGATGGACGAGGATTGCCATGGGTTCCCCAGTGCAGAGTGTTGCCCCAGGGCTCCCAGCATCTTGGTACTGTCTGGCATGGGTTAGTATGATACGAATAATATTCTTGGAAACAGAGTCCAGCAAGATGACCTTTGAAAGAGTTTGCTTTATATAATCATGCTACCAGAACTCAAGATGTTGGGCTGTAGCTCTGATTGCGATTCAACCTTGCAAGGCTTGTTTTATGAAAATAATATTGGCATAGATTGGAAGACTAACAGGTTTTATCTTGTTGGGTTCAGTACCAGTGATAGTGGTGCCATCAAGGGGTGGGCGAGTGTTACCATGGGTTCCCCAGTGCGGAGTGTTCTGGCCCAACAAGATAAAAGAGAGCCCCTGTTTTCACTGTTGAAGCAGAGGGTATTCATATTTTTTAAAATAACATAGCATTTGTTTTTTAAATTATAATTTATTTTCATTGTGGAAGGGTGTAGTCTGCCTATGGTGATAGAGAAAAAATAGAACTTCTGGCATTTAATGTTCCTATTTTAAGCATCCCTGGAAGAATATAATTAGAAGCTATGGTGACTTATAGACCTAGTTGTGTGGGCACTGTAGGCTATCAAAGAATAGCAAGTCTCTGAACTTTACTGCAGGCTAGTGGTTCTCAAAATGTTTTAGCACCAGGACCCACTTTTTAGAATGACAGTCTGTTGGAACCCACCAGAAGTGATGTCCTTCACCTGGAAGTGATGGAGAGTTAGAACAGACAAAAGAAAATATTTCTTTACTCAGTGTGTGGTTGGTCTGTGGAACTCCTTGCCACAGGATGTGGTGATGGCGTCTGGCCTGGACGCCTTTAAAAGAGGATTGGACAAGTTTCTGGAGGAAAAATCCATTACGGGTTACAAGCCATGATATGTATGTGCAACCTCCTGATTTCAGAAATGGGCTGTGTCAGATGCAAGGGAGGGCACCAGGATGAGGTCTCTTGTTATCAGGTGTGCTCCTTGGGGCATTTGGTGGGCTGCTGTGAGATACAGGAAGCTGGACTAGATGGGCCTATAGCCTGATCCAGTGGGGCTGTTCTTATGTTCTTATGAAAATTTTTAACACCCCCATATGACAAATCAAATAAATTACATTAAAAATTTACAGTAAGTATAAGTTTAAGAATTTATTTAAAATTAAGAAGAACCCTCCTTACCCTCCCAGCAGGTCTGCTGATCTGTTTTAAAAAATTTCCCCAAACATCCCAAAGGCTGCAATCCTGTCCACACTTACCCAGTAAGCCCCATTCATGATCATTGTTTAAAAGCAAATACATAGTGTTTGCCATTAGTAGCCAAGTTCAGATCTGTAACATTTCCCCAAATGCAGTCGCCTACCATGGTAGCATCAAGTCTAATACATTAAAAATAAAATACACAGTGAAATGAATGGGGACCCACCTGAAAATGGCTCGCAACCCACCTAATGGGTCCTGACCACAGCTTGAGAAACACTGTTGTAGGCTATCAAGAATAGCAAGTCTCTGAACAGTAAAATGGAAAAACCTAGTACAGAATAGTGAATAGTGAGATGAGCTTACTGACTTGGCCCAAATAAAATTTTTATGTAGGTGTGTGGTTAAGTTAGCCAAGTCATGTGCCAAGTATGATGTATCTGTTCTGTTGATGGATTCTGATACATATCCTGGCAGCTGCAGCTGGTGTTTTTCATGTCCTGGCAGCTGCAGCCGGTGTTCAACCTGTATAACCTCTCAGCCTTTTGCTAATTTTTTAAGTGCTTGCGTAATCATACATCATAAGCACTCTCATCTAGATGGAACAACTTTCTATAGTCCAGGCAGAATTTCTTTTCTCTTTTCCTGATCTGAAAAAAGAGGTGCAGTTTTTACATATCTGTTACAAGTCACTGTTTTGCACTCTCCAAAGATATAGTGATCCTGTGACAATTGCAGTATTCAAGGAAGATTTCACTCACAAGCATGAATCCTTTCTATTAATTTTTGATACTGACCTATTGTGAATGGAGAGAAGTTCTATTGATGATGTGATTCTGAAAGGTAGCCCACTGATTTTAATCAGTATATATAAGCTTATCAAAGGAGTACATCAGATTTTAAGTTGTGGAGAGAAGCAGGGACATTAAATATTAGGTTGATGATTTCAAATTAGACCAATGTTCTTTTGGAGATGTTTGGTTCCATAATAAAAAGAACTGCCTTCACATTCAGTGAGACCAACAGACTGTCCAGCCCACTGCTATATACCTGACTGGCAGTATCTCTCTCAAGAAAAGATCTTTCCTGACGCTTTTAGCTGTGATTCTTCACATAAATGTATAGGGATTGAATTTAGGCTTTAAAAATGCAAAACCAACCCTGTTTTGGTGCCTTTTTAGAACAACCTGACATTTATTTATTTTCAGTACTGTTAAACCCTGTTTTCAAAGTTCAAATCACTGCACAAATCATTTTTAAAAAACCATGAAACCAGTATAAAGACAACACTATGATAAAGCACTCCCCACCGTACATAAAATGCCTAACCACATAACTCAAACCAGTCAAATGCTTGCTGAAAAAGAATCCCAAGAGGTTGGGATTTCAACCTCTCTGAAATCCTAGCAGTCGTGGATCTTTAAGCTTCTTCAGGAAGACGTTTCCAGAGGTTAGAAGTCATAAGAACATAAGAACAGCCCCACTGGATCAGGCCATAGGCCCATCTAGTCCAGCTTCCTGTATCTCACAGCGGCCCCACCAAATGCCCCAGGGAGCACACCTGATAACAAGAGACCTGCATCCTGGTGCCCTCCCTTGCATCTGACATAGCCCATTTCTAAAATCAGGTTGCACATACACATCATGGTTTTAACCCACAATGGGTTTTTCCTCCAGAAACTTGTACAATCCCCTTTTAAAGGCATCCAGGCCAGACGCCGTCACCACATCCTGTGGCAAGGAGTTCCACAGACCAACCACACACTGAGTAAAGAAATATTTTCTTTTGTCTGTCCTAACGCTCCCAACACTCAATTTCATTGGATGTCCTCTGGTTCTGGTGTTATGTGAGAGTGTAAAGAGCATCTCTCTATCCACTTTATCCTTCCCATGCATAATTTTGTATGTTTCAATCATATGCCCCCTCAGGCGTCTCTTTTCTATGTTGAAGAGGCCCAAACGCTGTAGCCTTTCCTCATAAAGAAGGTGCCCCAACCCAGCAATCATCTTAGTTGCCATCTTTTACACTTTTCCATTTCTGTTATATCCTTTTTGAGATGCGGTGACCAGAACTGGACACAATACTCCAGGAGTGGCCTTACCATAGATTTGTACAACGGTATTATAATATTAGCCGTTTTGTTCTCAATACCGTTTCTAATGATCCCCAGCATAGAACTGGCCTTCTTTACTGCTGCCGCACTTTGGGTCGGCACTTTCATCGACCTGTCCACCACCACCCCAAGATCTCTCTCCTGTTCTGTCACAGACAGCTCAGAACCTATCAGCCTGTATGTGAAGTTTTGATTTTTTGCCCCAATGTGCACGACCTTACACTTACTGACATTGAAACACATCTGCCATTTTGCTGCCCACTCTGCCAAGTCTCTGTCACAAATACAGTTTCTAGGTACAAACCTTCATTGTGAACTGCAGTTGCAGAATTTGCCTTTTCATGATAACCTTAGCTCAGAATTTTCATGTGCTGAAGGACCTCAGAATGCCAGATGCAGGGTAGGGACCAGGACACAGGTTGTTGTCTTGTGTGCTCCCTGAAGCATTTGGTGGGCCACTGAGTGATACAGGAAGTTGGACTAGATGGGCCTTTGGCTTGATCCAGCGGGGCTCTTCTTATGTTATGGTGTCATAGCTAGAAGGAGAGAAAATGGTATCTACTGTAGGTGCCACAACGAGCCATGTAAGTGGCTCCTCCCACTCGTCATCGGAGCCATTCCAGACAGCGACGACAATATGCAGGAGATGCCATTTGGTTCAGTGAGTGCCTGTATATTACTGTTGTTGCCCAGAATGGCTCTGACAGCGAGTAGGAGGGGACCTTACTTGGTGCATTGCAGTACTTGATATTTCCCCCCCTCTAGCTACACTACTGATGCATCATTTTTATTTTTCTAAGCTCAGAAAATTCACTAATCTAGTTACAGCTCTGCCGAGCTGCTGATCATTAGTGCTACTGAGTCTGTGTATTGGTCAAATTGAAATGTGCTCCATTTAAACTTCCTTTTTGGAAGCGTGTAATGAGGCAGCTCTGCAGCAGTTTTACTATTAGGTCACAGAGCTAAAAGTCATCAGAGTTAAATATAAAAGGCAACAAGAATTTTTGGAAGAATCCGAAACGTTCCAGACAGGCTAAAAATGTCTAGTTTTAAACACCCCATTATGTACCAAGAGGAAGCGAACTAGTTTAGGAAGACTTTATTGAGAGGATCTTTTTTCCAGTGTGACTGACTATTAAATATTATTGGTCTGAAAAAATGATTAATTGTAAGTCGACACGGGTTATGCTATTTGCCAAAACCTTGTCACTATTGATTACTGTTGGTTTCCAAAGGCTTTCCATGGTTCATTTCCAGCAAGCCAAACTTGGCTTTTTTGCTCTGCTCTGAATCAAATTGTTTTGCCCCTTAAGCTCTTCTTTCACAACTTATATCCCCCTTCATGTCCTGTGGAACTCTATGCCACTAAAAATAATAGTGGCCAGATAAAATCAGAATAGGCCTGCAAACCAGTCCTTTGCCATCTTCATGTTCCTCAGCATAGCAGATTCCTCTTTGAGCCTAAAAAGGCCTGTTAACTAGTTACCAACTCCACTTACGTGGTGAAAATACTGTTGTATGTAATGTTAGTTTTCCTCCTGTTGATGACTATTGTCCATATATGATGAAATGATGTATTGGTATAATTTATTAAATTTCTACCAACATTTTGGCACCACATGAGCCTGCAAGGTGGCTGAAAACATCTTTAGAAGTAACAAAGGGCACAATCCTAACCAGGTCTACTCAGAAGTCCTATTTTGTTCAATGGGGCTTACTCTCAGGAAAGTGTGGTTAAGATTGCAGCCAAAGTCAGCATAAAATTATTTCAACAATCTTCTGGTGATTTACTCAGAAGCCTCACAGAATTCTATGGGGCTTATATCTGGTGTGCTCCCTGGGGCATTTGGTGGGCTGCTGTGAGATACAGGAAGCTGGACTAGATGGGCCTATGGCTTGATCCAGTGGGGCGGTTCTTATTTTCTTATATTCTTATCCCCAAGTGTGTATACCTAGGATTTCTGTAAACTAGCAATACAATTGCTGGGCAAGCACAAACTTGAACATTGCACACTTCCACACAATCCCTTTCTATCATAAGGGGACCCTGTTTTTGTGAATTGGTTCCATCAGGCCAGGTTTTCAGGGTGAAGTGCTTCTGTCTGAAGCTGATTGAGTATATAGAACAAATGGAGTTGTGTGCTGGGATAGAAGAGCTGCGTTTGGTGAGGGGCTGAAAAGAAAGTGCTTCTAGAATAATAAGCATTTGAAAGTTATGGCTAATCTTCTCAGGTAAGAGGTTTGCAGTTTGGAATATCTTCAGTCCCTTGAAATTAATAGACAGCCCCACTGAATTTTATATGTCTTTTCTTCATCAGACTTCCAGATTTTGCTTCACCACCTTAACTGCATTGCATAAAAGCAGCTGCGATTATCCTGTATTCTCCAGAGTTATCTTATTTGATTTTCTGTTCTCCTTACTATGTTCTCCTAGGAACTAGCCAAGAGGACACCCACTAAACACCCAGATTATCAAGCAGTTCAGAATGCATTGCAGGCAATGAAGACTGTGTGTAGCAATATCAATGAGACGAAGAGGCAGATGGAGAAGATGGAAGCCCTTGAGCAGCTGCAGTCGCACATTGAAGGATGGGAGGTACGATGGCCTGTGATATGACGAGAATAATTCTAAGGCTGCAGTTCTATGCGGATTTACCTGTTCCTTCCAGGGAACAGATCCAGTGTTTCTAATAACTGTGCAGCAGTGTGGCCAAACAGCTGGAGCAGATAGGTCAGCTCCAGGGGGTGGTTTGAGGGAGAATTATGAGCAGTTTGGGAGCAGGGACCAGGAAGGATCAGGGGTGGAGGGGTGGTTGTGATGACAGCAGTGCAGGCTGCAGTCCTACTGCCCTTTTCCCAGCCTGACATGCCCCTGATTCTCCTTGGACTTATGCCAGCTAAATAGCTGGCATGGGTCTAAAGAGACCCATTGGAGACCAGGTGGCTTATGGAGAGAAAAGTAAAAAAAAGATTTTTACTTCCATCTTCTGGACTGTCTGGTTGCTCCTGTCCCATAGCATGAAGCACATGCACAGATTGGGTTGCTTGATACCATATTGACTGGAAGTCTTGCACAGCTTTAGGTTCTCACCTTTGTTCCCTTGTGAAGCTAACTGCAACACATGCATACATCTAAATACAAAAATGTGTGTATTCTTTCGTCAGAATGAGTTTAGTACATCCGCGTTTATGGTCTCTTGCTCTCAAACAATATCACTTTCAAACAATATCACTTGTCCAGGGTGATGAAGCAGATGGAATGAAACATGGGCTTTTCTTAAAACAGTTGTGTAAATAAAATACAGGTTGTGCCCCGTATGAGAGAAAAGAACACTGTCCAGTTTTGATCTGGAACCCCATTGGATAAAAAAATCAGTGGGTACCAAATCAGCGGAAAAATAGCTTTAAGCCATTTCTGCCCAACATTGCATATACGCAACAGGGATCAAATGTGTATACCTATGGGCTAAGCAGAAATGGGTTAAAGGCCCACTTCTGGGTTTCTTGCTCCTCCATTGTTGCCCCAGAATACATTGCTATAGACTTTGTACCACATTCAACCCCTAGATGGGGTGAATAATGGAATATAATGGAATGAAATTATAATTATTTAACAGCATGAAGGTAGAAAATTGGATTTTTTCCATGTTACAAGGCATTTAAATGTCAACCTCAGTATCAGTGGTGAGTCAAATCACTGAATAGCAAATCAGTGGATACCGAGTCCCCACCTGTAATGAATGTATGAAAAGGTTTAAGGCAGCCCAGTCCTACTCAGCCCCCCCCCCCAAGGTGGTGCTGAGCTGCACTATTGTGGTGTGTGATGTATCCTGCATGGGAGTTTTTGCCTATAGAGGCCTCTTCGGGGTAAAGGAACATTGTTCTCAGACCTATGCCAACTGTATTACTGACACTAGTCCACATTAACTCAGGTTGGAGGTATGAGACTGGGAGAAGAGATACAATATCAACGTGTGCCTCTGCTGCTGATACAACCCCCTTCCTGGCGACATTCCACCACTTCTGCACTCGGTTACAACCCCTTCCACTCCTGTGCTGAATTACTGGTGCTGGTGGATGCCCCCAATCTGCTGGTGCACTGACTGGGCTGTTCCTTGCTTATGGTGGTGGCAAGGCCATGCCATAAGTTGTGTTGCATTTTGTGACAGTTGTAAAAGGCCTTTACACCTTTGGAACAAATGTTTTGGCTGTATAAGGCCTGAATAGGATTGTGCCGTTAGTCTGTCCTCGTGTTCCTTCATTAGACGTATGTGGCACAGTAAATACCTAAAAGAAAAAAAGAGTAATACAGGGAGGCCCCTATATTTACAGATCCCATATCTGTGGATTGGTTGGGGCGCTCCCCAGTGCTGCAACCCTGTGAGAGCCCCCCCCCCCCCGGAAGGGAGTCTGAGCTCAGCAGAGGCCGGGGACGTCTTCCCTGGCCTCTGTCAGGCTCAGAGTGAGCTATACAGCTCAAAACATGCAACTTCCAGTTTCATGGAGAAACCAAAAGTGCTTTAAAAGGCACCGGGAGGTTTGGGGAAACTTTGAAGCTTGAGGGGGGGGGGAGAGGTCCCTGGACTGTGGAGATGGGTGTTTTCCCATATCTGTGGTTTCAGCTATCCACAGGGGGGTACTGGAATGGAACCCCCGTTGATAAAGGGGCACGCCTGTTATCTCATCTAATTTGCATAAAGTTTCCTTACCTGATCACCTAGAGGTGATTCTTATCATAGCTAATCAGATGAGTAAATATTTATTAACTTGGCTAAGAGGGAAGTGAAATGTGGTAGAGATACCTCTTCAGATAGATTCTGCAATCCTCACTCCATATCTGGCTTAGGCAAATCAGTTAAGAAGATCTTTTCATTAACTAAAAAGGTGCTTCACAATTAATAAGGGTAGCACATTTTTAAAAATGGGATTTTGTTTATTGTAAGTGCTAACGACTGGAGAAGGCTTTCAGGTTCTCCCCTTCATTCTCTTGTGGAGCTAACTGCAACACGTACCTGCATCTAAAAACAAAAATCGTATGTATTCTTTTGTCAGAATGAGTTTTGTTTGTAAGTAAATGTGTGAAGGTTTATTTAATCAGTTAAATGATTGATTAAACCTGATTAGTTGACAAATCAGGTGACAGTTCAAAGAGTAATAGATTTGGCAATTCCTTGATACACATGGGAGTTCAACATCTGTACCAAAGGCCGCTGGATTAACAGAAGTGCACGCTTTGGGGAAATAGTATACTTTTATCTTCCTGCATGCAGCTAAAGTTGTTAAATGACTTCATGGAAATATTGGTGTCAAGAGAGCAATGGGTCTGACATTTAAAGTATCCAGGCTGATGACTGCCAGCTGAGGATTCCTCAGCTGAAGACAACTTTTAGGAGGTCATGTAAACTTCCTCATGTTCAGACTGCTGGGCGTTCTCCATGAGGGCTGTTGTTTTGTTTTAAGCTTGCTCGTTTTTCCCTTCAAGGATGTTCCTGGCATCCTACTGGTGCCGTGTGAGCAGCCCAGATATCCAGCTGTGTGTGTGTTTTTGGACAGCAAGCCCAGCAAACAAGCCCTTGTTCAGTGCAGCAAGACTCCAGGCAGAGTAGAAAAACCATTTTGGATTTGATAAGACTTGAGGCTCAGTGAAGTGAGTTTTGAATTCCGAAGCCACCATCAACCCTTTGCTAGTATCTCCTTGGGAGATGGTGCTGTGTAGAAAAATAACAATCAAGCATTTTTTTTAGGGTTTAAGGACCCAATCCTATCCAGCACTGTTGCAGCTGTGCCAACAGGGCATGTGCTACATCCTGTGGTGGGTGAATAGTCAAGAGGTCTCCTCAAGGTAAGCGAACAAATGTTCCCTTAACTCAGAGCTACATTGTGGCTGCATCCACACTGGAAAGTTGGATAGAATTGGGCCCTAAATGGCCTACATCAAACATTCTGGTAATGAGAACAGATTCTAAGTTGTTTATCAGCGTCTCTTTACAAAGAAAGCAGGCAGGCAGCCGGTCCTGCCCCTGAATAGAATTGGGCTGTATTTCCATTTGCAGGATGGTCAAGTTAAAGGTAGATCTCCCTCTGCTTCAAGAGGTGTAATATTAAACCCCCCCAAAAACTGAGTAAGCTCTGGTCAGAATTAGCCAAATCATGGAGACTGAGGGCACAATCCTAACCCACTTTCCAGCACCAACATAAGGGCAATGCAGCCCCGAGGTAAGGGAACAAACATTCCCTTACTTTGAAGAGGCCTCCATGAGTGGCACCCAATTGCAGGATGCAGCACACACCCCATTGGCACCACTATGCCAGTGCAGGAAAGTTGGTTAGGATTTGGGCCAAAGGGAGGTTTTTGTGGCATAGCAAGAGCTGCTGTATCGTGGGGGTTGTGAGGCTGAGCTGTGGACCAGGAAGTCCCTGATTCAGATATCATCTTTGACATGGTTGTTGAGTTAGGTTGCTTTAGCAAACTGCTGCCTTTCAGTCTCAGTCTCCCTTCTGCAACATTGGGATAATAATTCTGTCCTACCTTACAGGATTGTTTTAAGAATTTCTGTTTTAAGACACTGTATGAGAAAACTCTAAAGTTCTAAATAGATGCCTGATATTATGAGCTTATTAAATCTGGAAAATTGGCTACACGTTGCCTTTCCGGCTACAACCTCTCTGCTGAAAGTATAAAACGACTGCAAGTGGTTTTGGAAATGGAAAGGAAGTAGTTTTGCTGACAATTCAAGTTTCACAATCCTAAATTGACTCTCTCTTTTTTCCACTAAGACATCACTAGGTCATATTATCTAATCCACTTCCTAAATCTGGTTTGCACAGCAGATTAGGAAGTTGCAGTGAAAGTCTCCCTTCCAGCATATTACAAAACAAGAAATATTTAAGTTTTCTTGCTTATGGAATTTTTAGGAGTTCTTTTCACAGTTGCATTGCATGAGTGCTTCCTATAGGTGTCCTGATGAATGTAGGTAGAGTAGAGCAGTTTCTCTGGGGCCTCACTCATAGACATATCAATGCCCTCTCACTTAGAAAAGAAGGAAGGGGGCCTCCCATGAACATAAAGCCCCTGTGCTTCTCAGTGGTTAAAAGGTCTTGGTGGCTTCATGTAGTGTTTGTCACCATGAAGTAGCTCTCACCTCATGAATTTTCTCCATGCTGCCTAATACATTATGTCTGTACTACATTAAAAGCAATAAACTTTGCTTTTTGGACATATGTAGAGCTCTGAAAAAAATCACCTGATTCACATTGTGAGTTGCTTCACTTCTTTATTGCTCTTATATCCCAATTTTCTTCCATCATGGAGTTCAGAATGGCATAAATAGCTTTCCTGAGGGGAGGAGGGGAGAGCCACTAATCCAGACATGGTCCAGTTCAGAGGTCCCTAACTTTGGCAAGGTTGTTCTATCATGTTCTTTCTAGTCATGCTTGAACCGTGACGGCTATGCACATAAAGAATGTGCTTGTTAAGGGGACTTTTATTCAGCTTTGCAGGTCTTTTATTTATCTTTATTGTAATAATTTGGATGAGTGGAGGTTTAATTTGCTTTAACATGATGCAGTGTTTCATCATATCTTTATATACTGCTTTCAATGACAGAAGATTTATAATCTGCTTTTGTGTGTCAGGTGGTTTATAATTTTCCACATCAGGTACTAGCCACATACTGACAACTGCCATTTACAGTGTTCAGCTTTATCTAAACATATATGGTATACCTATTGTACAATACCTAGTTATTTAAGCACTTATTAGATAATGAAGGTAGTGAATTCCAACTCATAATCATAATTCTAATGTGTAAAACAGACCCTGGAACTGTAGTAACATATACCTGGCTAATTAAACTGGGAGAGGTTTTGATAGTCACCGTCAAAGGGGTTGTTTACCATCTGACTCGGTGTAATAGATTCACCTTGCAATCAAACTGCTGTTCTGTGAGACAGATGTGCTCAGCATATGTATGAGCGTTAAGTAGAAATGCTGATTGCAGCCTCAGTTAGAGGGCAGATTGATGAAATTGTTGTTTTGTGCTCTAGGGATCCAACTTGACAGACATCTGCACCCAGCTCCTTCTCCAAGGTACCTTGTTAAAAATCTCAGCGGGAAACATCCAAGAGAGAACGTTCTTTCTTTTTGATAACCTTCTTGTCTACTGCAAGCGGAAATCCAGGTGAGCCCATCTGCTTGTGTCTGTTCCTAAGTTTCATAGTGCTTAAATATCATATATGGCAATAAGTTTCTGACAATCTCTTCTAAGGGCTTATCCAGATGATCAGTTCAAAATGTGCCTGACTACATTTAGAATACATTTGACTACATTTTTAACCTTTCTTTGATATTCATTCAGGTCCATCTTCAAAAGCAATAATGTTACATCCAGGTAACACATAATGAGCTAAGTGTAGATGACCTTGCAATATGGAGGGAGAGTGTTGTTATGTATAAGTGGGGTCTCCTGCTCCCCTCAACCTCTAATGTGTGTTGGCGGTCACAAGAGAGGAAAGCTTCAGCAGAAGGTCATTTGCACTGAAGTGAATTGATTATACCGAAGAGGGAGTCTGACAAAATTCTTGATAGTTTTTATATTGAGAGTTTCTTCAACGGGAGAAAAACAGTGTTTGTTTGGTTTGTTTGTTTAAAAGAGAGATATTACACCTTTCTGGAGCTCAAGGAAGCTAACTAATTCACGTTCAGTAAAACAATAATAAAATACCATAAAATAAATAACAAACACAAGTAATCAATAACATTCCAAAGCATCAGGGTATACCCCATAAATCACTATAGCAGCAAAGAGCAGAATGTAAAATATTATAGTCTGTTTAAAAAAAAAAGCCTCCAAAACAAGGTAACCAATGCCTTCAGATAATGCTCCAGGGCCTTGACGTTGCCCTCAGAATTTGATAGAGAGGAGAGATAGAGCTGAGTGCCATCAACTCAAGCAATAGTTCTGATTGCTCTTCTTAGTGTAACTAAAGAACAAAAGAAGACTGCAGTTCTCAGTTTCATTCTAACCATGGAGGAAAGGGGCACGTGGTGACCTTAATAATAATAATAAAACTTTATTTTTATCCCGCCCTTCTCCCTAACGGGACCCAGGGCGGCTAACAACATATTAAAAAACAATAGAATTTAAAAAACATTAATACAAACAGATAAAAACATTTAAAAACACACTACAGGCCCATAAAAACAGTAGTCAGATTAAAAGAGTAAAAGAGCAGATCACCGAGGAATCAAGCCTGTAAAACTAAAAGATGTATAAAAAGTTAAGAAGGCCAGAAATCAGAAGGCTTGTTTAAACAACAGTGTTTTCAGGCCTCGCCGAAAGCTCTCAAGAGAGGGAGCCATTCTCAAGTCAAGGGGAAGGGAGTGACCTTAGGGCCCAATTGTATCCAATTTTTCGGCACCAGTGCAGCCAGACCAATGCACAACATCTTGCATTAGGGAAGCAGTCGCAGAGGCCCGCTCAAGGCAAGGGAATGTTTGTTACCTTACCTCGAGGCTGCATTGCAGCTGCACTAGCACTGGAAAGTTGGATAGGATTTGACCCTTAGAGGGGAAAGGAATCAGCAATGTCATTCGGGTTGGTAGCATGCCTTTGGAGATCCCAAAAGATATCATGTTAGGGTAGCTTGCAGAAGCTTATGAAAAGTACTGATTTTACCCCCATTGCCTTCCTGCACTGTAAGGACTTCAAGCAACAGCTGCATATTTATATATGAATTCTAAGAAAGGGTCAGTGTAACAGGGCAGCACCTGATTCGAGAGAGAGAGCTGTGTCAGCTGTATTAGTCAAGCAAAGAGGCTGCATTTGGCAGCAAATTTTCAGGTACCATTAATGAGCAAAAGCTAATCAATTATTAGTTGATTATTGTATTTTTACAATATATCGTGTGCTGCTTCTGGATGGGGGAGGAGAGGGCCTCTTCTTTTTCCAAGGAGCACCCTCCTGAAGGAGACCTACCTCTTGCTTGGAGAACCAGGGCTGTAGGTAGCGAAAGGTGCTGAGCCAGACTAGAGAGCCTGCCCTGGAATGCACTGTTAGATCGACAGAAGCTGATGCATTGCAGAACTAGCACAGTGCTGGAAGTGAGTCTTACAGCTGCAAAGCTTCCCAGAACAGGTGGGTCTGAAGCAGCAACATGAAACTGGGCACGGTGCCAATGATAATGTTGAGGCTTTTCCAAGCATGGCGTGAAAGAACTCCGAGGGATTCCTGAAAATACCTTAGGCAAAGAAAATGAAGGTGGAGGACGATGCAAACAGGAACTGCTTATGTTTGCATCGTCCTCCACCTTCATTTTCATACATACCCCTTCCTGAATAATTCCTGAATTTTCTAGCCACCGATGTGCGCGTGCTCCCCCCCCACATTTGATTCTTCCTGGTTCTGTTTGTAGTTTCGGTTAATGCAACCCCTCCCTTTCCGCAGGCAGTTTTCCCAGAACACTAAGTTTTAGGAAACAAAATGTTCTGCTGCCTTTTGAGAGAGTCTTCTTGTTTGTACAGAGCAGACATCGGTGGACCACTTTTCTATAGTTTGGCTTGGAGTCGGATTAGGCAGTTCTGACAAGTTCCCCGATGGATTTGTGTTTATATTTCCCTAATAACCACACAGGCACTGTCCAATTCTCCAGAATCTGATTTTCATTAAAAACTAGAGAAGTCTGTAATGTGTTGCCTAATGATATTTTTAGACATGTCAAAACTGCAATGATTTTGGATAGTTCTTCTGTCTGTCTGCTATTTAAATTCTGGTCCAGAATGAAATGTGCGTATCTACCCACTTGTAGCAGCTGGCCAGCTGCAGGCCTCAACAAGTGACATGCTAATGGGATGCAGCATTGAAATACAGCTTTATATTACATTAATGGGATGCAGCTTTTCCTTGTGGCTGATTTTAACTCTTCCTGTAGTGTTGAATCTCTGTGTTATCCTGCCTGAAATAGCCTCCTTTAATCCCCACTCTAGTGTGAGAGCCACCTGCTCCCAGTACAAGCATAGGACTGTTCTAGACATGTGGGTATTTCCCATTTAGTCATTACCTGGCTAGGATTAAGGTTAGGCAACATTTGGTGGGAAGGACACACATGATTCCCCAGAACTCCCAGAGTTCTGGTGTTCACACATATGCTTCAAGCATGTACATCATACCATAGAGAAGCAGTCCCATGACTATGGAGGGGGCAACAAAGTCATTAGAATTAGTCTCTTTTGTTATGGTCCCACTTTTAATTTGGATGACCCCAGGACTACAGATTTCTTATTCCAGTGGTTCTCACACTTTTAACACCTGGACCCACTTTTTAGAATGAGAATCTGTTACGACCCACCAGAAGTGATATCATGACCAGAAGCGACATCATCAGGCAGGAAATTTTTAACAATCCTAGGCTGCAGTCCCACCAACACATACCCAGGAGTAAGCCCCATTGACTATCATTGTTAAAAGCATATACAGAGTAGCCTGGTAAAAGTACGGATCTGTAACATTTCCCCAAATGCATTCACATGCCATGATCGCATAGAGTATAATATATTAAAAAATAAAATATGAATGGGGATCCACCTGAAATTGGATCGCGACCCATCCCGACCCACAGTTTGAGAATCACTGGCTTATTCCACTGGTTTAAGGTTTATGCACTCTGTTTTGGGATACAAAATGAGTTTGAAACCAAGGATTATTGCACCCTAATTATATTCTTTCAGATTTGTGTCCCATGCTTATAATGAGGCTACACTATCACCAGGTGTCTGTTTCAAGCTGGGGTGGATGAACATACATGGGCTCAGAGAAACAACTTTAACCTTTCAGTGCTTTAAAATGGCTGGATGCTGAAAAAATGGCTCCCATGATAGCACTTTATTTTCTGAATCTCAGAAGCGCGAACAGGTTTTAACAGACCACTGAAGCAATGCTAGGACTCAGATCTGTTGGGGATCATCATGAAGTGATGACAAAAAGGAAGCTGAACAGGGATTCATCCGGTGCACCGTCAGCTGTTGGTTGCAGCCAGTGAAGAATGCCACATCACCAAGAAAGTAATAGGCTAGATGTGTGATATTTGCTGATTTCTCTGGTGATGTCCAGGTGAGGCTTGCTTGCTGATCTCAGCAACTAGGAGACTCCACCTTCCTGGTAACAGACTGCTTTTGCCTTGTTCCCCCTTCATCCTTGCCTCACCCTCAACAAAAATTGGGTTTGATCTATAGCAGTGGTTCTCACACACATTTAGCCAGGACCCACTTTTTAGAATGAGAATCTGTCAGGGCCCACTGGAAGTGTTGTCATGACCAGAAGTGACATCACCAAGCAGGAAATTTTTAACAATCCTAGGCTGCTATCCTACTCACACCTACCCAGATGGAAGTCCCATTTACTATCATTGTTAAAATAATATACACAGCAGCTTGTTAAAAGTAGAGATCTGTAACATTTCCCCAAATGGAGTCACATACCATGGTAGCATCAATATATTAAAAGTAAAATATTGAAATGAATGGAGACCCACCTGATATTGGCTCGCGACCCACCTAGTGGGTCCCAACCCACAGTTTGAGAAACACTGATCTATAGGCTTCTTGAAGCAGTGCTTTGTTTCATACTTTTAGCAGAAGCACCAAAGCACCGGGCCACTGCTTAAATTAATCCTTGCATATGATGCAGCATATTTGACAGCTCTTTCCTGAAAGAGACGCCTGCGTTGGCTCGGTCATGTCGTGAGAATGGGTGATGGCCGGATCCCAAAGGATCTCCTCTATGGAGAACTCGTGCAAGGAAAGCTCCCTACAGGTAGACCACAGCTGCGATACAAGGACATCTGCAAGAGGGATCTGAAGGCCTTAGGGATGGACCTCAACAAGTGGGAAACCCTGGCCTCTGAGCGGCCCGCTTGGAGGCAGGCTGTGCAGCATGGCCTTTCCCAGTTTGAAGAGACACTTGGCCAACAGTCTGAGGCTAAGAGGCAAAGAAGAAAGGCCCATAGCCAGGGAGACAGACCAGGGACAGACTGCACTTGCTCCTGGTGTGGAAGGGATTGTCACTCCCGGATTGGCCTTTTCAGCCACACTAGACGCTGTGCCAGAACCACCTTTCAGAGCGCGATACCATAGTCTTTCGAGACTGAAGGTTGCCAATACTAGATACTATTTCCTGAATTGGCTCAAACATTCTCAAAACCTAATCAAAGCCCCCATCATGACAATTCATTGCAACCATTTCTGTGGTGTCTGCCATTATTCCCTGGTTACTTCTACTTTTAAACATGTTCTTCAGGAGCACAGTTTCATGGAACCGAATAAATTGACTTGAGCAGATGTAGGAAACAGTTCTTACTACAAAACTATCCAGTAGGTCCCAATGTAATTAATGGCATTGCAGCTCTTCATCAGAAAACCCATAAATGTGCATATGTGTGTTTGTGTGTGTTTTAATCTTCCTTCATATTGTCCAGGAGCTGAATAACATCTGTTTCCTATAGGAAGTAGTCTCTATTCCACCAACTTTTTTATTTGGGATCCTAGCAGGTGGCTGCCAGTAGCCTACCATGTCAGTGTCATTGACCTTAGCCCTCACCCAACCTTCTTGCTTATCTTGGAGGATAGGCTGTTTTTAGATATGAAAGCCAAGTGAAGCTCTGTAGGAGGGTAACATTTATAGTCTTCTAGAAATACAATTTTATGGTATAAATAAATCTCTCCAAGTAAATAAGAAGTGAAAAGGGGGCTGCCTAAATTTTCCTATCCATTTCATCATCCATACAATTATAATGTACTCATACACACATAATTTTGCTCAAAGCAACTGAAAATAAATCTGTATGGAAAACTTGAGTATTAGGTGCTACCATGTGCATCTAAATTTTCCTGGGGATATACTGGGTCATGTAGCATTGCTCTAGATCAGGGGTGCTCACACTTTTTTGGCTCGAGAGCTACTGTGAAACCCAGCAAGGCCCGGAGATCTACCAGAGTTTTTTTTACAATGTTCGCGCCATCATAACATATAACATTTATGTGTACAATGTATGTTGGTGTATCTTGAGCTCCACTGAGTATAACAGGACTTACTCCTGAGTAGACATGCCTAGGATTAGTACAATTGTACATGCCTAGGATTGAGTACAATGGGCCTTACTCCTGGAGTTTCCTCCCAGAGGCACCTGAAGGGGGGGGTCGGCACTCTGCGATCTACTCATTTTGCCTCGCGATCTACCGGTAGATCGCGATCCACCTATTGAGCACCCCTGCTCTAGATGTTTTGTTACTTTGTATGCTCCAGATATCTTGGTCAATGATCAGTATAGTGCAGTATTTTTTCTCCCTTAGTGTCCGTTTGTGACATTCTGTGTAAATAAGTGTACTGGGTATCCGGGAACTTGATGGTTTTCTGGTAGAGAAAGCTGAAGACGTTTTGGTGTTCGAGGAAGAAAATCCAAATGGTAACTCCCATTATAGTAAAAGTATTATAATACATTGAGAGTCCGATCCAATCCCAAAACAGCACAAGTCTCCCGCTCAGAGACAGGTAGGGGGTAGATTTGGTTGCAGTCTTACATGCTGATCTTATCTCCTTGTAAAAATTTCTCACCCCTTTTCCTTCTGAGACATACCACCAAAATAGGTGGCATATGTCCAAGGAGACCCGTAGGCAGCCTGAGGGATTATATAAAAATGTTTTTTTTTACTAATCTTGTGTTTGCCTTTGGGTCACAGCAGGTGGCATGCCAGGTTATACTGTCCCTGGTTGACTGTGTGCTAAAAAAGGAGGGAGGCTAGACTGGAAAGGAGTTGAAAGAGTGTAACACATGCTTAACTCTAGTTGAATTGCTCAGAGCTCTGTGTTCATCTGGGCTTGATATTCTTCTGCGCTCAAGATTGGGACACTTCTGACTATAAAATACACTGTACCCCCCATAAGTCATTTCTTTGGTTTTATTCTTCTCTTTTTCATGTAGCTTGTGTATTTTAATGCTTTTGTATCCTTGTATTTTACTGTTTTGGTGTATTTTATTTATTATATTTAAGCCATTGTATTTTACTGGTTGTGAGCTGCCTTGGACATTTTAACTTTTAAGAAGAAAGATGGCATATAAATCTTTTAAATACATAAAATAAATAATCACTTGCCATTTTTTTTATTGCTGTGTATGACAGCTTTTCCAAGCAGGGCTTTAGTTCATGTTCCAATAAATATGTTTAAGGTCCCACAAAAAGCTTCCATAATCTGCTTAGAAATAAAGGTCAGGCCTCCTTATCCATGGATTTTTTATTGCCAGATCTGAATCAGTGCGGGTCCCCTGACCTGCGCTGAGCCAGACATTGCCTGAGCTGTACTCTCCAGATGTGACCAGAGCAGAGCTATGGTCATGTCTGAAGGGTGTTCTGAAGGCTGGGGAGGCCCTCTGAAGGCCTTCTAAGACCTTTAAATGTCACTTCTGGTTTTGCTGAAAAACTGGAAGTGACATTCTCCCCACCACTCAGAACACCCTCCAGACAAGACCAGAGCTCTGCTACAATTGTGTTCAGAAGGTTTATGTGCCAAGACTCCCAGATTTGATTATCTGTGGGTTTTGGCATCTGCATGGGTTCCAGGAAAGGAACCCTGCAGATGCCGAGGTGCGACTGTATAGATATTAGATGGGGGGGAAGAGATGGGGAGGAGCAGGGAGGTGCAATAAAGATGGAGGTATGGAAACTGGGTAGATCTACTCAGATTGACAGGTGTACTGAAGAGTAGTGCAACTGGACGGAGTAGCAGCACAGTAAGTACAGCAGGCGCTGCAACTCACTGTGTAAGTGGCCCCACCCCCTCACCATCAGAGCCACTTGGGGCAGCAATGGCAATGCTCTGAATGGCTCCGACACCAAGTGGGAAGGGCTGCTTACATGATGTGTTGTGGCACCTGTTGTACTTACTGTGCCACACTCCCTGCTTTGCTGCTGGTACAGAAGAAATTTTTACCAGCCAGTATGAAAATGTAAGAAGGGAACGTTTTCCAGACTCACAAAGAGAGTCTGGTCCAACAAGAAGCTGACGGAACATACCAAGATCCAGGTCTACAGAGCTTGCGTCCTGAGTACACTTCTGTACTGCAGCGAGTCATGGACTCTCCACTCACAACAGGAGAGGAAACTGAACGCTTTCCACATGCGCTGCCTCCGATACATCCTCGGCATCACCTGGCAGGACAAAGGTCCAAACAACACAGTCCTGAAACAAGCTGGAATCCCTAGCATGTATGCACTGCTGAAACAGAGACGCCTGCATTGGCTCGGTCATGTTGTGAGAATGGATGATGGCCGGATCCCAAAGGATCTCCTCTATGGAGAACTTGTGCAGGGAAAGCGCCCTACAGGATCTCCTCTATGGAGAACTTATGCAGGGAAAGCGCCCTACAGGTAGACCACAGCTGCGATACAAGGCCATCTGCAAGAGGGATCTGAAGGCCTTAGGAGTGGACCTCAACAAGTGGGAAACCCTGGCCTCTGAACGGCCCGCTTGGAGGCAGGCTGTGCAGCATGGCCTTTCCCAGTTTGAAGAGACACTTGGCCAACAGTCTGAGGCCAAGAGGCAAAGAAGGAAGGCCCATAGCCAGGGAGACAGACCAGGGACAGACTGCACTTGCTCCCAGTGTGGAAGGGATTGTCACTCCCGAATTGGCCTTTTCAGCCACACTAGATGCTGTTCCAGAACCACCATTCAGAGCGCGATACCATAGTCTTTCAAGACTGAAGGTTGCCAACTACTGTGAGTCCTGTACCAAAGGCCACCCAACAGTCAAAGAATGTATAACTTCTTTTAACAATTTGCATCAAAATTATTGAGCCTAGAAGTTTTGATCCCCAACGCAGAAGAAATGCGGTAATATCTTGAATGATTTCCACCACAGAGAAAAGCAGTGACCTAGAAGAGACCCTTGGGGGTTGCAAAACCTTAGGAAGTAAAGGTTTTCTGCTGCCCAGAATTGACAACATGGCAAGTTTTTTATTGACCTGTGGCTCAGCAGAGGCTGCATTCATAATGAGGGAATCGATGCATTTGTAATTAAGTGGTTGCATATCCACAAAGAGCTAAATATAGCTTCAGTGGGCATTCAGAGTGCAATGGCAGAGCAGAACTATTGTCCCTCGTGTCAGCCGGATTTAAAGCAAGATGTATGGTACCAGCTACTTTCCTTTATTTTAAGGTTGCATTGGTGACATTATAAATCAGTCAATTCTGGCTTTATACTGTTGAGTAAATGCTTTCAATAATAATTGCTCACTTGTGGCCGTACTAAATTAGTTTGCAAGAAGGATTGCTCATAATGGCTATATGGACACTTAAATGTATACAGATATTCTTAAAACTATGAAATATTTGTTTATTTTGAGTTTTTAATCTGTAAAGAGGAAGGGAAAAGGAAGGATTGAGGCATTCTCTAGGTAAAGCCAGGGGTGATGTTGACATCGGGGGTGATGATGATTAAATAATAAAAGTTACACATAAAATGCTTTCCTGCTACAATGCTCAAAGCTTCATACAACAAGGGTGACTTTTTGTAAAAATAATTGGCCTTTTTTAGTTCAGTTGAAAGAAATGTGCAAGTGGTTGACAAGGTTAAGTTCTACCTTTATTTTGTGACATCAGTAGGTAATGATGTCGCTGTTGAGGATTTATTGTGTATGAGGCAGATTTATTAATCATTGTTGGAACATTATAAAACAGTCTGCAATGCAACCGTAGGGGGCGGTAAGGGGGATTGTAAGTGACGGAGAAAAGGCAGTACAAGAGAGAAAATATTATATTACTGTTTAAGAACCAAACAAAAAAGGTGTACTTGTGGATCAAACAATATTTCTTCTTACAGAGTGGCTGGGAAAAAGACATCCAAGCGCACCAAGTCAATCAATGGATCCCTCTATATCTTCCGGGGCCGAATAAATACAGAAGTCATGGAAGTTGAGAATGTGGAGGATGGAACAGGTAAGGGACCAATTTCTTCTGACTGAGAGACAGCCATATTGGATTGCGATATGATAAGCACGACAGGAATCTTACAGCAGAATCCTATGCGTGCCTACTCAGAAGTTAGTTCCATTGCGTTCAATGGGGCTTACTCTCAGGAGAGTGTGTAAAGGACTGTCTATCTGAGTCTTATCTCTTGGAAGCCTCTATATAAGCCAATATAATCTGTTTGGTCTCTATAACTATTAAAAAGTTTGCTAGCTAGCATGAAACATTGTATATAACTAGATTTTTTTTTTTAAATAGGGCATTGTTTGCCACCATGATGGGTGGCATCTTTATTCCTTGCTTTCCCACAGGATAGCACACATCTGATTCTACTGTAGCATTAGCATTCAGTGCTTTTCAAGTATCATTTGGGTGTGGTAGCGGTATTGCATGTATTTGCATGTCCTTAAACTGTCATTAAAAATCATCTGTATCAGCAAGGAAGAGGAAACCTCCTAGGGTAGATCCTATGCCCCTAGTCAGCAAGTAGCTTTACTGGAGGATTGACTGGTGCATGGCAGATCAGATCCCCCACTATCACTCTCTAAAGCGGTCAAATCTTGTGGCCCTAGCCACAGCTTCTTTTATATATAGTCCTGTGACCTCTGGGTTGGCAACTGCGCAAGGGGAGAATGGTAGCATTGTGGGGGACAGGTTTAGCAAAAGGATCACAAATTGCTGATCCTGACTTAGACTGGCCCCTTTCCTAAGGAAGCAAGCTGACAGCATGCCATTGACAGTAAATCTGTACCAAATTGGCTGTTCCATAACTGCCACCAGTGGGGTCAAGACCATAAGCAAAGACTTGACCCCACTTCATTATAGTATGAAATTTATCTTTTGCCTTGATCTACAGGGCAGTGGAGGTGAGTGTAAACCTCCAGGTATGCCATTCTCTTCTTTCCTACTAAAGCATAATAAAATGCTGAACATAAATCATAGTTATGGTTTTTCAGGCATTGACTAATTTATCATTCATATCAGGGGGAGAGTATTCCGCTAGAGACACCTGCCTAGAGATGCTGATGGACACTTCACACTAAATACTACAGCTAAGGCTTCTGTTCTAGGACGCTTAATAGGAAGTAAATCTCATTGAACTCGGTGGGACGTACGTCTGAGTAAACATGCTTAGATGTTGCTGTTACTCTATTAACAATAGTGAGAGAACATTTTTTTCAGCTGTGCTTTCCAGGTGAATGCTGTTTTCATGAGGGTCCAGGGCTTGCACTCACTCTGTGCTCTGTGCTTTTTTTTTTTTTTTTACAGCAGATTACCATAGCAACGGTTACACAGTGACAAATGGCTGGAAGATTCACAACACTGCCAAAAACAAATGGTTTGTCTGTATGGCAAAGACAGCAGAAGACAAGCAGAAATGGCTGGATATGATAATCAAAGAAAGGGAGCAGAGAGAGAGTGAGTTCATGGCTCATATACAGACAGCGAATGCGGGTGTATCTATCTGAGAAAGAAACAATTACAGGGCATAAGCCTAACCAGGTCTACTCAGAAGTAAGTCCTATTTTGTTCAATGGGGCTTACTCTCAGGAAAGTGTGGTTAGGATTGCAGCCACAGTTTCATAAACTCTCATCATTTTACTTTCAAAATATACCTCCAGGCACTGAGAGTTTACGAAACTGTATTTTGAAAGTAAGGAGATAAAAACAAGGGAGAGGTTAAGCAGTCAAGATGTAGTTGTGTCATTATCATCCCTTGGAAATTTTGGTGCTCAAGCATCATCGGTATTATTATAGGAATCCCATTGCCAGTTTCTTTTGTGCTCTGAAGTACTTTAAAGTCCTTTCAAGTAAAGCATTGTCTTTCCTAAATTGATTTGCAAGGTTCTCATTTATAAATAGAAAGAAAAACAGCCTTCAGCTTTTTTACAAGGCACTGACACAGTCCATCTCCTGAGAAGAGAATCCCTGTTTTCTGGGAAACAGATGACAAATGAAACTTCCTAAGGTACAGCAAGCATTGAATCAATTTTTCCTCTATAAGGTGTCAGGAAAACCATCTGCCTTTGAAGAGGTGCATCCAAAAAAACAATCCTTTTGATTTAATTCATAACGGCAGCAAAATAGAGCCTCAATTCTATTCCTGAGGCTGCGTGTAAACAACTGTTTCCATAGGGCCAGGGTAATAAATCGGTAAGCTGAATTTGCCTCAGTTTCATCCACAATGAAAAGAAAGCCACAAACCTGTTCTTTCTAATGCCAGTCAATCCTACCAAATTATAATCAAGGTGAGGATAAAGGTAATAGCGTAGTAGTAGTAGTAGTTGACAACCTTCAGTCTCGAAAGACCGTGGTCGAAAGACCACTCTGAATGGTGGTTCTGGCACAGCGTCTAGTGTGGCCGAAAAGGCCGATTTGGGAGTGACAATCCCTTCCACACTGGGAGCAAGTGCAGTCTGTCCCTGGTCTGTCACCCTGGCTATGGGCCTTCCTTCTTTGCCTCTTAGCCTCAGACTGTTGGCCAAGTGTCTCTTCAAACTGGGAAAGGCCATGCTGCACAGCCTGCCTCCAAGCGGGCCGCTCAGAGGCCAGGGTTTCCCACCTGTTGAGGTCCACTCCTAGTATGCTTACCATTTCACTCACTAGGGTTGATATGATGGGGCTGATATGGTTGCTGTACTTGTCCTTGCTCCCCGTTGCTGGTGCAGTTATGCCAAAAACAAGTGCACCATATCCACTGGGGGAGGGGGCGGATGGATCAGGAGGCTTCTGAAGGGAAAAAGGAATTAAATCCCCTTACCTCTCTGTACGTCTCCTGCTCTGCAATGGGTCTCCTTGGACCTAAGCCAGTGATTTCACTTGTGCAAGTTGGAGGACAAAAAGGCGGCCAGGAGGCTGCAAAAAGAGGATGGTGCATACGATCTGGTATGCACCATCACAACCAGATCTACAGCCTCCCTGCCCCCCTTTCCCCCTTCCTTGCTCTGTTTCACCCCCTCCCTGCCCTCTGTACTGCTTTACCCACTCCAGCTGGTGTAGGCAGCTCTGGCAATGGACTGGGAGCACTGTGAACTTGAGTGGCCGGATTTTCAAAATTGCAAAGTGTCATGAAGTGCTGCGTTGAACAGCTGCATCCTGCATAGGATTGGGCTGTTAAGCAACTGTGAGCCAAGTGCGTACTATGTACTGCTAAGCTGAAGCCCACCATTTGCCTTATGGTGGTAAAAGTCTGTGCTTTTTCTCCCCCTAATTAAATTGCAAGATCTTACAACCTATCTAAGTACTTAACATTTCTAAACTGTTATTATATAATAATATATATAAATATAACTATATATGATATGTCTGTCTTTAATATAATGATCAGTTTTATAACTCTCTTTTTTTAATGCAGAGTACAGTACAGTGCAGGGAAACCAGTTAGCATGAAATGCAAGAACAATTTGTAATGGGTCTTGTCATGTCATGTGCGAGTAGTTGGATGCTTGCCAGAAACAATCATGAAAGTAGCTTCAGAAATGAGTCAGTCCTAGCATAAATTAAAGGCAATCGATCACTTCTAGCCCCTGAAAGAAGGAATGCCCTTACAGTCAATCAAACTGAGAGCACATTCCGTCTTTAAAGGAAACTTAAAATAATTAGAAATGAGGAGAAAGCATTGACCAAAGAAGAATGAAAGAGTATGGTGGGCTAAGTAGGCTTTTCACTTATGTTGCACTAACTTATTAAGGATTCAGGGTAATATAAAAGTAGGTAGATTCCCATAAGTTCTCCTATTGTAACAATAATATTGTATATGATGTAGATTTTAGTCTGACAAATAAGTTAGGTGAGTGTAGATTGTAGAAGAAGTATGACCTATATAGATATTTTTTAAAATGAGTAAAACATTCTACTATATAATGAACTAACTGTTTTAAAGAATCATAATAAACCAAATTAGTATTAATATTTTCAGTTAATTATTTGGCAAGTTTAAGGTGACAAGGGTTTTGACTAAGGGAACTAACAAAATTTGGAATATTTTTTAGAGGCAGCAAAGAGAAAAATAATCATGTAGCCCAATTCTGCAGCATCAAAGAGTAGCCCCATCGGGAACACTTTGGAGGTGGGAGGGGTGGCATCCTGCACTTGGTGACTCCCAGGCGATGTGCACTAGATGCTATCCCCCTGGAACCAGCTTATACCTCCTTTGTCTCCTTGGATTTGCCCAGCTAAAGAGCTGGTTCAGGTCCAAGAAGATCCACTGTGATTGTGGAGTTTATGGAGGGGTAAGGGGAAATATTTTCCCTTTCCCAAGCCTCTCGATTGACACCTCCCCCTCCCAGCATGTAACACAGCCTCTTTTTGTTCAGCTGCAATCTATGGCAGGGAAAAGGGATAGGATTGGTCTGTAAAGGTATATAAAATTTTGCTGGGTTATAACAAACAGATGGAATATTATATGGTTTATGGGCACAGGATAAGGTCACCAAACTGAATTTTTAAAATAGGATTATATTTGGAAAGTACTACAGTTGCAAGATGTGTCATGTTGCAGGAAAATTGTTTTAAAGTTATGAGTCAATGGAATGAAATACCTTAAAAGCTTTCTAAAAAAACTATAGTCCATCATGGTGGAAGTGCAGAATAGAAATAAGAAAGATTTATCATATGTGGTTGATGTGTAGATTTGCTCAACCTTATTGGTTAAGGAATGAAGAAGAGGATGATTAAAATTACAAGTTTTAATGCATTGTTAGATTCCAGTGTGGTTTTTTTTCATGATTATTTTAGCAAGAGTTGTATATGCAAAGTATTGGGGGAATGAATGAAATACTTAGTGTATAGCAGTGATTCCCAACCTGGGGTACATGTACCCCAGGGGTACTTGCCAGGACCTTTAGGGATACTTGAAAAAGAATTGAGTAATGGCGGCAAAAGGCAGGTTTGTATTAGAAAGCCTTGCGGGGCTAATACGAAGGGTACAATTTATAGAAATGAGCTACCAAGGGGTACCCAAGTGAAAAATTGTTGGGAACCCCTGGTGTAGAGTTAATAGAAAATTGGTATGAGAATGCCAACATGGCAGGCACGAACCCATCTTTTCTCCGCTGAATTGTATAGTGCCTAGTGGAATTGGACACTTTGAAAACCAATGTAAGAGCAGCCCCGCTGGATCAGGCCATAGTTCCAGCTAGTCCAGCTTCCTGTATCTCACAGTGGCCCACCAAAGACAGCAAGAGACCTGCATCCTGGTAATCTGTGCTGGACTTTTCCTCCAGAAATTTGTCCAATCCCCTTTTAAAGGCATTTAGGCCAGATGCCATCACCATCTGCACACAACCAGCAAATCTTTAAAGTTATATTTTAAAAAGTGTGTGTGTGTGGGGGGGGGGGTAAATAAGAGAAATCCACATCTCTCTTATTGGAAAGAGAGATGTGTGAGTGAAACGGAAGGTGCGGGGGGGAAGGGCATTGTGGGTACTTGGACATTGGAAAGGGAGATGTGTGAGTGAAATGGAAGGTGTGTGGGGGGGAAGGGCATTGTGGGTACCTGGACATTGGAAAGAGAGATGTGTGAGTGAAACGGAAGATGCGGGGGGGGGGGAGGGCATTGTGGGTTCCTGGAAATTGGAAAGAGTGATGTGTGAGTGAAACGGAGGATCCGGGGCGGGAGGGGGGGAAGGCAGCTCATCTAGGAGAAGGAAAACTCTGATCCCAAACCTCCACTGCCTTGTGGCTATATCCAGTTGTGGAAAAGGCTTCAGGAGTCAACCTCGAGGCAAAATCCGGAGCCGGAGTCCCTTAGGCAGTTCATGGCTGAACACAGTCGCGTTCTGGCAACTCCTGCAACGCCGCTGGAACCAACCGTATTGGCTTCTGCCTTTCCATTGAACCATTCCAGCGACGTGGAGAGGGGGGATTTGCTGCATGGGTAACAGCCTATCCTCCATACCTTCTTTACCCAGGCTTCACGCACTGGAGAGGACACTCCAACTTCGCCATACGGCGTCGGCACAACAAGGGAAGCAGTAGTTTACCGGTTATAAGTCTTCGCTTGATTGCCGTAGAGCGTGACGCCAGGGGCTGCTTCCGACGGTGGGAGAGATCATTGCATCTCATTGGGCAGCTACCGCCCGCCTTAAGCTGGGCAGTCCCCAGTCAGTAAGGTGCTGCCTCGCCACGGTCCGTTAACCTCACGGGGTGCGTGGGGTTTAGGATGAAAACCGACAAGCCGATCAACAACTCTGCACTATGCAACAGAAAACAGAAAACTCCTGCCCTAAAGCTGGGCACCTGGAATGTTAGGACAATGACACCTGGCTTCTCTGATGACCTGCAAGGAATAGACGACGCATGCAAAACAGCTGTCATCGACATGGAGCTGAGCAGACTGCAGATGGACATCGTCGCCCTTCAAGAGACGAGGCTTCCAGATTCCGGATCTGTCAAGGAGAGAAATTTCTCATTTTTTTGGCAGGGAAAACCACCAAACGAAACCAGGGAACATGGTGTTGGCTTTGCAGTCAGAAATTCCCTGCTGAAGTCCATCATCCCACCTACTGTGGGAAGTGAAAGAATTTTGTCCCTGCAGCTTCAGTCATCAGCAGGACCTGTCACTCTCATCAGTGCTTATGCACCGACTTTGTCGTCTCCAGCAAAAGCCAAAGACGAATTCTATGATGACCTGGCCATCACTATCAAGAAGATCCCCGTAAAAGAGCCATTGTTCATCCTCGGCGATTTCAATGCTAGAGTTGTTGCTGATAACAGTTTGTGGCCCACTTGCTTAGGTCAGTTCGGCATTGGGAAGATGAACGAGAATGGCCAACGCCTGCTAGAGTTTTGCTGTCATCATGGTCTCTGTGTCAGCAATACGTTCTTCAACACGAAGCCCCAACATAGAGTCTCCTGGAGACACCCAAGATCAAAGCACTGGCACCAGCTCAACCTGATTCTCACCAGACGCTCCAGCCTTCCCAGCACCAAGATCACACGCAGCTATCAGAGTGCTGCCTGTGACACTGACCACTCCCTGGTGTGCAGCAGAGTGAAACTGCAAACAAAGCGACTGTATCACATGAAAAAGGAAGGAAGACCTCGCATTGATACCAGCAAGACCCGGGATCAGAGAAAAGTGGAGGAATTTGCACGAGCGCTTGAGGAATCTCTTCCAGGCCCGGTCGATGCAAACGCATCCAACAGATGGGAACATTTCAAGAATGCCGTTTACAACACCGCCTTGTCCATATTTGGCAAGAAGACCAACAAGACGGCAGACTGGTTTGAAGCCCACTCTGAGGAGTTGACACCAGTCATTGAGGAAAAGAGCTCAAGCAGCACACAAGGCCTGTCCCAGTGAGCGCAACCTGCAGGTCCTCCGAGCTGCTCGCAGCAAAGTCCAGCAGTCTGCCAGGAGATGTGCTAACGACTACTGGCTTCAGCTCTGCTCCCAGATACAGGTAGCAGCTGACACAGGAAACATCAAAGGGATGTATGACGGTATCAAGCAGGCCCTAGGTCCAATACAGAAGAGAATTGCCCCTCTGAAGTCTGCCACAGACGAGGTCATCCAGGATCGGGCGCAGCAGATGGAACGCTGGGTGCAGCACTACTCTGAGCTATATTCCAGAGAAAATGTAGTCACCGAAGAAGCGCTGAACAACATTGAGTGCCTGCCTTTGCTGGAGGAGCTTGCTTAGAAGCTAGCTCCTCCTCTTCTAGGGTTGCTTCTAGAACCCTAGAAGAACTTCATGTGGCCCTGGACTCCCTTGCCTTTGGCAAGGCACCTGGAAAAGACAGCATCCCTGCTGAAGTCCTAAAGTGCTGCAAAGAGATCATCGCTACTGAGCTGCATGAAATCCTCTGTCTCTGCTGGAGAGAAGGTGAAGTACCTCAAGACATGAGGGATGCAAACATCATCACGTTGTACAAGAACAAAGGTGACAGGGGTGACTGCAACAACTACCGTGGCATCTCTCTCCTTAGCGTTGTAGGAAAGTTGTTTGCCCGAGTTGCACTAAAGAGGCTCCAGGTACTTGCAGAGAGCGTTTATCCAGAATCACAGTGCGGATTCTGAGCCAGCAGGTCTACCACTGATATGGTATTCTCCCTTAGACAACTGAAGGAGAAATGCAGGGAACGACAGCCACTCTTTATAGCCTTCATAGATCTCACGAAGGCTTTCGACCTGGTCAGCAGGGACGGCCTCTTCAAGATTCTCCCCAAGATTGGATGTCCACCCAGGCTCCTCAGCATCATCAGATCCTTCCACAAGGACATGAAGGGCACTGTTTTCTTCGATGGCTCCACATCAGACCCCTTTGACATCCGAAGCGGCGTGAAGCAGGGCTGTGTTCTTGCACCAACCTTGTTTGGGATTTTCTTCGCTGTCCTGCTGAAGCAGGCCTTTGGAACTGCAACAGAAGGCTATCTCCGGACCAGATCAGATGGAAAGCTCTTCAACCTCTCCAGACTGAGAGCAAAGTCCAAAGTCCAGCTGAAATGTCTTCGTGACTTCCTCTTTGCCGACGATGCAGCTGTCACTACCCGCTCTGCCAAAGATCTCCAGTGGCTCATGGATCGTTTTAGCAAGGCCTGCCAAGATTTTGGACTGACGATCAGCCTAAAGAAAACACAGGTCATGGTTCAGGATGTGGACTCACCTCCCCGCATTACAATCTCTGCGCATGAGCTGGAGGTTGTCCATGACTTTGTGTACCTTGGCTCAATGATCTCCGACACTCTTTCTCTCAATACTGAGCTAAACAAACGCATCGGTAAAGCAGCTACCACGTTTTCCAGACTCACAAAGACAGTCTGGTCCAACAAGAAGCTGACGGAACATACCAAGATCCAGGTCTACAGAGCTTGCGTCCTGAGTACACTTCTGTACTGCAGCGAGTCATGGACTCTTCACTCACAACAGGAGAGGAAACTGAACGCTTTCCACATGTGCTGCCTCCGGTGCATTCTCGGCATCACCTGGCAGGACAAAGTTCCTAACAACACAGTCCTGGAACGTGCTGGAATCCCTAGCATGTACGCACTGCTGAAACAGAGACGCCTGCGTTGGCTCGGTCATGTTGTGAGAATGGATGATGGCCGGATCCCAAAGGATCTCCTCTATGGAGAACTCGTGCAAGGAAAGCGCCCTACAGGTAGACCACAGCTGCGATACAAGGACATCTGCAAGGGGGATCTGAAGGCTTTAGGCGTGGACCTCAACAAGTGGGAAACCCTGGCCTCTGAGCAGCCCGCTTGGAGGCAGGCTGTGCAGCATGGCCTTTCCCAGTTTGAAGAGACACTTGGCCAACAGTCTGAGGCCAAGAGGCAAAGAAGGAAGGCCCATAGCCAGGGAGACAGACCAGGGACAGACTGCACTTGCTCCTGGTGTGGAAGGGATTGTCACTCCTGGATTGGCCTTTTCAGCCACACTAGACGCTGTGCCAGAACCACTTTTCAGAGCGCGATACCATAGTCTTTCGAGACTGAAGGTTGCCAATACCGGGGGGGGGGGGGGGGGAGAGCAGCACAGCCCTGTCTTCACAACAACAGAAAAACTATCTCAGAAGCTCTTCAGGGCCTTAGGCAGAGGCTGTTCTCAGTTTTGCTATCTTAGATAATGAAAGGGAGGTGCCCGGATTGACATGGGACCTTCTGCATGCAAAACATGTTCCCTGCCACCATGTTAGGAGGATTCACTTGGTTACCTAGAAACAATTTTTACTCATCATAGATGACTAGCCTAGTAGTTTTTAGGTAGATATTCAAGATCTTATTGGAGCACTGCTCCATCTGGCTTTGATCACTTCCAGGATTATACCATTGTTAGTGCTGGGATGCAAGAGCTTTGCTTCATCCTTGAGTGAACTGAGAAAGGGATGCATTGCAATCCTTTGCTTACTTCAGAGCTTGGGGAATTTGATGATGTAGCAGCAAACTGAAATGTGTTGTATTACTCAGGCTGCTTTCTGTCGCAAGCTGACTTTGCAAATTACCTTTGGCAGAACTTGTCAGCAAGTACATTTGATTAACACTGTGGTATGGGGGAAGATGGCAGTCAGCCAGGATGTTTGCCCTGCCAGATCTTTTCACCAGACATCAGATCATGAGAACAAATGTGGGTTCTGCAGAACAAAACATTACATATTCTTATTTCTTCAGCTACAGCATCAAACATCTGAAATCTGTGCTTCAGACTGAGCCTTAGCTTGGTGAGGATTCTAGAGATGTAGTTTCATTTTATCTAAATGCTCCTGTACTTAAAGAACATGTTGGGTTCCAGGGTTCTGTTTGTAAGTTTTGCTTGTAAGTACAGTAACACCCCAATCTCTGTTGCTGTAGCTGTCGGTTTCACTCTGGTTGTCAGATTCACTGGGAATGCTGTAAATGCTATCAGTTTCATGTCCAACTTTGTCAGATTCGTGCTGGCTGCTGTCAGTGCTTTAAGTTTTATTCCAGCTATCAGATTCTGGAGCTGTCAGTTTCTAGTGTGGCTCAGAATACTTGGAAACAGCTTCTGTATTCAGCAGCATCAGCTGCAAACCAGAAGTTGGAGCTGAAAGTGTTCATTTGTATGGTGAACATTCATAAGTACAGGAGCTTAGAGATGTAGCAAAGTTCTTTCAGATCTGGCTTGGAAACTAATACTTGGAGCTTGAAAAAGGAGGGGTGAACTTCCAAAGCTTCCAAGGTTTGCTTTTCAAGTTTGAGCTAAAATAAAAGGCCTCCTTGTGAACCATCCCTACTCCTCAAAGTGCTCTATACTTGCTCCTCTGGCAGCAGGGGCAGGAAGCAGTGTTGGTGGTGGGGATTTACATCTTTAGTGGCTTCAACTCCTTCATCAGTACTTCACCTGTCCCTAGAGTGAGTCATGGCATATGAACCCCTTACTTTGAAAACTAAGGGCTATTTGATATTATCTTCTGTCTCATTGGGGAGCCACTCCGATGTGGATTCTCCATATCATGGTATCACCTAGTGTGGCTTACTGTGTGCATCCTCCTGATAGATTGCAGAGTTTCCATGTTATCATATGGATATTCAGCACAAGCAAAAAATCTTTCCATGTGTTCAAAAGAATCCATGTGAAAAATCATATATGTTCCTGTTGGATCATGGGTAGTCGTCTGGCAGAAGTTGTTCACAGGCCACAGAAATACATGGTGGCAGGTTGCACTTTACTCACTGTTTCACTACACAGACAGTGAGAGACTAAATGCTAACACTAGAGTGGATTTGGGAGTATGATGAATATCTCTGGTCGTCTTTTGTGTGTTGTCAGGAATGGAACTAAACCAGTAATGACCACGGAAAGCAAAAGAAAAACGCTTCAGTCTTTATCCATGTTGTAATCAACCAATGAGAGTCCACTCCTTTCGTAGGCATCTCCACTTGTGTCTGTATCAAAATTGTGAGCCCCACAGGGAGGGACCTGCTTTCCCTTAAAAGCATCATGCACCCTGATGGTGCTATAACAACAATAAATATAGCCGCCTTGAGTGTCCTCATTGGATAGAAAGGCGGGATACAAATCTCTAAAATAAATAAAATAAACAACTGCTGTTGTCTTTGGTGCACTAGGTGCAATCCCCAAGACCCTTAAGAAATATCTGGCCAATGTAAGCATTGACAAGAGGACAACTGAAATGAGCCACACCTCTAAGAACATAAAACATTATACAGTGATATCTCACCATTTCTTAAGCTCTTGGGTATAGTTTGAACTAGTGAGCCCCCAGATATCTCAGTCCGAACAACTGATGGACAGTGACACCACTGATGATAATATTTCCATGCAAAACTGGAGGACAGTTTTTCCTTTCATGTTCATCAAATTAGTCATTCCTAGAAAAATAAAATCATCCTATGCATCTGGCTTGCCCCCCCCCCCCCGCCTTTGGGGCAGGTTCTTTTTGTTTGATCAGGGGAGAATTTACTGTAAACTCCATTTTTGTTTTCCAGGTTTGAAGTTAGGCATGGAGCGGGACGCCTATGTCATGATTGCTGAAAAAGGGGAGAAACTGTATCACATGATGATGAACAAGAAAGTGAACCTTATCAAAGACAGGAGGAGAAAATTAAGCACTGTTCCCAAGTGCTTTCTTGGCAAGTAAGTGGCATTTGGACTGAAAAGGCCCTTTCATTCCAATTAACGGAAAGGGCTGTGGGTTTTCTGTGGATGGTATTGTGAAGCCAAATCAGATGTGCTTTGATGGGACTTAATTGGAAAGGTCTTTAACCTCCATTACAATTAGTTTATTAAAATTAATCATTCATTCCTATTTAATGCCCTTGGTCTATGCAATGGCAGCAAATTCCAAAGCAGGGAGGGTGGATGATCATTCCAGATCTACAGGAAGAGTGAGGAAGTATTTTGTGCACAATGAATGCTTGAGTTACAAGTTGAAAATATTTTGACAATGTGCCTGCCTGTCTTGCCATGTCTCTTACTTTTTGCTTAAAAAGATACTTCTCTAAATACTCTTTAGAGTTGCTTAGAACTGCTCTGGCTTCAGGATCAAATCCAATTGCATATATCAAACAGGGTGACTCCTGTCCTTGGTAGGACAAAGGGTTTTTCCCAGTTAGGAAGTGAATTTTTTGCCTTAGTAGTCATGAGAGATTGCAGTAGATTTCCCCTTATCTGGACATCTGAAATTCAGAATATTCCAAAATCCTGACGTTTTTGCCCGAGACTTAAAAGAAAAATTTCTGTAGTGTGAATACTTGAAGGTTTTGATCTAGTTTCCACATACACTGCAGGTGTATATGCATACACTGCAGGTACAGGCTGTAAGTTCTATTCTCTGGTCTGTGGTGTGTACCTGTACAGATGAAAAATGTCAAAGAGGCCAGCAGACACCTGTTTGGGTAACAGTGAGAAGAGCAAGAGGAAGCATTTCTCATTATATTTCTGTAATTATTCCAAAATTCAGACAAATTCAAAATCCAGACACATTCCCGTCACAAGTAGTCTGGATAAGGGATACTCAACAGTATTATAGGCATTAGACCTTACAAAGTGAATTTTAAGAGTGCAGGGATTCCCCCCAGAAAGATGTGCAGTACGGAAGGAGAACAGAATGCAGATGTCCAATAAAAAAGGTTTCAACCTCTTCATAAATGACCTGGAGACAGGGTTGAGCAGTGAGGTGGCAAAGTTTGCAGACGACACCAAACTTTTCCGAGTGGTGAAGACCAGAAGTGATTGTGAGGGGCTCCAGAAGGATCTCTCCAAACTGGCAGAATGGGCAGCAAAATGGCAGATGCGCTTCAGTGTCAGTAAGTGTAAGGTCATGCACATTGGGGCAAAAAATCAAAACTTTAGATATAGGCTGATGGGTTCTGAGCTGTCTGTGACAGATCAGGAGAGAGATCTTGGGGTGGTGGTGGACAGGTCGATGAAAGTGTCGACCCAATGTGCGGCGGCAGTGAAGAAGGCCAATTCTATGCTTGGGATCATTAGGAAGGGTATTGAGAACAAAACGGCTAGTATTATAATGCTGTTGTACAAATCGATGGTAAGGCCACACCTGGAGTATTGTGTCCAGTTCTGGTCGCCGCATCTCAAAAAAGACATAGTGGAAATGGAAAAGGTGCAAAAGAGAGCAACTAAGATGATTACGGGGCTGGGGCACCTTCCTTACGAGGAAAGGCTACGGCGTTTGGGCCTCTTCAGCCTAGAAAAGAGATGCCTGAGGGGGGACATGATTGAGACATACAAAATTATGCAGGGGATGGACAGAGTGGATAGGGAGATGCTCTTTACACTCTCACATAATACCAGAACCAGGGGACATCCACTAAAATTTAGTGTTGGGAGAGTTAGAACAGACAAGAGAAAATATTTCTTTACTCAGCCTGTGGTTGGTCTGTGGAACTCCTTGCCACAGGATGTGGTGACGGTATCTGGCCTGGACACCTTTAAAAGGGGATTGGACAAGTTTCTGGAGGAAAAATCCATTACGGGGTACAAGCCATGATGTATATGTGCAACCTCCTGATTTTAGAAATGGGCTATGTTAGAATGCCAGATGCAAGGGAGGGCACCAGGATGAGGTCTTTTGTTATCTGATGTGCTCCCTGGGGCATTTGGTGGGCCACTGTGAGATACAGGAAGCTGGATGAGATGGGCCTATGGCCTGATCCAGTGGGACTGTTCTTATGTTCTTATGTTCCCCATACCTGCAGTCCCAGGGCCACCATGGAAAAAAGTTCTTTTTGGCAGGGAAGGGTGCAGCAAGCTCCCTGAAGCCGCTTATTCCCTGGCCAATGGATGGAACCATGCTACTATCACCCTTTCCAGCTTGTTACTTCTAGGAGAGAGGAGATACAGCCTCCCTTTGGTCCAAGTTCCTCTGGCCAGTGGCAGAGACCAGAATGTCATTCCTCTTGCTTCTCTGTCCCTGGGCATTCCATGTCAGTGCTTCTTCTTTAAATCGTATTTCTTTGCATGGTTTAAATATTTCGCTTTTCATGCTGCTCATGATTATCAGGCCGGCATGGCAACTGCCACACCAAAAAAATCCATATGCAACTGCCCTGACCATTTTTACAAAGCCCCTCAATCTTGACCTGAAGCTTTTCTCTTTCACATCCTCACTCCAGCTGCATATCTAGAGGTATCAGCAAGCTTTAATCTTACCCTGTAGCAAACTTGCTATTTCTGTCATATCTCCTAATCCCTCTAGGAATGGGAGAAAAAGAAGAAATATCTTTGTGGGTTGCTAAATATAGCAACTTGGCTGCTATTCTAGTCCTGACCACCCAGCAGAGCTAGGTCAATACACTTCAATCAGCCCAACCAGTGCTCTATTGCAAACCTGTCATTTCCAATCTGGTCTTCCCTCGAACAATTCCATCCCCACCCTCAACCCCCAAACGTAACTTTCATATTTTCTTTTGTACTGAACTCAGAATACCAGAGAAAACTTCTTGTCCTGCAGTATGCAAACGTGCTTTTAGATTTTGCTTGACAGTTCTATAATCTGCCATTGGCAGATTTTGACCCCAGACATGTTTGCTCATTTTATGAAGACCTCCCCTGGTTCTTTCCTGACCTTACATCTTGGATCACTAAAAGTTATTTCTAAGGTTATGTTTTTTGTTTATGCAGTAACCTCTCAAGGGGATCCTGTTAGCACTTCATCATCACTGCGGTGTCAGTGAACTATTCTTTCAAGTCTTTCAGTTTTTTACCAGTCTTCCTAAACAATTCCAAGTTCTTGGGTACTACAGTACTATCTGCAATATTCTAGATATCCTTTTCTGCTAACACAGTGGCTTCAGAAAGGGAGCTTGTGAACATGCTCAGAAAAATTGCATTGGAATGTATATGTCACGATGCAGGGGCTAAATCTGGGCATCCCTGCACTGTACGCAAATGTCCTTTGTGATGAGCAGTTGGGAATATAGGTTGGAGTACTCCCCCTTGCAGTGAAGGGTTTCTCAGATAACTCACCCAAGGAGCCTATTGGCTCTCTTCCACAGGAATGGCTGTAATCATGGCTTCCTGTTCAGGATAAAACGTGGTCTGGACAATTTCTCTTGGTTTGTTCTCTGGTTCTGACCCCTGGCTTAATCCCTTGGCTTTCAGTCATGGCAAGACTCTACCATTTTCTAGATTCTTTACTCCTGGGTCCCACTAACTGGCTGCGTATAGCTCAGCTTTATTATCAGTGTAGCATTTTGGAGCAACAGTCTTATGAACAATTACACATTCTTCTCAGGTCAGTTCCAGAACCTTCCCCAGAACAATTACATGTGTAATTCTTCCATTCATATCTGCTCATGGAATGATTGATGAGGTTGTGTTGGATCAGATGCACCTTAAGCGTTTTGCCTGATCTTCTGTTTTTAACTGTGCTGATATGATCAAAATATCAGAATTCTTCGGTGTTTGTTTCAACCAGTATTTCAACACACTTTTTTCCTGCATTAAGACTGGAACTGCTTCACTCACACTCTAAAAGTAAATGTTTCTGATGTAAAGGAGAAAGAATGATTTATGTTCCGAAGAGTCATGTGCTGCAATGGGTATTACTGTTTTGGGGTTGCCTCTTGACTAGAAAGAGACAAACCCAAAATAATAACTCATGCAGAGTTGCAATGGGCAGCCTCTTCTGAAGTGGTAATTCTGCTGTATCTCTGCATCTGTAGTAACTGAATATTTCACTGATATCCTAAGCATAGATGCAACAAAATTACTTACTGACAGAACCTGTTTGGAAAGAGGCAAAGCAGCAGTAAATTATTCAGAGACACGCTGGGCTCAAGCCTAAAATTATAAATGCCTGCTAAGTCATGATGGCTACATTCTACCTTCAGGTTCAGAGCTAGCAGTTACAGGAGTTGAGTGCAGAGTAAGTGCAAAGGAGAGCTGTTAGCTTCATTGTCTCCTTGTGGGTTTCTCAGAGGCATCTGGTTGGCTGCACAACTGTGCTGAACAAGATGCTGGGTTAGATGGGTCTTTAGTGTGATCCAGCACAACTCTTATTTACTTCTCACAGCACACTCTCTCATGGCACATGGCTTGAAAATTACTGGTTGAAACAATGACCTTGTTGCTAGATATTTGGGCTGCACCACTTCAGATTGTAAGGGGAAGCTCATATAATTTAATGATTTTCCATACCAAAAAAAATCCTCCACTTAGGAAGGGGAGAAAGATTCTAGGTTAGCTTTAGCTTTTTATCTGACATGCTAATTTTTTATGTGGAGGGATTTCTGTGTATGGGAAAGCATTCCATCATCTGAGCCATGAAGTGGAACAACCCAAACACAGGTTGCCACCATAGTGAAAACCAGAAATCAGTCACAAAGGTTTCTGAGAATACTACTCTGTGCATACATTAATCATTGCAGTTTCATTAAAGATCATGCAAGAGGGATCTGAAGGCCTTAGGAATGGACCTCAACAAGCGGGAAACCCTGGCCTCTGAGTGGCCCGCTGGGAGGCAGGCTGTGCAGCATGGCCTTTCCCAGTTTGAAGAGACACTTGGCCAACAGACTGAGGCAAAGAGGCAAAGAAGGAAGGCCCATAGCCAGGTAGACAGACCAGAGACAGACTGCACTTGCTCCCAGTGTGGAAGGGATTGTCACTCCCAAATTGGCCTTTTCAGCCACACTAGACGCTGTTCCAGAACCACCTTTCAGAGCACGATACCATAGTCTTTCGAGACTGAAGGTTGCCAACTACACACACACTACATGAAGACAGCACCAGATATTTAGCGCTTAGGAAAAAATGGAACCACCTGAATGAATGAATGAATGAATGAACGAACGAACGAACGAACGAACACACACACACACACACACACACACACACACACACAAATATACAAATAAATATACAAATATAGATAGATATATGGTCATCCTTGCAAAGAATGTAGGTCTGAGTAAACTTTACAGGTGCAGATAATACATTTGTAAAGTAATGTTGCAGAGTACCATTTACATACCACAACTTTTTACTATGTGAACAGCATTTTGTGCTTCAGAATGACAATTTCGGGACATGAACACTGTGATATACACAAACTTAGACTAGTATTTGGGGGCGAGAGAAGTGGTAAGCAGAAATGGAAAGAAGAGGGATCTGTACTACCCTGCCACCTCTCCTTTGCCTTAAATAGGGATGAGCACTTACGTGGTTCCAAGTTGGGAAGAGAACTGACTCCTCCTCTGCTCTTTTTCTGTTCCCTTTAAAGGTAGCTCTTAAAACCCAAGCAGGGGAGATATATAATCACTGATCATTTTAATTAAAAATTTGATTTCGTGGATCCAGCAGTTTTTTTGAATGCAGATGTTTTGTAAGTTCTGGTCAATTACACTGGTCTAAAGGTGCAGAAACCAGCTGGAAACCCTTCATTGGTCATCCCCTGCAACAAACTGAAACCCAATGTTTTGTTCGTACCTTTCATGCTTATGAAAATGGCTTATCCCGTGGCTTAGATAAGTGAGCCCTTTATAAACGGAAAATATGACATTCAGGACTCTGTCGTTGAAAGCTGGCTTTGATAAGCAACAAACTTAGAGAAACTGAAATAGTTAAAACCCTTTTTTAATTGAACACAGACTTCGTTTGCATTGCTCTGCTTTCAGAAACCCTTTTCTTGCATTGTCTGGATTTTTCAGTTTTGGAATAATCCCTCCTAAAGTTGGCAGGTAGCCGAGTCTCCTTAGGGCACTGACACTCTGCCATCCATCAAGTGTAGCAGCTCTCTCTCTCTCTCTCTCTCATTCATGGCTGAGTACAGTCACATTCTGTCCAGGCTTGAGCTCTGCTGCCTGTATCACAATACTGCATTGCAATTGTTCGTTCACATTCAGAGTATAACTATACCTTATGATAAGACTACTACCCAAAATGGAAACTTCATATTATCTTTCTCCCGGTGGTGTAGCTGGAGGGGGGTGAAGCACCCAGCCTGGAGGGGAGCCTCAGCATGGCGGGCAAGCGGCCCCGCCCTTCGGTGCCATTCCTGGTGGGGGGGGCAAAATGGAGCCCTACAGAGCCGTACAGAGCTCCGTTTCCCCCCCGCCAGGAATGGCACTGAAGGGAGGGGCCGCTTGCCCGCCACGCTGAGGCTCCCCGCCAGGCTGGGTGCTCTGCTCCCCTCCAGCTACACCACCACTTTCCCCCCAGTTCCTCTCTGAAAGTTTGCCCCTGTTCTATATCACTTCTGGGTAAATGGGGGTGTTTTCATCAGCAACTCCACTGTTGGAATTGGACCATTGTTACTTTACACACAGAAGGAACTGAGATATTGAATCCCATCCAGTTGTGTGGCAGAGTGGAGACTTGAATCCTTTCTCTAAACTTGGCACGTTATTTGCCAGACCCCACAAAAGAGAACCAAGGAAGGGTTAAAGTTGAGGAGATGCAATAGCCATCTGCATGGAAACTCCTTTCTGTCAGCAGAAAGAAGAGTTAAGGATCCATCATGACAATTCAAAGCAACCTGAGCCTGCTCTGATTTCTTGCTTGGCTGCATGGCTGACAGAGGAAATCCTGGTGTGTGCTCAGGGACTGTTGTGTGTTGTAAAAAAAAAAAAAAAAAGATTTGGATGCTGATTGTGCAGTGTCATACCTGTAGATTGTAGGCTCCTTAATCTGAGGACGCTTTCAGCACTTTGGTTTATGTACTCAGGAGCAAGGTAGACCATGAAAGCATCCCGTGAAGGTTTGATATTTTTCTACAGAATGATGAGAATGATTATTCATTTAAAAAAATTTGAAGATTTTTTTTCTTCTGTGCTCATGTTGATGTGATGATCTTATCTTTTGCTGTTACATTATGTAACATCCATCTTCATGTTTTACCTGCTGTGGTACACATTTTATATTGGATACTGGACACATGAGCATCTTAGGAACTGGCTTTGTATCCTGAGATGCTCATGTGTGAACAGAAGGCAGGGACCTTCCCTCCCCAATCTCTACTGATTTCCCCTTCTTGGTGCAGTCCCTTAAAAAAAGACACAGGGTGCAATCCTGACACGGGTTTGGGCCGGCGCAAGTTCCCAGGGAGAATGGAGTGGCTTCAAGCCGCTCCACTTTCCTCAGACTTGTGGCACAAGTCTGAGGAGACCCATAGGGGCCAGTAGTCCTTACCCAGAGGTAAGGGAAAATGTTTCCCCTTCCCTCTGGCTGAGCTGCTTCTGGCCACTATCCTGCGCTGGATACAGCACACGCCTCCTGGCTTGCCTGTTCCAGCGCAGGATAGGATTGCGCCCTCAGTGACTTGAATCCTAACTTTTCATTCTATTTCCTTCATGGGGTGGGGCTTTTTTTACCTTCCCCTCCTTTAGCACCCTTTTGTTCCCTGCTTGAAAATCTGTTCCTAAAAAAAGTTGGGGACCCCTCTTGAGCAGATGTCATATGCCACTCTGTTTCAGAGTTTTCCTCAACCTCAGGATAATATGCGGGGGGGGGGGGGGAGTGTGTTCACAGGGGACTGAATTGGGAAGGGATAGGTGAAGAAGACCCTTTCTATAAATAGAAGAACAGTTAAGATTCTAGTCACTTTCTTATTGTGCTTTTTATATAGTTTTAGGATTTGATTGCACTTTATAAATTCTTGCTGTTAGCTACCTTGAAAGTTTGTACTGAAAGATAGAATACAATTGCTTCTAAATAAATAATAAAGAAGGAACTCACTGCACAGTATGAAAAAAAATCTCTCTAGGTAATTTCTGTTCTTAAAGGAGACATTTTTGCAGTTATGTGGCAGACTAGTCCTCATCCTCTCCCATTTTAGGGGGGGATTGCTTATGTGGCAGACTAGTCCTCTCCCATTTTGGGGGCGGGGGTGCTTATGTGGCAGGCTAGTCCTCACCCTCTCCCATTTTGGTGGGGTACTTATGTGGCAGACTAGTCCTCACCCTACCCCATTTTGCGGAGGGGTGCTTATGTGGAAATGTGTTGTTTTGCATAGAGGAAGGAAAGGCACCTCAGTTCACTTTTTGCATGTTTGCCTGCTTGCCCAAAAGCAGCAGGAAGCTAACTGCTTTTCTTCCTCTGCTTCTTTTCTACAGTGAGTTTGTCTCTTGGCTCATTGAAATCGGGGAGATAAGCAAACCAGAGGAAGGGGTCAACCTGGGACAAGCTCTGTTGGAGAATGGCATCATTCATCATGGTGAGTTCTTCAAATCGTCGCAAAAGATTGTATCAGGTGTAGTAGCGTACTGGAGGCAATCCTCTGCATCCTCTGATCAAATGTCTTCTTCAAGCAGTTCCTTCAGAACCCTAATATCAGAGCCTTTATTTTATAGTTGGTGGAGTTTAGCTGTTACTGGTATCAGTTGGAATTTAACTCTTGCTGAAGCCAACACTTTGTGACTTGGTATCCATCTTAAAAACCTCCCAGGGATATGTTAATGAATTGGGGAACTTCTTTTTCTTACAGTTGCATGCATGAAAACTGCAAGTGATGTTTAAAGGCCCTCCAGAGGCATTGAAGGACTTCTGTGGACCAGGAAGGCTGTGCACGGCCTCTTGGGCCCTCAGAAGGCCTCTGGGGGTGGCAGTGGGTGCAGGGGGATGGCATCTCCAGGTGGCGTGGGCAGCAACAACAACAACAACAGTATTTATATACTGCTTTTCAACAAAAAGTTCACAAAGCGGTTTACAGAGAAAATCAAATGACTAATGGCTCCCTGTCCCAAAAGGGCTCACAATCTAAAAAGATGCAAAAGAATACCAGCAGACAGCCACTAGAAAGACACTGCTGGGGTGAGATAGGCCAGTTACTCTCCCCCTGCTAAATAAAAGAGGAGCACCCACTTGAAAAAGTGCCTCTTAACCAGTTAGCAGGTGTCGACGTGTGCCTGGATGTGTGCCTCTGGGTTCCACAATGGCCAGGTACACCACTGCCATGATGGACTAATACCTGAATAGGGACATTGTAATGTCACAATGGTGGACAATAAGAAATAGGCTTGCTCTTAATAAATGTTCTGATGTTCCAGTTTCAGATAAACACCAGTTCAAGAATGAGCAGGTGATGTACAGGTTTCGGTATGATGATGGGACTTATAAGCCAAGGAGTGAACTGGAAGACATCATGTCTAAGGTATCTTCTCTGTCTTCCTGTTGTAGTTAGAGGAAAAACTTTAGCTGCACGTGCAGCTGAAGTCTGTTGTATCACTGCACTACTGGTATCCTGTTTCACAGAGATGATCTTATGTTATTCTGAGTAATCTTAAGAGCATACTGTCTCCTGTCTTGTTCCCTGAGAAGCAGACACTCCTACTCAGTGGCGTCACTAGGGTTTACATCTCCCAGTGTTGGAAGCCAGTGCGTCACCCCCATGATGGACCTCCTCTCATGCAGTGGGAGGCGCAGTGCCCCAGGGGATGTGCGTGGTGATGTACAGTCGGCCCACCCCCTCTGTGTTTTTGGCTATAACTTTTGATAGAATAGAGATATTTCAACACCGTTTTTTTCATTTCATTCTGCATGAAATTATGCATCAAATGATATATAACATGATTGTGTTATTCAAAAATACCAAGATCTCAAAAATTTTGGCCAGTAGTGTTGTCACCCCCCTGTGCGCATCACCCAATGTAGTCCACACACCCCAGTGATGCGACTGCTCCCACTTCATGATGCGAGAGCAGTAAGTTTATGTAACTAAACAGACTTTCTCTTTACATTGAAGAAAGGTCAGATGTTTTAGAATAGAAAAGTAGAAATGATAAGCTCACAAAAAACCTTGTCAATAATTTGGAGACCAGCTAATTAGAACTGAAGAGTAGTGAATAATGCAATGAGGTGGAATAATTTAAAGATACATTCATTTTGTTTCAGTATTTTTATTTAGAAGTACACGAAATAAGCAATTGCTTGTCTGTATGGCATGCAAAGGTCAGCAAACTGTCATTTTGGCCATTTAGATATTTATGAATAATGTGTTTATCTCACATTTGCGCCATACGGTGCTCAGGCTGGCTTACAAATTGAAACATTAAAATTAATACTTTAATAAAATATTACAACCGTTCGTAGACATTATAAACTGCAAAACAAAAGTCAGTCCAGATACAGTGCATCCCTCAACAAGGTGCCACTGAATGTCTGGGGAAAAATAACTAACCAAGTTTATTACAGCTCTCCACATGTGTTTTAGGTAATCTTATATCTTTTATGAAATTACAAGCATACATGTGTTTTTCTCTGCAGGGTGTGAGGCTCTACTGCCGGCTGCACTGTCTCTACACTCCTGTGATAAAGTAAGTTCATTATTGTGGGTCCCTCGTCTCTTGTCTGTTTTGCTTCTGGCCATAATACACTCCTGGTTGAAATCTTTTCCTTTTTCCTGCATAACATCTAATAAAATAATTGACTGTGTGGGAGAGCTTGGCTTTTTCTTAGTCCAAGGTATTATGTTCTCCTCTGATTTCTTTCCAGATTTGTTCTCAGGCAGTTTTGTACACTGAGTCCCCTGCTTTGTAAGATGGCCAGTATTACTTTAGAAGACATGGAACTGCCTTTTCTTGCATGATTTACTCTGCCTTTTTTATATTCTGCACAACCATTTCTTCTGTTTTGCCTAGTTGTTAGGAGGGATAAGGAACTATGGTACCAACAGTTGTAGCAACCTTGTAGTGAGTCAGACCCATTGATCTATGTAGCTCTACGTTGACTGGCATCAGGTCTCCAGGGTCTCGGGCAGGGGCCTTTTCCAGTCCTATCTGAAAATGCTAGGGAATGAACTGGGATTTTCTGCATGCAACACATACACTCTGTCAATGAGTCATAACCCTATTCCCAATGGGACAAGCCTCTTGCCCACTGGAAATCTTACTCAGCAAATCCTTAGGCTTTCATTGTTCACATGTTTCCAAAGATAAAGTCCCAACGGGCTAGCAATTAATTGCTTTAAAAGAATTAAAAAGCTCCTTCTGTGCTTCTGTGGAATTGTACTGTGCACATAGCCCTGCAACAACTAAATTAGACTAGTAGTCTATTTAGCCAGATGCAATGCTATATGCTCTTACCTGGGCGTAAGTCTCACTGAAATTAGTGAGGCTTTTTTCTGAGTAGACATGCATGGGATTGCAGTGTTAGGCATGCAATCCATCCCCCATTTTGTTTCTTACTAATTATTTTTCTTGTTAACTAGCATGTATTTAGTGCCCACGTATTCTTTGTATGTCCATCATATTGACACATTGCTTCTTAAAGACATGTGGTTAGCACTCAGTGGCAAGGATAATCCAGTCCTAATATATTTGCACAGTACCTCCATTAGTAGGAACAGAGCTAAGGTAGGAAACAAGAACAGCAGCTGTAATCTGTAGTGGGAAGATTTTGCAATAACTTCACCAAAAATATAACGATTACAAGATTTTGTAATAACTTTGCTCCTAAATGGTTGTGGCTAATAACCTGGAAATTGTTTTTGTTGCAACACAGTGAGTACAGGGGCCTACAACAAGCTGATTTGTATTTATTCTATATGAAGTGATTAGAATGAGTGTTCATTAGTAGCATCAGCTGTCTTTCCATTTGCCTCACTCGCATTTTTCTCAGTTGATGCCCTACCTGGCATATCAATTGTTTATCTTGTCTCAAGCATCTTGTCTCCTAAATGCATCTCTCTATATATATTATATATATATATATATATATATATATATATATATATATATATATATATAATCCTTTTATTGCTGATAGCATTTCAGTGCAATCTGAAGTGAAAGTAACACACATAAACATAAGAACAGTCCCACTGGATCAGGCCATTGGCCCATCTAATCCAGCTTCCTATATCTCACAGTGGCCCACCAAATGCCCCAGGGAGAACACATGCATACATATAAAGTATAAAATTTTTAAAAATAATCTAACTTGAGCCACCCCCCTCCTTGATATGTGCAACCACATTTTTAAAGCACTCTTCTTATTTGGGGTACTGAGACATTAGCTACTGAATCCCTTCTTCATTTCTCATGTGAACAATATAGTTATCCTACTTGATGGACCATGCTTCAGAAGTAGATACTGTTAGGAAAACATACACCGCTGATCACATAAATTGAACTCTTACAGTGGTGGAAATAAACTGTGTAGAATGCTCACTATATACAAGATGTGGGAATCCCAGTTTCTGTAGTTGACATCTTATTCTGTACTCCAGTTCAGGAGCTGCTGCAATGTGACAGATAATTGTCATGCTTGATAGTACCTGGAGCAGAGAGACATTTCTTGAATCCCAATTCTGCTTAATTAAAAGCACTGTTACCCCAGGGGCTGACAGAGCTTCAGTGGTGCTGGAGTGTGTATGCGCTCATACAGATTTCATGCTTCATCCATTAAGTAAGTGATTCATACATCAAACAAACAAAAGATAATCAATTCAACTGTCACGAAATGTTCCTGACCTTTGGACATACCAGAGGCATTCTTTGGATGTGTCAGTCTTTTCTCCACTCGTAGTCAACAAATAAGAACAATGATTGCTGTCCCTGTCCTAGCAAGATGGGCAGAAATTGAGGTCAGAGGTGGCTAGGTGTCACTTAGATAAATGTTGTGTCCCAAGGAAATTAATAGTTCAATGTGTGACTTCTTATTAATTCATGATATAGATCCAGCAAGCAAGCACATAAACAGGTATATGTAGCGGTGTATTTTTTATTTGGCTTTCTATATCATATGAAAGACTCCAGGGGCACCTACAGTTCTGTTTAAAATAATAATCAATATACAACCTTGAAGGACTGGCACAGCAGAATCATCATAAATTAGCAAGGATGTAATTAAATGCAGAATGGTTATTGAACTGCCCCAGCCCCTAAAATGCTCTATGACAGAGCTGCAAAGGTCAGTGATGATGGAACCAAATGAATCTGCCTCAGGAGGGGTGTTCCACAGAGCAACATAATAACCAAGAAAACCTCTTTGTGCCTGCTCACCTGACATGCCTTAGTTGCAGATAACCAGTATAAGGTGGATAGAAACTAGGCTTAGAGTTTGGTAGGGAATGGGTAGGAACATCTCAGTAAGATCTGTAAGCCCAACTTCTACCTGGTTACAAAGCCTGCTAGAACTGTCTACACTTAAATGCAGTGATGACATTACTGGAGCTTGAACTATCAGCTTTATGAAGGTTATTGAGAAATAAATTTTTTTTGTAATTATTTATTTATTTGATTTCTGTACTGCTTTTCTAAAAACCCAAAGTGGTGGGTTTACTCTCCCTGTTTTAAGTTGTGGCATCCTTTGTTTTAAATAAGACCATTTGTCTGCTCAGTTGTATTTTTTTGACTATATGTCAATTTTTCTTTCTTATTCAGAGACCGAGATTATCACTTGAAGACCTACAAATCAGTGATCCCAGGGACTAAGCTAGTGGATTGGTTGATTGCTCAGGTAATGAGAACGCACAGATATTGACATTGTTCTTACCCTGCTTCAGTTTCAGGCATTGCATTGTGTTGTGGCCTTTTGCACTGTCTTAAAAATGTATTCTTAAGCGCAGAAATGGGCCAGTGTAGATGTAATACAAGCTGGCCAATGAACATAGTTAAGGGATCAGGAGTGGGCTGTAGGATCTCATGTTCCCACATCCTAAGTCTTCTCTTCTTACATAAAAATTCCCTGTACCATTCCCCCCCTGACTCTTAAGCATCGTTCATCATTATGTCTGCAGCAGTGTTACCAATTGTTCAGTTCAACTTGAGCGCACCCCTCACCTGGCGTTGAAAATCTTACTGGAATAGGACCATTTTTGAATACTCAGAACTATTAAACACACCCGTTACGTTGACCAAAACCAGAGCTCAGTTCCCAGTTTTTTAAAATAAGTAAGTCCTAACCTCATTTAGCTTTAATGATCTGGCAGACTTTAGAAGAACAGTTTGTAATTTGTGCTGAGATAGCCACAGAGATCATTTACTAATGGAGTAGTCTGGTTTTCATTTCTAGACTAAATATTTCAGCATCGAAGAACACAAACATGTGAGAGACACTTCTTACCTTATTTAACACAGAATGTTTTGGCCAACGTATTTTCATGAATCTGTTGACAGCCACATTTGTTTTGATCTTGAATTGCTTAAGTTGCTTCCAGTTAACATTGATCCATGAGAACTCTCTACTCCCCACCCTGCTTGCCTGTTGTACCATGCTGAATTCAGTCTAGAGAAGATAAAAATTTGGTTGTCAGAATTGCTGAAGACCTTTTTAATCCGTAACACCAGCAGTGAAACCCTGTATTGAGTTTATATGAATGTGACCAGCCACTACAATAATATTTAGAGATGATCACAACTGCTGTGGTTATATTATTTCATTATATCACCAGGAATAATGAAATAACACCATATCCTTAGCCAGATATTTTTGGCATTTATGGCAAATGTAGAGGTCCCCAATCCGTGAGGTGCAGCTCCCAGAGGTAGTGTGGTGAGCATGCAGGGGTGACTCAGGTTGCCTGCTATCTAGTAGAGAGACTGTGATACGATGCTACAAACAGCAGTAGGAGGCTCGGCGGGCAGAGTTCCAACACATGGTTTTTGCATACTTGAAAAAGTCCGCCTGCCTGCCTTGAGCCTCTTATAGCTGTTTGTAACATTGCCTCTCGCCTCCCATCCCAGAAGTAACTGGTGATGATGTCATTGCCAGTTACTTCTGGCAGTCGGGTGCTGCATCTGCAGTGTGGGGAGGGAGGGTCGTGAGCCAGGTGAGTTTGTGAAGCATTGCTATTGAGTATCCACAAGCCTGTACTTGAGAACCTAGGAAGAGGCCTGCTGGATCAGACTGAAGTTCCATCTAGGTCAATGCATTTTTTTTAACAGTGACCACTCTCCAGGCTGATGCCTCTAGAATGCCTATTAGCAGGTCTGTCCATAGTGCTTGGTATTCAAAAGTATAGTATCTCTGAACATTGGGGTTCTGTTTAGCTACACCCCTTGCCTGAATGCCTGCTGTCTAACCTCATATGCAAGGGGTCTGGATCTGGTTAGTTAGAGAGGAGAAAAATTTAATATCCACGGATATTGGAGCAGCAATGTTCAAGAGACAAATGATCAAGTGATATTTGAAAAAAGAATTTTCTGCCCCAAATTATGTGATTAGAAGTAAATATGGACATGCACAGCAATAAATCCTGAAGCCTACAAATGTAACAAAAGTCATTTTCCAGGGATTTCTTGTTGTGCACTTAGGATACTTTGGGGCTCCTGCTAGGCTTTCAGGGTACGCTTTCCTCATGAGTTGATGTCTTCCAGTCTTGTTAGAAATACAGTGTGAATATTCCAGGTTTTCTCTATACATTTTCTTTAGTCTCTATTCTAAAAGCATCTAAGATGGGAAGGTACATAGTGCTAGCCCAGACCAAGATCTCAAGTCTTGACAATAACTGCTTTTGCAAGAACCCATTTTTTGGCATAGCTTATAGATGGAACTGAGATGCAATTCCTGTGTGCTAAGTATTAGAAAGAAAGTAACATTTAGTCAGAAACTGAATGGAGAATAAACTGCTTGTGGCTAATTTAAAACAAATCATGTAGTACTTAAAGAAGGAAGATAAAGCATAAATAGTTTCGAAGGGCACCGAACACTTTTTTATTGATTAATAGTTTAATCAAACTAGATACAGCAGGTGATGTTCCCATGGGGTGGGAACAAAAGCAAGACTGTGCATTGCCCTTATACACTCATGTGGTGCACCTGTCTGATTCTGATGCCACTGGCCTTCCACACAGAAGCATAATATTTGAATATGCATAGGCTTATTTCACAGTGTTGATTTCCCAGATAACGTTCTGGAATCAAGTGTGAAATTTGACCCTATGCGCACTGGTTCTTATGTGCGTGGGCCCTTTTTGAACATTATACCCATGCTGGTGATCAGTGCTGTTTGAGGCAGGGCAGATGTATTGGTTTGGCAGAAAGTTAGGGTGTGCTCTTGCTCCTCACAATATATAAGAGAGCGATCGGGGATGTATTGTCCAACCATTTCCATTATATATTTAACTTTTAAAAAATTGGTTATACGTCTGTACTACTCATCCATGTGTTGTTCGTCCATGTACATTGATTTTCTTTTTTTAATGCCTGACATTTCAGTCTGCTTTTTTCAGATGTCAGTGTACATTCCTGAATATTCTCTTTTTAAATGTTTAATTGATTGTTTTACTATCGCAAGATACTGTAAATATCAGATTAAAGCAATATGTTCTTTAAAAACATAACGTAACATTAAAAAAATGTAGTCTACGTGATTAAATTTTTGATTTTTAAAATGTTGTATTTTAAAATATTAATATATTTAAAAGTTTTAGATATGGTATGCCTCTGCCACACAGTCTATTACTTCTGAGCTAATATTCCAACCAGAAAGTTAGCTGCACCCAGATGTTAGCCATAAAAAGTCCTGTTCAGGCATTATATCACGTGGACGGTGCGAGTATGCCAGGATTTCAGCATTTTTATTATATTGTTATCTCTCCCCTTGGAAACTGTTCATTGCTGCAAAAAATGTCCTCCCTGAAGATAATGGAAACAACACTTGGGGATCATGCAGGCACAGGGGTTGGTCTTGCCAGCTCTCTCTCACTCGCCTTCCTTGCATGGATATTGCCTGCCCTACACGATGTAACACCAGAACTAAAGAAGTCCTGATATCTCATCATTCTAAAGTGGTCTTCTAACATTCTTATGGCTGCATTCGTGGAAGTCTTATATTTTTGCTGGAAACTTGAAAAGAGGGTTTAAGAGGTTCTATTCTTAGAACCTCTTTGACCTGAAAAATTCAGTTTTGCAATGGATAAAATCTTAAGGCGAAGCTGCATTGTCAGGACTGGCCAAGTTTGCTGGAGAAGTGCTCTGCTCTCAGTTTTTCCATGCAGTTGCTTGTAAGCAAATCAGATTCCCAGTGGCTAACAAGAATGTGTCAAAAGGCACTTCCTCTTCCATTTAAATGCAGTTTGGGGGCGAAATTAGATTGTGAATTTGGACCCTTATGTACAATGTACTCACCGTTTCCCCTAATAAAACAACTCCTAGCAAAGGCCATGGGGCAGGGTGTTGAAACAGAAAGATGTACATTAAGCCTATAAATTCTGTTACTGTTAACATTGCATTTCATGTTTATTAATACTCCCTGGTTTGCCTATACTCAGAGTGGCATTGTGAAATAGATTTGGTCAATAATATTACCTTTTGTGCTCTGTGCAGCAGTTTCTTTTGCTGGTTGAATACATTGTGCGTTTGTTTTGTTTTTTCCCCCAAATTTAAAAGTAATGTTGGATTATACTTATTGCACGTGCACACACACGTACACGCACAGATCAGATTTGTTGTATCTACACATGGAAAGACAGAAGGCATCCAAGTCACTAGTCTGGTTCACTCAGTAGCTTGTAAAGAAGGAGTTGTTTGTACCAAAGCCTTTGTGTTCCTGTTGCAGCTACAAGTTGTGTCAGCTGCTATAGGCATCCATGAGTGGAGAGACTCTTCTAGCTCATTTCTTGCACTGTTCTCCCAGAGCAGAAAGTTAATGCTGCAAACACACCTTCCGGACAGCACTTCCCTTTTAGTTTGGCTGCCAGAGAAGAAAAAGGAAATGGATGCTACCAGTCTGTTTTGTTTCCTTTCTCTCTCTAGAGCAGCTGTTTTTCCTTGAGCAGGGAAAAGCAACTGTGCCTGAGATTAAAAGGAAACAACACAGTCTGGCAGCTTCACTTTCTTCTCTTTCCTTGTTAAGACTGATGGATAAGGAGAAGACTGGAAAATGCTCTCTAGATGCAGGCTTCTTTTGCAGCTCTCAGAACAAATCAGTATAACAGGCACATTGAGTTTTAGTGCACCAGGTGCCTTATTTCAAAGCTACTGTATATACCCAACTTTAGAGTAAAAGGAATATCTGATTGGCACCATAATAGGTGGTTCATATTGAAGCTACCCTGTGGACCTGGTTCCTAGACCAAATGCAACTGGTTTGCTATGTTACTTTTTGGATTCTTTTTACCATAATGGATCCTGTGCTTGTAGTTAGAAACCTGTGGAAGGCTGAGGAACCACATAATTCAAATCAGTCTAGTCCAGGGGTGTCAAACATAAGGCCTTCAGGCCAGACATAAGGCCCTTGAACTCTCCCAGCCCCACCATCAGCTGCTCTCAGCTGCTGTGCTGTACTGAGGTGAAAAGGGTGCTGAAAAGACAGTCTACATGATAATTAGGCCGTCCCATATCTTGATCTTGAATGTCCCATATCTTGAAAATAATCCTGAAAATCTCCCATATCTTGGTAATTGGGCTCTCCCACATCTTGATCTCCCATATCTTCAAAATATGATCAAGATTTGCATATTTTCTCTTCCGTCATTTGCAGCTAATGAGTTTCTGAGTGAGAAAAAAGTGCTTATTTCTAGTCATGACCTGCTTAATGACATCACTTCCTGCTTAATGACATCACTTCTGGCTCTCAGCAGGCATCATGAATGTTTCTCCAGCTATATGAAATGAGTTTGACACCCCTGGTCTAGCTGAACCCCTTACTTAACTGGCAGAAACACCATCCATCCATTTCCCAACTTTCTGAATTAACCTCTGCTTCCCAGACAAAGTGCCATCCAAGTGAGTTCTCTGCCAAAAGGGTTCTACAAACTGTACCACTCCTGAGGACTCAAGTATGTAAGTCAGCCCAACCAGTATAAAGGAAGATAATCACAAATTCCCATCAAGGACAAATTTGACTTCAAAAAGATTCCTTTTCTTATCCAGAGAAGGCAATCAGTCTGAACTTAAACCTGATCAAAACATACTGACTGATAAGTAGTATATGTGCTACTAATCTGTTCTACTGTAGTAGTATCTGTACTACTCGTACTAATATACGAGTAATATACGTATATTAGTATACTAATTAGTATGCTAATATACTAATTAGTATATTAGTACTAATATATGAGTACTAGTATGCTAATATACTAATTAGTATATTAGTACTAATATACGAGTACTAGTATTCGTACTAATAGTACAGATACTATTAGTAGTGCAGATACTAGTTGTATAGATACTAGTAGTACAGATTAGGAAATTTGTGTGCATTTGAGGGAGGAGGACATTCTCCCTCTTTGTGTGCATTTGAGGGAGGAGGACATTCTCCAGTGGGATCTTCATGTCCGTCTTAGTCCTTACAAGTCCTTACAAGTGGGTAGCTCCTCCCTCTCAGGTAGGCAGGCCAGAGTCTTTTGGTCATCCTTAGGGGAGGGGCTGCATGGACTCCCCAGACCGGCCTAGCCTTTCAGTGAAGCAGGACAGATCTGGGTTCAGCTCTGCTGAACTGCCCCCGCCCCCCCCACTGGAGAAGCTAAGAGGGTATTTTATGCTTCTTTTCACCTTTCCCTAACTCTCCAGTCTTCCAGCAGGCAATACTGCCTGCTGTTCCTTTAATAAACTTTTTCCTAACTCTCCAGCAGGCAAGAAGGGCTGCTGTCCCTTAAGAAAATTTTCCTTTGTTTTACCAGCAGCCTGCCCGGAGTCTCCTGCTTTAGAGCAAGGCAGCCAACTCTACTCTTGGATTTCGTGCCCTTCTGCGCCTGAGCTTGTTACCTCTGCCGAGAGGCAGCAGCTCACCGGGCCCACTTTCTGTGCTGCCCTCGCTTGACCCAGGGCAGCTGCTTTAGCGTCAGCAGCCGCGCAACACAGGAGCACCCGGGCTGCCCTCATCTGACCCCAGGGCAGCCCTCCCTTAGCTGACAACAACCGTTCAAGCGGCAGCAGCCGCACACCCAGCAGGCGCTCCTGCATCTCCAGCCACTCACCCCCCCCCCGCACCTGGCAGGGGCGAGACATGCTTGCCCGCGAGCACTCCAGCCTCAGCCAGCCTCCAGATCCGCTTTCCCCCAGCAGCAGCGGGGGTGCGGAGCTTCCTCCTCCCCTCCCCATTGTTCCAGGGCGCCACGCGGTCGGTGGGCGCCACCTTGGATTAGCTCTTGAAGAGTGCAAAGACCATCCCCCCCATGCAGGGCAAGGGCGGCAGAGGCAGGCTCGCACTGGCAGCGGGGGCTATCCAGCCGCTTGAGCTACCTCCAGCCACAGCAGGAGAGCAGCGGAGACAACTATGTGTGTGGGCACCATCTTGGCCATGCACCAGCCTGGGACCGGACCAGACTTTGGAGAAGTGGTGAGCCCCCCTCGAACTGGAGGACACTCCCCTCACTCATGGCCACTCCCAGCAAGGCCTCTGCTGCGCACACTCCCTGCGTGGGGCTCCGCGCCTTAGACTGGGGAGAGCTCTCCAGGGCCATCCAGAACACGGTCCAGGCCAGCGTCAACGCTGCCATGGAGGCACACCAGCAACCAGTGGGGGCACCCTAGAGCATCCACCCACGGGTCTCCCAGCTTCCTCCCCAGAGGAGGAGGTAGAGGGGGTGACGAAGATGAACCCACACTCCCCCCCTCCAAGAGGCACCAGACGTCATCCGTTCGCAGTGCCACCCACCTCCAGGAGCAGGATCAGAGCAAAGGGAGCTCCCATGCCTCATCTGCAGAAGAGGGAGAAATATCGGGGGACGAGGTTGAGGCACACAAGCCCCACCTTTCCTACACTGAGCAGCTTAACAGTTTAACAAGCTAGTCTCAGGGGTGGTTCAGGTGCGAGACCTGTAGCCCAAGCACCATGTGGATACGGGGCCCAAGACCAAGTGGGGGTCCCCAACAGTCTTTCCAAACCAGCAAGAAACCCCCCACTGCTTTCCTTCTACAACCTGCCCCCAGAGGTCATGGCCCGCCTCAACCACCCCTGGTGGACGCCCCTGTAGCAGCACTGGGATCCCCAGCCATCCTCCCACAGTCAGTGACAGTCTCCCAAGGGACCCCACAGACAAGAAGGTAGAGCTAGCCACCAGGAAGGGATTCGAGGCCTCCTCCAATGCGCTGTGGGCCTCCGCCTCCGCTTCCCTCTGCTCCAGGGAGTTGGTCTGTTGGCTTCAGCAGGTCAGTGAGACCCACAAGCTATGCTCCAGGGCTAGCTCGGATATCAGAAAGATGGCCTCAGCTTCCGCCTTCGTAGCAAACGCCCAGGGCCATGGCCGCAGGAGTTGCCACGTGCCATAGCACCTGGCTGCGTAGCTGGGACGTGGACGCAACCTCACATGCCAGGGTCACCGGCCTCCCCTCCCAGGGAGCCAAGGTGTTTGGGGACGCCCTGGACCTGCTACTGGTGGAGTCCAGGGGGAAAAAGAGGGGACTACCCACCAGGGAGAAGAACCCAAGGCCCGCCCAGCGGTCCCAGCGCCAGGCCTTTCAGTCATTAAGGAACCCTCAACCCATTACCTCACCCTCTGTGACCCCTTTCAGAAGTCAGAGGCCCATCTGGCACCCAAGATGGCCAGCCCACAAGCCCAGAGGACAGCAGCCCCAGCGCTTTGGCGAAAAGGGCCCAAAGTCTCAATAACGACCAGCCACCCAGCCAACTGGTTCCTTCGGGTCCCCAGACCCAAGTGCCCGCTAAAGCACGGCAAGACACTCAAGGCAATCCAACAGCTTCTACAGGTTGGGGCCATCAAACCGGTTCCAAGGGAGCAGTGGGGGTCCAGGGTGTACTCCCACCTCTTCACCGTGCCCAAGAGATCCGGCGGCACCAGAGCCACCCTCGGCCTCAGGTGGCTCAACAGATGGATGTGTCAACAGAAATTCAAGATGGAGATCCTACACTCCATCCTGATGTCCATCAGAAGGCACAGCTACATGACACAGAAGGCACAGCTGAGATCTCAGCTGCTGCCTCACCAGAGGAGGGCGCCCTACACCTGCACCAGACCATCCAATGTCTCCGGAACCACGAGTTCCTAATCAACTTAGAGAAGAGTCACCTGACACCCTCACACACCATGGAACACCTGGGAGCAATCATCGACACCTCCCAGTTCAGTTTTCCAGTCCCCAGAATGGCAGGCCAACACTGCAGACCTGATCAATGCTGCCCTCCACTTCCCCAGACTGGACTTACTGATGTTGGCCCGTCTCCTGCGCATGCTGACCTCCTGTCAGGACATCATTCCCTGGGCCAGGTACAGGGCATGGTCCCTCCAGCGCCTGCTGCTGCCCTTCCAGGACTTCATCATCTCCAAAAGGAGCAAGCATGTCAGACTAGACTCCCTCACTCTCAGGGACCTTCGATGGTGGAGGCGGCCGCACATACTGGACTAGGGCTCACCCATCCAGATACACCACAGAGCCGTCCTGTTCACAGATGTGAGACTCCAAGGATGGGGGGCCCACACCCCTGAGGATGTAACACAGGACTGCTGGTCCCCAAGCGAGAGGATAGCCCCCATCAACCTGCTAGAGTTGAGGACCATCCCACTGGCCCTCCCCCAGCTCAGGGACCAAGACGTCCTAGTTTACAGTGACAACATCGCGGCAAGGGCCTACGTAAACTGGCAAGGGGGCACCAGGTCAGTAGCACTGCAGATGGAGGCACGCAGACTGATGCTGTGGGAGGAAAAGAACCTCAGGTCCAGCAGAACCAAGCACATCACCGAACTAGAAAACACAGCAGTGGACTGGCTAAGTCAGCAGGACTTTGACCATTCAGAATGGAGGCTTCACCCGCAGGTCTTTGCGTGGATCAACCGTCATTTCGCTCCAATGACCTTAGACCTGTTCGCCAGCAGCCAAAGCCACCAGCTGCCGAGGTTCTTCTCCTGAGGACGCTGTCTGGAAGCAGAGGGGATGGACACACTCCACCAATGGTGGCCCTGAGGGGTAACGTATGCCTTTCCCCCCACAAAGCTCCTTCAGAGGGTCCTCACGAAGGTCAGGTTACAGCAGGCTGAGGTCCTCCTCATATCCCCAAACTGCCCCCACTGGCCCTGGTACCCGGACCTGCAGGAGCTGGCCATCTCCCCATCCATTTCCCTCCCCCAGCGCCCGGACCTTCTGTCACAGGGCCCAATCCTTCACCCACAGACGGCCAAACTCCATTTAGCTGCCTGGAGATTGAGTGGAAAAGACTAGCCAACTCAGGCTACTCCCCTCCCCGACCGGAGAGGATCCACCAACCGGGTCTACAGTGGAACCTGGAGGGTCCTAACCGAATAGTGCCAATTCCGAAATCATGACCCAGAGAGGATCAGGGTCAAGGACTTCCAGAGCTTCCTCCAGGCAGGCCTCGACAAGGGCCTCAGCATGGCCACCCTTAAGAGACAGGTCTCAGCCGTCACCTTCATTCTGGGGTCCCTCAAGGGAAGGGCCCTGGCAGCACACCCACACGTCAGAAAATTCCTCAAGGGTGTGAGTCTCCTTAACCAGCCCCCCCGTGACAGGGGCTCCCACTTGGGGCCTGACACTGGTACTGAGGGCATTGACGAGGCCTCCCTTTGAACCTATCGCGACGTGCTTGCTAAAGCTATTATCGCAGAAGACCGCCTTCCTGGTGGGCGTGACTTCCGCCAGAAGGGTGTCAGAGCTGGCAGCCCTCTCCATAGCCAAGGAACTCTGCCAGATCCAGGAGGACAGGATTGTCCTCCGCACCGACCCTTCCTTCCTACCCAAGGTGAACTCCCTGTTTCACCGCTTGCAGGAGGTGGTGCTACCCACCTTCTGCCCCAACCCTTCTCATTCCAGAGAGCGGGAATGGCATGCCCTCGACGTGCGTTGGGCGGTGAGCTTTTATCTCTCCAGGACCTCAGCCCACCGGCGTTCAGAGGCCTTGTTCATCTCATTCCGACCTAGTGACCAAGGCAGGAAGGTGTCTCCCCCCACCATTTCCAGATGGCTTAGGGAGACCATAGCCGAAGCCTACAGGGCAAGGACCCCCCTAAGGGCATAGCGGCCCACTCCCTCAGGAGGGCCACCACCTCAGCCGCATTCAGGGCTCACCCCTCCCTGGAGGCAGTAGGCAGGGCAGCTACCTGGAGCTTGCCTAGCACATTTATCAAACACTACAAGATCGACGCCTTCGCCTCTGGGGATGCAGCTTTTGCAAGGCGCATCGTCTAGAGCGTGGCTCTATAAGCTTACGGCAGCTCCCACCCTTGAGGAGCACTGCTTAGGCACATCCCACTTGTAAGGACTAAGACGGACATGGAGATCCCACTGGAGAACGGGGAGATTTGTACTTACCATGAATCCCCCTTCTCAGTGGTCTCCATGTCAGGATTAGTCCGCCCGCCCTCACAGCCATAAAAAAAAAAAGAGGAGAAACAGACATGCTGAACACCAGAATCGTAAAGTCAGGGGGACGCAGTACTGTGCAGAGTAGCAATAGACCTGGGGTAGGGCCCTGCGCCACCTGGGCCCATTCTGCACTCATCCCCCAAGCTAACACGCAACGCAGCACGTGACACCAGAGGACCACCACTACAGTGCCTCTGGATGGGCACGAGACATCTGGCATTAGGGGCGGGGCTCTTCATGCTTGGGCAGTCTGGGGAGTCCAGGCAGCCCCTCCCCTCAGGATGACCAAAAGACTCTGGCCTGCCTACCTGAGAGGGAGGAGCTACCCACTTGTAAGGACTAATCCGGACATGGAGTCCACTGAGTACAAAGTACAAATCTCCCCATTTCCACCCCACCCAATATATTTTCCTTAGTTGTGGCACTGTTCACGATTCCCTTCAAGAACAGAAATATGTCCAAGTTCATATTGGGGAGAGGGGAAAAGACTTTCTGACTTAAATGAGATATATCTTTTTTGGGGGGGGATGACTTTGATTTGCCAGAATTGTCAACTTGCATCCGTTGTGCCACACAAAACCACATCCATGTGGTTTTGTTCCAAAATGGCTGCCTACATCAGTGGTTGTGTGGCTAAGTCAGGCTGCAGGCACCAAAACAAATATTTTTCCCTGCTTTTCCAGGTCGGTTAAAACATCTGTTGCACCATTTTTGGGAACTGTTGGGCAGTCGCTTTCAAAGGAATGTGACTGAAGTGTTTTATTTTAAGCAGAATTGATTCTGTGGGGGGTTGAGGAAGAAAACAAAGCAATATAGAAATTGTATGAAAGCTGGGAAGTCTGAACACGTTGTGCTTACCCTCCACCTTATGAAGGTTTGGCAGTCTCCCTCTCTAGAGTGGTGTTTTATTGTCTGTTGCCAAAGGGCAGTGAATTCAGACTATTGCATTTGCCAGTGAAAGAAGTTTTCTGCATTGAGGTAATATGCTGAATTTGTACTATTAAAACAGCTGCTTTTCGGAGCTCTGGTCTTTGTCCCTCCAATTCCTGTGGGAGAGATGAGGTGCTATATATAGGAATGAATGGAGTTGAGGCAAAGGGAACTCTGTTTTAATTGCTTACTATTGTTTCTTTGCAGAGAGTGCCATGCTAATTTGAGTGCTGGGGCCGGGTCACAGACCAGAGGGAAGTTGTTTGAATTAGGAAGTGGTCTGAGATGTAACATTTGTCCTCTCTTGTTACCAGGGAGACTGTCAGACGAGGGAGGAAGCTGTCGCAATGGGTGTTGGACTCTGCAACAATGGCTTCATGCACCACGGTAATTCAATATCCCCCTCTCCTAACCAATTAACAGGGACCTCACATTGCCTCATTAAGTCAGAAATGTGGCATATCTCTCTACTGCATATTATTGTCCCTAAAGCAAAGTTGGAACAGCCATTAAACCAGGCTTTGGAAATGCAGGGAGAATTCAAAGCCTCAACAGCCTGTATGAAAAGTGTAAGGTATGCACCAGTCCCAGTACAGCAACTGCAGGTTATTCTCCCTTTGTAAGATCAAACAGTTGGAAGGAATGAAGAGTTTTGACCTCTACCCGATAACTCCCCAGACCACAACCAGAGGGTTGGGGCATTGCTGAAAACCATCTGCATTGGGGCATTGCTGTTGGGGCATTGCTGAAAACCAACCTTATGGCATTGACATTATCCATAGCTGGACCTCAGCCACAGAACTTCAAGGAGCCACAGACCTTCTACTGTGCCTTCCTTGAACCACTGCATCACCATTCATATATATAGGCCACCATGGACTCAAGTATGGGGTTTTTGCCTTGCTCATTGCTATCTTTTCCTGCCCATGTATAGGTTCACTCCCTATCAGCCGACATTGTAAAAAAGCACCTCCACTTTCAGTTCACAAACCTTGCTCTGTCCCTGTTTGCTCCTAAAGCGCTTCTTCAATTCTGCAAGGCCTTTCCTTGTTCTGGGCATTGTCAATCTTGCTTTCTTCTTCTCTGTCCACACCTACTTTACTTATCTGGATTGCCTTTTAGGAATTGACCCCAAATTCTGTCTTTGAACAACAGTTTTGCCAGTTTTGGGTGTGTAAGTGGTAAGCAGAATAATGTATGTTCTGTAGCACCTAATCCTTTTTCTTTTCGATATCATGGGATGTCATGCCATGGTAGTGCACTGGTATCATATCCCAATGGAGCTGTCATATCATGGGAAATGAAAAATAATGAAATGTATCCTTTCCAAGTTTCAAGCAGGGGTCTTTCCCAGCCATACTCCTCACAGTGATTTAAAGTGGTGATGCTGCAGTTTGAGTTTGGGCCTTCTGCTTGATGTTCCACAGCTCTAACTTTGTTGGATCATTCATAGTAATTGAAGGCCATTTTGTGTGCAGCGTCTAAAGAAATTGAAGCTTTTGCTTAGGGCAACTCAGGAATGGTGAGCAAAGGGATGAAAAGAGAGAGCAGCTCAAGTATGGCAGAGTTTCTTAGAGTTTCTTCAGAGTTAGAGTTTCATTCAGGGCCATCTGTAGCTTTCTGTAATAAACCTTTCACTATGTGCTAGTAGCAATCCGTGACATTGCCCAAGAAGATGAGGGCAGATATTTGGACATGACATCAGTATTCAACCTGGTTCAGCAAATTCCAGCAAAGTAAAGGATTTAAAAACTGCCAAAGGAGAAGAGAGACAGCTGAGAAGTTAATTTAGTTCTATGGTCATGCTCTGTCTTTCTATGGAGTTGGCTGGCCTTTGGAAGCCTCACAATGGACCTATGTTTACCGATTGGAATTAGTCCAGGCAGTGGATGAAAAGCAGCCCTTGTTTGTGTCCTCCCTTGGATATTTTGGCCTCTGTGTCAGGAGTGTACAACGTAGGCCCATGCCTTCTTCAGGGACATAATGTCAGACCAGTTGCACGGACAGCAGGTTAGTCCCATTCGGAGAGCAGTAGTGCAGAGGTCTGTGAGTTGGTGGAATGGTAAGGAAATGGGATTCAGGAGAGTCATCTTTAGGTCTCTACACAAGAGGGTGTGAAGAATCATTACCGTATTTTTCGCTCCATAAGACGCACTTTTTCCCCCCAAAAAAGTGGGGGGGGGGGAAGTGTGTGCGTCGTATGGAGCGAATACTGCAAAGCTGCAGGCGTTCTCAGGGCAGCAGAGCCTGCTTGGCAGGTGCTTCTGCCCCTGACCAGGGTCCTGCCTGCGCTCAATGGTAATGCAAATGCAAATTGTAATGCAAGTGCCGGCGCTCAATGGTAATGCAAATGTTCATCGCTTAGTGACAATGCACTTGCAGAAAAATACTACAGTACCTCATTCTACCAGTGCAAGGATGATAAAGCAGAAAAGGCTAGCATATAAAATTCCTTTTAAATTAGAGGTAGTAAAATATGCTAAGGAGCATGGAAACAGAGCAGCGGAGAGACATATTTTATTACACTATTTGGTTCAGAATATTTTTTTCCTGTTTTCCTCCTCTAAAAACTAGGTGCGTCTTATGGTCAGGTGCGTCTTATAAGCGAAAAATACGGTAGTTTGGTACTCCTTTATTTCACATGCAAAGTCATATATGAACTCAGTAGTTAAAAAAAAAATTATCGGTGATAAGCACATAAGATTTACCAGGCAGGGTCATTTAGCTCAACAGTCTGTCTTCAGATATCACTCATATATCTCAGGAAACTCAGATATCTCAAGGAAACTCCCTAAAACGGAATGTTAGTTATATCTGCCCCCTATTGTTAGTCTTCCATCCATCACAGTATCAATCTGCCTTGTGTGCCCATTGGTTGAGATAAGATACACGGTCAAAAATAAGTAAATTATAGCAGAATTCAAATGGAGAAACCAAGATTTCTTACCTGTGTGAACAACGTTCTAAATCTGAGCAAAGCATCAGGAAGACAAGCTTAAGCTCCAAGAGCACAGTTACTGTGGAGATCTACTGAAAGAAGCAATTCAGTAGACCAAACGGAATAGTTCAAGTGCTGAAATATGATTGACTGTCATCCTCCCATGTTTGGATCACATGCTCTCATGCCATTCTTTGCCAGGAAACAAGTCTAGGAAAGGTGGTCAAGTGGGAAGTTCAGGGATGAATACAGACAGGAAGGCTTAAAACAAAGGCTTAAATTGTAAATACTGCTTGTTAACTAGAAGAATACTATTCATTTAACTCCTAGATTTTCTCCACTTAGCACTGTGCTGATGATGTTTTTTCTGGAAAGAAAAAAAATGGTTAATTTGATTCAATGGAATATTTTTCACAAGCAGTTCCTGAGGCCTTGTATGCCCACCTGATTGGAATGTTTGTCTAGTCTAAATACTGTTGTTAATAATAATAATAATAATAATAGTAGTAGTAGTAGTAGTAGTAGTAGTAGTAGTAGTAGTAGTCAGGCAGAAGTTTGCAAGGACTTGTCAGCATTTGGCTTTTGTGCATGGACACTGTGCCCTGCTTTCTTACAGAGTGTTAAGTCCTTTGAGATAATATGATACACAAGAACACATTGAGAACATGCATTCATGACTCATTGGGAGTGTTGGGCCGGTGAACCAGGAGTGCTTATGATTGGTCTGGGAGACATGAGGACTGTGACACTCTCCTTCCACTGTTGTTCCCCCTTTTTTATTTCTAGATTGTGAGCCCCTTGGGGCAAGTACCTGTCATCTCTTTAAAGGCACTGTATACATGAATGGGATTCTGTAAATAATCACATACAAGTTCCAACAATGAACAGGCACACCAAAATCCCAAGTATTCACTATGCTGTAGGAGGATCTCCCTGGTGATCTGTTTTGGAAAGAAATAATTTAACACTGTTGGTGGTTTTGTTCATATTTCATTATTTAACAGTTACAGCACAGTTGCTTTTATATCCTTGTTTTGTGTTTGCAAGTAACAGCATGTTTATCTGTTTCCCACTTGTGTTTGCAAGTAACAGCATGTTTATCTGTTTCCCACTCTTTGGTTTCAAGTACTGGAGAAGAGTGAATTCAAAGATGAGTCTCAATATTTCCGGTTTCATGCTGATGAGGAAATGGAAGGTACCAGTTCCAAGAGCAAACCCTTACGAAATGACTTCAAACTCATTGAAAATATCTTAGCCAAAAGCTTGCTGGTAAGAGAAGGCTATTGATATATGTTTTATGAGAGCAAAAAGGCCTATCAAAATGACAGACATAATGTGTGTATAGGAATGTGTGTGTATAATGTGTGTATAGGAAGGACTGGTATATAGTAGAGACCCAAGAGAAAATGTGTATCTTTGAGTGCTGTGTGCACAGAGGCACATGACACTGAAAACATCATGCAGCCAATAATGACTGGGCTACCCAGTGCAACAGTGTCTGTAAAAGCAGTGCTTTGTTATGTTGTTGGAGTAAATGGCAACCATTTAGATGGTAAGGATATGTATGGAGGGATAACATAGAGCAAATCCTGATTCCTGTCCCAGTCCTGACTCCTGTTCCAATCCTGACTCCAACCACTGCAACCTGCTTCCATTTGCACAGCCTCATTCTAGGTTCTGTGTCTTGATTGTGTTAGAACATGACAGAATATTGTTCGACTGACAGGCAGATACATACATACGTGTTGGTGGTGGTGGTGGTTGGGGCCATAGTGAAGGGACATCAGGTCTGGCTTCTACTGAAAGACTTCCCCAGTGTTCTTGTACTCCTTTGTATCTCTGCGTCCCAGGGCCTCGGTACTAAAGGGAAGGAGGTTAGCTTCACCCTTATCCTCAGCCACCCCCAAACCTGCTGTTCTGCACCATGTGTAAAAGAAGCAAGAGGGGTACTCTCCTCGTGCCTGCTCAGCTGTAAGCTCCCATAAGATATCAGGTCACATGGAGCTGGAATACGCACCCTCATGGCCAAAGTGACAAGACTGCTGCTCCTTAGTTATGTGTCAGATATTCCTGCATCCAGATGTTGGGTAGCCTGGCTACCATTTCTGCTGTTTTCTGCTGACACCGTGATTAGTATTCTTCTTCCAGGACTACCTGGGGTGAGTGTTCCTTGATCTGGCTCTGACACAAACCAGCATAAACCACCTTAAGAAAACATATTCTGAAACTAAGTGTTTATGCTTGAACATGATATATTCTAAACATGCATTCTTGGGTACCTGCTATTTGTAAACGGAGGTGTTGTTCATGTGTTGGCAATAAGTGTAAAAAGCCACACCATTTTTAAAATATTAGCATTCTGGTTCCCTTTATCTTCCAAACTTTTGTTCTGATTCTGTAAGCTTTTACTGTATTCCGTCGTCCTATTTAGTGGATTATTTTAGTAGGTCTTGATTACTGTTGTTTGTCTAAGGAAGCTTATTTCCTGAGAATGGGCCAAATCTGAACCACTCTCATTGTTGATGACTGGCAAACTGCAAGAGCAGTAAGAGTGGTTGGCAGCAAAAGAAACAGCATATTGGGAGAGGATCCAGAGGCCCATTAAGGGCGAAAAAGTGTTTCCCAGAAGGTGGCTTCATCTGCCTTATCCTGCAGCAGTTTTTCCTCTTAGTGCTGAAGGCTTACAGATCAATGTCCACTTGCAAATTGCAGCCTTCCCTCACCACATACTCATTACCCAACTTCATTCATCCAATGCTGCAAAGGGTTACCTGATCCAGATTCTGCTGTTGAAATTGCTGTTAACCATGGGAGAGAAAACCTTCTCATAAACTTTCCCGCTCTTTGATTAATTGCAGCTTTAAGGGAATAATTTGGATCAAGTGGCGCTCACAGTGTGGAGAGGAAATGTGGGATTCCCCCTAGTGCAGTGGTTCTCAAACTTCCCAGGAGATTTACTCCTGGGTAAGTCTTTGCGGGGGCAGCAAAGCGATCCCTAGGATCGCGCCCCTGAGGGGGAAGGGGGGTTATTTTTCAACAAACCACATGTGCTCCCAGGGTCCAGGGGGTGTGGGGAGCCCCATGGAGCGCTTGCAGGGCGCAGCTTTTAAACAATGAAAGTTCCAAGTGGTTAAACCGGAAGTGGAATTTCTGGTTTCGTCGCACTTGGAACTTTCACTGTTTAAAAGCCGCTGAGAGTCCTGCAAGCGCTCCGTAGGGTTCCCCACACCCCCTGGACCCTGGTAGCACTTATGGTTTGTTGAAAAATAGCCCCCCTCCCCCCGCAGGGGCGCAATCCTGGGGATCGCTTTGCTGCTTTCCCCCTGCTCCCGCCCCTTAAAGGGAACATGGCATCTTTACACAAGCTGGTGGGTCGCGAACCACCAGTTTGAGAACCACTGCCCTAGTGTCATGGCCCTGATCCAGATCCAAGAGGCCTTGTGGGAGTTTCAGTTACAGAACTCCAATGTAATGTGTACTTTTGTCGTCCATGTGATGTATATTCCCAAAGATGTAAAGTGTGTCAAACGTATGTTTGCAGATTCGTGTATCATATAGGTCTACTTATCAGGTGGCCATAATTGGCTGCAGCTCCTTGTTGAGTGTATACCTGTGTCCAAACCCTGGTTTGTCTCTGTGCAGCGTATGAAGTATCCACAAACACCAAGGGCCAGGTGAAATTCTTATGCTTCTACTTGGGAAGAATGCTGTCTTAACAGCCTCTTATCTATGGCTGCATTCCTTTTGCAGGGCGGATTTTAAACAATAATAAAAAGTAGATTATCTTTCCTGGGTGGCTTTTGACATGCACTGTGCTTTTGCAACATATTCTAAATTGCATAAGGGAAAATCCACCTTCTCTCTCTCTCTCTCTCTCTCTCTCTCTCTCTCTCTCTCTCTCTCTCTCTCTCTCTCTCTCTCTTATACAATTACTAGGGATACTATTTTATTCCTCTTTCTGACCTTACAGGGGAAGGAAGAGAACAGCAAATATTTTCTGTAATAAAATGTGCAGATGCCAAAGGCAAATTATTCCCTTGCGAGGCAAACTTCCTCTGAACAAATACTTATTTTCATTTGTTTGTGCAATTGTCTCTGTTCATGGACATAAATCCCGACCTGCTGAAAGAAAAAACATACAAAATTCTCGGCATACTTCGGGAGAATTAAAGCTTAGGCTTACTTCCAGATTCTAAAAATGTAGCAGTGAGGCTGTGCCATGTTATTTTCTTTATAATTTATAAACAATTCTTGCTGAAGCAGAAGTTAGACTCTAGGGTGGGTCATACCAGGATGTTTTATGCTGAAATAAAGCAGTGACTGTGCCTATAGAGATGACAGCTGATGAAATATCCAGGAGAGATTTAATGCATTTCTATTTATATATTTCAATCATACTTGAATCTTGTCTTTATATATACCTTTGCATATTTAAGGTAACATTCCATAACATAGCAACAATCAATTCATAAAAAATCTTAATACGTTAAGGGCCCAATCCTATCCAACTTTCCAGCACCAGTGCAGCCGCGAGGTAAGGGAGCAAACGTTCCCATACCTTGAGGAGGCCTCTATGACTGCCTCCCCACCACCAGATGCAGTGCACGCCCCATTGGCACAGTTGAACTGGCACTGAAAAATTGGATAGGATTGGACCCTAAGGCTGCAATCCTAACCACACTTTCCTGAGAGTAAGCTCCAGTGAACAAAATGTGACTTACTTCTGAGTAGACCTGGTTAGGATTGTGCCCTAAGTAAAATAGCACACTAAAAAAACCTCAACGTTGCTGTTCATTAAAAACCAAGGCAAATTAAAAAGAAAATCTTGACCTGATGCTTTATTCCAAAATCAGAGTGCAACCAGTATACAAGCTCTGTTGTTGCTGCTCACCTAACTTAATGAGGATGGGGCTGTAGCTCAGAGGCAAAACACCTGCTGTACATTTAGCAGGTGTTGGCTTCAGTCCTCATCGTCTCCAGAGAGGGCTGGGAGATGCCACTGTCAGCCAATATAGCCAACGCTGAGCTGGATGGATCCATGATCTGAGTCAATTGAAGCACGACCCTACATCAGACTTTGAAGAAAGGGGCAGCTGGAACAGGGCCTCTGATGACCTATGAGAATAGATTGAGTACATACAGTGCTGCACTTATCTCTCTGCAGTGGAATATTTTAATACTAATGAAATGCAGCTGAATTTTTTTTGCTATAATTTTTGGAGATAGCTTGCTGATAAACGTACTTATGCGGATACAGCAAGGCAGACACACATGTGAAAGCTGGATGTGTATCTGCAGCTCTTCTGAGGCAGTTAAAAATGGGAATTCCCCACCCAGAGCCCTGTACAGTTCTTGGACAAAGAGACGATGCGCACAACTACAACTGGTTTGGGTCACTACCTCTTAACACTTCTGCCCAGCCCACAGATGTACACATTGGATCCCTGTTGTGTATATGCAACATTGGGCAGAAATGGCTTAAGAATAGAAAAATTTCATTCAAAGCGTTCAAAATACTTTACCCATTGACACAGGAAGGTTGTGGGCTGGTACCACTGATCACATATATCTCACATTTCCTTCAAGAAATAAGCACAGAGCTGTCCTGCTTCATAATGAACCTGTGATGTAGGTAAGGTTGAGAAAGTGACTTTCCAAGGAAAACCCATGAGCTTTATGGCCACACATAGATCTGAACCCATGTTTCCCTAATCCAAGGCTGATGCAGCATAAATTTATACCATTGAAAGGGTTCTTCTGCTTTTCTTCCTCTTCCACTCCTAACTTTAAACATTCAGCTATTTCTTCATGAACAAAGCTCAGTGGACAAAAACTTCATATGTATCCTATGAAGAGTATTAAATCATCTACCCCGGTTTGATTGATCGTTTTGACAGACCTAACTGTCATGGTCCATTGACCTGATGGCAGGCAGATTATTCATTAGAATCCAGTAGACAGTCAAATAAGTGTTGGAAATGTAACCAGATTGAGGGTACTTTTCATCATATGTGGTGGACTTGTGAAAAATGCCAAGAAAATGAGACAAAAATTTTAATGTTGTTATACCATTCAAACCGGAAATATTCCTCCTGAATATAATGTCAGAAATTAAAGACGTACAAAAGAAATATCTTATTATACAGATTAGTACAGCGGCAAGAATATTGTATGCACAATTATGGAAATCTACAGATATCCCTAATAGAGAAAAATTAATAGATAAGATTTATGAAATTGCAGAAATGGCTGTATTAACAGGAAGAATGAAAGATAAAGATTTAGATAAAGTAAGAAGATACTGAAGCTGTTTTATGATTGGATAGATAGTATTGAATAAATATTATAGGTTGAGTAGATTAAGTTAAGCATTTTAAATGTTATATGTGGTGATGATTTATATAGATGAGTTTGTGTTTAGCTTTATCTTGATGTATAAATTGTGTTTTAAAATGCATTTTGTAACCCAATGGCCAATATCCTGTTGTGTTATGTAACCTGTGTAACTCTATACCCTAGTTTATCCCATATCCCTACCCTGTATCTGAAATAAATAAAAAAAATTTTTTTTTAAAAAAAGAATCCAGTAGACAGTTCAGCAGGATGGAAATTAAGCAGAAAATCAGTCTCTGAGCAGCTAAGCCCTGCACCTGAGTGTTGAGTTGTTCAGTCTAGGGAGCCAAATCAGAGTTTACAGCATTATAGAAACAGCTGGGACCTTACTGGATCTTTGTGTCACCTAATTTATTCTGCAGTACATTTTCTAGCCATCTGCAGTAGTAGTGTTGCTGCATTGCAGCAGAGAACAGGCTACAATATTTTCTTCTCATAATCCACCAGAGTGGTGCAGGGAGCAAAGTGCCTGGACTGCATTGCCGGAGTACCTCGTCAGAGACACCTGACACAAAAGTCCTGGTCTCTGACACTGATCAAAGTTTGCGCCCAAAGTTTGTGCTTATGGAAAAGCCTATTGACAAATAAGCGGATAGATTCTCATTGAAAAGGAGATGATTGATCAATGAATACCTCCACGTATCCCTAACGCAGTGGTTCTCAAACTTTTTAGCATTGGGACCCACATGTTATAATGACAATGTGTTGGAACCCACCGGAAGTGATGTCGTGGCCAGAACTGACAGCATCAAGCAGGGAAATTTTTAACAATCCTTGGCTGCAGTCCTGTTGACACTTACCCAGGAGTAAGCCCCATTAACTGTCATTGTTAAAAGCATGTACGTAATAACCTGTTAAAAGTACAGATCTGTTAACATTTCTCCAAATGCCGTCACATACCATGGTAGCATCAAGTCTAATATATTAAAAATAAAAGATTGAAATGAATGGGGACCCACCAGAAATTGACTTGTGACCCATCTAGTGGTTTCCTAACCCACAGTTTGAGAAACATTGCCCTAACATATTATAAGCCTGCTGGGGAACCTGTCTTGCCAGAAAAAGGAGTATAATTATTACACACTCTTATTATTGATAAATATAATTATTGAATAGGGCAGTGGTTTTCAGACTGGAATGCCCCAGCCTTAGGTAGTTCTCTCTTAAGGGAAGGGGCGGGGGAAGGTGGAGCTGCGATGCTCAGCAATGCGTCTCCGTTCTGGGCTCAGGGGCATGCTGCTACTCACCCCTGCCTGCAGCAGCCTCCTGGGGGTTGGGGGAGAGCAGTGCCAGCCTCAGCAGGGCTCCCCACGCAGCACAGGGTCCTCCAAAAGACGATTACGACCACTTCCTGTTTCATGATTGCAAAACTGGAAGTGGTAGCAATCGTCTTCTGAAGGGCTCTGTGCTGCATGGGGAGCCCTGCTGAGGCTGACACTGGGCTCCCCTAACTCCCAAGAGGCTGCTGCAGGCAGGGGTGAGTGGCAGCGTGCCCCTGTGCCCAGATCAGAGGCACGATGCTGAGCGTCACATCTCTGCCTTCCCCCCGTCCCCTGCAACAAAGACTTAGTGGCTCTCAAACTCTCCCAGAGAGTTTGAGAACCACTGGAATAGAGTATAGCTATTATTCTGCCACCATTCCAAGCCATAGAAAGGGGCAAAATTGATAACTGATAGAGACATTATCATTCTTTTGGTCATGTGTTGCATGGTGGGTTGCTTTACACACCCCACCAACTCTGCAGGGTGTTTGGACTTTACTCTTAAATTCAGAGACAAGTTCAAAGTAATCTACTGTTGTTTTCACAGAAACTATTTTAAGCTACGATAAATCATCCATAGATAGTATTGAAATTGTGATGTTTTGTTTAACTTCTCAAGGGTCAGGGTTCCCCAGGGCTCTTGCCATGTGACTGTGATTTAATTGGAAAGCGAATTACGGTCGTCACCCTTTTGCTTCAAAAAGTGCCGTTCTTGAGCAGGCTTTTCTAACAAGTCCTGCAGCGTCTCCAAATGGAAAAAAATGGCAAACTGAAGCTGTTGAGTCCCCATCCAGTTTCAATTAAGTCCAGAACTTATGGTCATAAAGGCTGTATTGTGCTGGAGGTCGACACTTGGGCCTTTGTCAGTGTGCAAGCCCAACAATTCACCAGCAAAGTGCTGAGTTCCAAAGAACTCTTTGTACTAAACGTATCTGTGTAGCATTGCTCCCAGAATGTTCTGTTAGGAGGATCCAGCCTCGGGGCTGGTTTTACTGAGCCATCTCTTCTTCATTGCGTCATCTCCCCAATAGGCATTTTTCCCCCTGTTTCCGGTCATAGGTAGCCTAGAATGTTGTCTTCCGCTTACAAAGCTCAGTTCCTATAGAAAAGGAGAAATCATTTCCTTAATAATGTGCTATGATGAACCTCTGCCAGAAAAAGAAAGTGAGGAGCTAGTAGTAGTACTGAGTACAACTGCGTAAGAACTTTTGTCTTTTTCCAGAACTGTAAATGCAGTTGGAGTAGGATAAAATTCTTATTTTTCTGTTTTATGGGGGCAGGGTGGGGTGAAATTTCCTGGCAGGTCTTGGGAAATGGCAAGCAGCCTTGGATGCAATTTGCAAATATTTGTTTATTTATTTTACGTATATGCTACCGCATGGTGCTGTTGAACCCTCCAGGCAGTTCATAACCTGATGTAAAAATTGCAATCAAGAACAGGTGAAAACCTAAAAGTGTTAGAACTGCATTCTAGCAGTAATGAAGCAACCTCAAAGTAAAATTCAGCCTTACCTCCCCTCATCAAATGACGCTGGAACAGAAAAGTGTTTCCTACTTCCTAAATGTAACAGCAGAACTGGCTACTGGGATTTTCTAGGAGAGAGTTCCATAATAAGAGTGCCAGTGCTGAAGAGGTCCTGTCCTTCCATGTAACTTTTGATAAAGATGAGGTTTGGAACAGAGTTTCAAAGAACAGATCTTAGTGCATGAAGAAGAGGGCCTCATATGGCCTCATATGAAGAAGAGGGCCTCATAAGAGTAAAAGGACTGTGCAAACTTCCACCAGCACCATCTTCTTTCTTTAGGATTGGCTCCTGGGTTTTCTGGGCCAGCTTCTCCCATGTGAGGCCCTCTTCGTCATGCACTAAGACACCACCACCATCACAAGTCCCGAATGCCCTGCAGATAAATGCACATGAAATTGCAGAAATAAGGCATATGCTCCTGAATTAGCCTTATAGACATCCAAAACAATGTTGCCATTTATTGCTGTGGCTACAGCCTCACTTAATAAACAACCATAGTACTGAAACCTTCAGTTACGTAGTCACCATAAAGCAAAATAATTGTCTAAAGGAGTCTGAGTTCATGTTGCTTTTTCTTGCTTTCTGTTTTTTAAGCGTCTAAGGTCCCCTTCATTGACATTTTTCATGCTTTCTTTTTTCAACTACTAAGTGGCTCCAATAAATGCATTTGTTTTTCAATGATGATGGTGAGGAAAGAGGGTGCAGTATTGAACTGACTACCAAATACTGCAAAATTCAAACTAGCTAGTTGTTAAAACAAGCTCATAGGTTTCTAAACGATGCTTTTCTTCCTCTCTAAGGTTTTGCCTGAAGAGGATGACTATGGCTTCGACATAGAAGAAAAGAACAAAGCCATTTTGGTGAAGTCTGTTCGTCGGGGGTCACATGCAGAGGTGAAACCTACTGACATTTGTAAATAAATTGCCTTTTAGCATCAGGAAGGAAAATTACATTGTTTGGAATTGCCCCCAAATAATAGTCATAAGCCCATTTCATTTTAATGGCAGCAAGGAGGAAATTGAGGATCTTCTGCAATTCCTCTTGCCATAAATTGCCTTTGTGCATTTATAGTTTTTGGCTCATTTATACAGAATTCTTGTAAAGTAATTTCATTAAGTGATAAGATAGCAGGCCCCCTCTGTCCCAAAGCAATGATGGCAGACTTCATACTGTGCTCTAAGGCATGAAGCTAATGACAAGGAGGCTGTATTCAGATTAGCATCAAGCAACAAACATCTGGATTTGTCTCCCTACTCCTGTACATAAAGCTAATAGCTGCTTTTACTTTGAGGACAGAGGAGAGAGAAACTTAGGAACCTGGAAAATGGTCCAGGAGAGTTAAACTCTCCTTCCACAGCGCAGCTTCCCCAGCTAGATTAGTAGAAGCTCCATGTGGTCACTTGGAATTTTATAAAAACAATCATCACCATGGGAAGACTTGAACACAGAACTGAAATACAGATCTTCCATGTCATTTCAGGCCGGATCCTCAGAGCAAAATGGTTTTGGAATCTTCTCTAGGTCAATGTTTCTCAGCGTTTGTCCCCTGTCATATCACTCCTAATGGCCCATCTATTGGAAGTACCAGCGGAAGTTATTGATGATGATGTCGTTGCCTATGACTTCCGGATTGGGAGGCCAGATGCAATATGACAAACATCAGTAAGAGGCTCAAAGCAGACAGCTTTTTGAGTGCTCTGCCCACTGAGCTTCCTACTGCTGCTTGTCGTGTGGCATTGCTGCTCTTACTGCAAGGTGGCAGGGACTTCATACCACCAGAAACCACCTCAAATACCACCAGTGGTACGAGTGGTACGAGTACCACTGGTTGAGAAATGATGATCTAGGTAGTGCTTGTCAAGAACAGTCCTGTGATGTAGCAGGGCAAAGGCTCTGCTTCAGCCAGCAAAGATGGGCACAGTTTAAGAGACAGCCTTATTGTTCAAAATGTACTAATCCCCCTCCCCTTAATGCAGTGGCAGTAATAGGGATTGGTAGGTGGTTCTAAGATGAAATCACTTTTGCAGGTGCACTGCATATTGCACTCCTAATAATTGTTGGCTAAGATGCACACATACAGTGTATGTGTACAAACCATAGATGCACCACCACTGCTGCTCCTGCCACAGTTACTAGTTCAGGGAACTAGTTACAGTTCAGGGAACACTTGGAGCCCAATCCAGAGCTGCTTGGGTGCGTGGCTGCGACAGCACCGAAAATGGCTGCCGCCACATCCTGCACACCCAAAGCAGCCTTGGGCGGCACCTCGGGAGAAGGGGACTTTCGTCCCCGTCATCCGGGTAAAGGGAGTAGCCCCACAATGGTAGAAGCCTGATGTTATGAGCCTGACGTGGAGGCTTTGGCTTTGGTGGAGCAAAGCTCCTCCGTTCCTGCCTTCCTCTCTCCCTGCGGCACGCCTCCCACTGCCCTTTCCCCGCCTCTCGCACCCCTGTCATGCCTCCTCCCTGTCCTCTCCGTGCCCTCCACCCACCTCCCCCCTCCCCGAAACGCCTCCTCCCCGCCTCCCCCTACGCCCCCGTGTTCCTCACCAGTGCCTGGTGGTCCATGAGACTGCCGAGCAGAGGAGGCTGGGTGCCGGCCATCGCTGGGCGCATGTCACATGTCACAAGCTTGTCACATGTTTGCAACAGTACACACTTGTGGTAAGCTCAGGATTGGGCTCTTGGTTGGCTATATTGAGGACATGGAGAGGCAGGATGGGGAGACCTGCTCTGTTAGTCATCTGTACATAAAGGACCTGTCTCAGTGCTTCCTATGAAGGACCTCAATGAGTAGCCCATTCCAAAGAGAAGAAAGATCTCTGTTAGAAATGTAAATTGATCCAGACAAAATAGAGTTCCTTTTCATTACATTCCTTTTCATTATTGTCCTGGCAACTACAGTCTTTCCTTGCCAGTCACAAACTTCACTGGTTTGATGTGCTCAGAAAAAGTGTGCACACCTAACCAACAGTTATTCCCACTTTACGTGAAGGCAAATAACATGCATTTGTTCTTGGGGTCCTTGCATGTGTGTGTGTTCATAGTGCAAAAGTCTGTGCTCATTGGGAAGATTTCTTCAAAGCTAATACAATATAGGAATGATTGGAGGTGCAATTACATAGTAAATCATAGTCATTGTGCATGTTTAGGACTGACCCAAGGGAACTCCTGGTTCTGCAAGTAACTTGCATTATACAAGGTGCCTCAGGATCACAGTGGGCAGACACTTAGCCTTCCTTCCAACTTCGGAGCTGTGAGGGGGTTGGGAAGCATGGGCCAACTGTGGGATGATTCCCACCCTTCTCCATATCTTCAGAGCTGGGAGGAAGGCATGGACTTGTCACACTTGTCAGAGAGTGGTGGCACACTCACCAGGTGGAGAGTGGCAAAGAAAAATGTGAAACCTTAGTAGCACTCTGCTAGTGTAAGCTTCATTTAATGAGCGCTTTCATTTCTAAATCTGTATGATGTTCTTCCTTCGGGCAGCTATGAAGGGAATATTAGCGGTTCCCCAGTGGCTGCCTTTTAAAGTGCTGGGCAGGTCCAAACCAGCTTAGTTTCACAGAAGGGACTGCATCAGGTAGTTCAGAGTTTTTGTCCCCTGAGATATTTGGGCAAATGATTGTGCTACAGTCCCTTTTTTTCTGTGTCTTATGATAATTGGCAACCCCAAAATTTGTCAGCTATGATTAACTAAGGATTTTATTAATATGAACCTCTTTTGCCTGCCAAATAATCCCTCCATTATTTCTGTGGACAGCTACCAGGATTTTTTTTTTAAAAAATGTGTTTATGCTTTGTGATTACAGAAGCACACATTTTGCTAAAGAATCTTTTTCTTGTCCTGCCAAGAAAAATTAGCAGTGACCATCTGCCCTTCTTTCCTATTGAACCCAAAAAATATTGTTATGAACAGGACTGATGCTAAATCCCACTGAATAAGAGAGTGCCATTGGCTCAATTCACCAAGATTTGAAAACTAGTGATAATGCCTTTTATTGCATTCCTGGGCTCTTTAATTGCTTTTTGGTACTACAAAGCTATCCAGCATATGGTTCTTGGCCAGCACAACAGCTGTAGACCATTTGGAAAACCCTCTGGTGGCCTGATGTTCTCCAGAGAGGCAGGAGGGAAACCAGGATGCTCAACGAAAGTAAAATATATTCCTCTGGAATTTTTCATTTTGGGGGCCAGTTTTTTAGATTACATTTTAGATTTAATCAAAAATACACTTGATGGTAACATGGAACAGAGATAAGGTTTTTAGATGTGGATAACATGTACTTGAGGAGATAAGGCTGTGCATATTTGAAACCCATGCAATCCAAATTTGGGGCCACAAAATGCCAAATTATGTGACCTGCATAAGTCATGCAAATTGATCACATTTGCATTATTTCTCTTATTTTACATAATTCATTCTGCATTGATTTTTTTTTACTTTGCAGATTTTTTGTTTTGCTAGTCCTGAAGGTGGGCAAACACTGACAGCACAATCCTATCTTGCGCTGAAACAGGCAGGCCAAGAGGCTTGTGCTGTATCCAGCAAAGATAGGACGCCAAAGTGGCTCAGTCAGAGGTAATGAGACACTCTTCCCCTTACCCCTGGGTAAGCTACTGCAGCCCCTGTGGGTCTCCTCAGATTTGCGCCACCTCCTGAGATGGCGCAAGTCCGAAGAGAGCGGAGCGGCTTGAAGCTGCTCTGCACTGCTCGGGAACAGGGGTTGGGATCTGGCATAATAGCTGGATCCCAGCCCTGCCTCCTGTTCCTCTCCCGCCCACTCGCCCCTGGAACCAACCTTTGCCCGCCCATGCTTGCAACTTAAACACATAAATGTTTTGTGTCAACCCATCTACACAGAGATAAGTTCTTGATAATGTTTTTATACAAAGGAGGAATGAATACAGCAAAACTGTGAATGACTCATTAAGAGCCCAATCCTATGCACGTATACTAAGAAGTAAGCCCCATTATGGTCAGTAGACTTACTCCCAAGTAAGTGTGGGTAGAATTGCAACCCAAATCAGTCATGGTTCCTTCGGTTACTCTAAGTCATGTGCGTCAGAGACTATACAAAACATTATTTCATGATGATGGGGCTTCTCAGGGAAGATCTCTGAAAAGATCAGGAATTTGGTGTCCTGTTTGTAGTCCTTTTGAACAAAATCCACATAGATTTTGCTTTCTGATGTGATTTTCCATGCATGTTCTTCCAAATGTTCTCTTTCACGGAGCAAAAATGTTGCACTGGAATTGGTCTCCAGATACACATCAGCTAACTCTTTGTTCTCATCTTCAAGATCTGAACTGGTCAGAAGCAGGTCAAAGTTTGTATACAAATGCTATATTTCTAGAAACATCTGGCTCTCATAATTGTCCGCTGTGTCTTAATATCTGTTCAGCTTCACAGAAGTAACTTTAAATCTCTAGCTGTTCCCGCTTGAATCTGAGAAAGGATTAACAGTTGTAAACCTGGGCAGTTTAACCTTTCAGATTTTCTCACCTCTGGATCCACCTCCCAACCAGGTAGAATAGATTCCACCCATACATTACACACACACACACACACACACACACACACACACAGAGTTATATACATGACTTTTTCTGTGTCCCCCACTTAGGCTAAAATCCTCTGTACACTTACCTGGGAATAATCTCCATTGAACACAATGGAATTTACTTCTGAGTAGGCATGCTTATGAGTGGGCTGTTAATGAAGGATTTGCCCCAACCTGTTGGCAGCCCAGTCATCCACTCCAGGGTGAACCCTCAATGGAATTGGATTAAGCAAAGCTGACCCCATTATCTGGGAAAGACTCCACTGAAAGACTCCACTGATCCAGGATACCTTAGCACAGTTGTCCTGAGGTAGAAGGGCCTACTGCTCCCTTCATTACACCTGTCTGAGGGAATACCAATTACTTACAGTGAAATCTTCATTCAGAAGCAATGTGCCTTATTAACAAAGAAAGTGGTAATGATGTATCTGATGGCTTACAATTAGCGGCAGCACCAGTGGCTGTTTTGCACTAGATATGGCACACAGTGACAGTGTCAGAATTATGCTACTAATGGAGAAGAATAAGGAACACTTAGTGACGCTAGTAATGGAGAAGAATAAGGTGTTGCTGCCCCCTCCTCAACTATGTATCTTATTCAGCCAGTTCTCTTGCTTTTCGACTGTCAGTAGGTTTTGCCTACACACAGTTTAAGTCCATTTTTGCATTCCCACCAAATAGCAGTTTGATCTTCTTAAAGAAAAGAAAACATTAAGGTTGCAACCGTTAACACACTTATGAGGGACTGAGGGTCCAATCCAGGGCCCTATGTGCTGGCTTACCGCCATTGCGCTTTGGAAATATGCCACTTTCACAAATGTGCGTGCACTTTCGCATGTCTGCTACCATTGCAGCAGGCCCAGCACCAGAGCTAGCCCAGTGTGAGCCCATGCTGGGCCCACTCTGGTGTTGGGTCCACTGTCTGTTGCCCAGCTCCTTGCCTGTACCACGAGGCTGCAGAGATGTTAGTGGGGGTGTCAGAGGAGGTGGGGGACATTCCAGGGTTGGCGGAGGGCAGGGAGGAGGTGTGGCAGAGGAAGGAGTGGAACAGGAGTGGGGTGGGACTGGCGGAGCTCTGCTCCACCAGATCCTGAACCCTAACCCAACACGGGATTCCTTGATTCTGCACCAGCTCCAGAGCCGCTGCAGAATCAAGTAGCTCCGTTGCAGGGCTACTTCTGTTACCTCAGGGAAGGGGATAAATGTTTCCTTCCCCTAAGGAGCTGCCACAGGCTGCCCAGCATGCGTTGGATGCCACAGTAGCCATTTTGGAGCCGTAGCAGCCTCGCACGCCAGGCAGGTCAGGATTGGGCTGCCCAGCTGCAATCGTATCTAAATTCACTTGGGAGTAAGCTCCATTGATTGTAATGGTACTTACTTCCGAGTAGACATGCATAGGATTGGGTTCTAAGCCCCAGTGAACATAAAGAGACTCACTTCTGAATAGAAATGTTTAGGATTGTTTTTTAAATCTGGGATTCTCACGAAACTAAACTCCTCCCTGAATGCTTCTGGCTCTCTGCACTTGCATAGGATTGCAAAATTTACGCAGCCATCCCCATAGATGATGAAAGATAGAATCATTATATGTTGAAAGTATTTTTTTGCAATGCTTTTTCGTTGCATGCATTAATTCTGGAACTGATTTGCAATTGATACATCCAAAATATATCAAGATGAGGCAACAGTGAAATAATGACCCCGTTGGGAGGCATGTTTACTATCCTGCTTTGAAGAAGCAATTGACAAGCAGATGTCTAATAATTCATTGAACTCTGTCCAAGAACTATTTGGCTCTTGGCCATTCAAATAGCTAGCACTTAGGGAAAGCCAGTCTTGTATCCAGACAACAGCACTAATAAGTGAAATACTGAACACGAAAAAACAAGAGCCATTGTAATGTAGAGCAATGCTCAAATTTGTTCTGGGTAGTTTTTCTGTAATCCTTTGAAGGAGCTTCCAGGAGTTCTGCTTTGTGGAAGGTTTGTTGTACATTTATGCATACCACCTGGCTACTAAAAGTCTACTTGCAGATTAGAAAGTGCTAATTTGCATACAGGTTTATAGTATAGATGCCTGTAATTCTGGTAAATTGCAATATTGCACTTGATAGGCAAAGTTCTAAACATCAAAAACCAGCATGGAAAATGTTGGTGTTCCTCTTGGTAATCCACTTCTTCAGTCTTTGCAAATGAAAACATAATGTACATCAATTAACGAGGTTTTGAAGAACCTTTGCAGAGTGAACATGTTTAGAGCCCAATCTTATACTTACTGGCTGTTGTTGGTTCATCTCTTCCACTGTGCTGAGTATTTTAAAGCAGTCAGCACCAACTGCAGAAGGTGCTCCATCAGTGCGCCTTCCTGCCCATGTTGTTGCATCTCCCTCCAATCACCAACTGCAAGTGAGCTAGGAAGGCGGGACGAAGTGGTGGGGTTGGATCAGGCCCAGGAGTGTTATTAGCTCCGCCAGCACCACCAATATCCTATTCCTCTTCCTGGACCCAATTCTGCGGCACAGATCCGCAAGACCTGCGCCAGCTATTTAGCTGTCACAGATCCACGTAGAACCCCTCTCCTGTGCTGCAGTGGTTTACCGCTGGGGAAGGGAACAAATGTTGACTTATTCAAAGGAGACCTCCTGGACTGCCCCCCACCCACCATAGGATACAGCGATCGCCATTCTGGCGCTGCTACATTGATAGGGGTGTAGAGGGGATAGGACTGGGCTATTCAAAATGGTGGAATTTTACCAGAACTGATTAAAATCGGCTCTCATCATAGACGCATTTTATTTCTAGAGCGACATTTCTCAACGTTTGTCCCCCATTGTGCCACCTTGCATGGTCCGCTTATTGGAAGCACCACTGGAAGTAAGCGGTGATGATGTCATCACCAGTTACTTCTGAATTGGAAGGAGACGCGATGCAACAAACACCAGTAAGAGGCTCAGGGAGGATGGTAGGGCTTTCTTGAATGCGAGAAAAATGCACTTTGGAACTCTGCCCGTCAAGCCAAGCCTCCTGCTACTGCTTGTTGCATTGTGTTGCTGGTCTTGCTGCCAGGTGGCAGGAGTCTGGGGGTTCCACATGCATCATCAGATACCACCTCAAGTACCAACGGTGTTACAAGTACCACAGGTTGAGAAACACTTTTCTAAAGTAATCAACACTCTTTATTGTTGCTTGAAATGTGTATGAAAAACGCAAACCACCGTGTATTCTTTTTAGCTCATATTACTAATGAAAGATAGGAAGTCAGATAGAAAGGCGAGAGAGAGAGAGAGAGAGAGAGAGAGAGGAAGTGCTATAAATATAACGTATATATGAGGAAGCAATAGGTATAAATAAATTTCTGAAAAATAAATTTCTCGGAAATAAATTTCTAAGAAGTTTCACAGTTAAGTCTATGCTTTCGGTCAAAATTGAAGATAATTTAGCATGTAAGAAAGTGCACTGGCTTCTGATATATATAAAAAATACTTTAATAACATTTATGTTTCTCAAAATTTCCCCACTACACTTTTTTTACTATACATATACACTCCATTGTATCTTTACAAAACTGAGCTTGCTGTATTTAGATTTATGGTGAAAGTTTAAAGAACAGCTCTCCTGTTACAAATAGCCAGAAGAGTCTTGCTGTGTGAAACAGATCAGTGCTGAGTCAGAATGTGCCACTCTTCACTGCTGGGTGAAGTGGGGCGGGACTGAAATAAGGTGAAATAAGGTGGTGACCATACTGATGAAACTTTCTTCCGTAATGTTCCATACAAATGTATCCATTCTAATTTCAGGTGTGCCCTGGTATCTGCAGGGGTTCTGATCTGGACCCCCTCCCTGGGGGTTCTGGACCCCCTCCCTGTGGATACTGGAAGCTGTGGATACCACGGATGCCTCTCCCCGCTGCTCCCCTGTGCAATTATTGGGGCGAGGGGCAAAATTCTTGCTTAAACTAAGTCTCTTCAAGTTTAGAAACTCGTAGCAACCTTCAGGCTGCCTCTTGGCAGCCAGGTCACTTCTAGCTGGAGTTTAATAGGATGTGGACCGCCATCTAATTTTGTTGTTAAAAGGCCAGGCCTCCGGGTGGCAGCCTTCTCCTTTAAGGAAGTTTTTGGCTGGGGTAAGACCTTAAACAAGCTAATGGGCTTGTGGGCGAGAGCGGGGGTTCCGCTCGCCCCCATGAGTTCCATTTAGGTCGTTTAACATTTTTGCCTGGCCCAACGGTGTACACATTTGGTCCCTGTTGCATATATGCAATGTTGGGCAGAAATGGCTTAAATACATACCCCAACCTAAAGGTCCCTTTAAAGCAGAAGATCGCCTTGAAGGGAACTTACCCCAGCCAAAAAAGTCCCCTTAGAGCAGAAGATTGCTAGGATCTTCTACTTTAAAAGGACCTTTTGGCTGGGATATGTCCTTAAAACAACCTAATGAGCTTGCGGGGAGGGGGGATGAGGAACCCCTGTTTCACCCCTTGAGCCCGTTCGGTCCTTTAAGGACATTAGGTCCTTTAAGATCACTGGGATCTTCTGCTTTTGGCTGGAGTAAGTTCTTCAACAAGGTAATAGGCTTGTGGGGTAGGGAAGTGAGGGCTCCACACGCACACCCTTGTGATCCAGAGCATATACTATCCTGAGCCAGCCAACCAGGACCAAATGGGTGAACACTTCATGATTCCAGCCCTGAGGAGCTGGACTTCAGGAAAAAAAAACAGCCTTCATTAATAACAACAACAACCAGGTATTTATATACCGCCTTTCTGGTCATTGGATTACTCCTCTGACTTTATTCAAGGCGGTTTACATAGGCAAGCCTTTCTAAATCCCTCAAGGGGATTTTTACAATCATACTTCATAGAGGTTCTCTCTTTCAAAAACAACATTTTAGAATGGATCTTCCTGGTTTGATCTCACTTCTGGCCTCCAGTTCTCCCACACAGGCTGGCAAGCAGCTCCATCTCTCACATGGAGGGCAGCCAAGATGCTTCTTGCTCACACCAAGAGCAGGTGGAATCACTCAGCTGGGCTTGTCAGCTGCTTCAAGGTCTCGCCATTCTGATCCATTCAGGGAGCTGCCGGTGTCCTTGAACTGGCGACCTTCTGATGTTATCTTCCGGCTAACGGAGGCTCTACCCTCTAGACCAGGCCTCCTGCCCCTAATCTAAACTCTAGCACAGAAGATCCAAGTCAGGGACCAGGAGTATTCTAAAACAGTCTGGATTCTTTAGCTTTATAGCTTTATGTCTAGTAAACCATGTGATAATTTCAGCTGTGTTACATAAACGGTGGCTATATCTACTCCACCTGAAAACCATAAATGCTGAAAACACACAAAAGCATGGTTGTGTAACTATTTTGCAACAATCGGGGGGCTTCTAAACATAACTGAAAAATAATTTGCAGTAATCTGGGATATAATAAAAAGAAATTTATAAATGCTGAGGTAGCTGGCAAAAAAGGGAGTCACAGATGGAAGAAGCATCAAATCCAATGATTTTCAAATGTACATGCTGTGAACACTTTCCGCACATATACGTATGTTTCTACTACAGAAGTCCAGAATGTCAGCCATAAAAACCCAGTGCATCATATTGTAGAGCAGGGGTGTCCAAACTTTTTGGCAGGAGGGCCACATCATCTCTCTGACACTGTTTCTGGGGCCGGGGGGGGGGGGGAAGAATTAATTTACATTTAAAATTTGAATAAATTTGCATAAGCTTACATAAATGAATATATTAAAGATGAACTTATATGAATGAATGAAGGTCTTGCGATAGCTCAAGGCCTATAAAAGGCCTTGCACAAAGCAAGGCTGGCCTTTCCTTCGCTGCCACTGCTGCATCACAGATGTGAAACAGCAAGTAGTGGAGGGAGCCCTCATTCCACAGCTCAGGTGAGAGATTAAACAGTCATCCTCACACTAAGAGCAGTTGCGTTGGGCCAGCACGGGCTCCAGCAAGTTTCCGGAGGGCCAGAGGCTCATTGGAGACTGGGGACTCCCTGCGGGCCGGATTGGGAGCCCCTGAGGACCGCAAGTGGCCCCCAGGCCGGGGTTTGGGCACCCCTGTTGTAGAGGATTCTAGGGAGTGTCCTAGGATGTACATTCAGTGCCTGCAGGGTAATGGCCAGCCTTTTAGGCTTCACTAATGGCAAAGGGGAACTGAGTGTATGACATAGAACATAAAATACCCAATGCTTTGCAGGGGAAGATTGATAGATGTAGGCTAGCTGTCTTTGTTCATTATTATTGATCTTCTCCATGAGAAAGGACTATTTGGAACACAATTTGCGAAAGAAACTAAAATTAGTCTGATGCCACATGGTAGTCAAATGTGTTACTGTTGTGTCATTTCAGATGGCTGGCTTGCAAGTTGGACGGAAAATCTATTCCATTAACGAGGATCTGGTGTTCCTGCGACCGTTCCAAGAGGTGGAGACTATCTTAAACCAGTCCTTCTGCTCTCGGAGGCCCCTTCGACTCCTTGTGGCCACCAAATCTAAAGAGTGAGTTCCCAGAAAATGCAGTCCGTTGGTGTTGGAAGCTTGTCCCGAGCAGTTAAAATTTAATTGCATTTATATTTTTATTACCTACCGTGAAGAAAAAATAGACTAAGCATTTTACAGTTCTGTCCCCTAGCTCAATTGGAGAGCAACTGTAGCTGTGAAATCAGATATAAAAATAATGAATCATGCTTTTCTATGAAGCAGTAAAAAAAAATACGCACCAGAGTTTAATACAGTATTTTGGCTTCTGCACAAAAATGGCAGTGAATTTAGGGGAATATAAATTTACCAGGAGTGAAAAACTCCCTGGTGCAAAACCTGTTTGTGAGCTTCAGAGTGATTGGGTGCCTTTTCATTATGGGTTGTGTTTTTTCTCATATGATTTTGACAGGTTATTAGTTTTCTTCTGTTGGGGTTATAATAAACAGGTTATTAGGGATTGGGTCTGTTTGTTTTCTTTTAGCCTTCCCATAGAATCCCATCCCAATACATTTCTTGATGAGTGATAAGGAATAGCTCTGTACAGAGTACCAGTTCTCTAACCAGCAGACCATTTCACACTCCCCTCCCCATTCATATTTTTGACAGGATTATCAAAATCCCGGACTGCAGTGAAATGTTGTGTTTCCAGATTCGGGGAGCATCACCACCATATGTCCATGCTGTGGGGCGAGGTGAGAAAAGAGAATGGGATAGGAGCTATGGACACAGGATGTAGGATGATTATAAGGATTATCAGCACTAGTAGATTGATCTGTATTGCTGCTTTAATAGGAGTGACTTGTGGGAATGGATCATGCCTTATGTCTTGTTGACAATACTTACTCTATCACCGTTAAACATTATGCAAAGTACTGTACTGGGTTCAACCAAATCCTTTACATCATCATCATCAATAAAAATTGTTCATAATAATAAAAATTTTGTACCCTTCCTTTTTGCCAAAGTAAACAAGGCAGCTTACAACATGGTTAAACCAATATAGTACAAAAATAATACCTTATACAATAAAAACAGGCCAAATCAACAGTATTCCCAGAACAAAAGAAACCTGATTTAAAACCAGACATTCTGGAATAGCCTGCCTAAAATTAGGCACTGAAAGGTCTAAGCCAGTGGTTCCCAAACTGATGGGTTGCATCCCACCAGGGGAAGCTGAAATGGGATTCCCTCTTAAGTGGAGTGGCCTAGGAATGGGTGCCCTGACAGAACCGCAGTGATCGTGGCACCATGGGAACCCAGGAGCTTTTAATCTTACGGGGGGGGGGGCATGCCAGCCTCCAGCAGGGTTTGAGAGGCCATCAGCCACCTTTGTGAGCCTTCCCATGGCTGCACAGAGGTCCAATCGGTGCTTGGAGCCCATTTCTGATTTCCGATCAAACCAGAAGTGATGTTCTGGGGGGGGGGAGGCCCCTCAGGGAATATTGTGTTGTATTAAAGAGTACAAAGTTTCTATCTCTTGCTAATTGGCTCTGCTCCCCATGCTCTTAAAACAAAATTGCACCATGGCTCTAATTATGGGTAGGGCCCTCCTACTCACCAGGCTAAGCAACAGCAGTGAGGCACATGACAGTGGTGTCATTGCCATTTGCTTCCAGGGGAGGCCAATTTCAAGCCAATTGGACCCAGGGGTGGGTGGAAAGGAGGGCTGTCATGCGGCAATGTTCTGTTTGCTGCACTCACCTCATGATGCCCTAGCATGGAAGATTTCATGCTGGAGAGTCAGCTACAGAGCGAGGTGTTGGCTGCAGCTGTGAATTCTCCACTCACCACCCACCCCCAAGTGTGTGGCCAAATTGGTCAATTTGCCTTAAGGTCAGCCCTGGTTATATCCAACCATTTCCTTGTCCAGAAAATCTTGTTTTCTTTATTTCTTATTTGGGTTAACATGCTTTCTAATTGCCACACCTGTTGACCTCTCTTTAAGGTTCCGAAGCCGCAGCTGTGGGGCTTCACCCTGGGCAGTGTGTTTTGAAAGTGAACGGGAATAACATGATGAATGAAAATTACGCCGACGTTCTGGAGTATTTTACTGCATATAGGAACAGGCAGCAAGAATGTCTGGTGAGTGTGTGGGTGTGAAGCTGGTTAGGGAGAAGGTATTTTCTTAAAGTAACTTCTGCTGGGTGAGAAAATGTAGTATGTTGTTATGCAGCTAAACTGCTGAGTAAATCTGCTTTGAATTACACCCCCTTGTCAGCCAGGGTGGTTACTTAGTAGTCATGTCAAAAAAGAACTTTGTTTCTGTTGGCTGCAAATATTCCTGTTTAAACAACAGGCTGCTTTCCTCTTAGTTTGCAGGGACAAGCCCAAGTGATAAAAATAGGATGTAGCTCTGAAATGGGAACACTCCCCTTTTAAGAAAATCTCTAGAATGTTATTACATCCCTGTTTTGAAGGCAGGGTTCAGCTTTGGTTTCCAGTTCCACACCATCTGCACACAAAATTCAATACAAAGTTTCTGTCTCTTGGTAATTGGCTCTGCTCCCCATGCTCTTAAACCAAAATTGCACCATGGCTCTAATTATGGGTAGACTAAATTTATCCCATGGGTCAGTGGTTCTAAAATGTTTTACTAGTTGGTGAAATGCTTTTCACCAACAAATCCTTGTCTTTGGGCTTTCCTGCACTCTCAAGTTGACACGTGCCCTACTCCCGCAAGTCTCTTCACCGACAGGGCCATGGGATCATGTTAATGCATGGAGAAAAGAGCCTTGCTGTGTTGGGGCATAATTGTTTTACTAATTTAATAATAAGCAATGTAATAATTGGTGATCCCCTCCTCTACAAACACTGTTAAAGTAAGATTCATCCAATGCATATGTGAATGAGATGTACAATGGAAAAGAATCACATGTGTGCCACTTGCACATCTAGATTTTTCTGTTACTCTTGTGACCTGAAATTCATCTCTCTGCACTTGTGTTCTTTTTCCAAATAATTTCTGTGTTATGGTTTTGCAGCACACAAAAACTGAGCATGGGACTTCAATCATTGCAGATTAGCCGTTACATTTAAAGCAGCTGCATAAGTCTGTTTCATCTTCCACATACAGTAGAATAGATGCACATAGCTGTGTCAGGTCTGTACACTTCAGTAGTAATAGGTTGAGAGGGTCCATAGGATTGTGGGAATGCAGCCTTTTTTAAAATACAAAAAGGTGATGCTTTATAGGCATCAGCTTAGTTATCTTTTCAACAACTCCGTGAGGTTACCAGGTTGCAACCCAAAGAATGCCTGAGTAGCTCTAATGTATCCGCTGCAGCAGGAGAACAGGCAGCTGCGGCCCCTCCAGTGCATTCCTTCCTCAGCCCTGTTGCTGTCCTCTTCTCCCGCTTGCTCAGAGCAGCAGGTCTCCAAGCAGTGCATCACATCAATCAAGGGAGGAGGTTGAACACCAGAACTAGAAGAGGAGCTGGTGAGAAGCTACAGCTGCCTCTTCTCCTACTGTGCCAGGCAATTTGAGACTCATTCTCCAGATTGCAGCATAGCAAATCTACTAAAAGGTGTTATCAGCAGCTGTGCTTCTATTTGGCAAATGCTAAGAGTTTGCATTTGCTCAGAGAGAAAAGGAGAAAAGGCAGAAGTAAAGGTAGTAAGGGGAAAATATGCATAAATGCAATTAATGCATACTTAGGCTTGGTTTCTGTACAAGATCAGCCAACTGCTTACTACTTGTGAGAAGCTTCATGCAAATCCACTCTCCAATGAAACTCCCCTGTCATTCCCCCCTAACATTTCTGTTTTCATGAAAGGGGTTGTACCAGTGGGTTTATCGAACCCATGAAGATGCTGAAGAGGACAGAGCTCAGCATCAGTCAGCTTCCAACTCATACTTAAATGGAAGTCATTCTGAGTCTTGTAAAGAAGCCTTCTCAACCTTTGATCCCCATAATGACAGCCAGCAAGGAGAAGGTAAGAGGGAAACCCATTCCTTGCCTATAAAGGACATGACCGAGGCAGACTCTTTGGCCCTTTTCTGCTACAGGAGCCATATCTCAGTGGCATAGCACATATTGTGCCATGCAGGAGAATTAGGACGCAATCTTATCCTGCGCTGGAACAGGCAAGTCAGGAGGTTTGCACTGTATCCAGTGCAGGATAGTGGCCAGAAGCAGCTCAGACAGAGGTAATGGGAAACATTTCCCCTTACCTCCAGGTAAGGGCTGTTGGCCCCTATGGGTCTCCTCAGACTTGCACCACCTCTTGAAGTGGCACAAGTCTGAGGAGAGCCGGAGCGGCTTGAATTCACTCCATTCTCCCTGGGAACGGGGGTTGGGATCTGGCACAACTCCTGGATCCCAACCCCGCCTCCCTCTCCCTGCCCACCCACCCCCAGGTCCACCCGCCGTCTCCCACCACTCCCCCGCCTCCTCCCCACCTCCCACCCGCCTACCTTTTGTGCTTGTGTCAGCCCAGCCAGGCTGCAGCCTGGCTTCCTCTCAAGGAGGCGCAAATCTGCCTTATTGCAAATTTGCGACCCTCCTGGGCTGGCACAAGGGATTTGCACCCGTCCAAATACAGGTCAGGATTGTGCCCTTAATCTCTGATCTCTCCACCAAAATTGATCTCAAGTTAGCAGTGCTTGGGGAAAGCCATGCTTGGGCGTTGGAATGTCACTATCAATCAAAGTACTGTGCTATAAGACTAGTGTGGTTTGTCTCAATATGTTTGTATGACACTTTGGAATTTAAGCAGAATGAAATTCTGGGAAAATGATTCTTGTTCTGCCAAAGCAAATTTCGTAACTGAATCGTTCTAGGTTCCTGCTAGTGATCAACTTGTTTGCAAATACCAAGCCTTTTGGCTTTCCCTACTTATTATTGGGGAGCTATTTGGTCATGTGCCTGAATCCTACCCCTGGATCTGTGCTCCCTTGCTTTATGCAATCTGAGGCAGCAGATTAGGGTCTGGAAGACCTGTCAGAATGTCACAAAGAGGAACGTGGAAAGTTTTAACAGTACAGCTCCCTTGTAACTTGGGAGCGCCTTTGGTGTTTCTCATGTTGGTACCATATTTACATACTGTTTCTACAGAACAGTACATCTTTTTTTATTGACCTTCTTAGCTATCCACTAAAGAAAATCCCTGAGCCTTTGGGTATGATGGTGTAGGTAATTGACTTGGCAGCTTCAATGTCATTCCACAAACCAACATAATTATATAGCCTTGGCTTGTGGTCAGCACATATCATGTTGGGCAATGCTTTTTACTGAACTACTGTGCCACGTAGGATGCCAGCTCAGTCTATTTCTTCCAACTCACTACCCCTACATGGCAGTGACTGAAATGCACCTAAAGTGTAATGTTGTTGAGTAAAAGGGATTGTGGGATCCTATTTATTGGCCATCCTGCAACCTTCGAAAGTTGTAGCATGAGACTCACCAAGACAGCACAGGAGTAGATTATTTGGGACATGAGCCCTATTTGATATTTTGCCTTCATGTTTTTGTCCCCCCACTCTTACCTTCACAAGAACCCTATGAGGTAGGTTAGAAGAGAGAGTGACTAACGTAAAGTTACTCAGTGGGTTTTGTGTCTAAATGGGAATTTGAACCTGGTTCTTCCCTAGTCTGAAATTCTAACCACTACATCAAACTGGCTAAATTATGCAGATTTAATTTTTTAAAATCAGTTTTTTGGCAGTCTGCAGCTCAAAGTGGTTTACAATAAAGCAGTAAAAGCACATAAAATTTGGAACAATAAAAAACCAGTAGCAGCTACAATGAAAAAAATGACAACATAATTCAATGAAATTCCAAGCATGCATTCAATTTGGCATGAGTGTTTGCTGGATAGGGTCCTGAATAATCTGAGCTGCCTACAGTTGTCTCCATAATCTTCTTGCATAAGAAATGTCAAGACTTTTGCAAACAGCTTTGATGGTTTATAATTAGAAGAAATACTAGTGGCAGGATTTAAAATAACTTTGCAGACTGAAGAGAAGCAAATAGGGCCTTTTAAGTTCATTGATAGTATTAGCATTTTAAAACCTCCTGAATATTCATGTTTGCCTTCTGTGCCCTTGGCTTACTCACACATAATATCATGTAATCTGGTTGAATCAGCCCACCCCTAAAAGATAAAATCTTGGGGTACTATGTGAAAGAGAGGAGTGGGCAGGAATAGGGAGTTGAATCCTCCTGTGGAATGTATGATTACATTTTTCAGAAGGACTTTGCTTGTTCAAAACAGGCTTGGTTGGCAACCTTCAGCCTACAGCACCCAGTATTCCCAGGCGGTCTCCCATCCAAGTACTAACCAGGCCTGACCCTGCTTAGCTTCCGAGATCAGATGAGATCGGGCATGTGCAGGGTAACAGGCTTATTTTGCAGAAAATATACACATCAGTTCTTTGAATATTAACAACTGGGGCAGGAGAGAAAACGGCAAGGGCATCTTGCCTTCTGGGCCTTTGTCCCCATTATGATATTTGGCATCTGAAGTGGTCCACCTGCTTACATCTAGCTGGTGAGGATCTGTACTCAGGTACTCATAGTTTTCTGTGTACTGTTACATGCAATGAGGGCTGTAGGTTGAACATCTTCTTGTGCACTAAAGTATTAGGCCCTGGGCTACCCTACCAACCTAGACTGGCCAATAGGTCTCTCCCAGGCAAGAAGAGCTGCAAAGGGCCTCCTGTTTGGACTGGGACTTTGGCTGATACTGTGGTCAGTACCCTTGACTCTGTTGAGCAGAAGCAGTTATAAATAGTTATTCAACTTTGTTTTCAGGTTTGGCTCATCAGACTTTTGGCTCTCCTCTGATCATCAGAGAAGACACTCCGCTCATCAGCCTAACAGTGGACAATGTTCACCTAGAACATGGTGTGGTATACGAATACGTCAGCACTGCTGGGATCAGAAGCTTTGTTCTGGAGAAGATTGTTGAGCCAAAGGGGTCCTTCAATCTCACTGCAAAGGTTACAACATTGGACATTACTCCTGAATTTATTGATCCAGGCTTCTATATTTTCCTATCCCTGATGATGGCTAATATTTGAAATAGAAGTCTGTTAAAGTAAAATTGGCATTAAGGGTCTTCTGCTAAACAAATAGATGCTTGCCTGGGCAAAGCTGGGGACAGTCCTTCAGAGTGGACAGGATCTCACGAACATTAAGTAAATGGAAGGCCTGTTTATTTCACATATTTAACTTTCTTCAGTTGAAGATAGCAACGCTTTAAAAGTGTTGGTTTTGCGAGATTATGCGCTTATGACTCAGAACAAAACCTTCCCACTTATTTGAAGTGAATGTACATGTGGATGAAGGTGTTTCCTAAAATATGTAGAATGCAAGTTGTGTTAGTTTAATTATAACTTGAGCTGGGCTTGTAGAATAGGAAGCTAGTGCCTTGGATACTATGTTCCGGGTGTCCCTCGCTCATCAGGCCATGGACTATGATAACCTGTGCTAAATAGTGCTTCCTAGCAATCTTCAAGGGTAATCTTGCATAGAACAGATTGCACTGATCTTGATACTCTGGAGGGGTGAATCTTGAGGGTTAGGTCCAAGTCTGAAAAGCAAGGATGTAGCTAAGAAAACCATGACTGGACAATGGCCTCTTGTGTTCGCCATTTCTAGGGGTACTGTGTTGAGAATTAATAATAATAATAATAATTTACCCCGCCTTTCTCTCCAAAGGGACTCAAGGCGGCTTCCAACAGGTTAAAACAGATTAAAAACATAATTTAAAAACAGATAAAAGCATATTAACACATATCATAAAAACAGTAGTCAGATAAAAAGTAGTAAAAAGGTAAAAAGAGCATAGAGCAGCAAGTCATAAAAGAATCAGGCCTGTAAAAAATTAAAAGATGTTGAAAAGATGTTAAAAAGGCCGAGAACTCAGAAGGCTTGTTTCAACAGAAGGGTCTTCAGGCCTCGCCGAAAAGTCTCAAGAGAGGGAGCCATTCTTAAGTCAAGGGGTAAGCAGCTTTTCCCCTCCCTCCACCAAAAAAGGTGAAGGTTAATTACACAGGCCAACACACATTTTGCTTCCTTAAAAGTTACACCAATTCTATATGTGATTTGTTGTGCTTGAAATTTATACACTAATACCTCCCAGAATGTGTGAGATACATTACCAGAAAGTTGAGCACTGTGTGAAACAGCGCTATAGGAGACATTGTTAAGGAGAAAGAGGAAACTGGCAGTGATTGACTCCATACTTCCTAGAATGAACTGCTCCCATCAGCCACAGTAACCATCACACCATGACAAAGACCACTGTAATGAAGCACAGCTAAACAAAACAGCATTATGGAAAGTTTTATTGTATTGATCAATAAGAATGCAATGGAATGATTCCACTTGGTCTAAGAGCAATCTTCCTAGTGGCTGTTGGGGCATGAGAGTTGAGTGTGTCTTAGCTTCATTGCTGTTGCAGTTGCCTGTTCCAAGAAATTCTGAGGCTGTGGAATGGAAGTTATCTGAATTTGAGAAAAGTATTGCAGCTTTCATTCCTTTAGTCAATCACCTCCTGCTTCTTTCCACAAGGACTGTTTGGAAGGCTTACTCTTCGATGACAGAAAGATATAAAAGGAAGACCAATTTGCTAGACCTAACTGCATGCTTAAGCACTTTACCAGTAAGAATCAAGCTCCAGTAAAATCAGTAGGATGGCAGTGTGGTGTTTAAAGTAATATTTGTGGTTAAGTAACAATGACACATAGGTACTATTCCCATTCCAACATCTGGAGAAGAAATATCCCAGATCACTAAATATTCTTAGTGCCATAGGAAAGTGGCTGTTTGACAAACACCATGCCTAAGGGTGGATTTATAGGGCTCATTGGCACCATTTTGGTGGTGGAGAGGTGGAAATGAGATTTCAGTCCGGGGAGACCATATTTACAAGTAAAATTCAATGGCCTTGCTTTAAAATTGACTTGTAAAAAATCAGTGTATCCTAAGAAGATTTTTATAATTAGGTTTTTTCCCTTACAATCCCTCAAAATAGAGTTCAACCTGTGTGTGGATGTGATGACAACAGTCTTAGAAAAAGAAGGGGCATCAGCAGAGCACAGCAGCATGGACAACAGAAAGGGCTGGAGCTTGAACTGAAAAACAGTGCTGCTCCCCCATTCTTCCTGTTGCTGCTACAAACTGACTGTAGAGACGAAAATCCACCCCTTGGAGCGTTAAGCGTTCAACTGCTGGCTATCAGTAAAGATGCTGGTGGGATATTTCCCAATTTTCCAATGGTCACCACCGCAATTGATGGGTTAGTGCTAATGGGGTGCCCCCAAAGAACTGAATCCAAAGGGAGTCATTCCTTTAGGGATTAAAAAAAAAAAGGCATCACTCCCCTTTTCTTCATCTCCCTGTTGTATATTGAACCTTTAAGAGAAAGAAGAGAGTGGAGCCAGGTGAGAGTTGGTATTCCTATAGTGGGAGTCATAAATTTTTTCAGGTCATTAATTTTGTTGACCTTCTGCTTTGTCAGTGAAGTGAAATTTTTACTCATTAAATACTGCTATGTTGATGATGATAAGACCATTTACATTTGCTTGATTGGTTTTATTGTTCCTGCTGGCAGTGAATTACTGTTTTAGTACTATTTTAATTTAGGCTTTGGGCAGTATGTTAGCAGTGTTTTGGGAAGACAGTGCAACAATTAAAAACACAACAGGCATCTGAATCCAGTCCATTTACCTAAACGTCTGATGATTTGGGACTAACCTCAAAATCTGTACCTGGCATTATATTCACAGTGTTTCATCTACCAGTTATCTGAAAAGTTGTTTAGGTTGTAGTCCTCTGCACACGTTCCTGCTTCCTGCACATGTGACCTGCTTCTGAGTAAACATGCATAGGCGTGCATTGTTTTTGCATAACATCCCTACCAAGCAAAAGCATTCATTTCTGTTTCTTCAGATTTTGGAGGCCTTTGCCATGGATGACAATAACTTCAAGAAGAACTGCATGAGGCTCATGTCTCTCAGCTCTACTGTTGTGACCATGCCCCAGTACGAATTCCGGCAGATTTGTGACACAAAGTTGGAGAGCATTAGCAGAAGAATTACCAGCTATCAAGAGGTAGGAGCGCCACGCGCACCACAGTCAGCTCATAAGATGCACAGTGTTCACTAGACAATTGCAATGACTTCAGATAATGTGCTGCTTTCAAGTCTGTCTTAAGGGGGGTGATGAGGGATGTCTACATATTCAGTTGTGCGTATTAAAGTTTCAAATTGCCTGTTGAATTTCCTGAGATTGCACACTCTTGTTAACATTGGATTGTGAGACGCCTGCATTTGATCCTGCTGTGAGGGCCTTAAGGACATGAATGTAGAGTTCCTAATCCAATAATCTGATCTGCAAGCATGTAGACTTAAAAGGGTCAAAATTCTACTGATGGGGGAATGAGGGAATGCCGATCACGCAATGTAAGCAGCGGATCTGTACTTTGTTTGGACCAACCAGGAGCACAAGAGTCTCCTCTCCTGAAAGGGGATTGGAGGGGGGCTGGCAGCTGGGGGAGCCCAGAGGGTTCTTAGGGCAGCAGCGCCCAGCCCTCGTCCTCCTTTGCATGTGGGCACGGTGCTGACACCCACCCGTCCGTCCCTAGAACAGTCTGAGTTTTACTGGTCGCCATTTGGGGCCAGGTAGGAATTTTTTTACTGTCTACCAGGATTGGCTGGTGGCAGGCAGTTTTTTTGCCTACCCCAGATTGCCCGGGTTAAGGGGTTCCTTTTTCCTGCTATCCTAGGTCACTTTATGGCAGGTGGTGCGGGGTAGAAGGTGTGAACTGGACTTTGGGGTGCACCTTCAGGCAGCATAGGCAGGGCGGAACCCACTTTCAGTCTTCAGGGGCCCAGCAGCACGAGGGTAGGGGTGGGGCCCTGGCCGGGACTTCAGGGCCACCGCAGAGGCTTAGTGGCTCGAGGTGGCATTGCCCGCAGTCCAGCTGCCTCACCCCTTCACGGGGTGAAGACCTGGATAAACTGCGCCGCCTGTAATGGGGCCAGGCTTGGAGTCGGGTGCACGCCCAGCCCGGAGGACAGATACAATTCTGGTGCCCTCTGAGGGTCCAGCCTCCGCACCACTGGTGCTTTGCTGCCACAGCATCTGCAGGTCTGTCTGCCTCTCTTTCTACACTATCTTAATAAAGTGGCCCTTTCTCCCAGCTCAGTTGTCTAGAGTGTTCATTGGGGGGTGCACAAACAAATGGCAACTGATTTGTGGGATTCCAGCTTTTTGATAAGGGCTACATGCGCTCTGAGGCTGCAATCCTAACCACACTTTCCTAAGAGTAAACCCCACTAAACAAACTAGGACTTACTTCTGAGTAGACCTGGTTAGGATTGTACCCTGAGTTACCTGCATGTGCTTGTTTGAATCAGAGCCCTAGTTTACAAAAGTATTGTGACTCGCAAGTTAAGCATTAATCAGCTGCCACATGCTTTTTAAGTTTGACTGTTTCATATTTTCTATAGAACTCCTGCAGGATTCTGTCCAGTAGTTATTCTTCCTCCATTGTCTCCCATGTACCTATTTTTAGATTGTGAGCCCCTAGCGAAGGCACCTGTCTTTTCTTCTGATGGCACCATGTGTATTAATAATATTCACTTAAATCAGCCAGCACTGTTCATTATAAAACATTTTATATAAAATGTTGATTACAAATGTGGCTTTCTCAGCGACCACTGATTGTTGATCGATATCCCTCCTAAGTTGTTTCCTATCCTCATTGCTGTTCTCTTCTAGACTCTGAGTGTATTACTTATTGCAAACTGGGCATGGATTTGCACTGTTGTGTAGCATTGTGTACTCATTTCCCATGCATTTTTGGAAATTCTCACAAAGGTTAGAAAGAAAGGAAAAGGATCTCTGTTGCATACTGATGGTTCTGTGGTGGATTGGTATGTTTATACAAATTAAATAAACAGTTTTCCTTTCCCTAGTTTGCAAATGAGTTGAAAATGAAGGTGAGCCCCTCTTTCAAACAAGCCAGAATGGACCTTCACCCCTTGAGCAGCATGGATTTCTGCCCCACCAACTGCCACGTGAACCTCATGGAAGTGTCGTACCCCAAAAACACTACCTCAATGGGAAGGTCGTTCAGCATTCGCATTGGACGGAAGCCTTCAATTATTGGTCTTGATCCAGAACAAGGTGGTATGTTGTTCTTAGAGGCTTTTGTGATGCTGTAGTGTTACATTCATGTGTAGTTCATCCCTTTCTCTTCTGCTTGTGGGCTTCTCAGAGGGAGCTGGTAGGCTACTGTGAGTAACAGGATGGTGGACTAGTCTGGCCTTTAGTAGGGCTTTTCTTTGCTATTGATGGACATTTCATTGCCTAGAACAGTGTTTCCCAAACTGTGGGTCGGGACCCACTATGTGATTCGCAAGCCAATTTCAGATGGGTCCCCGTTCATTTCACTATTTTATTTTTAATACGTTAGACTTGATGCTATCATAGTATGTGACTGCATTTGGGGAAATGTAACAGATCTCTACTTTATATACGCTTTTAACAGTGATAGTAAATGGGAAATGGAAAAATGAAATACTTTAACAAGTATAGTAAATGGCTACTATATATACACTTTTAACAATGATAGTAAATGGGACTTACTCCTGGGTAAATGTGGGTAGGAATGCAGCCTAGGATTTTAAAAATTTTCTTGTTTGATGTCACTTCTGGCCATGTCATCACTTCTGGTGGGTCCCGACAGATTCACATTCTAAAAAGTGGGTCAAAGTGCTAAAAGTTTGAGAAATGCTGGCCTAGAGGATCAGCTATATTGATTTGACATTACTTATCTACAGTACATTACCTTTATCTGACTACCTTTTATCTGACTACTGTTTTTATGGGTTCTGCTAATGTGTTTTTAATATGTTTTTATTTGTTTGTGAAGCTATGTTTTAATCTGTTTTATATGTTGTTAGCTGCCCTGGGTCCCTTTGGGGAGAAGGGCGGGATAGAAATAAAGTTATTATTATTATTATTATTATTATCATCATCATCATCATCATCATCATCATCATCATCTACATTAATTTTGCAGAATTCCACAATTGCTTTTAATTGAAATAAACCACTGTCCCAAGCCATGTTTGAAAAAACAGCCCTGAGTAATATATACAAGAATTTAAAGTTGCTACTTAATTGTTATTTTTTGAGGGATATGATTGTTCCTTTTATTATGCCAAGGCAGCTAACATCTACAAAAGCAAGAATAAAATTATTTCTGCTCAATGTTGCATATACGCAACAGGGACCAAATGTGTACACCTGTGGGCTGGGCAAAAATGGGATAACTTGTAAATCTACAGAAATGAGTTGGCAGATAGACCAATCCAGGGGTGTCCAAAGTTTTTGGCAGGAGGGCCACATCATCTCTCTGACACTCTGTCGAGGGCCGGGGCAAAAAGAATTAATTTACATTTAAAATTTGAATAAATTTACATAAGTTTACATAAATTAATATACTAGAGGTGGAACTTATATGAATGAATAAGTGTCTTGTAACAGCTCAAGCCTTGCACAAAGCAAGGCTGGCCTTTCCTTTGCTGCCGCTACTGCACCACAGATGTGAAACAGATGTGGAACAGCAAGTAGTGGAGGAAGCCCTCATCCCACAGCTCACGCGAGAGGTCAAACAGTTGCCCTCACGCTGAGAGCAGCCGTGTCGGGCCAGTGCGGGCTCCAACAAATCTCTGGAGGGCCAGAGGCTCATTGGAGACCTGAGGGCCGCATTGAGAGGCCTCGAGGGCCACATGTGGCCCCAGGGCCAGGGTTTGGGCACCCCTGGACCAATCAAACAGTGGATTCCTGGAAAGCAATGAAAAATCAACCATAGAAACACCGAAGGCTTGCCTAAGGAATGTTTTTAGAAGACAGAAGTATATCAGAACAGGAATTATATCTGTCTTTAAAAACAAATGTTTTTCATAATGAACATTTCTAATGTTTAACAGGAAGCTTAAATCCAGTCTCATACACTCAGCATTGCATAACCACAATGGCTGCACCATCATGGAGGTGCTTGACTCCAGAAAATGGGGATCTCAACCTACACGGACAATATGATTGTAGCTACTGCCAAGAGAATGGAGCCACCACTCAGGAGGAAAGAGGACTTGGCTTTCTACTGAAGCAAGAGGATCAAGAGATACAGGACTCTTACTTGCAGCTCTTCAATAAACTAGATATAGCAGTTAAGGAAATGAAGCAATACGTCTTTCAGATAAATAAGTGAGTTGATTCACCCTTTGCTTTTAGAAATCTTTGTGCAACCTTGTAGTAGCTTTTGACCTTTAAATAAGAGGGAGACACACAATCTCCCAATGAACAGGGATAGGTAGGAAAATAAATTGAACAGGACAATCTGTGTTGAACCATCACTTCTTAACAGGTAAAAAAAATCTGTCTTCCTGATTTCTGTTGACTGAATGGGCTGCGACACACCTTTACATGTCTGCTCTTCACAACTTCATTAATGTTTTCCAAGAAGAATATTTGGTAGAGAAGTACAGGTTGACCCTTTGTATTGGTTCCTGGTGTCCGTTCCTGAAACCCCCCTCCCCGGTAGGTGCCAAATCCGTGGATACTGAGATCCATGGGGGTGGCCCTCACAGGACCTTGGATGCTACCAGAAGTGTCTTCCAGGCATCCCCTGGGTCACGCCAGGCCAGCAACCTGCTCTGTTGGCTTCCATGGGCCTCACAATGGCCTTCAGAAACATCTTCTGTTCACTTCTGCAGAAAGTGACTTCTGGTCAAACTGGAAGTTGCCTCCAAAAACTGGAAGGCTTTGGACACTTTTGAAGGTCATTCTAAGGTCCACCAAGGCCAGTAAAGTGGGTCGCTGGCCCAGCATGGCCCAGAAGAGGGCTCTAGAGGAGCCCGGTAAGTCATTCCAGCAAGCAGCATTGCTGGGTAAGCACCCCTCCTTCAATTTGGAGCCAAACACTCCCAGGAGCAGGTGGGAGGACCCAGCGTGACTCACCACATGTGGGTTTGCAACCCACCAGGGGGTCACGACGCACACTTTGGGAAACCCGACCCGAAATCACTTCAGCGTATCTTAGGGTCCACCTATTTTCTTGTGTCTCTTTACAATTGATGAGATCCACCAAAGATGCCCTTATAATGATACCACCTGTGCCTAATACTTGGTAAGCAAATCTCCTCCCATAACAAAATCGTTGAGAGCAATTGACAGTCAAGGCAGAATTAAAACAGAAAAACTCAGAAGAATAAAATTGTCTTCATCTGATGCCTCAAAGGAAAATAGAGTCAGTGCTGGCTGAGTGTTCCTGGAGAGAGCATTCTTTGACTGAGGCGCCAGCTCTAAGAAGGCTCTATTGCCCACTGAAGGTGGTGGCATACAAAGCAGGGCTTCTTATGGAATTTTAAAGAGCAGGAGGTTTGTATGGGATTTCATAAGACTCCAAAATGCATATGACTCCATGTAACGATGTAAGCTATACTTATTGTGTCCAGTTCTGGTCGCCGCATCTCAAAAAAGACATAGTGGAAATGGAAAAGGTGCAAAAGAGAGCGACTAAGATGATTGCGGGGCTGGGGCACCTTCCTTATGAGGAAAGGCTACGGCGTTTGGGCCTCTTCAGCCTAGAAAAGAGACGCCTGAGGGGGGACATGATTGAGACGTACAAAATTATGCAGGGGATGGACAGAGTGGATAGGGAGATGCTCTTTACACTCTCACATAACACCAGAACCAGGGCACATCCACTAAAAGTGAGTGTTGGGAGAGTTAGAACAGACAAAAGAAAATATTTCTTTACTCAGCGTGTGGTTGGTCTGTGGAACTCCTTGCCACAGGATGTGGTGATGGCGTCTAGCCTGGACACCTTTAAAAGGGGATTGTTCTTATGTTCTTATGATTTATTTATTTTTAATCACAACATGATTCTTTCTATATTTGCAGGCTTTTATCCACTATAACTGAACCCACAGCAGCTGGACTGTCTGAGCCTCCTTCTGTAGAGGAGACACCCCCCACATCCTTGGTCGTAGAGGAGAGTGACATGGACAAAGTGGAGCATGGAATGAAGAAAGTTTGCTTCAAAGTATCAGAGGAGGACCAGGAAGATTCAGGACATGATACAATGAGCTACCGAGACTCCTACAGGTGAGTTCAGGGGCACAGAAAGTTTTAAAGCTATTCCTCATGAATATCAGGAAGAATGAGGCCAATGTTCATGTATGATGAAATTGAAAATGCAAACGGTCAATAGAATATGATTAAAACGATGTCAGAGTATGTGTGTCCTTCTTAGTAGCATACATGGGGGGGGCAAAACAGTAAGTACTGCAGGCACCACAACGTACTTTGTAAAAAGCCCTTCCCACTCGCCCTCAGAGGTAGCAATGGCAACATGCAGGTGTTAGCCGAACTAAACAGTGTCTATTACAATTTGCTGTCACCAGGGCCTAGGAGAGGGGGGTAAAGGGGGTAATTTGTACCCTAGCCCAGGGTCAGAAAGGGGGCCCAGGAGCCAAAGGAGGGGGCCCAGAAATTTCCTGGGATCTCACATTTTCCAATCTCACCCAGACTCACTGCTCACGTGGGATGCTGGGGGCATTACTGTGAGCACATGGCGATAACTACCGCCACAAGCCATACACAGCAGGTCCAGAAATGCATACATTCCTTAACAGTGCCACATCCGGGAGGAAACTGACTAACTATGAAGGAGCGTATAGGAGCTCAGTGACACAGCTGCGGGACTGCAGCTACCGCAGAAGTCCATTTTGGTGTACACAGGACACTTTCCATTCTAGTGTGAGCCTAAATACAATGACACTAACCTCATGCAATTGTTCTCTATATTTGAAAGATTTTAGAGAGACTTGGGAGCTTGTTTGGTTTTCTGTATTACTGTATCTAGCTGCCAGTGCTGGGCAAGTAGGTAGACCTGAGCTCTGCATTGGGAAGATGGTAGACCTGGACTCCAAAGACTATTCTGGCTGTTGCCACTTTCCTCCTGCCTGTTTTGCCCCCACTGCCACCCCCCACTCAGTTTCATCCTCACCCTCTTTGGGAAGGGGCCCAAAAGAAACTTTGTATCCCCTGATAAAATTCCTCTCAGAGGTCCTGACTATCGCTGACAGAATGGCTCTGACGGTGAGTGGGCACTTACATAGTGCTTTTCAGTGACTACCATACTTACCATTTTGGCCCCCTCCAGCTATGCTATTGGTTCTTCTACATCTAATTAATGCATCTAAGAGTTCATGCACTGAACTAAAAAAGGAGAGCATGGACTGAAGAAAGTTTGTTTCAAAGTATCTGAGGAGTTTTTAGATATGTTTTTAACACCTTTTGTCCCTGCAACTATCAAAAACAATCTTTCACATATCATGACATCCCCAGTGCATAATCATCATACCTGCTAATAAAGGACTGTATGTTTAATTGACAAGTATTTTTTGCTATCAGTATAGTGAAATATCATTGTATAATGATTTTTAAATTGAAACGTGGTATATAAATATTGTTGTTAATCGTCGTCGTCATCATCTTTGCATCAGGTCTAACAAACATGAAATTATGGATACATTCAACTGAAATTTAAATACATGTAAATAAATTTGCAAATCTCATATCCTCTGGTCTTACAGTATCCAGCACCTAGAAAACAGAGCAGTGATTCTACTTTATTATAACAAGTAGTTGGTTCTGGGCAAATACCTGCTGGAGGAGGCAATTTTTGGTAGGAAAATGATGAGGGGAAAAGAGTTAAGCATCTCCTTTGGTGGTTAGCTCACCTCTAAAAAGTGTGCTTAGATGCGCATCTGTTACCCTGCACATGCCCGACCTCGTCTGATCTTGGAAGCTAAGCAGGGTCAGGCCTGTTTAGTACTTGGATGGGAGACCGCCTGGGAATACTGGGTGCTGTAGGCTTATACCATAGTCTTTCGAGACTGAAGGTTGCCAACCAACCATAGTTCAACTCTATGCCTCAAGTCTAAATATTTTTCTTTTAATACTTCCCAATTCCTTTTCACTTTGAATAGCTTTGGAAGCCCGAAATCAGCTTGTGGGTGAACTGTTCCTCTTATATGCTTAGGATCTCATCCTCTTACCAATTGCTGTAACGTGTGTGATGCTAGACCAGCCCTAATCATTTCTCATATGGTATGAATTTAAGTGTATCCAGCCCAAGAGTTCACTACAATTTGACATGGCTCACATGTCTGTCACAGGATCAACTTACGGCAGGGCCTCAGCGATCAGACAGGTCAGGTGAGGTCAGAGGAAAGAATTTTCCCCTTTTATCAGTGAAGAGCAGCAGCTGGAAACAGGGGAAACTTTTGTGGGTTTTTCAGGAGCAGCTGCTGTCTGAGGACCTGATAATTTGTTGCCTTATGTGTACAAATACACTGTCCACACAAAACACAGACTAACTGGGCTTTAAGGTAGCAATTTATTCTGATGGCAGGATCTGTTTGCATGACTCAAATCAGCAGGCATAAGTTTGAGGCACTTTGGAGTAGACAGAAGTCACCACAGTTTAGAAGTTCTCACAACCAGGAATGCAGCAATGCTTCTTCAGACTTTGTGGTTTTGTGTCGTCAATGGAATAATTTCTGGGTCATGCAGTGCATGACAAGGATAGAACTGAATAGGATGTAGTGTGTTAGAAGAAACTGACAACCAGTCAGAGGTTGCTCAGCTACCTAAATCAAAGCCTCACAATGGGTGAGGAGGGGGGAGTACAGCATTACAGGCCTAGAGAACCCTTCTACCAGGGTCTGGTACCATGACGGACAGGTGAAGAGTGGGTTGGCCCTCGTCTTCCTACTTGCTCTGAAGAAATAGATTTACTTGCCTTTTGGTTTTTCTGAGGCAATTCCTGGCTTCACTGCTTCAGAGCAGCGGTTTTCAACCAATGTGCTGTGGCTATATGAATGGTCTGCAGGTGTGCGGCAGGAGTTTGGAAGAGGGTCATTTATTAGTAGGGCCATTGGGGGATGGAGTAACTCTTCTGGAGTTACGCTGCTCTGTTCCTTGGACAACTGTCTGTAGCAACTGTTTTCAAACTCTCATGGAGAGTTTGCACCACTGTGAGTTCTTGTGGGGGCAGGGGGTGAGGCAGGGACGCGATCACTTTCACTTCGGACGAGCTGGGGAGCCCTGCAGACGCTCGCGCCCCAGGACGCCTGCTGCAGGGACTGGTGAGTGCATCCCAGTCCCTGCAGCCCCATTAGCTGCAGCTCCTCCCGGCCTCATCGCTACCCCCGCCTTTTAAGGGGGTAGAAGCCAGGGCCTTCAGGCTGGGGCATCGCGACGCCCCAGTTTGAAAATCACTGGTCTGTAGTAATGAATTGTCTGTCCCTCTTTGCCTCATGTGGTGTCACTTCTGGCTTCCGGGACACTCTCCTGGGTTCTGCAGCTCTGTTTCTAGGGCAATTGTCTGTATTAATGAATTGTCTGTAGGGATAATTAGTTACTACAGACAGTTGCTCTAGAAACAGAGCTGCAGAACCCAGAAGAGTTTTTCAATTATTTTTCAACTGCCATGCTCCAAACTCCTGCAGCACACCCGCAGACCTTTCGCAACACACCAGTGTGCCACAGCACACTGGCTGAAAATTGCTGGTATATATCTATATCTAGCAGGGCTTTCCCTGTTTTCCTCACCCCCATTCAGGATCTGCGTGGGCCACAATGGCACCGCAGAGTGCTCAAGCAGCCTGGGCTCGCTGTAGTTGTAAGCCCCTTTACTTCCCATTCAAGTATTTGAATGTTTTCCTCCAAAGACTGACAGCCCAATCTGTGCCCGTCTACTCAGAAGTAAGTCCCATTAGAGTCAATGGGGCTTACTCCCAGGAAAGTGTGGATAGGATTGGGCTGTGAAACAGGAAGTAGCAAAAGCAAGGACCCAGGTTCTTCCCACCCCACCCCACTTCCCCATTCTGAAACTGGTTTTGAAAACCACAGATTGCAAATATTTATTCAGGTGGCTGAAAATATTGTTACTGTTTTGCTTTTAAATGACTGACTTGTTGCTTCTCTTGGAGTATTTGTTACCAAAAGAAACCTCACACAGTTCAAGCTGTGCCTTTTTTCTTTTTTAAAGTGAAGCTCAAAAGAGACAAAACAATGGAAGAGAGAGAGAGAGCACATTTTACCAAAATGAACTTTATAAAGAGCTAGTAGTTGTGTTCCTGTGGCTAGTCAGTGACACAATCTGTAAGCTGAGTTAATTATATTAAAGGTTTGTTCTTATGTTGTATTGCTATATTTAAAAAAACAGTCTTTCCCTTAGTAATTTCCCTTTTTTGTAGTATTTACCAAATTGCAGTCCTTGCTTCACCTCTTCCGGGCTGTATTCTGGTCACATCTAAACAATTGGTTCTCTGGTTACCAGACAGAACACATCCCAAATTTTCAAGGTGGGGGCTGGTGATGTCACAAGACTGCCAATTTGGGGGAAAAAAAATCTGGTATTGGGGTAAGAGATTAACATTTGTTATCCATCTTCCTGATTTAAAAAAAACAAACAAAAACAACTGGAGAAACAGGGTCATTTTGGGCAAACTAACAATTCTGAACATTTTCCATAAGATTCTGTCTTCCTTGGGAGCAGTACGTATTGGCAAAGGTGTATTAGGATTGATGTACGGAGCCATAACTATTTAAATGTCCTGTTTCTACTTGCACTCCAGTATTACATTGGATGTATTCTTTGAGGATAGATCCTTGAGTTTTCTAGGGACGTTCTGGGGATATGTATGACTATATGCCTCTGGGGCATAAGTCATGAGTGTGTCCTTGGTGCAAGGAGCTCCAGGGACTCAGGGAACATGTCCGCTCCCTTGAAGCCTTGGTGGCCGACCTAGAGAAGCAGAGGCAGGCAGAGAAGGACCGTGGGGAGACTTCTGAGGACAATCAGGCTTCGTCCCAACCTCAGGCGTGCAGCTCCTCAGCTGCCCGGGTGGTAAGTCTCGGGGCTGGAGGACGTCATCCTGGAGAGGAGGGAAACAATCCCCTAGAGGGGACCCCTTCTCCAGCGAACTGGCCCGTATCCGAACGCACTCAGGATACTCCTCGGCGGGAGGAGGGTCGGGGGCTTCTTGTAGTGGGGGATTCAATTATTAGAAACATAGAGAGGGGGGTTTGCGACTGATGTGAGGACCGCATGGCAACTTGCCTGCCTGGTGCAAAGGTTGTGGACATCACGTCTAGACAGGCTGGTAGATAGTGCTGGGGAGCGGTTGTGGTGCATGTCAGCACCAACGACGTGGGCAAGTGTAGCCGGGAGGTCCTGGAGGCCAAATTTAGGCTATTAGGTAGGAAGCGGAAAGCCAGGACCTCAAAGGTAGCGTTCTCTGAAGTGCTACCTGTTCCACATGCAGGGCCAGCTAGGCAGGCGGAGATCAGGGGTCTCAATGCGTGGATGAGACGGTGGTGTAGGAAGGAGGGGTTTAGATTCGTTAGGCACTGGGGAACGTTTTGGGACAAGCGGGGCCTGTACAAGAGGGACGGGCTCCACTTGAACCAGAATGGAACCAGACTGCTGGTGCATAACATTAAAAAGGTGGCAGAGCAGCTTTTAAACTGATCCCTGGGGGAAGGCCGACAGGAGCCGAGGGGCATCCGGTTCGGGGCTCCTCATCCCTATGGGATGAGGATGGGGAGGTTAGAGAACAACAAGACAAAGGCAGAGTAGGAGAAGAAACTGGGAAAGGTAGCGTGATGGGATGTGATAGACGGTTTGGCACAATGAGAGGATGCGGGGACAAAGGAGCGAATAAGCAGCCCATCCTGGGGCATTCCGTGTACAAATGCTTTTATGCAAATTCCCAAAGTCTCCGAGCACTGGAATTTCTGGTGACAAGGGAAAACATTGACATAGTGGGCATAACGGAAACCTGGTGGAATGCGGAGAATCAGTGCGATACCGCAATCCCGGGTTATAAACTCTACAGGAGGGACAGGGAGGGGTGTGTTGGAGGTGGGGTGGCTGTTTATGTTAAGGAAGGGATAGAATCCAGCAAAGTAGAGATTGAAGGTGGGTCCGACTCCATAGAGTCTCTATGGGTTAAATTACCAGGCCTGAGGAGTGATGTAATACGGGGGGCGTACTATTGTCCTCCAGACCAGAAACTGGAAGGGGACCTTGAAATGAGGAAACAGATCAGGGAGGTGACAAGGAGGGACAGGGTTGTAATCATGGGGGACTTCAATTATCCTCATATTGTCTAGGTCAATTTGTGTTCTGGTCACAAAAAAGAGACCGGATTCCTTGACATGCTAAATGACTGTGCCTTAGAGCAGCTACTCATGGAGCCCACCAGAGGACAGGTGACTCTGGATTTAATATTGTGCAGTACACAGGACCTGGTTAGAGATGTCAGTGTTACGGAGCCGTTGGGGAACAGTGATCATGCTGCGATCTGTTTCGACGTGCACGTCGGGGGAAGAATACTGGGCAAATCTCTCACAAAAACCCTTGCCTTCCGACGAGCGGACTTCCCTCAAATGAGGAGGCTGGTTAGAAGGAGGTTGAAAGGGAGGGTAAAAAGAGTCCAGTCTCTACAGAGAGCATGGAGGTTGCTCAAATCAACAGTAATAGAGGCCCAGCGGAAGTGTATACCACAAAGGAAGAAGGGCTCGACTAAGTCCGGGAGGGTGCCCGCATGGCTAACCAGCCAAGTTAGAGAGGCTGTGAAGGGCAAGGAAGCTTCCTTCCGTAAATGGAAGTCTTGCCCTAATGAGGAGAATAAAAAAGGAACATAAACTGTGGCAAAAGAAATGTCAGAAGGTGATATGGGAGGCCAAGAGAGACTATGAGGAACACATGGCCAGCAGCATAAAGGGGAATAATAAAAGCTTCTTCAAATATGTTAGAAGCAGGAAACCTGCCAGAGAAGTGGTTGGCCCTCTGGATGGTGAGGGAGAGATGGGGCAATAAAAGGAGACTTAGAGATGGCAGAGAAATTGAATGAGTTCTTTGCATCTGTCTTCACGGCAGAAGACCTTGGGCAGATACCGCTGCCCGAATGGCCCCTCCTGACCAAGGAATTAAGTCAGGTAGAGGTTAAAGGAGAAGATGTTTCAGACCTCATTGATAAATTAAAGATCAATAAATCGCCTGGATGGCATCCACCCAAGAGTTATTAAGGAATTGAAGAATGAAGTTGCTGATCTCTTGACTAAAATATGCAACTTGTCCCTCAAAATGGCCACAGTGCCAGAAGACTGGAGGATAGCAAATGTCACGCCTATCTTTAAAAAGGGAAAGAGGGGGGACCCGGGAAACTATAGGCTGGTCAGCCTAACATCTATACCGGGTAAGATGGTGTAATGCCTCATCAAAGATAGGATCTCAAAACACATAGACGAACAGGCCTTGCTGAAGGAGAAGCAGCATGGCTTCTGTAAGGGTAAGTCTTGCCTCACAAACCTTATAGAATTCTTTGAAAAGGTCAACAGGCATGTGGATGTGGGAGAACCTGTGGACATTATATATCTGGACTTTCAGAAGGCGTTCGACACAGTCACTCACCAAAGGCTACTGAAAATACTCCACAGTCAGGGAATTAGAGGACAGGTCCTCTCCTGGATTAAGACCTGGTTGAAGACCAGGAAACAGAGTGGGTGTCAATGGGCAATTTTCACAAAGGAGAGAGTTGAAAAGCAGTGTGCCCCAAGGATCTGTCCTGGGACCGGTGCTCTTCAACCTCTTCATAAATGACCTGGAGACAGGGTTGAGCAGTGAGGTGGCAAAGTTTGCAGACAACACCAAACTTTTTTGAGTGGTGAAGACCAGAAGTGATTGTGAGGAGCTCCAGAAGGATCTCTCCAAACTGGCAGGAAGGGCAGCAAAATGGCAGATGTGTTCCAATGTCAGTAAGTGTAAAGTCATGCACGTTGGGGCAAAAAATCAAAACTTCACATATAGGCTGATGGGTTCTGAGCTGTCTGTGACAGATCAGGAGAGAGATCTTGGGGTGGTGGTGGACAGGTCGATGAAAGTGTCGACCCAATGTGCGGCAGCAGTAAAGAAGGCCAATTCTATGCTTGGGATCATTAGAAAAGGCATTGAGAACAAAACAGCTAATATTATAATGCCGTTGTACAAATCTGTGGTAAAGCCACACCTGGAGTATTGTGTCCAGTTCTGGTCGCTGCATCTCAAAAAAGACATAGTGGAAATGGAAAAGGTGCAAAAGAGGGCAACTAAGATGATTGCTGGGCTGGGGCACCTTCCTTATGAGGAAAGGCTACGGTGTTTGGGCCTCTTCAGCCTAGAAAAGAGACGCCTGAGGGGGGACATGATTGATACATACAAAATTATGCAGGGGATGGACAGTGTGGATAGGGAGATGCTCTTTTCACTCTCACATAACACCAGAACCAGGGGACATCCACTAAAATTGAGTGTTGGGAGAGTTAGGACAGACAAAAGAAAATGTTTCTTTACTCAGCATGTGATTGGTCTGTGGAACTCCTTGCCACAGGATGTGGATCTGGCCTGGATGCCTTTAAAAGGGAATTGGACAAGTTTCTGGAGGAAAAATTCATTATGGGTTACATAACGCCATAATGTGTATGTGCAGCCTCCTGATTTTAGAAATGGGTTATGTCAGATGTTAGGGAGGGCACCAGGATACAGGTCTCTTGTTATCAGGTGTGCTCTCTGGGGCATTTGGTGGGGCAGCTGTGAGATACAGGAAGCTGGACTAGATGGGCCTATGGCCTGATCCAGTGGGGCTGTTCTTATGTTTTGGCATATCACCCCGATTGACTATGGCAGGAAAATGTTCATTAAAGTGGCATTGCCTCTTGCAAGAGATTTAAGAGCTGCTTTCACTGTTTTGGCATGATGGTAGACTTTTGACCTTTCTAGTGTGGTTAGACTCTCAGTAACCTGACTGAGGACCTCATCTGTCAGATCAGATAAGTCTGATCAGAGACCCCCCCTGATCTGGGGACTCTCCTGTCATTTAGGAGAGATCACTTCCAAATGCATTCCAGTGAAACCACCTTCACAGCCTGCTATAGGGAAAGCTTTTTCTTCCCCAGCATAGCTGTGCTAAACATATACATGCACTTTTCTTAGGATTGTGAGCATAGTGGTTTGGGAGAACTAAATATTTCTCCTGTATCCTTAGCAAGGGAGGAGAAGCTTTGTGTGAGCTGTGACTCAGAGTTACTACTGAACACTGAAAGCTACTGAGTGTAGCCAGGAACTGTCAACTGTCTATGGTTGTTCACTGAAAATCCCTAGCAATCTGAACATTTAAATAAAATAGGCCATGGCAATTCAATTAGAAACCCTATTTCCTTTCCTTTCTAAATTTAAACCACAGATGTCATGAGCTTAATATTTCTAGTCACAGAAATTAACAGCATTTATTTCTTCTAAGAGCAGAGCACTGAATTGTAGAAAAGCATATTTTTCATGGTTTAATCTCCCAGTTTTGATACCATAGCAGAGCTTTAGGTGGGCGGCAAGCTTATCTCCTGCTGTCAGCGCCTCCGTATTAAAACCTACTTAGGTGCTCAAAACACATTTCTGTGCAATTGAAATAATTTTATTCATCATTTCGTACAACACCCACTCCTCTATCGTGTTTTGTTTAATGGGTTCTATAATTGAGGCTAATTTATCCTGGATGACATGGTGAAATCAAAGGCAGATTCCCACTGGGGCTGTTGCTTGTTTCAGAATATAGACGTAAATGAAAGATGAGAGAGATTGTTCTGTCTTATCTCTTTTAGACTCAGACAGACAATTAGACATACATAACATGTATAATAGCAATTCAAGAAGGAATCAAATGTGTTTTGATAGTTTTCAGTCAGAAAGTGGATACGGTGGAGCTTAGAAGAATGAACTAAGAGAATCCTTTCTTGCATTAGCCATGCTCTGTTGCAGGAGATCTAATTCACAATCAGGTTGCCTTCCATAGGAATTTGTAGCGCTGTCCTTAATGTGGTGTATCCCTTTCAGAAATGAGGAGAAAAATTGAGATCTCACAAAAGCAAAAATCAGCTTAAGAGAGGGGCTTTTTGTCATCTTAATCTAAAGTGACGTATCTTGGAAATACTATATGTTATTGTTAGTTTCATCCATGTATATGGCATCTTTAAGAATAACATAGGTAAAAATAGACAGGTCCCCTTCAAGGATCTTATAAGTTGCTATAGAATCCCTTCCTTTAAGAAACACTGAGCAGCAGTCCAGTGGATAGATCTTGGGCCTTGGGACATGTGAGTACCTACAATATATCACTTCAGCCATAGGTTTGCTTCAGAGTCTTGTAAAAATCTGCAAAATGGGTGGTACTAATATATATCTTGTACAGTTGTTTTGAGATTATTAAAAAGAAATACTGTTATACATCTTACATGTTTTAAAAAGTGCTATACATTATGAATTTTTAGCTGTCGTATTGAGTCTCTCCATAGTCCCATTCAGAGAGTACAATAATAAAAGTTGCTTCTAGTCTTACCTTACAGTCTTATCTTTTGTAAGAGTCACTAAATTTAAACCATAAAAGGTTGGTGTTTAGACAGTCTTGTCTTAAATACAGTACAGGGGGGACCCATATCCGCGTATTTAGTTATCCTTGGATCAAGTCCACAGGCCCCCCCACATGCGCCCCCTCCGGAGATGAGGGGAACTCTGCTGGTCCTCTCAGAGGTCTGACCACGGACTCTGCTGGGTTTCCCTGGGCCTCTCAATGCCTTATAGGCAGGGTGACCAGATGTCCTCTTTTTCCAGGACATATCCTCCTTTTTAGCCTCATGTCCTGGAAAAGAACTTAAATGTCCTCCTTTCCCCTTTGAGCAAGGAGCTCAGAACCTTCTTGTAATTAATGTAATTAATTTTAAATGTAATAATGAGTAATGTAGTATTTGAATTAACGATATGAAATCAATATATGTGTTTTTAGTTTTTATTTTGTCATGTCTTACATTTTTTTTGATGTCGTACATTTTGGGGTGCCTGGTCCTCTTTTGCAGTTATGGCATCTGGTTATCCTGTTTATAAGGCATTAAAAATGTCACTCCCAGTTTGTCCTTGAAACCAGAAGTTGTGTCTTTTAAATTGCTGTGCTCAGAGGATCCTCCAGAGGTGAGGGGAGTGGAGCCCATCTGAAATAGATAGAGAACAATTTGCCTTCATTCTACATGATATTATATTCATTCCACACTAAGTTGGTCAAGCAACCAAGGAAGGGCTTGTAATAAGGTCACACATGTACTCAAACTTTGCAGCAAATTAATAGTGTTGAATGTAATTTTGAACTGCAAACCCTCCTCTGGCCCTGCTGTCATCTTTAGTCATTGAATGAATTCTGTTAGCAAAGACGAATGCTCCAATTGTCCAATGTTTCCTCACCATTAAAAGAGGATGAATGCTAAGATAACATTCAATCAGTTAGATATAGCACAGATAAGTTAACATGCAATCAGATATAGCACAGAAGTGTTATATCTTCTCTTGAATTAGGATAGCCATTGTCAATGGTCAGGCACCCTGAGTGTCTGGAGGTAGGCTCAGATTGCTCACAGCATGGCTGACCTTCTGCACAAGGAGAGTTTCTTAGTGTTTTCTCATTCTCTTCTTCTAGTGAGTGTAACAGTAACAGGGATTCAGTGCTTTCCTACACCAGTGTGCGGAGTAACAGCTCCTATTTGGGCAGTGATGAGATGGGATCAGGTAAGCAAATGCTGTGGTTTTTTGTATAAAGCATGCATAAAGAAGTATTCAATGGCTTTCTCACTGGTTTTTCACTTTACCCACTCCCTATGTGAACACTGTGGCCACCCTCCTTGCAGATAACAACCCAATTCTTAGCTGTCCAGAGCACAGGGCTGAGGCAGCACCAAAATGGCTGCTGCAGCATCCAGTTCACAACCAGGTAGCCCACAGCGGCTCTTCAGGAGAAGGGGACTTTTGTCTCCTTCCCCTGAGTAAGGGAAGTAGTCCCACAATGGGGCTACTTGATTCTGCAATGGGGCTGCTCGACCGTGCAGTCAAAAATGGGGCTCTGGATCCAGTAGAGACGAGCTTCACCAGTCCTGTCCTCTTCCCGCCCTGTCCTATCCTCCAACACGCTCCTCCCTGCCCTATACCTGCCTATTCCTGCTCTGGAACACCTCTTCCCTGCCTCCCCCCACACCTCCATTCATCTCTCTGCCTCCAGGCTGGGCCCACAGTAAGGGCTCACAAATGTACCTAGCGGCACATTTGCGGTAGTGCACACCGGCCATCAGCCGGCGCACACGGGTCTGGATCAGGCCCTAAGTGGGGCTAAGAACCCAAGTCATGTGGGTATGAAGCAAATTACTAGTATGAAGGGAATTTTCAGAAACCAGTTGAGCTGTCCCATCAACAAAGATTCATACAGCTCTTTCAGCGTATCTCTTCTACTCCCCCCCAGGAAGATATGAGGAGTGTGATTTCACACTACAGCTCAAACCACACAGAATGTACCCCAATGACCCTTTTTAAAATAGGGGGAGCCACTTCCAAAGAGATGATCAATATTGAGAAGTGGCTGGAAGGGGAGGGGGAGCTTAAGTTTTTCTCCTCCTACCATTACCCCACTCCAAATCTCTCTCCCATTCCTTTTGCAAGCATCTGCTCTTTTTCTGTGGTTCCAAATGCGTGTTTGCCCACACCTGGAACTTGTGAGGAATGGAAGGAAGCGTCTGGATTTGCAATTTGTAGTTGAGAAACAAAGGGCAGAAAAAGGGATAAGCCCCCTGTGCTGCTTCTCCAATTCTGATCGTCCCTATGGAAGCAGCTTTTCCTGTTTAATAATAGCATTGGGATAATGTAATGCACAGGTGTGCATAATATCTGTTTTGACCATAAACCATATACCTGTTAGATCAGCAGTTCCCAAACTCCTACAAGAGAGTTGGAAACCCTGTACGTCTTGGTGGGGGCAGAGCGCGGGGCAGCGATGTTGCTGTAATGATCACGGTGTCATCGGGAGCAAGGGGATTTTAAACTTACTTGGGGGTTTGCGCTGGCCTCCCCGCAGGGTGCAGGAGGCTTTTAGCCCCTCTGCGGGCCTCCCCACTGCTGCAAATAGCTTCACTTGGTAATCGGAGCTATTTGCTGCAGCAGAGAGGCCCATAGAGAGCTGTAAGCCCCCCACACCCTGCCAGAGGCTGGCAAACCTCTCAGGTAAGTTGAAAAGCCCCTTACTCCTGGCGATGCCATCATCACTGCAGCACTGTCAGGGCACTCATTTCTGGGCCACTCCTCTTAAGGTTCCCCTCTTCTGGTTCCCCTGCTGGGTCAAAATGCTTGTTTCAGGAGAAAGAGGAAATTTGTAAGGGTAGATAATTTGTTTTCTGTACCTTTTCCTTTCTCCTGGAACAAGATTTGAACAGATCTAGGGATAATCACCACAATCAATAAAGAAAGCAAAGGATTTGTGGGGAAGAAGGGTGCACCAAAAAGACTTTCCTATGACCTCATTGCTTGGGCCTAGATTAGCCTGCCAGTCAATCTCAGTGCCAATTGCAACCAAAGTATCTCATGGTAAATTCCACCATGAAGTACTCTGTGAGTTGCGCTCAGTAATACTGAGTCATTAATGCTGCTTTGCAATACTGATAACAGCAAGAGAAACTGTCAGCCCTTGCACCTGGCTAGAATGCAGTGAAATAGCAGTTAGAGAGGGGAAATGTCTCCAGTTGGGCTGTCTAGAAAATGCTTTGTTAGGAAGGCAGTCTGTTTGCAAATGGTCAGTGGATAATATAAAATTCATGGAAGTATATGCTCTTTGGAATATGATCAATAGCTGTGTGTGGAAGTGTAGAGAAGATTGGAGGGAGGACAAATTAAGAGCCCAATCCTATAGAAATAAGGCCCATTATAGTCAATGGGACTTACTCCCAGGTAAGTGTGGACAGGATTGCAGCCTAAAACCTGCTACAAGGAAGTTTAAAAGCAGTGTGAACTAAAGAGAGGCTTTTGTTTGTTACTGATAAAGAAAATGAGCATGACAAAATGCACAGAGTTTTACTTCTTCCCATCATTAGGTGATGAACTTCCCAGTGACATGAGGATACCTTCGGACAAGCAAGACAAACTCCATGGTTGCCTTGAGCATCTTTTCAACCAGGTAAGTAACATGAATACCTTACACCAGGGTTTCTCAAACTGGCTCACTAGGTGGGTCGCGAGTCAATTTCAGGTGGGTCCCCATTCATTTCAATATTTTATTTTTAATATATTTGACCATTGTATGTGACTGCATTTGGGGAAATGTTACAGACCTGCACTTTTAACAAGCTACTATGTATATTCTTTTAACAATGATAGTAAATGGAACTTACTCCTGGGTAAGTGTGGGTAGGATTGCAGCCTAGGATTGGCAAAGAAAATTTTCTGCTTGATGATGTCACTTCCGATCATGACATCACTTCCGGTGGGTCCTGAAAGATTCTCATTCTAAAAAGTGGGTCCCGGTGCTAAGTGAGAACCACCACCTTACACGCAGAGCAAGAATGCAATAGCTTCGTCTTGCCAAAGTTTCACTTTGCTTCTGTGGCTATAATGGTGATTGGGCAGCAGTGCTCCCCCCTCCCCCAAATAGCAGGTTGTTAAAAACCTTAATGCATGTAGCCTGATCAACCCTGTCAGTTTTGCGACACACCAAAATTGGGTCGTGACCCGCTGGTGTGCCACAGACCCACAGTGGGTACCACTACCCTAGACTTTAAAAGTTTGACCTCTTCAGTATGCTTACAGCCGGGGGGAGGCTAAGTATAGGGCACAACGTCTAGAATTCAGCTGATGGAGGGGCTGCAGAACATTACTGCCTCACTCAATCAGACCATGGCCTCCTTCTTGTGCGCCATTCTTCATCCAACACTGCCGAGTTGCAGTGCTTTTGCAGTCTCACAATATGGGCCTAAAGAAGCCGTCCTTTCATGTTGTTTATCCCTAACATGTGGTATTCGAGGTACACTTCCTCTGCACATGGAGGTTTCATTTAGCTGCCTTAGCTAATAGTCACTGTCAGGCCTATGCTACACAAATTTGTCTAATCGGCTTTTAAAGCCGGCAAAGCCATGGGGATCACATCTTGTACTAGTAAATTCACTATATTAATTATGGAGGACAGTCAGCAGCTGTTCAGTTCTTCCTGAATGAAAGTATCTGGGCTTGTCTCTAGAGATATAATGTAATCTGTTAATAATTGCAAGTCTTTTAGGAGTGCTCATATCTGATTGTGTCCTGTTATTGTCCCATAACTCTATCCACAGACCTGCCATGCTTCAAACCTTTATTTACTGATTATTGTTTCATTATATCATTTCTTGTCAAGCACCAGGCTGGTCACATATTAACTGTACCTGGGTATATCTGTGTACCCACATACAATTGCTATTCATCTGACCCTGGATACAGTTATTCATGTTTCATTCAGTGCAGGTATGATCTGTGTATAGCGTGCAGACTGCAACCCACCAAAAATTGGGTCGTGACCCGCTGGTGTGCCACAGACCCATAGTTCGGGAACCACTACCCTAGACTTTAAAAGTATGCCCTCTTCAGCATGCTTACAGCCAGGGAAGACTAAGTACAGGAGTTCAGGGCTGTGCTGATGGGTACAATGAATCCAGGTACAGTCATTCACACAGAAATGTGTACATAGAGACAACTCTGCCAAGGCACAGATATTCACAGGATAATGAGTGAGCAGTCCCCAAATGCATCAAAAGCACAACATGTATAATTTGATTGTTGTTTTCTCTGCAAGGAATTACAGCTCTGGAAATGCTGGATATGATTAGGGCTGATTAAATATGCATCTTTCTGCAGGTGGATGCTATCAATGCCCTTCTCAAAGGACCTGTGATAAGCAAGGCTTTTGAAGAAACCAAACATTTTCCAATGGACCACAGTTTGCAAGGTAAACTCAAGACACCTCATAGTTTCACAGGCTAATGATGCATTGTGTAAAGACTTATCGCTTTATGCATCCTGAATCACCCTCTGAATAGTTTCAAAATATTATATTAGCAGTGGGCCAAGGATTCCAGACCAGATGGGTCAGATTTTATTAGTCATTGTATTTTGTTCTTTACCTAATTCACAGCCCAACGTAAGCTTTGGTGGAACACTCGTTCTGTCAGCACAGGAAGCATCCATAAAGTGCTTTCTGGCAGTGTGCAAAATAGTGCACTGCCAGAAGCCTGGCAGAAAGGCCAGAGCCTTCCCGCCCACACCCAAAGATCCCCGGCCACCCACCAAAAGATGTAAGATGGTGGGGAAGGAAAGTAAGAGCGGAATGGAGGCAGAGAGGAGGCAGAACAGGGGGCAGGGAAGCTGTGGGTGGAGAAGCCGGATCCTGTCCCCCTTTTCTGCAGTGTTTCCATCCCCCTTCATTCCTCAGTTATCTGCAACGCATGTCCAAGTTATCAATTTGTGTAATACTATTTTATTATTTAACTCTTTAGAGACTGTGCGCTGTTATATGGTACACCTGTAAAAGTATAGGGCTTGTCCAGACAATTTTTTTTTAAGCCAAAAAGCAGCAATGCCATCCTATTCCCCTGGCAGCTGTACTCTGTCCATTTGTTGAGATTTCCCTCTTTAAAAAAAATAAAATTGTTTCCTTCAGTTCTGTGCACTCTGTGTGCTCTTCCTCTTTTATGTGGTAGCAAACAGTATCCTGACTCCTCTCCCCCTCCCACCGTCATTATTTATTATACAGTATATGTATAGAATAATGCACCCACTATCATTGAAATAAAGACTTTGTGGGATGTGCACTAAGATGAAAATTTGATTGCAGAATGCTTTGATTGATTGTACAGAAAGACTCACCCACCCACTCACTCAAGTACCCACTTAGAAATGCCCAGACAGCAAGCAGCTTTTAAAAAGAGTCAGTGCTATTCCATGGCATTCTGCGTGAAGGTTTCTCAAAGAAGGTGAAGGTGCGCCTCAGTGATGACCTGAGTGAGAATGGGGTCATAGCTCCATGGAAAGCAAATGTTTTGCATGAAGAAGGTCCCAGGTTCAACCCTTGGCATATCCGGGTAGGGCTGGAAAAGATTCCTGTCTGAAAACCTCCCAAGCCTCTGTCACTCAGTGTAGCAATACTGAAATGGATGGAAGACAGCTTCATATATCCTAGAGTAAATACATTTTTTATGAATAAACTCATTCTTGTCATGTGACATGGTCACTTCTCCTTAGAGGGACACCCTTTAAAACTGCAGCCAATAAACAATGCGTTGCATTTATCCTCTCCTAGACAGATGGAGTTCAAGAATGGGGGAAGAGACACAGGATATATTTGGGTGCCTTTTCCTCTCCTTCACCCTTCCTTTCTCTGCAACAGCTTCAGACCACGTTTCCTGATAAAGTGCTACATTTTCTTTTCCTCTCTGAATCTTTACTGTCTGTGTTTATCTTTGCTGTATTTCAAGTGCTGTGGTCAGAAACTTTCCTTTAAAAAGCCCTCATACATTTGGTGGGTTCAGCAAAATTAGAACAAGGAACTGTCCTTTATTTATTTATTTGCACAGATGGTCCATAGAGAATGGCACTCATACTCTGAAAGTTCCTTTTCACTCGAGACATTCCAATCAAGAGATCATCTCAATACGTAACATGTTATGGGCTCTTCAATTACAGTGTTGGAACTGCAGGCATTTTTCTTTTAGTTCTGAATTAAACATTATGGCTTAGCCAGTGTAACTATTAAAACGTAGTTAAAAACAAGCAAAAAGAATAGCAATGCAAGAAAAACCACCACGTTAGCAAGGCAAATTACAAGCAGGGCAAAAGAGATGTGACTTATACAGCATCCTAACGTAGCAGGTGGGAAACAACATGCAGCTCTGGGAGAGAGAATTCCACAGCCATGCAGAGACCTGCATGTAGCTGCAACAGTTCTCATTTCTTGTGGAGTAAGTACGTGAAGTTGGGCCTGTTTAGAGGCAGGCTCAATTGTCAGCCTTGATTGTAATGGCAATGTAATGGCAACTCTGTGACTGCCACTGATCACCCTTTCCTATAGCTGCTATCTTGGTAATTTTTATAGCCCAATCCTATCCTTCCCAGCACTGCGGGCTAGAGCTGTGCCAGAATCACCTGCATCCTGTGGAGTCAGGGAAGCTGCTGGAGGTCTCAGGTGAAAGGGACATTCATCCCCTTCCCCTGAGTAAAGCCCCAGCCTCTGCAACTGGGCTTTTCATTTTTGTGCCAGGTAAACAGACTTGAGAAGTTCAAGCTAGTACAGACTTGAGAAGGCCTGTGTCAGGCTTCTGAGCCCGACACAGGGCATAGGATCCAGTGGAGAAGGCGTCCACTGGTCATCTCTCCCCCTGCCCTCCCCTCACCCTGGAACGCCATCCTCCGCCACCCTCCCCATGTCTCCGTGCCACCTGGCACTCACATTTTTTGCTGCCGGCAGCTGGGACTTCTTCAGCAGTACTGATGGGGTGGTGCAGGCTTCCCCGCCAGCATCACTTTCCCCAACGGTGCCGCAAAAGTGCTTTACAGCGTGTTTGCGACACCTAGTTCTAGTTCTGGACTGCAGCACTGGCGCTGATGCCCCGATAGGATCAGGCCTTAGTTAATCTAAATCTTATGGTGCAGTATTATGGGGCTCTTTCCTTGTCTCAGAACACGGCAGCCATGGAAGGAAAGCAGAAGTGGTGAAACTCAAGAGTGCAGTGACAATCCAAAACACATTATGCATTTTGGATGACTAGATATTGCAAGGGGAGGAGATGTGGCTCTGTTGTTTTTAGCAGTAGCATGAAACTTTCATAACAATTAATTCTAATGTTAATTCACCTTTACTGCTTTGACTGTATGTTTATGTCAGTCCTGTTGCAATGCATGACTCTTTTAGCTTAAATTTTCAGTGCAGTGCAAAGTCCCAGATAAATTATATTTTCCTTCTTCACTGGAGCCAGTGAGGGAAGCCTTTTCTGACAGAGTGGGCTTGGCAGGAAAGGTAATTTGTGGAGCGGTCCCATATACAGTTGCTGCTGCTTTTAGCTCTTCTGGTATTGCTCAATTGTTTGAACCGAAACCTCTCTTGTTCAGCAGAATTTAAACAGAAAGAAGAAACCACAATTCGAAGCAGGAATAAGATTCAAATCAGCATCCAGGAAGATCCCTGGAACCTTCCGCTCCGCATCAAGAACCTCGTTGAGACAATACAAAAATACGTGGAAGGTGTGTGAATAGCAAAGCTGGGAAAAATTTCTATTATTAATTTTCGTGTTACAAGGAGTTAATAGAGAGGATGAGTTTTTTCCTCTTCGGTGGATCAGGAGAGCTCTGGTGGATCAGGCCAAAAGCCCATCTAGTGCAGCCTCTTGTATCTCACAGTGGTCTACCAGATGCCTCCTGTTGTCTTGTGTGAACAGGAGACCTGCATCCTGGTGCCCTCTCTCACATCTGACAAGTAGAATACAAGTGGAGTAGAAGAATAAAATGATCTCTTTTATGGCTGCTGTTAAATTTATCCTGTGCAGGCCTCACTGACCACTCTGGTCTTCTTTGTGGTCTTTGCCTCTTGTGATGTTGCTTCCGGGAGACTCTTCTGGGTTTTGTGACTCTGTTTCCTCAGCTTCTGCCGGCAGAGGATGAAGGACAGGCAATTCTTTACCACAGGCAGTTGTCCTAAAAACAGAGTCACAGAACCCAGAAGGGTTTCTCGGCTATTTTCAACCGCTGTACACCAAACTCCTGTGACACACCTGCAGATCTTTCGTGGCACACAGGTTGAAAATCGCTGCGCTAGAACTTCTGTTTTTGCAGCTTTAGCACTTTACCATGTACTTGCCTATAAGTGACACAACAATCCCTTCTCTGCACTGTTTTTGAAACATCACACAGTTCATGTGAAGAGCTCATACAGTCCCAATTTCCTGGCATGAGGAAGAGCTTTGGTTTTTAAAAAGGAAATATTATCTTTTCCACTCACTAAGAAACATACCATTTTTTCATATTGAGGAATTCACTTTGTCTAAGTTGTTTGAAAAAGAGGAAAAATACATTGCTCTTGTATCCTGTATTTTGTAATTACTTAAGCACATGCAAGCTGCCTTATACCTGATTTATGCCTCAATCTCAGGTTTGTGCATAAGAATATAAGAAAAGCACTGCAGAATCAGGCCAAAGGCCCATCTAGTCCAGCAATCTGTTTCCCACAATGGCCCACCAGCTGCCTGTGGAAATTCTACCAGCAGGAGAGGAAGGTAGACTTCCCTTCCACCATTGCTCCCCTGCAACTGGTATTCAGAGGCATACCACCACTGAAGCTGGAGGTAGTGCAAAAGCCATCATGACTAGTAGCCCTTGACAGATCTGTCCTCCATGAGTTTGTCTAACCTCTTTTTAAAGCCATCCAAGCAAATGGCCATCACCACACCTCACCATTGGCAACCAGATGCACAGACAACTTCAGTGCTTTGTGAAGACATTCTTCATTTTGTCCATCCTAAATCTCCTGCCCATCATTTTTATCCAATTATTTCTGGTTCTAATATTATGAGAGAGGGAGAAAAGTTTTATCTCCACACTCTCTACATTATTCAGGAATTTATAAGTCTCAATCATGTCTCTGCTTTATTCCAAGCTAAAAAAAACCCAAATGCTGTAGTATTACCTCATAAGGCAAGTGTTCCAACCCTTTAATCATTTTAGTTTTTCTCTTTTGCACCTTTTCCAGTGCTGCAATTGTCTTCTTGAGGTGTGGCAACCAGAACTGCATTCAGTATTCCAAATGTGGCCACCATAGATTTATGTATGAGTAATATATAATATAGAGTAATATATATTAACAGCCCAGGAAGTGGCTGCTGTGCAACTCCGAGTAAGGGGATTTATTTCCCCTTATCCCATGTAGCTCAGCAGCCACCTTAGTGGGGCACCTTGTCTCTGCACCAGTTATTTCACTGTGCAGATCCGAGCAGCCCAATATAACACTGGGCTGCTTGGGAGGGAGGTTAGGATACAGCCTTGGTCACCCAGGCCAGCCCCCTTCCCCTCCCTAGCCTAGTCTACTATCATCCTGCCCTCCTACCACCCTTCCCAACTCCCTGCACTGGCCTCCCTGGGCCAGTGTGAACTCACCCTTTGCAGGTCAGGGTCCTGCACGGTAGGCCAGCTCAGGCCACCAACTTATTTTCCACGCTGGAGCTGATCTCTGTAGTCTGTGCAGTCATTTCAAGGAGGTATGCCCCTGAGCATGAGAATGCCTACTTTCACCACTACCAAATCACAATCATGCATATCTGGGATTAAGAAGCAAGGCCTTCTAGGCCAAAGGATGTGAGTTACAAGCCTGCTGGAGTGCCAGCAACTTCAATTTCGAAATTAAACATTGTTTGGAACTGTAGCTAAGCAGGGTGTAGTGGCAATGCCATTGTGATTAATGTATTTTTTTCTTTTCTAGACGGGAAGAATCAGCTGCTTTTGGCCTTGTTAAAATGCACAGGTAAGTGGCTCTTTGGTTTGCCGCTGTTTGCCAGCAACCCCTTGAAGGAACAAGCATGCAACTATAAAAACATTTTTCTGTCAGAGAAAATGGCAGGAAGCTATTGTGCACTTGATAATGCTACAATTTTGGCCAAACAACACTTACTGTCTTTGTGTATTACATTGGTGACACCAGATAGACTTTTTAAATCCACAGTTACACACTGTTCTTGTGTCTGACTACTCTGTCTCAGCCTCAGCCCCCCATCTGCAATGGGGAGGTAATAATACTATCCTATTTTGCAGAGGAGTTGTAAGGATTTCAACAAGATAATGCATACATGAAGTGCTTTAAACACTTGACATTTCTGTACAAGTCTGAAGTACAGGCGTGTGCCGCTTAACAACAATTTGCTTGACAACGGACCACATATATGATGGTGGTCAAAGCACAATAAAGATGCTCTTAATGAGGCAATCGCGTCTCCCATAGCCTGCAGCAGAGTGTCTGTTTACACAACAGAGATGCTCTTAATACAAAGAAGAGGCAATATATCTCCAGTAGCCTGTACAGCCAGCTAGTGTCTGGCAAGGAGTGTCTGTTTACATAATAAAGGCAATACATTGGACTGAATGTTCACTTAATGACTCCATCGCATAACAACGGGGATAGGAGGCCATCTCCCCCCTCGTTAAGTGGCGCACACCTGTACTGGTGTCATTAGATGATCATGGACATTACAAGGCTGCTAGTTTGGCCTGTGCAAGTTCAACCAAGAGAATGAAACAAACAGTAACTCTGGTCTGGCCCTCCTGATTCCTGTGTATTCTTCCGTTTCCCAGACACAGACCTGCAGCTGAGACGAGATGCCATTTTCTGCCAGGCTCTGGTGGCTGCTGTTTGCACGTTCTCCGAGCAGTTATTGGGTGCTCTCAATTACAGATACAACAACAACGGGGAGTATGAAGAGAGCAGCAGAGAAGCCAGCAAGAAGTGGCTCGAGCAGATAGCAGCCACTGGGGTGTTGCTCAACTACCATTCCTTGCTCTCCCCTAGCGTGGTAAGGCTAGGCTACAGTTGCATCAAACATACCTCAAAACAAGGAACTGCACAGTTTTCTCCTTACTCCTCTCCTGATAAGACATTCTGCCTACGCTCTGTGGATTTTTCAAATGCTGGGAACATGGAGCTGCTTTTACTTGATGTTTTGCATGACTTCCTTTGCATTGTGGCTAAGCCCCTTTCATATGTTTATCCAGCCACATGGACCTCCTACTGTCTAGTGTTTTCCTATGCAGCTACAATCAGTTTGTGAATATCTCAGCAACACAGGCAGGGCCATTCACTAGCGTAGCTAAGGGGTGCTGGGGGGGGTACAGTGCCCCAAGTACCACGCTTGAGGGGGTGCCTCAGACCTCCAAAAAGCACTTGTGGTTTTCGGCAAAAACTGGAAGTGCATTTCTGAGGCCTCCAGCAGGTACGCTGGTTTTTGGCAAAAACTGGAAGTGCCTTTCAGAGGCCTCTAAGAGGCCTTCTATGGCCTGGGGAGACCTCCCCGCACCTCAGAAGGCCTCTGACAGGGTACTTTGGATTTTCACCAAAAAACCCAAAGTACCTGTTGGAGGCTTCCAGGAGGGGATGTGGGAGTATGGGGTGTGTTAAAAAAAATCTGTGCTCCTGGGTACCAGATGTCTTCGCTATGCCATACCAATCACACACCTCTCTCTCTCTTTCAATTGGGGCTCCCTACCACAAAGGGGAATCATTGGCGCAGTTAGCCCTGCCCATGAGTTTGAAGTATCCACACAAATATCCCTACTGAATAGGAAAATAATAGAGGGAAGTGACTTCTTATTGCTGGATGAGTCTGTGCAGCGGGCCAAATTCTGGTTCAGCTGGATCTTTTGCGAAAGGGTTCCCAGTGTGTGAGAGGAACACAGAATATGGGCTTGTGTCTTGGTTTGCAGTGTTGGCTTTCTCTGTTTACTGGTAGCATTTTGTTTGTCCTGTCGAATACTGATCTTCAGCTAGTGAGATCAGGACCCACAAGCGGGTTGTACTCTCACCCAGGGTGACTTAAGCAGTAGCATCACCATCATGATGACCATCAGGGCAAGATCATCAGTCAGGGGTGACCAGGTTCAAAGGAAGACAAGCCTTTTGTACCTTTTATAGCTTGATTAAGTAAAAGGAGGAATTTCAGCAAGTGCAGCTTTTCCCACTGTTGCATGACAAGCTGCATCTGCAGAAACACCCTCATCTTTGCAACAGTTAAAGGTAGGAGAGCCCAGTTTTTCTCCACATCTTGTCACTGTACACGCAAAAGGAGGGGAACAGAAATGTATGACCAGAAAGTTAAATGCAACTGACAACATGTTGGGAGCTACTTTAAAGATGGGGTTTGGGTCTCCAAAAGATTGAATGCTGTTGAGGACAGAAGGCTGTGAAAAGTAGCAAATTGCATGTTGTTTTCTGCCCTCTGCTGGTGAAAAGGTGCGTATCTCCCTGCTTAAATGTGTGTGAAGCAAGAAAGGCATCAAGTGCGCAGAGTGAAACAGGTTATAACCTAGTCATGCTTTATGCCTCTTGCAGTTTTCACTCTTTGTACTTGATGCCTTTCTCTACTGCATGCACATTTAAGCAATTAGATATGCACCTTTTAGAGAAGGATCTAGCAATGGAGGGTCTGGAGAAACAAGATTTTCCTCTTAAGTTTTTAAGCAACTGCTTTAACTATAATGTATCAATGAATGATCATTAAAAATACTGCAAGATCTTGTTACATTCTGTTTTTTAATTTGAAATAAAATGATAGTGTAAAGACTTACAGCCATGCTGGAGTCAGAAGATACAGAAAGCTGAAGTGATTTAAAAAAATTAAACAGTTTAGGTAGAAGGTTCAGGCTTAGGCAGGTTGAGACCTACAAAGCCAAACACAGTTTCTATTTTCAACCTAGCTAGGTCCATTTGGGTGATTTTTTAGTTCTGGCTATTTCATTGGCCATAATTTTTATATCCTTGGTGGTAAATTTTGGATTGTGGCTACATTTCAGGGTAAGATGCTGCAAGAAGCAGCCTTATCTAGTATGACACATACATCGTCAGGATATGGAAGAATCTGCCTTTCTTCTTCCAGTGTTCCCACACATCTAGTTAGTGGTTGTCTTTATGGCTTTTTCTTGCAATTTATCCTTTTGGGACCTGTTTATTTCTTCCTCAGAAAGAGGAGCGAATCATGCTGGAAGATATCCAGGCCACTCTCTCAGAGCTGGACAAGGTGGCCTTTTATTTCAAGCAACTGGACGAGTGCTTTGTCGCAAGTGAGTGTAGGCCCCACTTCCTTCTGCTCTGTGACCATTTTTTCTTGTTGAACTTTGTTCAACAATATTTTCTGCTGTGCAAATTGTTCTTTTGTCTCAGTCTCTGGGGGTTGTAATAAGAACTGCAAATGCTATAAATGTTCCTAATCATCCAACAGGAGTAAGAACGCTTTGCTTGAGGGAAAAAAAATGCTCACAAGCAACTATTGCCCAGGTACCACCACACACACAACACATGTGACAACTGTTTTGGTGGAAATTAAGGGCCCTGTTTATTGAACGATTCTTCTACAGCAGTTGGTAAATGCAGTGAGTCCTGCCTACTCTATGGCCACCCTCAAGGGCAGGCCCCTAGCTTAGTGGGGACAGTTACCTGCCTGAGCACTCCTTTCGGCATAGCCACCCCGGCTCTGAACACCTGGATCACTTTACAGCTTTCCCAGTGTCCTTGCATTGCCTGCTTTGTGTAAAGAGCCTGCACGGAGGCAGGAGTGAGATTGCTGCATTCTGATCCTTGGAGCATAGCAATCTGGCTCCTTCACCTTCCTCCACTGGGCAGTTTCAAAGAGCCTGGGGGGGGGGGAAGGAGCAAGATAGCAAAGACTTTCCTTTGTGCATTCTTTTTAAAAAAAGCAGAGCAATCCCAGCATGCTTCACATTTCCTGCTTTGATTCAAGAGTCCATGCAGAAGAATTAACCCCTGCTAATTGGGTAAGAGGCACTTTTTCAAGTGGGTGCTCCTTTTTTTAGCAGGGGGGAGAGTAACTGGCCCACCTCACCCCAGCACCGTCTGTTCTAGTGGCTGTCTGCTGGTATTCATTTGCATCTTTTTAGATTGTGAGCCCTTTGGGGACAGGGAGTCATTTAGTTATTTGATTTTTCTCTGTAAACCGCTTTGTGAACTTTTAGTTGAAAAGCGGTATATAAATACTGTTAATAATTAATAAGTAAGAATCAGGAGCTGCCTTGGGTGTCCCTTGCTGCAGGACGTGGTGACCGCATCTGGCCTGGATGCCTTTAAAAGGGGATTGGACAAGTTTCTTGAGGAAAAATCCATTACGGATTACAAGCCATGATATGTATGTGCAACCTCCTGATTTTAGAAATGGGCTACATCAGAATGCCAGATGCAAGGGAGGGCACCAGGAAGCAGGTCCCTTGATATCTGGTGTGCTCCCTGGAGCATTTGGTGGGCTGCTGTGAGATACAGGAAGCTGGACTAGATGGGCCTATGGCCTGATCCAGTGGGGCTGTTCTTATCTTCTTATGTTGTTATATGTCCCAATTGCATCAGCTGGCCCTTCTTGGCTGATCTTTGTACATTATTTGTCATAGGATCTCACTTGCCTAAAGTCCTGACACATTTTCAGAGTTTCACTTCTGCTGTCTCATCATATTGGTTCCTTCCACGCTCCTGCTTCCTTATAACAGTAGAACATCTGAATCTTTCTTTCCCCAGATACTCATGTCTTCTATCATGTTGAAGGAAATCGGCAAGTTTTGAAGGTTATTTTTTACCTGGACAGTTACTACTTTTCCAAATTGCCATCCCGATTTCAGAATGGGGGGAGCCTGAAACTGCATGCGGTGCTTTTTACTAAAGGTAAAGAGTATGGTTTAAAAGACGGTAGTGAACTTTGTGCAAACTGGACTGTTATTGTGCTGTATGTGGCAAAGATGAAAAATGTGCAAGTTCTTTGCACTGTCACAATTATAACATTGGAATACCGGATATGTGCATGGAGGGTTCAGGTTCCCTTTTCTACTCATCCCTTTTGCTCTAAAAATTGGGCCTTCACCCTGCATTATATGTGGTGGGATGGGAGAGGGCAGATCTAGCTACAAAGCACCAGGTCTGCCACCCACCATGTGTAGGAACCTTTAGTGCAACTAGACTACCGACTACAGTGCCACAGCCCAGTATGAAGTTACTTGTGATTTGTAATCATTTTCTTATATGACATTTCTTTGCATACTGCAAATGCTGTGAATGTTATTGTTATATAATGGTGATGATGATGGAAGTAAACAGATGAACATATATAATTGATGTCTGAGACAGTTCATGAAAATTCTTGCAGGGCTTGAAAATCTGGAAGGCCAGTCCCAGCCAGGTGGTTCCTCTCTAGAAGAGCTTCAGCAGCAAATTAATTCTGCCTCTCTTGTGAAGGTGCAGCAGTATTATCGCAAACTCAGGTATTGTAACATGAAAAGGATGTTGCAAGTTTTCAGCCTTGCTATCAATTGTATTGTTTCTTATTATTAATATTTATTAGGGCAGTCATTTGATTACCACCCCCACCATCCAACCAGGTCCCTGCTCTCAGCGCACCAAACCTCCCCCTCTGCAGAGCACCTGTGCAAGTCTGGCACTTACAGGACACCATTGGCCATTTCCACTAGTGGCTCCACTGTGCTGCCACAGTGAAGCCTATGGCAGCAGTTCATGAGAAACATTGCCATAGGCCATTGAGCTATAAGTCCCATTCAGTGGGGATTCCTTCTGAGTAGGCAGGCATAGATGACAATGGCCCGGTTTTCCTCTTTGTCCTTGGGAAAGAAATGTATTGCAGGAAGTAGACAAATTACACCTGTACTGTTCTATTTTAGGACGTTCTACCTTGAAAGATCCAACTTCCCTACAGATTCTAATACCACAGCTGTGAAGATTGATCAGGTATGGAAATCTTCTTTCTGATCAGAAACATGGTTCCTTGGGACACAGCAAAATTAGGATATAGTGCCACTTTAGCTGTTATAGGTAAAACCTCTGCTTGTATTACAATGGCTATAGAGGTGGGATAGACCAGGCTATTGCCTAGGAAAGTTTGAATGTACCTGGTTGGACTAAAAAGTGCCCAGAACTTTCTGCTCTCTCAATCAAAGAATGGAGATAGATGTACAAAGCTTGAGAAATGAGCCCACTTCTAGATCCATATCCCCTTTTAGACATGTGTACAAACTTCTAAACAATGTTTAGGCCAGGATCATCTAGTGGTTCTCATTTCTAGGAGAAACCTTAGTATGCAGAGTGCAGATAGACTGGCTCTAACTCTTACTGTCACACACACATATGCACCTTTTTTTTTTTTTTAAAGGTGCCTAATAAATGTTTTCATGAACAAATATGCATGGCGGGGGGGGGCTTTGAAAAAAACCTGCTCAAGGCACAGTTGAGAGAGGTGTGGAGAAAGAGTCAAGAGTTGTATGTGTCAGTAGGACAGGAGTTGTCAAACTCCTGGGATTTCTCAGGAGTAAAACTTCCAAAGTAAGTCTTTGTGGGGGAGGGGCACAATCCCTGGGATCATGTTGCTAATGGGGCAGAGGGGGGTGTTTTTACTTACAGAGGGCTGGCACAAGGTCCAGGAGTTGCAGGGAGCCCCACACAGCCTTCCACAGGGCTCTCTGAGACTTAGAATACTGAAAAAAGCTCTCACAAACTACTTCCGGTTTCACGATAGCAAAGCAGAAGTGGTTTGCGATAACTTTTTTCAGGATCCTAAGACTTGGGGAGCCCTTCATCTCCTGACCTTGTGCCAGCCCTCGGTAAGGAAAACACCCCCCTTGCCCCATTAGCAACGCAATCGTGGAGATCACACTGCTGCCTGTCCCCCATCCCTTAAGGGGCCAGGGGCTGACGCTTTCAGGCAGGGAAATTGAGAACCTCAACAGTAGAGGAATTAGGGCAATTAGGGAAAAACCAGTATCTACTCCCAGGGGGCGGTCTGTCTCATCTATCTCTACCAACCCTAATATGAACCCTGCTCTTCAAGATTTCCAAATGCTTTGGAGCCTGTTTGCATATTCAGTTGTTTAGATGCCCATTAAAAAATGTAAAGGGTTAATTCAACAAGGAGGCATTTGAAAATAGGTTTGCTAGTCAGCGAACTGAGATTGACTGAACCTTCTTTTTGAGTATGCACTTGGTGACAAACTCAGGTTTGAAACCATGCTCTTAACTGCTTCTCAGCCCAAAGTCTCATAAGAAGCTACACTATATAGAGTCAAAACATGGGTCCAGCTAGCCCAGTATAGATAGCATAGCAGCAGTTTGTTAGGCAAGTATTTTTTTTCCATCAGCTGCCACCTGACCAGTTTAATTGGAAATGCCCAGGGCTTGAATCCGGGACCTTCTGCATACAGAGCAGATATTCTTTCACTGAGCAAAGCCCAAGTATTCCAGTCTACCATTTTGGGAATTATTCTGACGAATGGTTATTGGCACAAAGTATCTGAGTGGGTACCACTTTCTTTGGCTAAACTGGAGCTGAAGAAGGAGAGTGTCAACCAGTGATGCATTCTTCCTTTGTATTTTTGTACAGCTTATTCGTCCCATCAATGCAATGGATGAGCTCTGCAGGCTGATGAAATCTTTCGTTAGCACAAAAGGCAGCCAGTCTGGTTATTCCAGTAGTTACATATCAGGGGCTGGATTGCTGCCTATATCCTCTGAACTCTGTTACCGTCTTGGAGCCTGCCAGATTGTCATGTGTGGCACTGGGATGCAAAGGTGACTTTTCAATAACAAATGTTGTGGGTTGAATACTTTTTACATAAGTGACTTATGACCCAATCCTAACAAAGGCCTGTGCCAGCGGAACGCATGTTCCACTGGCGCAGGCTCCTGCAAAAGCACTACAAAGCACTTTGTGGCACTGCAGAGGGCCAGTGCACCAGCAGGAAGGCTGGAACCTTCCTGCATGTCCCAGCAGAGCAACAGAGGCCTGCTGGAGAAGGTAAGCCCTACACAGGGTTGTGGATTGGAGGGAGGGCAGAGAGGGGGTTGAACAAGGTGGGAATGGGTGGATCAGGCCCAGGAGCGGGTGGGTTTGGCGGCAGAGGGCGCTGAAACCCAACCCACTTCTCAGGCCTGATCCACCTGCACAGATCAGTGTGGTCTTTCATCACTGGCACAGGTCTGACCCCTTGCGACTGTTGGGGCTTACCCCAGGGCAAGGGGACAAATGTCCTGTTACTCCAAGGAGACCTCCAGCAGTCAAAAATCCCCTGCAAGATGCAGCATAGCCTATGTCTGCACCGCTGTGTCACTGGATGGGGATTTAGGTGGGATTGGGCTGCCCCTTGACTGAAGTAGTAAATCTGTGTCTGGCAGCTGTCCTGCATGTGGAGACACATGCTAGAAAGCTAGATGTCAGAAGGACGGTTAGGGCAGGAACTGTCATCCTGATAGCTTTTTATGTGGAGAATTTGCTTCTCTTTTTGGTATGGAAAAGCATGCAAACAGGAGAGCTTCTGCCTGCAGTGTTTACTTCTTCAGTGAGGACTAGCATGTTGTCCTGAGCATGTTGTTTTCTCCTTATCTACTGTGGGGAGATTATTCTTACATTTCACCTTTCATTCCCATGACATAACCATTTGTCTGTATGACCTCATCTTTAACTTAACTACATGCAAAGGGACTTAATTGTCAAGAAGGCATGCTTAGGGTTGTGGCACATGTTGATGTGTGAAGACGCATTCAGTGAAGATGCATTCAGAATATCAATATTCTGTTCTTTCTATGTCTGCACGTAGGAGTACCTTGAGTGTCTCTCTGGAGCAAGCAGCTATATTGGCTCGAAGTCATGGACTCTTACCCAAGTGTATCATGCAGGCAACAGATATAATGAGAAAACAAGTGAGTATTAATGAAGGGCTCAGCAAATAATATTAGCAACAATAAATATTACAAATGGTGCATACATTTTATGCCTTGGTTGCCATACAAATATGATGTGTGCTCCATCCCCAAGACATATATCATGTTAAAGATGGCCAAGGGTGCAATCCTAACCCCTTATGTCAGTGCTTTCCAGCACTGACATAAGGGCAATGCAGCTCTGAAGTAAGGGAACAGACATTTCTTGCTTTGAGGAGGCCTCTGTGAGTGACACTCAACTGCAGGATGCAGCACATGTCCCATTGGCACCGCTATGCCTGTGCTGAGAAGCACTGACATAAGGGGTTAGGATTGCGCCCTAAATGTATTAAGAAAATATGTTTACTGTAAATAGTGATGGAGCTGCAACTTGTGTGCTAAAAGATGATTTTTTTTTACTATGCGGTCCATACATTGTGTATGTATTATATAGACTGCATAAACAAAGACGGTTCACCTTGCACAGATATCTGTGCCTGCTGTTGGTATTCTTGTTTGCCTCCCATTATATTGTGATAACACAGGTCAACACACACTTTGCTTTCTTAAACATTACACCAATTCCTGGGTACATTTGGGATGATGATTCAAAAAATGGCATCTGTTTTGCCCTATCACGTCTAGTTTTGGAGATGTAGTATAGCCTCATTAGTGAATGGTTCAAGCAGCTTCCTCATGAGGAAGCCTACACCATGGCTTCCTCATGAGGAAGCTGCTTGAACCATTCACTAATGAGGCTATACTATATCTCCAAAACTAGATGTGATAGGGCAAAACGGATGCCATCTTTGGAATTGGTACCCCAAATTCATATCAGACCACCATAAAGTTTGGGAAAAACTTCTCTGACCCTCAGTTTTGTAGGCCTGTGTAAACTCATGGTGTTGGGCTGTAGCAGCTGCAAAGCATTTTGGGAATAGCTTCATCTTAAGTAAGCACAGTTGATTAATGTACTGCCTCAGCACTTTCCAAACCTGCTCACTGAAGCAAATAGATCTTCAAATAAAAATCATCTATTTCTGTTTCATCATTTTTTCCCTTAAGTCTTTGGCATTTTATTAACACTGCCAATCCATTCTTGTGTTTCTGATAGGGACCAAGGGTTGAAATCTCTGCAAAAAATCTGAAAGTGATGGATCAGATGCCACCATCTGCACCCCGGTAGGTACCTGTGTACCACTTCTACTTCTCCTGTAGAAATGAAACAAATCTTCCAGCTCCAATGGGCATGCAGGCAGGGGCATAGCTAGAGGAGGTGCAAAGCACTAAGTTTTGCGTACAGTGGCGTAGCTAGAAGGGGTGCAAAGCACTAAATTTTGCAGAACACCTCACCGCAGCATGCAAGCAGCGCCTCCCCCCCCCTTTGGAGTCATTCTGGGTGGTGGGAGCAAAACAGAGGCTCTGCTTGCATGCTGCAGTGAGGCTTTCTGCAAAACTTAGTGCTTTGCACCCCTTCTAGCTACGCCACTGTAGGCAGGTTCAACGAACCCGATATTATGTTCACAAATATACCATGGGATTTTTTAAAAAGCTGTGTTCAAGTGCTCAGTCACTCCTCATTTACCCTTTTAGAGCTCTTGTGTTTTGTATAAAATTAAACAGTGGTAGTTCACTTGTGACTGACAGAGCATCATCAGCTGCCCAAAGAGTGCTGAGATGCCAGCAGAATTGACAGTAGATAAGCAAAGATAATTCACAAGGTAATGCTTTGGCTACAGGCTGCAGGAAGCATTTTTAGAATACAACCTGATCATCGAAATAATTTTTGTCAGAGAGTTTCGGTGATAAGCAATTTAAGAGTCTAGTCCCTTAAAAAAATACTCAATGTTGTCCTTAATGTACATACTTCCATTGATGTGTGTCTGTGCTTCTAACCCAGATGAAAATCCTCTTCACTTGTTTCTGTTTTGAGTTCTTGTGATCAGTGAGGGGTTAAAATTGGTGGGTTGCAATTGGAAGAGAGGCTTTGCTCAGTTCATAATTTTCAGGAAAAAAACTATAACTCGGCCCAAGGTTTAGAAATCATATGTTCTGACCTGAAAGCCCCTTCCTGTAATGTGAGAGGTGATGGGGTTGATTGTGACAATGCAGTGGGGAAGAAAAGGCACTGCCTATCATGCTCAAAGTCATTTTGCTCGTCGTCATTTGAAATATTGAAGGGCCTGAACATTTCATTGCAAAGCTTTGACCAACCCTAGATCTGCCTTTCAAAAGCACTGGTATTCAGAAGAAAGGGTTTATAAAAACCCTATTAATGTTCATGGAGACATCCCCTTTGCCTTTGGTATCCAAGCATTCAAACCCCTTCTCCCCATTTCCCACTTCAGTTTGTTTTACTAGACTTTTCATGCGACTAGCCACTGCCTAGCTGGGAAACTCTCAGGAAGGGCCTGAACCTAAGTAGAAAGACCATGCTTTGTATATAGAACATCCCAAGCTCAATCCCTGGCATCTCACATTAGCAGCACTGGCAAAAAAAATCTCCTCCTCAGACCTTGAACTGGAATACATTCTTATGTTCAACAGCTTCATATGTTCGGTTCATATATCACGGAACGTTTGGGTGAGAAAGGAGGGTTTAATATGAGAGAGTGTTCCAGCAGGAGAACTATAGGTGCCCTTATTCTTCATTTGCTCTTGATGGTGATCAATTTAAACAATTTTAAATTCCTTTGCAATTTTAAAGTCCATTATCATGCACGTTCCTTTTGTAACACCATTTTTTTACATTGAACCTTTACAGGATCTACAAGCTGTGTCAGCCACCTGCAGATGGAGACTTATAGAAGTGAAAGCAACGTCTTGTTCTGGAATCACAGAAGTGTTCAACAGGAAGTGGTGCTGTTGCCTGAGCACTGATCCTATCTTACGCCATGGTGCTGAGTCCAGAAGAGAGAAGACAGTACTGGGTTGTGCGCTTCTAAGCAGTCTGGTGCACTAAGAAACTGCCTTGCCACTGTCTCCTACTGCATTATATAGGCAGGCATGATAACCCTTTCCGGGCTTGCTCCAGGAGACCCCAAAAACAAATCCCAGTGATGTTTGGATGGAGGAATCACCTGCTCAGTCCCAGGAAGGGGAACAGGAAGGACACTGCAGCAAAACTGCAGTGGAAGGAATTGGCTGTGCTGCTGGCTGAACATTGTGGACTTTTAAGATATGGATGGGCACAGCAAATCCACGGAGAAGCACATCTACCTATTGTGGCATTTTGGACGTTCATCCACTTTCCAGCGCAGCGTTGGCCAGTGGCCGTGAATCAGAGCCTCACAAACACTCCTTTTTAAATATACCGAGTTGCACTTTGGAATCATGAATGCAGCACATGTCTCTAGTTTGTTCAGATTTCTTCCAGAACCATTTTCCAGTTCAGCCCAATATGAACCAAACTGTACTCTACACAGTGTACATTCCATAGGAGTTCCTACAAGAATTTCCTCTTACTGTAAAGTTCAGGGTTTGCAATTAACACTTTTTACTAATAGTCCATGACGTATTCTGGAAATACAGTAATATTTTAAGGTGGCAGTTAGCAATGAAGGATTTTTTTTTAAGAAAAGACATAAAATTGGGAACAAAACATAGCTCTGTGGTCTATTAATTCGAACGGGTAAGAGTTTCTAAAACAAGGACAGAACAATACTTATTTATGTGGAATGGAATATTTGTTTTGCAAATGTTTCCAATCTATACAGAAGATTTAAATAAAAAAAAATATGCTTTTGTTTCAGATGGGGCCAAGAGGGTAGCAGGTATGCTGTAGTTCCCAGTTCACAGAAAATAATGTTACCTTATTTAAAATCTTTCAGTATTTAAGTAGTCTTAATACATGTTTTTTTTTTTTTTAAACATAGATTACAATGGGTCGTAAGTTAAGAGAAAAAAAACGTGGTTGTGCATATAATGTGCTTTATTATTTTTCTGGGTTTTAGAAACGTTTTCTGTTTGAGCAGTATTATCACAGGCACAGTAATTTGTTTCCAAATTACTGGCTGCAATGAAGTAAAAAATATCAGCAATCTCAGGCGAGAAATAACATTATTTTGGAGTGAGTGCCTTAAAGGATTTATCCATGTCAATCAAGATACAAACGTGTAAAGGGTAAAATACAAAACTAACATTCTTCTTTATCGTAATAGACTAAAGCCATAGTCTAAAATGCTTATGGTTGGGCATGTATAGAAGTTCTTAGTATGACTTCTGTATCTAGCACATGGAAGAGAGGTTTGATTCTGGCTAAAATAGGGCATTTAATAAACTCCAATGTTTCTTAACAATCCAATCCTTCATCTCTTGTTTTACATTAAAAATGGTCTGTTCCCACTTCAGCTGTCAGAGGCGTTTTTTAAACTTGATTTTTAAAGAGGGGAGGAGGAAAATATTCCATGACATGTGAGCCTATTTGAGACATGAGGTTTAAATCTGATTTATTCCAGAACAGTCCATTTTGAGCAGTGGTCTTCAGCTGGTCTGGAAACTGGGACTCTCCTCAAACCTCAACCTAAAACAGCAAGCAAGGGGGTGGGCCGGCCATGGTTCCTCTTCTCTCCCCCCCACCTCGCACCTGCCAACCAGCATGTGCTGCTACTGTGTCATTCTGCCCCTTCGTTCCTTCCAGAAGGGGCAAAGAGTGGTATGACAACTACATCCTTTCAATTCTGAAAAGTGGTGGTGGAAAAAGAGGAAATGAGGTAAGGTGAAGCCGAGATCAGGGGGATTGCCACAGCAAGTAGGAACAGGTGGGATACTAAGGGGCCTGCTGAAGTTTAGGAGGTTTGACCAAAGCAACCCCTCCAAACTCCAGCAGGATTTACCTATTTGAGCATCCTCTATCTCTGGCTACTGTTCAAAATGTGCAGGCCTGAGCTTCTAAAGAAAATGGCAGCGGCAGGAAGCACCTGAATTTTGGTCCCAACCTACCTGGACAGTGCTTTGGGGTGCCTGGTAGGGCATGTGTGCTTATCCCCTGCATTGCATGGTGAGTGGTACTGCTTAGTCATATTGTCTGAGTGGCCCCTCTTAAAAAATAAAGTTCTTATGCTGTGGGATCCCATATGTCATCTCACAGCATCTTTTCCCTTCCTCTCTTTCTGATACCAACATCTTCATCCTTCTTACCAACTTAACACACCTTAAATGTACAGTAACATCCTATTAGCCTTCTTGCTCTTCATACTGCATAAGCTGCTCAAATGTTAATGTCTTCAGTCCTGAGAATAAAATTCTTGCAGTATAAGGGGACAAGTCACCATGTTAAAGTTTTCTGATACCTCTCTGACTCTTTAGTCCAGGTCTAGAAATTGCCATGCATCCTTGGATATGTGAGGTCTTCCATGATGTGTGCCTGGCATAGATCCTCTGGCACCGATTGTTATCTTGGAACATTCCAGGATGGGACTCACAGGAAGGATTTCCACCATGTTCGGAGTTTATCACTACAAACACACACTGATCACAAGGAGGGTGGAGGTACAATTTCATCAGCACATCACCAGCAGGGGAGGACTAAACTGGTCCCACTACAAGGAAGCTTTCACATGTACAGAAATACATGGACATAACTTATGAACAGGACTATTAGCTTTGGCTAATAAAATTACTACAGCTGGTGTTCAATTTGGGTAAGGGAAGTAATGTGAGCACTTTTCTATCATGCAGTTAACAGTGTAGAAATGAATGTTCTACTATTGAGATCACCCAATGTGTGTTTCTTTTCACCCCTTTTTTTTTTTGATGGAGAAGTATCATATAAGCCTCCAGGCATCGGTGTGATTAGGGAGAGCACATGAACTGGGCCTTGGTGTAGTCAGATGTTCACGTAGTATACCTGATTCACACTAGAAGCTATTTACTTGCAGGATGATGGAGAGGAGTCATGCAGATGGAGAGCTGACCCTGAGCAAAGCTAAGGACCATCAGTTATTTCAAGCTCAGTCATTCTTTGACCCCTGCTGAAGCTATGAAAGGATGGAGTCTTTCATAATTGTTAGATCTTTTGCAGCCTTCCCAAACTGGCTACTATCACATGGGCTACATGAAAAATGAATTAAACCAATTTTGGGGGCATCTCTGAAGCAGATGTTCCGCTGATGTCAAAAGACAGTTCCCACAGAATGATCCCCGTTAAGATTTAATGCTGGGCTTTTCATGTTGTCAAATGTTTTATGAGCATGATGAAACTAGTTTCTCTTTGCCAAAATTTCTGGAGCTGTTCTTCTGTGTGGGAAAAAAAATAGCATGGGGGCGGGGAGCGAGGGAGATGGACGATTAAAAGCTCATGTAGAAAGAGAACCATCATATGGAGCACCCCAACAGAAAAATGCCTGTGGTTGCACACAGGCCTAATGCATTAGAAGTCAGCTGTCAGTGATTCTTCAGCATCTTATTGCACACAATTGTGAAAAATTTGTTTCAGAAGGATATCGCTGAGAATTCAGGCTTTTATTTACTACAAGCTTTCCTTTCAGATTTGCAGTTATCAGTGAGTGCAGGAGGACTAAGTTTCAAAATCAGTCATAAAAATTCAAAGTGCAGCCACTTGCTCCGCGCCAAAGTTTCATGTGCAATCAGATGGCCAGCTGAAGCCCATCTTGACCTCCATGTGATTCCTATTCAATCAGATGGCCAGATGAAACCTACCTTGCCTATCATGTGATCCCTAATCATCTCAGTGGAGGGACCTAAGCATAGCTGTAATTCATTCATAAACATTTAATCAACTTCTATGACAGCTGTGATACAAGGACATCTGCAAGAGGGATCTGAAGGCCTTAGGAGTGGACTTCAACAGGTGGGAAACCCTGGCCTCTGAGCGGCCCGCTTGGAGGCAGACTGTGCAGCATGGCCTTTCCCAGTTTGAAGAGACACTTGGCCAACAGTCTGAGGCTAAGAGGCAAAGAAGGAAGGCCCACAGCCAGGGATACAGACCAGGGACAGACTGCACTTGCTCCCAGTGTGGAAGGGATTGTCACTCCCGAATCAGCCTTTTCAGCCACACTAGACACTGTTCCAGAACTACCATTCAGAGCGCGATACCATAGTCTTTCGAGACTGAAGGTTGCCAACTCTCTCATGACTTAATATGGAGAGCGTTCAAGTTGACTGTTTTCTATGGCCTCTGGGTCTAAGTGCAAAACATCTAGAACAAAATAAACATGGGATTGCAGGAAGCAAATGCAATTCTCCCCTAAAAAAATTAGTTTTATATGAGGTATTTAGTTTGATGCTGTCAGTCATTTATCATTTCTACCTTAAACCCAAACTCACAAGGTAACTATAAGACAGTAATGGTTTGGTTCACTGTTGGCTGAAGCCTGTTGCTTATAAAAAATAACAAAATGTATATGCTCTGCGGAGGCATCAGAATTTTTTAATCTAAAATTATGAGTAACTGTTAATGCTTGAATTATTTCTTAATGCCACTTAAAATTAAATTTGTTCTAAAAGCATTCTGTGGCCAGTGAACAAGAGGAGAATCATAATTATTCAATTAGCTTCAAATTACTTACATAACTGCTCACAAGAGTGGCTCATATTAATTTTACAACAATTAAAAAGAATGTGATGTCGCTGTATCGCTATACAGCATATGCCAATGTTAAACTTAAGACTGAGTACAGTGCTTCCAATTTATCTCAGCAAAGAGAGAGATCTCATGGCCTGATCCTCTAAACCAGTGTCCTTTGACCTGTGGGTCAGCAACTCCAATGGAGTTGTGCAGTCTCATGGGGGGGGGGGGATCGCTGCAACCTTTCCAAGACTGTGCAAGCAAGGGCTTGGATCCAGTTCAATAATGGTACTGCCTTACAAAAACTGAGTTCTTGATATAACCTCGCATAGCCTTTTTGCTGTCTTGTCCCACATCTCCTAAGACTAGCCCTGCTCACGCTGAAACTACACAGAGTTGTTGTGAGGGGCAACTGGGGTGCGGGGATGGCCACATTGGGTTCCAGGAGGGGGCAGGATAGGCAGTGAGTCCCCCATGTCTTGCTTGCTTGCTTGGGGTCATGGCATTAATAATGCTGAAGAACACTAAACAGCTACAAAATAAGCAAATACAGATGGGAGCAAAGTCTGTGCACCTGTGCGTACATATGTGGGACAGAGCCATTGCTAACACCAGCAATTTTGCTGTGGTGACTTGTAAGCTGATCCATAATACTGGCACCAGGGTGCTGGTGCCCCCCTCCCAATACAAACAGGTACCATTCTAGCTGCACCGGTTGCAGTCAGGGCAACTCACAGTCTTCCATTATACCTCCAATCGTTTTCAAAGGCCTTATGAAGATACCTGGTGTTGCACGCATTGTGCCAAGCATTAGCTATATGAGCTCTCTTACAGTCAGTCAGACCTTTAGTCCATCTAGTCCAGTGTCTGGTGCATTGAGTAGCAGCAGTTCTCCAGGGTTTCAGATGGGACTCTTTCCCAATCCAATTGATATGCCAAGGGTTGAACCTGGGGCCTTCTGCACACCAAGAACATATTTTATCATTGAGTTACAGACTAAGCAAAACTGCTAGGGAAATTTCAGGCACACCCCTAAAATGTCATGGTGCTTCTCTGGCATGTAGCATCCCTAATAATACCGCTGTTGCAAGTGGATCACATAGGTTGCTGTCACAGTCAGGTCCACCCAGCTTAAATAGGTGTGAAATTGTGTTAAGCCATATTAAAGTGAAAGAAGAGCCTGACTCACCATGGAAAGGCCCCCCCACCATTTGCATGCACAGTTAGCACAGCACGAGATGCTGCTCCAGAAGTAGCATTTGGAAAAGCCCTGTCATAATGATTGAGTCAACTGTGCTAGCAAATTACAATTTCACCAAATTATATACTCTTTCCCTATACGGGAGGAATTCAAACGGCATAGCACTGACATTACTGTGACAGACTTTCGCCACCATTATGGGCATGTATTTCCCTGAATCTTGTACATCAGCAATTTTCAACTTTTTCTTCTCAACGCACTGACCTTTCTGAACTTCTCTATGGTCTTCGCCTCTTGTGATGTCACAGTTTCTGGGAGACTCTTCCAGGTTTTGCAGCAAAGCCAGCAGAGGAAGAAGGAAAGACAATTCATTACTACAGACGGCGGCCCTAGAAATGGAGCTGCAGAGCCCAGAAGAGTTATTCAGTGATTTCCAACCACCATACTCCAAACTCCCATGGCATCCAACCCCGTGACAACACCGGCTGAGCCTTTTGTGGCACACCAACGTATCATGGCACACCAGTTGAAAAACTGCTTTCCTGCACTGGGTATCCAGATCAGATAAGATTGCTTGAGCCCGTCAGAAGCAAAACTGACTCAATCATTATGACAGGGCTTTTCCAAATGCTACTTCTGGAGCAACATCTCATGCTGTGCTAATTGTGCATGCTAATTTGTGGGGACCTTTCCGTGGTGAGTCAGCCTCTTCTTTCACTTTAATATGACTTAACATAATTTCACACCTATTTAAGCCACGTTCTGAATAACGAGCTCCTAGCCTAGAGCGTTCTAGATATGAGAGAGAGAGAGAGAGCTTGCACATGCTCATGCAGCTGTCCAGGAAACACTCAAACTTTGAGAAAGAGGTTGTGACATGTTGCCTGATGAACTACAAGCCCCAGAGCTTTAATACTTACGAATATTTTCCATGCACAGCCAGAAGAAACCAACAGGGTGTTGCACCTGATTAGCTGCAGAAGGGAGGGACTAGCAACAAACAAGGAGGGGCAAAGGGAATCAATGCTGCATATAGTTTTACAGGCCTCCGCGCATTAGTGAGCAAAACGGGTCATCTACAGAGCACATGGAAGAATGGATAGTAGTAGGGACAGAGACCCATGTCTAAAAGGGCATTTGTCACTTCTGTATAATTACTCATAATATGCAGGCATGTCATGCTGCTTGGCTACACATACAAACCAGGCAAACAGCATAGTAAAGAGTAAAAAGAAACAAAAAGTCATCCACCTATCCATACCCCCCCCCCCCAATACTTAAGGGGCCTGTGCCCCTTAAGTGTATCCTGGACCCAGATAAACTATGTTTAGAGCTCTGGCCTGTTCCTATGATTTAATGTGACTCACTGCAATATGATTTTTCAACAGTCTGCAGGCCTTAGAAGTAATCCGAGGTGCTGCAGGGGTTCCTCTGATGCCGCACCACATTGAGAAACAAAACCACAAAGTCACTCAGAGAGACCAAAGATCTAAATGGAATCGCAGTGACTCCTCTTTTCCAGTCAAGCAACTCTTATGTGTTTGAATAATGGTTGCCATTCAGGATACTGTTACACATGCTTAAGCCCTTTCAAAATCAACATGAGAAGTTGTGCGGCTCTGTGCTGGATTGTGGCCAACGCCTTTGCTGATGGAACTTGATACAAGCAGATATTAGCATGTAATTTCTTTTCCAGTTGGCAGTGGTTTTGGGAATTGTCGTATTTATACATTAATTGATTGGCCTTGCAATAGACTTCAGCTACATTCCAGGTTTCTCACTTTAACTCTGCCTCCCAGGGCAGCCTGTAAAGTTACTATTCTGGGGAAAATGCACTACCAAAGTCAGTCATGTAGCACATCTAACTGCACCACCACCACCCCCGCCCTCCTCCACTTTCTTAGCAATCACTTGCACCCCATCAAGCTTCACAATAAAAATTTGAGACTGTGAAAAGCCTTAGCAAGACATATGTTTAATGCCACATGATTACCTCTCCATCACTCTGATTCTTGCTTTCCCCGCTCCAATAAGCTGCATGAAGCAGTTGAGATTCAGAAAGGCCAATCTGAAGCCTTAAAACCGTATTTTCAGTTGTGATATGAAAGCATGTGATGTGATGTGATGAACACAGTACCTGCTTGTTTCTATATGATTATACTTTTTGATTTTTCATATTTCACCTCTCCTCCCAGCTTTAAAAGAGATAAGACAACACAACGTGCAACTATTGCATGATTAAGACAGAAAAATATAACAGATCTCTCTCTCTCTCTCTCTCTCTCTCTCTCATACACACACAATATAGTGCGTGATCCATACAACAGTTTGCACTTTTGTTTGCCTTTGGTTTCATTGGGAGAGGCATGAGCAGGGCTGGCCCATTCATGAGGCCAACTGAGCAGTTGCCTCAGGTAGTAGATTGGCAAGGGTGGCTCCATCTCTGCCTACTTGCCTCCACTGCTCTTTCTCCTCCTTCTTTCACTCTCTGGATTGGAAAAGGAAAAGAGAGGCAGAGAGGAAGAGAAAATGTGGAGGGGAGGAGAGAACAATGGAGTGTAGGAGGAGCAGAGACTGGCCATCATTGGGTAAGAGGGGCAGCAAATGGCATGCCACCTCAGGTGGCAGTAGGTCTTGGGCCATAAGTACACATTAGTTTTACCATTGAGATTAATGGGACTAAAAAGTGCTTAAGTATGACTGTAATCTTTTCTAAATATTCAATAACGGTAGTCCTGTATACCTACTAAAAGTCTAAAACAGAATTTTAGTAAATATATCTCAAATAACACTATACTTAGACATAAGGGGAGTAAGATCTGTTCCATTTCTTTTAAAAGAATGGTTGTCCTTGTTTCTAAATTATTCTTTTCAGCTGTGGCATCCCATATGTTCATTCGGTTTTAATTTAAACACATTTATAGCCCAACTTTTCTGTTGGAATACAGCTTATAACAATATAGTAGTCCAGTGTTTCTCAAACAGTGGATTGGGACCCACTAGCAGCCCAATCCTATGCCTGCCTACTGAGAAGTAAGTCCCATTAGAGTCAATGAGGCTTACTTCCAGGTAAGTGGGGATAGGGCTATAGGTGGGTTGCGAGCCATTTCAGGTAGGTCCCCATTCATTTCAATATTTTATTTTTAATATATTAGACCTGATGCTACCATGGTATGTGTAATGGAAATGTGCAAGACCCCTCGAGGAGATAGGGTGTGGTGTCAACAGTAGCCCCTTGCTCTGGCAGACAAGCATGGGGTTAACACCAGGGCCTTAGATGGCAATGGTGTGCTGCACAGCTGCAGCCACTTGGAGACAGAAAGGCACTCAGGGATAAAAGCAGCACCTGCAAGAAGGAAAGTGGTGTGGGTAGTAGAAGGAAAGCTTGAGGAAGGGAGACTGAATTGATGGACTAACTGGCTAAAGGACAGATTGGTGAATGGACTTTGGAGACTGCTGGAGATTGGTGTGTGGCTGCCATGCCCAAGACCTACTGAGGACAAAGGTTCTGCTGTAGTGGTGGGAGGAGCTACTGGTGGGAGAGGAAGGAGGACCTCTGCAGGTTGAACAGGTGAGCTACCCTGGTGTCGAGGTCCAGCAATGCTGCAGGGCAGAAATAGGGCTATTGTTGAGGAAAGAAGGGGAGCCAATTAGCTTAAAGGGCATAATTCTCTAAATGATGCTTGGACTGGGAATCTGGCAAAACAGTACGTGACTGCATTTGGAAAAATGTTACAGGCCTGTACTTTTCACAAGCTACTGTGTATATTCTTTTAACAATGATAGTAAATGGAACTTACTCCTGGGCAAGTGTGGGTAGGATTGTGAAAAACTTTCCTGCTTGATGATGTCACTTCCGATCATGGCATAACTTCTGGTAGGGCCTGACAGAGTTTCCTTCTAAAAAGTGGGTCCTGGTGCTAAATGTGTGAGAACCACTGCAGTCGCCTATTTAAAAAAAACACCAAACTTACAAGGAAAACTCAGAAAAACATAACACAAGAACAATACAGACACATGCAAGAAAACAACAATAAACCCCAGCAGCTGAACAACAGAAATACAGTATCGCCCATTAAAAGCAATTGAATGTTTTGAATAAGTGGTTAGACCACTTGTTGTCCAGGGACCAGGAAAACATGAGTTCAAATCTCCAGTTGGCCACGAAGCTTCTTGGGCGATTCTGAATCGGGTTCAATCTTTCAGCCCAACTTATCTCTCAGAGTTGATGCAATGATAAAAGGAGGGGGAGATGCCATATCCTACACCACCCTGAGCTCTTGAAGGAAGTACTTTGTTAACAAATGAACAATGCGCTGCGTAGGGAGGTGCACTTAGTGCCAACCTGGATGTGTTTTTGATGCCAGGTCCAGACAGCTTTGTGTGCCCACGTGTCCTAGCCTATCTTTTAAGCGGATCTTAACTGATGACTTTTACTAGGGCTGTTCACTTATTACCCTTCAGCAATGCAGGGGTGTCAATTGCACCTATGATGGTCAGTTGTGCTCCCTGCCAGCCCTGACTCCCCAAGTCTGGAAATTTAGTAGCTCATGTTAAAGGGGAGCCTACGTGCGTATTCCCCACCAATCAGGAACACTGATTGTGCAGGGTCCCCGACAGCATGGGAAGCATATATGCATACAGCAGTAAGTATGTAGGGTCTCCTTTTGCACATCCCAGCAAACACACCAATGCCAGGGGCAGGGCAGGTGAGTGCAGGACTAGTTCCCCCTCTACTCATTCCCACTTTGCAATATATGTAGAAGGGAACGAGCAAGTAGAGGCAGCCCTACAAATTCTGCTGGCTAGATAAGCTTGCTGCATTTCACTGGTCTTGCCATTGTCAGATTGTGTTTGAATTTGTTACTGATTATTTCATGATTTTTGTAATGTGAAGAGTGATCTATAAGATGTTTTCAGTGCCTAAACAACAAGATTAAGGCATCATCCAGGCTGGAAAGTCCTGCAAGAATTGAGCGTAACATTTATGCAGGGTGTATGGCAAGGATGCACAGATATGGTGGCCTGCTTTTATCAAGATGACCAGAAGATGGTGCTAATTCTCTGTGTGTGGAACGTTTGCTAACTTAACACACTATATACACTGTAATATTTGCATTTGAAATGTGCATTTTTACAGTGACAATCGCAAAAGACAGCATTAAATTTCCGTCTGCCACACAAACAAATTATACAATCATGCCCCATAGAAATAGAATTAATGTGTGGTTCATAAGTAATGGGTAGAGTGTTGGACTATGAATGTGGAGACCCACTTTGTATAAGGGCAGAAAACAAGATATATTTTATTTCATAATCATTTGAATCATTGGCCATGGTATCCTTCTGGATCTCTTAGAGAGGATGGATCTGGGAAGCATCACGTTACTGTGTCTCTGATATTTTGGAGGGTTGATGCCAAAAACACATGCTCAGAGGTTCCTGTCTGCAACCTACAGTGTATCTCTTCCCTCAAGCTATCTAACATCTACATGGAATCACTGGGAGAGATCATCTGGGGTTTGGTGATGGGCATCATCAATATATGAATGACACGCAGTTGTACATTTCACTGTCTTCTCTGTTGGAGGAAATTAAAAGTAGTTTCCTCTTTGGGGGGGAAGCAGAGTAGTTTAAGCAGTGGACCCCCCTTTTGGGTATCACCCCAGGGAACCTCTCTCACCCAGCTGACTGCTATTCAATGAAAAAAAGACAAAGAGACAATGGCTTGTTAAAGTTGCAAAAAGAAGTTGTTTACTTACAGTTCCATTGAGTGTATATTTACAGTATCTGATTAGGATCAGAGCTTCAGCTTAGAGATAGCAAGGCCCTAGAGCTGCCTCGCCCTGCATAGACATGTGCTCAAGATTGCAGAGTCCTGCTGTGTGCCATCTTAACAGGTCAGTGGTCAGAGAGCAAGAGAGAGAGAGTGCTCAGAGGAGAAGGGAAGCAACAGGGTTAGGGCCACCTAACAAAATACAGCTGAAATAACTCTGATAGGACAGGTGTTTATGATCATCCAACACCACAGGTACTCTAACCATGCTTGTTGACAGTTTACATCTGGGTACAAAGTCAAAGCGGCTATTACCCTTAACCCATTTTTGTCTGGCCCACAGGTGTACACATTCGGTCCCTGTTGCATATACGCAACGTTGGGTAGAAATGGCTTAAAGACCTTAATGGCCCACAGCCAAGATATTTGAAGACTGCTTTCTCCCACATGAATCAGTCTGTTCTATGAGATTTTTCTGGGAGACCTTCTTGCAGGTGTTGCCACCTTGTGGCAGACAGAAACTCATGACTCTTCTCAGTGAAAGCCCCCACAATGCAAAAAGGTCTTGCTCTCTAAGATGCAAGTAGTATGTCTTCAGATGTTTTGCCAACAAGTGGGACTCTTCCTTTCTGTTAATGTTCTGTTTCATTTGTTTTGATTTTATCATTATTAAAGAGGCTATATGTTTTTAACTCTGGATTGCAAGTTGCCTTGGATTGTTTTAAGAAAGGCTGGTTATAATGTGTTTGGTTTTTTCCCCCCTAGAAACAATAAAATAAACTGGAAGTAAAGCTGCAAATAAGAGAGGAGATGGGACCACACAAGCCTACCACTCATTTTCAATCCTCCAAACCAGTTTAGCATAGAGGAGGGGCTGAGGCTCAACAGCAGTACATCTGCTTTACTTGCAGAGTGTCCTGGGTTCAATCCCCAGCATTTCCAGGAAGGGAAGAGAAAAGGTTTCTACCTGAAACCCTGAGAGTCAGCACTGACAATGCTGAGCTGGATGGACAAATGATTTCACTGAGTATACAGCAGTTTCCTATATTCCTAAAGGCTTTTCTGCACTTACCATTGTCTTAAGTTGTCAAACAACTGAGGCAGAAATGTAACTGCTAGTACCCAATGATCATTACAGCCTCTTCCTATTTGACACAGCAGTGTCAGCTTTCTGAGCTGTGTGTGTGTGTGTGGGGGGGGGGGACATTACTAGGGTTTGTCTCACCCAGTGCAGGAGGCCAGCGCATCACCCCCATGATGGACCTCCTCCCATGCAGTGGGAGGAGCAGTGCCCCAGGTGACAGGCATGGTGATGCACCATTGCCTCGCCCCGATTATTTTTTTGGCTATAACTTTTGATAGAACAGAGATATTTCAACGCAGTTTGTTTCATTGCATTCCACTTGAAATTAAGCATCGAATGATATATATAACATGATGGTATTATTCAAAAATAGCAAGATTTTTAAAATCTTGGTTAGTAGTGGTGTCATCACCCTGTGTGGATCATCTAGTGTGACCTGCACCCCCTGCACTTCCCTAGTGACACCACTGTGTGTGTGTGTGTGTGTGTGTGTGTGTGTGTGTGTGTGTTCACAGAAAACAATTGGCTTTGTAAATTTTTTGTGGATACCTTCTGTTTCTACCTTGTTATTCTCTCTCTCTCTCTCTCTCTCTCTCTGTGGCATTATATGTTGTGGCAAAATTATATATATAATTTTTTTCTGTTGAAAAATATATATACAGGTGCAGCCTATTTTTCTCTGAGGATTTGTCTCAACTCAAATGGGGTGGGGAAATGAAAGTCACACACACCTTTGCCTCCTTTGCCCTGTGCTATCGTCTCGCTCCATTTCCAGTCAGCCCAGAACACTGCAAAAAGGCTCTGCCTCCCCCAGGCAGGGAAATAGCCCTGGAGCCCTGGAAGAGGTTCCCCTTGAGAAGGAACAGTAACACTCCTGGAGCCCCTGAGCCAGCAAAGAGGCTGAAGAGGGGAGGGGGGGGCGAAAATCTCTATAGCCAGAGCACATGTAGCAAGGTGGAGCACGTGCGCGCTCTCACTCTCACTCACACTCACACTCACATAGGCAGGTGTGGTAGCAATAGAGGGGGTTGCTTTAAAAAACCCAGGGAGTGTTTGCTGAATTCCCCCCCCCCCACTGAGATGGTGCAGGCAATCACCGACACAAGCAACCCCCCCCCCCCATAGTGCAGGCTATCACTGACACAAGCAAGCCTTCCCACCAAGCAAAGCATGAGATTTAGCCTACAATCCTCTCTACACTTTCCTGGGAGTAAGCCCCATTGACTACAATGGGGCTTACTTCTGAGTAAAAACGCATAGGGCTAGACTCTTAAAAGATCAGCATTTCAACTGTGAAAGAAGCCGGGCAGCTGGCAATGGGGAGGGCTGAGTACGGAGGGGAGGGGATTGATAACAACTGCCTTAGTTCCTTCCATCCAAAAGTGTCAGGTTGCAGCATATTTGCATAACTCTATGGAATTTAGCACAATGTATTTTTTGTTAATCGAACTGAGTCACAGAACGGAACTAACGCAGATAAATAGGCTCCACCTGTGTGTGTGTGTGTGTGTATATATATATAATTTTCAACAGAAGACAGAACTAGTTGCCATTTGTTTAGGCACAGAAGATATTGAGAAACACTGTACTTATTATGGATCAAGCTACCAAAATATAACAGCTTCAAGAAAGTGGTCTCATCACTAGCAGTTGGATCCGAGGATGGGGTACCTTCGTCTCTCATAACAATGGTTGCCTCCTTTTCTGACACTTGAGGGCAGCTGCATCCTAAGCAATGTTCAATGCAAAGCAAAAGACTTTTCAGCAGCACTGAACATGTGTCACTAGATATGTGCAGTTCAGTATGTACCAGGTGCATTTTTCAGGTATGCAATCAGAATAAAGTGAAGTTGGCATAGATGAAGCCTGTTTTTTTTTCCTCTCAGGAGTGGGGGATTCCAATTATCTTGTCTCATCACCTTAGAATATAGAGGAGAAATCTGTATGGATATTGGCTGCTCTACACATGCCACAGAGAACGAATGCATGCCTCCTGTTTCTACTCTTTTAAAATTCCCACTGAGACGTATGTGCCAGTTTTCAAAGCACTTAAAAAAATAGTGTTTTCCATTTGTTGTGTATAAACTTAATACTGTTCCCTGCTTAGTTAGTGACTCCCAGTAGGTTTTTGTTGTCAAATGCAACAATTTTATTTTGTTGGCACAAAAACAGTATTTTTCTCTTCAGTTTATTCTCTCGCCTGTGAAGCCTCCCTGTAGCCTCACTGATTTCAGACAATTTTATTTAGCTCTTTCTTACAGGTTTAAAAACGTAAAGGCTACTAGGCAAAGCTCTTCTGCTGGACAGGAGTACAACTTCTGCTCCTTGGAGAAAAGCTTGATTTGAGCCAAGGTTCCTGTACTTTGTAACCTGCTTTGAGCATTTGGTTATTTGGAAAACCAGGATAAAAGTATCTTTAAAAAAAAATCAATAAATAACTTGGTACCTGGACCATTTTGAAGACCAGTCCTGCCGTCACTGTCAACAAGAGTATTTGAACATGTGCAGAATGCATTTCCTTATTTCTGAGGATGTATTGTCAGTCCACACACATCTGGAATTGTGAGATAAGAATACAAGAAGAGCTCTTTTTAACTGTTGAGAGTTGCTGTGGGGACTTTTATTACAGAAACATAGTATACAAATAACATAAATGTCCAACATGTGTAGCATTCTGTTTCAAGCATTGGCCAACCCAGATTTTTTTTAATTTGAGAAATTTAGGGCACAATCCTAATACTCTTGGGCCAGCGCAAGTCCCTTGCGCTGGCCCAGGAGTGTTGCAAAAGTGCTATAAAGCACTTTTGCACCACTTGGGGAGACAGAATGGCGCATGAACCAGGGAGAGGGTGAGGGAGAGTTGCTGCGGCCAAGCTCAGCGAACGCAGGTGTCAGGGGAGTGTATGGGGAGGGCGGGGGGAGAGGACAAGAGGTGGGCCTTGCTGGGGACAAGCAGGGCCAGGGAAGTGGGAGGCAGGGCCAGGATCTAGAGGTTATGCTGGAGGAGAGGGCAGAGGAGAGATGGATGGCGTCCAAATGCGGTCAGGAACAGCACCTAGAGTGGCTGCAGGAGAGCAGCCTGGCTGATCTGAGGGCCACCCTCCTCTCCTCCCCACCTCTTCACCATCCTCCTCACTTCCCCTCAGAATGGCCTGAGAGTTGCCTTGGTCAGAAGTGGCATGTGTCCTCTGAAGGAGCCACTCACACTGCTCCTAACAGTGCAGACAGCTCTGGAGTTTTTTAGTTTTGCTGGAAGGTGCCCAGGAGGTGGGCAGGACTCACCTCTTGGGCACCTTCCAGCAGCACAAAAAGGCTCCATTGGAGCATTCCGTGCCGATAGAAGTGGCAAGAACAGTTCCTTCAGAGCCTGGCCTGCATCCCCCTCCCTCCTTTTCATTAACAGAAGAGGCGGCATCGGAGATAATTGCAGTGACAGAGATAGGTCGGTAAGCGACCCCCGGCAGGAAAACCACCAGGACCACCACTGTGATAAGGCTTATGTGACACAGGGTGTGGTTTCTAAGGAGGCCTGGGCATCTGTCAGGTCTTGATTTAATGGCCTAGAATGGAAAAGTTTATCTGTTTGTGTCTTGCTTTTTCAGTGTATGTGGTGGGTAGGCCTATTATCTGTTTGTTGTGCTAGAAACTCAATAGGTTGGAAGGCCAAGCAACCTTTTAAACATGTTTTCCAAGGAGGAAATGTTCGAGTATGGAAACTGGAGGGAAGCCATTCACACTGATATCTATAGCCTTGGTCCTTGTGCTCCAAGGACACAGCTCAGGCCAGCTAATCCCTCCTTCATGGACTAAATTAGCTCCAGTTTTTGAGCTGCTCTGAGTCAGCCACGGACTGCTGGTGGAAGCTGCCAATAGACAGGGCCTTTACTTCTTAAGCCTTTCTATAATTCTTGTCCCAGGCAAGGTGAGATTGCACTGTCCTATGATCAATGCTCCAGGCCTCCAGCTGAACAGAGTCTTTTGTTTGCTCACCTTGCCCTGGGAAAGCGGTTAATAGCTCTCTTATTATTGTCCCACTTGCGTGTTAAGACTGACATCCAGGATGACTGTCCCTTCCCCAGCCACTGTGAATGTCAGTATCTCTCTTCCTTTATAACCTTTATTTGAAAACTGTTGCTCTGATAGCAGTTAGAACTGTGAAAACTTCCGTAATGACAATTTTGCAGATACTAATTCAATTACTGTATACATTTAATTCAAATTATGGAAGGATATAAGCTTGCTGCCACAGCTCTCAATTTTGCTTAGACAAAGAGAATGGACTGGAGAGAACTTTGGCAATTACCCTGGTTTCCTAGCTTTTGCTGTTAACAGAAAGAAGAATATTGTACATTGAAAGTATCTGAAAGTACTTATATAGAGCTGTCTCAGCCAATCAGAAGAGTGGACTAGAAGAAAACCAATCAGAGCCTGGGATCTACTATAATTACCAAAGGAAGCTGGAAAGTTCACAAGACCTTCTAGTTTAGATTTTTGTCTTTTGAGCTGCCTCTCATTTAATGGAAAACTAGGACTGTGGAAATAGTAGAAGAGAATATATTAATGTAGACCCTTCTTAAAGTTGATAGGGTTACTAGGACAGTAATTGCTTGGAACATTTTCTAGACTAGAAAGCAGAGATATGTTGCACCCCAAGGTCAAACCCTTATTCCCTCATGAGAGTCTTGAATGACTAATTTGGACAAGCTAGCCTCAGCTCCCATATCTGTAGAAAGGGACTATTAATGACCTGACTTGCAGGGTTATTTTGGAAGCAATGACAAAGATGTGAAATACCAGATGATCCTCTGAGCTGAAATGGGTCCTTCAGACTAAGCCTTAGTTCAAACTCCACATCAGTCTTTCATTGACTCATTAAACCAGGACTGTGCTCTTGAGAGGTGGTTGGCAAGGTGATATGTTATTACTCCACCACAAGCTGCTCTCATCTGTGTCCTTCCTAGGCCTTTGTAACTAATGAAGCTGAAGGAAGTCGAGGTGATTGGAAGTAGCTCAGTAAAATGGACAAACAACTACATAAATAAATTCATTTTTAATACAGCGTGCCAATGTCAGGACTAAATTTACAGTCATAGTCAAGATTCCTAGGTTGAAAAAGAAAGATAGGCAAGGCAAAACAAACCAGCGGAATCCATAAATAGTGGTAAGTAAGGAAATGGGAGTATCGATTAATTACAATGGGGAAAATGTAGCATCCTGATAGTGCAATCCTATACATGTTTACTCAGACATAAGTCCCAGTTGTTCAATGGAGGCTCACTCCCAAGTAAGTGTGTACAGGACTGCAGCCTGAATAAGTTTCTAGCATGATGTGCTCACATTTAAGAGCCACAGATGTAGTGACCAGGGTGGACAAATAATGAGAACAAACTCAACTCAGACCCAAGGCCAAGTTTGAATCTCCACACAGCTATGAAGCTAACTTGGGTTACCTCTCAGTGTTTTGCCTATAAAAGGGCAGTGGTGGCACAACCCAGAAGGCCCCCTGATGCCTCCTTGGGAACTCTGCTTGCTACACAGCTACCAAAAACAGAAGAGCCCATACCATGCTCCTTCCATGGTTTTTTCAATTGCAAAACTGCAAGACTTCTGGTTTGATTTAAAGGGACCACACAAATGAAGGAGCCCCTTCATTTTGCAATCCCTATAAACTAAATCAGAAGTCCTGCATTTCTGTGTTTGAAGAAACTGTGCCTGGAGCTAGGTAAGGAGGCAATTGAGTCACTTTCTGCTTGCTTTTAGTGAACATAAAGCAGATCAGTGCTGGTTGTTATCTGTGGAAGGTGGTGGCCATGGCAGACTGGGGGGGGGGGGTGAAGGGCAGTCTGAATCTTCTGCCCTCTCATCCCACCTCCCCATCTACCGTTGATGCAACCCACATCATCTCACCTAATAGATGGGCTGCCAAGTAGTGTCACTACTTGGGTGCAGGTTGTACCGGGTGATGCACATGGGTGTGTGTGTGACACCATTAGAGACCAAAATTTTTTTTAAATCTTGAAATTTTCAATTAATACCATCATGTTATATATAATCCAATGTGTGATTTCATGTAGAATGCAATGAAACCAACCACGTTGCAATATCTCAATTATATCAAAAATTATAGCCAAGAAACCAGTTGAGTGGGGTAATGGTCCATCACCATGCCCACCGCCTGGGGTGGTATCCCACCCAATGTATGGGAGGGGTCCATCATGGGGATGACACTGGCCTCCTATACCAGCTGATGCAAACCCTAGTGATACCACTGGGGCTGCCCCTGTAAATGGAGGCCGTATAAGCCAGCCTGACCCTTTGGAGGAAGAGAGGGAGTAATAATAATACTAATATAACTGGAGAGAGAGAATGAGCATTCACAATATGTAACTGCTTACCTGTCTCAGACCCCCCCCCCCAGCCAAACCTGTAGCAACCATCAATACAGTGCAACAAAGAACCAAAAAAGGGGGGAGAAAAGGCAAGAAGAAGACAGGAAAAGCATGAACTTAGGGAAAGCTTCTCTGCTCATTAACTGCTCTGCTATCAGCTGGCAATGTTTCTTGGCAAACTAACAAAGCATCTAGCTAGCTAACCACAGACACCTGCAAGAGATGAACTTTAGAAGACAGCACATGTTTTAATTAGATAAGCAAGCATCCTTGAACAAGTCAAAATGAGACAAGGCTATTCCCCTTTTGAAAGTAATGAAAGGGACAGAGTGGAAAGTATTAGGAAACTTCTGCTTTTGGAGGCTCTCTGTTTGAATTGCAACGGAAATTTAGGCAGACCATAGGGGACTAAAAGTTACTTGAAAAGTTTAAGAGAGCAAAGAAGCTGGCTGAAGCCTTAGTTCAGAGAGATTACACTTTAGTAGGTGCTAGGCAACCACTGAAGAGGAATGAGGTCACTTCTTAGCAAGGACACACACCACTATGCCTGCCAATATCTTTCATGCTTTTTAGGGCAAAAGACATATCCCGTAACACCAATGTACTCAAGGTATTTGGTCACAATAGCTATATAGAATTAAGCTATAGAAGTTTTAGCTTAGTAAAGCTTTTGAAAACCCCTTTTAATAAAAGGAACCAGAGGCTATGTTAAACAACAAGTGTAAAAGATAAAAGGACGGTATCAGGGCGCACTAATGAGATGGGCACACCAAGAAACAGGTCTGAAGTTCCGCCAAAGGTGAGGTCTTCACACCTGTGTTTGTACCCTCTTTTAATGATGTTACCCGTCAAACAATCTGTATAATTGGAAGGGTCAATACTGGCAACTTTGTGATTCAGTATGTTTAATTTCACTTTTTTGGAGACCTGAAACTTGAAGCTCACCTGTGTGAGGTATCTCTAAGGTTATCTACAGCCTGCTAAGAGTTTGCCCCATCTATGATGCGGATTTTTAGTGAATAGAAAGTCTAGATTTCAAACAAAGCGCCTAGAATTGTATAAAAAGTGTCCCATGCCTCTGAAAAGGACCTTCTGGATTTGAGCTGAGTCTCCCAGAGGCCACGGGCATGCCTTGCTGAAACAATAAACAGCCTTCATAGCCTTCCACCTCTCAGTGTCTCGCTTATTTGGCTTCAGCGACACTGGACAGACCCACCCCTGTCTACCAACTGGCACTGCCCTTCTGGGCAGGGTACGACACAAGTAACAAGAATTGCTCCATGTGTGATTTGGGTTCACATCAATTCCATGCAACACCCAGTGTTAAATTTGCTGAAAAGCCACCACCCATAAAAGGGCTGTTTGGTGTTTCCAGACTACAGCTGGAAATGAGGCAACTGGGGCTCCTCCTGTCTTCAGAACATCTATGCTGCCTCCTGCATGACACACCTACAGCCTTGGTCACTATGTCAGGCATGGGAGACTAGAAAAGGAACAGGTGTGAGAAGCTGTGATTGACTCATCTCCTACTGCTGCAGAGAATTTAAAGGTATAAGCACATGGTCAGGATGTGTCCTAGCAACTCTAGTTTGGGCTTGTTTGTGTTTTCTTAGCAACAGTGGTTCTCAGTCTTCCTGCAGTTTTGGGAAGTCAAGATATTATTGCACTTAATGGGCTGCTGGAAGTCTTTTCTAAGCACAGGAAAGGGAACAGACAGGAGATAAAAAAACTTTTAAAAGGAACAAAGCACCCTCACCACCACAGAAATTTCCACATAACTCTAAGGAAACAGAAAAAAATCAGGAACACAGCCACTAAGGAGTCTGCTTTTAAAAAAGTTTCATTATGACTATGATTGCCTTTTGTTAAAGAAATGATGAAAGTCTGAGTGCAGTAAAATTCAGTGATGTCTCAACAATGTATGGAAGTAGCAGAGGAAATGGGTAAAGCTTTTTATTATGGTTCCAAATGAAAGAGGTGTTTTTCCTCTAAAAGTTTTGTTTAGAGTTTGGTTAGTCACTTTCCAATATTATCTATGTCCCAGATCAAACCTAGCAAACAATTAAGCAAATGTAGCAAGGAACACGCGTAAACACGGCTATGAAAAGGACACATTCCATGTTCAAAAAGGAGATTAACAAACTGGACATTATTGTAATACCTTTATATAAATTGATGGTGCAACATCATTTGGAATTCTACATTCATTTGTTCATACCTAGTTTCAAACAGGTTACTGTAGAGCTGGAGAAGGTGCAGAAGAGGGCAGCCTGAACGATCAAGGCAGTAGGGCACCTCCCATAGATATGATAGGCTTTAATAATGCATGGTGTGGAGACAATTGATAAAATATTCAGCTCTCTCCCATAACACTAGAACATTTTTGGTCATTCCATGAAACTGTTGACAGTAGGATAGAAAAGGACAGAACCGATAATGATTTTTCACACAACTCATTATCTGGTGAGTGGGCATTGACTTAGATGGCTTTAAAAAGCAGTTGGATGAATTTGTGAAGTACGCCACTGAATACCAATTGCAGAAGGTGTGGGTAACAACTGGAAAGGGTAATTGAATTCATGGCCTGCTTGTGACATTTCCAGAGGTTTCTGGTTAGCCACTGTGAGGGTGTTGGGCGACAAGAACTAGTCTAGTCTGATCCAGTAGAAGTCTTTTCATGTTGTTGTTATGGCATCACTTCCATTAACTTTCAAAGCATTCCATGGCAGTGTGCTTGGTTATATGAGAGGATGTCTTTCCAAAGTTAAATATTAGCTGACTTTTATGTTTTGAGAGTGATGGTTTGTGTAGGGGAAAAAGCTTGTTGGCCATCTAAAAAGGATGATCAAATTTTGCTTGCCTAGACTCTCGGGGTGTGACTTGCTAACTTGTTTGCAGGGCTGTTCACGGGGCACAATGAGGGGCATTTGTGTGGGGCCCTCCACTCACCAGGCATCCATGGCAACTCCCTTGCCTCGTAAGGGAGATGCCCCAGCCCAGTAATCATTTTGGTCGCTCTTTTCTGCACCTTTTCTAGTTCCACAATGTCCTTTTTAAGATGTGGTGACCAGAACTGAACACAATACTCCCAGTGTGGCTGCACCATTGATTTGTACAACGGCATTATAATATTAGCGGTTTTATTCCTTTTTAAATGATCTTCTTTTTAATGATCCCAAGCATGGAATGGCCTTCTTCACCACTACCACACACTGGTAGATCAACACATTCATTGAGCTATCCACCAGCACCTTAAGAACTTTCTCCTGATCTGTCACAGACAGTTCAGAACCCTTTAGCCCAGTGTTTCTCAAACTGTGGGTCAGGACCCACTAGGTGGGTCATGAAACCAATTTCAGGTGGGTCCCCATTCTTTTTAATATTTTATTTTTAGTATAGACTTGCTGCTACCATTGTGTGTAATTGTATTTGGGGACATGTTACAGATCTGTACTTTTAACAAGCTACTATGTATATGCTTTTAACAATGATAGTCAATGGCACTTACTCCTAGATAAGTGTGGGTAGGATTGAAGCCCAGGATTGTTAAAAATATTCCTGCTTGATGATGTCACTTCTGATCATGACATCACTTCTGGTGGGTCCCGACAGACTCTCATTCTAAAAAGTGGGTCCCAGTGCTTCACGTGTGAGAACCACTGTATTAGCCTATATGTGAAGTTTTGATTTTTTGCCCCAATGCGCATTACTTTACACTTATTTAAATTGAAATGCCAAAATCTGCCATTTTGCTGCCCATTCTAGTTTGGAGAGATCCTTCTGGAGCTCTTCATAATCCAAAGGCTACACAATTAGTTATCTGGGCTGAGGAGATTTGGACATGTATTTCTTGAATAGTAAGTTCCATCTGCTGCATGACAAACATGGCAAGTTGGAAAAACAATTTTTGATATAATATGGGAATGTCTCTCTCAAAAGGAACAGATATAAGATTTCAGTGGGCATTCATGCTTAAGCTCTGGTGCTGCTAGAGAAACCTTTGGAGCCAAGCCACAGCAATCCTTCCAACTGCCTTGTAGGACAGGCTAGTATTATCTCCATATGACATGGCAGAGGCTGAAGCTAAGGGACGAAGGCCAACCAGTGAGTTCCGGACTATACTGACATTTGAATCAGGGACTTAACAGCTACTGTATACTAAACTAGCACTGTAGTGCAACCTTTGCAATTCATATTTTTAGTTGCCAGCTGGAAAGCATGGATATCGGGCAGGTTGGGGTGTGGAGGTTCCTGTCCTGTGTGGAAGGCTGGTGGGCATTTTGCTCCTTTGCTATTGCATACTGTGCAGTTATGAAGCCACCTTATCCTGGATCAAAAATATTGAGCTAAAACAGCCAGTTGTCTATTCATTCTGACTGGCAGTAGCTCTCCGAAGTCTCAAGAGTAAGTCCTGTAAGGACCTGAGGTCATTTCAGCTTGGGGTATTTGGGTCTGAACCTGCAATCTTTTATGTGTAAGGCATGTACTCCACAGAGTAGCATCCACGGCACTAGCACAATGCTTAGTGAAATAACAGTGGGATATGCTGCCATAATAGTTAAATATGCTAATGTCCAAAATAAACAAATCTTCTTATGAACATTTCTTCAGCAATTTCCTTCTGAGGATTTTAAAGGAAGTATATTTAGTGTGTTGATATCCTGTACTTTCCAGGCTCAGGGAACCCGCAAGGCAGCTTAACAGCTAATTAAAAACAAATAGAAAATGATACACAACAAAATGATATGCAGCAATAAAAGGTCACACAAAGACAGAGCAGAAGAGCAGTAAAGGCAAGGTTCAACCATTTACAACATCAGCAGTCAAAAGCCTTTTTCAGTGGACAGTTTGCTGAAAGATGAGCAGTGACTGGGCCAAACAGGCCTCCTATGGGAGAGTGTTCCAGCGCGCCATAACAATGGTGCCATGACTAAAAAGGCTCTGTCCCTTGTGTACGCAGTTGGCTTGCTTGTGAAAGCAAGAGTATACAGAGCAGGACTTTAGATGCAGATATGTGGTATGAGGTGGTCCTTCAGATGTCTTGGTCCTAAACTACACAGAGTTTCAAAATTAACATCAATTCCTTGACTAGGTCCTGGAAGCAAACTGAAAACCAGGATTATCACCAGAGCTATATATTGCATACAGCAACAGGTTTGGGTGTTGTATTTTGTGCCAACTGCAGTTTCCAAGCACCTTTCGAGGATGTCCTTTTGTAGAGTACTTTTAGAGTAGTACAAGAAGGGGAAAAGTACTCCCTGTTGCACCGTAATTCAGAGATGATAAATACAAATCTTGAAAAACTGGTGCATAGTAATCATTTGCAATCAGTCACCCAAAGGACTAGCTTAAAAGGGTGGTGAGTATTCTGCGTGTCTAGGTAAGTGACACGAACTAGATGTGGTGTGTCATTTTGATATCCCGTTTTGCTCCTTCTGCAAGAGAGAAACATGCTGCCATAAGAAACTAAACCTTAATCGCTGTCAGGTGCTTACGTATATTCTATAACTACATAGAATGTGCTGAACTCACTGAAGTGTATATGGGAGAACTCGGGCCCAAGTGAATCTTGGTTGTTGATTGTCTCTTTGAAAAGATATTTGTTGCCAGTCATTTCACGACTGAGAAATGCTGCTGTTTCTGATTAGCAATTGTATCAAGCTATGTGTAATGCCATATGGCCTCAATAACATGCCTGTCACTTTTTCAGAAAATAATGACTTCAGCCTTGGCACAGGACATCTGCCATGTTTGCAGTTTCTTTGGTTGGTCATGTAATGCAATGCAAAAACGGGGGAAAGGGGAATCTGGAATTTAAACAGGGCTACTATGCAAAATGCTTTCCATGCTATTGTCGCATTTATCCTCACAAGAGGCCTGCAGGATTGGCTGATTGAGGGCCCAATCCTAAACCCTCCCAGTACCGGCTCTGAGCTACAGTGCTGGCACTGGGTGCTGTAAACATGCTGTAAAGCATGTTTATGGCTCTTGGAGAGCAGGGAGCATCAGTACTGGGCACCCACCAGTCAGTCCTGGGCCCAGCACTGGAAGGCCAACGCCCATTGTAATGTGGTAGTGTGGGATTTCTGGGTGGGAGGGGAGGCATTCTGGGGTGGGGGGAGGGCAGGGCATGGGGAGGGAGGGGGTGGGACTGGTGGAGCCCTCCTCCACTGGATCCTATGCTCTGTGTAGGGCTAAAAAGCCTGACATGGGGCTCCTTCAGTTTGCGTGGGCAAAATAGCTGGCACAGACTGGAGGAGACCTAATGTGGGGCCTGTGCCTTACCCGGGGGAAGGGGATGATGTCCCCTTCCCCTGAGGAGACTTTGGTGGCTGCCATGGCATTCATAGGATGCAGCGGTTGCCATTTCAGTGCTGCTGCTGTTCTGGGTGCCAGGCAGCTTAGGATTAGGCTGTTTTGTGAGCTTTGTGAACTGAAGTCCTAAGCAAGACTTCAGCCTGGCTCTTTCACATCTGCAGCTGAAGTCCAGAACTTTGGCCATTGATCAAAGCTCTTCTGCTTGTGCAGGTTCACTGTGGGTCAAACTAAATGTTATGTGCAACACATGTTTTAGCTGCTTCTTTTTTGTTGTGTTCCTAAACTGGTACGCAGGGTATGGCAAAACCATGGGGAGGGGTGAGAAGAGGACATAAATACTTCGCCCCAACTGTGGTTCTGATTAGAATAACACTTTCTCCCCACCCCATGCTATTTCCAGAAGAAAAAAGCTTCCATTAGGTGGAAGTTTTTTCCTTCCAGAAATAGTTCATGGGTGGTGGGGAGGGAGCATGAGTCCAACTGGAGTCACAGTGGGAGGGAAGTATTAAAGCCCTTTATGCCTGCCATGGTTTTGTTGCACTTCGTGTGCTATTTTAAAAGGAAAAAGCAGGCAAAACAATGCCCCCCATACAACCCATCCTTCCCTCTCTGTTTTTCCTGTATCAACATAATGCTAAGCAAACAGCATTCCATTATATTTAAAATTCTTGTTGGAGAAGGGGGTGGGTTCTAGCAAGCAGAGCAATCAGCCAAAGTACCTTTTTCCTTTGGTAAATTCCACCTGCCAGCTAGTTTGCTGCTGTCAATAAACACAGAAGCAGAGACGTTATCCAAAAAAAGAATATTTATGGCGCACAGTTTTACGATTGTTTGCATCTTCTGAAGTGTCAGACTTCTACTACTTAGAGAACAGAGATCCTCTTCATTGCTCTTCAGCAATGGACAGAGCTCAACAGCCTGGGTACTGCTCTTTGGTGCTCAGGAATAGAAAGGAGAACTTGTGGGAGAATGGAAATTGCACAATGGACACATCTCTTACAGGTACCACAGAGGACTAGTAAGGGGTAGTCAGGCATCTGGGCAATACACTGCCCCCCCAGAGTCCTGCAGGTGGTGTTGTACCCATGTTCACCATGTTGGTGATGTTTGATCACCAACAATTGTGATGGTCAAATATTTTGGGAATCTTAAAGATCAATCTTATCTCTGAGATACACCAGTGGTTTTTTAGATTTAGAGACCTTTATTGGCATTAATACACCAGTGTATCTCCATGTATGCCAGTGTAGAAGCCCACTGGCCAATGGATGTGCCATGGACACAGGGACAATCCTGGAAAATTGCAGCCCTGAAGCAGCATAGACATCACATGGGCACAACTCTGCCAGTGGAGAGGCCAAAGCTAGGAGGAGATTGGGATGTGATGAAGGCAGGACAAGGAGAAGCTTACACACACCGTATTCAACCCCCCTTCTGACAATAGACAGGCCCCAATATTGCAAAAATGCTATGCTAATGACAGAGCTGGTGTAAGTAGGAGTAACGCCATAAGAAAAATGGGGAAAGGAAAAACAGTAGAAAATCTACCCTCTAGCCATCCCCTGCCCTGTCCATTTTCTTACCATGGAACATAAGATACAGACTACATTTGGCAGCCAATTATAGCACCCACCAACACCTGTACTGAAATGTGGGGAAACTACAGATTATTGCACATGTAGCATGGGTCTTTCAAAGTGGAATGTTGGTGATGCAACCCCATGTGAAAGGACACTTGGCGTACAAAGGGAGCACTTTGCACAAACAACCTTCACAGCATGTATGGCAAAATATTTGGTTAACTCTTATCTTCTCAGAATTCTGATTGCAGGTATTCTATTCTGAGACTTCTCCACATGCAAACACCCAGGGATGGGAACTCGAGTCAGGTGACTCGAGTCTGAGTCGCAAAAACATGTGTTTTTTGCTAACATGTACACTTGAGTCACTTGCATCGATAGCTTCAGCACTGACTCAAGTCTGAGGCTAGTGACTCGGCACTTGGTCCCCACAGATGCGGACTCAAGTCTGTCTGTGTCTGGGTGTGCTTGGTTACTTTTTTTGTGGTGTGAAAAACCTTGTGGGGCTATCACTTAGACCAGTTGAGCAGTAGGGAAGTTCCAGCCAGGAGGCAGAGAAGGGTTAATGTTTTGCTATTACATCAAAGAGGGGAGGCAGGAGAGGGCTCTCTTGTCCATCTCTGAAGTAACAGATGATCATTGGATGAAGGATGGGAGGTTTGAATTTTTTTTCTTTGGATGAGGTAGGGCAGAAATAGGAGCCCAAGGGGATTCTTGCTTTACAATTGGTGGGGAAAGCCCAGGAGGGGGGAAAAGGATGTGGGGAAGCTGGGGGGAGGAGACGGTTCATAGCGATCATGCTTTCCAACCTCATGGCTACTTTGGACTCCGTTGTTATTTGGGAGGATGAAGCCTCATTGAATGACTGGCGCAAATGGAACTACTTCTGAGTAGAGTTGCAAAGGATTGGGTTGTATTGGAAAACCTCCTAACTGCTGCTCCTGACCTCCCTCTCATCCTCTGTCCCTGCTCTCACGCAGTCTGTCCCACCACCTCCTGCCTTGTTTACAAATGGAATGGGGACAGTAGGGGAGTATTTAACAAGAATTCTGACACACACACCCTAGCAACAGCTCCTTTTTTTCTGTGAAGCCGCCAGTGGCTTTTCAAAGGGAAAGACTCAACTGAGTCTTTTTGAGTTTCCAAAACACTCTGGGTGACTCAGAAAGTCTGCCCATTAGGACTCGTTTTCAAGTCGATTCACAGGGGCAGAGACTCATGACTCAACTCAAGTAGTGCTGGACTCGCTCATCCCTGCAAACACCCAACTAGAATCTCACACATCCAACAGAGGAAAAACAATGCACCCCACACAGGCAAGCAAGGGGGGGAGGAGGAATCTAACACTGCAATGTATTGATGCTGCATCCCCATTCTGATCCTCCAGGATTATTGAATGTGTCTCTACTGTCAACTGTGTTGCCTAACCATGCCTTCATTTTGAAAGACATAAGAGGTAAGAGCAGAGAGTGTCTACTCCCTTTTGGCAAATGTCAGGACCCCAACTGTTGCTACTGCTGGCCAAACACTCATCAGAACCTTTTTTTATTTTTCAAGGCTGCACTATTGCCATGGGAATTGAACAGGGTGGAGATAGGTTGGGGTGGAGACTGGGGCAGGGACAGAGGTGTGCCAAGGGAGGGAAGGGGGTTGTATTGGAGACAGCAGCTCTGGCGATATCCGATCCACCTCCCCATGTCCACTCAGAGTTGCACCAGTCAAAGAGCTGACATAGGTCTGAGTAGGCCTATCAGGGATGCTCAGGCTTACTCTGAGGTAAGAGAATGAATGTCCCTTTACCCTGAGGAGACCTCTGGGACTGCCCCCCACTGGATACAGCACACAGTCTGCTGGCACAGCTGCAGCAGTGGAAGGGATTTCATTAGGATTGGACTGTTGGTTGGTAATCTAATTATTTTTAAATTTAGATCAGCGTAAGCTCTACCAAGACAAACTGTCCAATAGCTTGGAAAGTGCCAATGGCAAATTCCTGGGGGTTCCTATGCTGCTCTCCCCATGGCACCCTGTCTGTCGCCCGAAGGTATATTGCATGCTCCCTTGCCCCCTGCACGGCAGGTGGGTTCTCTGGTGGGCGTGGACCCTCAGCCAATGCCTGAACTGGCCAACCCCAAACACCTGCTCTGTCTGACAGTATCAAGTTGCTTCACATGTGCACAGTTTTTACAATGAAATGTCATTTAAGTCAAATCCCAGAAGCCCCAAGAGCATACGACAATGGAGAACCACACTTCATCTCCAAGTCAGTCCTGATAAAGCTGTCGGTTCCAAGCAGGTGGAACCAGGCCAGGTGAGGATAGCTTCAAATACTCTAACTAATCAGAGAGATATATGCATTTAATTGCATTGTGCCATATGGAGACATAGTTCTTCAGTTTCTACGCATGTACTTCTCTAATTCTGCTGTGCATCGGACAGATGCCTGCGCTTTCTCATTGGCCCCAAGTTCCCATTGTAGGACACAGGAGTGCAGTATGTTGTTTTGCAAGACTACCCCATATATCTTGCTGTTATCCTAGTTTACCTATGACCAGTTTTAGAAATAAAACTACCCGCAATCACTGGTATTGCTGAAAATCCTGCCAAAAAGAAGGAAACCTAGAATCTATAACCAAAAACAAACAAACAAAAGTAAGCAAATTAATCTTCTGGGGAAAAAATATATGTAGTTCATACCAACCTTGGATCAGATATTTGTGAAAACATACATGTAATTATTGGTGGAGTTCAGATCCCTAAGGTCACAAAGTGGCCTTTGAATGAAAAAGGAAGGTGGTACAGCTCAGTTATTCTGGAATTCCTGGTTCACAGATACGGAAATTATCTTGGGATTTCCTGAGACAACAACCTTTAAATCTTGGTTCAATCCTCCTACACTTCTATAATATGTGAAGGGCAGTTATGCAAACTTGAAACCAGGAACTCTTTCCTAGTGCTGTTAATGCCATACCTAAAATCTACCTGTCAAAGATCATTCTCAATTTGAACAGACCACTAATATCTTCCATGCCCACATAGTGGGAAAAGGTGACAGCAGATTTACAATATACCTGGGAGGGCCCCTTTTGGTGCATTCTGAATGACAGTCTAATTTGGTTGGCAACCTTCAGTCTCGAAAGACTATGGTATAAGCCTACAGCACCTGGTATTCCCAAGCGGTCTCCCCTCCAAGTACTAACCAGGCCTGACCCTGCTTAGCTTCCGAGATCAGACAAGATCAGACATGTGCAGGGTAACAGTTGCTGCTCTACAGTCTAATTTGGTAGTTCTTAAAGTTGTTGGTCTCCAGAGCCCTTTACACTCATAGGCAGAGTCTTGGGGACTCTACCGGTCTACTGGTCCAGACTCTACTGGTGCATGCACAGAGTAGTGCAGCACCAAGCAGATAGTGGCCACATGGTGTGCTCGTCGAGGACTCTGAAAGGGTCTTAGGGAACCCCAAGGCTCCTAGGCGCACACTTTGAGAAACACTGGCCTAATAGCGTAATAGATAATCCAGTCATGAACAGATATTGTATAAACATGGTGGAACACCAGGTGATGGTCGGTGGATACGCTGGCATATGTGCCATTTAGGGCATTTCCAGAGAGTCTAAAATGATTACTCAGAATATTTTAGAGGTTTTAACAGTATTTTAACAATCAGTTAATTCCATTTCATAATTTCATTAGCAAGGAAATCTAGCGAAGCCTCCCGCATGTGACATGCATTGGTCATTATGTATCATTTATCAGGAGCTATCATGGGCAGGCTGTCTTTGTCACAGGAACACTGTTCCATCAAAGAAGAGGGAAATTGACATACAGAAAATGTATCACCTGCCAGCCACCAAACAAGCTGTTCCTTTGAATTCATCATTTGTGTACCCATTTATTTGGGAGGTATGGAGGCTGAAGAGTTCTGCCAAGACCTTGGTAAATCCCCCTTGCAATGCACATCTCTCAGCCACGCATGCACACTACAGAATGCCAACCAATAGAAAGAAAGCCCTTGTATGCCCTCAATGAGCTCATCTAGTTTCTCTTCTCCAGCCCAGGACCCCAGCTAGGGACTTCTTTGTGCCTGAGCAGCATTCCAAGATCAGCTAGAAAAGAGGAGCAAGGGAAGTGCCTAACCTACCTCACAGGGATGTTGTGAGGATAGAGGGAAGGAAATATGTATACCATTCTGAGAACCGTGGAGGAAAAATAATGTGGGCACTGGTGATCGTGGCTCCTGTGCCGCCCAGGGCAAGGACCGCAGAATGCCCCCCTTCATGTCTGGGGGCCTTCTGAGGGCCAGAGGGGGCTGTGCGTGGCCTCCTCTGGCCCTCAGAAAGCCCCCAGACATGAAGGGCAGAAGCAGCAGGATGCCAAAGGAATGTCAATTCCACCGGTAACGTCTGCACGGCCTCCAGCACAATCATTGGCGGCGCAGCAGTGGGAGCCAACTGTGTCTGCTGGTAGTGGTGAAGGTGGGCAGTGGGCTGAATGGGGCAGGGAAAGGGAGGAGCAGGAGAGTTTCTGGGTGTGAAGGAGGTGGGGAAGGTGGTGGAACGAGAGATGGAAAGAGTGGGTTTGGCAGCAGTTGCACGAGGCTAGATCCTATGCCTCTACCTCTCCACCACTCATACTGTATTCGGTGCTGTGCCAGCAAAATAGCAGGCCTAAGACCAAGGAGACCCATGGGGAAAGCAGAGGCTTTCCCCAGGGCAAGTGAACAAGAGTTCACTTACCCCTAGGAGACCTAACTGCCCCCTACTCTGGCTGAGATGCAATGCATTCTCCATTGGGAAGTGGAGAGTTAGGTAGGACTGGGCTGTTAGCAGGACTTGAGGCTTACTGAACTCACCCTCCATTTACCTGTTCCTTGGTCCTTTTTCTCTTGCCATCGAATGCTCCAGAATCCTTCCTTTCTCCCTTTCCATTTGTAAGATGTTTGGCTTTGTATACCTAGAGCAGTTTTGGGAAAGAATCTTGTAGGAGCTATGACGGTCCAATCGTATTCATGTCTATTCAAAAGTCCCATTAGTGTCAATGGGGCTTACTCCCAGGAAAATGTGGATAGGATTGGGCTGTGAGTCTCCAACAAGACATTTTCTATGGAGCTAGCTACTGAGAGGAACACCTCTGGTGATTATACTGCGGGTATTCTTCAACAAGTCAGTTATGGTTAAGAATTATGCTTTTGGGGAAAATGCCTATCACCAAAATAGAGGATGCATGAAATTTGAACATCACCGTAAAATAAATAATCCACAATATAAATGTGTTACTAATGAGTCATGGGTTGAATAACAACAATGAATTGTTGAATAATGCTTACAGGAAGAGATTCTGTCAGAGCCACTGCATTGATCTTTTGTTTGCTCAAAAGATGTAATGGGGACTGCAGATTCTGTGGGTCCTGCAGATGTCACCACTTCCTATAGTTGCTTCCTGATGAAACAGCCAGAATGAGAGGTTGTATTCCAATGACTTTGCTGGTCTTCAGTAAGGAATGGGTGAAAAAAACATCTCCAACAGGTTATTTTCTGGTTCCGTAAAGCTAAATAGCCTTGACGGTATAATCATTCAGCCATTCAATGAATAGCTTCCACAAGCAACATGCTTTCTTCAATTTTACAATATGAAAAGCCACAATACTGCCAAGAGAAATTTTCAAGCCCCCTCTCCTTGTTGGATGTTCAGTGGACGGAGTGGAAATGGCTGCTTATATACCTCGAGAAATTTCATTTTTTATTTGCTGCTCAGGAGATGGGGGAAGATGATTAATGATAATAGAATTCAATCTAGAAATGGTTTACTTTTACTGATGGGGAAAGAGATTAGCTGTAAGGGAAGGTTCCCAGTTCATTTCATTATTGTGTTGCAACCCGCCCTAGAAACTGGCTCTTTAAGGGTATCACTCCTGGTGAAAATCAAACTAAAAGCAGACAAATGAAATGAAATCACAAATGCAAGGAAGACATTGCATTACTCCTGATCCAGAGGTCAGGGTGTGTTTTGATCATACAAGTTATTCTACCCAGTGGTGTAGCCAGGTAGTGAATTAACTGTGTACTGTGCCCTTAAATACAGCCCAGCCTCTACTTTGCCTCCCCATCTCTATTTGGTTTGAAGAAGCCCTTCTCCAGGCCAGTGTTTAGTGCCTTGACAAGTAAATAACTGTAAACTTGTTGTTACAACACCTGCATGATGCCTGAATCCTGTAACCAAGGTTCAACATACAACACCTCCCACACGCCAGTATCAGGGGCTGCCCCATTCAGTTCATCTCACTCTGTGGATGGAACCTCCCTGTCTATTAATGGGAATGGGGAGGACCTTGAGGTTGGGGGACTTCTGGCCATAACGACACAGAATTGGGTAAGAATGTACAAACCTATTGCTTTTGATGAAGGCTGCAATTCTGAGCACACTTACTAAGAAGTTGGTCCTTTAGCCGGAGTGACACCTCCCATCTGCTTCTTGACTTGCTAAGGCTCCCTGAAAAAAATATAGGACTTCTTTCCTTCTGTCACTGTGCAAAGTTCAACTCACAAGCTTCGCTTGCATGGGCTAGTCTTTCACAGGGCAATACACTTCCTTCCTGAGTCAGAAGTTAGCAGGCAGGTAATATTTATTGCAGGTCTACCATTAAGAAGAAGTAAAATCAATAGAGTAGGATTGAGAGTTTCTTATATGAGTGTAGCAGGCTGAATGCAAGTGAAAGAAACCAATCTGCTTATCGTTTTCTTTTCTCCGAGCCTGCAATAGATTTCTACCAAAGACCTGCTGTCAGAATCTAGGGCATGGACACAGGCAGTGTTTATGAACTGAACTGAAGAAGACAAAGGGGAGCGATAAGTAGGGATGGTTGGATAACGGGAGGAGGAAAGAATTACAATAAAACAAGATTTGGAAAATGACTTTGTTGGCACTGCCCAGGTGAAAAAGCAAAAATGCAAAACAGGCAATTATAGGCAACATGAAATTCTTAATTATTATTATTTTTTATTTATTATTTAACAGTATTTATATACCGCTTTTCAACTAAAAGTTCACAAAGCGGTTTACAGAGAAAAATCAAATAACTAATGGCTCCCTGTCCCAATGCAATTTAATGCAAATGGGCACTGCTCATGTGTTCTTCAACCTTGGGGTCAGGACCTCAGTGGGGTTGCGAAGCCTCAGTTGTGGGGTTGCAGCAACATATGGGAATGAAAAAGGTTGAAGACCACTGGTCTAGAGCACCACCAGGTGAAGAGGGAGGCATCTGGTGTGCCCCTTTAGGTTCTGCTCAGGTTCTTAGCAATTGTGCTAAAATAGCTTTCACTAATGCCAGGCATTGTGGCAACTTTTTCTGCTCTCTTTAGTAAGACTGTCTGGTAACAGTGAACCATGCTGGGAGGGCATGATAGGAGCAGGCAGTTAGGGTCCCAGAAGTTGTGGGATCACTGTTGGGTTCTCAGTTTCTTTCTTTCTTTCTTTCTTTCTTTCTTTCTTTCTTTCTTTCTTTCTTTCTTTCTTTCTTGATTGATTGATTGATTGATTGATTGATTGATTGATTGATTGATTGATTGATTGATTGATTGATTGGAGTTGTGACATGAAAAAGGTTAAAGACCACTGCCCTATTGTGTCTAAAACTCACTATTCCCTGTATTTGCTCTGAAATCTGCTTGAAGAGTCCACCCAACCTTTCTGATACCCTGGAGGTGGTTGAAAGCTTTGCCCCACACAGATGTGACCCCTGAGAGAGTCAAGCCAGCACACACCCAAGCATCCTTGGTCCTGATCTTGAGAAACCTTGGGTCAAACATGTCACTGATCTGTCAGGTTACCTCCTCTGACCTAGTCAGGTAGATTTGTACCAGTCCCAGCAGATAAGCTTACCAGGGCTATTGTCCTGGCTGGACCCAGATGAAAAATGCAGTGACTCCGCTGCACCCATCTGTTTGGTCAGGCAGTCTTTCTGCAATGGAGTTGATTTCAAGGGTCTCAGGGAAGCCGCTTCCTATTGAAAGGAAAGGAGGAGTTTCTGAAGGAAAATAGATGAGGAAAATGAAGGGAGGAAGGGGAGCCCAATCGGCAAAAAGGTGGTGTAGCATAACGGTTCAAGACTGAGCTATGGCTCAGGAAGTCGCTGGTTCAAACCTTCCCTCTGCTTTGAAGGCTTCCTTCAGCATGTCTAGGTGGCCTTCAGCAAATTGCCCATCCTTGGCCCTCTCCTGCTCATCCACAGTACAGTATGGGGATAATAGTTCTCACTTAGCTTACAGAGTTGTTACAACAAGATAATGTACACAGAGCACTTGAAAACACAAAAGCACTATTCAAATGATGTTTTACCATTGACAAATATAGAGGCAGAGCGTAAGTGGAGGATGTAGTGACATCGCGGAAGATATTACCGAGGAGATAGGAAATGGTGTTTACAGTGCCCCTTGCTCTAAGTAAGTGCAGGGTTAAAGCCCAGGTGGTAGCTGGAGGTGTGCTGCACAGCTGCAGCCACTAGAGGCTAAAGTGAACCTGGGAGCATATAAACAGCACCTGGAAGAACTAAAGGTGGTGGGTTTTGAAGGAGTGCAGGTTGGAGAGGAGACTGATTTGGCTTATTGAATTTGGAATCTGACTGTGGATTGTGACTGGACTTTGGCTTTAGACTTGGACACCCTGACGGATTTGACTAACCTACCTGGAACCTGACCTTGGACTGTAACTTGGCTTATTGGCTCTGGACTCTGATTTGGCAACTCTAATTGATGGAACTGGTTTACTTGGCATCTATGGACTGGAACTGGACTCTGACTTTTGCTTACTGCACTGGTGAGTTGCGCACGGGGGACTGATCAACCTTAAGCAGGCACAAGGCCCAGTGGATTGGGATTTGGCAGAACAGAGGAAAACAGCATCTGCTCTTGCAGTAAATCCTTTTCCTCACATCAGGTCCCCAGAAAGCTTGCTCTCCACAAGTTAGAAGAGGATTGGAGCCCCCAGCAGAGTGGCAAGCTGGAAAGGGCAGCAGACAGATAGGCCGAGTGCTGGTCCATTCACCAGCCCTCCAAGAGTGCCCCTCCATGTGACTGTTTCACACCTCTCCATGGTAAGGCCAGCCCTGACAGCAATCAAATACATACCCTATTGAGCACAAGGAGACTTCTGAGTAAACATGCATAGGGTTGCAGTGTTAGAGTCTGGGTCAACGTCCTAGCTCGACAGCCAAAGATGCCCCTCGCAACTGTGTTCAGAGATCAAGGTGCACACACACAAGTAGACTGTAAATCTACTTACATAAATCTACTTACATAAATCTAAAATTCAGCCTGAAGGCTGCGGTGAGGGAAATAATATGTGGGCCGCTCTTGTTTTCTTGCTGGACTGTGTCTTTTCATAGTGGGGGATCAAATGTACAGTTGAGTTTCCTGACCTAAAGGGAACATTGTATATGCTATTGGATGCAGCTACAGATTCCTTGCAGATGTTCAAAAAGCACCTGACATGTTCAAGAGAGAGAGAGATAATATTGTAAGTTTTGTATGTGGGAGAGATAAAGCATTCACCCTGCAGTATACAGCCCAAGGGATACATGACATAAGGTTTCTACTTGACTGTTTTAGCTCTTAGTCATGTAACCATTTTCATGTGGTGGTTTAGTGGTACCACCAACTGGCTTTTCTGAATGTAATGACTAGCCTTGTTCCGATACGATGCAGGACAACTCCTGCACATACAAACCCCTATTTCCTGCTCGGATCATACTTTGAAATGTCTCCAGGCTGTGGTTGTCTGCGATCTTCACAAATGGTAAGATATGACAATACAAGAGACAGCACGAAAGACATTGACTTGTGGTAGCTACCCCAGATTATCACTATGCAACAATTCCACAGTATTATCTTTCTGTCCCAGCTCTGCAAAATCTCTTGGAAACTCTGCAGCCGAGCAGCTACCAATAAATTATTGTGGTGTTCCTACCCACTAAGAAATTATGACTTTTTGAGGTCCTTCTACCCTAATTTGAATTCTGTTTGGTGTAGACACCCTCCATGTAGCTTCTGTTTTCAAAGGACTTCATGAACAGTGCACTAATGAAAGAGAATTTATAGTATTTACAGGGCTACAGTATAAATGGAATTTAATAGCCATCTAACCTTTATCAAGCACTCATTAGTGGCCAAGGATTTCTGCTGGAATAATGAGATCCTGTCTGGCTGCTTTCCAGTTTTTGATGCTGGCACCCATGTAAATCTGCTAACAGCGAGAGGAATACATGCATTCGCTGAACTACAGCTAATTAGCGGCATTTTTAAAAAGCAGTTTAGGCCTTTGAAATTCACAAAAATATCCCAATCAATTATGACCACAGGCACTTAAGGAGCACACAGAACTTATCCTGTGTTAATAAATGGACTCAGCTAAAATGTAGGACAATTTGACCCTAAATGTAGCACCTTCAGTTATTTGGAATTGTATTGTCCTGTGTATTTTGAACAAGATGGGCTATTTTGCATCAAGGAAAAGTTGTGTTATCCAGCATGCAGGGGAATGAGGGTTGCTAGTCACCCAAATTTGCTGGTTAACCTGTGTTTACAAGCCCCACTTCCCAAACAGATCTCTCTCACTTTCCTGAGGACTCCCTCTGTGGTGCTGCCTCACTCTCCTTCCTTCTTCATAAGGTTCTTCTGGGAATGGAGAAGTTTTACTTCCTCATGAGCCCTCTATTCTTAGGGGGTCCTTATGAAGGTAAGAGGGTGGAGCGGCATAACTGAGAGAGCCCTGCCAGGGCCTACTTAACCAATACTTTGGTAGGCAGCTCACTTGTTTACCTAGCATACCTAGCATCTCTGCACACCTGGGGCAGGGGGAGAAGATTCTAGTTAACCAAGTGCCAGGCAACAGAACTTTTATTGTACTTTTAGTTACGAAAGGATGCCCATAATTTCTGCTTTTCTTACATACGTTTCCCTTGAAGCATTCATGTGTGGTCAAGACCAAGCCACTGGAAAAAACTGAGTACTGTATATGTTCTGGGCTCTGAAACAAAGTATCCAATTAACCCTTCATGAGAAAGCCAAAGCAGCTCTCCAACCTATATTCACAGCAACCCTGCCACTGGTGCTGGCTTCAACAGCACTGAAGCTTTGGGCAACAAGAGCTTCCAGAAGTTAGCAGCAATGGTGGGGTACAGTGACAGCCAGTAAGCGTGATGGGGCTGTAGGGAAGGGAGAAGATGCAGCATATCAATATTATGAGGCAGTAGCTTGAGTGCAGAAGAAGGGGTGCCTGGGTCTTGTGGAGCAAGGGACATTGATCAAACCATACACCAGTGAGGAAGGAAAGAGGAGATCAAGGTTTTGTCTAGAGTTTCTCATTGGTCAGGATTGGCCTTGCAAATATGTTTGCTCAGAAGAGTGGTAGTTCAGTATGTATCCCTGTAAGCTGCCAGTGGACTAACCCAAGGCACAAGGAGCCAAGCTGTCTCTTGGGGAAGCAGAGCTTCTGGGAATGCCAATAAAGCAGCAAGCGAAATGAGAGACGAGTACTACATTCCCTGCAAAGTTGTAAGGGATACTGGGATATTCCTCTCAGCCTTTGTGCTGCAGGATATCTCAAAAATACTGTTGAAGGTTAAGCTTGTGCAATGCTTTGTGCACAGATGCTGCATGAGAGCTAAGAGATATCCCAGCATCCTTTGCAATGCTGCAAGGGATTCTGGAGCACACCTCCCAGGCTGTAGCAATTCGGAGCAGGACAATGTCAGGTGTTATGATCATTTACCCTTGCACCTCCGAAATAAGCACACCAGACAAAGGCTTGGGATAAAGGGTCACTTTTATTAATCAAAACCATTAAATCTGCAGCAGGGGGGACTAACTAAACCACCCCCCATGTGCGGGCTACTATGTTGGGGGAAGCAGTGCTAACCATCTGCCTCCCCCAGGCTACACGGGCATCACATCGCATCGTGGCTCCAAGTCATCCTGACTCCTGACAGCCACACTCGACCCGATCCAGTGATGCTCCACCAGCTCTCCCATGAAGCAGCAACCAGGACAATCAAAACACGAAGTGCTGAAAAGAAGCCCCAAGACTGGGTGGGGGGGAGGGGGCTAAACCCACCACCTCAACCTCTCCAGGCTGCTTCCCAGCTCACTAAGCTATCTCAGCTCCCAACAGCAAGCAGGAGCTGGGAAGCAAGAGCCTACAAACTGAACTGAAAAGGCTGGAGCTGGCAACAAGCCAGCATAGAATGTCAGGAACAGCAGAGAGGTGGAATCCAGAACCCCCCTAACAGCTGATGGAAAGATCAAAGCCGGAGGGCCCAGGCAGGGCTCCTGAGCAGCAAAAATGCTGCTCCCTTGCTCGGGAAAACCAGCAGATGGGAGCCAGAAGGTGAGGAGCCTTCTGGGTGCACAGCCTGCCTCTGCCCCCACAGATAATGCAGCCAATAGGCTGCCCCCATTTTCCTGCCTCTGTCTGGAGTGCACAGAGTGCAGGGCAAAGGGGGGGGGGGTTGACACATTATGGTGCCTCACCCTCATTCTTTTTGCTAATTAAATTTGGAATTAATAGCCCATTACGGTCTGCTGATTTTTCCTCAATGGAGGCGAATGCCAGTTATCTCCCCACCAATCTCTCTGTTTGAATGAGAGAAGATTTCTCTCTCCCTCCAGCTAAGGGACTGAAGTAAGGGATGTGCAAGAGAGAGGGGAAGAGAAGAACCAGAAGTTTTCAAACTTGGAACAAAATTTGCAAAATTAGAGAGCCGAGTTGGCTAAAGACTCCTTGAAATACTGCATGTCAGGATCTCTCTCTCTCTCTCTCTCTCTCTCTCTCTCTCTCTCTCTCTCTCTCTATGGGAGTTTGGAGTAAGGTAGTGGATCTTCTCCACTGTAGTAGAGCCTTCTGTTTGCCTTCACTTATGCATGTATAACAGGGATGGGAAAATCCAGCGCGGCTTGACTCGAGTCAAGTCATAAGTCTCTGCCTATCACGACTCAACTCAAAAACAAGTGATAAAGGAAACACTTTCCAAGTCGCCTGGAGCGTTTTTGTGACTTGAAAAGACTTGAGTCTCGAGTCATTCCCTTTAAAGAGCCAACCATGGAAAAAACAGGGCTGCTGCTGGTGTGTGTGTCTGTGCATGTGTCAGAGTTCTCTTTAACCACTCCTCTGAAGTCCCCAACCCATCCATAAACAATGCAGGAGAGGGTGGGACAGACTGCATGAGAGTGGAGACATAAGCAGCAAGAGGGAGGAGGGTCCCGTGCAGCAACTGCAAGGCTTACCAGGATGACACAATCCTTGGCAGCTCTACTCAGAAGTAGTCCCATTTGCAAAGATTGGTTAATGAGGCTCCTTCCTCCCAAGTAAAAACAGAGCCATGTGTTTGGAAAGCGTGATCACTACAAAGTGCCTTCTCCCCCTCCCAGGGCTTCTCTAGCCAATCCTAAGGCTCCTTCTTCTGCCCTATCTCAGCCAAAGAAAATACCAGATCTCCCATCCTTTGTCCAATGATCATCTGTTCTTTCAGAGATGGGCAAGAGAGCCTGCTTTCGCCTTCTATTCATTGCAAAAGCAAAACATTTACCCTTCCCTTCCTCCTGGCTGGAACCTCCCTGTTGCTCGCCTGGTCTGAAAGCTGAGCCCATGAGGTCTTTCACAGTGCAAAAACAGTAAGCAAGCACACCTAGCCACAGACAGAATTGAGACTGTGTGCATGGGGACAAGTGACAAGTCAAGGGACCCTTAACTTGAGTGTTTTGCCGAGTCTTCCACACACAGACTCGAGTGTACGAGTCAGCAAAAAACATGCATGTTGGGGTTCCCCTCCTCCCACAGGTCCCCAACTTACCCAGGAAGAAGGCTTCTGGGCCAAAGGATCAGGGACGAAGCCAGTGGAACATGGGGCCACCTCCTCACACACTGCCTGGGCACTCCTTTGGATGGCAAAGTGTGGTGGAGGAACACTGTGCGCTGAAGGATGTGCGCACGGAGGATGGAGGAGGTAGACAGAATGCAGGCCGTTCGGCTGCTGGGCAACCGCCCCTCCCCCATCGCAGGGGAGAGGGGGAGCGTTCCCACGCCCAGCCAGCCGGGACCCGACATGCTGGGCAGGGCACCTGGCTATGACGTCGGCAGCCTGCAACTGGACAGAGCTGCAGAACCCAGGTGGACAGGGCCAGCCCACCCCTCAGAGGCAGAGACCAGGGCAGAGGCAGCAGCCTTACCAGTCACCTCTGGAACAACCCTGGCAGCTCCAGGTGAGAGAAGGTGGGAGGGAGCCAGCGAGAGGAATAGGAGGAATTGTGTTAGTCCCAGGGGAGGACAGTCCCAGAGACACACCCTTTTTGTGCCACCCCTGTGAGGGAAGGGGAGGGGCCAAAGGAGAGGGGCCTGCCCTACATAAACCAGGAGGCCAAGGATGACAAGGGAGTTGGGGGAGCAGGCAGGAGGATCTGCTGACAGCAGACCCTGCTCCTGACCCAGGCATAAGCTGCCAACCTGAAAAGGAGGATCCGAGTGACCCACGCACCTTGCTTCTGGTTAACTAATCTGAGGCCTCCACAAGGGTCCCCTTGGATAGGCTGTGCAGGCCAGCCACCTCCCTCCTCTCCCCCACCCCCCGCAGGGAGGCCTCACAGTGCATTTTCATGATTTTCACCGGACTTGAGTTCTCATCCCTGTTGTATACTTGTATATTTCTAAATATAGCAGATATTACAAAGGGGCCATAAGTTGCCAGTGCTTTCTCATTCAAGGACATTCATAGCACTGCTGTGGAACTGCTCAGGAAAGAAGGGAAGCACATAGCATAACTCTGGGAAAACCTGAAGTCATTCTTTTGGAGCTTGGTTAATTTCTTCCTTGCTTGGTTGTTCATGCGTCATTCCATTGGGAAAGATCCTAGTTCTTTTCTCTTGTCACAAGCCAGCCAAGAAAACAACGGCGGGGTTCTTAGGTTTCTGTTCAGCACAGAAATGCACAGCACTGCAAAGGTAGATTCTTCTGACGTGAGATAGAAAATAACCAGTTATTTATTATGCCCCAAAATATTTTCTCCGAAGGCTCATGATAGAATTTTGCTATCATAATCCCATGAAACTCAAGCTCAAACTTGGAGGGTTCAAAAGGTGTTCTCATAAGTTTCTTCCTTTTTTTTTTTTTGGCCATTTCGTCTTACACAAGACATGCTCCAGGCACACATGAATATGCATGTGTAGTGCTGCCCATATCTAACAAATTATTTTGAATGAATGGATTTATGCATGAGTAGTGCTGGGAAGATTTGCAACAACATGTTGCTTTACTGTGGTGTTTTTTTTTTTAAAAAAATATCTGATTAATTTACTTTGGGTTTAAAAAAATAGGAAAAGAGATGAAAGCCTTCATAGGAAGGTCTCTTTTACAGAAGATATGCTATGAAGCCTTTCATCTTCCTGCAAAATCAAAAAGCCTGAGTGTGACCACATAAATCCAAAGTCTCTCTCATTTGTCTTAATATGCCTAACATTGTGACAGGTGGGGACTGGTGTGAAGCAGTGGTTCTCGAACTTTTCCAGCTCGCTCCTCCCCTGATCCTTGTAGCCATTGGCCACGGCTCCCCATTACAACACCTTGCCTCAGATACTCCCAAAATGGGGATGAAGGTATTATAATTATACACTAGAAACAAAATGCCAGCACTCTGAGGCTGCAATCCTAACCACACTTACCTGAGAGTAAGCCCCTTTGAACAAAATAGGACATACTTCTGAGTAGACCTGGTTAGGATTGTGCCCTGAGTTTGTTAGCAGCACACCTGGATAGTTTTGGAAAGAGAGGGGGGATGTGATGAATTTGCTGGGAGAGGGGAAGACTTTGTTTTGTGTGTATTTGCTAATTGCAAAGTGATGCAAACTGAGACCTAGAGACTGTTTGGCTGGAATCCTAACCTCACTTTCCTGGGAGTAAGTCCAATTAAACACAATAGGACTTACTTCTGAGTAGACCTAGCTAGGATTGTGCCTTTTGTTTTACAATAGCAGCCAACAGAGTACCCCCCCCCCCAAAAAAAAAGGAGGCAGAAGGAAAAAGGGGAATGGCTAAAAAGGAATGGGGATTTTTATTTTTAATCAATTTTTGGAGACAAAGCCATCAAGAGTGGCTTTTTTCTTTTTTGAAGGGGAAGGAAAAAGAGAAAGGTGAGGATCCTGGGTTAAGCTGACACAGACCCCAAGCCTATGTAGGTCTACTCAGAAGTAAGCCCCATTTGCGTCAATGGGGCTTACTCCCAGGAAAGTGTGGAAAGGATTGCAGCCACACCCAGCAAGATTACAACTCACCCCAAAGTAGATGGGGGCTGCTCACACACACACACCCAACATGCAGATGCCTCCGCTGTTCCCCCAGGCAAGACAGAGGGATGCAGGCTGGGGCATTTGGACACCCGCCCCCCCCCCCACTAGGAGCAGGCTGGCTCCTTCCTTCCCAAGCAGCCTTGACCAATTTGAGGATGCCCAGGGCGAGGGGCACACTGGGAAATGTCGTCCTTGGGGCGAGGTTGCACATGGAGAGAGCTCCATGATGAGATGCGGCACCTCTGCCTGCCCAGCCAGCCTTCTCTCCCACCTCCCCCCACCATGTTTCACACTGCCCCACCCACCACATTGTTAGCCTCGGAAAAGCAGCAAGTCAGGAGGCTGCAGCTGAGCTGAGCAGAGCTCAGCAGCAGAGCAGCTGTGGCCACCTCTCTCCTGAGATGCCTGGTGACACCCCTGGAGGCTAGCCACGCTTCACTAGGGAGGCCGCACAGATTGAATACCTCGGGTGTGGAGGGAGAGCTTTTGCATCCCAAAAAACCGAGAGCAGGGAATTTAGTGCATCTCAAAATTCTCTACAGAGATACACATTGTACACACCCTGTGAGATCCCTGTCAAAGGCACCTCGGCTGTCTATTGTCTGTCAGGACCCTCTGGGCCTTGCTTGGACCCAATATAATTACCTCCAAAGAGGAGGAACAACAGTAGTCTGTGGTGGTCTCCCCAAAACGAACAGGAACCCTGTGGTCTTGGTATCCTTATGATGCTCCTAGATGCCATCCCATTTAAGGATGTCCCTTGTTAAGACAGCCCAAGGGCTAAGCATGTTCCCTGACTCTGTTGACCCCAGGTATTGTGAATTAAGGCTGCTCCATTCTACACAACCCAATTCAGAATTCTGTTTCTTGATTATGTTAGCCAGCATATGGCAGAATGGTGGGTACTGACTCAGGCCTGCAGATTTTTTCTTTCTAGATTCTGATGCAGCAACTGTTATCCAGCACATGCCCGATCTTGTCTGATCTCAGAAGCTAAGCAGGATCAGGCCTGGTTAATACTTGGATGGGAGACTGCCTGGGACTACTGGGTGCTGTAGGCTTATACCATAGTCTTTTGAGACTGAAAGTTGCCACCAGATTCTGATTAGTTTTGATCCAGTGATTGGCTTGGAAGTTCAAACATCCATACAGTAGAAATGCTACATTCATTGCGTTATGGTTAAATATCAGTAACATCAGTGACAATATTTTTCAGTGGATGCCATTTTGTTTAGAATAATGTTAATTTTGTTTAGTATTATGATCAAGATTTGGTTGACATTGACTTGGCTTACATACCCATATGAGAACACATGGGTGATATTTTGTGCATGGGGGGGGGCTACCCAGCTGTTTTCTTCAGGAGCAAAGCAGCAGACAGGTACTCAATCATCTCTTTTTTACTTAAAAAGCTAATAAAGTAGGGTTACTAAGGAAGAAGAAAAGAATAAGTGGGACCAAGTTCAAATACTTGAATGCTCCTGCCACAAAAAGTTAGGCTGCAATCCTAACCACACTTTCCTGAGTGTAAGCCCCACTGAACAAAATAGGATTTACTTCTGAGTAGACCTGGTTAGGCTTGTGTCCTTAGTCAGGGATGATCCAAACCATCTCAAATTAGCAATCAGCAGGAGACAGATTCTAAGGATGTTACAGCTGAATACACAAAAAGCAAGTTACGGGTTGAGCCTGCAGATCTGGCCTAACATGGGTCCCCCAGAACTGCATTGAGCCAGACATGGCTCAACCTGGACCCTCTGGAGGTGAAGGGAGCTCTACTCCCCTTGCCTCAGGAGGATGCTCTGAGAGCCAGGGAGAATGTTCAGAAGCCCTTCTAAGGCCTCTGGTTTTTGCCGAAAACCAGAAATAATGTTTTAAGGCTGTAAAAATCCTTCAGGAGACTGGTTTTTTTATCCACAGTTTTTGGTATAACAAAGCACCACCTGTGTATGGTTGTTTTGTGGACACAGTCTGGTGTGTTGGGTAGAAAAAAATTGACTTTCCTCATGGTTGCTAAAAATTGTTCTGGCTGTGAAGTCCAAAGTCCAGCTGAAATGTCTGCGTGACTTCCTCTGTGGCGACGATGCAGCTGTCACCGCCCACTCTGCTAAATATCTCCAGCAGCTCATGAATTGTTTTAGCAAGTCCTGCCAAGACTTTGGACTAACAATCAGCCTGAAGAAAACACAGGTCATGGTTCGGGATGTGGACTCACCTCCCTGCATTACAATCTCTTCGCATGAACTGGAGGTTGTCCATGACTTTGTGTACCTTGGCTCAACGATCTCCGACACTTTCTCTGCATACTGAGCTAAACAAACGCATCGGTAAAGCAGCTACCACGTTTTCCAGACTCACAAAGAGAGTCTGGTCCAACAAGAAGCTGACAGAACATACCTAGATCCAGGTCTACAGAGCTTGCGTCCTGAGTACACTTCTGTACTGTAGCGAGTCATGGACTCTTCACTCACAACAGGAGAGGGAACTGAACGCTTTCCACATGTGCTGCCTCTGACGCATCCTCGGCATCACCTGGCAGGACCAAGTTCCAAACAACACGGTCTTGGAATGAGCTGGAATCCTTAGCATATATGCACTGCTGAAACAGAGATGCTTGCATTGGCTTGGTCATGTCGTGAGAATGGGCGATAGTCGGATCCCAAAGGACCTCCTCTATGGAGAACTCGTGCAAGGAAAGCACCCTACAGGTAGACTACAGCTGCATTACAAGGATATCTGCAAGAGGGATCTGAAGGCATTAGGAATGGATCTCAACAGATGGGAAACCTTGGCTTCTGAGCGTCCCACTTGGAGCCAGGCTGTGCAGCATGGCCTCTCCCAGTTTGAAGAGACACTTGCCGAACAGACTGAGGCAAAGAGGCAAAGAAGGAAGGCCCATAGCCAGGAAGATACACCAGGGACAGACTACATATGCTCCCAGTGTGGAAGGGATTGTCACTCCAGAACTGGCCTATTCAGTCACACTAGATGCTGTTCCTGAAGCACTTTTCAGAGTGCGATACCATAGTCTTCTGAGACTGAAGGATACCAGTGATGATGATGTGAAGCAGAGCTATCTGATACCTTTCACACCAGCTGCAATAGTACCCAGTCAATGGTACCCAGTCAATCACACAATATGGGATTGTGTGAATCAGTCGTGGGTCTCTAATGTACCACAGCACATTTTGTTCTCTTCAGCTATTGACAAAAACCTATACAAGAACAATGAACTGGCTCCAAATTTTTGTAGGACTGTAGATAAGTTAATGGAGTGGCCTCCTCCCTTTGATCTCTCCCATGAACATTTGCTGCCTGATCATTTCTGTGATCTTTAATCCTTGCTTAAGATAGATTTGGACTATGTTTTTGATCTGGAACTTGGCTCACTGGCCCCTTCAATCCCCTATGGACCTCAGAAAGCTGTTCAACTTTGCCAAGTGTTGGCATGGTCTGCGATTAGAAACACTTAAGTAGGTGTTATTGCATTAAAGTGATGGGGTTTTTAGAGTGAACTGAGTGTGTACTATGCTGTAAATACTGCCGCTTTTAAGAATACCCATGCATGCCACAATATATCAAGGAGCAAGACCTAGCCATAAAACCCTGAGCCTGATTTGCTACATATAACAGAACACTTCATTATGTTTCTACCAATATGCAGGGTGTGATGCCCGCTGGGTGTCTGAAACTCTTTGACTGCCAGTGACATACTCTCCTTGGCACTAGCCTTGTACTGGCAACAAAATGATGTTGGTCATGAGCCATGGTCTTCCTACCTTTTGGTCTGCAAGTGGGTGAAGGCATTTGGCCAACCTGCGTCACACATTTGGGTATACCTGACACCTAATCAAACCAACATGAAGCACTTGCAGCTGGATTGTGTTTCATCAGGGCTGAGTTAAAAATACAGATCAGAGACATGGGAAAATGTGTGCAATCTGTTGGAGCAACAGAACCATCTTGAATTGAACCGTTTCATAATGGAACTTCAGAAACCAGCTGGGCTCATAACACCTTAGCATGGCTCCCACAGGGCTGCCGCACACCTGTTTTGCCAGAGTTTCTTGCTATGGGGGCAGCCTGCTGTTCTGCTCCTGACTTGTCAACCCCACATTTTCTTACTGCCTGCCCAGTGCTCAGACCATGCCCTGAAAAATGTTTGTCATGACTTCCAATTCCGAATAAGCTGCATTTTATTGTCCACACCTCTTTTTCCAATAGTCAGCAATTATTTATTATTATTGTGGTACTTGCAGCACATACAGCATCTTATATACTTATTGATTATTGGACATAAGAAAGATTTCAGTCCATTGCACGCCAGAAAAGAGTATTGCCTCAGCAGGGCTGCAAACTTCATTAGCATTTGGCTGATGGCATTCCTACTGCAAAATCCATTTTCTGCTGTGACTGCTGGGATGAATGTGCCCTTTTTTGTGGCCAGAGTCTCAAACAACTTCTCACTAGGTAGTTGGATTGCATGTTGTAGTACATGATTTGCACAGTATCTGCGCTAGCTTGGCTCTATGGGTTGATTTTACGTTGAAATGTGTGCCAACATGTAGCCTGCATGAAATATACACCGCAAATGAGAGCACACGTATAGGGGCAGTATTACAGTATCTGCAGCAGATCACCCAACAACATTCCCAAATTGTGAACCATTTTATGTGACTGTTGAATTTACTGGCTCAACATGTAAAGGGGAGATTCTGAAACTTCAGGTGATACTCCCTACCCAACAGGTTGCTATCAGTGCACTCTGCAGAAATTCAGAATAGAATTCTGATTCTAATTCAGAATTCAAGATATCATGCCTTAAGGCTGCAATCAGTGCTGCATTTAGACTTCGTGGGGCCCCTCGTTAAAGGAACTTTGAGACCCCTTGTTAAAAAATCACACCAAAATTTGCTGCACAAACCATTTTTAAAAAGGTCCACATAAATTTCATTGAAGCCCCGTGGATTGTGAGGCCCTAAGCCTAGGGTGTCAAACCGGTTCCATACAGTGGGCTGAATAGCATTCATGATGCCTGCTGAGGGCTGGAGGTGACATCTTTAGGCAGGAAGTGCTGTCATTAAACAGGTCATCACTAGAAATAAACATAATGATGCCTGCTGAGGACCGGAGATGATGTCATTAGGCAGGAAGTGATGTCATTAAACAGGTCATAACCAGAAATAAGCTGTTTTTTCTCATTTAGGAATATTAACTGTAAATGAGACAGAAAAGAAAATATGCAAATCTTGATCATATTTCAAGATATGGGAGAGCCCAATTATCACGGGGGCCGTCCTTTCAGCAGTGCCACCTCAGCACTGCTCAGCAGTTGAGAGCTCTAGGGCCAGATAAAAAGCTTCAGCGGACTGCATCCGGCCCCAGACCGTTTGACACCCCTGTCCTAAGTAGTAGCTTGTTTCGCTTATGACTGGCTGCAATCCTTTACAAACCTTGCTAGGAGTAAGGTCATTTGAACTCAATATGGGTTTCTTCTGAGTAGTCATGCAAATTATTTATGAAGCCATACTGGATCAAACAAGATCAAAAATCAGCTGTCATACAGTTAGTGAATAAAACAGAGAAATATTAACATGTTGTTTTTCATCCACCCATTCATGAATATGCCATGCCTAAGTGACAGAGTCTATGTTTTGCATTCAAAGATCCCCGTTTTTAAGGCAAGTTTTATCAGGGCTGAGCACAGGGTGACCAGATGTCAAAACCTCAAAAGAGGACAAGGTACCCCAAAATGTAGGGCATCCAAGAAAAATGTAGGATAGGACAAAATAAAAACTAAAAACACTCATATACAGGTTGAGTCTCATTATTCATGAGGGTTCTGTTCCCAGAACTCATGTGGGTGGCAAAAATCGCACTAAAGCAAGTCCATTTAAAAAATAATGTCCTTTTGCTCAGTCATTTAAAAGCAGCCTTGCTGACCTGTTGTAATGCGCACAGAGGCTCTCTCCAGGCACTTAGAAAGGCTTCACTCCAAGGCAGCAATCTCTCCCTTACCTGGGAGCCCAGAGCAGGGAAAGAATGGAGGAGGTGATAATGACTTGCATTTTTCAAGTGCTCAGGGGGAAGGGAGGGGTCACTTACCTGGGAGTGAAGCTGTTCTAAGCATCTGGAGACAGAATGATTGATGGATTGTCAGCCTGCTACCCTCTCTCGCATTAACCGGGCTATCATTAAATGACTTTTTTCCTTTAATTTAAAGGGCCCTTCTCATCGAGTTGAGATAAAACTGCCGGTAAAAAACTCCATGGATAATTACAGGTTATATATGTGGTTAATTTAAACACTATATTACTTATTATTAAATTTGAAACTACATTACATATAATTTATTAGATATAGGGCACAATCCTAACCAACCTTCCAGCACTGACATAGCTGTGTCAAAGTGGCGTGCGCTACATCCTGCAGTGGGGAGGCAGTCAAGGAGGCCTCCTCAAGTTAAGGACGTGTTTGTTAACTTACCTTGGGGCTGCATTGCTACTAGGTCAGTGCTGGAAAGTTGGTTAGGATTGCGCCCATAATTTATTAAGAAGGCTATGCACTGCCTGCAGTGGCCTGCTCACAGGGGAAAGAAGGAATTTAAGTTTTTCCCAGGACATAACACTAAAAAAGAGAACATGTCCTGGAAAAAGTGGACATCTGGTCACTCTGGCTGGGCAAGATCCCTGCCTAAGTCCCTGGAAAGTTGCCACCAGCCGGATCAGCATTAGGCTAGTGGTCTCATGCCAGATAAGGCAGGTTCATATGTTCATCTGTCCTAGTGATTTCCTAGATCCATGCCACCTTAGCCTTAGGGCCATCTCCAGCCTTACAGGGCCCTGGCGCCTCCGATCCAGCTGGTCTCCAACCCTTTCTTTGTCCTGACCCTCTCCTTATAGTCCCCTGGCCTTGGTTGGTCCCTCCCCCTTCCTGGTTCTACCCACCCAGCCTGGTTGCCTTCTGAGTCCTAAGCCCCCACTTCTGGAAGATAGGAAGGCTCCTGCAGACATATGCCATGTCTTGCTGCTCATCCAACATATGCAGGCTCACTCTGCTGAATGAGCTGACAGCTGCTCTTTGTCCCACTGATGCCTTTCCAGGACCCAGTCCTGTGTCCACTGGGCAGGCCACTCCCTGGGTCTAGTAAGACCTGATGACATTCCTGTCTATGGATTCAGCCTACTTATGCACCTTATCTTGGAGGGGTGGGGCATAGTTCAGTAGTAGTTCATCTGTTCTGAATAAATACAATATGATGATGCTAATTTTTTTTTTTTGCAATGATTATCTATATTTAAAAGATTTTGGAGAGACTTAGGAGTGTGTTTGGTTTTCCATATTCTTGTATCAAGCTGCTGATGCCACGTGGCCAGATAGACCTGGGCTCTGTATTGGGAAGTCCAGTAGACCTGGACCCCAAAGACTATTCCAGCTGTTGCCACCCTCCCCCCATCCCCCTCCCATTTTTTGGAAGGGGCCCAAAAGAGACTTTGTACCCCCCTGGATAAAATTCCTCTCAGAAGCCCTGCATGAAAGGGCCAAAGTGTCTAGATTTGTTTTTTCAACCCAGGAGACATCTAGCATCTTATCTCCTGTAGTCAAGTGCATCCTGTCTTTCTTACTTTATTTGATTAATGCAAATGACTTGCCTGAAGCAATCAGACTCTGTTTGCCAAGATAGTCATTATACTGTGACAGAGATTAGTGTGGTACCTAATCAAAAGGAACAGTGATTGATACTATGTCAGCTTTGGTCTTTAATCAGGGATGCTTTCTTCCAATCATCAGCCATTAAAGAGCTTCATTTATCTGATTACTTTTGGGGCACTGGACTTAAAAAAGAATTTTTGTTAAAATATTCTGAATCATGCCTGCTATTGCTACTATTATTGCTACTGTATGATTTGTTAGAAGTCCTGATGTGCATGTCTATTCACTCGCATGCGTGAGCAATGGAAGACTATGAAAGATGGTCTTTTTGCCTTCCCTAGTTCCCATGCTCTTCTTCTCTTTACCCATCAGCCAGCTTTGTAAGCCGGGATATCCATCAAACAGTTGCGTCTACTGCACCTTCAAGTGTTGTTCCCCAGTTTACCTCTTCCTGTTGAGGGTTGTCAAGTTTTTGCTTTCAAAATTCAGCTACTGAACTCCATACCAGTTGAACATGGGAAGGTGCCTTATACCGAATCAGATCATTCTTCCACATGGGGCATTTTTGTCTCTCCTTGACTGGTGGCATTTCTCTGGGGAGTAACTGGCAAATGTGCCCCCAGTTCTACTACCTGATATCTATTTCACAGGAGATGCTGTGGAATGCATCTGGGACCTTCTGCATGAAAAACATGTGTTCTACCACAATGAAAGCAAACCTCACAGCGGCAGCCGAATTGCTATGTTGCTGTCACACCACCGACTGCCACCTGTCTCAGCAAAATGAAACCCTGTGAGGGGGCCATCTACCAATGAACAGCATCCCCTCAGTCTCTCACGCAGCAGCATGTGAAACAGCATGCTAGAGATGAACATAACAGCGTTGCTCTTTAGTGTGTGTGGCTAATACGGATTGAGCTTATGCAGTCAGTGAAAATGCGGTTGCTGAGTTTCCTGCAAAGACTCCAGCTTTGCTCTACAAATTCTGGCAACTGACCCTGAGATATAAACAAAACAGAGCAGCCAGGCCATTTTTCCTGGTTGGTTGGCAAACTTCTTCCCCTGGCAAGGAAAGAGGACCATCTTCTTGGCCCTCTTCTGAATTGGCAGGCGTTTTCCAGCCTCTTTATAACATTGCCCCAAAACTCTTTACAGAGACTTGATTCCCAAGGTCCTAGTGACATTCTTAACTACTTAAGGTCCTCCAACTACTTAACACTTACATGTTGGCAGCAGTGTAGTAGGGCAGAAATGTTACTTTATGGACAGGAACATCAGTTTACCAATGGCTGTGGTCTTTCGATAATTCAGAGTTTATGTCTGGATCTACGAGTATGTAAAGAAGATTTTTTGTCTTGCTCCCAGTGTTCAGAACTCTTGGTATTTGGTCAGGAGGTCATCCCATCCTTCATACTTTCATCCTGATCTCACAACTCCCAGTTTTGTTCTGAGAACAGCAATAACCAAATATTTCTCCTATCACTTTTCCTCTCAATGGAGCATCTCACTGGAGCACACTTCAAGTGTTTACACAACAAACAGTCCCCAGAAAGTTCTCAGCTCTTTCCCCGTCACATAGAAAACACGTTTATTTTCTCCTTTCCTTCAGTGAGAAAAAGAAAAGGGAAGAGCAAGATGTGTGAGTAGTGGGCATTCGAAACATATTCAAGATAAAATAGGGCTCTCAAGGCTTTGATAGCTAAGTAGGAAGTAAAATGTGAACAAAAGAAGCTTTTTTCCCCAAATAGTGAACAGTTACAACAGCTGAAATTCTCCATTCAATGATTAAAAGTGTCAGAATTCTGTCCTGTTCCAAGCCTGGTGGCCCTAGGAGTGAAAGCTCCAGAAGAAAGTCTCACTTGTCCTTCATCCCCGGCCTTTTCTCTCTCAGCTTGTCTTCTTTCCTAGTAGCTGTCCAAAGGAATACAAAGCCTATAGGTATTGGAAACAGAGCAGAGACCCTGATTTGGTAAAATGTTCCTGAATGAGCTTTGATGAATTACTACATCACCCTCGTCTAAATTAGATTGTCAGGCAAGGGAGAATAATTACATGGGGAAAGTCCAATCTTAAGTTTGAAGCACTACGATTTGTTTTTTTAAAAAGAAAAGTTGGAAATAGTAGTGCAAAGGGTCAACTGAATGAAGAGGGGGCAGTAAAAGAGTAAGAAGCCAATAAAGGAAGGACTAGCCGTGCTATATATATAGTGAGCTGTGCTTGCTCCCCCTTCCTGTGGCTCATGAGTTAAAGGGTTAGACATAGGTGTGGCATGTATAAGACCCCAATCTTCATACTCCAGACCAGGGATGCCCAAACCCCGGCCCTGGGGCCACTTGCGGCCCTCGAGGCCTCTCAATGCGGCCCTCAGGGAGCCCCCAGTCTCCAATGAGCCTCTGGCCCTCTGGAGTTTTGTTGGAGACCACACTGGCCCGACACAACTCACAACGTGAGGGCAACTGTTTAACGTTTCACGTGAGTTGTGGATGAGGGTTCCCTCCACTGCTTGTTGTTTCACGTCTGTGATGCAGTAGCGGCAGCAAAGGAAAGGCCGGCCTTGCTTTGTGCAAGGCCTTTTATAGGCCTTGAGCTATTGCAAGACCTTCATTCATTCATATAAGTCCCATCTTTAATATATTCATTTATGTAAACTTATGTAAATTTGTGTCAGAGAGACCATGTGGCCCTCCTGCCAAAAACTTTGGACACCCTTGCTCCAGACCATTACTAGGTAAGAGCAAGAGACTGCTGGGTTGAGAAAGCCTTTTACCTGAGATGAAGGAGCGCATGAGGGCTGTGCTTTTCTTCCATGAGAGGAATCAGTGCTTCTCTTTCAAACAACTTTTTGGTATTTGCTAGATATAATATATTTATGGCTTCTTTAATATTAACAGTACTGATGAGGGCTATTCCTACTGCTGTATCACTTTGCCCTCTAACTGGTCTCAATCAGTCCTTATTCTTTTCAACAGCTAACCTTTCCTGTATTCCCACATCTCCCCTCTCTTCTCCCCCCCCCACCTCACACACAATAGAACCTTTAAAATAAGATAACAAGGAACAGGCTGAGACCAGTGGAAAGCTGCAAGTAGAGGGCAGAATGATAGAGCTGCAGGAATAGCGCTCTTTAAGCAGTGGTAATATTAGAGAGACCAGTTAATATTATTTTATAATTAGTAAATACTTTTTAGTTCCTGAAAGGTTTTATGAAATCAGAAGTTTTGGTTTATATCATGGAAGAATGGCAAGCTACACAACTGTATTGCAGATGTTTCCAGGATCGTGCAGACTTAAAGAAACTGAGACACAGAAATGATAGAGGTGCCACCAAAGATTCTAAAAAGAAGGTTAATCTTTTCCAGAACTGCTCACATATTTTAAAGTTGGTGATTAGCAAGTTCCACTAGTGGGAAAAACATTCAGGGCTATACACTTTTAACACACTCTTTAAACAGTGGCGTTGCTACGGAGGTGTGGGGGGTGTGGACTGCACCAGGTGACGCATGAGATTAATTGTTCTAAGAGCCAATGAGGTATTGCTATGACACAGCAGTGAACCAATAAGGTGTTAGTATGAGTCAGCTTTCATTTCCATGTATCAGAGCTATTAGAACTCTTATTCAGTTGTGTGAGTGTCATCAAGTTGGCTACTGGTATTTGTTGGGTACTGATTTGTTGGGTGACTTGTACTGATTTAATTCATTTTTTCATTTAATTTATTATTAATGTAATAGATATTAAAATGAATGAATGAATGAAGTTAATGGAGGTTAAACCTGGGTTCAGGGCCTGCAACTAGATACGGATGACACACCTAGTGGTGTGTCATTGCATAGTCTCCAGTGTTTCAGAGATGGAAATAGGAACCTTCTTACGTATTTGTGAAACACTCATTAAGGATCATTTTATCACTGCCTCAGGACACTGCCCAAGATTATTGCCCAAGCCCCCCAACGTAGTATTACACATTGTTGAAATCTCATTTCTGCCCACCACATACTGAATTTGTTTCCTCAGCTATAGCCTGTGTTGGCAACCTTCAGTCTCAAAAGACTATGGTATCGCACTCTGAATGGTGGTTCTGGAACAGCGTGTAGTGTGACTGAATAGGCCAATTCGGGAGTGACAATCCCTTCCACACCGGGAGCAAGTACAGTCTGTCCCTGGTCTGTCTCCCTGGCTATGGGCCTTCCTTCTTTGCCTCTTTGCCTCAGACTGTTGGCCAAGTGTCTCTTCAAACTTGGAAAGGCCATGCTGCACAGCCTGCCTCCAAGCGGGCTGCTCAGAGGCCAGGGTTTCCCACTTGTTGAGGCCCACTCCTAAGGCCTTCAGATCCCTCTTGCAGATGTCCTTGTATCGCAGCTGTGGTCTACCTGTAGGGCGCTTTCCTTGCACGAGTTCTCCATAGAGGAGATCCTTTGGGATCCAGCCATCATCCATTCTCACGACGTGACCGAGCCAACGCAGGCGTCTCTGTTTCAGCAGTGCATACATGCTAGGGATTCCAGCACGTTCCAGGACTGTGCTGTTTGGAACTTTGTCCTGCTTGTAATGATTTAAAAGCCAAGAGAGCTTTTAAAAGCCAAGAGAGCTTTTTGTTCTTTGGCTGCTTCCCCTGGTGGGTTGGAGAAGGTGGAAGACTGACAAGGGGTTCACCATACTCCATGCCTGCTTGCCACCTCTCTGTGCCCATCACCTGCGCAACTGCTTCACAGTGTGCTCCAGTTCTGACAGCAAGCTTGCAGAAGCTTGGGACTGTGACAATCCACATCTCCTCCAATGCTGCTCTCACAGTAATCACAGCAGCTGGCTGACAATCCATCAATCCTTCTGTCTCCAGTGGACCCCTCCCTTCCCCCTGAACATGTGAAAGAAAGGTGATCACTTTGAAAGAAAGGTGAAGGGAAGGGCTGAGCAAGCGCCTTTCTAAGCGACTGATTGATGGATTGTCTTCTTAATGACTCTTATCTTACATCACAAAGGTCAGCAAGGCTGTTTTTAAATCGCTGGAGCAAAGAAACTTTGTTTTTTAAATTGATTTGCCATAGTGCGTTTTTTGCCATCCAAAAATACTTGGAATGGAACCCACGCAAATAATGAAGCTTTTTGTTATTTGGTATTACTACAGGTATTTTTATGATTGCCTGGAGGAGCTTCCAATCTAGGCAACACAGGGATCAAATGAAGGTCAAATTGATGGAAAACAGAAGAACATGCATTCAGTTCTGTTATATGTACTTAGCAAAGCTTAGCATCAGTCAGGTGTCAGAACCAAAGGGTTTAGCAAAGGCATTGTTCTCAATTCATGTATTGAGAAAAGGGATATGAAGGCTGCATTGTTATGCCCATTCATGCTCAAGCATGATCTTTCTGTCATGGGGAATAAATATTACACAAAGTGAGTATTTATTGGCCAAATAGAAGCTACTGTCCAGGGTGGAAGTTGTGGTAAACAAAGGGATGTGCTTGGACACTCATGAGAGGGATGAAATATTTTAGTGATGGGGGGAGACTGACAGAAACTGGAGAATCAGAGTCCATAATTTTGAGTTGATGTATTATAGATAGCAGAATTTATTCATACCAATTACAGGCCTACCGTTGGGATAAAAAGGTGATTATATTTTGAGGGGAAAACATGATGGTTTCATCATTACAGTCCCTCCAAGACAATGAATATAAATTGCTTTGAAGAAACCTGCAATATTTTTCCTAACTCGATCAGCGAAATAATATAGGGCTATGCAAGTATCCCCCAGTCCTGTCACATGGAATTAAGCACAGACACAACGAAGACTGAAAGGAGCTCTGATGAATGGTAATGGGGAAGCAGGCGTACAGACTGGTAGTTTTCTGTGTTAAAACCAGCCCAGAAGGGAAGAATTACTCATGTTTATTTTTTTTTTCTTAATGCCTGGTAGAAACTGCATCAATGGAATGAGCTTAGTGGATCCCAGCAGCAATGGACCAAATCCTTCTTTGGAAATCAGCCTCCAAATATACCATTGTATGTAAAATCAAATATTCTGCTGTAGGATTCTGTAAGAACATATTTTTTGGGGGGTGGGGGGGTTGGAGCCTTTCCCCTCCACACCCCAGGACCCATGAGAGGGGGAGGGGTAAAGGGTTAATTTGGCCCAGGGTCAAAAAGGGTACCCAAGAGCTAAAGAAGGGGATACAGAAATTTCCTGGGATCTTATGTTTTCCTATCTCACCTGGCTGCTGCTGCTTCCAAAAGCCATATGTGCTGAGTCAAGGAATGCATACACGATACTCCTTAACACAGTGTCAAATTTGGGAGGAAACTGGCCTGCCACAGTAGCTCTTTGGCTTGTGGATCCGCTTGCCATGAAGGAGTGTATAGGAGCTCAGGGACACAGCTGCGGGGCTAAAACTGCTGCAGAATTATATTTTTGTGCAAACAGGACACTTTTCATTCTAGTCAGAGCCTAACTACAATGATGCTAATTTTCTATGTTTAAAAGATTTTAGAGAGACTTAGGAGTGTGTTTGGTTTTCCATTTTCTGTATCTAGCTGCCAACACTGCATGGGCAGCTAGACCTGGGCTCTGCATTGGGAAGCCCAGTAGACTTGAAGAGGAGCCTCCACAGGAGAAGGAACAGGGGGCACAAAGCCGCCAACGCCTCCTTCTTCTGGGGAGAACCCAGAAGTAACTGCATTGACTGCGGTGCAAGAGTCACTTCTGGATTCCCCCTGGAGTAGGGGCACTTGCTTGTGGCGGTTTGCTCCCTCCCCCCATTCCTTCTGTGGAGGATCCCCTTCAAGGTGCAAGGCAGTCACTTCCGGATTCTCCCTGGAGGAGGGGCACTTGCTGCAGTGCTTTGCACCTCTGTTCCTTTTCCACAGGAAATGTGGTGTGAAGCCACCAGCGCCTTCTCCATAACAAGGGTGGAGTATGAAGGGCAGTCAGGTGCCTCCCCTTGGCTTAACAACCAGGGCAGGTGCCCCTCAGTCTCTGCCCTAGTTATTCCTCTCGTCTCTAGCTTGTGGTGTGCAGGCTTGTTGACTGTATGTTGCTCTTCAGTTCAAAAGGGATTTCACTTCATTTAAGGCAAAAAAAACAAGAGCTAAGGTAATGGAATGGGCGTGGGGAGCATGTGGGGGTTGCTTCAGCATTTGAATGCTCTGTGTGCGTGTGCGTGCGTGTGCGTGTGTGTGTGTGTGTGTGTGTGTGTGTGTAAGCAGATAGCCTTGCATAGCACCAGCCCTGGGTGTGCCTCAATGATATCTGGAGCTGGACAAATCGAAGATCTGCTCTTCCCAGGAGTCTGAGTCGAGGGGGGGGGCGTTGGGCACCCCCACAAGTCTTTGAAATGTTTCTTTCTAATATTAAATTTGACAATGTGGTGGGTCATAACGTCATGGTGAATCTTCTTTAGCCTAGCTCCAGGGGGTCTGGGAGGGCACCTCAGATGTCCAGCTGCATCTTCCATTGGGGCATCAGGTGGTGGAGATGGTGGGCTTCTGGACAGGCTGGGGATTTCATCCCCTGCCAAAGACGAAGTGCTGCTCAGGGAGCAGAGTGAGTCCAAGGATGCTTTTGAGAAATGAGATTGGCACCTAGTGAACTCAAAGATATACCAGGCATTAGAATTCCAACTCACTGATGAGCAGAAATGTAGCAGAGCTGAGCATTGCAGAAAGGCTTCTTCCAGGTGCATACACACTCCCAAAGAACCCATAATCCTGTGGTCCCCAAACTGATGAGGACCCACCAGGGCAACCAGAAATCAGCAGCTGCATGATCAGGGGAGGAAGCGGGATAGGAGAGGGGGCAGGACCGGCAGATCCAGAACCCCATATCAGGCTGGAAGGCCCAACATGGAGACTCTTAACTCTGCCGGCAAAATACCCAGCACACACTTGAGAAGCCTCATTGCAGGGCCTATGCCCTTACCCAGGGGAAGGAGATTCTGGCGGCTGCCACAGCGCCCTTAGAATGCAGTAGTAGCCATTTTGGCGCCACTGGTCTTCTGGGTGCTGGGCAGCTCAGTTTTGGGGTGTTACTTAATTTCTACCCTGTTTTATCTCCCCAAAGGGCATTCAAAGTGGCTGGATTTACTCATGGCCTTTCTGCAGTCTTCATACTGTTTAATTGACATATATCCATAGTTTATTCTCTTGGTGCATCTGTCAATTTGTTTTCCATACTTAATGCTACGACTGCAGAGAGTGACAAGCTGGATAAAGTCATCATTGTGGTCTCCCATATTTCACCAACACTGACGTTTTCACAAAGAAAAAATTCAAAGTCCTGGAGTGACAAGCACTGCTGGGACCAGTAAAGACCACCTTTTTTTTTCTTTTTTTGCAGATGTTGTAATGTGCCTAACTTAAAAATAGCATTAGTAAAATTTTCCCCAGCCTTCTGAATCCTTTGGACTGTATTGCTACTGGCATGAAACCCGGTGTTATTTTCTCTGTGGCTCTTATTAAAATTAATGAAATTTCGGCAAAAAGACTCTAACTCCCCCAGTAAAGGGAGTTTTTAAAAAGGTTGTTAAATTTTTTAAGTGATTCATTAGGTTCTGAGGGCATGAAAAATTATAACGCTTTAAAAATGCAAAAGGGTTTATAAATGTTTGCCTGACATCTCTGTGAGGTGGGCCACCTTTCCCAAATGAAGAACAGAGGTTGGAGGGAAATGGAAAGCTGACAAGCAACTCAGGGAATAGGTCAGTTGGATCTCAAATGCGCCATCCTATGCCGAGCGAGGCTAGGATCCACCCTGTCCCCTGGATCATAGTTCTTTTATTATACCTTCAACACACCTTCATTTTAACAGTCTAACTGCCATAAATAGTCATACAACTAGTTTACATAAGAACATAAGAACAGCCCCACTGGATCAGGCCATAGGCCCATCTAGTCCAGCTTCCTGTATCTCACAGCGGCCCACCAAATGCCCCAAGGAGCACACCAGATAACAAGAGACCTCATCCTGGTGCCCTCCCTTGCATCTGGCATTCTGACATAACCCATTTCTAAAATCAGGAGGTTGCGCATACACATCATGGCTTGTACCCCGTAATGGATTTTTCCTCCAGAAACTTGTCCAATCCCCTTTTAAAGGCGTCCAGGTCAGTTGCCATCACCACATCCTGTGGCAAAGAGTTCCATGGACCAACCACACGCTGAGTTAAGAAATATTTGTTTTAGCTCTTTCTGTTCAGCAAAAGTAAAATCCCATGGACTCTATATTTACACTCACATTTTCTAAACTTAAAAATGTACATCCTTTTGTTCTTTGTGTAAATCCGACAGTACAATCCTATGCATGCTTACTCAAAACTTGTTCACTGGGGTTTTACTTTCAGGAAATTGTGCATAGGATTGCAACCCAAGGCAGTTAACAATATGGTTAGGTTTAGGACTAGCGTATTTTTAGACCAACTCTTTCCATAAAATCTGGACCAGTCTCTTCAGTCATCTGACATGGCACTTTTTGATGTGTTGCCATGGAAAGAGGTTAGGGTGCTGATGAACAGAAACAGGGCCTTCTTGGTAGTGGCACCTATGGAATTCCCTCTCCTTTGAGTTGAGAACTGCTCCTCCATTTGAAGCTTTCCAGCGAGGCCTGAAGACCTTCTTATTTCAAAAAGCCTTCAGAACCCAGTAGGGTTTTTAAGGGAATGCTCACTGGTTTTAGACTAGTGCTTGCCGATTTTTTAAAATTAATTATTCAGTAACAACAACAACAACAACAACAGTATTTATATACCACTTTTCAACAAAAAGTTCACAAAGCGGTTTACAGAGAAAATCAAATATCTAATGGCTCCCTGTCCCCAAAGGGCTCACAATCTAAAAAGATGCAACACCAGCAGACAGCCACTAGAAAAGATACTGCTGGGTTGAGGTGGGCCAGTTACTCTCCCCCTGCTAAATAAAAGAGGAGCACCCACTTGAAAAAGTGCCTCTTAACCAGTTAGCAGGGGTGACCAGTAAGAGGGGTGCCTCTTAACCAGTTAGCAGTATTTTGATGACTGCTTCTGAGTTGTGCAAAAGGCTCCACTGGAGTGATTTGGTGCAGCTGAATGGTGCCCAGAAGGTGTGCAGCACCTGCCTCCTGGAAGCAACGCTCACCTCTCTCTTGGGCTTCGCTTCCAGAAGCGTCAAAACACTCCGATGGAGTCTTTTCACACTGCTTAGAAGTGGCATGAAAGGCTCCATTGGAGTCAGAAGCGGCACACATCTCCTCTGAAATTGGAGGAGGCACGTGCTGCTTCCCGCCACTTCCCACTGCTCTGAAGGCCGCCCCTGTCCCTTCCCCATTTCTTTAAAGGGGAGGAGAAGGGGTGACCCTCAGTTAATGGCTGGGAACCATGCCGAGAGTGGCTGCACTCTTGTAGTCACTGTCAGAACAGTTCCCTGCTGATTGGAAGGCTGCCCTCTCCTCCCATTTAAAGAAAGGAGAGGGGGCGGCCCTCAGAGTGGTGCAGAACACTGTGCACCTGCTGCCACTGTCAGTTCGGTTCTCTGCGTACATGGGGGGAGGGAGAGGGTCACAGCAACACCTTCCAAGCCCAGCATGCGGGACATTTGCTCCCCTTGCCTGGGTACAGCACTGACTTTTCCCCTATGTAAATACACCCTGGGGGACACCGCTATGGTGAGGGCAAAACCTGCTCTCCACCCTTGAGACTGATTAGGCAGGCTTACACTGATATGAATGTTGTGTATGTCTGTGTGTGCACACACGTGTGTTTGTGTGTCTGTAAGGCTGTGCATGATACATAACACAGATACATAACAGCAAGAGTTTTGCCAGTTCCAAGAAGATGTACTGGGTCTAATTTTATTATTATTATTAATTATTATTAACAGTATTTATATACCGCTTTTCAACTAAGAGTTCACAAAGCGATTTACAGAGAAAAATCCAATAACTAAATGGCTCCCTGTCCCAAAAGGGCTCACAATCTAAAAAGATGCAAATGAATACCAGCAGACAGCCACTAGAACAGACAGTGCTGGGGTCTGCTTCCATCTCAGTAGAAAGGTTTGAGCTTTTAGCTTGTTGGCGTAGGGTTAGTACAAAATAAGGGTATATTTCCATGATCTGCACATTCTGAGGAGACTTTGCATATGTGGCAATTAACTACTGTGTAAGCAGGATTTACGGAACACCGGTGACACACCACTTGCAATGCTGCACAAGAAGCCAATTTTGCTACGATGTGCTTCCTTCTCATTCATGAATTCAGGACCATGCTCTGCCCCTAACACCTCAATATGTGCTGTCTGAAGAAGTACAGCCTCAGCATATTTCATCAGGGATTAAATCTAAGGAACTCTAGAAGAAAATCAGTTGCTTGGATTCTCTGCAAAGCAGATAAATTATAATAAGATATCACATCTGCCAGGAAGAAATGGTAACTTAAAAAGGAAAAAAAAAAGGAAGAAATACTGAAACCTTTATTACATACACTTCACAGATAGGCGATCATGTTTTAAGCCATCTCTGGCCAACGTTGCATATACGCAACAGGGACCAAATGTGTATACCTGTAGACTGTGTGTACCTGTGGGCAAAAATGGGTTAAGTAATCCTAGCAAAAGAAAAAATTACAAATACACACGCAGGCTTAAATGGACATGCATTGTTTGCAGAGGTAATACAACAAAACAGTTTCCAAAGTGTATTGTTCCTGCAAAATTCTAGGCACCCACATCTGGTTCGAATCCCTGCTCTGCTACAAAGCTCCTGGGTGACACTGAGCCAGTCACTGCCTCTCAGCCTAACATACCTCACAGCGTTGCTGTGAGGACAGGAAGGTAGAAGGAAACATGTACATCTCCAAGGTTTCAAGCAGCCCTGAAGATGTCAGAGATAAAACTTGGGAAATTCTGCATGCAAAGCTGTACAACCCCATCTCCAAAGATGATATGAACTGTCTTGAATGCTGGTACTAGGTGGTAGAGCACCATGGGAAATGCCCTATACTCATGGCACCCTCTACTTTCCTCCTGATTGTGCAGTGGGTACTTACCACTGCTATTGATAGTAGGGCTTCAGGGGTCACCCTAGCCAGGTAGATCACTAGATGGTCTTAGGGTTCTGGGTTAGTGCCCAATAAGGCCCATTTCTGATGGCACCCTTTTCTTCTTCTTGGAGTTCTGTTCCTCCTAAATATTTTTTTTAAAATGGGTTTGTTGTTATGAATAATAGCATGTGCGGAGTAATCAAGGTTACCAGAAAGGCGTTTGGCATGAACAAAATGTTGAAATGTGTGTGTGGTGGTGGTGGTGGTAGGGAAGGAAACAGGAGAGGTGACCTAAGGGATTAAACCTGTGTAAACATGATAGGAAGGCTAATATAATATAGAAAAGAAAAGGAAGCTTCTGTACACACAGTGAGGCACAAACTGTATGGCATTTGTCAAGGGTGTAAAGAACAAAATGTCAGCAATGAGGGAGAGAGCACTTAAGAGAAGGTAATTTATCGCTACAACAGGAAGATGCTTTAAAAAAAAAAATAACATGGCTGCAGTCCAGTCCACAGTTGCACATTCCTCAGTTCTACTGAAATTGTATCTCAGGTTGATGGTGCCAAAGCAAAGCTTCCCCAAAGAACAAATATACAGTACACAGGGGCTGAGCTGCCAAACTGGTTGTATTTCATAGAATCACAATGCTGGAAGGAAACTTGTAGGCCATCCAGACCAACTGCTTGGTTGATTTCTACAAATCTGGCTTACAAGTCTATGCCCCACTTCAAGGACTTTGGGTGGCCCTTTGGAGAAACAATTGGAAAATCAACCATTGGAATTGCTCACCTCCAATGTTTTCCTTCCCCAGCGGCAACATTCAGTGTTTGAATGTGTTTTACTGGGTTAGACTACATGCATGGGGCCAATGAATGAAAAGCAGCAGCGGTGTCAACTGCCTAGCCTGATACTCTCACTAAGCCTCCAAGAGCCCAATCCTATCAAACTTTCCAGCATGGATGAAGCTGTGCCAATGGGGTGTGCATTGTGGTGGTGAAGAAGTCACAGAGGCCTCCTCAAGGTAAGGGAACATTTTCCCCCTTATCTTGGGGCTGCTCTGTGGCTACATCGGTGTTGAAAAGTTAATTAGGATTGGGGCCTGACTCCTGAGTGAGATGAAACCCAGCTTTTTATCTGTCACCTTGAAAACCTGTTCAGTTGTCCCAAACTGAAAAAGCAACATTGCACAATGTAACTATTTCAATAACAGTATATTCCATGATTTATTGCAGACCATTTTGCACCCCTGTCCAATTTGGTTCTGGAACAGGTGCTTCTATCACCTTCACTCTCATTCAGTCCTACTGTTGAGCAAAATAGGAAAAAAAAACTCAGTATTTTTTTTAATGAGAGGAATCAGATAAATGGTAATAACAAGGATCAGCATGATTGAGATATTATGTTCAGCTGGGATTTCTTCCTCCCCTCCCCAATCAAAATTCAATCACTTTGCTCTACTTTGGATTGGAAAGATAGAGCTGTTACTTACTATGATGGGGCTTAAAGACCTGCCAACTTCCCCTCTGTTTGTTTTTACAGGAAGCTAATAAACACTCTGCTTTCCCATTATCCTGCTGTTTTCTGCCCTGCTGCCTACCAATTATAAAAGCCTCGTTCCTCTTTCCCCAGTTATTGAAAAACCTACACAGGTTGCCAGGAAAGTGGGCCATTCCTCTTCTTCATTAGAAAGTGCAGTGTGCAGAGTGAATGAGAAGCCAGCAAGCAAGAACTGTCCCCTCTGGCAAGAAGATTTCCTCAAATGCACCTCTGTAGAGAACGGAGCTTCTTTGACCTTCATCTCCATCCAGTGCCACTTTGATGAACTCTGGCTGCCAGGTGATCAAAAGATGCCAATTAATGCAAGGAGGTGTATAGTGTCTCTCTTTACTATAAGCCTGTTCAGCTTTAATTGGGATTCCAGTCATGCACACAATAAACATCAGAGAACCTGGAGCTGTCTCAGAATCTCTGTTTAACCAAAAATACATTATGCAGGTTTTATGCACCCCCTCCCTTTTAAACATTTTTTTCCTAGGAACATTCAGTTCCAATTTTCTACCTTCCCCTGCTCAAAATAGTTCAGATTTGGGATGTATTCATTAATATTTGGGGGGGGGGGGAATGCACCATTGATCTGTAACATTGGGTCTTTTTGTCATTTTTGTGAAAGAGAAAACAATACTTAAAGATGAGCATTATGGCAGAGAACGCTTTCCACATGCGCTGGAAGCTGGAAGCATTCCACATGAATGCTTTCTACATGCGCTGCCTCCGACGCATCCTTGGCATCACCTGGCAGGACAAAGTTCCAAACAACACAGTCCTGGAACGAGCTGGAATCCCCAGTGTGTATATACTGCTGAAACAGAGACACCTGTGTTGGCTCGGTCATGTCATGAGAATGGATGATGGCCGGATCCCAAAGGATCTCTTCTATGGAGAACTCGTGCAGGGAAAGCGCCCTACAGGTAGACCACAGCTGCGATACAAGAACATCTGCAAGAGGGAACTGAAGGCCTTAGGAATGGACCGCAACAGGTGGGAAACCCTGGCCTCTGAGCGGCCCGCTTGGAGGCAGGCTGTGCAGCATGGCCTCTTCCAGTTTGAAGAGACACTTGGCCAACAGACTGAGGCAAAGAAGGAAGGCCCATAGCCAGGGAGATACACCAGGGACAGATTGCACTTGCTCCCAGTGTGGAAGGGATTGTCACTCCCGAATCGGCCTTTTCGGCCACACTAGACGCTGTTCCAGAACCACCATTCAGAGCGTGATACCATAGTGTTTCAAGACTGAAGGTTGCCAACAACAACATGGCAGAGATCAACATGCCAATGATTTATGCATGCATCTCACTGCTCCATGACTTAACTGCCATTTATATCTATTTTCCACATTTTTATACCACCCCTCCTCCAAGGAGCTCAGGGTGGTATATATACTGTAGTTCCACCCCTCCTTTTATCCTCACAACCCTGTGAAGTAGGCGAGGTGGAGAGAGAGGCATGCATGTTTACTTTCAAGGGTGATGTCCAAATCAGCTTGAACCACTCCAACAGGAATGGCATCTGTCAGGCCTTTGGCACCCCAGGCCCTGAATTGTTATAAGCCTTGATGTTCAGGCCTGGTGTGAAATGTAAAGGAACAGCTGCGCTGTATATGTGGCTGATTAGCAATCAGCTGCACCTGTTACAGGTGGGAGTCATGTGACCTGGGAGAGATGTGTGCAGAGTCACGTAGGCTATGGTGGAGTGGGGCAATGCACCACTGGACAGCCAATCAGAGTGGGTCACAAGACTGTCTTGTGACTATGAGGTCGCCCTACTCTGATTGGCTGGCCCCGGTATATATGGGGCAAGCACAGACACCAAAGTGTGGGTTGTTGTGGTGGAGTTTCTGTGTGCCGTGCTGCTGGTTTGTGTACTGACTTGGACTGTGCTTATTGTGACTGTGCCTCTCTGTATCCCTGACTTCTGGACCGTTTGACTGACTACTCTTCTGCCTGCTGCTTTTACCAATACCTGCTTCTGCAACAAACAAGCCTGTCTGCTTCTTTGGCTGTGTTTGGGATCGCCTGCTTCTTGTGCTGTCTTCCTACGCTCCTGTGCCACTTTGCTATTGGGAAAGCAAGGGCTATCCTCCCCTGCTGCCCTGACAGCATCCTTGATTTGTTTCAGCATGGGTCTCTGCACATCCTAGCTGCAATTCATAAGGACTTTAACACTGCCTATGCAGTGGGAGAGAAAAGACACCTAGACTCATCTTTAGTGAGGTTAAAACATGTTTCAAGACAACACTGTGCTTTCTCTTCAGTTCTCAAGTTAATCTCTTTGAATGGAAGCTGTCAAGTCTTTGCAAGAGGAAAAGATAATTGACCAATTCAGATAATCAGAGATCCCAAATTGGAATTACTTCTCTGTCCATTTAACCATTATAAATAACTCTCCCTTAAAAACTTAATTAATAAGTGCATCCAGTGTGGTATATCGATCTTTCCCATTCTATTTTACCCAAGTTACTTTCCCCCCTTGGCAAGCTGAGGAGCTGGGTTGATATGTGAGCCTATTTTCTGGATAGCTCCTAGGCAATATGTCTTTTTCACCTTGCCAATATGAACCAAGGCAAGTCTGTTAATCCACCGTGCTCCTGGGTTACAGGCACAATGACAGACATGAATCTCACAGGACCAAGTGTTCAGCCTGGTGCAGAGCCCAAAGCTCCAGTGGCGGTGATATGTGGGAATGCTGACAGGCAATGGAAGACCATATTTCTCAGAGGAAAGGTCTAGCCAATCTCCTCATTGTGCCTACTCAGCACAATTATTTAATAATTATTCAGTGCCAGACTCTGCTAGGTGTTGTACAGAGAATAGAGGCAGCACAATCACCACCCACAGACATTCGATAGACAAGCAAGATAGGGTCAATGTGGATTGCACACTGCTGAAAAGTGCTCTGTTTGTGTGTGTGCATGTGCATGTGTGTCAGAGAGAGAGAGAGAGAGAGAGAAATTTCATCGCCACATGGTGAGCCAGGAGTCCAGGTTTGGAGCTGGCCTGGTCTGTATAAAGCAGGAGCAATTTTAACCCTGGTATATGGTCTTTTAAGTTACAGGAGGAAGGAGAAAAGAGGACCCTAGAGTTATACGTGCTCAGTAGGGATTCTTTGTTTGAATGACTTCTTGGGTTTCACTTTGCGCTGGTTATTGGTAGAGCTGCAGACATCATTTGGTGAAACTACTTGAAAATTGCTTTACTCCTATGTTTTTTCTTTCACCTCTTATTTTCTGGGCTGCTCCCTTTAAGGATGAGCGTAAACCAGCGCTAATGCCAAGTTGCTGGAAGTCCTGGAGCAAAATTCTGCCCTGGGCCCCACAAGCTTACCATTGGTAATGAGTGATTGCTTCGTCTTCACATCATCCCATGGGAGCAACCCTGGAGACTTCATCAGGATGCAGGTAGAGAATGCTTTCACTTGTGTGCCGTGAGCAGTAGCAGCAGGAATCTCTCAGCTGACTCATGCCATTGTTACTACTGGTACTGGATTGTTTGGGGGTCAGCTGATGTGGGTGGGTGGGTCTTCTGATTGACGTAGGCCCACAGTTAGTGCCTGACCTAACTGTCCTTTGAAGTAACCTCTGCCTCCCCAGAAGATCTGGCCAGAAACTGATGTTCTTTTGAACAGTGACTTGCATAGCCTCAGAACAAGAGTGAGTTTGCAGCACTCTCATCCTCAGAACTGGCCACAAGGCAGGGTGAAGTGGTGCATCTCTGCATCAGGGAAGTGTCAACAACACTGGTAGAAATGAGTCCAGGACAGAGAATAAAACTCAGTGAGACTGTTAAAAGATGAAGGTCCACTCTGTGTCACAGGTCATCATGTGGGCATAATGAAGCTGCCTTATGTATACACTTCAAGCAGGATGCTTTCATTCCATGCACATCTAACCGCTACTTGTGCATCTAGTTTTGTTTGCATTCTGTTGCATCTGTTTTGTTTGCATTTTGTTGCATCTGGGTAGTTTGCAAGGCACAGTGTTCCCCCCAGACCACTTTTTCCCCTTTAGGCAATAGAAAACTCATTGATGCATGTATGCATACATCAGAAGTTTAACTTTAGAAGCACTTCAAAGTCAATGGAATTTTTGCTTGCATGTGTTTGTGTGTGTATGAGAGAGAGAGAGAGAGATGCATTATTTGCCTCTGCTATTTTTCTGAGGTTAATATGTCTCCTCCATACAGTTACAGATTTGGGAACTACCAAGGATTTCATGCATTGCAAAGTGCTATGGTGACAGTATCATATAACTTTTGATGTTGACAAGTTGGTCCAACCACTTTCTCCTCTTAGAACTGCATATTTGGCCCACCTGGGAGCAGTACTGTTAGGCAGCTAAGATGAGGTCAGTAGTCTGATTTGATCGACTGTGAGCAAGCTGTCTATGACAACAGAAGAACAAAAGAACAGTCCTTCTCAGAGCCAGACCATCCACGAGACCAACCGAAATGGTAGCCTCAGGTTGCTGGTGTGGTTCACTCATCTCCTGTATGCCTACTTGCCCCCACAGGTTCTCCTTCTCCTTCCACTTCCTGGATTGGAAAAGGAAGAGGAGGATAGAGAGGAAGTGGAAATGTAAAGCGGAGGAGAGGGCTCAGCTACAACACTGGATGGAGCAGCTGAGACTGGCACATCATTAGGTAAGGGGGCAGTATTTGATATGCCAGCTCAGTTATCAGGAGATTTTGGGCCAGCTGTGGTCCTTTTGGATGAGATTATGTGTCCGTCTTGTCCTCCAAGCTATGGCCTGTGGGCCGAATCCAGCCCATTGACACATTTCGACTGACCCATTGAAACTAGTGGCACTATAATTATATGTGCTCTCCACTTCATCCTCTTCTCCTTTCACCTCTGCCATTGCCATCCACCTTCTTCCTGCTGGATGAAGTGATTGCTGTGCTGGTCTGCTCCTGAGGAGATAGAAAGAGAAGAAAGCAACCTGTAGCTGCAAATATTTGTGAAAATCCTATGCGTTGTTGACAAAATGTATATGCTATTTTCTACAATTGACCTGATCTGGCCCACCATAAGAGCAAAACTGAGTGATGAGGTCCTGACAGCTGAATCTTTGGGGACCCTGATCTGGTGCAATGATGTTTTTCTAGCAACAGCTGGCTGGGCCAGATGCCTCTTGTTAGGTCACAAGCCAGGCATACAAGTGATAGCCCTTTCCTGTTATTTGTTCTCAGTAATTGGTTATTCTTCAGAGTTATACTTCAGAGTAACATGGGGGTTCTAAAAAATGAGAGAATTTGATGGAGGATAGCACTATCCTGTCCATCTATTGATAGTGCTATCCTCCATCAAATTCTCTAATTTTTTTTAAAAGCTATGTACACTAATGGCTACTGCCATCTCTTGAGGTTGCAAACTACATGTTGATTATGTACTGTATGGCAAGTATATGGGTTACTCAACAGACTCCAACCTTTGTCAGTTGGTCTTAAATTAGCCGTATCCCTTCCAGACCTTCAAAGGAAAAGTATTTTATGGGGAAGTTGTAGCATGGAGGAAGTGCTTGCTGTCATTTTGCAGTTACTAAAGCACAGTCCCTACCTTTGAAAAAACCCTCCAGTACTTATGCTCTCCAGTACTTATGCAATATGTACTTTATTATTTATCATTTTTGTTCCTTAAATTCCATTGCCACTGTGAAGGGAAAAAAAATAAACCTACCTTTTTAACCACACAGCAGTGGATCTGGTCCTGACAGTAAAAAACAAATACTTTTGTAATATCAATTTTTCAAATTTTTGTCCCTTCCTGAAAGTGAGCTTAGACCATATTTTGAACCCTGAGGTTTTTTTTAGAAGTTTCTTCCACAGCCCAAGAAGTGCATGTGGGACAGGGGTGGGGGGAAGATCATATGAATGTAACAATCCTATGTTCAATGTAATTAACATATGTTCCCCTCTCCCCTTTCCTCTGCATCCCACATGTATGACATCCAAATCAGGAAATGGTGATTTACATACTGTTTCCTATAACCCAGAATATGAAATCAAGATCAAATAGTAATTTGATATGCTGCTTTGTAAGGAGTGCTTAAACCACAGTTTCATGGTTTGGATGCCATGAGAAACTGTGGTTTAACAAACTTGGATACTTGTAATTTACAAGTCAAATAATCCTGTCGAAAGACAGAAAGAAAAGGCAATGCAGAGGAGGCTGTGTGGGTTCAATGCTCATTTCTAATCCAACAAACCACAGTACTTTGAACTGGGATCATTATGTCAATCAATTATTGACAACTCAGCAAGAGAGAGAAAATGGGAAAGAGTGGGTTTCAAAACCCACTTGTCACACTTTGGATAAATGTGTTTGGGTTTTTAAAAAAATGGGGACTAGTTTTACCAAGAAATCACATCCATCCTAAACCTAGACTGTGCTTGTTTCCTGTTTTGTCTGCAAAATAATGAAAACATGGCAGGGGGAACATTCAGCTTGGGCTACTTTAACCACTTCTTCCAAGTTGACATGTTAGGAGGGGGAACTTTACTCATCTTTCTAGTCGGACAGGGAACTCACTGACTGCATTTATATAAACTTCCTTGAGTACAGTTCCTTTCTTCCAGTGTACTCAAGGAAGTTTAAAATTTACAAACAAAATGAAAGTAGCAAAAGGCAGAACAATGACTTACAAATTACACAGGCCAACGCACATTTTGCTTCCTTAAACATTACACCAATTCCTGAGTATATTTGGGGTGCCGATTCCAAAAATGGCATCCGTTTTGCCTTATCACCTCTACCTTTGAAGACATGGCATAGCCTCTTTAATGAAGGGTTCAAGCAGCTTCCTCATGAGAAAGCACACCATGGCTTCCTCATGAGGAAGCTCATTGAACCATTTACTAATGAGGCTATACTATATTTCTAAAACTAGACGTGATAGGGCAAAATGGATGCCATTTTTGGAATCAGCACCCCAAATTCATATCAAACCACCATAAAGTTTGGCAAAAACTTTTCTGACCTTCAATTTTGTATTATCTGTGTTATCTGAGGTTGCTGGTGGTCTCCTCAGGGTATGAGCTTCCTGCCCAGGTGTTCTCCCTTCCTTTCTTGGGACACTTGGGAGAAGGCTGGCTAACCAAGGAGAGTAGTGCCTAATAGTTAGCATGCATTGCACCCTTTCTGCTCCCCACTTTCCCTTCACTGGACTAGCAGCTGAATGGGGGGGGGGAGCCTTGGTAGTTTGAACCCACTGCCACCATCCCAAGCTACAGAGATCAAGTGGAAGGACCATCTGGGGGAAAAAAAACCCTCCCAGGAGAGCATGGAATAGCAGGGGCTCTTATTAAAAATCAAACCCACAGTAGGGTCTGCAAGGCAAAGAGAAGTGACAGTTCACTGTCATAGGAACATGAACCAGGGAGACCAAGGCTCAAAATGTAATTAGTTTATTAAAATTCAAAAGAAAAGAAAATTAAACAAAATGGGGGAAAGAGAGGTAGATAGTAAAAGTACAAGCAGGCTGATGGAAAATGCTTCAACTTGGCTGCAATGCGCAAAGAAAAGTTTTCATCAAATGGATGTAGCAACTGTTAAATGCCCAGCAGATGGAGCTGGGACACTACAAACTCTCAGCCCACAGTGTTGTCCTTTGCCCATCATCACAATCACTAACAAGTGGGGATGGGTGGAAAAGAGCAGACAAAGCAACAATGAATTCCCTGATCACAATCTAGCTAGATGGTTCCTGTCTATTTATTTACATTGCCCAGGGGTGAATAAGTGGGTGCTCCTTTGTGAACTCCCAACAAATGAACATAACATAAGAACATAAGAACAGCCCCACTGGATCAGGCCATAGGCCCATCTAGTCCAGCTTCCTGTATCTCACAGCGGCCCACCAAATGCCCCAGGGAGCACACCAGATAACAAGAGACCTCATCCTGGCGCCCTCCCTTGCATCTGGCATTCTGACATAACCCATTTCTAAAATCAGGAGGTTGCGCATACACATCATGGCTTGTACCCCATAATGGATTTCTCCTCCAGAAACTTGTCCAATCCCCTTTTAAAGGCGTCTAGGCTAGACGCCATCACCACATCCTGTGGCAAGGAGTTCCACAGACCGACCACACGCTGAGTAAAGAAATATTTTCTTTTGTCTGTCCTAACCCGCCCAACATTCAATTTTAGTGGATGTCCCCTGGTTCTGGTATTATGTGAGTGTAAAGAGCATCTCCCTATCCACTCTGTCCATTCCCTGCATAATTTTGTATGTCTCAATCATGTCCCCCCTCAGGCGTCTCTTTTCTAGGCTGAAGAGGCCCAAACGCCGTAGCCTTTCCTCATAAGGAAGGTGACCCAGCCCCGTAATCATCTTAGTCGCTCTCTTTTGCATGATAAGAGGATCTCTCTTCTCCCTATCCTGAGAGATCTGGCAACCGAGCATTTAGATGATAGGTTAAACATGGCCTTTTGTCCAGGCGTTCATACAAGGACATCTGCAAGAGGGATCTGAAGGCCTTAGGAGTGGACCTCAACAGGTGGGAAACCCTGGCCTCTGAGCGGCCCGCTTGGAGGCAGGCTGTGCAGCATGGCCTTTCCCAGTTTGAAGAGACACTTGGCCAACAGTCTGAGGCAAAGAAGGAAGGCCCATAGCCAGGGAGACAGACCAGGGACAGACTGCACTTGCTCCCGGTGTGGAAGGGATTGTCACTCCCGAATCGGCCTTTTCAGCCACACTAGATGCTGTTCCAGAACCACCATTCAGAGCGCGATACCATAGTCTTTCGAGACTGAAGGTTGCCAACTCTTTTCCTGGTATTGTGTTTGGCCTCTGATATTGCCTTGATTTTGATATCGCTTTGAAGTATTGACAGTGCTGTTGCTGCTGCACCTGATTTATTGTTGATGTTTTTATGATGGATTATTTTATAGTTTTAATATGGTTTTTATATGTGATTTGTAAGCTGCTTTGAGATCACTATTTTAGGCAGGAAAAAGCAGGATAAAAATGACGTGAGAGCTAAATAAGAAATGTACGCTGCTCTGAGTGTTTTGGAGGGAGAGCGGGAAGCATAAATAAAGAAGTGTGATAAATAAATAAGCAAGGCTGTCTCTTCCCTTCAACCTCAGTACTGGCATATTTCACATGTAGTATGTTGGCAACCTTCAGTCTCAGAAGGTTGGTATCGCGCTCTGAATGGTGGTTCTGGCACAGCGTCTAGTGTGGCCGAAAAGGCCGATTTTGGAGTGACAATCCCTTCCATACCGGGAGCAAGTGCAGTCTGTCCCTGGTCTGTCTCCCTGGCTATGGGCCTTCCTTCTTTGCCTCTTTGCCTCAATCTGTTGGCAAAGTGTCTCTTCAGACTGGGAAAGGCCATTCTGCACAGCCTGCTTCCGATCAGAACGCTCAGAGTACGCGTGGATAAGCGTGGTAAGTGTGGATAGGAAGGCAGCCTTTTGGATGTTTGGGGACCTTTTTTTAAACAGATCAGCAACTTTTTGGGCGGGTTAGAGGTGTTCCTTTTAAAAAATAAATTTTTAAACTTATATTTATTGTAAACTTTTAATTTACTTACTTACTTAGGGACCGATCCTATCCAATTTTCCAGTGCTGGTGCTGCTGTGCCAATGGGGTATGTACTGCTTCCTGCGTTGGGAGGCAGTCTTGGAGGCCTTCTCAAGGTATGGGAACATTTGTTCCCTTACCTCAGGGCTGCATTGCGGCTGCACTAGTGCTGGAAAGTTGGATAGGATTGGGCCCTTAATGGTTAGATTTGATTTTGTTGTATGGGTTGGATGGTGTGAAAAATTTCCCTGCTTGATGTTGTCACTTCCAGCCATGACATCACTTCCAGGATAATGACATCACTTCTGGTAGGCCCTGACAGATTGTCAGAAGTGGGTACTAAAAAATTTGAGAACCTTTGCAATACAGCCTTGTATTCTTTATTTTCCACTGGTTCCTGAGTCCTGCCTCTCTTGCTGTGGGGTTACTATGGATCATTAACTGCTATTGCTGCATGGGCAGCCCAATCCTGAGCTGCCTGCAGCGCCCAGGCTCAGCAGCTCCGTGGAGGGCTGCCACCGGATCCTGTACCTCCTGTGCTACTGCGGGAGGCACCTTGGGAGAAGGGGACGTCTGTCCCCTTTCCCTGAGTAAGGGAAGCAGCCCCGCAATGGGGCTACTCTCTTTAGCGCCAACCAAAAGGTCAGCGCTAAAGTAAAGGCGCTTGTGTAGGGTGCACAGCCCTGCACTAGCACCCTGGATCCTGCAGAGCACAGATTCATGGATCTGCCTCTCTCCCTCCCCCCCGACACGCCTCCCTTCTCCCTGGAACACCTCCCCCATGCCCCCGGCCATGCACCTGCCTCCCGTTCCACAGCCCAGTGGTCCGGGAGACCGCCGAGCCGCGGAACCCAGGTGACCACAGCGCGCTAGCGCAGCTCCAGCTGGCACTGGGCTAGCTCCGGCAGGATCCCGGCAGCGGAGCTGTGCCGTGGACCACAGGATTGGGCTCTAAGTCACCCCGATTCTAGCCTCTATTTGAGAATCCCCAGGGTAACAACCCCCAGGGTAACATCCTGCTAGCCCCTTTCTTTTCCAGTCTTTTCTCCTTCTCTCTCTCTCTCTGAGCACTACCAAAGCTGCTGAAAGTAGCATGGGTTGGTCAGCCAATCTTGTGGGCCGCTTCTCTCTTCTTCTAAATGCCATCCCTCCATCCTTCCCCCAAAGATGTTGGAAAGTAGGTACAGTACAATGCTGCCTGTAGGGGGGGGGTGTTGTCCAGGAGGCAGATGACTCAGAGGCTACCTGTCTTGCACCTCTACTCTAGCTGTGTTTGTTTTTCAGTTTCCAGCGCTGGAGAGCTGTTTTTTCCCCCTCCTTCCAGCATGCTCAGGTAGCATTCTTTTTTCACATTCTAACAGGCTCATCATGCTAGCAATTTGAACTGCAAGCTTGAAACTAGAAAACATGGCTCTCTCCATGAATAATGTTATCCTATTGTTCGGTTCTGAGAGAACTACTGGATGCAGTCACTTTGTACGGCAGATAGGGGAGGCGTTGGAGGAGGGGTTTCCAAATTTGGACAGAAGGAGCCATCAATTCTCCAGATTTTAAAAGTATTATACAGAAATTAATAACATTGAGGTAACTTTAGAAACTATAAGGCAATGATTAAACATTGCAAAAACACCCCGAAGTGCATTCAACACCATTTTGCTTCTGTTTTTTTAATGAATCACGCTAGAAGCATGCTAGAGGCATGCTAGAAATGTTACTTCCTCCTATTTTCTATTAGAAAAAAACTAATGCAGCCTTTGTCGTTTTTGACCTGTTGCAGTTTCCTTCCTCTCCCTCTTATCTCTCCTTTTCTCCTCCTGATCCTCCAAGCATGTAGGCCTCTCTCTACTAGCTCCAACCAGCTACATTTAGTCCACCATCCTATGAGATCTCAACACCTATGCAAAGGGAACATCTCACCCCTTGCCTGTAGCCCTCAGGACTGGCTAAAGAGAGCCATCCCTTTGCCACTGCCACTGGATCAACCCTTCTTCCTTCTCTCCCACTAGCACCCCATTTTCTCCTCCTAACAGCTATCCTTCAGGTTCAATTACATGTGACTGATGGTGACGGTGAGAGACTCCCGCTGTATAGAATAAGCTATACACCTCCTGAGGTGGCACAAGTCCGAGGAGAGCAGAGCGGCTTGAAGTCGCTCCAGTCTCCCTGGGAACGGGTTGGGATCTGGCATAACTGCTGGATCCCAACCCTGCTTCCCACTCCCTACCCGCCTGCCCCTGGGGCCACCCATTGCCCACCTTCCCCCCCCACCCAGGAAGGCCTCCCTCCTGCCTCTCTCCCACCCACCTCAGAGCCTTGTGTTGACCCAGCTGGGCCGATGCAAACCAAGCAGAGGAAGCCGGCGCGGAGGCTTGTGTCAGCCTCCGCGGGCCGGTGCACCTCTGAGCACCGGCCTGGCTTCCTCCTGAGGAATGGCATGTTTGCAACCCTCCTGGGCCAGTGCAAGAGACTTGCACTGGCCCATGGGCACCTTAGGATTGCGCCCTTAGTCCCATTTCAAACCCCCATTATTATTATTATTATTATTATTATTATTATTATTATTATTATTATTATGCTTTTAGCACTTTTGAACACTTTTAGTAAACTCTTGTGCACCTTTACCTTTGCTTCCATTTTTCTTTCCTTCCCAAATTATAGAGATGGGCCATTGATCGATACTCAGGATCCCTGCACCCAAATGCTTTTCCCCTGTGTGTATGTTACATGTGTTTTAAAAAGCACTGCTAGTAACAGTCTTAAGCCACCAAGTCAAAGGCTACAGCTGGAGAATCAACTCACTGCCGCAGATTTATTTTTCTTAGGAAGTGGCTGAGCTTATGTAGAGATATCGTATAGGTTTGACTTACCATGTAAGGATTTTTTCCTTGTGATGCAGTATTTCAAAACTAAGGGATTAATGCCCAGAAAAAACACCTCATAAATCATATAGTATTATGGGGAAAAAATCCAAAAACTCAAAACTCCTTTTGACCAGTGCTCCAATAGCACTGATTTATTAGATTGACCTGAACGTCAGAATGAGTTTTTTTTTTTTATCAAGAACTGACACATGGCAGCCTGTATGGTACTCTGGGGACAACGGCTTTCATGACTTGCACTCCCATGTTTTTGACCAGGGGTTTGAAAGAGTAGAACTGGGGCTATGAAACTGTAGTAAGCCAGGCAAGGAATGAGGCAACTCTTGTACATTTAACACTTTGGAGAAATCCAGAGGGATTTGAAAACCAGCCATATACTGTATACTTATAGAGCAGGCAGTCGTAAAACTTCTGGAATGGGATCTAAGGCTTGTGGAGACAGGCAGGCTAGAGGAAATTCATGCAGCACACAAATGCCATGTAGGTATCAGCGGGAAGGAAAGGCCCCAGCAGACACGCCATTTCCAATGGCCCCATGCAATGAGCGGTAGCACTGAAGATCAACTCATTGGACCAACGACTGACTCCTGATTCTGGCCAAAGGGGGAAACGAACCCAAGAATGGTTGGAAAAGCAATTCCTGGTGGTTAGGCATGGATGCAAATCCCTTTGTCCCTAAGCCGAGTCTTATGCTAGAGTTTATAGGAAAGTTGCAGTGATAAGAAGTGGGCTGGCCAAAACATTTTGTCTGATGCCCTCTGCTGCTGGGGGGGGGGCAGATCTGCCATCTCTGCTAGTATGCACCCCCGAAAAAAGAACAAAAACAATTGAAAGTCTTGTGCACGTTTCAGAGTGTGCAGCCTTCCCACTACCGCTGTTGCTGCTGCCTCCTGCTCCTTGCCCACTTGGCTGTCCCAGGATGCCCCACTCATCTAGTTTATTACAACCAGAACCACACAGAGGTGTGCACCAGGGCCGAAGGTCAGGAAGCAGGAACTGGCTCCAGATCATGGCACAGATTGCTGCTTTTCTAAGCAGCTGGGTCGGCAAGAAGGAGGCGGGGTGGCAGCAGTGGCAGCTTCGCACCACTCAGGCAGTGCTAGAGGGAGGTGGGCTGCTGCTGTTTCAATTCTCTTTCCGCTCCCTGAATGCGTGGTGGCGTTGGGAGATGCATGGCAGGGAAGGTGGTTGCTCTTCAGCTCCCCACTGCAAGCAGGTGTTGGATTTGGATTGTCCAAAACAGCCATTCATGTCATGACTTCCCTGCAGTTTATTAAAAGTGGGTCAGGGCAGAATTACTTTGTCTCAATTTAATAAGATGCTGTTACCCTGCACATGCCTGATCCTGTCTGATCTCAGAAGCTAGGCAGGGTCAGGCCTGGTTAGTACTTGGATGGGAGACCTCTTGGGAATACCAGGTGCTGTAGGATTATACCATAGTCTTTTGAGACTGAAGGTTGCCAACCACTGTTTATACACTCTAGTGCCAGCTACTGCTTTAGAACCCAATCCTGAGCTTGGTGCAACAGCTCTCCGCCAGTGTGCGCTGTCGCAAACATGCCATAAGGACCACCAAGCAGCTGTGGGGTAGGAGGAGGCGTTCCGGGGTGGGAGAGGTGAAGGGAGGACGGGGAGAGGGTGGAGAGGAGGTATTCTGGGAGGAGGGAGGCAGGAGGCGGGACCAGTGGAGCTCACTTCCCAACATGGAGGCTCTTGATTCTCTGCTGACTTTTGGGTTGGTGGAGAATCGAGTAGCCCCATTGTGGGGCTACTCAGTTTACCTGGGGGAAGGGGACAAAGTCTGCTCTCCTGCTCCTGCTCCCTTTCTGCTACCCTTATACTTCTTGGTCATGCATCAGCAAAATAGCTGACATAGGACCAAGGAGACCTATAGGGAAAGTGGAGACTTTCTTCAGGGCAAGTAAACTAAAGACCTCTCCTACTGCTCCTCTTCACACACACACCCCCACACACAATGGGGTGCATCACATGCTCCATTGGTGGGGGAAGTTAGGATTGGGCTGCAAAATTCATATGATTGACTACGGTTAAAGAAGTAAGTTCTAGGATCCACTTGTGGTGTGCCTTTGCTGTAGTTCTTTTGCCAGAAATAAATGTGGTCCCATTATAGTTAATTCAAAGGCACTGCAATGTTTTGTCGAAATGGGGCAGAGCAATAGCTTAATGTGCTCTCTCACACACTTGCATCATTAGGAGAGAAATATAACATTGCATTGGGTGCTACAAAAGAGAAAAATTTTTTCCCCCCCGTAACTTGTGTATTCAGCCACATCTGCAGAGTTAATTGCAGCTTAATACAGATAAATGAAAAGAAGCTTTCATAGCTCCAATCTGGCTTTGGGGAAATTCAAACAGAACTAATGTCAGATATTGTTGGATGACATTTCCTTGGCTTCTCAAAGTCTAATGGTCCTCAGATTGATCATCAAAGAAGGAACTCCAGCTGCCACGCTATTAATAGTGCCCTGAAATCTGCTAAAATCACGCAGGAACTTTATCAATGCACTGGCATGACGCTGCCATTATGGATGTATAAGGTATTGCAAATGTTTTTTCTTTTCTTATGATTACTATTTCTTATCTGAATATGTAAAATACAATAAACCCAAGAGTTTCAAAGTCATCTGCAACACTCATAATTTCTTCTTTCACCCACAACCCATGTCCAAATCCCTTCCTTTATACCAGAGTTTTCCAAACTTTATAGCACCAGGACCCACTTTTTTAAACAACACTTTGTCAGTACCCACCTAGGTTTACCAGACCTTGAAAAAAGGAGATCTAGAAAGAAATAATATCATAAAAATAAGCAGAAAAAAGACCCTCAAACATTTTTCCTCCCTATATTTACACATGCTTGCAAACTGCAGAAGTTGAGCTCTTTGCAGAGTAATTAGCAGCTACAATATCTGATTTTTGAATAGCCTCAGGGCTTGAGGCAATTAGTTACCTGATCTTTCTATCAGCCTTTGGCAACCCACCAATAATCAGGCTGCAACCCACCAGTGGGTCGACCAACAGTTTGAGAACCACTGCTTTATACCCTCTTCCTTCCTTATAAACCCACCGTCCGCCCTCTGCCAATTGGAACATTAAGGGCACAATGCTAACCAGGTCTACTCTGAAGTAAGGCCTATTTAGTTCAATGGGGCTTACTCTCAGGAAAGTATGGTTAGGATTGCAGCCTAAATGTCAGAAATTTGTAATCGGTAATTTGTAATAAATGTCAGAAATTTGTAATCGGACACAATAGGACTTACTGCTGAAAAGACAGGCATAAGATTGCTCTGCACATTGTACAAACATAAAATCAGACATGGGAAGTACTCTTAGTAAACTAAAGCTATTAGTCATCTCTGAATACCTCAAGGAATCTGCCAAATAATCTGACATTTTTCCAGCCAAACATGCCTTTTCTAATAGTGGTGATAGCCAAACAATAGGATCAAACAGAACGGTATTTAGGAGCTAAATGACTGAGCGGTTTCAAAACCTGTGCCAGAACAGTCAGGGTCTATTCCACTGGGAAGGCACTAAGGTTTTCTATCTCAGCTGTCTTTTCCAAAGATGCAAGCTGCTGGACTTTCTTTTTCTTTCTTTCTACAGCTTATTACATCAGTCAAAAGGATGTGAGTTTAAGGCAATGTTTCTGAAGTTCCTGATAGCAGAGACATACTTTAAAAAGAATCACTGGAAGCACGCTTTGCTCAACTCCCCCCCCCCCCGTTAACTTTTTGCATGTGCAGGCCAGAAGAGATGAGACCTGTGAACAGATCTGCTAACCTTTAGCTTTAACTTAAAACAGCGCTTCCCAAATTGGACGGAGACAACAGTGCTAAAAAAGTTTCTTTTAAGCCTTTCTTCCACGCTGTTTACTGATCAAGATCACCTCCTGAAGCCACTATTAGCCCGAGAGCACAAACTGAAGGGTACCAGACTGTTTTCTGCAGTGCAGCTAATAGCAGCTTTAGTGGGCTGGGCAATTTAGATCAGGGAACAAACGTGAATCCTGCTACCCAGAGCACCAAATCTGGTCTTGCCTTGAAGTGACCTGAAATGGTTGCATGGAGAACCCTTGCAGAGGCTGTGAGCAGACAAAACTACAGTCGGTCTGTCCATCATTTTCTCCAGCCTCCTGCTCCACTAGAAGTTCTGATCCTATTCTGACCTGCTGAGAGCAAGCTGGAAGAGGATTGCAGCTCTGGCAGCCACCCCCCTTCCACCAATACTAGAGGGAATCCCTGATCTTGTCTGATCTTGGAAGCTAAGCAGGGTCAGGCCTGGTTAGTACTTGGATGGGAGACCGCCTGGGAATACCGGGTGCTGTAGGCCTATACCATAGTCTTTCGAGACTGAAGGTTGCCAACCACCAGAGGGAAAAGGGGGGGGGGGAAATGCTGCCTTGGCTCTAAATCAGTATCTCAATGTGAGTCATATGGCCCCCCAAGGGGGGGCCACATCCAGGGGTGGATCCAGGGGTGCCATAAGTGCATCCCCCCCAAACTGTCACACCAGTGGAGAAGGGTGCCCAGTGGGATGGGGAGCGAAGTTGGGTGCCAGGGGAATGCCCATTGGGTGTGGTGTCAGCAGTGAGGTTGTGCTCGGCTGACACTCTGGCTGGGCCGAGGTCTTGCAACACCTTGGGCAGGCCATGTGGCTGGAATTGGCAGGGCTCCCCCGTCTGGTGGTTGGACTCATAAGGAGCCGGGCCACCAAGGAGGGAGGTCGCTTCTTTGGGAGCTTCGCGGAGGCAACCTGGGGAGGCCCACTGCCCTTTCTCAGCCTAGCATTTCAGTTAAGGTAGTGCTCATGGCCTCCTCCCAAACACAAACACCGGATCCGCCCCTGGCCACATCATACTTGGTCACATGGAAAAAAATGGAACATTAGGGGCCACGATAAGTTTCTGAGGGGCCACTCAAACTTAACTGGCATATGATGAATTTGTCACAAATATCAGACTAAATGAAGTGCCAGTTAACACTTTTTGTAAGGCAGCCTTATGCTGCTACTATACATTTTATGTCTTTAAGAATTGTCTTTTGTTACTTAGAAATAAAGTACCATTTATAAACAGTGCAGATGGTAAATACCTTTTTCCCCTAACTAACAGCAGCTATGAGAGGGGACACAAAGGTAAATGGGGCTCAGAAGGGGGCCATGAGCTCAAAAAGTTCAAGAAACCATCCCCTAAATCAGTTTTCCAGTACTCACTGGAGAGCCAAGCACCAAGCAAGCCCCCTCCACACCCTCTGTTCCCAGAAGTACCAGTGGCTACAGCCTTCCTGCTCTGCTCTGCTTCTGTTTCCAATGAATAGAAGTGGTGCATGCTGGGTTGCAGGGTGGACTTCTATTCATGCAAAGCAGAAGTGGAGTGGAGGAGAGCAGCTGCATGCTGCTTGCTCTTGGTAAGTAGGGAGGGGCAGGGAAGCACCGAGCAGGTAGAGAGAAGTGATTTGGATCCATTGCAACTTCTTTTTTTTCCTAGAGCAGGGGTGCCCAAACCCCGGCCCAGGGGTCACTTGCGGCCCTCAGGGATTCCCAACCTGGTCTGCAGGGAGCCTCCTGTTTTCAGTGAGCCTCCAGGCATCTGGAGACTTGCTGGAGCCCGTGCTGGCCCGATTTGACTGCTCTCAGCACGAGGGCAACTGTTTGACTTCTCACGTGAGCTGTGAGCTGAGGGCTCCGTCCACTGCTTGCTGTTTCATGTCTGTGGTGCAGCAGCGCCAGCAAAGGAAAGGCTGTCCTCGCTTTATGCAAGGCCCTTTATAGGACTTGTGCTATTGTAAGACCTTCTTTCATTAATATAAGTTCCACCTCTAATATTCATTTATGTAAATTAATCAAATTTGAAATGTAAATTAATTCTCTTTTTTCCCGGCCCCCCGACAATGTCAGAGAGATAATGTGGTCCTCCTGCCAAAAAGTTTGGACACCCTTTTCCTAGGGAGAAAAGTGACGGGGAAAAGCTGCAATGGCTCACACCCATTTGCTTGTTTGTGTGCTTACCTCCCAGTCTGCTTCCTTGCCAAAGGAATTTTGGTACAAAGTTTCTTTTAGGCCCCAAAAGGGGAGTGGTCAAAACAGTGCATGGGGAAGGGGGTGACAGGGTGGGTGGAACAGGGTAGGAAATGGGCAAAATGGGGCAAGGTGAGGGTGGCACCAGCTAGAAAAGTCTCCAGAGCCCAGGTAGACCTGGCCCAGTAGACCTGGCCTCCATTTTTTGCATTCCACAAGGCCAGCTGAGATTCCAGAAGTGGCGTAGTTAACGGATAGTGTAGCCCAGTGCTGAGCTCAAAGTGATGCCCCAGAAGTGATGTCACGATCAGGCTTTTAAAAAGTGAAAATGAGAGAAAATCCGCCTCCTCCCCCAGGCAGTCTGCCGCCCACTTGCTTTGCCGCCTCCCCCAAGACTCCCCCCCCCCCACACACACATTTTAACACCTTATTGGTTCCCTGCTGTATCATAATAACACCTAATTGACTCTCGGAACAATTAGTCTCATTGGACCGTTTTGAGTTAAGAAATCCAGTTTTTGTTACACAATGCATTTGTGTTCTTATTTTCTGGTTATTTGGCTGTAAGTTTTGATAGAATAGATATATGTTGACACAGTTTGTTTCGTTGCACTCGGCATTAAATTCCACATACCACACAAAGGTTTTCACAATTTTGGCCACTAGTGCCAAGCTCAGGTTGTTGCCCCCCCCCCCCCCAAAGCTTGTTGCCTGGTGCAATTGCTACCCCCTGTACCACTGTATCCCAGGTAATTTCTGGTTGTCAGAACTTTCTTCTGCAGCAGCTGTAGTCCCCCAGTTGTGTCTCTGAGATCCTATGCACTCTTTCATGGTAAGCAGATCCACAAGCTAGAGCTACTGTAGCAGGCCACTTTCCTCCCTGATTTGACACTGTGTTGAGTGTTGTGTATGCATTCCTCAGCTTGACACATATGGCTTGCAGCTGCAGTCTCTAAGGTGCAGCCCGCAGTAGCGCCCCCAGGGAGGCCGGATTGGAGACGGTGTGTTGTTGGCAGTGGTGGAGGCCACATAGCGAGAGCTGGGTAGCAAGATAGGAAAATGTAAGATCCTAGGAAATCCTTTTGTTCCTGAGCCCTCTTTGACCCTGGGCCTGAGTACCTCTCAACTCCCCCTCCCAGGGGCTCTGCCATGCCAGGGCCCTCACCTGATTGAGCATGCAGACATCCACCACACATGTACAGATTATGCTGGTAATGCACAGCTGTCCCACAAAGAGAAATTTCAAGTAAGGGCTGTTTTAGACCCCTGGCTTAAATGGCATAAGGACCAGAGTGAGCTGCGGCTCCAAATAATGACGCCATCTCCAGCTCTTCAAGAGGATTGGTCAGATAGTGGGCATCTGATTGCCCGCAAGTCTGGTTCAAGGTCCAGCCATGCAGCAAGTTCAGTTCCCCCCTTGTGTGCTGGAGTATCAGTCCTACAGATAAATTTTCCTTGATAGGGTTGCCATTTTGCACAACTGCACAGTGTGTGGTTCTGGACCTCCCACTATTGCTTACCAAAAGGTCATTGGAGAAAGAGGGCTATCAAGGAGCAACCAGGGAATGCAGGAACAGGGCAAAGGGTCCCCAGCAGTGAGATCAGCAGTTGACTTGGGCCTGTAGAATTCACAGATGGGTTGGGATCCTTGGTGTGCAATGAGGTCAATTGCTTTCATTGTTATGGGAATATCTGCATGGGCACCATTCACCACATGTCCTTTTACTGCGTCTTGGCAAGATTGATCTCAGGAAGAAGAACACAATGTCTTTGTATGTCAACTGCAGTAGGGATTTTGTTGTCTGTCAGGCTTGGATTCCTGGGTTGGGCGTTCTTTAGTCTGACTTTCTTCAGGGTAGAGTTTGGAGGGATATTGGAGCACCTGGGAGGACTGACAGTGTAAGACATAAGTTAAACTGCAGTTTGGGGAGGAATAGTTGGCTGGGGTTTTCATACCTCACTCTGAGATAGTGCACACTCAGGGCCTGATCCAGCGCTATGTGCACCAGCTTACCACCGGTGCGCACTGTCGCAAACATGCCATAAGGCACGTTTGCAAGCCTTAACATGGGCTCAGCCAGCACCTGTTGTAGGGCATCCAGCTCCTGTTGTCTGTCACCACACAGAGCCAGCCGCTCTGTTTCCTGCAGGGTGAGCTAATGCTCTCTAGCGAATTGCAATTGTGACTACCAGCAGGTGTGTTATGCTGCTGGAAAACTTGTTCAGTTGCATTGGGTCATAAGATTCATTGTAAAAGAACAAACATCAAAAAATAAAGCACTACACTAATGGCTCATGAAAAATGCAATAAGTCATCTTAATTGGTGTTGTTGTGTGTGTTCCTAGATGGTGCTGTGTATTTAGTGCACTTATAAGAAAGGAAAGAGAATTATTTGGGAGGAAAGAAGGATACAAGTGCTCTTCTCTTTAGTCCCTTTCCCCTAGGCTACTGAGAAGGGAGGAGGGATTGACAGAGGAAAGGGGAGTTCCAAGCAAAAGGAAAAAGGAAGGCTCACAACACGATAGCTATCATCCTAAAGACAGCTTACCAAGCCTTAGTACCCAGTTCCATATAGTGCGTTGGAGAATGAAGCAAGAATGAAGCAAAGACAAAGGAGGTCTCTGCCTCACTCCAGGAGTCGCAAAGGCACTTAGACTGGCCCCAAATATTTATTTATTTGGGCCGGATCCCAAAGGATCTCCTCTATGGAGAACTCGTGCAAGGAAAGCGCCCTACAGGTAGACCACAGCTGCGATACAAGGACATCTGCAAGAGGGATCTGAAGGCCTTAGGAGTGGAACTCAACAAGTGGGAAACCCTGGCCTCTGAGCAGCCCACTTGGAGGCAGGCTGTGCAGCATGGCCTTTCTCAGTTTGAAGAGACACTTGGCCAACAGTCTGAGGCTAAGAGGCAAAGAAGGAAGGCCCATAGCCAGGGAGACAGACCAGGGACAGACTGCACTTGCTCCCAGTGTGGAAGGGAATGTCACTCCCGAATCGGCCTTTTCAGCCACACTAGACGCTGTTCCAGAACCACCTTTCAGAGTGCAATACCATAGCCTTTCGAGACTGAAGGTTGCCAACAATATAAATATTTATTAGATGCTGGGGTATTGGATGCTTAGGTATTGATCAAGGCAAGGCAAGCTGAGGGATCCTAACCAGATGTGTTCTGGGATTATTTGGGAATGCTTAAAGGATGTTCTTTGTGTATTCATTTTCCCAAACCCGCTATCAATGTCTCTGAAAAGGGTGGTCTAAGCACTGTCATCTTGCACCCACCAGCTGGTGTTTTATAGCCTAGTCTTCTTCCTCTGGGTATACGATTTCCAAGGTAGCAGCAGAGGTCATGGACTTTGAATGTCTGACAAGGGTCTCAAACCAAACAGTGTCTTACTCACAAATAGTCCAGAATACATTGCAACATTGGCATAACTGGGTAGGCCTGACTTCAGTCGTGCTGCTTGGCCTAAGTGCATATACAGTCTATGATTACAAAAAAGAATAATAGAAAATTATTCAAGAAATCACCTTTGGTAACAAAAAAAAAAGGGTAGAAACAGCAGTTGTTTTCTCCCTCTGTCTAGGGATCTGCACTTACTGGGGGCTGAGTTTTAGGTTGCACAGTCCTCATGCAGGTTTGTGAAAAAATTCCACAGTGCCTTGTCTCATGCATTTCTGGGGGTGTACAGACAACAGGAAGATCTCTTCCTCTGTTTTTAGTTGGCAACCTTCAGTCTCGAAAGACTATGGTATCGCGCTCTGAAAGGTGGTTCTGGAACAGCGTCTAGTGTGGCTGAAAAGGCCGATTCGGGAGTGACAATCCCTTCCACACTGGGAGCAAGTGCAGTCTGTCCCTGGCCTGTCTCCCTGGCTATGGGCCTTCCTTCTTTGCCTCTTAGCCTCAGACTGTTGGCCAAGTGTCTCTTCAAACTGGGAAAGGCCATGTTGCACAGCCTGCCTCCAAGCGGGCCGCTCAGAGGCCAGGGTTTCCCACTTGTTGAGGTCCACACCTAAGGCCTTCAGATCCCTCTTGCAGATGTCCTTGTATCGCAGCTGTGGTCTACCCGTAGGGCGCTTTCCTTGCACGAGTTCTCCATAGAGGAGATCCTTTGGGATCCGGCCATCATCCATTCTCACAACATGACCGAGCCAACGCAGGCGTCTCTGTTTCAGCAGTGCATACATGCTAGGGATTCCAGCACGTTCCAGGACTGTGTTGTTTGGAACTTTGTCCTGCCAGGTGATGCCGAGAATACGTCGGAGGCAGCGCATGTGGAAAGCATTCAGTTTCCTCTCCTGTTGTGAGTGAAGAGTCCATGACTCGCTGCAGTACAGAAGTGTACTCAGGACGCAAGCTCTGTAGACCTGGATCTTGGTCAGCTTCTTGTTGGACCAGACTCTCTTTGTGAGTCTGGAAAACGTGGTAGCTGCTTTACCGATGCGTTTGTTTAGCTCGGTATCGAGAGAAAGAGTGTCGGAGATCGTTGAGCCAAGGTACACAAAGTCATGGACAACCTCCAGTTCATGCGCAGAGATTGTAATGCAGGGAGGTGAGTGTAAAGCAGGGCTGTGTTCTTGCACCAACCTTGTTTGGGATCTTCTTCGCTGTCCTGCTGAAGCAGGCCTTTGGAACTACAACAGAAGGCATCTATCTCCGGACCAGATCAGATGGAAAGCTCTTCAACCTCTCCAGACTGAGAGCAAAGTCCAAAGTCCAGCTGAAATGTCTGCGTGACTTCCTCTTTGCCGACGATGCAGCTATCACTACCTACTCTGTTTTTACACTTGGACTATTCTCAATGCATTTTATGCAGCTGTTTTGGTCATATTTTTCTCACTTTGTGTTGCTTGCTGCCCTGAACAACTTCAGAGTGGAGGGAAAAGGCAGGGTACATATTTTAAAATAACGTATTTTAAAACAGCCAGTGGGATACACTGATGAACTACAAGGTCTGCTGGCATATCCTGTGGGCCACCATCATGGCAACCCCTTTGCCATTCTGTGGAACTACCGACGGTGTAAGACCCTCTGGATTTCACGCCACCACCAGTGCTCCACTGACTGGCTGCCAACTGGTGTCATTTCCTCTGGGTGTCAGTTCCTCAAGGATGGAATAGGGGGAATCATGGTGGGTGCAGCACTGGGCCCAGACACACCCACTGCCACTCTTCAGATCCATGCCAGCAAAAGAGTTGATGTTGATCTGAGGGGATCAGGCAGCCACTGAATAGGTAAGGAAAAAAAATTTACTTACCGCTCCCAGTCTGATCGGTCCTCTTCTAGCACACAATATACAAGTGGTTGCTACACTGGCACTCCTGTGCACCAGCAGGGAATAGCATTGGGCCATAAATATCCGTGATCAAGGGCGCAATCCTAACCCACTTTCCAGCATCAACATAAGGTCAATGCAGCTCCTAAGTAAGGAAACAAACTTTTTCATACTTTGAGGAGGCCTCCGTGAGTGCCCCCCAACTGCAGGATGCAGCACACATCCCATGGGCACAGCTATGCCAGTGCTGGAAAGTGGGTTAGGATTTGGGCCTCAATTTGTTCCAAATCCTTTTCCTTCATCCATATACCTTTATTGAACAGGCAACTACTCAACTTGGCTGATTCCAAACTAACATGAACTATGGGCAACCACTCCCAGTGCATCATCATTGCTTGTGGTCAATGCCTTCCATTGTGCTTGCTGAAGGACAGGACTGGCACAGACTGGCCTGGATGGTGTGGTGTTTGCATAACAGTTTAGGAAAGCGTCAAATGATTCGACTTTCTACAGAGTTTAGCATTATTTTGATTGTGAAAACCAAGCAAAATTGTAGGCAAGCAATTATCAGAGAAACATTAGGATGTTACAACTTTTCCGAATAAGGATGGAAAATGAAGTTGGTAGAACCGTGAACCCTCAAGTTAATGGAGTGACAGGAAGAGGATCTGTTAATGCTGAAAATCCATTAAATCAAAATGCACTGAAATCAATGGACACTTGCAAAATGTATACAATTAATTTTCAATGGAGCAGAAAGTTCAATTTCTGAAGTCTGTGAAAAAGGCTTCTGTTGTCTCTGTACTCAAGGTTCATCAAAGGCCCAATCCTATCCAACTTTCCAGTACCGGTGCAACTGCAATACAGCCCTTGCATTTGCAAAGCAAATGTTCCCTTACCTTGAGAAGGCCTCTGTGACTGCCTCCCCACCACAGGATTCAGTACACACCCTGTTGGCATGGCTGCACTGGCCCTGGAGAATTGGATAGGATTGGGTCCTAAATTGGCTAAGGGTTCGCTGTATCATAGCGACTGGTGCTGGATCCTAACCTGGCAGTGACTGAGCAAAGTCAAGTTCATAGACTCTAGAAAATAATAACAGGGCCATTTTGACAAATTTTATTTTCTGAAAAACAAGAACAAGCAAGGTGCTTTTCAAAAAAACATTGCAGAAATAGCAGGAATTTTTCAATCAATCAATCAATCAATACAAACAGTGACTCAACTATTATTGCCTGACTGAGGATTAAACCAAGTGTAGCACTCCTAAGCTATAAGGTTAGGTTTCTCTCCTGAGTGGATTCTCTGGTGGTTAATAAGACTAACACTCCAATTGAAGGTCTTTCCACACTATTGGGACTTATAGGGTCTCTCCCCTTTGTGGGTTCTATGATGGTTTATAACAGTGGTCTCCAAACTGGAGACCACTTTGTTCCAGAAGAGGCTACTCCGGCACAAACAGAACACTCAGTTACATAGGGGAAACTCCTTACCTTGCCAACGATGTCCCCCAAACTGCATGTGGGCCAGCTGCATCTGCCCAGAAATCCGGATGCAAAGCCTGTTGAGGCGACTGACCCCAGAAGTGGTTGGCCATCATTCAGTTTTGGGGAGATTGGCGGCAGGGTAAGGAGGCTCCCCGACCGAACCAAGAGTTTTGCTCACCCAGGGGATGGATTTGGCCGTGCACCAGATCTGGCCAGCAGGCCACAGTACGGAACCATGGTTTATACACTAAAACCGAAGGTCATTCCATACTCCTGGCACTTATAGTGTTCCTCCCCTGTGTGGCTCCTCTGGTGGATCTTAAGTACACTACTCCAATTGAAGGTCATTCCACACTCCTGACACTTATAGGGTTTTTCCCATATGGTTCCTCTGGTGGATCTTAACTACCCTACTCTGATTGAAGGTCATTACATACTCCTGGCACTTATAGGGTTTTTCCCATATGGTTCCTCTGTTGGATCTTAACTACCCTACTCTGATTGAAGGTCATTCCATACTCCTGGCACTTATAGGGTTTCTCCCATTTGGGGGTTCTCTGATGGCACGTAAGTATACTACTACACTTGAAGGTCATTCCACACTACTGACACATATTGGGTTCCTCTCCAGTGTGGTTCCTCTGATGGATCTTAAGTTGACTACTCCACTTGAAGGTCATGCCACATTCCTGGCACTTATAGGGTTTCTCCCCTGTGTGGGTTCTCTGATGGCACTTAAGTACACTACTCCACCTGAAGGTCATTCCACACTCCTGGCACTTATAGGGTTTCTCTCCTGTGTGGGTTCTCTGATGGCGCTTAAGTACACTACTCTGAATGAAGGTCATTCCACACTCCTGGCACTTATAGGGTTTCTCCCCTGTGTGGGTTCTCTGATGGCACTTAAGTACACTACTCCACTTGAAGGTCATTTCACACTCCTGGCATTTATAGGGTTTCTCCCCTGTTTGGTTCCTCTGGTGGATCTTAAGTTGACTACTCCACTTGAAGGTCATGCCACATTCCTGGCACTTATAGGGTTTCTCCCCTGTGTGGGTTCTCTGATGACACTTAAGTACACTACTGCACTTGAAGGTCATTCCACACTCCTGGCACTTATAGGGTTTCTCCCCTGTGTGGGTTCTCTGATGGCACTTAAGTACACTACTCTGAATGAAGGTCATTCCACACTCCTGGCACTTATAGGGTTTCTCCCCTGTGTGGGTTCTCTGATGGCACTTAAGTACACTACTCCACTTGAAGGTCATTTCACATTCCTGGCATTTATAGGGTTTCTCCCCTGTGTGGTTCCTCTGGTGGATCTTAAGTAGACAACTCCACTTGAAAGTTATCCCACACTCCTGGCACTTATAGTGTTCCTCCCCTGTGTGGTTCCTCTGGTGGATCTTAAATACACTACTCCGATTGAAGGTCATTCCACACTCTTGGCACTTATGGGGTTTCTGCCCTGTATGGGCTGTTTGCTGTGAAGACTGAACCTGCTCCCAAACCGATGCTGTTGAAGTAAAAAAGGAAATTCAGTAAGAAACTATAGGGAAAAACTGCAGTCAGTTGGGTAAGTGTGATGCCCATTCCCTATCCCCCCACACCCCTGTGTCAGAAGGAAGAAGAGAGTCTCATATGGATCTATAAAGTGTGGCCACATCCTCGCAAGTTCCCCTTCATCGTTGGGATAAGAATCCAGACCAAGCTATCCAAATGGCTATGAAGACAGAGCACCTTCCATCCTGCCACTACCACATCATTAGTGGCACTAACTGAACCCCTTATACCGGTGTCTCCCTTACAGGGATGTGTTGCCCCACCTCTTTTTCAGCCCAGAACCCACCTCCCTCGTGTCCCTGCCTTAGGAGAGACATCATCATCATCATCATCATCATCATCATCATCATCATCATCATCATCATAATAAGTCTCACAACCCATTTGTTCTCCACCTATGGGCAGCAGTGCCACCTGTGCACTGTGCTGCAGTGCTCCCTGTTTGGTTAGTGACTGGATTGTAGCAATACACCATTTGATTGTCTAGGTGTCCTGGAAAGGGGCTCAATGCCTGAACGCAGTGGAGAAGGTAGCAGAGCCTCCTAGGTGGCTTGGCAGGCATAGGACAGGGGAGGTAGCATTGTTCCCAGGGAAAAAAAAAATTCAACTGATGTACAATACAAAAAAGATAAATTGATAAAGCTCTTAATAACTACAAACAATTGCCACTGATATGGGTCAACACAATTTTTCAAAAACAATTTAGGTCAGGGGTGTCCAAACTACAGCCCATGGGCCAGATCTGACTTGCCAAGAAAATCCCAGATGGTGGTATGGATTCCAGATGGGGACACTTGTTCACCTTGGGGTGTGGGGTGCCACAGGGTTCGATACTGTCCCCATGTCATTTAATATCTACATGAAACTGCTAAGAGAGGTCATTGGAGGATTTGGAGTTGGGTTCCTGGTGCAAGAAAAGTTAAATAAATGGAAGCCCCTGCCCTAAATGATTGCTGGTATTGTTTTGCATTGTACTAAGGGTGCAGTAGGTAATTCTGGAGGTCGGTTTCTTCATCAATATGGACTCCTTGATTGAATATGGCCACAAAGTTGGTGACGTCACCTATGGTTTTCGAATGTAATTCTGTGTCTCTATGACAAGTTAGGAAGCTCCCAGGATGTGGCTTTTGTTCACTCAGGCATATATGCTGTGTAAGCAAGGTGCGGTCATGCATGAAATGTGCTTTTTCCAAATGTCTGGCCTGGTTGATAGAGTTGGGGTGGGGTGATAGCTCTGACCATTATTTATTTATTTATTTGGAGCATTTTTTGCCCTGCCTTTTCCCTAAGGAAGCTTACAAAAGTGCAGGTATAGAAACAGTAAAAAGTCACAATTAAAAGTGATTGTATTCTGCCCTAAAAATTCATTTAAAGTCTGTTTTAAAAACAACCATAAAACATTACAATTAAATAGAAGAACAACAGCAACACCTAAAAAGGACAAGCCTGTAAAAGCTGGATGTTAATTTAAAAAGCCAAGACTCAGAAGGCTTGCCTGAAGAAAAATGTCTTCAGGTCTCACTGTTAGATCTCCAAAGAGGGAGCAGTTTGTAAATTGAGAGGGAGGGAATTCCAAGAAGTTGGTGCCACTACTCAGAAGGCCCTATTTCTTGCCTCTGCCCCCCGCACTTCCCTAAGCGATGACACTTACAAAAGAGCCTTCTCCAATGACCTGAGAAGATGAGCCAGATTGTATGGAAATAGTTGGTCCCTCAAATATCCTGACCCCAAGCCAGGGCTTTAAAAGTCAAAACCAGCACCTAGAATTGGGCTCAGAAATGAATTGGCAGCCAACGCAACCATTGGAGAAGTGGCCCAGCAGAGTCAAACTGCGTACTGCTACAGTACTGCCGCTGCCACAGTGACTACGCGTGCTGCCACATTCAGCACTAATAGCAGTTTCCGAACCATCTTCAAGGGCAGCCCCACATAGAGCACATTACAATAATCTAAACTTGATGTCACTATGGCATGGATCACTGTGGCCAGGTCTCCACAAACCAAGTACAGTTGCAGCTGGCGCACCAGCTGAAACTGATCAAAGACCCCCCTCTGGCCACAGTCATCATCTGGGAGTCCAGGTGGACCGTCAAGCTACACACCTGCTTCTTCAGGGGAAGTGCTTTCTCAGGAGGAGAGATACTAGAGTATTGCAGTGCAAGACAATAGTCTAGCACTTGCATCATGGATTTCCGAACGAAGAGAACCTCTGTCTTGTCCGGATTTAATTTTAGCTTGTTAGTCCTCATCCAGTCCCCACTGCCTCCAGGTAGCACTCTAGGACTTCAGCAGTCACACTGGAATCAGGTGAAAAGGAGAGAAAGAGCTGGGTGTCATCAGCATATTGTCATCAGCATACTGATGACACCCCTCTCCAAATCCCTAGATGACCTCTCCCAGCAGTTTCATGTAGATCAGGGGTGCTCACACTTTTTTGGCTCGAGAGCTACTTTGAAACCCAGCAAGGCCCGGAGATCTACCAGAGTTTTTTTACAATGTTCACGCCATCATAACATATAACATTTATGTGTACAATGTATGTTGGTGTACCTTGCATAACCGAATGAGCCAATATTGCACAACACAACATAATTAACTATAAACATTTTTTGTAATTACTTGAGTTTACTTTGATGACTTGCACTGAAGTGAATCAGCCAAGGAAGCATAGTCTGGACAGTAGCTGCTGACAGCCAGCCTCAAGCACACTTCCAAATGTTCATCAGTCATGGTGGAACCGGAATTGGACTTAATGATCTTCATGTAGGAAAAGGCTGACTCACATAAATAAGTGGAGCCCTTCCTGCCTCAGGTGCTCTTATATCCCTGAGGGCCCTATTGCCTTCAAGTGGCTGCAGCTGTGCAGCACACTCTGCTGGATGCCCAGGCCTTACCCTCAAAGGGGCCACTGCTTTCTACCACATCTACCTCCTCACCAGATCTTCCTCGATTCCAATACAAGTGAGGGGGGGGGGAGCAGATCTCTATACAGACCAGTGCAAAAACAGGGGAAAGGTGTGGGGGAGGGAAGATCTCTATATAGACATCACAGCAAGACCAGTGCAAAACCCCTTGCACACAGAACCAACAGATAGAAGTTGGGGGGGGGGAGCAGATCTCCATACATACCAGTGCAAAAACAGGGGAAAGGTAAGTCAGCCCCAGTAGAGTCAACGGGGCTCACTCCCAGGGATGCCTGGACGGAAGAGAAGCCTGCCAGCGGCTCCTCGTCAGGTCTACTCACGAGTCAGCCCCAGTAGAGTCAACGGGCTCACTCCCAGGGATGTATCACTCCCAGAGAGCGTCACTCCCAGGACGGGGCTCACTCCCAGGGATGCGTGGACAGGAGCTCACTCCCAGGGATGCGTCACTCCCAGGGAGCTCACTCCCAGGCCGGGGCTCACTCCCAGGGATGCCTGGAGAGGAGAGAAGCCTGCCAGCAGCTCCTCTCCAGGTCTACTCACAAGTCAGCCCCAGTAGAGTCAACGGGGCTCACTCCCAGGGATGCGTGGACAGGAGAGAAGCCTGCGATCGACTCATTTCGCCTCGCGATCGACCGGTAGATTGCGATCAACGTATTGAGCACCCCTGATGTAGATGTTAAATAGCATGGGGGACAGGATTGAACCTCACATCTCAAGAGCCAAGGTGTTGAACAGGCATCCCTCAGCATCACCATCTGAGACCTATCTGCCAATTAGGAGAAGAACCACTGAAAATGGTGCCCCCAAATTTGCCAATTGGCCCAGATTGGTCGATGGTGTTGAAAGCCAAGACCCTCTGGAGTTGAGACACTTGATCACCACCCGCTTGATCACCTTGTCCAGAAATGGGAAGTTTGAAACTGGCCAGTAGTTGTCTAACATGGTGGAATCAAGGGAGAGCTTCAACAGGGGTCAAACCACCACCTGCCTCAAAGCAAGCAGCAGCATGCCCTTCGTCAAAGAAGAGCTTACCACCCTTCCTGTCCACTTGGTCAGCTGCTCCTGGGCAGATCTAATAAGCCAAGCTGGGCAAGGGTCAAGCAAGCAAGCAGATGGCCTCACACTCCAAAGTGTCCACATCCTCTAGGCCTTCCAATTAAAAGTGTGGCTTTCTTCTAGGCCTCTTGGATCTGAGGCCTCCTTCCAGCAGTCCAGTTTCAAAGTTATGCTACTGGCCTGGGTTTCATCAAACAACACTAGACCTGAAAAACCAATCATCATTTCTTGCAGATACTTCTCAGAGCCTTCCACAAACTACAAGATCCTATAAGGGGAACTATCAAAGCGGTAAACTGCTATAACTCATATATATATGATGCTATAACTCATATATATATATATATATATATATATATATATGAGTTACACACACACACACACACACACACACACACACACACACACACACACACGAGATCCTCTTGGATCTGAGGCCTCCTTCCATCAGTCCAGTTTCAAAGTTATGCTACTGGCCTGGGTGTTTATATATATATAAACACAGGGAAGTGCCCTCCAAAATGTGTCCACCTCCTCCAAAGGGCAGCAAAGGGACTTCCACCTAATTTATGGCACCATGTCCCCAGGTTTGGGCTAAACCTCCTCATCAAGAGACCCAGATCTGGGCTGACCAAAAGGGAAAGATATGGGGCCATCAGGCATATCAGCAGTCATGCCCAAGTCATTAAGCTTGGCTACCAAATCCAAATTCAATGGATCAGAGGCTCCTACCTGGGGCAAAGTTCCTCCTTACCTACAAAGACCACATTTTCATAATTCTCCATCATGATGGCCTCGTACAGGAGTCTTTGGCATGGACTCAGCAGGGCCCACTCTTCACTGCAGAAATACATAGCAATCTCAGTGAATGAAATCGGACCCTGAAAAAAAAGGAGAAATGGCCTGTTAGCAACATTGAATCTGCTTACACCAGGGGTGTCAAACTTGTTTCATACCGAGGGCCTAACAGTATTCATGATGCCTGCTGAGGGCCGGAAGTGATGTCATTAGGCAGGAAGTGATGTCATTAAACAGGTCATAACCAAAAATAAGCACTTTTTCTCACTTAGGAACTCATTAGCTGCAAATGACAGAAGAAAAAACGCACAAATCTTGATCATATTTCAAGATATGGGAGAGCCCAATTTTCATGAGGGCTGCCCTTTTAGCAGTAACACCTCAGCACTGCTCAGCAGCTGAGAGCCTGAGGGCCGGATAAAAAGCTTCCGCGGGCAGCATCCGGCCCCTGGGCCTTATGTTTGACACCCCTGGCCTAGACTCTGGAATCCAGAGAACTGTATTCCAGTTTCCATGAAAGGACAAAACATCTCTAAGTATTCAAAAACACACTCTCACACATATTCCTTCTTAACTCTGCATTTCCATCTTATGGGCTTCCAGCTCTAATGAAAATTCCTGGGTTTCCTGAAAGGAGGCTCAGAGGATTCTTTCTTCCCATTTCAGCTTCCAAACTGACACCATAATCCTATGCTCGCAAGCCCAGAAGTGAGTCCCAGTGCTTCCAATGGGGCAAATTCCCAGGAAAGCTTACGCAGGACTGAGAACCTTGTGCACTGCATAGCTGTTTTCACACATTACAATCCTATCGCTTTCCCCACTTTCAAAACCATTACATCACTTTCTGCTGCTCTGGCTGCAGCAGAGGCTCGTCCAGGGGGTGGGGGGGAACCACCGCACCATGTTACCAACAGCGCTAAAACCACATGTAACATGTGCACACAAGGGAGAAACCAATGTGTGCAGGGATCTCGTGTTGTTGGAGAATGGTGCGCAGGGATCTCGCAAGTTGGAAAATGGCAGGAGGGGAAGCCCAACCTGCATCACCCCTTTACCTGGCCTGAACGATCAGCAGTCATTTCTGTTCTGAAAAAGGGTTTGCTTTGCTTTGATTCTGGTTCTCTTCTACCTGTCAGGAAGAGAAAAGAGACCTGTATTAGTTCCTTAACCTTGCATACCTGCTTCATGCACATCCTTTCCACCATTGGGGGGTGATGGTTGCAGAGGAGATGGGGCAGATCCAAGGAGGAACAGGATCCCCAACAAAGCCTTAACCAGAAGCTTGCGGCTGCCGGTCCAACCCAAGCCCACTCCAAAGGAGCAGAAGGAGAGTCCAGCAGGCCGTTCTTTCCTGGGCTTCCCCAGTGCAGCCTTTGCAACCAAGAGCTGTAGCTCCATTTCCTTCTCTTTCTCAGCAATCCAGATCCTGCCACTTCCATCCCTTGCTGGGCCTCCTCCACACACCTGCTCCCAGGCCTTCCCTCACTCACTGGGCTCAGGTCTTCCCATTCCCTCCTTTTCCCAGCCCTCTAGCAAGGCCTCCTCCCCCTTTAAGAATCAGAATCCAGGTCACAGCAGGATCTGCTGGGAAATGTAGTTCCTACTGCCAGAAGACCTATAAGCCTCATTAACATCTCCCTCTCTCTCCTGCTCTCTCTCTCAGACCATATATTTCAAAGGACTTTTTTTCCACAGAGGACAGGGGTGTCAAACTCATTTCATCCCAGGGGCCACATCGCATTCACGGCACCTGCTTTGGGCCGAACGCCAAATGTGGCCCTTGGAAGTTACGTGGATGCTGAAAGTGACATCACAAGTGACAAGTGATGTCACTTCCTGTGTTTTACAAAATTGGGGAAACCCCATCTCCCCCAGCTGCTCGCTATCTCCTCACTCTGCTGCCTCCCCCCACCCCATACCCCCTCCTGTTCACCCCTACCAAGCCCCAATAGCACCCCCAGCCCCTGGAGCAAGGGAAATGAGCAGGCAAAGGCTGCATTCACCACCCCTGCTTGCAAAAAGTTTGGGGGTTTTTTTCTTTAAGAAAAAACAAGTAGAGGTGGTGAATGCCACCTCTGCCCACTCATTCCCGCTGCTTCCCCTGCCTCCCACCCGATCCCCAAGCAAGGGAAGCAAGCGAGCAGAGGCTGCATTCGCCACCCCTGCTTGCAAAAGGTTCGGGGGCTTTTTTACCTAGAAAAAAATCCCACAAAATTTCTGGCTCCCCTCCTTTAGCTTTCAGGCCCCCTTTATGACTGCAGGCCCAGGTATGATGTATCCCCTGTACTCCCTTTTCATAGGCCCTGGTGAGATTGAAAAGTGTAAGATCCCAGGAAATTTTTGGGTCCCCTCCTTTGGCTCCTGGGCGCTCTTTCTAACCCTGGTCCTGGGTACAATTTACCCTCTGCACCACCCTCTCATGGGCCCTGTTCCTTGCACCCTCACTCTTCCTTCCTCTCATCTATGGGGGACATGCACAGGAGAATGTGGAGAGACAGCATTTAGATGGTGAAGGACTACTGCTGCTCTGATCTAGTTTGGATGCATCCCCTATGGCTGTTTTGAAAGTGAAAAGAAACATATTGGGAGATCAGATCACAGGTTTCCCATGTCACTTTTGGCATTAAGACTGACCCTGGAAGGAACCCAGCCCTTTTGTCTCTGTACAAGACCCTGCCCTGACATAAGCCAGCTCAGAGCAGTGACACAAACCAGTAACTGGAATTCTTTTCAAACTTTTCAAGCATCCTGCCCCCCCCCCCCACAATACTGGCTCTAAGATGAGAAAGTGTATGTAACGAACAAGCAAATGAAGGATGCTAGTCCTCAATAAAACAAGATTAAGGCTGGGGGAACCAATCCTAGCCAATGTTCCAGCACTGAAGCATTCATGTCAATGGGGCATATGCTGCATCCTGCAGTGGGGGATAGTCATTGATGTCTCCTCAAGGAAGAAAATGTTTGTTGCCTTACTCAGTGCATTGGGGCTGCATTGGTGCTGGAAAGTTAGATAGGATTGGGTCCTCACAGTCACTCTTATCTCAGGAGAAAACATCCATGTAGCCAGCAATTGCCTTCCCTAATTAAGCCTAGACCAGTTGTTCCAAAAGTCCTCAATGGGATGAAGGAAGGGAATCACCTAAGTGCTTGTGGAAGGGGGGGTGGGCGATGGCAGCAATGCAATCCCCAGGATCACGCTGCTGCCAGGGAAAGAGGAGGGGTTTCCAACTTACCTCCAGGGTTGCACCAGCCACAAGGGAGTGCAGAGAGCCCTGCCAAGCCTCCACAGAGCCCCCCAAGCCTCAGGTTAACTAAAAAAATTGCAGTTGTGACACACTTCCAGTTTTGTGATCGCAAACTGGGTCACAATCACAAATTTTTAGTTAGTCTGAAGCTGGGGGTGCCCTGTGCAGGCTTGTGCAGGGTTCCCCATAACTCCCCCCCCTGGGAGACTGGTGCTACCTGCAGGTAAGTCAGAAGCCTCCCTCTTTTCCTGGCAGCAGTGTGATCCTGGGGATGACATTGCTGCCTTCCCCCCTGCCCCTTAAAGGCTGGTGGGTCGCAACCAACTAGAGATGAGATGAACATCTGCTTTGCATGCAGAAGGGCCTGGCTCAATCCAGAGAAATCTGAGAGAGATCTCTGCTTGAAATCCAGAGAACCACTGTCAATTCAGCGTAGACAATACCGGGCTAGATGTATCAATGGTCTGATTCATAAGACAGCATCTTCATATCTTCAGAGCTCCCTTTTGTATTAATATTGCAGGACATTTTCCCAGTGGGTAGCATTTAAATGCTTTATTTATCCCACACCCGTTCATCAAAATGTTCAAGGTGGCTTATATAATTAAGAAGCAACAATAAAACAACTTAAAGCAGTGTTTTTCAAACTGTGGGTTATGAGCCAATTTCAGGTGGGTCCCCATTCATTTCAATATTTTATTTTTAATATATTAGACTTGATGCTATCATGGTAGGTGACTGTATTTAGGGAAATGTTACAGATCTACCAGGCTACTATATATATGCTTTCAACAATGATAGTCAATGGGACTGACTGCTGGGTAAGTGTGGGTAGGATTGCAGCCTAGGATTGTTAAAAATTTTCCTGCTTGATGATGTCACTTCCGGTCATGACATCACTTCTGGTGGGTCCTGAGAGATTCTCATTCTAATAAGTAGGTCCTGGCGCTAAAAGCATTAAAATGACTTAAAGCATTAAAATGTGAATGTAAGATTGTTCTTGTCAACCTCTAAAGTTCATTGTGTTGTGCATGGCCTGTCTGTTCACATTTTGTGTACAGTGTGAAAATTCTGCAGTATAAGAATGTTAAAGCAAAGCACCCTTTTCCTCCTTTGATTACTGGGAGCCATTCTCCTAACCTCACCAAAAATCAGGACTACAGTATTCCCCTGCAGTCACTAGGACTGCCTTCCTACACTTCTCTCTGGGATCTGTAATTTCCCAAGAATTATCTAGATCTGTTGACAGCAAAGGAAAGAGAAATTAACAAGCCACTCTGTAGCACCATTGTTAGGCATTTTAATATTCCTTTAATCTTTGGCGCCCACAGAAGTGTTCTCTCACTCCAGGGAACCTGAACCACACCCTGTATCAGAGAATTAAAACAACATCAAGATAATAACACCACTGGTGCCAGGCGCATTGAATCCTATTCTAACTGCAAACAACAATTAAACCAGAATAGCTTTTCTCTACATAGCAATTTCCTCCTCGCTCAAACAAAAGGAATTGTGAAGAAATAGTTTGCCAGTCGACAGGCCTGGGCAGTGCCAGAATTAAAAGCAGGTATAGTGCGCTACACATGAATTCAGCCCATAGATCATTTTGATCACCATAAAAGCATTTGGGAATTAACAGGCAGGACTGTGTGTATAATTTTCACAGTTCAGCTACTCTGGATGTTACAAATGGAGACGCCAATCCAGCTAGGGGCGTGCTCAGGACTAGTGGCCTAAGGGCCCGATCCTATTCAACTTTCCAGCTCTGGTATAGCCACAATGCAGCCCAGTTGCAAGGGCACAAATGTTCCCATACCTTAAGAAGGCACCAATGACTGCCCCACTGACACAATTGCACCAACACTGGAAAATTGGATAGGATTAGACTCTAAGACATTGGGTGTAGCTGAAGATTGTTAGCTCAAAGGACGAAAGCATTAACTTGAGGTGAGCCCCAGATCAGAAAATGCAGGTTTATTAACCAAGAAGTAGGCCTCTTATTTAACATGCACGAAGAACATAAAACTGTAGTCAAAGAAATAAAGCAAAACAGTTGTTTGTAAACTAATACGTGCCATGATCATGAAGGCCAGTGTGTATGGCTCCAATGGTTACAGGAAATTGATATTAAGAGGTAGTCATTCTAACTTCCTCGAATTAGCATGACATTCAGTGAGTGCAGTTTTTGCAAGTTGCATCTGAAGACAACTTAGCAATAGAATTGGCTGAATCCCCACAAAAGGGGAGGGCAGGGGATAATTTGTCCCCCGGCCCAGGGTCAACAAGAGGACCCAGGAGCCAAAAGGAGGGACCCCAAAAATTTCCCAGGATTTTATATTTTCCAGTCTCACCTGGACTTGCTGTCTGCACAGAATCCTTGGGGTGCTACCACGGGCATGTAGTGGTGGCTGCTGCTGCAAACCATATGTGCTGGTCTGAGGAATACATACATTAACACAGCGTCAAATTTGGGAGGAAAGTGGCCTGCTACAATAGCTCTTTGGCTTGTAGATCTACTTACTATGAAGGAGTGTATAGGAGCTCAGGGACACAGCTGTAGGACTACAGTTGCTGCAGAAGTAAGTGCGTAAGGGGTAGGTCTTTTACTGATTGGAGCTTTCCACTCCTACAAGGGACATGCTCAAGGCAGCTTACAAAAAACACTGATGATAGCAGCTAAAGACATTAAAACACAAAAGAGTCATAAAACCAAATAGCAGCAGCAAAAAAGAGGGACAAAGACAGATGCTATACATCAGAAATCAGAAAGCTGAATGGAACCGAAAAATCTTTACCTGATACTTAAATGTAGCAAAAGAAGGTGCCAATCTCACATCTTATGGGATGGAGTTCCATAGCCTGGGTGTCACCCCAGAGAAGGTGCTTCCATGCATCACCACCAGAATCAGACTACTTAATAAATAGCTGCATTTTATTATGTCCCTCAATTATCTTTCTTTTTTTTTTTTCAGCAGAAACACTGTGCAGCAGTCAGAATACTCCTACTATTTGCTTTTCTCGAGAGTGGAATAAGGGATCAGCTTGTTCACATGAACAAGCTGTGTGCTGGCTAAGAGATAGAGCCAGCCTGCTGCAGAGGCCTACAGAAGCCAGTTCCCTTTGTCTCTTTCTATTCCCAGACTCCAAATTCTTCTGGCAGATGAGAAGGAATATGAACACACGAACCTAGGCATCCCTTGAATTCTGCAAATATCTCATAATACAATTACACCTATAATATTCAACAGCTTTTCGCCCAAACTGCTCAATGGAACCTCCATCAGCAGAGGAAGTGTACAGCTCATGCCTTGTTATCCACGGGAGTTTCATTCTGGAATCCCCATTGAATTTAAAAAAAAAAAAAAAATCAGTGGATACCAAATCCATGGAAAAATAGCTTTAAAAACCCACTTCCAGGTTTCTTGTGCCTCCATTGTTGTCCCAGTATGCATTGTACAGAAAATATACTGCATTCAGCCACTAGATGGGGTGAATAATGGAATCTAATGGAATGAAATTATAATTATTTAACAGCACAAAGTAGGAAATTGGATTTTGGTGCTTTTTTCCCCTTGTTACAAGGCATTTAAAGGTGAACCTTGGTATCAGCGGTGAGTCAAATCAGTGGATACCAAATCAGTGGTTACCAAAGTCCCACCTGTACCTCAGATGCTGGATAAAGAAAACAGAAGAGGTCTGTTGCCTCCATGCCCTGTTTTCCATCTACTGAGAGACATATGGCAGTTGCTGTGAGGAGGAGACTCCCCAATTGAATTGGACCTTTGGCCTGATGCAGCTGGCCAGTTCAAATGTTTAGACTTAGCTTGTTAAGCTGCCCTGCAGGGCAATTCATAGTTGAACAGTTTCATATTATCTTTATCCAGAGATCTTAGAAAGAAGACAGGCATCAGCAAACCGAGCTGTGAAAGTGTTTCATGGAAAAACGCTTATAAATGTGACCAAATGGAGATCATGTTAAAGCCCCCCCACCCCCCGAGTTTTCAAGCAGGACAAGAAGTTCAGAATTTGTCAAACTACATTACAGCTGAACCCCTCCCTTCCACTTTTGAGCAGCTATCTTAAAATTATTTTTAATCCTACTGCAGGAGTTGTTTCCCACACTGATGCATATCAGTCAGTCAATTCACACAGGGCAAAGGCCACGGCATTTTCAAAAGAAAAGAGATTTTAAAATGCATCTCATGTAGTATATAAAGGACAAAATCATACACAAAGAAGCACCCATATATTGGATCCATTCTGTTGTGCTTCTCTAGGCTGTGAAGGTGCTTTGAATAATCCAGTGTGGGTTACAGCTGATAAAAATGATCAGATGCACTTACATTTAATTTAAAATATTAACCACTTTAATTTTGCTGTGAATACCAAGTGGTATGCTTGCAAAGACATTTAACATATGCTTGTCTCTTTTGAGGGATTTTCTTTTTCCCTTTGAGATAGCTCCAACGAAAACAAGATATACATTCCAAACCACAATATTTCACAGAGTGATTGTATATACAGAGCCATAATTTCAAGTTATTCAGAGCCCAACTGCAGGGATGCAGGTCTCTTGTTATCTGGTGTGCTCCCTGAGGCATTTGGTGGGCCACTGTGAAATACAGGAAGCTGGACTAGATGAGCCTGTGGCCTGATCCACAGGAGCTGTTCTTATGTTCTTATGTTCTTTTCTTGTCTGAATTGAATGTCATTGTATTGGGTCTCATCCAATCCATTACTCATCTAAGGGCGCAATCCTAACCCTTTATGTCAGTGCTTTCTAGCACTGACATAAGGGCAATGCAGCTCTGAGGCAAGGGAACAAACATTCCCTTACTTTGAGGAGGCCTCCGTGAGTGACACCCAACTGCAGCACACCTTCCATTGACATATGGGGTTAGGATTGCGCCCTTAGACACCCATTTTGTTCTTCCATTGCCTCACCTGACTTAGGTGTAAAGGACCGACAGAGCTGGGTGTCTTCAATACACTAATGCCACCTCACTCCAAGACCCTGGTTGACTTCAACTCAGCAGTTTCCTATAGATGTTGAAAAGCATGGAAAAGATAGTATAGTATAGTATAGATCCATTATTATAAATGCCATGAAGCTGAGAAGTAATCCCCAAGACTATCTTCTGCAAATGTCACTCCATGTAGGGATGGAACCACAAGAACACAGCACCCCAGTTCCCAACCCAAATAGTCTCTCCAGATGATTAGCACAGATCCTGAAAGTCACCAAAAGGTCAAAGAGACGGGTAGCACAATTCTAACTTGCGCTGGAACAGGCAGGCCAGCAGGCTTGCGCTGTATCCAGTGCAAGTTTCAGGTTGTCTGAGGTTTGGCCCAAGACAAGGGGAAACTTTCCCCCTTACCCCGGGGAGAACTGCAGCAGCCCACATGGGGATACTTGAATCTGCACCACCAAAATTGGTGGTGCAAATCCAAGTAGCCTGGGACTGCCTTGGGCCGCCCAGGAACAGGGCTAGGATCTGGCATAAGTGTTGGATCCTGGCCTCACTTCCTGCTGCCCACCCACCTGCCCCCAGGAACGCCCACCATCCACCCTCCATCCACCCTGAAACACCTCCCTCCCACCTCCTCTCTGCCCTCCCTCTGCCCCCCCAGACCCCTGCACCAGCTGAGCTTGTTCAACGCAAACTCACCCATCACCAGGTCAGCACGGGTGGGCGGGCGCATGTCCATACACCAGCCTACCTCTCCAGGGATTGCACCCTGAGTAGGATTGAACTTCCCTGTTCTTCTGGCAAAGGCCATACTGCAGGGCAGCCAAGACTGTTCTTGTCCTAAAAGCAAGTTTGAAAGATTGAAATGGATCCAGATAATCAGACCCACCCAAGAGTGTTTGGGGTTAGCGAGTAGACAATAGTTTTTGTGCTTCTCTGGGTCCATAGGGGGCCTTTTCAAGGGTGGCCTCAGAACTGTCTCCTTCAAGGCAGTAGGGGCCACTTCTTCCCACCAGCCAGAATTCATGTGGTTCTCATAGCAGAGACAGTGGTGGTGAAAGGGCACGCAAAGATTAGTAGAGAATTTAATTTTGTTGGCATTGGTGATTCAAAACTTTTTGAAAAGACACAAAAACAGTAGCACTGCTAAGCCGCGGTAGAAAATAATCTGTTTGAACACACAGTGCCACAAATCCTAGCAAGGTAGAATTGTTGTAGTTCTGTGCTTCTATGAAGAAAGGAAGAAATCTTCCTACATTATAACAGGATCCCCTTGAAATCCCTAATGCAATGTGTGTGGGAACATGAAAGCAAACCATTCAGGCAGAAACCCTCCACAAGAAGTAATTTTGCATATCTGCCAAATGAGCTTCACCAGGCCAGACTGCCCCGGGCTGCTCCATATTCCAATTTATACATGCAGAAAATCAGAATACAGATGCACAATGTTGAAAGGGCTGCTGGAAAGCAAGGCTCAGAGGCCTCCTCAGATTTGGTACTCCTGTCCTGTGTATTTCTCATCACAGGGCCAGACCCGAGCGACCTCTGTTCAGTAGTTAGGGAGAAGCTGCAAAGTGGAATTGCAAGTATTTGCTATTTTAGGGCAAAGCTCAGGGCTGCCTTCGGATGACACTTTACATCTTGGCAGAACAATGGTAGATCATCCTGCGGTGTCCTCTTGACACCACTGAGGACAGGGCAGGACACCATCTTTAACTTCTCAACTAATCATCACTTTGTGTCTCTAAGAATTAAATCTAAATTATGTGTCTTCTTTTCAGATGCCTTGTGGGTTCCTCCATTTTAGAAACAAGTTCCTTCTGGACTAATCTGAGGTCAGAGTGTTTGGCACTGAAGATGGTGTCAGTAGTATACTTTCCTGCTTCAAGATGGGGGGTGGACTAGATGATTTTTAAGGCCCCTTCCAACTCTAAGGTTCTATGATGCTAAACAACCTGAGCCTCCTGTGTCTTTCCTCCTATATTTTCCCTGTGTGTCTGGAAGAGATTGAGCTTCTCATGTGTCTCTTTTTCACCACTCTGTCCTTCTTGGTTGTTCTCATTCCTCTCATATTGGGGAGGGAACCAGTGGCAGAACTCCCTTGCCCTTGAGGCCACGTCACCACCTGAGGTGGATTAGTGGAAGCCTCCATTCACCTGCCCTTCTTCACTGCTCCTCCTGCTTCCACTCACTGGCTTTGGAAAGGAAGAAGGGGACAAGAAGTATCAAGGAAAAGAGAGCGGTGGGCTAGACCTTTGAGATGCTCTAGCCCAGCCATTTTCAAACACTGTGCCATGGCACACTGATGTGCCACGGATGGTCTGCAAGTGTGCCACAAGAGTTTGGGGCAGGGTCATTTGTTAGTAGGGCCACTGGGGGTTGTGAGCCCCCGTTGTCAATGGCTGTGCCTTGTCAATTGTCAAAAAACTGATGGTGTGCCTTGACAATTTTAGTCCCTTGTCAGTGTGCCGTGAGATGAAAAAGGTTGAAAATTGCTGCTCTAGCCCATTCTTTCCCCCAATTCTTTTCAAATCCAGAAAGTGGGGGGAGGAGTGGCACATGCAGCAGATGGCAGTCCATTGGGAAAGGGCAGCAAAGTGCCAGGTGTTCCTGGGCCGGCAGCATGTCCTTAAGGTAGTCTTGACTCCGGCAGATCTTTTAAAAATAAAGTGTAAATGAAGTCCTGCCATTGCTTCCCATGACGTCTAAGCACTCTGCACAATCCTGATATCTTTCCAATATTGCATCATTTATTTATTTTTCACATTTTTATATTGCCCTTCCTCCAAAGAGCTCAGGGTGGTATACACAGCTAGTCCCCTCCTTTTGTCCTCACAACAACCCTGTGAGGTAGGTGAGGCTGAGAGAAAGTGACTAGCCCAAGGTCACCCAGAAAGCTTTGTGGCTGAGAGGGGGTTTGAACCTGGATCTTCTAGGTCTAAGTCCACCTCCTAAACCACTACACCACCCTGGCTCTCATGGCCTGTAAATCTGCGGGTCAAGACAAATAATATTGTGGTCTCACTTCTGTCCTTTAACCTTTAATCGGTATCTGTGAACGTTCTAGGCTACAGCCCCAAATTATACTCCTATGGAGAGGAATCTGGGCCCCCTCCAGAGGTGCCTTCTCAAAGAAGCCTTTCAACTGTATCATTTTTCTATTGCTCAACATGATAACTGCAGATGATGCTGTTCTGCTTGAGCACTCGAGCAGCAGCCCAGCAAAACTCTGCTCACTTCCAGAATACATCTCCTCCTGTTGACTGACATCCATATTTTAAGAAATGGACCTTTAGATGCTCAAAAGCAAAGGGAAAAAAAAGATTATGATTTGAATGGTAATGAAGCACAGGAAATAAATGAACCCACAGAAATGGGAAGATGACACTTTTAAAAACCATTTCCTGACAAGGCAGGAATGCAATCATCAGGGAGTGGAATAGAAAGGGGGGGGGGAAAGCACAAATAAATATCATTTCACAGCTGAATAGTTTGAAGTGAAGTTCTACCAGTACTTTCATCACGCTGAAATCAGTGGGCGTTTTGCTGTGGAGTCATTCATGGGAGTTGATGCAGGCTGCAGAGGAAAAGGAGTTATGTTGTGATGAACCGAGCTATGTAAAATGAGAGATCAAAGCACTGGATACTGCGGTGGCTCCCAGGATATTTAAACAGTGATTCGCTAAGGATATCATCAGCTAGTGAAAGATAACAGATATACAAGCTCTTCCTCTTTTTATTCTCTGTGAAACTTTATCAATATCTTCAAAATCCCCACTGGGTTTTTTTTCTAGGATCGATTCAGGAAGTATGTACTGAGTGCCTCCATGCTTTAACAGTAAAAATAACCTCCCCCCCCCCCCACTAATTGTTATGGGCAGTGCTTTTTTTGTAAAAAAAAAAAAAAAAAGGTGCAGGAACTCACAACATGTTAATCATTCATTCATTCATTCATTCATTCATTTACTGGACTTTGGGGAGTTTTGCAGCCTCAACTGGCCCCCCTTTTGGCAACTGGCAACCAACCTTTATATTTTGCAGCCATGTAGCACCTCCCCTCCTAAAAAAAAAAGAAACAAAAATTCTTCCTCATAGGGATTTGAACCAGACCAGCACTTTAACAATTGAGCCATAGTAACTCTTAGCTTCAAAGTGTTTGGAACTAATACTTGAGGCGCTGATGGCCACCAGCTGGGCTCAAGACCTTATATATTAGTTCTGAGCACTTTGCCTACAGGCTTTCCTATAGCCCAATGGAGAGAGTGCTGGGCTGTGGAGCACGAGGTCAGAGGTTCGAATCCCTCCCTAGCCCACAGTTTTAAAAAAAAGGTGGAGCACAAGGTCAGAGCCGGAGGTGCCAAAAAAAAAAAAAAAAAAAAAAAGGTGGAGCATGAGGTCAGAGGTTCGAATCCCTCCCTCAGTGAAAGGGGAATAAAAGGTGCATTCTATTACAAAAAAAAGCCCTGGTTATGGGGGAAGAGGGTTTTAACCCTAACCCACCACAGTCTGACATGGATCACACCCTTTGGTGATCTGCAGCCCCATGGTGGTCCTCGGGGCAGAGCATGCTCCAAGGAAGCAGCCGTGGAAGTCCATGCTGCTTGGAAGTGAAACTGTTGCCAAGCTCTCCTGGGTATGGAGCACCAGGAGCTACCAGCCAGTGGCATAGCTATACCACCTGGCACCCAGGGGCACAGATTTTTTAACACCACTACTCCAGGCACTTCTGGGCAACTGGAAGTGCCTTTCTAAGGCCCAGTGGCATAGTACCCGGTACTGCCCCAGGTACCAGCCTTGGGGGGGGTGACACCACAAAAGACCCAACATTGCTAACATTGCAGGAGATAGGTATAACCGCATCATGCTCCATTCCATTGGATGCGGAATTTCCAGATGAATGCATGGAAAAAACCAGAGTAAAATATCTCCTTTCCATCAAAACTTATGGCCAAAAAACTGGAAACAAAAAAATGCATGGATTCCTATGGAAAGTGAAACTCAGCCATATCGCACATTTACTTGCGAGTAGGCGAGCATGCCTTACTCCATCTGAAAGGGCAGGCTGAGAGGAATCCAATGACACCAGAATGGTTCGTATCCAATGAAAACAGCCCCCGAAAAACACCCAAGAAGGAAGTCCCTCCCTCGAAGCAGGGAGTGTATGTACTGAATGTATTGAGCCCTATAGAAAGTGAAACTAAACCACACGGTTGCGTTTACTCACTAGTAAGGAAACGTGCCTTGGTTCCTGGTCAAGTCATGCAAAGGGGAATGCAACCACTGCCTAAACTCAAAACAGGCCAATGAGACATCTTAAGGGGTGAGCGGGATGGTAACCTAGTGACCAAAATTCTGGAAATCATGGCTGTTAGGAATAATACCATCATGTTATATACCATTTGATGCAGAATTTCATCCATTGCTTGTGGAGAAATATTTATTGCATTTATTTTCTGGCCATTATTATTATTCATTTCATGTCATGAATATTACTATCTCTGTCTCACCTACCTCACAGGGTTGTTGTGAGGACAAAATAAGGGGAGGAACCATGTACACCACCCTGAGTTGCTTAGAGGAAGGGTGATATAAAAATGTGAATTAATTAAGTCGCACAGGGTGACAAAAATTTATGGACCCCGGTTGTCCTAGGACCTAGCTACGCCACTGCTAAGGCATCCAGTAGACCTTCTGAGAGTCAGGAAGGCTGCACATGGCCTCCCTGGGGTTCAGAAAGCCTGCCGGTGGCCTTAGAAAGGGACTCCCAATTTTTTCAAAAACATAAGTGTCTTTTTAAGGTCTTCCATAGGCCTTCTCAGGCTTGGGAATGCTGCACATAGCCTCCTCAGTGCTCAGAAAGCCTCAAAAGGGCATCCCCTGACACCCCGAGGTGTGGCCCTTGGGGCAGATGACCCTCATCCCCGTTAGCTACATCACTGCTGCCATCAGCTGGGGTGGATGGTGCCTTGGGTGGCTGGGGAGGATAAAGGAGGGGCAGAAAGAACAAGGGCCTGAGCAAAAGAGGAGACCGGAGTAGTGAGAGTGGCAGCAAACGTGAAAGCTACAGCAAGAATGGTAGCAAGAGGTATGGCAGGAGAGATGGAGGTGCCAGGAAGGTGCAGGAAGAAGTGGAGAGAGATACGGAGGGGAGGGAAGCGCTGGTGAGAAAGCCAAAAAGAGCAAAAGTAGAACAGGGAGAAGTGGAGAGAGAGAAAGGAAGAAAGGGGGAAGAGGACAGAAACACCAAGAGAGGTGGCAGGAACAAGTGAAGTTTGGTAAGAAGTGAAGGAGGAAGGGGAGCAAGAGACAGCTGGAAGAGAGCAAAGGAGAAAGCAAACAGGCAGTAGAGAACAGAAAGAGGAAAAGAAGCAGGAAAGGTGGAGGAGGCATGGGAAGGTGGACTGAAGCGAAGAGAGAGCCCTGGAACAATGGCAGTGGCTGTGGAAGGTGCTTCCCCTGTTCCTGGGTGGGTGGCCATAGCAATAGGGCCAACTTACACCCACTGCCTCCAGACCCTGTAGGGAAGAGAGAATGGGGGCTGTCTGGGCTGCCAGCCAAGGAAGGGGGGGGGCACCAGGCACAGGAACACCTGTGGGGAGTGCCCTGAGATACATAAAGAGTGGCTGCCCCAATGGAACTATAAACAGAAAAACTGAACACAACCTTCAGCAAAAGCGAGGCCTCCAGTAGCGCTGTTTACCATGGGCCTCATGTGTACAGGCATCCATGCGTTACAGAGAACATCTTATCCAGGATGAGGCTGAGGAGGTGGTGGCCCCCACACATCCCCACATCCCCATGGCTACTGTTTGTTCAGGAAAAAATAGGCTCCTACTGGTGCCAATAGATTAGAGATCTTACATACAAAATAAGCAATTGAGTTACAGAAGGGTTCTTCAAGCCAACCACTCACAATGGAAAACAAAAGAAAGGGAGGGCCTGTATTCAAGCTGTTTTCAATACCATTCAGTGTAATTATATGTAACATTTGGGTCCTTGGTAATCTTTTCAACAGGTCTGGCCTTGGTATTTTTGCAGGGGGTGGGAGGAAAGGACAAAGAAAAAGCTCCTATAAAACCCTGTTGCCCTGCTTTCTCTCTGTTCCCATCCTCGACTATCTCCTTTCACTCTGGGACCAGGTGAGCCAGTGGCGGACCTGAGGTGGGGGCGGAGGGGCAAAAGTTCTGGGCGTCGCACTTGCCACTACCCATTGCGGTGCCTGCCCATTGGAGCCATTCTGCAGCAGGCGAAGCCCTGCATGGCACTTGACAGTGCATGTAAAGCTTTCTAAGGCTACTAGCATGATCTTATGCAATACTTCCAATTTAATAGTGTATTATTAAAAATCACATGAGAAACCTCAGAAGGCTTTTTGAGTGGTGCTGAGCATTGCATCACTCCATGAGCTTTGGTAAGGATCTGGGGGGGGGGTGATGTGGGGTAGGCAGCATGTTGTGATCTTGTGCCCCAGGGTGGAATGGGGGCAGGCCTGTTACTGGGGTGGGCTCCTTCTCGTCCTCTAATGGCAACAAAGCTTTTACATATGACATACACTTCTTAGAGTAGTCGGTCTTTTAAAGATGCCATACTACAGTTGGGGCTGAACTTTCACAAAGGTAACATTTGAAGCAAATGTCAGGATAAACGAGAATAAACATCTGAGAATGTTCATAGGAAGAAAAACACATTTCTCGAGGAAGTAAAATTTCTCACGGGGGGGGGGGGAGGCTTGACAGTGAAATTTCACACAAGCTAAAATTTAAAGCAAATTTCAGGGTTCCTCCCAAGGTAAAAATGTGGGCACTTTCAAGGGAAATCAAACTAAGACTTATGAATTCTGCACATCCCTAATCCCAGTTTAATCACTCTAAGGGGCCCAACATTATCCTCTGGATATCCTGGTGGATCTTGTGATCCGCCAGTGCATCTCACAGGCTCATGGTGCAGTAACTGCTCTGGTGTTTTGCAGAGGGCTGCCACCAGCGCAAGGTCCAGAAGGCTGTGCACAAGTAACAAGCAGCATAGATTAGCTGCTGAGCCAGGTAAGTTGGTGGTGGGGCAGATTGGGAGCAGATCAGGGCAGGGACCAGGCCAGGTCAGGGCAGAACAAGGGCGGATCTCGGCACCAGCAACATCTGCCAGAGCCAATGCTCCTGTCCAGGACCCAACCCATCCCTTTGGACCTCACAGATTTACACCAGCAAAATAGCTGGAAAACTCTTAAAGCATTAAGCCAGCATGAGGACACTATGGCAGAGACCGTAGGAGAGGATTAAGTAATTGTGCCAAGAGGAAAGGCATCATATATGATCAACATAAACTTTACAAAAGAACAGAAGATTTATATTAGCTCATGTAAGGAAAATGGGGAAGAGAATTGCAATTGTTTAATGGGGAGAAAAAGCCTCTCTGCAGATCTTCATTTGAAGCATGAAAAAAGCATGCATCAGATACTGATATTTGGAAGTGAAATATTTGCAGCATTATTAAACCATCATGTTAATATTAAATATATGTCGACTACGTTATGGGATAATTAGATTTGGGAAGGATATAACTGAATATTCACCTTTCCAGAAGTACATATTTTCCAGTTTGGGGAATGATGCTTGTTAAATATATAAATACCAGTCTCAAAAATGGACCCTTTGCCAATTTTCTTTTCATTTTGGAAGGTTATATGGATGCATTTATTTTTTATTGCAAGTGCTGCTTTTGAGACAGTAAAACTGGTGGGTAGTATCTTAAGACATGTTATAACTTATCTTTTATTTCTGTTTCTTAAATATTTTATACCTTTTCATCATTCAATAGATGTACACACAAAACTCTCCACACTTTTTGACCTCTGTGATGAAAACATCTGATTTTCTCTATTTTTTCTCTATTTTTTTTAACCTGCTTTGGACCTTCCTCTTACCACTGATGCTCTTTTGGTAGGAAGGAGGCCTGTCTGATTTCTAGGTGCAGAAAATTGAAGGGGCTCAGATGACCCCGGGAATCTAATTCCATGGATGAGGCAGGCATAAAACCCACAGGTTATAAAAGTAGGATCATAAACCTTCCTTTGATTATCAAGAGCATCTCAGTGCAGGGGCCAAGAACCTGGAACAAGAGGAGCAAGTAGGATCAGGAAAGTACCCAGAGAAGTTCTGCCAGGTTTCATTTTATTGGAGGCTTGCATTTAACAATCTAGCTGAAGTTTGCCTCTCCCCTTTTACTCTCTTTTATTTGGATTATCATTGTTTTGTTTTTGACTCATGCCTTTGGTTTTTTAATCAACTTTATAATATCTTGTATGTTTACTGTTTTGGTCCCAGATTACACTTGAGGGAATGAGTTGGCATGTCATCCAGAACACCCATTTCCCACTACTGTTCCATGTTGAGACTCCCTATGTCCTGGGGTTCCTGTTAACCTGGAAGGGAGTCTTTCCCAAGTGGCTGACTCCTGTCTGGGCACTTAGTTTTGGTTGGTAAACTGCCTTTTCCCAGTTCATTCTCAGTTTACCCACTTACATGGATAAAATAAAGAGCAAGGACTTGGTGCCAGTTGCAAACTGCAAGGTGGGGCACCTGTCTTGCCCGCCATCTGTCCTTACAACTTTGTTACTTTGATTCACTGGGTTCTTCTGAGTGCATGGGAATGCCTGTGGAGAGTGCAGAAACTCAGGCTTCCCCATTAACTTCAGTGTCAAAAGCAACCTGATGGCTCATCTCCCTCTGGGGAGAAAGGCGGAGTATAATAAATAAACCTATGGCCACAACCACCACCCCTTGTGATAGCAACTTCTATACTGTCCACTTTTCCATATATACTGGGTTGCATTTACAATCAGATATATTTAGATCAATTTGAGGAAAGGTGCAATGGATGTGCCAAGTTATGGACAGAGGATCGGAAAACCCAGCTCAGGTGATTAAATAGATTATGCACAGAAGGTGATTATGGAGAATCACATACTATGGCCAGAGAAGCTGCTGCATGTGCCCAGCTCAGTAGTAGGCAACCTTCAGTCTCAAAAGACTATGGTATCGCGCTCTGAATGGTGGTTCTGGAACAGCATCTAGTGTGGCTGAAAAGGCCAATTCGGGAGTGACAATCCCTTCCACACTGGGAGCAAGTGTAGTCTCTCCCTGGTCTGTCTCCCTGGCTATGGGCCTTCCTTCTTTGCCTCTTAGCCTCAGACTGTTGGCCAAGTGTCTCTTCAAACTGGGAAAGGCCATGCTGCACAGCCTGCCTCCAAGCGGGCCGCTCAGAGGCCAGCTCAGACATTGTCCTTAACTGTGCTGCTGAGAAAGACATGGATCTTCTGAAGCAGCACTGAGTGGATCTATTTGAATGCTATCAATATTTTATTTTATGGTTAGTGACTTTGAATTATCTTTATTATTAAATTGTAGATGGTATTCAGTCATTGATCTAACCATTGTTCATTTTGAAAAGCTAGACCACACTGAAATGAAATACTCTTTCTTTCCTGCAGGTGACAAAAATACAGAGGAGGGGGCAAACCCTCAATTTCCATTGATGTTCCATCAAATGAGAGCAAATTTAAGCCTGGCTGCATCCGCTTCCACAATTGGTCTCGTACAAAATCAGCCTAGACTGAGAGGTCAATGTTGGACATGAGGACATGATCAGTGAAGACAGTGCAATTTAGCGAAGCATTCTCCTGCCTAGTTCAATCATCCCCAAACCAAAGTTGTATTCCTGAAGCTAGAAGCTGAGGGTTCTGTGGACATAAAGTGGAAATGTTGCACAGCACATTCTATGCGTAAAGTAGCTTACTTGAACTTAAGGTGTGTGTGTGGGGGGGGGGGGTAAGCGGGTGTTGGGATGTTCAAATGGGTGGTTTTAGATGGCACAACAATGTACACCTTGAGGCAGTGCCCTTAAGGTCAGATCTGAGTTTCAAAATGTCTGTGATAACTATGACCCCTTCACAGATGTTTTTTGAACTTGTTGCTGAGCATATGGAAGATTTAGTATTTTGCATTGCACTAGCTTGACCAATATTATGGTTAATGTAAATACTGAGAACCCTTTTTTGTCATATTTAAATACGTGGCAACAAAGGTCTCTCTTTTTGTATCAAGGTAGAAGAAGTTGACTAGAGTAAACATAATGGCATAGATAGCACTAGAGTGTCATTGGTCATATGACTCTGGATCCAGAGCTTCTTTCCCTTTCTGCTTGACTTCCCTTGTGTTTGGAACGACCTTCCAGACCAGCTGTGTGATGCCTCGTCTTCCTTTAAGTGTCTTCTAAAACCACCCATTCCATGAAGTCTTCAACTTCACGTCCTACTATAACTAGGCCTAAGCAGATGCAATGAAATAATTGCATGTTCTTCCTCTATCTTCCCCGTCCCCGCTTCTTGATTGTCTCCTCAAGGGCAAAAAGTAGCATCAAGGGGTACTTTTAGTGAGAAAACAGCAGAGGAGAAAAATACTAACCTTGTCTCTGCTCCCAGTGATTTTGATCTGGATCTCTTTCACACACAGAGCTGCTTTTTGTCAAAAGAGGTTTTCAGTTTTAAGTCAACTTCTTAATAATGGACTCATTATGATGTGACATTTGGCCCTCAGCTAGGCTGGCATTTTTAGTGGGGAAATCAGTAATTGAGATATTTTACTTTGTGTATGTACGTTTTAATGTATTCAACATTATTTCATTTTCAGTGCTCTCACTTGCCTGCTTGAACCTTAGTGGGTTGTAAATTGTAATGGAACTAAAGGCAATATGGGGGGGGGCAGGTTATGTGGTTCCACATATGGATTATTTTCTTAAAACCCCTCCCTATCTCCCAGAAGAAGCAAGACAGCTGTAACAGCAGCCTGCGATTTTCATTGCACAGGCTACTGGAGGGGAAATTTCTGTCAGTCACCAGCTCTCAAGATAAAAATCAATACCTCATTAGTTTCAGCCATAGCAACCAGCTTTTTGTATTGAAGGTGACCTGCCAAGGGATCTTAAGAAAAAGAAAAAGGAAAAAAAGAAGAAAATTGGCTTATATCACATTTTGCTTCAATTTGACAGACAAAAGGTGTGAAAGGACTGAAGAGGAAGGAAGCCACCCCCAGATATAGTCCATGAACAATAAACATGTGGACAGAGACATACAGGTGGCCCAAGATATGACATCCTAATCAGGGAGTCACACCAAAACTAAACTTGCACCCAAAAACTGGTTCAGGGAGATTTCATGGACTGAACCCAAACTAAAATATTTTCACTTCCATCAACCTGAATATGAAATGAATCAGAAAGCACTATTCCCTTTTAGCTGCACAGCTGCACGACCATACAGCTCGAAACCCTGAGAAACAGAACTCCATGTAGCTCGGAGTTCCTGGAAGTCCAGTGATGACATATGACATCATTGCCATGTGCCTGAAAATGGCACTGAGCTGCTGCACATAAAGGGACTCCATAAAGGGAATATTGGGTAAGTGCAAAAAGTGGCAACCTGTTCAAAAGTAGATGGATGGATAGAAAGATGGAATGCTGGATCACCGCAGACACCCACCCACAAGTCGATCTCACAGATACGTCGAGGGCAGGTTTTGAGCAAAAATCATGGAATTTTCTATGACCCTTGGATAAGTCGGGGGTTAAACTTAGCGGGGTGTCTGACTATAGTTTTGTCTGATTTTACCCAAGGCCAGATCCCAAAAAATAACCTACCACTAATTATTACCTGTAGCCTCTAGTTTATTAAAAACAGAGTAAAAGATCATAAGATAATTTTTATTCTTTTTAAATTCTGGTTTTCACCACCTTTTTGTAAGCACTATCAGAGTAAGTGTACTGTAAACAACATACCAGTAAAACAGTGGTTCCCAACCTGGTATTCATGTACTCCCAGGGACACTCAACAGGACCTTTAGGAGGGGGCGGAGCTAACTCTCAGTGAAGTTGCAGTGAACTTTGGGGCTCCCGAAGGGACTGCAAAATAGATGTGTTTTCATGTGCCTAAACAACTAAGGCACGCTTCGGTGCCAGGAAGACGGTACGAATTGCTGAGAGCTTGAACGGGGGGGGGGGGTCCTTAGGCAATTTCAAGGATTTCTCTCTGTTTTGCTCTGATTGCTGAATCATATCTATCCCGGGCGCCATCTTGGAGAAGCTTGGAAAGCTGAGAATTCGCCCTCCCATGGCCTAGATACAACAACATCACAGCGAAAAAAGCTATTAGTAAACTTGCTTCGTTAAAAAGTTTTTACCGAGAACTGTAAGAAGTCTGGAGGAGGAGGAGATAATTCAAGATTATTCACGCTGGCTGATAGTCACCCAGGGGGGGAATAGGTGAATTGGTATTTCCCCTGCTGGAGTAAGTACAAGATTATTTTTTTTAATGCTATGTACTGAAGAGAAATAAATAAGTAATTTTTACGAAGGAAATAAAGTCTACTTTCATTTTCCCAGCAAAAAGCCTTGATTTAAGCCTGGTCATTGCTACTTTCGGTTTCTCAGCAAGAGGCTTGAATTTTTTTTTTGGTTATTTAAAGGCATACTAACCTAATTTGAGTGTGTTGATTTGACTGACATTTTTTGGATATAAAAATTGGAAAGTAGCCCTGGATACAAAATTGGAAAGTAGCCCTGCAGGAAGTGGTTCGAGTTGGTGTCGATAAAAATGGCTTTTGAAAATTTAAAAGATGTTCGTGAAAGCCAGGCCTTGTTGGTGGCTTTTGTGATGGATTTTAGAAGAGAAATGGAGCAACAGGTCAGAGAACTGTCTGAACAAATTGGGCAAATAAGCTCCTCCCTTGTAAACTTGCAGGAACAGATTATAAACAATAGAGAAGAAAAAAAGAATAGATCAGATGTCGGGTGAAGTTAAAGTGGAGTATTTTGAAATGGGACATGAGACGGAAGAAGCAATTGTCATAATAACTAAGAACCTTAAGGAAGAAAAAAGAGGAAATGTTCAGAGAGCCAGCTGTCTCAAAAAGAGGAAGAATTTATGGATTGAATTCAAGAATAACAGAATGAAAAAGAAGAAAGAAAAACAGAGGGGGGCCAAGAAATTCAACAGACTTAAGAAGAAAAAGAAGAAAAAGAAGAAGTGGAAGAACCAGTCGGAGGACTAAGAGGGAACACCAATAAGATAGAGTACAAAGTAAGCAATAAGAAGAAGGTCAAAATGTTTGAACAATAAGTAGAATTTTTTTAAATCATATTAAATCAAAATAGATGTAAATGAAAATTTGAAATATAAACACTGCGGAAATTAAGTGGTATTAAGATAAATATTTTATTAATTATATTAAATTAAAGTGGATGAAAATGGAATTTGGAATTTAAGTATTGTGAAAATTAAAGTGGTAAACATATGAAATAAATTAGATGGCATTGTAAATTTGGAATATAAGTATTGTGTAAATTAAAGTGGTATTAAGATAAATAAAAGGGTTATTTTTTAAAAGAGAAGGTAAATAAAATAAATTATAGATGTCAATTTATTTTGGAGAAAATATTAAACCTGTATTTTGGGTTAATAAATATGTGGTGGATAAGCGAAGTATAATACCATTGTAATTGGAGATATTTGTTTTTAGATGTGATTTTAGAAATTAAGAATCAGATAAGAGATTTTATTTTAGAGGTTAGTTTAGTGGTAAGAAGAGTCTATAAGTAAAAATTTGAAGCTTTTTTTGATTGGATAGTTATGGAAAATGATATATAATATGTTATAAGAGATATTGAAGGGGGTAATACTATTGTAATCGGAGACTTTTTTTTAGATGTGATATTAGAAATTAAGAATTAGATAAGAAAGATTTTATTTTAGAGACTAGTTTAGTGGTAAGAAGAGTGTATAAGTAAAAATCTGAAGTTTTTTTATGATGGGATATATAAGGTTAGAGGAAAAATATGGAATGTTAAAGTATTAACCAGTTGGGTTAATGAATATGATAATTTTTGTATTGATGAATAATTTTGTTTGGATTAATGTTTGTTGTAATCAATGGCCACCACCCTTGTGTGTAATCTATGTAGTCCTAGCCCTAAGTCTATCCAATTTTCCTTACCTGTATCTGTAATAAATAAATAAAGCATTGTAAAAAAAACAAAAAACAGGACCTTTAGGAGTACTTGAAAAAGAATGGAATAATGGCAGAAAAAGGCAGGTAGTGCTCCAGAATGCCTTGCAAGGACCAGCAAGGCAGGAAGGGAGGTAGCTAGTTGGCTGTGAAAGCCCCACCAATAGCTAGTTTTTGGTCATCAATTCATGTATGAACCAGTGATTGAAAACCAGCACAGTAAAACAGCTGAAACATAATATGGAAAATTTCTTAGCACACTCCTGGTGCAAAACAGTGCAAAGGCAGAGTCTTTTGTTCTTCAAACAGATAAAAAGAAAAAAACACTGTGATGAATACATGACGTCTGGGCTTTCATAGAGTGGAGATGAGGGCTTGCATTATTAATTACAAACATTTTGCTAATACGAAGGGTACAATTTATGGAAATGGGCTTCCAAGGGATATGCAAGTGAATAAGGTTGGGAACCACTGCAGGAGAACCATGAATCAAATTCACCTTTAAGGTGTCTGGTGTGTTAAGCCAGAAGCTCTATGTACAACATACAACCCATAACACATAACTGGGAGTGTGCAATTCAATTCACAGCAGAGAGATGCAGCTGCATATATTTGCAACCCTTTTTACTCAGAAGTAGACCCACTGCTTTCCATGGGTGTTATTTTTAAGTAATGGTGCATTGAATTGTAGCCTGGGACTTTGCTTCAAATGGAAAGGAGGATCCCATCCTGGTGTTGAAAAAACAGGTCTGTGCTAAAACAGAAGCAGGTTGCAACAGCATTTGCAAAATGAAACAGAGGAGAATAAAAGGTTAACTTTGGCTGGAATTTCTCAGCGAAGTTACTATAGAAACTAATCTCTGCATTGCTTCTAATGACCAAGACAGGAAACTTTTCAGAGTTGAAAAGCTCTGCCCTCTGATTGACGAAGACGAAGTGATAATTGGAGCTTGATTACTTGGCAAAAATTTTACCTACTATAGGCGAGTATCTATGGTAATTATTTTGAGGGTTGATGAGATCTTCTCTCTGTACTCCATATATTTGAATGAACTATACAAGTGGATCTCAAACATCTTAGACGCCCTAGAGCAGCCATTTTCAACCACTGTGCCGTGGCACACTGGTGTGCTACGAGTGGTCCCCAGGTGTGCCACGGGAATTTGTGAGAGTGTCATTTATCAATAGGACCATTGGGAGATGTGAGCCCCCATTGACAGCACAGTGTGCCTTGTCAATTGTCAAAAAAAGCTGATGGTGTGCCTTAACCATTTTAGTGCTTTGCCAGTGTGCCGCAAGATGAAAAAGGTTGAAAATCACTAGAGGCTACTGCCTGATTTATAAATGCCAAGGGATGTAGCTATAATGGTGATTAGGCAGCAGTGCTCCCCCCTCCCAAGTAGCAGCATGTTTTGCCCTTGAAGCAGATAGTTTTGCGAACCACAAAAATTGGGTCACAACCCACTGGTGGGTCCCAGTCTGAGAATCATTGAACTATACAGTACTTCCTAGTGAGCCACCTGAAAAGAAGAGAAGTAAGAGAAATTGGTAGGCTGTGTCTAGGGCTGGCAGTCTTTCTGGTGCTCAAGGAGAGTTTTTCCTGTCAATATGCTGTTGTCCAGCAACAAGATCAGTGTGGAGAATTCCTGAACTGATTCAAAGCTTCTTGTGTTTCCTGGACCCTACAGTTCCTCTTTGCTGTTAGTCATCTTAAACAGTTTAGAGCAGCAGTTCTCAAAATTTTTATCACCAGAACCCACGTTTTAGAATGACACTCTGTTGGGACCCACAGGAAGTGATGTCTTTAATCAGGAAGTGATGTCATGGCTAGAATTGACATCATCAAGCAGGAAATTTTTATGACAATCCAAGGCAGCAATCCTATCCAAACTTATCCAGGAGTAAGCCCCACTGATTATCATTGTTAAAAGCATATACACAGTAACCTGTTAAAAGTACAAATCTGTAACATTTCCCCAAATGCAGTCACATTCCATGGTAGGATCAAGTCTAATATATTATAAATAAAATATTGAAATGAATGGAGACTCACCTGAAATAGACTCTTGACCCACCTGGTGGGTCCTGATCCATAGTTTGAGAAACCATCGTGTAGAGTCCTTTCTTTTCTTTTTGCGCTAAGATAGTGAAACGAAATGAAAAGATGGGCTCTAATGACAAGATAGATCCTAAAGCGGTGGGGTATGGAGGATGATATTATCCTACAGTGTCCTAGACATCAGTGTAGTATTGCTCAGGAGAAATGCTGCATCAAGGAGCCAGACACTGTGGGAAATTTACAGTGGCACCTCCAGTGGCCTCTCAGTACAATGGCACAGAGAGGAGCACTGCTGACTGTCACCATAGCCAGTCAACCCACCAGGGCCCACTGGGGCTCACCAGTTACATAGTAAGCCATGATGGAACTTTTCTCTACACCAATGATACTGGAGGTGCTATTTTAATTTTCTCACAATGCCATGGCCTACAACAAAGCATTGCTGCGCAGGACCCATCAGCAATAGGGTCACCAGCAGTGGTGGATGCTCCTGGTGCACCAGGACCCAGGTGTTTGCTGGAGGATGCTGAATACTGAAGTTGGCCCTTGGTGCAGAAGAAGGGGGTACAAAACAGCAACACTTATTGCCGTTTTTTTGGAAAGATTTAAATCAGTAAGGAGTTTGATATTATTCTGCACGAAATGCAGTTAAACTGATTAAGAATGACTAACCTCCAAATCCTATGCATGTCTACTTAGAAGTAAGTCCCATGGACTTACTCAATGGAGCTTACTACCAGGTATGTGTGGATAGGATTGCAGCCTGAAGCAGTTGCTGAACCACTTTTGAAAGTTAGTGCCTGGACAGTTGACTTTTTTTTCCTTCCCTACTGGCTAAAGAGCAAAATTCTTCAGGCATCCAAAGAACTATGGTTTGGTTTAGAACAGGGGTGCTCAATAGGTGGATCACGATCTACCGGTAGATCGCGAGGCAAAATGAGTAGATGGCGGAGTGCTGACCCCCCCCCTTCAGGTGCCTCTGGGAGGAAACGCCGGGAGTAAGGCCCATTGTACTCAATGGGGCTTACTCCCAGGTAAGTGTGGCTAGGATTGCAGCCTCACAGCCGAATCCTAGGCATGTCTACTCAGGAGTAAGTCCTGTTATACTCAGTGGGGCTCAAGGTACACCAACATACATTGTACACATAAATGTTATATGTTATGATGGCGCGAACATTGTAAAAAAAACTCTGGTAAATCTCCGGGCCTTGCTGGGTTTCAAAGTAGCTCTCGAGCCAAAAAAGTGTGAGCACCCCTGGTTTAGAACTTCTCGTGATATTCCAAGACTTGTTGTGTAATCCAATGCATGCTTACTGAGAACTCCCTTTGAGTTCAATGGAACTTACTCCCAAGTGAGAGGGTTTAGGATTGCAGCCCAAATTCTAGCCAGTAGCATAGCTGGGGGGGAATGGTAAGTACTGCAGGTGCCTCAACATGCCATGCAAGTGGCCCCTCCCACTCACTGTCAGAGTCATTCTGGGCAGCGATGGCAAGCGATGAACCAAATGACATCATCCTGTGGGAGGGGCCATTTACATGGTACATTGCAGTGCCTGCAGTATTTACTGTTTTGTCCCCCCTCTACCTATGCTACTGATTCTAGCACTGAAAACAAGAGAAAACACAGGTCAATGCTTGATTTTTGGAAGAATAAGGACTTGGTTCTTGGAGAAGATTTTTCAAGATTTTCTTCTTATGTAACTGTCATAACAGCTACTGCCTCTTAAAGCAACTCTAACCTCCTGTTATCAAACTCTGAGCAGGTTCACCACAGTGTGTGTTTCATATGACATTTCCTAGACAATGAAATGACAAGGCCTGAAATATGATCTGCCCTTACCTAACCATGGACTGGATAGCGATCTGGAATTAAATAGTTATTGGGGGGAAAAAATATTTGTATCTGTAACATAAGAGGCATGAGATATTCATCAATTGGAGAAATTTTCACTTGAGCTACCTGGCATGTTGCCATTTAATTTTTTCAATAAATAATTCAAAACAGGGCTCTAGATAGATGTTGCCACAAATGTAAGTTGGGTGTAACAAATTGCTTTGAGATTCAATTGATTATGGATGAGAAGTGAAGTACAATACGATAAAACCGATTCCAGCTTCCTTGTGGCAATTGCATCTCCTTTCCTGTAAAGGGAAAGATGAAATCATATTCATTCAGTAATTGACACATGACTGAGAAGTGCCAGAATTTAATGCAGGGGGAGAGATGGGAGTTGATGGGTGGGATGGAACGTCACCAAGGACCGTTCTGCTCAGAACATTTTGGAGATTTCTAAAGTGGAAACAGTTTGCAAGTAAACAGCTTGTTAAAGCTTTGTTTATGGAATGCAGGCATGCTTAAAATGACATTCAAACCATAATAGGTCTGTGCTTTAGTCTAATGTTACTGCATAGATTCCCATTAAGCTATTTTATTTTTTTTAATCTTGTTCGCATTTTTGTGGTTTCAGAAATAGCATTTGTTTTTTTTCTTAAATTTGAACTCAATGACTCTAAGGTCAGAGTCCGATTCAGGACTGCTGTAATGGTGATCTTAAAGTGTACAATGAAAAACCGCTACATTCAGCATGACTTGTCTAATTCTTGATGATGTGAAAATACCAAAGCACAGTGAACGCAATGACTCCTGCACTTTGGCTGTGACTCATTTCACTGCCAGCATGTTAATTAATCTTGATTCTATAGTAACTTATTGTCAAGAGCATTTTAATTAAAATGCACACAATGGGTGCAAACCAGAAAACCTAATTGTCTATGCACAGCAAATAGCCCATAAATCACTCATTGCTGTGGTAACCATGAGGAGAGAGGAGAAGGGTAAAGGGTTTCATTATTTGGAACCATTACATTATTGATCATTGCCAAAACCTGTGGCAGAGGGTTCCACAGTCTTTGAGATCCACAGTATTAGTGGGGGGGGGGGACCCTTTTTGTTTCTGCAGCATGGATTTTTTCATGGTGTCCTTAAGTTCTGGAATACCTGAAAGGATTTCCTAATCACTTTCTCTAAACAATGCAACGTTGTATGCTTTGATGATTTGCAATAATTTACACTGGACTTTCTAAACTCTTCTCGTCCTCACAGATTTTTAATGATTCGATTTCTTAATTTGAATGTTTAGTCTGCCCTATCTCATTGGCTCGGGCCAGGATAAAAAAAAATGAAATGAAGATATACATGAAGTAGCCAATGAAGTCAGATCAAAAACGTTTGGCACCAATCCAATTGCACGGATATATAGCATCAAAGGCTGCCAGTGTTGTAGCCTGTTTTTAAAAAAATTTAACAGTGATATCAATCTGTTATTCAGTGGGAGGAGACAGTGAGAGGATTCAATCCAGGCTCCCTCCCCCCCCATTCCTGAATTGTTGATTAGTACAACTATTGATAGGGCTAAGCATTCACAGTCCCAACAGGAGGATCAAAGCAGGAAATGCATACCCTGTGCCAATTTCTGCATGAAATTTCTGTGCCAATTCTGTGCCATGAAAACCCTGTGCCATGAAAATTTCTGTGCCATGAAAACCCTGTGCCAGTTTCTGCAACTACCTACTCACCTGGGTAGTTATTACACAACAGACGCTTGCTTCCATGGCTGTATCAGGGTGATTGTCTTGATCTTGACAAATTAGAATGCATTTTCCATTATCACTCTCAGAATTTGCATTAATGTAATACTTAAATGGCTTTTATTCACACTAAATCAAAATGCATTTCACCTTGAGAACCCCTCTGTGAAATACAGCTGTCATGAGACCAGTTGAAACCTCACCTGTTTTTCGTCTTTCTTCATAATTTTTGTTTGCCAAAGATCAATGTCAAGTAATAGCCAATTAAAAAAATCACAGATATTCAATTGAACTCCTCACATATATATATAAGCAGAAGCCAGGAAACAGTCATCTTAGATAAAGTCATGAAGAATGAAGATAGAGATAGAGATATCTTAAGAAGAATCAGGACCAGTTGAGAATGCATATATTTGAATATCAAGCATTTTCTCCGGAACCTGCTGAAAATAAGGTTATATAAAAACCAGAAACCTCCTCAGCCAAGTTCTTTTTATTTAAAAGCCAATATTTAACATAGTGGAATCAACAGCTCTTCCAGGTAGCAAAACATTGAGCAGACATCTGTTGAAGGAAATTAAAAGGTTATTTTTTCTCCTTCCCAAGCAAAATAATGCAAAAGTCATTATCCGTTGTACAATTTTTCCTTTCCCTTAAAATCTTTCAACTTGCAATAAGGCAGCCTCACATGACCTCCTCCTGCACCGGGGAAACCTCTGTGCAAACCAGAAGCACAGTTTCTGCCCCCATTGGGAGCCTCAGAGATACCCTGGGGCATTTGCCCCATCAAACCCTATGGCAGGCACGCAACTGAATAAGGCAATAGAGTTGATTGCAAACATTCTTAAAGATGTTTTACCCCATGATAAATACAGAGGAGTTGTGGAACATGCTGAGAGGTTTCATGGGCCAATCCTACTCAAACATTGTGCCAGTGGACCACTGGGTCTGTCAGCTTACTGCATGGGCCACTGGCACAGAAGCCTTGCTGCCATTCTGGCAGACCAACAGCAGGCCACAGGTTGGCCATTGCTGGATCCAAGCTAGCAGAGAGGTAAGTTCCAAGGTGTTTTGGGGCAGATTGGGGGCAGGACAGGCCAGAACTCGGTGGTACTGGTGCTTATCAAATCCTGTATCCTCCTCTTGGCTCCCAGAAGGCTCATTAGAGCAACATCAACAAAAGAACTGGCATAGCTTTGAGGTGTCCCATAGTGGACCAAGTCCAAGTGGATTTGTGTTGACAAATCAGGTCCGGGAAGGAAGATAGGATATGGCACATGTATTCTAATTGTTTTTGTTTTTTTTAATTTTCAAATTTGTTTTCAAAGTATATTGGTAGCACTTTCCTAGTGGAGAGAAAAGAGTGGGGCAGACTGTTTTTATAAATAAATAAATAAATAAATAAATAAATAAATAAATTCCCAATTAGTTGGTCCAAAATACAATTCTAGACCGTTAGTAATTTCCATAGGTATAGTGCACCCTGAATGATGTGCTTAAATTTTTAATATGCTTGTCATTAAAACAAGGAAAAAAAATGAATTTCTTCTTTTTGCACCTATGTGGTTTGCACAGCAGGCATGATTTAGCAAACAAAGTCTGGTGGTTTCCATTCCATATTCTGAGATACTCAACTGTTACTTAGGTTGAACGTTAGTTACTTTAATTGTAAACCACACACATTTAAAAGTGACCAGAAGTCAAAGTGCTCAGAGATCTGATGTTGTGAGTGATGGGAGTGCAAAGAAAAATAAATAAAAAAACCTTTCATGTGGTTGCCTTGACAATGTCTAGGAGAAGTCAGTTTCTCAGGGTGCATCTTGGAAACAAAGAAAGTACTGTATTCAAAATCTTGGGATAAAGGAGAACTTCCAAGTTTTCCTTTGCCTGGGCTATAAATCATACCCAGCTCTGAATTGCAAGGGGGCTGGTTTGCCCATCACTGGTTATCAGGTGTCCAAAGGAGTTTTGGATATCCAAATTCTCTGCATCTCAGTCAATGGCAAAGGAAGACAAGGGAGAGCATAACCTATGGCAACATAATTTCAGCCAATTATATATTTCTGATATAATCCCAAAAATCTGAATTGAACAACAATCTTCACAATAGCACAAAGCAAAATGAATGCAATAAGTTGCTTCAAATAAAACAAAAAAGGGAAACCTATTTCTCTGCTTCCCAGAGTGGTTTTTTCCCCCATCTTCTTTTGAACAAAAAAATACAGAATTTGTTTCAGAGGCACGGGGTAGTAACTCAAGAATCCAGAGATTGACATTCCAATCAATAACACTGTCTAGGATTGAAGCTTACTGGTAATGCAAAACATTTCCTTGAACAAGGATCTTTAAAACATGTTATTGTCAATGAGACACAGTGGCACAATTTTAATCTTGTAGAGTGCCCCAAGCTATATTGATTGTATGTAGACACCCTAATGGATCATGTGCAAATATTCAGATACATAAAAGGGCCAATGTTGCATGACTGCTATATAAATTGTTCACTTTTCACATCCTGAAAAGAGACACAAAATGGTTATTCTCTGCAGTGCGATTATGAACTGTCTCCTTGGTGCACTTTTCCTGTTTTATTCAAGAAGGATAAATGAAGGGAGAGGCAAGAACTGTGCCTGAAGGCCTGCAGTCTTATGATGGTCACTATACCCGTGATTTATTGCTATGTCATAAGACGTGGCTTTTGGTGGGAAATGGGGATTCTAATAAGCAATGCAATCAGCGGAAGAACCCTTTTCCGATAGTAAATTCTGCCACCCAGCTAGTTTGCTACTATGAACACACGCACAGGAGCAGAGGCGGTTAAGCTTTGAAAAGAAAAAGATTTCACTCACAGTTCACAATCATCACAACCAAAAAGACATGCACTGTATCCAGCGGGAGGAGAGAACAGGATGCTTTGGAGGGGAAAGGGGATTTAAATACCCTTATCCCTCTGTAAGTGTTCAGCTCCACAATGGGTCTCCTTGGACCTGCACCAGCGATTTCACTGGCTCAAGTCCAAGGAGAGAAACCAGAGGGGATACACCACTACCTCTGGATCCAACTAACTCCCTCCTGCAACCTCCCTGCCCCCATACCTTTCTGCTCCCTGCCCCTGTTTTTCTCAGAAGGAAAAATGGGGGTATAACCAGATAAGTCTAATTTGCTTCACTTGAACCGTCTTCCAGCAAGAAGACAATTACAGTAGCTACTTTCAGTTAAAAAACATGGCAAAGATTCCATCCTGACAGAAGTGGGAATGTAGGTGATGAATGGCAGGTGCCTGTGAGAGGTACCAATGGGTACTGGAAATACAGCATAGAGTAACTAGGCCATGTCACAGCCTAGGTTTAGGCACCTGGCAGTGTACTAACGATTTGTGTGAATCAACGACAATGACAATTTGTCAAGTTGTAAAAAGCACAGGAGGCTCCCAACTTTTGCCTTTCCTCGACAGCCAAATGTATTTGGAGCACCAAGGGCCTACAAGAAACACGGGCAGACTCTGTGTGATCATTTAGTACAGTGACTGCCTAAAATGAGTTTGTCCTTAGGCTTACAGCTCTTCCTGTGTGCTTGAGCGGTTCCCCAATTTGAGCATCTTGCTATATCTGGAGGAAAATCAGTTACAAAACGCAGCTCAGCTCCAGCATGAAGATTCCTGAAGGGAATCTACATTATGCATGTGATGCCTAAGGCCCCACCTTTTATAGCCCTCAAAAAAAAAATCTACATTAATGGCTTAGGATATTACAAAACATCTATGTGCACTCTTGAAAAAATTGGACCAGTCTGGAATTGACCAAACCACAACTGCTTAGCTCAGAGTAGTGTGTCTGATTATCTGTCAATTGCTAGTTAACCCTACTTTGTTACCTGAAACACACGAGTAGACCTATCACCGTCTCAATGAAGGCAGCATGATTATTGCTTTTACAGACATTTCTCTGTTGAACATTTCAATAGCATTTCCATTGGGTCAATTTCTGGAGAACTAATTATGGTGTCTTGGTGGATGGACAGGATTCACAGCTCCCACATTCTGGGAGTCTCAAATCAGCATCTTTAAAAGGACAGATAAGTGATTAACCTCTTTTTTCATCTCTCTACCATTGTTGTGCAACCATTTTAATTGCTTCTTGGGTAATTAGTAGAGAGTTTCTGAAATGGCAGCACAATTCATGTATTATTTCCAAAGAAGTAGTAAACTTTGCATTTAAAGTTTTCTCATGCACCATATGTCAAGCACCTGTTAGCAATCAATTTATGCAGTTATCTTTTTAGAGGCTTCAACAGCCTATCCTTTTCCTGAAGATATGGAGCAGAATTAGGGTTACTGATAGTAACAGGCCATTAATTTTATTGAATGACCAATAAAACTGCATCCTGGCAAGTAACCAATCGAGCAGTAAATTTCAGAGCCTGTCTGAAAAAGACTTTGTATACTGTGCATTATTGCATATCCCTCTTGGATCTGCTAGTTCTGCCTACAACTGAATAGATTCAGGCATCTATGGTCCACCATGTTCCAAAAGCTTTGACTGGTTTTGCTCTGACGTGCCCTAAGAGATGGCTGTCTGCCTACCTATCTGCTGCCTGAGGCAACAGTGTCAGCTGGCCTCATGGATGGGCCAATCCTAGTGGTAACCCTGGAGTAGATGAACCTTTAGCCTGATCTGGAGGTGTTATACTTCTCTTCTAGTAGTTGCTCATACCCATGAATAAACCTGACCCAGAATATTTTATGGAGGCCAGGATGTATACATGATTTTTGTTGGTACTGTTGTTGTTGAGATGTGCTCTAAAATGAACTTCCTGGATTCTTTCACCTGGACAGAGCTGGGTGGTGGTGAACAGGATGAATCCTGGCCTTGACATTGCTTGTGGATGGGGACAGCATAGGAGTGTTTCAAGAGAACTCCAACACACACCCCCCGGCAGCAGCTCTGTTTTTTTCCCAAGTCGCATCTGACTTTTTAACCAAAAAGATTTGGAACTTGAGTCTTTTAGAGTTCCAAAACGTTTTGGGCGACTTGGCAAGTTCACCCATTAGGACTCATTTTTTAGTCAAGGGGACCGCAGACTCATAACTCGACTCGAGTCAAGCTGCGCTGGATTTGCCCATGTCTGCGTGAGAACAACGAATATTTCGCTTCCCACCTTCTAGAACAATCTCCTGTGTGGCCGTTTTATCAAGACATTATGTAACTTGAAACTGCTGTTTACACTTTCCTTTTCTCCATCATATCCCTTTCCCCTATTGTAGCATAGCTATTAAATTCTATCCACTGTTCTAAACTGTGAACCATCTTGAGTGCATCAATAGAAAAACATTACTCTGTATAAGTGTAGCAAATGAGTAAATACTAAATCCGTGAATTCAAGTTGGATGGAATTTGCTGGAATTTGCCTTTAGGTTCCCTAGGCTAATATGCCCGATCATCAAATGAACTACTCTGAATTCTGTTTTGTTTTTCTTTTGTGTGTCCTGCCCCCCCCCCAAACACACTATTTACAGTCTTGTGTTGCACACATTTCATGCTTTCCTGAGGTACGTAATTGAGTTTGCTTCAAAAGCTTTTCTTCCTCGGCATTTCTTTCCTGAATCACCCAGATGGAATTTGCTCTTAGAGAGCTTTCATTAATTTAAAAAGGTTATGAAAGAGATGAAACAAGTTCTAGAAGAAACCAAGGTTGCTAAATGTAACAACATTAATATTTCTCAAGGGGAGAGAAAAGTCGACATCCTGTCAGTCAGTGGTGATCTTTGCTTGACAGGAGAGTTGGGCTAGTATTTACACCAGGGGACTCTAGATTGCTTATTGGTATTTCATAAAAAATGCCGCTTGATAGCTGTGCCTACAGCAGATACAATGACTGGCAAGGTGTGAAGCCTGAAGATGGAATTCTGTTTGGAATACCATTTATTGAATGCACACAGCAGTTTTCTGTGGAAAGTCTGTCTACCTACTTGAATTTCAGCTGATTCCTTTTGCACTGTCATCCCTTTCATACTGTCAGTGTCTCTCTTCAATTAAAGACAGGATGTTTTCACATGCTCTTTCATTTCTGAGTGCAATGCATTATGAGGTTGGCAATCACAAGACTGCATGTAAAACACTTGCATGTGCTCACTTCTTTCCCCTGGGGGCTGGGGATAAGAATAGGCCCTCAGTTTGGCTGTACTTGTCATAAGAGGCGACTAAACAGCCACCGGGTAGATGGGACTCGTCAGCCTGGGAAGGCAGCTCATCTGAGAGAAGGAAAACTCTGATCCCAAACCTCCACTGCCTTGTGGCTACATCCAGTTATGGAAAAGGCTTCAGGAGTCAACCTCGAGGCAAAATCCGGAGCCGGAGTCCCTGAGGCAGTTCATGGCTGAACACAGTCATGTTCTGGCAACTCCTGCGACGCCGCTGGAACCAACCGTATTGGCCTCTGCCTTTCCATTGGACCATTTCAGCGACGTGGAGAGGGGGGATTTGCTGCATGGGTAACAGCCTATCCTCCATACCTACTTTACCCAGGCTTCGCGCACTGGAGAGGACACTCTGTTCCAGAACCACCATTCAGAGCGTGACTCCATAGTCTTTCGAGACTGAAGGATGCCAACAAGCTCACTTCTTGTTGGCTTGTATCCAAAGAAAGTTAGCTGTGCCTAACAGTCCTATCCAAGGCTGGCCTGTGCAATAGAGGCACCGAACCAGCCTCTGATACATCCCATCTGCTAGCTGGGGACCAGGTTATCCTAAAGAGGTAAGGAAAGTAACCTTTTACTTACCTTCTTTACTGCTCCCTGGTCCCCAGTGAACGTACACAGATAAATGCAAACTATTCTGCTTGCATAGATCTGTTAATGTGAAGTGGACATTTCAAGCCTGGAATGGGAATTCCAAATCTCATAGATGCCATTGCTGCCAATACCTGTCCACTCCAAACCAACCTGATTTCTGCCCTGATCTGCCCCCACTGGCACCTCACCTGCACTAATGGCTGGTCTACTGCCCACTGCTGCCTGCATGGGATTTACTGACTGCTGTGTGGTTGGCAGCCAGCCTCACACTGTCAGAGCGGCCGAAGTGATGTTGGCCCACGAGATTCACCACTGTATTGCATAAAAGACTGGACTGTAAGTTCCATTGAAATTAATGGCAATTAAGTTAGTCTTGACTAACTTATCTCATGGATTTCAGTGGGATCTGTCATGGCTGACTTTCTTTCTTTGGATACAGCCCAATGTTAGCATATAAGGAGACCCAGAATTCATATTAGAATTCATATAAGGAGTGCATAATGGGAATTGGCAGTAACATGTAGGAAGCCTTCACATAATTGTTAGTACTTCTGAGACTCCTATAAGTACTTCTGAGATTCTAGCTTACAGGCTAGAACCAGTAAGACGAAATTAATAAGATGAAATTTAATAAGATGAAATTAAATCTGGATTTAAAAAATTGGGGTATTGAATCATTAATTTTAAATAAACAAACAAATTAATTAATTAAATGGCAAGATAACGATCATCACAAACATTAATTTTTTTAAGAACATGAGAACAGCCCCTCTGGATCAGGCCATAGGCCCCTCTAGTCCAGCTTCCTGTATCTCACAGCGGCCCACCAAATGCCCCAGGGAGCACACCAGATAACAAGAGACCTCATCCTGGTGCCCTCCCTTGCATCTGGCATTCTGACATAGCCCATTTCTAAAATCAGGAGGTTGCACATACACATCATGGCTTGTAACCCATAATGGATTTTTCCTCCAGAAACTTGTCCAATCCCCTTTTAAAGGCGTCCAGGCCAGATGCCATCACCACATCCTGTGGCAAGGAGTTCCACAGACCAACCACACACTGAGTAAAGAAATATTTTCTTTTATCTGTCCTAACGCTCCCAACACTCAATTTCAGTGGCTGTCCCCTGGTTCTGGTGTTATGTGAGAGTGTAAAGAGCATCTCTCTATCCACTCTATCCTTCCCATGCATAATTTTGTATGTCTCAATCCTTTTAAACATGAGCTGCATGGAAGACTAGTGTCTCCCATCACAATCAAACTAAAATGAAATTAGCAGATGTATAAAAGTCTCAGGCTGCAATCCTATGCACACTTTCCTGGGAGTAAGACCGATTTGAATGAAATTGGACTTACTTCTGAGTAAGCACGCATAGGATTGTGCTCTTAGTTTTCCAGTTAGAGTGGCTAGTCCATGTGAACCTGTGCTGAAACAGTAAGAAAACCAGTTAGAAATGGAGGCAGCGAAAGAGAGTAAATCCTGAATTTCCCCATTTTGTTTCTATTTCTCCTGAATCAATACACAGGGGTGGCGGCAGCGGCTGGGGATCCTTAATTACCATTCCATTTCTTTGTCACATATCCATACGCCAAAGCAGTACGCGCTTTATAAATTGCTCTGTGTGCATCCTGTCGGCTAGATTTCCCTGCAGATATTTTTTGTTGCATTTGCGTAATTTGTGCAGCTGTGTCTCTTCCAAGAAGATGAGCCCACTAAAACAAAAAGGATTCCAGAATGAAATGCTGAAGAATGAGAAACGTGAAGCCTCAATTAGAAAATACCTTCCAGGTCAATACTTATGTCACCTGTCAAATCAAGAGAGAACCAGGGAACCACAGCAAAGGGATTCACTGCTTCAAGCACTGCAAAAGGCATTTTTGCAAAAGGAGACATTATAAAGAAAATTAAAGACAAAGGAGCAGATTTTCAAGGTATTATTTGTACATGTGCGTGTGGGACCATTTATGCATTCTTGGGAACACTGGTAGGACAGAATTCACTCCTTTAATGTCAAAGGAGTCAAAATAAGCACTGCTTTAGACTTTAGGAGCAGATCAAGTTTCTGATACAACTTTATTAATTATTATACTGGCTTTCCATTTATCTGATTAACAATTTGATACAGTACAAAGAAAAGTTCATTTGTTTGACCAGCTTAGGAGACATCCAATATATTGAGATGATTTATGATTTGACTTGTATGGCAATGGTATTTGAGAATTTCATTGATATGGATGAAACTGTCCATTGATATGGGCAGCTTTTTCACACCTGAGTTCCATGGCTTGACTGAAGCATACATGGTGATTTGAATGCATGAATACGATCCCAGAGCACAATTACATTTTATCACCTGATATCAAGTCAGATTTAATAAAGGGTCAGGTTCAGATGGCCCTTACTGAACTGACCTGTTTTTGTACATTTAGGAGCAAGATTGTGCATGTTTTGCTTCTCCTTTTGGCACATATTCCCCTTTTCCTTGTTGTGGGGACTAGTTTGGATGAAAATCTCTATGCTAATGGTTCTCACACATTTAGCACTGGGACCCACTTTTTAGAATGTGAATCTGTCAGGACCCACTGGAAGGGATGTCATGACCAGAAGTGGCATCATTAAGCAGAAAATTTTTTTAACAATCCTAGGCTGCAATCCTTCCCACACTTACCCAGGAGTAAGTCCCATTTACTATCATTGTTAAAAAAAATATACATAGTAGCATGTTAAAAGTACAGATCTGTTACATTTCCCCAAATGCAGTCACATACCATGGTAGCATCAAGTCTAATATATTAAAAATAAAATATTGAAATGAATGGGGACCCACCTCAAATTGGCTAGTGACCCACCTAGTTGGTCCCGACCCACAGTTTGAGAAACACTGCTCTATGCAATTAGGAAAAGATATGCTGGAAGGAGAACACACCTGATTCCACTAGATATCCCACTCTATATATTAAAGCAGGGCTGGTCAAATCCCGGCTTAAGAGCCAGATCCCGGCTTAAGAGCCATGTGGCAGAATCCTTCCACATGGTAAGTGGACCTTTTGGTTCTGCTCCCGCATGGCTCGTTCTCCTGGAAGACCTGAGTACCATGATACTCTGGGCAGTTGTGTCTGCCCAGATGTCCTGTCACATAGCCTTCTGGGACGTGGAGCAACAGATGCGACATCCCAGAGTGTCCCGGTGCCTAGGTCTTCCAGGAGAACGAACCATGCAGGAGCAGAACAGAAAGCTGAGGTGTGGATAGAGACCGCATTTTCCAAACACAGCAGTTATGACTTTGGACGCTACTGTATGAAAGGGTTGGTTACACACACATAAGTCTGAACTGACCCTCAACATTCCTCACAGTCAGCTGATCAGCTGTGGGGTAATCATGTGATAAGAGATCAAGACCTATACCTACAGGGAGAATCTCCCTAACTGAGTCTGAACAACATACCCACAGGGGAACTAAGCTATGGGTAAGGATTTGTAACTTTCAACCAAAGCAGATATTCGGTAGTTAACAAGCAAAGTGCCATCCCCAAAAGCAGTCCCATCAGTAATCAATACTGTGGAGCAGGGGAGTGCAGAATTCCATGATGTTATAAGAGAAATGAATTTGACCCTGTGCCACTCTGTCTTTTGGTTCAATCATGCAAGCCCTGGTGATCTGAGAGCTTCTTGCATATCAAAGAGCATTCTATAGTACTCACCTGAGATGGTGGAAAGTGTCCCAAGGAAAAACACATTTGCTTTTATCCTGGGGTATTCTTGATATCAAGACTTTTACTTGATGCTCTTTATGCAGGCCACACTGCAAAGGGAAAAAAAAAATAGAAGTATTTCCCTTTGGTAATTAAAGCAGTTACAAAAATAAAGCAGTCAATAATAAGATTCTTGTACATACACAAATGAAACCAACAGGTGCATGTTAATCTCAGTTTCACATTCTGTGAAATTGTGGTAAAAATGACCCCCGATACTGTCAGAGTATAAACTGTAATTTCTAAAAAATTCCAAAGGGGTGTTGCAGGAAACACCAGAATGCAATTGACCTCATTAATGCTGAGGAATATGTGGAGTGAGGAGCAGTAGAAGATTTACATCAAAGATTTTTTCCCCTCTACTCCAGGTCCATCTGAACCCACTATTAGGGCAAGAATTTAAGACGAACGGGCAGGTTTTATATTCTTCAAAATACAACTGATCTGCAGATAACTTCTGACCCTGCAAACAGCATACCCTTGGCTGCCCAAGACCAAAGCAGCCTCACCGTTTCACTCCCCCCTTCTCTGCGGGTTCAGGAGAAAGGTGAGCATTTGTGAAGATAGCAAATGAAAGAAAAAAGCTCCTCTGGAGTCATGTGCCAAAATAATTCCAAAGTTCAAATCTTTGTAGTTAATTCAGCTCACCTCAGAGATAAACTTGGCACTCACAGTGGGCGCACAGATAATTGCAAAGGTTCCAAGACAAATCTATTAGGAGGAGAAATTGGGTCCTCTTTTTGAAAAAGACAGCTAAGGAGGAACTGCTGTGGCTTCCCAGGGAATGAAAGGCTGCCTTCCAATGGTTTTCTCATTGCCACTCTCAAATGTTCATGGGAACCACTCAGAGACTGGAATTTTTGCCGCAAATGTGTAATCCTCCGTACAAGAGTGGTGGAGAGGATGGTGACATTATCTTGAATGTTAACTCACTCGTGCATTATATATGGTAGGTTTTCACATTAAAATTGAATGGAACTGACCAAACAGATACAGAACAAAGTAGCTTCAAAGAGGCGCAAAGCATAGATCTGCTTAGACAAATTGGGTATGAAGGGATGAAACAGAAAATGGCTTCCTACTTCCTTAATATTCTCTCCAGTCAACGGAAAGAACAAACATCTCCTTAACTATTTAGCAAGCAATGTCACAGTTTATCTCTCCTGACCATCGTGTTCCTCAGACAGCAGTATTAAAACCTTCAGCTGAAGAGGGCTGTGTAACAAGGGTGCATTTGCCATGAATTTTTAGTCAGCTTTAATGCACTCTTTCGACCCAGCTTTAATCCTTGTTACAGAGAAATCTTAACTGCATGTGTCAACACGCTGGGATGCAAAGAGCATGAAATATTTCTATTTGCCTTTATTATATGTATACTGAACTCCACTTTTCTCTCGAGATTGGCTGCCAAAAAAAACTTACAATTAAACTTTCAGAAGACACAATACTATATAAATAAATGTGTGTGTGTGTGTGTGTGTGTGTGTGTGTGTGTGTGTGGTGGAGAGGGCAGGAGGGGTAATATTAGCATCATTCATGTTTTTCTTTCTTGCATTTTGAGGTGCCATAGCCTGCTTCACTAGTTTATTTCTTCTGTGCACTTGAAAATCAAATCAATTGCTCAGTCTTCAAAAAAGCCACAAACAGTATTTTGAAATATACAGAAATATACAGCTCCTTTACACAAGGGAAGGAACTTCACCAAAATACAGACGTATCTGTTACAGCCGCGTGGAATACTGAGAAGCTGGCACTATCAGTGACTGGAGATGATAGTAAGGAAAGTATCTTAGATATTCGTCCACAGCTCTCACCTCCAGCCTTCCAGCTGGCAGTGGTTGGACCTTAGGATGCCCCTGCATGATACCAAGGGCTTCTCTTCCACATTACTTGTTTGCATTCCTTGGAATTCCCATGATTCCATGGGCTGCTTATTGGCACTAGAAAATCTGTGAAAAATTTTAGGCTGAGCATTCCTTTTCAGTGCATACCTATGCATGTCTACTCAGAAGGAAATCTCATTGCATTCAATGGAGCTTACTCCCAGGAAAGCGTGGATAGGATTGCACCCTTTCTCTCTCTCTCTCTCTGTGTTCTCTTGCAGTCCCTTCACTCCTAGTGGATAGCAGAGAATGATACCCCAATTTGTGCCACAAATTTTCATGGAGAACTCTCTCTAAGAAAATGTATATGCTGCTTACAAACCAGTCTGCATAGTAAAGCTTACAAAGCAGTTTTCGTAGCAATGATCTGCTGAATTGCACCTGCTGCGTCTGTCCTGCCTGTCCAGTGCAGAGATGGCAGGTGTCAGTTCCACACAGTGGCAAGGGCATCATAAAGCTTTCTTAGAACAGCAGGAGCATCCTGTAGCCAAGCATGCTGATGTATTTCAACAACTGAGAAACAAATTCAAAGAAAAATATGTGCATCTTTGACATAAGAACATAAGAACAGCCCCACTGGATCAGGCCATAGGCCCATCTAGTCCAGCTTCCTGTATCTCACAGCGGCCCACCAAATGCCCCAGGGAGCACACCAGATAACAAGAGACCTCATCCTGGTGCCCTCCCTTGCATCTGGCATTCTGACATAACCCATTTCTAAAATCAGGAGGTTGTGCATACACATCATGGCTTGTACCCCATAATGGATTTTTCCTCCAGAAACTTGTCCAATCCCCTTTTAAAGGCGTCTAGGCTAGACGCCAGCACCACATCCTGTGGCAAGGAGTTCCACAGACCGACCACACGCTGAGTAAAGAAATATTTTCTTTTGTCTGTCCTAACCCTCCCAACACTCAATTTTAGTGGATGTCCCCTGGTTCTGGTATTATGTGAGAGTGTAAAGAGCATCTCCCTATCCACTCTGTCCATCCCCTGCATAATTTTGTATGTCTCAATCATGTCCCCCCTCAAGCGTCTCTTTTCTAGGCTGAAGAGGCCCAAACGACGTAGCCTTTCCTCATAAGGAAGGTGCCCCAGCCCCGTAATCATCTTAGTCGCTCTCTTTTGCACCTTTTCCATTTCCACTACGTCTTTTTTGAGATGCGGCGACCAGAACAGGACACAATACTCCAGGTTTGACCTTACCATCAATTTGTACAACGGCATTATAATACTAGCCGTTTTGTTCTCAATACCCTTCCTAATGATCCCAAGCATAGAATTGGCCTTCTTCACTGCCGCCGCACATTGGGTCGACACTTTCATCGACCTGTCCACCACCACCCCAAGATCTCTCTCCTGATCTGTCACAGACAGCTCAGAACCCATCAGCCTATATCTAAAGTTTTGATTTTTTGCCCCAATGTGCATGACTTTACACTTACTGACATTGAAGCACATGTGCCATTTTGCTGCCCATTCTGCCAGTCTGGAGAGATCCTTCTGGAGCCCCTCACAATCACTTCTGGTCTTTACCACTCGGAAAAGTTTGGATGACAACTGGATGACAAAGGGCCCAATCCTATCCAATTTTCCAGTGCTAGCGCAGTTGTGCCAGTGGGGTGTGCACTGCATCCTATGGTGCAGGGGCAGTCACTGGGGCCTTCTCAAGGCATGGGAACATGTGTTCCCTTAACACAGCGCTGCATTGTGGATACACCAGAGCTCAAAAGATGGATAGGATTGGGCCCAAAAGCTATAATGGGTAATTGATTTTTATTGCTTTTTACTACAAGCCGTCTTGGGTGCCCTGTATTTTAAGGAGAAAGGCAGTTTATAAATCCTGTGAGAAAATATTGGGACAGAAGTGTCACAAAGCAGATTCTTTACAGCAGGGGCGTAGCTAGAGGGGGTGCCAAGCACTAAGTTTTGCAAGGAGCCTCACTGCAGCATGCAGGAGGTCCCTCCCCTTTGAAGCTACTCTGGCTGGGGGGGAGCAAAATGAAGGAATTCACCTGTGTTTTGCTCCCACCACCTGGAATGAACCTGCCTGCACAGATCAATGAAGACTTGCACCAGTGATATGGCTGGCACAGATCCAAGTTGGCCTGTTGCAGCTGATAGGGCTTACCCCAAGGCAAGGGTACAAATGCAAACCTTACCCCAAGAAGACTTCCAGCAGCCCAAAATCCCCACGAGAGGCAGCAGAAGCCATGTCGGCACTGCTGTATCAGTGCACAGGGGTTTAGGTAGGATTGGGTTGACAATGTAGGTGATACCATCACCAGAAATGTACACTGTAAATCAATGTATCATGCAAATCTAGGTTTTAGACTTTTTGTTTAGCATGTCAAAACTCAGTGTATATTGGGAATATTTTAAAATCTGGTTGTCAAACTGAGAGACGCAACTGGCAGCAGTCACCCAAACAGGTATAGTTAGAAAACCAAACACCCAGTTTGTCTTCTGACCAAGAATGAATGCTTAGCAAAGAAACTTGTCATATTAGGTGAATATTGAGTATAGCATTTTGCCTAAAGCCGTCTTACAATGACATTAACCATGTTTCTTGTCTTTTTGAGACAAATCCTTGGTCTTGGGTCTAAACCGCATGTTACATTAAATGTGTGGTGCGGCCTTCTGTGTTTGTGTCTTAAACTGTTTAAGTAGAGTAGCTGCCACTGGGAATCAGAACTGGAAATGGCACTATTGGAAGCTTCCTTCCTGGAGCGAATAACAGCTTTGTTAGTGTGATTTTTGTTAGGCTGAGAGACGGTGGTTGGCCCACGGTCACCCCGTGGGCTTCATGGCTGAGTGGGGTTTCGAACTTGGGTTTAGCTATTCACAGGTCAACATTCCAATCACTTCCCCACACTGGCTTCCATTTGACATCCGTGCCAAAGTGCATTCAGCTCATGCATTCAGCTAAGATGTGTCTAGAGCCCTATGGGCATACAATTGTACATGCAGAGGCTCTGTCTGAATGATTGGGAACTCAGTAAAATGCAGGGTCTCTGATTGCAGAGGCAGTTCTATGCATGTAGGCCTCTATGCACACCTTAATGCAGGGAGGTTGGGAGCCAAGCCTCCTGTCACAATCCATCTCCCCTCCACACATACAGTGTATGCATAGAGAAGGCTTTTGTCTAGTACTGTTTGAATGCAAGTCATCCCGGTGCAGTTTCAAATGGCTGCAGAACCCATACACCATATTATTTTCCTAAAGGAATTATTTGGCACGAGAGGCAAGACCGGAACATTTCAAAGTCGAAGTAATAATGGCAGAAGTAAGCAGCAACATGGGGAATCAATGCCTCTGCAACAGTATGTTCCCCACATGGCAGATAATTGCAACACAATAGTTCTCTTTGCTGTACCTTTCATTAACTACCTTGCTAAAAGACTTTCAGGATGCCTATTATTGGTTAAGCATCAAAATAAATTGGCCATGCTGCTTTTAAGCAGCCTGGAAGGGAATGTGACAAGAGAGATGTCCCCATCACGGCAAACACAGGCATAAAAAGAGGGGGATATTGATTGCAGTCAATTAACAGTCCTTGCCAGAACACTTGCACAGCTTCCTAGCCAAACTGAGAAAGGATTACAGCTGACATTGGCTTTCAGACTCTGACTTCATTTGCATGTGAAAGGTTGCAAATTCCAGTTAATTATAATGGGGACACAAAGCCAAGGTATGGATATTTATTTCTTATTAGGAAACTCTGGCTGCTATCCCAGCTCGCCTCCCAGCCGAGCCAACCCTCTTTGCAAATCAGCTAGCAGCATCTGTGGTGCCAGAGACATCTATCCATGCTGTTTAAATACACAGATAAAAAAAGGACACACTTGGCCATCAGAATAGTTCTGGCATGAAGGGTCTTGTTTCTGCATGTCATTTAGAGAAGGGGTGTAGAAGGAAGGGGCTTTAATTTGCGAGTATTTCAGACCATGTGAAATTATTCCTCAGGACTACCTATACTTTTGGCCAACTCACTCATTTTACACTTTAGTTTTCTGCAAATGTTTAGGTAAAGGAACAAACGTTCCCCCACCTTGAGGAGGCTTTCATGATTGCCCACTCACTGCAGGATGAAGTACATGTCCCATTGGCACAGCTGCATCAGTGCTGGAAAGTTGGATAGGATTGGGCCCCCAGTAATTTCTACCCAAACCAAACACACTCAGTGCAAATGTGCTGTGGAAGATAATTCTTAATACTGTACTAAGTTGTCTTTTTTTTTTTTTTTTTAAGTTTATAATCGCATAGAGGTGGAGCTGGGGATGATTAAGAGAGGAAAGATGGATGATATTTTTAAAATCCTTTCCTACATTTTCATCACCATAATCCCATGAGCCGGATTTCTAATTATACCTCTTAGGCCAACTAGAAAATGTTATTCTCTAAAGCTTGACAACACTTGTTCGCAGGCCTGATGTTTGGATGATTATTGCTCCCCCATCTAAATCTGCCTGCTCCTGCCTTTGATAAGGATTTCCTAAATGCTTTTGCATGAAGATAAAAAATATTCCATGGCACAGAACAATTTCCTTTGTCAATTGCAGAGTGTTTGCGTTTTCCTGAGATGACATTTTGGGCTCAATGCAGCATAACTAATGAGTTGCTCAGAATTGGCTGTAAATAAGAGGTGCCAGAGCAGCCATTGCAAAGTTGATTTGGAACAGGTAAGCATCTCCATTTCTCTCACCACCTCTGTTGTTTTACTGTCAGTTCAAATGCATATTAAGCAGGATTTCAATCCCATAAAACAAACACGCTAAAGCGACAGAGATGGGATGGAATATACCCGTTGCATTTGCATTAATTAGCTTATCGTAGGTAAACGGCCCAATGTTCATAATGTTTCCCTTGGATTCTAAAGCAAATGGGCTGCATGATAAATTTCTTGCTCAATGGTCTTTATTTCTGAAAATGCCAAAGGTGATTAAAGACGTTAATTTCGCATTGGAAGACCCAGGTCTGCTTTTACGGTGGTGCGGGAGAATCTCTGAGATTCTAATCCATTTGGCTTACCCCTTCTGAATGACATACCGAGCTGAAAACTCCCATAATTTTATTGGAATCCTTCACGCTGTAGAATAAATACTGTTTGCTCAAAGGAGCAATTTTGCAATAAGCTTGCAAAGAGATTTAAGATTTATCACATAGCACATCATCAGGGTTGTGCCAGGTTGTACCAGGTCCTGGAGCACCATTGAAGAAAAAATTCCTGCTGTATGTGCATGGAGAGCCCCCCCCCATCTCCCTTCTCCCTTCCCCAAACCTGTTCATTCTACTGTCCACCATTCTTGCAAGCGAGAATGTCGCTGTCAGCCACAGAGAAGGGGAAAGAGGAAGTGCCCATGCAAATTTCACACTGACTCATCCTCCTGTCTTTTTCCCCCACTGACCAATCTTTCTCCCAGGTGATAGCAATCACATTTTCTCACTTCCACATCAGTCAGTGTAGTGGTAGGACATTTCTCCCAGTAGGCAACCTCTATCGGACCACTGAGAGTGCACACTGAAGACCCCTATTTGACAAGAAGGTTGTATTTTATAAGAAGCTTCAGGATGTTTGCATGAAATGGCTGTAACAGTTGCTGAAAGAAGACATTCCGCTCAAAAGCAATGCGGTTGAAAAAAGAACCTGACCAAAAACAAAACAAAAATTAATGGAAAACATGCACAATGTGAATCTCTTCTTTTGTTCATCTACCCACATAAGAACATAAGAACAGCCCCACTGGATCAGGCCTTAGGCCCATCTAGTCCAGCTTCCTGTATCTCACAGCGGCCCACCAAATGCCCCAGGGAGCACACCAGATAACAAGAGACCTCATCCTGGTGCCCTCCCCTGCATCTGGCATTCTGACTTAACCCATTCCTAAAATCAGGAGGTTGCGCATACACATCATGGCTTGTACCCCATAATGGATTTTTCCTCCAGAAACTCATCCAATCCCCTTTTAAAGGCGTCTAGGCTAGACGCCAGCACCACATCCTGTGGCAAGGAGTTCCACAGACCGACCACGCGCTGAGTAAAGAAATATTTTCTTTTGTCTGTCCTAACCCGCCCAACACTCAATTTTAGTGGATGTCCCCTGGTTCTGGTATTATGTGAGAGTGTAAAGAGCATCTCCCTATCCACTCTGTCCATCCCCTGCATAATTTTGTATGTCTCAATCATGTCCCCCCTCAAGCGTCTCTTTTCTAGGCTGAAGAGGCCCAAACGCCGTAGCCTTTCCTCATAAGGAAGGTGCCCCAGCCCCGTAATCATCTTAGTCGCTCTCTTTTGCACCTTTTCCATTTCCACTATGTCTTTTTTGAGATGCGGCGACCAGAACTGGACACAATACTCCAGGTGTGGCCTTACCATAGATTTGTACAACGGCATTATAATACTAACCGTTTTGTTCTCAATACCCTTCCTAATGATCCCAAGCATAGAATTGGCCTTCTTCACTGCCGCCGCACATTGGGTCGACACTTTCATCGACCTGTCCACCACCACCCCAAGATCTCTCTCCTGATCTGTCACAGACAGTTCAGAACCCATCAGCCTATATCTAAAGTTTTGATTTTTTGCCCCAATGTGCATGACTTTACACTTACTGACATTGAAGCGCATCTGCCATTTTGCTGCCCATTCTGCCAGTCTGGAGAGATCCTTCTGGAGCTCCTCACAATCACTTCTGGTCTTTACCACTCGGAAAAGTTTGGTGTCATCTGCAAACTTAGCCACTTCACTGCTCAACCCTGTCTCCAGGTCATTTATGAAGAGGTTGAAAAGCACCGGTCCCAGGACAGATCCTTGGGGCACACCGCTTTTCACCTCTCTCCATTGTGAAAATTGCCCATTGACACCCACTCTCTGCTTCCTGGCCTCCAACCAGTTCTCAATCCACGAGAGGACCTGTCCTCTAATTCCCTGACTGTGGAGTTTTTTCAGTAGCCTTTGGTGAGGGACCGTGTCAAACGCCTTCTGAAAGTCCAGATATATAATGTCCACGGGTTCTCCCGCATCCACATGCCTGTTGACCTTTTCAAAGAATTCTATAAGGTTGGTGAGGCAAGACTTACCCTTACAGAAGCCATGCTGACTCTCCCTCAGCAAGGCCTGTTCGTCTATGTGTTTTGAGATCCTATCTTTGATGAGGCATTCCACCATCTTACCCGGTATAGATGTTAGGCTGACCGGCCTATAGTTTCCCGGGTCCCCCCTCTTTCCCTTTTTAAAAATAGGCGTGACATTTGCTATCCTCCAATCTTCTGGCACCGTGGCCGTTTTGAGGGACAAGTTGCATACCTTAGTCAAGAGATCTGCAACTTCATTCTTCAATTCCTTAATAACCCTTGGGTGTATGCCATCAGGGCCCGGTGACTTATTGATCTTTAATTTATCAATGAGGTCTGAAACATCTTCTCTTTTAACCTCTATCTGACTTAACTCCTCGGTCAGGAGGGGCCGTTCGGGCAGCGGTATCTGCCCGAGGTCTTCTGCCGTGAAGACAGATGCAAAGAACTCATTTAATTTCTCTGCCATCTCTAAGTCTCCTTTTATCTCCCCTTTCCCTCCCTCACCATCCAGAGGGCCAACTGCTTCTCTGGCGGGTTTCCTGCTTCTAACATATTTGAAGAAGCTTTTATTATTCCCCTTAATGTTGCTGGCCATGCGTTCCTCATAGTCTCGCTTGGCCTCCCCTATCACCTTCTTACATTTCTTTTGCCACAGTTTATGTTCCTTTTTATTCTCTTCATTAGGGCAAGACTTCCATTTACGGAAGGAAGCTTCCTTGCCCTTCACAGCCTCTCTAACTTGGCTGGTTAGCCATGCGGGCACTCTCCTGGATTTAGTGGAACCCTTCTTTCTTTGCGGTATACACCTCTGCTGGGCCTCTATTACTGTTGTTTTAAGCAGCCTCCATGCACTCTGGAGAGACTGGACTCTTTTTACCCTCCCTTTCAACCTCCTTCTAACCAGCCTCCTCATTTGAGGGAAGTCCGCCCGTCGGAAGTCAAGGGTTTTTGTTAGAGATTTGCCTTGTATTCTTCCCCCAACGTGCACATCAAAACGGATCGCAGCATGATCACTGTTCCCCAATGGCTCAGTAACATTTACATCTCTAACCAGGTCCTGCGTACCGCACAAAATTAAATCCAGAGTCACCTGTCCTCTAGTGGGCTCCGTGACTAGCTGATCTAAGCCACAGTCATTTAGCACGTCAAGAAATCCGGTTTCCTTATCGTGACCAGAACACAAATTGACCCAGTCAATATGAGGATAATTGAAGTCCCCCATGATTACAACCCTGTCCTTCCTTGTCACCTCCCTGATCTGTTTCCTCATTTCAAGGTCCCCATCAGATTTCTGGTCTGGAGGACGATAGCACACCCCCAGTATTACATCGCTGCACAAGCCTGGTAATTTAACCCACAGAGATTCTACGGTGGAGTCGGACCCACCTTCAATCTCTACTTTGCTGGATTCTATCCCTTCCTTAACATAAAGGGCCACCCCACCTCCAACACGCCCCTGCCTGTCCCTCCTGTAGAGTTTATAGCCCGGGATTGCGGTATCCCACTGATTCTCCGCATTCCACCAGGTTTCCGTTATGCCCACTATGTCAATATTTTCCCTTGTCACCAGACATTCCAGTTCTCCAACCTTTGCTCGTAGACTTCAGCTAGTTGCCTTCAGTTGAAGACTATAACAGAATAATGGCCCAGAGGGTTTACGGTTGCAGATCTCACAACCTGTTTCACAAACATAAGAACATAAGAACAGCCCCACTGGATCAGGCCTTAGGCCCATCTAGTCCAGCTTCCTGTATCTCACAGCGGCCCACCAAATGCCCCAGGGAGCACACCAGATAACAAGAGACCTCATCCTGGTGCCCTCCCTTGCATCTGGCATTCTGACATAACCCATTTCTAAAATCAGGAGGCTGCACATACACATCATGGCTTGTACCCCGTAATGGATTTTTCCTCCAGAAACTTGTCCAATCCCCTTTTAAAGGTGTCCAGGCCAGTCGCCATCACTACATCCTGTGGCAAATAGTTCCACAGACCAACCACACAAAAGATGCGACACCATTGTGCACTCCAGAGCCACTCATGCAAACAGCTGGAGGCTCTGTGTATGTGCCCACAGCTCCCTGATGGCCTGCTTGAGCAGACAAGGTGGCAGAGGGAGACAGTATGGAGGAGATCAGGGCAGGAATTGGGCTGAATCAGAGCAATTCAGGGATGAGATAGATTTTGGCAGCAGCTCACACCAGGATCTTATCGCACTTTCCTGGCCTGGACCTGCCCCCTTAAACTCCTCAGACTAATGCCAACTAAATTAGTGGTATAAGCTCCAAGGAAACCATTAGTGACCAGGCAGCATAGGGGGTAAGTAAAAAATATTTTTTACTGCATCGTGTAGGATGGTAGGGGATAGGATTGGGGCATAAGTTCCTTTGAATATTTTCATTTTTTCTTCTTCTTTCAGTTGAAAGAATGAAAGCTTGCAGCCGTAGATAATATATTTAAGGAGATACTTGGGTGGTCTGGATGAGAAAATGCTCCCACTGTTTTGAATATTACCTGATTTTGTGAAGTAAACCCAGCATGGGTAGCAGGGAAATCCATTGTCTCTTTCTTTTTATAATTATTTTGTGGATATAAATTAAGCAACATGTGCTTGGTCAGCTGTCACATTTGTCTTTTAAGTAGAGAATTTACAGTGCACATGCTCTGAGGTCATTATTCTCTGATGGTTTATGGTATATAAGCTCTCCCCCTCCTGATAAATCCAATTTATATGGATTGGCAGTTCAAACAATGTATTTTTTTTTTTTAGTCTCAGGAGGCAGTGTATGGCTCATTTTGGAGTTTTGTAACTCAAAGAAATGAATTGTTTTGCATTATGTAAATGGGAGGTAAAAGGTGCTTTTGCCTGCAATGCTGCAAATACAATTAGTGAGATAAATACAGAGCTAAATTCATCTTCTCTGAAAGGCGCTAACCCTGATTGGTATGCAAAAAGCACCTTTATTTGCAATCTTGGTGCTTCCTAAAGTAGTTAGCAATGCACAGGGTGGCATTTTGATTTGCAGCTTTAAAGAATTCTGGGATGAATAAAACATGGAATTAATTGCCAAAGAAGAACCTTTGCCAGCCTGCACGAAATCTACTGTGCTGGCTGAAAGCTCTAATTGTGATATACTCCATTCCAGTCTCAAGGGAAATGATGCCAATCCAGGGAAAGGTTAGCTAGGACTTCTCATCATTCGTGGCAGAAGATGTCCTCCTCCTCCCCTCTCAGATAAAAGATATCAGTGAACGTTGGATGCGACTTTCGACTTGCCCCTCTGCTTACTGATTATCTAAGGAGCTGTGGCAGTGAGCAAATCAGCAGGACATAGAAAGACCTCGTGCAGAACAAGCGGCTTTTCATGTTAGGGCTTTATTGTGATATTCCAAGGAATGCAATTTTCACCACTACTTGAAGAAGTGGAAATGACTCACAGCCCAATCCTACGAATCCTCCCCCTCATCATGCAGTGACACCAAAATGGCTACCACTGTCAGTTGCAAAGGTTTCCTTTGGGTAAGGAAACATTTGTTCCTTTACTAGGGGCAACGCTTTATAGTGTGGTGGGTTCTACTTTGGACCTGTGCTAGTGAAATTGCTGGTGCAAGTCCATGTGGATCTGGGCCGCAGGATTGGGTCCAGGGAGGAGGCTGGCCACCATTGTTCCAAACCTGCCCCCTTCCCAGAGCTGATCTGTCCATCCCCCCCTCCGCAATGCCTTTCCGTTCCATCCTTCCCCACTCTGTCACCACCCTGCCCTGCTTCAGCCACAAACTTACCTGCCTCCACAGGTCTTGATGGAGCTGTGGCCATGCATGGAATGGCTGTGGCCTTTCCATTGGTGCTCTGGCAGTGTGGCCTTAACGCCTTTTGCAACTGCCATAAAACAGTGGCAGAACGCGCATTCCGTCCAACATTAAAACCTTATCAGGCAGGCTGCAATCTCATACCCACTTTCCTGGGAGTAAGCCCCACTGAACACAATGGAACTTACTTTAGAGTGGATATGATAGGCCTGTGCTGCAAAGCTATGTTGAAATTTATAACATAATGCAGATACCGTTTAGTTCTTAAACTGGCCCTGACATTTCAGGTTTTGTTTCCATTCTTTTATTTAGCCAAAATATTTTGCATCTTACACGTTTTACTGCTCAGATCTTCCAGGAAATCCTCATGAGCAGGGAAGGAAGTTATGTGGATTCAGTTGTATCTCTCTGCGTTGTTGGTGACTGGTACAAAGAAATGGGATTGTACGAGAAAGAATTTGGTTTATTTCATCTTGTATATGAGAACAGTTTCATATTAGTTTCCGTCTCCAAAACCACTGGATGGGTAAGGAATAATTCCAAATTAATGAATTGGAATGATGTTGAATGTACTCATAGAAACTGACTTAAAGGTAATTTAAATAGATAACTTCTGGATAATGGTGTAAGCTTTTAAAAAAAATAAAATGCTGTTGTAAAATCTGGGTATATTTGTCAAAAGTATTCCCTATGGAACATAAAAATGGGTCATTTTATGGCTTTGCCTGCACAGCTCTAATGCAAAACTAACCTTGTTTTGACACAGTCACTGTTGATGCTTTCACTGCATTTTATTCCAAGCATGCTGGACCCCATTTGTACTCCATGATAAATTTATTCCAGGCCCCAGACACATAGCATGGCAATGTAAGTTAGCACAAGATCTTTGAAAAAAAGCTCCTGCCCCCTCCTTCCAAAAGTGAAGAGCTGCCTGGTTGGGGGATCTTCATTTTTTATTATGAAGCACGCCATGAAAAACTTCATAGAGATTCAATAACCAATATCCCTCTTTTTATTTCATAAAACGACTAATGTGTTTTTCTCAGTTTGCCTCCCTTGTTGAAAATGGCTGTAGTATAAGAACAGATGGCAGAGGCCTACAGCTTTCCTGGGGCATTCAAACTATGTGTGTGTCGTGCATACTTCTCTCTGTGTGTGACTTAAATAGCCAAGTAGAGAGGGAACTGTTTTATTATAATGCATTTAAGAACCCCCACTAAGACGGGCAGAAGAAGTACCTATCACTATATGTTATTTTTGAGGTGCCCACTGGACACATACAGGGCTGGAGGAACAAATAAATGCATGGAATGTGACAGCTGGAGAAAGAGAAATTAGGAAAACACAGTGATGGCTTAATTTGTTTATAACTTAAATGGATGCTGGGAATGGAAGGAAGGATAGAGAAAAGGAGGCATGGCCAAACCTTTTCTGTAGAACATGTGTCGATCACGCTAGGTACTATTCATTTCTATGCAAATTGCGGGTGAAAAGGCGTCTTTATAAATAGTTCTGGTAAGTTGAGGGTAATTTCATGAGCACCTGGCAGGGAGAGAGCATATATTCGTGTGGAGGGAATTGGAAAGGCCAGGGGCAAAGTTTCAGAAGAGGGAAACAGAGATTTCACTGGGGTGGAAACAAGATTCCCAACGTCAATAAATAATTACTGGCTTTTCCAGTTATTAGCAATATAGTCCAGTGCATAAAAATGTAGATTGATGGGGCAAGGGAAGCAAAAGCACAGTGTATCTGCAGACTGTACCTAGTCATTGGGGTCTAAGATTCTTCAGACCCCTCTAAGGAGATCATAGGCCCAACAGTTCACATAAAGGTCTGATGCAACGGGGGAACTGTTCCTCCACTTCTCTCATATGGTCTTCTCGTCACAAGGCCTTCTGGTCCCAGCTCTAAAGGAGGTAGTAGCACACAAGATTAACAGCAGTAATTCTAGATACTTTTGATACTTCAAAATAACTGCAGTGTTGTTGTTAACACATGCCAAGCAGTAGCCTGCTTTCATTTTATTTTTTTTAAAAATGGATTTGTGCTTTTTGGTATGCATACCTCATACATGGGGTATGAGGTTCCCCTGGGGGCTGGGTAAAAGAATAGGCCCTCAGTTTGGTTGTACTTGCCGTAAGAGGCGACTAAACAGCCACCGGGTAGATGGGACTCGTCAGCCTGGGAAGGCAGCTCATCTGAGAGAAGGAAAACTCTGATCCCAAACCTCCACTGCCTTGTGGCTACATCCAGTTATGGAAAAGGCTTCAGGAGTCAACCTTGAGGCAAAATCCGGAGCCGGAGTCCCTTAGGCAGTTCATGGCTGAACACAGTCACGTTCTGGCAACTCCTGCGACGCCGCTGGAACCAACCGTATTGGCCTCTGCCTTTCCATTGGACCATTTCAGCCACGTGGAGAGGGGAGATTTGCTGCATGGGTAGCAGCCTATCCTCCATACCTACTTTACCCAGGCTTCGCGCACTGGAGAGGACACTCTAGTCTTCCGAGACTGAAGGATGCCAACAACCTCATACATAGACCCACCTAATTATTTGGTGTGGGGACAATACTAACCCATCCAACAGGGACCTTTTGGTAAAAGATGTCTACTTTCATGGAGCATGCTCTTCTGTCCAGGGTCATTTTGGCCATCATCAGCTATTACATGGGGCTGAATCTTCAAGGAATCATGAATGTGTGATGGGGGAAGTAACATTACAGTGGCAGTCTCACCTCCTAAGCTATGTATATTAGCTGGAATATCTGTAGAGCAGCAATTTTCAACCCTTTTCATCTCATGGCACCAGAATTGCCAAGGCACACCATCAGTATTTTGACCATTGACAAGGTACTCCATGCTCCTGGTAGGAGGCTCAAATCCCCCAATGAACCTACTAATAAATGACCTTCCCAAACTCCTGCAGGACACCTGTGAACCAGTGTGCCATGGCACAGTGGTTGAAAATGGCTGCTATAGAGATCCCAGTGTGTACAACTGTGTGCATGGAGGATTTTTATGTACAGTTTGGGTTCTTGATCTAATAAATGCCCCCCCCACACACACACACACACATGTGCATGACTACCTGGGTTCATTGTTTACAGATTGCCAATTCATGTACACTGCACTCAGATTGCACTGAATGGAACATGCGAATGGATTGTGTGAATACCTGTACCCAGGTACATCCTAACAACAGGTACACAGATGAACTCAGGTATAGCTTCATTTGTAAGCAGGCTTCTAGAGAGAGACTTCCATATGCTTAGGACTCTGCAGATCTTCTCCTGAACACAGACAGATGAAGAGCAGACCCTGCTGCCACAATCTTGCCCCCCAATGCATTCATAAAACACATATTAACTCCAGGCCCGTAGCCAGGATTCTAGAGATGGGGGGGGGCAACCATTTTTTCAGGGGGGGGCAATTATGTCAGGTATCTATACTGGTGTGCAAAATGAAGGATAAGTATGGAGAAACATCCATAACTAAGCCAAATTTCATTAGGAGGAAATATTTTGGGTTGTGTTTTGTTTTTGTTTTGCATTCATTATCTGTAAAGTAATCTAACAATGATCTGCATAGAATAAATTCATCTCTGTATGCAATGTAAAATCTATTTGTCTACAAAGAAATAACATGCAACTTGTCCTTTTATTTTGGACACCAGTGCAATACACAGACTTGCAACACTGCAAAAGTAAAACATATCACTATGATACAGGTAGTATTTACTTGTATTGAAAGCCTTTCATTTGCTGATGACAAAAGTAAATTTACTTTCCCTAAAAGCAAGAGGAAAGATATTGAAGTAAAATATAGCAATGCCATGGAACATTAGTTTTTTACATTATTCATTACTTTTAAAAAGCAAGGTACAGAAGATTTGAAACTACCTAGTAGAGCTGAATTCTCCTATCTTTCTGAAAATTGAATCTTCTTAGAACCTTTTCCACACTTAAATTCTTGGTTCTCTTTAGCTCAAAAGCTAGGTATACTAAATTAGCTGTCCTTGCGTGAGACAGTCTTTGAGGTCTGTTAATTCGTGTCAGCACTGAGAAGGTCGATTCACAAACTGCTGTGCTACATGCAAAAGTTCTTACTGCCGCTAACATACTGTAACAATCTTCAAAGGCACTCCGGTGTTTGTATATTTCACTGAAGAAATTTCGCTTTTTAATTTTGTTCTTCTCAAGGAAATGTTTTACTACTTTCATTTCTTCTTTACTTGGAATGGTAATATTGAAATTTTTTATATAATTAAGGGCGCAATCCTAACCAACTTTCCAGCACTGGCATAGCTGTGCCATTAGGGCATGTGCTGCATCCTGCAGTTGGGGGTAGTCACAGAGGCCTCCTCAAGGTATGGCAGTGTTTGTTCCCTTACCTCAAAGTTGCATTACCCTTATGTCGATGCTGGGAATTGAGTTAGGATTGCGCCTTAAGCCTACCATTTTCATCATCTAAATTTTCTGCTGCAATTATTGCCTGAAGAATCTCTTCATTGTCGTGGAATCTTCTTTTCATTTCAGCTAGCACTACATCCAGAATTTCAAAAAAGTCAGAAGCATGTTTGCTGTGGGTGTCACTACATGATGCTCTGTTACCTGTTGTTTCAGACACCACATAATCATCAAAAAGGAATTAAATTTCCTTTTCCTTGGCATTTTTACTTCTTCCTCTTTAGCCAGTTTTGATGTTTCCTGCAGAATTGATTTCAAATTCTCACTGTTTCTTAAGTCTTCTAGTGAACTTTCTGTAGCGTGAATTAAGTTATAGGCCTGCTCCAAGGAAATGTCATGACTTTGGAGACCCTTATCTACTGGAGAAAGAATTTCCAAAATATTTTTCATTTCCACTAGACAAAATCTAAACTCTTGCTTCCACATTATAAGGTGGAGACCAGTGCTATGAACCACATCTTCCCCAGCAAATCTTTTTCCATTATTGATTGATATTAGTTCAAGAGTTTCTGAAATATGTTTGTATTCTTCAAAAATTGTCCTACACACCTGAAGATGTCCTGACCATCTCTGTTCCAGCAGACGAGAAAGAGCTTTGCCTTCATACTCAGCAGCTACTACCCCACATTATTATAATTATACATTATAAGTTGTATAATTCCACATATTGTCCAAAAAATTCCCTCACCATGGGCACAACTTCAACTACTTTAACTATAACTAAATGCAGCCTGTGGTTAAAACAATGGATGTATGGAATTTCTTTCTTCAGTTTTTTTTATATTAATGCCTGGACACCACCTTTCTTGCCACTCACAACTGATGCTCCATCGTAACATTGGCTCAACAAATTGTTAGGATTTAAACCATACCTTCCGAACGTATCTCAAGTTGTGTTTGTAAAAGTCTCAGCATCCAAAGCAGTTTTCTCTATGGATAGCATGGATTCGTAAATTTCACCATCTTTAACACCTTCCAACATCTTTCACCCGGGGCACCTTCCTTATGAGGAAAGGCTGCGGTGTTTGGGCCTCTTCAGCCTAGAAAAGAGACGCCTGAGGGGGGACATGATTGAGACATACAAAATTATGCAGGGGATGGACAGAGTGGATAGGGAGATGCTCTTTACACTCTCACATAATACCAGAACCAGGGGACATCCACTCAAATTGAGTGTTGGGCGGGTTAGGACAGACAAAAGAAAATATTTCTTTACTCAGCGTGTGGTTGGTCTGTGGAACTCCTTGCCACAGGATGTGGTGATGGCATCTGGCCTGGACGCCTTTAAAAGGGGATTGGACAAGTTTCTGGAGGAAAAATCCATTATGGGGTACAAGCCATGATGTGTATGCGCAACCTCCTGATTTTAGAAATGGGTTATGTCAGAATGCCAGATGCAAGGGAGGGCTCCAGGATGAGGTCTCTTGTTATCTGGTGTGCTCCCTGGGGCATTTGGTGGGCCGCTGTGAGATACAGGAAGCTGGACTAGATGGGCCTATGGCCTGATCCAGTGGGGCTGTTCTTATGTTCTTATGTTCTTAACATATCTAGTAGCAATTGCTATATTTTCTATTCAATTTTTGTCTTTTGTTCCATCCTCCTAGACAGAAAAAAATGGGACATCTGCATTCTTTATGTCATTGGAAACTTTCTCTTGAATGAGATCAGTCATTACTTTAAATATTTCATTTTGAATTTCTGGGACTTGGTAAGTGGCATTCCTTGGAATAATTTTATAAGATTCAGCTAGTTTTGGGTCCTTTTTGAGGGTATATCTGAAAAGGTTTTTAAATAAACTTTCCTCCACATGTTCTTCAATGTTGTATATTCCCCTCATTGGAAGCTCATTAGCTACAAGAAACTGAATGATTTCAACAATGCTTTAAATGTAATACCTATGTTTTTCAAGCACATTGTCATTAATTAGAGTTGAAATTGATGTGTTTGATTCAGTTCTTTGGTTTCTTTCAGACCACATTAACATAGCCTGCACGTGGGTCTCAGATGAAGCATACTTGAAAAATCCTGATTTAGTTTTATTCAATGCAACCTTCCAATTGCTAAATCCCCTTTTTTATGTAAGCTTGCTCTATAGTAAATGGAACAAATTGGCGATACAGATAGCAAAATGCTGCATCTAGTTTTGAAGAAAATTCCAACCACTTAAAATGTTGAAACCACTCTGATCTGAATGATCTGCCATCTTTGTTTTTTGGATATTTACCAAGTTTAATTTGTTTAATAGGCTCTCCTACTTGTGCTAAATCATCAGGAGTCTTCTCATTAATTGCCTTACTGGTGCTAGCAGAAGCAATGATATCTCTATCTCCACCTGTTGTTTCCAAAGTTTCTGGATTACATGAGTTTGAAGCTCGGTTTGTTCTGACAACAAAACGGTCCATGTTGGAAGATTTCAACACTAATTCTTTCGCACTCAGGTTCTTCAGAGTAAATGTCTGTTTATTTGGTGGTGTATATATCCAATACCCATGAAAAAAAAACTGAGCTCTCTAGGAAAGATTCAAAATCTTAGAGGCCAGACCCTTGCTTTCCTCTCCCCCCCCCCCAAGAGAAAGGCCCTACCAGATCCAAACAGCAGAAATGGTCCATCCAAAATTTCAGATGCCAGAGCCCTGCTTTTTTCTCCTCCCCCCAAGAGAAAGGCACTACCAGATCCAAACAGCAGAAATGGTCCATCCAAAATTTCAGATGCCAGAGCCCTGCTTTTCTCCCCCCCCCAAGAGAAAGGCCCTACAAGACCCAAATAGCAAAAATTGTCCATCCAAAATCTCAGATGCCAGAGCCCTGCTTTTCTCTCCCCCCCCCCAAGAGAAAGGCACTACCAGACCCAAACTGCAGAAATGGTCCATCCAAAATCTCAGAGGCAAGAGCCCTGCTTTTCTCTCTCCCCCCCCCCCCAAGAGAAAGGCCCTACCAGACCCACACTGCAGAAATGGTCCATCCAAAATCTCAGAGGCAAGAGCCCTGCTTTTCTCTCCCCCCCCCCAAGAGAAAGGCCCTACCAGACCCACACTGCAGAAATGGTCCATCCAAAATCTCAGATGCCAGAGCCTTGCTTTTCTCCCCCCACCCCCAAGAGAAAGGCCCTACCAGATCCAAACAGCAGAAATGGTCCATCCAAAATCTCAGAGGCAAGAGCCCTGCTTTTCTCTCCTCCCAAAGAGAAAGGCCCTACCAGACCCAAATAGCAACAATGGTCCATCCAAAAATCTCAGAGGCAAGAGCCCTGCTTTTCTCTCTCCCCCCCCCCCCCCAGAGAAAGGGCCTACCAGACCCAAACAGCAGAAATGGTCCATCCAAAATGTCAGATGCCAGAGCCCTGCTTTTCTCTCCCCCCAAAGAGAAAGGGCCTACCAGATCCAAACAGCAGAAATGGTCCATCCAAAATCTCAGAGGCAAGAGCCCTGCTTTTCTCTCCCCCCAAAGAGAAAGGGCCTACCAGATCCAAACAGCAGAAATGGTCCATCCAAAATTTCAGATGCCAGAGCCCTGCTTTTCTCTCCCCCCAAAGAGAAAGGGCCTACCAGACCCAAATAGCAAAAATGGTCCATCCAAAATCTCAGATGCCAGAGCCCTGCTTTTCTCTCCCCCCAAAGAGAAAGGGCCTACCAGATCCAAACAGCAGAAATGGTCCATCCAAAATTTCAGATGCCAGAGCCCTGCTTTTCTCTCCCCCCAAAGAGAAAGGCCCTACCAGACCCAAATAGCAAAAATGGTCCATCCAAAATCTCAGATGCCAGAGCCCTGCTTTTCTCTCCCCCCCCCCCAAGAGAAAGGCACTACCAGACCCAAACTGCAGAAATGGTCCATCCAAAATCTCAGAGGCAAGAGCCCTGCTTTTCTCTCCCCCCCCCCAAGAGAAAGGCCCTACCAGACCCACACTGCAGAAATGGCCCATGCAAAATCTCCTGCCTGCTCACCCCCAAATGATGCCAGAGTCACTCAGCAGCAGCCTCCAGGTTCCTGCAAGTGCCTGCACAGCCACTCAGCTTCCAGGAAGGTGATTGAAGGCACTGAGCACATTCCCTCCAGGCTTTTTCTTGCCTGCTTCTCTGGTGTCCTGTGACTATCAGCAGGTCACTATGATTGGCCCTTAAGGTGAGTTACTAAGCATCAGCAGCCTGAGCTGATTGGAGGAGGCTGCCTGCAGGGAGGGGCTGAGCTCTCAAGGAACAGGATCTAAATTGGAAGACATTCAACCACATTTACATGACAAATGTGGAAAAAATGCCAGGGGGGCAAACTGCTGGCTCGGGGGGGGGGGCAACCCCCCCAGCCCCCTAGCTATGGCCCTGCTCAGGGCTGCATAGTGACTGCATTGGTACAGGAAAGTTGGATAGGATTGGGCCCCCAGAGCCCAATCCTGAGCTCTTAGCAATGGTTCACTGCCAGCGCTGAGTGTCGCAAATGTGCCGTACAGCACGTCTGCAGCCCTCAGCGCCGGTCCAGCGCCAGTGCTAGCTCAGCGCTGGCTAGCACTGGGCTAGTGCCAGTGGACCACCACTGCTCCACCGTTCGATGGTTGCCTGAACCACTGAACTTGTTGCACCTAAACTTTCTTTCCTTGCTGGAGTGGGAAAACACAATTCAGGCACTTTTCTCACTTCTGTTGATTCTGTGTTCAGAGGGGTATATGCAAGTACTACTGCATTTAGAAATCTGCCACTCAGGGCATAAGAATACTACATCCTGGTCCAGGGATACCATTAACATGCATGCCTTTACAAACATAAGTCATTACTCTTGATATCACAGCCCATCCTGTGAGACAAGCAAGATTTGGATCTTAGCACTGGAATGAAGGGACAAGTCTCCTCCTCTCAAGAACATGCAGCAAGCTGGTACAAAAAGATGTGCTGGTGTATTTCTTCCAGCTTTTCTGCAGCAGAGCTCTACCATCCACGGACATAATGATGGAGAAGAGAGGCGGCAAGCTATTTTTCCATGCCAACCACTGCAAATTGCAGACGACACCAAACTTTTCCGAGTAGTGAAGACCAGAACTGATTGTGAGGAGCTCCAGAAGGATCTCTGCAGACTGGCAGAATGGGCAACAAAATGGCAGGTGCACTTCAATGTCAGTAAGTGTAAAGTCATGCACATTGGGGCAAAAAATCAAAACTTTAGATATAGGCTGATGCGTTCTGAGCTGTCTGTGACAGATCAGGAGAGAGATCTTGGGGTGGTGGTGGACAGGTCGATGAAAGTGTCGACCCAATGTGCGGCGGCAGTGAAGAAGGCCAATTCTATGCTTGGGATCATTAGGAAAGGTATTGAGAACAAAACGGCTAATATTATAATGCCGTTGTACAAATCTATGGTAAGGCCACACCTGGAGTATTGTGTCCAGTTCTGGTCACCGCATCTCAAAAAAGACATAGTGGAAATGGAAAAGGTGCAAAAGAGAGCGACTAAGATGATTACGGTGCTGGGGCACCTTCCTTACAAGGAAAGGCTATGGCGTTTGGGCCTCTTCAGCCTAGAAAAGAGACGCCTGAGGGGGGACATGATTGAGACATACAAAATTATGCAGGGGATGGACAGAGTGGATAGGGAGATGCTCTTTACACTCTCACATAACACCAGAACCAGGAGACATCCACTAAAATTGAGCATTGGAAGAGTTAGAACAGACAAGAGAAAACATTTCTTTACTCAGTGTGTGGTTGGTCTGTGGAACTCCTTGCCACAGGATGTGGTGATGGCGTCTAGCCTGGACGCCTTTAAAAGGGGATTGGACAAGTTTCTGGAGGAAAAATCCATTATGGGTTACAAGCCATGATGCGTATGTGCAACCTCCTGATTTTAGAAATGGGCTATGTATCAGAATGTCAGATGCAAGGAAGGGCACCAGGATGAGGTCTCTTATTATCTAGTGTGCTGCCTGGGGCATTTGGTGGGCCACTGTGAGATACAGGAAGCTGGACTAGATGGGCCTATGGCCTGATCCAGTGGGGCTGTTCTTATGTTCTTATGTTCTTAAATGTAGCCATTCCTTTGGTAACTGTTTGAGAACTCCAGCTAGTTCTCTGGTCCAATCCTCAGATACGGAACCATGCTTTAGAAGTGCCAATACATGGATTTAGGAGTGGTGGTACAATACAACTGTAATTCAAGCAAAGTTTAGGACCTATCCATAATTGTGTTACTTGTTAGGGTGAACACTGAAAGCTTGAGAGTATCTTATTATTCTCCTTGCAGGAAACAAGAAATTCTGAATGACCAAGAGAAAAGTTATTCTATGTGATGTAGAAAGAGAGAAAAATATTCTGCTAGAATGCAGCTGGAAGCTCACTGTCATTTTCTAAAGAATGGCACATTAATTTGACATTAGTAAAAACTAGCATTAAATGAAACTAAATGGATCATATAAGTATTAATAAAGGAATGTCCTGAAGATTAAGAGCTCATTGTTTTCAGAGATTACAGGAACATCTCACAATGGAAAAAGATTTACATTTTTAATGCACACTTGGTGGGCATTCATTTCATTTTTATATAAGTGGAACTCTGCAAACATTTGTGTCCATGTGTTTTATTTGTATGCAGTATCTTCTTCCATTCACACATTGGCATACTTCAGTCTCCGGAGACTATGGTATCGCGCTCTGAAAAGATGGTTCTGGAACAGTGTCTAGTGTGGCTGAAGAGGCCAATTCAGGAGTGACAATCCCTTCCGCACTGGGAGCAAATGTAGTCAGTCCCTGGTGTGTCTCCCTGGCTATGGGCCTTCCTTCTTTGCCTCTTTGCCTCAGTCTGTTGGGCAAGTACCTCTTCAAACTGGGAGAGGCCATGCTGCACAGCCTGCCTCCAAGCGGGATGCTCAGAAGCCAAGGTTTCCCACCTGTTGAGGTCCATGCCTAAGGCCTTCAGATCCCTCTTGCAGATGTATCACAGCTGTGGTCTACCTGCAGGGCGCTTTCCCTGCATGAGTTCTCCATAGAGGAGATCCTTTGGGATCTGGCCATCGCCCATTCTCACGACATGACCAAGCCAACGCAGGCGTTTCTGTTTCAGCAGTGCATACATGCTAGGGATTCCAGCTCATTCCAGGACCGTGTTGTTTGGAACTTTGTCCTGCCAGGTGATGCCGAGGATGCATCGGAGGCAGCGCATGTGGAAAGCGTTCAGTTTCCTCTCCTGTTGTGAGCGAAGAGTCCATGACTCACTGCAGTACAGAAGTGTACTCAAGACCCATGACCTGTGTTTTCTTCAGGCTTTGTCAGTCCAAAGTCTTGGCAGACCTTGCTAAAACGATCCATGAGCTGCTGGAGATCTTTGGCAGAGTGGGCGGTGACAGCTGCATCGTCGGCAAATAGGAAGTCACGCAGACATTTCAGCTGGACTTTGCTCTCAGTCTGGAGAGGCTGAAGAGCTTTCTGTCTGATCTGGTCCAGAGACAGATCCCTTCTGTTGCAGTTCCAAAGGCATGATTCAGCAGGACAGCGAAGAAAATCCCAAACAAGGTCAGCACGAGAACACAGCCCTGCTTCACTCCACTTCAGATGTCAAAGGGGTCTGATGTGGAGCCATCGAAGACTATAGTACCCTTCATGTCCTCGTGGAAAGACCTGATGATGCTGAGTGGACATCCAATCTTGGGGAGAATCTTGAAGAGGCCGTCCCTGCTGACCAGGTCGAAAGCCTTCGTTAGATTTATGAAGGCTATAAAGAGTGGCTGTCGTTCCCTGCATTTCTCCTGCAGCTGTCCAAGGGAGAATACCATATCAGTTGTGGACCTTTTGGCCCGGAATCTGCACTGCGATTCTGGATAGACACTCTCTGCAAGTACCTGGAGCCTCTTTAGTGCAGCTCGGGCAAACAGCTTTCCTACGACGCTAAGGAGAGAGATGCCGCTGTAGTTATTGCAGTCGCCCCTGTCGCCTTTGTTCTTGTACAGCGTGATGATGTTTGCATCCCTCGTGTGCTGACGTACTCCACCTTCTCTCCAGCAGAGACAGAGGATTTCATGCAGCTCAGTGACGATGATCTCTTTGCAGCACTTTAGAACCTCAGCAGGGATGCTGTCTTTCCCAGGTGCCTTGCCAGAGGCAAGGGAGTCCAGGGCCACATGAAGTTCTTCTAGGGTTGGTTCAATGTCAAGCTCCTCCAACACAGGCAGGCACTCAATGTTGTTCAGCGCTTCTTCGGTAACTACAATTTCTCTGGAATACAGCTCAGAGTAGTGCTGCACCCAGCGTTCCATCTGCTGCTCCCAGTCCTGGATGACCTCACCTGTGGCAAACTTCAGAGCGGCAATTCTCTTCTGTGTTGGACCTAGGGCCTGCTTGATACCATCATACTTCCCCTTGATGTTCCCTGTGTCAGCTGCTATCTGTATCTGGGAACAGAGTTGGAGCCAGTAGTTGTTAGCACATCTCCTGGCAGTCTGCTGGACTTTGCTGTGAGCAGCTCAGAGGACCTGCAGATTGTGCTCACTGGGACAGGCTTTGTATGCTGCTAGAGCTCTCTTCTTTTCCTCAATGACTGGTGTCAACTCCTCAGAGTGGGATTCAAACCAGTCTGCCGTCTTGTTGGTCTTCTTGCCAAATATGGACAAGGCGGTGTCGTAAACAGCATTCTTGAAATGTTCCCATCTGTTGGATGCATCTGCATCATCCGGGCCTGGAAGAATTTCTTCAAGCGCTTGTGCAAATTCCTCCACTTTTCTCTGATCCTGGGTCTTGCTGGTATCAATGTGAGGTCTTCCTTCCTTTTTCAAGCGATACAGTTGCTTTGTTTGCAGTTTCACTCTGCTCCAGTTGTTACCCTGCACATGCCCGATTTCGTCTGATCTCGGAAGCTAAGCAGGGTCAGGCCTGGTTAGTACTTGGATGGGAGACCACCTGGAAATACCGGGTGCTGTAGGCTTATACCATAGTCTTTCGAGACTGAAGGTTGCCAACCATTTCTGCTGCACACCAGGGTGTGGTCAGTGTCACAGGCAGCATCCTGATAACTGCATGGGATCTTGATGCTGGAAAGGCTGGAGTGTCTGGTGAGAATCAGGTCGAGCTTGTGTCAGTGCTTTGATCATGGGTGTCTCCAAGAGACTCTGTGTTGGGGCTTCATGTTAAAGAATGTGTTGCTGACACAGAGACCTTGATGATAGCAAACACACACACACACATACCATTTTCAGGTTAATTATTCACTTATTCCATTCATACACATGACTCATACTCAATCCCCCCCCCTCTCACAAGGCACAACTCACCCAATTTATATGAACAGATATTATAGCCCTTCCTATCCAGGAGGGCCCAGTGGCTACCCTGAATGGGCAGGGCCAGTCCAGAGCCTCAGAAAACTTCACCACACTGGGAGACACTCCAACCTGCAGTACTAGGGACTCACTACACAGCATGGATTCCAAGGAACACCTAGCCTTTCCCAGTGCCCAGTTTGAAAATATCTGGTTTAAGCTAAGTGGAGGGGGTTGCTGAAGACCTGAAGTCAAGCAGCAGATGTCATAACTCCGTTTTTAAACTTCTCTCTGCTTTAGCCTTTCATCTGACTTACCTGCTCAGCCGTTTCAGTCCATCCATTCATTCAAACTAAATCAAAGCCCTTTTCAGAAAAATGATCAGTGAATCAACTGAACAGGGCATAAGGAGGACGTGGGGAGAAATTGGGATCATGGCAGCAGTTCCCACTGTGACCTGGACACATTAATTTGAAAGTCAGAATAGTGCCTGTTTGCCTGTATCTGTACACATGAAGGGCTTTCTCCATATGATTGGAAATCCTGAAAAAGCAAATTCCTGATCGGGAATCCCATCTTCACACAATTGTACTAAATGCACTTTTGAATATCATTGGTATTGGCAACCTTCAGTTTCGAAAGACTATGGTATCGCGCTCTGAAAGGTGGTTCTGACACAGCGTCTAGTGTGGCTGAAAAGGCCAATCCGGGAGTGACAATCCCTTCCACACCGGGAGCAAGTGCAGTCTGTCCCTGGTCTGTCTCCCTGGCAATGGGCCTTCCTTCTTTGCCTCTTAGCCTCAGACTGTTGGCAAAGTGTCTCTTCAAACTGGGAAAGGCCATGCTGCACAGCCTGCCTCCAAGCGGGCCGCTCAGAGGCCAGGGTCTCCCACTTGTTGAGGTCCATCCCTAAGGCCTTCAGATCCCTCTTGCAGATGTCCTTGTATCGCAGCTGTGGTCTACCTGTAGGGCGCTTTCCTTGCACGAGTTCTCCATAGAGGAGATCCTTTGGGATCCGGCCATCATCCATTCTCACGACATGACCAAGCCAACGCAGGCGTCTCTGTTTCAGCAGTGAATACATGCTAGGGATTCCAGCACGTTCCAGGACTGTGTTGTTTGGAACTTTGTCCTGCCAGGTGATGCCGAGGATGCGTCGGAGGCAGCGCATGTGGAAAGCGCTCAGTTTCCTCTCCTGTTGTGAGCGAAGAGTCCATGACTCGCTGCAGTACAGAAGTGTACTGTAGACTAGCTCTGTAGACTTGGATCTTGGTATGTTCCGTCAGCTTCTTGTTGGACCATCTTGTTGGAATATCATAAGAACATAAGAACAGCCCCACTGGATCAGGCCATAGGCCCATCTAGTCCAGCTTCCTGTATCTCACAGTGGCCCACCAAATGCCCCAGGGAGCACACCAGATAACAAGAGACCTCATCCTGGTGCCCTTCCTTGCATCTGACATTCTGATACATAGCCCATTTCTAAAATCAGGAGGTTGCACATACGCATCATGGCTTGTAACCCATAATGGATTTTTCCTCCAGAAACTTGTCCAATCCCCTTTTAAAGGCGTCCAGGTCAGATGCCATCACCACATCCTGTGGCAAGGAGTTCCACAGACCAACCACACGCTGAGTAAAGAAATATTTTCTTTTGTCTGTCCTAACTCTCCCAGCACTCAATTTTAGTGGATGTCCCCTGGTTCTGGTGTTATGTGAGAACGTAAAGAGCACCTCTCTATCCACTCTGTCCATCCCCTGCATAATTTTGTATGTCTCAATCATGTCCCCCCTCAGGCATCTCTTTTCTAGACTGAAGAGGCCCAAACGCCGTAGCCTTTCCTCATAAGGAGTGTGCCCCAGCCCCGTAATCATCTTAGTCGCTCTCTTTTGCACCTTTTCCATTTCCACTATGTCCTTTTTGAGATGTGGTGACCAGAACTGGATGCAATACTCCAGCTGTGGCCTTACCATTGATTTGTACAACAGCATTATAATATGTTATGGAAAAGGCTTCAGGAGTCAACCTTGAGACAAAATCCGGAGCTGGAGTCCCTGAGACAGTTCATGGCTGAACACAGTCACATTCTGGCAACTCCTGCAATACCGCTGGAACCGACTATATTGGCTTCTGACTTTCCATTGGACCATTTCAGCGATGTGGAGAGGGGGTAACAGCCTATTCTCCATACCTACTTTACCCAGGCTTCGCGCACTGGAGAGGATACTCTGTTCCAGAACCACCATTCAGAGCATGATACCATAGTCTTCCGAGACTGAAGGATGCCAACATGGAACATTATAATATTAGCTGTTTTGTTCTCAATACCTTTTCTAATGATCCTAAGCATAGAATTGACGTTCTTCACTGCCGCCGCACATTGGGCTGACACTTTCATTGACCTGTCCACCACCACCCCAAGATCTCTCTCCTGATCTGTCACAGACAGCTATCAATAAAGGGTTTAAGAGTAGCAGCCTCAGAAAAGATACCATAAACCTATTTTCAGATTTTGGCCCGCATGTTCACTCAACATGTGGCCTGGAGTGGGATTGCAGCTTCTCAATCTCTCTGGCCTCCACACACTGGATAAGATATAAGACCTGAACTAGACAATAAATTGACTGTGTGATTGTCTGCTTCCAGTCCTTGTTTCTAATAAAGAAACAGGAGCTACAGAGTGGAGAGAACTTAATTGGGACTGCAAAGCAGGGCGGGGGGGCTTCAACCATTTGCCCTGCCATTGTTGCAATTAGGAACAGAAACATCCCTGCAGATCCCATTTCTGTATTAGAAAAAGGCACTGAGAGTGGATAATCACATGGCAAACACATCTAACTTGGGTCTAAGAAAGGGACTAAGAAAGGGTGTATGTGTGATTGATTGAACATTCAGGTATGATCAGAATTTCTGATCATGCTTACAGACCTTACACAGTTGTTCGCTTATACATCCCCTTCTTACATCCTTCCCAACATGCAGAGATAGTGGCCAGCAGAAGTGATCCTGCTCTGGTTCAGTTGCTTGTGATTGTGGTGCTGGAGGAAGAGATGGGTTGTGACGGTACTGATCCTTCTCTTGCTCATTCTCAGAAAGCGAGACAGGGGATCAGTGCACCTGTTGAAGCAGTTGGGTGGGCAGTGGGCAGATATGGGGTACAGAGTACCCCTCTTCTGTTTGCTTCCTCCTCCAGCCCACCGCTCAAAGCAGGTGCTTCAGTCCATCATGTGGCTGGCCTGGCCCTGCATTGATTGAATGCAAGTACCAGAAAGCAATACGAGGGTTAAAGTTGTCTTCGTGTTCCTCTTTAGTAACCTTTGTACTGTCACTCAAGCAAAGGCATGAATGACATTCTGTGCTTCAACATGTTCAGACTGGCATGAGATGAGACACCATTTATTTTTAAGGTGACTTTCACCAGTCAACTGAGTCTGGAGTCTGCTCTGCACAAGTCCTGGCTGTCTTGCCTCATGCAAGTTTTGCGTTCCTGCTCCATTGTGATGCAGAGCCAGATGGTTCCATCAATCACACTCTGGCAGGTGGACTTACAAAACTGGGGGGAATGCCAACCTCCCTGACAGTACTGATGCCAACCTCCCTGACAGTACCCATTTTCCTCACCTCCTGGCTTAAAATCTATTGCAGGTGAGAGTGATCAAAATCATATGCAAAGTCTGTGCGCAACAAGCAGATCTGGCTGTGCATGACAAATTAAGGAAAATTGCTTGTGCAAAGCTCAGGTTCACAACCTGCTTTTGAAACATCTCCCTTTTATTACAACACTTTTAAATAGTTGCCATCAGATTGACCTTCCTTTGTCCTGCTCCTCTCCCCCAAAGTCACTTCCCTTTATTTGTGTGTGCATTTGAGTGAGCAGAATCCTGTCCCCCCTCTGTGCATGCTTTGCCAGCACAGGGTGCCGCAAATGTGCCGTAAAGCATGTTGCGCACTGGCATCGGCAGGAAGGCCTGTGCTGTCCGACCAGCACCAGATCCAGATGGAGTGCGTGCCAGAACAGGTAAGAGCTGCTTTGAGAAGCACAGGGGTGGGGGGAAGGCAGGGCGGGCAGATCAGGCCCAGGAGGGGATGCTGTATCCTATTCCCTTTCCCAGATCAGATATGTTGACACAAGGCAACATGGACTTGCACTGGTTATTTAGCAGCAGCACAGGGCTGGGGGGGGAGAGCAAGGAGGGCAGATGGAGCCCAGGAGGGGATGCCGTATCCTATCCCCCTTCCCAGGCCACATATACATGAGGCAACATGGACTTGCACTGGCTACTCAGCAGATGTAGGTTGAGAGTTTTCCCACTGCAGCAGCTGGGATTTACCCCGGGCAAGGGAATGAATGTAACATCATTGTACTTTCCCCCAAAGGATACAGCAGAGCCCACACTGGTCTTGCTTTGCAGAAGGACATAGTACCCCAGTCTAGCCAGCAGATTAAGGACCAGTAATTTCTCTTCTCCTCTTATCCTTGCAACTCCTCCTCACTTATAAAATCCTCCATTTACAAGTGACTGTTTTAAACCTGCTTCTCCCCTCTCATTGGTGCATCTCTGGCAGAGGAAGTTCAGCTCATCGGGCAGCTCCTCCTTCACTTAACCCATACTTGTCCAAACAAAGCTATTTACAAATATTCTTTCACCCGCAACCATTTAAACCTCTGTGCAACTGATATTACAAGCAAAGATGGCCTTTTCTTGTTTTTCTATATCTCTTAATAAACTCTATGTTCTTTTGGTTAAACTCTAACTAATAAACTCTGCCTTCTGGTTACTATCAGCCTAATAACTGGAGGCACTTTGAAGGTTTTTGCTCCAGTCAATGATCCCATAAGAGCCATACACATACATTTTGACTTCTTGAATTATATATTCCCCAAATGAGTTTAATTCCAGGCTGTGCAAACCTGGGCCTGAAACAGTGTGTGTGTACACATGTAGTGGTAGACATGCGTGCATATGCATGAGAGCACTGTTGGCAACATCAACAAGTGTACATCAGATCAATATGTGAGCCAGTATTTTCATTATTGTCCTAGTTGTTTTTGCTGGGCAACTTCTACCTGGACAAACTTGTACTGGAACTCATGAACAAAACAGTTACTCATCGAGGTTCTTTGGGGAAACTGTGCCAAAATCAACTTGGAGCTAACACTGGCCATTTTGTCTCCACAACCATGAGCAAGTTAGTCCCATACATCTGGATGTTCCATCCAGAAAATATACTTTTGGCTTCAGCTGACCCCTTCAGGATAAATATATTAAGCTCTGCAGAGCTTGTCTTAACTGCCTGACAACTCTTTTAGGTGTGAAGGTGGAATTTTGCCAACCTAAATTTTCTGTTCCTACTGGAATATAAACAGTTGCCTTGAGGTGCTCCAGCCTCATTAAATGAACAAATGGACTTGTTTATATAACACAGATTCTGTGAAAAATTTCCACACGATTTAGAAGCATAACTCTTGCGCATGCATTTAGAAATAAGACAACAAGACACAAGATTTGGCTTAAAGGCTGTCTCATCCAACTCCCTAATGAAGCATCAATTCATCATCTGGATTTATGACAATCTTTAAGCAAAAGACGTTGCAAATCCAAATAGCTGATATTTGTTGATGTCGGCCACTCACAAATCCTAATCATAGGTATCCATGTATAGGGAAAGCTGCAAAGAGTCATGGCTGGTCAGGGGCTTCTACGCCTGGCAATGACGTCATCACCAGGTAATTAGGTATTGTGAGACTGGGCTGGCTGGGCTGGCTGGGCTGGGCTGACTCGCCATGACTAGGGCAGGTTCCAGGAGTGAGGAGCTTCAAAAAGACCCGAGACAAGAAAGGGAGAGCTGTAGAGGTTCAGAGGCAGGAGGAAGGGGCTCAGCACACAAGAGGAATGAGGTATTAATAGGAGATAGGAAGGAAGAGCTGACAGGTAGAGAAAGGAAAGGAAAGCGAGCAAGGGGAGGAAAGAAGAGAAGGAAGGGGAAAAAGGAGGAGAAGGCTGGAAGGAGAAGCAGGGCAGAGGGAGGCAGAGCAAAGAAAGACATTGGCCAAAGGGAAGAGGTGGGGAAGTGGACCAAACATGCAAAAACCTATGTGATAATGGGCATTTTCCAAGGTATAAGCACATACTAGGAACAAATACCAACATGGGTTTCCTTAGCCTGTGGGTTTCATGCCACAGAATATCTAAGTATATCTCTTACCCATTTGTCCCCTTCTTAATCCATGAATCTGGCACCTTCCATGTAGACTTTGAATGTATGGTTGCAAAACCCACGTGGTTCGCAATATCTATCATCCTCACCAAGACCAGTCCCCACCTGGGCTTTCACCCATAGGAGTACACAGGGTTGTGGAAAGACTGCAGCCCTGGAAAGAAGAAACAGAGAGTATGAAGACCCCTTATATAGGCAGCCTCCCAACTACTCCCTCTCTTGCATGAAGGTAACACTAGGTAGGAAGAAGTGACAGAAATGGGAGGTGTGGTGAGTGACAGTCAGCCTCCCTTGTTTCTGTTATGTACCTCCTACAAGAAATTATTTGTCAGAATCATATTAGCCTCCCCAGGTCATTGCTTCCAGGTCTTCTTCCCAACATGTCCTTCCCATCACCCTTCAATGTATATATCACCTATACAATGTAAACCTTCCCCTGTGGGATGGAGAGGAAGAGGGTGGACACCTCACACCATATCAGTTAGGTTGCTTTGCCTGCATTATCTAGAAAGGAGAACCTTCCTTTAGCTTGACAAACACCAGATTTTATTTGTGTTAGGGTTCAATCCTGCCCAACATTCCAGTGCTGATGCACATGTGCCAACAGGGCATGTGCTGCATCTTGCAGTGGGGGGGGGGCAGTCATGGAGGTCTCCTCAAGGTCTCCTCAAGGAACGTTTGTTCTTTCAGGGCTGCAGCTGCATTGGCTCAAGAAGGTTGGATAGGATTGAGCCTTTAGCCATGCTAACTCACAGTCGAATTGCGCTCTTAGTTTTCAAACACCAAAATCTTGGCTTTGTTTTTCAACCTACTTTGAAAGCAAAGGGGCAGAAACAGATGAGAATGTTGCTGATCTCGGCCCAAGTATTGCAAATAGCCTACAGTGCATTCATATTCTAGAGCAGGGGTGCCCAAACCCCGGCCCTGGGGCCGCTTGCAGCCCTTGAGGCCTCTCAGTGCGACCTTCAGGGAGCCCCCAGTTTCCAATGAGCCTCTGGCCCTCTGGAGATCTGTGGGAGCCCACACTGGCCCAATGCAACTGTTCTCAATGTGAGGGCGACTGGTTGACCTCTCACGTGCGCTGTGGGATGAGAGCTCCCTCCACTGCTTGTTGTTTCATGTCTGTGATACAGTAGCAGCAGCAAAGGAAAGGCCAGCCTTGCTTTGTGCAAGGCCTTTTATAGGTCTTGAGCTATTGCAAGAACTTCATTCATTCATATAAGTTCATCTTTAATGTATTCATTTATGTAAACGTATGTAAATTTATTCAAATTTAAAATGTAAATTAATTCTTCCCCCCCCCCGGCCCCCAACACAGTGTGAGAGAGACAATGTGTCCCTCCTGCCACAAACTTTGGACACCCCTGTTCTAGAGCAGTGGTTCTAACACATTTAGCACTGGGACCCACTTTTTAGAATCAGAATCTGTCAGGAGCCACCAGAAGTGATGTCATGACCAGAAGTGACATCTTCAAGCAGGAAAATTTTGACAATCCTAGGCTGCAATCCTACCCACACTTACCCAGGAGTAAGTCCCATTTACTATCATTGTTGAAAGAATATACATAGTAGTTGTTGAAAGTACAGGTCTGTAACATTTCTCCAAATACTGTCACATACCATGGTAGCATCAAGTCTATTGAAATGAATGGGGACCCAACTGAAATTGGCTCACAACCCACCTAGTGGGTCCCAACCTACAGTTTGAGAAACACTGTTCTAGAGTTACTGTAATGTGCTAGGGAATTGGGAGTTATGATGAAACCTCTGGCAGTGGTTGGTTGAGATTCTCTAGTCTACTCCCACAGAGGATCAGGGCAGGCAGAAGGCCTCTGGCTGCCATTTGGCCAAGCTGTTCTGATTGTATCAATGTCTTATTTCATTGGTACAGAGAGATATAGGGCAGGCAGCCTGGCCTAGGAAAGGAAGAAGTAGGGACTTGAGAGGGTAACTAGTTGAGGGTGGGGCTAGGAAAGAAAGACTGGGAAAGCAAGTCACTCAGAATAATAGGAAAAGAAAAGAGATGCACATAGCCAGCTAGAAGGCCCACATTTCCATATTGATCTGAAATAACCAACTAAATATTTGACTTCAGGCTTCTATTATGCACACACAGATTTGGGTGGCTTGAGGATCAAATACTTTTGACACGGCTGCATATAAATTACACCAGCTGTTAGTCTAGACTGCCAGAGCCACTTACATTGGCACTGAAGTAAAGGACACATTGAGCCTGCCAGTTTGTGAGCTCTTGACATTACCTTCACTTTAATGATGCGGCACTTGATGTACGCACATGGCTTCTGTTGATCTTGTGCTAATTAGGTAATTCAGGTTGTACTGAGCAGCGCCCAAGGGCATAAAACTCCTCACCCATGAGCAAAGTTTGTGAGTTTTTATTTTATTTTATTTTCTTGAAGAGTCAATCCCATGAAGATAGCAGCCAAAAAAACCAGGCAAATTCACACCAGAGACCTGGCAGGATATGAGCTAAGCAAAGGGCATCATTCAGCCATTAAAAATCAGGCAGGCAAAATTTCAGTACAAGCCAGATCTGTATGGTTTCCAAAGATCCCTTTGCAAGAAATTTCAGTATGACTGCATGGAACATTAACAGATGCTCTCAGATTTCTTGGGTTTCAATGCAAGCTTCTCTTCCAAGGGCTTTTTATATTATTAAAATACATAAATCAGATGACAGATCAGGTCAGCTACTGTATATTCCCCCCTCCCCATGCCCATAACTGTGAAATACTGCAGCAAACAGCACAGACTAAAAGACAGCCTGATTACACTCTGACTTATTTTTTTTGTGTGTTCCATGCTGCAAGAAGGGGAGAGGAGGAAAATGTTACTTCAGGCACAAAGTATGGCTTCCAGCCAGACTTGGAGTCTGTCCAAAGCGTGAGAAAGTAGCCTGGAGGGAGTCCCTACACAAAAGGGACCTTCCCAACCAACCAGACAAGAAGTTAGCAACTTTGCCTGTTTCCCAGCACATTAACACAATTATTATTACCTGCGATGATAATTATTTCTCAGCAAATACCAACATGATTTGTACAAACCCTGGACTAAAATAGAATCTTATCTGAAACCGGTGGCAGTCTTCTAGAGACAGAGCAATCCGATGCACAAGACCAGGACTCCTGTCTCTCAAATGGTTGCAAAGTAGAGAGAATTTTGGCAGGCACAGCTTGTCATATGGGAGTGAGAAAATCTGCACCATCTTCTGATATCAATGGGCCTACCATCCTTGTATGACAACTTGGGATGTAGTAAATGAACAATTACTTTGTGAATCTGTTATGATTTTACCATAGACTGGACTAGACAACATTCTTACCTGGACTGCCCTCATATGGATGGGGACAGCAAGAGTGTGTCTTTTTGTGCACTTATGGCCAATTCTATCCAATTTTCTAGTGCTGTTACAGCCATGCCAATGGGACATGTGCTGCATCCTGAGGTGGCAGGGAGGGAAGTCACAGAAGCCTGCTCAAGTTAAGGAAATGTTTGTTCCCTTACTTTGGAGCTGCTTAGTGGCTCAATTGGTACTGGAAGGTTGGATACGATTGGGCCCTTAGTGCAACTATCCTGCTATGTCACAAGATGATGACACATGGGTGTAACTTTTCAAAAGTTACATCTGTATAGGCCCAGATTCACAATCAATATCCCAGATGAAATCTGAAAATCAACCTGGACCGATTGGTGTTGGAAAGCAGATGCTCTTTTGAACATTATGTTCATGCATGGATGTCTGGTGGCACTGGAGGGGAAACTAGAACTAGAAAGGAAGGCATGCTCTCACTTCCCATTGCCTGTCGTGAGTGGATGCAAACAAGGGTATTTGACTAATCCACCTCCAAGTTATGGTAGATGTCAGAGATTGGTAAATGTGACCATTTATTTGTTAGACTTTTGGAATGTAGGGTACTGCAGGCTGATAGTTTTAAATATTGTCTCTCGTCTTAAGATATATTCTGCTTTTTATTGATTTTTATTCTATTGATAGTTTTTTTTTAATGTTTTGCATTTTATTGTATGTTCATTAACTGTTAAAAGAGAGTATGTTAATTTGGACTGCATCTTCCTGAAGGCCTTGTCTGTGTTTAGCTACAGAAAGTCTTCTCCTCACCCACTTCCTCCCCACTGTAACCTTTATAAGCAGCCTGTTGGCTACTAGAGAAGGGAGCAGATAGGAATAGAGTCTGTTTCATCATCAAATTCCTTCCCGGGTAAGTGCAAAGTTGCATTGCATGTTTTATGGACCTAATGGGGAAAAGGCAGGGTGTAAATGCTAAAATATAACCAAATAAGAGCCCAATCCTATCCAAGTTTCCAGTGCCAGTGCTGCTGGGCCAATGGGGCATGCACTGCATCTTGTGGTGAGGCAGCAGTCACAAAGGTCTCCTTAAAGTATGGGAACATTTGTTCCCTTATCATGGGGCTGCATTGTGGCTGCACTGGTGCTGTAAAATTAGATAGGATTGGACCCTAACTGATTTCAACAGAAAAAAGTAAGGAGGTCATTTAACACATCTCAATCAACCAGTCAGTCTTCTATCAGTTGCTCTGTACAAAATAATCCAATTTACACATTCCTTTTGAATCCTTGAAAAGACTTTAAAAAGGGAGAAACATAAATCAAAATGCCCTTGAGCTTATAATAAAAAATCACTGTTTCCACTCTTCTGCTTACTATCCCCAAGTCATCTGTAGAGCAAAAGGAGATGAACTGCACCCTTCCTCTTGTATTACAGCCTTTTCATGGCTCTCACTAGATCCGCCCACTGCTTGGTTGTCTCAACAGGCAATATCTGAAGGCTCTTGAAGCTATACTAAGGAACTTAATTCCCATTATCTTGCTTAAGTAAGATTTCAACTTTTGCTGATAAGCCTCAACCTTGCCACAAAAGCTGCGTTAATTGTGCCCAGTTGAAAATTCAGGTGGCATGCTCCCAATCAGCTCTAGGCTCTTGCACTTTTAAGAACTCTGAAGAAAAGAGCCAATCCAGTATTTTTTTTTTTACCCTAGCCTAGGGTGCCTTAGTCAGAAATTACACATATACACATTTCTCCACTGCACAGAGTCAGTCTCAAATACAGCACTAGATAAAATATGGGGAAGGAAAGATTGGTGCTCTCACTGATGCAGCTACTATAATTATAATCTTGATATGGACACTAAAATCAATGAAATTTAAAAGCATTGTACTTATAGATTGGTTTATTTTTGCTTCCTAGTCTCTCAACCTTTAGGTTATCGTAGTGTTATATTTAGAGTTCCTAGAGCAAAACTCTTAACTGGAAATGGTGTTTTATTTAAAATGGTTTTCCTTCTACCTTTCAATCTTTGATTCCCAAGGTAGCTTACAGCATTGCTTAAAATCATATATCATGCAATGACAGTAAACTAAAAAAAACCCAAAAAATACCATAACCATCACCAGCAGCACTGAAACGCAGCAATAAAATCAGCCACACTAAAAACCCAGCAAAAAGAACTGTTTTTAACCTGGTGCCTAAAGGCCACAGCAGACATTTGGCTAAGTGGGTTTTAAAGAGGCATGCTTCAACTGGAAGCTCATTAAGGAAAACACAGCTGTGAGGGAGACCCTTACTGGGACCCTGAATTGCAGGGAGAGGGAGATTAACTCTTTCCCCTCCTGCTGTTTATCCACATTTAATTCCCCAACCCTCACCAGCTATTTGCTGCCAATAGCTGCTTTGGGAAACAATTTTCAGTGGGGAAAGTGGCACAGGGGGGAAAAGTTAAAATTCCCTTTCCTCTACAAGGCAGTCCTGATCAGGATTGTGCAATCCTATGATTGATTTTTGCTTTAAGTCATTTCTGTCCAACGTCGCATTTACGCAACAGGGATCAAAATCTGTACACCAGTGAGCTGGGCAGAAATGGGTTAAATAGATGGGGAAATCCAGAGCCAGGCTTTCAGGAATGACCTTAGTAATGGGGCAGATCATGTATGACTCTATATATATACATATGCCTATTTCTCTGTGTATATCTGACTACTGTGTATACACACTATTCTCTGTGTATATCTGTAAACTGCCTTGTATAAAGTCAAAGGAGTAATCCGATGACCAGAAAGGCAATATATAAATACCAAGCTATTATTATTATTATTGTACTTTATTTATATCCTACTTTTCTACATAGTGTTGGTGTCCAGTGGCATATCTAGTGGGGGTCCATGGGTGCAAGTGCTCCTAGATAGCACAGTTGAGGGATGCCCCCAGGTGTGCTGCCCCATGAGTCACCCATGCCCACTACCTCCCTGTCTGGAGGCCTTCTGAATAGGGTTACCAGATACAAAGTGGGCAGAGTTCCTATTTTGGCAGGTACAGCTTTTAAACCCTTCCATGTTGAGCTGTACCTGCCAAAATTCCCTCTTCTATATAATGGTTATAGGCACTCTGTCCCACTCTGTATCTAGTAACCTACTTCTGAGGGCCTTAAAATGTCACTTCCGGTTTTTTGGGAAAAACCAGAAGAGATGTTTTAAGGCCTGGTTGATGGCACTTCCAGGCTTGCCCCGGGGGCAAAGTGGCCAGGACTACCACTGGTGGTATTCAGGTCCAGCCAGATCAGACACTGGCTGAGAACTCATGTCCATCAGAGGGGGTATCTGTCCAGCCAACCCCTGCACTCTCAGAGCCAGTGGCAGTAATATTATTAACAGTATTTATTAAGAGTATTTATATACTGCTTTTCAACAAAAAGTTCACAAAGCGGTTTGCAGAGAAAAATCAAATCAAATAACTAATGGATCCCTGTCCCAATAGGGCTCACAATATAGTAGTTCCCCCCAATGCCATCAGGGGTGCCCTGAAGGGTCCTATTTAGGGTTTAGTCCCAGGTTCCCCTGCAACCCTAAGCACTGAAAACCATTCAAAAACAACTGGAAAAATAACAGTAATAAAAATGGCAGAGAAACCTTTAACACCGTAGAAAAGATTAAATGTCAAATGCCAGTTCGAATGAAATGTTTTTGCAGCCCATCTAGAGCTGAGAGAGAGAGAGAGAGAGAGCCTATCAGATCTCTCCAGGGAGGGTGTTTAATAGCTTGCAGTTATAGCTCATTTCTGAGAGACTCTGGGAATCATTGGAAGGGGTTTGTTGATTGGCTGGAATTTTGTCCATGAGGAGCCAACCAGTCCCCAACTCCTTCTGCCCCTTCCTGCTAAAGGGAAGCACCTGGTACCTGGACAAAGTCATCAGTCATGAGAAGAGACTACCATAAACACCTCAATGAAGCCCTCAAATACTGTATTCAGGGCTGGCTCCAGGTGGGAAAGCCTTGGCAAGGGGCCTCTGGTGGCCCTCTCCATTGGTGGCCCCCCTCCCTTTACCTTACCTGTGCAGCAGGTATCTCATTTGCTGCAGAAGGAGATACAAAGATGTGGATGCAATGGCATTCAGCTGGTGGCTGGACCATCCCCCATTTTCCCCTCCTGCAGTGCCCTCAAACATTACATAGTGGAAGGGTAGCCAACCTGTCAACTTTAGGGCTTCTGGACCTTTCACAATTGTGTAGAGAAGGAAATTTCAGCAAATGCACCTGCTGAAAGTCTTTACACCAGGGATGCCTAAACCCACTTGTGGCCCTTGGGGGCTCCCAATCAGGCCCAAGGAAGCCCCCTCTGGCCCTCTGGAGACTTGCTGGAGCCCGTGCTGGCCCAATGCAACTGCTCTCAGCATGAGGATGACTGTTTGACCTCTCACCTGAGCTGTGGGACAAGGGCTCCCTCCACTACTTGCTGTTTCATGTCTGTGATGCAGCTGTGGCAGTGAAGGAAAGGATGGCCTTGCTTGGTGCAAGGCCTTTTATAGGCCTTGAGCTACTGTAAGACCTTCATTCATTCATATAAATTCCACCTCTAATATATCCATTTATGTAAATTTATTCAAATTTTAAATGTAAATTAATTCTTTTTCCCCCCAGCCCCCGACACAGAGAAATGATGTGGCCCTCCTGCCAAAATGTTTGGACACCCCTGCTCTATACAATTGTTAAAGGTTCAGAAGCCCTAAAGTTGAAAGATTGGCCATTCCTGGCATAGTGCTATGCTATTTTCATCAGAGGCCTTGTGAAGAGGAGAGGGGCAATTGTTTTTGCTTTTTAAAACACATGTTAAATGTGCACATGGGTGGACAATACATGTGCAGGGATCTTGTGCAGTGGTCAGTAGCAAAACTATGGGATTTGGTGAAGAAAGGGAGAGGAAGGTGTGGGTAAGTTGTACATCAAGGGATTTGATGTATTATACATCAAGCATAATCCTATGCATGTCTACTCAAATGTAAATTCCATTGTGTTCAATGGAGCTTACTCCTAGGAAAGAGTGCATAGGGTTGCCACTTTAATTATTTAACTGGGTAAACAAAGGAATAATGAGGCCTAACTGAACTTGCTCATACATTCTTACTGCTAGACAGGGGAAAATGGTTTCTAAGCACATGCAACTAAGCCCTGGATGTCAACTGTTGTCAGGAAGAAAAGACAAATAAAAAGGAAGACTTTTGAAGGAGAAGGGACAGAGCAAGGGGGGAAGGAAGGTGGCAAAGAGACGTTGTAGGGAAATTAGATGGGCTTCTCAGGGTTTCGGGTACAAGAAAGAAGAAAAAGGGAGGAAATTGGGGGGAGATTAGTGGACATAGAAGGGAAAAATGTTCCTGTGGTTCAGACCATAGTGAAAGTCGGAACCTAGAGTTCAATGGAACTTATTCTAAGTGTGCATAGGATTGCAACCTTAATTTTTGTAGAATGAAAGATCAGAAATCTGAATATCTATAAGTATCCAAAGATAGCCACAGTTGTCCAAAGGACACCAAAAAATGCAGTGGACAGTTGCTCATTTTACTCCAACAAACACGGCTTTCCCTTTGTTCTGACAGGAGGGTACAGCTTGTAGAAACATCTTCAGATGGAAAAAATTTTTCACAGATTTTTCTGGGCTTTGACTTTAACTTGTTCTGACTGAACTATACACACATTATTCAAATTACTTGAAAAGGCTGTAGAATTAAAGAAAGCTTATGCAGGTTCAGCACTTAAATGGAAGATCTTTTCAGCCATACAGAAATTTGAAGGCTAAAATTGCTACCTGGTTCCTTCACTGCAGGCATTTTCTCTTCCATAGTGTTTTGCTTTCAAATAAGTTAATTGTTTTCCACTTAGAAATGGAAACTAAAGTAAAATGCATAGGTAACTTTAATGCACCTTTCCCCACAGAGGAGAGCAATTCTCCAGAGCTAGAAAAACAGTACGTCTATTAACAGCAGGCTGGCCAAAAGACCCCGATGTGGCAGATCAGGAGGGACAACTATCAGCAGAGGAAATTCTCTAAACATGCAGGAAACCCTGTTGGAATCAACACCTTGTGGCCACCTCTGCCGATTCTGGAAGGTCGGTCAGCTGCCTGCGCGCCTTTTCAGTACCATGAGAAGGTGCTATCATGTGCTGAGAAGGATGACTTCCTCCTGAACTTTCATTTGCAAGTTTGGCTGTTAGTAAGGAAGAGAAATCTCTTCCTTCCAGGAAGAGAAATCCTGTCCCCTTAACTGTGATTGTTAGTTTCAGGGGTTTTGTTTCTGTGAAGGGAATTTCAACAGCTGTGGCTTGTCATGTGCTAGTGAGAAGAAGCTGCATATCTTCTTCTACACCTCCCAGAAGCCTTAATTCAAGGGAACTGACAACATTTTGCACTCTGAGGGTGCAAAGCAGTTCACATGCCTTATCTTGATGTAATTCTTACAACAGCTCAAGAAGGTATTTTATTATTATCCCCATATTGCAGCTGGGGAGCTGAGGCAGAGTAGCTCGCCTGAGGCTGCCCAACAAGGTCACAGCAAAGGTGAGACGTAACCACAAAAGTCTTGATTCACAGTTCAGTCCAGTCCAGTCCAGTCTGTCAGCCACTATGCCGCACCAGCTCCCTAGGCAAGGTATACATTTTCAAAATAAATAAATGATATGCTGCCATCTTCCTTTGCAACAAGACACCATGCTGTGTGTGAACACTACAAAGGAAACCTTTTAAAGGACCCAATTAAATGGTATGTATGAGGAAATCCATAGTCAGGTGTCTCTGTTTTTACTTTATTACTAATTAGCAGCTCCATATACCTGTATATACCTCCATATACCATATACCATATTCCCCTGAGGGCTGGGGATAAGAATAGGCCCTCAGTTTGGCTGTACTTGCCGTAAGAGGCGACTAAACAGCCACCGGGTAGATGGGACTCCTTAGCCTGGGAAGGCAGCTCATATGAGAGAAGGAAAACTCTGATCCCAAACCTCCACTGCCTTGTGGCTACATCCAGTTATGGAAAAGGCTTCAAGAGTCAACCTCGACGCAAAATCCGGAGCCGGAGTCCCTGAGGCAGTTCATGGCTGAACACAGTCACGTTCTGGCAACTCCTGCGACGCCGCTGGAACCAACCGTATTGGCCTCTGCCTTTCCATTGGACCATTTCAGCGACGTGGAGAGGGCGGATTTGCTGCATGGGTAACAGTCTATGCTCCATATCTACTTTACCCAGGCTTCGCGCACTGGAGAGGACACTCTGTTCCAGAACACTATTCAGAGCATGATACCATAGTCTTCCGAGACTGAAGGATGCCAACAATACCTGTTTGAGAATTGGGGGAGTGTTACTTTGGGAAGAGTATTTAACTATTTCCTCCTTTGCCTGCTCAAAATTGCCCCCTCCAACCTAGGGGTACGCATTCATTTTGTAACAAGTGAAAAATGGATACTATGGGATCTATTAGTTACTCATAAAGAAACAAATGCAAGATGCATGAATGAGTTCTGAATAGTCATATATTTCCTTCATTCGTTTTCCCCTGAGCCAGAATAGATCTGATGAAGGTTACAGGAAGGAGGAGAAAACAAGCAGGGAAAGGGAGAGTGAAAAGCTTATACTGTCAATCTTCACCCCCAACACATTTTAGCAAAAGTGTCCAATATCTTAATAGATTTTCATAGGGGTTGTGTCATGGCTCAGAGCAGGTGGCACTGAGGACCTGCTACTCACTGGCCATGAAAGTGGGCACGTGAATGGTGGAACCAGGTGCGAGGAACTGTCAGTTGCAAGCAGGGGAAATTCAACTAGCAGAACTCCCCAGAGCAAATGTACGAACCAGAAGAGGCAATAGCTGTTCCCACAGAAGCACACTTGTTTACCCAGTCTCTTTCTGGACACCCCAGAAAGAATGAAGGCTGAGAGGGGTTATGATCTCTCTCTTCAAATACCTAAAGGGCTGTCATATGGAAGAAGGGAATAATTTATTCTCAGCTGTCTCTGAAAGTAGAACTAGAACAAATGGGTGCAAACTGCAAGAGAGATTTCTATTAGACATCAGGAAAAAATTCCTGATGGTAAGGACAGTAAAGGATGGTAAAAAATCAAAACTTCACATATAGGCTGATGGGTTCTCAGCTGTCTGTGACAGATCAGGAGAGAGATCTTGGCGTGGTGGTGGACAGGTCGATGAAAGTGTCAACCCAATGTGCGGCGGCAGTAAAGAAGGCCAATTCTATGCCTTCATTAGAAAAGGTATTGAGAACATTAGATCATTAGAAAAGGTATTGAGAACAAAACAGCTAATATTATAATGCCGTTGTACAAATTGATGGTAAGGCCACACCTGGAGTATTGTGTCCAGTTCTGGTTGCCACATGTCAAAAAAGACATAGTGGAAATGGAAAAGGTGCAAAAGAGAGCGACTAAGATGATTGCTGGGCTGGGGCACCTTCCTTATGAGGAAAGGCTACAACGTGTGGGCCTCTTCAGCCTAGAAAAGAGGCGCCTGAGGGGGGACATGATTGAGACATACAAAATTATGCAGGGGAAGGATAAAGTGGATAGAGAGATGCTCTTTACACTCTCACATAACACCAGAACCAGGGGACATCCACTCAAATTGAGTGTTGGGAGAGTTAGGACAGACAAAAGAAAATATTTCTTACTCAGCATGTGGTTGGTCTGTGGAACTCCTTGCCACAGGATGTGGTGATGGTATCTGGCCTGGACGCCTTTAAAGGGGGATTGGACGAGTTTCTGGAGGAAAAATCCATTATGGGGTACAAGCCATGATGTGTATGTGCAACCTCCTGATTTTAGAAATGGGCTATGTCAGAAGGCCAGATGCAAGGGAGGGCACCAGGATGAGATCTCTTGTTATCTGGTGTGCTCCCTGGGGCATTTGGTGGGCTGCTGTGAGATACAGAAAGCTGGACTTGCTGGTCCTATGGCCTGATCCAGTGGGGCTGTTCTTATGTTCTTACAGTTTGGCAGTGGAACAGATTGCCAAGAGAGGTGGTGGACTCTCCCTCACTAGAGATATTCAAGCATGCTCAACAAGTACCTGTTGGAGATGCTCTAAGAGGATTTCCTGCCTAAGGCAAGGGGTTGGACTAGATGACCTATTAGGCCCCTTCTATGATTCTATGATATTGGCTTCCCAGGCATGGAGCAGCTACCTCATCCTTTTGTTTGTTTACTTATGGTCCCCCTCTGCAAGGTGCCACCATCCGCCAAGTGGATATTATGTTCAGTGTGCCAGATCCTCCCTGCTGTGGTCCCCGGAGGGAGAGAAGCCACATCTTCTTCTTGGTTGCTCATCCATTCTGCAGACCTTCAAGGGAGAGAGGGCAGGCAAATGGTTAGAACTAGCAGTTGCTCCTTGCAATACTCAATCTTCATTGCCAAGCTCTTTACTGTCAAAACATTCCAGGACACTGGAGCTGCACTCATATTCAAAACTACCTGGGAGTAAGCACTATTGATGATAATGACTTACTTCCAAGTAGACATGACTTGGAGTGGGCTCTGAGTTTCATAGACCCATTATGCACTCTATGATGGGTTACTTTTCTTTTAACTTAAACCTGATATCAATTAGTAATTTTCTTCTATTGTCTTGCTGCCTATAACACATATGCTTTAATCAGGGTCATAGTAGTTCTTCTGTTGTCTTTTTTCTTAAGCTAAAAAGTACCAAAAATTCACACAGAAGCTGATCATCCCTCAGATATTGTGATCATTTTCTGTACCTTTTTTTTTTTTTAGTTCTTTCCTGCTATCTTTTAAAGCTCACATCAGTCAACCTCTAAGAGATGCTCTCTGTGAAGGCTTCCCTCCCAACAGTTCATTTGGACAATTGTGTCACAAATTGCTATGAATTCTCAGTGTGTCTCTTTTTGGACTAAGTCTGAATACAAACTATGTCAGCAAGTCATGATCCTGCAGCGTGTGGTCACAGAGTCAACAGAAAGATTGATGAAGGGGGTGTTTCTATGCTTCATTCAAAATCATTTTTTTTCTTTTATACACAATGATCTCTAGAGCCCAAGGCAAACAGAGCTGTTCAGAGGCATCAAGGGACAAAGTGTTGTAACAGTTTGCCTTTTGTAGTTGGGAAATTGCTCCAAAACCAGACTTTGCACAGAAATCACCTGCATCAGAGCTTGTTGTTATTTTGGCCTTGAATCTTCTTAAACACAGTGAATGGCAGCTGTTGAATTGCACTGTGTGTGCAGTATTTAGCATCTTGTTTCAGCCCAGGAATGCTTGTATTATGAGGTGGCCAAACAGCACCCTATCTTTATAGAATAAACGTGGTAAATTCCTATGACTTTTATAGAAGCAGAGCAGCAGGCTGATATATATCTGGTATATCTCAAGCAAAAATGATTGGGGCAACCTCACCTGTTGAATTTCTGCCTGGACGCATCCCTTTCTAGCCTCTCTAGCCTGACGTTGAACTGAAAAACCAAGGCAAAATGTATGTCCACTCAGCCTAATTTGTAAAGACAGCTTTATATATGAGACAGTATAAAGTTGTTACTGTTCATGTAGTGCTGAAATGAAGGTGATCATAATGTTCCATGTTTTTTTTTAGAGCATGAGGGATTATTTAAAGTGCCTAAACCCATTTTTGCTCAGTCCATTTTTTTTTCTTATAAGATTTTGAATATGTATGTGAAAGAGGGAGAGGTGATGTGGTTTATGTGAGCTTGGTACACATCATGAAATGTGTTGAATTGTTAGCATTATGAAGTCTTACATGTTCTTTGTTCACAATTCAGGCTCTCTCTCTCTCTCTCTCTCTCACACACACACACACACACACACACACACACACACACCCCTTTTCTCAGCCTCTACCAATCTTAGTTAAAGCTGTGGGGGAGGCTGAATTGTTCAGGCTTCACAGGGCATTCAGCGCTTGACCTCTATGCTGCAACTGTCACTCCGGATGTCAACTAGTGGCAGGGCAGTTGTGTGGGTGGTTTGTGTGAGTGACCCAGGGGTGAAAGGCTCTGTATTCTATTATAACCCCCTTGCACAAACTAGCCCTTCCTTATTGATGTGGTGCAGATGTTAAATCACCACCATGTAGAAAAGTGTCCTCCTTTTTTTTCTGATCTGTTAGGCATTTCATTTACATGACGAACACAGAAAGGAGCCAGAGATGGGCTTTGGATTCTCTGTGCATAAGGTTTTGTGCTTAAGTGGAGCAGCACATCCACAGTTACGGGTTGTTAAATTGGGGATTTGTAGCTGGGATTTCTTAATTTGCTTTAGAGAAAATATGGGCATGATCCAGTCAAATAACAGCAATTTAAAACCTAGCAAAATTGAACACACTTTAAGAAATGCAGCATAGTATGGCAGCAAAGAAATTGACAAAACTAAAAACATCATGGAAAAAAATAAGATCAATACCCCAAAACAATAGAAAATACATTAGTTCAATCCCTAGCGTCCCCAGTCAGAAGGAGCAGGTGATGAGGAAGACCCCAATCTGAACCTCTGGGACAGGGTATCAGGGGTTTGCATTGTTAGACAATCTGCTGCCAGGCCCCTATGTTCCCATAGGCTTTGTGCAAGTCCACCACCACCAACTCTTGACCAAGAAAGTTGTTCCACTTTCTGCTACCCTCTCTCATCCCATCTACCAAGGTTAACCCCACCATAGTTGTTGTTGGCAACCTTCAGTCTCAAAAGACTATGGTATCGCGCTCTGAATGGTGGTTCTGGAACAGCGTCTAGTGTGGTCGAAAAGGCCAATTCGGGAGTGACAATCCCTTCCATGCTGGGAGCAAGTGCAGTCTGTCCCTGGTCTGTCTCCCTGGCTATGGGCCTTCCTTCTTTGCCTCTTTGCCTCAGACTGTTGGCCAAGTGTCTCTTCAAACTGGGAAAGGCCATGCTGCACAGCCTGCCTCCAAGCGGGCCGCTCAGAGGCCAGGGTTTCCCACTTGTTGAGATTCACTCCTAAGGCCTTTAGATCCCTCTTGCAGATGTCCTTGTATCGCAGCTGTGGTCTACCTGTAGGGCGCTTTCCTTGCACGAGTTCTCCATAGAGGAGATCATTTGGGATCCGCCCATCATCCATTCTCACAACATGACCAAGCCAACGCAGGCATCTCTGTTTCAGCAGTGCATACATGCTAGGGATTCCAGCTCATTCCAGGACTGTTCCAGGACTCCACCATAGACCTGAGGGCTAAGTAGGCAGGAAGTGATCCATGGAGTGCAGTTTGCTGAGAACCCCCTGAAACCTGGACTCACTCTGGTGAGCTGCTGTGAGTCAGGATAGACTATCCTCGTAGATGAACCAATTATCTGACTCAGGGTTAGGCAGCTATCTAGCTATGTAGACATGTAGCAAATACCTAGAGGTTTGGAATAATAAAATCAAGGCTCTTGTATGAGGGGAAAAAGTTGTAGTTTACATCATTTCAAGTTAGCAGGCTGCTGTAGAAAAAACATGAAGCAGTCATTTGTCTCCCCAAAAGTTCTGTGGAGTTTGGTCAGCCTAACTTATTTTTGTTGCTATTTTGGGAAACTGAGGTTAAGCTAGATTGACCTGTGGAAAAGCCAATGCAACAATGACTCTGTGTCTTGCTTACAATGTACAGTGCCAATTATCCTCATGTTGACTTTCTGGAAAGCTGCAACTGAGTCCTCTACTACCAGCCCCCCCAATTCCCCCCAAAAGTGGGTGAGCAATCCAGAACTTGATGAATTCTGATTCACAACGATACAGAGAGCTGTCATTGGTATATCAATGAACAAAAGTTTCTTTGTGAATGTTTGGCTGCTACAAGCCAGTTATCTTTGTGGTAAGTCTGAAGTTAGATTCTCCTCCATTGTGACTTCTGTAGAAGCCGGAACACTTTTTAAACCAATTCCCTAAATTCATCTTTTGTTTATTTTGTCAAGCTGTAAAAACCCTGCCAAGTCATCAATTTGACAAGCTACAGCAATCCCACATGGTCTCTAGATTACAGCACATGGTCAGCTGAAGTAATCAAAGTACAGCATACAATTTTCTGGTGGAAGAATTGCTGCCGTTATCTTGCATGTCATTTGTTGAAAGCTGGAATCCCAGATCTGCTGTCAAAGATGAACCCAACTATCATATGTTTGCCTACCTTCCCTTGAGTGGGATGTGCTACTGTGAGAACAGATGAGCAGACCTATGAAGGTTCCACACAAACAATACACAATCCCAACTGAAGTGGGAGGAAAGAGAGAGAATTTCAGCCCAATCCCATCAAAATCCCCACACAGTGATGCAGTAGCACCGGCATGGCTTCTGCTGTATCCTGTGGGGCTTTTGCTTGCTGGAGGTTTGCTTGGTGTAAACCTCAGCAGTCACAATGGGTCTACTTGGATCTGCGCCAGCGATACCGCTGGCACAAGTCCGAATGGATCCATGCAGGTGGATCAGGTCCGGTAAGGGGGTCTGGAAACGGCACATCCCACCCCCTGGGCCCAATCTGCCCACTCCAGCCCCATGGGAAGGAACGCTTGCATAGATTTAAATGGAAACTTTTCATGCCATGGCCCCAGCCATTTGACCCTGATCTGGATGCTATTTTGTTTTTTAAAAAACCAAGCATATTAGAATTAAGCACATACTAATTTGACCTTGGCCAAAAGCACATGTAATTTTACCCTGAGGGACGATAAACTGCTTTTATTATAGACCTAAGGGCACAATCCTAAGCATGTTTACTCAGAAGCAAGTCCTATTGTGTTCAATGGGACTTACTCCCAGGAAAGTGAGGTTAGGATTTCAACCTAAGGGCACAATCCTAACCAGGTCTACTCAGAAGTAAGTCCTATTTTGTTCAATAGGGCTTACTCTCAGTAAAGTAGGGTCAAGATTGCAGCCTCACAGCCCAATCTTATGCATGCCTACTCAGAAGTAAGTCCCATTAGATGGGGCTTGCTCCCAGGAAAGTGTGGATAGGATTGGGCTGTCAGTTTCTTCATCTTCAGCATCTCTCTGGAATGATTGGGGTGCTCTTGCTCCACTTGGTGCCGGAGTTCTTCTTCACCTCAGGGATAGAGAAGTAGAAAAAAAGGGGCAGAAGGTTTGCTGGCCCAACAACCAGGATTCCCCAACCAGGCCTCAGAGTTCAGCAGTGGGGAGGGGGTTGCTTCACCCTCCTGGTTCCTTCCCTGGGCTTACTTCAATCCCATGGTGGAAGACACAGTTCAGCCCTTAGGTAACCTGTCCACTCATCACCGCCCTGAGTATCTGGACCCTTCGCCTGTCTCCTTCGCCTCCCCATCTTCAGCTTTACCTGGTCCAATCCAGGAGTTAAAGGGCCAGCACTACTCCAGAGTACTTGTTGGAAACCTTCAGTCTCGGAAGACTATGGTATCGCGCTCTGGATGGTGGTTCTGGAACAGCGTCTAGTGTGGCTGAAAAGGCCGATTCGAGAGTGACAATCCCTTCCACACTGGGAGCAAGTGCAGTCTGTCCCTGGTCTGTCTCCCTGGCTGTGGGCCTTCCTTCTTTGCCTCTTGGCCTCAGACTGTTGGCCAAGTGTCTCTTCAAACTGGGAAAGGCCATACTGCACAGCCTGCCTCCAAGCGGGCCGCTCAAAGGCCAGGGTTTCCCACTTGTTGAGGTCCATCCCTAAGGCCTTCAGATCCTTCTTGCAGATGTCCTGGTATCGCAGCTGTGGTCTACCTGTAGGGCGCTTTCCTTGCACGAGTTCTCCATAGAGGAGTTCCTTTGGGATCCGGCCATCATCCATTCTCACGACATGACCAAGCCAACGCAGGCGTCTCTGTTTCAGCAGTGCATACATGCTAGGGATTCCAGCTTGTTCCAGGACTGTGTTGTTAGGAACTTTGTCCTGCCAGGTGATGCCGAGGATGCGTCGGAGGCAGTGCATGTGGAATGTGTTCAGTTTCCTCTCCTGTTGTGAGCGGAGAGTCCATGACTAGCTGCAGTACAGAAGTGTACTCAGGGCTCCTTATCTTAAAAGGAGCAGCCAACCCTGTACCTTGATGGCTCGGGGTTCAGTGGGAGGACTCTTCTTGCATGCACAGGAATGCATGCAGCCATACATTGTGGCTACACGCATACAGTGCTGGGGCGTCCCTGAGACTGTGGACAATTATTCCTGTTTTTCCAAAGCAAACTTGTTTCCCCTTCTCACTGCTTTTTTTGTCCTTTTATCCACCCCACATCAATTCCAAACTTCCCTCTGGGGGATTTTTCCTATAGGGGGAAAAGGAAACACCAAGCGGCAGGCACCCGTATCCACAAGACAACCCCATGCTCTAAGTCAGCCCCGAGGGATACAGGCACTTGCAAACCGAAACAGTAAAAGATCTCATGCTTGTGCTTTTCCCAGAATTTATTTTCAAAATATTACCCACCTCATCAAGGATACCCAAAGTGCTCTGAAATTACCTGCTATGAAACAAAAATATATAAAAAAATAAATGGAAATAAAAAACCCCAGAGACAGCTTTGTTTGCATGCTTGGCCATTTGCCGGGGAAGAGGATAGATGTGATTCATTTCATACCTGAAATATTTTTACGATGTGAAGGATCTTTCTGTTTCTGAAAGAGATTAAAAAGTTTATTTCCCTTTAGGTCTTTCTGCTCACGCTGTTGCCTGCCTGGAAAGTGATTTAGATGGATGGATGGGATAAACAGATACTCCCTAATGAACAAGCGGTGATTTTAATGCGCTTAAGAATACAGAGGAGTATATTGTTCCCATATATTTTAGCCACAGCTGGGAAAGCCTTAGCCTACATTTGACACTAGTCAAACAGCACAGTGTTCACAAAAGTGTCGCAATGCTGCAATGTCCCATGTTGCTGCTGTGTATCACCTTGCAGCAATTATTTCTAATTGTCTTGTGCCTCCCCTCATATTCCTTTTGAAGCCCTGCATGCTGGTGACACTCCTCACTTGCACCTTCTGCCTACTAATGCAGCCTTCCAATTACCCTCATTAGCAGGTAAGCAAAATATTGTGTAAGCAAAATCTCTATCTCTGTATGTCAACATAGGAAGGGGGGAAAAATGAAGCTTGTCAGACTGACACAGTTTCTCTGTCATTGGCTGTTCGTTTCCATAGGGGTCGAGCTGCCTGCCATCCTTAGGTTTATGACTGACATCAAAGGTAATCACTTTAAAATCAAGGCTCTTTCAGCATTCAGACAGCTTGAATCCCTTGCCAGACAAAGCAGTCTGCTAGGCAACAAGAAAGGATTGTTGACTTCAGTGGAGAGAGTGTGGGGTCTCGCAATCACAGAATGCAACCAGGTGGCAGGACAGCTGTGTGCTGTTCTCCACTCTGCATAATATGAAATGAAATTACTTAGCCCAGCTCATGGGAGAATCTTAGGGCTTAATAAATTGATATTCACAAAAATACACCGAAATGAAGCTGTGGAAAGTCATCTGGAGACGCTTTGCCTCCCACTGAAGCTTTTCGTTATCTTCAGATTCTGTAACTGTTTCACCTGCTGACAGAAAGGAGAAGTTATATAGGACAAGGCCAGAGCAAGGGCCACTCAAAGCATTGATTTTCAACCTTTGCCAACTCATCGCACACTGAGAAGATGCTAAAATTGTCAAGGCACACCATCAGTTTTTTTGGACAATTGACAAGGCACATTGCACTGATGGCCGGGAGCTCACATTCCCCCCCCCCTGCAAACTCCAGCAGCACATCTGTAGACCATTTGTGGCATACCAATGTGTCGTGACACAGTGGTTGAAAATCACTGAGGGTGCAATCCTAACTCTTTATGTCAGTGCTTTCCAGCACTGGCATAGCGGTACCAATGGGCCATGTGCTGCATCCTGCAGTTGGGTGTCACTCACGGAGGCCTCCTCAAAGTAAGGGAATGTTTGTTCCCTTACCTCAGAGCTGCATTGCCCTTATGTCAGTACTGGAAAGCATTGACATAAGGGGTTAGGATTGCGCCCTGAGTCAGATTGGGGAGGAGTAGAGCAAGGCAAGGATGCTGTGAAGCAACTCGAACCTGAGAAGGCCTATAGTTTTTGTCAGGGGAGTTCCAACAGAAAGAGATGGACACTAGTGCCTGCCTGGAAGGTCTCTGGTTAGAGTCCACACGTCACAGTTCTATGAAGAACCTGACACAGCGTTGGCCCATCCATGTCTCTTGTTATTTGGTGTGCTCCCTGGAGCATTTGGTGGGCCGCTGTGAGATACAGGAAGCTGGACTAGATGGGCCTATGGCCAGATCCAGTGGGGCTGTTCTTATGTTCTTATGTGGCCAACTGAGATGGTCGACTTGGCAGCAGATTTGGAGGGGGGCACCCATATCCATCACTCTCCTGCACTACTCCTCCTCCTGCTTCTGAAACTGGAAAAGAAGGAGGTGAATATGCAGGAAGAGGAAGAACTAAGTCCATCTACCCACTCACCTCCACTGCTACTCCTCCCACCTCCTAAAGGAAGAGAGGAATACACAGGAAGAGGAAGTGTGAAGAGAACGGTGGGCCAAAAAAATTAACTATTTTACCTACTTAATTATCATTTTTTTCTATTTTGATACTTTGCAGCAGCACTGAATTCCCCAAAGATAATCTCTAGAAAGAAACGCATCCTCTGTTTTCAATAATGTTATCTCTTATGGCAGCGGTTTCCAAACTGTGTGCCCTGATTCCTTGCAGAGCCACCAAAAGCAGCCACTGGAGCCACAGAATTGTCCCTTGAAGCCCTCCCTTCCACAAAGACAGTATTCTCAGAGGAAGAGCCATTGAATAGTGGAGACTGCGGCGTTTTCTCTCCTTCTTGGTTCACTGGGACTGCCTGAGCCTGCCTGGGACTTCCACTCCTGTTATTTTCCTTTCACCGTTTTTGTGAGGTGATTGGTAATTAAGGTGTCCTCACAATGATGAATTGAAGGAAAGTGGGTGAGGACGGAGATGAGAGACTGACCCTCTGAATGGCTTCCCCTGGCCCCTCTCCCAGGAGGCGAGAGCATCAGCGCAGGCCATTTTGGCATGGCTGCATGCTATGGCAGGAAAAGGGATAGGATTGGGCTCATAGTTACTCTTCTGCCGCTTGTAATTTTTGTGTTTTCCATTCAATTCGTATGAAATTTCCATGCATACTATTACTTCTCCATGAGTTCTGATCTGCCAAATGTCAAATGGACATAAAGAAGTTTTCCCATTAATAGGCTATTTTAAAAGGCACTCAGACGCACAGCTACTATCTACACTAAGAAATGGAAATGTAGGTGGAATAGTGTGCGAGGGATTGAAAATGCTTAAAGGAACTGTAAGAGGTGACAGATTAAGAACTGTTTTTCACAAAGACAGGAGAGCCTGCAGATGCTCCATTTCAAAAGAGGAAGAATGCACAAAAAGCAAGCCCCTGGATCTCTCTCTTTCATATACTTCCAAATTCCCTTATCTTTGCAATTCGATAGTTCTGTGTGGAAACAAGGCCTGTCATAATGATGAACACAGTTGATAAAATGCATCTGAGTAGAAGATTAACACTAAACTATCCAATCTCTCTTTCCCTGTTCTCTTCTCCCACCCCTCACCCTGTAACCTCTACACGACTTATTGTGGCTACTAAGGAATGAAAATGATTACGAAATGAATGAAATAAATGAATACATAACCATTCCGAATTTATTTGTACCTCTGGCATTCATTCTTTTGCTAGTAACAAAATTAATAGATCCCATTCATTCACTAAAGGGGGCAAGGGGGGGGTGCTTTCCACTTACCTTTTGAGGGCTTGGGAAGGAGGGCCGTCTTATCTTGCAGGGTTGTTGTAAGCATTACATCAAGATAATACACATGAAGTGCTTTGCACAGCCAGGAAGTGCTATACAAATTAAGCATTATTATCATGTTTGTGGAAGATGCAAATAAGCAATTTAAGGGCCTAATTCTATTGCAGGATATGAACATTCTTTATAGCAAAGAGTCATAGCAATGCCCATTTTAGTGCCTTTCCATTTCTTAGTAGCATGTTGGAATATTCACTTGTGTCACTAAGATCCTTCTCCATCAAAAGAGCTTCCATTAATAATATCTTTTTTATAGATTCTCTGCTTTCCACGCTATGAACAAGCATTCTGTTATGTATTCATAACCACTGAGGTTTACAAAGAATGAATAATCTACTTTAGGAGCTGGTGTACCAGTTCCACACCCCATTCTTGGGACATATGCCAGATGCACATAGACTATATGGTCTTCCTTCTTATTGGCAACTACCCAGCATTGAAGCAGGACCCAAGAACAAATGTGGTATTGCTAAGCTATCTTAAATAGAGAGAGTTGCCGGGCAAGCAGGCAAATTGAAGGACAGGAGGAACATGATTTAATTACTGGAGGATCTAATGTGGTATGGAGCTCAGTCCTGTGCATATCAGAAGTCCCATTGTACTCAATGAGGCACACTCCCAGGTAAGCACAGATAAGATTGCAACCATAGTCATATACCAGTGTTTCTCAACCAGTGGTACTTTTACCACTGATGGTACTGGAGGTGGTGTCTGGTGGTACTCGTTGGATCCCCAGGCCCCTGCCACCAGGCAGTGAGACCAGCAATGCAATGCAACAAACAGTTGTAGGAAGTTTGGTTCAGCGAGCAGAGCTCCAGCCAGTGGCGTCACTAGGGTTCGTGTCACCCGGTGCGGGAGGCCAGCACATCACCCCCATGCAGTGGCCGGGGCAACTCCCCAGGTGGTGGGCATGGTGATCTACCATCGCCCCGCCCCCACTGGGTTTTTTGGCTGTACCTTTTGATAGAATAAAGATATTTCAACGCAGTTTGTTTCATTGCATTCTGCATGAAATTACACATTGATTGATATATAACATGATGGTATTATTTTTGCAGACTGTGATTTTGGTCACTAGTGGTGTCACCTCCCCCCAGGGTGTCAACTTACTAACACCTTATTGTAGCAGTTCTCAAACTCTCAGCACTGGGACCCACTTTTTAGAATGACAATTTGTCAGGACCCATCATAATGCAAATTAAAAAAAATAATTATAAATAAATTAAAGTAAAATCAATAAATAAGGGAAAGCCAGCCCTGTTCCACCAAGTGAATTTTCTCTGTAGCCTGCCTGAAATGACACCCCCCCCCCAAAAAAAAGAATCAATAAGATTTTCACCTCTACTCAGTACCCAGTTCAATTTAAGTTCTTATATTTCAAGCATATCACTATCAGGACCTGTCTGTACAAGTCTGAGAGCCCAATCCTATGCCTGTCTACTCACAAGTAAGTCCCATTATAGTCAGTGGGGCTTACTCCCAGGAAAGTGTGGATAGGATTGCAGCCTAAAACAAAAAGATTCACCTTAACCTGTCAAGCCTCTGTTTCATTCTTTTTATGGGGGGGGGGGAGCTGCATTCTGGAGCATTTGTTGAGCTCCATTTACATCCATTGAGGAAAAGAGGAGAGCTCAAGCAGCATACAAGGCCTGTCCCAGTGAGCGCAACCTGCAGGTCCTCCGAACTGCTCGCAGCAAAGTCCAACAGACTGCCAGGAGATGTGCTAACGACTACTGGCTCCAGCTCTGTTCCCAGATACAGATAGCAGCTGACATGGGCAACATCAAGGGGATGTATGATGGTATCAAGCAGGCCCTAGGTCCAACGCAGAGGAAAATTGCCCCTCTGAAGTCTGCCACAGGCACGGTCATCCAGGATCGGGCGCAGCAGATGGAACGCTGGGTGCACCACTACTCTGAGCTATATTCCAGAGAAAATGTAGTCACCGAAGAAGCACTGAACAACATTGAGTGCCTGCCTGTGTTGGAAGAGCTTGACAGTGAACCAACCTTAGAAGAACTTCACGTGGCCCTGGACTCCCTTGCCTTTGGCAAGGCACCTGGAAAAGACAGCATCCCTGCTGTAGTCCTAAAATGCTGCAAAGAGATCATCGTCACTGAGCTGCATGAAATCCTCTGTCTTTGCTGGAGAGAAGGTGGAGTACCTCAAGACATGAGGGATGCAAACATCATCACGCTGTACAAGAACAAAGGTGACAGGGGTGACTGCAACAACTACCGCGGCATCTCTCTCCTTAGCGTTGTAGGAAAGCTGTTTGCCCGAGTTGTACTAAAGAGGCTCCAGGTACTTGCAGAGAGCGTCTATCCAGAATCGCAGTGTGGATTCCGAGCCAACAGGTCCACCACTGATATGGTATTCTCCCTTAGACAACTGCAGGAGAAATGCAGGGAACAACGACAGCCACTCTTTATAGCCTTCATAGATCTCACAAAGGCTTTTGACCTGGTCAGCAGAGACGGCCTCTTCAAGATTCTCCCCAAGATTGGATGTCCACCCAGGCTCCTCAGCATCAGCAGATCTTTCCACAAGGACATGAAGGGCACTGTTGTCTTCGATGGCTCCACATCAGACCCTTTTGACATCCGAAGCGGAGTGAAGCAGGGCTGTGTTCTTGCACCAACCTTGTTTGGGATTTTCTTCGCTGTCCTGCTGAAGCAGGCCTTTGGAACTGCAGCAGAAGGCATCTATCTCCGGACCAGATCAGATGGAAAGCTCTTCAACCTCTCCAGACTGAGAGCAAAATCCAAAGTCCAGCTGAAATGTCTGCTTGACTTCCTCTTTGCCGACGATGCAGCTGTCACTACCCACTCTGCCAAAGATCTCCAGCAGCTCATGGATCGTTTTAGCAAGGCCTGCCAAGATTTTGGACTGACAATCAGCCTGAAGAAAACACAGGTCATGGTTCAGGATGTGGCCTCACCTCCCTGCATTACAATCTCTGCGCATGAACTGGAGGTTGTCCATGACTTTGTGTACCTTGGCTCAACTATCTCCGACACTCATTCTCTCGATACCGAGCTAAACAAGCGCATCGGTAAAGCAGCTACCACGTTTTCCAGACTCACAAAGAGAGTCTGGTCCAACAAGAAGCTGACGGAACATACCAAGATCCAGGTCTACAGAGCTTGCGTCCTGAGTACACTTCTGTACTGCAGCGAGTCATGGACTCTCCACTCACAACAGGAGAGGAAACTGAGCGCTTTCCACATGCGCTGCCTACGACGCATCCTCGGCATCACCTGGCAGGACAAAGTTCCAAACAACACAGTCCTGGAACGTGCTGGAATCCCTAGCATGTATTCACTGCTGAAACAGAGACGCCTGCGTTGGCTTGGTCATGTCGTGAGAATGGATGATGGCCGGATCCCAAAGGATCTCCTCTATGGAGAACTCGTGCAAGGAAAGCGCCCTACAGGTAGACCACAGCTGCGATACCAGGACATCTGCAAGAAGGATCTGAAGGCCTTAGGGATGGACCTCAACAAGTGGGAAACCCTGGCCTCTGAGCGGTCCGCTTGGAGGCAGGCTGTGCAGCATGGCCTTTCCCAGTTTGAAGAGACACTTGGCCAACAGTCTGAGGCCAAGAGGCAAAGAAGGAAGGCCCATAGCCAGGGAGACAGACCAGGGACAGACTGCACTTGCTCCCGGTGTGGAAGGGATTGTCACTCCCGGATTGGCCTTTTCAGCCACACTAGACGCTGTTCCAGAACCACCTTTCAGAGCGCGATACCATAGTCTTTCGAGACTGAAGGTTGCCAATACAATTTCAAGCATATCACTATCAGGACCTGGCTGTACAAGTCTGAGAGCCCAATCCTATGCCTGTCTACTCACAAGTAAGTCCCATTATAGTCAGTGGGGCTTACTCCCAGGAAAGTATGGATAGGATTGCAGCCTAAAACAAAAAGATTCACCTTAACCTGTCAAGCCTCTGTTTCATTCTTTTTATGGGGGGGGGGGGAGCTGCATTCTGGAGCATTTGTTGAGCTCCATTTACATCAAATCTAGACCATTCTGGTGGCCTCACATTTGCCTTTGCCTAAACTGCCCAGGAGCCAAGGCGCATTTGCTTACTTGTGAGTAAATGCAACCATGTGGCTTAGTTTCGCTTTCCTTAGGGCTCAATACATTCGCCAGCTTGGAGGGAGGGACCTCCTTCTCAGGTGTTTTTTGGGGGCCACATTCATTGGAACAGGACCATTCTGGTGTTGTTGGATTCCTCTCAGCCTGCCCTTTGAGATGGACTAAGGCACGTTCACCTACTCACGAGTAAATGCATGATATGGCTCGGTTACACTTTCCATTGGGCACCATGCATTTTTTGTTTTCTGGTTTTTTGCCAATAACTTTTGATAGAAAGGACATATTTCACTCCTGTTTTCTGCATTGCATTCTGCTGGAAATTCTGCATCCAACAGTATATAACATGATAGTGTTACTCCTAACCACTGCGGTTTTAGCGCATCACCCTCCCAGTGCATGTCACCCCCCCTTGCGTGTCACCCGGTGTGGCCCGCACCTCCCTAGCAACACCACTGGCTCCAGCATGCCTTCCCATCCACCCTGAGCCTCTTACCAGTGTTTGTTGCATCACATCTGGTCTCCCAATCCAGAAGTAAATGGTAATGACATCATTGCCAATTACTTCTGGTGACCATCTTCACATCTTCAAGTGATGCATTCTCCTGCCACTCAGTTCATTGGACAACCCTTGGCTGGCATAGTGGGAGTTTATTTTTATCATTTTAATATGATGTCATTTTATATGTCTCCATGCTGGGTCCTATTTCAGCATTCTAGAACGTAAGATGGAGAAATCATAGCCAACAAGGCACATAGCCCCATTGAGACAACCATGTATAAACTAAATACTGTTAATCAGAACTTTAAGAAGTTTACAGATGGGGAATGTTCAAGGCAGGATGTGTCCCATTATCTTGCTCTCCAGAAGCTTCCAGGAAAGTTTACCCCAAGCTTCCAAGAAGCAGAAAAACATGATCAGAGAAACAGCCAGTTGACTAATGCAAGAATAAAAATTTACCAGTTGCAACATTAATTTCTGTACGCAAGAGATCACATCTGTTTTGTGTACCGCAGTTTTGTGTAGTCAGAATAGCAATGTTTGGTATTTCCTTTTATAAGCCAATGTTGCTGTGATGTTAGCATTGTAATAAAATGCTTTCATGATTAACTCTTCGAATGCTGTTACCTCAAAACTTGTCTAGGATTGCTTATCTAGCAATATGATATAAAGCATTATTTTTAGGGAGGAGTGGGTAGTGTAAGGAACTGGGAGACCAAGTGCCCATTTAGCCTTGTTTGATTGCATATGCAACCACTGATTGCATATTGGGGCCTTGTGGCGCTGTGCAAATAATGCAAGCAAGGGCAGAGAATGTTTTATGGTGTCATAATGGCAAAAGCCAAGCAATTACAACTCATATGGAATTCAAGATTGGTGTTATCTCAAGTATGTACAAATACATGCTCACAGACATGTCATCACTTGATTTTTCAGTATCTGATTGCTCAGCAATGAATGGCTACCAGCTGATTGTCTGAAATGGCTTAATGATGGGGCAAACTCCCTCAGTTTACCTTGGAATTGTACATGGACAACCTAATTCATTTTAGCAAGGCCTGGTAAATAGATCAGTTTTCTGATCCAATTCCAAGCTAAAGCAGAGCATGCTGAGTCTCCCTCACTGGAGATCTTCAGACTCGACGGACACCTGCTGGAGATGCTGCAGGAGGATTCTCTGCTACAGGCAGGGGGTTGGACTAGATGGTTTTGTGGGTCCCTTCCAATTCTATGTTTCTATGCTATGCACCTTGATGTCATCTGGAATGTGATTGAACTAGCTGCCCAATCCTACCCAAATCTCCCCCAGCTGATGCAGCGGAGCCAACTAAGTGCTAGCTGTATCCACAGAAGGGAGGGCATCCAGAAAAGTCTCCTTGGGATAGTAAACTTTTGTTTGCTTATGCTGGGGAAAGCTTCCACTGCTGCCATGGGCCTCCTCGAATCTGTACCTGCAATTTGACAGGCATAAGTCCAAGGAATGCAATGGCAGCAGTAAAGGAGACAGGTTAGGATAGTGGTTCTCAGACATTTAGCACCAGGACCCACTTTTTAGAATGAGAATCTGTCAGGACCCACCAGAAGTGGTCATGACCAGAAGTGACATCATCAAGCAGGAACATTTTTTACAATCCTAGGTTGCAATCCTACCCACACTTACCCAGGAGTAAGTCTCATTGACTATCATTGTTAGAAAAATATATACATAGTAGCTTGTTGAAAGTACAGGTCTGTAACATTTCCTCAAATGCAGTCACAAACCATGGTAGCATCAAGTCTATTAAAAATAAAATATTGAAATGAATGGGGATCCACCTGAAATTGGCTCGTGACCCACCTAGTGGGTCCCGACCCACAGTTTGAGAAACACTGGGTTAGGATATTGGCACAAGCGAGTGCTGCTGATACTGTCCCCAGTCTGCTTTCTCCCCTGCCGTCCACCCCACCACACCCAGAAAGACCCCGTATTCCTCCCCCTTCCCTCCCAATTCTGTTCCCATTGCCATAGTACTTACCTGTACTTGTCTTGTGGCAGGCTTTCCATGCTGCCATCAGTTGCAGCAGCACTCTCAAAATGGTTGTCAACAGCATACTATGCATACTGCTGGAAGCTATTTTACGATAGCAGAATTCTGGCCCACTGTTGTAAAAATCCCAAGTGCACCAGCCCAATTCTGGATAGGATTGAGCTGCTAGTCTCTTCCTAACTCCAATGGAGAGTCTTCAAATCATTTTCCTCCCACCCACCTCTCTCCAATCTCCTTCCTGCTCCCTCTCTCCAATCTTCCTCCTGCTTACATATTATATTGTTTTGGTGGCTCTAGTAGCATGGAGGCAGGGAGGGTAATCTCTGTCCCACCCTTCTAGTCTTCCCTTCTAGTCTTTCATTCTCTGTCCCACTATTCTAGCACAGCAGAATGTTGCAGCTACAAGGACCATGGGGAATGTGGCTGACAGTGTTATAGGCACCTGGAAATTGATGGGAAGACTTGTTCTTCTCTGATTTAGATTTTAATACAAATCAGGAAAGAAAACTTTCCAGCCTGTAATGCTTGCTTCAGATTTGAACAAGCTGTTTGTTGTTAGAAAAGCAGTCATGGTGTACACTTTCTAATTGAAGAGCTAGTGATAGGCTGCCAAGGAACTTCAGGGTTCCCCAAAACACAATTTTAAAAGGACTGCTCTGGTGAACCATCTGACTAGTGTGGCATACATTATACAAAAATGGCACAGAAACACCATATTTATTTTGGCAAAACATTCTTACAACTGATTGGCTTACAAGGAGCCTTCCTGAGCAAGGCTTGACCCTTCAACTTTCAGGGATAGCAGAAGGTATGCATAATCCACTTGGCGCACTTTTATCCCCTGTGAAGGACAAATCTAATCTGAATGCAGAATAAAGGTGCCCCCCAGGACTTGGCAAAAGGCCGGCATAAGCCATTTGAGATCCAAATTCCCCCCAGAGGCCTCCTTTTGCTTGTTTTAAGCAACACACAACAATAAAATCCTCCTGAGATTCTGTGGCTGTCGAGGTTTGTCTTTGTCACTGAAAGCTACTGGACACATAATTGCATTTCAGTGGTTATGAGCAGGAAAGAGAAACAAAGAACAGCAAGGAGAAAAGGACAAATTTACTTCCTAAACATGCATTTCACTGTAAAATTAAAGAATAATATCTGGAGTTAAAGTTACATTCCAGTTAAATTGCAACATGATTTACACTCTTGGACACAAAGTACAAAACATCCCCCCCCCCCCCCAAAAGCATCTTGATAACAAGAAGGCCAATGTGTCTGTACAGAAGTTGCCAGTTTGTTTCTGTATAAACAATAACAGGGATTTTTGTACCATACACAAAGCCTCCAAGAACATCATAAGACGAGGAAACTGATTTATTACAAACAAGTGACGTCCAGGAAAGAAAGAAAGTTAATAGCAGTTTGGGCACATAATACTGACTGTAACATTTTGAAAATGTCATGAGATGTTCTTTTCACATTATCAGATATGAATCACAAGTGCATACTTCCTTTAATGCTCTCCAGATTTTGGCAGTACTCAGAATTGATGGTTAAATAAGCTATTGTCTAGAGTTGTGATCTTCAGCCTTTGCAGACTGTGGGCCCACATTTATTCCCAATTTTCAACACAGGCCCACTTTTAAAGCCTATCTTTGTTCTCTGTCTGCCTTTCTTATTCTCCTTCATTCACTGAAAAAAATTAGCAAAGAAAATGGTCACTGTGTCACTGATGCAACCAACCTTAAGTCAGAGCTTGATTCAGGTGCAAATCACAGTACCCCAGTTGATTGGTAGTGCTCTAGGGGGTAGCCAATAGAATTTGCAAATACCTGGCAGATTCACATGAAGGAAGTTCATAATGTCTATTTCTGTAGTAGAAGAATAGTTGGAATGCCGTCTAGATTGAAGGACATGAGGGGCAAACACATAGGAGCATAGCGATGCAATGCAAAGGCACGGGTTGTCAAATGGCAGGAAATTCTGAGATGAGCAGAAAGACTTTACAGGACCCACTTCCTGGTGATGAGAGCCCTAGAAAGATTTGAAGTTGCAATTTCTGCTTACTTACAAATTGAAGAAGCAGACTGCTAAAGCAGGAGAACCATTGCTTCTTCTGCATCAGAAAACCTATGCAGTGTGCCTCCTCCATCCAGAGGCATTACGCACTGCCCAAGTGCATGGGACAGTGATGTCACATGACATCATGTCATGTGACATCACTTCTGGGTTTCTCTTTCAAGAAGGGGCCACTAGCTATGGCAGCTTCTTACCTTCCCTTTAAGGGAAGCCTCCACAGGAGAAGGAACAGGGAGTGCAAAGCTGCCAGCACCCCCTTTGTAACTAGGGCAGAGGCTGAGAGGCAGCCATACACCCGCCTTGCCTCAGAGCTGGAGGGGCAGGTGCTCCACCATAGTTACACTTCTGCCTCCATCAGTGTCTAAATTTTGGGCCCTTAGCTACTGTTTTTATAAGGCTATGGGGGACTAGATTTAGGTAAAACTGGGGAAGGTGGCAATCAGGAGTTAATCTTGAGGAATTAAAACCTTTTCCTTCATAATTTGAGTACACACATATACCCACAACTCACCCACACACATTTCAACCCCCTAAAACTGCTTCCAATCCAAAGAAACCTACAGCTCTGTTAGACCCTCTCGATGCAAACTGCTACTGCTCTTTCTCTGTTACTCCTGCATGATAAAAACGGTGACAAAGGCTGAAATTTCCTGCCTGTGACTGCTCTGATGCTTTTATAATCACTAATTGACCATGATCAAATATTAGGATGATGATGATGATGATGATGATGATGATGATGATGATAGCTCCAAAGCAACAGATTACAGAAATTAGTAATTACAAAGAGGTGTAGTGCAGATGTACATGAGAGAAGGTTAAAAAAATGTTTCCTTCTATCCCCCCCCCATTTTGCACAAAAAATACCCACATATTTAAACAAAGTCTGCAAAAACATTCAACCTGCTATTGTGATAGGCTCACACAACTTTCTTGTTAGTTGGTAGCTTTAAATTAGATGGAATTGCTGAAGTGTTCTTTTGTCATTTAGTGTCATTTAAATGAATAATGCCTTATTCATACAGTAGAAACATTGGAACAAAAGATATTGACATAGAAAAATTAACAAACTGTGCTATCCATGAGAACAAACTCTTAATTAAAGTACCAGCTGCATGTAGCCTCATTCTTTGAGAGCAGTGAGTGAATCCGTTAGGCACTTAAAAATCTATTTCAATTGATGTAACTGTTTTGATGGGGAGATGTGAAGCGTGAACTCCAAAATGTTAATTTTGTTAAACTGACTCAAACTTGAAAAGTATCACAGGACATTTGTGGAACAAAAACAGTCCAATCCTATGCTCCCCAGAATCCACTCTGAGCATCACAACCCTCAGATGCTGGTGCAACTACAACCCCATCAGTGCTGCAGAAGTTCCACCAGTAGAAGCACCCTAGATGCTGGCACAACTCCATACCAGCATGTTATCATTGTTGGCATAGTGGCTGCTGGCAGGAGAACACAAATGGGGTGGAGACATGGGCAGGACATAGGTGTGATCAGCAGGTGGTGGTTGGCCATATCCTATGCCCAAACCACATGGCAGACACATCCCAAGCAATGGCAAAAACACTATGCCAATGTTGGAGCTAGGGTACTTTAAAAACCCCATAGAAACCAAAGGTGAAGAAAAACCCAGAAACTCCCAGTTCCTGCCACCAATTCTACCCTTCCCATTCTCCTATAGCAGAGCATAGGAGCCAATCACATGCTACACTCCTGTGGCATAGCTAAGGAGGTGCAGGGGGTAGCAGCTGCACCAGGCATCAAGCTTTCCGGGGGTGGGGGGAAGTTGAGCTTGACACTAGTGACCAAAATTGTGAAAATCTTGGTATGTATGAATAATACCATCATGTTATATATCACTGGAAAGGTAATTTAATGCTGAAAACAATGAAATAAACTGCATTGGAATATCTGTATTCTATCAAAAGTTATGGCCAATTAACCAGAAAATGAAAACACAACTGCCTTGTGGAACAAAAAGTGGATTTGCTTAACTCCAAACTGACCTATGAGACTGATTGTTCTGCGTGCCAATGAGATGTTATTATGATACAGCATGAAACCAATAACTTTTTATTTACTTACTTAATTAAATTTGATTTTGTCATGCAAGGGGACTACAAAATCTTCTTTGACCCCAGGTAGCAGATATATGCCTTAGCTATGCCACTGACTGGGGGGAGACAGCAGAGCAAGTGGGTGGTGAGCTGCTGGGGGGGAGGAGGTGGGTTCCTCCCAATTTTCACTTTTTCCCAAGCTTGATGTCACTTCCAGTTGTGACATCACTTCCAGGGCAACACTTTGAATTTGGCACCTGGCTACATGATCATTAGCTACGCCACTGCTACACTCTCTCAGCTAGATGTACCTGTTAGTGATTCCTCAAGTCCATGTTAGTATAAGAGCACGTTCCAGGTTTGCATCAGGAGCCACCCTTGCAGACAGGCCCTGAACTGTGCCAGCTTTCTATAGCCAGGTTTCGTGTTCCTGGCTGGGTGGTACAGCCGGATGCTAAATGTCCCGTGAGGTGCTGCCTTCTGCTCTGTCTGAATGGTTAGAGAGCAGTCCTGTGAACTGGCTGGAGACCCTGCCTCATCTCTTCTTTTGTCTCTGCCATGGGTGTTTCCAGCCAGTCATGCAAAAGGTGGCTGTGAGGTAGGTTATTGCAAGCCCTCTATCTTGCCTGGCTTTCAATTTGGGCCCATAGTTTGCAGGGTGATAATTGAGGAACAGACTTAGAGCTCAAAAGAAGTTGTTGGTGGGGGGAAAAATCTTGATGGCGACAAATCAGTCAGGCCTCAACTACATGTTCAATTAAATGCACTATTTGGCTGTGTGCATGTGTATTAAACAGGAAGGGTGAGGTTTGATTGAAATTGGACAAGGATCAGCACACCTAAAGGGCTGTCATATGGAAGAAGGGAATAATTTATTCTCAGCTGTCTCTGAAAGTGGAACTAGAACCAATGGATGCACACTGCAAGAGAGGAGATTTCCATTAGACATCAGAAAAAAAATTCCTACATTAAGGGTGGTTCGGCAGTGGAACAGATTGCTGAGAGAGGTGGTGGACTCTCCCTCACTAGATATATTCAAGCAGAGGTTTGACAAGCACCTGTTGGAGATGCTCTAAGAGTATTTCCTGCCTAAGGCAGCACGTTGGACTAGATCACCTATTAGACCCCTTCCAACTCTATGATTCTATGATAGGGTGATGTTGAGCTGTTTTCCATTGTACTGAGGTCTTGGCAAAAATGCTTCCCCAGCTTCTATGTGCCATAGAAGAAAAGTTTCTGTATCTGGGGTAAAAGCACCTTTGGGGGGCATTTTCACTGGGACTGGGGTGGGAGAGGAAAGGGTTAATGCCCTCTGCTTGTGTGCCATGGCCCCAAACATTACCAGACCCCCTGCAGTTGCTATTTCAGCTACATGCATACACACACACCCTCAGGGTCAAACCACACATCTAAAGCAATGTTTAGGTTGGTCCTCCATTTGGGATTTGTTGATATTAAGAAAGCTGCTCTCTTTGCATTAGCAGGAATAATGTATGTGGCTCTTGGTATTTAATGCTTAACCTCAGTGACCTACTCTCATGGTTTTTCTTGAAACTGATACACTGCACATCCTTGGAACAAACATGACATACTGGCTTCATTTTCTTGGGTTTCTGCAGCAACAACAAAATGAGCTGATAGTATCAGCAAAAGTGAAATTTCTTTGGAAGTTAGTCACTTGAAACTCAAGCATACCACATTTCTTGGGCAGCCTGAGCATGCCAATGGCTGAAAATAAAATATTGGTTTTCAAGGAAGTCCACAAATTGTTGTGGTTCCTCACACTGACTTGGAGAGTTGATTGCAGAATTAAGAGTTCAGTTGCTTGAACCTCCTTGTTTATCTAGCTGCAGTGTCCATCTAGCCTCCAGTAGTAAATAGTGTGTGTCTTAGTCCCAGACTAAGCATACAGTGATTCTCTAGGAAAATGCATCCCTGGGCTTCAGCTCATGTGGGATTTGCAACCAGACGTTCACTGCAACCCAAGGCTTTCTTCAAGGCAAACACTACACTAGTCCCTCCTCCAGCATGCCAATCATCCTTCAGCAGACTTCCTGTGTCTGCATGTATCCCAGCAGAACCCGCTAGCCGAAAGGGGTAGGGACTTTCCCCCGAACTTCTCTATTCTTTCAAAAGTTATAGCCAAAAAAACCAATGGGCGTGGGCGATGATGTGTTACCACACCTACTGCCCAGGGGGTGTTGTCACGCCCACTGCATGGGAGGAGGTCCATCATGTGTGAGGTATTGGCCTCCCACACTGGGTGATGTAAACCCTAGTGACGCCACTGTCAGAGAGAAATACCTTACAGGCTGTGAAAAAATTGGATGTGTTGTCTTCTGCTGGATGGAAGGTCGAGATGGCAGCAAAGTGAACTCTCAGAGAAGAGTTAGTGAAATCCGTCGACATAAGGTGAGTACCATACTTCAGAATGTCCCAGATGAAAGCTTCATCTCTTGATGAAATGTCCTTAGACACCACGGAGGTCCAGAAACTTTTCTAGTTTGCCAGAGAAGTCCTCTGAATTGAGAACTTCCTTGAGTGGGATTAGATAATCTCCCCCTTGATACCAACTAACAGGTACCAACTTGATACCCCATCCGATCCCCCAGCTTTGCGAGTTGAGTACGTGCCGCATGCTGTGGGTCAACAGGAGAGCAGGCAACCCAGGAAAGGTAAGTAAAGAACAATTTTTCTTTCCCTCCCTGTAGGTCACTTGTTCTTCAATGGCTCTCCTGAAACCCATGCCAGCTCTTTAGCTGACATCAATCTGAGGAGAGTCTGGGAGTAGTTCCAGGCCAGGAAAGGGGAATAGGATGAAGCATGAACCTCGAACTGATCCTGGCCTGGCCTGCCGCCTGCCCCCAAACCTCCCTGGATTCACTCCCGCAGCTGGCTTACTGCTGGTGGTGGAGGTTCTGTGGGCCAGTGTTGCCCAGGCACAGATTCTGGGGCTTTGTACTCTCAGCACAGGCACGTAGAGCAGCGAGGCGCTTGCCACACCAGCAGCCTAAGCTTTACAGTAGTGGATTTCGAGATCTGCCAGCATAAGGCCCTTACACTGCAATCTATAACACTTTCCTGGGAGTAATTGCCATGTAATTCAATGAGACTTACTCTGATTAGACATGCATAGCTTTTGCTGTAAAATTGGTTTCTCCACACTGCCAGTTTCAGTGTTTTAAGGTTGTGATATATTATTCAGCCTCAGTTCTGAGGAAGGAGATTTCATTGGGAGGGTAGGGGAAGGTGTTCACCTCTCCCCACCTGGAGCAGAGGTGCAAACCACATTTGCTCTGCTACCAACATATTATTAAAATGCAGTTGGTTTTTAAATTGTGTATCCGATCAAATCCCTTGGCAATTAGCTGGAACAGAGGAGATGCGTACAACAGGTCTCATCCCACAGGGTTCAAAATGCATCCCCTATGGATCAGGGTCATGTCTGACATGGCTACAGAATTCCTGGCACCTGGTGTGGTGAAGGCAAACAGGACCACCACAAGATGACCTTGGAGATATACTAAAGGCTGTAAGACCTAAGTGTCAAGGCTCCATATGTGGGTAACCGCTTTGTCTTCTTCTGAGCACTTTTTGTGACAGCGGAAGTACTTTCCACTGTCGCAAAGAGTTCCACACACTGGTGGAGCAATTAATAGGATTAGGGAAGTAATTAATGTACCAATAAACATGCCCTTAGCTGGCAAAATTTCCAGCATCAACAGCAATAATTCACACTTTTTATAATAATAGCAATAATATATTAGAAAGGTAAGCACTATATGGAGACAGGAAACTGAACCGCACAATGTGTCAGCCAACAAAATAAAGATAATAACCCTTTTTTTGCTATCCAGGCATGAAGCTGTGTTACTCTAGCTTTAGTAATTCATACTCAAGTGGGCTTGAGTTCTTCTTTACCATATTTCTGCAATTAAAGTGCTCTCATTCTAACATGCCGTAGCTGAGAAAAGCACATCTATATTTTTTAAAGAGCATATTTGAACAGGAGTGTAATTCTGCAGCTAGAGGATTTTCAATTAATAACTGATTACTGATAATTCATTCAAGGAGCTCCTGTAACTTGAACATTTTATAACGTTTCTGAAAACCTATCAATTTTTTTCTTTGTTATTACTTTGCTGCAGTAATCACCAAAGGGAGAAATGGAAAGAAGTCCATTCTACACCCATTAAAATTGGTAGTGAATATTGGGGGGGGGGGGGATTGATGAAAAACAACACTGATTTCCACACATGGAGACATGCAATTTAGGGAACATTAGTGTAATATGGAATATTGTGCTGGGTGGCCTAGCAATCTACTCATATGCCAAGTCACATACTGCCTGCCATGCTGAATATATACTTGTATTGCAAACAAAAATTGCTCCTATCTGACTTGATATGGGAACCCGCTTTTTCCAAACATATCAAGCCTTGGGGAGCACTGCGCAGGGCTGCGCAGGGTTCCCCCCACCTCCTGCAGCCTGCTACAGTCCTGCCTCCCTAATGTTAGTCCAAAGCACCTCTCCTCGCCCCGCCCCCCCGATCGCTTCCCTGTCTCTCCCCTTCCCCCGCCCCTTAAAGGGACGGGGGAATCTTTACATGAACTGGTGGGTTGTGACTCACCAGTTTGAGAACCACTGGGGTAAGGGAAAGCACACGGGAACAGCTGGGAACAGCTAGGGTTTGGAGAGTAGACAGAAAGTAGTTCCCTGTGATACTGTGACATATTAGGGTGTTTAGGGGCTTTATAATGAGGAAATGAAACATGTTAAGAAAGAGAATAACATGGGGGAAGATGGCTTTGGATCTTTGGACCAGACAAATAAAAGGCATATGTTCAACAAAACTGATCCAATAAATGCTATCTGCTCACTTACTTTAAGTCTTTTACTTCAGGCCACCCTTTCATATAAAATTACAGGAGTGTAAATATGCCATGGCCTATAACAGATCCTAAAATTTATAAGATTGTATAGTCTGCATCGTTTATATTACTAACTTAAACAGTATATACATGTATTGTTACCTTTCCATCTTGGCATGCAGAAGCTCACAGTCAGCAGCTTTTGAAAAACATTCAGTATCAGTTCAGCACTTTTTCTCCATCTGTCAGCAAGGCAGGGTGGGAAACAGAGGCATGACTGTATCACCGAAGTATCAAGACATAACAAAATAAATTACCCATTTCAATTTTGAGCTAACTGGCTACGGATGGCAACTTGAAAGTGCACACACTAGGCAGCTGTTCATTTTGACTTAAACAAGCAATCTTGCATAATAGCAGGAAAGGACTGTGTTTGCTCTTGGCCCCTGGAGCTTTGGGCTTGACAATGTGACATCTGTAATGACCTTTTACAGACCAACTTGAGGATACAGAAATGTCGCTCAACTGATATGAAGCGCTCAGAACCAAAATGTAGCCATGTCGGGAACACCGCAGCACATCACTACAAATAATTACCTGCTTTTAAAATTCACCCTGTCTCTCAAGGACAAGTCTCATGTTGCATTTTCTAATGCAAGAATTAGAGCTGTAAGTGTTCGTCAGACTAATCAACCAAAGCTTTAGTTGACTATTTGGTGGTCTAGCTGGGGCTTAAAAATTGTGTGCTATTTTTTGCTTCTAATTTGAGTCTTTTCTGTTGCTTTAATACTAGTGAATAAGAAACAAAGATGGTGTAATAATTCCACAGGCACCCAGTGTTAGAGGACAGGAAACCAATAAAGCCAAGGAAAGACCTCTCCTGCCTGAATGTAACAACTGCTACCAGAATGAAAAATGAAACTATACTCATGTAATCATTTTGTCCTTAGGGACAATGGCAAAATAACTATAAAATTTGGGAAGGGAACATCATCGAATTGCCCACAGTAGATTTTTTCCCCATGATATAACAAATAGGCTTTCCCTCTAATAATGGGTGGTAGCTTTTATTTGCTAAATTGCATAGTTCTTATATGTCTTCCTACAAAACAGTGATTAATGAGAACACTCTAGGTAGGTGATGTGAGATGGAGAGCCCTGTGAGAGAACAAGTGGCAAGGACCTGCACAACACATGCATCTGAATGAGATGGTAGAGTGGACTTTAACACATCAGCCAGCAGGTGCCTGATCCCTCTTCTGAAACTCCCTGATATAGAAAAATCAAACAGCTGACAACTTCCTTCCTGCTGTGCTGATTCTGTTTGCAGGGTGGTGTTTAAAAAAGGTTTCAGAAATTAAATCGCTTATCTACAATCTAAAACAAGTATGTCCAAACTTTTTGGTAGGAGGGACACATCATCTCTCTGACACTGTGTCTGGGGCTGGGAAAAAAACTGAATTAATTTATATTTCAAATTTGAATAAATGTATATAAATGAATACATTATTTATTTATTTACATTTTTCTACCGCCATTCCTCCAAAGAGCTCAGGGCAGTGTATACAGCTGCTCCTCTCCTTTTGTCCTCACAACAACCCTGTGAGGTAGGTGAGGCTGAGGGAAAGTAACTGTCCCAAGGTCACCCAGGAAGCTTAATGGCTGAGGGGGGATTCGAACCTGGATCTTCTAGGTCTAAGTCCACCTCCCAAAACACTATACCACCCTGGCACATTAGAGATGGAACTTATATGAATGAATGAAGGTCTTGCAATAGCTCAAGGTCTATAAAAGGCCTTGCACAAAGCAAGGCCAGCCTTTCCATTGCTGCCGCTGCTGCATCACAGACATGAAACAGCAAGCAGTGGAGGGAGATCTCATCCCACAGCTCATGTGAGAGGTCGAACAGTTGGCCATCATGCTGAGAGCAGTTGCATCTGGCCAGTGCAGGCTCCAGCAAGTCTCCAGAGGGCCAGAAGCTTATTGGAGACTGGGGACTCTCTGCGGGCCAGATTGGGAGTCTTCAAGGGCCACAAGTGGCGCAGGGCTGGGGTTTGGGCACCCCTGGTCTAAAAGAGCACAGCCTAATCTAGCACTTCAGTGATCTACCACCTCATTTCCTACTCATTGGAAATATGCATAAACCAGACTCACAGCCCAATCTGAGCTGCCTGGAGCATGGGGCTGCTGTGGCACCAAAATGGCTACCAAGGCATCCAACGTGCAACTGGGAAGCCTGTGGCGGCTCCTCAAGGGAAAGGGACTTTTGTCCCCTTCCCCCAGGTAAGGGAAGAAGCCCCGCAATGGGGCTATTCAATTCTGCAGTGGCTCCTGAGCCAGCTCAGAATCGGAGAGTCCTGTGTCAGGCTGTGTGGCCCCACAAGGGGCTCCGGATCTGGTGAGACCAACTCTGGTTGGTCCCTCCTGCCCCACTCCTTCCCTCCACCATGCCTCCTCCCCACCCTCTGCCCACCTTCCCCTGCCTCCCCCTGTCCCGGAACACCTCCTCCCTGCCTTCCCCCACACCCTCACTCACCTCACTGCCACCAGGCAGTCCGTACATGGTATAGAAATGGGATGTTGGGCTGCTGTGATGAGCAGAAATTCAGGAATTAACTAGACATAGGCAATAAAGAAGGAAGGCACAAGAATGGCAGATTTCATTTTGTACAGTCTACACATGCAGGGGAAAGAGGGAGTAGACAGACAGGTTGTTTCTCTGTAAGTGTGGCTATTTAATGCATATAGTTTATAGCAGTTGGGAGTTGGTGCGCCTGCTGGAAGGACAAGCATTCTGGGAACTGGGTCTCAATACCTGCCTCCCTCCTGGGCAGAGTCTCAGAGACTCCATCACACCTAGGACTGATCTTTCTTTCTCTTTTTATTTTTATTTGATGTTTGGAATGTCAGGTTTGATTTCATTTCGCCTCTTTTAATCCCTTAAATCTTTTTTTTTCTTTCTTGACATTGCAAGTCACTTGAAGACTGGGCTACCAGCATGTAGAATAAAATATTGTCAGTTGCCCTGAACCCATATGATAGAGTGGACTATAAATTGAATTAGTAATGGTAGTAGTCATTGGCAACCTTCAGTCTCGAAAGACTATGGTATCGCGCTCTGAAAGGTGGTTCTGGCACAGCGTCTAGTGTGGCTGAAAAGGCCAATCCGGGAGTGACAGTCCCTTCCACACCGGGAGCAAGTGCAGTCTGTCCCTGGTCTGTCTCCCTGGCTATGGGCCTTCCTTCTTTGCCTCTTGGCCTCAGACTGTTGGCCAAGTGTCTCTTCAAACTGGGAAAGGCCATGCTGCACAGCCTGCCTCCAAGCGGGCCGCTCAGAGGCCAGGGCTTCCCACTTGTTGAGGTCCATCCCTAAGGCCTTCAGATCCTTCTTGCAGATGTCCTGGTATCGTAGCTGTGGTCTACCTGTAGGGCGCTTTCCTTGCACGAGTTCTCCATAGAGGAGTTCCTTTGGGATCCGGCCATCATCCATTCTCACGACATGACCAAGCCAACGCAGGCGTCTCTGTTTCAGCAGTGCATACATGCTAGGGATTCCAGCACGTTCCAGGACTGTGTTGTTAGGAACTTTGTCCTGCCAGGTGATGCCGAGAATGCGTCGGAGGCAGCGCATGTGGAAATTGTTCAGTTTCCTCTCCTGTTGTGAGCGGAGAGTCCATGACTCGCTGCAGTACAGAAGTGTACTCAGGACGCAAGCTCTGTAGACCTGGATCTTGGTATGTTCTGTCAGCTTCTTGTTGGACCAGACTCTCTTTGTGAGTCTGGAAAACATGGTAGCTGCTTTACTGATGCGTTTGTTTAGCTCAGTATCGAGAGAAAGAGTGTCAGAGATCGTTGAGCCAAGGTACACAAAGTCATGGACAACCTCCAGTTCATGCGAAGAGATTGTAATGCAGGGAGGTGGGTCCACATCCTGAACCATGACCTGTGTTTTCTTTAGGCTGATCGTCAGTCCAAAATCTTGGCAGGCCTTGCTAAAACGATCCATGAACTGCTGGAGATCTTTGGCAGAGTGGGTAGTGACAGCTGCATCGTCGGCAAAGAGGAAGTCACACAGACATTTCAGCTGGACTTTGGACTTTGCTCTCAGTCTGGAGAGGTTGAAGAGCTTTCCATCTGATCTGGTCTGGAGATAGATGCCTTCTGTTGCAGTTCCAAAGGCCTGCTTCAGCAGGACAGTGAAGAAAATCCCAAACAAGGTTGGAGCAAAAACACAGCCCTGCTTCACGCTGCTTCGGATGTCAAAGGGGTCTGATGTGGAGCCATCGAAGACAACAGTGCCCTTCATGTCCTATGGTAGTATTAGTAGTAGTAATAATAATTAATACTCTATACACACAAGGTCAAATCACACAAGGGCAGATCAGACATATAATGAAATGTGTGGTTTGACCCTCTGTGTGGGATTTGTTTCCTCTAAGAAAACTGCTCTCCTCACTTTAGCAGGAATAATGTACGCGGCTCTTCATTTTTAATGATTAACCTCAGGGACCTACTCATGGTTTTTCTTGAATCTGATACACTGCACATCATTGAAGGCAACGTGACCGACTTTTCTTGCGTTTCTGCAGCAACAACAAAATGAGCTGATGGCATCAGCAAGGACGAAGTATCATTGTAGGTTAGTCACAAAGAAACAATTCAACAAATTGTTGTAGTTCCTCACACTGACTCAGATTGTTGATTGTGGAGTTAAGGGTTCAGTTGCTTGAACTTCCTCGTCCATCTAGCTCAGGGGTGCCCAAACCCCGGCCCTGGGGCCACTTGCAGCCCTTGAGGCCTCTCAATGCGGCCCTCAGGGAGTCCCCAGTCTCCAATGAGTCTCTGGCCCTCTGGAGATTTGTTGGAGTCCACACTGGCCCAACGCAGCTGCTCTTAGCATGAGGGCGACCGATTGACCTCTCGTGTGAGTTGTGGGATGAGGGCTCCCTCCACTGCTTGTTTTTTCACGTCTGTGTTGCAGTAGTGGCAGCAAAGGCCAGCCTTGCTTTGTGCAAGGCCTTTTATAGGCCTTGTGCTATTGCAAGACCTTCATTCATTCATATAAGTTCATCTTTAATATACGTAGTATATGTTTTTGTAAACATGTAAATTTATTCAAATGTAAAATGTAAATTAATTCTTTTTTCCCCCCAGCCCCCGACACAGTGTCAGAGAGATAATGTGGCCCTCCTGCTAAAAACTTTGGACACCCCTGATCTAGCTCCAGTGTACTGCAGTGTCAAACTAAGATGGGGAAGATCCAGGTTAAAATCCTTTCTCAGCCATGAAATATGCTGGATTACCTTGAGTCAGTCACTGTTTTAGCTTAACCCACTTCACAAACTTGTGAGGACAAAAGGGGAGGGGAGAGAGAAAATAACAATGTAATTGCCCATGTTTGCTTCTCGGGTGTATCATCGGAATATATAAAGATAAGTTGCTCACCTGTCCTGTAACTAGTGTTTTGAAGTGTCATTTTTGCAGACACACAATGTCCAATCCCTGAGTAGCTTTGAGGACTGTCCTCTGGGATTAAACTGTCTCATTTGAACAGGCATCTGACAGTTGGAGCCTGACTTGCAAAGGAGACAGTCGAATGGCTTCGGTGTCTGCACAGATGACCACTTCAAGAACTACATTTCCAAGGAATCAACTTGGCTTTCTTTGTGATCTCTGTGGAGTGTCACATAGCGGGTGCTTGCTAGCTCCTCCTGCCTACCCTGGAAGAGAGTGCAGGTCAACCACCCTGCATGCTTCTGAAATGTAAGTTTTACTTTATACTGTTGTAGGCCAAAGGGCCGTCTTCCAGACAGCTGGACAACTGCCCAGACTTCACACCCCTGAACTGTCTGCTGAGGGTGACAAAGCAGCTGGCTGCCTGTCCAGCAGGATTTCCCCAGGATGACAGAAGTATTTCACTACAAATTTTGAAACAACCATTCCCTGGTGTGAGAGAAAACTGATGACAACTGATGGAAAGGAATCAAGCCCTCACAACATATTTTCTCTTCTCATGTTAAAAAATAACAATAATAAATCTACTAATGGTTGGGCTTTCTTCTCAAGTTCAAAGTCTGGTTCATAACCTTGAATGACTCACATGATAACATAGAAGATCTAAGTGGCTTAATTTGCAGCTTGGAAATTACTTGTGGAAATGACTGCTCCTTTGTGACTTTCACTGGACTGCCACCCCAATTTCCTCAATTCTTTCCAACTCGCAGTGTTTATTATTATTTAGATTCAGCACACACTAAGGGAACATATATCACAGACATTTATACTTATTTTCGACCACTTCAACTTTCATCGCTTTCCCCAAAGAATCTCTGGAACTGTAATTTTAGTATAGTAGATATACATAAAAATGGCCTTAACCTTGAATTCCTACAAAAAATCCACATAATTTATTCCACGTCATTTATATAGGACACTCACAGCCCAATTTTATTCACACTTTCCTAGGAGTAAGCCCCATTGACTCTAATGGGACTTACTTCTGTGCAGACGTGCATAGGATTGGGCTGTCAGTTGGGCACCATATCCAGCATACTTGCAGATATGCAAAGAAAAAAGTAGTGCTGTGTGTTTTGCTTTTGAAATGACAAATTAAAGGACTGAGTCTTTCACTTATTTCATAAGGTTTTATCTTTTCCTTTAAAATAAATCAATTTAAAATGACTAATGGTCAGATATAGATGTAATAAATGTTGGGGTTTTTTTTGCTGTAAATGCAAAAGTAAAAAGTAAATGCAGCATCCCAACTTGCTCTTCCACTGTTGGGAGCTGTCCTATGAATGGATGGAGCTTTTGTTCACAGAAGGAACTCTAGACAGCAGAAGCAGGGCCTCTGAGAGGAATTTTATCAGGGGGTACAAAGTTTCTTTTGGGCCCCTTTGCAAAGGGGGAGGGGTGAAAGAGTAGGGGAGGGTGGTGATGAGCAAGCACAATTGGGGCAGGGTGGGGGGGGAGGCTAGAGACAGCTGGAAAAGTCTTTGGAGCCAAGGTCTACCAACCCATGTGGCATCAGTAGTGTGCCCAGCACCCCTAGTTGTGGTAGTGTTGCCAGCATCCCGTGTGGGCAACAAGTCTGAGTAGAGAGGAAAATGTAAGATCCCAGGAACTTTCTGGGCCCCCTCCTTTGGCTCCTGGGCCCCCCTTTTGACCCTAGGCCCAGGTACAAATTACCCCCTTTACCCCCATCTCCTAGGCCCTGAGCGGAAGCACTAGTTGGAATACTGCTCCTATATTCTGCCATTCAATATCATAAGGTTCACAAGGTGGCCTGCAACAATTTTTAAAAAAAATCAGATCTCACATCAGCTAAGAAAAGAACTGACATTTGCCAAACCTCTTAGAGCTAACAAATCAATAAGAACAGAGCAACAGATACGTAGCAGTAGCAGCAGCACAGATGCATGGACAATGTGTAAAGACAACTCTTGGCCACACAGCGAATTTATTTCAGGAGTGCCTGACCATTTGGTAGACTTTTTAATCCACTCTTTGCATGGAAACCTGCTGCCCATAAATCCTGTCTAGTTTTGCAGTCTCTAATGATGGTATAACAAGATCTATGACCAGGGATGGGCAAGTCAGTTGCGGCTTGACTCAAGTTGAGTGACGAGTCTCCACCTCCCCCGGAACTTGACTCAAAAACGAGTCAAAACAGGGGCACTTTCTGAGTCGCTTGGAGAATTTTCCTGACTTGAAAAGACTTGAGTCACAAGTCTTTCCCTTTAAAAAGCAAGCTGCAGTTCCATGGGAAAAAAGGAACTGCTGCTGGGGTGTACATGTGTGTGTGTGTATGTTTCAGAGTTCTCTTTAATGGTTGGCAACCTTCAGTCTCGAAAGACTATGGCATAAGCCTTCAGCACCTGGTATTCCCAGGTGGTCTCCCATCCAAGTACTAACCAGGACTGACCCTGCTTAGCTTCTGAAATTAGACAAGATCAGGCATGTGCAGGGGTAACAGTTGCTGCTTTAACCACTCCCCTAATGTCCCCATCCTACCACTCCCCTATAATGTCCCCATCCTGTAAACAAGGTGGGAGGGATGCTTCCCTGCCTCCCTTTTCCATGGGCTTCTCCAGCCAATTCCATGGCAAAATAAGGGCAAAAGGGTGGATGGTAGCCTGGAAGGGTTGGTATCAGCAGCAGCACTATATCCTATCTCCCTTTCAGGCCTTGTTCTGTCTTCCAGTCTGCCTTCCAGACTGAAGGTCCACTTCGACTTGTGCCAACTGGCGCAGGTTCAGGTAGACCCATTGCAACACCAGAGGTTTAGCCCCAGGTAAGGGAATAAATGTTCACTTATCAAGAGGAGATCTTTGGGTCGTCGCCCCTCCCCCCCATGCAGGGTATAGCAAAAATTGATGTGAGAATAATTTGCAGATTAATTTGTACTTCTACTGATTGCTTGGTGAGAATTTTCTGTTAGAGATCCTTAGACCTCCAAATTACAATTCTCAGCATTTGTAGTGGGGGGAAAAAAATCACATGAATATCACTTCACTTAGAATAGCACTTCATTTAAATAGGTATTTGATCAATGCTGCCCTATGACACTTGCTGCCTGAAGCAGAACACAGAATGGCACCACTTCTTTTTTTCTCTTAACCCATTTCTGCTCATCCCACAAGTGTACACATTTGATCTCTGTTGCGTATATGCAACATTGTGCAGAGATGGCTTAAAATCACCTCTCCCTCCAATTTGTTTCTGTTTTTGAATCTCTCAGCCCTCCCTTTTCTCTTAGGAAGGAAGAAAGCAGTGTGTTCTCATTTCTCCTCCTCCAGATGTGATGGATGGAAGGATGCTGCTTGGCCTGCCACATTGCTCCTGAGAACTGATCACCAATGTACTTTCTGATGCAGGACCCTTCATTCTGCTTCATGATAGGGCCAGGTCTGTTTCAGAAAGAGCAGAATGTATAGACTGCTGAAACCACAGTACTCAGGCTGTTGATGGGGCTGATATTTAGGCAATTTGTCTCTGCGATTCCCAATATATCTAAGACTGCCTTGTATCTGGATATCTCCACTGAAGCAAACATTTGCATATGAAATTAGGGACATTTGGCAGAATGGCCCAACTAAGTATAGTATAAATTTTGTCTCTTGTACACTTTCCCAGGAAGTGATTCTCATTAAAGACACTCACTTTCATGTGGGTTGAGTGGCTTGGCAGTTAGGAAGAAAGTGAATGGCTGACACTCAGGGAACTTTGAGCTTATATAAGGAATTATTATTCCCTCCCTCTCTTCAAAATATAAACACCATGTGTTTTTTATTGGTTTCATATTTCTGAAGTGCAAGTCATTGAGAGTCTGCAAAGAGGCAGAACTATAAATATAATGGGACAGTAGAAAAGCTCAACATGGATGTAACATGTTTTTTCATAACAAAAGAAGGCTCTTATTTCAGCAGGCCTTTTAATTAATTAACTTTCTGTTGTAAACTGTATTAAATTGCCGCTGCTGTTGCAACAATTGTGCAGTTGTTGTTTTTAATTACTGTGATGTTTTATGATGGTGGTTAATTGCTTTAATGTTTCTTTAATTGTTTTTTTTGTATTTTCCTTATTTTACATGAGTGCAGTTTTATTCTAGGAGGACAGAAACCAATTATAGCAATAAACAACCAAATATATAAGTGAAGCATTTTTTGTTTATACAGTACCAGTGTACACGGTACAGTGCCAATGAACATGTTTGTTGGTACTGCACCAAGTACACAGAGTGAGGACAGGTCTCTGCCCTGTGGGGCTTACAAGCTAGATAGACACAAGGGAAACAACAGAGGAAGGGGTGGGAAATGGAAACGGGAGTAAGCAAAGGAAGAATATGCTATTATTACAGTCACATGTGCTTAAGCCGGTGGCGTAGCTGAAGGGGGGCACCACACTCAGCCTGGCAGGAAGGTGGGCGAGAGGCCCCTTCCTTCAGAGCCATTCCTGGCGGGGGGGGGACGACGACAAAACGGAGCCATACAAAACAGATTCCACAGAGCTCTTCCTGGTTTGGCAATAGCACATGTGAAAACGATCTAGTTGTCTGGCAGTGCAATCCTATGTGTGTCTATTCACAACGAAGCCCCAGTGAGTTCAAAGGTATCTACTCCCAGGTGAGTGCACATAGGATTGCAGCCTTATAGCCCAGAGCCAATGCAGCCATGCCAACGGTACACGAACTGCACACTGCAGTGCAGGGGGGTAGTCATGGAGGCCTCCTTAAGATAAACATTTGTTCCCTTACCTCAGGGCTGCATTGTGGCTGTATCAGAACTGGAAAGTTGGGCTGTTATTGGACCACGAGCTGAACATGAGCCAACAGTATGATGCAACCGTCTGCAGCATAAAGCTAATGTTGGGCTGCATTTACAGGCCCACTGAGTCCAGATCATGGATCATGATCCACTCTATTCCACTAGTAGTTCTGTTGTATCCTCACTTGAAATACTGCATCCAGTGCTGGGCACCACATTTGAAGATGGACATTGGTAAGTTGGAAAGGGTTCAGAGGAGTATACAAAGATAATGAGGTGCGGAAACTGAGGAATGGTCAAAAGAGCTTGGTTTTTTTTACCCTGGAAAAGAAAAGACTAAGAGGTCATATAATCACCGTCTTCAAATATCTGAAGGACTGTCACACAGGAGAAGGTGAAGTCTTGTTCTTTGTGGCTCCTGAGGGCAGAACTAGAACTAATGCAATGAAATTACAGGGAATTACATATAGGCTAGACATCAGAAAGAAGTTTCTGTTTGAGTACTACCTGGCACTGAAACAGCCTGTCTCATGCATTAGTGAGCTCTTCCTTGCTGGAGGTTTTCAAGCAGAAGCTAGACTACCACCTGTCAGTGATGCTGTCACAGCTGCCTGTGCTGAGAAGATGGTTCAACAAAATGACCTTGAGGTTACCATCCGATTCTATGATTCCACGAGACGGGCAGAGAAACTCACGACATTCAAAGCTAAAGCAGCTCTGGGCACTGTGCCTTGCAAACTCATGATGGGTCTTTTAGTTGAAAAGCAACTAAAGGAGCTGGCTGACACAGGATGCGGGTTTTATCACATTGGTACACCCATCATTTCTTTTATGCAGCTATAAAAGATTTTTAAGACAATTCCACACTGAGCACCTTTCAACTGTCAGATGAACTGAATCAGTGTGGATAACACCTACAAGGTACATGAGGGCTGCTTATTTCCATGCTAGGAGTCAGAATAGCAATTTGTACAATCAGGATCTAGAGCACTGTTTTTCAACAGGTGGCATGGGTACCACCAGTGGTACTTGATGTAGTGTCAGATGGTATTCATGGGACCCCTGGACACCTGGGCAGCTAGACCAGGAGCATGATGCAACAAACAGCAATAGGAGGCTCGGCTCAGTGGGAAGAGCTCCAAAGTATGCTTTTCTGCTCTTGAAAAAGTCTCCCATCCACCCTGAGCCTCTTACTGGTGTTTGCCACATCACATCTGATCTCCCAACCCAGAAGTAACTGACAATGATATCACTAGTTACTTTCAGAAGGTAGTTAGAATAGGTGGACCACGTGAAGTGGTACAGCAGAGGACAAACATTGATCTAAAGCAAAACTGAATATTCCCTACTTTTGCTTTCCTATCTGCAGCAACATTCTTTCTTAAGGTCTCATCTTCTTGGAAGGTCTCCCCACCCCCCTCCACCACAGCTGCTGCTTCATCCTATCTCCTGGATTAATCACATGGGCAATTGGGCCATCACAATACGATACAGCAACCACTGAAATCAATGTGACTTACTTCTGAGTCAATGTGACTTCAATGTGACTTCTGAGTCAATGTGACTGAATCAATGTGACTTACTTCTTACAAACCCTGTCCCCTGGGGGCTGGGGATAAGAATAAGCCCTCGGTTTGGCTGTACTTGTCGTAAGAGGCGACTAAACAGCCTCGGGTAGTTGGGACTCGTTAGCCTGGGAAGGCAGCTCATCTGAGAGAAGGAAAACTCTGATCCCAAACCTCCACTGCCTTGTGGCTACATCCAGTTATGAAAAAGGCTTCAGGAGTCAACCTCAAGACAAAATCCGGAGCTGGAGTCCCTGAGGCAGTTCATGGCTGAACACAGTCACGTTCTGGCAACTCCTGCGACGCCGCTGGAACCAACTGTATTGGCTTCTGCCTTTCCATTGGACCATTTCAGTGATGTGGAGAGGGGGGATTGGCTGCATGGGTAACAGTCTATCCTCCATATCTACTTTGCCCAGGCTTCGCACACTGGAGAGGACACTGTTCCAGAACTACTTTTCAGAGCGCGATACCATAGCCTCCCAAGACTGAAGGATGCCAATGTATGTACTTCTGAGTAGACATGCATAGGATTTTGCAGAATAAGCAAAAATCCAGTTTTATTTATACCATTGGTTCCATCTCATTGTGGAGTTGATTCAGCAAGGCGCTGAAAAACATACAGAACAGGGATCCAATTCTGAGTTAAGTAGGCTTAGATTGTTTAGCTTTATAGAGCTTCATAAGAAGTTGTCAGAGGGCTTTTCATTCAGCAGGGCAAATTAGCTTCACATAGGGTTCTAAATCACAAGCGCTTTCCACATCAAACATTTGTTGCCAAGGGAAGATAAATCAAGCAAGGGGTCAGAAACCCTATAATAGTGGCTCAACCAGCTGAAAGGACTCTATTGCTTTGAAATCCAGTACTAAAAGCATTTTAGTTTCCAAACATATGTATTTGGGAGATTTTATATACAACAAAAACACTCACAGTGAAACTGCACAAAGGTCAAACTGCATAAAGTGTCTATGAACAATATTTCCATGAGACTATTCATGCTGGACAATATTACATTTCTATTGAAATCAATAGAAAGAACAGATACCAACCAAATTCAGTGGGGTTCAGATTATGTTTACAAAAGAGGCCACAAAGGTTGTATATTAATGGATGTCCATTAATGGCCAGCCACTTCCAAACACAAGGCAGGAATCAACCATTTGACAAGAGAAACCCTCTAATAATAAAAAGCAGCCCCCAATTAAAATCATCTCCTCAGATATTGTTCCATGTTTATAACTCTGTCTGTGGCTCTGACTGACCTGACCCCAATTACATGTTCTGATGCTTCTGGTGTTTTTTATTCATTGCTTTCATTACAAGATGTTCAACATCAGCTTGATACAGATGTGTAGAAATGCAGGCATCCAAAGGAACTCACAACAGTGTCAAAGCCAACAATACAACATAACAAAACAATTTCTGGGGAAAAAGCAAAAATAGAGCAAGTCATAAAACATCCTAAAGTCATTACAATCATATAAAACAGCAGCAACCAAGCAGTAAAACAGCATTAAAAGCCATATGTTTTGTTCTTTTTCTTCTGATGTTTTCACTCCCTAGTACCTCCAACACAAAACCTCCAACACACAATGTGTCCCTGAGGGCAAATCTGTTCAGTGGGTAAGCAACTCCCTGGGGATATGGAAGATCAGAGCCCACACAGCTGGAAACATTTTCAGTTGGGTTGAAAAAGAGCTAGGGAAAAAGCAAGGTCTTCTCACTTGCTTTGCCATACAAAACAAGGAACTCACTTGCCTCTAACCAAATCAGCCCTTCCCCTGTACTCTCTGGTAACGGTCAAATATTAGACAATATCTAGAGCATAATAATAACAAGGAGCTTTTAAGAAAAAAACCTCTGAAACCTGAATGAGGTTTGGAATGAGTACCACATTCTGCCACAGATTCCAGATGACACATGATATTAAATGTGTCACTGTACACTTACAGATTTAGGTTTACCTGTGTCTAAGAGCCACATAGGGTAACCATTTGGATTGGAACTTCGACTGGGGAGGGTGAGAGTGTTTGAGCTTCTCAAACACTCAAACAAAGCAATCCTAAGCTTCGTATGCCAGCTCACCGCCAGCGCACACTTTCGCAAACGTGCAATAAGGCACATTTACGGGCCCTAGCACCAGTGCTAGCGCTGGCTGGCCGGCACTGGGCTAGCGCTGGTGGAGCACCAGAGCTCCACTGCTTGGTGGTCATGCGGACTGCCGAGCAGTGGAGAGGTAGGTGGGGACATGGGAGGAGGCGGGGAGGAGCGTTCTGGGGCAAGGGAGGGTGGCGAGGAGGCGTGCTGGGGGAGGGGGCGAGGCAGGAGGGAGACTGGACTGGTAGAGCTTTCTTCCACCAGATCCAGAGCCTCTGTTTCGGGCTGGCCGCCCAACACGGAAGCTCTTACTTTTATGCTGACCCTTGGGTCAGCATAGAAGTGGGTAGCCCCATTGCGTGGCTACTCAGTTTACCCAGGGAAAGGGGACAAAAGTCGCACTTCTCCTGAGGAGGCTGTCTGGTAAGTACAGGATGCAGCAGCAGCCATTTTGAGCGCCGCTGCAGCCCCGCATGCTGGGCAGCTCAGGATTGGGTTGTATATCTTTACTATTGCACTGTTTTTCTGCTGAAAATCAACTCTAAAAAGTGATAATTTAATCTAAAAAAATAATTATAGTACCTGGCATTTTTAAGGTTAAATTACAACTTCATAATGGTGGTTTTCAGCAGGAAACAGCATGTAGGTTGAGAGTTCTCTACTCAAGAGTGAATTAAAGCCTGTAACTACAGAATACCTATTTAGTGCCGTGTGCTGTTTGGCCCTTCATGTAAAGTGCACTCAGAATTGCAGGCTTATATTTCATTTCAAAATTTGCTTCCCCACAAGTAAGCTCTGTTGATCAGTAGCACATACTTTCAAGTATGTATGCTTAGAATTACAGCCATAAAGTATGAAATTGTTGATGTGCAGAATGCACACATCCTAGCTTATAAAATGTGAGTTTTAGTAGTGCGTTCTCTAATGCATAAATTCTATGCAGATTAGCAATGTTAAAACCATCCAGAGAGAAATGTAATAGAATTATTTCTGAGTCACTGAGACAACTTATAAAAACATTATGCGGGACGTTATAGAAAATGTAATTCGTTTGGAAGATTCCAATTCTTTCATTAATTCTCTGGAGAAAGGAAAAGACAAGTCTCATTCACTTTTTCCCCATAAAGCTTTTGACCAGCTCTGTTGTTATCCTCTGTTTTTCACTCTAGAATATTAATTCTCATTTCCACAACTACCCCTCCCACACAATCAACCTCCACAGTTTCCTAGCACAGCAAATTATCAGTCCAGAGGTGAAGAATGCAGTGTAACTAAGTAACAATGAAATTGACAGATCTCATGTATGTTTTCATAGGGAAGTCATGTCCCTTGGCTCCTCCAAGGGAACCTGAGTAATTGACATAAAAGCCATTCTGGAAAGAGCCTGTGGTTGTTTTCCAGTGTCAGCTAGCTTTCGGAACACTTACTTCATGTTGTCCAGTCTTTTATCACCTATCCCCGACTGAGTGGGCATATGAAGAGATATGAGTCACAGCGGACAAAAATGCTTTAAAGTCTAAATGAGTCAGTATATTCTCTTCACCCTTCTTCTTCCTTTGCACCAACAGTACATCCAAATTCATTTAGGAACACTACTAACAAAATATTTGGGAGGGGAAAATACCGTTCTGAATTGATATTTTTGGTTTTTTCTCCACTTAGAAACATTTGTTAGTTGCTTAAAAAGATTAAAAAGAACTCATGGTGATGTGCACTCTATAAAACACACAAGCCAAAAATAACATTCATTAAAACAGCAGGACAATACAAAAGGCAAAATCCAATTACATTCCTATCAGATTTCCTCACCCATACAAAACCAGGCATCATAATATTTCAAGAGACTTACAGCCCAATCCCATTCTTTCTTAGTGCAGAGGGCTGCAGCAGTGCTGAAATGGTGACCGCTGCAACCAGTGGGGCAGGAAAGCAGTGCCATGTCTCCTCACACAGGAGTGCCGGGTCTCCTGTAGCAGCCAGGTGGCCCCAATGGGTCTCCTCAGATCTGTGCTCGCTATTGAGTGGATGCAGAATCAAGGAGACCCGTGTCTGGTTTCCTAGCCCGGGAGGGGGATCAAGATATGATGGCAGGGCCTGCCGTCATCTCTGCCCCCCTCCTGGGCCCACTCCTCCCCAACCCCGCCCTCCACCACCCAGTTCTGCTCCCTACCCATTCTCCCCCCACCCTGAAAAGGCCTACCACAGGCTGGCAGTAATTCTTACCACCGGGAGCCTCAGTGTTCTTTCTACAGCGCGCAGCCCCTCTTGTACATTGGCCTGCCTAGGACACAACCCCCTTCACAAAGCTAGGTTTAAAAAAAGAGAGAGGGAAAGAGGTAGTTTTGATTGGAAGTCTGCCTCTTTGGCATGCATACTAAGGAATGTGTGGTTCAACTCTAAGGGCCCAATCCTGTCCACTTTTTAGTGCTGATGCAGCCTCAATGGAGCATTGGAAAAAATTGCAATAGAGCAATGGAAAAAATTTCCCTTACCTTGAAGGGGCCTCTGTGACTGCTCCCCTCCCCACACTGCAGGATACAGTGCATGCCCTGTTAGTATGGCAGCATCAGTGCTGGAAAACTGGATAGGATGGGGCCCTAAGAAAGATCAGTTCTTAAGGAAATGGGAAAAATCATGCAAGGAAAGGAAAATAAGGAGAACAGGCCAAAGAGTGATTTTAAATGAGGCCCACAAGGTCGAAAGGACATCAAGATCTTGGTATGATGTCATTAAAAAGGCACTAATACCTGAGGTTTCAGACTTGCCATTAACTTCTTGGCAAGGCTCAGGCTCCCTGAAAGCATATCTCTCCTTTTGCCTTCTGTGTTTAGGGCTGGAAATGCCAGCATGATATGAGCCTCCCTAATCCTCCCTGTGGGACCCCCTTGGGGCTTCGCATCTGTGGGAAATCAGTTTGAGAGCTCCAAGTCACAGTGCCTCCTGTTATCTTCTACAGGTCTTGTTCTTGCTTCTTTACATTCATTTATTTACTTGCAGGTAGATTTACGAGTCACCCTTCTGCAAGGTATTTGGGGAAACTTGCAATAAAATGTAGAATGTGAATAAACAAACATTAAAGCAGAACTTGATGGCCTTCCAAAGGAAGTTGTCCGGGCACAGCTACCTCTCTCTTCTGCCAAACCTTTGGGGGAATATCTAGCTGATACTGGTTTACAATGAATTTGCAGCTGCTATTATAATGCAACTGTGCATTATTCCATCTCTTTTTATAGCTGTGTTTTATTGTTTTTATGGTTTCTGTTTTGTGTTTTTATTGTGCACTGCTTTGGGTGCTCCTGAATAGAAAAGTGATTTATTAAACACTGAATTAAAGCAACCAACGAACAAAAAAGAAGCTTGAAGGAAGTAATATGAATATGTAATTATAGCAATAGATAGAAAGTTGGTGGGTTCAAGAACTGATCTCAATTATGACCACACAGTTGGCCTCAGGCATCATTGGAGAAAACTTTCTATCTTCAGCCATCCTGCTAAAGAAGCAGTAACAAAGTCAGACACAGATTCTGCCGCTCTTCCCCCTTACCTAGAAAGCCATGTGGGAGCAGACCAAAGGTTCATCTAGTGCAGCATCCTGTTCTCACAACAGCCAAGCAGCTGCCTCCAGGATGCTCTTAGTCAGAAGACAATGATCATTCCTCCCTGTCATGGTCCTGGGAATGAAATCCCTGCACTTGGGAAATGAACCAAATGCATCTGGGGAGCAGGCGGATTCAGGCAAGGAAATTCCCCCAATACATAAAGTACCCCAGAAGCTCCTACTGCAGAACTTCCTAGGCAAAGGGTACCCCAGAGATGGAGTTGCTCCCCCCCCCATGGCCACACAGTTCTGCCCTATTCCAAGATTTGTGTGAGGCGTATGCAAGGAAATCAGATGTCCTCCCCCCACCCCACAGCTCTGGAGTCAATGGCGGCAGAAGCAGGCAAGGAGCCTTTCCACAGCAGCACATTTCTCAGGGACAGGGGCTGAGCAAGCAACCTTGCAGTCCTCCATATGTACATAAGCCTTCAGTCTGCTTTGCATCTCTGCTGGGGCAATAGGTAAACTTGCTGTGTCTGGCCTAGTCTTGGAGCTGGCTCTGGTCCTACCTGTGTGGTTTGTCTTCCCCGACTACGCTTGTGCTGAGATCTGGATTCCCTGCATGACTGGCACACCTGTAATGGTTCTTGGAACAGGACACTCTGTCACTCTCCTGTCCTGTCCCCCCATGAAACTGGTATGCATTGGTTTACTGCCTTTGCACACAGAGGTACCATATAGCCATCATGCCTAATAGCGATTGACAGACTCAGTGAGAGGATATTTTTCCCCACATTAGAGGTACGATTAGCAGATTTTCAGGCCGCAGCCGAGCATTTCAGAGAGAGCCAATCGCTCATTCAAGCACGGCAGATGGTCGTGAGTTGGAGCAGTGCAGCAGAGAAGTCCTCATTGGCATGACAGAGAGAGCTTGTTGCTTCTGTCTGGGTGGAGGCCTTCTGTTAGATGCCCATAATTAGGACACCAGGGGATAGCGAATGAGAAGAGAAACAACTAAGCTGTGCCAGGTAACATTTACCCATGAACACAAGAAAAGGAGAAGACAGCAGGCTGTGTGGCACTACAGGAAGGATAACAGGAGGCAGGGATGCAATTGAAAATGAATCACATTTTGGAATTACCCTGGCCAGAATACAAATTTGGGATGCGTGGGAAGGATGAGCTCTGTGGTCTCCACTCTTCTTTCTTCTGCTAACCTTCCCCTTTTGGATATGGAACTGCTCCTTCACAGAAGCATTATTCTATATTCACACCAGTAAGTCTAGAACAGGGGTGTCAAACATAAGGCCCGGGGGCCGGATGGGGCCCGCGGAAGCTTTTTATCAGGCCCTTGGGCTCTCATCTGTTTAGCAGTGCTGAGGTGGCACTGCTGAAAGGGCAGCCCACATGAAAATTAGACTCTCCCACGTCTTGAAACATGATCAAGATTTGTGTGCTTTCTCTTCTGTCATTTGCAGTGCATGAGTTCCTAAGTGAAAAAGTGCTTATTTTTGGTTACGACCAGTTCAATGACATCACTTCCTGCCTAATGGCATCACTTTCGGCCCTCAGCAGGCATCATGAATGCTATTCGGCCCTCGGTATGAAACAAGTTTGACAGCCCTGGTCTAGAACGTCTCAGTCCTGCTGACTTGCCTCCTAGTTCCTACACAGAGCTGACCTTAGGGCGATTTGGCCAACTGGGTCCAATTGGGCCCCATGGCTGTGGGGGCCTGAGTTCAGGCAGCAAGTGGAGAACACACAGCCTTAGTGATCACCTTGTTCCATAGCTGGCATTCTGGCATGGAATTTTCCATGCCAAGCCATCACGAGGCGAGCATGGTGAGCAGATTGGTGCTGCTGGACGGTCCTCCTACCGACTGGCCCTAAATTGGGTCCACTGGAAGCAGTTGTCAGTGACATCATCACTGCCACATACTTCTGGGTGCTATGCTTTGCATGGGCCACCATTGGCACCGGGCTCGCCACTGCCACTTTGTCCAGGTGAGTAGGGGGGCAATGGGGGAGGGGTCCTCCAAAAATGTTTCACATTGGAACCCACTGCTCCTAAGGCCAGTCCCATTCCTACAGTGTTCTTTCAGTCATTTTAAATGCTTCCCTCTTATTAAAGATGAAGTAAAGAGTCTGCCCTTCACCAGCGCTTGTCCTGTAGCACCTCCTTCACACCAGAAGTGGGGCCCAATCCCAGGCTGCTCCCTTCCTGCTTCTGTTCCTTTTGTGCCTCGCTCAGGTGTAGGGAAGGGTTTTACTGCACTCCTCCTCAGCCACAGCTTCCAGGACTTTTGAAGAGCCCTTAATATAGCACCATCAATGTATATAGTACTTTGCACAGAAAACTGAGACAGGTTCCCGCCCCAAAGGAAATGCTAACAGCTTGCTGGAGTCCATGGAGCAGATATGTATGCCATCCGCCACTTGCCCCCTAGTGGCACTTTAGGCACTGGCACTGAGTGTTCAGGGTTTGGTCAGGCCAGATGGGCCATCCTTTGGGACAGGCCCCTAACCAATGCCCAACGTCTTATGCCACCACTGCCCCAAGATGCTTACAACTGAGATACTAACACAAGAGAGATAACAAAGAGGAGCGGGGTAAACAAGGGAAGCATTGTTTTGGTTATATGTACTTAAACATAGGGCACAATCCTATCCAACTTTCCAGCACTGATGCAGCTGTGCCAATGGGGTGCATGCTGCATTCTGCAGTGGGGGGGGGGGCAAGTCATGGAAGCTTCATCAAGATAAGGGAACAAATATGGAAAGAGCTGGAAAGATGGATAGAATTGGGCCCTTAATTACAGTAAGGAGCATGGACTAAGGTGTTGTGCCAAGCTGAAAATGTGGATGAAGTAAGCAAGGTTTTCTTCCAGACTAAGGTCTAGTCTGCACATCAAGCAGAATGATGTGGGAGAATCCAGAGGGGACTGTACCACTACAGACCACAGGTGAGAGACAACATTTTTAATTCTTTCCCATGTAAAGAAATTTTTTTTTAAACCCAAGCTTCTTACAAGAAGAGAACAAGAGTACATGGAGGATGTTTGTAGCTTACCAGTAGTCCTTTTCCTGCTGTGCTAATGTTTTATTTACAGCATTTCAAAATTTCACATTAGTGATTACCTTGGTTATTTGGGTGAAGGTTCCGCCCCCCGAGGCAAGATGGAGAGGTCAGAGACTCCTCATCAGAAGACTGGTCATATAGCTACACACATTATTCAGGGCTTATATATATCATAAACAAAAATGCAATTATGAATACCCATACATTTTGATCAATTCCATTAAACCAAAGTGTCTTTAATACACATATTATTGTATCCACGAAGTACTTCAATCCTGGTGTCCTAGTGAATGTCATCTCAGGAGAATCGGATCCTGCCTCAAGGCACAGCTCCAATATTATTATTTTACCTTCCCATGCTCTCTGGAGAATGGTCAGTTCGTGTCTTTGAAGTTTGTACTTCTGCAACAATGGCAAGCTTTATCACACATGCATCGCAGTTCTTTGTAACAGATGAAATCACAAAGAAGGCAAAGACTATCGTCTGTTGCAAAATCCACTTTCAGCAGTTTTTGATTGCACTGCCACCCAATCTTCCCGAGATCTGCCAAAGCAATGATCTTCTGTGTACTGTAGTATTAGGCGCACACACAGACATGCAGAGGAAACACTTTCAGCAACGAGTTTAATATCCAGAATGGATCAGTGGCACAAGACATAACTTAACCCTGCGTTATGAAGCCCTACTTCTATTTCTCCCTCCAGCAACGCTCTTTCAGCTGTAAATAAATTGAGTTATCCATATGAAATAGAAGTCAACTAACTTCAAAAAACTCTTTGGATGCCAATGGCATTTTGATTGTTTGGGATTTTTATTATTGATTTTTCAGCCCAAAGGAGGAAAGTTTATGTGAGCTGCACAGCAAGTACTGTATCTGATTTGGGGTGCGCAACAGAATATCACAGAACAATGTTTCTCAAACTGTGGGTCGGGACCCACAAGGTGGGTCATGAGCCAATTTCAGGTGGGTCCCCATGCATTTCAATATTTTATTTTTAATACATTAGACTTTATGCTCCCACAGAATGTGACCACATTTGAGGAAATATGACAGATTGTACTTATAAGAGACTACTATGTATATGCTTTTAACAATAATAGTCAACAATGATAATGATAACAATGAAAAAATAATTTATTATAAAGTATTGTGAGATATAATTGGAAGTTCAAAATATTTTGGCAAAAATTTTTCTTTGGACAACTAAAGGAACAAACAATTATAAATAACCAACACCCTCTTAAGCACATGAAATGGAAATAAACTAAACACCAAAAATATGAAAGTCTTTAACCAAAATACTTTCCTGAAAATGTACACAGGAATGCACACAAAATGCTTTTAGCACAAAATTGACTTTAAAAAATGCCCACATCAATTCAAAATACAACCCTGAGAACATCAAAAAGTTATATATATTCAACCACATGAAACATACCATAATAGCCCAATTAATCACAAAAATAATAAAGTTACTTAAAATATACCCCTTATCTCTATCATTAAACTTTTGACAAAATCATAATTTTGGGGGGGAAAGAAGGGGATACACATAACTAAGAGCCCACTAACTAAGAACGTAGCCCATAACTAAGAACGTAGGCTGCCTGGTCTTCAATGTCCTCAGACCTACATAAGCACTTTACCAGGCATCAGTCTCCTGGGGAAGGGGATGCGAAGGGAGAGTAGGATCTTCACATGCATGGCTGCCACTGAGATATTTTTCCATCCCACCCCAAACCAACTACAGCCTGGCCTGCTCTCCACCCTGATGCACCCAAAATCCTTCCCCAAACTACCCCTGCCATTGACTTACCTACCCAAGCAGAGGTTCTGTAGCCTGCGACTGCTGTTGTGGGGCTCACCAGCTTTTCATTAGCAAGCTGCGGAATGAGGGGTTGTCCACAGTGCTAGCAGTCCTGGCTTTACACTGAAAGATTGTGAGATCTGCCAGTGTAAGGCCCAGATTAGATTTGGACCATAAGGCATACAGACACAGAAACTAGTCTTCTCCCAAATCTTTCTGTAACAGTAAGCCCTCTGCAATGGGGGCTATGTTTGCAAACTACTACTTTCTAAAGGATATGAAAGCTACCTATGTGCCTTAATCAGAAAGTTCATTAGGCCGAAAGGGAGCAAATTAAAAAGATTAACCCTATAGTTGCTGAAGCCTGATATTCCTGTGCTACATAGAACCTTTTAACGATATAAGACCATATGCACCAAGGTCTGCAAACACAAAAGAAATTATCTGAAATCTAACCAAAGAGAAAGGGGGAGGCAGTGGCATAGCTAAGGGGGTGCAGAGGGTAGCACTTACACCAGGCATCGTGCTTTAGGGGGGCAACAAGCTGAGCTTGACACTAGTAACCAAAAGTGTGAAGAACTGTGTATGTATGAATAATACCATCATATTATATCATATTATATCATATATCATATTATATCCTTGGAAAGGTAATTTAATGCATATTATATCATTGGAAAGGTAATTTAATGCAGAATGCAGTGAATGGAATATCTTTATTCTATGCAGAGTTATGGTCAATTAACTAGAAAATGAAAATACAGCTGTCTTATGGATCAAAAAGTGGATTTCTTTAACTCAAAACCGACCAATGAGACTGATTGTTCTGAGAACCAATGGCATGTCACTATGTTATTGACATGTTACAATGACATGTTATTATCATACAGCATGGAATGAATAAGGTGTTAATATGAGTCAGCTCTCATTTCCATGTATCATAATACAGCTAGTGCTGGTAACTAAGAAGCACTTTTTCAAGTGGTGCTCCTCTTATATTTAGCAGGGGCAGAATAACCATTCCTCTTCACCCCAGCACAGTGTCTCGAACCAATCAGGGGCACACTTTTTATTTATTTACTTAATTAAATTTGATTTTGTCTTGGGGAGGGCTACAAATCTTCTTTGATCCCAGGTAGCAGATAGATGCCTTAGCTATGCCACTGACTGGAGGGAGGCAACAGAGCAAGTGAGTGATGGGGGGATGAAGTGGGTTTCCCTGGTTTGTCACTTTTTAAAAAGCCTGGGCATGACATCACTTCCGGTTCTGACGTCACTTCCAGGGCATCATTTTGAGCTTGGCACTGGGCTACACACTCATTAGCTACGCCACTGGGAGGAGAAAACATCAATCCATTTATCAGAAGACATTCTGTAAATTATTGCCAATGTATCATTAATGAATAATAATTTATATTTTAATTGCAACCTGAAGGGAAAATACTTGTGAATATGTGAGCTGTGCAGCAAGGAGATGTATACCTAAGGGACCAGTGTCTTGAGTGGATAATGAAAATGTCATGGAACTGAGGTTTCCATTCACCATCTCTGGGAATACTTTCATGGCATGTAATCACAGGAAGAAAACTTGCATTGGTGCCTATGCAAGCTTCTCTCCTGGTGCTTCTTTCAGCCAGTTTGGGAGAGAGAAGTGTTGTTGCAGTGCTAGGGAAACTGGTTAAATCACATGCACAAACAGGGCTCAGTCCTTTCCAGCGCCAATGTAGCTGTGCCAATGGGAAGTGTACACATCCTGCGGTGAAGGAGCAGTCATAGAGGCATGCTCAACATAAGGAAACATTTGTAACCTTATTGCAGCTGCATTAACAACAGCCCCTCTGGATCAGGCCACAGGCCCATCTAGTCCAGCCTTCTGTATCTCACAGTGGCCCACCGAATGCCTCAGGGGGCACACAAGACAACCAGAGACCTGCATCCTGGTGCCCATCCAGTGCATTGGCACTGAAAAGTTGGATAGGATTGCTCCCACATTCTCCACTATTTTAATTAAGGAAAAAATGCAAGCACAAGTGACGTGTTCAGCATCATATCTGGTTTGACCCTAAGTCTATGCAAGATGCAGAATGTGTTCAGCTGCAATACATAATAGGAAGCCATTTTGTTGCTGGTTTCCCCTTAACTCTTTGCAGGGTGTGTGTGTATCAGAGAGTTGGAGAAAATAGTGGCTGCCAAATAAATTGGAGGGAGGGGGAAGAAAAGCCTGATTTCTGTCCTTGCCAATAACTATTCCTGCAGAAAAAGAAGGAAAGATCTGGAGACTTCCATTGATTGTAATGGAGCTATTATCCACTATCAAAGGGGATGGAGCAGAAAGCTGCACCAGGCAGCATAAGCCCAGGAGATAAATGACCAGCTGAAGCTGTGTGCTGTGTCACTTGAGAAGCTTTTAGTGTGAGGAGACTACCATACAGCAACAGCAGATTCAAATGAGATAATTTAGCAACAGGGTGCAGACATCCTACCTTAGGCACTACCAGGACAACATGCAGCCTGTCTGCCCAGCTGGATCAGGTGATTAAGGACGTGTTGGCCTGCTGGTCTTATATAGCTGCTGCTGCAAGTTTGTCTGAGTAGTTGCTCAGATTATGGAGCAAGAGTAACTGTTCTATAGACTTCTGATGCAGTACAGGGCTGAGAGCCCAATCCTGGGCTCAGCACGCTGGCGCACGCTGTCACAAACCAGATCCAAAGCTTCCGTGTTGGGCTCACCACCACCCGGAGGCACTTGATTCACTGCTGACCTTTTTGTTGGTGGTGAATCGAGTATCCCCATTGCAGGGCTACTGCATTTACCTGGGGGAAGAGGGCAAAAGTCCCCTTCTCGCGAGGTGCCGCCCACGGCTGCTCGAAGCGTGCAGGATGTGGTGGTGGCCGTTTTTGGCACCACTGCAGCTCCGCGCCCTGGGCACCTCAGTTTTGGGCTGTGAAACTGCTATCTCTTGGAACCTGACCACCTTTCTATTTATACTGTATTACCGACCTGTTGCCACCTTGACTTTTGACTACTGTTTCTGGAGCCTGACTCATGCCTGTCCGCAGGATGCAATGATGCTGCCTGGCCTAGACAACTTGCAAAGTGGACTGAACAGATTAATAGAGGAAAAGCCCATCAGAGTTTACAAGCCGCGATGACTATTTGCAACCTCTGGGTTTTAAAGGTAGCATCTCTTTGAAGGCCAGATGCAAGGGAGTTGCAACAGGAAACAGGTATCTTGTCTTGTCACACCATGTCACCACCCCAGGCACCCTGGCCACTGCCTGTGATTGGTCCTAAGTGATTTCTGAATGGGTGCTCAACTTAACTTGCAAGCACAGTATACTTTCTAGGTTTTTAATTGCTATCCCCACTCATCCTTTGCAAAATCTATGGATAGCCAAGAGTTTGTAACCACTCATTGCTATTATGTAGCACAGAAAACCAGATGATGTAAATACTAAAGCTTTCACGGCCAGCATTCATAGCATTAAAATTAATATTGTTTGGGTTGATGGGCCGCGATCTTCTAACTGTTTTATTTGACTGCGGCCCATCAGCCTGAACCATATTAATTTTAATGCTATAAAACCTTATGAACTTTCATGTTTCCATGACCACTAAGAATTTTTCTTAATTCTGCAAGATGGAATACTTTTGATTTCTCCCTCTCGTCTCTTAAAAAAGAGCCTTTGTGATGTTGCAGGGGAAACTTCAGAAAATAAAATCACATACTGACCCTCTTCAGTGCAACAATCTGAAACTTGTATGAAAAAACAGTGGGAGACCTATTGAAAACTTGATAGAAAATTACCATGAGATGATAAGAAAAACTTCCAAATCACAGGCTTTCCTTTGTGTAAGGACCCTTAATTTTCACTCTGATGGGGAAATAGAGACAGGCTCTCTTTTTGGAGTAGGATAGAACATGGGAAGATGAGCTATTATATAACCAAAACTTGCGAAGCATGTGATTTATTCTTGCCACAGTCCCTAATTTCCAAAGGAAAACAAAGAACGACAGACAAACAAAGTAGAGATAACATTCCAGTCAACATTCGGAATGAAAGTGTCAAACACAGACTTGGTGATGCTGGGAAAAGAACAGGAGAATTACACTTAGAGTAAATAATCAACTACAAACAAAACAAACTACACATTGAATACAGGACCCAGTGCTATTTCACATATTTTGCAAGCATACATTTCACAGATGAGTCCTAAGAAGAGCCCTGCTGAATCAGGCCAGAGGCCCATCTAGCCCAGCTTCTTGCCCCACCAGGTGCCTTCTGGGAGCACTCAAGGTACCCATATCCTGTTGCTACTTCCTTGCAACCAGCATTCTGAGGCAGTCTAAATCAGGGGTGCCCAAACCCCAGCAAAGGGGCCATTTGTAGCCCTCAGGGATCACCAGTCTGGCCCACAGGGAGCTCCCAGTCTCCAATGATCCTCTGGCCTGCTGGACATTTGCTGGAACCGACACTGGCTTGAGACGACTACTCTCAGTGTGAGGGCCAACTGTTCAACTTCTTGCACAAGCTGCAGGCTGAGGGCTCCCTCCACTGCTTGCTGTTTCACAACTGTGAAGCAACAGTGGCAGCAAAGGAAAGGTCGTCCTTGCTTTATGCAAGGCCTTTTATAGGCCTTGAGCTATCGCGAGACCTTCATTCATTCATATAAGTTCCATCTCTAATATATTCATTTATGTAATTTTTTTGTAAATTTGTTCAAATTTTAAATATAATTTTTTTTCCCCAGCCCCTGACACAGTGTCAGAGAGATGATGTGGCCCTCCTGCCAAAAAGTTTGGGCACCGCATTCTAAATCCAGAAGGATGCACATATCCATTATGGAATTTGTCCAATCCAGAAATTTGTCCAATCCCCTTTTTAAAGGCATCTAGGTCAGGTGCCACCACTACATTCTGTGGCAAGTTCCACAGATTTATTATTATTATTATTATTATTATTATTATTATTATTACTACTCCGCCTTTCTCCCTAGAGGGAATCAAGGCGGCTTACAACAAAGGTTAAAACAAATTAAAAAACATAATTTAAAAACAGATAAATCAGATAAACAGATAAAAGCATATTAACAACATATCATAAAAACAGTAGTCAGATAAAAAGTAGTCAGGTAAAAGAGCATAGAGCAGCAAATCATAAAAGGATCAGACCTGTAACCAGGTTTTTAAAAAGATATTAACAGATGTTAAAAAGGCCAGCCACTCAGAAGGCTTGTCTAAACAGAAGGGTCTTCAGGCCTCACCGAAAAGTTTCAAGAGAGGGAGCAGTTCTTAAGTCATGGGGAAGGGAATTCCATAGCATTGGTGCCACTACTGAGAAGGCCCTATTTCTTGCTGCCACCCCACATACCTCCCTAGGCGGCAGCACTTGTAAAAAGGCCTTCTCTGATGACCTGAGAGGATGAGCTGGATTGCACAGGAGTAGGCGATCTCTAAGATACCCCGGCCCAGAGCAGTATAGGGCTTTAAAGGTCAAAACCAGCACCTTGAATTGGGCCCAGAAATGAATGGGCAGCCAATGCAGCTGCTGGAGAAGCGGACTGACAGAGTCAAACCGCCTACCTCCAGTAACCACGCGGGCCGCTGCATTCTGCACTAGTTGGAGTTTCCGAACTGTCTTCAAGGGCAGCCCCACATAGAGCGCGTTACAATAATCTAGCCTCGAGCGGCATGGATCGCCGTGGCCAGGTCTGCACGATCCAAGTATGGCCGCAGCTGGCACACCAGCCGAAGCTGAGCAAAGGCCCCCCTAGCCACAGCCACCACCTGGGAATCCAGGAGCAGCTGCGAGTCCAGGTTGAGCCCCAAGCTGCGGACCTGCTCCTTCAGGGGGAGTGCAACCCCATTCAGTGCAAGCCGATACTCCAGTACCTGCGTTGATGATTTCCAAACCAGGAGAGCCTCTGTCTTATCTGGATTTAATTTCAGCTTGTTAGCCCCCATCCAGATCCTCACTGCCTCCAGACAGCACTCCAGGACTTCAACCGCCACCCTGGAGTCTGGAGGAAAGGAGAGATAGAGCTGGGTGTCATCAGCATATTGATGGCACCCCACTCCAAATCCCCGGATGACCTCTCCCAGTGGTTTCATGTAGATGTTAAATACCATGGGGGACAGAATTGAACACTTTGGCACCCCGCACCTCAAGGGCCAGGGTGTCGAACAGGCATCCCCCAGCACCACCATCTGGGACCGATCCTCCAAGTAGGAGCGGAACCACCGCAAAACAGTGCCTCCAACTCCCAACTCAGCCAATCGGCCCAGAAGGATACCATGGTAGATGGTATCGAAAGCCGCTGAGAGGTCCAGCAGAACCAACAGGGACGCACTCCCCCTGTCCAGTCCCCAGCGTAGGTCATCCATCCACCAAGGTGACCAAGGCGGTTTCTGTCCCAAAGCCCGGCCTGAAGCCAGATTGAAAAGGATCCAGATAATCCGCTTCATCCAAGACCCTCTGGAGTTGAGATAAGAACATAAGAACATAAGAACAGCCCCACTGGATCAGGCCATAGGCCCATCTAGTCCAGCTTCCTGTATCTCACAGTGGCCCACCAAATGCCCCAGGGAGCACACCAGATAACAAGAGACTTCATCCTGGTGCCCTCCGTTGCATCTGGCATTCTGACATAACCCATTTCTAAAATCAGGAGGTTGCGCATACACATCATGGCTTGTACCCCATAATGGATTTTTCCTGCAGAAACTTGTCCAATCCCCTTTTAAAGGCGTCTAGGCTAGACGCCATCACCACATCCTGTGGCAAGGAGTTCCACAGACTGACCACACGCTGAGTAAAGAAATATTTTCTTTTGTCTGTCCTAACCCGCCCAACATTCAATTTTAGTGGATGTCCCCTGGTTCTGGTATTATGTGAGAGTGTACATAATGTCAGGAACCTGGGATTGGCTGCAGCTACTGCTAAGCATACGCTCAATGCCAAACTTGGATTTGTCATATGTAGAGCCCAATCCTATGCATATCTACCCAGACGAGTCCCATTATAGGCAATGGGGCTTATTGCCGGGTAAGTGTGGATAAGATTGCAACCGTAATGTGTGAAATCTCAAATGATGAGAGTGCAAGTGATGTACCTGCATACACGAAAATTTGAGAACAGCTTTTTCAAAAGGAAATAAAAAAGCTTGGACCAGTAAGCACCTGCTACAGCTATCCAGCATCTGCACAAAACTTTAGTACAAAGTAGCCGTTCCTGAAAAGACAAAAGGAAGAAGGCAAATCTCCAAAGATGCAGCCTGGTTTCTTTTTAACATTCTGCAGCCCTCGTATCATTCGCCCCCTCTCACTTTTGGAAGAGAGGGGAATCTTAGTGTGAAATACAGTCTGCCTTTATGTCTCCATGGAGACAGTAAAAACACATCTGCTTTCTCTTGGGCCGTGATGGAAGTACACTGTGAAGAATTTATAATAGAAGGGAATGAAAAACATTATTTCAAGCTAGAACATTTTGGTGACATAAATCAGAAATGGAGAAAATTCAGTTGCAGGTTGAACGGACCGATTGCAGTGCCACTGCTCTCAGCGATTGTTTTCATCAGAGGATGAGGAAGAAAGTCTCAAACCCTCCAGCTGTATGTTCAAAATAGTGCCAGATCAAAGCCTGGTGAGGTTGGGCAAGACGCACTCAATATTACTGTGGTATCAAGAGGAGAAGGAGCATGAGTTTGTTACTTTTTAACCCTTGTTAAAGCATCCCTGATTTTCAATGGGGCCAAAACAGCATTTCTCAAATGGTGTGTCACAACCCACTAGTGGGCCGTGACCCAATGTGTGGTGGGTTGCGACCCGAAGCTCCTTGTTGCACTGCAAAGCATTATTGGGAGTCACTGGAGGACACTTCCAGGTTGCGCTGAGCCCACAGCCAACCGACCCCATTGGCCTCAGCAAGCCCTAGAATACCTTGCAGAGGCAACTGGAAATGACTTTTGGTTTGGGCCTGTAACTTCTTGTTTGGTTCCACAAGGCATTCTGGGCCTGTGGAGGCCAATAGAGTGGGTCGCAAATGGCCTTCAATGGCTCCTAGTGATGCAATGGGGAGCACTGGGTGGGTTGCAGCAATACAAAGTTTGAGAACCGCTGAGCTAGAAAGTTTCAGCAATCCTCTCCTTTTTTTCCTCTGAGAATAAATGAATTCATAACCATATTCATATTGGGAGATAAATCCATTTTTAAAAAAAATCTATGTTACTAGGGAGACTCTGACACTCTCAGATGTGAGCCATATTCACATGAAATCTGCCCCCCCCCCAATTCAGTAATCTGTCTGCAGCCATGCCCTCCCTGATGATCATATATTTGGTATTTGTCTGCAAGAGCTGAGTGCATGGAGCATTTTTTTGGCCCCATGCAATTTGGAACCCTGGGTGATGAGTGGCCAAGTGGCAGTGGCTGTGGTCCTCTTCAGCACAGGGTGTTTTGTATGAACAGGGTTGCGGTATCTCTATTTTACAATGCTGAGCTGGGCCACTAGACCCTCTCTACATTCAGAAGTCTGTGGAGTTACAACATGGTAGAGAATTCAGAGTATGATAAAGGTACAGATTAAGATTAACAGAACCCACTCATTATTCTCTGGGTTCTGTTCCAAGCACTCTGGATGGCAAAAATCGCACTATAGCAAATCAATTTAAAAAACAAAGTTTCTTTGCTCCTGTGATTTAAAAACAGCCTTGCTGACCTTTGCAATGTAAAATAAGAGTCATTAAGAAGACAATCCATCAATCAGTCCTCCTCCAAGCACTTACAAAGGCACTTCACTCAGCCCCTCCCTTCATCAATGCAAAGTGATCACCTTTCTTTCACATGCTCAGGGGGATGGGAGGGGTCTGCTGGAGAAAGAAGGATTGATGGATTTTCAGCCAGCTGCCCTCCCTCTCTCTCTCTCTCTCATTAAGGAGGCTATTGTTAAAGGACTGTTCAGTTTTTGAAACTGATTTTAAAGGGATGCATTTTCCCCTTCTCCAAGGATCAGCACATTCCTTCTCATTTGCAGGGGCCATTCCTGTTGAGTCAAATCCTTGTATAAAAAATCCGTGTATAACAAGGCTGGACCTGTACTTCATGGAGACAATCCATTTAGGAGTCATTTAGCTGTATGAATGATGTATGTCAGAGAGATGATGTTGACCCTTTTTCATGAAACTCATGCTTATATTGTTTTATCCAAAACTGAAACACCTTTCCTTTATCCTGTATGTGTACGCATCTTGGCCACATTAGTGGTCACCTTCATTCAAACAACTTACAAAGGGCCCAACCCTAACAGACCCGCTGCACCATCAGAACTTGTATTCTGGTGGCATAGCAGCCTTTCCAGCATTGCAAAATGTGACATGCTTTTGCTTGCAAATTGGCCACCCCCAGAAATGGCAAACAGTGGCGGCCATGAAACAGCAACAATCTCAGATACTCCAGCACTGGTAAATTGGTGCAGGGCTTTTGCGGTGGGGGGGGGGGAGTGAACAGAATGGGGCTGGAAGAGGGAAGAAAGAGCAGGGACTGTGGTGGGGAGGGAGTGTGCCAAGGGCTGGTAGGGGGCAGTTATCAGCAGTAGCAGCTCTGCCAATATCTTATCTCTCTGCCCGGCCTCAATCCAAACAAGCCCTACAGCAGAGTATATCCTGTTTTTCTAGATGGAGGATGTTGCCTTTGACTCGCCTAAAGGCAGCGTGAGGTTCATGACCTGGAGTGCTACATCCCAATTTAACACTCGGAGAGAAGGTATAGCAGAAAACAGCTTGTTTATTGCTGGTACCAAAGCAAGGCAGCATGGAAGCCAGTTGCCTCAGATCATGCGCAAGTGTAGCTAGATGCAGCTAGCTTCTATACTCATTTCAAACATAGACAAGCAGAGACAAAGGGTCCTGTAAAATTCCATCCCTGCCACACTCAAACACCCCTTTTACCCCTCCTATTAGTTGTTGCTTTGGCAAGATAACACAGACCAGCTCTGTCTGGTCTTCAAGGACTTGGGCACTAGAGAGCCAGGCACTGGGTCAGGGGTGGCTCACAGTTTCTTGCTAATAAGCATTTTAGACTCACAAGCATTTTAGGACCAGAGTCAGAACTGATGTTAAAATGGCGTTACTTTGGTTAGAGTTTAGTGAGAGCTCTTGGCTCACGGTATCCATTCCCTCCTTTGAGAACACTCAATGTTTTAAATGTGTTTTTTAATACTATTTTGCTAACTTATTGTTCAAATCTGCAAGTTGGTCATTTTCTTGTGAGGGTCATCACTCTCTGGGAGAGGTGAGGTGCAACATGCAGTTTTAGCCTAAAAGGTACAAACATAAAAGCAGTAACAAGCAATTAGCATACTTTTAGCATACTCAACATACTCTTAACCCAGGTCATCTATTGTCCAATTGGTGTGGTCCTCAGTGACCTTATGGAAGACCACCTCTGCCTCTTTTTCTTTAGGTCTTCTTTACTTGATCACTGTTATATAAAAAACCAACTTTGATCACAGAAATAGATACACACAGCAGAGTAAGTTGAGGTACGACAGGTACACAGTGAGATATCAGGCTGGTTGCAGGTGCCCAGGGGTGCAATCAAAGTAGAAACAAGGAGCCCCTTGCACGTTGGCCTATTGGATGACTCTCTTGGACACAGAATTAGCCTCCTTAGGAAAAGCTGGGCCAACCACTCCTTGTGCAACCACTTTCTATTAGGTCAAATAGAAAATACCTTATCACATGCTCTACCTCTGTAGGGATCACTCTTAAGGTATATCAAGGTGGTGGGGTTTCAGTTCACCTCCCGCATAGTTTGTCTTGCAGAACAAGTTACTGAGCAATGTCCAGACAGTCTTAGAGAGACAAAAAGACTTTAAACATTAGCCCTGGGTCCCCCTCTCCTGGGGAAGACATTGTCCAAGTTTTTCTAACCTCTAGGGCCACATGCCAGCACACAAAAGATGGAAACCAGAGTGCTCTGCTGAGGATAGGAGGTCAGTCAGTCTCAGTTTTTGTTTGTTTGTAGTGAGCACATTAAAGCAAGCACAGTTCAGTGCTAAATCGGCACTGTCCACAAGTCACTTCATTTTTGAACATACTAATATCAAAGTCCAGCAATAGCAATTTTTTTTTTGAAACAGTGACAGCACAAGTTGCATCAGCACAAACAGGCAGATGAGTGAAGCTTGATGGCACAATCATTCCTCAAAATGCAATCAGGAGCACAGGTCTGGCGCGAGGGCTTTAGACATCGACTACCCCATGGAGCCAGGCTACACAAGGGAAGTGTATCACGCAGTTATGTCTGCCAGGGTTTGTGTTCATCATACAGCTCTTCTTGTAGAATATTCCCGCTGATACTTCTCCTTTGTTATGATCATAGTTCTTCAGGTCACATCTGATACTGGTGGTTTCACTGGCACAGAAATTGCGGTTGTTGTCTGAACAACTTTCTATTGCCTGGACTATTTTCTCACAATTAGCCACATCTCTCGATCCTTTATAGATCAACCTCTTTTCAGGGTTGTTACTCAGGAGGAACCTTTCTTAGCATGCGTTGCTGAGCAATTTTTTGGTCCAGTATGGCACTTCTCACTCATTACTTTGGAACTGTTGTGTCCTGTAGTTTGGAAACACAAACTGTACAGCTGCAAAGATATAATTTTTGTTAATGCATTTGCCCTCCTTTTTGACTTTAAGTAGGCATGCAGTATAATGTTAGTCTGTTGGAACACAATACAGATTAGTGACAGAGGCTTATGTCATTGTGCTTGTTAGATTGTAATCCTACATTCAAACAGCTAGACACACAGTCATTAGCACCTGGAATAAATCAAAGGTTAAAGTTATCTTTAATACTTGCTACCAAAACTTCTGTCAACTTATTATCTTAGTTATTCAGGTCCTTTCCTCATTTTCTCACTCCTCTCCTCAACCAGACTTGGTAATCAACAAGAAACTTCTTGGTGAGCTATCTGTGGAGGAAACAGGCTTGTTTAGAACATAACTGACTTGACAAGGCACAGCACAGGCCATTTTCTCAAGATGTTGATAGCGGGTGTTATACTTCAGGCTCTTCTAGCTGCTTTAGTCTTGAACAATTAGGAGATGTCACAATCTATTAAACATAATGCATTTGCTGATTTCACTTAAACTTTCACAAACAGACACTGACTCACAACAGACAATAACAATGATAATACACATGTTATGGGGTATGGGGCTGATCTCAATCTTATCTAACCTCCTCGATATACAATCAGATCTTTCGGATTTGGCTCCTCCCACTATTTCTCAAGACCTTGCTGTTCCTACTCTTAACTATTCTAAAAGTTCTAACTCTACTTAAAGGCATCACGATGGAAATAAAGTTGATTGCTTCTTACGTGTGACTTCTGCTAAAATGTTATGAAGGCACTCTGCACGTGTATCGTTCTTCTTGAGAAGGTAACAAGTCAATCTTTGTTTCATAGCATATTATTATAGGAGTCCGCTTTAGATTTTTGAAAATACAATCAACTGTTTTTGAGAGAGAGATGCTACTGGCTTGGCTATGTCTGGTACTCCCAGTCAGTCACTTCTTTTTAGTTCAACACTCCTTTGTACAGGCTCATGATTTCAATTTTTTTCTCTTTTCTTTCTGGACTGTCCAGCCTTAAAGGGTTGGTGTTGTTTCAGAACTTTGTACATGGCTTGCTTGTCAGTTGGCTTGCTGAAAACAATTAGAGAAGAAGCAAGAACATTCAATACAGTAGCAGAAAGACACTGTGCTGGCTTTGCTTACATTCTTACTGAGCACAAAAGATTAGGTGTTCTAAAACATTCTTCACAGAGAAGGTAAACAGTTGTCCAGGGCTAACTCTGACTGAGTGCAACTTTTTATAATAAAGGCAGAGGAAAACTGGAACAAACCCTTGAACTTTACACACCACAAACCTGATTTTTTACTTGAAGTTTTGCTTTTGCTTCTTTTCGTATTTACAACTCTTTTGGTTCCTTGGGAGAGAGAGAAAGAACTTGGGTTTTTCTTCCAAGGAGGACACAAGTTGGTCCTGCCAATACTTGCGCAGCTTATCTTTTCTTAAAACAGCCATAGGAAAAAGAACAAGTTATTAGTCAGACACACAGTGCTTTTTCCCAATATAGATACACGAGCCTGATGTTGAGGTTTGGTTTTACTTTCTAGAAGCTGTATCAACCTTCACAATACATGCTAGTTCAGCCAGTGTGGAGCCTCATATAATTTCTAAGTCAAACACCATAGTGTTTGACCAGGCGTTACAAAGAACTTGGCTTCTGGTGACTCTAAACCTTCTCCAACCAGCCCCTTCTGCAGAGACTGGGAACGAGGCCAACCTGGAAAGGAGTCGCCCACGGACCCAGGCCAGAGAGACACAGGAGAATCCAGATGATGGCTGGTGCCTCAGCATGCATCAGCCTTGGGCCTCTCCACTAGTCAAGGGAATAAAAAGGATAGAAGGCAGAACTTGGCACACATCACACAGGGGTCGACCATGGATCGCTGTGATCTGGAGGCTACTTACATAATACTGCACCAGAAAGACCCGGAATTTCTAAAAGCCATCCCTCTGGCTGCCTCCCTGGCCATGTGGACTTGATTGATTGCTTGTCACAAGAGCAATTTGAAGAACAGCATCTATAGCTGACCCATCTACAGCTGCACCTTCGTGACTGCTGGGTGGCAGCTGTTCCATCCTGAAATAGGTCTCCTCCTCCGGTGAACTCACCGGTGCCGCCTGGAAACCATCATCCATTCAGGCCTTCTGCCATCCATCAGCTTTCCAGGCAAGGCTAATTTTTGGGGTGCAAAAAGCCTCGGACCCCTCGTTAAGGCGCCAAAACTGTTGCCTCGGACTGGCCTAAAGGCAGCATGAGGTTCATGACCCGGAGTGCTACATCCCAATTTAACACTCAGAGGGAAGGTATAGCAGAAAACAGCTTGTTTATTGGTGGTACCAAAGCAAGGCAACACGGAGGCCAGTTGCCTCAGATCATGCGCAAGTGTAGCTAGATGCAGCTAGCTTCTATACTCATTTCAAACATAGACAAGCAGAGACAAAGGGTCCTGTAAAATTCCATCCCTGCCACACTCAAACACCCCTTTTACCCCTCCTATTAGTTGTTGCTTTAGTAAGATAACACAGACCAGCTCTGTCTGGTCTTCAAGGACTAGAGCACTAGAGAGCCAGGCACTGGGTCAGGGGTGGCTCACAGTTTCTTGCTAATAAGCATTTTAGTCTCACAAGCATTTTAGGACCAGAGTCAGAACTGATGTTAAAAATGGCATTACTTTGGTTAGAGTTTAGCGAGAGCTCTTGGCTCATGGCATCAAGGGCATTTAGTATTGTAATAAAATAATGAATAAACTATACAACTCTAATAATATAATTTCATTTCATTTTTTAATTAGCCTCAGAATGTCAAAGGAATTTCATCTTTAGATGTCTAGCAAATTTCTTCCTTCATTCAGAGATCCTGAAAGCACTTATTAAGTTGCATGTAGAGTTATGTTCAGGTCTCTGCACAGCAAGGACATGCAATGGGTGGGGAGGCAAGTGAGGCACAGCCTCCCCACTGGAGTTCTTCAAAAAGCATTGCTGCTGTGTGAAGTGCCCAAGCAGCCACAACCCACACACAGAGCAAGGAAGGAGGGAGTGAAGAGAGCAGAGCATGTGGGTTGTGGGTGCTTGGCTGCCTCTCGCAGTGGCAGCACTTTTCAAAGGACACCAGTGGGGAGGCTCTGCCTCACCTGCCTCCCCACCCACCCACATCCGTACTGCATAGTATTTAAATACTATGCAGTACAGATGTGGGTGGGTGGGGAGGCAGAGCCTCCCCACTGGTGTCCTTTGAAGTCCTTTGAGCAGAGCTCTTACCTTTATAACTGCAGTTAGAAACGCTGGAAGTTGGACAGCTATGGAACACAATATATCACTCAAGCATGATGTACACTTCCTGCATTATTGGAAGCTGCTTTCTTAGCTGTATCATATAATTAAGATAATAAAACTTGTCATTCAACACAGCTGAGAAAGTGATAAACAATATTGAAGTAGTGACTCTGGACAGCAATAACAGACAGTGATGGTAGATAGTAATAAACTGCTTTTGTAGATAACTTCAACCATGAAAAACAACAGAGGGGAAAAAATATAACTTGCATGCCTCCAGCTGGATTTCCATAAATGTTGACTGATGGCCTCTCACTCTAAACCACATCAAGGGAGATAAGATTACATTGAGAGTCTGGTGAAATAACTTATCTTTCAATACCAAAGGGAAGAACATGTGAACTGAACTCAGTGATGTAACCGAGAAAGAAAAAGAAGCCTGAGGGCCCAATTCTAACCAATGTTCCAGTACTGATGCAGCTATGCCAGCAGGGCACTGTCTTGCCACAGCTCCTCCCCACTGGGCCTTGTGCCCGCTTAAGGCTGATTAGTTTCCCTTGTTAAACTCACAAGTGCAGCAAGCAAAAGTCAGAGTCAGGTCCCAGTCCAATAAATGCAGATTGCCAACTCACAGTCCAAAGTCAATATGCTGGGACACAGTCCAAGTCCAAAGTCCAAGTAAGCCGGGTCAGGTCTCCTCTGGGTCAGGTAGCGTCTCCCTCTGAGTCAGGGTAGCCTTTGGTCCTTCTGAAGCTGCCTTTTATCCTTGGATGTCTCATAATCCAAAAGGCAACTCAGCTGTGAGCTACCTTGTAATGTAATGTAGTCCAAATTGGGCTCAGCTGAGCCATCTCTTCAGTCCATGTCCATTCAAAGTCCCATCAAGGTCAAATGAAGCTCAGGTGTCCATCAGAGTCCCATTGGCCTTGATTGATTACAGCTGTGGAGCCAGTCCTGCCCTTCCCAGAGCAGTCAACCAGCTGTCAAAACATGGAATCGCTGTCAACACCACATCATCCACCTGATTATCTTCTGATCTTCCATTACAGGCACATTCTTTGCATTCTTTGGTGTTGGGGCAGATAGGAAGGCCTCTTCAAGGTAAGGGAACTTTTGTTCCCTTACCTCAGAGTTGCACTGCGACTGCATCTGCACTTGAAAGTTGGATAGGATTGGGCCCTGAGTTAAGCTTTTTGAGATGGCAGCTGGTCAACTCTTGAGAGGTCATGAAAATGAGTGAGAGAACATGAAGTTTTGGTACTGAATGGAAAGTCACCAATGCTAAGGCTCTCCGTGGACATAGATAAGGTAGCACTCTACTCCCAGATCTATATGGTTCAAACTCTGTTTGGTCAGCATTGGCAAGCAGAATGGTGTCCACCAGTTTGGAAGTCCCAATGAGCTGAGCCCCTTTGAGGCTGGACCCCTTGGCCCAGATTACAGTCTTCATTTAGCAATCTAAACCAGTTCTCAAATATTTATGGCAAGTCCAATTGATGAAGCTATATGTAATGCAGCTCTAACACCGGTGAAGGATTTAGGGACAGTCATGGCAGAAATGTTCTTTCAAATCAGCAATAAATATATGATATATACCCAAACTGTTCTCTAATTACTAGGGACAGTCACTATTTTCCATAATAAATGTGCTGAAGTTTGAAATTAGGCCATTCATAATGGTATACTTTCCGTAATAAACGTGCTGAAGTTCAAATTCATAATGGTAGACTTAATGGCATAATGGCATGTTTTAAAACCCCCTCTCCTGAACTCATTATTAGCATAGTCCAACTCAACCGCAGTTCAAGCCTTGCAATAAGTTCTAGCTAGAGACACTCCACACCACTGTATCTTTCCTTTTCCTTTCCCTAAAATATACTTAGCGGTAGTTGTAACAAAAATGATCCCTCCTGGTGACACATCCATTCTTCCCTAAAGAAATTGCATCCCAAACAGCAGAGGCCATGGGAAACTAGTTTTACAGATTGCCTGAAACTCAGGGTTCCAGGATGCGTGGCAAAACTGTCCCCAGGTGCAGCACATGCCTCTGAATGTGAAGACAGCAGGTGGCATGGGCATGGCACATGCCAATGTGGACAGATGTGGTTAGCCAGTGTGCTTCTGCCCCTTGCACATGAGTATGCCATGCTTATTTTTATAATGCCTGAACAGTGCTTTAGTATAGATCCTGGATCTGGAAATGACATGTCCAAGAGCTCCTTGCACCCAAGATGATATTTGGTTGGCAACCTTCAGTCTCGAAGACTATGGTATAAGCCAACAGCACCCGGTATTCCCAGGCGGTCTCCCATCCAAGTACTAACCAGGCCTGACCCTGCTTAGCTTCCAAGATCAGATGAGATCAGGCACGTTAGGCTCTAAAGTGCTTAGCAGCCCAATGCTAGCTGGCCTGCAGGATGCAGGGCTGCTGATGCTGCCTCTACCACAACCTGCAGGCCAGCTGGGGATCAGGCCGGCTGAGAGAGGTAAGTAAAGAAAAATTTTACCTCTCTGGCTACTCTGTGGTCCCCTTTGGGCCTACTCAGATCAACATCAGCTGTCTGGCCAGTGTACATCTGTTAGGGTGAGTCATGCCTGGGACAGGGGCTCTGGATCCCACTGCCACCACGGCTGCCAAGATCCACCCTACCCTTGGCCAGCCTGATGTCCACCCTTATCTGCACCTATTATCACCATAACCATACTGATATCTGAGTGGTCAGCTGCTGGTGCACAGCCTCCTGGACTTTGTACCTGCAGCTGTGTTCCACAGACTGTCTGACAGGTAGCTGCAATGGTGAACCACACAGTACACTAATGGATATTAGGATCCCCCAGTATACTGCACAGACCGGATTGGGCTCTAGAAGTATTTCCCTACCCAGTGAAATGCAAAGGTTTAAAGTTCAACAATTTAGCAGCCCAATCAATTCAATCCCCACCCCTGATGCAACTGCACCAACAGTAAAACCACTACCCCAATGGGTCCCCTTAGATCTGCACCAGCTATTTTGCTGGTACAGAACTGAGAAAAGAGGAAACAGGAGAAGGAATAGGTTTGGGCTCCTACTGCATGTTGGTACTACTACTAATAATAATAACTTTATTTTTACCCCGCCTTTCTCCCCGAAGGGACTCAAGGTGGCTTACAACAGATTAAAAACATAATTTAAAAACAAATAAAAACATATTAACCCATCATAAAAAACAGCAGTCAGAATAAAAACTAGGTAAAAAGAGCATAGAGCCGCAGCAAGTCATAAAAGAATCAGGCCTGTAAAAAATATTAAAAGATGTTTAAAAAATGTTAAAAAGGCCGAGAACTCAGAAGGCTTGTTTAAACAGAAGGGTCTTCAGGTCTCGCCGAAAGGTCTCAAGAGAGGGAGCCATTCTTAAGTCAAGGGGAAGGGAGTTCCATAGCGTTGGTGCCACTACTGAGAAGGCCCTATTTCTTGCAGCCGCCCCACGTACCTCCCTAGGCGGCGGCACTTGTAAAAAGGCCTTCTCTGATGACCTAAGAGGACGAGCCGGATTGTACGGGAGTAGGCGATCTCTAAGATACCCTGGCCCAGAGCAGTATAGGGCTTTAAAGGTCAATACCAGCACCCTGAATTGGGCCCGGAAACGAATGGGCAGCCAATGCAGCCACTGGAGAAGCGGACTGACAGAGTCAAACCGCCTACCTCCAGTAACCACACGGGCCGCCGCATTCTGCACTAGTTGCAGTTTCTGAACCGTCTTCAAGGGCAGCCCCACATAGAGCGCATTACAGTAATCTAATCTCGATGTCACTGAGGCATGGATCACCATGGCCAGGTCTGCACGATCCAAGTACGGCCGCAGCTGGCGCACCAGCCGAAGCTGAGCAAAGGCCCCCCTAGCCACAGCCGCCACCTGGGAATCCAGGAGCAGCTGCGAGTCCAGGTAGAGCCCCAAGCTGCGGACCTGCTCCTTCAGAGGTAGTGCAACCCCATTCAGCGCAAGCCGATAGTCCAGCACCTGCATCGAGGATTTCCGAACCAGGAGAGCCTCTGACTTATCCGGATTTAATTTCAGCTTGTTAGCCCCTATCCAGATCCTCACTGCCTCCAGACAGCGCTCCAGGACTTCAACCGCCACCCTGGAGTCTGGAGAAAAGGAGAGATAGAGCTGGGTGTCGTCGGCATATTGATGGCACCCCACTCCAAAGCCCCGGATGACCTCTCCCAGCGGTTTCATGTAGATGTTAAATAGCATGGGGGACAGAATTGAGCCCTGTGGCACCCCGCATCTCAAAGGCCAGGGTGTCGAACAGGCATCCCCCAGCACCACCATCTGGGACCGACCCTCCAAGTAGGAGCGGAACCACCGCAAAACAGTGCCTCCAGCTCCCAACTTGGCCAATCGGCCCAGAAGGATACCATGGTCGATGGTATCGAAAGCCGCTGAGAGGTCCAGCAGGACCAACAGGGACGCACTCCCCCTGTCCAGTCCCCAGCGTAGGTCATCCACCAAGGCAACCAAGGCAGTTTCCGTCCCAAAGCCCGGCCTGAAGCCAGATTGAAAAGGATCCAGATAATCCGCTTCATCCAAGACCCTCTGGAGTTGGGACGCCACCACCCGCTCAATTACTGCCAGGATCCACACCCTCCCTCCCTGTTCTGCCTCCCACCTGCTCCCCTACCTGCCCATACATTCTCCCTTTTCTCTCACTCCCCACCCAGTGTTCCTCCCAGTGCCTGCTCACTGCCCACCCACCCAGCCACCAAATTACCAGCACTGGCAGTAGGAGGTCTCTCCAGTAGCCTGTTCACACAGATGCCAGCATGTATGCTGGTAGCCACGTCGTGAGGGTCAGCACAATGGTATTTCCACCACTGCCTCAGTACTACTGCTGGATGAACATGTGTTCCACCAGAAGAAAGGCCAGTTTGGACTGGGCCGTTATCATGCAACTTATTAACTGCAAAGCAAACCACACAAAAGGTCACTTTATGAGAAGGCATATTTTGTTGAATTCAAATGTTGCTGAAAACAGCCAGCTCTACAACCAAGGCTTCTCCTCTTGGAATACAGTGTAAAAGCTAGTGAGTCTTTCCAAGGTAATGAGTCAGGTTTTGGATCAGGTTTTATTATCAGCAACTGCAACAAGTAGAATCATTAAATAGACTAATTATGGGTTTTGCACTCTAATTTTTACCTTGCTAAAATGGTAATTGATACTGCAAAAATAAACATCAAACCCTACCACTCAGAGCTTTGTCTATTACTGTGTGCCCAGACCTGGGTGTTTTATTACTTACATCTGCTATTGGTGAACATATTATCTGATATACAGGGTGACCCAAAAGTAGGTGGACAGTAGGTGGAATAAATGTTATCATTTACTGTCCACCTACTTTTGGGTCACCCTGTATTCCGTGAATTTCTCCTACAGTTTGTTTTAACAGGATGAATAGCCAGTATCCCAAAAATAAACTGACATTTGCTACTGATGAGTCATCTTGGGAAAGTTCAATATGATTCAGGTAAAAAGAAAAAGAGATTCTGGTCAGGGAGGGTTTAACTCAAATTTAACTTGCTACTTCTATGTGTCTGGGAACAAGTCTGATCCCCCATTTCTGATCCCCAAATGGACCGCTGTACAGATGGGAAGGAATCAGCACAGGGCTCAACCCAGCTCCCTTCCCACAGCCGGCTCTTGGTGTGTGCATGCATGCTAAGCAGAGCACAAGCCATTACACAGAATGGGAAACCTTTGTGTACCTCCCATACAACCATCCTATCATCTCTCTTCTTTGCAAGGCTCCAGCCCAGAAGTTACCCTGTTTGGAATATGAGAAACTGACTAACAGCCCAAGTGTAGTTACACCCAAATAGCTACTGCTGTATCCAGCTGCACCTCTGGTGATCTCTTCAGGGGAAGGGGACTTTCATCCCCTTCCCCCAAGGAAAGCACCAGGCCCCAAAACAAAAGCCTGCCCAAAGCAACTTCTAATGTCTGCACTAGCAATTTTGCCAGAGCTGACTTCAGAGCCTCCATGTTGGGCTTTTCAGCCTGACACAGAAGATATGATACAGCAGAGAAAGACTTTGCCAGTCCAACCCTCTCCTGCACCACTTTCTCCCCCCACAGCACCCTCCCCCTGCCCTGGTATGCCTAAGCCCCTCACCACTACCAGAAGCTCTTACCATGTTCTGGGCAGTGTCCATCCAGTGCCAGATCCAGCACCTGCACTCTTTACATTCTAGGTGTCCCAGATGTGCCTTACAACATGTTTGCGACACCCAGTGTCAGCGCTAGAGCTCAGCACCACTGCTCACAGCCCACAGCATTGGGCTCTGACGCTAGAAATAGCAAGGATGTCTGGTTAAATATATGAGCGGTGCACAGAATCTTCTGCCGATTATAATCACCAGTGTACTGTGGTTCAGGGCCAGCCTATCCAGAAGCAGTTTCCTCAGCAATAGATTAGGGGGACAGCACCAGGATAGAACAGAATAGGGGGGCACACCTCTCTGCCTGTCTTCTTGTGGCTGCTCCTTCTCCTTCCGCTTGCTGAATTGGGAAAGGAAGAGAGGGACAGAGAGGAGCAGGAAGTGTGAGGGGAGCAGAGTGCTGAGCTAGAGCATTATATGGAGGAGCAGAGGCTGGCACATCACTGGGTGAAGGGGGCAGCATTTGGCATGCTGACACTGGCATCAAGGCCTGCTGTGGTTCATATGAGCATGGCTGAGAACCAGCCAGAATTTTGGGGTTTTGGTGGTAAAGAGCCCCATGCATCTATATGGCAGTGTCCTCCTGTGGGTCCAGCTGCACTAAGAGTGTGACTGGATGCCACCTAACAAAATTTGGCAGCATAGTACAGGAATGTACTCCTATGTTATTGATATGTTAATTTCATCCTGGACACACACATTTTGCAAAGTGGGAATTTTACTTTTTTTTTTTCCAATGTAACAGGCAACAGGAAACACAGACAGGTTGAGAATGGAGGGCATTCTTGCACAATAAATCTTGCTCAATACTGAGAGACAATGAGGGGAAAAAATCCTCCCCTGGCAATCTAGACAAAAGGTTTATTTTAAGTCATTTAGGTGACAGAGCAGATGTAGCAAGAAACAGCATGAAATGGCAAACTGAGGTCTGAAGGCCTTACATTACTCTCTAGCTCAGTCATTGGTATTTTGGCCACAGGTATTTGACCCACATTTTTCTGTTGCAATGCACAAACCTCCAGAGTCTGGTTTTGATGACACACCCTGAAATGTTAGCTGTCCTCATCATATTGTTGAAAGTTGCTTTGTTAAAGGATCAATGTTTTTTCCTTCTTCTAATTCCACCCCTATCAGGACTTTCCCATGTACTCACACTGAATTAGACATATACCATATATTGAGAGATGTCATTCTTATATAGTACTTTTAGCTCTTAAGTGCTTTAAAAAAAATGAATGGTCTGATAATAAAGGGTCCAAAGGAGAAGCTGAAAATGATAAAAAAAAATTCCAAGTTCTGTTAATGTTGTTGTTGGTTTATTGTTTTTCTTTTTAACATCATTATAACTAAAATAAACATATCAGTAAAAAAATAAATAAATTCCATGTTCTGCTAGAACATAGGTAATAGTCCACTGCTACAGTTCTGAGGACACAGGATATTACCAAGCATAATCTGTTACATTTCTATCCTGCCTTTCGTGGAACTCAAGGCACTATACATAGGATTCCCAAGCAGCCTCTCTGCTAGGCACTGGTGCTGTGTTGTGGCCTGATACATATGTACACACATGGGTACCTGCCAAGAGAGCATGACTCAAACCAGTCCCGTGTTGCGTCCTTGTCTTGGTGATAAGAGAGCAGCAGGTCCCACAGGCCTTTGGATTAAAACAGGGGTGCCCAAACCCTGGCCCTGGGGCCACCTGCGGCCCTCAAGGACTCCCAATTCGGCCCACAGGGAGTCCCCGGTCCCCAATGCCCCTCTGGCCCTCCAGAGACTTGCTGGAGTCCATGCTGGCCTGATGCAACTGCTCTCAGCACGATGGCCAACTGTTTGACCTCTCGCATGAGCTGTGGGACGAGGGCTCCCTCCACTGCTTGCTGTTTCACATATGTGATGTAGCAGCAGCAAAGGAAAGGTGAGCCTTGAGCTATTGCAAGACCTTCATTCATTCATATAAGTTCCATCGCTAATATATTCATTTATGTAAATGTATTCAGATTTGAAATGTAAATTAATTCTTTTTTCTGGTCGTCCCCCCCCCCAACACAGTGTCAGAGAGATGATGTGGCCCTCCTGGCAAAAAGTTTGGACACCCCTGGATTAAAAGGTCAATTTGGTTCCTTGAAGCAACACCCTACCCCTCCCTTGCCCTCCGCTAGCTTGCAAGTAGCCTTGCTCTGGAAAATTCCACAGCCAATTACACCTTGCTTGGCCATCTCATTCAGACTGACACTATTAATAGATTAATTAAGAGTCATTTGGACACATTCTCTTAACCCTCTTCTTCTTTAATCCAGATAAAATGGATTTAAGATGCTTCCACACTAGTTCTTTGGTATAGAACAGGGGTGTGGCAAGAGGGCCACATCATCTTTCAGACACTGTCAGGGGCCCGGGGGGGGGGAAGAATTTACATTTCAAATTTGAATAGTTTTACATAAATGAATATTGGAACATATATGAATGAATAGTTGCAAGGCCTATAAAAGGCCTTGCACAAAGCAAGGCCAGCCTTTCCATTGCTGCCGCTGCTGCATCACAGATGTGAAATAGTAAGCAGTGGAGGAAACTCTCATCCCACAGCTCATGCGAGAGGTTGGACAGTCGCCCTCAAGCTGAGAGCAGTTGCATCGGGCCAGCACAGGCTCCAGCAGGTCTCTGGAGGGCCAGAGGCTCATTGGAGACTGGGGGTTCCCTGTGGGCCGGATTGGGCCACAAATGGCCCCCGGGCCATGGTTTGGGCACCCCTGGTCCAGAACTACCATGCTATCCTTTGTTCTCTCACATTTTATGGAGAATCAAGACAATTAAGTCTGCTAATCATTCACCCCTCTCTTTCTTTTTTTCATTTATCACAAATACAGTGCTAATCTGTCCAGCATGGACAGATTTTCAGCATGAATGGGTAACTTGCTTCAGAGGCTTTTCAGGACTACTGTAGCTTTAATTAGAAGTTTCCTCTTCTAGAAACCTCCTCCTCTGTGGCAGCCTTTAACTGCTTTCTAACCATTCAGCACGGCAGCATTACTGGTGTTTAAGTCATGAATTGATCCTTAATTCTCTTAATTAATCAGTTCTTGTTTCTCATGGGGATATACTTAACAACTGGTTTTCTTTCATTTTTTTCCACACTTTCTTTCCAGTATAGCAGAATACCACCTTTAATGGCCCATCCATCAGTTATTTATCAGTCATGCTGACTGCTCTAAACAGGAAAGTATCAGGGCAGATATCTTACCCCAGATGTAAGATGTCAGCTGGGGCAGTATCTGGGGGACACTGGGGGATTGGCTGGGTGGGGCACTGGCTGAAGGCCCTCACCATCAAAGTGAGGTATCCTAGTATCAGTTGCACTGGCAGCCATGAGGATGGGTGAGCCGGGGCTAGGCTTGGTCCCAAGTCCCCTACTGTTGTCACCAATGGTAGAGTCAGCTACTAATTTAAGTTGCAAGGAAGATTTACTGAATGATAATTGCTTTTGAGTAAAAACCACAATTCAATACCAGAAGTAACATATACAAGTAAACACAAGTGGCCTGGGAAACATGATCCCAACTTGCTGAAACAGTCACATGTACCACTTCCATGTTAAAATGGAAAAGTTCCAGATGGTTTTAATTGATCAGCCTCATGACTTATTGGAAAATGATGCACTCAACAGCAGCTGTCTATGAGACCAGGCTGAGTTCAAGAACCAAACTACAAATCAGTCACACTCCAGACACCTTCATGCAAACACAGGAATCATTTCAGAAGTCATTGCAAAATGTTATTACAAGTGGTCCAGGCGATCCTGAAAGGCACAAGGTTTTGGCTTTTTGCCAATGCTGCACCTTATATAATCCACCTGAATCTATTTGCAAGTCCAACAAAATGGGGGAGGAAATCCCTCCATTTTGATTTTCAAACCTTTTAACTGTGAGCCCAGAGTGCAGATAATGAGACACCTGAATGTATCATGTGTATCTTGACACAGGCAGACAATGAGATTCTCAGATGTCTAGACACAGACCAGCAGCAAGACAAGAAAAAAGTACAGGAAGGAACTAATGAGGAGAATCCCTTTGGTAAAGAGAAGAAAGGCATCAAATTTGTTATTTGCCTGTTCACAGTTATTCAGGCAGTTCTTGAAAGAATTAAAAAAAAAAAAAAGCTGTGGGTTGAACATTAAAAAAAAAAAATCTGTCTTGTGCCAGTCATTTGTTAGGAGTGCAAATGATTTTTGAGCGTGTGAATAGGCAGGAAAGCATTCATCAGCTTTATTATCGGCATAAGACAGAAAGAAAAGAGGAAGAGTTTGTGCTAGCCTATCTTCTGTACCTTGTTTTTCAAGACCACAAAGGGAACTTTGTAAGGAATTCACATGTGTTTGTGGGGATGCTCCATTTTTAATCATTTTAAGCACTTGACATATTTTCAAGGTGCTTATTTTGTCATTTAGTTTGGAATTTGTCTCCACCACTTCATTTGTTCTAGGGATGGTGAAACACACCAGTAGGGTATACAAAATAATCCACCTTCTGAGATTCGAGGAGCAAATTTTTATGGAAATGCAAGGATTCTATGGAGTATAGTTACACAATAAATTTATGTCATTTTCCTTATTTCTTTAATTGTTATAGCTATTCCAAAACTACTACTACTATTATTATTATTATTATTATTATTATTATTATTAACAGTATTTATATACCGCTTTTCAACTAAAAGTTCACAGAGCGGTTTACAGAGAAAAATAAAATGGCTCCCTGTCCCAAAAGGGGTCGCAATCTAAAAAGATGCAAAAAGAACACCAGCAGACAGCCACTCGAGACACTGCTGGGGTGAGGTGGGCCAGTTACTCTCCCCCTGCTAAATAAAAGAGGAGCACCAACTTGAAAAAGTGCCTCTTATCCAATTAGCAGGGGACTAATTCATGGGGGACAATTCACGGGAATTGTAGTTTGATGCTGAGAACTCTGAAGAATCCCTATTCCCCATCACAGAACTATAGTACCCAGGATTCTCAATACAAGTACTATTTTGCCAATTAAAGTCTGTACAATAATATAGAACTCCACAGACTCTATTGGGTCCTCCTTTGTTGATATCATGTACCAGCCCTTGTGAGACTAAACTATGGGGATGATGGAGGAAAAGTTTTTTGTTCTTTTGTCAGGATTTGGCATCTGCCAGGTAAGAATTTTTGGGTGCCACTATAGTTCAGAAAATTGTTATGTATTAATATGCACAGTAAATCCCTGTTCTAGTAGAAATCCATTGCCTGTCCTTAGGCAAAGAGATATTTCCAAATTACAATTTCTGACTGCAAAATCAGAATAATTTTGAATTCTCTCACAAGTAGGGAGGACAAACACAAATGAAGACAGTGAAGATTCAATATTTTAATTTTTAGAAATAGTGTGGGTTGCAATTGCTAGATAATACAAGGAAATATGTAGAAACTGGGTGATGGAGCTACTTGCTTGAGGATGTCGTGTCCTTGTATTTTAGTAGATTTTCCATGGGATATCTGGAGGCTCATTACATTATACAGGCTGGGCATCCCTTATCTGGAATTCAAAGTATTTCAAAAACTGCAACTTTTTTGAAAGCCAACATGATGCCATAAGTGGAAAATTCCACACCTGGCCTCATGTGATGGGTTGCACAAAATGCACAAAATTATTAAAAATATTTGATAAAATTACCTTCAGGCTGTGTATATAAGGTGTAAATAAAACATAAATGAACTTTATGTTTTGACTTGAACCCTATCTCATTAGGTATATGCAAGTATTCCAAAATATGGAAAAATTCAATATCCAAAACACTTATTGTCCCAAGCACTTTGGATAATGGAGCCCAACCTGTATTATCAAAACTGTACATCTAGTTTAAACATATATTAGTATATTAACAAGGTTCTTAATGAGGCACTATTTGAAGAAATTTATATTCATGTTGTTGCAATTTTATAAAGAATTATTCTATGTCCTGGGCAGACACAGTAGGTCAGAGTCTGCCACAGATGGGTCACCAAGGCTTCCTTCAGAGTCAAGCTAAGTGATTGCAGCCAAAGCTGTTAGTCATTGTGCAGGTTGCTTGGGGTCAGAGTATTGAGCACAGGAATTTCATGACAGGTCAATAGTTATATGAAAAGAGTACCATAATTAGTTCAAGGCTTGGAAGGAATTTGATTTCATAATGACAACTTTTCAAAACTGCATTATTTCAAAGGGACTGGCCCACTTTTGTGTAACAAAATTGTAATTGTAATGTGAACCAGCATCCTGGGGAGAAAGCTTATATTAAACAAAACAAAAATCGCAGAGCCAGTAATTCTTAAGAATCAAAGGGGAAAAGACAGATGGAATGTGTTTCTTAACATCAGTCACAAGAAAGTTCTCACAAATGAAATGATATGGAATGTTGTACTCAGTGGCATCCCTAGGGTTCGTGTCACCCCGGTGCAGGAGGCCAGCGCGTCACCCCCATGCAGTGGGTGGGGCAATGCCCCAGGTGGTGGGCATGGTGATCTACCATCGCCCCGCCCGCACTGGTTTTTTTGGCTGTACCTTTTGACCAGGGCAGAAGGTCTGGTCTAGAGGGTAGAGCCTCCGTCTGCCTGAAGATAACATCCACAAGGTCGCCAGTTCGAGGCCACTGGCACCGTGCAACCTTGAAGCAGCTGACAAGCTGAAACCGAGCTATTCCATCTGTTCTGAGCATGGGAGGATGGAGGCCAGAATGTGAAGCCAGATCGGAATGAAACACCTGAATGTAGTGGTTCTTGAAAGAAAGAACCTTCTTTCAAATTGTAAAAATCCCTTTTTAATAAGGGATTTAAATAAAGCCTGCCTATGTAAACCGCTTTGAATAAAGTCTTGAATAAAGACCAAGAAAGGCGGTATATAAATACCTGTTGTTGTTGTTTGTTTTTGTTTTTGTTTGTTTTTGATAGAATAAAGATTTTTCAGCGCAGTTTGTTTCATCACATTCTGCATGAAATTACACATTGATTGATATATAACATGATGGTATTATTTTTGCAAACTATGATTTTGCTCACTAGTGGTGTCACCTCCCCCCAGGGTGTCAACTTACTAACATCCTATTGGAGCAGTTCTCAAACTTTTAGCACTGGGACCCACTTTTTAGGATGACAATCTGTCAGGACCCATCATAAAGCAAATTAAAATAAATAATTATAAATAAATTAAAGTAAAATCAATAAATAAGGGAAAGGCACCCTGTTCCACCAAGTGAATTTTCTCTGTAGCCTGCCTGCAATAACACCCCTCCCCCCCAAAAAAAAATCAGTAAGATTTTCACCTCTACCCAGTACTCAGTTCAATTTGAGTTCTTATATTTCAAGCATATCACTATCAGGACCCACCTGGCTGTACAAGTCTGAGAGCCCAATCCTATGCCTGTCTACTCACAAGTAAGTCCCATTATAGTCAGTGGGGCTTACTCCCAGGAAAGTGTGGATAGGACTGCAGGCTAAAACAAAAAGATTCACCTTATCCTGTCAAGCCTCTGTTTCATTCTTTTTAAGGGGCGGGGCTGCCTTCTGGAGCATTTGTTGAGCCCCATTTGCATCAAATCTGGACCATTCTGGTGGCCTCACATTTGCCTTTGCCTGAACTGCCCAGGAGCCAAGGCACATTTGCTTACTTGTGAGTAAACTCAACCATGTGGCTTAGTTTCGCTTTCCATAGGGCTCAATACATTCGCCAGCTTGGAGGGAGGGACCTCCTTCTCAGGTGTTGGGGGGCTACATTCGTTGGATCAGAACCATTCTGGTGTTGTTGGGTTCCTCTCAGCCTGTCCTTTGAGACAGACTAAGGCACGTTCACCTACTTGCGAGTAAACACACGATACGGTTCGGTTTCACTTTCCATTGGGTGCCATGCATTTTTTGTTTTCTGGTTTTTTGCCAATAACTTTTGATCAAAAGGAGATATTTCACTCTCCTTTTGTGCATTGCATTCTGCTGGAAATTCCGCATTCAACGGTATATAACATGATGGTGTTACTCCTAACCACTGCGATTTTAGCACATCACCCTCCCAGTGCACGTCACCCCCATTGTGCGTCACCCAGTGCGGTCCACACCCCCCCTAGCGACGCCACTGGTTGTACTAAAGTAATCTGAGCAGGTCTTCAAAATATCATTTTCTTCTCTATGAACCTACTCACTCATTCATGTTTCCAGTGGGGGCTCAACTGCTTCCCGCTGCCTGCAGAGCTGCTGTGGATGAGTAGGTGACACAGGATCTTCTTGATTGTTACCCACCCTGTTGAACTCTCTACAGGGACATGCAATGCTGGGGTGGCAGGTGAGGTAGATCCCCCCATTGTAGTCCATGGAAAAGTACTGCAGCCACCCTGCCCGCTTACATCTGAGGAGGCTCTCCTTACACCTGCATTCTTGAGAGCAGGAGAGCCTCATCAGGTGTAAGTGGGCAGAGCAGCTGTGATACTTTTCCACAGACTACAACGAGGCAGTTCTGCCTCACCTGCCACCCCTACACTGCACATCCCTGACTTCCTGCCCTGGGAAGTGTACTTGGCCTCCTCCCTGATGGTATTTAAACACAGTGGAAACTGACAGTGAGTTTTGACACAAACAATAATGGAATAGTCACCTGATAATGATGACAGTTATTCTTTGTGGGTCTTTTTATGTTGGCTTTGTGGAATATAGGGTCTTGGTGATACTTTATTGTTTTTGTTTTTAACTTGTTTGTTAGCCAGCCTAGGTCCTTTAGGTGGAATAAAAGAGTGGGGTATTAAGTATTTTCAGTAAATAATAAGCAGGATCTATGTGACCACGGGTTAAGCTTTTGTGCTATGCAGGCATTGGCCCTGGAGCAGAACAGTGCTTTCCTGGGGCAGGAAAATGCACAGGGAGGCCATCAACCACATCAATCTGCCTGAATGACTGACTTCAGCTTGAACTGTCAACTCTGGATAGCAAAACAGCAAGCAGTAGCTCAATGAAAGGTTGCTGCCTCAGTGGGGAGGCTCTCCTGCTAGGTTGCTCTCAAAGTTTCAGCTCCCAAGTAAGTGTTATCTCATTTCCCGACATCTCCTGTGTTCCTGCTTACTGTAGATTACTGTCTCCAACCTCATTCCTCCTGGGGATGAGGCTTTTCCTTCCACTGGTACATTGGGCCACTGACCTGCTTCCTGCCCTAGTCTGGTGAGCTCCCTTGTGTCAAGATTCCTAATGATATTAATTGAACTTCTGCCAATACTTACATTTTCCTGCTCCTTGTAACTTCTGTCACGTGGACAGTCAATATCACAGTGAGCCATAACAAGGTATAATGTTGTTAAAAGTAACAGTGTTGTGCTAGCATTTTAGGCTTGGTTTGTGGGATGGGCAATTTTCATATTGCTGGAGGGATTGAACGTCATTGGTGGCTATTCAGATTTATTAACAGCCCAACTACCGCGGCATCTCTCTCCTTAGCGTTGTAGGAAAGCTGTTTGCCCGAGTTGTACTAAAGAGGCTCCAGGTACTTGCAGAGAGCATCTATCCAGAATCGCAGTGTGGATTCCGAGCCAACAGGTCCACCACTGATATGGTATTCTCCCTTAGACAACTGCAGGAGAAATGCAGGGAACAACGACAGCCACTCTTTATAGCCTTCATAGATCTCACAAAGGCTTTCGACCTGGTCAGCAGAGACGGCCTCTTCAAGATTCTCCCCAAGATTGGATGTCCACCCAGGCTCCTCAGCATCATCAGATCTTTCCACAAGGACATGAAGGGCACTGTTGTCTTCGATGGCTCCACATCAGACCCTTTTGACATCCGAAGCGGAGTGAAGCAGGGCTGTGTTCTTGCACCAACCTTGTTTGGGATTTTCTTCGCTGTCCTGCTGAAGCAGGCCTTTGGAACTGCAACAGAAGGCATCTATCTCCGGACCAGATCAGACGGAAAGCTCTTCAACCTCTCCAGACTGAGAGCAAAATCCAAAGTCCAGCTGAAATGTCTGCGTGACTTCCTCTTTGCCGACGATGCAGCTGTCACTACCCACTCTGCCAAAGATCTCCAGCAGCTCATGGATCGTTTTAGCAAGGCCTGCCAAGATTTTGGACTGACAATCAGCCTGAAGAAAACACAGGTCATGGTTCAGGATGTGGACTCACCTCCCTGCATTACAATCTCTGAGCATGAACTGGAGGTTGTCCATGACTTTGTGTACCTTGGCTCAACGATCTCCGACACACATTCTCTCGATACCGAGCTAAACAAGCGCATCGGTAAAGCAGCTACCACGTTTTCCAGACTCACAAAGAGAGTCTGGTCCAACAAGAAGCTGACGGAACATACCAAGATCCAGGTCTACAGAGCTTGCGTCCTGAGTACACTTCTGTACTGCAGCGAGTCATGGACTCTTCGCTCACAACAGGAGAGGAAACTGAGCGCTTTCCACATGCGCTGCCTCCGACGCATCCTCGGCATCACCTGGCAGGACAAAGTTCCAAACAACACAGTCCTGGAACGTGCTGGAATCCCTAGCATGTATTCACTGCTGAAACAGAGACGCCTGCGTTGGCTTGGTCATGTCGTGAGAATGGATGATGGCCGGATCCCAAAGGATCTCCTCTATGGAGAACTCGTGCAAGGAAAGCGCCCTACGGGTAGACCACAGCTGCGATACAAGGACATCTGCAAGAGGGATCTGAAGGCCTTAGGGATGGACCTCAACAAGTGGGAAACCCTGGCCTCTGAGCGGCCTGCTTGGAGGCAGGCTGTGCAGCATGGCCTTTCCCAGTTTGAAGAGACACTTTGCCAACAGTCTGAGGCTAAGAGGCAAAGAAGGAAGGCCCATAGCCAGGGAGACAGACCAGGGACAGACTGCACTTGCTCCCGGTGTGGAAGGGATTGTCACTCCTGGATTGGCCTTTTCAGCCACACTAGACGCTGTGCCAGAACCACCTTTCAGAGCGCGATACCATAGTCTTTCGAGACTGAAGGTTGCCAATACAATAACAGCCCAATCCTGTGGTCAGGCTGAACTGCCCAAAAAAGTACTCTGGTAGTGCAGCCCAAGTGATGCAAAACACAATGTCATGTAGCACACAACCAGTGCTGCCCCGGTGCTGGTAAGTCAGCATTGGGGGCGAACTGTGGGTGGGAAGGAAGTGGAAGGACTGGGGCATAACTGGGCAGGTAAGGAGGAGGAACTGAGGCCTGAGAGGGGTTGGATCTGGCAGAAATGGTGCACACAGCCTGATCTTATTCCTTCTGTTTTAAATCTCCCCATCCCTTTTCTTTTCTCTGATTTATGACACTAAAACAGGTGGTGTATGTCTACAGAGACACATAGGCAGCCCCAGGGCTTACATAGAGGCAAGTGAAAATAATTTTCACTTAACTCTCTTTTGCCTTCGGATTGCCCCCCCCCCCATTGGATGCAGCGCGTGCCCTTTTGGCACAGCTGCACTGGTGCTGGTGGGCGGGGGATAGGATTGGGGTCTTAGTTATTGTAGGAAGCTCTATCAGAGAGCCTCAACATTGAAAAGAGAGCATAAATAAAATGCTACATGGAGTAATTTCAGCAGTGAGCCTTCTCACACCACATCAGATTTCTGAGTGCAATCTGTATCAAATCTTACAGGGCAGATGCAATAAATAAAAGACTGCCAACCATACCCATATACCATTGCTCAGAACCTGATCTCTACAAAATAGGTGGCTGTATGCTTTTTTTTTTTTTTACATCCAGGACCTTGTGTAAGCGTTCAGGGTCAATAGAATCCTCCATCAGTTTGAATGTGTGCATAACTCCATCCAAATATCTATAATCGAGTGTGGGCTATACTTGGTCAATGGTTTTGAAATCAATCAGAAGCAAAAGAAGAGCTTCTGCGCTCTTTAATCCATTTTCTTTGCTTTGAGCTCATTTCAGAATCTGTGGCTCAAGCTTTGGAGGACTCAAGCTTTGAAATTCATTAAAGACAATTTCAAAGCAATAAAAATGGCCAGTCCCCATTCATTCATTCCTCCTTTGCAGCACATTCCAGTCTTAAATTCCTGTGCCATCTTAATGATACATGATGCCAGAATAACTCTGTTGCAACCATAGAAGAACAGGCACTACACGGTGCCTATTTGGTGGGCCACTGTGAATTTGGTGGGCCACTGTGAGATACAGGAAGCTGGACTAGATTGACCCTTGGCCTGATCCAGCGAGGTTCTTCTTATGTACATGGGCATAGCAGTTGACCTGCACAATTTCAAATGCTTATGTCATGCTTGCATAGTCATGTAATGTGGCCAGCAATGTTTTTCAAAAATTTAAGCCCCTTAGGCTGCAATCCTATGCACACTTGCCTGGGAGTAAGACCTATTAAACACAATGGAACTTACTTCTGAGTAGACATGTATAGGATTGTGCCCTTGGTTTTGTAGTTTCTGGTAGGCAGCAAAAAGAGGAGCTCCTGGTGAATGGCAATAGAGGACGGGCAAGCTCTGTTTGGCTGTAGCTCACCAGTTGTATAGGTCTGCATTGCAGAATGGGTTACAAATGTTAGAATCAGACACTTTGCATCCACATAACATTGACCCATGCAGTCTCTCACAGCAGGAAACAAACTATACATTGTGTGAACCAAACATTTTTCCCCTTCTGGGTCTAAAATTGTTGCCTTTAAATTTCACTCATATCCCTTGGTTCTTCTATGCTGTGAAAGGGCATGTGCTTGTGTTCCTTTTTCAATTTAGCCATACGTTCTTGATGGCGATAAATCTGAAGTCCTCCGTGTATTGCTTATGTTTTAAATAACATTTTCAGGCTCTTGTGACTTGTTTCTTATGTCACATGGCTGCACTTGATTGTTTTCAATACATGCTAGGCAGGAGAGGGGAGGCGGGGGAGAGTTGGGGTTGTATTGTTAATAGATGGAGAACTGAATTAAATATCATGGGTTGGGGTGGGGGAGGTAAAAAAAAAAAAGCCCAATGGATGTTCAATATGGAGGCAACCAGTTACACTGATGGCTGTGGAGAGAAAGCTAAGTTTTGCCTTTGCCCTTCTTCAAAGGTGATTTCACAGCTGCAAGTTGCCAGATGCCTGCCTAGATGAATCCTCCCTAATGTGGCTTTTGAGCAAGTGCGATCCATCTGCCAGCTTGCACTATATTATTACAACTCCTTTTTTGTTAAGAGAGGGAGTTCCTGTTCAAAATTCAGAGCTGCCGAACCAATGCCAATTTCTTATGCTGGAAGAAAGCAGAGCTCTCTGTTCTCCACAGCAGGCTCCTGGCATCTGAAAGCCCACCTGCCTGGTGAGATTTCCAAGGGGGAGAAATGTGTGTCCAGCATATCTCCAATACCCACTGTACACAAGTACTTACTACTTCATCCCTTGCTATTATGCCACTGATCCCTGCTAGTCCACACCACAGGTGAGCAGGGACTGCAAAAGAAACAAGCATTCTCAGCCTTGCTCTTCCAAGGCTATACAGTATGTGGGTGTACAAGCCATTGGTTCAGCTTGCTCAGTATTGTCTCCACTGAGAAGCAAATGCTCTTCAGGATTTCAGGCATGGGTCTCTCCTAGCACTACCGGAAGATGCCAGGGCTTGTATCTGGGACCACTTGTGTTCCAAGTATGCGGCCCACTGCTTGGCTACATTCAAGAATGCAAAAATGCTGTTATCCAACATGTATGTCCTCAATGGGACAGTAAAACAGAAAGGAGAATAGCAATAAGAAGAGTCATTAGTAATATTTATTAATATGCATTATTAATTAAGCATTGAACAAAATATATTACAGAGATTTATGAAATGGTCTGGTCTGGAAATATATATATATATATATATATATATATATTATAATATAGAGAGACATATTTATAGAGAGACATATTTTCCCCCTCTTACATATAGAGAGACATTTTTCCCCCTCTTATATAGAGAGACACATTTTCCCCTCATATAGAGAGACATATAGAGAGACATATTTTTCCCCTCTTACATTTTCCCCCTCTTACATTATAGAGCTCTTACATATTTTCCCCCCTCTTACATTACAGAGCTCAGGATTCACCCTGTGAAAGAAACTGACAGGCAGTAAATTCAGGATTGGACAGATCAGGGAGGAGAAGTCTATCAATGGCTGCCACCATTATACAGCCCCGTACTAATTTGCGCTGGAACAGGCAGGCTGGTGGGCCTGCACTGTATCCAGAGCAAGTTTCAGGCTGCCCCAGGCACAGCCAAGGGCAAGGGGAAACATTTCCTCTTACCCTGGGGATAGCCACTGCAGTCCCAATGGACTTGGATCATTGCCACCCCAGGAGGTGGCACAAATCCAAGCAGCCTGGGACTGCCCCGGGCTGCCCAGGAACAGGGTTAGGATCCAGCATTGCTGCCAGATCCTGACCCCACCTGCCGCTCCCCACCCACAAGAATGCTGGCTGCCCACCCTCCCTGGCCCCCAAACACCTCCCTCCCGCCTCCTCCTTGCCCTCCCCACACACACCCCAAGACCCCTGCGCCAGCTGAGCTCAGCTGGCACAAGCTCACTGTCCCCAGAGCTCATATTGGCACAGGGAGATCAGCACATGAATGTTCACAAGCCTTTCTTCCCCCAGAGTGGCGCAAAAGCGCTTGATGGCACTTTTGTGATACTCCTGGGCCAGTGCAAGAGACTTGTGTCAGCTCAGGGCACAGTTTGGATTGTGCCCATAAGAAAATGGTACTGGCATATTTGTAGGCAGTGTACCACTGCTTACTGAGAACAAATAACGGGGAGAGAGTTCCCTTCAAGCCGTACTTACTGTCTTGCCTTGCAAATAGAACACTTGATGTTTGGATTTTAATCTGACCCAGCAGGCTCTTCTCATGATCTTATCTCTGCAATTTTAATTAACATTTTGACATAATGACTTCATAGCTGCTTGTACATCCCATCTGAAGAAGCAAGGCTCAAGGTTGGACCATTAATATGGTGGTGTACTTTCCTACTGCAACTGCAAGAAAATGGAGTCTCTAAAAATATTTGTAAAGTAACTGTTCAATAGTATTTTATTAAGCATCATTATCTTCTGTCATGCTCTGCTGAGGATGAATTGAATGCACTCACTATTATTAGAGAGTCAATGAATAAAAGATAATTACAAAAGTAGCAGGCATGCACCAGTGGCACGTGACAGGGCATTCTATAGTTGAGACATCCCCTGTAATGGATTTTACTTAGATTATCCATAATCAGTAAATTACATTTATACATTAAAATGAGTGTGAACAGTAACAGTAAGTATTTAAGCTGTATTCATCTTGCTTTGTCTGAAAGACACAAGTGTAAAATCCCATGGAAGAGAAAAATTTAGCAGCAGAACTTGTTAAAGATTTTGCCACAGAACTATATTAACGTGGTACAATGGTATGTCGGCAGAACATATCAAACAGCTTGACCAAAAGAAGCTGCTGTCCATGATGCAGTGATGTGCTATTTAAGTAAACTCATAAAGAACCTGGCTTGTGAATGATTTATGCCAAGGACACATGAGTCAATTCTAGCCTCTAGCCGGCTAATTTGCATTCTCATTCAGAGTAGCAGCAGCACTTAAATTCCTGTGAACTGTGTGATTCAAAGACAAGAGGGGGCAACGAAGGAGGTGTGGGCAGTATAAGAACAGCCCAGTCTGTGGAATGAGCAACATGTCCCTCAAACAAAAGAGCCAGACCAGAGCTGGCAGCTTTGTAGGGTCTGTTGGCCCCTCATCAGCACAATTCTATGCACGTTTATGCAAAAGTACCAACTGGCTCCACAAGTAAGTTCTAGACCAGTCAGAATGGAGTCTGAATCTGCAAGCGTTCTTAAGGCATGTTGGACACTTTGGCCCAATGGAGATGTTTGCATCATCTCCAACCATCTTCTCAGAAGAATTCTTTCCAAGGGTACAGTGCCCAAAACATCCAGCATCAATGCCCCAAACCAACCATAGTCTTCAAGGACCCTTTACATCTGTTCCCTGTTATTTAATCCCATGGGTTCTTTGGATGGTGAGGGCGGAAGTGGCGAAGGTGATCCTTATCAGCTCCCATTGGGCCAGGCGTCCATGGTACATGGGCACAACTGAAATATCAGCACAACCACCATGACATCTTCCCCAACTGAGAAATCTCTTTACACAAGAGCAGGTTTGCCATCCTTGTTCCAACATCCCACAGCTCTCTGCATGGAGGCTAAGCAGCAGCTCTGTCTGCCTTAGGCTGTTCGGGGACTATCATGCCTTCCTTACTCTCAGCCAATAGACCTTCAGCTAACCAAGTCTATGACTTGATGATGTGTCAGGTCTTCATGGCATGGTGCCAAGAGAGGGGAATGCCCTTCAATTAAACATTTAATAGTTCAATTAACATCTGTTAAACATTTACTGGAAGGTGTGGAGGAGGGCTTGAGCCCTAGCATGCTCAAACATCAGGTGATATGTTGGCTCACCCTTGGGGGAGAAATCTGTCCACCTACCAGTGTTCCCTGTAAGAGGTCCATGCCACTATGTGAACCCCTTCCATAGCTACATGGCATTGCAACGGTGTCGAGTTGACTCCTTTGCTCGTTTGGCAATGATGTCATCACGTCATCACTGAACGTTTGCATTGCCAAGCTCCACACTGTGCGGACCTCAGTATGGAAGTGTGCAGCCACTCGGCCATGTGCCTTAGAGTGAACAGTGTCTTCTACCTTCATGTGTATGGGCCTTCAGGAGAGCAGCCCACTTGAACCCCTCTAGTTCAATGGGCTTCTTCCTAGGATCTCTACCTGGTCTTGAAGACCCCCACTGACTGGCTTTCAAGCCCATGGCCACTTGCGCATTAGGGATATTCACACATAAATTGGTGTTCTTAGGGAGTATTACCTTTTTTTAGGGGGGTGGGTGGGCTGAGATTAATACTAGCTCTGTAAATTAAGTGTTTTGTATCTTCCATACATACGTCAAGGACGTACTTGTCCTTTATTGCTAAACTATTTAGAAAATCCATCCTTTTGGATTGATGATTGACGATTGTTCATTTAAAGGCTTAATGGTTCTCCATTTTTCAGTGGTTCAGGAAGGGCATCCTGACAGCTTATAAGGCCCAAAGGAAATGAGACCCACCAAGCATTGGGGTACTCACCTGCTGAGGGGGACAGTGGCCTCTGTGACCTACAGGAGCTGTTCTATCTTCCAATCTATTTGTAGGGCAGATGCCTGAAGTTCAGTGCACACTTTTCCAAAGCACTACAGGTTGATGCTATTTAGCATAAGGGGACGACTCCAGGTGGTGCAGGGATTGCAGTGCAATTTCTGCTGTTGGGGACACACTGCTTGGATATATCCACATGCAAAGACTGAACTTACTGGAGAATGGGGAAATTTGATCTTACTCATGAATTTCCCTTTTCAGTGGTTCCAGGGTGGCTCAGTCATTCAACCCACCCTGGCAGAATTGAAGTGTGCACACCTTGGGTACTGGATATTGCCCACTGCCTCGGCCATGGGCTTAGGCAGTGTGAGTCCTGGGGATTTCCTCAGTTTGTAAACCCTGCTAACTGGGTAAGAGGCACTTTTTCAAGTGGGTGCTCCTCTTTTATTTAGCAGGGGGAGAGTAACTGGCCCACCTCACCCCAGCAGTGTCTTTTCTAGTGGCTGGCTGCTGGTATTGCAACTTTATAGATTGTGAGCCCTTTTGGGACAGGGAGCCATTAGTCATTTGATTTTCTCTGTAAACCGCTTTGTGAACTTTTTGTTGAAAAGCGGTATATAAATACTGTTGTTGTTGTATATAGATTTTGCTGAATCTTCAGAGTCTGCTGCATGTTCCTGTTGCTGCAAGAGGGACTCCAGATGCTCACTTTATCTCTGGAATCAAGGGAGAGCCCCTCCCCTTGGTGTTCTTCAGATTATGTGACTCTGCCTGGTACCAAGGGGAGGAGTTTTTCACATGCAAAGTCTGAGCTGCCCTGAAATCACTGAGAAGGTGAATTCACAGGTGAGACCAAACTTCCCCATTCTCATAGTTGAAACAATAGACAGAGAAAGCACGTTGGACTGAAAGGTAAGATAAAACAAAAAGACATTATCATCCCCAAGTATGTCCTACTCAAACATTCCTGAGTTCACACCATCAAGAGTCACACAGTGTGTCATCCCTTAGGTGCTAAAATGGCTATAACAGTATTAGTTCCAAACTTCCCAATGTGCTCCTGCCACCCTACCTGCTTGGGGGGGGGGGGGGCTGATCTCCTTCATTTGCTGCTGATTGTTTCCATGGCAACAGCATGACCACTACTTCAGCCCTGCATAGGATGAGACAACAAACACGTTTGTGCACCTTCTTGAAAGAAATTTTGGTACACTGTTCCTTGCGTGTATTGGACAATATGGTTCTGGAAGACCAAGCAGAATAGGAGGGGAAGTGTAGCTGCATTTAAAATGCAATGAATTTACCATCCCCAATCATGTAATTATGACTCAGAAACTGAAAATAAGCAATGGGGAAGTCACTCAAAATTCCCATTTTGATTCTTATTTTCAGCATCTGTGTAACCCATCATAAAAGCTTTGTTGTTAGCAAGTGGTTGCATGGCTGCCAAAGAAGTAGGCGAGGAAAAGTAATCCAAGCATAACATCTAGGAATCCAGGCTTCAACCTTGTGGTGTCTGAACTGCTCAGCTCCTGCAGAAGTGCTGGTCTGGAAAATAAACACAAGAAACAGATGGAGCTGTAGACTGATAGACGACCAGCTTCCAAAGAGTACCAGCTGCAGTGCATGTTACACAAGCCAGCATCTGCACAGGGTGCTTGGAGCCTGGGTAAATGGGATGTGTTAAATTGGGGAAACAGGATGTCCCCATTTAGCACGCGCTGGGATCTATTTTGTGCAAGCAAAAACACTCCTCCATCAGAAACAACAGAGATTGAAAGGGGGTGGGACAAGATTCCCTTAGTCCCCTCTATTGTTCCAAATATTTTCTTTCTCATATAAGTTACAAAATAACTTGTAATTACAATACAAAAGTTCTGCAATGGGCATACTAGTCAAATAATACAGTTCCTAAGCATTTTCAAAGAGCCAGGAGATACAGCAAGGCATCTCATTTTCCTTGCTCCTCGTCTAAAGTTGAAGATCTCTTTTGCATCAGCAGAATGCTCACACCAGTGGATCACTTTGGGCTTGATGGTGGTGCGTGCAAATATAACCCTGTACTGGATCAGACCAGATGACCTTTTCCTCCAGCATCCTACTTCTCACAATGGCCGAACAGGTACTTCAAAGAAGCCGACAATAAATTGCAGCCTTTTCCTCTTGTTGCTTCCCAGCAATTGGCACTCAGGGCCCAATCTTATACTTGCTGGCTGACATTGCACTGGGCCCTCTGCTGCAACTGACTGCCGTAAAGCAGTTAATGCCATTTGTAAAAGCTGTCCTGACATTGCTCTACTCAACATGCTGCTGGGAGTGCTGGCAGAAAGGCCTGCACCTTCCCACCCATGTCATTGTGTCTCCTGCTGTTTGCCAGAGCAGGTAAGTCAGTGGGAGAGGCAGGAGGGAAGACAGAACAAGGTGAGAAGGGGATAGGAATATACAGATTTGGTGGCTCTGGCGGCTGCCAAATCCTATCCCCCAACCCATCCTGATACCATGGTGTGGGTTCACGCAGATCTGTGCCAGCCATTTAGCTAGCTAGGTCCAAGTAGATCCCCCTGTGCTGTTACTCCCAGGTAAGGGAACAATTACCTAGAGGAAAATACCACAACTGCTCCCCACCACAGGATGCAGGCAGGATGCCCTGCTGTATTGTGGTAGTGCCTCTGTCTAGAATTCTGCACCAAAATCCTTTATATTCTATGCAAGCATTCTTTACAGATTTCATTAAGGCATGTGGAAGCATAGTCGATCAGTGATGTATCAGTATGTGGCCTAGAGCTATAGACACCTCTTAAACTTTGCACACATGCTCTGCCCTATTTAAATGGCACCATTGATTCTGTGTCAAGGAAAACTAGATTCTGTGGTTCAGAGTAGATAAATGTATTACAGCTGAAAAAATATCTGCAGTTGGCCAAGTTTTCCAGTTTTGCCATTCATATTCTAAATGTGACATTTTGAATTCAAACTTCAAATTCAAGTTTGAAGTGCTTTAGGTTGCCATCCAATAACACTTTCCTAGGAGTAAGCCCCACTGAACACAATTAGACCTGAGTAAACATGTGTCAGCCCTTGCTTTCCCGATAGCAGAGTGGCACAGGAGCTTAGGGAGATAGCAAAAGCAGCAGGCAATCCCAAACAGAGCCAAGGAAGCAGGCTTGCTTGTTGCAGAAGCATGTATTGGTAAAGGAGCAGGCAGAAGAGTAGTCAGTCATACGGTCCAGAAGTCAGGGATACAGCAGGTCACAGTCACTAGAAGGTAGTAGAAAACAGTACGCAAACCAGCAGCACAGCACACAGAAACCCAACCACAACAACCCACACCAGTAGTCTGTGCTTGCCCCAAATATACTGGGGCCAGCCAATCAGAGTAGGGCAACCTCATAGTCACAAGACAGTCTTGTGACCCACTCTGATTGGCTGTCCAGTGGTGCATTGCACCATTCCTCCATAGCCTGCACACATCTCTCCACAAGTCACATGACTCTCACCTGTAACAGGTGCAGTTGATTGCATCAGCTGTGCTGCTTTGCTGATTGCTTCACACCAGGCCCAGATATCAGGGCCTCCTGCCACATCCTGGCTAATAACAATCTAAAGCCTGGGATGCCAAAAACCTGACAACAAGCATAGAATTGCACTGTTATCATGGTGCACAAAACTTCTGGTATCTCTGACTTGTTTTGGAAGTCATAAAATATGACATAAAACCTCAGGAGAGGCAATCATTAGGTGCCAATCATTAGGATGATAATCAGTTTTATATCTCAATTCCTTCTGGTAACAGGGAGGCTGTGGATGTTATGAATCATCATCTGGAGTCAGTAATGGACTGGATTAGGGCAACAAGTTGAAATCAACAAGTTGAAATCAACTCTGGATAAGACAGAGGTACTACTGGTGAGGAAATCTGGGACCCAGGTTATGGACTGGGTCTGCAAGGGGTTGCACAAATTTGCAGTTTTGGTAGTATTCCAGGTCCCAGTCTTGCAGCTAGATGCCCAGGTGTTGACCATGGCATCTTTTTCCATCTTTACCTGGGACAATCAGACTTAAGCATGGTTGTCGATACACGGATTAGTCATTTGGACTACTGTAATATACTCAACATGGGGCTACGCTTGAAGACCATTTGGAAAATTTAACTTGTGTAGAAAGCTCCTACTCAACTGCAGAATGGTGGAAAGCAGGGATGGGCAAGTCAGGCATGGCTTGAATTGAATCAAGATGCAAGTCTCCACCCCCCCTCCCCGTGACTCAACTTGAAAACAAGTTATAATGGGCACTTTCCAAGTCACCTGGAGCATTTTTGCAACTCGAAAAGACTCAAATCATGTCTTTCTCTTTAAAAAGCAAGTTGCAATTCCATGAAAAAAGGAGCTGCTGCCTCTGTGTGTGTGTGTGTGTGCGCGCGTGTGTGTGTGTGTGACAACCAGTTCCCTGCTGTTCCTATCCCACGTGTAAACAAGGTGGAGGGGGTGGGAGGAACTGTGAGAGAGTGGGGACAGAAGCGGTAAGAGGGAGGAAGGTCATGCAACAGCTGCAAGGCTTACAAGGATGACCCAATCCATTGCAGCTCTACTCAGAAGTAGTCCCATTTGTGCCGGTCATTCAATGTGCTGGTCATTCAACCTCTTCCCAAGTAACAACAGAGCTCACAGCAGCCATGCAGTTGGAAAGCATGATTGCTATGAACCTCTCCCCTAAGCTTCCCTGCCTCCTTTTTTCCTGGGCTTCTCCAGCCAGTTCCAAGGCAAGAACTACCTTGGGCTCCTCCTCCTGCCCTCCCTCCCTCATCCAAAGAAACAAATCAGATTGCCCACCCTTCATCCAATGACCATTGGTTCCTTCAGAGATGGGCAAGAGAGCCTGGTCCCACCTCCCTCCGGATGCAAAAGCAAAACATTGACCCTTCCCTGCCTCCTGGCTGGCAACCACCCTGCTGCTTGCCCGGTCTGAATGATGGCCCCACAAGGCCTTTCACATTGCGAAAAAGTGAGCAAGCACATTCAGACACAGAAAGACTCAAGCCTGCATGTGTGGGGACCGAGAGCCAAGTCAGTGGCCTCAGGCTCGAGTCAATTCTTGAGTCATTGGTTCAACTGACTCAAGTGTACATGAGTAGCTAAAAATGCTGGTTTTTGTGACTTGGACTCAAGTCACCTGACTCAAGACCCATCCCTGGTGGAAAGTGTCTCATGCCTATGATGTTCCATCGACACTGTTTTTGGTACATTTTCAGGTACAATTAAAGGTTCTGGTTTTAACCTTTAAGTCTGAAATCCTATTATAATTTTCCAGTACAACACTTTTAATACTTGAACACACTGGGACTTATTTCTGAGTAGACTTGTATAGGATTATACAAGTCTAATAACCCCCTTAAACAACTGAGTATCTGAAGGACCATCTTCCGCCATACACATGAAACTGCCCAAACCATGAGAATATTGGAGAGGGCTCTATTACATATTCTATCATCAACAGAAGTGCTTTTGATAGTAACATCAGAAGGGCCTTTATTGTGTTGGCTCCCAGATTGTGAATCTCTCTCTCTCCCCAGGAATTGAATTCAGTTCTTTTTACTGTTTCAAATTCAGTGCAAGCTGAAAGCCTTCTTGTTTTGTTTGGCATTCTCCTATTAATTTATTGCCATTTCTCATTTTGTTTTGCTGCCTTCGTGAGTGTGTTGTGGTGATCACTGTAAACAATGATAGAGTATTATTTTATTTTAGTTTTGTTTTTGACTGAATTTTGTTTTTGTGAACCACCTTAACAGAACAATCCAAACTCGCGCTTGAGCTGGGGCAGCCATCCCCATGCCAGCTCAGAGTGTTGCAAACATGCCATAAGGGCCAGTTCAAAGGCCTATGCCAGCTCAGCAGTGCTGCATCCGACCTCAGTGCTGGCCCGGGAGGGGGCTGTATCAGCAGCAACAACACAAACTGCATTCAAAACCCCTTCCTGGGTTGAGCGGCCCTACCTGGGACTTCCTGGATTTGTACCATCAATATGGCTGGCACTGATGTGAGAAACCCCATTGGGTGACTGGAGCTTTTCCCAGGGTATGGGGAAATATATCCCTTTATCCCGTGGAGTCCTCCAGCTTAAGATGCACTGGATGCCGCACAGGTCATGTGGCCTGGCTGCGCCAGCAGAGTTTAGGATTGGGTTGTTCATCTCTCCCTCGTGGGAGTGGAAAGTGTGGGATAGAAATATTTTAATTCATAAATATGAAACCTCTTGAGTTGTCAGCTGTCAAATACTAAATGTCCTTGCTTGTCACCCATTGGAGGCAATAGGTATGAAAGGATAGGAGTAGTTGAGGTTGTGTGGTGATAATCAGTATTGTCCTGAATGAAAAGTGCAACTTCCTCCCAATGCACACACAATTATTATTCTAAACTGCTCAGTTTTGGAAACAAACAGGGTTTGTACTAGAGGCTGTATGCCATTGGCTGAAAATGGTATTGAAAGGACTGCATGTATTAAGCAAGCATAAAAGGGCCAGACTAGGTGCTATACAGGTCCAGCCTTGTTATACACAGATTTTTTATACACGGATTTGACTCAACACGAATGGACACTGCAAATGAGAAGGAATGTGCTGATCCCTGGAGAAGGGAAAAATGCATCCCTTTAAAATCAGTTTAAAAAACTGAAAGGTCCTTTAACAATAGCCTCATTAATGAGAGAGAGAGAGGGCAGCTGGCTGGCAATCCATCAGTCCTTCTCTCTCCAGGCGGCCTCTCTCTTCCCCCTGGGCAAGTGAAAGAAAAGTGATCACTTTGCATTGGTGAAGGGAGGGGCTGAGTGAAGCGCTTGGAGGAGGACTGATTCATGGATTGTCTTCTTAATGACTCTTATCTTACATCACAAAAGTCAGCAAGGCTGTTTTTAAATCACAAAGAAAACAAAGAAACTTTGTTATTTAAACTGATTTGCTATAGTGCATTTTTTGCCATCCATGTGAGTGCTTGGAATAATAAATAATAATAAGACTCAACCTGTATTTCACTACTCTGAATGTTATTTGGTTTGCTCCTTAACCTTTTGCAATCAATGAAAAACATCTTAATTGAAGCAAAAACTGTCATTAGCCAGAGAAATGAAGGAGTGGCTATTGAGAGCTCTTGAAATAGTCCACTTACAGCCTTAGATAAACTGATGAAGTTAGTTAGGTATAGGAAAAGACAGGTAAGTTTTAATAGCTATTTTCAGAAATGAGCTCTTTTTACTTCTATATCTGACATTATTTTTCTCATGGCCTCAGCTAGCTCTGCACCACTCTTTCCACAGCTCCCCTTTGCTGTCAACTTATTAACTAGGTTACAAAATAAGTGTTTGGGGAGTACCTGCAGTACTGCTGGCAGTGTTAGTAAGAACCTGAGTGCTTGATTCCTAAACCTTCTGAGTTTTAACACTTCATTTCACTTTATTCATAATGCAATACATACTTCAGGCTCCTGCAGTGGGTTTGCATTTTCCCTTCCCTGTATGTGTCTCCAGCTGACTGCTAGTCCTAGAAGAATTCAGCTCTATAAAATAAGTGTCAATTCTCATGCGCGCGCCCGCGTGTGTGTGTCACCTTTACACACCCACACAAAGAGGTTTTTTTACCAGGTCTCCAGGGTGTGAAATTTCAACTGATTGGGAATAGGAAAAAATCATTTGCTTTTTATCATCATGGTCCATGAACCATGGTTCGAGGCCAATATGCAACCCTAAGGAAAACAAGTTCAGCTCTAAATCCCTAATCCCCATGCTGGATCATAAAATCACAGATCACTCTGCCCTACTTAGCAAATACAGCTGCCTCTGTGCCAATAATAAAAAAGACTGAATCACTGTATACCCACGGTCTCCGCAAAGGCCAACAGCTCCTGCAGCTTTGGCTGAGCTATGCAATCAAACCTGGATGGACTATGCTGACAAAGCAACCCTGCGTTGCTCCTGGATGGGACAAGAAGCAAAACAGTGTTGTTATGGCTTTGTATATATATATATTATTTGCATGCCTATCAATAAATAATTGAGGATCAGCACCATTTGGATCAAAATGTCTTAATTCTAATCCTGTACCTTAAATGATACATTTTTACCGTATGTTGTTTTATTGTATTGTATAGGCTAATGGGTTCTGAGCTGTCTGTGACAGATCAGGAGAGAGATCTTGGGGTGGTGGTGGACAGGTCGATGAAAGTGTTGACCCAATGTGCGGCGGCAGTGAAGAAGGCCAATTCTATGCTTGGGATCATTAGAAAAGGGATTGAGAACAAAATGGCTAATATTATAATGCCATTGTACAAATCGATGGTAAGGCCACACCTGGAGTATTGTGTCCAGTTCTGGTTGCCACATCTCAAAAAGGACATAGTGGAAATGGAAAAGGTGCAGAAGAGAGTGACTAAGATGATTACTGGGCTGGGGCACCTTCCTTCTGAGGAAAGGCTACGGTGTTTGGACCTCTTGAGCCTAGAAAAGAGGCACCTGAGGGGGGACATGATTGAGACATACAAAATTATGCATGGGAAGGATAGAGTGGATAGAGAGATGCTCTTTACACTCTCACATAACCCCAGAACCAGAGGACATCCACTAAAATTGAGTGTTGGGCGGGTTAGGACAGACAAAAGAAAATATTTCTTTACTCAGCATGTGGAAGTCCTTGCCACAGGATGTGGTGACGGCATCTGGCCTGGATGCCTTTAAAAGGGAATTGGACAAGTTTCTGGAGGAAAAATCTATTACGGGTTACAAGCCATAATGTGTATGTGCAACCTCCTGATTTTAGAAATGGGTGATGTCAGAATGCCAGATGCAAGGGAGGGCACCAGAATGAGGTCTCTTGTTATCTGGTGTGCTCCCTGGGGTATTTGGTGGGCCGCTGTGAGATACAGGAAGCTGGACTAGATGGGCCTATGGCCTGATCCAGTGGGGCTGTTCTTATGTTCTTATGTTTCTGTCTCAATTTTATGCTTCTAAAAATGCAATCCTGAGCTGCACATGGACCAGCGCAAGTCCCTTACGTTAGCCCAGGAGGGTCACAAACGTGCCATAAGGCACATTTGCGCCTCCTCAGGAGTTGGCAAGACCGGCATGCAGAGGCACGTCGGCCTGCAGAGGCTGACACAAGCCTGGGCCAACACAAGTGGAGTGGGCGGGGAGGAGGCAGGGAGGACGCAGGAGGGAAGCATTCCAGGGTGGGGGAGGGCAGGTGGTGTGTGGCCCTGGGGGCGGGCGGTTGGGGAGTAGGAGGCGGGGCTGGGACCTGGCAGTTATGCTGGATCCCAACCCCTTTTCCCGGTGAGTTCAGAGTGGCTTGAAGCCACTCCACTCTGCTTGGACTTGTGCCACCTCAGGTGGCACAAGTCCAAGGAGACCCATACGGGCCAGGGTGCCTTACCCAGGGGTAAGGGGAAAAGTTTCTCCTTACCTCTGGCTGAGCTGATTCTGGCCCCTATGCTGTGCTGGATATATAGTGCAAGCCTCTTGGCTTGCCTGTTCCAGTGCAGGATAGGATTGTGTCCTTGGAGTTATACTAATACAGTGGTTCTCACACATTTAGCACCGGGACCCACTTTTTAGAATGAGAATCTGTCAGGACCCACTGGAAGTGATGTCATGACTGGAAGTGACATAATCAAGCAGGAAAATTTTTAACAATCCCAGGCTGCAATCCTACCCACACTTACCCAGGAGTAAATTCAATTTACTATCATTAAAAGCATATACAGATTAGCCTATTAAAAGAACAGATCTGTAACAATTTTCTCAAGTGCAGTCACATATTATGTTAGCATCAAGTCTAGTATATTAAAAATAAAATATTGAAATGAATGGGGACCCACCTGAAATTGGTTTATGGCCCACCTTTTGGGTCCCGATCCACAGTTTGAGAAACACTGCACTAATATATGTAAATCAGTTGATTGGAATTGCAGAGGCGGAGAGAAAGGCAGGCTAAAAACGCCATAAATGAATGAATGAGGGTGCAAGCCTAACCCACTTTCCAGGGTCTGACATAAGGGCAATGCAGTTCCGAGGTAAGGAAACAATTGTTCCCTTACTTTGAGGAGGCCTCTGTGAGTGCCCCTCAAACTGCAGAATGCAGCACATGTTCCATTGGCACAGCTATGCCAGTGCTGGAAAGTGGGTTAGGATTTGGTCCTAAATGATTTAGGGCAGGCATTTCATTAATAGGTTGCAGAAACATTTTATTTCTCTAATGAAACAAGATTTACCTCTACCTATAAAAACCTGTTTACCTCTATTGTAGCCTGTAGGTACAGACTTCCACTGTACCTTCTGGAAATCTCCCCTTCTGGAAATCATGACAGTTAAGATTATAGTTACTTTTGCAGTCTTACTATAATTACATCATCAAAAGAGATGACAAACTAATAGCCCAGTCCTGTAGGCCTTTTATGACACCATACCTCCTGATATGCTGTTGCAAAAGGTCCAGTGATGGCATGAATATCTTGGCACACCTGGTCCATTTGGGGGCCGTCGCTGTGAAGTGGCCGCAGCTCTGCACTCCTGCCACCACAAAGGCCATGAAGCACAGCCCCTGGAAAGTTGGCAATTGGGGTGTGTTCAGGGGGGAGAGATTTCAGGATGGAGAGGAGGAGGGCAGGAGCAGGGAGTGGGTTGGAGGGGCTGGATCCCAGCATCATTGACTTCCATCAGAATCTTATCCCCCATTTTTCAAGCCACCCCACCCCTTCCTCTCCTCAGACATAGCTGGTGTGGGTCTGAGGAGACCTATAAGCCACCAATAGGCCTACCCAGAGGTAAGTAAAAATGTCTTTTACTTACCTCTGGTCGGCCTTCTGCTTACCCCCTCCCCACCCTTAGATGCAGTGTACACTCCGTCAGCATGACTGCATCATTGTCAATAGTGGGGGAAAGGATTGGCCTGAGAAACTAGTCCAAGCCCTGGCCCTGGAGCAGAAAAGGTTCAATGTTCATCCAGTAAAGAGTGACACAGATTTACAAGATGGGAGTTTCTTCCTCTTTTATTATCAGTCCCTCCCAACCCTGTGGAACTCCAACCCTGTTCACACAGCATTATGTGGAAATAGGAACACATGAGGGGGGGAGAACGGGGTCATTTTTGTTGTGATTTCCTGCTCTCCACATGTTCACCCAAAGCTGTGAACAGAGCTGACATGTGTACAACTTGCATGTGCCAAGGGCCAATACATACAGGGGGACCCTGCCCATGTCACGTGAACAGCTTGCACTTTAGTTGAGCTAAACTTCCACTGAAATCATTCGTAGGGTGCAATCCTATCCACATTTTCCTAGAAGTAAGTCCCATTGACTATAAGGGAGAGGAGGTGGTATTTTCAGCAGCAGTACATGCTGTCATCCTAGCCCCCCCCCCCTTCACAGCCTTGATCCCCTGACCTGGGTCCAGACACGCTTATCCCAGCAATGTACGGTGCAGGTTTACCCCAAGCAAGGGAACAAATATTCCCAGACCCTATGGATGCCTCCAAAGCCCAAAACATTGGCACAGCTGCATTGCTGTACAGGGAGTTGCATTGGGTTGGACAGCTCAATTCCTTAGAGGACAGAAAAACCATAAAATCAGCATTTGTTTTATCAGTATACAATGCTGATTCACGGGGCTGTGTAGCATTATTATTGTTATTATTGAATTTATGTATAATTCCATCCATGTACATGACTCTTTACAAAAGAGAGAAGACAAGTCTGTGGCCCAAAGAGCTCATAATCTAAAAGAGATGCCAGGGAAGGGAGGGGGAGGGAGTGGGTGCTGAGAAAGACTGAGGAACAGAAATGTGATTCTGCCCGCCATCACTGAATCACCCTGCAGAGCACTGGCACCAGTTCAAAGGCCACACACTGGCACCAGTGCCACACAGATCAGTCATTGATAACAATGGTGGTGGGGGAGGATCAAGGGGGTTGTGCATGGGAGTGGATCAGGGACCGGGACAGAACTTGGCAGCAAAAGCAGACCTGTCCAATTCCTATACCCCTGTCCCAGCCCAGACATGCCGTCTTCAGCCCAATAGATATATACCAGGAAAACAGCTGGCATAGATCTGAGTAGGCCCATGGGGAACATGGAGTGGCTAGAGAGGCAAGGTGCTCAGGACTATGATATGGACTGCCCCCATTTTATCTTCAGAACAACACTGTGCAGTGGGGATAGACAGAACTATGGTGACTGACCCAGCATCAGCCAATGTCCATCATGGCTTCCCCTGGATTTGCTCCCACTACTTGGGACACAAAATTGTTTCTCAGGGTGCTACACTAGCACTAGATACTCGGAGCAGGGCTTCAGGAGACAATCTCAGGCTGCAATCATGTCCACATTTACCTGGGAGTAAGCCCCATTGACGATAATCGGAGAAGATTTTCTGGTCCTAGGCTGTTTGGATATAACATTTTACTGTTGGGAGGATGAGAGAGAGAGAGAGAGAGAGAGAGAGAGAGAGAGAGAGAGAAAGGAATGTGAACAAACTGTTTCATGCAGTTAAGCTTCAAATTATCAGTGTATCTTCAACTGATTAAAAAAATATTATAAAACTGTTCCCGAATGGGCGGAGAGGCAAACAGCAGGTCAGCAGGATTCAAAGGACTTCTGAAAAGCTTTTATTCGTTTTGCAAAACGGGACGACCACAAAGAGGTGATGGACCCCGAAGGGTTACAATGATGCAAGTTTTATAGAGCATTCTGAACAGAGGAGGGGCACAGAGAAAGGGGGGTAAACATCCTTGTAAAATTACTAAGTAGTCAGGCAGAGCATGTTCAGCATCCTTATCAGTTTTGAACATTCTGTAGAAAGCACAGTGCAAGGACAGGGTGTCCACATATAAGGTATCCATTATCGAGGGTAATCAATTACACCCCCCTTATCCTAACTGTCCTGCCTCACACCCTTTTGTTCCTTACCACCTGTCCTTCCTTGGAGGCCCGTATCGGCTTATCTGGTTTGGTAGATCTTTCTGAGCAGCAACTGTTACCCTGCACATGCCTGCTCTCGTCTGATCTCAGAAGCTAAGCAGGGTCAGGCCTGGTTAGTACATGGATGGGAGACCGCTTGGGAATACCGGGTGCTATAGGCTTATACCATAGTCTTTCAAGACTGAAGGTTGCCAACCAGATCTTTCTGAGGAGGATGGTTGGTGCTGAGTAGCAGCATTCCTGAGCAGAGCGCAGAGAAGGGCCTAAACCAGAGAAGCCTGATCTTTGAAGCCAGGCATTGTGGGTATCTTGGAATTGTGATTTGGGCATTTTGGGGGCAAAGCACGCCAGCACAACCTCTTAGAGTTTCCTCAGCTTTCTCTTTGAGTTTCCTACCTCAGCTTTCTCTTTCTCCCTATTTCTGCACCCCTCCATTATGTAATCTTCAGCATGTTGGAAAATCTTATCTGTAGAGGAGATAGGCAACTTCTGTATCCCAAGCCCTTAGGGCAGGATGAGATAAAATCTATCTAACAGCCCAACTAGGATTGCATTGCCCTTTACGATAGCAGAACACAGTTCTGCTGTAATAAATGGCTATACTTGTACACTAGTATGCACAGTGTGCCACCAGCAGGCATTTTAGATCTGTTGCCACAGCTGACTACCTCCCGCAGCAAAGGTAAGCCAGGGCAGGAGCAGGAGGTGGCAGGGAGGTGGGCAGAATAGGGGGGGAGGAGGAACTGGGGAGTTTCTGGGTGGGGAGGGCAAGAGAAAGAATGGGAGAGGGAGGGAGTGGATCTCTACAGCACCAGTGTATGCCAGATCCTAACCCTGTTCCCTGTCCTTTCCTTTTCCTTACTCTCCTTGGACTTGCACCAGCAAAATAGCTGGTGTAGATCTGAGGAAACCCATTGGGGCAGTGGAGGCTTGCCCTGGGGTAAGGGAACAAAACTTCCCTTACCTCAAGGAGGCCACCAGACTCTCCCCATCCCCAGGATACAGTGCACACTCCATTAGCACAGCTGCATTAGCGAGGGAAGGATTTAGTTAGGATTGGGTTATGACTCAATAAAGAGGAAAACTCAAACATTCCTGAACGGCAATCCTGGACAAATTTCTGGAGGAAAAGTCCATTATGGGTTGCAAGTCATTGTAGGTATGTGCAAGCTCCTGGTTTTAGAGATAGGCTACCTCAGATTGCCAAATGCAGGGGAGGGCACCAGGACACAGATTGTGTCTTGTTGTCTTGTGTACTCCCTGAAGCATTTGGCAGGCCACTGTGAGATACAGAGGCTGAACTAGATGGGCCTTTGGCCTGATCCAGCAGGGCTCTTCTTATGTTCTTATGTTCTTACATTCTGTGCTACAGCCTTCCTGCTCAGCATTGGTTTCAATGGAATTTCTAGTATGTGGAACTTGGCAAAGATACATAGTGCAAGCTTGCCCATGCATTGACTGTGACAGCATGCTCAAATCAGGCAAATCACCCATGTGAATGTGGCTAATTAACTATTTGCACATGTAGTTAACCAATTTGTACATAGAAATGTAGTAATTCTGCGTAGATTGACTAAGCACATGGCTGTGATTGCAATCGCTGCACAATTGTCTTGATTACCTAGCTTAATGCAAAGATTACAGATTTATGGTGTGAAAAGAAGTGAATAACCATCCTATTGGTATTAGAAGCAAGCATCCTGTGACCCTAAAGTAAGGCTAAGTTGCACAGTAAGAAGACAAGGAAGATACTGTGAAAGTAAGGATTGAGTCGTGGTATTACTTCCCTTCTCCTCCTTCCCTTACTCCACTCCTCTTGGAACTCTGCACAAAGGAACCTAGCAATGTCGCTCTGCTTTTTGAAAATACTTTCTCCAATGGGAAGCACATCCAATCCCAGTGCACCAATGGAGAGACATCTGTTGTAGCTAGCAACTGACACACAATGTGCACACCGGCGCCTGGATTAAGGCGAGAGGCCATATCACCAGCAGTGGAACACAGAACATACGACAAGATTCTGTCCCCCACATTTGTTCAAAGAATCTCAGGTAGCAAGAGTGAGAAATATCTTTTTCTGAGACCTTGCAGTGCTACCTAGTGTAGACTATTATATATCAATATTCTCATTCAGTATAAGGAAACTGTGTATTCATGAACCACAGGAATTTAGGAATTCACATGAATACGAACATATCCCACACACATGTGAAAACAGTTTCTTGTGTTATGTTGTGGAATGATTATGCATATATTGGTGCAAAACATTTTTATGAAAAATGCACTTCCATGGAGCAGGAAGATGTTTGGATGAAGGATTGGTGAATTCTAGGCTTTGTCACAGGATGAGAAAGAAGGAAGGCTGGGCCTGCATCTTGCAGTACAGTTAAGGTTTCATTCCATGCTAAGGTTTGCAGAGTCTTATGTTTTGGTACACACTAGTAAAGATATGACATTTTCATTCCTAAGATAGAGATGATTGTGCTGACCAAGTAGGTTCGATGAGCAGTTCAGCAGCAATATTGAGTCCACTTTTATTTTGTCAGCATCCAATAATGAGACAATAGATCTGAGAGGATATGCAGGAAAGGAATCAAGACAAACGACATAGACATGAATGAAAGAGGACTTCTGGCTAAAGATCAGTCTAAAGGTTCACCAAACAGTTGAAAAATGCTGATATATTCATGAACTGGGAAAACTCCATCAGGTCTAATTTTTAACTTCCTAATGGATATTCTCTTTGCAATCTTAAAGGATCAACAATCTTACAGCTTGTACATATAAATAACGATGTTTATTCAGAGGTGGAGAGGAAGCAAATGTCTTTTTCTCCTTCACTAGAAATGGACCATAAAAGCAATAAGGCATTAGCCTTAATAAGGTAATGAATGAGGAGTTGAGCTTAGTGACAGTTGCCTGTGCTTTGGATCATCTACTTTTCTAGCTGTTCATCAGTTGCAAAGGTAATGTCTTGCACAGTTGTCGTTATTACTTAATTGATAGCAACGCCCTAACATAATATAGGCTGCTGCATTAAATACTGTACAAATACAATACTATGCAGTCAAAATACAAACCAGCACAGGGACTCTGGACAGCTAGTGAATGGTCTGAAAGCCCCTGATGCTTTTCCATTCTTGAAGTGAAGGAGATCAGTGCCTACACTGAAGACTCGCTTAAGGAACTCTAAGCTTTCTAAAAGAAGATATTAAACATATGTACAATGTAAACACAATATACAATAATGCCTAGAACCATTCTCTAGGATCTTTAGAAGTATCGAAGGCAGCCTTACAATGCAGACAGAGTGCCAGAGTGTCACCCTCCCTCATTACCCTGTTGTTATTGTCCTTTATTTTTAGACAGCAGGCAATAAGTCAGGACAGACATAAAGCCTTCAAATCAAACCAGCAGGTCATAAATAAACTGCTACCCCACCCCCTTCCCTCCCCAAATGCTAAGTACTTTTGTTTAGTTCTTTTGAAAAAAAAAAAAGAGAAATCATCACTCACTCTAACACAAATCCTAATTAAAATTTTACACAGTATGTCTTTTAATTAGCCATGGCTCGAGTGGTGAAAGCTATCAATATGTACCAGGATAATTGTATGAAATGACTTTTCAAAAATGAACAGCAGGCATGAATCCACTTGACAGCAGGGGACTATTTGAGAGACACACAGTGCAAGATGGGGTGACTCAGATAACATGCAAGAGATAATGCAGCACACAACGAAATGACACATGCCACCATCTTTCATGCTCCGCTGGCTCCCCTGTGAACAACATTTTGGCTCAGGTTGCACCCTGGACATCAGGATTCACACAAGACAAGGAGCGATTTCTATCTTTAGCTTGTTAATTTATTTCAGCCTAAATAGATATGTGTTTAATAACAGCATGGACATGCAAGTGTGCCCGTACACCTAAAAAGACTGTGATATAGCTATGCATCTAACAGTACAATCCTACCCCTGCCTGCAGCAACACCAATAGAACATGTTCGGTACACTATGGGGGGACGACGACCAGAAGGCCAACAAGAAGTAAGTTTTAGAAAGTTTTTAAAAACTTTTAAACTTACCCCTTCTTACACCTTCTGGCCACCTCTAGGTCTCCTTGGCTGTCCAAGAAGAGGAAGGGAGTGGGTAGCTAGAAAACGGGGCTAGGATTCAGCGTGTGCTTTTGCCACTGAGATTCACTCCTCTTAGCCTAGCTTGTACTCTCCTAGCCTGAAAGGCTATAATGACAACAATGCTGTTCACTTACTTTTGGAAGTTTGAATTGTTTTTCTAAACAAAAAATAAAATTAATATTTTTACTAAATCATTTCAGTAACTAAAACATATCAAACAAGAAGTTTTGTTACTATTTACTTTTCAAAGGCAATCTGCCTATTTTGTTGGTTAACTTGTAGGCTTACATGTATGCAATTTTACATTGAAATATGGTCCATTAACTCACATGCACTTTTTAAGTGCTCATTTTAATATAAAATATTTCCTACTTTGGGCCCCATAAAAAATGTTTCTAATTTGGCTCTGCAGTTCCTAAGTCCAGTCCTCGCTCTGATCTTGTTGTCTATGATTGCATTTACCCCAGCAGTGGAATGAAATTTCTTCACTGCTGTTGTCTGTCTGCATCTGTTATATAAACTCAAATGATGTCTCCTCAAGCCTCATATTCATTTTGCTTCCCAACAAAACTCCCAAAGTTAGGAAAAAAGTACATCTGCCATGAATAAGTACACTCTGGATGGGATGAGTCTTGCTGGAGATCACATGATATATTCACATTCTTCATCAGCCATTAATTTCACTGTCAGTGAAATGTGCACAAAGGGGAAGGTTGAAATTTGGGTACCACCGTTTCTTGGGTACCACTGTTTCTTGGGCCAGGCCTGTCCCTTCCCTGTTTAGCCAAACCATGCTTTCCACCATTGCTTTCAAAAAGCAATAGCTAAAGAGACCATCAGTAAAGATAAGGGGGACCTGGTCTTCTGTAGTTTGAGCACTAACCTAGATTATACTCTGATGATCTGCATTGCTGGGCAATGAAATTGTCAGCACAGAACAAGAAGATAAGGAGCATCATCTAGCTTCCATGACTGCTGTCCAACACATTTCCCCTTTCATTCCATTCAGAGTGAGACAATGTGTGGGTGTCTCTTGCCCTCACTGATATTGCCATATAGCTCTACCTGATTGGCTACATGGCTCTGTGGCATTGTGTTGGATACATGATTTGTTATTGGCTGGAATCATGTAGCTGGCAAGAAGAGGTTTTCTTTTAAAAATTGGAACAGAGCAGCTGCCAAACTAGCACTGAACAGGCCACAGAATAAGAACAGGCCAGGCCAGGCCACAATGCTTGAAAGGTGGTCATGGGGGGGGGGGGGAATCGGGAAAAACATTTCAGGCCCGCCAAGTCTCACCTTTTGTGCTGGAATTACTTGTGATCTAAAGTAACAAGTCATAAATCCTAGGCTGTCTACCCAAGGCAAGTTCCTAGGAAATTACCACTTTAGTGCCATATTAACCCTGAGCAATGTGGTCAATGCAATTCCAAGAGGAAAGTTTGCAACCTGCCTGTTTATACTGCTGTGTGATGCAGACATGTAGGCATCTGGCTTGCCTCCTGTGACACAGTCACACAATCTGCTGAAATGGGTTAGGCTTTGAGTTGTGGCCAAGATACAGGGCTGGGCAATGGAAGTAAGCAGGGGACAAGCTAAGGAAAAATCCCACCTTTAGCAAAAGGCTTCAGTCAGCCAGACTAGGAGGAAGGTGCCAGTATCATAACTAGGCTCCCTTAGATAAGTAAGAAGATCAGCTTTGATACAAGGGACTGTCACAATCTTGAATACATGGAATACATGGAATATCATATTCCATGTATTGCTAATAGATTATTTTATCTTTCTATCAGCCAGGTCTTGCAAATGGATTTGATTTTTTTTTAAATTCCCCTCTCTGTTTTTATTAATTTTTATATCCACACCTATTGCTATGGTGCTTAGATATTTTCTGTCATAGCACAAAACAAACATCACTATATGTATTCTGAGCATGTTTTAGACCATTGTTATACACAACAAGAAAGAGGGAGGAAAGGGACAGGGAAGCTCATTAACATGTGTGTGCCCTCTTTGCCTTCTGTATGCATCAGTGCTTGAGGACCTGATTTCCAGAATAACTGGGGAAGCACGCAGTGGGCTGTGAAAAGACACCATCAGGCTCGACCGGAGGGAATGGGCCATGGGGAATAGCACGGAGCTAAACCTATTCACAGGCAAGTCATCTGGGGCACCCAGTGGGGAATCTGAGAGAACTCTGGGCAAAAGCAGATTGACGAAGCACTGAAGAACAGTGGAGAATTTTAACTAGGAAAGAAGGAGCACTTTCAGTAACAAGTAAACCAGCTGGCAGCACAAGGGAAGAAATCTGGGCAAGAATGGAAGGCTTAGAAGGGTGGCCAAAGAACAGAAAGATCTAAAGCAGCTATACATCTGTAAATCTGATATACTGGAGCAAACACAGTTTGGCTGAAAAATCCTGATGGTGCCTAGGTTCTAGTCCAGGCTACAGTCCTACACAAAATCAGTTATGTTGGTTTTATAAATTTATTTACTAATCTCCCTTTACAGAGTCAGATAGCTGATCCATCAAATTTATTTATTCATTTATTAGTAGCAGTAGCAGTAGCAGTAGCAGTAGCAGTAGGTGGCAGTTAATAATAATAATACAGGTATTTATATACCACCTTTCTTGGTCATCAGATTTCTCCTCAGATTTTATTCAAGGTGTTTTACAAAGGCAGGCTGTTCTAAATCCCCATAGGGATTTTTACAATTGAAGAAAGGTTCTATCTTTCAAGAACCACAACTTTAGATCTTTAAAAGCCTCAAATATTAATAAAAAGATGAGTGCCTGGTGCCAAAGGATATGACCATGAGCACCAGGGGAGCCTCACATAGGAGATAATTCCACAGACAGGGTCCCACAATGGACAATGACCTTTCACCCTTTGCCACTTCCCTTACTGCAGTCAGCAAGGCACCCAGAGAAGGGCCTTTGATGATCCTTCTCATAGGAACTCTGAGAGGCCATAAGGGCTGAAGCCAAAGTAGAAAGGGGTGAACTTAACCCAGGAAAGAAAGCCAACTCCTCTCCTTTTTCTGTTTTCTTTACTGCCTGAGCTCACATAAACCAGAGCAAGGAGAGACCGTGTCCAGACTAATAAGTCAAATAAGCATCCCAATCTTCCTGGAGGTTTAGTTCCCCACATAGCAGGAAGAGATGACAGGGTGCCATGGGAAAATAGTGCAAGGATTTGCCGCAGGGCCTCTAGCAACCTGGCACCAGCATTGTCTAGGTTGACATGTTCCCAAACCATTTGTACATCACTTCCCTCTTTTGGCTCTCAGTTTTATTCAAATTAATGCAACCATTTTTTTTTAACTGCAATGAATATGATTGAAGAAAAATTATTTTCAAGGGTAGAGATATTGAAATGAAATTCTTGTCAAGGGTAGAAAAGTTTTTATCCCTCAGATAGAATGCTCCCTTTTCCTCCCAACTGATACCATGATGCTGGAGATCTTTCTCCCTGTTATGAAAATGCTTTATAAAGCCATTCCTCATAAAAATGTCACAGGTTGACTGGGATTATCCTTTTTTCCCTGTGGTTCACAATGTTAGACCCAATTAAGCTAATTAGTGCACTGTAACATAGCCAAAGTAGCTGCAGCTTTAAATTAAGAACAAAATACATTGGGAACTAGTGGGGCAACTTTACTCTTCTGTAGAGTAAAATGTGCAACAGAAGCAATGTCGCACATGGGGAATGACACCATGGTATGAAACACATTCAGCTATTTTATGTCTCTCTCTCTCTCTCCACACACACACACAAATCCAGGTTTATTATTGAGTCATGTACGTCTTTCTGCACCAGTCTGCCATGCTGAAATCCTTTATAATAAAAAGCTAATATGTGCTCTTAGGTAGGCCTTCAGTATTGATTATTGGTTGTCACGTTAAAAATAGAAAGTTGGACTGATTTTTTTCTATAATACATCCTGACAAATCCTTAAAAGGTGGTTTATTACTGAGATTGAAATGCTATAACAGCTGGAAAACGTTTGAGGATTGTTAGGATTGTTAGAGAGGGAAATAGTCATTTTCAGATTCTAACAAATTTTAAGACTGTAATAAAATTTCCTGTCAGTGGAAAGAACCTAAAGACAATGAATGTTTACAACTTGTTATGGCACACATGGAAATCTGAAAAATGATTTAAATTCAGAATGCTCTTGAACATTAACTTTGATGCTCCCAGGAGATTTTAACAGAACATTATAAGTACCACCAAATTTGGCCTACACTCCTCCGTAAAGTTAGGCTGATAGCCAATGTGATGTCATGTACAGAGCACTACACATGTACCAAGGAGACTGGGGTTCAAATTGCCTCTCAGCCACGAACCTTGGGCCAGTCACAAATTCTCTCAGCCTGACCTTCTGAGAGGGGTGCTGTGAATATAACTTCTAAGGGCAAAATTTCTGCATGTCGCTTGGGCATACTTCTTAAAGAAAGGCCACATGGCAGAGCATATGTTTTGTATTCAGAAACTACCATGGTCAGTCTCTGGCATCTTGGAAGGGTAGATTTAAGAAAGGGGAGAAAGGTCAGAGGGAGGGATCATGTTCAGCACTCTAAGCTCTTTGGAGGATGGGTGGTGTATAAAATGTGAAAAATAAAAAAAAATTAAAAAGTAGATCAAGTATTACCTTAGTCAAGATCATATGGACATTTTGGAAACTGTCATAAAATAGCTTCCATATTCCAAATGTCTAATACAGTGATTTTCAACCTTTTCCGTTTCACAGCACACTGACAAGGTACTAAAACTGTCAAGGCACACCATTCGTTTTTGCACAACTGACAAGGCACACCTTGCTGTTGGTGGGGGGCTCATATTCCCCAATGGTCCTTTTAATAAATGACCCTCCAGCAAATTCCTGGGGCACACCTGGGGACCATTTGTGGCACACCAGCACCTCGGCACAGTGGTTGAAAATGGCTGGTCTAATAGAAGAATCACTATTTGAGGCTCTGTATTAGCCTTTACAGCAATTTCATGTAAAAGAATGGGAACATGGCAGACAGTGCTGAACCCTGTGGGACCCCAGAATATAACCCTATGAGGTACAAGGGCACTCTCCTAGCACCAGTTTTGGAACTTCCTGCTATCTAGGAGCAGAATTAATAACAACCAGTGCCTCCCAGTTCCAGCTCAGAGAGCCTGGAAGGATGCTATGCTTGATGGTACTGATTGCAACTGACAGATACAAAAGATTTGGTAGTGTCATGCCCCTCAATGAACTTCAACATTTCCTACACGTAATTGCCATGAACCAATATTGGAGCTATTTTTTTTTTAACAAATTCATCTTACAGTTTTCATTAACATTTCACTTTGTCCTTAAAAAGCGACTGCCTGAGCAATTGTCAGTTTACAGATTGTGCCTAACTTCCACCATCTGTAACTGCGCAAAACTCAACATATGCTCGCCCTGCACATAGTTTCCCAGGCCTAGCTAAACACTCTTCCTGGAGCTCCCAAAACTCTGCCAAATGCTCTCCTACAAGCCCTTTGGGGCATTCAAGCGAGAGATCGCTTGCTTATGCTCGCTGGCTGCCAGTTTTCCCACAGCAGACTGGATGGCAATGTCGGCTCTTCATCTCATATCCTTGCCAGGATGTGAAAGTTAGACAAAGTAATTGCTGTGTCATTACCCCTTTCTGGCACATGTTGTCTGTGCATCCTTAGTTTGCTGCAGTCAGGGAAGGACCACACAGCTGCATTGGGCTCAGAGACCATATGACTTTGATTCCTTGGATTGTTGATGTGCTGCCCTTACTTTCATTTTGAAAAGGAAATTTAACCTTTTTAATCCTCCTGTTTCCATTTTCCTTCTCTCCTCTTTTATTCTAGGATTGATTTACTAAACTTGAAACTCTTGACTAATCAGAAGTAGATATTGGATATAGGAACATTATATGCTGTTATACACAAGATCTACTACATCCTTCCCTCTGGGGGTCCAGAAGAGCCTTGCCTGTCGTATTTGTAGGAACGTTGACCACTCATCAGTACTACTTTCTGTGTGGCATGATGTTTATGTGTCACAGAAGTTATGTGGACACCAGGATGCTGAGTCTCTTGTTGTCTTGTGTGCTCCCTGAGGCATCTGGTGGGCCACTGTGAGATACAGGAAGCTGGACTAGATGGGCCTTTGGCCTGATCCAGCAAGATTCTTATTCTTATGTTCCTATGCTCTTAAGTGCTATCACTTGCTACTGATTATTTATTACATTTATATCCTGCCCCTTCTCCAAGGACTCAAGGTAGTGTACATTACTCTGCTCACCTCCATTTTTATCCTCACAACCATAATGTAGGCAGAGGCTGAACCCCTGGTTGAATCCCTTACCTCAGGCAATGGGCTGGGAAGGCAGGAAGCTGGAAGGAGATGCCCTGCATCTGCCTGCCATCTTCTCCAGCCCACTGCCCAGGTGTCCCATCCTCTTTTCACACACTGAACGTGTGAGAGAGGAGGATGGGGGATGACAACTTACATCTTCCTGCTTTCACTTCATTGCTGATTTTTGTAACATGATCAGATGAGATAATGCTGGGAGCAGAGAGGTTCCAGGTCCAGGAGTCTCCCAGCTGAGCCACTTTACAAAAAGTGGTGGCAGAGCAGGAACAGATGAACACTAGCAGGAGTAAGATGGCAGAATCTACCCTGGCGTATGGGCAGGGGTTGCACACACTGGCAGGGATAGGACAGCTGAACTCATAGTCCAAGGCCATACAAGGCTTTAAGCAGTGAAACCAGAACCTTGAATTAGTGTGGGAAGCGAACTGGTAACAAATTTAACTGCTGCAGAATGTCATTTTAATGTCTGATGGAAAGAAGACTTAGGGGAAAAAATACACTCTGGGTGGGCTGGCAAACTGCCTCTTGCCTATTGAGTTATCCTGACTTAAAACTGATTCCACTATAGCTCATAATCACTTTTTTAAAGTGATCTCATCTAATGAAAGCAAACACAGAGAGGTTACATCAGAAAGGATTCTTCCCATAACCTTTCTGGTAATGATTCCATTAGTAGAACTGTCTGTGTGAAAAAATTTCTGGCAAACTATCCAATAGCTGCATCTGACAAGAATCTAAAAAATTGCTCACTGAGGAAGCTAGATAAATAACCCATTCTGGGGTTACTTTTCTGCACATGGGCACCTAATGAGGTTGCTTAAAAAAATCATTTCACAAGCACCAACCGAATCTCACATGAATAATAAACTAAGATGAGAAGACCTCTTGGTATTAAAGCAGCTGTTTCTCTGTGAGTTAAGATCCACTCTGTAATCTTAAAATCTGTATACATGCAAGGTACAGACAGACAAATAGAATTGTCTGGGTCTAAATAAACCTACAGTGACACAAATTGGAATCCTAGCAACTCGGAATGATCTAATAGCAAGAGGCAGGAAGCCAGGAAGGTGGTGTCTTTCATCAATGAGTTACCCCTTTGCCAAATTCCTTCAGCAAGTGCAGGCCTGTTCTGAAATGTCTGTGCCAAGAAAGGCATTCGGTGAGCCTGCTAGAGAAAGTAGCAGGTGGTGTTGCAATTGCTCTTTCCCTGTCCATACGGTGACTCAGCTGACAGTAAGTGAGATTTGCAGACGCTTATTGAATTGTGAGTTAGTCAACTCTGTTGGTATTCTACTAAATTAATTTTGCAACCGAGTATCTGCTCCCTCACTCCCTCTGCTCTCCTGGAGGCGCAAACCACTGCCTTGGTATGGTTTATTTTTCCTGATTATTTGCCAAGGAAAATGCCTTGAAGACTCAGTAAAACCACTTGCAGAAACGCACAAGTTAATGATTATTTTTATGAACAATCAAACATCTCACTGGCTTTAATTGCATATATGACATTGTTATTTTCATTCTTGGGTTCTAAAAGGTGAAACTTGCAAGGCACTCCAGTGCAATCACCTCACCTGCCTGGGAACATTAGTGAACTTTGGCAAGAAGTGGAGGCCAATATATACAGACACTGAGTGTGAAAAAAAGCACCTGGGTTTGTCAGGGTTCCACATGAAATTGCCTGGGTCTTGTTTCAAGGATCTCGATGAGTATGCTTGCTCTTTGTGTGCAGACCATTCGCACAGCAGTGACCCATGGCCTCAAGCAAAATCACAGTGGCCTGAAGAACACAGCAGGTGAAAAGCTGGAGTATGGCTCACAAACCTTTCAGGGCCCAATCCTATCCAACTTTTGAGTTCTGGTGTAGCCACAATGCAGCCCTGTGTTAAGGGAACACATGTTCCCATACCTTGAGAAGGCCCCAATGACTGCCCCTCCACCACAGGATGCAGTGCACACCCCACTGGCACAACTGCACCTGCACTGGAAAATTGGATAGGATTGGGCCCTTAATCATTTATTTGTGGATCCTGCACAAGTAAATGCTCTTCATGTACAAATTGCAGTGAGACAAATGTAGCATGCATCGCCTAGCAGAGGGGTGTCTGAGAATTATGGCTAGTCTTTGTTTACTTACACACTGAAGTCCATCCTTTTGTGACAAAGCAGTTAAATAAGTTCAATGGCCTTTGCCATTTCCTACTGCTAAACAGTATCCCAGTTGCTGTATTGCCAGAGCTATCTCCACATCCAACTGCTTCTCGTTATCCCCAAACAATTAATCAGGTCACCAGGCCAGTTGGACAGACTGGCCGTGACAATTCAGTTGGGAATCATAAAATGGGGACCTCCAACATTTAGAACTTTATCCATTTTACCTTCCTCGTTCAAGGATAAAAAAGTTTAGGACTTCAGAACAGTTTAATACAAGGCCCAATTTGACTTTTATTTTCTCTTAACTGAGCGTGTATATTTTATTAACCAGTATTTTCTTGCATCGCAAGTTAATACAGGATGAACTGTCGGCTGGTAAAAGTACCAGCACCTATACTCTTAACAGCTTGTTTTAAAATATATGCTAATTGTAACAGCTTTGCTGTTGCCACAACAAGTAAATTAAGTGCCTAATAAAGGTAAACAGAGACATTATAAAATGTAGGGGAGCTAATTTTCTAAGTTACCATTTAGGATTCATTTGTATGCATACTTAGGCATGTGTGAGGCACTGTAGGTTGCCAGTCTGTGCAATATAACCATGTTGAATAGCTTGATGGCATAAAACAGTGATGTAAATGAATCCGTAAATGTCCAAGCACATATGGGCTCCTAAAATGGAACATTTCTACCATGGTTCTAAACATTTTTGGAATTAACCTCTGTTGATTTCAATGGAACAGGACCAGCCTGACCTAAGAGAAAAGATAGACCAGCTGCCTTGGGCAGCAGATTCCACAGAAGACACAATTTTCACTGTCTCCGAGCTCCATCTCTCTGTATTGTTGAGATTGTTGTGGTGGGGAAAGTCTCATTTTAACTATTCAGTTTTGAATAGCACTGCAGTGGAACACAGTTCCATGTAAGCGGTTTAGAGTAGCAACCATTAGCTCTGATCTCCAGAGTTCTCCATAACAATAGTTAAAAAATACTATATGGGAAACTTCAACATTCCACTGAGGATAGAGAGAGCTGTTACCCTGGCATAGACAGGGAAAGTACAATAGGTGTAACTGTATTTGATATCATATGAGCAAGTGAAGTTGCCTTAAACTGAGCCAGACCATTAATTCATTCGGCCCAGTATAGGGCACCTAGACTGAAAACAGGTCTCCAAAGTTTCAGACAGGATCTTTCTCAGCCCTGATTCCAAAGATCATTTAACTGAAGACACCAAACACTAAACTTGGAACTATGCACATGCAAAGCATGTACTCTGAGCATCATCATGAAGTGTGACACAATGAGGATGCCTGAGACTGGTGCAACCAAGTGGGTTGACACCACTACGATACAGCCTAATCCTATCCCCCCCGCCCCCCACTGGTACAGCCACACCAAATAGGCATGTGTTGTATCCAGTGAGGGGAGCAGAGCAGGAAGCTTTGGAGAGGGCAGGAGGGTTAAATCCCTTTACACCTCCATTAGCTCTGTAATGCGTCTCCTTGGACCTGCATCAAGGGAGGAGACCAGGAGGAACAGGGTGAAGCAAAGGAAGGGGTGTGACAAAGCCAAGAAGGGGATAGTAGCAGCAGCAGCAGCTCCACTGATACCCTATCCTGCTTCTGGGCCTTGATTCACCTAGCCACATCCACTTGGATTTTCACCATCATCCTTGTGGGATACTGAGCATGCCATGCCGGTGTGGCTGCATCAGCATCAGGGGAGCTGCACTAGACTGGGCTATGAGTTTATGACATTTAAGAGGGATAGATGTGGCAGCCCATAGGTCATGTTCAGGCTCTAATTCAACTTTTGGTTCCATATGGAGTATTCTGAACTGTAGTTCTGAGCAGCAACGTATTTGTCCCTCACCTTGGAAAATCACACAGAATCACAGAAAGTTAGAGTTGGAATAGATCTTAAAGATCTCTCTCATCCTGACCAATGAAGGAACACCATGCAGGCTCCTGAGCTTTGTCCCTGAATGGTGGGTACCCATTGCTGAGCCATCCCCTCTGGCTCACACAGAGAACGGCTATAGGGTTTCCTTAAGCTACAGAAGCCTCTGCTACTTCAGAAGATGTGTATGTCTGAGAAAATGTAAGTAAAGTGTTTTCTTTTGAAATATTCACTGCCTCTGCTTCTTCAGTCTTCACTGATAGCTGCAAACTAACTGGGTAGTGGAATTTACCATAGGAAAAGGTTTTTTTTCTGCTCTGCTTACTAAAATCTACCCCCCTTTTCCAACATCAACAACACTTCCTATGTGAGTCATAGGCTCAGTCATAGGCAAATCAGTTCCCCTGGGCGCTGTAGTAGTCGTCTTTTGTAGAATGTACAAAGAAAATGACATCTGATCACCTTGCTGTTAATGCCTCTAGAATATGACACCTGATTACCTTGGTGCTAATGCATCTAGGTCTTGCTATGCTTATACTGTTAGTTTATATCAAGTGCTATAATGTGGTGTCCTGAGTGAACATCTAAATAGGATTCTGTTTCCATCAAGTCTTTCTAATGGATAGAAGACAAAAGCATGAACTAAGAGAGGGAACAAGTGGTTTCATTAGCATCTATTTATGAAAGTATATTTTTATAGACAATGACCTCTTCAAGATGCTTATCCTTTACCCCTAAATAGCTGTTGATTCCCATGTACAGGAAACTGAGGTGTGAAACAGAAATGGTCCTGAGTAAAATGAAATTAATTTTCACATAGAACGTATGAACAGCAACATAAAGAAAGGTTGTTTTCTAAAACAGCTTTTCCTGAAACCTGCTTAAGTTGTATCCCACTATCAAAACCAGTCATTGTTTCTACCTATGGTAGAGAGATGAACTTAAAACATGGTTGATTCTATAGAGGCTCGTTCAAAGAGCATTGCTCCGCCCCGCAAAAAAAAAAACAGTTCTCTTTCCAAGGGAAATGTAATCTTCACACCATTTTCATTGGTATTGACATTCTATGGACACATAAAAAACAAATAAAATGATCTCCAATTGAACTAGGGCAAAAACAACATTACGAAAATGAGTTACCTTTACAGGAGAACATACTGTTTTATTATCTAAACATTTTTGTTCCATCTTGCATTTAGGTGATGTGTCATTGCCTGTCCCGTGTCTCAATAGCAGTGCTTTGGTTATAAAGAGTTTCCCTCCTCCAACTTGCTGTGACCTTTATTATTTTATTTTCAGCCCAATCCAACACAACTGGCCTGCGCTGCATCCAGAGCAGGGTTGGGCCAAGTTGCAGCGCAACTTAGAGTAAGGGGAATTCATTTTCCTTACCCCCAGTCACATGGCAGTCATCTCTATGGGGCTACTCAGATCTGTGTCACCTAAATTGGTTGCACAGAACTGAGTGGCCTAGTGTAAGCCTAGGCTGCTTGGGAGGGATGTTAGGATCCGGCCTAAGTGCTGGATCCTGCTCCCACCTGGTCCTGCTATCGGCTTGCACCAGCCCAAGAGCACCTTAGGATTTATATATAGGTTTTATATATTTTATATTTTTAGTCTTGAATTGTAAGCCGCCTTGAGCATTTGCTCCAGCATAGGAAAGGTAGGATATAAATCTAAGGGAACAATCCTAACCAGGTCTACTCAGAAGTAAGTTCTATTTTGTTCAATGGGGCTTACTCTCAGGAAAGTGTGGTTAGGATTGCAGCCTGAATGAATGAATGAATGAATCTTTTGAGACAGGAAACTAAACAAAATTTCCAAATGTAGTACAGCACCATTCTCCTTTGTGACAGGATGGTTCAAATATGAGATGAGGAACATGTCTGACCATTTTGCCTCTAAGATGGAGGAATATGTGCTGAGGGCCTAGGAGAGGGGAGTAAAGGGGGTAATTTGTATCTGGGTCCAGGGTCAGAAAGGGGGCCCAGGAGCCAAAGGAGGGGGCCGAGAAATTTCCTGGGATCTTACATTTTCTAATCTCAGCCAGACGCACTGCCCATACTGAATGCTGGGGGCATTACCTTGGGCACATGGCAACAACTACTGCCACAAGGCCCAGGAATGCATACTTTCCTTAACACGGTCACATCTGGGAGGAATCTGACTTGCTACAGTAGTTCTTTGGCTTGTTATCCACTATCTATGAAGGAGTATATAGGAGATCAGTGACACAGCTGCGGCACTGCAGCTGCTGCAGAAGCGGTTTTGGTGTACATAAGACACTCTCCATTCTAGTGTGAGCCTAAATACAATGATACTAATCTCCTGCAATGATTTTCTATGTGTGAAAGATTTTTAAGAGACTTGGGAGTTTTGGTTTTCTGTATTGTATCTAGCTGCCAATGCCAGGCAGGCAGGCAGATCTGAGCTCTGCATTGGGAAGACTGGTAGACCTGGGCTCCAAAGACTATTCTAGCTGTTGCCACTTTCCCCTTGCTGGTTTTGCCCCCATTTTGCCCACCCCCATTGCCATCCCCACTCCCTCTTTGAGAAGGGGCCCAAAAGAAACTTTGTACCCCCTGATAAAATTCCTCTCAGAGGCCCTGTATGTGCACATTGTACACAAATCTCTAAAATGTTTCAAGTCACTGCTGTCTTGAGCAACATGCAACATTTGATGCCATCTTGAAGATGTTCTCTCTTTCTGTGCTGCTGGAAGAATCTTACTCATGTATGCTCTGGAAGGGGGAAGATTGCTTATTTGCCTCCATTAGTCATGCTGGCAGGCAAAGGACACTGGCTGTTGGGAAGGGAGAAGATTAGGGAAAGTTAAATGAAATGCCTTCTATTTCCTTTCACTTAAAACAAAACATAGCATTGTAGAAATATCTGTAGTCCCAGCCCTATAAAAACAGACTGGGACAGAAACATAAAACCATAAATCAGAAAAGAACCTTGCCCTTATGTAAAGAGCCAAGGAACCTTCAGCTTTCTCAAAATGTAAAGGCAGGAAGCATTCCTGCTCAGCCTTCTATGATATTTTAACACTTTTGACATCACTGCATCAATATGTTACAGCAGAGATGTGCAATAACAGCACATAGCGTGTTATTTCCTTCTGGTGTTAATACAAGACACAGGAAGTTTGCAGATGGATGTCCAAAGGGACTCTCTCTCTGCTTCTCTGTTTCTCTTTCTTGCCCTTCCTCTCTGCAGGACTGGAGCATAACTGAAGAGACAATTGTCTTCCAGGTATCAAAACATCATGTAAAAGTAACAATGCTCAGCACACCAAAAGGTGACAAGAAATAGGTGAGAAGAAAACAGCCAGGAAGAATGACAAGCTCACCTGCTTTTGAAGCAAAGTGTTACATTTTTGTTGTATGTTCTGCAGCTTATGCCTTTAAATATTATGAATCATTACAGTTGCACCATCTGGTAGAAAACAACAATTACTTACTTTTAATTAAGTAATTAAAAGCTGCCACCACCCTTCAAAAAAGAAAAGAATACATTGGCAACTGCAATAGAAAGTAAAAGGGAGCTTCTAATACACAAAGGAAAGAGAATATGATTTTTTTTTTTTTTAGATTTTCACATATTAATAGACTAGCCCAAGATTTTAGAGGGTTGTGATCTCATCATTGAACCATGTAGGGTTTATTTAAATATGCTGCAAGTTATGGAAAATGAGTCAAGGTTTTCTTAGACAGCAATTTCCAATGCAGAGCTTCGTGTTCATGAAATCGATACTAGAACTTATTTCAGTTTCTTCACTGAGTTATTGCAATAGACTGGATTTGCTGTTACGCCAATGTATAGGATGTTGCGTAATGACCACTGCCTCATCGTAATGTTGTGAACTACTATGTTGTACTGTCGGGGCTATGCAGCGTGCACAACCCATAGATATAGTGCAGCAGACTGCTGGCACAGACAGTGATGCAAGATGGTTCGAAGAAGTATACACAGGCTAGGTAGATGTCCACCACCAAGCTGTATTTACAAATAGTACAGATAGCTAGCCTCACCGGCAGCAAAACAGCAAGCACAGTCTTCCAACATCAATACATGCTCTTCCAACTCCTCCCAACGACCCACAAGGGTAGGCTATGACAGCCTCCCTTTTATGTTTCCTTTGACCAATCAGGTAAGGGATGACATCCCAATTACCTCATCTCCTCATGACACTATTGCATCAGCCTCCCGGGATGCACCTGTTCCTTTTACATAGGCATACATTGAGGCTGCATGGCCACAGTGACTCAGCACATTTACATAGTCAGGATTGGTCACCTCTCAGGGTCATGTGGTACACATACAGGTAGCCTTACTTTGGCCATGGGCTTTCATACATGCACAGGCCCAGGCTTTCAGGCCTTGCCATGTTCAGACAGCCAATTTCCTACAGGATTATCCTGACATTTACAAAGATTGCACCAGCACAACTGGTCAATCCCCATCACAGAAGCAGGGATGTAAACACTTGCAAAACAGGAACATGACACAGACACAGCAGGCTTGGATGTGTTCATTGATCTATAGATATTCCTAACAAGAATTAAAATCTTTTTTTTTTCTAGAATGTGAGATGACATATGATTCAATGAGCATATGTCAGGGATGCAGTGCATAACCTAAGCCAAGAGGAACTGGTTTATAAGTTTTTTGCAACTTCAGAGCAAGAGGCATAGGCAAGATTGGGCATTGGTAGGAGTCTAGGAAGAATCAAGTCTGGGCAGGAGGCTGGGGAGCACTCAGTCCAAGGCAGACATTGAAATGAATAGTTTCTAAACACAGACAGCAGAGCCAATATGCAGCAGAAAACAGCCAGCTAGTTTCATCTTTCTACTTTCATTTGGTAACTACAATGGTGGTGGTGGGGAGGGTTCATCTCCACTTTCCCCAAGGAACAAATATTCCACACATTACAACTGTCACTAGCACACCTGTATTATAAACCTACGGGTGTTCCTTAATATTCCATATTCCAGTTCAGATGATACTCATGTAACCAGCCCCTTCACAATGTGATTAGGATGTGCCTGGCAATAGCTGCCTAATCACAGGGAGATGGTTCATCTGAACAGCTACTCCATGCACAATTGAATAACTGGTTTAACCTAGTATTTTAATTACTTATGGGCAGGAGGTCTGGTCTACAGAGTTGAGCCTCCGTTTGCCTGAAGATAACATCCAAAGGTCGCCAGTTTGAGGCCACCGGCACCATGAATGGCGAGACCTTGAAGCAGCTGACAAGCCGAGCCGAGTTATTCCACCTGCTCTTGGAGAGATGAAGGAGCTGCTTGTCAGCCTGCATGGGAGGAATCTGGAGGCCAGAAAGTGATAATAGACCATAAAGATCCATCGGAAATGTTGTGGTTCTTGAAAGATGGAACCTTTCTTCAATTGTAAAAATCCCTATGGGGATTTAGAACAACCTGCCTATGTAAACCACCTTGAATTAAAGTCTGAGGAGAAATCTGATGACCAAGAAAGTTGATACATAAATGCCTGTAGTAGTAGTAGTAATAGTTCAGATAAGCCACTGCCCCAATCCTGATGATTAGTCAACCATCCCTAGGAATAGGAATGTGAACAGGATCTGTGCACTAACAGAGCATGCATGCTCTAATCTCATGAAGTGGAGACTATTTGGATGAGTATTGTCCAATCTGGCCTCTTTATCCATGTTTACTTGGAGTGCTTATCCCCCATTAAGTATGCATCAGATTCTAGCCTTTATCAGTTAAATATGTGTAAGCTCTGTTCAACTATTTTACCACTGACTTGTTTAATTTTTTTTAATGTCTACCCCACCCTTCTACCCCCCACTGAAGCTACCACAATTATTAACAGAACAAATTAAAAGAACAAAACCTTAAATCAAGAAGAAAATGCATCACCATATATAACAGCAGCAGTAACAAAGATCAAGACAGAACAGAGAACAAATGACATTACAGGCAGTTTGTAACTTCATTACAGATGAAATGAAGACCATACATTAAAAAAATGCTAGGGACTGACTAATTTACAATCCCCGAATAAAATTAATCCTCTCAACTTTTCAGCTAATGCAGCATGGTTGCAAAACAAAGTCCCTAATGTCTGAGTTTTAAAAGTACAGCTAGACTCAGAGACACATTGAACCTGATAAGAGCCTGATTAGTGTTTCTTGCAAAGGAGAGAGAGAGAGAGAGAGAGAGAGAGAGAGATTATTCCATTTAAATAAATCAGGTGGCTTGCCCTTGGCAGTTAATGGAGTCCATTATCTTTTTCTTTCTAATTTCAGATATTAGTGGGCCACTTTTTTTGTGGGCCACAAAACCTTGGATTGTAAGTGTCACACATATAGCCCAAATACCAAATTCCATAAATTTTAAATGAAAGGTTGTTGTTGCTATGATCAAATAATAAGTACATGTACTTAAAGTGAAAAGCGCACCTCAAATCAGGAACACAGAAATCAATATTAAAAAAAAAAAAAACTGTCAGGAGAGCCTGTACTAAGCTAATACAGGACACAGAAATGTTAGGGATTGTGCACCTCTACAACCACTGATGCAAAATGTCCTTCCAGAATAATTTGGAATATGTTCAAATGCTTCCCCTTCAGACTCTGCTAGTAATCTGGATATCTATGGCTGTTTGCATCAAATTTCAGCTTCTTCCCTAATACGGAAGAAGCAGGGGATACACTTTGAGGGAAGATGTACAAAGATGCATTTGCAGACTGTACTGGGAACCAAGACGCCTTGATGTAAATGTGCATCAGCTTTCAGAGTTCTTAACTGCAGGCCCGAGATGTTGTGCTGCAGTGACTTAATGGAGCAAGGCTAGAAAGGAAGGAAGGAAGGAAGGAAGGACGGATGGACAGAATTTGAAGAGGGCTTAATATCTGTCTGGAGCTATCCCCACACACAAATAGTATGAACCAATGGGACAATACTTATAATTTCAGTACTTCCAAGAGCTCTAAGACCCAAGCATCTTCACAGCATGATTCTAAGCATGTTTACTCAAAGTCCCACTGAGTGCATAGGGACTTACTCCCATATAGGTCTGCACAGTCTTAAGTGCTCGGCCTTGTATACATAAAGGGAAAAGTCTCCATTAAATAACACAAGGGCTGTTTATCTATGCCACCTTTATTAAATGTGTATGGACCCTGTAGAGAGACTGGCTAGGTATGAGAAGGGAGGCATTTATCACAATACATCCACATAAGATCTTTTAAAACTCTGTTTTAACTTTAATCCTCTATTGCTACCATAGCCTTGGGTATTCTTTCACTGTGTACACCATATCAGGCCACTTACAAGACTGCTGTTCTGCAGTATTATGATGTCTCTAAATCATTGTTGACAGCAGAGCCTTGGCAGAAAAAAGGCAAGATATGATTCCCCTTTAAGGGGTGATTAGCTTGAGCAATGCTCACAGGCAAGCTCAGTCTCTGGCTTAACATAGTCAGCCCATAACCTACTGTGTCAGTTTGCTATATTTGTATCCCTGGGCAAAATAAAGTACCAGCATCATCAGTGCCTGTGTGATAAAACAGCAGGAAACTTCATCAGTCAGTTCTCCAAAAGACTTTGACATATGTTAGGCTTATAGCAAACACTGGGTCTCAAATCCTTTGTGTTTTGCATGCTCAGCTTGCAAAAGCTATAAGGTTGTAGTACAATGTATGGAATGCATTCCAGTAGTAGCATTGGGGGGGGGAGCACAGCACTAAGTTTTACAGATGCCTCAACACGCTGTGTAAGCATTCCTTCTTCCTTGCCTTCTGAGCCATTCTGGGCGGCGAGAGATGCCTCTCTCAGGAGATGCTTCTGCTTTGCTCTTGCTGCCTCGAATGGCTCCGAGGGGGAGGGGGCGCTTACTCGGCACACTGAGGCATCTGCAAAATTTAGTGCTGTGCCCTCTGTCTGGGAGGCCACTTCCGTTCTAGGAGGCCACTTCCGTTGGTCCTTCAGCCTTCCAATCTGCCATGCACATCACCCAGAGACATCAATGGATAACAAATGAGCTAACTGGCTATACGGTGGTTTTCCTGTTCAGTTCTCAGGGTGTGGGTATTTTTGATGCTGCACAGAGCACAATGAAACCACAGTGGGGGAGCAAGTGGGCTTTAAGACTTTGCCCTTGTCATGATTCCAATCAGGACTGTGCTTCCCACTACATGCTATTTCCAGACAGATAAAAGCTTCAAGTAAAGTCAATGAGGGATTTTTTCTTTCCAGAAATAGTGCTTTAGGTGGGTTTGTGATCCATGGTTGGGGCAAAGTATTAAAGTGTCGTCGTCCCCAACTCCTCTGTGGTTTTGAGAGAAACAAAAAGAGAAGTATCACACTTGTGGAGTTTGGCTCTTGCTCTGTCCCTTCCCTTATTCTGTTTTCCTTTGGCACTTTTCTCTCTCCCTTCTTTCATTTCTTCTTGCCCCTTCACTCTGTTGGCAGAAAACTTCTGTTAAGAAATTTTTCTTTTAAAACTATGCTAGCTCTGACCCTTATGTGAACCCTGTGGAAAATAAGCCGAAAGGTTTCCCACCTTAATGCTGTACCAGAAGGAAAACTTTCAAACTTGTCTGAAAGCCAACTACGCAGATTCCTAGTATGGGCATGGCTCTAGAACTTTCCAGGGAAAGGCTGTAAAAGCACAGAGCCCAGGGCATGGTGTGGTGGTGGTGCAGTGAAGCTGGGAGTGTTTGAAACCGTTGAGGAGATTTGTGAGGATGTATGTGCTTGATCTAGAGCTGAGCTCAGGATCCATGAGAGGGCAGTAAAGGGGGTAATTTGTACCCAGGCCTGGGGTCAAAAAGGGGCCTAGAAGTCAAAGGAGGGGGCACAGAAATTTCCTGAGCTATTGTATTTTCCAATCTCACCCAGACTTGCTGCCCACGTGGGATGCTGGGGGCACTACTGTGGGCACATGGTGGCTGCTGCCACCACTGCAAGCCATATGTGCCACATCGAGGAATGCATACCTGACACTCCTTAGCACAGTGTCAAATCTAGGGGGAAGCTAGTCTGTTACAGTAGCTCTTTGGCTGATGGATCCATGTACTGTGAAGCTCAGGGACATGGCTATGGGCTACATCTGCTGCAGAAGTACATTTTGGTGCACACAGGACACTTTCCATTCTAGTGTGGGCCTAAATATGATGGTGCTAATTTCCTGCAATGATTTTTTTTATATTTAAGAGTTTTTAGATATAGAATGTGTTTGGTTTTCCATACTACTGGATCCAGCTGCTGATGCTACAAGGGCAGGTAGATCTGGGCTTCATATTAGGAAGCCAGGTAGACCTGGGCGCCAAAGCCTTTTCTGGCTGTCACTACTCTCCCTATTTAGTTTTGCTTCTTCCTCATCCCTCCCCCTTTGGGAAGGGTACCAAAATAAACACTGTACCCCCTGATAAAATTCCTCTCAGAAGCCCTGAATGAGCTTACCAGGAGGGATAGAGAATGGCGTAGGAGGGCAATATCTGAGACATACCTTGATATATGCTACATACCTTCTTGCTTCAATTTTTTTGTTCTTGTTAGCCAATAAATCCATTAACTTACCCTTGTTGTCGCCTCAGCGTGTTGTTAGATTGCTACCTTGCAGGATCCTTTTTACTGACTGTGAAAATATTGCACCCAGATATAAGAACATAAGAACATAAGAACAGCCCCACTGGATCAGGCCATAGGCCCATCTAGTCCAGGGGGGGCAGATTTTTCCAACAACTCTCACTCTTTCCTTCTGCATTCTCCTTCATTTCTTCTTCAATTCCCCCTATCCGTTCAGCTGTCACTCCCCTCTTAACATTTTCAGTTTCCTTGACAACTGTCGCACAGATTTTTCATCACTTTCATGGCCCACCAAAGGTTGCAGGGGAATCTTCCTGCATCTTCAACACCTGTATCCACTTTTAGCATGCCTGAAGAGGGCTGAACAAGGAGGCTGGTGCTGATGGAGATCAAGCATCAATTTGAGTTCCATCAGAACCTGTATTTTATAGCCTGTGAAAACTCTTACAGTGGTATTGATGATCTGTCAGCCTGCCAGGTAGGGTTTTGATAACCTAAAATACTTCATCAAAATCAAACAAGTAAGAGAGGCTTAGAATTCAGTAGTCATCATTACATCAGAAGAAATGACACTCTTTTCATAATATGTGTCACAAAGCATCTTAAACAAGGAAGAAATCAAACTAGATTGTATCTAGAAATAACACTCCAGCATTATTTCATTCATCTCAGTCCCTGGAATTTCTTTTTCAAGTTTGTCTGCGCTCTTTCTTATTACAAGTTGTCACTGTGTTTCTTGGGGCAATAATTTTTTTTTTTTGTTAGTATGTTTGCTCAGTGTTTAAATAAGGTATTGATTTTATTTTCAAGGTAATTTAAGGTGGTAATACAGTTCTCATTTGATAACTACCAGCCTAATGTGCTGTGTGTAAACAAACAGTATACTTCCAATTTGTTATTTTTGTCATCAAAATCGACCAAGCAGCAAGTAGCATCAATGTGGGTGGATTAAAGAACTAAATGTTGTGTGAAGCAATAAGCAACATTAATAATGCAGTGAAGTGCTACCAAAGCTTAAATAATTACTTCAGATGGGGCGTAATATGTCGAACAGACAGAAGATCAAGACAGCTATCATTATATCTTCAAATGAGGAACAAAATTTCTATCTAGTGCCATTCCTCAGTTTGAGATTGTTTCTTGTATTGGCAACCTTCAGTCTCGAAAGACTATGGTATCGCGCTCTGAAAGGTGGTTCTGGCACAGCGTCTAGTGTGGCTGAAAAGGCCAATCCGGGAGTGACAATCCCTTCCACACCGGGAGCAAGTGCAGTCTGTCCCTGGTCTGTCTCCCTGGCTATGGGCCTTCCTTCTTTGCCTCTTAGCCTCAGACTGTTGGCAAAGTGTCTCTTCAAACTGGGAAAGGCCATGCTGCACAGCCTGCCTCCAAGCGGGCCGCTCAGAGGCCAGGGTTTCCCACTTGTTGAGGTCCATCCCTAAGGCCTTCAGATCCCTCTTGCAGATGTCCTTGTATCGCAGCTGTGGTCTACCTGTAGGGCGCTTTCCTTGCACGAGTTCTCCATAGAGGAGATCCTTTGGGATCCGGCCATCATCCATTCTCACGACATGACCAAGCCAACGCAGGCGTCTCTGTTTCAGCAGTGAATACATGCTAGGGATTCCAGCACGTTCCAGGACTGTGTTGTTTGGAACTTTGTCCTGCCAGGTGATGCCGAGGATGCGTCGGAGGCAGCGCATGTGGAAAGCGCTCAGTTTCCTCTCCTGTTGTGGGCGAAGAGTCCATGACTCGCTGCAGTACAGAAGTGTACTCAGGACGCAAGCTCTGTAGACCTGGATCTTGGTATGTTCCGTCAGCTTCTTGTTGGACCAGACTCTCTTTGTGAGTCTGGAAAACGTGGTAGCTGCTTTACCGATGCGCCTGTTTAGCTCGGCATCGAGAGAATGAGTGTCGGAGATCGTTGAGCCAAGGTACACAAAGTCATGGACAACCTCCAGTTCATGCTCAGAGATTGTAATGCAGGGAGGTGAGTCCACATCCTGAACCATGACCTGTGTTTTCTTCAGGCTGATTGTCAGTCCAAAATCTTGGCAGGCCTTGCTAAAACGATCCATGAGCTGCTGGAGATCTTTGGCAGAGTGGGTAGTGACAGCTGCATCGTCGGCAAAGAGGAAGTCACGCAGACATTTCAGCTGGACTTTGGATTTTGCTCTCAGTCTGGAGAGGTTGAAGAGCTTTCCGTCTGATCTGGTCCGGAGATAGATGCCTTCTGTTGCAGTTCCAAAGGCCTGCTTCAGCAGGACAGCGAAGAAAATCCCAAACAAGGTTGGTGCAAGAACACAGCCCTGCTTCACTCCGCTTCGGATGTCAAAAGGGTCTGATGTGGAGCCATCGAAGACAACATTGCCCTTCATGTCCTTGTGGAAGGATCTGATGATGCTGAGGAGCCTGGGTGGACATCCAATCTTGGGGAGAATCTTGAAGAGGCCGTCTCTGCTGACCAGGTCGAAAGCCTTTGTGAGATCTATGAAGGCTATAAAGAGTGGCTGTCGTTGTTCCCTGCATTTCTCCTGCAGTTGTCTAAGGGAGAATACCATATCAGTGGTGGACCTGTTGGCTCGGAATCCACACTGCGATTCTGGATAGACGCTCTCTGCAAGTACCTGGAGCCTCTTTAGTACAACTCGGGCAAACAGCTTTCCTACAACGCTAAGGAGAGAGATGCCGCGGTAGTTGTTGCAGTCACCCCTGTCACCTTTGTTCTTGTACAGCGTGATGATGTTTGCATCCCTCATGTCTTGAGGTACTCCACCTTCTCTCCAGCAGAGACAGAGGATTTCATGCAGCTCAGTGACGATGATCTCTTTGCAGCATTTTAGGACTTCAGCAGGGATGCTGTCTTTTCCAGGTGCCTTGCCAAAGGCAAGGGAGTCCAGGGCCACGTGAAGTTCTTCTAGGGTTGGTTCACTGTCAAGCTCTTCCAGCACAGGCAGGCACTCAATGTTGTTCAGTGCTTCTTCGGTGACTACATTTTCTCTGGAATATAGCTCAGAGTAGTGCTGCACCCAGCGTTCCATCTGCTGCGCCCGATCCTGGATGACCTCGCCTGTGGCAGACTTCAGAGGGGCAATTTTCTTCTGTGTTGGACCTAGGGCCTGCTTGATACCATCATACATCCCCTTGATGTTGCCCGTGTCAGCTGCTATCTGTATCTCGGAACAGAGCTGGAGCCAGTAGTCGTTAGCACATCTCCTGGCAGTCTGTTGGACTTTGCTGCGAGCAGTTCGGAGGACCTGCAGGTTGCGCTCACTGGGACAGACCTTGTATGCTGCTTGAGCTCTCCTCTTTTCCTCAATGACTGGTGTCAACTCCTCAGAGTGGGCTTCAAACCAGTCTGCCGCCTTGTTGGTCTTCTTGCCGAATATGGACAAGGCGGTGTTGTAAACGGTATTCTTGAAATGTTCCCATCTGCTGGATGCGTTTGCGTCGGCCGGGCCTGGAAGAGATTCCTCAAGCGCTTGTGCAAATTCCTCCACTTTTCTCTGATCCCGGGTCTTGCTGGTATCAATGCGAGGTCTTCCTTCCTTTTTCGTGTGATACAGTCGCTTTGTTTGCAGTTTCACTCTGCTGCACACCAGGGAGTGCAGTTTACGTTGCTTAATTATATAAAATATCTAATGAAGCCAAGGCAAATAAAATAAAACTAAGTGAATTAAAATATGTGTCTTGCATCAATTTGTAAGCTTGATTCTGGACAAATAATTCTTCACACATTATCACAAATGTGTGATTCTTCAGGTATTATTAACATTCCTTTAGAAGCTTTGCTTTTGGCTGGACCTGTAAATGGTCTGGTACCTCCTTAGTCAGTGATCACCCTTATAGATCTACCAGAGCCTTGACATGGCCTCATGTCCTGGATGTGCTTCTGGGTAGGATTCAGTTTGTGGGCTCCAAGAACAGAGCATTCTTGGTGGCAATGCCAAAGTTGTGGAACTTTATCCTCAGAGAGGTACACCTGGCTTCCTCTACCCATTTTAATTATACCTAGGGGAGGTATGAATCTCCTTCCCCTAGAAATGTCCAAGAGGAGACAATATATATCTGTCAGGTAAGGTAGAATCTAGAGAATTATTTCACTGCAAAATGTTGGACAGGTTGGCTCCTAGGTGACCCAGGAAAGTCCTTTGAAATCCTCCAGTTCTACAAAGCAAAAAATAGTACAGAATAGATTGTGTGTGTTCATTCAGTGCATATAAATTAATGTGATATTATTCCTTTCTTACATAAAGGAAGGTCAAGCAGGCATTGTCAGTTGCTTTTGCATGAGGATGATAATAAAACAAGTGCCTGGAGATGAAAGACATAAAAGATAAGCATTGTGCACTACAATGGATGTCATTACGATTCTAATTCCACTATTGACATAGAAATACATCAGTAAGGTAATCCTGGATGCTGGAAAAAACTTTTCAGCAGATTTAGATAGGTTGCAGTCTTTGGCAATTGTGCCTGCTGAAGACGTCTGACAAAGGGCAGTGACCCTATTTTAGAGTTTGCTTATTAGCAGTTCTATTCACAAAGCAACCTTGAACAGCATTCACAGAAAGAAACCTGGCTTCAGTCATTCAGCAAATAGGGCAATGGTGAACCTGTCAAGACCTAAGGACTATTCAGACAAAATGCATATACAAAATATATAGCCTTTATGATGGAGTCTCTATAGCCTTTTTTTTCCATATGTTGACCACCTCCCTATGTTGACCAATTCCTCCAGTCCCTTGGGTGGTCAACTTAAAGAGCTTCTACTGTACTGAGATTAGAAACGCCCAATTGTAGTTGAAACAAACCATGGTTTGTCGATTAACCAGGGTCACAAATCATGGTCTGAAAATTATTTGCAGTTCTGGGATGTAGCAAATTATGGATTCAGTCAATATGGCAAACCACAGTATTTAAGGCAAAGTGCAACTGGAAGCTTCTAATTTCTACATATAAAGGGAGGAGAGAGGAAGAGGGTTTGCTTAAGCCCAAAGCTCATTCTTATAAAGCCAGACCATGGTTGGCCTTGTGTCTGAATAGCCTTCTTATGACTCTATTAATGCTTCTGTTGCGGCCACACCAGGTGGGAAAAGTATGTGTTGCCTGTTTAGCTTTCTCTCCAACCCCCAGTCTTTAAACTAAGTGAGAGTATCTGTTATATAGTGGGTCCATGCGAATAAAGGAAGGCATAGAGATAACAGCTCAATACATTTATTCCATCTTCAGAACAGGACCCGGCAATGAATCTGACATAAGGCAAACACCTCTGGCTTTTATACCATTTAACTCCGCCCAGACTCCCCATGATTGGTGCAATTGCAACATTAACTAGAGGGCCAATCGGATGGTAGGATTTCGATCCATCACCTGATTGGCCAGTCAGAAGTCTGGGCCAATCAGTTATGCAGGATTTCGATCCTGCATAACTTGCATACATAACACCCCTCCCCACCAAAGTACAGTTCAAGGTTAACAAACATAGTCCTCAGAGTGGCAGGGCTGTACCCGCATTCGCAAGGTGCGGCGATGCTTTGGTATCAGGACCTCTGGTTCCTTAGTCCGCTCTGGGGTTGGCACAGCTATGGCAAAGGGATTCCCCATAGGTGCATTGACATCAGGTGGCTCAGATAAGTCCAGGGAGGTCTCTGGTTTCCATGGTAACACATCAGGAGTGATGGCCTCTCCAGACTGTGGCAAGACCTGATGCTGGTTACCAGGGACTGGAGTAGGCGTGGTGGGTGCTGAGTCAGCCAGGCGGTGGTGCATCTGGTCCACATGATGGCGGAGAGTCCGGCCGTCCTGGATGGCAACCTCGTATGAGACAGGATTGGTGACTCTAATGACGGTTGCTGGGATCCATGCTGGGCCATTTGCATAGGGCAATTTTCAGACACAATAGATACATCTTGAAGTGAGGAACAAATGAACCTTATGTTTGTTCACATAGCACCCTAGCTATTTCTGAATTTCAGAATTTCCTCTCTAACAAATATTCTACTACAGTAAAATCAGTGTTATCCACGCCTTCCTGCATGTATAGAGGCACACTGTGTGGGCATACCTTATCCAGAATTCCAAAATATGGAGTATTCCAAAACACAGAACTTTTCTGAGAACCAACATGATTTTTTTTTAACTTTTTTGCTTTAAGACAGTAGTTCTCAAACTTTTAGTACCGGGACCCACTTTTTAGAATGAGAATCTGACAGGACGCACCAGAAGTGATGTTGTGACTGAAGTGACATCATCAAGCAGGAAAAATTTTTAACAATCCTAGGCTATAATCCTACCCACACCCAGGAGTAAGTCCCATTTACTATCATTGTTAAAAGCATATACAGAGTAGCCTCTTAAAAGTACAGATCTATAACACTTCCCCAAATGTAGTCACATACCAAGGTAGTGTCAAGTCTAATATATTAAAAATAAAATATTGAAATGATTGTGGACCCACCTGAAATTGGCTTGCAACCCACCTAGTGGGTCCTGACTCACAATTTGAGAAACACGACCTTAAGAAATAAAATCACAAACTATCATGCACAAACCTTGTTTCATGTACAAAATTATTTTAAAATGCTGTATAAAATTACCTTCTGGCTATGTTTATAAGGGTTATATGAAACATAAATGAATTTTGTGTTTAGACTTGGAAGCCATCCCCAACATCTCTCACTATAACTATGCAAGTATTCCAAAATAGAGAAAAATTCCAAATCTAAAATGCTTCTGGTCCCAAGCACTTAGTTTAAGGGATACCCAACCTGTACTGCACATTCTCACTCCTCATGTTTTCAGACAGATTGGAGATGACATATTGTTAAGAACATAAGAACAGCCCCACTGGATCAGGCCATAGGCCCATCTAGTCCAGCTTCCTGTATCTCACAGCAGCCCACCAAATGCCCCAGGGAGCACACCAGATAACAAGAGACCTCATCCTGGTGCCCTCCCTTGCATCTGGCATTCTGACATAACCCATTTCTAAAATCAGGAGGTTGCGCATACACATCATGGCTTGTACCCCATAATGGATTTTTCCTCCAGAAACTTGTCCAATCCCCTTTTAAAGGCGTCTAGGCTAGACGCCAGCACCACATCCTGTGGCAAGGAGTTCCACAGACCGACCACACGCTGAGTAAAGAAATATTTTCTTTTGTCTGTCCTAACCCGCCCAACACTCAATTTTAGTGGATGTCCCCGGTTCTGGTATTATGTGAGAGTGTAAAGAGCATCTCCCTATCCACTCTGTCCATCCCCTGCATAATTTTGTATGTCTCAATCATGTCCCCCCTCAGGCGTCTCTTTTCTAGGCTGAAGAGGCCCAAACGCCGTAGCCTTTCCTCATAAGGAAGGTGCCCCAGCCCCGTAATCATCTTAGTCGCTCTCTTTTGCACCTTTTCCATTTCGACTATGTCTTTTTTGAGATGCGGCAACCAGAACTGAACACAATACTCCAGGTGTGGCCTTACCATAGATTTGTACAACAGCATTATAATACTAGTCGTTTTGTTCTCAATACCCTTCCTAATGATCCCAAGCTTAGAATTGGCCTTCTTCACTGCCGCCGCACATTGGGTCGACACTTTCATCGACCTGTCCACCACCACCCCAAGATCTCTCTCCTGATCTGTCACAGACAGCTCAGAACCCATCAGCCTATATCTAAAGTTTTGATTTTTTGCCCCAATGTGCATGACTTTACACTTACTGACATTGAAGCGCATCTGCCATTTTGCTGCCCATTCTGCCAGTCTGGAGAGATCCTTCTGGAGCTCCTCACAATCACTTCTGGTCTTCACCACTCGGAAAAGTTTGGTGTCGTCTGCAAACTTAGCCACTTCACTGCTCAACCCTGTCTCCAGGTCATTTATGAAGAGGTTGAAAAGCACCGGTCCCAGGACAGATCCTTGGGGCACACCGCTTTTCACCTCTCTCCATTGTGAAAATTGCCCATTGACACCCACTCTCTGCTTCCTGGCCTCCAACCAGTTCTCAATCCACGAGAGGATTGTTCAGTTCCACCCTTTATAAAGTGTTAGAAACTATGTTGTAACATGATACAGAACTGAACCTAAGGAGAATGGGTTCCTTTGGAGAGATTCTTTATTGAAAAAAACAGCACCCAGACTCATTCCGGATGCACTTTTCAGTTCACTACAACCTTAACTGCAGGCTTAACTTTAGCAAAGTGTCTCTCATTACAACTTAAACAATTTCTGTATTGGATTTTTTTTTAATATATTGGAACCAGGACCAAAAAAAAAAATTCCAGGTTTTTAACTAGCAGTTACTGAGTACTCCCCTTGGAACCTTTCATAAAATGCAACCGAAAGCTGAGAAAAATCTTTGCTCAGGTGTAGATTTATTCTTTTATCCTCATATCCATCCTGACACTTACCAAGGACAGTAAGGAATTTATGTGCCTAAAACAGAAGTAAATCAGTAATGCCTGAATGTTCTTCTTTTCAGGCAATATATTTCAATCTGCTGCATCTCTTTTACTTTAGGAAGAATGATAGCGATGAAATTATTTTTACTGCATGCTCAGATTTTTAAACTACTTCAATAATTATTTGGGGGCTTTAAAGGAAAAAACTTAATTTGCAAAGCAAATTATTCCTACCTGCATGGGGAAGGAGAAGGGGAAGGGTGTCAAAAAATGGAATGAAGATGTCTGCATGTACAGTTTCTGAAAGGGGGCAAAGAAAAGGAACAAATATAAGAAGTACAGGCGGCCCTCATTACTGACAGATTCGGAAACTGTGATGGAAGCTGCACTCCTGTTGTCTCTGGAGGACTTTCAGAGGGCCAGGAAGCATCCCTAGCCCTAAGAAGGTCCTCCAGATATGACCGGAACACAGCTCCAGTTGGGTTCAGAGGGTTTGGGGGCCTGATCATCCCCTGATTTCTGTATATTGAGGGCTGCCCTGTATATTTCCAATTAAACCTTGGAAAGTATTTCTGAGGTTGAATGACTAAAGCGATTGTTTCTATATTACTGTTGTTAGTATTCTACCCTTTTCCCATGAGCTCATGTGGATTTTCCCAATAAAGAATGTGGGCAAAACAATAAGTTTACTCCTTGGCCTCAATAATATTATGACATGCAAAAAATACAGTTGAAGAGGTACAGTTGGGGCAAAAGTAGGCCTGATTTTGATTATGCCATTGGCTTTGACATGCTCTCTTGTTTTCTGTAAATAGTGTCAGAAGAGCAACAGCATGCAAACTAGATATGCACAACAACTGTGGATGGGGGTATGTGTGTTCACCTCCATCCATAGGGGGAGCTGTTACCTGTTCATTTCCTGGTTTAAAAGCTTGTGGGTTGCTCTCTCCCACCTTGATTAGAATTTCCATTAGCTTCTTTTTCTGCATTGTTGTTTTATGGCTCCCTGCCCAAGAATCCACAACCACTTGCTTCTCTTGCTCTTATTTTGCAGCATGTAAAAACTATTTGTGTAACTCAGTTTTTATGTGAATGAGTTAGATTTTTTTCCCCACAGCAAATGGCACATGCCCCTGATCTTGATTAAAATGGGGGGGGGGGGAGGTAAAGGACATTAACCTCGATGGCCCTGATCCAGCTTAGATCCCTCACATGCTGTTTTGCCCTGGAATAAAATTCCATTGGATGCTATGGAAAATTCCCCCCTCCCCCAGTGCAAATAAGCATATATGGATCCCAGTCTGGATTGGAACTACAGTGGAAGGGGGAGAGTTAAAACCCTCCCACTATCGCCCCAGTCCAGGTTAGGCCCATAGGCACAAACTATTTATAGAAATACAACAAGCGCTCCAGGGCCAATGACATGATGAAAGGCACATCTAGTTTGGAACTTGAACAAGGAGCTACCTTTCTTTCCAAAATCAGTTGACTAGGGAAACAATGTTCATTTTGTAATTAAAGCACAAATCTTGGCATATACACAAAAGCTAAGAAGCTGAAATCAAGATAAAGAGACACTACTAATACTCCTGAAAATGAGTCTCACTGAGTACATTGGTGCTTATTCTCAGGTATAATTGCACTTTCCTGGCATTAAGCTACACTGAACTCATAAGAACATAAGAACAGCCCCACTGGATCAGGCCATAGGCCCATCTAGTCCAACTTCCTGTATCTCACAGCAGCCCCACCAAATGCCCCAGGGAGCGCACCTGATAACAAGAGACCTGCATCCTGGTGCCCTCCCTTGCATCTGACATAGCCCATTTCTAAAATCAGGAGGTTGCACATACATCATGGCTTGTAACCCATAATGGATTTTTCCTCCAGAAACATGTCTAATCCCCTTTTAAAGGCATCCAGGCCAGATGCTGTCACCACATCCTCTGGCAAGCAGTTCCACAGACCAACCACACGCTGAGTAAAGAAATATTTTCTTTTGTCTGTCCTAACTCTCCCAACACTCAATTTTAGTGGATGTCCCCTGGTTCTGGTGTTATGTGAGAGTGTAAAGAGCATCTCTCTATCCACTTTATCCTTCCCTTGCATAATTTTGTATGTCTCAAACATGTCCCCCCTCAGGCATCTCTTTTCTAGGCTGAAGAGGCCCAAACGCCATAGCCTTTCCTCATAAGGAAGGTGCCCCAGCCCAGTAATCATCTTAGTTGCCCTCTTTTGCACCTTTTCCATTTCCACTCTATCCTTTTTGAGATGTGGCGACCAGAACTGGACACAATACTCCAGGTGTGGCCTTACCATAGATTTGTACAACGGCATTATAATATTAGCTGTTTTGTTCTCAATACCTTTTCTAATGATCCCAAGCATAGAATTGGCCTTCTTTACTGCCGCCGCACATTGGGTCGACACTTTCATCGACTTGTCCACCACCACCCCAAGATCTCTCTCCTGCTCTGTCACAGACAGCTTTTGAACTCAGTGAGACTTACTTTTTGAAAATATTAAAAATGCCTTCCTATTCCTTATTTCAACTCCATAAGGTACTGTTTCCATATACCAAGTTTCATGACCTTGTCACAAAGTGCACAATTCTGACTCTTCTCGTGACTTAAGAACATAAGAAAATAAGAACATAAGAAGAGCCCCGCTGGATCAGGCCAAAGGTCCGTCTAGTTCAGCTTCCTGTTCAGCTTCCAGTGGGCCACCAAATGCGCCAGGGAGCACACAAGACAACAGACACAATCTGCATCCTGGTGCCCTCCCCTGCATCTGGCAATCATAGGCAGCTTGCCTCTAAAACCAAGAGCTTGCACATACCTACTATGACTTGGACACTGCAATAACAAGGGGAAATCACTCTCTTCCCAGTGTGACATTACCTATTAACCCAATCATATACTTCCCAGTTCCTGGAGGAACCGCAGCGCCAAAATGGCTACTGCTGTATCCTGCGGGTGTAGAGAAGCCACCGGAGGTATCCTTGGGGGAAGGGGACTTTCGCCCCCCTCCCCTGAAGAAAGCCCCAGACCCCGCAATGGGGCTTCTCAAGTCTGCGCTGGCTATTTTGCCAGTGCAGATTTGAGAAGCTCCGTGTCGGGCTTTGCAAACCAGCAAGAAGGATAGGAGGCCTGGTCACTCCCCCATCCTGCCCTCTCCATGCCCCAGAACACCTCCCCCTGCCCCCAAAAGCCACACTCCAGCAGTGTAACTTACCCCGGGGTGCTTTCCCACTGCATCCTTTCAGCACTCAGTGCTGACTGGCACTGGCCCAATGCCAATGCTCCCTCCTTTCCCAGTGCTGCAAATGTGCTTTATGGTACGTTTGCCACCCCCAGTGCCAGCACTATGTTTGTATCGCTGGCACTGAAGCCCACAGGATTGGCCTCTATGACACACTGCTTTATCCCTGATGTACACACCCATTGATTAAAAAATAATGCAACATCATAGGCTCCGGACCAGCATCACTCTCTGCAACCTGGATGCCAGCAAAAGTGTGCAGGTGGTCTGGGAAGATGACCCAAACCAATACCCTCCCAAATTAACTAAGACCTGGCAGGTAAAAGAATAAAATAACACAAATTTTTTAAAAGGGTTGAAAATTACACCAAACAATGGAAAAGGAATACAAAGAACTAGTCATTTGCAAAAGATGAAACAGCTGGCCTGGCAACAAATGAAAAGGGGTTTGGAGAAAAGGTTGGCATGGAGATTAAAAGTCAAGCTGAAAATAAAACAATGCTAACATGGTTTACAGGTACTGGCTGTAACTTAAGTACTTGTGCTAGTCCAGGATTTTGGTACTTACACCCATGCCTCATCAGCCTGGAGGGCAAACCTTGCCTATGCATCCAACACTTGGATAAAGACCAAGAACAAATGTGCAAAGGGGAATGCATGATGCCACTTTCTAAAACCTGTGAGCGTTAACTGAGTTTTATCTATGAGACATGAAGGTACTTGAAACGGTTGAATTTTCCTGTTCTTGGAAATCAGGTAGGCCTTCATGTTCCAATGAGCTGGCTCCAAGCTAAATTCTAAATTCCAGTTAACTGGGAAAGAAGACAGGGATGGGGACAGGACAGTAGCAACAACAGAACAATGTGGCTACCGCACCTGAACAGCCACCTCAGGATACTGAGACCCTGTATATGTCTGATCTCAGAAGCTAAGCAGGGTCAGGCCTGATTAGTACTTGGATGAGAGACCGCCTGGGAATACCAGGTGCTGTAGGCTTATACCATAGTCTTTCGAGACTGAAGATTGCCAACCCTAGTTGTTTCTAAAATAACAGGAAGGTCCCGAAATAGGTTTAAAAAAACTACAGGAAGATAATTGGAAAAAATCACCACAGGTGCTATTTCCAGTGACAACCCCTGTTTCTTACAATGTATAGCTGTGTCCCAAGAGTTATAAGCTCCCTCGATTTCAGTGTGGGAGTTTAATGGGTGTTCAGAGAAGAAGATTGGATGTGAATGATTGAATCCATGAGCTCTGGGATTTTTATCCCTGCACAGCCCCAGAATTATTTTTTCTCATTATCTTTCATTCGTGTTCTCCATCCACAAACTGGAAAATAACTTCCCATTTCATGTTGTAAACATGAATCAAACAAAGATTGCTATGCACTTACAACATTAAACGCGCTGCATAAGGCATTAACTCTAATTGCTTGCAAACTCATCGCTTTTGAACTGTGGCATATTATAGCAAAATTCCATAGCCAGCTTCCAAGGATCTTCAAAGTCTGGGACAACTACCAACTTTCTTTCTTTTTTCCCCAGCCTGCATAATTCTTATCAGAACTCAGATGCAAATGTTGCTTCCCCAAATTCCATTTTCAAGTTTGGCAGGAAACCAAGCAGCACTTGCCAAAGATAAGGCTGGTGTTTGTTACTTAACAGTTGCTATAAACTAAATCTTCATCCAAATGGCTATTCACCCACAGAGCTGATGAAGAGGGAATATGTGATTCATTAAGGTCATTAAAGTTGGTGAAACACTGGTTAAGCCAAATGCCAGCCCATTTCGAATAATCTGTAACAGGCTTCAGCAATGTCTTAATGCACATCTGTATTTGAACTAATCAGCCAGCCTTAAATCATGCTTAAAAGAAACCTTTGCTCCCAATGGCCAATCAGGCAGGCCAGTCACATGGGAATAGATGCTTGTTGCGGATGGTGGTTTCTGTATTGATCATACTGTCCTCTTTATACTTAATGTATCAGCACCAGAAATCGCCTAGCTCATCACATTTAGACCCTATTTCTCACAAGTATCTTTAGGCTCAGGCAGCTGTCTGTAAATTAACCAGTTCAAAGGTCTTAAGAGTTAAGTGGAACCTGATTGTCAAAGCCATGATCAAAGTCTCTTCTGAGGTAACCCTACCAGTGAGTTCATGCAGAGTTCTTGAGTTTTGTTGTAATACCGTTCTCTCATTTCCTGCACGGGCAAACAATCACACATTTTCTGAAAAGTGACCCAAATGCACCTCTTTTTGCTTCACATTAGCATGCTAAACTGAGAACAACACAACGCTCACAAGGTGATACTTGCAGGCCCCCATTTATAATAAAAGTTGCAGTCATCAAGTTATAGTGTGACTTTCCAATAGTCATTTAAGCCATTTGAATGAAATGCAAAAATAAATTGATGAATAATCCAATTGCTAGCAATGTTATTAAATTGATCCCGTTATTTACTTCAAATTTTGTCACAATTGAACTGTCTTGATAATAAAATTAGCTTGCTGCTACAATAGGAGCCCAATCTTATCCCCTGCCACTTTCTAGCATGCAACTGTGGCAATTGAGTGTGTGCTGCATGCTAAGGTTGGGGGGCAACCAGAAGGCCAACAAGAGGTAAGTAAAAAACATTTTGAATTACTCCTCAGTAGGTCCTTTGGCCACCTTTGGGTCTCCTTGGACCCAAATCACCTATTTTGCTTGTGTATATCCCAGGAGAGAGAGGGGATGGGGCAGATTGAAAATTGGGGGATAAGATCCAGGGTATACCTTTGCCTCAAAGATTCACCCCAGCTCCCTCTCTGCCCCCTGCATTGCTGACTTTCTCAAATGGGTTTTTGGGACTTTTTATAAAATGGAACCAATCTTCAGAAGCAGCCAAACATTAGCCATCATGGCCAATATAAACCAAGTTTTTCATCCATACTCTTTACCTGTAGGCTTTAAAGGCACCTTTGTATGTGACTCCAGGAAACTGCTGCTGGCACTGATCTGAAGAAATTTACTGGTACAGTATATGAGGCCTAAATCTACTTTTTCTGGGAAGACATAAAGCAGTGCACTGTCCATAGGCACACTGTAGTTGAGAGGCCACTTAAATTATAAATCAGAAAATGGGCTCATTGACTTACACCATGCTGACTGTTTTCTAGTCTCTACCTATCCCAAAGTATCCACTTTGGTTCTGTGCTGCTGCCTGCAGAGGAGTGTGAATGTCACTCACTTTTTGACCAGAGCCAGTTCCAGGGTGATCATCCACACCTTTTACATAGAATTTACAAGCAGACTAGCTGCAACCAAAACTTTCAGAACACTCAAATTCATGTCCCCCATGCATTCTCTCATGTCCAGCCACAGTTCTCATGCAACAACCAGGACTCCAAAGCTGCACTTCCATTAATTGAGGTAGTTTTTTGTTTGTTTTTTTAAAAAAAGAAACATACCCAAGAACATTGCCACTGACTGTCTAATAAACAGTTAATGAAGAGCTTATCTAGCATTAAGGTAGTACTTTAATGTAATTTGGAGAGCTGCTAAATGCTTCTGAGCTGGCATATTTTGAGCAGCCTGCTTTGTCTCTTAGGGTAGTAATTTATGAACACTACTAATCTCAGGAGTAATTTCCTGAACACTGAAGTTTTGCATAAAACTTTTACTAATCTAATTTGGTTCCCCTTGTGGCATGCTGAATGGAAGATACTTTCTAGCCCTAAGACTTATGAAATTGAGAGAGAGAGAGAGAGAGAGAGAGAGAGAGAGAGAGAGAGATGAACATCCATTATAGAAATATGTATTGCTAAAGCAAAATTATATACTGTTGCACAAAGTTTTGCTATGTGGCACTCAGCACTATCTAAGTAGCTATCATGGTGCTATATACATTAAACAGCACAGTAATGATGAGGGTCTATCAGCAGCTATTGGCCATGACAGATAAACAGAAGCTCCATGTTCAGTGGTAGTAAACCTCTGAATGCCAGCTTCTAGAGGACAACACTGGAGGAAGGCTTTTGCCTTCATGTCCTGCTGTGGGCTTCCTGGAGGCATATAGCTGGGCACCATAGGGTGCTGGACCTGCTGGACCTTTTGTCTCATCTGGCAAGCAATGTAGAAATACTGCACCATGAGACAATTACATAAACATCATCCTAACAAGAGCACAGAAACAAATGATATGAAAATGTTGAATTGTGTATCCATAACAACAATCCAGATTAGTATGAAGGCACTAGACAGTGTGAACACATGGGACATGGGAGATCCATTCGTAGGATCCAGTTCACAGCGTTGAAGTTGCTGATAATAGCCCAAGCACATGTGTGACTGGACACAGGACCACAAAACAGGAGAGTGGGTGTTAATGCCTTCCCTTCCACGTGCTATCACCCCTCTATACCTGTATGTTTCTCCTGCAAAGCAAATAGCAGCTGGGGACAATTTTCATCAGGAAAATGGCATGGAAAAAAGAGTTAGCCTCTCTTTTGCAGCACCAAACTGAATCAGACCCCGACCCCCCAAGGCAGATGCTTTAAACCAGGGGTGTCCAAACCCTGGCCCTGGGGCCCTCGGGGATCCCCAATCTGGCCTGCGGGAAGCCCCCAGTCTCCAATGAGCCTCTGGCCCACCAGAGACTTCCTGGAGCCCATGCTGGCCTGATACAACTGCTCTCAGTGTGAGGGCAACTGTTTGACCTCTTGTGTGAGCTGAGGGCTCCTTCCACTGCTTGCTGTTTCATGTCTGTGAAGCAGCAGCGAAGGAAAGGCTGGCCTTGCTTTGTGCAAGGTCTTTTTTAGACCTCAAGTTATCGCAAGACCTTCATTCATTCATAAAGTTCCATCTCTAACATATTCATTTATGTAAATTTATTCAAATTTGAAATGGAAATTCTTTTTTTCCTGGCCCCCAACTCAGTGTGAGAGAGATGATGTGGCCCTCTAGCCAAAAAGTTTGGACACATCTTCTTTAAACCATTTAAAAGACCTTATTCACAAATCCTATTCTCAGTTAGTTTGGTCTGTACCTCATTTTCAGACACTTGGGTCTGAATTTTCCCATAAGGAACATAAGAACAGCCCCACTGGATCAGGCCATAGGCCCATCTAGTCCAGCTTCCTGTATCTCACAGTGGCCCCACCAAATGCCCCAGGGGGCACACCTGATAATAGGAAAATATAGGATAATATAGGATAATAGGAAAATATTTGGTATGGAAAGGAAAATATTTGATATTGTAATTCACAGGCAAAGTCACTCTGTAGGAAAGTCCCCCAGAATTTAGAATGTTTGACTCTATTCAGAGCCCCGTTTGGGCCTAGCTGTGAGCATAAGCAGAGTGCTTTGGCCAAAGTAGGCCCTATACTTAGCTGCTTGGGTCAACAAGATATTTTAAAAGATGCCCCTTGAATGCCCTTTTGTGTCTGTGTTAAAAAAGAAGTCGTGTTGCAGCTAGTACCTCAAAAACAGAAAACAGCTAGCTAACCGCGACAGGTGGTTAGAAAAGAAAAGAGACTTTTTCCAGCGTGCGATTAGCCATTACAGGGAGGGGAAGAAGGGGATTTTTACAGTAAGAAAGATTTCACATGTTTCTAAAGTGCCATATTTAGTAAGAGTATGCAGTGCGGAATTTGAGTAGTGGGATGTGTAGGCAGGGACAGAGCGTCACGTGATATGCTGTTTGCCAATCAAGAATGTATCCAAGGCTCTGCAATTTGCATTGTGCCAGTCAGAAGTCCAGCCAATGCTTTACAATGAAAGTTTGTTTGTATATCAACTCTAAGCCCTGAAAGAATCCGGGTCACAGACTTTGGAAATGATTCCTCTGTTACCAGAAGCCAGCTGAAAGAAAATAAAACTTTGTTTTCCTTGAAACCTCCTGGTGTCTACCTTTATCGTTGCTCAACCTGCAACAACTCTTACCATTCTTTTGAATTTCAGGTGTATGTGTGTATACACACACACACAAGTAAGGTTTTTCAATATGTAGAGGGTAAGCTGTTAATGGAAATTTTTGCCATGTCAGTCTAATAAGCATTACTCAGAAGTGTCAAGTTAGTAAAAATTGTCCTCTTATCACCAAGTACTGTACTATATAAATAGATGGAAAATAGCACTTTGAATTGATTGTCTGACACAAAGCATACTCCTCTTTCTAACCACAGGAAAGGTGAGTGGTAGAAGCAGTCACTTGACACTTTGGAGTGTAACACATTGAATAAAAGTGAGAGAAATTGGAATTACTGAAGTTAACTTCCATAAACAATGGAGTCTGCTTACAGCATCCATACATAAAATTGGCAGCCACTTATAGCATTCAGAATGTAAATGCTTTTAAGTTCATATTGGAATCAGTATGACACATGAAAACTAAAGCAGAGTTTCAAGCTGCCTGAAACTCACAGCTTGGTGTGCTTTTAAGTGAAAATCAAAACACCAGGAGGGTAGATCATGGATCTCCCAGGCCTTGTGTCCTGCCCAAGCTGGCCAACCCCTGACCACACTAGCACATGCGTATTGCTCCACTTGAGAGAGCCACAGATCTCGCACAAGTTTCTTTTTCCTCTTTATTGGTTTTGCATGAGAGAAGGGAGTTATGCTAGCTCTTTCAGTTGTTTGTTAGAAAAACATGCACTTATTATTAGGTGTTGCTTGGTTGCAATTTGGAAATTTGCTCTGTTATAGTGCAATCCTAACCTCCAGGTTAGTCACTTGTGCCGACCTGGGAGTGTCACAAATGTGCTGTAAGGCACATTTGCATCGACTCAGGAGTCAAGGACGCCAGCGCAAGAAGTTGCACTGACCTCCCCGTGCTGGATCCAGGCCCAGCAGGGTAAGTTTGTGTCAGCAGAGCTTGGCTGAAGCAGGGGTCTGGGGGGGGGCATAAGGAGGGTGGGGAGGAGGCGGGGTGAAGCCGTTTCGGAACAGGGGGAGGGCAGGCAGTGGGCATTCCCGGGGTAGGTGGGGGGTGGGGCCAGTATCCAGAGGTTATGCTGGATCCTGACCCTGTTCCTGAGCGGCGTGAAGCAGCCTCTGGCTGCTCCGGGATACTCAGATTTGCACCACATCCTGAGATGGCACAGATCTCTGTAGACCCATTGGGGCCAGTGCAGCACAACATGGGGTAAGGGGAGAGTTTTCCCCTTGCCTTGGGTTGCGCTGATTCTGGCCCCAAGCTTGCACTGGATGCAGCACAGGTTCACTGGCTTGCCTGCTCCAGCACAAGTTAGGATTGCACCCTTAGTCTGATAAATGATAGGCTCTCTTGCCTGCCGTGCACATGCTTAGAAGCTGCCTTCAGCAAACCATTGATTCATCTATTTCAATACTGTCTTACTCTGACAGACAGCAGTTTTCCAGGCTCTGAAGCAAAGGACTTTCCCCAGCTCTGTTGCAAAATAGTTTTAAAGGGTCAAAGCAAATCTCTGGGCTGCAACCTGACAATGCTATTTATTTTTAATTTGGGGATTCAAAACACAAATCACAATCACTTTAGAATTGGTGCCTGTACAGTAACAGGTGGGAGGATCACGAGAAGCAGGCTGAAGCTGGACTAGATCGGCCTATGGTCTGTTCCAGCAGGGCTGTTCTTATGTTCTTATGAACTGGGCTCCTTCAGGCAGTGAACTACGGGTTAGTTCTCAGGGACAGTATGAGAGTCCAACCAGCATTCCTCCATGGAAGGCCTACAAAGGGAAGAAGGAAAAATGGCAACACATTGCTTTTCCTCTTCCCTTCTCATGAGAAAAGGAAAGAGTGGTGAGAAATTTGAAAGAAATAAAAAAAAGGGGGGGTATTAATAGAATAAAGAGGAAGGAAACGGTTTGTGTTCTGCTTCAGGCAACAAAGTGCCATAGGATGGCACTAATGGAATACTTGCAATCAGCACAACATTGGTCAAGGTCATTAGCTGTTGCAAATAGCTTTTATGCTATTCAGCGGAACAGCATTTATTTTATAATCTGATGTACCACTGTAAAATGCAACAAGACAGGCTACTCTTGCTAGGTTTGGAACTGGAAAAAGGAGTGCTTCCACACAAACATTTTAATGCATTTTGTTATGAAACTCATTTTTTTTTTTTTAAAAAGTAACCAAGTACTTTATAGATTCAGGTCCTAACTTGTGCTGGAGTTTAGGTCCTAACTTGTGCACGATCCTTACTTGTGCTGGAACAGGATGGCCGGCTGGTCTGCATTGAATCCAGAGCAGGATAGATGCGGACTCAGGTGCAACTCAGAGTCAGGGGATTTTATTGCCCTTACCCGTGTCATGTGGTGGCCAGCCCTATGGAGCTATTTGGATTTGTGCCTGAAAAATTGCGGGAGGAAATCCGAGCAGCCTGTATAAGGCTGCTTGGGCCAGAAATGGGGTTATGATTTGGCCTGTGCTGCTGTAGGTGGTCCCACCCCCATCCTGAGCCCGATCAGTCTCCTAGGAGACTGTCCTCCCTCACCCAAAACACCCTCTCCCCACCTCTTGTCCTCCCTCCTGCTGCCCTCTTCCATCCCTTGTGCTGGCCAGTCTGAGCCTGTACAAATTTACCCCATCCAGGTGCAGATCTGGCTGTACTAGGCCTGCACACATCCATGCACTGGCTTAGCCTGCTCCCAAGTAGCTATAAATATGCTTTACAGCACATTTGTGACACTTGGGAGTTGGCACTTGTGCTAGCTGGGGGGCGGGGGGTTGGATTGCACTGTTAAAGTCTATCAGTTTGGTCAGAACTTTGTGTTGAATTATTTTGGCTTCCCAAAAAATCATATTAAAGATACATATAAGAGAATGAAATTGATTCTAGTGAACATTTTGTTAAAACTCCAACTTGCATTGGGTATTAAGGAATCCAAGAAGTTAAATCTTCTAAGAGAACGATGGTGCTTTTAATTTATAGATACCCCCGTTTTATGGAAAATTGTGGAAAGAACACAAAGGCAAGTGAACTTCTAATTATAAAACTTTTCTTTGCAAATCTTTGAAACTTAAAATATCCTCACAAACCATTTGACAGAGAAAAGGATGAGTGAAAACACATGTTAAGCCTGAGTTGAAGATTAGGTGGTGTTGACGTTATCAGCTGGAAATCTTAAGAGCTTTGTTATCACAGAGAAAAATGAAACAAGTGCACTGCCTATGAGATGACAGGCTATATATCACACTTCATCAGAACCTCTTGATAACACAGAATATTTACTTTTATCTACTGTAAAACGAACAGAGGTGGTTTTTCATATGTTACCAAAAATGTCAAAATTTAAATGCATTTCATAGTAAATATAGTGAGCAAGCAGAGAAAAAAATAAGAATAAACAATATTTTTTCCTCACACAGGATGCCCATTTATCCATTTTTATAGCTGAACATATAGTTAGAAAAATTAACTATCCCCTTCCCTCCATACCAGTGAGCTGCCAATTTAAGAGCATTTTCTTATTCTATATTATACATTTTTCTTTAGAAGTGTGATTTCCAGTGTATTCAGTTACATTTATATATTGCTGTTGAGTGGTTGAGTGTTCAGGCATGTGGTGGTTGTGTGTTGAGTGGTTGAGTGTTGAATCATTGGTGTTCAGGCATGTAGTAAGAGCAGTAACACAATCGTGAAACAGAAGCTCTCTGAACACAATGCCAGCAGCTGTACGAAAGTGGCTTGCTTGTGATGTGAGCCCATGCAAAGAATGTTGTTCAGTATTGAAACCTACAAGGGTGGAGTCAGTCACCATTCTCCTGGCAAATGGGAAAGTTTGGCCCTTCCACATGGTTGCAGTAACTACAAATATGCTATATAAACTACAAGGGCTCACACCACAGGAAAACAGCAACCACATGGTAGTAGCGAGTGTGTATGAATCGGATCTTGTACGAAAGGGAAAGTGTTGCTCAGGGAAACTTAACTAAATGCATATTTCACTGCCTGAAACCCACAACCTGAACTTGCTACTTGCCCCATTGGGAAAAAAAACATACAAATACCTATGTGCTTTTTCCAGTAAGGCAAACTGCAGCTTTAGTGAGTCAGTTTGCATCAGGAAAATGGGAAGGGGGAAAGGATGAATCTTTCTCAGAGTTGCTGCTTCAATCCAATTGGGGGCTTTAAAGTGAAATCAAAACACAAGGAGTTTCTGTCACAGATCTCCTTGGTAATGTGTAGTTTGGCCCTTAATCAGATGAGCCACAGGAGTCCAAACTCTGTCCTGAACCAGAAATATGAAACTACCATAAAGGGCACAATCCTAGCTTGCACTAGAACAGGCAGACTAACTAGCCTGCATTGTATCCAGAGCAGGTTTGGTGCGGCCTAGGTGCAACTCAGAGACCCCTTACCCCGAAAAATGACACCGGCAGCCCTATGGGGCTAGTCAGATCTGCACCCACAATTTCACAGGCACAAATTCAATTGGCTCAAGTAATGCTGCTTGGGCTGGGGATGGGGGTTGGGATCCAGCCTACTCTGCCCCAGTCAGTCCCATCCCCCTCCTGGGCTTGATCTTCCTGCCGGACAGCTCTCCTTTCTCCCTGTCCTCACCTTGTCCCAGTGCCGCTCCAGCTCTGCTGGGCCAGCGCACATCTGTGCACTGGCCCAGCCTGCTCCCGAGTAGCCACAAATATGCTTTATGGCACATTCACAACACTTGGGAGCTGGCACAAGAGACCTGTGCAGTAGGATTGTGCTGAAAATGGTATAAAATAGTAGCTTTTTTTCAAACACTGATTCAGGAATACGATAATAAATTACCGTATTTTTTGCTCCATAAGACGCACCTGACCATAAGACGCACCTAGTTTTTAGAGGAGAAAAACAAGGAAAAAAATATTCTGAACCAAATAGTGTAATAAAATATTTAATAAACTATAACAGAATAACATTTGAACCATGTAAAGTGAACAGCAGTCAACAGTGGCATTAAGAACCATTATCACCGTCATTAACAAATGGAGAGACTTAAAGGTTTGAGCACTCTAGTTTTCTGGAAACACCAAGAACTCATCATCGCTAGAGTCAGAATTTATGAAGCTCACAAAAGCAGGTGCACACAAATAGGGGATCACATTATCTTTCTGCTACAATGATGTTCTGCCAAATTCCAATCCACTGGGCCTCGTGCCCGCTTAAGGCTGATCAGTCCCCCTTGTGCAACTCACCAGTGCAGCAAGCAAAAATGAGTCCATTTCCAGTCCACAGATGCCAAGTAAATCAGTCCCATCATTCAGAGTTACCAAATCAGAGTCCAGAGCCAATAAGCCAAATTACAGTCCAAGGTCAGGTTCCAGGTAGGTCAGTTAAATCCATCAGGGTATCCAAGTCCAGTCACAATCCACAGTCAGATTCCAAATTCAATAAACCCAGTCAGTCTCCTCCCCTACCTCCAACCTGCACTCCTTCAAAACCCACTAACCCTTTCTGCCTCTGGTACTCCTTATATCCCTGAGGGCCCTATTGCCTTCCAGTGGCTGCAGCTGTGCAGCACTCGCTGCTGGATGCCCAGGCCTTACCCTTAAAGGGGCCACTGCTGACACCACATCTACCTCCTCACCAGATCTTCCTGGATTCCAATATAAGGGGGGGGGGAGCAGATCTCTATACAGACCAGTGCAAAAACAGGGGAAAGGTCTGGGGGAGGTAAGATCTTTGTATAGGCATCACAGCAAGACCAGTGCAAAACCCCTTGCACACAGAACCAACAGATGGAAGTGGGGGGAGGTGCAGATCTCCATACATACCAGTGCAAAAGCAGGGGAAAAGCGTGGGGGAGGTAAGATCTCTGTATAGGCATCACAGCAAGACCATTGCAAAACCCTTTGCACACAGAACCAACAGATGGAAGTGGGGGGGGCGCAGATCTCCATACATAGCAGTGCAAAAGCAGGGGGAAAGTGTGGGGCAGGTAAGATCTCTGTATAGACATCACAGCAAGACCATTGCAAAACCCCTTGCACACAGAACCAACAGATGGAAGTGGGGGGGGGGGGTGCAGATCTCCATACATACCAGTGCAAAAGCAGGGGAAAGGTAAGTCAGCCCCAGTAGAGCCAATGGGGCTCACTCCCAGGGATGAGTGGACGGAAGAAAAGCCTGCCAGCGCCTCCTCTCCCAGGGAGGAGCCCGTCTCAATCCCTGGGCTCCCTGGACTCACTCCCTAGGCTCGCTCCCTGGGCTCACAAGCCTGCCAGGGGCTCACTCCTAGGGATGCGTGGACAGGAGAGAAGCCGGCGATTGACTGATTTCGCCTGGAGATGGACTGGTAGCTCGAGGATCAACATAATGAGCACCCCTGCCTGCCATCCCACCCACGCTTTCCTGGGAGTGAGCCCCAGTGACTCTGAGACTTACTTCTGAGTAGACACGCGGGCTTGCTCAGCAAGACTGCCACTCCACCCACGCTTTCCTGGGAAGCGGAGCCGAGCAGAGCGGGCAGGGGGCGGGGCCAGAGGCAGAGTTTTTTGGTTTTTTTTCAGTATTCGCTCCATAAGACGCACACACTTTTCCCCCCACTTTTTTTTGGGGGGGGGGGAAAGTGCGTCTTATAGAGCGAAAAATACGGTAGCTGACACTCAGTATGGTAATGATTCAATCAGCAGAAAGATGCCCAAAGGTTCCCTGAAAACCAGACTCATGTCAGGATCTTTCTGAAATCTACCCTAACCCAAGCTGGAGGTGATTTGCAGTTTTGCTTAAAGGGAGAGCAAAACAACATTAAAGAGCATTTTATCCAGCATTTGTCTTTAGGCTGTACCTCCTGTTTTATGTTCTGAAATGCCCGATTAAAACCTCAACAGACTTGAAAAGTAGGAGCATGAAATGGGAGGGTGATGTGGCTGAGCTTAAAGAGGGGCGTGAAAATAGCTAACTGTCTAAAGAAGAAGAAAAGTCCTTTGAAGAAAAGGATGAGTCCCTGAAGACAGAGCAAAAGCCAAGGGAGATGTGAGAACTTGGAAGGCTCACACAAAAGTGTCTTGTTAACCACTCAATAAGCGAGATTTTAAAACACAAAACAGATGATCTAGGCGAAACATCCCTCTGGTTCATGAGGATTTGAAAGTGTGTGTTTTTTCTGCAAGGTTTTGTTGTTCCACAGAGATTTCTCTAAAAGCTTCAGGGAGCTAACATTTAAATGTATCGGTTTATTTGGGAAAAAAGATGACTATATTCCCTCCTTCATTTGCAACACAGTTGTACACTTCAGATTTTCTTCCAATGAAGCAAGTCAGTGGACATTGAGACTGAGCCAGGAGCTGGGGCATTTTCCAGCCACCCTCTCAAAGGAAAACAAACAGTCTTGGTGGAAGGCAAGGCTTTCTTTGGCTGCATTTACAGACTGGTGATGAAATCTTTATTTTACCTCCCCTACTTGACAGAAATCAAATTATGAGAAGAATGCCTGGAGGTTTCACTCTGAACTTCATGCTCAAATCCTCCCATAGATTGTGAGCCCTCTTGGGACAAGGAGCAATGAGTTCTCTGATTTTCTCTGTAAACTGCTTTGTGAACTTTTGTTGAAAAGTGGTATATAAATGCTGCTGCTGCTGTTGTTGTTGTTGTTGTTATGGGATTTCCAACTACAGACAAACAAACAGCTATCACACAATACACCAGACATAACTGTAGTCTAGAAGAAAGAAAAAGAAGTCAAAATCATTACTATAGCAATACCAGGGGATAGCAGAGTGGAAGAAAAAGAAATGGAAAAAAATAACAGAATACAAAGATTTACAAGTAGAAATTGAAAGGCTGTGGCATAAGAAGACCAAAGTGATCCCAGTGGTGATTGGTGTCCTTGGTGCACCTTGAAGAGCACCTGAACAGCATAGGGGCCCCAGAAATTGCCTTCCACCAACTACAAAAAGCAGCTTTACTGGGTGTTATGTATGGAGGTTATGCAGGATCGAAATCCTGCATAACTGATTGGCCCAGACTTCTGGCTGGCCAATCAGGTGATGGATCGAAATCCTACCATCTGATTGGCCCTCTAGTTAATGTTTCAACTGCACCAATCATGGGGAGTCTGGGCGGAGCTAAAGGGTATAAAAGCCAGGGGTGTTTGCCTCGTTTCAGATGCGTTCAGATTCATTGCCAGGTTCTGTTCAGATGATGGAATAAACATATTGAGCTGTTATCTCTATGCCTTCCTTTATTCGCATGGACCAACTATATAACACTGGCAACAGCATACAACTTGGAACGATATTTATAATAGCAAAATAGGACAAAAACCAGGCATCCCAGGTCCTTGGGACTCAATGTCTGGATAAAACAAACCAGTCAATAACATCTACCTGAATGTGTGAAAATATCATCATCATCATCATCATCATCAATACACACCTATAGCAACCATTCTGCATATGCACATGAAAGCATGGATTTTCTGCACATACAAATGACAACATCAAAGAGTGAATTTTGAAGTACACATGTAAAATAATTATCTGCACACCTTTCTCCCACAGGGGTACATGCTCATGGCCCACTTCTCCAGGAGGTGAGAAGTTCAAAAGCTGCAGCACAACCCAGGTTTGGACTTCCTTTGAATAAGAGAGCATTGCAGGCTTATGCTGTCCTTGAAATATTTGCCTCATTTACAGATATACAGTTAAGTAGTACACAAGCCATCAGCTATAAGTAGGTTCTAAGTACGTGTGCCGCTCCTACAAGCCAACATTCCCACCTCAGTTCCATTGCAATCTCTCCCAGATCAAATCCTCTCTCTCTCTCTCTCTCACTCACTCACTCACTCTGTCAGTGTCTCTTGCAGAATCTCAAGCTCCCACCGCCTTTATCTTTCTCACATAGAGAGAAAACACTTTAAACACACTTTAAAGAAATCACTTTAAACACATAGGGAGAAAACACTTTAAACACTTTAAACATAGGGAGAAATCACGTTTAAACACACTTTGAACTACACCTTAGTTCAGAGGTTCTCAAACTTGGGGTGTTGTGACCCCCAGCCAGAGAACCTCTGACCCTGCACTCTTAAGGAGCGGGGCAACGTGGACAGCAGCGCCGGCGCTCCTGCAATCATGCCAGCGCTGGGGACATAATGTAAACGGAGAGAAGTTCTTACAACATACTTTCTCCAAGTACAACCCCCGCATCCTTTGGGGGCAGTTCTGACCCCAATTTCTTCTCTTTTTATAGGTCCCAATTTGTACTAATATTAATTCTTTAGCCTTTCTCTTGAGAATATTATTATATGCTGCTTACCATGATTGCAGCATTATAAACAAGATTTCAAATTAAAGCAACCAACACAGAGAATTTGATAATAAACAAAGCACTGAACTTGCTGATTTCACCAAAAGCTTTCCATATCCATTCGCTGAGCTGCTATGATGTCACGTTCAATTGAGCAAGAGCAAGTTCTCGGCATGCCCACTGGTAGCACATCTTGCAGTTTAAGATGAGAGAGGATATCAATTTAGATGGATGTCAACTGGGAAGAAGTTGAAGCCAATTCTGATGCAGGAGCCCCACAGGAGGGAAGGAGAATCTCAAACCGCCCAGCAGGGGAAAAACAACTTGCATAATTCATTAAAAGGCACCCAACCTCACAATAGAAATAATTGAAAAAGAGGAAGATGTAAGGCTGACAGTATACAAGTCTGTATAATCATCACTAGCTGGGAGCAGCCATTCTTGGCACAGCTGGAAATATGAGGCTGTCTAGAACCAAGTGCTAGCTGCAACTTGTCAGTCCCTTTACACTGGAGTGCTCAAACCCCTGCCCGGGGGCCACTTGCGGCCCTCGGGGGTTCTCAATCTGGCCCTTGGGGAGCCCCCAGACTCCAATGAGTCTTTGGCCCTCCAGAGACTTGCTGGAGCCCATGCTGGCTTGACGCAACTGCTCTCAGCATGAGGACGACTATTCAACCTCTCACCTGATCTGTGTGACGAGGATGCCCTCCACTACTTGCTGTTTCACGTCTGTGATATAGCAGTGGTAGTGAAGGAAAGGCCTTGCTTTGTGCATGGCCTTTTATAGGTCTTGAGCTACTACAAGACCTTCATCCATCCATATAAGTTCCATAAGTTCCATCATTAACCCCTGCTAATTGGGTAAGAGGCACTTTTTCAAGTGGGTGCTCCTTTTTTTAGCAGGGGGAGAGTAACTGGCCCACCTCACCCCAGCACTGTCTGTTCTAGTGGCTGTCTGCTGGTATTCATTTGCATCTTTTTAGATTGTGAGCCCTTTTGGGACAGGGAGCCATTTAGTTATTTGATTTTTCTCTGTAAACTGCTTTGTGAACTTTTAGTTGAAAAGCGGTATATAAATACTGTTAATAATAATAAATAATAATCTCTAAAAAATTCATTTATGTAAATTTATTCAAATTTTAAATTTAAATTAATTCCTTTTTTCCCAGCCCCCAACGCAGTGTCAGAGAGATGATGTGGCCCTCCTGCCAAAATGTTTGGACACCCCTGCTTTACACTATCTCAGGAGCTTGCCCTGCCCAGTGCAGTGAAAACAGGTTCACTTGGAAATCTAGAAAGCCACCTAACAAAATATTTGTGGAGTTTATTACTTTATCAATATCCCACTTGAAAAATATAATTTCCCAAGGCAGTTTTTATTTAAAAGTAGGAATAACCTACTAAAGATACAGCATTAAAACAATAAGATAAAGTGCAATGAAACAAATGCCATAAAAGCATCAGAACAATCAATTATTTAAAGCCTTATGGAATAAGGATGTTTTTAAGACTCATTTAAGAGCAGAGCGGGTGGGTGTTTGGTGGCTCTCCCCAGGGAGAGAATTATGTAACTATAGTGATGCCACTGAGACAGTTTGCCTGTGTTTAGGATCTACCAATCAAATCAAAGATAGTGGCAAGCCAGAGACCAGTGTCTGTGTTGCACATCATAGCGCTCAGGTATGTTGATATGGGAAAAGATGGTCCTTAAGGTAATTCATTCACAGGCCATTTAGGGCTTTAGGTTAAAACCAACTCTTTAAATTGAACCCAGAAACAAATCAGTGTAACAGCATAACATGTTCCTACCCATTAGTTCTAGAGCAGTATTTCCCAAACTGTGAGCCAATGACAATGATCTTGCATTGGCACAACCCAGAAGCAACTGCCATGTTGTGCCCCAGAATGCCTGATGCCCAAGTAGCCATAGATGACAAGGTGGGTTGTGAAACCTGAAAGTTTGAGAACCAATGACCTAGAGGTCACATTTTGAAGCATTTGCAATTTCTGGATCATTTGTCAGGGCAGACCCACATACAGCACATTAATAATCTGGTTTTGATGTAAGCCAAAGCTAGATCCACTTTCTCTGGGTACAGTAAGTAAAAGCTAGTAAAAAGCAACTCTTTGTTCTCTACACCACTTATCTTCTTAGTTGGCAACCTTCAGTCTCGAAAGACTATGGTATCGCGCTCTGAAAGGTGGTTCTGGAACAGCGTCTAGTGTGGCTGAAAAGGCCGATTCGGGAGTGACAATCCCTTCCACACTGGGAGCAAGTGCAGTCTGTCCCTGGCCTGTCTCCCTGGCTATGGGCCTTCCTTCTTTGCCTCTTAGCCTCAGACTGTTGGCCAAGTGTCTCTTCAAACTGGGAAAGGCCATGTTGCACAGCCTGCCTCCAAGCGGGCCGCTCAGAGGCCAGGGTTTCCCACTTGTTGAGGTCCACTCCTAAGGCCTTCAGATCCCTCTTGCAGATGTCCTTGTATCGCAACACCACTTATATATCTGCAGATATATGTCTGCAGATATATGGACTGTGGACTCCTGTGGGCCTTCCCAAGCTACTAGACTGTGCTGGGCTTCTAGACAGACACCAGCAATTTCAACAAAGGCCACAGTGGAACAGTGATCAAGCTTTCCTCACTCTCAGTGATTTTTCCCTATAGCTCTTAGTTTCTATGTAAGATTGTTCTTTACTGTACCTAGCTGTCTTTAGTATGGAGGCACCATATTTTCAGCAATATTTATTGGAGAGCATTGTTATTTGCCAGTCGTGCTTTGTTGCAGGGCATCCTAAGTAATGAAAACACTTCTGCTACATCAGCAGGAAGTTCAAGAGCCTGCTTTTGCTATAACACAACGCAAATCTGAATGTGATTAGCTGGCTTATTTGTTCTTTTCTTGGTAGCTAAGCAGGGAGAATCATTCTGTTTGTAAAGATAAGCAGCTAATTGTCATGTCTGCTATCAAAATCTGTTAGCAACTTCAAGCTCATTAGTAAATCTTCTTGTGCTCCATTTGTAAGTGAAAAGGCATTTATAAATGTACAAAAGCTCATCTAAATTTTTAATAATGCATTGCATTGGTGTTTTTGGCAATCAAAGCAGAATTAGCTTGATACTTGAGAACACTGCATAACAAGGAGAGCAAACAGCTGTAATATTTACCTAATGAAAAATGCAGAGGTACAGGATAAAGATTTAAATATCAAGAACGATAAACTGGTGATGGCATTTTCATCAGAATGCACCTTGATATCAGCATTTTCCTCAGAGACATAGGTACAAAATTCTGTCAGCTACAACATGGTTAATTGGACTAGGAAGGAAAATATCTATCATTAAAGTAAGGAAAGACCTATGGAATCTAGTATCCCAATCAAGTTTGTAGATGGAGAGTTCTCAATCAGGCATCCATGAGACCCAAATGCAGATATTCACATTAATGAAGATTAATTCACATTAATGGGGGGAAAAGGGTTTTCAAAACTTATCTGGGGGTCGCAATGACTCCTTGGAGGGTTTGGGTAACCTGTGACCCATCTGCAGCTGTTCCCACACCTCCAAAGTACTAAAAACAGGTGGAAACCACTTCCTGTTTTGGGGCAAAAACAGGAAGTGGCTTTTTTTTTTAGCATTTCACAGCACTTTGGAGATGCGGGGAGGACTGCAGAAGGGGTTGCAGGCTTCCCACATCCCCAGGTAAGTTTTAGAAATCCCCCCCCCCCCCCCGCCTTGGCAGCAGTGTGATCATGGTGATCAAGTTGCTGCCTTTGCCCCTCCCCACTAAGCACTTACTCTGGTTTCCACCCAGTGCTGCACCCTGCAGTTGGGTGTCACTCACTGAGTCCTCTTCAAAGTAAGGGAATGTTGTTGGAAAGCATTGACATAAGGGGTTAGGATTGCGCCCAAAAACAGAAAAATCCCACTTCAAAAATACTGTCTAGTCAGGGGCCTGGTCACTTAGGTCATAATCAGTCAGAGTTTCAGCAAAAGGTATGGTCTGAATATAAAATAACTTTTGTGCTTTCGCCTCTACAAAATAGTTGGCTTAATGCATGCCTGAAGTGCTGAAAGCTAGCCACACATGGACAGTCATTTTACATTATGAGCCTGAAAAGAATTTTTTTGGGGGGAGGGGGGTGCACATGTGTACAATGCCCTTGGTTTGTAATTCAGCCAAGCATTACAAATTGGACACATTTGTATTCTGAACAAGATAATTATGACATCACATCATCATGAAAATAGCCCTTAATGATAACTGAGCATGTGAGGTAAGTTATATGGAATAACAGAAATGATATTGTGTGTTATCAAGTAAGGAGATGCCTGCTGTATCTTTTTTTCAACACATGATAGTAAGCTGAGGTTTCTACAACTAGAGATCCCTGCTCAATGCGTTTTAATAACTAGAAAATACTTGATGAGCACAGATGATTGGTAACTAGTATTACTCTGTTATTGTTGGGGGAGGGAGCTAGAAAATATACCATGGATACTTGAGTATAAGCCCATCTCACAGATAAGTCGAGGGCAGGTTTTGAGCCCAAAATCATGGAATTTTATATGACCCTTGGATAAGTTGATGGGGGTTTAAACTCAAAGGATGTCTGACCATAAACCTGAAAATCCTTAAATTAAGATCCTTAAAAATAACCTACCAGTAATTGTTACCTAAGAAATGTACAGTCTCTATTAAAAAATTAATAAAGGACCATAAGGTACATTTTTATTCATTAACTTTTTAAATTCTGGTATGCACGACCTATTTGTAAACACTATCAGAATAAGTGCACTGTAAACAACATACAGTAGAACCATTAATCAAATCCTTCTGTAAGGTTCCTGATGTGTTAAACTCTACACATCTATAGCAGCACATATTGTGCTACTCTACATACTGTTCATGTACATGTGATACGGGAGGTGATACGGGAGGCCAAGCGAGACTATGAGGAACGCATGGCCAGCAACATTAAGGGGAATAATAAAAGCTTCTTCAAATATGTTAGAAGCAGGAAACCCGCCAGAGAAGCGGTTGGCCCTCTGGATGGTGAGGGAGGGAAAGGGGAGATAAAAGGAGACTTAGAGATGGCAGAGAAATCAAATGAGTTCTTTGCATCTGTCTTCACGGCAGAAGACCTCGGGCAGATACCGCTGCCCGAACGGCCCCTCCTGACCGAGGAGTTAAGTCATATGGAGGTTAAAAGAGATGTTTCAGACCTCATTGATAAATTAAAGATCAATAAGTCACCAGGCCCTGATGGCATCCACCCAAGAGTTATTAAGGAATTGAAGAATGAAGTTGCAGATCTCTTGACTAAGGTATGCAACTTGTCCCTCAAAACGGCCACGGTGCCAGAAGATTGGAGGATAGCAAATGTCACGCCTATTTTTAAAAAGGGAAAGAGGGGGGACCCGGGAAACTATAGGCCGGTCAGCCTAACATCCATACCGGGTAAGATGGTGGAATGCCTCATCAAAGATAGGATCTCAAAACACATAGACGAACAGGCCTTGCTGAGGGAGAGTCAGCATGGCTTTTGTAAGGCTAAGTCTTGCCTCACGAACCTTATAGAATTCTTTGAAAAGGTCAACAGGCATGTGGATGTGGGAGAACCCATGGACATTATATATCTGGACTTTCAGAAGGCGTTTGACACGGTCCCTCACCAAAGGCTACTGAAAAAACTCCACAGTCAGGGAATTAGAGGACCGGTCCTCTCATGGATTGAGAACTGGTTGGATGCCAGGAAGCAGAGAGTGGGTGTCAATGGGCAATTTTCACAATGGAGAGAGGTGAAAAGCGGTGTGCCCCAAGGATCTGTCATGGGACCGGTGCTTTTCAACCTCTTCATAAATGACCTGGAGACAGGGTTGAGCAGTGAAGTGGCTAAGTTTGCAGACGACACCAAACTTTTCCGAGTGGTGAAGACCAGAAGTGATTGTGAGGAGCTCCAGAAGGATCTCTCCAGACTGGCAGAATGGGCAGCAAAATGGCAGATGCGCTTCAATGTCAGTAAGTGTAAAGTCATGCACATTGGGGCAAAAAATCAAAACTTTAGATATAGGCTGATGGGTTCTGAGCTGTCTGTGACAGATCAGGAGAGAGATCTTGGAGTGGTGGTGGACAGGTCGATGAAAGTGTTGACCCAATGTGCGGCGGCAGTGAAGAAGGCCAATTCTATGCTTGGGATCATTAGGAAGGGTATTGAGAATAAAATGGCTAGTATTATAATGCCGTTGTACAAATCTATGGTAAGGCCACACCTGGAGTATTGTGTCCAGTTCTGGTCGCCGCATCTCAAAAAAGACATAGTGGAAATGGAAAAGGTGCAAAAGAGAGCGACTAAGATGATTACTGGGATGGGGCACCTTCCTTATGAGGAAAGGCTACGGCGTTTGGGCCTCTTCAGCCTAGAAAAGAGACGCCTGAGGGGGGACATGATTGAGACATACAAAATTATGCAGGGGATGGACAGAGTGGATAGGGAGATGCTCTTTACACTCTCACATAATACCAGAACCAGGGGACATCCACTAAAATTGAGTGTTGGGCGGGTTAGGACAGACAAAAGAAAATATTTCTTTACTCAGCGTGTGGTCGGTCTGTGGAACTCCTTGCCACAGGATGTGGTGCTGGCGACTAGCCTAGACACCTTTAAAGGGGGATTGGACAAGTTTCTGGAGGAAAAATCCAGTATGGGGTACAAGCCATGATGTGTATGCGCAACCTCCTGATTTTAGAAATGGGTTATGTCAGAATGCCAGATGCAAGGGAGGGCACCAGGATGAGGTCTCTTGTTATCTGGTGTGCTCCCTGGGGCATTTGGTGGGCTGCTGTGAGATACAGGAAGCTGGACTAGATGGGCCTATGGCCTGATCCAGTGGGGCTGTTCTTATGTTCTTACATGCTCTACACATAACTTACAACATACAACACTTAGCTGGGAGTGTGCAATTCAATTCACAGCAGAGAGACACACAATAAGGACTGAGTGGGAGCAAGCACAGCTACACATAGTTGCAACCCAATTCACTCAGAAGTAGACAAATTGCTTTCTATTGGTTTTTTCCTTAAGTAATGGTGCACTGAATTGTAGTTTGGACTTTGTTTCAGATGGAAATGAAGATTACATCCTGGTGTTTTAAAACCTAGACCTCTGCCAAATGGTGCAGAAGGGTTGGATGTGATCCTGCCAAAGGGAACGAGGCTTGCTTGATTACATCCTGGTGTTTAAAAAACCAGATCTTTGCCAAAGATTTGCAAAATGGAAGAAGAGTGCAGAAGGGTCTGCTAAAGAGGCTTGCTTGATTTAAATGGATGACTTGAGTCCTGGCTTGCTTTTTGCTCAGGAGGAGAATAAAGAGTTAACTTTGGCTGCAGCTTGCCTTGAAGTCTGGTCACCATAATTGCCTTGTCATTAATTGCCTTGTCATTATCTCTGCCCTGAGTGACCTCGAAGATAAAGCTAGGAGATTATTTACACTTGATTTATTAGCAGAAATGTCTTGCCTTATAGGTAATATCTATGGTACTTTTTGACTTGTTCTATCCTGTATGGTATGTTTCAGCTGGGAAGAGGGTAATAAAAGCATGCTATTGACACAGTTTCAGATCCAAAATATTGTTCTCTTGTGTGTCTAAAACATCCTGATCTGTTTCATTTATTAATGTTCTGTTTCAGCCTAGTTCTATTCCATTCCAGCTCTCCCACCATCCCAGGGAATATTAGTAAATGCACAGTTGCCCACAACAGATATTTCACATGATTAAAAAAAAAACTGATACCGGTTTGTAGCACAGATGCCCTCTGCCAGCTACAGTGACTATCTCACTGGTATTTTTCCTCTATGCCCCAAAGCAACAGTTTGTTGTCGCCTAATATCTGGTTATTTACCCCAGTTGACACACAACTCCTTTCCATCCCCAATTTCTCCTCCTCTGGAGAAGTTATCTTCTTCTGGATGAAGTCAGAAGATCGGATTGCAAATTTGCAGAGATCAAAGAGCAGACAACAAAGACAAAATTTAATAATTAGAGGTTTCTTTTCCTCTGAATAATTTTGGACCACCTAAAGAGATAGTGTACTTGCTTTTCTAGATTTCAAAGTCATTCTTATTATATAGTGTATCTCTCCAGTTTACTCTTATTGTTAAATATAATAGAACTTTTCAATAAAGTAAATGATAAATCTCCCCTGCCCCTCCCATTGTATGCCACTATCAGTACTTTCTTATAGTGAAAGCTTAAAATCACCATAAGTAAAGGCAAACAATATGTTAAACCAATTCATGTTGCCATCCTCAGCACTTATCCTCTAAATATTCACTGAACATTTGGATTTGATTGTCCATTTCTAAAGTTAGCAGGCAACTGGCAGTAGAACACTATGGATTTCAGTGTGCAGCTTTGATCCCATTAACCAATTGCAGGTGCCAAATTATGAATGACAACATGCTGGAACTAAACTAACAGGAAGCAAAATGTTTGCTTTCAATTCACCACAGTCAGTTTGAAGGTCAAGACTTTTGTGCAGAGGCATGCAGCCTGAATCCTATGTATAATAAGTAAGTCACTCACAAACCAATCTTAACCTATGTTGGCACAGCCAGGCCACATGGCCTGCACTGTATCCAGTGCAGTTTAGGAGGCAGCTGGAGATCTCCTTGAGGTAAGGGGACATTTTTCTCCTTATCCCAGGTAATGCTTCAGCCAACCCTATGAGGCTTCTCAGATCCATGCCAGCTATTTAGCTGATGCAAATTCGGGAAGCCCTGTTTAGGGCTGCCTGGCAAAGGAAGGGGGTTAGAGCCCGATCTTGTGGTCTGCACCACGCCTCCGCAGCACGGACCACATTCGCAAACATGAAGTAAAGCATGTTTGTAGGGCTTACCGCCGGGCTCCCGTGAGAGCTGGTTCAGCTCCGGCTGGCACTGAGCCAGCACGCGGCGGGCAACCGGGTTCCACGGCATGGCGGTCTCCATGACCGCCAGGCTGCGGAACGGGAGTTGGAGGTCGGGGGCATGGGGGAGGCTTTCTGGGGAGGGGGGAGGCGTGTCAGGGGGCAGGGGAGAGGCGAATCTGCTGAACCAAGCTCCGCAGGATCCAGGGCTCTTGGGCAGGGCTACTCTGTCAAGGAATGTGACCTATCTCCTTGAGTGGAGTTGCTGGAGGAAGACCCTGGTTTGGTTTTGCCACACAAGGTCTATCAAAATCTGGTTCTAGCAGAGGCAGCTAAAGCCTGTGCTGAGTCACTCAGCAGGTGTAAAGTGTTTGCCTGCTGAATGACTACACACGCAGCTGGAATTGCGTGGGGCTAATTAGCCCAAGCCTACTCTCCCACAGGCACCCATTGGCCAGCAGCGTAATAAAAACAAAGAAGCCACCACTGGTCAAATGGGGTCGTTGGATAGCTGGAGGCGGAGCACTCTGTTGTTGTGCTTCACACTTTGTGAGAGTGGATGGCTCTGGTTCCCTGCGTTGGAACCCATGCTCGTTGCCTGCTTTCTGAATGCTATGTACCTGTAAACCCTGTAAATAGAACTTTGGTGAAGGAAGCTGCTGTCTCTCTGTGTGTTCCTCATCGCCAACGCATGCTTTGCAGCCGCATCTGCTACACACACACTCCCAGGAACTGTGCCAGGCTGAGCGACCTTGGGCAGTGGGAGTAAGCTCGATGCCTCAACATGTTCGCCCTACACGAGCGCCTTCACTTTAGCGGCGACCAAACAGTTGCCGCTAAAGTGAGTAGCCCCATTGCGGGGCTGCTTCCCTTACTCGGGGGAAGGGGACGAACGTCCCCTTCTCCCGAGGAGTCTCACGTGGTAGCATGGGAGGCGCTGGATCCGGCGGGAGCCCTCCATGGAGCTGCCGGGTCGCGCAGCTCTGGGCAGCTCAGAATTGGGCTGCCCAGGAACAGTGGAGGAGGCCCTTGCTGTCATTATATGATTTTTCAACCCAGGTCTTTACTGCATTTATACAAAATGCCTGTTCTTATGCTGCAAGAAACAGGCCTTCTATTTGCTTCTTCAATGTTCTTTTCTTTAGCCACCGCCAGGTCTTTTGAGTATTGACTTTACCTTGGATGTTCTTTAGGTAGTTCTTTATTCTGCCACCGTTGCCACTGTGTTGTCTACAGTTATTTTCAATAGGCTTCCTTTGTCTTCTTAAACTTCAGCAAACATGCTTTACTAACTTCTTTCAACACTTCACCTTGACATTCCTTGATGTATCCCATTAGACCTCTCGCTTCTTGTTCAAGTGATTGTTTGACTTGGTACATTCCACATCCATCTTCACTTCCTGGTAAGTACAATTGATCGCTATCACTTCACTCGTGGAATGCATGGTTGATGCTCCTTATTTTCCTTGTTTTGTGATCTAGCACATCCAGTTTGACTTGTGACCAATCAATTATGCCTGCAGTGTATTGGACAACAGGCATTGGTTTTGATGGTGTTTCCACCATTGAGCTTTGCCTTTAAAACTGTCGTAACCCTCCCTGGTGTATTCCTTGCTGATCCTCATTTTAACTTTAAAAACTTTTTGCATTACTACAGTAGTAGTAGTAGTAGTAGTAGTAGTAGTAGTAGTAGTAGTAAGTAAGGTTTTTAGCAATTTTGGAAAGAAATTTTGACAGGGAAAAAGATGCAATACCCCCTTCCCCCATAACTTCTGCATCAAGGTAAAACCCTTCCATGTGGCTGCTTTTAGCTTTAAAAAACAAGTTTGGGACATCCAATCACACATCTTCCATGTCATTTGCATGTTGGCCCTCAGTGAGCGGACAAGTCACTGTCTCTAAGCCTTATCTACTTCATAAGGTTGTTGTGAAGTTAAAACACTACTCTAAGGATGAGGTAGGATGGTGGAATACAAAGATCCAGTAGCGTAGCTAGTTAGAGGGGGTGCAAAGCACTAAGTTTTGCAGGTGCCTAATGTGCCGTGAAAGGGGCTTCTTCCCTTAGGAGGCATTTGCCTCCATTTTGCTCTCTTTGCCAGGAATGGCTCTGGAGGGGAGAGGGAGAGGATCCTTGAGCAGTGCATTCAGGCACCTGCAAAACTTAGTGTTTTGCACCCCCTCTAGCTATGTTACTAAAAAAGGTAACAAATCTTATAAATGTATTTTTTTCTTAAAACAAACCCTAAGTTTGAAATATCAGATTCTCCAACTGAAATTATTTTAGTCATTTAATGTCTTTTTCATTAGAAAATTTTTCAGTCTTTCATTTTTTCTTCTTGACCTGAATGTTTAAAAAGAAAAAAATGTGTCTAAATAGACATGGTGTAATGTGGGAGTTCCACATCCCCCACACACAGACCTAAAAAGTAACAATCTGAACTTCAAACTATAAAGCTTTGAAGAAAAAGATGAACAGTTAAGAATGAGATCCTTCTTACCGCAAAGTTATAATCCATAATTGGAAAGGACTCTTATTATGTTTACTAAAAGCGCTACCTGTATGACTTAAAAAGGAGACAGGATTCTTGTTCTACTGTGATAACAATCAAGCAAAGAAATCAGCAAAAGAGTTTGTGGGAACACATGGAATGAATCCAGGCTCACTTTTCTCTAAATTAACTTCAGGGCCAAGACAGAACTAAAGACATGTACACCACAAAGTATATTTACTCAAAATGAGCCACACTGATTTCCAAAGGACTGATTGCCTAGTAACTGTGTTTGAGAGGCTAATCAGAGGTGTGCTTAATTGTGCAACTTGGGGGTTGTTTTAGTGCCAAAACAGAAATGGGAGAGGGGGGAATGCTGTCATGCCATATTTTGACATGTCCAGTTGTATGTCCCCCACACACTGTTACATTTAAATGAAAAAGCTTTCATTGGCTTTCAACTGAAGCTCTATTTCCTTTAAAAATTCAGTGTAGGAGTGTGCACATGACCAGATGCAAAGCTGCAGGAGGAGCAAACTGTTCCAGCTCCTCTGCCCCTTCCACAGTTTCATTCTTTTTCACAGTTCCCACTAGAAATTTACCACTAAAACACACACACACACACACACACACACACACACACACACAAAATCAAGTTGCATGATTCAGGGCCCAATCTTATCCATATGAGTAAGCCCCATTGACTATAATGGGACTTACTTCTAAGTGGACAGCATAGGATTTGGCTCTAAGTGCACATCTGATAAGAGTCTTAGGGCCTAATCCTATCCAACTTTCCAGTGTCAGTGCAGCCTTACCAACAGATGTGTGTGCTGCATTTTGGGGTGGGGGTGGGAAGTCACAAAGGCCTCCTCAAGGTAAGGGAATATTTGTTCCCTCACCTCAAAGCTGCACTGTGGCTGAATTGGTGCTGGAAAGTTGGTTAGGACTGGGCCCAGATTTCAAGAGTAGGCTCCTAATTTGTACAACTGTTACTTTCTAACAAGGAAAATGGGTTCCCTATTGTTGTACTGTTGTTCCTGCCCTCTACAACATAACCTTGCCCGCAGGCAGTCAGCTGTTCTTGATCATCCCCTCACAACTGATAGTGACACACCTAGCCTTTCGATGTACTTCAGGTTAATTTCGAGGTTTTTTTAGTTAGTGCAGAAGATTTTCAGACCCAGTATCCACTTTTAACACTAAATTACAATATGGGCTCTACTTTTAACTATGTATTTCATCCTTTTTCCTCCTCCCCACTATACCATTTTTAGGTGTTCATTCCATGGATGGAAATATTTATTTGAACATGAACATTCGAGGTTGCCATTTACTGAATCAAGCCATTTGTCCACCTAGTTTGTACTGCCTACATCAACTTGCTCCCTAGGGCTGTAGACCAGGGACATTCCCAATGTGAGCCCTATCTGGAGATACAAGAAGCTGAGACCTTCTGCACAAAGCATGTGCTCTATTGCTCCTACCCTACCATATATGTGAGCACACAAATACTATCACAGCAGCAAGTTCCATTCCCAACATGGAGACACCCTGAAGAGACACCATGTGGGACTGTCTTCAGCTGTAGAGCTGTAGAATAGGGGTGGAGGCTGCCAATGAGATGCCACAACCCACATGCATTTACTACCCATGGAACGAATGTTTACAAAGCATTTATCTTTCTCCTTCTCTAAAATAAAAAGAATTTTAAAATCCATTCTATGCTGGAAAATGCTATATAAAAATCAGTTGGCCAGATGTTTTTGTTTTGTTTTGTTTTTTTAATGGTGGCTATGCCACTCATGTAATGCACGTCTGGATAGCGTGCAACCCACTTCTCAACAATTCAAGGTGAATGAACTAGAATTCTTAGATCTTTCCTGTTTCTTATACAGCTTTGGGCGTAATCCGAACCTGTGCTGGAACAGGCAAGCCAGGAGGCTTGCGCTGTATCCAACACAGGATTGTGGCCAGAAGCGGCTCAGCCAAAGGTAAGGGGAAACGTTTCCCCTGACCTCTGGGTAAGGACTGCTGGCCACGATGGGTCTCCTTGGACTTGCGCCACCTCTGGAGGTGGCAGAAGTCTGAGGAGAGCAGAGCGACTTGAAGCCGCTCCGTTCTCCCCAAGAATGAGGGTTGGGATGCGGCATAACCGCCTCCCGCTCCCCACCCACCCGCCCCCAGGGCTGCCCAACACCCACCCTCCCCTGCCCAGAGACCCTCTCCTCCTCCTCCTCTCTCCTCTCTCTCCTCTCTTCTCCTTCCCGCCCCCCCCACGCCTACCTTTTCTGCTTTGTGTCAGTGCATGTGGGCCAACCCACATGTCAGCCTCCTCAGGCCAGCGCTTCTCAGAGTGCTGGCCTGGCTTCCCCTTGAGGAGGCGTAAATGTGCTTTACAGCACGTTTGCGACCCTCCTAGGCCTGCCCAAGGGACTTTGGCCGGCATAGGGCACAGTTTGGATTGCGATGATATTCTCTGTGATCATCCCTGTGATGATAATCCAAATTTCTTCAAATACGCTACTTCCTTGTCCTTTGTATTAAATAACATTTTTATCATATTTTTTTTCTAGTGTCACAAACTTGTCCAGTGTCATTTCATATTTCAAATGTAATATCAGTAGGTATCAAAAGTATCCCTAATATAATATAATATAATATAATATAATATAATATAATATAATATAATATAATATAATATAATATAATATAATATAATATAATACTAGGTGCATCCTTTGATATAAATACTAAGAAAGTTTGCTGCCACATAGTATCATTCCTGATTATTTCTCCTCTAGACAGTTAACTGCCTTCCCAATATGATTTACATCCAAACATGCCTTTTATGTTGCAAAATATGCTTACTGCTTGCCTTCCCTCCCACAGCATGAGCTGTCTGTTTTGCATTTTGCAGTTAATTTCAGATCTTCCATCGATTGAGGTTTCATCTGCTGAGTCACTAGGAAGGCAACAGCAATATTTGCATTCGTCTGCTGGCATTTGATCTTGAAATTGTGGCATAAAAAACACGTATATATGAAAGTGTTTTGAAAAATATTCATATTTATAAGTCTTGCAGGCAGGATTGCCAGGTATTCATCTGGAAATTGTGTCTGCTCCTTTTAAAAAAAAAAAGTGAGAGAGGAACCAGCAAAGGGCTGGCCCATCCATGAGGCAAACTGAAGCATTTGTCTCAGGTAGCAGATTGGAGGGGGTCACCTCCCTCTGACCACTTACTCACCTTCACTGCTCCTCTTCCCACTCCTTGGATCCAAAAAGGAAGGGGGGCAGAGCACAAGTGGAAGAGGAAGTGGTGGGCTGGAGCATCTTGCCACACTCTCTTCTCCTCCACACTTCTTCTTCCCCTCCTCCTTTTCCAATCCAGGAAGTGGAAGAAGCAGAGACTGGTATATCACCAAGTAACAGGCAGCATTTGCCATGCTACCTCAGGCACCAGGAGTTGTGGACTGACCCTGAACCAGTGGCTGCATCTTATACTCTTCCTCCATCAGTCTATTCTTCCAGCTCTTCCACTCAGGGGAAAATGAAACCCTGCTTGCTATAGCAGATCAGGGAGGGGGAGGAAAGGAAGAGGAGGTGTGTGTGTTGTATTTGTTGTTGAGGTTGAATTATATGCCTCCATCATGGGTTGGGTGAATTCCACCTGCTTATCACACTTCCTTACCTCAGATACCTCTTCCAGGAATTACTTGTCATCAGTGTCTGAATGAACATTAGCTGCTAGCCGTATTCCTTCACCTCAGAGGTCCTCAGTGACTTTCGGCAGTGTCAAAGGACAACATGAGGAAAGGACAACCAATGACAAGGTACCATGAATAATCCTGGCACCATGTGGACATCATGTTATTTCTATTCCTAATTTCGCTTTAATGTCATTTTATTACAGGAATGTTTGTACACCAGTTTGAGAGCCTTTGGGCCTATAAAGCGGGATGTGAATATTTAAAATAAATGAATAAATTTCTGTAGTGCATTACATGCGAACCAGTCTTTGCAGAACATTTAGAAATATCAAGTGGTCCGGAATACGGTGGCGAGGTTGTTATGAAGGATCTGCCATGATGGACACATGTTTCCAGTGTTAAAAGTTCTGTACTGGTTCCCAGTTTCTTTCTAAGTACCATCTAAACTGCTTCTAAAGCATTTTACATTTCTATGATACTGTAGTACAGAAACAAACTAAAATACAATCTCTGCCCACAGAAAAAACTCAGGACCCCAAATTTTATTTTTCAGACCTGTAAAATTATAGGGCTACAGTTGAGCCCCCATAAACTTATCCAAATTCACCACCCATCCTCTATGTATCTTCATATTTGAGCAAGTATTTTTGCATAAAATAGCATTATCATTTATCCCAACGGGTTTCTTCTGTTAATTCTACATGCATACCTCCCTGCAAATGTAATCTGACTTATTTGCTACAAGTATTGTTCCCATGTCATACCCACAGATTTAGTGTGGGAACCTTATTAAAAGTTATTTATTGAAAGGTTACATAAATTGGGAAGACAATTGCAATTAATCCAGACCCGGAGCCTGTGCACTTTTTCCTAGCACATTGCCTTTCATGTGGAATGCAAATCGTACATAACAATCTTTTTAAAATAAATAAATAAATAAATAAATAATGCTCAGCATGAGCATTCCATCTGCATGAGCATATGATATAGGCATGATAAACTAACTTTAGCTTGCTGTTTCTTTCGAAGCATTTGGAACAAGCATTGGGATTTTCAGACTTTCATGCACGGAAATGCATGTTCTAAAATGTCATTATACTGGTAGCCATTACATCTCCAGCTGAGCATTTCTCTACACACACAGATCTTCTGTTTAACCAATATGTCAAATTGCCCTATCCAGGATTGGGTTGATGCACTGAGGGGTTTATTACAGCAGTACAGAGTTGAACAGAATAGAGTTGAACAGAGTTCTACTGTTATAAAATAGTTTCTGGCAGGGTGCACAGCATACCTGTGCTATTTTGGTAGCTATTTTGTAGCTATTTTGCCTGTGCTGCTGCAAGTGGCAGGCCCACCACTGGCCCAGAAAGGTGAGTCCAAAACAAAGGGGCAGAACAGGGTGAGAAGGTGGAGGAACAAGGGTTTTCCTGGGTGGGGTGGAGGACAAGGAGAGAGGCAGATAGGGGGCAGGATTGGCGGAACTTGTGTGCGCCAATATCCTATATATTTTGTCGCCCTTTCTACCGCCATTACATGCCTCTGACATATGCCGGTTAAGTAGCAGGTGTAGATCCAAGGAGTCCCATGGCAGTGGTGGAGGCTTTCCTTGGAGTAAGTGAATTCCCGAAGAGAATATCCAGCTGCTCCCCTCCCACAGATGCGATGTGTGGTCCACTGGTGCAGCTGCATCTGTGTGTGAGGGCGGTGGACTTAGGGTTGGGCTGTTACTGTGCAAACTGTTGGTGTAATTGGGTAGCAGGCATTTTGAAGAGTCTTAGCTGATATCAAGATATGTAAACTAATTATGGTAACTGAATACAGGTGCGCCCCCATATTGGCTGGGGTTCTGGTGGCGGGTAGCTGAATCCACAGATACAGGGGGAAGCCCCCCACCCTATGAAGGCGAGGGGAGCTGTGCTCCCCTCACCTCTGGAGGGTGTTCTGAGCCCTGCAAAAGCTGTGCTTGGCCTCTGAATGACTTTTACAAAGGAAAAAAAAGTGACATCCGATTTTATTGTAAAACAAGAAGTGACATTTTTATTGCCTTCTAAGGCATTCTGAGGCCCGTGGCCTGAGCCCCGGTGGACCTCAGAATACCTTAAAAGGCAATAAAACCATCACTTCCAGTTTTATGATAAAACTGCAAGTTGCATTTTTTCTCTCTGTAAAAGTCATTCTGAGCCCCACAGAGGCTGTGAGTAGTAGTGCACAGCCTCTGCGGGGCTCTGACACTCTCCGGAAGCAAGGGAAGCACAGCTCCCCTCGCCTTCAGAGGGTGGGGAGCTTCCCCCTGTATCTGTGGATTCAGCTACCCACCACCAGAACCCCAGCCAATATGGGGGCGCACCTGTATTCAGTGACCACACACAGCTCCCCTTGCCCTTAGAGGGGGTGCTTGTGGGTGCAGGCCTGATCCACAGTTAACTTAAAGCGAGGATATGGAATCCGCAGATACAGGGCCCCCCCCCCCGTATTAACATTGAAAGTTGAGCCCATAGCATATGCTCTAATTGCCTCATCTATCATAGACAATTTCTGTTTTTCGTTAGCTGTCCCTTGTAAATCACCTGGCCGCGGGCCCACCCCAAGATCTTCCAGCACCTGAGGCAGCACAAAAATGCTGTCCACTTTTACCTAGCCTCTTCCACTGCTCCTCCTCTCACTCCCTGCATTTGGAAAGAGAGGACTGAACAGAAGTGTCACTGGCAGTATGAGCAGAGGGTGGGGACACTGGGTGGGCAGTGGGACAGAGGGTGGGGCTAATGTTGGGAAGACTCTCCCCTCCACCAGCCACCAGCCACCAGCCACCAGCAACCAGCAACCATGGTCAGATGCCCCAAGATGAGAGAGAGAGAGAGAGAGAGAGAGAGAGAGAGAGAGAACATGAAACGTGGAAAAAAAAAAAGATATGACACTTGGAAATAAAGGGTTGATATTAATTCAGAATTTTAATGTTTTCCCCTTTTCATTTTCCAGTAAACAGCTCTGCAAAAGCAATATAAAATGCTTCCAGCTGGGTAATTGTGAAGAATAATACACTGTATATTAAAAAAAACCTGACAGAGACAAAATGCCCCGTAAAGTTCCCTTTCCAGGACTGCTCAACAGCACTTTGAAGTAGTTTAATCACAAGGATAGTTATTTGTTTTAAATTAGAATGATAAATTATTTAAAGGATTGGGACCCATTAGCAAGGGCTTCAAACTGGCAATGATTTTTTTTTTTTTCTCAACTCAAGACAGGTCAGGTGCTGGGGTGGGGGGGAGAGATATACTGGAAAGTAGGTCATGTGCACCTGTGAGAAGAGAAAGGTTCCATAGGGGAAATGGGCTAATGTTTCATTTTGTGACTCCAGCAGCTTTTGATTGCTTTATTAAGCGATGATTGTCTATGCACCTGTGAATAATGTGGTAAGAGACTTCTTTTAAAAATGACTCCGTGAAAGGGACCATTTGAGATAATGAAGAACATATACATTTTAATGCTTAAATCCTTCTGCCATAAAATGATTAAAGACATGCATGCATCCCTCCCACATATACCTTTAGATAGAAACTTATCTGTAAGACACACTGTGAATGCTAATAATGGAAGAATAGGCGATGTCTTCTTTTTAAAAAAAATAAATCCACTGCTTCAACTTTTTATGGGAACTTTTCAAAAGCTTCAGGTTAGTCACCTAATCTGAACACCCACATCCCTTGCTTGCCCTGAAGTAGGTGAGCAGTCATAGATGTGGTTTCTGTAGCAAAAGTAAATGGTCAATTCCTAAGGCAGGCAGGCTATGCTAGTCTGTTGCAGCAAAAACTGTCTGATAGCATGTTAAGGTCAAATGTGTTTATCGTAGCATAAGCTGTTACCCTGCACATGCCTGATCTCGTCTGATCTCAGAAGCTAAGCAGGGTCAGGCCTGGTTAGTACTTGGATGGGAGACTGCCTGGGAATACAGGGTGCTGTAGGCTTATACCAGAGTCTTTCGAGACTGAAGGTTGCCAACTAGCATAAGCTTTAATGGACTGCAGCCCACTTCATCAGAAGCAATTTCCTCAGTTCAGGTATACATAGTACAGAGGGGTAAAAAAATTAAACAGGGAGCCAAATGCCCACAAATTGTAAGAGATATACATCACAATCCAAACTGCCGGTTGAGCCGGCACAGCCATCCCTCTGCTGGCTCAGGGCCATATCTTATCCAATTTTCCCGCGCTGCTGCAGCCATGCCAATGAGGCATGTACTGCATCCTGCAGTAGGGGAACAGTCACAGAGGCCTCCTCTAGGTAAGGGAACATTTGTTCCCTTTCTCCAGGGCTGCATTGCGGTTGCACCAGCACTGGAAAGTTGGATAGGACTGGGCCCTCAGAGTGTCGCAGTGTGCTGTAAGACACAGCTGCAATTACTCATGAACTGGCAGCACTGGGCCAATGGACTGCACTGGCCTGCTGGCATTGCATCCAGGAATAGGACTGGCCGGCACAGGTAAGGCTGTGCTGAACAATGCAGAGGTGTGAGGGGTTGCAGGGAGGGGGCGTTTCTGGTGGGCGGAATGGGCCCACCATATCCTAACTCCCCCCATGCCTGCCTGGCATTACACCGGGCTTCCTGAATTTGGGCCAGCTAATTAGCTGGCAAGGATCCAAAAAACACCATAGGGCTTCCAAGAAGTCCCATATATCCCCTCGCCCTGAGGAGACTTCCAGTCACATCCTAACCTGCGCTGAATACAGCGCAGGCCATATGGTCTGGCTGTACCAGCACAGGTTAGAATTGGGCTCCCCACCTGTGACAATTCTATGTAAGACTTAAATGTATATGACAAACACAACAACAATTCATAATGGCAGTAACTTGTGATCACACATAAGAACATAAGAACCCCACTGGATCAGGCCAAAGGCCCACCTAGTTCATCTTCTAGTCCAGGGGTGCCCAAACCCCGGCCCTGGGGCCACTTGCGGCCCTCAAAGCCTCTCAATGCGGCCCTCAGGGAGACCCCAGTCTCCAATGAGCCTCTGGCCCTCTGGAGATTTGTTGGAGCCCACACTGGCCTGACGCAACTGCTCTCAGCCTGAGGGCGACTGTTTGACCTCTCATGTGAGCTGTGGGATGAGGGCTCCCTCCACTGCTTGTTGTTTCACGTCTGTGATGCAGTAGCAGCAGCAAAGGAAAGGTCAGCCTTGCTTTGTGCGAGGCCTTTTATAGGCCTTGAGCTATTGCAAGACCTTCATTCATTCATATAAGTTCATTTTTAATGTATTCATTTATGTAAACTTATGTAAATTTATTCAGATTTTAAATGTAAATTAATTCTGTTTTCCCCTGGCCCTCAACACAGCGTCAGAGAGATGATGTAGCCCTCCTGCCAAAAACTTTGGACACCCCTGTTCTAGTCCAAAGGCCCATCTAGTCCACACAACCCTCCTAGATGTGCTAAATCAATTAACGTCAGTAGTGGGAGAGTGTAGTGGATCTTAATCCAAATCTGTAGTGTTTCCTTACCAGCAGTTTGATCTGTACTAAAGGTGATAATGTTTATCTCTATTGCAGAGATTTTCCCTTCAGTTACTGCATATCAAACTTCTGTTGAAGGCAAAGGAACAGACCAGGTGGGGGAGGGAGGGGGGAGAGTGGTTGCAGCTGACAAACCTCATCAACAGTGACTTGTTTCCTTCCAGGGAGTTAGAACATTATCCAATTAATTCACTACCTTGTAATATTTTAGTTGGTCCTAATAAAAGTATTTGGATTTTTATTTTTTCATTCCAATGGACCAGCACAGCTACCTACATTGCATATGTTTTAGAAAAAAGGAAGATTCTCTCAATGGATAGTTTTATCCTACTTCTGAGATGGTATGGGGACAGACAGCAATTATGCTAAGGTTTATCCAGGTTTATTGCTCCATAAACTTTTTGTGCTGTGCAGAAGCCCAGCGCCAGACTCAAAACCGATAGACATAGGAAAAATATGTTCACTGAGAAATAACTCACATGGATTTCAATTAGAATGTTTTCCAAGTAAGTATTTTGCCAAGAAACAGCGTCAGCAGCCTCATTCTGTGTACAGGTCCTAATTATCCACTGATTTTTTCACCCCAAGTTTAATCTCAAGGCAGTAAGTGCCCTTTAAATTAAAAGAAAAAAAGTTGTTTAATAATAGCCTTATTAATGCAAGAGAGGGCAGCCAGCTAACAATTCATCAATCATCCTCTCTCCAGGCTCTTAGAACAACTTTACTCCAAGGCAAGCAATCCTTCCCTTGCCCCTGAACACATGAAAGAAAATCACTTCCCATTCTTTCCCAGTACTGCACTCTGGGTGAAGCCTTTCTAAGCACCTGGAGAGAGATTGATTGATGGTCTGCCTAATAACTCTGTCCTACATCACAAAGGTCAGCAAGGCTGTTTTTAATATGCTTTAATGCGATTTTTGCCATCCACGTGAGTTCTGGGAATCCATGTGAGTTCTCTCACGAATGATGAGACTCAACCTTTATGTCTACTCAGGAGTAAGTCTTGCTAAGTTCAGTAGGCCTTACGAATATAGTATTATAACTTTAAGGCCAAACTACAAATTTCATTAGTCCAGTCATAAATTGGCTGCTATTTAACTGAGGAAAGAAGCTGTCATTAGCATCTTGGGGCAAATACCAGCCATGGGGTGGGGGAGTCAATTGAGTTCAAAACCACAGGAGAAGAGAAAGGGTTAATGCCCTTTTCCACTTATGCCCCCTACTGAGTTCCCATTCCAGATTGCCCTCATCTTCCAGCTGCTTTAAAAAAAACAAAACAGCAACAAGCACACCACTTAGTGAAAGTGTGGTTGGTGCATAATGATTTAATAATACTGGATTGCTGAAGCTTTAGCTTAACTTTCATTTTGTATTTTTTTAAAAATGTAAGCCTCTTTAGTCATTAATTTAATGGAAAAGAGGGGTGTGCCTCTTTTAAATAAATACAAATAAATTAACAACTTGGCTACCCACGCATTTATTCATGAAACAGTCCCTCAAGCCCTAGGAGATTATACTATGATATGGCGCTTAATAGCATTTATTAACGTCCTTGTATTACCTCTCAGTTTAGTCCTTCCCTTATTGCTGCTTGTTCCCTCATCTTTAATTAAAGAAGTTCATTGAAACCAAGTAAGCCATAGAGTTATTGACTGATTAGTCAATTAACTATTCTGTTTATTAGTTGATTGATTAATCAGTTAATTAGCTAGAGCAAAATCTTGCTGCTAGCTGCCATTCAGAGAAACTACAGTAAGGGTTTATAAGACAGAACTCTTAGTGATATTCTGGTTATATTTAGCAAGGATGGAGAAAATGGAACCAAGAAGAGTACAGGAGCTCTTCAGGGTTGAAAGCTCAAGTGCTCTTTGTTCTTGTGGGAATTCCCCTTTAGCCTTATTTTCTCATGTAACAAAAATGACTTTATTACAAGGAATAAACTAGAGGGAACTGAAGAAGAGATGAGCTTGAGCTGACCCAAGTAGCCTACATCGTGTCAAAACTGAGGATGTTCAGAAAGGGTATCTTTGGCAGTTTGTTTTAAGAAGACAGGGTCATGTTGCAATAAAAGAAAGTGGTGTATTTTGTTTTAATATATATGGCAAAAGAAGATGAAAAGCATAAAAGGTCAAAGAGACAAGTATAGCAGACTTTTACTGGACCTTGCACAGATACAAACCTCATAAACCCTTATTTACTTCTCTAGGGAAGGGTTTCTCAAACTTTGAGGGAGCTTTACTAGCTCAGTAAGTTCTTGTGTGGGAGGGGCTAGGGCAGCGATGCGATCCTGGGGATCACAGTGCTGCTTCCCTCCCCTTCCCCCGCCCCTTAAAGGGACAGGAGAAGTGTTACACGAACTGGTGGGTGCTCTAGGTGAATTGTGAAGATTGAAGCTTAGCCACTCTTAAGCACAGCCACAGAATTTTTTAGGACTAATTGTTGGGTTCACTTTATGATATGAATGAGTTAAAAGGTACCTGACTGCTTGAGCAGTCTGTTTTCTGAAATGAAAACGATCAGAAGGGTTTCCCAGTGGGAAAACACTGCCTATATTTCCAAATATACATTTAGAAATGTATCATTTTTACGAGATGGTTGGTGATGCACTTATCCTGTGAAACTGCCAATCACTCAAAATGTGAGACATGCCCCATTTATGACTTCTTTTGGTGCCCAAAATGTTCCAGAAGAATTCTCCAGACTGAATTAGATCTCCAGCGAGAGACTCTCCATTTTTCACTTTTAAGGGACAGCAATGTCTAACAGTTGTGCTGTTTTATACTGGAAAGGTCTTGCAGACATTCATCTGCCTTAAGGTGACAAGAATTGTTTTAATTTCACCATCATATTACTTCTCAAAGCTGTGAGGTTTTTAAATTTATAATTTTTAAATTTTTCATTAACAACAAAACATGCCAGAAATTCATTCAAAGTAATATAATCACAACATACTTTACATAAATAAAGTTAAAATAAATCTGTACCATTATCTGACAAGAAACCCAAGAAAAAGAAGAAAATAATATACCATCATACTTAATTTCCCACAGACTCAAATAGTTTAATGGCAGCCTTACTGTTTTCCAGTGTTTTAAGACAGTGGTTCCCAAAGGTCACGAACCACCATTGGGAACCAAAAATGGACCATTCTCCCTTAAGGGGAGTAGCACAGTAATGGATGTCCCAATGGCGTCGCAGTGATCATGGAGCTTCAGGAATCCAGGGGCTTTTCCCCTTACATGGGGGGATGAGGTCCTGCTGGCCTTGGGAAAAATCTCTCTGTTTGGGGATCAGAGCATGCTTCTGGTTTTCATGTGAAAACCAGAAATGCGCTCCAATCCCCAAACAGAGTGAATCTCAGCATTGGGGAGGACCGCTGAGAGGGCTGTGGGCCTCCTGGATCCTCGCCAAGGCAAGTTCAGGGATGGCAAGGGGCTTTCTTGGGAATGTGCTCCCAGCCCATGCCCAATAACGGTCATGTGGGGACAGATCCTGCAGTCTTGGCAGCTGCTTGCTGCATGAATTGCAGGATCCTAGAACTATCTGTTAAGAAAATGCAGGATTGGACAATTATGATACAATATATTGTATGCCACACTAGTCTTTTGTGGGCTAAAAAGTAACAGTAACAACACACAAGATCTCCTTCTTGTCCTTCCTCTCCTGGAGCATTCTGCTGTTGGAGTTTGTTGGTGCAGATAAAATATTTGCCAGCTGGAAAAATTCCAGCTTAAAATGGAGTTCCCTCTGTGCAGAAGCTGGAACAGATCTACCAGCTAACAGCTTGAACATGAAGCTCTTCCAGCCCACAGGGGTCTCAACATCATATACCAAAAAGAGTTCGTTTATAGACAGAACAGTACTAATTACTCAGTTTGAAAGGAGAGCACTAAAACATGACTCCACCTGTGATTTCGTGCGAACACCACTTTTACTGGGCTATATTCTAGGTAGGAAACAAACTAGAACAAATGCACCCAAGGCAATCCTAAACCTGAGAGTAAGCCTATTAACAGAATGGGACTTACTTCTGCATAAACAGAGTGACCAGATACAATGGAGGACAGAATGCTTATACCTCTAACCATTGTGTAGAAGAGGCAGGTGCAGCTTCTTAAACTGTTCCATGTTGAGGTGCACCTCTTCTATACAATGGTTGAAGGTACAACATTGGGAGGGCACCAGGATGCAGGTCTCTTGCTGTCTTGTGTGCTTCCTGAGGCATTTGGTGGGCCACCATGAGATACAGGAAGCTGGACTAGATGGTCTTATGGCCTGATCCAGCAGTGCTGTTCTTATTTTCTTATGTACAGGCACTCCATTGTATCTGGTCACCCTGTGCAATGTCTGGGATTGGTTTTAAGAGAATTAGGAACCAGTGTGGTGCTGTAAGGGTGTACTGCATTTGGACGGCCAGGTTTATGTTCTCTCTGCAAAGCACTTGGGATAAACCTTATGCCAGTCATAGCTTATACATACACGAGATAAGAATTGCAAAGCATCTGTACAGTATATCTACTAAAGATAGGGGTGTTGGAAAATGGTTTTACTTATTTTGCAGATTTTGTGATTTGAAAAAAATGAAAAATACAGAAAGCGATTTTATGTGTTTTTATTCTAAACTCATTCCAAGCTCTCTTTTTAAAAAATGCTTTAAACGTGTACCAGGTAGGTGATATAGTGTCAGCAGATGCAGCCACATTATTATTTCTAACTGGAAAAGGAAACTACGTACTTCAATTTCTGGAAATTATCTTAAAACACCAAAATGTGGAGTTGTGTGTTTTTATTTGGACATTTTAACACCAAAATGTGGCACTTTGTGTTTTTATGTGTTATTAGCAAAACAAAAACACCAGCTATAGAAATCAAAGGAATACCATGACAAAATGTGTTCTCCTGTCTCTTGGTAATACGGGCAGACTCCAGACTCATGGGTTTATTTTATTTACTAGGGTCCCACAGTTCACATTGGTGCACCTTTCATCTGGTCAGGATCAGATGAAAAAATGTAGGCTGCATTAGCAAGGGTGTGGGAGAATAAGATTGGGCTCAAAGTTATTTTTGGCAAACTGGCAATCCTACACTTGTGATAATGGTAAAGCCTGCTCCATACATTGGATGTTTGGGGGGGGGGGTTTAGGGCACAGTGTACCTCTATGTAGCACTCCTTGCAATATACAGGCCTTCTTTTCTGCCAGCCTGTCATAATGATGGGCATTTTGCCAGTTAATAATAAAAGGCTGTTTTTCCATCACAGCTAAATAATGGAGGCTTCTGTGTGAGCTTTTGACTCTGTTCCATTTCCCTGCTCCTCCAGCAAAGCTATGCAAATGCTACTTAAAAATTCACAGACTCAGGAAAGAGAGCACATGATGTCACGGCAGTGGCAACAGAACTGTCTTTTCCTATCACCTCCTTATGTGAGAAGAAAGCTGTTGAAACTATTTGATGGCCCCAAATGCTCTTCATCAACATGTCAGGGTTTGGTGTGAAGGTCTGTGTTTGTATTCTAGAGGTAGAGTTTGTATTAAAAGGGGCCGTGTTGCCATATTTCATTCATGCCCGCCATTCATTTAGGACTTGGTAAATGGAGCTGAAGCAAAGACTGGGAAGATTTAAAGCCAATATTGCCATATATTTGGGGAAAGTGGGCATAAATTAAGACAACCAACCATGTTACGTAATGGTGCCAATGAACAAAAATAATCATTTATTCACACCATGCATAATTCACTTAGAGAGGTCATTGCCACCAAACATGGTGATGGTCACCAGCTTAGCAGGTTTTTAAAAAAAAGATAAGACAAATTCATGAAAGATAGGCCTATCAAAGCCTATTAGCCATGATAGCTAAATGGGCCTCACTAAATGCATGCTGTTTCAAACACCAGCTGCACTTGGAATACCTCATGTACATTACTATTTAATTTACCTGTGTAGCCTGGGGAATATGCAATAGACTTGAGTTAATGTGGGGACTGAGAAAGATGTACTTTGAGAGATCTGTGATTGTATCTTCCAACATTTTCACTTAACAGCAGCAGGGGATGGTTGTGATTTTTATTACAGCCACAGTACTTGGGGAGGGAGGAACAAATCTTTTTTTCCATCACTATTTTCTTGATCTCACTCCTGTTCCCAAGGCCAGCTTTAAGCCAATTGGACCAATTGCTACCAGTCAGGCCCAGCACCTAAGGGGGCCACATGCTAGGGTAATCTAGTCTTGTATGCAATTTTATATTAAAATGTGCTTAGATCCATTTGATCTATTAACTTACATGCACTTTTTAAGCACACATTATTATTGCTTTCCATTCTACTATAGAGATACAAGTCTACAATAAATGTTATTTATATCTCTAATATTCTACAGACTTTGGCTGTGAACTTGGGTCCCTGCAAAAATTATCTCCATTTGGGCTCCCACAGCTTCTAAGGCTGGCCAAGCTATTATGAGCTTTACGGTGAGAAAATACAGGTGTGCTCACATGTATTTGTATATTTCCAGTGCAGGGGCTTCTAGCCATTTCAGGAGAGGGTAACAAATCCAAAAGAATAGCACAGGGACAAAAGGAAAATACTCCTCACCTCAGTGCCACTGTTCCAGTCAACATTACAGTCATGTTTGTCTACCTGCCCCTCTCACAGTTGCTCTTAAGCATTTTTTTTTTTAAAGAGAGCTATTTCAGTCCTGAACTAATTTTTACACAAATGTTAACTGATATTCAGGGTTGCTGCAAAACAAATTCAAATTATTGGAAAAAAAAAATGGAAGTACTTTTCTCAGTACTAGCAATGCAATGAATGACCATTTATTTCAGAGCTGCACCTTGGGTTCTGAACCATCACGTGTGGATATTTGGCATGAAAGGAGAGAAATTCGTGCCCCTATCTGTGCATTTGCTTCAAGGATTGGTCTGGTTTGATTTCTCCCACAGGGCACATTCCCAAGGGTTCTGTTCCCAGAACTCATGTGGATGGCAAAAATCCATTAAAGCAAATCCATTTGAAAAACCAGTCCCTTTGCTAGGTGATTTAAAAACAGCCTTGCTGACCTTTGTGATGTAAAACAGAGTCATTAGGCAGACAATCCATCTATCAGTCTCTCTCCAGATGTTTAGAAAGCCTTCACTTTCTAAACAACCAGCAACCTCTAAAGAGCCAGCAACCTCTCCCTTCACCCAGAGCAAAGTGATTATCTTTGTTTCACATGCTCAGGAGGAAGGGAGCGATTACTTGCTTTGGAGTGAAGCTGCCCTCTCTCACATTAATGGCTATTGTTAAACGACTGTTTTCCTTTGGGTGAAAAATCCATGGATAATTAGGTTATACTTGTAATCACTTGCATAACTGTCTCTCTACAACAGTAAGAAAAGCAGTTTTTTAAACTGTGATTTTAAAGGGATGCATTTTCCCCTTCCCCAGGGATCAGCACATTCCTTCTCATTTGCAGTGGACATTTGTGTTGAGTAAAATCCATGTATAAAAAATCTGTATAAAAAGGTTGAACCTGATAAAAGCTTTTTGTGATAAAAGCTAGATTCCCATTGAAGTTAATTCTACGGCTGCTACAGTTATGTTTGAGAATCACAACTATGAGATGGAATATCAGATTCTGCTCTTCAGGCTTTACTAAAGCCCAAACTTAAGACATTGGTTCCCAAATGTTTTAGCACCAGGACCCACTTTTTAAAATGACACTTTAGTCTATTGGGACCCTCCTAGGTTTACCAGATTTACAAAAAAAGGAGATCTAGAAATTATTTATTTACTTGTTTATAAGTAATAATGACTAGAAAAAAAAGATCCTCAAACTTTCTCTCTCTATATTTACAGATGCTTGCAAACTGCAGGAGCTGAGCTCTTTGCAGGGTAATAGGTAACTACAGTATCTGATTTTTCAGTAGTTTCAGGGCTTGAGACAATTAGTTATCTGATCTTTCCATCACCCTTTGGTGACCCACCAAAAAGCAGGTTGTGACCCACCAGTGGGTCCCAATGCAGTTTGAGAACCACTGAAAGGCATATGAGACTAGGGACACACTTCTATTTTCTGCTTCACAAATCCCTTACTGACTTATTTTATTCTTAGATGTTTGCTTTTGCCAGTAGCATAGCTAGCGGGGGCGGTCCTCCCCGGGTACCACCCTTGGAGGGGTGTAATACCACAAATGCCCCAACATTACTAACATCGCAAAGATTAGGAGTAACCCCATCATGCTATATACCGTTGGATGCAGAATTTCCAGCGGAATGCAATGCAAGAAACCAGATCAATGTATCTCCTTTCCATCAAAAGTTATGACTGAAAAACCAGAAACCCAAAAATGCATTGAACCCTATGGAAAATGAAACTGAGTCATATCACACGTTTACACGCAAGTAGGTGAACCTGCCTTAGTTTGTCGGAAAGGACAGGCTGAGATGAATCCAATGACACCAGAATGGTTCCTATCCAATGAAAGCAGCCCCCCGAAAACACCCAAGAAGGAATTCCCTCCCTCCAAGCAGACAAATGTATTGAGCCCTATGGAAAGCGAAAGTAAGCCACAGGGTCGCGTTTACTCACAAGTAAGCAAATGTGCCTTGGCCCCTCCCAGGCAAGGCTAGCTGCATGGTCCCCATCTAATGAAAGTGGAGCTCAACAAATGCTCCAGAAGGCAGCCCCCCCCCAAAGAATAAACCAGAGGCTTGAGCTGGTAAGGTGGGCACTGGGGAGGGCTGAAAATCTCACTTCCCCTTATTATCTGTTTTCCTTTAATTTAATTATTTATAATTATTTTATTTTGCTTGATGATGTCACTTCCAGCCATGACATCACGTCCGGTGGGTCCTGGACAGATTGTCATTCTAAAAAGTGGGTCCCAGTGTTAAAAGTATGAGAACCACTGCCTTAACTCAAAACAGGCCAATGAGACATCCGGGGGGGGGGGTATCACCCTAGTGACCAAAATTCTGGAAATTGTGGCTTTTCGGAGATCTTTCCACAAGGACATGAAGGGCACTGTTGTCTTCGATGGCTCCACATCAGACCCTTTTGACATCCGAAGCGGAGTGAAGCAGGGCTGTGTTCTTGCACCAACCTTGTTTGGGATTTTCTTCGCTGTCCTGCTGAAGCAGGCCTTTGGAACTGCAACAGAAGGCATCTATCTCCGGACCAGATCAGACGGAAAGCTCTTCAACCTCTCCAGACTGAGAGCAAAATCCAAAGTCCAGCTGAAATGTCTGCGTGACTTCCTCTTTGCCGACGATGCAGCTGTCACTACCCACTCTGCCAAAGATCTCCAGCAGCTCATGGATCGTTTTAGCAAGGCCTGCCAAGATTTTGGACTGACAATCAGCCTGAAGAAAACACAGGTCATGGTTCAGGATGTGGACTCACCTCCCTGCATTACTATCTCTGAGCATGAACTGGAGGTTGTCCATGACTTTGTGTACCTTGGCTCAACGATCTCCGACACTCATTCTCTCGATACCGAGCTAAACAAGCGCATCGGTAAAGCAGCTACCACGTTTTCCAGACTCACAAAGAGAGTCTGGTCCAACAAGAAGCTGACGGAACATACCAAGATCCAGGTCTACAGAGCTTACGTCCTGAGTACACTTCTGTACTGCAGCGAGTCATGGACTCCTCGCTCACAACAGGAGAGGAAACTGAGCGCTTTCCACATGCGCTGCCTCCGACGCATCCTCGGCATCACCTGGCAGGACAAAGTTCCAAACAACACAGTCCTGGAACGTGCTGGAATCCCTAGCATGTATTCACTGCTGAAACAGAGACGCCTGCGTTGGCTTGGTCATGTCGTGAGAATGGATGATGGCCGGATCCCAAAGGATCTCCTCTATGGAGAACTCGTGCAAGGAAAGCGCCCTACAGGTAGACCACAGCTGCGATACAAGGACATCTGCAAGAGGGATCTGAAGGCCTTAGGGATGGACCTCAACAAGTGGGAAACCCTGGCCTCTGAGCGGCCCGCTTGGAGGCAGGTTGTGCAGCATGGCCTTTCCCAGTTTGAAGAGACACTTTGCCAACAGTCTGAGGCTAAGAGGCAAAGAAGGAAGGCCCATAGCCAGGGAGACAGACCAGGGACAGACTGCACTTGCTCCCGGTGTGGAAGGGATTGTCACTCCCGGATTGGCCTTTTCAGCCACACTAGACGCTGTGCCAGAACCACCTTTCAGAGCGCGATACCATAGTCTTTCGAGACTGAAGGTTGCCAATACAATACCATCATGTTATATACCATTCGATGCAGAATTTCATCCATTGCTTGTGGGGCAATATTTACTGCATTTATTTTTCTGGCCATTATTATTATTCATTCCATGTCATGACTGTTACTATCTCTATCTCACCTACCTCACAGGGTTGTTGGGAGGACAAAATAAGGGGAGGAACCATGTACACACCCTGAGCTGCTTAGAGGAAGGGTGGTATAAAAAGGGAATTAATTAATTAAACAATATAAATAATAATAAATTAATAATTATTAAGTAAGTAAGTAAGTCATATGGGGTGACCAAAATTTATGGGCCCTGGGTGTCAAATGACCTAGCTATGTCTGGCTTTTGCCTTAACTGGCTTTCCTTTTTCTCTAAGAGCCAGTTTTCTCATTAAATTTTTAGACTACCTGTAACTTTCATTTTGGGGTTAATTTTGTGGATTAATAATCTGTTTTCTGGGGGATCTTTCCTCATCTCCACAATCAGTCCAAAGATTTTCAAACAAGGCTGGTAGCAATGAACTTGGTTGTTTTTCTTTAAGTTAGCTAAATTGGGAACTTTATGGCTGCAGCTTTGCTCTTGGGGAGAGTGGGAACCTCCACTGGATGAAAGGGGCCAAAGGGAGGGCAGTGACCAGGTGGGCAGCACCCATTCCATGAGCAGAGTAATGAGGGAGAGAACTGGCAGTCTCTTTTGGTGCAGAAGGCAGGATATTGATCACCAAATTCATAAATCTGTTTGGCTCATTAGTGTGAAAGATGGTGGCCCAATGGACCAAATAGGTTACCCTACACTGTGCCAGGTCATCGTTCATTCCCTACTGCTTAATCCCCAGTAAGTTCCTTTTACAACTTTCTTAGATGTTGTCTCTCTTGGTACAGGAATCAACAAGTAAAGAATAATGTCAATATAGGGCTCCATGATTCCACACATGAAGATACAGTTGACATTCGAGAGACTAGGACTAAATTCTATGCACACTTGCTTGGGAGTAAATCTCATTGAACACAATGGTACTTACTTCTGAGTAGACATGCATATGGTCTGACTATAGATTTGGCAATACCCTATGTGGAACTTCATGTGTGCACTAGAGCTCTCTTGTGCACCATATATGCATTAGAGAGGAATAAACATGTGTAGAAGCACCCGTAGCATTGCTTTTCTAGCAGCCTGTATTTTACAGCAAGATAGCAGTAGAAGCAGGTTTACAAGTTAGGAAAAGTATTGGAACATGGTTTCTTTTGGCGCAATGGGAATATTTGTGGGGGGGGGGGTTTGACATTTAGTTTTCAAATAGCACAAGACAAAATAAATGAAACTATAATCTCCATGTGTTTGCAATAAACACTGTAAAATAATAGCGAGTGCATGGTATGATGATTCAGTATTTCAGTTACCACTGTGGACTCTGCAATGTGTCTTGTATTATTTTTAAACGGATTTATTTGATCTTTTTTCATACTCAGAATGACATAGTTACACAAATTCTGGTGAATTTTTCCTGGTGCCTTTCCATAATAATGACAATTAAGAAATGTTGCAATGTTGTAACCACCCACCCATCCCTGTATACACACAAAACAATGATCTATGGTTGTTAGAAACAGCATTAGGTGTTGGGCATCTGAAGTTGCACATCATGTAGTTGCTGCCCCTCACTTTACCTGGTTGTCATAAACTCCCAGGGTTTTGGGGTGCTCAGAGTTCTTGGTTCTTGAACCCTAGAGCTGACCCCTGTTCGGTAGTACTGCCACCACCCTGTATGTGCCAGTGTCAGTCCAGGGACACTGAGACCCTCTAGGTTTAATTCTATCCCTTGCAGACACTGAGCACTTTCTTTAATTAAAGCCTCAGTCCTCAAGTTACTAGTCCTCAATGAGTATTTGGTAGCTTGCTGAATGGCTAGGCAGGATTCTGAACCTTTGTCCCCAACAGACAATGAAACAACTTAGTAAAAGGATTTTTACTTTATTAAATGCATAGGGTTACATAAGTTACAAAAGGCAGCAAATGCTAGAGGCATAAAACTTATAGGAAACATATCAGCATTAAAATAACAAAGCTAACTGGCTATCTCTGTTATTCCCTATCTCTCACCTGGTCAGCTTTCTTTTGTAGATCTTCAGCTCCCAGTTACCAATGAGGCCACATGGCCCTGGTGGGGCAGGCTCTTCCTGCAGGATGTTGCACCCACAACCTTGCCCACCAAAAAGACAAAGACTCTCCCACACCCCTTATACTTTTCTTATACTTTTCATGCTAACAGGATGGGGTGACTCTGTACTCATTTAAACTGACCAATCAGAACTCTTGGGGACAGAATCTTCTCGAAGTGGGACTGGATGCTAGTCCTCTTAGTTCTTCCCCGTCCCACTGGAGATTCATGGGCGCCTCTCGGTCTGCTTAGGTGCTACATTATCACCTTCCATGGAGCTGTAAATTCCTTGCAGCTAGGAACTGCAAGCCACTTCTCTGTTACTGGGGTACTTTGGTTCAGGCTTTACATGCTAGTAGGCCTAAACTGTACATGCTCCACTGGTGATGCTCCAATCTTTGCTCCTTTCATGCCCTGAATTGAGCAAGTAATGGGGGGTGGGGGGACAGAGCAGAAGAGGAAGTGTGGAAGAATGGAGAGTGGTGGGCTAGAGCAGCCATTTTCAACCACTGTGCCATGGCACACTGGTGTGCCTTGAATGGTCTGCAGGTGTGCCGTGAAAGTTTGGGGGAGGGTCATTTGTTAATAGGGCCAATGGGGATGTGAGCTCCCCATCAACAGCCTGGTGTGCCTTGCCAATTGTAAAAAAACTGATGGTGTGCCTTGACAATTTTAGTACCTTGTCAGTGTGCTGTGAGATGAAAAAGGTTGAAAATCACTGGGCTAGAGAATGGGAGGGACATTTTAGCTCATTACTCTCCTCTCCAAGGCTGGCCCAGCCATGAAGCAAATGAAGTGGTTCATATTGGTGCCAGATGGCAGGGGAAGCAGCATATTCAGAGTGCACTTTACTCTGAGTCTGCCAATCCATTCTCCAGTCCACTGCAGAACAAGCTGCATCGATCCACTTCCCTAACCGTTCACCTTGCTCCTTTTCTTGCATGGTCCCTTTAAACTTAAAGGAAATGCAGGAGAACTAAGTGCTGTAACAGTTGGGAAAGTAGCCACCTACCTGCCTCCTTCCTTGTGGCCTTTAAACACTGCAGTGCTTCCTGGGAGTTCCCAGCAAAAACATTGTTCAGGAAGGAATGAAGTATTTGGAGTTCTTTGTGGCAGTGGCAACTGATCTAGCATCACACACGGGATTCTGTTTAGTTGCCCCTGCTCCTCTCCTCCATACTTCCTCTTCTGTTCCATCCCTCCTTTTTTTCCCAATCCAAGGAGTGGAAAGAGACAAAGAAATGGAGGTGAGTGGGCAGAGAGATGTGGTGTGCCTCCCACTGTTTACCTGCCTGAGGCAAAAACCTCAGTCAGTGTCATGAATGGGCCAGGCCTGGTGGCTGCTTTATAGCTCCAGTGAAATTTTAAGGCAATAGAGATAGAGGAATGTGAGCAAGTTTTCTTCAGATCTTAGGAGGGTAATTTGTGCTGTAATTTGTTCTTGGGAGGAGCCTGTAGTGCTGTTCTATTGAGGGACTTTACTTTGCTTTCTCTTTTCCTTGGCTGAAATGTCAGACGGAGTTTTTCCTCCTTTTCTCGGCAGCCAGTCAGCAATTTCCCAGTAAATAACACAACTTCTGTCCTGAAGAATAAGGCTGTGCAGCAGCTTAAAAAAAATCCAGCAATGCTTAGAGTGTCTGGAAAGTGCTTTAGAATCCTCACTGTTGACAGTCTAGTACAGGGGTGGCCAAACTTGCTTAATGTAAGAGACATACGATAAGCTTCAGATGGTTGAGAGCCACAAGAGAGATGTTTGGGAGCTGCAGTATTTAAGAAGCATTTAATACACTCACCATGAACATTGCATTTTAATCCAGTAGACTCTGAGTTTATATCCAGTAAATAATCATAAAGCTTGAAAATTTATTTACCTTGATGCAAAAAGGAGGTCAGCCAACATATTCTTGCAAGTCGTATGTCAAAGAGCCGCATGTAGCTCATGAGCCATGGTTTGGCCACCCTTGTTCTACTACATGCATGTTCTTGGGTAAAACCAATGTGACTTTAATCATATCACTGACGCAAGCGTGCATGCTTTTTTTGTAACTAGAACATGCAGGGGCCCCTTTACAGATTAGGACAGAGGTGGGGAGTAGGGAGATTTCTACCCTAAATCCACCATAGTCACAATCCAGAATGGGGACTCCATGTGTCTTATTTGTGTTAGCTCAAGAGTGGAACTTTAACAATTTTAAAGGTTCAAGATATAACATGTTGGGGAATGCTTGATTATGACAGGATATTTCGCACTGCAATCTGTTCACAAGAAGAACTAGAGCTAGAATTACCAGGGGGCACTGTACCTCTGGCCACTTTACCTTTTGTTTTGGCCCCCTTAACTACTGTTTTTAGAAGGTTCCAGGGAGGCCATAATATGGACCTCCCTGTTGGGAAGAATCAGAGGATGGGGAGGACGGACTGTGGATTCATTGAAGGTCCTCCTGTTTGTTCTCCCATTTTTAAAAAATACAGTACTGGCCTAGATGGCATGCATCTAGTTGTTCATGCAACAGAGACATTAGCAAAGTAGGTATGAATGCAGAACATTTCCAAGAACTGTCACTACAGTAAAAGCTTCCTATCTATCCAGAATTCATGCCCATATTATTAGTAAGGATTTAAGACTAGGTGATAAACTTTATTACAAGTAATAAAACACACAGATTCCTACAAATATTTTCAGCATTACACTGATACATTAATATTTAGGACCTAGTCTTATCTACTGAGTTTTTGACTCAAAGGGATTGATTTTTTTTTCTTGTGTTCATAGATCAAGGAAATGTTTTAAGTGTGCATTACTTAAAACCTGTAACAATTATTTAGTACATTTCTCCCATAGACAAAGGAAAGACACATTCTCCAGAAAAAGGGTCACCACAATGATAGGAGAAAACGTGTTTTTTTTTCTCAGTAAATTGGTTGACTGTTGATTTAGGGCAGTCAGAAGAAAGTACATCTTCACACAACATGTACTTAATTTATAGAATTCACTGCTACAAAATGTCTTAATGATCACAAATTCATGGAGGAGGAGACTACCAGTGGCCATTAACCATGATACCTAAATGATAGCCATGTAGACAAACAGAATCTTCAGAATCAGGTTCTATATGTCACTGAATATCAGTTGCTGGGGTGCAGAGGACAAGAGCGAGGGGGGGGGTCTATTGCCTTGATATCGTGCTTGTGGGTTCCTGGAAGCATCTGGCCAGCTGCTTAACTGTGGGAAACAGGATGCGTGATGAGCTGGACCTTTGTCTGATCCAGGAGGTTTCTTGTTGTGTTCTTAGGACAGGTGTTGAAAAGTATAATTCTAGTTTCCATGTAAAAAATATTTTTTGGACAGTAACCTTATGCACAATTATTTGAGAATAAGTTTCAATGTATGAGTAATCACGGGGTCTACTATCAGTTGTACTTTTCATAAAAGTATTCTGTTTTGCAACTATGTTAGCTAAAAAAAAAAGTCACTGCAAGAGAATGTGTAAACAATACATGTGGTACCTCACCAACCATTATTTTACAGGTTTGACTCATAAATCTGTATTTAACAGGTAACCAGTGTGAGCCTCAAAAGAGTCAGTTGGTTAGTGCTGGACTAGGACTGGGGAGTCCTGGGTTCAAATATTCCTTTCCGCCATGAGGTTTACTCAGGGCCCAATCCTGAAGACCAGGCGCTGGCCATCTGCTGGCGCGCCTGCGAGACTCAGTGCCAGGTCAGCACTGGTGCCTGCTCAGCTCCAGTCTGTGCTGAGCTAGTGCCAGCTGGAGGCCCACCACATGCTGCCGGAAGCAAGGGGTGAGCTATGGGTAGTGGAGAAGTGAGAGGTGAGTGGGGTGGGGAAGGCGGGGCGGGGCAGGGAGTGGGGGAGTGGGACCAGATCCAGAATCTCACATTGGGCCTCCTGGCCCGACACAGGGTTGCTCAACTCTGCGCCAGCTAAATAGCCAGTGTAGACTTGAGTAGCCCCATTGCAGGGCTTGGGCCTTCCCCTGAGGAGCCAGCAGAGGCTGCCTGAAACCCTTAGGATGCAGCAGCCACCATTTTGGCACAGCTACTCCTCTGAGCGCTGGGCAGCTCAGGATTGGGCTGCCCATGATCTTGAACCAATTGCAGTCCATTAACCTACCACATTGTGTTGTTGCACGTTCCTTGAAAGAAAGGTGGGATAAAAATTCAGCAAATGAATTAAGAGCCCACCTGAAAATAGCAATTGGTTCCTTTGGACAAGTTCTTTTATTATTGTGATATTTGAGACTTAAATTTGTTGTTGAGCTTTCATTCCATTTCTTAGAATAGATTGCTACACAATTCAAGCTGGTATTTGATGTTGGAGTTTGAGGTGTCTCAAAGTTTGTGAGAGTCACAAAGTTTCTAATTTCATTTAATAACATTGTAGGTTTCTGGGGAAAAGGAAATTGGCAACCACAATACAATGTGATCAATTGATTTAAGGAAAATGGAACCTTCTGTGACATTGTGACCTTTAGAAAGAACTGGATTAGCATGCCTGATGGATATAATTAACTCTTCAGAAAGCTACAAAAAGTCATGAACAGCCTATTTTAAACATTATTTATGAGCCACCAGTGCAGAAATAATGCAATATAATGGTTTCTACGAAACCCACAAAATGTTTTGCTTTTGTCGCATTAAAACCCAAATTACTGTTATTGACCATATTAATATAGAAAGGTTTTTCTTTCCACCTGTATTGAACTGAAGTGTCTTGTACTCTAATATGGAAATAGAATAGAAAAATTAGTTACTTTAATAAGTCGTCCTTGAAGAATGTAATCTCTGTTCTCCATTAAAAGTTAATATAAGTGGTGTGCTGAACTTTTTGTTAAGGCATCAGATTTTCTTAGATATAAATGACTGTACAGGTACTGCAGTTTAGAGCTGTTCCGCTTGCTAGACTGTGCTTTATCTTCCAAACTGTGTACAACTTTCACAGAATGCAAATGTATTTCTTGGTTGATTAGTAAAATTCTCAAATTCATTCCCAAACACTTCAAAACCATCTCTCAAAATTCTGAATTTGTAAAGGTATTTATACTAAACAGTCTCTTTTAAAGCACACAATGTCTGTGTGATGGGTTAGTCACCATTAACTAAATTAAGTGTCAAGAATTTACTGCCTAGAATGAATTGAGAGATAATATGGTAATTAGTATAATTAGCTGTGATTAATGCCTGGGAATAGATTATTAGCCCATGTTATGTCTCTCTAAACAACTGAAATATTATTCTTTCCATAATCTCCCCTTTCACTTAAAATATTACTTCCCTTCATTTTAGGATTTGATATGGAAAATTGAGTCAAGTTAGGAGGGGCAAAATCTCATGAAGAGCGCAATCTTAACCGGCGCTGGAGCAGGCAAGCCAGGAGGCTTGTGCTGCATCCAACGCGGGATTGCAGCAAGCAGCAGCCCGCCCCCAGCTCCCCGCGTGCCCGCCCCAGGCCCTCCCTCCCCCAGCCCTCCCTCCACCCAGTAATGCCCCCTCCCACCCCCTCCCCACGCCCCCACGCTTACCTTTGCTGCTTATGTCAGCGTGCTTGCACCGACACAAGTGACAGCACAGGAGCCATGGCGGAGGCTTCTGCCTCTGTCCGCATCTGAATGTGCCGACGCCGCTGCCGCCTAAGAAGGCACAAACGTGTAATGCAACCCTCCAGGGCCACCTATACCGGCATAACTGCCGGTTAGGATTGCACCCGAAATGTCCTAAGGAAGCATTTCATCCAGCTAATATACCTCCTTTGGGAGTCTCATGGCCCAGGAGAACACACTTTCTTTTTATTGAACATGTGGTCTGCCCTATCCTCTGCCTACCTGCCTCCTCCTGCTCCCTGTATTCAAAAGGGAAGAGTGATGCTCTCTACCCACCACTGATGCTCTCTACCCACCACTCTCCTCTCCTCCACCCTCCCTCTTCTGCTTTGTTCCCTCCTATTTTCTGAATCCAGGGAGTGGGAGAAGGAAGGGGGGGGGGAAATAGAACACCACCAGGACATTATAGGCTGTCCCTGAAAAGAATGCAAGCGCCTTCCAGCCAGTTATAATAGCTACATATAGGGACAGCCAACATGAGAGTTGGATTTTGAGGATAGGGTCAAACTATTTGTGACCTCAAATGTGTAATTGGAGCATCATGGGTTTTTCCCCTTTACTAAACAGTGCACTCAAGGGGCAATTAGATGACTCCAAACCATGGCTGGGGGGGGGGGTGTAGTACTTTAGTACCTTGCAGTTCTAGTTGAAAGTTGAAGCCCCTACATATGCTGGTTTTTATGGTTAAAAAGGCTTCAATTGCATTTATTGAAACTTCTTTTCCATTAAAAATAGAATGGAGGAGGTCTGTGATTGGGACCAGAACAGTGGCAAGAGCAAAGTCCTAAGGGGCCCCCCCCCCCGCCACGCTTTCAGGCCATTCCATGTCCACCCTCCTACAATATGTAATAAAAGGAGGAAACACAGAATTCAATGACAAGTTTAGGGTCACATCTAGTATGACCCTTAGATGGCTTTGAAACAGAATGTCAAGCATAGCTGCATCATATATGCCCTCCATGCCCTGCTTCTGAATGTCTTGAAAGCATCTGCCAGACCACTGTCAGGATCAATGCTAAACCAATTGGACCTCTGGTCTGATGCACCAGGACTTGTCTCATGTTATGATTTTGAAGAAGCAAGAGAAAGGTGAAATCATGTGAGTTTTCTAGAAGGAAATTTGAACCATGGGGGCAGCAAGGGAAACAGGAAATCGTTTTAGGAGGAAGAACTTGATGGCAGTATTAGGTCAGGAGATGCAGGCAAATAAACAGTGGGTGAAGTAAAGTCTTAGAAAACACTGAAAGCAGGGATAAAGAGAATGCACTGTTGAAGAGAGTTCAGTGTAGAGATTTGAAATGGTGCCTTGAGAGCTCCAAGTGATGAGAGGTGAATTGTTTTGGCAGTGACATTTTGGATAAGAGCTGAGAAAAGCATACTGAGATATTGCAAGAGTGTCGGAGTAAGGACCGCAGCAGTGGAAATGGGAGATGCTGCATCAGGGCTGGCTTTCAGCCAGTCGGACCTATTGCTCCCAGCTGGAACCTGCACCTAAGGGACCCCTGTGCTAGGGTAATCTAGTCTTATATGCAATTTTACATTAAAATGTGCTTAGATCCATTTGGTTCATAAACTCACATGAACTTTAGGCACACATTTTGATTGCTTTCTGTTCTACCATAGAGACATAAGGTCTATAATGTTATTTATATCTCTAAGATTCTGCAGACCTTGGCTATGAACCTGGGACCCTACAAAAAGGTTTCCAGTTGGGCCCTGCAGCTCCTAAGGCTGGCTCTGTGCTACATGATTTTCTTCCCCTTCAATGCTCACAGAAACACATGTTAGGAAGAAGGGGAAAACAGCTTCCCACAGTGTGAGACATATACATGGTGAAAAACAAATGTAGGTACTGTATCAGATTTAAAACATGAATTAAGCCTTGGCTGATAAATGGAACTGATGCAGAAACAGATACATAAAATGAACATGTAACCATTTTATACCTTACAAGGTAAAAACGGGAAGGCATAAAACTGTTGATGTGTACCTGCTGCACCCCTCAGGAAAGATCTTGTACCTTTTAAGTATCTATGTAACTTTAATTTTGAGGTAAATTTTAATTATGACTGTAAATTTGTTTAGTATAATATAGCATGATGAACACACAAAAAAATTTATATTCCCTATAAACAAAAAACATTAGTATTTCCTAAGGAGAGATCTTGGCCCTTGACTATGCTAGCATTCCACAACATAGCAGTCTCCTGCAAACATCAGCAGAGTCAACTTAGGGCCCATGGTAAGGGAATAAATGTTCCCATACCGTAAGAAGGCCCCAGTTACTGCCCCTCCATCACAGGATACAGTACAGTGCAAACCCCACTGGCACAACTGCACCAGCACTGGAAAATTGGATAGGATTGGGCCCTTAGTGTCCATGTGCTAATTTTGGCCACTTGAGAACCCTGCCAGTCAGGTGCTTCAAGTTACTCCTTTTAACAACATAATGCAGGGTACAATTCTTTAAAAATAAAAATAAACTGCTGTACAAACATAATCTACATGTTCCTCAATCATGTAAACGGCCCAAGGGCCAAAAAAGATTCCTCATTAACAGGCCACGGCTTTGAAAGCAGTCCCAGAGTAGGTGAGCATGGCAGAATGGAACCTGGGCAATATGAAGGGGAGTTTTGACCTCCCGTGTTTTTCCTATATAAATCGAACCTAGCTAGAGGGTGCAAAGCATGAAGTTTTGCAGGGAGCCTCCATTTTGCTCCCCACACCTGGAATGGCTCCAAAGGGGATGGAGAGGGGGCCTCTTGCACACTGCGGTGAGGCTCCCTGCAAAACTTAACACTTTGCTAACAGAACAAAATGGCTAATATTATAATGCCATTGTACAAATCTATGGTAAGGCCACACCTGGAGTATTGCGTCCAGTTCTGGTCGCCACATCTCAAAAAAGACGTAGTGTAAATGGAAAAGGTGCAAAAGAGAGTGACTAAGATGATTACTGGGCTGGGGCACCTTCCTTATGAGGAAAGGCTATGATGTTTGGGCCTCTTCAGCCTAGAAAAGAGACGCCTGAGGGGGGACATGATTGAGACATACAAAATTATGCAGGGGATTGACAGAGAGATGCTCTTTACACTCTCACATAACACCAGAACCAGGGGACATTCACTAAAATTGAGTGTTGGGAGAGTTAGGACAGACAAAATAAAATATTTCTTTACTCAGCTTGCGATTGGTCTGTGGAACTCCTTGCCACAGCATGTGGTGATGACATCTGGCCTGGATGCCTTTAAAAGGGGATTGGACAAGTTTCTGGAGGAAAAATCCATTACAGGTGACAAGCCATGATGTGTATGTGCAACCTCCTGATTTTGGAAATGGGCTAGGTCAGATGCAAGGGAGGGCACCAGGATGAGGTCTCTTGTTACCTGGTGTGCTCCCTGGGGCATTTGGTGGGCAGCTGTGAGATACAGGAAGCTGGACTAGATAGGCCTATGGTCTGATCCTGTGGGGCTGTTCTTATATTCTTATGCTCCCCCGCTAGCTACGCCACTGCTCAGACCCACCTCCACTCGTGTGCTCTGTTAGGGCGCCTGCCGGCCTGCGAGCCCAATCCTAGGCATGTCTACTCAGAAGCAGGTCCCATTACAGTCGATGGGGCTTACTCCCAGGTAAGTGTGCAGCCTTAGAGCTCAGACTACAGGCACCCGGCGGCGGCAGCATGTTGGGCGAGAAGGACTAGCAGGTGGCTGGAAAAGTTGGAAGGCAGCGAGGGCTGGAGGGGAGGGCAGGCGGGCTTCCAGTGGGGCGGCTAAACCTCCCCCCTGCTCCGCGCTGATGGGGGGAGAGAAGAGCGCGGAGGCTTCGCAGCAGCCCCCCGAGGCCAGGAGGCGCCTTGCAACAGATGGTTGCAGCGGGCGAGGCGAGGCGAGGCATCCCCTCCGGCGCGTCCCGCGCGCAGCCCAGCGGAGAGCCCCTGGGACGCACCGGCGGAGAGGGCGGGACCGAGGCCGCGCCAGCAGCTGTGTGGTCCTGCAGGGCGCGAGCGGCGCATTCCATTGTGCTGCGGGGCTCGCAGCCCTTTCTCTGCCCCGCTGCTGCTGGCTGGAGAGCGCCCACCCCGGGGCCGGGGCCAGCTCCTACCCCGCCTGGCTGCCCTGCGCGCCTGCATGCTGCAGAGGGGCTGCCTGGGGTAAGTGGCTTGGCTTGGTTTGCGGGGGGAGGGAGGGAGGATCCGCGTTCTCTCTCCTGCTGCTGCTGCTGCCCAAATGTGACCTTGTTCCTGCGCGCAGGAGGCAGGACCGGCTCCTCTGCTGCTGCTGCTTTCCCTTCCCCAAAGCTGCTGGGGGCGAGCCAAGGCAGGGGCTCCAGAAGCGCTGCGCGTCCTCCTGGGCGAGAGGAAAGTCCTGCCAGGAGAAGCTTCCTCTTCTTCTGGGCAGAGGCAAGTTTCCTCCCATCCTTTCAGAAGGCGCACTTGCCGAGGAGGAAGAGGAGGGCGCCTACTGGACTTGCTTCCAACCCAACAGCCGGAGGGCCTCAGCCGGGAGCCTGTCAGGTCCTGTCCAGTCGCCCTGCCAGAGGGGCATGCGCTGCATCCTGTGGTGGGCAGGCAGCCACAGAGGCCTCCTCAAATTATGGGAGCATTTGTTCCCTTGCCTCTGGGCTGCATTCCAGCTACACCCCTGCTGGAAAGTTGGCTAGGATTGGACCTTCAGGCTGCAACCCCCTCCTCACTTTCCTAGGAGGAAGCCCCATTGAACACAATCGGTCCACAGTGTTTCTCAAACCCACTAGGTGGGTCGCGAACCAATTACAGGTGGGTCCCCATTCATTTCAGGTTAGACCTGATGCTCCCATGGTATGTGATTGCATTTGGGGAAATGTGACAGATCTGTACTTTTAACAGTCTGCTATGTATATGCTCTGAACAATGATAGGAAATGGGACTTACTCCTGGGTGAGTTGGGTAGGATTGCAGCCTAGGATTGTAAAAAGTTTTCCTGCTGGATGATGTCACTTCCGGTCATGACATCACTTCTGGTGGGTCCTGACAGATTCTCCTTCTAGTAAGTGGGTTCCAGTGCTAAAAGTGTGAGAACCACTACATAGGACTTACTTATGTGTAGGCACACATAGGTTTGTGTCCACAGAATGCCAAAGTCATGGCTCAGCCCCGGAACCTATTTTGAAAGCCAAGGAAGAGAAACACATTCAGAGTGATCCCCCCCAGCCCCATAACCTGTTTTGAACCCTGGACGCTACTCATTTTTGGAAATTAACCTTAATTTATTTAACCCAGCCCTATCTATGCTTACTCAGAAGTAAGGCCCATTGTGTTCAAAAGGTCTTCCTTCCAGGAAAATTTGTATAAGATGGCAGCTGGGCAGAGAGAGGAGAAGAGGTGGCAGCACCTTTCCTGCCCCCTTTTCCATTTACTGTTGGCCTCCCCCCATGTCTGTGTGCCACAACCTCTTCTTGCTCCCCCTGCTCTGAAGGGAGTGGATGGGGGCTTCCCCATCCCCTCCCCACTTGAGATTCCAACTCATTTACAGAGCAAGAGAGAGGCACAGCACCTTTTTGTCCACATGCAGGAAAAGCAGCTTTCTGACATGTCTTCTCAGAAGTAGGCACAGAGAACAAACTGCATGCGAATCAAGCTGTCACTGGCAAGAGCAGGATGTTTTGTACCCTCAGAAGGGTAAACTCTCTGAGGAAAGCTCCCACCCCTCTTGATTGCCATGTGCTGCTTGGATACATGCAGACACAGGAGTCTGACAAGGGATGATTGGCAGTGTGGGAGGAGGGACTAGTGTGGCTTTTGCCACAAAGAAAGCCCCAAATTGGAGTGAACATGTGGCCACAAATCCCACGTAAGTGGAAACTCACAGAAGTGTTTTCCCACAGAGTAGCTACATGTTTGGTCTGGGACTTAGAAGGAAAAGTGGCAGGGATTCAGCAATGTTGACCTATCAGGCTGATTGTACGTTCACAAAATTTCCTGATATGTGTTGCCTGTATGATAATGTCATTTCAGGTGATGATGATTAAGGGTTAGTTCATTTACCTGCTTGAAAGCATCTAATGCATCCAACTAACTTGGGCTGCAATCTAGTGTAGTCGCATGGAGGAGGGAGTTTATTCTATATTTAACAGTGTATATTAAATTTAGCAATGGTATAGAGCTCAATTATTTCAGTATAACTGATGGCAAGTATTTCAGTCTCATCCAGAATGGTAGAACTTCCCTGTACCAATGTACTAGTAATCTGCAACTGAAGTGGTTCCATATGTCCCAAAGAAAAGTGGAGGGTGGGAATCTTGCCAAGGGATTCTGCTGCGTATAGAAGTACTCTGGAGACATTTGTCGCTTGCTTTTTTTTTGGTGTTGAAGGAAGCTACAGATGGAGAGCTGAATGACAGTTCTGTAGGATCATCACCCTCTGTCAATTTTTAGTCTGTTCTTTTTCCACCTCTTACAGAGGAATCCACTACTAAAGATTCTAGTCACTAACACAGGAACAAGATACTTTTTCTCGTAGTGGACAACACAATTATTATTTCTGATATGTACTTTATTTCCCTGGCAAATTTAAAGAGAAAGTTTTCTAAGTACTCCAGATTTTAAAAGAAAATGACAATAATTTATCCCTTTACTATTTCATGGGTCGGACATTATATTTAAAAGTGGTATAAGATCACCATTACAGGTAATCTGGAAATCTTGATAAAAGCCTAATTTATGGCCCAATCGTAGACATGCCTACTCAGAGGTCCCATTATAATCAATGGGGCTTACTCCCAGGTAAGTGTGAACAGGACTGCAGCTTAAGATATTTTGTGTCAACCATGGTTTTATATAAAATCATAGCTTAACTAATATAGTTTGTACACAGTTTCCTGCTTTTGTGAGAAATGGGAAGTTGTGCTTTGTTACAAATCGCAGCCAGCCGCTTTAAATCTCTTCCTCTCATGTATGAGTTGCTCTGCACTTATTGTTTATATCTGAATTATACTGGAATGAGTAAGAATACGTGGCTGAACCAACAGTTTCTGTTGGGGTTTCTCATCAATGTATGTAGGGGTTGACGGTTTTGGATAACAATCTTGGAATTGTTGTTTTACCAGAAATAGACTTCTTTAGAACATTGTTTACACACTGCCTAGGCAGCTCACAAGCCCAGGAATTTAGGCAGTGCATGTGGGCCTCATGTAGCTGAGGTACTATCCTATTTCCATTGTGCTAAGGTTTGTTCTTTTTACTAGTATTTTCTCAGTAATGGTTGTGATGTCCCTGGAGTCCTTTTGGAGAGTTCTCACCCCTCTCTTTATTGTGATATTCAGGGGATCATTTGTTAAGCCTATTTAGGGTCCAATCCAATCCAATATGTAACCACAATGCAGCCCCGAGTTAAAGAAACAAATATTCCCTTATCTTGAGGAGGTCTCCTTGACTGCCCTCCCAGTTCAGGATGTAGCGCCTGCCGCATTGGCATGGCTGCATGAGTGCTGGAAACCTTTAAATGGGTGTCTAATTGCTTTAAGCTTGAGCATCCTCAGTACCCAAAAATCAATGGCTGCCACTACCTACTAAGTCAGGGCTTTTCAAACTGGGGTGTTGTGACACCCCAGCCAGAGGGCCCTGGCCTTTTTCCCCTTAAGGGGAAGGGGCAGGGGGGATGCAGTGACGCAATCCCCAGGATCGCACTGGTAAGGGCGCTGCATGGATTGGCATGTACTCACCAGTCCCTGCAGCAGCCTCCCGGGCGTGTGGGGAGCCATGTGCGAGCGTCTGTCTGCAGGGCTCCCTTAAGCTTAAAAAGTGAAAGTGCAGCCCCCCCCTGCACAAAACCGGAAGTAGAGCGCGATCGATGCACTTTCACTTTTTAAGCGACGGGGAGCCCTGCTGAGGCTCGCGCAGGGCTCCCCGCACCCCTGGGAGGCTGCTGCAGAGAGTGGTGAGTACATGCCAATCCATGCAGCCCCCTTAGCGACACAGTCCTGGGGATCGCATCGCTGGCTGCCCCCTGCCCCTGCTGCCCTCCTCCCTACAGGGACTTACTGCGGTCCTCAAACTCCCTGTGAGTTTGAGAACTGCAGTACTAAGTTAAAGAACAGGCCAAATCCCCATCCCCGTCCCCATCCCCATCCCCAGCCTGAGCCGTGTTACATGGGCTGCTTGGATTGCACCCACGAAATTGTGGGCACAGATCTGAGTAGCTCTATTGAAGTGGCTGGGTCATGACATGGGGTAAGGGGAAAAATGTCCACTTACCCCTGTTGTCCTCCAGCTGGCCCCTACCTTGTGCTGGACACAGCGCAGGCCACTTAGCCTGCCTATTCCAGTGCAAGTTAGGTGTACATCCTAAGTGTATTAATAGGAACACACACAGAGAGTAAAACATTGGTTCTACTTCTAGTCTTATCTGACATAACAGGCAGGTAAGATATTTTATGTGGCTGTAGGAGCCATAGCAAAACGCAGTAGTTTTGTGTCAGGATTCAAAATTTTCTCCCTGCTTTCCTGGTAGTGCAGGAAAGATGCAATGTGAAATCTAGGGAGGGTAGGTTCTGCTAACTCCACACTGAAGAATGTTTATAAAAGACTTGGTTTTATATTGATATGAAACTTGGCTGCAAAACTGATGCAGTGGTAAAGCCTGCCTTAGGAAGATACTCCAGTTCAGAATATAAAGCAGGGTCATCCTTTCCATAGCTTATCCAGTGAAACAACTAGTAGCTACAGCCAACTTATTCTCCTTAGAAATGGAAGTAGTTGTTCCACTCAGATATATAACTTCTATACATAACAACAGCCCCGCTAGATCAGGCCATAGGCCCATCTAGTCCAGCTTCCTGTATCTCACAGTGGCCCACCAAATGCCTCAGGGAGCACACAAGACAACAAGAGACCTGCATCCTGGTGCCCTCCCTTGCATCTGGCATTCTGACATAGCCCATTTCCAAAATCAGGAGGTTGCACATACCCATTATGGCTTATAACACATAATGGATTTTTCCTCCAGAAACTTGTCCAATCCCCTTTTAAAGGCATCTAGGTCAGATGCCATCACCACATCCTGTGGCAAGGAGTTCCACAGACCAACCACAAGCTGAGTAAAGAAATAGTTTCTTTTGTCTGTTCTAACTCTCCCAACACTCAATTTTAGTGAATGTCCCCTGGTTCTGGTGTTGTGTGAAAGGGAAAAAGCATCTCTCTATCCACTCTGTCCATCCCCTGCATAATTTTGTATGTCTCAATCATGTCCCCCCTCAGGCGTCTCTTTTCTAGGCTGAAGAGGCCCAAACGCCGTAGCCTTTCCTCATAAGGAAGGTGCCCCAGCCCAGCAATCATCTTAGTCACTCTCTTTTGCACCTTTTCCATTTACACTATGTCCTTTTTGAGATGTGGTGACCAGAAATGGACACAATGCTCCAGGTGTGGCCTTACCATCGATTTGTACAACAGCATTATAATATTAACCTTTTTGTTCTCAATACCTTTTCTAATGATCCCAAGCATAGAATTGACCTTCTTTACTGGCACCGCACATTGGGATGACACTTTCATCATGCTGTCCACCACCACCCCAAGATCCCTCTCCTGATCTGTCACAGAGAGCTCAGAACCCATTAGCCTATATGTGAAGTTTTGATTTTTTGCCCCAATGTGCATGACTTTACGCTTACTGACATTGAAATGCATCTGTTGCCCATTATGCCAGTTTGGAGAGATCCTTCTGGAGCTCCTCAAAATCGCTTCTGGTCTTCACCACTCGAAAAAGTCTGGCGTCGTCTGCAAACTTAGCCACTTCGCTGCTCACCCCTGTCTCCACGTCATTTATGAAGAGGTTGAAAAGCACCGGTCCCAGGACAGATCCTTGGGGCACACCGCTTTTCACCTCTCTCCATTGTGAAAATTGTTCATTGGCACCCACTCTCTGTTTCCTGGTCTTCAACCAGTTCTCAATCCATGAGAGGACCTGCCCTCTAATTCCCTGACTTTGGAGTTTTTTCAGTAGCCTTTGGTGAAGGACAGTTGCATAGGGAGAGATGCTGAACCCTATAAGAGTCGTGTTGGCAGTTTTATTCCTATTTTTTTCAGATACTTTTTTACATTATGGGATTTACATCATGGGTTTACATTTACTTTGTACATTATGGGCCCAATCCTATCCAATTTTCCAGCTCTGGTGTAACCACAATGCAGCCCTGTGGCAAGGTATGAGAACATGTGTTCCCTTAAGAAGGCTCAAGTGACTGCCCCCACTCCCCACAGGATGCAGCACATACCTTATTGGCACAATTGCACCAGCACTGGAAAATTGGATAGGATTGGGCCCTATGTCTGATAAAATTGTCTGTGTGAAACTGTAGCTCCCTATACACTCCCTATATTTACACAAGCTTGCAAACTGCATGAACTTGGCCCTTTGCAGGGCAGTTAGCTATATGACTTCAGGGCTTGAGACAATTAGTTATCTGATCTTTCCATCACCTGTGTTTTCATTGGAGGCTCTGCAGGACCCACCAGAAATCAGGTCCCGACCCACAAGTTTGAGGAATGCCGGCCTATATCATCCATTCTCGAAGAGGGTCTAATGGGGTTCCCTGGCACATATGAAGGGGGCCACAGACTGAAAATTATAATTTTATGTTTATCGGTTCATGTTGTATTCTTGTTTGAAAAGGTTGAGAATGGCTGGCCTAGTTGATGGGAAGGGGCAATTACACATGGCAGAAGAATAGTGTCTGGTACTGATGTCAAGAACAGATAGCATATCTTTTGGAGGTCTGAATGCAGAATAGAAAATAGAGGAAAAAAGTCACAAGTAGAAAGGACAGAACCAGGGACAGCTCCAGACAGTTGACAAGTTGTTTTGATAAGCCAAGGCTGCTTTAGTTTCGATCAGGGGTGTCAAACTCATGTCATACAGAGGGCTGAAAAGCATTCATGATGCCTGGTCAGGGCCGGAGGTGATATCATTACACAGGAAGTGATGTCATTAAACAAGTCAAAACCAGAAATAAACACTCTGTTCTCATATAGGAACTCATAAGCTGCTAATGACAGGAGAGAAAATACACAAATCTTGATCATATTTCAAGATATGGGAGAGCCCAATTATCATGTGGGCCACCCTTTCAGCAGTGTCACCTCAGCATTACTCAGCAGCTGAGAGCCTGAGGGTCAGCTAAAAAGCTTCTGAGGGCTGCATCCGGCCCCCAGGCCTTATGTTTGACCCCCCTGGTTTAGATGATATACAGCAGCAGTGTAGGAGCTTCTGTTCCAAGAGTTCATTTCATGAATGCTGCATAACATTTTGAGACCTGCGATCATGTTGGTGTAGCTTATCACATAGATTCTCACATCTAATTATTCTACCCCCCTTCCCAGCTGGGTGCTGATTATGTAGTAAGGAGCTGTGTGATTGGCACATGTAGTGACAAGCCTTTAAATATTATAGCAGTGCCATGGGATAAACTCACAGAAAGCAGCTCCCACGCTATTGCTGTAATCTCTGAAGGTCACCAAAGTGCCTGGTAGACCAAAATATTATACCCTGCTGAAGCCCCTCCTATCCCACTGGAGACTGGACCTCACTTAACCCAGTTCTGCCCAACCCACAGGTGTACACTTTTGTTCCCTGTTGCGTATAGCTAATGTTGAGCAGAAATGGCTTAAAGAGCTCTGGGTCAGATTCTTGTTTTCCTATGCTACATGCTAGCTTCCCAATGTGCCTTCTTATTTCTTAAGCAGGAACTTACAGGGCTTTGAGCCATCCAGCAGGATGTTGAGGATCCCAGCTTCAGTAGTTGGAGTTACTTATATTGGGGTATGGCTCCGCTGTTCAATTCACAAGATTCCCCCTATAGTACTAAGCTTTATCTGGATCAGGTTATGTGATGTGACTTCATCTGAGCTGGTATAGGCCTCTGAGGACCCAATCCTATTTAACCTTCCAGTGCCGTTGCAGCCCCGAGGTAAGGAAACAAGTGTTCCCTTATCTTGATGGAGCTCTATTACTGCCCCTCCCACATGATACAGCAGATGGCACTGCGGTATTGGCACTGGAAAGTTGGATAGGATTAGGCCCTGAGTTACTGTTGGGGCCAGTATAATAGTATTATCAATATATAACCTGCTTTTCAACCACAAAGCAACTTGATCAATGTGGAAAACATCTGTGCCAGCAACAGCTAAGTGTGTGTGTTCCTGGCTTGATTGCGCTCCACATATTACGTAGTACAGCACTCAGCATACAAGCTATCACTATCCCCTTGTCTGGGGTGCTGCTATGTGGAAACACTTTTTAACAACATTCATATGTTTGAACGAGCCCTTAAAGGATGTCTTGAAGAAGGTGGTATTCTCTGAGGAAACTTCCCTTCCTTTTAGTATTCTCTGTAGTTCAGAATGTCACAGATGCTTTTATCATGTTACAGAAAAGTGGTGACCTCTCCACCTGCTTAATATTTGGTATCATCACTGTGCTAGTCACAGCATGGAGCTTTGACACAACACATCCCCTGCCCAGAGGACTTGCTATCTAGTTGAGACAGAAAAGAAAAAAAATGGGTGAGGAGGTTGAGGATTGTCAATAACTAGAGAATAAGCAAAGGAGAGTCTAATTGCAGCAAAGCAGGAGAGATGAGTCGAAGGTGGTTTAGTGAAGATTTTCTAAGAAAGTTGGTTTAAAGGGGAAGGAAAAAGGAACCTGATACATAGAAACAGAATTTCACAGGCATAGTGACCAACATCCCAGAAGACAATGAGATTATAATGGAAAAAGGAAATCAGTTAAGTAAACCTGTGTGGAATTTTGTTTGTTTTGGCAGTTTTATGACCTCCTTCAGCATATTTCCTAAGATGGCATTTTGTCTAAAGCCAAGCAAATACAATGACAGAAGACAATTTTAAAAAAAGATTAAGACCACAGAAGCAACATATTAAGAACAAGTCATAAAAACGTTATGTCCAGCTATGAAATATGCTGGAAAGACTGGGCGAATTAAAAATAAAAAGTCTTCATGAGGTGCTAAAAAGGCATTGAAGTTGGCATCAGGAAAGCTTTCGGGGGGAGAGAGTTCCATATCCATGAAGTCATAGCTGAAATGGCCCTCTAACTACCTAACTTCTGTAGACATGAGAACCTGGAGGGGTTCCTGGGATGCTGAAGTATTGTAGTCTCATGTGGAATAAAGAAATTTCATGTGAATGTAGCAGTCCTTTAAGTAGCCATTTAGGAAAAATAAGCACTTTTAAACGCAAGAGGAGTGCCATTTTAAAAGGGGCCTCTGCCCAGAATGCAGGGGTTAATATCTACTAATAAATAATAATAAAAGAAATAATGTACAAGAAAATATTATGAAAAATCTTCTTAAAATATAGTAATTAGGAAAAATTTATGGCTTGCTGGTCAAAAACATGCCAGGCTCCATTGTGCAATACATGTAGTTCTCTACTCTACCCTACCTTTTGCTCTGTCTTGATTAGTGGAACACAGAATTTTAATCCTATGCAGTGGGAAAGATGGACTCTTGGAATACATTGCTTTGAATTGTAACCTTTCTGCTAACTTGTACTTCTTGTTGCTTTGTAAAATTCAGGAAGTGAACGGTTCTTTGTGCAATAATAATAAGTCTTTCAAAATGCAGATGGATTTTGCCTTTGTATTGCATTGTGTAAGAGGCAGGTTGTTGCTCCTTCATTAGTCCATGACTTGGAATCTTCTTATTGCTTGCGCATCTCCCTATCTCATTGTGCCAGGTTTGTAGTATGCATACTTTGAAGTTCATTTGTTCAGAAGATGCTTTTTGTCTCAAGAGGCCAGTTAATGTGGAGAAATGTGAGATGCTATTTTGTATGCAGCCAAAATGGTGGGTAAGAAGTAACAAACATAAAACAAGATTGGTTACCCAGTAGAGTGTTTTCTTCTTTTGACGACGAAGTCAATGTTTTAGGGCATGGAATGGCTTGTTCTAATTGCTTTTCTACTGTTTTTACTTGTTGCTTTTGCTCTTTTTGAAATATCTTGTGCTGGAAAACCCTATGGGTAGATAGAACCCTGTTAACATTTCCCATCCATGCATAGTAGGAAAGAGCTAAGATTCCAACATTCAAGGGGAACTCTTTTCCCATGTTCAGCATTCATCAACGAAGATAAATGGTGAACGTGTGCAGAGCAGTGCTTCAGGAATGTATCCATGGCATGACTAACATGACACAAAGCTGCCCTCCATGCATTCAGTGTGTGGGTTAAAGGAATAGATCTTCGGTTTGAGCTTGTTTAAGTTAGCATACGGTAACTTAAGTGTTTAGAATGCTCAGTCCATTGAACTATTTCAGTATGTGTTTGGGTATCTTGGAAAGCCAAAGCTAGTTCCAGTTAGTTGTTTTTTTGTGCACTGTGTGTTTATAATTGCAGTAGAGCAAGAGAGGCTAGGAAGGTTGTTCAGCAAAAATCTTAATATGTCTAGATGTCTAGATCACAAGCCTGCCATGTTCCTCTAAAGCGGGGGTGTCAAACATAAGTTCTGCAGGCCAGATGCAATGTATCTCCCAGTGTGATAATTGGGCTCTCTTATATCATAAAATCATGAAGAAGATTTGCACATTTTCTCTTTTGTCAATTGCAACAAATGAGTTTCTATGTGAGAACGAAGTGCTTATTTTTGACCATCATCTACTTAATGATATCAGTTCTGGCCTCAGCAGGCACCATGAATGCTATTCAGCGCACTATATGAAATGAGTTTGACACCACTGATCTGAAAGGTCAATCAGGGGTTGGTTTTTATATGTGAAAATGCTACTGTCTGCACCCATATAACCATATATCTTACTGGGTTTGTAGTCTATATACAAGGGGCCGTCATTATCTGCAGAAGTTCCATTCCTGAAACCCACATGGATACTGACATACATGGCTGTTCAAATCCACAGATTTGGGCACCTTAAATTCTCTGAACCCAACTGGAGCTGTGCTTTGGTTGGCTCCGGAGGGTGACCTGAGGGCTGGGGAGGCCACATGCAGCCTCCTCAACCCTCAGAATGCCCACTACGGGCAAAAAAACATAACTTCCAGTTTCTTGGGGAAACCAGAAGCGATGTTTTTATATTATAACACATTCTGATGTTTTTATAAGCCCTCATAACACATTTTGAGGCCTGGGGAAACCCTGTGTGGCAAAGGCAAAGAAACTCTAAGCAACATTACTTTGTTGTCATTAAGTACTCCTCTTTTTCAAATTCATACTTAGGGCCATAATACAGGAACTGTTAGCCTCCACATGTCCGATCTCATCTTATCTCGGAAGCTAAGTAGGGTCAGGCCTGGTTAGTACTTGGATGGGAGACCACCTGGGAATACCGGGTGCTGTAGGCTTATACCATAGTCTTTTGAGACTGAAGGTTGACAACCACAGTAACACATTGTTGCCCTTACTAAGTTAGAATGCTTTCAATATTTCTTTGGGCTGTCATATCCTTAGGAACCTCCAGTGGGAAGCAGGAACCAAATATACAATTGGAGGAGTTCATCTTAATAAGAACATAAGAACATAAGAACAGCCCCACTGGATCAGGCCATAGGCCCATCTAGTCCAGCTTCCTGTATCTCACAGCGGCCCACCAAATGCCCCAGGGAGCACACCAGATAACAAGAGACCTCATCCTGGTGCCCTCCCTTGCATCTGGCATTCTGACATAACCTATTTCTAAAATCAGGAGGTTGCGCATACACATCATGGCTTGTACCCCGTAATGGATTTTTCCTCCAGAAACTTGTCCAATCCCCTTTTAAAGGCGTCTAGGCTAGATGCCATCACCACATCCTGTGGCAAGGAGTTCCACAGACCGACCACAGGCTGAGTAAAGAAATATTTTCTTTTGTCTGCCCTAACCCGCCCAACACTCAATTTTAGTGAATGTCCCCTGGTTCTGGCATTATGTGAGAGTGTAAAGACCATCTCCCTATCCATTCTGTCCATCCCCTGCATAATTTTGTATGTCTCAATCATGTCCCCCCTCAGGCGTCTCTTTTCTAGGCTGAAGAGGCCCAAATGCCATAGCCTTTCCTCATAAGGAATGTGCCCCAGCCCCGTAATCATCTTAGTTGCTCTCTTTTGCACCTTTTCCATTTCCACTATGTCTTTTTTGAGATGCGGCGACCAGAACTGGACACAATACTCCAGGTGTGGCCTTACCATAGATTTGTACAACGGCATTATAATACTAGCCGTTTTGTTCTCAGTACCCTTCCTAATGATCCCAAGCATAGAATTGGCCTTCTTCACTGCCGCCGCACATTGGGTCGACACTTTCATCGACCTGTCCACCACCACCCCAAGATCTCTCTCCTGATCTGTCACAGACAGCTCAGAACTCATCAGCCTATATCTAAAGTTTTGATTTTTTGCCCCAATGTGCATGACTTTACACTTACTGACATTGAAGCGCATCTGCCATTTTGCTGCCCATTCTGCCAGTCTGGAGAGATCCTTCTGGAGCTCCTCACAATCACTTCTGGTCTTCACCACTCGGAAAAGTTTGGTGTCGTCTGCAAACTTAGCCACTTCACTGCTCAACCCTGTCTCCAGGTCATTTATGAAGAGGTTGAAAAGCACCGGTCCCAGGACAGATCCTTGGGGCACACCGCTTTTCACCTCTCTCCATTGTGAAAATTGCCCATTGACACCCACTCTCTGCTTCCTGGCCTCCAACCAGTTCTCAATCCATGAGAGGACCTGTCCTCTAATTCCCTGACTGTGGAGTTTTTTCAGTAGCCTTTGGTGAGGGACCGTGTCAAACGCCTTCTGAAAGTCCAGATATATAATGTCCACAGGTTCTCCCACATCCACATGCCTGCTGACCTTTTCAAAGAATTCTATAAGGTTCGTGAGGCAAGACTTAGCCTTACAGAAGCCATGCTGACTCTCCCTCAGCAAGGCCTGTTCATCTATGTGTTTTGAGATCCTATCTTTGATGAGGCATTCCACCATCTTACCCGGTATGGATGTTAGGCTGACCGGCCTATAGTTTCCCGGGTCCCCCCTCTTTCCCTTTTTAAAAATAGGCGTGACATTTGCTATCCTCCAATCTTCTGGCACCGTGGCCGTTTTGAGGGACAAGTTGCATACCTTAGTCAAGAGATCTGCAACTTCATTCTTCAATTCCTTAATAACTCTTGGGTGGATGCCATCAGGACCCGATGACTTATTGATCTTTAATTTATCAATGAGGTCTGAAACATCTTTTCTTTTAACCTCTATCTGACTTAACTCCTCGATCAGGAGGGGCCGTTCGGGCAGCGGTATCTGCCCGAGGTCTTCTGCCGTGAAGACAGATGCAAAGAACTCATTTAATTTCTCTGCCATCTCTAAGTCTCCTTTTATTTCCCCTTTCCCTCCCTCACCATCCAGAGGGCCAACCGCTTCTCTGGCGGGTTTCCTGCTTCTAACGTATTTGTTAACATAATAAAAATACATTAGGCCTTCTAGACCCTGGTCTTCCTCTGAATTTCTCAGCGTAGGTTACCCAGGGTTCCCAGGTGATCTGCAGCTTACAAGGCCAGATCTGTTTAGCTTCAGCAGTAGAACTTTGTCATTTGCCTTCAGACCATTCTCTGGGCTAAGTGTAAACCAGGTTTGTGAAAAATTATTTATTTATTTGATTTGTATTCCGCCTTTCTTCCTGAAGGGCAACCAAGGCAGCTAACAATCAAGTTAAAATACAAGGAAACAAGGAAACAGATTAACATTAAAATACAAAACACTTAAAAACAATTAAAACAAGATAAAATACATAGCAGTAGATTAAAAGCACGTAGTAAAAGACATAATTTATAAATTTATAAAAACAGCCCTTATAGTGCCTCGAAGGCTTTCCTGAATAAAAAAAGTCTTCAGGTCCCGCCAGAACGTTAATAATGAGGAAGCTGCTCTCAATTCAAAGGGGAGAGAATTCCATAGTGCAGGTGCCACCACCGAAAAGGCCCTGTTTCTGACCGCCATTCCCTTCACCACTCTTAATGACGGCACAACCAACAGGGCCCCTTCTGATGACCTTAGAGAATGGACCAGATTATACGGAAGAAGGCGGTCTCTCAAATATGCTGGTCCCAAGCTGTTTAGGGCTTTAAAGGTCATAACCAGCACCTTGAATTCAGCCCGGAAATGAATGGGCAGCCAGTGCAGCTGCTGGAGTAGCAGTGTGACAGAGTCAAACTGCCTCAAAATAAGAGACACAGTGTGATATTAATGGACCTAATGTAGCAGCATCAGCAATATTAACTAATTTTCTCATTTGCATCTGATGCATTTGTTTGGTAAAAGGATCATTAAGCATATGCAAACATTCCATGCACCACATAAGTTCTTGAGGCCCTGGCAAATGATGAATGGGAAAATTAGAGGTAGCAGGGAAATGTAAATATCATCCTTTGTAAACCTTTCCCCTGGCAAGAATGAAATATTTCTTCTTTAAGCAATGAAGTATTCATTATATTCTTTTCACATCAGTGAAGAATGCCAGAGACTATTTTACATACTTGATTTGTCCCTTTACTTTTTTTTTTCAGAGCACTCCTGTTGAATTGGGATTTGTCTTGGTTTTGTTAAACAAGTGCTCCAGCAGTGTACTGCAGAAAGAAGAGCCATAACTCCAATTAAGTCCCCTGCTGTAATCTCTCAAACAATTCTGGATCCATCTCCTTGTGTTTTTTTTCATATTAATGGCCATGGGTCATTTGCCAAATGTTTGGTTAAATAATTGGGCAGTGGATTAAACTATAAACTCACATCTTGGTTACTGTTAAATCAGGGGTGCTCACACATTTTTGGCTCGAGAGCTACTTTGAAACCCAGCAAGGCCCGGAGATCTACCAGAGTTTTTTTACAATGTTCACGCCATCATAACATATAACATTTATGTGTACAATGTATGTTGGTGTACCTTGCATAACCGCATGAGCCAATATTGCACAACACAACATAATTAACTATAAACATTTTTGGTAATTACTTGTGTTTACTTTGATGACTTGCACTGAAGTGAATCAGCCAAGGATGCATAGTCCAGACAGTAGCTGCTGACAGCCAGCCTCAAGCACACTTCCAAATGTTCATCAGTCATGGTGGAATGGTACTTGGACTTAATGATCTTCATGTAGGAAAAGGCTGACTCACATAAATAAGTGGAGCCCTTCCTGCCTCAGGTGCTCTTATATCCCTGAGGGCCCTATTGCCTTCAAGTGGCTGCAGCTATGCAGCACACTCTGCTGGATGCCCAGGCCTTACCCTTAAAGGGGCCACTGCTGACACCACATCTACCTCCTCACCAGATCTTCCTCTTCACCTCTTCACCTGTGCACCAGATCTTGTATTCCAATACAAGTGGGGGGGGGGAGCAGATCTCTATACAGACCAGTGCAAAAACAGAGGAAGGTGTGGGGGGGGGAAGATCTCTATATAGACATCACAGCAAGACCAGTGCAAAACCCCTTGCACACAGAACCAACAGATGGAAGTTGGGGGGGCAGATCTCTATACATACCAGTGCAAAAACAGGGGAAAGGTAAGTCAGCCCCAGTAGAGTCAACGGGGCTCACTCCCAGGGATGCGTGGATGGGAGAGAAGCCTGCCAGTGGCTCCTCTCCAGGTCTACTCATGAGTCAGCCCCAGTAGAGTCAACGGGGCTCACTCCCAGGGATGCATGGACAGGAGATAAGCCTGCCAGCGGCACCTCTCCCAGGGAGGAGCCTGCCAGGGGCTCACTCCCTGGGCTCACTCCCTGGGATCACAAGCCTGCCAGGGGCTCACTCCCAGGGATGCATGGACAGGAGAGAAGCCTTCAATCGACTCATTTTGCCTCGGGATCAACCAGTCGATCGCGATCGACGTATTGAGCACCCCTGTGTTAAATGATCATTCTGTAACCGTGCAAATTTATCTGAGGAATACTGGGAACATTGGACAATTGAATTAGACCTTGGCTCCAATAGAGAAAAAGTTGTATCTTCCTACAGTTTTTGCCGCAGATAAAGAAGGATTGTAAATATATGGTAACATTTGTCAAGGCTACTTTCACTTGTTGTGGTATTGGACCAAGTATGCTTTCCCCTTGTGGATTGATGGCCGTTAACGAATTGCCAGATGTTTTATTAAGGATCAAACTTGTTCAAACATTATCAGAACAGCCCAGAACTCCAATATGGGAAGACAGAGGGATAGCTAATTCTTGTTGATCTGGTGGTGCATATGATTACGCCATTCATTAACTTTTTATGTGGGATGTACAGGATCTTTTGAGAAACTTTGGTTATCTTATAAAAACTTGTTTGGCTTCCTTTGAAAATTTTCGAATGTTTCTCTTTTTTTTTAATTTTTGGTACCAAGAAGTGAACTTCAGGGATTCTGATTTAAGACCCAGTTTAGTCTTATATGTGCTATTCACTCTGGCTGGTGCTAGTTTTGAGACTTGTTGCTGTCAGACAAAGATCCTTCCTAGTTCTGCTACCAGATATCTCTTGCCTGGGGTTTTTGAGGATAGACCAGATATCTCAAGCTCAAGAAGCATATCTTCTCTCACTGATCACTAGCCACTAGTTCTTTTTAACATTAATGTATCTTATTGCAAGTATCTGATTTGGATTTAATATAGCATTTCATTTAGACCAGAGCATTAGTTCTCCCATATCCTAATCAAAATCTCACTTATTTATTCAGTGAAATGGTTCACACCAGGGTTGGGGAGTCAGTGACTCAAATTCGAGTCTTGAAAATGCATGATTTTAGGTGACTTGTTGACTCCTGAGTTGTGTGCATGGAAAAACACTTAGGTCAGGGCTCCCTGACTTGGCACTTGTCCCCACACATGCAGACATGGGTCTGCCTGTGTCTGGGGGTGATTGCTTATTGTTTTCACTGTGTGAAAAACCTCGTGGGGCAAGCATTCCGATGGGCAAGCAGCAGGGAAGTTTCAGCTGGAAGGCAGGAAAGGGTTAATGTGAGCAGGAGGGGGAGGTGGGACTGGGCTCTCTTTTCCCATCTCTTGATAGGAAGGAACGGATGATCATTGGACAAAGGATGGGCATTTCTCATATTTTCATTGGCAGAGGGAGGGCAGGAGGAGGAGCCCAAGGGGGTTCTTGGCTTATGATTGACTGGGAAGGGAGAAAGGGAAGGCAGTTCATAGCAATCACACTTTCCACCATAGCTGGTGGGGAGCAGGAACCTTCATTGAATGACTGGCTAGAGTGGGACTACTTCTGAGTAGCGCTGCAAAGGATCGGGTCATCCTGGTAAGCCTCCCAGCTGCTACTCGTGACCCTCCTCCCTCTTGCTGCTTCTGTCCTGGCTCTCTTGCAGTCCCTCCCATCCCTCCTGACATCAGGGAAGTTTTCAGAGAACTCCTACACACACACACACACGCACACACACGCACACACACAGAGCCCAGCTGCAGCTCCGTTTTTCTGCAGTGGCTTTTTAAAGGGCGGGGGCGACTCCACTAAAGTTCATTAGAGTCACTAAAGGGTCACTCAGAGACTCAAAAAGTGCTCCCATTAGGACTCTTTTTTTGAGTCGAGTCATGGAGGTGGTGACTTGGTGACTTGACTCAAGTCAAGCCATGCTGGATTTTCCCATCTCTGGTTTATACACAATGCAAGACACTAGTTTGTTGCTCCATGACCAAGCCTTGTCCTTACGTATTTCTTCCACCTTTCTTTACTCAACCCAGATTTTATTAATCATTCCTTAAAGGAGTCAGTCCAGGGCTATCTCTTCTTGTATCTCTAAATCTGTCTCATATGATATCTGAGATTTTTTTTTTTAAATTGGGTTTTTTGCTGAGTCTCAAAGGGGTGTTCAAATGAAAGTCTGCCCTGGGCACAGAAACTTCTCGTTATGGCACTGAGGATCACAGGACAGAGTCTTTGAATAAGCCTCCTTTGTCTTTTACTGTTTCAGCATGCAAAAAATAACTAATTGAGTTCTTGCATTACTTAATGAGATTCTGTAGTCTGATAATTTGAAGCATCATGTTGAACTTGCCTTCTGTAGGATTTCTCTGATTTTTTTTTTTTTTTGTTCTCTCCAAGTTCTAGCAGACTGGTATGAACTATAGATCTTCTGTTGCTTCAGTTTGTACCTGACTAGTCTTTGCTTCTGGGCAGCATTCTATATCTAGACAGCACATGCAATTTTTACACTTGTGTCTTAGAGGGAATAAGAAATGATGCACATCTCTCTGTCCCAGACTTTTGAGAGCATTTTCAAGTAGGTCTCTGCAAACTTTTAAGCTGAGTTACAATCAGTCAATCAATAATATAAAGCAAAACATCAATCTCTGCCTAAGCAAAGTTATAGCACAAGTTGCTGTTGGAATTTTCATCTTTATAACTTTGTGAAGTGAAACTAGCAGTCCAGTCCTAGCTGGGCCTTGTGCTGATGGAACTTGCAGCATACCTGGGCCACTGGCATGTTGGTCTCAGCCAGTGCAAATGGCTGGCAACCCTGGGTGAGCACCAACAGAGTATGTATCCAGCCCCGGGTGTGTGCTCAGCCCCCACCACATAGGTAAGTCAACAGAGGGGGCATTGTGGGGGAGGATCAGGGCTGACTGAGGGTGGGCTGGAGGCCAATATTGATAGCAGCGGCTCCTCTGATATGCTGTTGTCCCTCAGACCCACTTGGACTTATACCAGCCAAACAGTTGGCACAGATCGGCCCATTGGGGACTATGGTGCAATATATGTGAAGGTTTTATCCTCCTAAATGTGCTGGATTCGCATCAGGAAACAGCTTGCTAGCACCTGTTAAGGACTCTGACTCTTCCTTTTTTATAAGGCTCATGCACCACTCTGAGCATCTTGAGCAGCTGTCTCAAACTGGAGACCTCTATGCAGCTGAGAAGCCCTCACTGTCCCAACCAGTGTTTAAAGTTCTGCAGTGCTGCTGCTTCTGCTCCTGGCACCCAAGCTCGTCGTAAGGGTGCTCTTGGCAGTCGTGTTTGTTGCCAATGGCCCCAGCAGGCTTTGCAACAGAAGGTCCACCCAGAGCATCCTTGTGACAAGATCAGGTGCCAGGAGCAGCAGCGTAGCAGAACTGTAAGCACTGCTCACATGGGGAAGGGCCATGTCCAAATATGGACTCGTGTTTGGAGAGCCCTGATCTTGAGGAAATGGTGGGATACAAATGTAACAAATCAAAAGTCAGCACCTTGAATTGATCCCAGAAATGTACTAGTGTAACTGGAGCAACACTAATATTATGTGGTCCAAAGAACCAGCCCCATACAACATGCTTTAAGTGACAGGTTTAAGCAACATTGCTATACTTCTTTTTCTGATTGTAGTTTCTTGCTTTTGGTTTTTTTGGTGTAATGTTTTCATATGCCTGTTGCATTCTGTCTAGTTTGGCTGTGATGCATCTGCAGACAAGATGCATAGAGAAGAAGACTTTGACTTCAAGACAGTTTAACTTTGTGGATAATTGGATGTGCTTTGATTTGTGGTCGGGGCAAGCAATCTTTGCAGGGGCAGCTTTAGTTAATTTAAGAATTTTACAAAGATGGACTCCAAACAGCCCTCTCCTTTTCACCATGAAGTGCCTTGGTTGTTGTTCAGTATCTAAGCTAATGAGTTGCTGCAGGAAGCTAGCCGGTACTTGATGAACCAACTCCTTGTCCCTCCTAGGGATGTATTATGCTTTATTCCTTTTTAGCTAATTTATATAAACCCACTGTTGCAAAGTACTTAAGTGTTTTAAGCCATGGCTGCTTTGAGCTATTGTAGAACTGTAAGATTAAGCCTCTTTTAAAGAGACATCAAATAACAGACTGTTCTATTAACATAATGTAAAAAAAAACACCTTGATGGTGTCCAATGCAATATAGTTATTTTTAGTCTAAGCTCATTTCACTTGATGCTTTTTTTTTTTTTTTTTTTTGGAGCACACTTAAGGTGTTCTAAATGCAGAACTAATGCAGGATTGCTTGAACCCCAGCCTAGGGGTCGAATTTGAGGTTTGGGCAGATCCGTCCACCTCGTGGGCATACCTTGTGGTTCTGTGCAGAGGTATTCTCCTTGTGCAGAGGTATTCTCTGCCCAGTGTCCTGTCCCATGGCCTTCTGGGATGCTGGGCAGCAGACACGACTGCCCTGGGCATCTCTGTCCTCCAAATGAGGAAGACTTCATGTGGCGCCTGGGCTGAACACTTAGATGTGGTTTGGACTGCAGTCTTAGCGCACCGCAATCACGAGTTTGAGTGCTGCTGATCTAATATATAGGTACTCTAAGCAAGACTGGTCATAACTCCCATTTAAGTGTAACTTGATGGCAGACCTAGGTGTACCTCTGTGCAGTGGCTGCTCCAGAAAGCTGAGGCAAAAGCTGTCCAATCCCACCCCCAATGCAGTGGCAGATCCAGTGTTTGTGTTTGGGGGGCCCATGATCACTTCTAACTGCAGAACCCAGATCAACCTGGCAGGTAGACCTGGGCTCCTTCTTTAACTTAGGGCCTCCATGACCAAGGTTCACTGGATGGATAGATCTGGGCTCCGGCATGGACTTGGAGCCCAGATCTACCAGCAGGGAAGACCTGGACTCCTGCCTGGACTTTCAGCCATTGGCTGGAATGGGAGTCCAGGTCTACCCAGCCGGTAGATCTAGGCTCCAAGTCTAGGCGGGAGCCCAGGTCTACTGGCAGGGTAGACCTGGGCTCCTGCCTGGATTTGGAGCCCAGATCTACTAGCTGGGTAGACCTAATCTCCATTCTAGCCAATCTCGCTGGCGCCCAACCCAGTGGGCATTCTCCTGGCCCCTGATTTTGCTCCCCAGCCCAGAGGGTGCCTTTCCCTGCTGGGCTGGCAGACAGTTTGGGGACACCACACACCAACAAATCTGATGCCTTTCAACCCACAAAGCCAGCATGAGGTTTGTTACCTGGAGTGCTAGACCCTAATTTAACACTTTGAGGGAAGGTATAGCAGAAAACAGCTTGTTTATTTCTGGTACCAAACAAGGCAGCAAGGAGGCCAGTTGTCTCTGATCATACGCAAGTGTAACTAGACGCAGCTAGCTTTTTATATTCATTTCAAACATAGACAAGTATATGAGCAAAGGGTCCAGTAAAATTCCATTCTCCTCTGCTCAGTCCCTCCACCCTCTGGCCTTCCCTCTATACTTTGCCAGTGAGCTTGTGCTGCATTTGATAGATAACAGAGTTTTGGATCTGCCCCTGCCCCCATGGCACTCTGCCCCCATTCATTGAAAAGTGCAAGCACATACCAGTACCTACCACTGGTCTCTGGGATTAGTCGGCAGATGAGCACAAGATCTCTTTTTTTCCATAGCAGTGGCAGTCAGAGAAGGAGGTCATTTGACCATCTGCTGGTGCCCATTAATGATGCTCAGATGGGAAAACTAACAAACAGTGATGGGTAACGGTGTCTTTGAATTCAGTAACATGGTGGCAGTGGGGGAGGGGCTAAGTAGCGAATGAAACGGGATGGTGTTCAGGATCAGCTCTTGAAGATTAACTGTTTTACACTTGAAACTGCAGGTCTAGAGACCTGGTAACGAGTGCTAGTAGAGCCACTGTTATCCTGGTGGCTTTAAAGTATCTGGAAAGTTTAGAGGTCAACTGGAGAGCTTTCTTTTCAGGACTTTGCCTGTAAGGCAGCAAGGGAGGCCATGCGGTTTTCCTCGACAAGCTGCTGAACCCCTGTGGAGATACCATCTGATCAAAAGAAGAGATTTGGAAGAACTAAGTAAGTGCTGTTTATGTTATGCAAATTCTGGCTATAAAGGACTGATGTAACTCAAGGTTTTGGAAGATAAAGAAGAAAGAGGGGGGAGGACTCCTCCACTTTACTGCGGAGAAGATCATTGAGCACTTGGTATTATATGGAGCATGATTTCACTGATATATATTTATAAATGTGTAACCCTGCACTGGATATAATTTCCTTTTATTAGACTTTGGATTTTGGACTATTTTGGATCCTTCATCGCCGCAGGATTTCGTGAAATATGAACTGGTGAATAGTCTCTGTTGTGTCTATTAATGGAGACAAATAAATTCTTCAAATTCCATAGGGGAAAAAAACATAAGAGGAACTTCATAGTAAAAGAGAGTTGACATCTAGTGAACTAAAAGAAAATTGCAAGGAGAAATGAAACTCCCAGAAGAGGAATGGCAGATCCTGATCCACAGACAGCTGGAGAATTTGCTTGTGATGAGCAGAAATCAGGTGATTCAAATTCTACAAATACAAATTAGTGTGGAAACTTTAAACCAACAAGTATCTAAGTTGTGTGAACTAGAAGTAACATCGGAGAAAACTAATGATCAACAATTTGAGCTACTAACAGATGGGGTAAATTGGAAGATAAGAATTCAAAAATTATCAGATTGGATTGGAGAAGAGATACCATGAAAAATAGATCTTGAAGGGACTGATCAAGAAATTGGTCAAAAGATGGAGAGAATGTATCAGGAACTGGAATTGTTGGGAGGAGTAAGAAGAGGATGGATTTTCAAGAAGCAGTTGTTGAGAGATGTTGATATGAAGTTTACTAGGAAAAGAAAGAAAAAGAAAAGAGAAAAGAAAAGTTTAGAGATGATATGCAAGATTTGAATTGCTACTCAAGATAATGACATGATTTGGTAGTTGTGTAATATTTGATTCGAGAAAAGAAAAAATATACCCTTTTTATAATTGTTTTTTTTGTTTAATATTCAAGATAATGATATGATTTGGTAGCTGTCTAATATTTGATTTGGGAGAAGAGAAAATATATGCTAGTATTTTATAGGCTAATTTTTACGAATTAGATTTAGATGAATTTTGATGAATTAATTTTGATGAATTCGAATAAATATTTAGTAGTAACTTGTATTAGAACAAGTTGTATTAAAAAGAGTTTAAGATTTTATTGAAAGAAGGAACATAAAGAATGATGGGAAAAGAAGGGGAGAGATAACTGATGATGATGGAAATGATGAAGTATAGAGAATGTGAAACAGGGTTTTTAGAGATGAATATGTATTTTTATTTTTTTCTTCCTTTTTATAATTTTTTTATTAAGAGAGATAAGAAATTATTGGTAGAACGAATTATTAATTAATTGGCATATGGTATCCTGCAACCTCAATGTTTGTATGTATGTGTTTTGTGTCTGTGTTTGTTTATCTTTATGGAAATGCAAAAAAATAAAAATTAAATTAAAAAAAATAACATGGTGGCAGTGGTCTGAATGAGGACTTGTATCCACTGCTGCAACCTGCTCCCATTGAATCCTGGCTGGCTTGTTGGGCAATGGTAGGGAGTAGCTGCATCAGCAGACCATTCTCTTGTTCTCCATGGTGTGTTTTTACAATTCCCTGATATCCCAACTCCCAGTGCTACATTTGGGGAGGCAGGATGCTTAGGATTTGAACAGTGATGCTGGGGAGGGGGGAGATAATGATCTGTGTCCCTCTTGGCCCTGATTTACCAGGCATTGGGGAGCAGCAGCAATAACGGCAACAGATTTTGCTGCCTTAGGGCATGTGTGTGGGCCCTTGCATGGACATGAGCTCCACTAGACCCCACCTGTGGAGTTACCCCTGCCTCTGTGTAATATGTGAATAGGCCCTAAAGCTACAATCCTCAACACGGTAACAGAATGAACCTGTTTAGGATCGGGCTGCAGATTAGGAATTGTTGTTTCAAGGTGCAACTGAATAGCTTGAAAAAACGCTTGGGACATTTTCTTAACAATTGCCAGCAAAACAGGAGGAAACTGTGCCTGAATTGGAAAACTAATAGCAGGATTGGAAAAGTGATTATATGAGAATATTGGGAAGTTGTATTAAAACAAATTTAAGTCATAACTAAACCCTGTTGAAATCCGTGGGACACGACCAACTTGTCGCAACCAACTTGTCTCATTGATTTCAGTGGTGCTTTGTCATAAGGCAACTGATCATATGCTGTACTTCTGTTTGATTCTTTCTTTTTTATTATTTTAAGGTCAGCATCTACCAGGTAGCTGCTATGAGAATACTGATGGTATGATGAGGTGGATATTACATCTTTTTTTCAAGTAAGTATCTTAAAAAAAAAAAAATCCATACCTATATATTGTCACCATTGTATAGCTGAAATGTTGGAAGTAAGTTATATTCGTGGTATGATTAAGAAGTTCATGAATCATTAAATTGTTTTCTAAACTTGCTAGATATTTGCTGCCAGGCTTCCATGGCCAAAGCAAAATATTCATGCCTCCTACTATGTGATATTTTAAGGAACAGATTTTGATGAAAATTGTATAATGCAATGTGGCGTCAAGTTGGTAATATAAATTTTAAAAAATGACTTATTACTTTAGCTGTGAGCATTTTTCTATGTGGACGTGCTGTCCCAAGAAAATTTCATATACAGGTGGGGCCTCTGTATCCACTGATCTGGCTCAACATGGGTCCCCCAGACCCATGTTGAGCCAGACATGGCCTAGCCTGAGCCCTCTGGAGGCAACCGGAGCTGTGGGGTGGGCTTCCCTGAACGTCAGAATGCCTTATAAGGGCAAAAAATGTCACTTCTGGTTTCCCTTGCAAACAAGTTTTTTTTGGCCAAAGCAGGCATTCTGAAGCCCACAGAGGCCATGGCCAGATGTGCGTGGCCTCTGCTGGCTTCAGAAAGGCCTTCCGAACAGAGCTCTGGTGGCCTCCAGAGGGGGCGGGGGGTCTGAGAATGGATCCTTGCAGATACTAAGGCCCCACCTGTATTGTGAAGCTTACTTTGTTCTTGCATTCCACTTGTGATATTCTATTTGTTTCATCTATTGGCCTTCTTTGGCACTCTTTAGATGTCACCATTCCATTATTATATATTTATAAGTATTTGAGCGAATTAGGAAGGATCTGTTGGTAGATGTGGATCCATTTGGGATCCGATGTTCTGTATCAGCAACTGAATTATTACGTATAATTAAGCAATTTCTTCATGTTCCATTGGAAGTAATACTTCATAATTCTGTAGCACTTTCTGAGTGTGCTTCACTTGTTTTATCTTGACGTTGTCCTTACAATAACCCTGTAGGCCAAGTAGGTATTATTATCCTCATATTGCAGTTGGGGAGCTGAGGCTGAGAGGTTAGTTGCTTGCCCAAGGTCACCTAGTGAGTTCATGGCAGAGATGAGATTTGAACCATGGAAGCTCATTCCATTATCCATTACGCTATTACAGCAGCTCTCAGTGGAGAGAGTGCAACAGTGAGAGGTTGCTTTGACAGTTAAATAATAAGCATTGTCGCTTTGGTTTAAGTGGCATCCTTATAGACCATTTTATTTGAGAGAGATGTGCCTGGTGTGTTTTACTTTCTGTGCTAGTAGTAAGTCCCACTGAATTAAATGGGAGTGTAACCCTTTTAAAAAGATGTAAAATTGTGCTGGACTACCAGCTCACGTACAACAGCGTTCCACTGTTTCAAAAATATTTTCTTAATATGCTTGTGTGCTTGTCCTTCACCCCATCAAGACCGTTTTGTTTCCTGGTTTTTGAAAATGCTTTCTTTTTAGCTGACTAGACCAAAAACCATTCACAATCTGGTGTAGACAATTTCACAACTCAGCTTCCTGTGTGGGGCTAGTCACTGCCATGAGTCACAAGTCAGGGTCTGAATCAGTGACATGCATAACTCAAGTTCCCACAGAAAATACTTGCTTTTGCAACTCGCAGAAAATACTTGTTTTTGCAACTTGAGTCATGTCATTGAGACTTGAGTGCCCATCCCTGATAGTCTGAAATATTATTAACCTGACAAATATTTTCAAAGCTCTCTTACTGTTAAACAGTTCCTTTCATTAGAACAGGGATTCTCCAAACTTTTCAGTACGAGGGCCACATTGTGCATTTTACACATAAGAACAGCCCCATTGGATCAGGCCATAGGCCCATCTAGTCCAGCTTCCTGTATCTCACAGCGGCCCACCAAATGCCCCAGGGAGCACACCAGATAACAAGAGACCTCATCCTGGTGCCCTCCCTTGCATCTGGCATTCTGACATAGCCCATTTCTAAAATCAGGAGGTTGCGCTTTCACAACATGGCCTGTACCCCGTAATGGATTTTTCCTCCAGAAACGTGTCCAATCCCCTTTTAAAGGCATCCAGGCCAGTTGCCATCACCACATCCTGTGGCAAGGAGTTCCACAGACCAACCACATGTTGAGTAAAGAAATATTTTCTTTTGTCTGTTCTAACTCTCCCAACATTCAATTTTAGCAGATGTCCCCTGGTTCTGGTGTTATGTGAGAGTGTAAAGAGCATCTCCCTATCCACTCTGTCCATCCCTTGCATAATTTTGTATGTCTCAGTCTTGTCCCCCCTCAGGCGTCTCTTTTCTAGGCTGAAGAGGCCCAAACGTCGTAGCCTTTCCTCGTAAGGAAGGTGCCCCAGCCCCGTAATCAGCTTAGTCGCTCTCTTTTGCACCTTTTCCATTTCCACTATGTCTTTTTTGAGATGCGGCGACCAGAACTGGACACAATACTCCAGGTGTGGCCTTACCATCGATTTGTACAACGGCATTATGCACATTTTTGTGAACCGAAAAAATCAGTTTTATGAATGAAATGAATGAATAAAATTGGTTTTATAAATGAATTGAATTAAAATGAACGAGTGAGTTTTACTTGGTTCTTTTTTGTAATCAGCATGATATGATTCAGAACAAAAGAGAAATGTGACAATTGCAAAGAAACAATGCCATGCTTGAACTGAGAATTTATATATAATGAGTAAAAATGTTAAACAAGCTTTAGCAATGAGCAACAAGCTTTAGCAATGCTCTGATAAAATCTTGTGGTGGGTCAGATGTAGCCCCGGGCCATAGTTTGGAGACACCTTCATTACTAGACTAAAATGGACCTGAGTAATGAGAAATTCCTAAAGAAGATAATAAGCCATCTTCTATTGCATTACCATTCATTTTTTGTGTCTTGAAATTAAAAGAAAACACTGTTCTACTTTTGCAAGTATTAGCTGCAGAATTTAGCAGGAAACAACCAATGCTGAGTAATACAGAAAGGGTTTTAAGCAGGGTAGGTTTGATTTAAATCACTACACTATTTATTGTAATTTTTTTTGTTAATAAAAGTTCATTCTTACTTGTCATATCTCACAATTCTGAGCTATAGGTTTTATCTTTAGAAGGCCCAGACTATAATTTTAAGATCGTGACTTTTTTTTAAATGTTCAAGTTGGCTTTGCAGTTACATCAGGAAATGAATGATTATTTTAGTTACTAAAGCTGATTGAAGCAGATATTTGCAAAGGCTTTGGAAGGTGAACAAGCTCCTGTTCAAAGGTTAATCATGAACATTTTGGAGGATTTTCTTATCTTACCTTCTTAGGACAACCACTATCACTAGAAAGACATTTTTAAATTAGTTTTTTTCCACTAAAATAACAATGTTTATTTTAGAGTTTTGTTTCGTCAATGGCAAGCATAAATAATATTTAACAAGCATATCGTTTCTTACATTTTAAAAATTTTAATGTTTCAGATTTTTAAAATCGAGTTTATTCGTAACTAAAATTTTGAAAACGTCCCAAAATTAGACTGTCAGCCAGCTTGATATAAGAAAACTTAAAACATTGGCGTATGCAGCCAACCCACAGCCCACTCTTGTGCTTCCCAGTGCCCAGGGCTGCAGCGGCGCTGAAATGGCTACTACTGCATCCCATGGGACTGGGAACTAGTGCAGGGTCTTCTTGGGGTAAGGGAAGTAATTCCCAGGCAGCCCCAATGAGCTGGCTATTGAGCAGGCGCAGATTCGAGGACACCCATATCAGGTCTCCTGGGCTGGAAGGGGGTTATGATTTGGTGGCAGGGCCTGCTGCCATCTCCACCCACTCCCCCCCACTCCCCCCCACCCATGCCTTCCCCACCCCAGAACACCTCCCCCTGCTCTGACTTACCAGTCTGCTGCCCAGCGCTCACCTGGAGCTAAGCATGGCGGTTGTTGCTCCTCCATCAGACTCTGGCTTAGTGCAGTGTCGCGCTGAGCTAGCGCCCACATCGGCCAAGCAGTATGTGTCACAGGTGTGCCTTATGACTCATTTGCGACACTGTGCACTGGTGCTGGGCTGGTACGCGTCCACTAGGATTGGGCCCTCAGTAATCTTGATCTTTTCCCTATTTGATCACAATCCTGGAAAAGAAGAAAAAACATTCATTCCCGCTTTTTCAGATCCCAAATGATTTATCTATTTAGAATGACTGAGTCTAAAGGAAGAAGATGCTCTTGCTACACCATCAGAAGATGCTACAGCTATTAAAAGCTGGATTATCACTTCAACAGTTTCTGAATCTAAGTACTTGTCAGTGAGATTTTAGAGGGGGTGCTTTTACTTATAATGTAGAACTGCTGCAGGCTCCCCGATGCTTGGAACATTGAGACATAAGTATGCGCAAAGCACCCTTATTGCATCACAGGGGACGGAGAGGAACCTTTACACAAACTGGTCCACCACCAGTTTGAGAACTACTGATTTAAGTGACTTTCACCATTTCACGGGTGTATCTTTCCTTAAAAATTTCATCAGGAAATATATATTTGTTGAATGGTTCAGCAAATGTCTAGGGTGAATGGAACCCTTAAATTTATTCCAGTAGACATTATGGAGGGATGATTTATGGATGCCTGTGTCATAACCAACTCTGTTTTTTCTTCAGCAGTTGAGAAGAACTGCCCCTGTTTCGGAACATTGAGAATATTTGTAAGAAAACAAACTGGAGAGATGATTTTTCCATTTGTTTTTTGTTTGTTTGTTTTGGTTATAATTTAACTCTGTAATTGTGTAGTTCTCTTTTTGAGATCTCAGTTCATTTCAGATTTCAACAGGTTAGCAATAAAAGTTGTTTCCTTGCACTTTGTTCAAGATTTATGGAAATAGGTTTCAAGAGAATCAGCAAGACCTCTTCTTTTCTTTTAAGCCAAATATGGAGAACTCAGTGCATCTATTTCTTTTCACAGTGTTGTTCACAAACTGTCATCAGAGTAGCTGATTCTTGGTATAGTGCTCAAAACAGTCCACTACAGAGTTCCATCACATACCCTGTGGGAGAGTTAGCTTGGTTTCTCCCACTTTCCTCCGAGCAACTGCTGCAGAATGGTTGTTGAAGTATTCAGGAATTTCAGCAACATTAGGCTTTATTTCTGGAGTACTTAAGTGTCTGGGTGAGAAGTACATCAAATGACAACTGCAGCCATATGTTGTTAGCTTGGGATTCTGGTCACTTCCTTCTGGATTTCTTTTCATCTTGGTTACATTTGCAGCATTATTTCCTGTTGCTTTTGCTGCTGTATTCTGATGTGTTTGCACTCCCTGATGTGTCCGTTGTTTCTGTAAGGAAGACCATCCCTTCTTACACTCTTATACAAGTACATACAATGAGATCAGTGGGGACACTGCTCCAAACGCCAAGACTCAGGCTAACCATTTCCCCTTCTAAACTTTTTGCATGCTGTTCAATTTTTCTCTTATAAACTTTATTCAGCAATTTCCAGCAGCATCTGCTCTGCTCAGTAGACTGTATCCTGGTTATAATGAATGAACTGCTAATGCAGTGTGTGTTCTCAACCATTCAGAAAGCAGAGTTTGTTGCATATACAAACCAAACTCCCCCCCCTTGCTATAATTTGCAGGCTCTTACCAGAAAATTCTTTGTTGGTTTCTGTACAATGGAGAATTACTTTTTTTACTACAAGCAATGTACTAAACTTATGTGACATACATGATGTTACTGAAACACTATCCCTGTCATTAGCAGGTAACTCTGCTAATGAGTTACTGAAACTGTAGAAGCACATAATTGTGGTGTTGGAGGGGAGTAGTTCAGAGAATCCTGCAAGTTGAGAATTGATCCTCCTAAGCAAAATACATCAGTGCACTTATTACTATACTGTTCACAGCATGTCCTGACACTCAGTACCAAAGGTGACATTGTAAAAAGAAGATCTTCCTTTTCAGCTGTTTTTTTTTTAAATAAATCGCAACCACATCAACACTAACACTATAAAAAAACTATATTTTTACTCATGAGAATTCACATAGTCTGACCACTCAAAAGCTACGACCAGGAAAGATAGGCAATCTTTAAGAAAGAAGTATTTTTACTAACCTGAATATCCTGTGTGTTCAAATATGTTCCTTTCGTCATCTTCAAAGCACCTTTCTTCTGACACAGAATACTAATGATGTTATTTCATTCCGGCAACCAAGCCTTTCTTTTCTTTGTTTGCATTTTGCTGGCATGCCTCTCTTACCCAAGATACAGGAACTTCATTAAAATATACCCAAGTAGAGTGTCTTTTATAGCCTGCTCTATTATAGGAGGCCTTCTGAGGTGTGGGGAGATCACGCATGACCTCCCCGCACTTCATCACTCCTCCCAGACATGACTGGAAGATTTTTTTAAATGACACCCTATCGGGACCCACCTAGCTCTATGAAAATTAAAAAAAAATTCATTTTACCAGCCACTCAAGCCTCTGTTTTTATCCTTTTTACGATGGTGGGAAGGGGATCACATTCTGGGGCATTTGTAGAGCTCCATGTTCATTGCACTGGCATCATTCTGGGTCTCCTTGCATTCCCCCTTCATCTGACCTTCAATAAGAGCTAGGCAAGTAAACATGCATGTGTGGCTCAGTTTTCACTTTCCATAGAGGTTAATGCATTTTTCCTGTCAGCTTGGACAGGTGGACTTCCTTCTCAAGAGTTTGTTGGGGCCTTTGTTCATGAGATCTGAACCATTCTGTAGTGTTGTGTTCACCTCTGCCTGCCCTTTGAAGGGAACCAGGGCATGTTCACTTAATGCACACATGCTGCTCTATTTCGGTTTCCATATGGCTCCATGCATTTTCCTTGTTAGTTATCAGCTTGTCTGTTTCACGATGCACCAAAAATCAGGTCAGGGCCCACTGGTGGTTCCCTACCCACAGTTTGGGAACTGCTGATCTAGGATATGCTTAGCTTTGCAAGCAACAAGGATAGAAAGTGAACCAAGTAGAACATTAGCAAATGAGATTGGGAATTGGACATATTTGAATATTAGCAGTTTGGAATTCGAGTAAAAGAAGTTGAGGCAGGTAATGAGGCAGGGATCTGTAGTGGCAGAGACAGGCATGGTATTTTACCATGCACTATGTGTTACCCTGCACATGCCTGATCTTGTCTGATCTCGGAAGCTAAGCAGGGGCAGGCCTGGTTCGTACTTGGATGGGAGACTGCCTGGGAATACCGGGCAGTAGGCTTATACCATAGTCTTTTGAGACTGAAGGTTGCCAACCATATGGCAGGGTGATTAACATGGGAGTCAGTGAGTCTGAACTGCAACCAGCCTTCAGATCTGCTGCTTAGACAAGAGTTGTGTAAGGACATGCTTACACAACTCCCTTGTCTACAGGTGCCAAGAACCAGTCAGTATTTCATGGGTCAGGTGGCTCCTACTTGGCACTTTCTGCTATGAAAATACTGCTGGCAGGGTGAAAATGGTATACTACCGGTTAACCCTGCAGATCATGGTGGACCCCAAAACACATTCAAATAATATGTGGGTTTTGTTTTGTTTTTGATACAGCATAGTACAGTTGACCTGTGCTGAGCTATTTCTCTGCCCTGTCCCTGCATATTCTCTCTCTCTCTCTCTCTCTCTCTCTCTCTCTCTCTCTCTCTGATTCAGTCAGTATCTATGCACATATTCTTTTTAGGGATTGTACGTAATCTGTGTTGACTTTTTTGTCAATTCAAATTCAGTGTGCTTGCAGTAAAACTACAGTACTCTGCTTCATGCTAGGCTCATGAATAGCATGCCATTGCATTGTTAAAAAAAAAATAAAAATCTAAACCGAAATCTTGTTTACAAGAGGTTGGATGAATTCACTGTTGGAGAATCTGCCATCTTGCCATTTGTTACTTTCTCTTTTTACTGAAGCATGATGGAAATGATTGTGCAATATTTCTGAGAATCTTATGGGATTCTTTGAAGGTTACTTTCAATAGTAGTGTGTGGAGGTTGACTTGCAGTCAACAGGAATAGGAAGCAGATCAAGTAGAACTGTTAGCAGATGACTCTGCTGCATTCCAGTTTAAGTACTGTAGCACTGCATCTAGTTAGATTTATGTAGTAATTGATTTGAACCAAACTTCAATTCAAATCCCAAAACTGGTTCAAAGAGTTTTTCAGTGAATCAAAACAGAATCCAAATCTTAATTCGCTTAGGACTCAATCCTGTTGCCCGCCTGTGCAATGCAGTGGCTCCGATTGAGTGTGTGCTGCACCCTATGGTGGGTAGTGGTAACCAGATGACACAAGAGAGGTAAAAATCTACCTTACCTCCCTGTAGCCCACTTGGCCTCCAATAGGTCTCATTGGACTTCTTCCAGCTCTTTTACTGGTGTAAATTCAAGGAGACTCCTGAGGGTGGGTTTAGGCCAAGAGGAGGGGGATAGGATCTTGACGTGTGCCACTGCTACTGAGATGCTACCCCTGCTCCAAACCACCCCTGGGTTGGTCCACTCTCTGCTCCAAACAGACCTCAGTCCTACCCCATTCCACTGACTTACTGGCGGCAGCACTTAACTGAGGAAGTTCAGTGGGCTGCTGTTACTCACAGTCAACCTCCAGCCATTTGCCGTGGTGTCTGTGGCTGACAGAATGATGGAGCGACTTATTTGCTGTCGTTTCAGGATACTGATGGATTGTGAGTTCTGTCAGCCTAAGCTCTAGATAGGCTTGTGCTGTTAGTTGCCTTATTCCTGAACCAAACACCTAAACACAAATAGTTAATAGTTCAAAAAAGTGGTTCAGTCATTGACTTTCACTTGTTTGACTCAATCTTTGCATTCTGCCATCACTAAGGGCTCAGCAGCACCCTAAATGGGGCAAATGGACAGCAGCTCTGCACGTGCACCACTGATAGACCTAGTCCTTGCCAGAGTAGGTGAGATTGTGCCAGCGCTGGGTTATTATTATTAATTATTATTAACAGTATTTATATACCGCTTTTCAACTAAAAGTTCACAAAGTGGTTTACAGAGAAATATCAAATAACTAAATGGCTCCCTGTCCCAAAAGGGCTCACAATCTAAAAAGATGCAAAAGAATACCAGCAGACAGCCACTAACAGACAGTGCTGGGGTGAGGTGGGTTATGGGCTGTTTGGCTTGGAGACGAGGAGGCAAGGGGTGGTTTGGGGACTGGATGGAGTGGATCTTGGTGGCAACAGCATGCACCAGAATTAGTCTGTTTTTCCAGCCCGATATACCCCCTTCGGCTCCTTGGGTTTAAACCAGCAAAATAGCTGTCTGTGGGTCCAAGGACACTCATTTGCAACCAGCAACCTACCAAGTGAAAGATATTTTTACTTGCCTCTTGCTGGCGGTCTGATCATCATCCCCCACCATTACATATGGCACGCACTCTGTCAGTATGGCTGTATGGCGGAAGTTGGTGGGGGGTAGGATTGGTTCCATTTTTACTTTTTATTTTTCCTGTTTTTATCCTGTTTTTGGCTTGTAAAAATATTTTTGTAAGATAATATTTCCCCCCCCCCTCAGGTGGTTATCCTTTTGTTCTCTAAAACTGCACTGTAAGCAAAAGGGTTTGATGTTGATCTATGCCAGCGGTTCTCAAACTCTTAGGGAGTTTGAAAACTGCTGTAAGTCCTTGCGGGGGCAGCGGGAGGCAGCGGTGCAGTCCCCAGGATCATGCTGCTGCCTCCTCCCTGCCCCCGCCCCTTAAGGGGGCAGAGGCAAGGGCCCATAGGCTGGGGCGTCGCAACACCCCAGTTTGAAAAGCCCTGGTCTATGCGTAAACCAGTTACAGTCCTTTTCAGAGTGTCTGAACTGGTTATTGAGCCAATTTTTAATGTTAGTTGTGTCTGAACAAAGAACTAAAGCAGAGAGTTAAAAAATATAAAGGAACCTGCTGGAAAGAAACCCGAATTTTTAGTGGCTTGATTGCCTGCTAGTCATTCTTCATCTCTAATTCCAAAGCATTTGTTATATGTTAGATGGATGCTAACAACATCTTTTAAAGGTCAAGCATTCTCTAAAAGGGTGGTGTCTTCGAAAGCTGTTCCTCTATTCTTTCTGCATAGAAGATGTTCAGAGCTGTTTTGGGTCTTTCAAAAGGAAAGAGAGTGCTTTAACTTGCAGTCTGTTGCCTTAAATGGATTTGTCTCAGATTCATGACCTTATTAACACAATCTCTTTCCACTAATGAATGGTCCCAATCACTAACAATTCTGCTATTTCACAATCTTAAACATGCTCTGGTTTTAAGTTTTCTTTTTGTGGTAAGGTGGCTTTGTTTGAAATGCCAGGGTTCTCATCTAGGCATGCTATCTATTTATATCGCTGTGAAGATTATTAAAACATCCAGATGTATGTAATGTTCTGATGCGTGTTCCCAGAATTAATTTTCCTGGAGTGATGCATATTACATTTTAAGCAACTTGCATAATGGGTATTCATTTTTCATTGCACTGGAACGAAAATACCGATACATTCAAAGCTCTTATTTCATTTTAAAAGGTTTTGCAAGGATAGTTGCCATTTAGAAGGTATTGTCAACATGGATTTCTGGAGCAATTTCTAAAAGTGAATGTTTGTGAAAGTGTGTCATCATTACTGGCAGTAAAAATGCTTTGGAAATAATTGAATTTTCCCCCTTCTACTGCCTCATTGCATTAGTCTGGAAGCTGGTTTCCTCACATCCTTTGAAAGGAGAAAGAGAAGTGCATGCTCCTGAACTGATCTCAGCTGAGCTGAGATTTGTGTTTTAACAATAATACAAATAACAGTACAGGTGGGGTCTTGGTATCCACAAGGGACGCATTCTCAGCCCAGCCCCCCCCCCCCGGCAGATACGTAAATCTGTGGTTTTGGACACTTTAAAGCCTCTGAAGGCGACTGGAGCTCAGTGGCTTTGTGAAGCCCACAGAAGCTTCCAGCTTAAAATGATGTTTCTAATGCCTTATGAGGCTTCCTGGGCATCCAAATGCCTTATAAGGCATTAGAAACATCACTTCTGGCCGTTCTGAAGCCTGCAGAGGCACTGGGCAAATGCTCGTGGCCTTTGTGGGCTTCAGAAACCCCTCTGGAGATGACCAGAGCACAGCTCCAGTCACCTTTGGAGGATTCAGGTGGGGCCAAGTCTGGCTTAACATGGGTCTGGGGGACCCAAATTGAGCCAGATCTGCAGATATAATCCATGGATAAACAAGCTCCACCTGTACAGCAATTCCTTACTTTCATCCACTTGACTTTCACATCTTTGCTCTTTTAGCCGTTTTCAATTATAACCACATTTCAAATTTCATGCACATGCACATGCTCTTTCATCCAATTTCATCCAGCCTTCCATAACTATGTCTATTTTTCTTTTATTAATTAGGTTTTACTTGCATTTGCATGCATTATATAGATTTTTTTTTTGATGGCCAAAATAAATTTGTAAGCTAAACACGGCTATCCTTTGACATTCATCTGTTTTTGACTTTGATCCATGCTCTGGTCCCTAACAGGATTAAATTGCAAGGTATTGTAGGTGTCAGTGAGGATAGGTTTCTTTAAAAAACTGTCACAGATGCTAGTTTGTAATGTGTTTATTATCCAGGCTTTTTCACAAAAGTTTCCTGAAGAAACAATATAGTTGTATCAATATTCACACATCCTCATTTAGGTGATGTGGATGGAGGAATCAAGGTTGTGCCTCTCTTAGCAACTGAGCACTTCTCAAAACTTGTTCCTTTCTGTGAAGAATGTTGGTTGTCAGCTTGTTTGGCATAGCTACTTTTACCCCCAGTGTCTCCCTACTGCTCCCCCTCCCCCAGGTAGTTCCTCGTAGAATGTTGTTGGGCAAATTGACGCTTTGATAATCGTGAAAGTAGGGTCAGCCCTTGGTAGCAGCGCATTTGAATATCCATGGGTTCTGAACCCATGGGGTGGGCCACCTGTAACCCTGTGAACCTGACTGAAGCTGTGCTCCGGTCAGGTCTGGAGGGCTTGGGGCCCCTGAAATCCGCAAATCTGAACATCTGCGTCTTCAGTATCCGTGGGGTTTCTGGGAACATAACCCTAATGGATATCGAGGGATACCCTGTGTACTTTTCACAGTTTTCATTATTTGATTGTGGATCACAACCTGTGTAATGTAGGATGCGTGTTGAAATTAATGGGATTACACCAACTTAAAATCCTCTAGTTGCTTTTTTTTTTTTTTTTAAGTGGATCTTTGTGTTAGTATTTTATATGTATTCCACATCTGGCTAATATGGCCTTGGCATAATTGAGTTTCTCCATATTGAAAAAGTTTTCAGTTGTTGTTGTTACTATTAATAGTTGTTGCACTATGCACAACAATTATCCCATGTTGATACCTCCATAACCTCAAAAATTTAAAAAACAAAACAAAACTAAAATCTGGACCGATGCGAGTCATGCTAAAATCCATGAGCTGTGTTTAAACAAAGGATGTAAGCATATGGCAATAAACTTTGCACACAGCTGGCCCTTTTGGGTATGGATTTTCTTTGAGTGGTTCCCACTGTCAAAGTAGCAAGCAGCGTTTTAAACGTCACAGCTTGTCCAGTGGCAATGGGAATTGAAGAACTATGACTCTGCATTTGATTTTTCCCTTGCACATATGCCCCCCTCTTTGTATCTTCTTTAGTAATTAATTAGGAGAATTTCAAATATACAGGCTATTTGGTTGGAATATACTTCCCCCAGAAAAACAGAGCTTGATTCTGAGGTGTTGTGGTATTTGTGTCTCTTCCAAATTGTACTGACTTAGATGTTTCATTATCTCTTATTATATGAAAATGCTGTTATTGGATATTTTTTTTATAATCTGATACTTTAAATGCCATTGTTGTATGGAATATTATCATTAAATGCAGACATGCAGATGATGTAGTGTAAAGACTGGATCAAGATGATTTCGTGCACAATATGGTTCATGGAAAGTTCACCTGCAACATTAATATTTGGGCTTTGACTTGTCTAAACCACTTCACTCCGCTTTGATTGTTTGCAACAGTTTCTGTCTTGTAGCTGATTGTCTTTTTTCAGCTCTGCCGTAGAGCAGGGTAGCAGGGAGGACAGTAGCCAGGCAGTTCAATTTAAGGTATAAAACAGATAGTACAGATACCACAGCTGAGACATGATCCTACAGCTGTTACCCTTTTAAAAAAGCTTTGCAGTTAACTGCAAGGGTGGAGAAGATAGGTGCTATTCCATCTTGTTCTAGCCTGGAGGTTCCAAAATCTTTTTGGTTCATGGCACCCTTAGCGTCCCAGTAATTTTTATCACAGTGCCTTTGGGTCAAAACGAATACCTAATAGTTCAGCTTATTAAGCAGTTGGGTACAAATAACTTAAGTACAGGTGTGCATCACTTAACGACAGGAATACATTCTCCAATCCCCATTAGGGAGTAGGTCATTAAGCGAACATTTAGCCCAATCTAGTGCCTTTGTTATGTAATAGACACTCCCTCCCAGAAACTAGTTAGTCTGTGAAACTCCTTGCCACAGGATGTGGTGATGGCTTCCAACCTAGATGCCTTTAAAAGAGGATTGGACAAATTTCTGGAGGAAACGTTCATAACGGGTTACAAGCCATGATGTGTAATGTGCAGGTTCCTGTTTTTAGAAGTGTGCTACATCAGAATGCCAGGTGCAAGGGAGGGCACCAGGATGCAGGCCTCTTTTTGTCTTGTGTGTTCCCTGAGGCATTTGGTGGGCCACTGTGAGATACAGGAAGCTGGACTAAATGGGCCTATGGCCTGATCCAGTGGGGCTGTTCTTATTTTCTTAGGATACTGGAGATAGATTACCTCTTCTTTGCATTAAGAGCCTCTTTTTTTGTGTAAAAACTCTGCTGCCAGCTGTTTGAGTCCTGCCTCATTAAGAGCCTCTTTGTTGTGTTTTGACCACATTGTATATGCGATCCATCATTAAGCGGAGGGTTGTTAAGCAACACATGCCTGTATTTATGTCCTAACAACTTAGTAACTGTTAAAAAAAAATAAATGTACCTAAATTGAAAGAAATATTTTTATTTCATTCTTAACTAACCAAACTATAATTACAGGTTCAGCCTTATTATACACTGATTTTTTTTGTACACGAATTTGACTCAACGTGAATGGTCACTGCAAATGAGAAGCAATGTGTTTGCAGTTTACAGAACTGCTTTTCTTACTGTTGTAGAAACAGTCATGCAAATGATCATGCCATTCTTCAGCTGAGCCAGACAAAAGCAGGGGTTCTAATTGCTGACTGCCTCTTTACAACAGTAAGAAAAGCTGTTTTAAACCACAATTGTAAAGGGACACACTTTTTAATTTTTTTAAACTGCTTTTATTTAACACATTTTATGGTATCAGCAGGGAGTCCCATAATCAAACCCCTGCAGTGGGTCTTTAAATCTATTTTTCCACTGTTTTTTTTATCTACTGATTTTTTTTAATCCACTGTTCAGGAACAGAACCCCATTGGATAACAAGAGACAACCTGTACTTAGTAATGGGATGTGTGCACCTCTTGGGCACTACAAAGCTTCTCAAACCTTGGAATAAGATTGGACACTGCCACCCTCATGTCCTGCTCCACTCTGAATATTGTGTAATACAGGTCCAGCCTATTTATACACAGATTTTTTATACACAGATTTGACTCAACACGAATGGCCCCTGCAAATGAGAAAGAATGTGCTGATCCCTGGAGAAGGGGAAAAATGCATCCGTTTAAAATCAGTTTTAAAAACTGAACAGTCTTTTAACAACAGCCTCTTTTAACAACAGCCTCCTTAATGAGAGAGAGAGAGGGCAGCAGGCTAACAATCCATCAATCCTTCTCTCTCCTGCGGACCCCTCCCTTCCCCCAGCAGTGAAAGAAAGGTGATCATTTTGCATTGGTGAAGGGAGGGGCTGAGTGAAGTGCTGATGGATTGTCTTCTTAATGACTCTTATCTTAGAGTCAAAAGGTCAGTAAGGCTGTTTTTCAATCACTGGAGCAAAGAAACTTTGTTTTTTAAATTGATTTGCTATAGTGTGTTTTTTTTAATCCTGTTCTTGGAACCCATGTGAATAATTAGTCTCAACCTGTACTTGCTTTTTATCACAGCTTTGCAAAGCCAGCTTTGCAAAGAAACGACGTCTCAAATGGAATTAAAATTTACTGAGCTTTAGCAGCAGATAGTCATCTTTTATTGATATCTAAAACACAGTCAGTTGCAACCAATCTTTGCAACCATTAAAAATTTAATATATCCTGTGGTGCCCTGGGGCGCTGTGGTGGACAGTTTGGGAATCGTGGTTCTAGCTGTTCCTGCATCAGTCTAGAAATCAAACAATAAGAAGAAAGTCTTATGTTCTTTCAGGAATTAAACTAGCCATTTAGGGCAATGGGATGGACACAATTAGTACTGCATCCCATTGACTTTAACTGATAGTGGAGATACAGCTGCATTGTGTCTTTGCCTTGGCAACAGGCCTGCATTTTGTACATGCAGCTGATGGGCAGCCCAGTCCTATCCCTGGTGGCACGGCTGGGTGCGGCAGTCCTACCAGGGCTACCTGAGGTATTCTCTGGTGAAAGGGATTTTTGTCATTTTCTCCCCCCCCCCCCCCAAGGAAAGCGCCAGGCCCTGCAATGGGCCTTCCTGAATTCTGCATAGGCTGTTTTGCTGGCACAGATGGGCGAACCTCCATGTTGGGCTTTTCAACCCGACATGGAGGATAGGATCCTGTAGAACAGGGCTCCAGCAGTCCCACCCTGTCCCAGGCTGGTTCCTTTCCCAGCCCTGCCCTCCCCTACCCCAGAATACCTTACCACACCTCACTAACCACTGTCTGGCAGGCAACCTTACTGTTGCTGGTGCTGTGGAGTCCTAGCTCAGTGCTGGTGGTCCCTCTTCTTTTGGTGTCATGTACATGCATTACGGCACATTTGCGACACCCAGTGCCAGCAATGGAGGCCCATAGGATTGGACCCTCATCCTCCAGTCACTTACCTCAAGACCCAGAGTGAGAGGACACAACCGCTAGATCTAATGAAAATCTTGTGACTCCTTAGAGACCCAACAGATTTATTGTAACATGCGTTTAAAAAAAAATGGAGCCCATTTTGTCAGAAACATTCACTGTTTCCTTCATTTAGCAGACAAATATGTAGCAAGAAAGAGAAATTTTCTTCTAAACAGTGGATTGTTTGTGACACTTCTGTGCATAGCCCAAATGTGTACAAGCTAGAACAGACTGACCCATTCACAACAGTCGTCAGTGGAAATAATTCTGTCTTTCTGGCTGTGCTATGCAAATGAAACAGTCTTCAGTGTGACTCTGGATTTCTTTCATATCTAGCACTTTTCCACAAAAATATTTTGTAGCTTTTTGATGTGTGCATGCACGTGTAATATAGTAAATAAATACATGTACTTGGTCAACTGAGGATAGCAGTTCAAGCATCTGACATAATGGACTTTAGTCATTATACCCATATGCTGAAATGAGCCTCATATAATGCAGTTCTGTGTATGTTTTCTAAGAAGAAAGTTCCTTGTGTCCAATGACATAAGGGTGCACAGGATTGTAGTCTTAAGGCTAAACCACGCATTATGAAGAATGCGTGGTTTTGCTTATTTTTTATTTTAAATAGTATGGATGAACCACATGAAATGCAGGGAAACCATAGTAGGGGGTAGAGTTGTTTAACCCTTAAACCCTGCCACTATTGCTTTCCTAGTTGCATGCCTTCCCGGACAGCATTTACAGTTAAAAAACAAACCCCTTCAATTGGCTTTCAGAACAGCTAAAGTGCTGAAGCACTTCACCCGCCACTTGTGGTTTCTTAGTGTCTTGCACAATCTTCCCAAGCAATGTTTTAAAATAATAAAGTGAAAAAGGTTCAAATTTGCACATGCTTCATAATATGTAATTTGGACTTTACTCTTGAAATTGTCACGAAATTCTTTGTTTTTGTTAGAGCCATACTAATATGATCATCCCTCTGGAATCCATTGCCTTTTGGCTTTAGGACTGAGCTGGATTTGACACAGAGAAGGAGTCAGCCTGCATGTAGTAGTTGAGAAACTGAGGTCATTCACTTAGATCATTGATTCCCAAACCAGAACCCAAGCTGTTGTGGCTCACATAGCTTTACTAGACAAAAAAAGAGATGTAAAAAGAAATAATGTTTTATTATTAATAATTAACAAATTATTAATCAATAATAGCCGAGGTCCTGTGCTCCCAAGGTTGCTAGAGACCTTACATATAGTATGAAAGTGTGTGTAGTCACTTCCTAGACTCTACCTAGAAGAGAAGTTTCAAGGAGTGTTCCCCCAAACCTTTACAGTCATTCCATGGTGTCCAGAAGGCTGAGCTGGAGATCATGATGTGCAGTTATTGACTTCTAGGCTAGACAGAAGACTGAAACTGGGTTCACATATGATCTATGGCATGCCAATTACTAGAGAAAATCAGAAAATGTGACATTTTAATTTGGGGGTATGCAGATAACCTCATACCACAGGTTAGCATTCCAATCACAAGAGCAGTCTCTTCAGCTGAATTGAACACTGCTGCAATTTTCTTCTGCAAACCATTCAAGGGTGCTTGCAAAGTTTTTTGTAAAATGTTTCAGAAACTTTTTGGAACCCACCAAAAATCTGCTCGCAACCCACTGGTTTGGGAAACACTGACACAGATGATTGTGAAACTGAAACTGAATAGAAAGATGCCACAATGAAAGAACAAAAACAGCTTGAGATACACATTCACACTGAAAGAAGAAAAAATGTTTTATAATCTTCCCAAATAAATACCGTATATATTTCTCGCCTACAGGGTGAGAAATTTTTACCGAGAAATCAAACTTAGATAATCACCTCGCCTTATCTCCGAGGTTGCTCAGGGGGCAGAGATTTCCAAACTCCAGAGTAGTTGCTTTTCAAGTGGCACTGGCAATGCAGAGATAATTAGAGGGCTGTTTATCTCCAAGGCAACCCCTGGAAAATTGCAGCCAAAGTTAACCTTTTCACTGCTCCATTGAATTCCATTGTATTGAACAACTTCGTTCTCTAAGTTTACAGAGCCTGCTACATCCTGGTTCTGTTTTGCAAATGCCTGCATTTTACAGAGGTCTGTTTTTGTAAACACCAGGATGTCATCCATTTGAAACAAAGTCCCAGGCTACAGTTCAGTGCACCTTTACTTAAGAGTAACACCCATGGAAAGCAATGGGTCTGCTTTTGAGTAAATAGGCTGACAATAAAAGCTTGAAACCTCCTGGTGTCCGCTTCCATCCTTACCTGAACCTGCAACACTTGGACATCTGTGTAGGGAGGATGTTAACTTCTTATTTATTTATTTATTTATTGGTTAATTCCTATATATAATGCAGTTTCTAAAAGCAGTTTTCACAAAGCAGTTTACAAAAAATAAACTTTTAGCTTGTACTTTTTACATGTGACCAATGATTTTTTTTCATTACGTATCAGATGTATCAGATAATGTATCAGAAAGTGATGAACAGTGAACACTAGAACATGTTTAGTGGTCTAATGCAATATAACTTAGAATCTGCTTGTGTTGTACAAGATGTATTTGTCTTGGACTTGTCCTCTAAGCTGAGAAACTGATATAGTACATTTATGCAAGTATTGCAGCCTTTCCACTTAGAGACCGATTACAAAGCATTTTGATTACTCATTTTGTTGGCTGCTGAATTTACATCTTGTACTCTTGGCGCCACTGCATGTTCCAAAAGATTGGATCTTCATATTATGAGCAAGCAAAAATTAATTTAAGCCCGTACAAAAGCTGGCAAGGAGTTTCACTGGCATTAAAAGTTGTAATTCTGCTTTGGAGATCTCTCTGACAAGAGACTGAATTAAAATGAAAGCTAGATGACTTTTTTTTAAGTGCCTTGGGAATTCTGGATGATTGGAACATCTATTATATAGTTATTAATTGGGACAAGTGTTGCGCCTTCAAGAAAATACACAGCTCTGAAATTGGGTTAGGATTTTATAGGGTGAAAAAATTTAACGTAGCCCCTGAACTTTTAAAAAGTTTCTCTAGTGTAATAAAATTATTCTATTGATCTTGAAGGTACAAGGTATATGAGATCATAAATGTCTGGTGGTGGGAGCATAGAAAAAAATTCTCTGTGTTGCTTCTACTAAAAGTTGATCTACTTCACCATACTACCCTTCAAAAATTTTCAGTTCACTTACTTTTTTATATCGGTGTGAAATTAACTCTTTGAGAAAGATGCCGCAGTGTAGAGCTGTAGTTTCCACTTTCCTTGGTTTCCTACAGCACCTTTTCCAGTGACTGGTGAGACCAATAAGTTGTTTTCAGCACAATCCTATACGTCAGTGGTTCCCAAACTTACTGTAGTCACGGAGCCCTGTTGCAACGGCATCATTGTCTGGCTCTTCCGGGCACTGCCAAGTTTAATTGTTCAAGATCTTGTATGATTCAAGATGGTGGCACCTGGGAGAGCAGGTAAGAAAAGGCTGTTGGGGACATCTGGGGCACCCAGGGACAACTGTGCTGGGTACAGTTTAGGAACAACTGCTATTTATGTTTACTTGGAAGTAAATCTCACCCTCTTCACTAGGGCATGCTCTCAAGTAAGTGTGTATAAGATTAGCCTTAGCTGCCATTTAACCCATTTCTGCCCAGCCCACAGCTGTGCACATTTGATCCCTTTTGCATATATGCAACGTTGGGCAGAAATGGCTTAAGTCTAAAAAGACAACTAGGATATCAACTCGGGAGGGAGGGGTGGCCATCTACCTGCAGTGCTGCTATGAATGTAGTTAATAATTTCTACCTCAACTTTTGGTTGAGAGAATCTCAAAGGTGGTTTCTAACTGTAAACCAAATGATAACAATAAAAAGAACCAGAGTAGCTGTAAAATACAGAAGCCGCTCACTTAAAACTTGGGCAAATAAAACAGTTTTGACCTTGTACCTATAAACAGAGTCTATGGCAGGCAGGCCTTTCTGGGAAGGGTATTCCCAGGGCTGGTCCAGGTCCTCATGCTGTGGCATGCTCCTAATGATGTGCAGGCCTCTGCTGCTCCTCCCTACAATGTTCTAGCTCAGGGGTGCCCAAACCCCAGCCCTGGGGCCACTTGCGGCCCTCAAGGCCTCTCAATGCGGTCCTCAGGGAGCCCCCAGTCTCCAATGAGCCTCTGGCCCTCTGGAGATTTGTTGAAGCCCACACTGGCCCAATGCAACTTCTCTCAGCGTGAGGGCGACTGTTTGACCTCTCGTGTGAGCTGTGGGATGAGAGCTCCTTCCGCTGCTTGCTCTTTCACATCTGTGATGCAGTAGCGGCAGCAAAGGAAAGGCCAGCCTTGCTTTGTGCAAGGCCTTTTATAGGCATTGAGCTATTGCAAGACCTTCATTCGTTCATATAAGTTCATCTTTAATATATTCATTTATGTAAACTTATGTAAATTTATTCAAATTTTAAATGTAAATAAATTCTTCCCCCCCCCGGCCCCCGACACAGTGTCAGAGAGCTGATGTGGCCCTCCTGTCAAAAACTTTGGACACCCCTGTTCTAGCTCAGCATTTTTCTCCCCTCCATGTTTCTGTTCCTTCCACCTCTTCATTTTCAATTCAGGGAGTAGGAGGAGGAGATAGAACAGTGGAGGGAAGGAGGTGGACAGAGATGGTGGCTAGAATTGGTGTCTTTAATATTTTGACTTTAGAGCAGGGGTCAACAAACCCCAGCCCGGGGGCCAGATGTGGCCCATGACAAGCCTCTATTCAGCCCGCAGCCAGCCTTTTGTCTCCTGAAATCCTCTGGCCCACTCAACTGTACATGACCAAGAGGTTGTGTCTGGTTGTGTCTGGAGGGTGTTCTGAGGGCCAGAGACATTGAACGAATGAGCCAATTCATTCATTTATTCACTCATCTAAGTTCCATCTCTTATTTATTTAAATTTTATATTTAAAATTTTTTTCCAGCCCTCAACACCATGCCAGATATTTGATGTGGCCCTCTGGCCAAAAAGTTTGGAGACCCCTGCTTTAGAGTAATGTTTTAAAAAAAATAAATGTGTTTGGCTTGTGGCATCTAGATGACAGATTTTTAGTCTGTTTTGCATGAATGTATCTCTATATTTACATGGCTGGTGTTTAGAATATGAATGCTATACCATCTAGAGCAAGTTCACTCCTCTTTGGGGTATTTCTGTGCACCAATTGCTACACTGTCAGCAGCAGTAATAACTTGCAATATATGACCCAAGATACTTCCATGTACTTGGGATGAGGCCATAGCTCCATGGTCGACTGCATGCTTTGCATCTGGAAAGACCCATGTTCAGGACCTGGCTAGAAAAGAGTCTTGCCAGAAACTTTAGAATGTTGCTACTACTCAGAATAGACAATACTGAGTTAGATGGACCAATAACATGACTCAGCATAAGGCAACGTCCTGTGTTTATATGTTAATGTACATACAATTGTCCCTTGTCTTAGGTGGGGATTACATTCCAGAGTCAGCTCAGAAACTAATGCTTTTTGAGTCATAAGAACAGCCCTACTGGATCAGGCCATAGGCCCATCTAGTCCAGCTTCCTGTATCTCACAGCAGCCCAGGAAATGCTCCAGGGAGCACACCAGATAACAAGAGACCTACATCCTGGTGCCCTCCTTTGCATTGGCATTCTGCACATAGCCCATTTCTAAAATCAGGAGGTTGCACGTACACATCATGGCTTGTAACCCATAATGGATTTTTCCTCCAGAAACTTGTCCAATCCCCTTTTAAAGGCATCCAGGCCAGATGCCGTCACCACATCCTGTGGCAAGGAGTTCCACAGACCAACCACACGCTGAGTAAAGAAATTTTTTTTTGTCTGTCCTAACCCTCCCAACACTCAATTTTAGTGGATGTCCCCTGGTTCTGGTGTTATGTGAGATTGTAAAGAGCATCTCTCTATCCACTTTATCCTTCCCATGCATAATTTTGTATGTCTCAATCATGTCTCCCCTCAGGCGCCTCTTTTCTAGGCTGAAGAGGCCCAAATGCCGTAGCCTTTCCTCATAAGGTAGGTGCCCCAGCCCAGTAATCATCTTAGTCGCTCTCTTTTGCACCTTTTCCATTTCCACTATGTCCTTTTTGAGATGTGGCAACCAGAACTGGACACATGGTGGATGCCATGTGGATGCCATCCAGGCCCGGTGATTTATATCTTTAATTTATCAATGAGGTCTGAAACATCTTCTCTTTCAACCTCTATCTGACTTAATTCCTCGGTCAGGAGGGGCCGTTCGGTCAGTGGTATTCATTTGCACTGGAGTCATTTTCACTGGAATCAGGAAATTTCACTGGGATTCCTGTCATATTTGGGCATGCTATTTGGCTCAGACCCCACTGGGCACTGACAGGATGGAAAACTTGGGAAAGGTGCTATTTCACCATTCTGTAGTAGCTGACTGGATGAATGCAATAATACCTTTAGGTACAATAAAATAGAATTAGTTCACCTGGCTGAAAATATGTAGTTATGAACTATAGAGACTTTTTAAAAAAATAAAAATTTCATTGCTGGCTTGATATTGGCTATTGTTTTGCATTAGTTGGATGTTTGATTTAAGGCCAAAACCTTGAGCTGTGCCAAACTTGCTCCATTTATTTATTACGTTAAGAGCATCAAACCTGTTTAATCTCTTCCTAAACGATCTTGCAGATCGCATCTAACTAGAGTGGTAGGCCATAGCCCAAGACTTAAGTCATATCAGGTCCCGTTACTACTTTACGCAGACGACGCAATAATCCTCTCCCAGACACACCTAGGTTTGAACCTTCTGATTAACAACTGTGAAGAATACCTAGATAGTAATAAATCCAAAGTAATGGTTTTTACCAAAACCAGTAAAGCCGAGATCATATGTTTCTTAGCAGTGGATACTGAGATAAATGCTTGAACAAACTCTGATGAGCAAAAGAATTTTGCAATATCTGGCTCTGAAGTCATAAGCAAAAGAAACAGATTCAGAGCTATAAGCCTAGTACAAGTGGTAGAGAAATAGGAAAGATCACCCCTCTTGCTTGTCCTCAGAATAAATTGGTTTCTCCATGGTTCTAGGATGGTTCAGTCTCTGGCTGGGATGCCCCTCCTTCCTGGGGTTGATAGAGTCAGATGATCCAAGTCTTGCTGGGAGAAGGGGCTCTCCAGGATTCACCAGACTGACCTTTTTCATGGAAAGGTAACAGAGTCATTCAGTTGCTTTGAGCAATGTTTTTCCTTTTTTATGCATTTTCTTTTTTTCAATGCTGCTGAAACCTCAAATTTCTGAATGGGCACTACTCCTCTTGGGAGAGCCCTGACTTGCTGTGCTCTGTTCCATGTATGGCGAACCAAAGATCAGAAGCCAGCACAAGAACAGGTTGGAGAACTTACGCAAGGAGGTGTAGGCGCTTTTTTCCTTCTTTCCATGCTTGGAGGACTACACGTGGTGGTGCATTTAAAATCAGTGGAGGCCGTGAAGGCATCCAGGAGCCCTGCAGGTTCAGGTGAAACACTGAGCAACAACATAAAAATCCTGTCCTTGCATTTCCAACTTTTCCTCTTGGAAAGGTGCTCCATCTTTATAAAGAGAACCAAATTATCCATATTAAGATAGAAATCAAACAGCGTATGTAAAGCAACATGATTTTATAACTGAGGCTTAAAAAAAAAAGAGTATGTGCATGTTGAAACAATTAGTATTAAAACGGCTGATTGTAACTGGGGCATACCGTAGTTTCCGAATTAGGAACCTTATTCTGAAACACATTTTAGTTTGGTAACCCATTTATCCTTTCCCCTTGGCCTCTGTTTTATTTGTATCAATAAATAATTCATTTGCTAAATATAACAGTGTTCCCCAAGTAATGTCTCTTACCTGAGCCCCTGTTTAATTAATTTTTCTATAATACTTTAATTAGCAGCAGTAAAAAGGTAACTGGAGTTGCACCAAGAATTTTTAGCAATCTAATTGAAGAAGAATTCATATCTTTGTAATACATGCAGGGCATTTGTATTAGCAAAATACTAATCTCCATACAAATGTCACATTCGTACCATTGAACTGAAATACCATCCTTTCCTATTTATTTTATTAATGTAACATTATTTACATACGTAGTTGTTTTTTTTCAAGAATGAGATAATAAGTCCCTGCTGTTGTGGAGCTTACTGCTTAGGTGCACAGAGGCAGAGGAAGAGAAGGGAATGGAGGTAGGGTTGAAGAGGAAAAGAATAGGTGATTGGATACCCATACTTTACCTTAGTCCTCATAAGAATGGGGACTAGGGTGTTGGGACAAAACCTTCACAGAAAAAATGGATTTTAAGAAGGGGCTTTAAAGAAGTAAGAGCAAAAGGCGTCAGGTAGTTGTTCTTCAGTGACTGTGACTAGAATGCATATGATTATTGTTTTTGTTTAATATAAATGGGCTTTCCTTTCCAGATTTTCAAAATGTCTTGTTAATTAAGAACATTAAGCAGAGAATAGTCAGAAAGCACCTCCTGCCGTATCGTTGCTAGGATGGACACATCTTGTCCCAGTTCGCCCTTGGATGGGATCCCATGTGGAAGCAATATTATAAGTGTACTTAAGAGAGAGACATGTGGTAAAGGTTGCATTTGACATACACCAAAACCCATTTATTGTTTTCTGGAACAAAGCTCCATTTTCCAATCAATGTTTTTCTTTTATATTTAAAAAAATGCATAGTTCTAAAAAGCATGGCTAGCTGTCAGTGCTGTTGAACTGCACTCTTTTTGGTTTTGGCTAGATCTGTACAATCTTCCCTGCAAACTTTAGGTCAGCTGAAATTAGTTTGTCTTGTTCCCAGAAACAGAAGCCAGAAGTGTGCAGGGCTGAGTGGTTGGCTGTGTGACACCTCTCCTTCTCTAGATCAGCTTCTCAGGTTTTTGAAGAAGAAGAAAAAAAATGTGCTGTTTTAAGTTGCAAGTAATGCAGGAAAGAATCAAAAATCAAATGCACTCCATAGGCCAACGTTTATCAAACTCTGGGTCGGGACCCACTTGGTGGGTCGTGAGCCAAGTTCAGGTGGGTCCCTATTCATTTCAATATTTTATTTTTAGTATATTAGGCTTGATGCTACCATGGTTTGTGACTTTATTTGGGGAAATAATAATAATAGTAATAACTAGGTATTTATATACCGCCTTTCTGGTCTTTGGATTACTCCTCTGACTTTATTCAAGGCGGTTTACATAGGCAGGCATTTCTAAATCACTCAAGGGGATTTTTACAATCATAGAGGTTCTCTCTTTCAAGAACCAACAACATTTCAGATGGATCTTCCTGGTTTGGTCTCACTTCTGGCCTCCAGTTCTCCCACGCAGGCTGACAAGCAGCTCCATCTCTCACATGGAGGGCAGCCAAGACGCTTCTTGCTCACACCTAGAGCAGGTGGATTCACTCAGCTGGGCTTGTCAGCTGCTTCAAGTTCTCGCCATTCTCAGTCATTCAGGGAGCTGCCATGTTATCTTCGGGCTAACGGAGGCTCTACCCTCTAGACCAGACAGACCTGTACTTTTAACAAGCTACTATATACAATCTTTTAACAATGATAGTAAATGGGACTTACTCCTGGGAAGGGTGGGTAGGATTGCAGCCTAGGATTGCTAAAAATGTTCCTGCTCGATGTTCCGGTCATGACTTCACTTCCGGTGGGTCCTGACAGAATCTCATTCTAAAAAGTGGGTCCCAGTGCTAAATGTGTGAGAACCACTGCCATGGGCAATGCAGCTTGTACTTTCATGTTAGGAATTAACACACAGTTTGTCTAAGCCTCATTTGTGAAATCACCCTAACATCTCTTTCTGAAATAATAGCTTCCCTACTCTATAACCTTATTTAGCAGATTAAAAAAATGATCTGAATTCATTTGACTTGGGTAGTAGGGGACGCTTTGTTACCAAAAAGGGGCTGTTTTGTTTAGGGGAATTAGTATACTACCCTTTTTGGAACTTCAGGATCGCAGGCTAGATAACAAGACGGCGTAATGCAGAGAAATTTCCTTTTTTTAGAGGAGACTGAGAGAAAGATAACTTTTTATTATTATTATTATTATTATTATTATTATTATTATTATTATTATTATTATTATTATTATTATTAACAACAGTGTTTATATACCGCTTTTCAACTAAAAGTTCACAAAGCGGTTTACAGAGAAAAATCAAATAATACAAGATTAGATTTTTATTACAAAAGCACAAAGGAAAACATAATGCACATTTCTTGGTTCTAGTACTCGAAAAGTGTGCCTAGCTTTATGGTGGTTGCATGTGACATGTATTTGGTGCATCCGAGGAAATTAGGAAAAGGGAAATTTGTAGGGAAGGATTTTAGTGGTCCCTGGTCTGCTAAACCCTGTTGCTAACTAAAGATGGGGAGAGAAGGGGAGAAATAGGTGGAAAAGAAAGAAAGAATTCCAGAACGCAAGATAGTTACCTGACCTGAGGAGCAGATGGATGGGGGGGGAGAGTCCTGGGAGGAGGACCTTCTGCCTTGGGGGAAGAGTCAGAGAGAGAGAGCACATGGCCAGAGCCCTCTCTTAAAAGGGTTTTTGCTGTGACCGAAATGGGCTGGGTGCTGAGCTGGGGGAAAACTGCCACCCACCAGGGTGTTTGGGGTCAGGATGTCCCTTATCAGCAAAATTCAATGTGTCTAATGGTTGGCTTCCTAGCTAGGGGAACTTACACAATAAGCAGTGATTAAGTTAAACAATACGACAATAGGAGACACTTAAGCAACGATTTACTCTTTAGACTTTGTTGCCGGGAGTCTTCTTCCCATGCTGTGTGCATGGAGAGGTGGAGGTTGTGTAAACTTGTGACTTTACCTGAGTTTGGCCTGTATGCAAAGTTTAAATGTGTTTGCATAAACAGTGATTGGATTAGGAGACACTTTGGCATAAAGTTCTTAAAACAAAAGGAGACGCTTAAACAATGATTTGCTCTTCCAGACTTGTTAACCCTAGGGAGGGGCATGTTGTCACCATGAGCTTGACTTGACTCCTTTATGGCCTGTATGGGAAGTTTGGCCTGTATGATATTTTAGTCCATAATAACATAACCAGATATAAAATCACAACTTAAAAGGAAAAAGGGGATTTTCACGTAACAGATTTTATTTTTAAATCTGCCTGGCTATTTTTAAAATTTTTGTGCAAAAACAGGAAGTAGCTGTGATAGGAGATGGTGCTATTTACAGCAGCCACAGCTGTCATTGGACAAGGCTATGTGCCTCCAGGACCCTGCAGGAGGAGGGTAAGAATGCTCCACAGTGCCGCTCAGGTAAGAAATAAGCCTTTTGGTAGCAGTTGCGCTGTGATTGCTGCAGCAGCATCACTGCCATTGGAGCAAGGCCACTCCCCTTAAGTAGGTATGGCCTGCTTCCAGTTCTCCTGGTGGGTTGTGACCTGCGAGTTTCCTTATGATTTAGAAGGAAGATGAAAAATGTACTTGTGACTCTAGAGTAGAAACTAACAATTGGTTTAATGCCAATAAAGGTTTATGGATGGATAGATGGAACTAACAACTGGCATTATTGTGTAAAAACACAATGAACGCTAATTTGTTTTAACTGCCATTATAGTGAGTTGTTGGTTTTCCTGGCTTTAATTTTTTTTAAGAGATTTTCTTTTGGCTTTAAAATACATTAATCTTTTATGTTTTTTTACTGTATAAAGATTGGGCATCTGTTCCCTAGAATTCCAAAATATGGAATATTCCAAATACATTTTTGAGCATTTTTGAACATTTTTGAGCATCAATATGACTTTTTAAAAACTTTTTTACTAACGAAAAATCCACAAACTGTGTTTCATACACAAACCTTGTTTCATGCACAAAACTATTTAAAGTTTTGTATAAAATTGCCTTTAGGTTATATGTATAAGGGGTATATGATACATGAATTTTGGGTCCTGTCTCTAAGATCTCTTGTTAGATATATGCAAGTATTCTGAAATATGGAAAAATCCAAAACACTTTTGGTCCCAAACTTTTTGGATAAGGAATGCCCAACTTGTACTACTTTCAGTAACTTTGTTACAAATAAGGCAAATGGTTTGTGGTTCTATGCTAAATTGTCCTAATCTAGTAAGAGGCCTTGCACTCACAGAAACATTAGCACAGGGTTTTTGTACACAGAAGTCTAATGGAATCCTGATTTGATTTTGTGCATGCACAACACTTTGTGCAAACTGCTGCACATAAAATTGTAGCACAGGTGGAACCTGGGTATCTATTGGCAACCACTGATTAGACTCACTACTGATACCGGGGTCTGCCTTGTAACCACTAAAATTCAATTTCCTACCTTTGCGTTGTTAAATAATTATAATTTCATTCCATTAGATTCCATTATTCACCCCATTTAGTGGCTGAATGTGGTATAGCACCTATGACAATGCATTCAGGGCCAGCAATGGAGGAGGAAAAAACCTGGAAGTGCATCTTTAAATATATTTTTCCACTGTTTTGGTATCCACTGATTTTTTTATGCACTGGTGGTTTTATGCAAACAGTGGAAAAATTGCTGGTCTGGAATCCCCAGTGGATACAAAAATCAGTGGATACCAAAGGAGTGGAAAAATAGCTTTAAAGATTCACTTCCAGGTTTCTTGCTCCTCCATTGCTGTCCCTGAATGCGATGCTATACCACATTCAGCCACTAGATAGAGTGATTAATGGAATCTAATGGAACAGAACCCCCAGTGTATAATGAGACATGACATGTACTAATTGTTGTACTATGTCTTCTGTGTGTTTTTACACAACTGCATTCAGAACAGCCCAGAATGTCCATTTTTGCTCCTTAGAATACAACTCAGTGTTTGCAATAGATAAAATGAAGATTGTGTAGTGTTTCTGTAAGAAGCTTAATTCATATTTATTTCCTGGAATACTGTAATCTTTGCAACTTTAGTGATGCAGTAATAGGTATATTTATAGCTTGTTTAGGAAGGACAAAAAGGCATTTGCTTAAAATCACTAATGCAGTATACCTTTGGCACAACACACTGACTATGAATAACCTAGTGAATAGTGTATAATGTACAATACATTTGCATATTGGCATGTACCAAGCCTGTTTACAGTGTGCATACCAGACGACGTGGCATCAGAACAATGTGAAACAAGGTGGCATGTATCATCATGACAGACTTGATGCTTGGTATCCAAGATACGTTAGCATGCTGATAAGTTGCTTGTTTTCCTGCTGTGAGAACTGGTTGCTGCATTTGATTCTTTCGTTGAAGGCAAGCTAAATTAAAACTGCACTGACCTATATTGTGCTTCAGTTAATGACCCAGTTAACCTCTGGTTAATTTTTTGTCTCCTGGTGTCCTGGGAACAGGGAGATGTTTACTCCGGTTGTGACAAACCTTTAGAAATGAGCCACTGGCATTTCTTATTCTGGAGCTGTGTGTTTTAATAGAAATTAGCTAATGAACCATGGTGGTCTGAAGAAGTTGCTGAATGCCAATGAGGGGCTTTCTCTCTGTTCTCCTCCACACTAATTTACATGACTTAAGCTTTTTTTGCCTTTAAAAATTTTTTTTTCTTTTGGTTCTAGATTATTGATCTGCCTCCCAGGGAGGAGGCAGACCATTTTGCTTAGTGGATCAGGCATTTAATATTGGAAGCTTTCCAGCTTCTTCACAAGTTTTTATAATACAAATTATACCAAAGGCACGCAGATGTTGGCAGGGAAGGTTGCAGCCAGAATGCAGTTTTTGTCCCTGACATACTGCTATGAAAACAAACTGGAGCATAATTGTAAAATAATAATGTTGCCCTTGATAGAGGGAAGGTCTGACTAACTAGAAGTAATGTAATTCTCCAGTGGGAATGGGAAATTGCTCAAAGTAAGGTGACATATGTAGCTTGACTCTCCTTCAGGAAATGACAGTGCATCTGATAATGGGCGCAGGGGAAGGTGGGAGGTGTCTTTGCCTTTGCAGGTTGAATATGCTTGTACTCTGAATAATCCAGTCTATATAAAAAGGACATCAGTTCTGTAGGTTGTTTATATTTTATTGGGTTAGGAATATCTTCTATTTCTAAAACCATGCCAATGTGACATATTACCACATTTGGAGTAATGTTCTGGCTGGCTATGAAGGATCCCTGTACTTGATGTTTATAGTACTTAATACATGCTGAAAAAATATTGTGCTATAAAATACAGCAAAAAATACCCCCAACTCTTTATGTATTAGTGTTTTAGATCAGGGGTGTCCAAAGTTTTTGGCAGGAGGGCCACATCATCTTTCTGACACTGTGTTGGGGACCAGTGAAAAAAAGAATTAATTTACATTTAAAATTTGAATGAATTTACATACGTTTACATAAATGAATATATTAAAGATGAACTTATAGGAATGAATGAAGGTATTGCAATAGCTCAAGTCCTATGAAAGGCCTAGCAAAAAGCAAGGCTGCCACTGTTGCATCACAGACGTACAACAGCAAGCAGTGGAGGGAGCTCTCATCCCACAGCTCATGCAAGAGGTCAAACAGTCACTCTCACGCTGAAAGCAGTTGTGTCGGGCCAGTGTGGGCTCCAACAAATCTCTGGAGGGCCAGAGGCTCATTGGGGACTGGGGGCTCCCAGAGGGCCACATTGGGAGTCCTCGAGGGCCACAAGTGGCCCCAGGGCCGGGGTTTGGGCACCCCTGTTTTAGATGATGGGATGCACAGGAGCATCATCTCCTATTACTCTGTGGTAGAGCCACCTGAATTGTAGGCAGAAGATCCCAGGTTCAGCCTCTAGCCTTTCCAGGTTGGGCTGGGTAAGACCCCTGTCTGAAACCATGAAGACCCACTGCCATTCAGGTTAGCCAGTAGTGAGCTTGATGGACCAATGGTTTGATCCAGCACTTCCCAAACTTACCTGGCCTGCAACATCCTTTCCCAGCACTCAGAACCTGGCCATTTCACGACACGCGATGATGGTTTGTTGACACCACTTCTGGTTTGTTGATTTACAGCTACCCTACAAATAGCAGTAAGAAGCTCTGGATGAATGGGAAGGCTTTTCTAAGTGTGTGAAAACAGCGCATGGGAGGTCTGCTTGCCATGCCGAGCCTCCTGCTGCTGTTTGCAGGGTCACATTGTGGTTTCCCTGCTGGGTGGCAGGCATTCATGACACCCCGGTGAGTACCTCGCAATGCCCACGGGCATTGTGATGCACAGTTTGGGAACCTCTGGTTTGATGGTATGTTTTGAGCAAGAGTCAAACCAAAAATGAACATTAACTGCAGTTTTTTCTCAAGTAATAAAAATATTATCTGAATGTTTTTAATTTCCTTACTAGTTACTTAAATAATCTGTTTATCTAAAAAGATAAATGATATAACATCATAGAACTTCAGAAGGAATTTTAAAATCCCAGCACAAATGGTTGCTACTTGATCAGCTGCAGCAGATTTTAAAATAGCAACTTCTTTTGTCAGCCGTTCATCAGAGAATTCCACATACAAAAAAGAGTTCCAGTACCCTGCAGCTAATTCCCTAGACTTCCCCCCCCCCCAAGTTTATGAGCTTATTCTGTCAGGGTCTGTTAGTTTTGGTATTGTTGGAGGTTTAACGCAATTTCATACTTGGTGGTGGTCCCCTTGAGTTCTCTCCCCTCTTTTTTTTTTACCTCTGAATGTTTCTTCTGCTGGAGTGGAGGTGAAGGGGGGGGGACTGTGACTGAGAAGATTGGAATTACACTCTATAATTCCTTTATACATTTTATGTGGTCCTTGCTTTCCTGCTGGCCGGCACACTGCTGGAGAAGTTGCCAAATTTCAATCTTCCTTTTTTTTACATTGCACACAGAAAATCTGAGTCTTTAACTCTGGATTGATGAACCTGGATCACTGAAGACCTCCTGTTTTAGGACTCATAATGACACAAAGGCAGATTAAACTCTTTACTCCATTCACAAGCAAGAATTCAAAGGGTGGAATCAAAAATATTCACATATGTTCAATTTCATAAATGAGATGGTTTAAGTGTTGTTAAAAGAGTAGTATATAACTGTTAATGATTTTGTATATGTGACCTTAGAAGGCAAGCGATATAAATATTTGATTATTTATGTTTTGCTAAATTTTTTGCTAAGGGAAAAAACGAGCAATAGTATTAATCTCTTGTGCACATAAAAATATATTTGGATGAGAGAATTTCTGACCTTGCTTTAGTGAATGAACAGTACCAAGAATGGTGGTAATTTAGTGTAATTTTACCAGTTTTGTTTAAAAAAAATCCATTAGACATGATGAAAAGTTAACAGAAAAAAATGAGTGTCTGAACCAATTGGGATCCCTATGTTATGAGAGACCCCAAAACTGAAATTTTTGAGCATAAATTTTATGCATAGTGAGTAGAAGGTAAACTTTGAAGAAAAAAGATCACTTTCTAATGGAAGCAAAGCCAGGAGACCGATGAGATAATGGTAGGTTTGAGTCAGTTAGGTAAGTAATTAGCAAGACTGTTTCTGAGGCACCTTCTGATATGCTGTGTTAGTGAAAAGACAGTATTTAATGTTGAGGTTGCAATATCCAAAACTGTCAACAGGAGATAAGGTACCAGAATAGAGTCCAAGGTACTGGACTCCAGTAAAAATTTCCAATGATGGGTGGCAGTTCATAGAGACTAGATGGTGCTCTTGATGGAACTGGTCTTCCTGGCAATGTATAGACAGATGTTTGGACAAGCAAACTCTTGGTATTCTCCTTCATTATATGCACATAGAGCATGGCAGCCATTTTTGCTGTAATCCAAGTACCTAATTGAACCTGTCTCCTTATTGGCCAGGGAACCAGAAAATGTACAATTATTTTATTGCTATTCTAGTCAATTTAGGTTGCATTCTGCAAACCTAAATATAGACCTGTTGGGGAATAACCTTTCTGCTTCAATGCAAGGCTGCTTCAAGTATATGAAGTAGTAAACCCTATGCTCCCCAGTTGTACCACATTTGTGTGTACTGGCTTGTATATTGTCCTGAGTGAGTGACATAAAAATGTCTTGTGTTAGACATTTTTCCCCCTAGTGTGGCAAACCCTTGTACTGCTATATGTGTAGCAAATTTCAGCTTTGTACCTGTATTGGCAGTACATTAATGCATTTGATAACATTTGATACTCCTCCATGAGTAAGCCTGTCAGTGATTCCCAAGTGTTTTTCTTTACACACTGGTGCCAAATTTGACATTTGCAAATATATAATTTGTGTGGCAAAAAGGTATAAACTATTTCCATCTACACTGAGATGTCTCTTCTAGGAAGTGTAACTGCGAGGTTTATTGTGTGCAAAGCACCAAGTTTCACTTTGCCCTTAAAGTGAAGGTTTTTCTTTTTGAATTTTCCGTGAAACTTAACATTTTACTAAATTGCAAGCATATGACAGTTTCCAATAGCTTATTTCAGATATGATCTGGCACTGGCTAAGGTATTAGGAATACACAGGTACACAGAAAAGAGGCCCATGCTCAGTATAAATGTAAAAAAAAATTTTTTTTAAACCCTTTAGACCAGGGGTGCTCAATAGGTGGATTGCGATCTACCGGTAGATCGCGAGGCAAAATGAGTAGATCGCGGAGTGCCGACCCCCCCCCTTTCAGGTGCCTCTGGGAGGAAACGCCGGGAGTAAGGCCCATTGCACTCAATGGGGCTTACTCCCAGGTAAGTGTGGCTAGGATTGCAGCCTCACAGCCTAATCCTAGGCATGTCTACTCAGGAGTAAGTCCTGTTATACTCAGTGGGGCTCAAGGTACACCAACATACATTGTACACATAAATGTTATAAGTTATGATGGCGCGAACATTGTAAAAAAAACTCTGGTAGATCTCCGGGCCTTGCTGGGTTTCAAAGTAGCTCTCGAGCCAAAAAAGTGTGAGCACCCCTGCTTTAGACACTTCTGATTATCTGTCGTTTTCCATGACTAACTCCGGCAGCTCACAGATAGGAAACATTTGGCACGGAGACGAAAAACTGCAAATCCTTTTGCAACAGGATGGCGCTCAGATTAAGTTCCTGTGAAATCTTTTCTCAGTTGCTAATTTCACACTCGAGGGACAGAACTATGAACAGTTTACAGCACATAAATCTCGTTTTAATAACTGATTCCTTGGGCCCTAAACAGCTTTTTATATGGCTGCCCTTGTTGCCTTTTTCAAAATAATTCTCTAATGATTAAGTGTTGTGGATATAGTCCTCTTTTAATTTTATAATTGTTCACAGGTAGTTGAAGGAGAATGACAGAGAAAATGTAGTCACAGTTTAGGACGGACAGCAACCTTGATGTGATTTGGGTGGGGGGAGGGAACCTGTGGCTACTTCGTCCATTACTCTTGAAGTCTATTGAGAGCCTACTGACTTCCTTGAATTCATCTTATATATAATCTAGTTGCACCTCTGTTAAAATGGCAAAGTTAGTATGGCAAAGGCATATAAAGAGACTTTTTGTGGCTGCTTCCATTCCTCTGAAGTTTGAGAGAGCGTAAATCTGAGCATTTTTTTTTTCTGGAAGTGGGCATTTAGTTGTAGTGGGAAGAGTATGTTGTGGCTGGGAATGAGTAGGGCAAGGACCGGTTGCCTGAAAAACTGTATTATGTTATTTCCTTTTAAAAATATGTATTGTTTTTAAAATGTTCTCTGCACAGACAGCCCCATCCTATGGATGTCTGCTCAAATGTGCCATTGAATTCATTGGGACTAAGTCCCAGGTATGTGTGAGAATAGTGCACGTTTTGTTTTCAATCCAAATATTGCAATTTTTAATTGTAACTTGCAGAAAATGCATGACGGTAGTTGCCTGCACAGGAATTATGCATAAGCTATGTACTTTTGACTCTGTGCCTGAACAATTCATGCTCAGTTCTCGGTGAACTGGAGGTTGTCCATGACTTTGTGTACCTTGGCTCAACAATCTCCGACACTCTTTCTCTTGATACCGAGCTAAACAAACACATCAGTAAAGCAGCTACAATTTTTTCCAGACCCACAAAGAGAGTCTGGTCCAACAAGAAGCTGATGGAACATACCAAGATCCAGATCTACAGAGCTTGTGTCTTGAGTACATTTCTGTACTGCAGCGAGTCATGGACTCTTTGCTCACAACAGCTTTCCACATGCGCTGCCTCCCAAAGGATCTCCTCTATGGAGAACTTGTGCAGGGAAAGCGCCCTACAGGTAGACCACAGCTGCGATACAAGGATATCTGCAAGAGGGATCTGAAGGCCTTAGGAATGGACCTCAACAGGTGGGAAACCTTGGCCTCTGAGCGTCTCCCTTGGAGGCAGGCTGTGCAGAATGGCCTCTCCCAGTTTGAAGAGACACTTGCCCAACAGACTGAGGCAACAGGCAAAGAAGGAAGGCCTGTAGCCAGGGAGACACACCAGGGACAGACTACATTTGCTCCCAGTATGGAATGGATTGTCACTCCCAAATTTTCCTTTTTAGGCACACTAGACGCTGTTCCAGAACCACTTTTCATAGCATGATACCATAGTCTTCCGACACCGAAGGATGCCAATGATGAGAGAACATTTGACAAGAGCCTTGCTGAAAGAGTCTTCCAGATCTGAGAAATGGTGGCAAAGAGCCTTTGTGGTTGACATTTAATGTGCACTTATGAGAAAGCTCTTCAAAAATATCTGACGCTCGAGGCAGAAAATACTTTTTTGAGGTGATTCAAAGTGGCTTTTTAAAGTAATATGTGCTCATCTCCCCCACCCCACCCCCCACCCCCACTATCCTCCCTGTTTGGGAAAGTTTGGGGTGTTTGAAATACCTGCAGAGCCTTTTTGACCAGAGACAAATTTGGAAAAAAATGAAATGACTATATACATCAAGACCAACTCTGTTAATCAAAACAATCATAACAGAATGAAACAGCAACAAATAATCTAAAAACATTTTATAGCATCTATATAAGCAGCAACTGCAGTAGTCCAATCTAGGTTAAAAGCAATATCCTGAAAATACCTGTAGGATATTTTGTTATCTGCCTGTTGAAGTGTGAACAGAGATGGGGCCAGAAGTATTTCTCAAGAGTTCTTTCAGATTTTGGATACCACAACCAAGACTACTTGACCTTGAATGCCCCCCCCCCCCCCGTACATCTGGTTTCCCATGAAGTTTAAATAATCTTTTGGGGCAAGGATCAGATTGAGCTCAGAGTAGGCAGACCAGAGGAAAGACCTACAGCTAATTCCTTTCTCCCTGTGATCTATGAAACTGTGAAGGGGCAAAGAAGTTTGCTGTGAAGTTTAAAAGATGCTTTGGAGTGGTAAATCTGTACCTGGAGAACACGCTCCTGAGAATCAGTGTTCTCTGAGCTTAGTCCCCGCTCAGTGAATCAAGGGGTAAGCCATTTACTTTCCTTCAGGCTGACTCCCAACTTGAAGGCAGCATTGTGGCTCATACTAATGTGCTGCTTTCTGCTGCCAAGGTTTTTTCAGATGGAGGTCAGTGCATATGCACAACCCTTGGTCCCACTAGTTTGGGTGGTTGGGGTCACTACACATTTTTGTAAAGCAGAACTTTCCTCTATATCTTAGGCATCACTCCTGTCAGCTAGGACCGCCTGCCCTGACTTGCTCTCCCCCCTGTTTTAGGACCCCCTACTCAGTGGTGTACATATGGGGGCAATGGCGTGGTAAGTACTGCAGGTGCCACAACACGCCGTGTAATTGGCCCCTCCGGCTTGCCGCTGCAGCCATTCCAGACAATGACGGTAATGTGCAGGCTTGTCTACATGTTGCCACCACTGCCCAGAACGACTCCGGTGGCAAGTGTGAGGGGCCGCTTACACAGTGTGTTCTTGCACTGCAGTACTTACCACACCATCCCCCTGTAGGTATGCTTCTGCTCCTGCGTCTGATTGTAAGACCTTTCAAATAGGCTTATTTCAGGGCTTAGTACAAAGAGCTGTAACTGAAGAAAGTTGCCTTACTAATGCTTAGAATGTTTATTGGATGCTGTTGTAAAATCTTCATTCTGGTTTGATGCATGGTTGATAAACTTTAATGATAGGCCCTATTAGCAGATGTTAAACAGAGAAAGGTGTCATGGAAAATGGCACATTGCAAGACATATTGCTCTATTGCCATGCAGCAGAATTCTATTCTTCTATGGATTTTACATTCATAGAAGTGCTCCTGTGTGTGAACTTTTACTTATTTATTTTCCTGAATACCTAGGTGCTACACAAAGCAGAATTAAAATCACTGTATGGTCTGCAAGCTCAGAATCTGAAGCAAAAGTGGTACTGTGAAAATTAACTCACTTGCATGTTCTTTTTAAAAGAGTATTATATATTATATTTCTGTTCTGCCTTTCTGGCACTGACCAGAACCAGACTTGTAGGGCAAATGGGGAATTTATAAAACAAAATACAAATAAAGAACAGTTTCTAGTAAAAGGACAGAAGGTTGAATGAAATGAACTGAGTTCCTTTTTTCATAGGAGAGTTGTGCTTGTGTAAGGAACCCTTCTGGTCATGAAAGGACTGCTTCTGTGAGTTCAACTGTCCTGTGACCAGAACAAGCTCAATTCATGTCCCATGCTAAGTTCATTCCAATCCATACTGTTTTTTCTTTCTATTAAAAGTTTTTTTTCTTCACTCCTATAGCACTCATTAACAATTGTATAAGTGCAACTCCAACACAGGGGTGTCCAAACTTTTTGGCAGGAGGGCCACATCATCTCTCTGACACTGTGCCGGGGCCGGGGGGAAAAGAAGTACCGCAGACACTAGCCTATAAGTCGACCCCACAGATAAGTCAAGGGCAGGATTTGAGCCAACAGTCATGGAATTTTCTATGACCCTTGTCGGGGGTTAAATTTAGGGGGGTGTCTGTCTATAGTTTTGTCTGATTTTACCCAAGGCCAGATCCTGAAAAATAACCTACGGCTAATTGTTACCTAAGAACTGTAGTCTCTAATTTATTAAAAATATAGTAAAAGATCATAAGATACGTTTTTATTCTTTTTAAATTCTGGTCTTCATCACCTTTTCGTAAACACTATCAGACTAAGTGCACTGGAAACAACATACCAGTAGAACAGTGGTTCCCAACCTGGTATTCATGTACTCCCAGGGACACTCAACAAGACCTTTAGGGGTACTTGAAAAAGAATGGAATAATGGCAGAAAAAGGCAGGCTGTGCTCCAGAATGCACGACCTGGAAGGGAGGTAGCTAGTTGGCTGTGAAAGCCCCACCAATAGCTAGTTTTTGGTCATCAATTCATGTACGAACCAGTGATTGAAAACCAGCACAGTAAAAAAGCTGAAACGTAATATGGAAAGTGATCAATCACCCAGAATTTCTCAGCACACTTCTGGTGCAAAACAATGCAAAGGCAGAGTCTTCTGTTCTTCAAACAGATAAAAAGAGAAAACACTGTGATAAATACATGAAGTCTGGGCTTTCATATGGAGGAGATGAGGGCCTGTCTTACTAATTACAAATATTTTGTTAATAGATAAGGTACAGTTTATGGAAATGGGCTGCCAAAGGATATGCCAGTGAAAAAGGTTGAACCATGAATCAAATCCACCTTTAAGGTGTCTGGTGTGTTAAGCCAGAAGCTCTACGTACAACATACAACCCATAACACATAACTGGGAGTGTGCAATTCAATTCACAGCAGAGAGATGCAGCTGCATATATTTGCAGCCCTTTTTACTCAGAAGTAGACCCACTGCTTTCTATGGGTGTTCTTCTTAAGTTCATTGAATTGCAGCCTGGGAAAAAGGGTCCCATCCTGTTGTTTCCAAAAACCGACCTGCTTTGCAAGCATTTGCCAAGCAGAACCAGGCTGCAGCAGAAGGAAGGAGATTAAAAGGTAACTTTGGCTGGAATTTCCTACTTGCCATAGAAACTATCTCTGCCCTGCCTGCCTGGTGCCTGCCTGCTGCTTGAGAAACTTGGCGCCTGCCTGTCTGCCACTTGAGAAAGGAAACTGTTCAGAGTTGAAAGGCTCTGCCCTCTGATTGACCCGGAGATCAGGTGAAGTGAGAATTGGAGCTTGACTACTTGGCAGAAATTTCGCCTACTATACCTGAGTATCCACAGTAATTTACATTTCAAATTTGAATAAATTTATATAAATGAATATATTAGAGATGGAACTTATATATATGAATGAAGGTCTTGCAATAGCTCAAGGCCTATGAAAGGCCTTGCACAAAGCAAGGTCTGCTTTTCCTTTGCTGCCGCATCACAGACGTGAAGCACCAAGCAGTGGAGGGAGCCGTCATTGAACAGTAACCCTCACACTGAGAGCAGTTGTGTCAGGCCAGCAAAGGCTCCAGCAAGTCACAGAGGCTCATTGGAGACCGGGGGCTCCCTGCGGGCCACAGTGGGAGTCCCCGGGGGCTGCAAGTGGCCCCTGGGCTGGGGTTTGGGCACCCCTGCTCCAACAAATGAAATAAATAAGGATATTTATAACATTTGTTGGCTGTTTTCCTACTAAAATGCCCAAAAGAGAGTCCAGACAAAATGTTCTTATATTTCTTTAAAATATAACAAAAGAAATATAAGCTCACTCATACAAATGCAGTTAAAATACAAATAAAAGAGTTGTTGTTATACACAAGTGCAAAGCTTATGTTTGAAAAGTCAGAAGTAAACCAATCTTTTTACCTGGCACCAGAAATTGTATAACTGTATCAGCAAGTCTTCCTGGAAAGGTTGTTCCATAATTGGAGCTACTACATAGGCTGTCACAAATGTTGCTTCTCAAACAGAGAACAACTAGAGAAGAGCCTCCCATCCCTTGCCTGTCTCTCAGAATGGGAGGTAAGTATGGCAGCTGTATAAAGAGCTGATGTACTAAGTTAGAGCAACGCTCCATATTGCTTTGAAATAAAATGAAATGAGCTCCTTTTTCAAGTACAAGTCCAAACTAATTATCCATGGATTTGGAGCCCATGGTTTTATCTTACCATAGGTTCTGAACCTGCAGGTTCAACTAGATCTGGTCCCTCTGAATAGGGCCTAGGAGAGGGGGGTAAAGGGGGTAATTTGTACCCAGGCCCAGGATAAAAAAGGGGGCCCAGGAGCCAAAGGCAGGGCCCCAGAAATTTTCTGGGATCTTACCTTTTCCTGTCTACTCAGATGCTGTATGCATGGGATGCTGTGGGCACTACCACAAACTTGATGCTGCAGCTATTGCAGCTGTTGGCAAGCTATATACTGGACCAAGGATCTTAACACTGTGCCAAATCTGGGAGGAAACTGGCCTGCGACAATAACTCCTTGGCTTGTGAATCTGCTTAACATGAAGGAGTGTATAGGGGCTCAGGGACACTGCTACGGGACTATAGCTACTGCAGAAGCAAATTTTGGTATGCCCAGGACACTTCATTCTAGTGTGAGCCTAAATACAATAATGCTAATTTTTTTGGCAATGATTTTATATTTTTAAAAGATTTTAGAGAGTCTTAGGAATGTGTTTTGTTTTCTATTTACTGTATCAAGTTGATGATACCACGTGGGCAGATAGACCTGGGCTCTGCATTGGGAAGTCCAGTAGACCTGGACTCCAAAGATTTTTCCAGCTGTTGCCACCCTCCCTCCTGTTTTGCCCTCCCCACCTTTGGGAAGGGACCCAAAAGAAGCTTGGTACCCCCTGATAAAACTATGCACTCTTACTCCTAAAATGTTAATCCAAAAGGACATAGAGGCATTTTTTAAAAACTAAAATATACTATGTAGGACTCAAGATTTACTTCCAAGTTTGTGTTGCAAATGAAATATGAAATGAATTTGGAGGCTCCTCCCCAAGCAGAATATCAGGAATTTCAAGGAAAGCCAAGAATGTTTTGGTAAAACTGGCAAAATTTGCTTAAGGAGTTTTGCATGTCCCTAATTCTAGCTATATTGGCCTGTCTTTATATTAAGACACTTTATATTTTCCCCATATGTACTTCCACATTCCCTCAGAATGGTTCTATAATTTTTATGCCTGTCTTGTGGTGTTTGAGCAAGGAGATCATAAAGTGATTTTTTAAAAATGCGTATTCCTTAATGAGGAGTACTAGTAGTCTTTTGAAGTAGCTGTTTGCAACATGTCCTTACAATTGCAAGCAGTGCGCTATTCATATTGTGTTTTTTGCTTATAAAGTAGTGATTTGTGGTTGTGATGTTAAAATGCGAACTGTGCTAGGAACTTTTTTAGCAGTGCTATCCTGTGACAGCTGTTTTCCCCGTATCATGTAACAGATGTGCAGCATTAATTGCAGTGTTTACTGCTAGGCAGAGCACTTTATGGAATGAAAAATCAATAAAAGATAATCAAGCCGTATTCTCTTGACATCGGAAAGGTACTGTGCATTTAGGTGATGATTAAAAAAATGTGTTCTGCAAGTCCCATGATTTCTTTATGGTCCTACCTGTAATGAACTTCATTTTGCTCTTGTGTTCAAATGCAAATGCAGGAAAGCATTTTTACCTTTCAAGTTTTCTAGGAAGCAAAGGCTAATAAAGATGATGAGGAGTTGTTGTTTTTTAAAGGAAGTTTCTTTTTAAGTTGCATGCGATATGTGAACGATCGCCCAGGAAGTTAGTCATGGTGGGAAAGCTTCAAGGAACGCAAAACCAGGAACGCTGGTGTTCTAGCAACATGGCAGCATCAAAACCAAGAATGTAGGAAATACAAATGTCCAATAGAATAGAATAATCTGGGAACAACTTGCGCAGAGAACATTAATCTGCTCCTTCTACAGTAACTGTCCAGGGAGCAACAGATATAGATTAGATCTGGTTAGTTCCAAGTCTGCTGAAAACATTTTTGATAATCAAGTATCTTTTGAATTGGAGAAAGAGATCTTAGGAGGCTTTCTTCCTCAAAAACAAAAAAATGGGCAGGGGGCCTTTAGACTTTCCCATTATTACCTGTAGACATAAATCTGTATTAGGTTTTGTTATATTAACTCAGGTTTGGCCAGCTGGAGTGGAGTGGCAGATTTGTGAGCCGGTGTGAATGGTGTTCAACCTCTTGGCTGTTTCTGACCTAGCTATGCTGGTAATACAAGGAAACAGACCTGTCCCTCACGTAGTCAGGGCCTCCTATGCATGTGTGTTGGAAGCTATGTGCAAGTCTGAAGCTGAACTAATGGTGGCGAGTATCAGCTCCCCTCCCATAGATGTCAGGCAGGTTGTAGCTTCCACACATCCCCAGAGTAATTCAAGTGCTAGCATAAATGGCAGGATCCTGCCAATGAGTGATTTTCAAAGTGAGTGGGTGTCATGGAGGGTGTCATGGCCGTGTTTAATATGAATTTTTTTGACTTGCTGAAAATAATAATTCAATCAATATTCAAGGTAACAAATGTTCAAGCAACTTAATCAAATTAATTGCATTTACAGTGGGCGGACAAATGGGAACATGGGTCTCTGCTCCTTTTTTCGTTTGCGTCACCTTTTCTCTTCTCTTCACCTTTCCCTCTTAGCATCATTCTCTCCAGCATTGGCCTCTGTGCCCCTACTTCCCCAGTTTGCTCCAGCATTGCCTATTCTCCCTACACTGTTTGCGCTGGTTTTGCTCTCTCCTCACCTCCATTCTAAATTACTGCAGTTTTACTTTTTTTTAGCCCCTGATCTCTGGGTTGGAAAGAACCTGCATGTTTCAGGTTTGGACTAGAACCTAGACTGACAGTGCAAGCCTATACATGTTTACTCAGAAGTAAGTCTCACTGAATTAAGTGGGGCGTATTCCCATGTATGTGTGTATAGGATTGCAGCTCGAATTAACTTACAGGGTGTTTGTGCTTTTTCCAGAATGGGTGGGAGAAGAGTGTAACCATTTCTGGCTTCTGCCCTTGTATCTAAGCAGGTCTGTGCATGTATTAAAATCATGTTCATGTTGGCAACCTTCAGTCTCGAAAGACTATGGTATTGCGCTCTGAAAGGTGGTTCTGGAACAGCGTCTAGTGTGGCTGAAAAGGCCGATTTGGGAGTGACAGTCCCTTCCACACCGGGAACAAGTGCAGTCTGTCCCTGGTCTGTCTCCCTGGCTATGGGCCTTCCTTCTTTGCCTCTTTGCCTCAGTCTGTTGGCCAAGTGTCTCTTCAAACTGGGAAAGGCCATGCTGCACAGCCTGCCTCCAAGCGGGCCGCTCAGAGGCCAAGGTTTCCCACCTGTTGAGGTCCACTCCTAAGGCCTTCAGATCCCTCTTGCAGATGTCCTTGTATCACAGCTGTGGTCTACCTGTAGGGCGCTTTCCTTGCATGAGTTCACCATAGAGGAGATCCTTTGAGATCCGGCCATCATCCATTCTCACAACATGACCAAGCCAACGCAGGCGTCTCTGTTTCAGCAGTGCATACATGCTAGGGATTCCAGCTCGTTCCAGGACTGTGTTGTTTGGAACTTTGGAATTGTATTAAAATAATCTCATACATTCAGGGTTGATCCAACTAAAGTATTGCTCCATATTTTACAAACTGTTGGGATCCTTACAATGTGCTGTTGTCTTTCCTCTTACATGCTGTTCCCCTTTCCTCTTGCTAACCATCTGCTTGAAGAATTCATTTCATTCATTCATTCCACCTTTATTGGCATAAAGCTTGAAGAATTCTGTAGAACTAAAAACTTGCTCCTGAATTCTTTATTAATTCTCCATATAGTTCCTCCTCTGAATTGCAAATATTTCATCTTGAGGATCGACACAACAATATACAATTTTGTCTTGTTTTTGTACCCTGGGTGGGGGAGCCACCTCATCTTTTGCTTCAGGCAGCAGAATGACTTGAGCCAGTTGTGTATTAACTTTTAATGCCTTCTGTAACTGAGGATAAATAGTTTATGATCAGTATGTTGGGAAACGGCGTGCCCATCTCTTGATTTTCAGGTTCCTCATTGAGGAACTGCAATTTTATTGAGGGACTGCAATTTTAAATGCACTTACCTGGAAGTCAGACCCATCAAACTCAGTGGGGCTTACTTCTGAGGAAACATGCATTAAGATTGTGCTACAAGTGTATTGAGCAGTTCTTTGAGAACTTTGCATAAAAGTGGTATTTTTAGTTGCCCATATAGTAGGTCCTCTTTATCTGTGGATTTAGAACCCACAGATTTGACCCACAGACTCATGGCTGGAGGGCCCACTGAGGTTCGCTTGGATGCGACCGGAGGTCACATCTGGAAGATCTTCTGAGTCAGCCTTGTGCGTGCGGCCATGTGCGGCCTCCCCGTGCCTCAGAATGCTTGCTGGAGCCCTTTTACAGGCACTTCTGGTTCTCACCAAAACTGGAAGTGCCTACAAAAAGGCTCTGGCTGGTATTCTGAGCCATGGGGAGGCCACATGTAACCTCCTTGCACCTTAGAAAACAGGATGAGATGTGGATTTAAGCCATTTCTGCCCAACGTTGCGTATATGCAACAGGGACCAAATGTGTACACCTGTAAACTGGGTAGAAATGGGTTAATTAACCTGTGTTTTCGGCATCTGTGGAGTTCTGGGAATGGAATCCCCATGGATGCCAAGGATTGTCTTGTATCTGGGAGTTGAACGGAAGGACCATATAGATCAGAATGCATTTTAGTTTTTAAAATTCTATCATTTACAGTGTATTGAAATTCATAAGGGGAATACTGGAAACTAGTGTTTCAAATTCCATCTTGCATAGCCGCCACGCTGGCCTCCATAAGAAGCAGGACCTTTTCCGTAGTTACCCCAATACTTTGTAATGCCCTTCCCTGTAAGGTCTGTAAGACCTTTGACCTGCTGTGTCAAGATTTCCTTTTTCAGTGAGCCTTGGAGCTTCATCAGTTTTGCAGCCATTTGATTTTTTTTTAGTAGTGATGATCTTTATCCATTTTAATTGGAGTTACGTATATTAAACTTTTTATATTTATACACAACTTTTGAAGTTTTATGAAGAGCAACATAGAAATGACTTAAATAATTAAATGAAAAGGCTTTCGTACAGGCAATTTTGAATATAACTGTAGTGTCTTAAAGGAATTTTTTTAAAACGAACATATTTCTATCTGATTAAGCATGTGAAAATGTCTGTGTTTCAATCTGTGTGTGAGTGTTGGCAAAACACTAACATGCTGCAGGAAACTGCATTTGTATACAGAAAACATCATATCTAATTGGCCACCTGTTAATGGCAGCTGCTGCAGTGTTGTGCACTCAAATCTTAATGTAAATCCTGTTGACACTACTCGAGTGTGTGTTTGAAAGGTACACTCTAGTTTCCATAGTCATTTTTGCCCTACTTTACAACTTTAGAAACCTTTACTCCAAAGAAAAACTAATGTAATTGTGTTTTATTTGCTTGATTCACCTCCCTAGTCTGGTAGCTCTAAAATCCTTTCCCTCCAATCTTTGCTTAGGCTATTGCCCTTTTTTGTGATATCATCCTTGTAGGACTTGTGGAGGTGTCGGCTCTGTACCAAAGAGGGCCTGGATGAAAGACTCTGGACCTCCACATGGGCAGCCTAGCCATGAAACAACAGTGAGGGGGTAGCAGACTTACTCTGATTGTGCCACTGCTGCTTCCCTCCAGCCTTCTGCAGACACATTGATCTGCTCTCCTCTCAGTAAAAACAACAGCAGAACAACATTAGTGTTATATGAAGATTAAGGGCAAATAGGTTTTGGGGACCTTGGATCTGAGAATTGGAGTGAGAATTGGATCATCTCATTCCTCCCCATGCTCTATCCTTGCAGGGGGTTTAAAGGGAACACTTTCTTTTAAACTTTAAAACCCAGTGTGAGGATGAAGTGTGTTGAGTAGATAAGGAGATTTTTTTTTTTTTGGAGAAGGGAATGCATCCCCCCCCTAAAGTTGGCCGTGTTGAGTCATGGGCAGCATCAGGCAGTAGTTGGTTGGGCCAGCCCTGAGGTCCTCCCTACACTGTTTGAAAAATAGTTTTAAGTATAAACTAGAGACTTTCAGACAGAATTTTACACATGACTCAGGCAAAAGTATAGTACTCTGGCAAGAGGTAAGAGTGACAAGCCACATCGCTGGTGGGCCACAAACTGTAAATAAGAAGGTAGGTAGAGAAAGATTAAACATCAAGTGTACCTTGCCATATCTGAGGAGAGGGACTGATGAAGTTCCAAAACGTTTGGCCTGAAGCTGAAGACATGGATGTTCTTGGCCACAAAGGCAGGGTATTCCAAAGGCAAAGAGGAGCATCTTCAAGGGTTTCAGTAGATCAACTTATACCCTCTAGGTCAGCCATTTTCCACCTTTTTCAGCTCACGGCACACTGACAAGGCACTAAAATTGTCAAGGCACATTGCCGGTTTTTTACTTATGTTATTACATTGCAATTAATTTTTAATTAATATAACTAATACAGTGAAATCATTACATGACAATTAAAGAAATTCAAAAGAAGCTTGGAGACGGAAGTATATGGGATTTTTGGAAAGGAGGAAAAACGTTTTTAAGTAGGGTGTTCAAATTATTATCAGAAGTGCCAGAAAGTGCTGGCAAAGAGAGGTCAGACTGAGGACATACTGGAGAAATGTGGGGTGAGGGGCATGAGGAGACATGATTGAATAAGTGCAGGATTCAAATGGTGTGGGGGGGGGGAGAAAGAATAGGAGGCAACTGATTCTGGACTTTGGAAGGTGGGGATAAGTGAAGGAAGGGATGGTAGGAGAGGTGTTAACTGATTATGAGATTTGGGGGGATGTGTGTGTGGGAGGGGGTGGGGTGGGGTAGGGGAGAAGAGAGGGAAGTGTCAATTACCTGCTCATATTTTCGAGGGAGTGTAACCGAAAGCCCAATCCTGGGCATGTCTACTCAGAAGTAAGCCCCATTACAGTCAATGGGGCTTACTCCCAGGTCAGTGTGGATAGGATGGTAGAGCCCTACTTCCCTGAATGCAAAGGAACTAAATCTGAGCATGTCTTCTCAGAAGTAAGCCCCATTATAGTCAATGGGGCTTACTACCACATAAGTGTGGATAGTATTGTGGCCCAATGCCTTTACTGGCAATTCAGGGAGAGTCACTTTGGAGAGTTGCAGGCAAACTGTAGCAAGGAAAGGGGTCTCTCAAGGACCCTTTTCAACCAACTTATCTTTTGGTTGGCAGCCTCGACAGACTCCAGCTTCGCTCCCTTCCTACCTGCTTGCCCACCTGACACCTTTGGGTTTGCTTGCACTCATTCCACAGCTCCCACCCGCCCAGAGCTCTGCCCAGGTTTCTCTGGCTGCCCAGTCAGCGTGCGCGGGGCAGGCAATGGCCATTCAGCAGCAGGCGCAAGCATGAAGCAGATGCTTCTGGCTACTTCTTAAAGCATGAGACGCAAAGCAACTGCGACGAGCCCCTTCACTGGCTGCTCCTTTTATGTGTGCTGCCGCGTGAGGCTCAAAGTGGCTGCTTCTCCTGTGTGGCTGCTGTCTGCCGCCTCTGCGGCACACCTGAGGCAGCCTCGTGGCACACCAGTATGCCGCAGCACACCATTTGCCACAGCACACTGAAAACCGCTGCTCTAGATAAAAGAAAATAAATGATTCTGGAGCTGAAATGTAACTGGGATTGCTAAATAGGAATGGTCTGGGACTGCTAAAATAAGGGCATCTTCAGGAACAATTTCTTGTGCTTGAATTTGACTTGCAACAGCCAAAAAAGTGTGCTTTCCAATGGCTGAAAAATGGCCTCAAACTGAATCAACATTTGGTGCCAAAACCTGATGATTTCTCTGAGGATCACCTACGCTTAATTGTATTGCAAGCAGAGAAGCATTTCCAGGGGAAAAAACAAGACAAGGCAAGAATTTCTTTCTGTTCCAGGATTCCTTGGTTCTAGGCACCAAGCAATTTTCAGGCTTGATCAAATTCTGGCAAAGTGGAACAGTCTCATGCCTCTAATGTGCAAAAAGGAGGGTCTTGGCTTATCCCCTGATAATCCCCCTGATTCAGAAACATTTCAGCATGCACAATACCCACCTGGCCTCTAGCTCATGCATGATCTGGTTCCCTGGTATGCCTGGTTCTTTTCCTGTGTGGGTTTATATGCTGAGAGGGGAAACGGAAGATTGCATCATTGGAATGGTATCCTGGTCTGAAATGAGTAAGATGAAGTTCAACAGGGACATATACAAGGTTCTGTACTTAGGCAAAAATAACCAAAGATGCAGGTATAGAATGGGTGGTACCTGGCTTGGCAGCAGGACATGTGAGAGGGATCTTGGAGTTGCAGTGGATCACAAGATGAACATGAGTGAGTAGTGTGATGTGGCTGCAAAGAAGGCAAATGCAATTTTAGCCTGCATTAGTAGAACTGTAGCTTCCAAGGGGCAAGACGTTGTGGTTCCACTTTACTCTGCATTGGTTATACCTCACCTGGAATTGTTGGCAACCTTCAGTCTTGAAAGACTATGGTAGGGCGCTCTGAATGGTGGTTCTGGAACAGCGTTTAGTGTGACTGAAAAGGCCGATTCGGGAGTGACAATCCCTTCCACAACGGGAGCAAGTGCAGTCTGTCCCTAGTCTGTCTCCCTGGCTACAGGCCTTCCTTCTTTGCCTCAGTCTGTTGGGCAAGTGTCTTTTCAAACTGGGAGAGACCATGCTGCACAGCCTGCCTCCAAGTGGGATGCTCAGAGGCCAAGATTTTCCATCTTTTGAGGTCCAGTCCTAAGGCCTTCAGATCACTCTTGCAGATGTCCTTGTATCACAGCTGTGGTCTACCTGTAGGATGCTTTTCCTGCACGAGTTCTCCATAGAGGAGATCCTTTGGGATCCAGTCATCGCTGATTCTCACGACATGACCAAGCCAGTGCAGGCATCTCTGTTTCAGCAGTGCATACATGCTAGGGATTCCAGCTCGTTCCAGGACTGTGTTGTTTTGAACTTTGTCCTGCCAGGTAATACCAAGGATGTATCGGAGGCAGCGCATGTGGAAAGCGTTCAGCTTCCTCGCCTGTCGTGTGTGAGGAGTCCATGACTCACTGCAGTACAGAAGTATACTCAAGACACAAGCTCTGTAGACCTGGATCTTGGTATGTTCTGTCAGCTTCTTGTTGGACCATACTCTCTTTGTGAGTCTGGAAAACTCACCTGGAATACTGTATCCAATTCTGCACACCTCACTAAGAAAGATGCAGCCAAATTGACGTGGGTTCAGAGGAGAGCGATGAGAATGATCAGAAGACCAGAAAAGAATCACAAGGAGGAAAGGTTGAGAGAACTTGATATGTTTAATCCGGAGAAGAAAAGGCTGAGTGTGGATATGATAGCACTCTTCAAATACTTGAAGAGCTGTCATATGGAAGAAGGAGCAAATTTGTTCTCAACTGCCTCTGAAAGTAGAACTAGATCCAACAGGTACAAACTGCAAGAGAAGAGATTCAGATTGAATATCAAGAAAAAAATTTCTGACAGTAAAGGTGGTTCAGCAGTGGAACAGATTGCCAAGGGAGCTGGTATATAGTTGGCAACCTTCAGTCTCGAAAGACTATGGTATCGCGCTCTGAAAGGTGGTTCTGGAACAGCGTCTAGTGTGGCTGAAAAGGCCGATTCGGGAGTGACAATCCCTTCCACACTGGGAGCAAGTGCAGTCTGTCCCTGGCCTGTCTCTCTGGCTATGGGCCTTCCTTCTTTGCCTCTTAGCCTCAGACTGTTGGCCAAGTGTCTCTTCAAACTGGAAAAGGCCATGTTGCACAGCCTGCCTCCAAGTGGGCCGCTCAGAGGCCAGGGTTTCCCACTTGTTGAGGTCCACTCCTAAGGCCTTCAGATCCCTCTTGCAGATGTCCTTGTATCGCAGCTGTGGTCTACCTGTAGGGCGCTTTCCTTGCACGAGTTCTCCATAGAGGAGATCCTTTGGGATCCGGCCATCATCCATTCTCACGACATGACCGAGCCAACGCAGGCGTCTCTGTTTCAGTAGTGCATACATGCTAGGGATTCCAGCATGTTCCAGGACTGTGTTGTTTGGAACTTTGTCCTGCCAGGTGATGCCGAGAATACGTCGGAGGCAGCACATGTGGAAAGCATTCAGTTTCCTCTCCTGATGTGAGTGAAGAGTCCAAGACTCGCTGCAGTACAGAAGTGTACTCAGGACACAAGCTCTGTAGACCTGGATCTTGGTATGTTCCGTCAGCTTCTTGTTGGACCAGACTCTCTTTGTGAGTCTGGAAAACATGGTAGCTGCTTCACCGATGCGTCTGTTTAGCTCGGTATCGAGAGAAAGAGTGTCGGAGATCGTTGAGCCAAGGTACACAAAGTCACGGACAACCTCCAGTTCATGCTCAGAGATTGTAATGCAGGGAGGTGAGTCCACATCCTGAACCATGACCTGTGTTTTCTTCAGGCTGATTGTCAGTCCAAAATCTTGGCAGGCCTTGCTAAAACGATCCATGAGCTGCTGGAGATCTTTGGCAGAGTGGGTAGTGATAGCTGCATCGTTGGCAAAGAGGAAGTCACGCAGACATTTCAGCTGGACTTTGGACTTTGCTCTCAGTCTGGAGAGGTTGAAGAGCTTTCCATCTGATCTGGTCCGGAGATAGATGCCTTCTGTTGTAGTTCCAAAGGCCTGCTTCAGCAGGAAAGCGAAGAAGATCCCAAACAAGGTTGGTGCAAGAACACAGCCCTGCTTCACGCCGCTTCGGATGTCAAAGGGGTTTGATGTGGAGCCATCAAAGACAACAGTGCCCTTCATGTCCTTGTGGAAGGATCTGATGATGCTAAGGAGCCTGGGTGGACATCCAATCTTGGGGAGAATCTTGAAGAGGCCATCCCTGCTGACCAGGTCGAAAGGGAGGTGGTAGATTCTTCCTTAATGGAGATCTTCAAGCAGAAGCTCAAAAAGCAGCTGCTTGAGATGCTCTAGGACAGGGATCTCCAAACCCTGACCCGTGGGCCATATCCAGCTTTCAACATCATGTTAAAATATGTGGCCTTGAGGCCAAAAAGTTTGGGGACCCCTGCTCTAGGATGATTTCCTGCTACAGGCAGGGGGTTGGAATAGATTGTCTTTTAGGTCCCTTCCATGATTCTATGAATGTTCTTGAGCATCTTGCCATAAACATTGCCATTGCTTTCTACTCAAGAGGAAATCAACTCAGAAAAGGCTTCTCTGAATTTATCCTACTAAAGGAAGTAGGAAAAAAGTAATACGAGTCATTATAGGGCTGATTTAAGACTCATGAATATCCTTGAACTGCAATGCTATACACACTTGCCTGGAATGTCCCATTGAATTCCATGAGATTTACTTCTGTATGGTCACACCTAAGATTGTACTGCTTGAGATGTAGGGATCCGGACTCTACAAGCCTTGTCTCCTGATGCAGTGCGTGGATTTCTTCTACTCATATATGTCCTCTACAGATGGGCAGCCCAATCCTATGGTTCCTGGCACCCAGAGGAACACCAGCTCCAAAATGGTGACTGCTGTATCTTGCAGGCACCAGGAAGCTGCTTGGAGGTCTTCTCAAGTGAAGGGGACTTTTGTCCCCCTCCCCTGAGGAAAGCCCCAGGCTTTGCAATGGGGTTTCTCTCATCTGCACCAGCTATTTTGCCAGCACAGACGACAGAACTTCTGGGTCAGTCTTTTCAGCCCAACACGTAGGATAGGAGCATACAGGCGCCCTCCTGTGCTGGTTGCTCCCCCTGCCCCCAAATGTCCACACTGCCACCCAGAGCTCTTACCTTCCTCCAGGTGGTGTCCTTCCAGGTAGGCCTGGCACTGGCACTCCTTCCTCTAAGCATACTGTAAAAGTGCTTTATGGCATATCTATGATACCCAGTGCTGCTGGCCGCAGCTCCAGTGCTATGGCCCATATGGATCGGGCCTTATGGTTGCAATCCTGTGCATGCTTTCCTAAGCCTCATTGAAGACAATAGGACCCTTCTGAGTAGAGAAGCATAGGCTTATGCTCAAACTCACATAGCCAGACGAAAACATTTTTTACACTATGAACTCTGCAAAAGCAGAACTATTGGAATGTAATTTATCATTTATGTAAGTAAATAACATGTGGTATAATTGCTGGTGAAAGCACTTTCTAGTTTGGTTAGGAAGTTCTGACAAAAATACTTCTGTACTAAATATATGTACCCCTATTTCCATTCCATATAACGCATCTGTTCCTCAGCTTGAAGTTATTGTACGAAGCACTATAAAAGGATAGGCAATGTCTTTTTTGTGTGTCTTTCTTCTTTAAGTGTTTGAATGTATGTTTGGAAAGTCAAAGAGATTTGTGTTCGAGTTTCACACCTGTAATATTATACATAGATGACAAAATCAAAATACCTTAATAAGGCAAGTGCATCGGGCTTTTGCACATTAATTTTCATTAAACTTGTACCACATTCATTTATATTGTAAGGAAATTCATGGCACTCCTGCAGCCTTCATGAGAAATGATCTCTCATCCTTGTGTCCCCTTCATAACCTTTCTCTTTTATGTTCTGCCATGGATGGAGTGCCAGTGATTGCACAAGAAGAATGTTTGGCTGCCTAGAGGAGGGTGTGAGCATTCTGAAAATGTACCAGCTGTTTCAGGTCACTTATGGCATCAGCACCTTGTTCCTTCTGAATGATTTATTTGGCAACTGGCTCATTGAGTTGCCAAAAGTTTTATAGATACTAACCATGTGAGGAAAAAATTCTCATTTATCAGCTTGAGGCAAAGGAAACCATTTGTTAATTATAGGAAAGGGTAATTAGTTCATTTTCAGGGCCTCATATTCTGTCTCATGCAAAAGTGATACAAAGATAATATTCATTTTCCTGTTTTGTGATGGGACAGAGGAAAGAAGAATAGAAGATGATCTAATGAGCTTACTCAGGGCCCAGTCCTATCCAACTTTCCAGCATTGGTGCAGCCGCAATGCAGCCCCCTGGTAAAGGAATATATGTTCCCATACCTTGAGGAAACCTTAGTGACTGCCCCTCCACCACAGGATGCAGTGCACACCCCATTGGTACAGTTGCACCAATGCTGGAAAATTGGATGGGATTGGGCCCTCAGAAGGCACCACAGATATACAGATAAGAGGTTTATGCATAAGTATCAAGCAAGAGTATAAATGCCAACTGAATATTTTTTCCCAGTTGATAACAGCATGCCATGCGACCATGATCAAGATTGGAATTCTGAATTTTTCCCGGAGGCAATGTGTGCCACCTAGTTCTTATCCTAAAACCTTACTTGGATTGTCTAAGAACTTGAACTCCAACTTCAATTTGCGTTATCCTTGCACGGTTACTACCTGATACTTGCAGCATCAAGTGGTGGGTTACCTGAAACAGCTACTGAAGATATCACACCAAAGATCTGAACCTTCGTATTGTGTCAGTGGTTTTCACTGAAGTCAGCTTGTATGCTCGAATGCATTGTTTCTCAACCAGTGGTACTTGTTCTACCCGTGGTATTTGAGGTGGTGTCTGGTGGTATGTGAAAGACCCCTACCGCCTGGCAGCAAGACCAGCAATTTAATGCAACACAACAAGCAGCAATAGGAAGCTTGGCTGGGCAGGCAGAGCTCCAGCATGTGCTGTTTGCACACTCAAAAAAGTCCTCCAATCTGCCCTGATTCTTTTACCGGTGTGTGTTGTGTTGCGTCTGGCCTCTGAATCCAGAAGTGACTGGTGATGACATGGCTTCCTCAGAATGCGAGATGCAAAGGATGGCACCAAGATTCAGGTCTCTTGTTGTCTTGTGTGTTCCCTGAGGCATTTGGTGAACCACTGTGAGATACAGGAAGTTGCACTAGGTAGGCCTATGGCCTGATCCAGCAGAGCTGTTCTTATGTTCTTCTGGTGGTACTTCCAATAGGTGGACCGTGCCAAGTGGTACAGCAGGGGACAAAGGATGAGAAACACTGCTCCAAACAATTATTTGGAGGGTCACAAACAAGCCTTTCAGACTCCCATCAGTTCAAAATACATTTCCAGTTCTGATTTGGAAGCAAACTGTGGTTTGTGCGAGCCAGCCAAAGAGGGAGAGAATTGGAGTTCACAGGAGAAGGGAAGGATGCAGCACACTGAGTTGAGACTTGTTTCTAAATCTCCATTGTTTAAGAAGATCAGCTGAACTGACCAATGCCACTGTGAGGAAGCTGAGTGTCTGTATAAAAATGAATATTGGAGTTTATCTGATGTCCAAGAAAATGCATGAATGCATTCGTATTAAGTCTAATGCCACAAGGATGATAAATTCACACAGCTCTCTATATTTATTGTAACTGTCCATTGTCTAGCAATTCATGATTGTAAGAGAAGTTAGCAAAGCGCATAATGTGCCTGACTTTTTAAAAATTAGGTCATTTTATGACCATTGATAACATTGTGGCTAATTTATAACAAATCTCATGCTTCACAGCATAAGATGTTCATTTGCAGGGATTGCAAGAGATGAGAAAAGAAAGGGAGCTTCCCAATATAATTACTTTTTCAGTTGAATAAATTCATTGTCAGGTCAGGGATAACTTGGCCTCTGCAAGGCATAACATAGAGAAATGGCCTGAACACTAAGTCCTAGGTAGTCTGTGTTAAAATGAGTTGATATAAAATGGATGTTCATATTTTTCCCCTTCAGGAAAGTGGGTTGTGAGAGAGTGATAGTTGGAATTTACACATTTTGTAAGACAACATTCAGCTGTGTCTGGTGGTAGTAAATCTAAAATAGTTTTATTGCTAATGGCCACATCCAATTTTAGTGGCTTTGCTACTGGTAGTTAATGATGGTAATTAGAGACGGGTGAACCTCCTTGTTGTCCAGTTCATAAGTGATCTTAAAAAAACAAAAACACCCTTATTAAGAGAATGTCTACAGAATGACCGAAAAATTAATCTGGCTTTTTAAAGTTGTGAACTGACATGCCCTCTAGGGCTTTTTGTGTGCCTGATGATATTAGTGTATAACAAGGCAACACAGAGGCATCTACTGCCCCTCTAGCTTTTATGATGTTTATTATTAGAGGTGTTCTTAAATGTTTTTATTTGCAGATTTTACTTTTTCCTGGGGAAAAGTACAGAAAGCAGTGTTGTTTTTATTCCAAGGGTGCCTTTTTATAAATTCTAATTATAGATTACAGTATAATAGCTTTAAAAGCTTACTAGGTAGGTGATATGGGTGGTATAGTGTCCATAGAAGCAGCCGCAGTTATGTACCTCCCCCAGTCCAGCCCAACCAGCCTACAGTGACCAATATGTGGGTGTGTTTTATTTTTTTTGCATATTTCAGGTTTTTTTTTTCTTTTTACAAAAACAGTTTCAGGCTTTTGTTGTTATTTTACAAAAATGAGAAGTGCAGAAAGTGGTGTTATGTGGCTTTATTTCATTATCACTGAAAAACCACACCTCTGTTATTAACAACAGTATTGACAATATTTATACACTGCTTTTATTGTTGGGGTTTAGTATTTTGCTCTGTTATTAATGGATTGTATTTTTATATAATGGACTTTATTTTTATATAATGCTGCAAGCTGCTTTGGAGGCCTTAGTTGGTAAGATAGAAGTTGAGTAGAGTAGAATAAAAATAGCTTTCCTGGATTGGTGTACATACAATAAAATCAAGAAGGGTTTACTTTTCTCAAATGCAAGATCACTTTAAGAATGGAAGGATAAAGTCTCTTTGGTATGTTCGGTCCAATTTATTAAAGGTTTGTATAGGTCAGACCCAACATTCCCACTTGTGCCTAGAAGCTAATGTGAGTGGTGAAGAATTGATGTATTGTGCTTTTGATGGTGCACTAATGTCAAAAGGTGGGTCGGGTCATCTTGTTGTGTATCAGCTGCACCTGTCCAGTCTGAAGGAGCAGATTTGCATGTAGCACATTACAGAAGCATAGCCTTGAGCTTTTTAAAGAGATGAACTATTACTTCTGTGTTCACATACATGATGAATGGGAACCCTTAACCCTACTAGAAAACTAGAAAACTCGTGTCTGTATGTAACAAGGCACTGGACTGAGCAAGTCAGTAGAATTCACCTCTGCCGTTCTGACTTCTGCCACCTGCACTGAATACAGGCAAAGGCTTAGCTATGACATGCATTGGGGGTACAAGTGAGTCTCACCTTAGCCAGGTAAGCAAAGGGCCAAGCAGGCAGTGATCCTGAAGAGTTTGGTATCCACAAGCTTATTGTTTAAGCGCAACCACTTGGCCATGATCAGGAAGAGGTTCAAGGGGATGACCACAGGTTCTCCAACTCGGGATGAACCTGCCAGAACAGTGGGAGCCAGGTCAATTGGATTTCCATAAAAGGAATTACGTAAGCCATTTGAATCTGGTCATGTCTTTATTCAAGCACTGTACCTGCCCACTGTGAACGGCCCATCCTACTCTCCTGGAAGTGAGTTAGGAAACCGCATCCAAGTGAGTACCTTTCTAGACAGAGCTCTGCCTAGAAAGTCATGATTTTTAAAAATATTTTCAGTCTATAGCTCTTCCAAGGAATTTTTGTTTAATACAATTGACAGTGTCTATTTTTCTCCTTGCCTTCTCTCTTTTTAACTTTCCCTAATAAATTCTCTTATAATTTTTACCAGATGATTACCTAGTCATTCTGAAAACAGCAAAGAGCTACATTATCTCTCCTCGCCCCCTAATGTCTCACTCAGGGACACTGCTACACAGGACAGGTGTGGTTACCAGAGGAGCTTCGGTTAGCCCTGGGGTCGGCAACCTGTGTTTTCAGAGCCGCATGCGGCTCTTTCAGTGGTCTGATGAGGCTCTCGAGTGGGGGCTGGAAGCGGGGCGCATTCCCCCGCGGCCACCGCCCAGCCAGCTCAGCCCCGAGGTTGAGCTCGCTGCAGGGCGAAGGAAGGGCGCAAGGAAGGGGGGGTGGAGAGCAGGTCCGGGAGAGCCAGTGGTGGTGGGCGCGGGGGTGCCTTGCATCTCTTCCCTCTGCCCTTCCTTCGTTCCGAGGTTCTGCTCGCTGCAGGGTGAAGGAAGGGCGCAAGGAAGAAGGGGAGTGGAGAGCAGGTCCAGGAGAGCCGGTGGTGGTGGGCGTGGGGGTGCCTTGCATCTCTTCCCTGTGCCCTGCCTTCGCCCTGCAGCGAGCTCAACCTGGGGACAGAGCCTCTGGTGGCGGAGGCGGGCGGGGGGTGCCTTGCAGCAATGTGCTGCGGGCGCTGGCTGCTGAGTGCGGGCTGGGCACCACCTTCGCCCACAGCAGCTCCTTCCTTGGCAGGCAGGGGCAGCAGCGCTCTCCCGGACCTGCTCTTTGCCCCCCACTGTGAGCAAGCACCCTGCTGGGCAAGGGGGCGGAGACCCTGCCGCACAGGGCAGCCGGGCATCTCTTCCTTGTGCCCTTCCTTCCTTCGCCCTGCAGCGAGCTCAACCTTGGGGCTGAGCTGGCTGGGCAGTGGCTGCGGGGGAAGGCGCCCCGCTTCCAGCCCCCACTCGAGAGCCATGTTGTGAAAAAACCGCTGATGGCCAGATGAACAGTGGGATGCGTTCACCGAGTAGCACTGGTGAGGCCCATGACTGGTGAACATTTGGGAACTGGCTGGCAACATCGCACATGCTGTCCAAACGTCCCTGTGCAGACCAATGGCCATGTGCCAAACTCATATTCCTGTGAAGCTGGAGCCTTCCAAGGAATTTCCTCACATGTGAAAAATGGAATTGTGAAATGGCCCATAAACTTCTTTATGACTCACCAGGATCAACATGCATGTTAGTGAGTTTTATGCTGGCTAAATGCCAGTGTGCAGCTGAGCACAGCTGATAACCACACCATGCCACAGACCATGCACAGCCTTCGCCCACAGCAGCTCCTTCCTTGGCAGGAAGATCCAGGGACCGGGACAACAGCAGAGCAAAGGTAAGTAAATAGTAAATAAAAAAAATATTTTCTTGGTGCTGCATAATAAAAGGACATAAGAACATAAGAACAGCCCCACTGGATCAGGCCATAGGTCCATCTAGTGCAGCTTCCTGTATCCCACAGCGGCCCACCAAATGCCCCAGGGAGCACACAAGATAACAAGAGACCTCATTCTGGTGCCCTCCCTTGTATCTGGCATTCTGACAAAACCCATTTCTAAAATCAGGAGGTTGCGCATACACATCATGGCTTGTACCCCCGTAATGGATTTTTCCTCCAGAAACTTGTCCAATCCCCTTTTAAAGGCATCTAGGCCAGATGCCGTCACCACATCCTGTGGCAAGGAGTTCCACAGACCAACCACACGCTGAGTAAAGAAATATTTTCTTTTGTCTGTCCTAACTCTCCCAGCACTCAACTTTAGTGTATGTCACCTGGTTCTGGTGTTATATAAGAGTGTAAAGAGCATCTCTAGTCTATCCACTCTGTCCATCCCCTGCATAATTTTGTATGTCTCAATCATGTCCCCCCTCAGGCACCTCTTTTCTAGGCTGAAGAGGCCCAAACGCCATGGCCTTTCCTCATAAGGAAGGTGCCCCAGCACCTACAAGGGACCTACAAGAGGGGGCTACATTATAAAAATGGGACTTATAAGAGCATAAAGGTAAAATAAAAAAACTATATATGCAGTGTTATCTTCATTTTAGATGTCAAAAGGGTTTTGTGGCTCCCAAGGTTTGCTTTTCTCCGGAAAACGGGTCCAAATGGCTCTTTGAATGTTTAAGGTTGCCGACCCCTGGGTTAGCCTGTTCATTTGGCTCGCCAGATTGCACCTATAGATAGAGGTGGAAGAAAATGGTGATGACAAAATTAAAACAAATGGAAACACTGCTTTCAGCACTTCTCATTTTTGTTTTAAAAAAATAAAATAAAATCTACAAAAAAACACCCAATTTTATTTGATTTTTATTTATTATTTAATGGGGATTGCATGGGTAATGACTGTGGCTATAACTACGGACACTACACCACCTATATCACCTACCCAGAACATTTTAAAAGTGATTATAATTTAAAATTATAATGTAAATTTTGAATAAAAACACATAACATGGCTTTCTGCACTTCCAACTTTGGAAAATGCTGAAATCTATGAAAATGTAAAACAATTTTCTCCCACCTCTACCTCTTGCATTCAACTTCTCTGCTGAGGGAACCCTAACCTTTTGGGCTTACCTTGGATGGGAATTTGGGTGCAGGGCAGCCCAGCTTCACTCCAAATTTGGGATTGCAAAATTTCCCTTCCTGGTGGCAGTTCCACCATTGGTATCTACTGATGTTTTTCTGTAAAAGTTCTCCCTTACAAGCTGTGAGGCTGCACTTGGACCATCAAAACATGCAGTAAAAATGGTCACAACTTTTCAAATGCAGGGGAGTCCTAAGGTTGTGATCCTCAATTATCATTGAAATGAGAGATTCTGCTGAACTGGTCATCTGCTGATAATATTAATGGCATCAAATCCCATGTTTCTTTGCCACCTCCGTCAGCATCCTTGTATTGCCTAAGAGGCTTTTAACTTGGCATTTACTAGATTCATGGAAAATGACATGCAGATCTTTAATTACAGTAGACTGAAATATGCCTTCTGGCTGGTTTTTACTATGGCCCTCTGTGCCGAACATTTTACCCATCTGTGTATATATAATTAGCAATTAACATAGCCATGTTATGGAAAGCACCTTTCAATACACCGCAGACACCCTCCTATAAGTCGATCTGACAGATAAGTCGAGGGCAGGTTTTGAGCCAACAATCATGGAATTTTCTATGACCTTCGGATAAGTTGGGGGTTAAACTTAGGGGGGTGTCTGACTATACTTTTGTCTGATTTTACTCAAGGCCTGATCCTCCACCGCTAATTGTTACCTAACAACTGTAGTTTCTAATTTATTAAAAGCATAGTAAAAGATCATAAGATACATTTTTATTCTTTTTAAATTCTGGTCTTCATCACCTTTTTGTAAGCACTATCAGAGTAAGTGCACTGTAAACAACATACCAGTAAAACAGTGGTTCCCAACCTGGTATTCATGTACTTCCAGGGACACTCAATAGGACCTTTAGGGGTACTTGAAAAAGAATGGAATAATGGTAGAAAAAGGCAGGTCATGCTCCAGAATGCCTTGCAAGACAGGAATGCCTTGCATGGACCAGCAAGACAGGTAGGGAGGTGGCTGTGAAAGCCTCACCAATAGCTAGTTTTTGGTCATCAATTCATGTATGAAACAGTGATTGAAAACCAGCACAACAAAAAAGCTGAAACATAATATGGAAAGTGATCAATCACCCAGAATTTGATTGTGATGAATATTGTGATGAATACATGAAATCTGGGCTTTCATATAGAAGAGATGAGGGCTTGTATTATTAATTACAAACATTTTGCTAATATGAAGGGTGCAATTTATGGAAATGGGCTGCCAAGGGATATGCAAGTGAAAAAGGTTGGGAACCACTGCAGGAAAACCATGAATCAAATCCACCTTTAAGGTGTCTGGTGTGTTAAGCCAGAAGCTCTGCATACAACATACAACCCATAACACATAACTGGTGAGTGTGCAATTCAGTTCACAGCAGAGAGATGCAGCTGCATAAATTTGCAATCCTTTTTACTCAGAAGTAGACCCACTGCTTTCCATGGGTGTTGTTCTTAAGTAAGGGTGCACTGAATTGTAGCCTGCTTCAAATGGAAAGGAAGATTCCCATCCTGGCTGTTTCAAAAAACAGACCTGCTTTGCAAGCGTTTGCCAAGCAGAACCAGGCTGCAGCAGAAGGAAGGAGAATAAAAGGTTAACAAATTGCTTCTAAGGAGCTGCCTGCTGCTTGAGAAACTTGGTGCCTGTCTGCCTGCAGCTTGAGAAAGGAAACTTTTCAGAGTTGAAAGGCTTTGCCCTCTGATTGACCCAGAGATAAGGCGAAGTGAGAATTGGAGCTTGATTACTTGGCAAAAATTTCACCTACTATAGGCAAGTATCTAAGGTACTTTTAATGGACCTAAACATGCTGTGTTTGTGCACATGAAAGAGTTCCTGCTCTGTCCTGCAAAATTCACCTGGATTTTAAATTGTGGTTTCTTCCTGGGTCTTCTTCTATAGCCCCCCCCCCCTGCAAAAAGAGAATCAAAACATTTATGTTGCCTTATCTGGCATCAAGCCCCTTTGGTCCATCTAGCTCAGTATTTTTTGCACAGTCAGACTGGTAGCAGCAATCCAGAGTTTCAGGCAGGGATCTCCCCCAGAACCTGGGTTTGAACCTTGTGCCTTCTGCCATCACAGCATGTGCTTTACCACTGAGCTATAGCCCCTTAGATTGACGATAACTCTATTGTCAAAAGAACTACCTTCTGTACCTCCCCCCCCCCCCAAAAAGTCTCCCTGCTTGCAGAATTATAAGTTGTAACCAGTTTATAGTGTTAAGGCACTCTTGGACTTCATAGGCAAAGAGGAAACAGATTTTTCTCTTTGAGGCAGTGTTAATGAACTCCCTATGCACAAACATACCTAAAATCTCAGAGAAGATGAAAAAGGGCATTTCCTCCTCCTCCTCAAAGGATTCTTAAGTATGCAGTGCCCTGTGGCACTGTCGTTCAAAACAAATGGTTGCATGTCAGGTTACTATTGTTGGAGATTTTGTGTTTTTTCTCCTCACAATCTTCTGAAAACGTGTGTAAATTTTTAACCAGAGTTTTTGTCCACAGTCCAATATAAGAAGCTCACGTTTAAAAAAAAAACAAACAAAAAACAGGAAAACCTCCCTTTACACTTTTAGAAAAAGAAGAATTTCATAGTTATTAACTGAAAGAACATTAGAGTTGCTGTCAGGGAAGAGGAATTCTTTTGTTTCTGTGAACCAGTATGGCTCAAAAGTTATTAAGCAATCTTTCTGCACCTCAAAGGGAAATTCATCATTGCCTTTGACTGTGATGTTGTTACTAGTGGGAAGCCACCATCAGCAGTGCCCTGGTGGGAATAAAACCAAACTCTGTTTAGAATTAACTTCTAGTACATGTTTTTTGTGCTTCCTATGAAATGCAGTATGCCTCAGGATACTTCAGTGCACATATATAGAGCTGAAACAGACAAGAGTTGCTGGGCTGCAACATGAAGCTGAAAATGTGAATGTCTCATCTTCGTCCAAAATGCTCTCTCTACATGCAAACATACATGGCAGCACGTCAAGGAGAAAGCTACCCTAGAACCTTTTTCCCATCAAAACATTATGATGCATGTTAATGTATCATAACTCTCACACACAAACCTCGTTAGTACTCTTTAGCACTTCATTTATTTGACTACTGTAAACTGTTTTTCAGTCCTCATTTGTCATCTTTCTTCTAGTATTTAGTTAACAATCTGTGTGATCTATTTCAGTAATTGCCTACCAGTGGTGGATCAAGTTTTCTTGTGTTTTTTAAAAAAAAGGTCTGAGTTCCACAAACAAAGAAGCCCTGTAGGCCCTAATTAATGGGTATTTTTGGGGGGGCTTGGAACAGAAAGATATATTGCCTAATATTACATTCCTTGCAGTCATATGCTAATTAAAAGGCATAGTACATACAATTACTCTCCATCAAAGTGATTGAAAGCTTATGAAGATGCTTTCTTTTGCCTGTGGGGAGCATACAGAAGATACCATCAGTCACCATGACATGCCTGAGGAATATATACTCCCATTTTGGATGCAAACTCATTTTAGCCCTAAAAAGGAAAGGAAAAACCTGGGAAGTCTTTGATTTCCTAATTTGATATGCAATCATCAGCCACTGTATCTCCATATGATAATATATCTGCTTGGTTTAAAGTGGCTGCACAAATGCATGCTTTTCTCTGATGAACTGCAACAAGCTGGTGCACTCACTGGCTGCATTGCGTGTGCTACCAAGAATCCTAGAGGCTACAAAGACTGACTTTAACTTCTGTGGTCTTGTTTTTCTGACTTCCATTAACTTTCCAGATAAGTTCCTGTAGTTTTCTGAAAATTTACTTTAAAAAACAAAAAAACAAAATGGCAGATGATGTTAAATATTTTATGGCTGCTTCTATTTTCAAACATACTAAAAAAATACAAACAGTTATTGGAGTCAACTCCCCAACTATTTTTATCAAGAATAAAAAATATTACAACACGGTTTGTTGGCCATATTGCATAAATCTAGGAAAGGTAAAAGCTGAGCATATAGTCCTCTATTGCAAAAAGATGGATGGGAATGTCTAACTGAACACACCATTTTTCCTGTACATCTTCCAACTGTGGTAAGCTTTCCTAAAGGTCCACTTAATGATAAGGACAAAACAGAGAGAGCTTAAAAAATCAGGTGGTTCTGCAGCACTCAGGACATCCTGACCAAGACTGTAGGCTATAATTGAGTTGCATATACTGTACTGCTAGGGAAGAAGCTCAGATTGTGTTTACAAAGCTGCAGACTGATGGAATGCACCTGTAATGGTCTTCAGTTGCACCAACTGCATTAAGGTGAGGGGCTGAAGAACACATGCACTCTGAAGGTCACATGCTCAGGCCCTGGCTTCCTCCAATAGGACTGGGTAAAACCTCTATCTTTAACTTGAAGACCCACTGTGAGTCAGCGTGGGCGATATTGACCTTGATGGACCAATGGTCTGATTCAGTAGAAGTTAAGCATCATATATTCATGTTCATTTATTTTGCATAGCTTCTTAGTGGTCACAGTTTAATTGACCACCCTGCAATTTTGATATGCAGGCTGCCCCACAGAGTTGCCTCTCTCCAAATGGCAAATGTTAGAAACATCTGTTCATAATAATGTTAGGATAGATGCAATGCTGGAAATCTTTGCAATTCAAATTTTAGTTATGGACATGTAGTACGCTAGTAGTACCTCTGTCATTTTATACCTAAGGTCTTTGTGAGGAACAATTTACTTTGACATAGGATGCTTTTCTGTGTGCAGTCTAGAGGTCATAATTGAGGAAGTTCATCCTTCTACTTAGCCTAGTGCCTCAAACCAAAGAGTCCAAGCCAATGCTGACCAAGTACATCTTCAATCCAAGGATAAGCCAGATCCCTTCTATTCCAGCATGTTGTATGATTCTTTGGTGGAATAATTAAGACCTTAAGTTCAGATTATTCTAATTATTTGAATATATTTTTGTCCCCGCCCCCAGCCAAACTGCTCCTATTTTGAAATGTGCAAGTATGTGGCAAGTATGTGGCCTGACCATGTGCAGTCTTGAGCTAAGGTGCTTTGACAGAACCCTTTGGGCTTTGTGCAAATTAGCTCAGTAAGTCCTAGGAGATAGGAGAAACTGAGAGAAAAAGATGCATCCTCACCCAGTATCTACAAACAGGTTACTCTTAAGAGATTCTGGGAGCTGTTGTGTGCTTTTTCACAAAAATTCCACCCTGGTATACCTTTTTTATAGAATATGTCAATGTACTTGTCTCTTGAGCAATTTACTACTTTGTGCTCCTTTTGTGTGCAATAAACACCTCACTCAGGCACCTACCTTGGACAGCCAGCATGACTTCACTTCTTTGTCACCTTTCTACCCTTACCTGTCCTGTATTCTGACCTATCAGGATGCTTCCTTTTCAGTTCTCCAGAATCCTATAAAGACCCCTGGCTTTCAGAGCCAACCTTGCTACATCTAATACTCCTGAATGTTAATTGATTGTTGTTCCTTCTTAATGAACAGCTTTGAGTCTTCATTGTTTTCCTATTGCATGTCTCATAGTACAGCAAGGTCTGCTTCAGAGGTGACCTGTTTTCCTGTATAAATATTACCTCTATATAAGAAAAATATACCCTTTCTGTACATATTTTTTGTGAAGTGACCACACATGCCTGTTTTGCTCAAGCCAGATAAATTGTGATGGGAAATAGCAATTAACTCTTTATTCCTGCATTGCACTGATAATTGGGTAGTTAAAAATGTTTCACATGCAGTAGAGTCTCTTCATCAAACTGCACTTTGTATATTTACATTTATTTCTTTTAAAGAAAATCTTTGCATGTCTAGTGAAGGCTTTTGAGCCTTGCAGTTAAGTGTTGTTAAATCTGTTTAGCTTCCTGCTGCTGATAAAAGTTGTTCAGTGCTTTCTGGGCCCAATAAGAATAGCAGGTGGTTTTCTGCTCTTTTGTGTAATATCCCACTCTTTGCCATAAAGGGAAAAAAGAGAATAAACTTTACAATGCAGGGAAACAGGAACAGCTTTTTGTGTTTAATATAAATGTTGGATTCATTGTAAAGAATGTTTATAGTAGCATGTGCCCAAGTTCCATTCTATCATCACAGCAGGAATAGCCAAGGAGGTATATACAATTCAATAAATAACTAAACAATAAAGTGAAGTTCGACACTTAAATTTTGTATCAAGTTTTAATTTTATTGGGTATGTTCAGTTGGTTTACTAATTTTGGATTTGTTTAGAACAAGTAACCAATATGCCCGTTAATCTAACTACATTTCATCTACTCCCAGTAAACCTAGATGTAATTGTGTACTCAATCCAGTGGCTTGGGAAAAATCCAATGGGGAAAAAGGTACAGTTACTGAGTGCTAGAGAAACATACATTGGCATCACACAATGAAGTATTGATATCACTAAAATCTGTTGAAGAAGACAAGCACTGGGCCAGTATGACCATGATTAGCCATGGACATATTAGGTGCAATTTTAGTATATTTTCTATGAGCACATTCATCCCTCAAAGAAAGCCTCTCGGAGGTGTACCCTTCACCACTCATTGGGTCAGACCTGTGAGAAGATTTTGCCTTTAGCTTGCCAGATAGTTTGGAGAACACTACAGCAGGAGTGCCTCTTGAACTTCAATGTAGCATCCACAGTTTCTCTTCCTTGGGAACTATGGATAGTGCCCACTGTGATTATGGATATATAACCATAACCATGTATAACCATTGGGCATATATAGCCCAATTCTATCCTCCCCCCCCCCCCCCGGCTGTTGCAGCCATGCTAAAAAGGAGCATGCTGCATCCAGTGGGGGAGGGTGGATTGGGAGTGTTCGGAAGGGAAAGGAGATCTAAATGCCCTTACCTCTCCATAAGCCTCTTGCTTCACAATGGGGCTCCTTGAACCTCCACCAGCCTCTTTAGCTGGTATGAGTCTAAGGAGGAGAATGAGAGCTGGGAGGCTGCTGACAGTGGAGATACTCAATCCATCCCCTTCCGCAGCCTCCCTCCTCTCATTCCTTCTCCCTCCCTTAAACCCTTCTCACTCCACCTTACCTGCTCCGGCAGCTGTGGTGTGGTTCAGCGACAGACAGGGAGCCATGCCGCCTCTTGTGGCAGCTCTCCCAAAATGGTCACTGACCAAGTGCTCTGTATGCTGTTGGTGGTCATTTTGTGACACTCTGTTCCGTTGTCACAAATGCTTCAACCTCTTCATAAATGACCTGGAGACAGGGTTGAGCAGTGAGGTGGCTAAGTTTGCAGACGACACCAAACTTTTCCGAGTGGTGAAGACCAGAAGTGATTGTGAGGAGCTCCAGAAAGATCTCTCCAGACTGGCAGAATGGGCAGCAAAATGGCAGATGCGCTTCAATGTCAGTAAGTGTAAAGTCATGCACATTGGCGCAAAAAATCAAAACTTTAGATATAGACTGATGGGTTCTGAGATGTCTGTGACAGATCAGGAGAGAGATCTTGGGGTGGTGGTGGACAGGTCGATGAAACTGTCGACCCAATGTGCGGCGGCAGTGAAGAAGGCCAATTCTATGCTTGGGATCATTAGGAAGGGTATTGAGAACAAAACGGCTAATATTATAATGCCATTGTACAAATCGATGGTAAGGCCACACCTGGAGTATTGTGTCCAGTTCTGGTTGCCGCATCTCAAAAAAGACATAGTGGAAATGGAAAAGGTGCAAAAGAGAGCGACTAAGATGATTACGGGGCCGGGGCACCTTCCTTATGAGGAAAGGCTACGTCGTTTGGGCCTCTTCAGCCTAGAAAAGAGACGCCTGAGGGGGGGCATGATTGAGACATACAAAATTATGCAGGGGATGGACAGAGTGGATAGGGAGATGCTCTTTACACTCTCACATAATACCAGAACCAGGGGACATCCACTAAAATTGAGTGTTGGGCGGGTTAGGACAGACAAAAGGAAATATTTCTTTACTCAGCGTGTGGTCAGTCTGTGGAACTCCTTGCCACAGGATGTGGTGATGGCGTCTAGCCTGGACGCCTTTAAAAGGGGATTGGACAAGTTTCTGGAGGAAAAATCCATTACGGGGTACAAGCCATGATGTGTATGTGCAACCTCCTGATTTTAGAAATGGGCTATGTCAGAATGCCAGATGCAAGGGAGGGCACCAGGATGAGGCCTCTTGTTATCTGGTGTGCTCCCTGGGGCATTTGGTGGGCCGCTGTGAGATACAGGAAGCTGGACTAGATGGGCCTATGGCCTGATCCAGTGGGGCTGTTCTTATGTTCTTATGTTCTTCTGGCCAACAGCCTAAACTTGCATAGGATTGGGCTGTGCATACAGGATGAATATCTAGTGATGGGCCTCCAAGGAAGGTTCCATGATGAATATCTGTGGAACTGCCTGACTGAATCCATCTATTGTAAATTAATAGGACATGTTAAAGCATGGTTCCTGTATCGGTCTTGCACAAGACAACTTGAGGGTTTAATGGTTAGGTTAACTGATGGTTTTGTCAAGGTATAGAATAATAGTAGCTCTGTCAATTTTTAAGCAGTATCTTTGTTAAAACAGCATTCTGCAATGTGAAGTTGTCCCCCAGGCCTTTACATTTAACACACCTGGCATTTTAGCTCTGCAGACATACTTTGTCAACTAATTGCTGTGTATAATTTTTTTAGCTTTTGTACTAATTTTAAAGACAGCAAAACATGTTGCGAAATTACCCTTTAGTTTTATTTGTCACTGCATTTAATGTATACCACCTCAGGCATGATGAATACAAAGATGTGTTAACCTTTAACTATTTTGCCATGGGTGAATGGAGAAATAGAGTTGGAGAAATGGCGTTGGGGAAACTCAAGTGTTTATAATATCCCATTTATTCCTTTGATCCATGTATTGAGACTAAAGTATGGAAGGGTGTCTTTGGCATGAATTCTAAATTCCGTAGTTTTCATAGAACATCTGCCCTACTTGCTTGTAGTTTAACAGAACCGAAGTACTTATACTATAAGATGGTGTTTCACCTTACAAACATTGTTTCTGACCTATCAAATATTTTTTTAAACATCTAAATAGTAAAAAAGCAGTGTTAATTGCATGTGTAAGGCTTATGGCTAGAACCAAATGGCAACACCTCATACAGTGAGGAATGTATTTCCTCAAGGTTTAAATCAAGGTAGCCTTAACTCTACACGGCACTATGGAGTATTAAAAGGAACAAAATATAGAACAGGTAAGAATAACCTTAAGGTGGAACAGAACCTTAAGGTGGAGGAGGATGGGCAGTGGGTTTTCCCTGGTGCAGGTGCATGGAGAGTGAGAGGCGGGGCCAGGGTCCGGCAGTTATGCCAGATCCTAACCCTTCCCCTTCCTAAGGGGAAGCAATTCCCCTTGCCCTGGGCTGAGCCACTTTCAGCCCCAATCCTGCCTGGTGCAGGCCTGCATCCAAAAGCTTTAAGTATCATCTTAAGTACTTAGAAACAAAACTGAGTTTATACAACCTCGTATTTTTTCCTGTACAAAAAAAAAAAAAAAGAAATCTTGGTCCACTCAAGTCCAATACCAAGTGTACCTGCCAGAAGAGCACCAGATCAGCCTTACTGCAACAAAGCTGCTCTCCAAGAACTTCAAAAACATGTAGAGTATTCTGTGCTCTCCTTCTAGCATCCTGATGCTGTTGCCAACATCGCTATCAATAATTTTGTAAAGTTGTGTATTTGATTTTCCCATTTGTTTTTAAGCTTTGCATTTTGTTTCAGATACATCAGCCTATGTTAGGATGCTGTGATGGGTTGTATGTATGCTCAGTTGTATATTATGGATGTCTGACATTTTTATGCTGGTTGGTGACTGTAATAGAACTAAACTGAAACTGAGATGAGTAAAGGCTAGGATCTAATGAATAAAATTTTTGTGAAGAGAAAGGAGAATATCAGGGAACAAGTTTACATCTGAAAATCTGTCGAAATGTGTCAGGTCAGCAGGGGAGGATAGCCCTTGCTTTCCCGATAGCAAAGTGGCACGGGAGCGTAGGAAGACAGCACAAGAAGTAGGTGATCCCAAACAGAGCCAAAGAAGCAGACAGTCTTGTTTGTTGCAGAAGCAGGTATTGGTAAAAGGAGCAGGCAGAAGAGTAGTTAGTCAGGCGGTCCAGGAGACAGGGATACAGAGAGGCACAGTCACAATAAGCACAGTCCAAGTCAGTACACAAACCAGCAGCACAGCACGCAGAAACTCCACCACAACAACCCACATTTGGTGTCTGTGCTTGCCCCATATATACCGGGGCCATCCAATCAGAGTAGGGCGACCTCATAGTCACAAGACAGTCTTGTGACCCACTCTGATTGGCTGTCCAGTGGTGCTTTGCACCATTCCTCCATAGCCTGCACACATTTCTCCCCAAGTCACATGACTCCCACCTGTAACAGGTGCAGCTGATTGCTAATCAGCATACGGATACAGTGCTGCTGCTCCTTTAATTTCATTTCACACCGAGCCTGGACGTCAAGGCCCCTCCTGCCACATCCTGGCTTATAACAATTCAGGGCCTGGGATGCCAAAGGCCTGACAAAATGAAATTACAAACGCTTCCTCAGGAGTTTCTGGGAACGGGACCCAAGAATGACTGCAACTATGCATACGTTATTCAAAAGGAAAAGGAAGTCTCTTGCCATTGTGCAGCTTCTAGCACAAATAACTCAGGGTACAGCAAGTGAGAGCATGGGTTAATTACATTCCTTGATCACCTAGCTGTCCATTGCTTCTTGGTTATTAAGCCCAACTATACATGTTTCGTATACAGTGAGAAAATTCTTGCTATACCTATTAAATAGGTGGAGTCGGAAGCTAGCGGTTCCTTCCACATAATTCCTCTGACAGGCTTCTGCAGTGTTGGGGGATGTGCGTACCTGTCATCGCCCCCAGCTTCCATTGCCTGGATTTACTAAATTGCTAATATTGTTCCAAAGCAGTGGAGATTATGGCAGCCTATTACTTGCTTTCAGAATTCTACCCAGTGGCATAATACTTGCCTTTGAAGGGATCCCTTTGAAAAGCATGTGTGCTCATCCCTTATTCCTTGGCAAGCTATTATTATCTTTGCACTTTATTTTTTGTAGTAATGAAAATAAATACTTCAACCACTTTGCTGCAACAGTAATTGTGGTGAAGTCCTGTAACAGTTTTAAGAGCTGCAGATGAACAACTGTTGTGCCAAACGTCAGTCATTTTGCACGTTTCTCATGAGCCCTTTCTTTGTTGTCCCGGAGAGATCCAAAAACATATTTCCTCTGGTCTGCATCATTGATGCCAAAGCTTGCCTGCATGGCAGATGCGGTGGGGAGGGTCTAGTCTTTATTGTATAAGCTTCAAGGCCCTGGATTTGGATGTTGAGGAGTTGGACCTAGAGGACTTTGGGCAGGCTTAGTATCTCCCAATGTTATACAGTGTTTCTCAAACTGTGGGTTGGGACCCACTAAGTGGGTTGCGAGCCAATTTCAGGTGGGTCCCCATTCATTTCAATATTTTATTTTTAGTATATTAGACTTGATGCTACCATGGTATGTGATTGCATTTGGGGAAATGTTATAGGCCTGTACCTTGTACAAGCTACTATGAATATTCTTTTAACAATGATAGTAAATGGGACTTACTCCTGGGTAAGTGCGGGTAGGCTTGCAGCCTAGGATTGTTCAAAAAGTTCCTGCTTGATGATGTCACTTCCAGTCATGACATCACTTTCAGTGGGTCCTGACAGATTCTCATTCTAAAAAGTGGATCCTGGTGCTAAATGTGTGAGAACCACTGTATAGTAGATTCATGCGGAACTCACTCTGATGTTTGACAAGTATCCCCATGTTTTCCAGTGAATAGTGTCTGACTGGATACCCAGATTATTATTAATTAATTATTAACAGTATTTATATACCGCTTTTCAACTAAAAGTTCACAAAGCAGTTTACAGAGAAAAATCAAATAACTGAATGGCTCCCTGTCCCAAAAGGGCTCACAATCCTACAGTAAAAAGATGCAAATGAATACCAGCAGACAGCCACTAGAACAGACTGTGCTGGGGTGAGGTGGGCCAGTTACTCTCCCCCTGCTAAAAAAAAGGAGCACCCACTTGAAAAAGTGCCTCTTACCCAATTAGCAGGGGTTCTCGCCCAGATCTTGCCCCATACTCTTTTTGTGCTGGAATTTACATGAAATGCACATTGCTGGGGGGGGGGATTACTTTTTATGGGTACTTTTTTAACACAAAATTTTCCTCATTGGAGGATTTTGGAGTATCTTCAAAGAAAAATAGCTCATATATAGGGAAAAAAGGCCCTTTAAGTTACTCTAGTAATTTTAGAGGTGTCAATTCTATTTTAAGCAGCTCCATTCTGTTTCAGAAGCATCTTTTTTTTAAACAACAGTTGAACAAACGGTATATGTACTTCTAAGATTTCCAGGTTTAAAAAGTACAGAAGATGACAGAAATGTAGACTAATAGACTCCAGACCTACTAACCTAAGGGCTCAATCCTAACCCCTTATGTCAGTGCTTTCCAGCTCTGACATAAGGGCAATGCAGCTCCGAGGAAAGGAAACAAACATTCCCTTACTTTGAGGAGGCCTCTGTGAGTGACACCGAACTGCAGGATGCAGCACATGTCCCATTGACACCGCTATGCCAGTGCTGGAAAGCACTGACATAAGTGGTTAGGATTGCGCCCTAAGAGAAATTGTGCATACATTTATAGGAATACTTGTAGGAGTAACTGGATAGATTTTAGAGGAGTTAGAATATAAGAAAGAGACATAAAGTTTTTGTCTTTGGTTATAACTAGAGATGTTTTGTTTCCAGTGAGTAAAATAGGTTTACCGCCTTTGGGCCCAGTCCTATCCAACATGCCAGCACCGGTGCAGCCTCAATGCAGCCCTGACGTAAGGGAACAAAGTTCCCTTACATTGAGGAGGCCTCTGTGACTGCCTCCCCACCAGACGATGCAGTGTGCGCCCCATTGACACAGCTGCTCTGACACTGGAAAATTGGATAGGATTGGACCCTAAGTCTTACTGAACACAATGTGCTTATTTCTGAGTAAAATAAATAACACCATTTTGAAACACCTCTAGTTATAATTTAGCTGCCTTTTTATAGGAGATAAGTGTTGGTCATACAGCAGGACTGCATCAGGCCTTTAACAAAATGTCATTGTTGGATTGACTTGCATGAAATTTTGTGTACATTATGACAATTGAAGGTGAAGTATCTTTGACAAATTGCAGGTTGGCAGCATAGTGTGGGTGCCTGCCAACTTGCAATGTATGAAGTAGGTGAACACCTTTTTGTTTCACCACTTGTATGTCTGTAAGGAACTGCAGTTGGTCTTAGTCCCCACCCTTTATCTACAGCAGTGTTTCTCAAACTGTGGGTCGGGACCCACTAGATGGGTTGTGAGCCAATTTCAGGTGGGTTCCCATTCATTTCAACATTTTATTTTAAATATATTAGACTTGATGCTACCATGGTATGTGACTGCATTTGGGGAAATGTTACAGACCTGTACTTTTGACAAGCTACTGTGAGTATTCTTTTAGCAATGATAGTAAATAGGACTTACTTCTGGATAAGTGTGGGTAGGATTGCAGACTAGGATGGTTAAAAAATTTTCCTGCTTTGATGATGTCACTTCTGGTCATGACATCACTTCTGGTGGGTCCTGACAGATTCTCATTCTAAAAAGTGGGTCCCGGTGCTAAATTTGTGAGAATCACTGGTCTACAGAGTATGATAAGATAACAGGCCTGTCTTGCATATTACGGGGTATGCCTTGAGTGCATATGGCATGTACATAGGTGTACCCTGGTATCCGTAGGAATTATGTTCTGGTATGCCTGTGGATACTTGAAACCACTGATACCAGGGATGCCTCCTGCCCTCCCTGTCGCTTCCGGTTTTGCAAAAACAAAAAAAACTAGAAGTATATTTTTTCATTGTAAGAGCCATTCTGAGGCCTGCAGAGTCCGCGGGTGGATGCGTGCAGTCTCTGCAGGGCTTAGAAGAGCCTCCAGAGGTGAAGGGAGTGGGGTTCCCCTTGCTTCTGGAGGGGATGTGAGGGGCTCCCGTATCAGCAGATATTTGAAACCGCGGTTACAGGATCTGCAGATACAGGGGCCCCCCTGCGAACAAAGTATATGGCAAAAAAAAAACTTTTTGCAATTCCTGTATTGGAGAACTTACAGAAAAAGCTATGACTAAGAGCTCATTCTATTGATTTTCTAGCTGGAATGTGAGATTTCTGTCCTGCTAGAATATGAAGCAATGTTGAGAGTGTGTAACAAAAAGAGTGTTGGAAACCAAATGTTATATTGTTATGGCTGCTGGTTGGTTGTCCTTTGTTAAACTGATTGCTTACTAATGGTTGGGGGAAGATGAATGGATGTTCTCTATATAGAAGCTAATGACTAGAAATCTCTCTAGTTGCCTTTGGAACATGATACTGTTCAACTAGTAGGAGAGATAAACAGTGTGTTTGCTGTGTTGTAATTTGAATTGGGGATTGTTTGTTGTGTTGCATTCCTGGTCTCGCTGCCAGGCAGAAGGTGTCTGGAGATCCCACAAATACCACCGGACACCACCTTAAGTACCACTGGTTGTACCCGTACTACTGCTTGAGAAACACTTCTATAGATAGATTTAGATACTGATATAATAGAAAGACATGTGTAATTCATAGTGTAAGCAGTGCTGAGTGCTGAACATTCTTTCAGTGGGCACTGATGTGGCTGGGAAATGCAGTTTATCTGAACTTCATGTTTTTTCACTTGAGCAAGCATGCCTTTAGAAAAACCATTTTCAACCGCTGTGCTGTGGCACACTAGTGCGCCACAAAAGGTCTGCAGGTGTGCCGTGGGAATTTGGGGGAGGGTCATTTATTAGTAGGGCCATTGGGGCATGTGAGGCCCCCACCAACAACATGGTGTGCCTTGTCAATTGTCAGAAACTGATGGTACCTTTAGTACCTTGTCAGTGTGCCATGAGATGAAAAAGATTGAAAATCACTGCTTTAGAAGCACAAAAAGAGTTGCTACCGGAAAGCTACTTCCTGAATAACTGGCATGTCTTTTAAATTGGCAATTAAAACTTAAATCAATTTTAATCACACCAATTAATCTGTTGAAGCTTGTAGCCCTACAGAATATTTATTTCAGTGACGTGAAATCCAATAGGCCTGACACAATACCACAGCAGAGAGAAGGTGCACATTGACTGTCTTTTAGATACAAAGAATAACTGTCACTATAAGGAAAACCTATAGAAGCGTCTTTCATTGACCTCCAACTGGAGCTTTCCTGTAAATCATGAAGAAATAGTAAAAGGAAATCAACAAAAAGCATCGAAAGTTTCTCTGCATCCTTGTTCGTTCAAATTAAATGTGCTTTGTGATAATTGTTTCCTTAGATAAACTGGCATGCTTGGTTTAATATTCAGATGTGGGACCATTGATTTTTATATAGGAAGTGTTTGAATGTTTTAAAATGAATTTAAAATGAGTTTTTTTAATGAGTTTTAGATTTTTTGAATTAGTTCAATTTTCTCCAAGATTCTTTATTTCTACATTTAAAACCCATGGCCCAATCTTACGGGCACTGCCTCTGGTAATGTGCCGCTTCCACTGGCACTGACATCCATAAAGCAGTCAGCTCCAGTCATAAAAGCAGTCAGCATAAAAAGTCCATAAAGCAATCAGCACCAGTCATAAAAGGCGCTCCAACAGCTTGCCACTTGGCGTGCTGTTGGGAGTGCCAGCGGGAAGGCCTGGGCCTTCCTACCCACTTCAGTGCTTCCTCCGCTGCTTGCCAGAGCAGGTATATCAGCGGGAGAGGCTGGAGAGGGTGAGGAGGGTGGAACAGTGGTTGGAAGGGGGCAAGACGGGGCAGATCGGTGCTGGGAAGTGGGTGGGATGGGCAGTGCCAGTGCCACCAATATCCTCTCTTTGTGGACATAATTCCATGGTGCATAACTGCCAGATCCCAGCCCCGCCTCCTGCTCCCTGCCTGTCTGCCCCTGGAATGCCCTCTGTCCTGCCTCCCTTTGCCCCAGAATGCCTCCCTCCTGCCTCCTCACTGCCCTCCCCAGACCCCTGCATCAGCAAAGCTCAGCCAACGCAGCCTTGCCTCTCCAAATCAGCATGAAGGCTGAATGCAACCTTCATGCATCCTTCCCTGTGCCAACCCAGCCAACATACGCGGAGGCGTATACATGCTTTACAGCCTTGCGCCGGCCCAGGGTGCATTTAGGATTGCGCCCTAAAAGTTTTAATCCTATTTTCATCAAAGATTTAACAGTGAATGTATTGGAGAGCCGCCTTGTTGCTAGGACACAATTGCTACTACAGAACCATATAGTAACATATCAAGTGCCATACTAGACACTGAGTTGCGATCATAAATAATTAAAGCAAAACAGCTGTTCTTCAACGCAACACATTTCACAAGAAAAGTGGCATCGCTGGCTTTTTAAACCATGTTTATTTACTTTCTTATGATGAGCTTGCCTGTCACTGGTGTAGATTATAGCCTGACACCAAAAATAATATCACAATACAGAGGATTACCTCCTAATGCTTCAGTGTTGCTTTATTTACCGTATAACTTTTTCTGAGAATTGGTGCTCACAGTAGCAGAAACTCAGCCAACTGTTTATGAAATTGTAGTGAACAATGTACTTAGCACCTATCTAGCAGTTAATTGCCCTTATTGAAAGCAGTAGGAAGTAGACATAATCAGGGACAGCTAACTGGCAGGAGAAATCTAGGTTCTTGAGAATTGTGATCTGGCACGTGGTGGCCATACCAAATTTTAATTGGATATGTTTGCCCTCACTTTCAAGTGAAAAATGGATTTAGGTTTTGCTAAGAAACATATTTCCACACACATATCTCCTTGATGTTAATTTATTTATATTGACCTTTGTATGCCACTTTTTGGTCACATATGGCCCAGTCTTATTGTTGCGGTCTGCAGCCAGCAGAAAATGCTTTCCAGCCATTGTAAACAATGTGATGACATACAGGGCCTGTGTGCGGCAGTGGGGTGACAGGGGCCCATCAATGGAGTTGAATCAGCAAGCTGGGTAGGTCAGGGAAGGAATGAGGAGAGGACATGAGGCATGTAGGAACCTGCATGGGTAGCACCCGGCATGGGCAATGTTTGCTGGACACTATCCCATATGATGGCAGCTGACATTCCCCCTTTGTCTCCTTGGAATTGTCCCCTCTAAAGAGCTGGCTCTGAAGAGACCTGTACTGTCAAGTGACCAGGCTGCTATCTCACCTCGTCTGATCTCGGAAGCTAAGCAGGGTCAGGCCTGGTTAGTACTTGGATGGGAGACCGCCTGGGAATACCGGGTGCTGTAGGCTTATATACCATAGTCTTTCAAGACTGAAGGTTGCCAACCATTGTCAAGTGGCTTATGGGAAGGTAAGAGAAAATGTTTTCCCTTTTCCCTCCCAAACCTCCCGATTGCTCCCCCCCTCCATAGCATGAGGAACGGGCACGAGGAGGAGGAAAAACTGGGTGGGGAGGGGTGGATTAGCTGCAGGAGGGGGTGGATCTGCATGCACCAGATCCTATCGCCTCTGTAGGCAGTCTCTCTGCCCACTTTTCTCCTTAGACTTGCACCAGTGAAGTCACTGGTGCAAGTCCAAGGAGACACATTGTGGAGCAGGAAGCTTATGGAGGAGTAAGGAGATCTAAATCCCCTTTCCCCTCTGAAGCCTCCTGATCCATCCCCCCTACACATGCACACAGTTATACAGCATGCCCATTTTTGACTCGTCTGCACCAGTGGGGTGGGGTGGGGTGGGGTGGGGAGGAGAATATTGGTCTGTTTGACACACATGCCACGCCATTCCAAGAACTGGCTTACTTGCTTACTACTACTACTATGAATTGTTTACTCAGAATAGTGCAAGAGTACCTATTTTAATTTGACCGATGTTGGACACTAAAATGCATCTCCGTGATAGATGACTGGCTTGTCTTAGTACAAACCTACCCTGTGCCCACTGAGATGCCAAAATACCTGAATCATATCATCGCTGTTTCTTTTTTTTCTTGCTGGGGCAAAGGAACAGATATAATAAATAGTTGTTCCCCTGGGGGAAATCCCACATTTATTTTAGTCCCAGAGTTTTGCATTCATTACTATGTTAACTGTGAGATTTAATCAAGCTGCAAAATTTAGAGTGGTGTCATCTTGTTTATCATGAATGCAATCTGCATAGGCAATTTGCAATGACTCTTTATATAATAAATCTTTGAGATGTGTATGTTGGGATAAATGGTTCTACAGGAATTGGCTACTATGCTTGAGTTACGGTTTGGTGCATCCTTCTTTGTAGCATTTCCCCAGTCTCAGCAATATAATTTTCTGACTGACTCTGGCTGGCTTGCATAGCTGTGGATATACTCAGTGATCTTCGTGAAATAAAGCAAGATTACCTTTAAGTTTCAGAGCTTTTTAAAATTTTATAAAGAAATGTTAAACAAGACAAGGTTTCCGTGGAGAGAAGGTGGACAAGTGCCAGTTTTTACCCTAAGGACTTCTGGCATTGCTGTGATTATCTGGATTATATGGGTCTCAGCTGTGAAACAGAAGTGCTGACCGTCCTTCTGTCAATTTGACATTTTAATGATGCTTGCTTTTTAATTTCTATTTTTTAAAAACTCTCTACATTCTGCTCTGTCAAGGTTGTATCTCAGCAGAAATATTACGTAACATTTGTAAATAAGAGATATTTTTATCACCATTTTTGAATTGCTTAGGGGCAAAAGCAAGATAGGCAGCAGTGATGGTATTGAATAAACAACAGGAAACCTGAAGAGATTACTCAAATGAAGGGATCTAGGGCCCAGTCCTAACTGGCCTTTGGGCCAGCGTGAGTCCCTTGTGCTGGCCTCCAGAGGCTGCCTCTGGCACCGTTGTGCTGGAGAAAAGGTGAGTGCGCACCGGCCATGTTGGGCCAACGCAGGGGTTTGGAGAGGGCGGGGGGAGGACAGATCGGAGACTTTCTGGGGTGGGGGAAGGGTAGGCGGACCAGTGGGCAACCCAGCGCTGAGTGGGGGGTGGGGCCAGGATCCAGCACTTAGGCTATATCCTGACCTCACTCCCGGGTGACCTGGCAAAGTGCTGGGCTGCTCAGATCTACGCCACTTCTTTAGGTGATGCAGACCTGAATATACCCATTGAGGCTGCTACAGCACTGAGCCAGCTCCAACTCTGCGCTGTGTACAGGGCAGGCCAGGTGGCCTGCCTGTTCCAGTGCAAGTTAGGATTGGGCTGTAACTTCTGATAGGACAGATCCTTGTGATGCTGTGGAATTCTTGACAAGCTCTAAACTGCTAAAGGAGTCGCTTAAAATATGTTTTGGGGCTGTCGTGGGTAAAGTTAAAGAATGGTCAGAAATCCATCGATGATGGCCCAATCTTATCCTGGTCCTGTGGCAGCAGAACTTGCAATCTGCTGCCACAAATCCAGTTACAATGGTGGTGAAAGACGCATCTCCATCGGGCACTCCAGAGCCACTGGCACAAATGTCAAGTGGCACTGCGTTCCCACTAATGGCCCACCCAGGCATACCAGAGCAGGTGACATGTCGACAGGGGGGCAGTTGTGGGAGGTTCAGAAGCAGAACCAGGGGCAGCTCAGGTTTAGGAGGTGGATTCTTGCTGGATTCTATCTGCCTTTCCCCACCTGAACACGTTCTCTGACTCTCCTTGAACTTATGCCAGCAAAATAGCTGGAGGAGATCCAATGACACCCAGTATGGAAAGGTAAGTACAAAATATTTTTACTTACATCTCCCAGGCCATCTGTTGCCCCCCCATAGCATGCAGCACATTCTTCATTAGTGGCACTGCATGCTGTGAATTGGCAGAGGATAATATTGGACTGTGAGTTTCCCTCCAAAATTCTTACATTTGTAAAATGTTAAGAATGACATTTCTGTTTGAATTTCCCTCCCAATAGGCCAAGAGAGAGGAATTAAGCAGCCCTAAGAGTATCTAAGGGCTCACTCAGTCAAACATGAGGCCCGCAGGCCAATTGCAGCCCCCAGAAGCAATTTATGCAACCCCCATTATAACTGGGTTCTCCCAGCATGATAATTGGGCTCCCTCAAATCTTGGAAATAGGAATAAGATTTGCACATTTTCTCTTCTGTCATTTGCAGCTAATGAGTTTCTGTGTGAGTACAAAATGCTTATTTCTGGCTATCATCTGTTCAATGATGTTACTTTCTGCTTAATGGTGTCACTTCTGGCCCTCAGCAGACACCATGAATGCTGACTCTCTTCTGTATGAAATGAGTTTGACACTCCTGGACTAACTTATAGCCATTCTCAGAGGAAGATGGATTCAGCAATTGGGCAATATTGCTAAGCAAAGTTATCTTTATAAATAAACCTAGTTTTGTTTGAAAATCTGTGATTTCCCTGCTTTTGTTCTGGTGAAGCGCCAGGTTATCAGACGGCAAGCTACACTCAGGTTGAGAAGCTGGAAGGGAAGCATTCTTATGCCCTCAAGTCCTCACAGAAAGCCGGGCCCCTATAAGCTAAAGACTGGTGGCAGTGGAAGAGTGACCAGTCAGGTCAGTGTTTTGTGATCTTGGGTCAGAAACCATGAGACCACCACAGAGAAAAATAACTATTGTAAATGGACAGTCATGTGTGTCCAAAGCATAAGATTAGAATTGATATAATTCAACTATTTTAAATTGGATTTTTCTGTAATTTGGTCAGATTATACCCCTCTCAAAGTTGACTCTCCATGCTTAGTTACCTGCTGACCAAACAGATTGTCTTGACTCTATTGTGAATAGAATTTTCAAACTTTATGCAGGTTGAGCCTATTTATCTGTGAATTTTCCATCCGCGGATCTGGCTTAATGCAGGTGCCCTGAACCCACATTGGGCCAGACTTGACCCAGCCTGAACCCTCTGAAGGCAACCAGAGGTGGAGGGCTTCCCCAGGCCTCAGAATGCCCAGAAAGGCAGAAATGTCACTTCCAGTTTCCCGAGGCAAACCGGACGTCATTTTTTTGCGCTCTGGGGCTATGCTGAAGCCTGCAGAGTCTGTGGGCAAACGTACGCAACCTCTGCGGTCTTCAGAAAACTGTCCAGAGGCGACTGGAGCACAGCTCCAGTCACTGTTGGAGGGTTTAAAGGTGCTGAAACCATGGGTTTCATTATCCACGGTTTTTGGTATCCATGGGGGCATCCGAGAGCAGATACCAAGGCACCACCCTTAATGACAGAATGCTAAGAAATCCACCACTTGATATCATAAGGCATTTCTGGACCTGTAAAATTACTTTAAAATTGAATTATGAAGCATTACTTTTATATAATCAATAAACTGAAAAATATAACCTGTTGTCAGCAACCAAAGGGGAAAAATATTATTTCTGATAGCACTGTCACTTATGTGTGGTTGTCACTGGAGAATTATATTTTGAGCTCAACGATACTGAGTTTCACTTTTATTTGATCAAAGCCAATTCCAGATTCAGTGTTGTAGCAGCAATACTTCATATCTGTTACTACACAAAACCCATATTTGGTGTGACTTTGATAGGGAACTGTGCAAACAAAATTGAGAGTAGAGAAGTCACCTGGCATTTAGAAGGTGATAATTTAGAAGGTGATAAGGTATAGTGAGTGCTTTTGGTTTTTGTTTACCAGAGATTGTGAAATGTGTAAGCTGATAACTAGTACTGAGCTTCCAGCATTTCTTCTGTCTAAATCTAAGAACAGTACATATAATGCTAAAAAGTTTCATGTGCCTGAGAAGCTAGCCTTGGCCATCCTTGCAGGAATGAGGCTGTTAAACAAGCTCTATTACTGTCTGAATGTCAAACAAGGTCATTTGACCTAGTTTGTTCTCCTGCTCAATATCCACCCAACTGTTTGTTTTCAGTAGTCTTCTTTCATGTGTTTTCTCCCTGACCACTAGTCTTTGCCATATCACTAATAATATAGCTGACTGTTTTCCCTAGTCAAGACGCTTCTTGACTAGGACCTTTTTGATTTAGAACCAGCACCTTGAAGCAGGCCTGGTAATGAACTAACAGCCAATGCACTTAGGTGTTTATTCTTTTCAACATGGACATACAGACAAGTAGGAAGTAGTGATGGCATCTTGCCTAGATGCCTTTAAGAGGGCATTGGACAAATTTCTGGAGGAAAAGTTCATCACGGGTTACAAGTCATGGTAGGTATCTGCAAGGTAGAGGTAGGCTGCCTCTGATTACCAGATGCAGGAGAGGGCACCAGGGCACAATTTGTGTCTGTTGTCTAGTGTGTTCCCTGAAGCACTTGGTGGACCACTGTGAGATACAGGAAGCTGGACTAGATGGGCCTTTGGCCTGATCCAGCGGGGCTCCTATGTTCTTATGTTACAAGCCTACATAAACGTGACTGTGTGTGCTCCTTCCCTCCTTTTCACTGCACCATGCTCTATCCCTTCTGTCTTTTGCCATATCTACAACATTCTACCCCTCTCCCTTTCTGACTGAGGCTGCTGGTATTCTAGATTCTTTTAATATGTGCATCCTTCCTATGCCTTATGATGTAGTAACCTCCATATGTTCTAAGGAAAATTACTCACAAGAATCAAAGTGCAGAGCATGAACACCTTTTCACTATTTTTTTCCACAACATGTACTGACTTACCTGCCTGGCAGGTCTCCCAAAGTCCATCTGTGCCAGCAGGAAGACTCCGGCCTTCCCACCGGCACACCTGGAATTTGTGCTATCGAAAAGCACTTTATGGTGCTTTGGCGACAATGTGTACCAGCAGAATGCGCATTCCACTGGTGCAGGCTCTCTTTAGGATTGAGCTGATAATCTTGTAGGTGTCTCCTTGATTAGCCTCTTCCCAAAGGTCTTCATATAGCCTGACAGAATAGTTGGCAGTAGGATTCTTATGAAGGATCCTTTGTAGTCAGTTGCTTCTCTAAGCCAGGGGTGCCCAAACCCTGGCCCTGGGGCCACTTGCGGCCCTCAAGGCTTCTCAATGCGGCCCCAGGGAGCCCCCAGTCTCCAATGAGCCTCTGGCCTTCTGGAGATTTGTTGGAGCCCGCACTGGCCCGACGCAACTGCTGTCAGCATGAGAGCAACTGTTTGACCTCTTGTGTGAGCTGTGGGATAAGGGCTCCTTCCACTGCTTGTTGTTTCACGTCTGTGATGCAGTAGCGGCAGCAAAGGAAAGGCCAGTCTTGCTTTGTGCAAGGCCTTTTATAGGCCTTGAGCTATTGCAAGTCCTTCATACATTCATATAACTTCATCTTTAATATATTCATTTATGTAAATTTATTCAAATTTTAAATGTAAATTAATTCTTTTTTTCCTTGGCCCTCGACACAGTGTCAGAGAGACGATGTGGCCCTCCTGCCAAAAGCTTTGGACACCCCTGCTCTAAGCCACTGAAATTTGTGTCACAGCCCTTTTGCTTGGTTTGTAGGTAGAGTGGTGAGGAACAACTTTTGCTGATTTGAATTGGAACCATTGCTAGGATGGGTGGTGAAAAATAAACCCTCCCATAGAGTACAGCGCCACTGTTCCATCTGGACCCTCTGAAGGCAACATAGAGCACAGCCCAGCTGCTGTTGTAAATGTTGAGCGGCAATAGCCTTGTGAAAGCAGCCACTTTGGGAGTCCCAGCACCAGTAAGTTGACACAGGAGGGTGGATGGGGACTGGGAAGGAGTAGGGTGGGAATGAATCTAACCAAAGAAAATATGAGATTTCAAATAGCATTACGTGAGAACATAGAATCTGATGAGAAAAGGGGCTTTTACACAAGGATTTGTGTTCTGATTGAAAGTTGTGGAATTTTGACGTAATGAAATGTATTCTCCTGTTGTCATATTCTAGCCATTGTAACAGTATGTTTTAGAAATTAAAGCAACAATTCATTTTGTTTGTTGCAATAAAACATCTATGCATTTAAACAGGACCTGTTGGCCTCTCAAGTATTCTTCAGAGTATCAAGAAAATTTAACAGAAGGTTATTGAAACTTGAAAAGTTTTGGATGCATGTATCACTGCAGGCAACATGTATAAAATTTCAATGAAAACCAATTAACTACAGACTGATTAAAAGGCATTTTTCCCCACAAGAGAGTTATAAAGTGTAGTAGCCATTCAGTTGATCGTAAGTGCATCTATCATCCACCCACTGCAAGCTAAGCAAATAGAAACCAGTATTTTATTGTCTTGTTGCTTTTTGTATTCCTAGTCTGTTCCATTTCATTCTTTTTTGTGAACCTTTACTGAAATGTATATCATTTCAAATGGTACTTTCAGAACCGGTTCATTCATGCATGATCATCATTTGATGGATGCAACATCAAGATATATTTTGCATGCATGACTCAGCGCACACAAATGATCATATACAGAACTTTCTATTGCTTCTCATCTTTTCAAGTGAATTTCTTTGGAGTTTGTTCCCATATTCAACTGCAAGCAAACAGGGGGTGAGAAGAAAATGATTTGTGAACCAGCCCTTGATCACTAGAGAGCTCATATCCAAATTCAGTAATTACTTTTATCCCTCCACCATACTCCTCAAAGACCAACACGTGTAAGATCCCAAGCCCTAGTCATATCCTAGTCACCAGTGTTTCTGCTCCTTCTATAAGTTCTCACTCTGCCTTCTCCTCCTTGTTACATTTGCTTTCCCCTGCATTAAATTTCCTGCCAGACTGGTGGTTGTGGGTGTGTCGGTTAGCTACATTTTTCTCTAGTCTCTCCACCAACTACTTTCCTGAAGTCAAGTACTTTGGGGAAACTCTGATCTCATCTGTGTTCTGTGCCACACTTGTTAATAATGTTAACAAAAGAATACAGTGATTAGAAATTGAAAGTTTTCCTTCTGTATAAAATCTCCTTTCTATTATCTTTAGAAATGTGAGTGCGTGTTGGGGTGTGAGTGCATTTAAATAAACCCTTCTTATCTCATAGGACTTTTGGAACAAAAGAGGAGATTTAGAATGAGAATTAATTACATTAATGATGCTGTCTGAATGTTAATACTTCAGTGTCTTTCAGATCACTTTATAAAGCATGCGCCTAAGAATTAACATTTTTATCTTTCTAAGCTTCCTACTGCAATCAGACTAACAGATTTCAGTGGCTGCAAAGCATCTTTAATAAAGTATAGTAAATTAGGAAATGTGCTCAGGTGTCAGGCTGTTGTTTTTTTTGCATGTAAACTCTGCTCACCCAAGCTTAGCCATGCTGTCTTGTACTACTTTAAATGTTAAAGTGTTGTTGGCAACCTTCAGTCTCGAAAGACTATGGTTGCCAACAACACTTTAACATTTAAAGTGGCTCTACTTTATTTTGCTTTGGCAGAAAGATTTAGCTTGTATGCAGCAGACTGTGTTCAGTGCATGTTTATTTATGGTTATCTACACTTTGTTCTTCCATGCAGCGAACTATTAATCTTCTAAGGAGATGGTTCCTTTCCTGTCCTGCTCCAGCTGCACTTCTTGTAGATAAGCTGGCAGTGTACGAAAAATTGTAAGCCTCATGCATCATTTGTGTATTTTTACTTGTTTGTGACTCTACTTCTGTAGTCATAAGAATGTAGAATACTTCCTGAGATGTATTCCTCAAGACCAGAGGGGTCCAAAGTTTTTAGCAGGAGGGCCACATCATCTCTCTGACACTGTGTCGGGGGCTAGGGGAAAAAAAGAATTAATTTACGTTTTAAATTTGAATAAATTTACATGCTTAATAACAACAACAACAACAACAACAACAACAACAACAACAGGTATTTATATACCGCCTTTCTTGGTCTTTATTCAAGACTTTATTCAAAGCGGTTTACATAGGCAGGCTTTATTTAAATCCCTTATTAAATAGGGATTTTTACAATTTGAAAGAAGGTTCTTTCTTTCAAGAACCACTACATTCAAGGTGTTTCTTTCTGATCTGGCTTCACATTCTGGCCTCCATCCTCCCACGCTCAGAGCAGATGGAATAGCTCGGCTTCAGCTTGTCAGCTGCTTCAAGGTTGCACGGTGCCGGTGGCCTTGAACTGGCGACCTTGTGGATGTTATCTTCAGGCAGACGGAAGCTCTACCCTCTAGACATACATAAACAAATATATTAAAGATGAACTTATATGATTGAATGAAGGTCTTGCAATAGCTCAAGGCCTATAAAAGGCCTTGCACAAAGCAAGGCTAGCCTTTCCTTTGCTGCTGCTACTGCATCACAGACATGAAACAACAAGCAGTGGAGGGAGCCCTCATCCCACAGCTCACGCGAGAGGTCAAACAGTTGCCCTCACACTGAGAGCAGTTGCGTCAGGCCAGTACGGGCTCCAACAAATCTCCAGAGGGCCAGAGACTCATTGGAGACTGGGGACTCCCTGAGGGCTTCATTGAGAGGCCTCGAGGGCCGCAGCTGGCCCCAGAGCCGGGGTTTGGGCATCCCTGCTCAAGACCATGGTTTATTGTTTTAAAAGGTACCTGCTGTAGTCTATGACTTGCTTTTGCTAGAACTGATCCATTGAAACATTGGGGAAGCTATGGGTTGGCTTCTCCTACCTTTCCCCTTCCAGGGTTTCTGGACTGTCGTTTTTTTGTAGGAAAGAAAGCTGAGAACACTTCAGAGGTGATCAGAAGCTTATTTACTGCCTAAACAATTTTGAGTCTTATGACTCTTCCTCAAGGTCAACTCTGATCCGGTTTTTCCAGAGAGAAGGTAAAACTGTGACCTATGCACTACTCAAAGGTGGCGTGGAAAACAGTTTTGGCTTTTCTTGAAATAACTGAATCAGAGTTGGCCTTAAGGGAAGAGTCATAAGGCTCAAAGTACATGGACAATAAATTATCTTCTTAGCATCTCTGAGAGTTCCTGTATTTTTATGTGCATTTGGTACCTTCTCATTGTCCCTTTGTTGATGCTGTTTCTTATAGACATGGCAGCTACTCTTGCATGATAGTGCTTCTTCAATAATGTCTAAAGATGGTCAAAGAGTATATGATCCAGACAAGTGTCTTTCCTTATTATACCATTAATAATACTGTTAGACCTTGGTATCTTCTGGTGACCTGTTCCGGGAGCCCCCGTGGATGCCAAAACCCGTGAATCTGCAAGCTGGGTCAAATAGGACCTCTAAACATGACCAGAGATGCTCTCCAATAATGTTTGTGTCCGGGAGCTCAGGTCAGGTCCTCAGCTGCAGGATCGGACCCATGATGAATTAAATCCGGGGGGGGGGGGGTTCCTAAACCCATGGATAAACAGAGTGGACCTGTTGTTAAATATGGGACCATTATTTGGAAATATTAGGCCAGAGAATTAATCATGTTGTTTTGAATAGGTAAAATGCCAAACAAAAGGTAAACGGCTTGTTACATATCCCTTAACTTCCTATTCTGCAACTAATGGGCACTGCTAGACCTGGTGAGGAAAAATTTGCTGTTTGGTGGCTAGGAGGAGAAAACATCCATTGTAAACTTCCTGTTGTCCATCATTTTATATTTTTAAATTAAAGATGTGCTGTTAGAGTCGAGGGGGATTTCACTTTTGATTTCATTACCATGCACTCCCTAAATAAATACAGCTGACAACAGGTATGTAATTAAAATGGGCCACTTTATTGAATACAACAAGATAGCAACAAGGCAACAACAGGGTAAACTATACCCATCCCAAGTGCGGGGTTCTAAGTGGGGGAAACGGCCCTAGCCGTCTACGTCCCCCAATCTCATAGGGCGTCCACCCGACTCCAGGCGTAACTCAATTGTTATTAAGCCCGCCTTTCAACATTGCCTGAAGAGTGTAAGTCAGCCGAACTGCTCTGCCTTCAGATCACCCCTGCAAGGCCCCCAAGTTCAGACAAGGGGCTAGCCAGCCTGCCTCCTCGAGCTGGTCAGGCATCATGGGAGCGGTTCTGGTTCACGCCCTGTCCTTGCTGACTTAGATTGAACACCGAGAAGGTCTTCTGCCTACCCACCCCACACTTCTACCGCCAGTGACCAGGGCATTAAAAAGATATATTGCAAACCCAAACACGCTCCACAGCCAGTCTGAGGTAGGCAAAAACAAACACCATCATAGGGCCAATTAGATGGTGATTAAAAAATTCCTACCCGGCCCTCAGGAGAGCGACCAGCTAATCCCAGACTAGCTACAGGGTGGGCGAGCGGGGATCGCTTCCCAGGAACGGACTGAGCTAACCCCAGAGCCTGCGTGCTGGAAAAAGCTCATCCGTCCCGCCCCCTTTGGCTAGCCAGCCAATCAGCTGGCAGCAAAGCCCTGCTGCCGGCTGACAGGTGGGAAAGCCTTGCAATTATTGCTAGCACGCCACAGAGGTGTGCTAGCAGCTCTTCTTATTGGTCATAAGCATCAGTCCGGTGGTTTTTTTAAGTTGTGATGTAACAATAGGGTCTGTCTTTGTCCAGTGCTTCTTCACCCTTGAAGAAAGAGACATGCTGTTAGGCTGCATTGTTTCTTCTGGCACTTACCAATAGGATGGTGACCTATACTTGAGTATCCTGCAACCCACAAAAGTATGTTCTTACTCCCTATTTAATAATTATTACTCTAGGCAAGCCAGTGGCTGATAAAGAACCACACCCCTCCTAGTCTTTTCAGATTTCCAGTAAAATATTCTACAAGCATTAACTGCAATACTAAAAGATCCTGTGTTTCAGCAAATATCATTCTCAAGCTAGGGGAAGTTCTTCAGTAGTCTAAGCATGTACCTGAACTGAAGCATGACTTTTTTTGTTTTAGATTAATTGAATAATACCTATCAGGAAAAGAGAAAATATGCTTTAACATTTATTTCTGGTGACTATTAACCTTTAAAAGGTTACTTTGTGATCCCACGCTAATTCTTCTACACAAGAAAAGTGTAATGGAGGCTATAAATGGGCTTGATCTGAGAAGTGCAGAATCTGTGAATGCTAAAGATTCAGTCATAATACTAGTAAGACCATCAGCTCGCTCCATAGAGCACAGCACATTATGTGATACTTAGGCCATAATTATTCCCTCTTAAAATTTTTTAACTGTGCAGCTTTCAGTTGTCCCTCAAGCACAGTCTACTCTGAAGGGGAGTAGCTCTCAGGGATCAGAGTTTTTCCTTGCTTCAGCAGGAGATGATGTAGCACTGTTAATATACATGATGCTTTACAAATTTTTATAAGCAAAATGGCACCCCAAGAAGAATATATTTTTAACAGCTCAATCCTAGACATGTCTTCTCAGGAGTACCGCAGATACTTGCATATAAGGTGATCTCACAGAAGAGTTTAGGGCAGGTTTTCAGCCAAAATCATGGGATGTTCCATGACCCTTGAATAAGGGGGTAAAACTTGGGGAATGGTCTTTGCTAGGAGGAGCTGCAGCTTGCCCTGGAGCCTGACTGAAAAGGGGGAAAGAATCTGAGTCACGCCACTGTTTTCGAAGACATTAACAAGGTGCTTATGTAGTACTGTGTGCTATTCCCCCCTTAAAGTAACAGAATTGAACATGGCATTGAATTGCTTTTTAAAAAAAAATCCAGGTTTGAAACTGCAGAAAAGCATTTGCAATTTTAAAAACAATCCAAAACAATTATGGAGCACCAATATAAAGCATCATAAACAGCTTACGTCAGTACAGCACCTTGCTTCCATTGCCGCTAGACGACTTTTTATACTGTTCACTGTCATTTTAAGAGGCGCTTCTGGGCTTGGAATTAATAAGCATGCTCGGAAGACTCTACAACGGAGCCTCTGACAAATGTAAACAAAGCTGCCTGTTTGTAAACTGTGTGCAATCACTCAAATGTTCCTCAGACACTTCACAGACCCTCTGCAAGCAGTTTTAAAGCTCCTCCGGGCTTCTCTTGGCTGCCTCCACAGCCTGAGCAGTCTTGACCCCTGAGGATGAGGTGTTAATCTATGCTTGGGCAGAAGGTCTGGAGCAGGGGTGCTCACACTTTTTTGGCTTGAGAGCTACTTTGAAACCCAGCAAGGCCCGGAGATCTACCAGGGGGGAAGGAAGCGTCTGACAGACACCCCCTTTGATGTATGGAGCCCCTGCTGGACCAGGTTAGAGGAGGCCCACCAAGTCCAGCTTCCTGTGCCTCACAGTGGCCCACCAGATGCTTCAGGAAGCACACGGGAGGCCTCTCCTCTCTCCCCACCCCACATACTGGGGGCAGCCACAGGTCCCCCCAAGAGGCACATGCCCAGCCTTGCTGCACTACGGGGGGAGGAGCTCCCCGCTCCCCACTCCCTGCCCCCCCCAAACTCTTTGTGGCTGTGCCCCGAGACCAGCAGGGAGAGGGAGGCGTTGCAGGTCCTCCTCGGAAGGGGCGGGGGGCTTCCCCGTTTCCATGGAGAGGGGCTGTGCATGTAGGCGGCAGGCGGGGGAGACACTGCTCCCACCGGCCCTCCTCCTGCAGCGGCGGGGGGGCCATGGGGGTCGTCTCACCTGTCAGCCCCAACCGAGAGCGGCAGCGACCGCAGCACTTACCTCTGGGCTCCTACAGGGGCGGCTGGGCTGGGCATGGCTGGGCTGGGTTGGGCCGGACCTGACTGGAAGGGAAGGGGAGGGTCACTTGGGGCCTCCCGCGGCAACCGCCATCAGAGCAACTCCATCTCGAACTCCCGCCCCTCCCCCCTTCCACTACAGAGCCCCAGGAAGCGCCTCAGTCCAGTGCAGCCCAGCTCCCCCTCCCGCCGCCACCTGCTTTAGCTCCTGCTCTTCCAGCATGCAGCACCAGGAAACTGATGAAACTGACTAGAGTCTAGTCAGTTTCGTCAGTTTTGTTGCTGCATGCCTGAAGAGCAGCTAAAGTGTCAGTTTCAGTGTCAGTTTAGTGTCAGCTAAATATGTCAGTTTCATCTAGTCACTAGACGAAACTGACATATTAACAGTTTGGAGAGACAGGGCTCCGCGATCTACTCATTTTGCCTCGCGATCTACCAGTAGATCATGATCCACCTATTGAGCACCCCTGGTCTAGAGGGTAGACTAGATTCTGGACTAGAGGGTAGAGCCATCACTAAGCCTGAAGACAACATCTGAAGGTTGCCAGTTCAAGAACACCGGAAGCTTCTGTTTGCAGCGAGAATTCAAAGCTGATGAGCTGAGCAGCTATCTAGAGTGGGAAAGGAGACAAGAAGCTGGCTATAGCTGTTTCTCAGTGTGGGAGGTAGCATGGTCAGAATGAAGACCAGACAGAAAAAGTATTGTGTTCTCACAAGCAAACTGTGAGATATGGCACCAGGATGCACCAGATGCGAGGGAGGTCACCACGGTGCGGGTTTCCTATTGTTTTGTGTGCTCCCTGGGGCATCTGGTGGGCCACTGTGAAATACAGGAGACTGGACTAGATAGACTTTTGGCCCGAGCCAGCCAGGCTTTTTTTAATGATTTTATGTTCTTAGGTAGCTTCTTGTACTTTCCAAACCTTCTTGATACACAAAACGTGCACTGCTTTGATTTAATTGCTTTAGACTGAAGTAGTGAAGACCTGCAGAACTTGTGAGCCACCAAGCCAAGTGTAACCCATCATCAGTCAGGGCTCTATAAACCACCTGTCTGTCCCAGTGTGAAAAAGTAGGTGCAGTAGTGTCATTCGCTTGATAGACTATAGTGTATGGCCAGTGTGCTCTGTTAGGCTTTAGGAGTTAGTGGTTGCACAGGCTTGAACTATAACAAAATGAACTCTTACATGGGTTGACTTATGAATTGCTGATGCAAAGCTTCTGATCTAACCCCCTATCCGAAGGATTAACATATTCAAATCACATCCTGGTACTTTTGCTGTTTCTCACAATGCATTTTTAATCATCTCCATCAGGAGTAAGGCAGACATGTCCATCTCATTCTACAATCCTATGCACTTTTCTGCCACATCTTAGTGGGAGGCAAAAGTATGGCTTTTTGTGCCTGTATTATCTTGATCTTTGCATGTGTGTGTTTTTGGTTACTTTTTTTACTGGTTGCAAAGTTTTTATTGTTTTATAAAGGTACTTCCTTTATACCTTTATACCTTATACTTAAAAGGTATTATTCCTTTTGCTTGCAACTGGCTATGGAAGAAAGAAGAGCTTTGCTTAAATGTTCAGAGTTAACTACCCATTTACATGTGATGGGAAGAGATAAGAAGCTGTGAAAAAACTGATGGATTAATTAACCATCTGCCCTACCCTACTCTTAAAAAGAATGAAAGAGAACATGGGAAATATAATCTGGATCCAGTTCAGTTCCTGGTGTGCTTCAGTGGCAGTATAACTCAATTAACAAACCTTCCTTTGATGAATACAGATTACACTCAAATTCTTTGTATCTAATGTTCTATTTAATGCATTATTTAATTATTTTGAGGCGATTGTTTTAACTGTGGCAGTCTATCTTAAGATATAAACAGGTAAATATAATTCACCAAGGAAAGTAATAGTTGAGAGCCCAATCCTGAGCTCGGCACACCGGCTCACCACTGGCACGCACTGTCACAAACATGCTGTAAAGCACATTTGCAGGCCTTAGCACCAGTGCTTCACCAGTGGTAGCCCAGCACTGGGCTACTGCCAGGTGAGTTCTGGAGTTCACCACTTGGTGGTCTTACAGACTGCCGAGCGGTAGTGAGGTCAGTGGAGGCATGGGAGAGATGGGGAAGAGGCATTCTGGGGCAGGGGAGGTGGGTGTGGCAGGGAGAGGGTGGGGAGGAGGTGTGCCGGGATAGGGAGCAGAGTGGGACAGGTGGAGCTTTGTTCCACCACATCCCGGGCCTCCATTTCGGGCTACTGGCCCAAAACAAAGGCTCAAAATTCTTCACCAACCAAAGGGTTGGCGTGGAATTGAGTAGCCCCATTGCAGGGCTACTCAACTTACCTGGAGAAAGGGGGAAAAAGTTCCCTTCTCCTGAGGAGCCACCAGTGGTGCCTGAAAGGCATGCAGGATGCTGCAGCAGCCATTTTTGGCACCACTGCAGCCCGGGGCGCCGGGAGCTTGGGATTGGGCTGTAATGCATTTGTTGGCTAATCAATTTATTCTAAATTTAGTATTTTTTTTATCTTTTTGCTGTTTACTTTGTAAACCCACACACAAAAAGGACACAATTATGCCTAATGTAATAATAATAATAACTAGGTATTTATATACCGGATTACTCCTCTGACTTTATTCAAGGCGGTTTGCATAGGCAGGCGTTTCTAAATCCCTCCAGGGGATTTTTACAATCATAGAGGTTCTCTCTTTCAAGAACCAACAACATTTCAGAATGGATCTTCCTGATTTAGTCTCATTCTGGTTTTCAGTTCTCCCACGCAGGCTAACAAGCAGCTCCATCTCTCACATGGAGGGCAGCCAAGACACTTCTTGCTCACACCAAGAGCAGGTGGAATCGCTCAGCTCAGCTTGTCAGCTGCTTCAAGGTCTTGCCATTCTCAGCCGCTCAGGGAGCTGCCGGTGTTCTCGAACTGGTGACCTTCCAATGTTATCTTCCGGCTAACAGAGGCTCTACCCTCTAGACCAGACCTCCTGCCCTCAATGTAGATGAAGTAAGGCAGAGGGAAACATAAGCCAAGAAAAGTTCTAAGCAGTTTATATCTTCAATAGTTTGCTGAAGTCATATACTTTAGAATAGATTAACTTCTTATGATTTGCAGCCATAATGTCTCAGAGCATCTTCCCCAAGTTACTTTTAGCAGACACAGGTGCTCAGTCATAACTTAAGGTGAATGTAAATGCAATGACAGAAAGTAACGTGCACATCTGTTTTGGAAAAACATGCAAATGTAAGGCCAAAGTGGTAAAACACAGAGAGGCATGTATCTTTCCCCAGACGATTCTTTTGAAACTGAAAACAGCCTCAAGAAGCTGCAAGTGTAAGCAGATGAATGGCAGAGGGAAGAGTTGTTTAACCCCTTTCATTCCATCTGTTTTTCTGCCCAAGATCACCCTCCTCGCCATCTGTTTTTCCTGCTGCAGGAGAAAAGAGACGTCAATGTATTTTTCCCCATGAGAAGAAAACTAAAGAAGTCTGGAAGTGGGCAATTTTGAATGAAAATATGGGTGGAGGGGAAAGTATTAAGCACCCATACTTCTCTGATCTAGTTTCCAGGCTGCTTTTCATTAAAATAAACAATAAAAATCAGAAAAAAGAATGCAAAGTTGTATGCCATATCCAGTTTGGATCCTACGCTGCCTAGCTGTACCTTAGGTCTTGTGTCCAAACATTGGCACAAAGGAATTGTCGACATGCAGGATTTAAAAATAAAAGTCTAAACAAGTAACGCACTTTCTAGAATCACTATGAACAAAATTACCAGTTGTTGAGGATTTAATGTGGCAAGTGATATTTGACTATCTGAAGTGACTAATAAAATATTCATTTGACTAATAAAATATACATTGGCTAAATAGCACAGTTTGAATGTAGGTTGCTGAAACTTGCCTTTTTAGGTCTGTTAAATTGCTGTGTTTTTAGTTCTGACATTTTTGCAAATTACCAAACTTCTCACTGCTGCGTGGCAGGTATCCAGGGGTCCCGTGAATACCACCAGCCACCACCTCAAGTACCATATATGGTACCTGTACCACTGCTTGAGAAACACTGATATACATAATATTGCTTTAGCTGCCACAACAGAAACTAGACCTGAAATGCATTTTTGTTTGACTTTGAAATTTGGGAAAAATTCAGAATTACAGTCAGAAGTTTTGAATTTTGAAAAGTTTCAAATTTCACTTGTAAAATTGAACTTCAACAGATACTTTTTGAAAAAAAAAAATTTAAGTTTTTTTTTTTTTTAGGAATCCTGAATCAGGAATTTTAGGGAAGTAGTTGATCGGTTTTTCACATGAAATTCTCCTACTCCTTGGTTTGTTACCTACTGTAAATCCCTTGGTCAGTAGCCTGCAAGACACTAGTGGAATAGGACCGAGGTTCCTTACTCCCTACATCACCAAAGGGCAACTCTCAGACAAAGAGGCAACTCTCACTCAATAACAGGTACTACCTACCTAGAATCAGTAACCTCAGAAACCAGTCAGGATGGCCCTATAAAACTTGTTGCTTCATGCTTAGTTTTGTATCATGAACAACTCATACAGAGTCCTAGACACAGTACTTTGCCTTCTCATCTCCTGGACTGCTACCTTTTGGAACCTGTCCACATAGACATTCTGGTCCATAACTTGACTTGCCACTGATTTTTGTTCACTGCTCTGTACCTTGACTTCTGCCTCAGATCTGGCCCCTCTCACCTTTGCTGCTCAGGGCCTTGACTTTGGGCAGACCTGGAACATAAGAACATAAGAACAGCCCCACTGGATCAGGCCATAGGCCCATCTAGTCCAGCTTCCTGTATCTCACAGCGGCCCACTAAATGCCCCAGGGAGCACACCAGATAACAAGAGACCTCATCCTGGTGTCCTCCCTTGCATCTAGCATTCTGACATAACCCATTTCCATAACCAATCAGGAGGTTGCGCATACACATCATGGCTTGTACCCCATAATGGATTTTTCATCCAGAAACTTGTCCAATCCCCTTTTAAAGGCGTCTAGGCTAGACGCCAGCACCACATCCTGGCAAGGAGTTCCACAGACTGACCACACGCTGAGTAAAGAAATATTTTCTTTTGTCTGTCCTAACCCGCCCAACACTCAATTTTAGTGGATGTCCCCTGGTTCTGGTATTATGTGAGAGTGTAAAGAGCATCTCCCTATCCACTCTGTCCATCCCCTGCATAATTTGCATTTCCCCTGCATAATGGTGCATAAGTCCATCCCCTGGACTGTGTCCTTGCCTCTAGCCCTTCCATCTGACCCCTTTTTTGAGTTTATACTGCAAGACCTTGACATATCAGTGTCATGGGAAGAATTTGGTTTGTTTTTAAATAGATTAAATTAAAATAATATATGTTTGAATTGTTACAATGAAATTCAAATTAGGAAAACTTGTTTGAGAATTGTTTTGCTAAATTCATTTTAGCTGTAGCACAAAGGCATCTTTGCACTTTAAGAGCTAATCTAGTTCCTCAGTTGGCCTGCCCAGCTCTGTGACATTCTTCAGAAACAGAACTTATTTCCAAGTACAAATATGACTGCAGCATAGGTCCCAAGACAAGATAGTCACTCTCTAGAGCCACTCTTGAGTGGCTGTCAGTTTCCGGCATAGTTGTTACATTCATGTGAAAAACCTGTAGGTATAAGGTCTGGTTTACTGAATCAGTATGTCATTCCCAGTATGTCCTTACATTGAGAACCTGCAGACAGTTGCTTCTAGTACTATGTATGTTGCACAATAGTCATGTTCCATTGTAACCTGTGGCTGGATACCCTGCAGGAGGTCTGGTCTAAAGTGGAGTTTCTCAAATTGTGGGTCGGGACCCACTAGGTGGGTCGTGAGCCAATTTCAGGTGGGTCCCCATTCATTTCAATATTTTATTTTTAATATATTAGACTTTATGCTGTCATGGAATGTGAGTGCATCTAGGGAAATGTTACAGCTCTGTACTTTTAACAGGCTATTATGCATATGCTTTTAACCATGATAGTAAATGGGACTTACTCCTGGGTAAATGTGGGTAGGATTGTTAAAAATTTACCTGCTTGATGATGTCACTTCCCATCATGACATCACTTCCGTTGGGTCCTGGCAGTTTTTCATTCTAAAAAAGTGAGTCCCAGTGCTAAACATCTGAGACCCACTGGTCTAGAGGGTAGAGCCTCCCTTAGCCCAAAGATAACATCTAAAGGTTGCCAGTTCGAGGCCACCGGCAGCTCCGTGAATGGCGAGATTTTGAAGCAGCTGACAAGTTGAGCTGAGTTATTCCACCTGCCCTTTGGTGTGAGCAAAGAAGTGTCTTGGCTGCCCTTCAAGTGAGAGATGAAGGAGCTGCTTGTTAGCCAGTGTGGAAGGCAGCTGGGGGCCAGAAGTGATACCAGAATGTGGAAGATCCATCTGAAATGTTGTGCGGTTCTTGAAAGATATAACCTTTCTGTTATTGTAAAAATCCTCTCTGGAGTTTAGAGATAGCCTGCCTATGTGAACTGCCTTGAATAAAGTCAGAGGAGTAATCCGATGACCAGAAAGGCAGTATACAAATACCATTATTATTATTATTATTATTATTATTATTATTATTATTATTATTATTATTATTATTATTATTATGTTCCATTTAAAAGCAATTGTAGTCAATTAGGCTGCAATCCTGTACAGCAGGGGTCTTCAAAGCCCAGCCCAGGGGGCCAGATGTGGCCCACAGCAAACCTCTTTCTGGCCTGTGGACAAGAAAGCCTGTTCCCTGAAAGTCTCTGGCCCACTTAACTGAACGTGACCAGAACTGTGCTCTCATTGTGTCTGGAGGGTGTTTTGAGGGCCAGAGAAGTTGAATGAATGAGCCCATTCATTCATTTATTCACTCATCTAATTTATTTATTTAAACTTTTTTCCTGGCCCTCCACACCACGCCAGATATTTGATGCGACTCTCTGGCCGAAAATTTGGAGACCCCTGCTGCACAGGGTTAATGACGAGCAAGTCCCATTCAACTCAGTAGGACTAACTTCAGAGTAGATATGCATACAGTTCCACTGTTAGTGAAAATTAATTCCTCCCACTAGTTTTAAGCCATTTCTGTCAAATGTTGCATATATGCAACAGGGACCAAATGTGTACTTGAACCCAAAACAGTCATGATGGGAAGATTTGGGATCAGCTATCCCAACTTTCTCTCCTGATGACTAATAAAACTTGGGAGGCAGGAGATTTTATATTAAGAAAAGTTTGGAAAAAACCTAGCCCCCAATGTTTCTCCTATGAGAACTGGAGCCCCAAGTGTTGTGGGTACATTTCAGCAAAACTTTTGCCTCCAAATGTGTATGTTTACTCTTTTATGCAATTTGGATTCTGTATGTTTTCTTTTGTCACTGCAGAAGCAATTGACGTTCATCCTATGCATACTCGTAAAACACAATTCTGTTTTGTGACATCCATACAGTCTGTAAAAGATTCTATAGGAATAAAATATTTTGTATGGAAAGGAAGAAATAATAGCAAATGTATTCTCTCTGTTATTCTTGAAACAGTAAAGACTCAGATCACTCCCAAAATAAATGCATAGTTAACTTTAATACAATTTAATATCATTATGGTGAATTTCACCTAATTTTTTACATCAAATGGGAATCCTTTCTGATGTAAAAAATGGATATTGCTGCAGCTTTAAAACTGAATAGGTATCTACTTATGTACCCCTTGCTGAATCGTTTTAAGAGGCAACATAATTTATTGGCTCTATGCAGCCACATCATGGTTTAATCAGGATGACAAAATGTGACTTACACAGGAAGCATGCTATTTTTTAGATACTTATGTTGACTTTAGTCCCTAGTGAATTAAACCATTTAAAACACAAAATGGAAAAAGTCCTCCTAATCTTCCTTTTGAATGAGCCGTGAAATAGGATCCATGAACAGCCTGAAGTGTGAAGAGGTTAGCATGGCTGGGTTCCAAGATCTTACTATGAGATATTAGAAGATTTATTCTCCTCTGAAACGCTGTGGGGGAAATGGTCACCATTTTTGATAAAACCATAATGTTACATCTAAAAATACTTGCATGCTTCCTGTGATAGTCTTACAAACTGAAGTTATTTCTTGGAAATGTGTTTGAAATAAAGAAAGCAGCTTTGCAGATGTATTATATATTGTATTTGCTTATAAATTACCCTTGCCAATGTAGAAGTATCAGTTTAATTCTCTGGGTTTCATTCTGAAAAACATGTTTTGTTCTTATTTTCATCCAAGGTAAAAAAAAAAAAAGCTTGCATTATTTTTGTAGCAGGATCTCCAACAGTTTGTTCTCCTTTCCTAATTCAGTGAATGCAAATTGTTTGTGACTACTTTGATCCTTCAAGCTGGAGATGCTATATTTAATGTTTCAATTGATCCAGTATGAAGCATATGTATCAAGCACATGAAAAGGGATCTGTGTGTGCAGTTTTCCCTGGATGAAAGTTGGATCCAGGAGCTATCAAAATTTGTTTGGTTTCATTAATCATCTGGTTGAGAGGGAAGGAAACTATAGAAACAAAAAAGTACTAGGCCCTAAGGGGCTTACAGTAGGTATTTCTGACAGATTTCTTATCCTCTAACAAAAGTACAACTCCTAGAATTACTTTGGGGTGGGGGAGGAACTACTGGTTTAAAATTGATGCAGTTTTTTAGTGTCTATGTAGAATTATTTTCTATGATGGAAAAAGTAATTTATCTCTCATCAGTGTGAATTCATTACTGTGACTTTAGACCAGGCTCCAGATATTAGACACCTGTGATGAGGGTCTCTTAAAATTGTTCACTGCACATTGCTATTAAATAATTGTATTGAGTTCAGAATCTCCAGGCAGTAATTTAGTTGACTTTGCACCTTGTTGGTATGTACTCTTTCTTTCTTTCTTTCTTTCTTTCTTTCTTTCTTTCTTTCTTTCTTTCTTTCTTTCTTTCTTTCTTTCTTTCTTTGATTGATTGATTGATTGATTGATTGATTGATTGATTGATTGATTGATTGATTGATTGCAAGAGGTTTGAAGCTCTATAGCAGTGATGGCAAACCTTTTCGGCTCAGCATGTCAAAATTTGGAAAATGCCTAACTTGACTCTGCTGATGTATCACCCCCCCCCCCAACAAATTAAAAACAATACAGGTTGTGTCTTGTTATTCATGAGGGTTCTGTATGTACATGGATGGCAAATATTGCATTAAAGCAAATCCATTTAAAAAACAATGTCCCATTGCTAGACAATTTAAAAACAGCCTTGCTGACCTTTGTGATGTAAGACAGAGTCATAAGGCAGACAAACCATCAATCAGTCTCTCTCCATGCGCTTAGAAAGGCTTCACTCTGAACCAGTGACCTCTTTCTTCACCCAGAGAACAGCTCTGGGAAAGAATGGCAAGTGATTATTTTTCTTTCACATGCTCAGGGGGAAGGGAAGGGTCGCTCGCCTTGGAGTGAAGCTGTTCTAAGTGCCTGGAGAGAGAATGACTGATGGATTGTCAACCAGCTGCCCTCTCTTGCATTAATGAAACTATTGTTAAAAGACTTTTTTCTTTAATTTAAAGGGCCCTTTTCATCACATTGAGATAAAACCACGGGTGAAAAATTCGTGGATATTTAGTTATACTTGTACAGTCCAAATGTGTGGTGTTATGTATTATATAATGTCAATTGATGTCAAATAATTACAAAAATGAAATACGAATAAAACAAACTCAGTTGTTGTCAGGTGTTGGTGAATGCTAGTGTGTCGCCCAAAATATTATGGTGTGTCTCCTTTGACATTCAAGTCATAGATTCACCATCAGTGCTCTAGATACTAGCAGTAGTTATGTGCTTCAATTTCTAGTATTGGAACAATCTGAAATTTCTCTTCAGAAACTTTTGTTTACTTTCAAAAGAATGGGAGGTGCTGCCTATTTCTGATTATGCTGCCCATTGACTCATTTCAACTACTGATTTGTTTCTCTGTGAGACAATTAGAGGCTGTAGTGAGCTAAAGCTGACACAGAAACTCTTGAGAAATCAGACACTGTGAGTCACTTTGCTTCCAAGCATGCATGTAGAAAAATATCATGGTTGTTACTATTACAGTAAAGACATGCAATGACATTGAGGCTAGTGTGGCAACATCCGTATGTGTAAGGCACAAAAGATGATTCTCAGCCCAATCCTATACCCATCAGCTTATGCGATGTAGGACTACCACAGAAGCATTCGCTGCAACTTATGGGGGGGGGGCAAGCAGAAAGCCCAGGAGAAGTAAATAAAAATATTTTTATTAACCTCCCCATAAGCTGCCTGGCTGCCAGTAGGACCATAGCTGTCATAAGTCTGAGGAGTCTCAGGGGGTGTGTCAGGCTAGAGAAAGGGAGAGTGTGTATGTGACTGCTGCCAAGATCTAACCTCTTCCCACCCCACTGCCCTTGATCCTGAACTGCCCATGATCTGCCCCTATCTGTTCTGGTGCAGCCTGGGTGAGATGGTGGCTCACGCAAACCCCTGGCCGTTTGCAACAATGGTCTCCTAACACATGATAGTGACACACGTTTTGTGGAGTTGCTCCTGGGCTCCTGAGATCCACTGCCAAAAGTCTTTAATAGCCTTAGGGCATGTGTTAGGATAACAACATTGAGAATAAGGTCTGAAATTACTGCAGCTTGTTACATGGAACTAGACACGGTAACCTTGGCCACATTTGCTGTAATGTTTAGTTCCATGTTGAGCAACACAGAATAGGTCAGTGTTGTTTTTTTGTATTTGAATCTTGCATTGCATATTCTCTGTGGTCCTGTAGTTGGTAACTAACCATTCTTCTGGTTTAGGTTCACCTGTGTGTGCATGCATTCTTTGATCCTGTCACTGCTCTTCCAACTTCAGTTGGAAAAGGGGGAATGTGACATAGCTATGAGAGTGTAGCACTTCTATTGACTTAAGCTTCTGACAGCATAATTACGTACTTTTACTACACCTTGTACTTTTACTACACTTCCAATTCACAACTTGGAATTACATCAGTCTAGTTGCAGTCTGTACTTGTTCATTAGCTTAACTCAGTGAAATCTCATTTATTCCAATGTGCACAAGCCATTTAGAATCTGTATGTTAAAGACGCCTGATTTTAGAAACATAGGTGAAATGTAGCTATCCAGCTCTGTTACTGTACTTTCATCCTGTTGTGGCCAATCAAGCAGAGGGAATTGAATTTCAGGTCACATTCCTGTTTGGTGCAAGGCGGAAAGCAGGTTCAAAATGGAAAATTTTTTATAAACGAGCTCTGGTATCTTGCTTGAAATCTTAAGCGCCCTGTCAAGGGCAGTTTACTGCTGATGTGGCTTCAGCAATGCATCATTTTCAGCACAATCCTGTGCATATTTACTTGAAAGTAAGCCCCAATGGAGCTTACTCCCAGATAACTGTATTTAGCATTGCAGCCTATACAATTCTGTTTCTTTACTTTGATGTGTTTGTCTTTTTTAAAAATATAAAATGTCTTTCAGCACTAGTATGGTATTCATTTATAATGTGCTATAGTCAGTTAGCTGGAGTTGGTTATAATGAGATCACATATCTAAATGGGAGTATGGATGGGATTTTGGTTTATAAGATTTCTTTGTGCTGTCATAATGGATTTTAAATGTTTTGATGGATTACTAGAGGTGTTTGTTTCTGGTGAGTAAGATAGGATTCCAGTTTTTCAGCCCGATATGAAGCATGGGATCCGGTGGAGCAGGGCTCTGCCGGTCCCACCCTCCTGCCATCCCGGTTTCTCTCCAACCCGCCTGCCCCCTGCCTCGAAATGCCTCCCCTCCCACTCCCAAGGTCCTCACTGCCACCTAGAGCTCCTACTGTGCTCTAGGTGGCATCCATCCAGCACTGAGCTCAGTGCCAACCGGCACTGAACTGGTGCTAGCACCAACTCCTTTCAGGGTATCACGGATGTGCCTTACAGCACATTTGCAACACCTGGTGCTGGAGGTCAGCACCAGTGCTGAAGTATGTTAGAATTGGGCCCTTAGAACCCAATCCTATGTCTGCTGTCCCATGCCCCATGTCTAAGCCAATGGGGCTTACTTACAGGTAGGTGTGGATAGAATTGCAGCATTAATTTGTCACTACATATATTGACAAATTATCATCCCTTCTTAAAAGTGTTTTGTTATGAAACTTGAGGGACTTCAAAGAGTTTCTAAGCTCTTTTAGATATACAGAGCTAGTTACTTGGTTATTTGGATCCTGGCCTAGCTGTATGCTTAGGCATTTGAACACTTTAGTTCACCTCATTCTGAGAGCTGGTAATGACACCTAAACATTTAAACACAATTCAAAGCAAGTGCCATCACCAGGTTGCTGTGGCCTTTGGGACAAAGTGCCCCCAGCCTCCTCATGACGTGGTGTATATCAGCGCAGAGCGTTTAAGGGATCAGACTGACCCAGTGGGCTCTAAGCCAGGACCTGATCTGTCCAACCCTGATGCCCCTTCTGTTCAAAATTGTTTTAAATCTGAATAAAATGAAATCATCCTGTGTAGTTTTGCTAATAGAAGATGGATAGTTTTAGGATAACTTTAGGATAGTTTTAGGATTGCCAGTAGAAGATGGATAGTTTTAGGATAACTAAAACTTCAATAAGAAGTTATCCTTGAAAATTGAGGACTTTCAGGAGTCTCGCAAAAAATTATTCCAAAAATGTGGAACTTCAAGCCAAAAATATTCCTCTGTGTATTGATTCAATAGGAACCTGGTGCACAGATGGCATATTTAAAGAAGGAGTTCTTGATTGATCCTATATTTTAGCTTTCCTTTAAAAAATAGAAAAACTCCAGACAGATAAAAAGGTTTTTATACAAATCCAGCGTTGTTATTGCAAAACATAATAAGAAATAATTAAATTATTTTAAATCTATTTTGAAGCACATTAATATTACCATGGGAGAGCAGTGCAGCAGAGCAATGCAGCTGCAGAAGCTAACCAACCCTGCATTACTTGCACATCTGGTGCACAACCTCACATCCTTGATGTGTACTCCTGGTACTTGGGTATTCATATCAGTACTGCATGTGAAGTGCAATCACAATAAGTGGGTGTATGCATTCATACATTCATTCATTCATCCTTTACCCTGCTTATCCCTCCTCTTTGGTTGGCCTCAAGTTGAGTATGAAACAATAAAAATATAAAGCAATTCCATAAAAATCAATGCCATCCATTAAAAACCTATCAGCTTCAGATTAAAACCAAGAGCCTAATTATAATGATTTAGCACATAAAAGCTATGCAGTTGTCTCATATTTGTCATTTTTTTTTTAAAGAATGGGGAGGAATGTCACTGTAGCTTTCTGGGGTTGATAGGTCTGCAGGGAATTGTTACCAGCTGTCAGAACAGCTGCTATACCTCCTACCAATGTTAAGAGTTAACTTTAAAAGTATTTCCTTTATAACAATCCACTGAGAAAATCTCACATTGTAATACAAATGTCTCCCGCAAGCATATTGCTGTCAGCATGTTTCTGTTGTCTAGCTCTTCTTCTTTTTTCTTTCTCCCCTCCCATATACCTTTCCTTTAATTCCAAAGCTATTTCTGTGTTTAACTGTTTCCTAGGCTTCCATTTCATCTGTTCAACTTACATAAGTTTCATCAGTCAACTTGCCAGCAAAAACATAAAGGTACATAAAGGGTTAACTCTCCACTGTAGTCCAGATAGCAAGGGAAGAGTCAGGCACCTGATTCCACCTAAGACTGGGGCTCAGCTTCCAAGTTCAAAGCCTAAAAAGTGCTCCTTAGGACATCAAATGGCTTAAACCTTCCTCAGCGCAATGTTTCATGTACTTCAGAGCATGCCAAGGATATTTGCTGGACTTTATATTTCCAGTTATAAGGCTGGAAAGCTCACTCTGATCTGCTTGTGTTCATTTATTGATTAAAGACTATGTGACAGTTTGTTGAAACCATTTTGAGCTGAGCCTTAAGGGATTCCTAGAACAGTCGAAAATTTGAGTGAGAAATTCTGAAGACTTGTATTGGCAACCTTCAGTCTCGAAAGACTATGGTATCGCGCTCTGAAAGGTGGTTCTGGCACAGCGTCTAGTGTGGCTGAAAAGGCCAATCCGGGAGTGACAATCCCTTCCACACCGGGAGCAAGTGCAGTCTGTCCCTGGTCTGTCTCCCTGGCTATGGGCCTTCCTTCTTTGCCTCTTAGCCTCAGACTGTTGGCAAAGTGTCTCTTCAAACTGGGAAAGGCCATGCTGCACAGCCTGCCTCCAAGCGGGCCGCTCAGAGGCCAGGGTTTCCCACTTGTTGAGGTCCATCCCTAAGGCCTTCAGATCCCTCTTGCAGATGTCCTTGTATCGCAGCTGACTACAACTAATATTTTCACGTTCAAGTATGTGGCTGTTTGTTCCTTAAGTACCTACTGATTCGGATAATCCTCAGAACTGAGGTGTTGCTCTCAGGGATATATCTTAGCCCTGGCAAGTCTCCCCACATGTAGATATTCTGTTTCAATATTTTGAATTGAAGCAAGGCAAGGTGGAACCTTTTCTTTCTCTCCCAAACTTAATTTCAACCCGCAATTGTTCCTCCACAGTTGTCACAGAAGCAGGTCAAGAAGAGCAGCTAACCATCCGCTGAGCTCATTCATAATCAATCACTTGGCAAACTGCAAAGCACCACAAAGCTTGGTGATTAAAATGAAATTATTTACAACGCCAGCTGCTGCTTGTCTGAGACACTGAGGATTCCTTTATAGTTTAGTGACAGGAATGTGGGACGGGTGGGTTTTAGATCTTCTACCCCTACAAGCTATTGGCAGTAAAATGTAGAGCCAATGCTCAGTATTTTGGGTGTTAAAGAAATTTGTTGAAAGAAAACCCTTTGTTCCCCAACTGTTTAGAAAGGTAGCTAAGGTGGGTTTCATTTTAGGCATAAATCCGCCAGTCTCGCTATGCACTCTATGGTGTTTTAAATGGAATTAGATTTTGTGTTTGTTTGCAGAGTCTGATTCCCTCACACTCACAGCAGGCTCCTTCAGTGGAATGGGGTGGGTGGGGGGGTGAGGTAGTGGCATAAATTTGAGTTTCTCTTAATAGTCAGCTATTAGTCGTTCAACCCCCTCTTGTTTTCCTACACATTCAGAGGGCTAAGGGAGAGATAAAGCTTCTCATTTCACAGTGAGCTAGGAAATACTCTGTTAGGAGCCATTCCAAGGATGAGTGAAGCTCATGCTCTTTCCCTCAATTCCAGGTGAGTATAGGAAGGAAGTCAGACTATGGATCCAACTAGCTCAATATTATCTGCACTGACTGGGTCCATAGGGTTTTAGAAAGAAGGCTTTCTCTGACATACCAGGATATGCCAAGGAACAAACCTAGAACCTTTCGCATGCAAAATATGTACTTTATCACTGAGCAATAGCCCTTCCCATCCATCCTTTACAATTCGATGTCAGGAAGAGGTCATTCTCTCACCTTCCACTGAACTTTGGGGACAGTATGGTTCCCTTCAAAGTTTAGCACAAACTCAGACATGAGCCCGCCATTTCCCTACCCTTTGCACCCTCACATCTGAAAGTTGAGGGTGTGTGCAAAGGATGGGATCGTTCACTTGACTTGTGTCATGCTTTGTAAGAATTTGGAAGTGATGAGAGATTGTTCCTGCTTTTTAGTGTCTCCTAGTCTGATGTGAAATGAGAACATGACCCCCCTCCCGTTTTTGAGGTAGTCCAGGTCTCAATCTGCCTTCAAAGTCTTTGCAGTACACCAAGACCACATTTGTGGGTCTCTAAATGGAATTTAGTGGTACATTTTATTTCTTCAGCAGGCAACGCTGGTTAGAAGAGTATTTGGAGTACACTTTTAATTAATGTATTTATAAAACTAGATGCTGTTCTACTTATTGAAATATTCAAAGAATGCATGAAATGATGTTTAGTCCTCTAACTGCTATGGCTATATAACTTCTTTTAATTCTCTGGAAAAATAACATAATCTTAACATTTCCATTCCTTTGAAAACAACCCCGAGGGTGAACAAATTATACATTTATTTGAAATGTTTGTGTTTTTTTAAACAATAAATGGAATAACAAAACAATATTATCTACTTCGATAATAAAACTGAGCACTGTTTAAAAGACAGAGATTCTGGAAGAAAAGCTATATTGGGAGGGTCAGTTTATATGACAGAAAAGCTGAGTGTTCAAAGGGCTGGTGTATGTGGTAAGGCCTATGTTCCTACCTCTGCACTGAGGGAATCTTTTGAGTCCCTCATTCAGCTGCCCCCTACCTTCAGAAGTGAAGTGCATGGTGCCTAGAGAGATGACTTTCTAAGTTGTGTGCTGCCCTGTCTATGGAGTTCTCTCCCCAGAGGTGAGTGCTTGGCTCCTATGTTGTGGTCCTTTAGAATCCAGGCAGAGAGCTTTATATTCTTCAAGACCTTTTGGAAAGAATTGCTTAAGTGATAACACCTGCTGCTGTTTTTATTTTGTTATCTAATTGTTTATATTGTATGATAGCTGGTATATTTTTTTAATCAAAAAGCAGTCTAATATTTTTTCCGCATGAATAAACCAAGTGTGTGAGTGCCTAGGCTCTGATTTCTCAGACTTGTTCACATGTTGTCCTCTCAGTGAGATCCCAGTCCTGTCAGAGAATGCATGCTAGCAACCACCTTTCCAAGAGTCAACTTTGACTTTGGCTTGCACTGGATTCCTCTCCCTCTCCTTCTCCCTCTCTCACCCCACGCTCCTAACAAAGAAAGGGAGAGCAGCTACTGCTGCTGATTCTGCCACCCAGTCTTTCATAGCGGCAGCCCAGTTTTTTTCTTGTGAGAGAGAATAAGGAAATGACAGTCTTCACTGATTTTATTCTTTCTTTCTTGTACTGATGCTTTCTGGTACTTGCTGCTGGCAGATGGAAGAGCCAGGGACAGTAACTTGTATGCCACCTGTGTGTGTGTGTGGGGGGGGTCCCCCAACACCACACCTGTCCCACCTGGCTGCCATAAGCCTTTTAAAAGAATTACAGGAAATCAAATTATAGATCTCCTTCCATCTTGATCTCCTTCGTGTCTTGGCTCTGTAGGAGGGAGTGATCTCTCTCTCTTTGCTGCTTCAGAAAGAAAAGTATCCATCATTCCTTCCTGGGGCTAGAGGTTTCTGTTAGCTATTTTTACTGAGAATGGAAAGGAAATAATACACAGATGTGTATTGGTCAACAGTGTTGTTGCTATTAACAATAAATTTTAAGGTTATCTTTATATACTCTTCCCTCCATCTGAAAACTCACTATAAGGATTTTCACTTATCCATACTGTGCGTATTAAGACCATCCCTCTTTGTCCATTCCAAGATTTTCAATATAAGTTCTGGGAATGGCGGGGTGAAACAAAGGACCAAGTCCCTTGTGGAGGCAAGATCTATCTTGTTTTATTCAGTGCATAAACCTTCCCTCCCTTTGAGCTCTGGTGACAGATAAGGGGATGAATTTGCCCTACGTACCCAAGGATTTCGTAACCAAGGAGGACAGAGGTCCAGAAGGGCCTCCTTTCTCGCATGTCCTCCTACAAGCTTTAGGGGAAGCGTTCTTCACTACTGATGGATGACATAGCGCTGCTTGCGACAAGGTGCCCTCCTTCATGTGAGATTCACTGCCTGATGGGTAGTACATTTATTTCCACACTTTCAAGGCATGTGCACCATACACTCTCTTTTACAGTATATCTGTTTTTGAGCTGTGTTTCTACAAATTCTTGTGAATATGGGTCCTAAAGAACAGAAGAAGGTGAAAAAACTCGTGGGAAAATTGGAAAAACATGTGAAATGTAGGCGTTGCTCATAGTTTGCTACTAATGTTTGAAGTGCTAAGCCTCAAGGTTGGGAACTCGAGTCAGTGACTCGGACTCAAGTCGTGAAAAAGCATAATTTGGGGTGACTTGAGTCACACATGTGAAAGACTCTGAAAAAATACTCGAGTCAGGGCCCCCCTGACTTGGCACTTGTGCGCTAACTCGAGCCTGCCTGTGTCTGGGTGTGCTTGCTTATTGTTTTTGCGGCGTGAAAAACCTTGTGGGGCCAGCATTCCGACAGAGCGAGCAGCAGGGAGGTTCCAGCCAGGAGGCAAGAAAGGGTTAATGTTGCAATGAATGGGGGGAGGCAGGACTGGGCTCTCTTTTCCTGATAGGAAAGAAGGAATGAATTATCATTGGACAAAGGATGGGCATTCTGATATTTTCATGGGCTGAGGGTGAGCAGGAGGAGAAGTGGTGGGGGAGGATTCTTGCCTTACTATTGACTTGAGAAACCCAGGGAGAGGGAGGAGGCAGGGATGGGGGGAGGGAGTTCATAGAGATCACACTTTGCACCACATGGAAAGGGAGAAGAATTCTCATTGAATGACCAGCTGCAGTAGGGCTGCCAAGGATCTGGTCATGCTGGTAAGCCTTGCAGCTGCTGCACATGACCCTTCCCCCTCCTGCTGCTTCTCTTCCACTCCCTCCCACCCCGTCACTCAAATTAGGTACAGATAATAAGGGTGTATTTGATGCATTAAAAATACGTGGCACCTTGATATGAAGATTGACAAGTTTTTCAAAACATCAAGAAATGTTGATAACTGTATTAAGTTGCTTTCTGCATAGAATCCATAGTTGTTGTTGGGCTTTGTGACCTTGTGTGGACTCTGGTCCAGATTCTTTCCTTCATCTTATACACCCATATTGATGTGATAGGTGGGTTTGGCCCAGATGCCCTTCAATAAACTATTTTAACAATTGCTTTAAGTGATTTTCAGTAATAGACACAGAAGGCAAATGCAAACTTACTGTAATTTGCAAAGTATCTCTTGTCATTAGTGTCAAAATGCTTGCAAATAAAACTTCAGGGCAGTGCACATCTTTAGCCAGCCTCTAGTGAACCAGGGCTCAAATGAAACTTGACATGAAGTCACACGTGTCTTTTCCAGGATGACTTTTTCTAAAGGAACACAGCCTCAGGAGCTCATGACTTTGAACAACAATTGGCAGGAAGAGGGCTGCTTAAGCCTTTCCCATACTCAGTGATCACATGCACATAGCCAAACTGCTTTTTTCTCTGAGGGGCCAGGAAAGAGATGGATTAAAAAAAACACTTCTCCCATTAGTCCTGTCAAAGTTGCAGTTTCCTGACACTGCCATTTGGGTGGTGGTGGTTTTCTAAATTTTTTTTTTCCAAGGTCAGGAAGAAGATACACGTGATTTTATGCTGCATCTAGTTGGGGCCTATATTTACATTCCACCTTCAGAATGAATCTGAAAGAGTGCTTCCCAAACTTTTTCATACCTGGGCCCACTTTTTAAAAATGACAATCTACATGAACGACTAGACCAAAAATTTTTAAATGCTGATCTAGAAAGAAATTTTATTAATTATTATTAATAATTAATAAATTATTAATTAATATTAATTAGGACCCTGTGCTCCCAAAGCTGCTAGAGGCCTTACATATAGTACAGGAGTGCTTGAAGAAAGCACATCTCCCTAGAAATGGAGAAAGGACTGTTCTCCCAATATCTTTATAGTCACTCCAGGGTACCCAGAAGGCTGAACTAGAGAGCAAGATGTGCAGTTAGGGACTTCCAGGCCAGACAATAGGATGAAACCAGGTTCTCTTGTGATCTACAGCATACCAATTAGTAGAGAAAATTGGAAAATGTGACATTCTAATTTGGGGGTATGAAGATTACCTCATACCACAGGTTAGCACTTAAGCTAATGATTTCTTCTGCCAACCAGGCAAGGGGTGCTTGCAATTTTTTTAAAAAACATGTTTCAAAAACTTTTCATGACCCACTGGTGGGCCTCGATTCACAGTCTGGGAAACACTGATCTAAAGCGTACCATATAGCGAGTGCTGTCAAACTGTAACATCGAACTTCTTTAGATCTTTTCCAGCACGAGCGAAATGCTGGTTTCTTAGGTTTTTAATCACCTCTAATGATGTAATTTCATGCATTTATCATGCATTACAATAAACACTTCACAGTCTGCTTTATCCATGGGACTATAATGAGATTGTGTTGTGTTCATGGTACCTGCTGAAGGCTGGAATTGATGTCATTTGTTTTTAGCTTTTTTTTTTTTTTTTTTTGTATTTTATGTATATATAAGAGCAGGTTAGAAATGTTTGAAATTAGATAAAATAGTGCTCTGAAATTTAATTATCGATTTTACCAAAACTCTAGGCTTTGTGAGGCATCCAACTTTCAAGAATGGAAGTGCATTCCATGAGTTCAGGCTTCCCCTGAGAATGGAGCGATATTCTGTTCACGCAAAGACTTCTTCAGGATGTCCAAAGAACTTGGATTCAGTTGACAGTGAAAGCAATGAATAGGTTTCAGTATATATTCAGGAACAAAAGATGGCAGGATCTGTAAGAACCTTGTTGGCAACCTTCAGTCTCGAAAGACTATGGTATCGCGCTCTGAAAGGTGGTTCTGGAACAGCGTCTAGTGTGGCTGAAAAGGCCTATTCGGGAGTGACAGTCCCTTCCACACCGGGAGCAAGTGCAGTCTGTCCCTGGTCTGTCTCCCTGGCTATGGGCCTTCCTTCTTTGCCTCTTTGCCTCAGTCTGTTGGCCAAGTGTCTCTTCAAACTGGGAAAGGCCAAGCTGCACAGCCTGCCTCCTAGCGGACCGCTCAGAGGCCAGGGTTTCCCTGTTGAGGTCTACTCCTAAGGCCTTCAGATCCCTCTTGCAGATGTCCTTGTATTGCAGCTGTGGTCTACCTGTAGGGTGCTTTCCTTGCACGAGTTCTCCATAGAGGAGATCCTTTGGGATAGGGCCTTCTGGAGCATTTGTTGAGCTCCAGTTGCATCAAATCAGGACCATTTTGGTGGCCTCACATTTCCCTTTGCCTGACCTGCCCAGGAGTCAAGGCATGTTTGCTTACTCGCAAGTAAATGTGACCATGTGGCTTAGTTTGCCTTTCCATAGGGCTCAATACATTGAGTTTGCCTTTCCATAGGGCTTCAATACATTCGCCAGCTTGGAGGGAGGGACCTCCTTCTTGGGTGTTTTTTGGGGGCTACATTCATTGGATCAGGACCATTCTGGTGTTGTTGGATTCCTCTCAGCCTGCCCCTTCAAATGGACTAAGGTATGTTCACCTACTCACGAGTAAAAGCGCAATACCCCTTGGTTTCTCTTTCCATTGGGCTCCATGCATTTTTTGTTTTCCAGTTTTTTGCCAGTGACTTGATAGAAAGAAGATATTTCACTCCCGTTTTTTGCATTGCATTCTACTCGAAATTCCTGATCCAACAGTATATAACATGATGGTATCACTTCTAACCACCAAGGTTTTAGCGCGTCACCCTCCCAGTGCGCGTCACCCCCCTCTTGCACGTCACCCAGTGCGGCCTGCACCCCCCTAGCGATGCCACTGTGGGGAGAAGGTGTTTGGGTACAGACCAACACGCATTTTGCTATCTTAGAAGCTAGACCCATTCCTGGGTATAGTTGGGGTGCTGATTCCAAAAATGGCACCAGTTTTTCCCTATCACGTCTAAGGTTTGGAGATTCAGCATAGCCTTGTCAGTGAATGATTCAAGCAGTTTTTTGTGAGGAAGCCATGGCATAGGCTTCCTCGTGATAAAGCTGCTTGGACCATTCAGTGATGAGACTATGCCATAGCTCTGAAACTAAACATTATAAGGCAAAACTCGTGCCATTTTTGGAATCAGAACTCTAAATTCATATAAAACCACCATAAATTTTAATTTTTTTCTGACTAAAATTTTGCAGGCCTGTGTAATTATCCCACCACCCTGCTTGTTTTCCAGTGACTCAGTAAAGGTCTTGTTTATAGTCCTTCTTCTGTTGAATGTCAGGTCACCTGCAAGAACAGTGGGAATGTGGAGGTATAATTTGCATAAGAGGATGTCAGGAGTCAAGAGGGTCCATCAAGGAAAGAGTGGGGCAAACCATTGGGTGGCAGCTTCTGCATGGTGGAGGGAGTTTCTGCATCCTGTTAAATTGTGAGGTCAGCAGGGTATTCATGTTTTAGAAAATATTTTGCAGAATGTTTAATATAACAATCAACATCTTTCATTAAACATGGACTGTTGTGCTTCTTCTTGTCCTAGACGTACTTCTTTCCCCACCCCCCTACTCCTGTTAAGTTATTGAATTGTCAGATAGTCAAACCCTTTTATCTGGACTGGTAGATCTTGTTATCTCAGAGGTTCTGTCTCTGTAACCCTGACATTCTTGCAATTAACTGTCAAAGCTCTAATGAATGATGTTTGCTGTGTTTCCAGGGTGTAGAAGTGAAGCTTTGTATTACCTGTAATGTCGTGACTTGTTTGCATATAACAGTAATTGATGTCAATTACAGATGGTGTCTGTGAACTTAGGATTGGTTTGTTTACTTGCTAGAGACCTTGAGTGTGTGATCTTCCAGCTCCGTCACAGTAGTATAGATTACATGCGTAGTCCGAGTATTTTCAAGGGACATAAATTACAGCAATTAAAATGAGCTAGAGAGGAGAGAGAGAGAGAAAGAGAAAGAGAGATGCATTATTAATTGGTATAGTCATTAAAAGGCTGCAAAGAGCCTAAAAGAGATACCATGTCAATACTCAAGCACCAGAAGTGATGGAGTGTGTGTGACGACCAGTGATGGCATTCAGACCCTTCAGCCGTTAAAGACATGGGCAATTATCCAGACCTTTATGACTCTGTGGAGGAGTTAAACTTGTTCAAACATAGTAACAATATGTTAAGTTGGAAATGTTTATTATTTTTAAGGAACAATAATTTACAAAAGGCTACTTTCAGGGACAGGAATAGCATAATTTGTGCTCTCTTAAGGATGTCAGCATTCATTTTGGAGAAGAATAGGTACTTACAAAAATAATGTCTGGAAAATGGCAGGAGGAAATGAGTGCTTGTCTTCACCATTCCTACAGAGGGTAAAAAAAATGAAAGGTCTCATGGTCACCCAGAGGTTGTTGTAACCATGTCATTTTGGACATTCTCTCAATGTACCAGTTGCTCAGTTTGTCTGTGTGTGCCAAAATAAACTCTCATATTGCTCTTAGTGTGTGATGGTGCGCATGCCTCTTCCTGTGTAGAGATTATTTTGATGTATATGCAGAGTGGTGTGGGGTCTGAGATAACAACTTGTTGCTGCCTGTTCTGTAGGAACTGAGACTGCAAAACTGGCAGGAGAGCATTGCATGGGACCTGATTCCTAAACAAGAGGCAGATTTTTGATAAGGGACCATTTGTACACCTCTAGTGTACACATACTTTGTATACCAGGGGTTCTAGGGCTAAGAAAGACTACCCGGTCTGAAACCCTGGAGACCCCACTGCCAGTCATGTAGACCAGGAGTTGCCAAACCGTGGCCCACAGACTGGGTCTGATGCACCTGCAAAATGATCTTGGATTCAGCTTGGTGGTGACAAAGCCTTACTGTTCCATGCTGCAGCCACCATTCTTCATGTCCTGACTACCTGGCATGACTCTCTGCCAAGATTGGGCATGGAGAATGAAGGCTGCAGGCTGCGGTTTCATCAGACCTCTGACATAGACAATACTGAGTTTGATGGACCAATGTTCTGACTTGATACAAGGCAGCTTGATAAGTTCATATACTGACAACAGGGGAGATTAGGTTTTGACTGTATTTTTTCCAAATTCTGCATTTCACATGGGAGAAAGGCAGTGATATTGTCCCAATTCAGATTTGTTACAACAGCACCATTTAGCTGACTACTGCCCCTTTAGGGGACTTTGGGCGCAATCACAATGGGACATGTGCTGCATCCTGCAGTTGGGTGTCACTCATGGAGGCCTCCTCAAAGTAAGGGAAGGTTTGTTCCCTTACCTCAGAGCTGCAATGCCCTTATGTCCGTGCTTGAAAGCACGGACATAAGGGGTTAGGATCGTGCCCTTTATCATCCCAGTCTTCATAGAGAGCTCTTCTACCCCTTGTTATTCTGTGTCTGTATGCCCTGGAATTACAAGTAAGCTGCCTTGGTTTTCCTTTCTCTCTTTCCCAAATATAGTATTTCCACTCTTTCCAGGTTCATTGACAGGATTCTACAAGTCCAGCAACGCTGCTTCGAATCCTACACCCTGGAGATTGCTAGAGTCCTGTTACACAGAAATGCAGTAATACTGCTTTCCAACTGTTGGTTAGCCAGAATCTCCTTGCTCTGCCATTTAGCTTCTACTGGGATCTCATACCACTAGATTTCCAGGGGTTTTTTGGGGGTTGTTTTTTTTTTAACTCACAAAGCCTAGTCTATTCCATGATTAGAGTTATGTGTTTATTCTTTCCTTTAAAGTCAAATGTGCTTTACAAACGGTGCAGTCCTAACTCCTTATCTCAGTGTTTTCCAGCACTGACGTAGCGGTGCCAATGGGACATGTGCTGCATCCTGCAGTTGGGTGTCACTCACGGAGGCCTTCTCAATGTAAGGGAATGTTTGTTCCCTTACCTCAGAGCTGCATTACCCTTATGTCAGTGCTGGAAAGCACTGACATAAGGGGTTAGGATTGCGCCCAAAGACATCACACAATCTATACATAGAACAGTAATTTTCCAATCCGTAAATACCTGATTATAATATATTTTAATGCAGGAATAGCTAATGGTTTTGTTCAATTCCACATGCCTTTCTCAAAGCATCCTATGTTTTGAGTGTAGAGGAAGACTGCCTATTTTACGCTTGGATTGTGCTTTCAACAACCTGTGTCTATATTCTTGTGTTGACAGTTTCAGGCTGCTTTTGCAACTGAAGGGGTAAAATCCTAGTTTTCATTAGTGTTGTGAACAACAAAGAGAGTCTGGTCCAACAAGAAGCTGACGGAACATACCAAGATCCAGGTCTACAGAGCTTGCGTCCTGAGTACACTTCTGTACTGCAGCGAGTCATGGACTCTTCACCCACAACAGGAGAGGAAACTGAGCGCTTTCCACATGCGCTGCCTCCGACGCATCCTCGGCATCACCTGGCAGGACAAAGTTCCAAACAACACAGTCCTGGAACGTGCTGGAATCCCTAGCATGTATTCACTGCTGAAACAGAGACGCCTGCGTTGGCTTGGTCATGTCGTGAGAATGGATGATGGCCGGATCCCAAAGGATCTCCTCTATGGAGAACTCGTGCAAGGAAAGCGCCCTACAGGTAGACCACAGCTGCGATACAAGGACATCTGCAAGAGGGATCTGAAGGCCTTAGGGATGGACCTCAACAAGTGGGAAACCCTGGCCTCTGAGCGGCCCGCTTGGAGGCAGGCTGTGCAGCATGGCCTTTCCCAGTTTGAAGAGACACTTTGCCAACAGTCTGAGGCTAAGAGGCAAAGAAGAAAGGCCCATAGCCAGGGAGACAGACCAGGGACAGACTGCACTTGCTCCCGGTGTGGAAGGGATTGTCACTCCCGGATTGGCCTTTTCAGCCACACTAGACGCTGTGCCAGAACCACCTTTCAGAGCGCGATACCATAGTCTTTCGAGACTGAAGGTTGCCAATACGACGACTGTGAACAACAAAATGTCCCCCTTTAAATAATAACATGTGAAAGCAGAACTGAAAGCAGTTATCAGGGGTATGGATTTTTTTTATTGTAAATCCTGACACAATGCACACATTCTAACTTTAAGCCAGAGAATTAGAATTCCTAAAGTGTCCTTGTTGTCTCTTGGTGCTCACAAAACATTTACTGAAGCTATTTCCAGAAACTCAGATTGCCAGTCCCTCTCTTCCAGATTTTTCAACATTGCATATGATTAGCTTCACTGTACACGTGCCAAAATGAATATTCTCTGTTGCTTTAGAGAAGCTGAGTGGTGTCAGAGTTCAGTTGCTGTTCTTCTGCAAAGGCTGATTGCTGCCAAATAGGATTCCTCTGAGTCTTTTTTAAAATAAATTACATGCCAGATTCTGAATCGGCATGCAGTTGTCTTTGGATTGGGTGCACGTACACAGAAGCTGTGAAAGCAACTTACACATACAATAAATAATCTATTAAAACCCACCCTTTCTGCCTAGAGGCTAATTTGAAGTGTTCTGTAAAATATTTTAATTTGTGGTTTGCTAATTAGAATTTGCCAATCACAGTGGTTTTCAAGAGAGCCCTGAAATTCTTTGGAAACGTATCAGGGAATTTCAATGAGAAGTTCCATAATGGTGGACAGGTTTCCCTGAATAACAACTTGCCCCCCATCCATTGACAATTTTTCTCTGCAGCGTCAGCTTAAAAAGAGTGCCTAGTGTGTCCTTGAGCATATTCTCAGTTCACATGGGGCAATGATGAAGTCTAACCAAATCTAACCATGGCTTTGTGTGAATAGATTATGTGCCCTTGAACATGCTCCGGAATCACTTGCAAGTACACAAGCTCCACAGCAGACAAGGGTTCCTCAGAAGAAAATCAGTGTGAAAAGGATTCTCTGAAGGTAGAAAGTTTGGAAACAGTAGCTCTACACAAGTTAGTCCACTCCCATGAAATATATTGGACTTACCAATAGATTTTATGAAACAAAATCTAGACGCTTATGCTTCCAAGATGCATTTGGCACACTGCCTTAGGTACCAGAAGATCTTAGGCTGGCCCTGCTTGCACTCATGTGTAGTCCAGGTCTGTATCATACCTACCGCAAATTTATCATTTGGCATTCAGTGGAGTGCTTACTGTTATTTTATATAATGCTAAAATATACTGGTTTGTATAGTACTAACTGTACTGGTATAGTACTAACATGATCAGACATGCTGTATAGCTATTATCTTCTTGCTCAGTAACATCAGAAGTCTTTTGACTGGCACTATTTCATTTGTTCTTTTAACTTTTTTAAAATTTTAGAGCCAAATTTTCCGTCTCACACTGGTTGAGCCACCTTCACTTTCTTGCTTCAATCTTGAATGTGGGAATTGTGTCAAAAATATTTTGTCATTCTGAATAATTTGCAGTGGCACCCTGCCAAAAAGTCTCGCTTTAATCTCCAGATGGAGACATCAGAGTAAGCCAGGGCAAATGACATGAACTTCCTCCTGCAGACTAGCTCTGTCATAAACAGCCATTTGACAGGTGATTACTTTGGGCTGTGAGCACCTGATGGTTAACATCATCAGTGAAAGCAGGTTACTGGCACTAGTTTTGCTTCCTTGAAATGTCCAGTGAAATTCTTCCCCTGTGATTTTTTTGTTCTTTGTTTGGCATTCTAGGAATAAAAGATCCCCAGGAGATCGGATTAATTTTTAGACAGTAAGATTAATGGCTATCCAGGAAACTGTGAAATATAGGAGTATGAACTGCTGCCTACATGTTTGTTAGGTGAAGCACATTCGTTGTAGTTTCAGCAATTTACATGGTGATTTGCAGAGTGACATTAAGCCATTTCTGCCCAGCGTTGCATATATGCAGCAGGGATCAAAAGTGACACCTGTGGGGTGGGCAGAAATGGGTTTAAAAATCTCCTGTCCTGAGGAGCTTACAATCACACATACAATGCTAAGAAAATTAAATAGGCTTGATCTTAATTCTTCGGCACCTCCAATATTTTTTGAGTTGCTCTAATTATCCATAGACTTGGAACTCTGATATATTCTGTACATTCAAAACATGATTATTTCATGTTTCATTCTTTTTGATTATAATTTAAAGTCCTCAAAAATTGGACATTTAAAATAAAGCAGCAGAACAGCTCTTAGTCTGTGTTTGAAAGAAGAGTTGTAAGGAGTGCCATTTAACACTTCTCAACATATCACAAATGTGCTTTCTGAAAGCTGTCACACTAATTCTTGTTAATGTCACTCTTGTGGTCAAACGATTTCACTGCTCAGCATTAAATTGTAAACTGAGCTCTTGAATGATCATTTCTAAATAATGCTAAGAGTTGATACTTGGAGTCTGAAAACTGCATCACAAAATCTCACCATACTATGAAAGGATTATACTTTGTGAATGAAACCTTAGTTGTACATCTAATAATACCTTTCCACTATAGCCATTTATGCTTAATGTGTTGTTGCTTCTGGAAACTTCATGATGCTTGATTGTATTTGGTAATGGTGATTCCAGCCATGTTTGCTATTTGTCCATTTCTAGGTCTAATTCATACTGCTGTTCAACACCTTAAAAGCCTTCAATGGCTTAAGGGTGGGATATCTAAGGGCCCAATCCTATCCAACTTTCCAGCATCGGTGCAGCTGCAATGCAGCCCCGAGGTGAGGAACAAATTTTTCCAAACCTTGAGGCAGCCTCTGTGACTGCCTCCCCACCACAGGATGCAGTGCACGCCACATTGGCACCAGCACTGGAAAATTGGATGGGATTGGGCCCTCAATGTCCTACATTACAATTCTTGCCCACTTCGTTCAGCTGCAGGGGTCCTGTTGCATGTTCCTTCATCAGCTGACACTCAGTTCATGGATGTCCTTTTCCTGTGGGTTTCTCTATTATTTGGATTGCCCCTATCCAACGGTCTACTTTGAGTGGTGGTAGGTTCTCCACTGTTGGAACTCTTTTAGCACAGGCTGGACAGTCATCTATTGGGGATGTTATTGTCAACAGCTAACATTGGCAGGAGCTTGGTGATCTTGAACAGCCCTTCCATGTTTTTATCCCTGCATTCCCTGTTATTTCACATGTAGATCTGTGGTTGGCAACCTTCAGTCTCAAAAGACTATGGTATAAGCCTACAGCACCCGGTATTCCCAGGCAGTCTCCCATCCAAGTACTAATCAGGCCTGACCCTGCTTAGCTTCCAAGATCAGATGAGATCAGATCTGGACTCACACATTTGGTGAAGTAACATTTAGTTTGGTACTTAATTCAGCGGTCAAGTTACTGCACTAAGCACCTATAAGAAAGACATCCTTTTCTTGCAGTGAGAGAGTTTTTTCATGTTAGAGATTTGGACTTCAGTTTGTCTCCTTAAAGCTATTATGACAAGCTGCTGAGCAAAATTAAAGAACTGCAGTGCCATGGAAAATTATTCCTTGCCAGCTTTTGTTTGTCTCACCTCATTGTGCATGACTAGTGGCACTCCAATATTTATGTAAGCAACAGGTTCCAAATTCCCTGAACTCAGGAAAAGGGCTTATTAGTTCTCCCATTAAAAATGTAGTAGCATTATCTGCTGCTGGTTAAATAACATTGTATTAAACTATAAAGCAGCACATCCAAAGTTAGGTGCTATTCGAGTTCCTCAAACTGGACGATTGACATCATTGACTTCTATTTTTTGTTCAATTTACTGTTGCTTAGTTTTAGAATTCCCTGATCAAGAGCCCAATTCTATGCATGCCTACTCAGAAGTAAGCTCCATTATAGTCACTGTGGCTTACCCTTTGGTAAGTGTGGATAGGATTGCAGCCTAAGGGCCCAATCCTATCCAATTTTCCAGTGCCGGTGCTGCTGTGCTAATGGGGTATGCACTGCTTCCTGTGTTGGAGAGGCAGTCACAGAGGCCTCCTCAAGGTATGGGAACATTTGTTCCCTTACCTTAAGAACATAAGAACAGCCCCACTGGATCAGGCCATAGGCCCATCCAGTCCAGCTTCCTGTATCTCACAGCGGCCCACCAAATGCCCCAGGGAGCACGCCAGACAACAAGAGACCTCGTCCTGGTGCTCTCCCCTACATCTGGCATTCTGACTTAACCCATTCCTAAAATCAGGAGGTTGCGCATACACATCATGGCTTGTACCCCATAATGGATTTTTCCTCCAGAAACTCGTCCAATCCCCTTTTAAAGGCGTCTAGGCTAGACGCCAGCACCACATCCTGTGGCAAGGAGTTCCACAGACTGACCACGCGCTGAGTAAAGAAATATTTTCTTTTGTCTGTCCTAACCCGCCCAACACTCAATTTTAGTGGATGTCCCCTGGTTCTGGTATTATGTGAGAGTGTAAAGAGCATCTCCCTATCCACTCTGTCCATCCCCTGCATAATTTTGTATGTCTCAATCATGTCCCCCCTCAAGCGTCTCTTTTCTAGGCTGAAGAGGCCCAAACGCCGTAGCCTTTCCTCATAAGGAAGGTGCCCCAGCCCCGTAATCAGCTTAGTCGCTCTCTTTTGCACCTTTTCCATTTCCACTATGTCTTTTTTGAGATGCGGCGACCAGAACTGGACACAATACTCCAGGTGTGGCCTTACCATCGATTTGTACAACGGCATTATAATATTAGCCGTTTTGTTCTCAATACCCTTCCTAATGATCCCAAGCATAGAATTGGCCTTCTTCACTGCCACCGCACATTGGGTCGACACTTTCATCGACCTGTCCACCACCACCCCAAGATCTCTCTCCTGATCTGTCACAGACAGCTCAGAACCCATCAGCCTATATCTAAAGTTTTGATTTTTTGCCCCAATGTGCATGACTTTACACTTACTGACATTGAAGCGCATCTGCCATTTTGCTGCCCATTCTGCCAGTCTGGAGAGATCCTTCTGGAGCTCCTCACAATCACTTCTGGTCTTTACCACTCGGAAAAGTTTGGTGTCGTCTGCAAACTTAGCCACTTCACTGCTCAACCCTGTCTCCAGGTCATTTATGAAGAGGTTGAAAAGCACCGGTCCCAGGACAGATCCTTGGGGCACACCGCTTTTCACCTCTCTCCATTGTGAAAATTGCCCATTGACACCCACTCTCTGCTTCCTGGCCTCCAACCAGTTCTCAATCCACGAGAGGACCTGTCCTCTAATTCCCTGACTGTGGAGTTTTTTCAGTAGCCTTTGGTGAGGGACCATGTCAAACGCCTTCTGAAAGTCCAGATATATAATGTCCACGGGTTCTCCCGCATCCACATGCTTGTTGACCTTTTCAAAGAATTCTATAAGGTTCGTGAGGCAAGACTTCGTGAGGAATTCTATAAGGTTCGTGAGGCAAGACTTACCCTTACAGAAGCCATGCTGACTCTCCCTCAGCAAGGCCTGTTCGTCTATGTGTTTTGAGATCCTATCTTTGATGAGGCATTCCACCATCTTACCCGGTATGGATGTTAGGCTGACCGGCCTATAGTTTCCCGGGTCCCCCCTCTTTCCCTTTTTAAAAATAGGCGTGACATTTGCTATCCTCCAATCTTCTGGTACCTTGGGGCTGCATTGTGGCTCCAATGGTGCTGGAATGTTGGATAGGATTTGGCCCTTAATCCCCAGCACCTGCAGTAAAAACATCCTGACTAGATGCAACTGATTCATTTGTTTTAAGCCTAGCTTTGTCCCCATTGTATATATGTTTAGAGTTCAGTTTTCCTACACCCACCAACTAACCTCCCCATTGCTTCTCATTGCAATTGCATTTTGTCTAGTGTAGTGGATGAGGAAAAAAGTACCTGGGGGGAACAGACTGTGGGGGTGTGGGCTGCAAGAAGAGAATCAATCTTTTGAGAACCTTTTGTTCTAAAAATGAGAACGTCCACCTAACTCATTATACTTGAATAGGGGAGACATGATTGTAAATAAAAGCTTTCTTTTTTTGCTTGTTTAATCTATGGAACCAACATATTTAGAACAAGTATATTGTCTGCCATATTTGTATCCCTTTTGCTAAGTTTACACTTTCTTACTCCTTATGCTTGTGATGTGTATCCACATTCTTTTTTAGATTTAACTCAGTCCTGTGTGGTGTGAGTCCAGACTTTCAGAAAAATGACGTCGGAACCAAACCCAAAATAGCCTTTCACAACATCCCTTCCCTCTTCCATCTGTTGAGTATTAACAAAGCATAGCATTATTAAGAAGCAGACGTGTTTATTATTAAGGAGCAGACTTTGAGTTGTTTCCTACAGTATTCTGTAGCTTGTGTGCAGAGAAATTTAGTCATGTCTAAGCACCCGAGACAAATTAGTTATTAATAATTTAAGTCCCATTCATTTCAATAGGATTTGGGTCCCAATCCTGTATTTGCCCTGTGCTGCTGGAACTCGGGTTCCAGCAGTGCAAAAACTGGGCTGCTTTCACACACTGCCAAGATGCTGCTGCAAGCAAAGCAGCGCATGTGGCAGCAACTCCAGAAGTTTCCATTGGTGCCAGTATGTTGACAGCAGAGGTGTGTTGTGGAGAGGCCGGGAGAGTTTTGGGGAAGAACAATGCAGGGGTAGGGAGGGGGAGGGAGGGGTGGATCATCACTGCAGCAGCGACTTGCACCAGGATCCTAGCCCCTCTTTTTAAACCCTTCCCTTCCGCTTTTCTCTTTATGGATGTACACCTGCAAAATGGCTGGCATTGGTCTGAGAAAACTCATTGGTGAATAGGCAGCCTACTGGGGAGGGGGTTAGTAGAAAATACTTTTAGTTGCCTTTTGTAGGCTATCTATCCCACCACCTTCCTAACCCTAGCATGCAGCATAGCCTCTGTTGGTGCGGCTGCATGGTTGGCAACCTTCAGTCTCGAAAGATGGTATAAGCCTACAGCACCCGGTATTCCCAGGCGGTCTCCCATCCAAGTACTAACCAGGCCTGACCCTGCTTAGCTTCCAAGATCAGACGATATTGGGCATGTGCAGGGTAACAGTGCTGCGTGCTATAATGTGAACTTTCTAGTTCAAGCATAAAGCCTGTAGGTTGGATACAGCCTGTGGAAGCTCTTTGTCCAGCCCATGTGATACTTTGGCTCTCCCATTCCACCTCAGCTGCTGAGCTGGCAAAGTGATGCCTTGGTAGAAGCAGTGCTGCTGAAATGGTAGCCCACATGATAACTGGGTTCCCCCATATCTTGAAAATATGAGTAAGTTTTGCGTATTTTCTCTTCTCTCATTTGCACCGAACAGGTTCTTAGGTGAGAATGGCTTATTTCTGGTCATCAGCTGCTTAATGATGTCACTTCTTGTTTAGTATTATCATTTCTTGCTTAGTAACATCACTTCTGGCCCTCAGCAGGCACTACGAATGCTATTCAGCCCACTGTATGAAATGAGTTTGACACCCCTTATCTAGTTTATAGAGAAAGGAAAGGAACAGTTATCCATCAGTTCACCACTCTGATGCTGTATGGCTTTTATTAAAAAGCTACTCTTCTGCGTATAGGTATCTGATTTCCTCCTGATCATGGAAGGGAAGTTTGCTGGGAGCTTGTTGCTCTAACATACTGCTGACATGAGCAGTTATCAACACAAGTTGACCACCTTGAGTATCATATGAAACCACTCTAAAGTGGTTTAGTAATCCGCTAGCTACCTGATTTAGGGTGTGTTTATTGCTCTCCAGAGTAAAGGATATTTGAGGTATTATGTGGAAGGTGTATCCTGTTCAACTTGACTGAATAGCTAGACACTCCCAAGTCTAGCATGTTTTACATTTTTCTTTCAGTCAAAGTTCTGAATTTACGGTATCAGTCTCACCGTTCCCATAAATGTTTTTTCAACTAGGCAGACTTCCTGCTCTGTTCCTTGTGATCCCTTGGGGAGTATCCAATTTAATTTGCAGTTTATTAAAATTTGTTTTCTTTGTTGACTCTTAATTCCATTCCATCATAACTTAGCACATCATCTGGTTGCTATTTTTCCAAGGTTTACAACACCCCCATTTCCTTTCCTCACCTCACCAAGGCATGTCGCTTTTGATTAAGCATTTGCAAAGCCCTTTCCTCAGCTTCTAAAGGGTAAAAGTCAAAAATCAATAATGTGCTGGTCCTCCCTGAGTGCAGTAGCAGTCAGAGGTAAATGAATGATTAAACATGATGAATAACTGTGTAATGGAAGACGCAAAGTAGGGGAAAGTGCTCACTTTAGCCTAAACTCTGAGATTTATTGCTGAATACTACAAATAATGGAATCATCAATCTTCCAAGGACTTAAAAAGGCATCTACTGCAGTAACTTTAAAAAGCAGTGAAAGAAATCGTACCACCTCATCCTTGATAGTTGTCACTACCCATTTAGTATTGCCGAAGTACCCAATTAAAACGTAAATAGAGTGTTAACTTTGTCATGGAAGGAGGTGATGATATGAAAGATATTGATGGATGAAGGTAGGGTGGATACCACTACAATAGTATGTATTAGGGGTTAAATTCAAAGTTAGTCTCTTAATTAATATGAAACAGAAGCCAGTGGTGAAAAAATGCAAAGGGCTACTCTAGTTAACTCATCTGTATATGTCTGTACATTCAAACACAATAACTTTAATTGAAGTGACTAAGTGGTGGTGTAGCCAACTAGAGATGTGCAAAGTTGGCCTTTATAAGAGGGGGTGGAATTTTGGGGGGTATGCATTTTTTAAATGTCATGCTGTGCTGGGAAAAGCTTGAGCATTTGTTGTCTTTGCTTAGGAGGGATCAATGTACTAAAAGTTTGAGAGCTTCTGTTTCATACACAGGCTTTTGAAGACTTAAGACCTTTAGCCTCATGCCAAAAATAATAAGTACTAATTTACAACACACAAAGTAGGACCTTGACTATGGGAAGCCCCTAGGCTCAAATATAATCTCACCCTGCAACTTCACATTTGTCTGCAAGTTTGTTTCTCTTCCTACAGTTGGACTGTGCTTCCAAGTATGTGGGATCACAGCCTCAGCTGGTCGGCCTCACTTTCTGCTATGGATTTCCAAAATAAATATGTTCATTATGATGGCTCAATCCATCCCTTTCACTAAGGCAGCGATTTTCATCCTTTTTCATCTCACAGCACACTAAGGCGCTAAAATTGTCAAGGCACACCATCCTTTTTTTTTTTACAATTGACAAGGCACACCGCACTGACAGCAGGGGCTCACATCCCCTAGTAACCCTACTAATAAATTACCCTCCCCCAAACTCTCGTGGCACAACTGCAGACCACCCATGACACACCATTGTGCCACGGCACAGTGGTTGAAAATGGCTTCACTAAGGTGATCCTTGAAACAGGAGTAACTTGTAGAATGAGGCACTGGAAAGGAGAGGGACTGGTGAATGACAGAAGGCATGCACCATCCTCCTCCTGTATGGAGTGATGGTTGGTGTGTTGTGGTGCTTGTGTGCAAGCTCAGAGATGGGGGAAGAAAGGGGAATCCATTGAGAGCAGGGGCACTACAGACTGGAATGCTGACTGAAGCTGTCTCAGAGTTCTTCCCCTTCTGCACTAAAAAGCAAAAAATTCTCAAACCCTTATCATTCTCCTTGCATGCTGCTATGAAAACCAGAAGGACTTCTGGTTTCATTTACAGGAACAGGGCGAACGCTTGCACTGTCCCTCTACAAAACTGGGAGCCCCACACTTCCTCATTTCATAGCAGCGCATGAGAAGCATGGGAAGGGAATGATCTGATTCACATTCGAGTGAGCGTGAAGCAGATTAGTGTGGATTGCATTGGCAGCAGGTTGGAGGGAGGCATCGGCAGCATTTGGGGTGAGGGGTATCTCAAATTCACTACCCCTTTAGATCCCTTGCAACCTGCCACCGTTGCAGCCTACTTCAGGTGGCTGCATGGATGGGCCAGCACTGATTGGAAGGATGGGGAATGTTTGCTCATGCTCTGAAGTTATACTTTTAGAATTAGATTGCTATCCAGAGTATATGATAGTGGCGGTTTTGTAAACTGTTGAACAGCACTGTCACTTTGGGAAGAGAATTTTTAAAAACTCTTCAGTGATGTGTGACTCAGGAGAACCTCATTAATCCCCAGTAATAATGGCAAATTTCAAAATTGTGAGAATTTAGAAACAAATGACCCCACTTCAGAAAAATTTCCAGCTACTGAAGTTCAGACCGGGTTCCTGATAGTCTCAGCACTAGTGTGGAACTGGACATCTTCATGCCTGTAGCTGCTCCTTCCCTTTTATCTAGAAACTTACCTAGCAGTGGCAGTAACAAGGAAGACTAAGCTGGGGCTTCTTTTATGCTCAAGAAGGCAGCTTCAGCAGTGTTGGACACCGTGAGAGTGCAGTTTTCTCAAGGATCCTAAGGGCCATGATAGTGCTACAGCAATTATTTCAGGGATAATGGCAGTCCCTTCCTTGTTGCCATTACTACTAAGTTCTTAGTGGTTAAAAAACAAAGAGAGAGAATTCACTGTGGGGCTAAAGACTAGCATGGGAGAGTTGGGGGGGCAGACTCAGTGATTTCATGACAGGGCCCAAACTTTAGGATGGACTCAAATAATGCAAGTTATTTTCCATTTCTTTGTCATATTAAACAAGCCCACTCCTAACTGATGGCGGGGGGGGGAGGCTCCTTCATTATTAGTTATCCACCCTGTCCCCAAATGCTCATGAAACAAACTTAATGAAAATTATGCAATATATGAAACTACAAATATGTGACTAACATAGCATTATACTGGTTACAGAGACGATGTGCTCTCATAAACATCTGTGATTTTAAAAAATTAAAATTTGTGATTTTAAAATTCTAGTAAAAAAGTGAAGGTATTTTTAGAGAGGTTAAAGGCCCAGTCCTATCCAACTTTCCAGCACTGTTGCAGTCACTGTGCTGCAGGCAAGGAATAAAAGTTCATTACAGTGTGCAGCACATGCCTCGTTGGCACAGCTGTATCACTGCTGGAAAATTGGATAGGATTGGGCCAGCGGTTCCTAAACTCTCAGATAAGAGTTTGGGAACCAGCAAGGGTTTGAAGAGGAGGGGAGGGGACAACAGCATGATCGCCATGATTGCACTGCTTCTGGGGGGGGGGAAGAGTTTTTTTAAAACTTACCTGGGGGTCGCTGTGCTCTCTAGAGGATCCAGGGAGCCTGCATCTTCTTCTGTACAATTCCCAGCACTTCTACAGTGCTGTAAAATGTGGAAGGAAGGAAGGCAGGAAGGAAAGAAAGAAAGAAACCCCACTTCCAGTTTTTATCACAAAACCAAAAGTGGGGTTTTTTTGTGTTTGTTTATTTTTTGCATTTTACAGCATTTGGAGGTGCTGGGAGACCTACAGAAGGAGTCACAGCTTGCTGGACTCTCTGGAGAGTCATAAAGACCCCCAGGTAAAACACACACACACACACACACACAAACCCTTTCCCACCAGCAGCAGCACAATTGTGGCAATTGCATTGCTGCTGCTGTTGCTCCTCCCCTTAAGGGGACAGCAACAGAGTTTCCCTGGCTGGGGTATGTCACGGCATACCTGTTTGGGAACCTGTGACTTGGGCCATAAGAAAGATACACCAAAAATTATTTCCATGTAAATATGCGTTTCACTGCATTCACAGAAATAGCAAATACCTTGTGCTTCCTCTTTTTAAAGCTTTTCTGTAACATGAAATGAAACATTTATACCACCCTTTCTTGGGACCAATGCAGATGATACATCTGAACCAGCTCTGTTCACACACATCACATGACATGAACAGATAGGTTCTACTTACTTCCTCCCTGGCATGACTTTCCTATTCTCATAATTGGATGATGGCAATTCGCACACATGGTTTATATCAGCGATTTTCAACCACTGTGCTGTGGCACACTGATGTGCCTTGAGTGGTCTGCAGATGTGCTGTGGGAGTTTGGGAGAGGATCATTTATTAGTAAGTCCATTGGGGAATGTGAGCTCCCCACCAGAAATGCAGTGTGCCTTGTCAATTGTTATAAAACTGATGGTGTGCCTTGACTATTGTAGTGCCTTAGTGTGCCTTGAGATGAAAAAGATTGAAAATCTCTGATTTATATATTATGTTAACAGTCATAGTTTTTTTGTAAGATGATGGTTCACCCACACTGCCTTCTCCACAGGATTATGAAAACTGGAATGATGCACTGGGGCACTGTCCAAACCATCTTTTGGTATCCCATCATTGGGAATGTGCTGATCTCATGGTGCACAAGACACAAGGCACAATCCTAACCAACTTTCAAGCACCAAAGTAAAGGCAATGTAGCTCTGAGGTAAGGGAACAAACATCCCCTTATCTTGAGGAGGCCTCTGTGACTGCCACCCAACTGCAGGATGCAGCACATTCCCCATTGGAACTGCTGTGTTAGTGTGGGAAAGTTGGTTAGGATTTGGGCCATGGAGTCTATGTCATTATAGAAAACAGAGAAGAAAAGGAACCAGAAGATACTTCCTGTTTCTCCTGTCCTCTGAGTTTTACTCTGCGTTTCAGTGAGCAGTGGGTTGAACATTTTCAAATTTCAATAGTGTTGCATTCTTGTGAAAGTGATCGGAAGTGTTTCTTGTACCGTTTCAGTAAATGAAATGGAGGTTTAAACAGCAGTTTAAACTGAAAACATTGTGCGAAAAGAGACGGAGGGCTTTTGTGCATAATGCTTTATGCCTTAATAACACTGAATCCTAAGTCCAGGATTCTGAAAAATTCTTATGCCAGAATATAAAATGATAAGAGGCCTGTTGGAGTGCACCAAGTGTCCAACTGGTGGAGTATCCAGGGGTGAGGTGGCTCTTGTATGTGTGTGACACTGTGCCCTTATGATTGCATAACTTGCTGGAGTTATCACCAACCTCAGTGGTTATGTGGATGAGTTTGTTCCTCTTATGCTGATTTTAGACTCTGTGCCGTCTTTCACATATAGGACAACATCACCCCAGTCTGTCCTTCTCTTCCCCTTCTATTCCCCTTCTATAGATAGATCTTTTTCACTCAGGCTGACCATATCATGCAGATTCTCATTGTCGCTCCAGATTTCTCATATGCCCTCTGTCCATCTTGGCTTTAGATCTTCCACTCTGAGTCTGTAGTGAACCTGTATGTTATGTCCCAAATGTTCTTTTTATGTGCATTTTTTCCATGACTCTTTTGCATCTAATCTTTGAAGATCTGAAACATTTGCACTATCATCCCTAAGGGATGAGTTGTTCTTTACCAGATGCTCCCCTGCTCCTGTCTGTTACCCCCTTCCCCATAAGTCACTTGAAAAGCTGTTTTGCTATCTTTTTTATGCTAAGGACCAGCCTTCTGCTCCATTGTGGTTCAAAAAGAGCCTTTCTCTCTTTCTACAGGCTCAGCATGTCCCAAAAGTTCTAGAGTGTTCTACAAATCTCAATCATGCACTGAGACCCTGCACTCTGCCTGTCTACCTCGCCCTGCTCATGGAAGAGGTAGAATTTCTCAAAATGCCAATACAATGCTGTATCCTGCCTCCAAGTAATAGGGAAATTGTTTTGATGATAGCCATGCTGCAGCTCATCACCCTTTAAAAAGGTGGATAGACATATGCTTTAGGATAGACAGGGAGAAAATATACAGCCTCCAATGAATGAAAAATGCCTGTCTACAGAATTGGTTGGAATAAATTAGTATTAGCATCATTAATTTGTGTCCTGATTTTTTGTTTTGTTTTAAAACACACAGAAAGTGACTTTAAAAAATTAAAAACAAATACAGTAAAATTATCAGAACTCCTGCAAAAATGCAGCTGCAGCAATAAAATGCAAAAGGAAAAGATGCAAAAGAGAGCGACTAAGATGATTACGGGGCTGGGGCACTTTCCTTATGAGGAAAGGCTACGGCGTTTGGGCCTCTTCAGCCTAGAAAAGAGACGCCTGAGGGGGGACATGATTGAGACATACAAAATTATGCAGGGGATGGACAGAGTGGATAGGGAGATGCTCTTTACACTCTCACATAATACCAGAACCAGGGGACATCCACTAAAATTGAGTGTTGGGCGGGTTAGGACAGACAAAAGAAAATATTTCTTTACTCAGCGTGTGGTCGGTCTGTGGAACTCCTTGCCACAGGATGTGGTGATGGCGTCTAGCCTAGATGCCTTTAAAAGGGAATTGGACAAGTTTCTGGAGGAAAAATCCATTACGGGGTACAAGCCATGATGTGTATGCGCAACCTCCTGATTTTAGAAATGGGTTATGTCAGAATGCCAGATGGAAGGGAGGGCTCCAGGATGAGGTCTCTTGTTATCTGGTATGCTCCCTCGGGCATTTGGTGGGCCGCTGTGAGATACAGGCAGCTGGACTAGATGGGCCTATGGCCTGATCCAGTGGGGCTGTTCTTATGTTCTTATGTTCTTAAAATGGGAAACAAAATAGAGAGTAAATGAACACCCTTGAAATTTCACTACATATAGTTAAAGCCGATTAAGAGCTTTCTGCAGCAGCTCAGCTGCTAAAAATTGGCAGAAGGAACTAATAGGGAGAGAGTTGTTTCAGTGAAGGAGTGCCTAGTCACTGATTAAAACAAACAAACAAAAACCTCTGCATTTAAAATAAAATTTTAAAATAAAAGTTCATATTGGGTAATGCAGAGTTATGTCATTGTCATATTTAATAAACCACTAAAGATATTGTATGGTATCTAGTACATGATGCTCTCACAACCATATTCCATAGAACACCCATTGCGAATGCCTCGATTGGGTTGTATCTGCATTTTCTGATATATTAAATATGGTGGCGTCCAGTACTTAAATAAGAAAGTGATTTTCCCAAAAGACATACCCTGACAGCATGTAGAGAGATGTGAAGGAAGTACAAGGAGGATTCCAGTAGAAGGGGAAGACCCAGATAACTTCTTTTATACCCCTAAGGATATTTAAAGCAAAGAAGATCATTAAAAGCCAGAGACAGAGGGAGCAATTTAAGGTCAGAAGTGATAGACATTGTTGTTCCACACTTAATTATTTGGCTGAATGTTCAGGAGGGAAGATAAAAGGCTGAGACCAGAAAGTTAATTCTTTGCCTTAAAGAGGACAAAGAGGAAAGAGCAGAAGTAAATAAGACAGGAAAGTCTGATAAGATATAGTAGAACTACATCAACAGTACTCCTCTTCAGCAATTCTGACCTCTCAAGTCTGATGTCTGTACTGCTGTGGGAATCTTTTAGCGAAAACTGATGTAAATAGTTTTTACAGTGTTTAATGTCTTCCATTTACGAATGAAGAACAAGAACTCTTACTCCTGAAGGTTTCCCCTGGTGGGTGGAGGAGCTGTATTTCTCACAAAGAGGTGTTGTGTTTCTCACAAACCCTGGGAGAAGGAAAAGACTTTAAAAGTGATGCTTTTTCATGACACTAAATTTCTGCCTGTGAGGAAGCGTAAGCCTTTTGGTAGAGAGGAATTGGCAGCCTTGTCAACCTTAACTGTGGTTTAGCTTTTCCATTGCAACAGTTCAATCCTGGCACCCTTTTCAGCTTCAGATCGGACAGGTTACTAGGGTATTTGGCTGCGACACTATTGGGCCACCTGGCCAAGCCGGAAAGCCCCCCCCCCCCCCGTACCCTTTTCATCTGGAACTCTCCAAAAGATGCCAGGAGCTTTGATCACTGGGCTACTGAGATACCTGCCATGGAGGGTCAAGCCAGCAAGCCATGAATACACTTTTCAGCTGGTTAAGCACCTTCTGCTGCTTAACCACAATGCTTGGAGTGCCTCAGATGAGCAATTGGCAAGTTTCACACCCAGAGAGCCTTGGCTGAATAGGGAACACACATGAGCAAAGTCATAGAATCATAGAGCTGGAAGGGACCTTAAAGGTCATCTAGTCAAACCCCCTGCCTAGATAGCAGGAAATGCTCCTCTAGCATCTCCAACAGGTGCTTGTCAAGCCTCTGCTTGAAGATCTCCAGTGAGGGAGAATTCACCACCTCCCACAGCAAATCTGCTCCACTGCCAAACCGCCCTTACCACCAGAATTTTTTTCCTGATGTCCAGTTGGAATCTCTTCTCTTACAGTTTGGGCTAATTGGCTCTAGTTCTACTTTCATAGGCAGTTGAGAACAAATTTGCCCCTTCTTCCATATGACAGCCCTTCAGGTTTTGAAGAGCGCTGTCATATCCCTTCTCAGTCTTCTCTTCTCCAGGCTAAACATACCAAGTTCCCTCAAGCTTTCCTTGTAGGGCTTGTTTTCCAGCCCTCTGATCAGCCTTGTCGCTCTCCTCTGAACCTGTTCCAGTTTGGCTGCATCTTTCTTAAAGTGAGGTGCTCAGAACTGGACATGGTACTCCAGGTGAGTTCTGACGAATACACAGTAAAGCAGAACCACAACTTCTCACACCTTGAAAGGTTCTGTTAATGCAGGCTAAAATTGCATTCGACTTCTTTGTAGCTGCATGACTGCTGACTCATTTTCATCTTATTTTTTATTTTTCACATTTTTATACTGCCCTTCCTCCAAAGAGCTTAGGGCAGTGTCTGCAGCTGCTCCCCTCCTTTTGTCCTCACAACAACCCTATGTCCTTTTTGAGATATGGCGACCAGAACTGGGCACAATACTCCAGGTGTGGCCTTACCATTGATTTGTACAATGGCATTATAATATTAGCTGTTTTATTCTCAGTACCTTTTCTAATGATCTATGCTTGGGATCTGTTGAGGTCTGAACCCAGTGAAATCACACAGGTCCTGTGCACAGGAGGAAATGTGACAACCACTGTGTTTGAAGTAAGAACATAAGAATATAAGAACAGCCCCACTGGATCAGGCCATAGGCCCATCTAGTCCAGCTTCCTGTATCTCACAGCGGCCCACCAAATGCCCGAGGGAGCATACCAGATAACATGATTGAGACATACAAAATTATGCATGGGAAGGATAAAGTGGATAGAGAGATGCTCTTTACACTCTCACATAACACCAGTACCAGGGGACATTCACTAAAATTGAGTGTTGGGAGAGTTAGAACAGACAAAAGAAAATATTTCTTTACTCAGCGTGTGGTTCGAACCTGGATCTTCCAGGTTGGTCTACCTTCCAAACCACTACACCACCCTGGTTCTTATGATCCACTGCAACTCCAAGATATCTCTCACATGTGCTGTCAAGCCAGGTATCTCCCATTCTATACCTCCATCTTTGGTTATTCTTGTCTAAGTGCAGAACCTTGCATTTGTCCCTGTTGAACTTCATCTTATTCATTTCAGCCCAGGATTCCATTTTGTCTGTGTCTTCCTGAAGGCTTCTACTGTGTTCTGTTGTGTTTGCTACTCCTCCCAGCTTTGTGTCACCCACAAATTTGATCAGGTCCTCTTGTATTCCTTCAACCAAGTCATTGATGAAGATGTTAAAGAGAACTGGGCCAAATACAAAAAACTGGGTCAAATACAGAGCCTGGGGCTCTGTGCCATGGGACTTGAAACTATCTTCCAATGAATTGAAGCCATTGACAAACACCCTTTTTGTATGGCCATCCAACCAGTTGCGAATGCACCTAAAGATTGTATCTTCTAGCCTATATTTTACCAACTTGCTCTTTAAGGGCCCAGTCCAGATCCTGGTGTGCCGGCTTACCACCGGCACACACTGTCACAAATGTGCATAAATCACATTTTCAAGCCATATCACAGGCCCAGCACCAGAGCTAGCCCAGTGCGAGCCTTCGGTGGGCCAGGTCCAGTGCTGGGCCCATGTTCCGCTGCGTGGCGCTTGCCTGGACTGCTGGGTGGCGGAGAGGTGAGTGGGGGGGCGGGGGGGCAGTCTGGTGGGAAACGGGGAGAGGGTGAAGATGTGGCATGGTGGGGGAAGGGAGAGGGCGGGATCGGCAGAGCTCAACTCCACCGGATCCTGAGCCCTGTGTTGGACCTTGCAGCCTGACACGGGACTGCTTGATTCTGCACTGGCTCAAGAGCCACCACTGAATTGAGTAGCCCCATTGCGGGGTTATTTCCCTTTCCCAGAGGAGCTGTTGTGGGCTGCCCAGCACACATTGGATGCTGCTGTAGATATTTTGGTGCCGTGGCAGCCTCACATACCGGGCAGCTCAGGCTTTGGCTGCAAGTTGTCATGTGCAACCTTGTCAAATGCTTTACTGACATCAAGATAAATTACATCCACAGAATTCCTGCCATCCAGTAAGCTAGTAGCCCAGTCGAAGAAGGAGATTTCTCTGGCAAGATTTATTTTTGACAAATCCATGCTGGGTTCTATTGCTAACTGAGTTGTAGTCTAGATGTATGCCACATCTAGACAGTGTTTTATAATTTGTTCTAATATCTTGCCCAGTATTGAAGTCAGACTGACAAGTCTGTAATTTCCCGGGTTTTCTTTTCCCCCCTTTTAAAGATTGGGACCACATTAATCTGCTTCCAGTCTAGTGGCACCTCTCCCATCCTCCAGGATTTCTCAAAGATAATTGACAGAGATTCTGCAAACATATCTGCAAGTTCCTTCAGTACTCTGGGATGCAGTTCATCCAGTCCAAATGACCTGAATTCATTTAGTGGTTTCTACCGATTAAATGGTTTCTAACTAGTTCCCTGTCAATCCCAATCTGCAGATCTGTGTCATCTAGGTTTTCATTGCCTCTGTGGGAATATATGCACATTCCCCCATCAGCCAAGGACCCAGCATCCACAGTTGCACAATCTTCCTAATGAGAGAAGAACAGACACAAAGTAGGAGATGAGCATTTCCGCCTTCTCTTTGTCTTCAGACACTGATTGGCCACCCTTATCAAGGAGGAGCCCCACCCTCTCCTTTCTTCCTCTTCTTTTGGGCATGCCTAAAGAAACCTTTTGTGTTGTTCTTGATGTCCCTGGCCAACCTCAGCTCATACTGAGCCTTAGCATGCCTGACCCCTGCCCTACAGGACCGGGCTTGTCTGTACTCCTTCCTGGTGATTAGTCCCATCTTCCATTTCTTATACATGTCTTTTTTCATCCTCAATTCACCTCTAGGATGCTTGTGCAGCCAACCTGGCTTTTTGAGGTGTCTTTCTCTTTCTTTTTCACAGGAATTGTTTCTGACTGTGCCTTGTGAAACTGTTTTTAAAGGATCTTCCACCCATCTTGAACCCCTATTCCCATTAGTTCATTAACCCATGGGATCCCACATATCCTTTCTCTGGGTTTATTAAAATCAGCCTTCCTGAAATCCAAAATATAGGTTTCACTGCATATCCCATAAGATTGAGAATTCGAGAGGTTTGTGATCACTTTACCCTAAGGCTCCTACGACTTTGACCTCATCAACCAATTTTTCCTTATTGGTTAAGATCAGGTCAAGGATGGTCCGTCCCCTCATTCCCCTCCCCTCTAGCTATGCCACTGATGCTAAATGTGAATGGACGGGACTATAAGGGGAATTTGCAAGATGAATGTCTAGAAAGAGAGAGGCAAGATAGGAAACAGCATATGGAATTGGTTTGAGAGAGGAACTCTTTATTTTTCTTCTCTAAGAAAGATGGCACTATTACCGTTTCTGTGGATATTTCATGATAGTGAATTCCCTGTGCCTTTCTGACTTTAATTCTACTTTACTCTGGGGTCAAAGAGCTGGTACATCAATGCCCTAAGGTCTTCTTCCAATCAGCCTGCCATTTACTATACACACAATTAATTTGCCTTCAGGCGCTGGTATTGATCTTCCATCCCCATTATAGTCTGTAATAGGTTAATTCCTGTATTGGGTCCTGAAGTCCTGTCCTCCTCATTAGTAACTACTGGCTAATCCACATATTCTTTTCAGTGTGCTTGAAAAGGCTACAGTCAGACCAGAATCTCATCATATTCTTAATGGGGTCTGCAGTGTTGTCAGGTCAGGGTTAGAATGCTTCTTAGTTGGGTGATGGTGATGCAAAAAAGTGTGAATGAATTGCTTTTCCTGTTAATGTTGCTGTGAGTGCTCTGTGACTTAGAAAATATTTATGCTATCAAGCAGGCCATGCCAAGGGAAGTTCAGGCCTCTTTAGCTAGGCTCTCCTGGCTTGATTTAGACTACACACCATCTGTTGTTACTTGCTGCTTTGCATTCTGTTCCTGACACTTTCTCCTGGTTTAAATTCAATCCCTTTTGGGGAGGGGACAAAATGTATATTTAATGGTTTTTTTCTCCCTCTTCCAGAGCTAAAAGTAGAGAATTTCGCATGCATATTTCATGACTAAGAGCTGCAGTCAAAAAACATTTTCCTTTATTCTTTAAAAAAAATAATCTTCAAACACATTTGCGTTAGTAACAATTGAAAATTCTGAAATTCACTTGTTCATTTTGTGAATTCAGGCTAAGAACACAGAGTTGTTGCTTCTTCCAGGGGCTAGGAAAAGTCCATTATTCATTTACATATATTTACTTACATTATGCACATTTGCAGTTGCCCACTGAGAAGCGTTATGGCTTGTCTGAAAGAAACCTAGTTGGTTAGGCAGCAGTACTGCAGAACTGACACATTTTTTTAAGCCTCAGGATTTTTCTGTTCTTTATGAGGTACTTGTTCCCATGGCTGTTTACGTTCTTTGAAAGCCAGAATATGCAACCATCTTCCAGCACTCCTTTTGTGTCATGCAGCAGTTATGAAATTACTGTCATTGTCACTAGTACATATAATCCCAGCTTCTCACATTCAGCAGCTGCAGTTTTTAGATCTTTTCCTTCTTTCTTCCCCCATCCTTTACTTTGTTTGTCCTGGCAGCTTCTATTTTCCTCTAAGAAGTTTTAAGGAAAGCAGATGTTGCCAGAGCAAGCAAGTTATTGGTAAGAAAAAAACCTACCTGATTTGGCCTCTGGTTGGAAGCAAGACCCCTTCTTTCCCTTTCCTCCCCTCCCTTCAAGGCCCATGCGAGTGAGAATGACTTCTTTCCATATATAGTTTCATGAAGATCAGGCAGAGGTTATAGCTCCATGAGCACATACTTAGGCTCCAGATTCAATTCTCAGTATTTCCAGGTAGAGGAGAGAAAAATTCCAGTCAGAAAACCTGAATTGCTATGGCCAGGCAGTGTCATCAGTATTCCCCTGGGGTAGACTTATTCCCCTGGGGGCTGGGGATAAGAATAGGCCCTCAGTTTGGCTGTACTTGTCGTAAGAGGCGACTAAACAGCCACCGGGTAGATGGGACTCGTCAGCCTGGGAAGGCAGCTCATCTGAGAGAAGGAAAACTCTGATCCCAAACCTCCACTGCCTTGTGGCTACATCCAGTTAAGGAAAAGGCTTCAGGAGTCAACCTCGAGGCAAAATCAGGAGCCGGAGTCCCTGAGGCAGTTCATGGCTGAACACAGTCACGCTCTGGCAATTCCTGCGACGCCGCTGGAACCAACCGTATTGGCCTCTGCCTTTCCATTGGACCATTTCAGCAACGTGGAGAGGGGGGATTTGCTGCATGGGAAACAGTCTATCCTCCATATCTACTTGACCCAGGCTTCGCGCACTGGAGAGGACACTCTCTTCCAGAACCACCATTCAGAGCGCGATACCGTAGTCTTCCAAGACTGAAGGATGCCATCCCTCTGTGAACCTGATGTAAAAGACAAGCAGCAAATGAATGGTGATCCACTTTTTTCTTGCACGTGAGCATTCTGGAGGCACCTGACTGATCACTCTGGGAAACTGAATTTTGAAGCAGATGGACCTTGACCTGATCCATCCAAGTCATTCTTACATAGACCCAAAGTGCTGAAGAATGAGAGTGCATCTTATAGCCTTAGTGCTCTCCCTGTACCCCAGGCAAGTTACATGGTCCCAAAGGCTTTTGGCTATACAGCTGAATGTAACAACCATACAAATAAACATCACGCAATGGAGAATGACATGTTTTTAAAAGGAAGGAAGAGAAATGTTATTCTCAGCAACTTCTCAGCATGATACACCAGCTTGGTGAGCATAGGAAGCTCATCTTAAACTCCTTTTGAAACACACCTATTCAGTGATGTACTCATTCACTTAGAAAAGAAAGCAAAGACCCTCAGCAGCAGGTTTTTTTGTATGTTGTGTGGCTGTAGTGTTGGCAGATTTTTTTTTTCTTGGAAGAGCAAATTATTATTTTTTTAGTTCTGCTCCACAGAGTATTTTCAGTTGATCTTTTAATTCATGTTAAGTTACTTAAAAAAAAAAAGCTTCTGAAGCTTAAATAATTAAGGAAAATCATTTTTAAATGCATGCCCATTGATTGTCCTGTTACCCTTCTGGATGACTTGAAATAAATAAATCATTAAAGCCGCCTGATACTTCACAGCCAAGCACATGTTTTGATGGACAGGCTACGAGTCGATTCAATTAGGGTAGCAGCAAGGAGTGTTGGACTTGACAGCTTTGTGTAAAAATGCAACCTTGGCATGTTGTGGAATTTGCAGAAATGAACTATCAGTTTATTTCAAAGGTGTTTGACATCAGTTCCCCCTGCTCATGGGACTGGTACATCATACTGAGAGGGGTTGTTGCGGGTGCTGATATATTTTTTTTTAAGTCCCTGTCTCTGAACAGTGGTGATTATTTGCTTTGTTGAATAGTGTAGCTGGAAGAACATTGCTTTCTGCACAGTGTAAGATGAATTATGCACATCGACGCTGACCCTGTTACACTTCAGCCTTACATGACGAAGAGGGTCTATTCTAGATGCCATCACAACTGCCCTGTCATCTCTTTTTCTATGATCTTTCTCAGTAACTCTCTAAATCTCTGCACTCCAGGTAGTGCATATATTTCAGCCCATTCTAATTCCTTCTGCTTGTATGGCTGACTGGGACTGGTACGGTAATACACAAGGCTGCAATCCTGTGCAAATTTTCCTGAGAATAAGCCCCACTAGAGACAATGGACCTTACTTCTGAGTAATCCTGAGCATAGGATTGTGCTCACAGTTGGTTTCTTAGGCTTCACTGCTGGAAGAAAGGGACCTACCTTTATCCAGAACCTTTCTGGTAGTCCCAGGTAGTTTAATGGTTGAGAGTATGTCCTGGATTAAATCTCAGCCCATTCTAGACCTGAAATTTCCCAAGTCATGGTACAAGATTCTAAGAGTGAGGCAAAGGTTTCTGTGGTAAAGGAAGGTCTAAGGTTGGGGTTTGGAGGTAGCAGTACTTTGTTCTGATAGAAAAGCAAGCTGACTTACAAACATTATAAGATCAGGCCTAACTGTAATACCTAGGCTTGTCTATTACAGTTCACAAACTGATCAAGATTGTACACCAAAGCTTGCACATAGATTGGATCCCTGCCTGCTGTCATACTGTCCTTTGGCATTCGGTTGAGGACCTGCTCTGGGCTTGGGTCTATGAATAGCAATACTGGTTGTCAAACTGTGTGGCCTTTAGTAGGGGATGGTCATTTATCTCTACCCTAGGGCTATGACAAATATTGAGTATGTGTGAAGCTCTTTAGAAAAAAGTGCTATATACTGTAATTACAGGTTGGGCATCCCTTATCCAGAATTCTGAAATCCAAATTATTATTATTATTATTATTAACAGTATTTATATACCGCTTTTCAACTAAAAGTTCACAAAGCGGTTTACAGAGAAAAATCAAATAACTAAATGGCTCCCTGTCCCAAAAGGGCTCACAATCTAAAAAAAAAAAATGCAAAAGAATACCAGCAGACAGCCACTAGAACAGACAGTGCTGGGGTGAGGTGGGCCAGTTACTCTCCCCCTGCTTAAAAAAAAGGAGCATTCACTTGAAAAAGTGCCTCTTACCAGGGGTTATTCCACACCTGGCTTCCACCTGAATTCCACACCTGACTTCATGTGATAGTTCAAAAGCTGATCTAGGTGCACAAAATACACAAAATTATTTTAAAAATATTGTATAAAATTACCTTCAGGCTATGTGTATAGTGTCTATATGAAACATAAATAAATTTCACGTTTAGACTTGGGCCCCATCCCCAAGATCAGGTGTGGAATTAAGTATATGCAAGTATTCCAAAATATGGAAAAATCCAATATCCAAGACATTTTTGGTCCCAAACACTTCAGATAAGGGATGCCCAACCTGTACTTATTACAAAGTGAAACTAACAGCACAATCCTATTGGTCTACTCAGAACTAAGCCCAACTGAATTCAGTGGGGGTCTTGCTCCCAGATAAGAGTGCATAGGATTACACACTCACCTGGGAGTAAGTTCCATTGAACTCAAGAGGGCTTATTTCTGATAGATTGTGCTATACAGAAAGTATCAAAAGAATTCAGAATCCAGACTTCAGCTAAAGTGGGGGAGGGGCATGTTAAAGTGCTCCCTTCATTGTGTTGCCAAAATTTCTTGCTAATACTTTTTCTCTCTGAAACAGCTCTCTCTCCAAAGAAAAAATTCTTAATCTTAAGAAAGAATTTGCTAGATAACAAAGGGGGGAACAACATACACCTGAAACCTGGGTGGATAGATAGGGGACACACTTCTTGTTTTATCAGAATCTGGAAAAGTGATTACCATGTTAAGACTCCCCAATGTTGCTTTAAAAAAAATCCAGAGTGTAGACTGTTTCCCGGCACTAGCATGAATATAAAAAAAATGATTATGTTATCTGTAAAATGACTGGCAGGTACCTGGCTATATAAATCCTCAGAGAACCTGATAAATATGCAGCATTGGGCATAGTCCTTAATGAAAAATGCTGGAACTTACTCAGTGCTATTCACAGTTCAGATCTTCTTTTCCTTAAGTTGGCTTTATGAATAAAGGATGGTTATTTAAAACTTGACCTGTTCTTTTGCTAAACCAGTTCTCCCACACCCTCTCTGATCCCCACCTTTTATGCTTGTCTCTGTTGTTTGTTTGTTTTAGGAATAACCAATCTTACTTAATGGCTTTGTGTCTTCTGTGGCTGATTTTGGGGGGGGGGATTCTTTTTGGCAGGATAGAGTTTCATAGACAATCATGCATATATACTTTAGCTTGTTGATTGAGCTTGCAAGGGCATATTTCTTTAGAAAATTCCAAATGGGCTTGCAGATGCTATATTTCTGTCTGACAGTGCAGGGCAGGGTGACATTTGTTTATAGAGAGGTTCACAGGAAAAGCTGTGACTCACTTTTTATAGCAGCTTTTTTTCCCCCTTGCAAATGGTCAGTTTAGTTTCTAAAGCTTTTTTTTCCTTCTTGTGGTAAGCTTCTATTTTATTTCAGTCCCTGTATCTGCCATACTGTACTGTATGTACGTATCTACATACTGTAGATACTGCCATCAGTATCTGCCATAATGCAGTGTGAGAAGCTTCTAAAATATGTTGTTATTCTAGGGAAATGTTCTATGAACAGAACTTGAATTTGAGATGACAAACACAGATGGCAGAGGCACCAGATAGGGGCACTTACACTGAATTCACGTCTAGCAAAACCCTCAACCCAGGACACCCCCCCCCCCAATAATAGACACCCAGACTCAAGACCGAGCCTGGTACCGCTGAAGGGCAAGTACTCTTACCAGCAAAGGTCCTTATTCCATCATCACAGACAGTCATATTCAATAAGAGGTAATAGCATACCAGGCTCCAGGCCAATGGAAGAATTTTTAAGTCTGGTCATTCCTTTGCAACTGACAGTGCCAGGGGAGTGGGTAGTCAGACACAAGGAAAATCCAGAAATCCAAGCACAGTGGCTGCTGGGACAACAGAACCTAGAAGCAGTGGGCAAAATATCAGTTTGGGGGAGTTTGGTGGCAGGGAAGGACGACTCCACTGTGGAGTGGTAAGCACTATTCATGTGGGGGAGGGGAAAGGTAGGGTGCCGGACAATAGGACAATGCCTGGAGAGCCCTGCCTTAGAGCAGTGCTTCCCAAACTCCTACAAGGGAGTTGGGAGCACTACAAGGGCGCAATCCTATCCTGCACTGGAACAGGCAAGCCAAGAGGCTTGCTCTGCATCCAGCATGGGATAGGGGCCCAAAGTGACTCAGCCAGAGGTAAGGGGAAAATTTCCCCTTTACCTCCAGGTAAGGCACCCGGGCCCCTATTGGTCTCCGCAGACTCGCGCCACCTCCTGGTCCGAGGAGAGCAGAGCGGCTTGAAGCTGCTCCAAACTTCCCGGGAATGGTAGTTGGGATCCGACATAGCTGCCAGGTCCCAGCTCTGTCTCCTGCTCCCCGCCCGCCTACCCCCAGGGCCACCCACCGCCCACCTACCCCCCATCCCGGAATGCCTTCCTCCCACCTCCTCCCCGCCCACCCCAGAGCCTTGCGTCGGCCCAGCTGGGCTGACACAAGGGTCGGTGCCTCCGATGGCACAGAGGCTTGTGTCAGCTTCTGCAGGCCAGCATACCTCTGCACGCCGGCCTTGCCGACTCCCAAGGAGGCGCAAATGTGCCTTATGGCATGTTTGTGACCCTCCTGGGCTGGCGCAAAGGACTTGCACCAGCCCAAGGGTACCTCTGAATTGTGCCTAAAGTTGCTGCCTTCCCTCTTGCCCCCACAACAACGCAATCCCCAGGATCACACTGCTGCTGGGGAAAGGAGGTGGGTTGTCTACTTACCTGCAGCCAGCACTGCCCAGAAGGCTAATCCTGGCATGTGCTGTGGACTAGTTTGGAGACCACAGATGTAGAACAAGTTACATAGTTAAGTACCACCTATCATCCTATGCAGTACTGCTGGTTGAAAAGCATCATTATGACAAAGTCATTGTTGGAACAAGTTGTCTTCTTCCTGAGAGACCTCTCCAGGGTCCTGAACTCTGTATGACCACCCTTGTTTCTTATGATTCTGAACTTTGGGCTGGTGCTTTTACTTTTTATCCCAGTCCACTGTCCCAGTATTCTTCTTGTAAACACCCCTGCAGACTCGGCCTCACCTTGACTGGGAGGATACCTAGTTTGAGAGTGTTGGTTGTGTGCATGAGAGAAAACCCCGTGTAAAACCAAGTCTTTGGTTTTCTGTTATAACCAATCTCATGGCTGAACAAGCAAGCCAAATTCAATTCCCCTGACTTTGTAGGATTGCAGCCTCAGACTGTGGTTTTGTATCAATATTGTTGCTAAAACCAGTACCACAAGGATTACGTTTCTATTTTCTAATCTTTCTAAAAGAACTAGTAGTTCTGATTCTTGAGTTGGAGCACATAACCTAAGCTCACTTAATGAAAATTCATTACCCTTTTAACTGCCCAGTTGTACTCATGGTATAAAATAATGGGTGTTTTAAATGCATGCTTATATGCAAAGTAGGGATTCTAATCAGCAGTAGTTACTGTGAGTAAGTATGCAACTTTGGGGTGGTATTTACCGCACATTAATGCAGAGTAGAATTGTATTTACTTGTGCATATGACATCACAATCACAATCTCTGCTTTTATTGAACGTGTGTGAATAGTGTAGCATTTGGCATCACTGAGGGCCCAGTCCTCTCCTCTGCCAGCCCAGTGTGCACAGTGCCACTGACGGAGCATATTCTGCATATAATGGGGCGGGGCACTAAGCCCAGGAAAGGTAATTTTAAAAATTTTTACTTCTCTCTACATGGGTTGCCTGGTCTCCAGTGGATCTCCTTGGAGATGATGTCAACTCTTTTGCTGGCATAAGTCTGAGGAGACTCCTGGGGATGGCTGGGAAGGGGGCATATGATCTTAGCATGTTCAGCTACTGCCATTGTACTGTCTCCCCTTCCTGGCCCACTCCCCATCTCATTCTTCAAACCATCTCTGCTACCAACTTACCAGTGACATCAGGGGACAGTGGAGGTTCTGCAGGCCACTGTCACCCACATGCAGCCTCTGGCCATTTACACTTATGGTGCTGGATCATGAGATCCACCACCATAAACCCAGCATAGGATTAGGCCATAATTGAAAGGGCAACAGAATGATTTAAAGCTACTAAGCACTGTTCCTTGTAAAAATTAGAGGGACTACACAGAGCCCTATCTGTGCTATTTGGGGGCGGTTCTGGAGTGCTCAGGGTTGATATCATCCCTGAGCTTCAGAGCACCATGAAGAAAGTGTGCACCCACATGGCTACACATCTTAGGGGGAACAGTGCAGCTAAGGGTAAGAAATGCACAGGTTTTGACACCTGAACTATACTGGAGTTCCATCGATGTGCTTATTACTCATTTTTATTTTCTCTGAAACATAAGAAATGAGATTTGCAAAGGTAATGACTTCAAAGGAGTTCCAGTATTTTAAATTCACCTTTTAAAATTTGCCTTTTTACCATTAATTTATAAAATCCAGTGTGTACTAAAAGTTTGGTGCATGTGTGGCTTAGCAGACAGAATGTTAGCCTTTGACCAGGACACATTGAGAACATGAGAAACATCTGTGTAGTCTGAGACTTCCAGCTGATGACAAACCAGTTATAGGAACATTCTGCCGTTTTGTAAACCTTGGCTTTTAGCGCAAAAAGGGATATTGCCTTAGTTCCCCATATGTAAAATAGGAGTATACTTCACAGGCTATAACGATTATGAAATTTGATTAAATAAGAATCGCACAGTGCTTTGTACACATTGAACCACTACAGTAATGATGAACAAAAGCAGTAATAATATTGATTATAGCATGGCTTATTTTATTTCTTTACACCTGCCTGGCAATTGTGTAAAGTTTCCTTGAAATAGCAGATGTTCAGATGAACAGATTTTTGGCTGTAGTCACTCTTTATTTTTGATTTTGTTCTATGGTGCTTAGAATAAAATACTAATTATAGCCTTAGCACATGCAATCTGTTATGTTCTAAAAATATTCAGTCTCCCATTCTTTCCTCCACAGGTGCTACTTAGCTTGAAATAAATGGTGTAGCTTTTTAATTTTTTTAATTATTTTTTGGCCCCTTGTGAGAATAGTTGAAAAATGTTAAAGGAAATAATGGCTGCTAAATAACAATAGGAATTGGTGCTTCAGTAATTACTTATGCAATTATCCTGCAAAGAAATATTTTGTACTTTTGTAGTCCTTAAGTGTTGTTTTATAAAGAGAAGAGGTGGTTAAAGTTACAAGCAGATTTTGCAACCATTGGCAACCAGTTCTTTAAAATCTCTACGCCTGCACTTTCTTGGGGCAATGAAATTTTAATGTATAGGATGCAAAATGCAAGTTAAACTTTGAGGAAGTTAAACCCACCCCCCTTTTGGTTGCTTACTGTAGTTGGGTAGATTGTTAGGTTTCTGACTGAGTGTTCCTTATTAGACAACGTTTTGGTGAGGGGAACGTATGATTCCTGACAGGTGGAAAGTCTTTAGGGCCAAACTACACATTATGTAAAGATGTAGTTTAAATAGGAGCTGTGGGGAGCTCAGTCAGGACCATTGGGGGTGTGTGTAACTCTTTCCCCCACCACTATCTCAGGCTAGATTGAGGTTCCTTTGGCTTCTGTTTCCTCTGGGATGGAAGCTTCTCTTCTTTTCCATCTCTAGACTTCCCACTGCTGAAAAGACAGAGGGCAGGTCTAGGGAACAGAACAAGGATGAAGCAGAACGGTTGCTCTAGCATACTGAATCTCAATTCCTCCCTTGTCCTTGTTTGTGTTCCCCCTTTCTACCTTTCCAAAAAGTGGAGTGGGAAATTGAGAGTGGGGTTGAGAGGGAGGAGAAGCTGCCAGTCTCCTTCCTTCCCATCGGAAAAGTGCCATAAATACTTTGAGACTGTGTTGCGGTTGCAGCTCCACTGGCGCAACTCTTAGATAGAATTATGCCAAAAGTTAGGATCTTTACAAGAAATTTACTGCAAGCTCATTGCTCAATTAATCCTTGTGTTCTAATACATACAGTATATGCAAAGCCATCAGTAGGAAGCCTGTTGTCCCTGCATCATGCTGCCTAACCCTCTGCTTGAGGATTCCAGTGATTTGAGAAACCAGTCCACTGAGCCTAAGGGTTGTTCTACAGTGGGACAGACAAGGGAACTCACTGTGAAGGGCTATGAGCCTGAGGAGATCAGAGGAAGTCTCAAGGGCCCTTGAATGTATCTCAGATTTTTCTTCCCCTTACCAGTATGTATAGTTCAGAAAATCATGTTATCAGCCTTCCTCTCCAAGTATGGCACCTTGGTGAACCCCAAAATGTGACACAAAGGGGGACCTGATACTTAGGCATGATGCAAGATGGGTCACTACTCCTACATGGGAGCAGATAGCAACAGGGTGATTGCATACGCCTATTGCACAAATGATTTAAATTGATTGCATCTCAGTACACACGAAGTGTCTATTTGATTCGTGTACAATCAAATAGGTACAAGATGGTTTACCTCAGTTATAAGATTATCAATCATTTGTATTGCTATTTTTTAAAAAACCTGTAGCATAAAATAAATGAAATTTAAAAATGAAATGCAGTGTACCATCAATTCATACTTATGCAAATATGGCTTAAGGAATTTCAGTTCAGTATTAAGGTACTACTTGAACATCTGCGTTTTTCACTGAGAAGTTACAGTGCAGGAATCTGTTTCATCCTTATCTTAAAAAAACCAGATTCACTGACTGTATCTTCATCCTTCTCCATGACTGCAGTCAGCAGATCTTGGAAACTGCCATGCAGTTCTAACAACACATCAGCAGGGTTATTCCAGGTAAGTAGAGCATCACTAGAGATGTGCTTGCATACCAAATGTCCCAAAAGCAATTCTGGTGGTGCAGGAAAGCAGAGCAGTGAAAAGCCTTCTCAGACACTAACTATGGATGCTTTTCATGTTTACAGAATAAGTGAGAACACACTGGCAAACAACACCCCATTGCTGCATACCAGAGGCTTCACTAGGGAGGTGTGGGCCACACTAGATGACACGCATGGGGGAGTGACACCACTACTGGCCCAATTTTTAAATCTTTATATTTTTGAATAACACCATCGTGTTATATATCATCTGATGTGTAATTTCATGTAGAATTCAATTAAACAAACCATGTTGAAACAGGTGGTCTCCATGGGGAGAGAACATCCACACAATCTGAATTCCTGGAACCTCAGAACCCCTAAGGAAGAAGGTTTGCAGTGGGCTTAACAAGTGTAGCCGTGGCAGGGTTGCTGGCAGCTCTCAGTTATGCTGTAACCAAGGATGGTCTCAATGTTTAGTTGTTTGAACTGGGGTAAAGACTGAGGGTCCAATCCCATCCAACATTTCAGCACTGATGCAGCCGCAGTGCAGCCCCAACATAAGGGATTGTTCTCTCCCTTCCCTTGTTTAGGTCTCTGTGACTGCTCCCCACCGCAGTATGCAATGCATACCCCATTGGCACAGCTTCATCAGCACTGGAAAATTGGATAGGACTGGGCCCAGAATCATTGTATGTCCTTTCAGGATGCCGCCTACCTTTTCCTCATTTAACCTCTTCTCAGTGCAGAGGACTTTCTAACTTAAAAATGGTAAATCTCTCTCTACAGGTTATACATTCAGAAGAGAGGATATGATATAGACTTGGTATCCATCAGTTGCTTGAGAAGCAGCATCAAGAAATCTACAGCAGCTCCTTAAAATGACCAGTGTTGGAACGACTTGGAAGCAAGGTGCATGTTTTAGAAGATATTCTCCTCCTTTTCTGGGTGTCACGGGCTGCATTTTGAAGGCAGTTTCCACATTTATTTGAAAAGGTTGCTAGGAAGTTATAATGAGAGTTCAGTTGGCTTGGAATGGAAGGGAGTCCAGTGTGACCCTTTATTCCTGTGCCTGGTGTACGCATGAAAGGAGACTTCATGAGCTACTTGAACAGAGTTTGTTATTGGGTATTTTATTTCTTTCTTTCATGAGAAAAGTATAACACTACTGAAACACTTGTAATCACCCATTTCCCATGTTGGATCTTCACTGTGTGAAGTACAGTAGAATAGGGGTCGCTCAGGATGTTGGCAGTCTCTGACTTGGTACCATTGGCATATTTAAGGCATGGCAGGTAGGGCATATGCCCTGGGTGCCACTTGAAGGGGGGTTCTGCTGAGCAGTAGTGTCCCAACTAACTCTCAGCTTCTGCTGAATTGCTGCAAATCTCCAAGCACTGCAGTGTGCTCAGGGGCCTGCAGCAGCTCAGCTGAAAGTTGCTGAAAGTTGTCTGGAAGCTGCTGGAGAAGGAATGGAGGGTGGCAGCCACATGGCAAAGCCACTGCTCCCCTCCTCTGAATGTAGAAGTGATGTCACCGCCCCAGGCAGCATTTCCGCTGGCTGCACCACCACTTGGCACTTTTTCCTAACTAGTCTGAACACAGGAAGAACACTGCAGGATCAGACCAAAGTCCTATCAAGTCCAACATCCTGTTGTCCCCCTGGAAATCCCCCCTCCTCCCAAGGCATGAAGGTGGCATACTGTCTCTGAAGTTGCTGTATGGCCATCATGATTGTTAGCTATGATTCATCTACAAATTTTTCTAATCCTACGTTGGTCATCAAAAAGCTACTTGTTTTCATCATATTTTGTGGCAGTGAATTCCATAAATTAATAATGTGTTTTGTGGGAAAAAAATTTTGTCTGTCTTGAATTTGTTGCTAGTCAGTTTTGTTAGATGTCTGTGAACTCATGAAGATGACTCCATACCTGTTCCTTAAAGAAGGACATCCATAGACTGAGGGCTATTGGTAAATTATCAGAATTGTGGGATGAGGAGAGCACATGACTAGTCAGGCATAAGCCCCATTAAATTCAATGGGGACTGACTCTTAGGAAGAGGTGTGTGTGTGTATAGGACTGCAGTCTTACAACATGATGCTATGCATGTCTACTTAGAAGTAAATCCCATTGCGTTCAATGAGACTGACTTTCAAGGAGATACGTATAGGACTGCATACTTTAGGCATGCAGAAGATTGCAGACTATACATGCATTGAATTGCACTGTTGATCTCTAAGAATGCAGCAATGACTCGCAGGCAAGAATAGACTTTGTTACTAATGAGCTAGACCAGGGTTTCTCAAATACTTGGTTGCAATCCACTTGTCCAGTGGATCCAAATTGGAGCCCTCTGGATGCAGTTGGAGGGCTTCTGCAGGCCTCCTGAAGCAACTGGAAAGTTACTTCCAGTTTACTTCTGTGTTTGTGAAAGTGCCTTCCAGAGGCATTCTGAGGCCAGTGAGACCCAATGCTAGAGAAGGAGGTGGGTTGCAGCAGGGTTGGGAGTTTGAGAACCCCTGAGCTAGACCGTGACTAGCAGCATCTAATCCAGCAGCATCTACTGTGACTGGCAGCAGCTCTTTAGTGTATCAGACAGAGCTCCTTCCAGTTCTGCTACCACTTTTCCTTTTAAATGGAGATGCCAGGAACTGAGGCTGCAATCCTATCCACACTTACCTGGGAGTAAGTCCCTCCCCCTTGACTATAATGGATGTACTTCTAAGTAGACATGCATAGGTTTGGGCTCTAAATCTCTAGAACTTTCTGAATGCAATGTATATGCTCTACAGCGGAGCCTTACCGTATTGAGTCTAGATGCTGGTGTGTAACAAGAAAGCACAACCAACATCAAAGGTGAACATTCTTCAATAGCTACTGAATCCTATGCCTGTGGCCTCCATGGCAATGGTATGAATTATTTCCTGGCTGATTATATAGTTGTGTCTTTTTCTCTCATTCCATTCATAAATAGGAGCTTTCTCCCAGAGACCCCTGTACCAGAAGATGTTGAAGCATCTAGAGGAGATACTGTTGGAGCCCCATTGTTCCCTCAGAACCCTCATAAGTCTTGGAAGGCAGGCACAGAGAACCTTTGCTCAAGCCTTACCTCCAAAACCTGAATTGGACCTGTTGGAAAGTCATAAAGCATCCCATTACAATATCTGATTGAACCATGAGCCTGCTGCCTGAACAAGGTCAGTGTTAGACAGAGCAGTATAAATCCAGATTATTCCACATACCAAACCACTGCATTTTAATATCCTATTTTCTAAACAATCTCTTGTTTCCTGCTATGATAAAGGAGCAGGCATAATACAAACATGAAGCAACCTTAAATCAAAATAGGAAGTGATCCCTACAAGCTAGATATGGTACATTAAGACATATTTTTGCTGTCAACATAAATCAGCAGAATAGGATCATCTTCCTTTTTGGTGGAAAAGTATCTAAACATTTTGTTCCCAAAGTATTTAAAACTGTAAAACTTACATGTCCCTGATTAGAAAAAATTTCCCCCTTATATAAGCAACTAGATTTGGATTTGCTTTTGAAACCATAACTGTAGTTTGTTTATTTACAATTTATCTTCAGTGCCCTTTTGTACAGCTTGAGTATGATAAATGCATTCAGACCTTTGCTCTGAAGGGGCCCTGTTTAAAACCAAATGCTGGCAACATTAGTTTGAAATAGCCTGCATTTGTTAACCTTTGAGATACACTGCAAAAGTCTTCGCCTTTGGTTTCTTGAACCTGTTTTATTTTAAGAATGGACCATTATTATCTAATGCAGTTGTTCCCAAACATTTTAGACTGATGGCTCCTTAGACCTAATGACCCATGCTGCGACTCCCCATTAGGGCTACAGTCCTATATATTGTATTGGGCGGCAGGTTTTTCATGACTCCCCTGGCTGGTTTCTGCGGCTCCCTAGGGAGCCATGGCTTACAGTTTGGGAACCACTGATCTAATGGAACTATTTGTGGGGAATGATAGTTCCCCTGTTCTGTAGGCAAGGAACAAGATGCTTTGACTCAGTGGTTCTCAAACTTTTTCACACTAGAACCCGCTTTTTAAAATGAAACTTTATCAGAACCCACCTAGCTTTATGAGACTTTTTTTAAAAAAAGGTGATATAGAAAGAGAAAATATATTTATTTATTTACAAGTAAATTTATATTACAAGTAGTATTTTGTTTATGTATTTATTTATTTGCAAAAACTTCATCCATTTCTCAAGGCTTGAGGGGCTTAATTATGTGACCTAGCCTACCTGTCCCCACTACCTGTCATTGATGGACTTGGGAGAAAAAAAACATACCAGGAAAAAGATGCTCAAACTTTTATCTCCCTGTATTTGCACAAGCTTGCAAACTGCAGGAGCTCAGCTCTTTGCAGGGCAGTTAACAGCTATTTGATTTTTGAATAACCTCAGGCCTTGAGGTAATTAGTCATCTGATCTTTCCATTATCCTTGTTTCCATTGGATTGGGACCCACCAGAAATCTGGTCTCGACCCACCAAGTGGGTGCCAACCTACAGTTTGAGGAATGCTGCATTTGACTGATAACAAGATTTTTTTTAATGGGTAGAGTAAGTTAGAAGTAGGCACACCGGATTCCCAAGGTACACCTTGCAAGGTGGTCCAGTAAGGTTCCTCCAGCTGTTGCCATTTCCCCTGATGTTAAGATGGTTGGATTTGGGTGGGTTGTACCTACATCTCTGGTGGTTCATTTGAGTTCTGCTTCGTGGATCATGTTTAGAGTCTCCTACCAACCTGGAAGCCTTATATTTATGCCTCAAGATATCAGTACTAGGTCTGTATCAATATATTCATTCAATAATGATAAAAGTTTTATAATTTTTTGTGGACTGTTGCCAGATTTTTAGTAGATTTTCACATGCTAGGCCTCTATTAATGTTGGGTGAATCTTGTGAATGCTTGTAAATGTATCCAAATTGTGACTTGAGGTTTCCTGGAAGTTATCTGAAAGGCAAGTTGAACAAGGAAGTGTTGCATGTAGTTCAGTGTTTCTGTGGGCCGGGACCCACAAGGTGGGTTGCGAGCCAATTCCAGGTGAGTCCCCATTGATTGCAATGTGTATTTTTAATACGTTAGACTTGATGCTACCATGGTAGGTTACTTCATTTGGGGAAAGTACAGGTTACAGACCTGTACTTTTAACAGGCTACCTATTATGTATATGCTTTTAACAATGATAGTCAATGGGGCTTACCTCTGAGTAAGTGTGGATAGGATTGCAGCCTTTGGGAAGTTTGAGGATTTTTTTTGTCAAAAACAGATCGGCAACTGGGAGGACTAGGAGGGCTCTTCTTTGTTTTAAATAAATCTTTACACTTTATTGTAAATGTTTAATTTACTTGATTGATTGATTTGATTTTGTTGTAAAGGGGATGTTAAAAATGTTCCTACTTGATGATGTCACTTCCAACCTTGATGTCACTTCAGTAGGTCCTGACAGACTGTCATTCTAAAAAGTGGGTCCTGGTGCAAAAAATTTGAGAACCACTGAAGTTGAACAGGGAAGAGTTGCATGTTGCATTTGCCTTTAATTGAAAATTAGTCAGCTTAAGCTTCAGTTGATTAAGTTATGGAGGCCATTATTAGTTGGTGGCCGCAAATTTTTATTTTTCACATGTTTATACTGCCTTCCCTCCAAGGAGCTCAGGGCAATGTACATGATTCCTTCCCTCCTTTTGTTCTCACAGCTGCCCTGTGAGGTAAGTAAGGCTGAGAGAGACAGAGTGACTGGCCCAAGGCAACCCATGCTACAATCCTATGTGCACTTTTGTGCAAGTAAGCCCATTGAACATAATGGGACTTACTTTTGCTTGGACCTCCATAGGATTGGGCTGCCAAGAAGCTTCATGGCTGAGCAGGGGTTTGAAATTGTAGTCAGTATTGCTGTGAATTAAGATTACACAATCAGTGTTAGTTGGCATTTTTGTTCTAGCAGTTAGTTTTTCATTTCCCAGAATGTCCACCAAAACCTAGCACATTTCTTCCCAATCCTGGGTTAAGGGATCAGGAAGCAGTCCAATGAGGTAGGAATGCTTTAGACTGGTAGATGTTGGACAGGGGGAAGGGTAGGTAGGAGAACTTACAGTGCAATCCTAAGCCTGTCTACTCAGAAGTAAATCCCAATTTGTTAATGGAATTTAAATTGCAGCCTTAATCTCAGTTTTCATCAACTTTGTCCTTTCCCATTAATAACTTTCCTATTTTTAACTGATTATCAGGAGTCTTCAGTCAGGTGCTGCATGTGACTCAGTAAGAAAATTGATTTACATCAATTTATCAACAAATGCTTCAAAATGTCTCAGGCATGAGTCAGGTCTTGGAATGAGCCATTCTGTTCTTGCTTCATCTGGCTTTCCCCAAACTGAAGTTAACTTAATAACACACATGACCTTTTATCTCCTGCTAAGAACATTCCCATGCGTACAATTAAGCTGAAGGAGATAAAGGGAAATATTAATAAAGCTGCAGATGTCAAAGGTGTTGGACGGGCTTTTAAAAATGTATCAAAACAGATGTATTAAGCTGTTCGAAAGTCAGGAGTTCATGATGCATACACACGAGATCACAGTTAGTTTGTGGAAATCTCGGCCTTGTAAATATGAGGGAGGGAAGAGAAATAATGGCTCTTTACACTTATGCTGGAAAACGTTCTATACATGTATTATACAGGTGGTGCCTTGTCATCTTCAGGGACCCCCATGGATGCCAAAACTGTGGATAACTAAATCTGTGGTTATGCACCCCTTAAATCCTCTGAAGCTGTGGTCCTGTTGCCTCTGGAGAGTTTTCTGAACCCCCCCCCCCCCCGGCCCTCTGAAGACCTTTTTAGGCCTTAAATGTCACTTCCAGTTTTTCCAAAAGCCAGAAGCGACCAGAGACCTCCCAGGAACCTTTGAAAGCCTTCTTAGGCCCTCAGAGGCCATGTGCAATCTCCACGGGCCTCAGAAGACCCTCCAGAGATGAGGGGAATACAGATTGCCTCACTTCCAGAGGATTCAGCTAGGGTCAAATCTGGCCCAGTGTGTCGCCAGGAGACCCACACTGTGCCAGATCCATGGATAAAAGTTCCACTGATAACTAGGTTCATCCTGTACTCACAATAATGTGACAGTCCAACAATGGGACAAAAATGTTTATACACTCTAAAATAATGCAGAAAATAATAATTAAAATGTCTACAAGGTTCATAGTAGAGGAAGGGTTTCCAAACTCTGGCCTGGGGGCCACATCTGGCCCTCCAGAGGATTTTATCCAGTCCACGGCACATGGTGGGGAAGCTTGAATACAAGTCCCAGCCATGGTTGCCATGATGCTTGTGGTCCACTTGGAGCCTTGCCGCTGACTTGCAGACATCCGCTAATGAGAGAGGCTCAGCAATTAGCTTTGCAAGCAAATGGCTGGGACTTGCAAGTGGTGAACTGCTGAGTGATTCCAAGGACTAGAGTCAGTCTTTTGCTCAGGTGTGGTCACCATCATTCTCCTGTGCAGGCACATTCAGGCTCCCTGCCTACCCGTGCATTGCTGCAGCAGCAGAAAGTTTTTCTAAACTCCACAGTGCAGAAAGGTCTACTCAGACCTGCACTAACTAAACAGCAGGCACAGATCTGCATAGACCCGCATCTCAGGATCAAGTCCAGGAAGGGAGATAGGATGTTGGTGGCACTGGAGGCCATTTTGGGAGGCCATTTTGGGCACACTGCTGCATAAGGCAGTGGAGCTCTGCGGCTGTTGCCCTTCCCACGAAGCCCACTAGAGCAGGTAGTACTGACCTACCTGCAAGGAGGGGGGAGGGGGCAAAACTGGGTGGAAGAAGATATGGGGCAGGAGAGGTTGATCCCATAGCAGTGGCACACACTGGATCCTATTCCCTCTTTTAGCAGCCTCCCCGTTCCTTTTTTCTCCTTAGAGTTGCACCAGCTACATAGTTGGTACAGGCCCAAGGAGACCCATTGCAGAGCAGGAGGCTTATGGAGGGGTAAGGGGACCCTTTCCACTACAAACCCTCCCAGTCTGCTACCCCCCCCCCCACAGTGCACTTGTTTTTCACCTGGCTGCATCATTGGGGGGTGGAAGAATAGGTTTGGGCCCTAAAAGACTGTGAGATGGAAATGAGGCTCAGCAGTGACTAGTTTAGTTTGGCCCTGGAAGCTTGGGTTGTGTCTCTAGAAAGTCTTGAGGCCAAATCAGACTGTATACCAACTGCATGATTGGAACCTACATGCTTTTCTAATCTAAGTAGCATGTAAGGGGCCCTGATACATATCTTTGCACCACCCAGGTCAGGGACTTTCCAGCTGTTGTTTGCCCCAGGAAGCAGCCTACACTGGCACAAGTGGTACCCTTTTTCATGGGGCAAATTTCATCTGCAGGAATAATCCAAGTGGATTCCTCCCCTCCCCAGGTCCTGATCTCAGGGCCTAGGAGAGAGGGGTAAAGGGGGTAATTTGTACCCAGGCCCAGGGTCAAAAGTGGGACCCAGGAGCCAAAGGAGGGGACCCAGAAATTTCCTGAGATCTTATGTTTTCCTGTCTACTCAGACTTGTTGCCTGCACGGGATGCTGGGGACACTACCATGACTGGAGATGCTGGGAACCCTACTGGTGCCACATGGGTTGGTAGACATGGGCTCCAGAGACTTTTCCAGCTGTCTCTACTCTCCCCCCACCCTGTTTCGCCCTTCCCTGCCCCCATTCTGCTCACCCGTCAACAACCTCCCCCACTGTTTCACCCCTCCCCCTTTGCAAAGGGGCCCAAAAGAAGCTTTGTACCCCCTGATAATATTCCTCTCAGAGGCCCTGCCTTATCCGGACCCACCCTGAATGTACAATTTACAGTTTAAAAAAAAAAAAAATCAAGCACAGAGGCCCCTATCACCCAATAGGTGTATCCTCTGCTTGGACCTTCAGTGCTCATGAGCCTGCCAGAGGTCAGTTTGTGATCTTCCCAGGAGTAAAGAGGCTTGAGGTGGTTCTCTCTCCCTTCAGGTAATGGATTGTGCCCATTGCTGTCATATGCCACTTGTGGGCCACATCTCCTTCTCTGTAAAATACCAACTTTCTTTCATACAGCTATTCAAGTCATATTTTATTTATTTTTAAAGCAGAGGACCAGCAAGAAGATTGCTAATATCTCTGCTATCTCAGAGAAGGAGATGTTATGCTCCATTGTAGCTACCCACCATCAATCTCCTATGTAGCCAATATTATGCCCTTAGGAATAGCCGTCGAAGCCATAATCCTTAGGCTTTATGATAATGTGCGAGGGTGAGCGTGAAATACTTCAAAGAGTAAATTGCAGAAGGAGCCACCTTCTTACAAACACAGATGTAGCAGAGTGACCCAGGAGACCATTTTTAAAAAGCAATACATTTCAAGTTGTAAAAGCTACCGAGCCTGGTTATTCTTATCTTAACTTTTATTATACTATTAAACATAACCCAGCATTTCATGAGCTCTGCTGTGGCCCTATGTAAATGGAATTTATACAGCTTTCTGTATGATTTCACAACTTGGGGGGAGTGTACGTGTGTGGTTGAGTGTAAAACCAGAGACAGATGGACTTCTCCAGTGACAGAGACATTTATGAGACTTAGGAATGGAAAATGTGGGTAGATGGCCAACACATAAACACTCGTATGCACAAATATACAACATTAGTGGTCACACTGCTGATGTTATTTAGCATTGCTAAGTTTACACCATAAGAGCTTCACCAGAATATCTTTGGTGGTTCCCCCCCCGCCCCCGCCCCCCAGTCAATTTTAATAGCTCCAGTAACTCCAGGAAACTCAGGCTCTTAATTTACCTTTGTTCAGCTCAATTGGAATCATCAGAGCAGTTCTAATGAACTTCCCGTTGGGAGTTCTGTGGATCATAAACTCATAGTGGGAGGACATGGTGGGCTTTAAAATAGCCAGTCCACAGCCATAAGGGTTAAAAATCCTGGATTAATTCAAAGCATATGATCTGCCTAGAAGACCAAACTGCTTCTTTAAGAAACAACTTGGGCGCATCTGTTGACCAGATTGACGCAATTGCTATCTGATCCCCCACAACTCCAGCAGCCAACAACTCTGCATTAAAGAGAGGGGTCTTTCTTTAAAAGAGAGAGTGAGCTGCTTTCCACTGACTATTAGATCATTTGTATCTTGTGTTTATGTTAGTTACCTTGCGTTTTTCTGTTGCAAAAAAAGGCAGGATATAAATCTTTTTATCTTTAAATTTACCTATAAATCTTTAATCTTTATAGTTGCCGTCAGTGGCATCACTAGGGTTGCCAGCACATCACCCCCATGATGAACCTTCTCCCATGCAGTGGGTGGGGCAAAATCTTGGGCAGTGGGCGTGGTGATGCATCATCTCCCCACCCTTGCATCATTAAAATTGTACCTTTAAATTACAATGTCATATGCGCAGCCTGAATGTATGTACTTATGTATTTATTTCTGAAGAGGAATGAATACACAAACAGTGCAACACTTACTGAACATCTTAACTTGTTTTTTGTTTTTTTTTAATGAGGAGGAACAAATAAAATACACAAAGAGTGCAACACTTGGTGAACAGCTCCAAAGGTGTCAGTAGGGCTTGGTCAGTGCAAGAGCTCATCAGTGTAAGAGCTCATCTATCAAGAGTGTACCAAACTCTGTGTAAAAACAAGACTTACAGAGTTAGGCATGAGAGAACTTTCTTGAAAATATGAAGGGATTGGGGGGTGGAGACAGAAAATTGAAATTGCTTTAAGCCTTTTTCTGGGTTTTTTTTTTAATCGTAAAACTAGAATCCACTCTTGATTGCATTGCCATTTAGAAACAGCTCAGGAGTCACAGTAATTTAATGAAGTGCACATTCCCACTTTTCATTGTAATACATTTCTAACTTCATAGCAAAGTGTTCTGAGTTTTAATGCTGTTACTTTGAATTCCTACTCAAGGTGTTAGCAAGGTTTCATTTAATGTTGTGTTCATCTTTCTTTGTGTTCCTGGCAGAGCAGAAGGGAAAACTAAAAATCATGGAGGTGCAGATGAGAAGAGAACATGGAATATTGGGCATAGCTTTCTGTTACAAATTATGATATAGAAAATGTTACTCTTGATAACATCTTAAATCTTGTGTACTGATTTTTTTTCTTTCTGTTTTTATTTTGAACATTGCCTTTACTGCGCTGGTTCCCAAACGTTTTAGCATTGGGACCCACCTAAAAATTTTTTTCATCTACCAGCCACTCAAGCCTCTGAGGCTATGATTGGGCAGCAGAACTCCCACCTCCAAAGCAGCAGGTTGTTTAACCTGTGATGCACATAGCCTGATCTGCCTTGTCATTTTTCGCAACCCACCAAAAATTGGGTCACCGCACACTGGTGGATCCTGGACCCACAGTTTGGGAACCACTGCTTTGCAGCATAGCAAATGGGGTGGCAAAGAACTTTGTAAAGCTCTTCTCCCTTCACCCAATTATATGCAGACGCTTGTCAGAAATGATGCTAAGTTGGCATTTTGCTGCCCACCAGGGATGTTTCTGCTAATACAGAAATCCCTGAACCCACAGGGAGATTGCCCAGTTCCTAACAGTGAAACTAGAAGTTGTTACTTTGGGACAATTTTTCCTTTCTGGAGGAAAAATCCATTATGGGTTACAAGCCATGATGTGTATGTGGAACCTCCTGATTTTAGAAATGGGCTATGTCAGATGCAAGGGAGGGCACCAGGATGCAGGTCTCTTGTTATCTGGTGTGCTCCCTGGGGCATTTGGTGGGCCGCTGTGAGATACAGGAAGCTGGACAAGATGGACCTATGGCCTGATCCAGTGTGGCTGTTCTTATGTTCTTATGCTCCTATGACAACAGTAAATCTTTGTGGGAATGGAGGGATGGTAGCAACATGATGCCCAGGATCGTGCTGCTGCCAGGGATGAAAGGGGGGTTTTCTACTCATCTACTCAAAGGGGTGAGTCTGGCCTCAGTGGAGGGGGATGCAAAGAGCCCCGCGGAAGCCTCTGCAAGGCTCCCCAAGCCTCCGATGAACTAAAAATCGCAATTGTAAACCACTTCTGGTTTTTTATCGTGAAACTGGAAGTGGTTTCTGATAGCTATTTTTAGTTCATCAGTGGCTTGGGGAGCTGCAGAGGCTTCTGCAGGGCTTTCCACATCTTCCCCCCATTCAGTCACTCTCAGTCACTCTGTGTGGGGAGAGAGAGTGTTGTGTGTCATGCAAACATAAGATACTCTAAAACAGAAACACTTGCAATGTAGATCTTGAAGGAATGAAGATATACCTTCCAGTTATCTGTGCTTTAAGGTAGGATCTTCCATGCACAACAGCCTCCCATAGATTAGTACACTTATACTGCTGTGTGCAGTAAATGTAAGCCAAATCTGCTGCAGGAGGTTACCTTAAGAGCAGGTAGTCCAGAATGTTTCAAGCAAGTGAACCAAGCCATGTGTGATCTTTGTATATGTATGTGAGTCCAGGTGTGACAGTGTCACACTGTGAGTCTAGAATATTTAGCAGTCACAGCTCCAATTTCTTCTTATTCATCATTGTGTTTCTTGCCAATTAAAGAATATAGCCTTTGTTATTCAATGCTTTGTCAGTATCTTATGAAACAAATAGAATACATTATGAAACAATATTTCATCACTGCAAACGTAATGATGTAATAATCCATCAGTTCTGTGTATGCAACTTTCTGGTATGATAAATTACACAGTGAGTGAAGCTTTTACACTTGAGCTCTGCTCTTTCCTCTGGAAGCCAAATGAGCAGAAGCTTCAGCTATGCATTCTAAATATGCATCTGTGATTGTTTCTACTATTTGGGCCAACAGATCAAGATGAAAGATTAAGGGTGCAGTCCACACCCCTTATGTTAGTTCTTTCCAGCACTGGCATAGCGGTACCAATGGGATGTATGCGACATCCTGCAGTTGGGTGTCGCTCACGGAGGCCTCCTCAAAGTAAGGAAATGTTTGTTCCCCTACCTCAGAGCTGCATTGCCCTTACATCAGTGCTGGGAAGCACTGACATAAGGGGTTAGGATTGCACCCTAAGTCAAGTCCGGATGTGACTTGCTCCAGCCATGATGACTAAATTATCAAGACTCCTCAGCAATAAGAAAGGAACTTCCAATATCCTGGCACAATGCCTAGGCTGCCTCCCTGATGTGAGTGGAATATCTAGCCTCTTACTGTTGAAGAATTCCATTTCACACAAGCCTGCTGGTATTAGGAAGGAAAAACATGTTTAGCAATAGAATTCCATTCATTCCCCCAACAGACTTCTAAGGAAGAATGTTTGCCTGTTTATTTATATAGATCATCCTTGTGTATGGTGCTTTACAGGATCAGACTTTACTGACACATGGAGCAGCAAAGTTACAGGGACAGTGAATGTATGAACCCCAGCCCATCCAGTGTGAACACCTCTGAAAATGTTGCCTATGAACAGACAGACAAAGGCAGTTGCCAAATGGACAGACACAGGCAGTTTGGGGTCCACCCCCTCCCCTTTACTTATCAGGAGTGAGGCGCACAGCCTCCCTGATTTGTGTGGATTCTGTTTTCAGCTACTAGGAAGGATGCATGCTGGGTTCATGATACATGCCTCTCTTCCCCCTCCCTTTCTGCAGGGGTTGCATTTGCTCACCCCTCACCTAGCCTCATCTATGAGATGCATACACGCACATGAGCAAATGCAGGAGTGGCAAAATTGTGGGGAGGGATTCAGGTGGTGCAAGGGCACAGGCTGCTGCTGGTGCTTTACAAAGAATAAAAAAGCAGGTCCCAAGGGCTTGTAGTCTAAACATTTTCACAAAGGGATATCACAGAGGGAGGAGATGGAGGGAGACCTTGACAGGGAAGAAAATGGATTGCTTTTATTTAGGCTTAATTACAATATGATGTTGGAACTAAGTCCTGGAACTAACACAGTCCTGGAACGTGCTGGAATCCCTAGCATGTATGCACTGCTGAAACAGATATGCCTGCGTTGGCTCTGTCATGTCGCGAGAATGGATGTTGGCTGGATCCCAAAGGATCTCCTCTATGGAGAACTCGTGCAAGGAAAGCGCCCTACAGGTAGACCACAGCTGCGATACAAGGACATCTGCAAGAGGGATCTGAAGGCCTTAGGAGTGGACCTCAACAACTGGGAAACCCTGGCCTCTGAGCGGCCCGCTTGGAGGCAGGCTGTGCAGCATGGCCCTTCCCAGTTTGAAGAGACACTTTGCCAGCAGTCTGAGGCAAAGAGGCAAAGAAGGAAGGCCCATAGCCAGGGAGACAGACCAGGGACAGACTGCACTTGCTCCAGTGTGGAAGGGATTGTCACTCCCGGATTGGCCTTTTCAGCCACACTAGCCGCTTTCAGAGCGCGATACCATAGTCTTTCGAGACTGAAGGTTGCCAATACAATATATACAATATGATGTTGGAACTAAGGAGTGGTACCAAAGACTCCTCAGCAAATCTGGATTTTGAGGAGGGATTTGAAGGATGGGAGAGAGATGATACCACATATGGGTTCTGGGAATGTACTTGTTTTCTGTTTTTCAGGCAAGAGAACTGAAAACAAGTTGACACATTAAACTGTCCTATATTTAATCAGATGATTGGTCTGTTTAGCCCAGTGTGAGGCAGAGGTGTTCTCTGGCTCTAATCCCTGAGCTCCTTTAATCTGAAGGGGCTGGATACCAGGGACATGTGGTCATTAGAGGCAGGTAAGGCAAAGCCTCAGCTGACCCTGGCCACACTCCCCCCAAAAAGGACGCAACACGTTGTGTCCAGAGACATTCTGAGGCACTCAGAAGGCCTTAGAAAGGTACTTCTTGGGTCATTAGAAGAACTTCTGCTTGCAGCCTTTCTGGCCTTCAGAACACCTCATGACGCAATCGGAGGGGTCACATCTGGAGGTGACATCACTTCCAGTTCATGGGGCACTGTGATGTCATGAACCTCACTGGCACAAGAAGTCATGGCATGTCTCTGCTGGAGACTGAGCATGGGAGCTTATAGTAAAGCAGGTACTCACCCCCACTAACTATTGGCCCCTCCACTGACAGTTAATGGTACAGCCTGAGAACAAAGGGGAAAAATCACATGTTAGTGTAGGGAGGACTCTGTATCAGTCGCGGACCTCTGCAGCCCTGCACCCGGGGCAATGTTCCGCAATGGCAACCCCCCATGGGCTATCGCCGCCCCCCCAGGCAGAAGTCACCAGAGGCTCACGGATCCTCGCACAACCTCCTCTCACGACGGGGAAACCTCTGTGAGCCTCAGAGAGGTGCCTGGGGCATTTGCAGGTCTGTGCAGGTCCAGGCAGGTCTATGGTAGGCATGCAACTGCTCTGTATGTCTACTCTCAAGTGCCCAACATTATGACATGATTGGGAAGAGAAAGAAGGGCAGGACACATGCTGAAGCTGCTAGTGCTAGCCTGACTAGGGTTGAGGAACATGGAGTCTAAAAGAGGGGCTCATCTAGACACATTAAAAAGAGTGTGATGCCTTTCACTATCACCTGATCACTAGTACTTAAAGCTTGCCTAGTTCCTTCAGAGAAGTTTGGAGAGGAGCTGATCCCTGAAAAGATATATAGGAGGGAACTTTCTGCTTGTGAACTTTTGTATTTAAAAGCTACCTGCATTCCCTTGAAGATTCTGTTCCTCAAGTCTATTTATTTTTCTGTGCTACATCCACTGACCATGCTGCCACTGAACTGACTGGTAAAACTGATCTCACTGGTAAAATTGTCATTGATTTTATAAGGTCTCACCCTATTCTGTATGAGTCTTATGCAGTGAAATAGAACTGAAAATTAAAAAGCTGTCTTAAAGCAGAATGGACAGCATGGTTGTGCAATAAAAGCTGGAGATCTGCAAAATTATGTTTTAAAAAGACCTAATCTGTCTCAGTCTGTTTTTGCTGAATGTAGTTGCTGCCTCTAATGATGATTGGTTCTGTCTGAAATGACAAATAGAAGCTTTTGAGTGTGGAGCAAATGACAGGACTCTACCACCTCTTCAAATGAGGATAGAAATTAAAGCATCTAATAACTCTGTGATGGTGCTGAATAACAGAGGACCAGTTGGAGTCTGCAGCACGCTTCACATTAATAAAACCAAGCAAGATATAAATCACCCAAATGGGTAATTATGCAATGTTTATAATGCCTTGAAACTAAGCTAATTATTTGGAAGGCCCAAAATGCCAGTGAAGTCAGGATACTGGAGTAATTATCAACTTCTGTCAAACATGAAACAAATTTATAGTAAGTAAATAAAAATCGCTGAGGTACAAGGAGATACATTCAGATTGTCATTGGATCACTTTTTATTTTGTGAAGCATGGGTGAAAAAGAACTATCTACCGACCAATGCATTTTGAGGGGACATTGGTCAGAGTTCAGCATACATGCTACATTAAATCTACAGAGGGACCAAAGCACAGAACATCACTTTCTTTGTGGTGGTACCACCATTCCCCCCCCCCCCAGAGATACTTGGGCCCAAATCTTAACCAACTTTCCCACACTGACACAGCTGTGCTAACGGGGCATGTGCTCCATCCTGCAGTTGGGTGGTAGGTACAGAGGTCTCCTCAAGGTAGGGGAATGTTTGTTCCCTTACCTCAGAGCTGCATTGCCCTTCCCTTGGTGCTGCAAGCTTGGTTAGGATTGTGCCCTTACTGAATTACAGCACTTTACATTTAAAATGTACATTACAAAAATTCAGGTATTTTTGTTATTTAAGTAGGAACTGCAGTACGCTTTCAGTCTCCAAAATTTTCAAGGAGGCAGTATGCTTTCAAGCGTGCACAGAAACAGCCTCAAAGCCTCAGCCTTATATTTACTTGGGCTTTTTATTTTCAAACATAACTTTTTGACATATCTTTGTGTTTTTTTGTGCCTGTCTGCAACTCTTGCTTCACTTCCAGTGCTATTTTTTTAAACACTTTAACAAGGCTTCGTATTTTGTCTTCAAGACACCATGGATGTGATTAAGGGCCTGATCCTATTCAATTCTCCAGCTCCAGTTCACCTGTTCCAAGGGGGTTTGCACTGCATTCAGCAGTGGCGGGGAGGGCAGATACTAAAGTCTCTCCAAGATGACTTTTGTCTCCTCGACTGCATTGTGACTGCATCAGTGCTGGAAAGTTGGATAAGATTGGGCCCTCAGTTCTGAGAGACTCTTAACTTTCTGGATCAATTAGTTGTCCACTTAACCCATTTCTGCCCAGCCTACAGGTGAACACATTTGTTTCCTGTTGCATACATGCAACATTGGGCAGAAATGGCTTAAGAAGGTCATTGGTGTGGGTTTATTTCTGCGGTTTCTATAGTCAGTTGTATACCATTCAAACAAATGGTTTATGGTGACATTTATCTTGTTCATCACTTGTTGATTTCTTATGGAAGTCTTGGGATGAAAGTTTCAAAATAAAATAATATACACCTCTTTTAGTATTTAAACACGTGTTTCTGTTCCTGTAGCAAAAAATAAAAAGGCTAACAAAGCCAAACTTAGTGCCAGGTGCCCAGAGAGTAGTTTATTGCATGAAAATGGAATCTGGAGGGGGGACTAAAGGGGAGAGAAAGTTGTATGGATTTTTGCACAATAATCTCTGACAGTCCCTTTTGTGGACTCTGCCACATGTACTGATCCCTCTAATCTCTAGGTCAGCTGTTTGAAAATCTAAAAGTATTCCTAACAGCCTAGATACAGGCTATTAATGGAACAGTCCCTTAATACTACTAATGTAAAAGTATATTCTGGTACGAACATAAGTACTTAATAATTTCATCCATTTCAATCATAGTAAATTTAAAGACTGTGGTTTTCATCATCCTGAGAGTTATGTGCGATGCAGGCTTCAAAGCAGTTCCAAAAGCAAATCCCAATAATAATTCAAAGCCATCAAAAGACGAATAAATGGCTTCAAGGGCGCAGTGACCTGTAATACAGGCTCACTTTGGCCACAGTCTGCTACATACACTTCCTTGGGAGTAAGTCTCATTGAACTTAATGGAACCTTCTTTTGAGTAGATGCACATAGGATTGCACTTTTTGCATCTGGCCTTGACTAGATGGATTTTAGCCTCAGGAAGAATGATTATACAACAAGTCTGTGCAGTGTAACAGGTTGTATAGTTGGTTAGCTAAACCACAACGAGGCAGAAGTTGTGCATAAATGAAGCTGCCTTGTCCTGAATCAGACCTTTGGTCCATACTGCTCAGTGCTACCAACACAGACCAAACCAGCTCCCTGGAGATTCAGACAAGATCTTTCCCAGCTCTGCCTGGATTTGGTGCCAAGGATTGAGAAGAAGATAAGCTATTTATTTTTATATGTTTATTTTGGGATTTTCACCCTACCTTCCCATTCCTAAAGGTGCACTAAGCCTGGCAATAAGTATTAAAATAAGTCAGATGTACAATAAAAATGAAGCAGTAGCAGGAGCCAAACTGAAATACAAGAAGGGAGCATTGAAGAAAAAAAATCAAAAAGAAAGGAAGCCAAATGCTTGCCTAAACAAGTAAAGCAATGGAAGATGATCTAGGAAGGGAGAATATAGGAAGGGAAAGGCAAGGAGTTCCATAGTATGGTGCTGCTACAGTTCCATTTTCACCAATTGCAACTTAGCCAGTGATGGGACACACACACTAGCTAGAGCTTCTCACCGGTGTGAGGAAAGGACAGCTAAGAACATAAAATGACAGAGTGGGTACTGTTTTATTTATGCATGGCTTTGTTTTTTTGTGAAGTATATTCATAGTGGCTTAAATACAGTAAAAGTTGAATAAATTAGAGCGTAATCCTAAAATGGCACTGGACCAGCGCAAGCTCCCTGTTTGCTAGGCTAGGCCAGTGTGAGGACATGATCCAGACTGCCAGTGCCAGTTTCCCACCCGGAGGGAGTAAGTTTGTGCTGTCCCAGGCAGGTTGGCATGGGGGCAGGTGAGGGTGGCAGGAAGGCAGAATGGAGGTAGGGAGGGGGCATTTTTGGCAGGGAGGGCAAACTGGGAGGCAGGCCGGGCTGGGGGGCAATCTGGATCAGCTGTGGCAGTGCAAACTGAATCCTAATCATCACGGCCAGGCCCTGCAGCCTTACATGAGCTGCTCAAATTTGTGCCAGCAAATTCACTGGCGCAGATCCAAGTACTCCCATAGGAATGACTGGGATAAAAATATCCCCTTACCCCAAGTTGATCTCCAACCGGCACCTGCCTTTTGCTGGATACAGCACAGGTCAATCAACCTGCCTGTTTCAGCACAAGTTAGGATTGGGCTTCCAGACAATTAAAAATAACATTTAGTATAATACATAACTGCACCATATGTTAGTATAAAATATAACCACACCAAAATCACTATAGTATTAAAAAAGCAATGCAGTTCCTAAAATCAGCAATCCTGTGGCTTGTGATGTGACTCCTCTGCGTCACTAGTGATAGGATAAGAAATACAAACTAAACCCACCCTTAATTATCGGCACTGTCACCACCAAAAACTTGAAATGGCAGTTGGTTGCTATGAACAAATATACAAAACACATTGTGTGGGATTGGATTGACAGAACTGCTGAAGCAAGCAATTGTGCTAGAATTAATTGTGTAATTTTAATGATTGTGTGTACAGTTTGGGCACATAAAAAAAGATTATCTTAATTTGTGTTTTGTCTGTACAAGTTCATAAATGCACATGCAGTCTTCCTGAAAATCTGTTTGGGTCAACCTGTAAATCTGAACATTCGAGCAAATGTTCTTTCTAAAGTTGTATGTCTTCTGTGTGTTGGAGAAAGGCACTTTTGCACCACCTCAGGAATCAAGGGGCCAACTCTAGTGCTCTTGCCCTGGAGGAAAGGTGGTTTTGCACCAGCTATGTTGGGTCAGTGTGGGGGTCTGGGAAGGGCAGGAGGAGGCAGGAGGCGTTCCGGGGCAGGGGGAGGGCGGGCCCATGGGTAGAACCAGAATCCAGCACTTAGACTTGGATCTACGCCACCTCTTTAAGTGGCAAAGATCCAAGTAGCTCCATTGGGGCTGCTGCTGCATTTCCCAGGGTAATGGGAATCGCTTTCCCTTGCCCCAGGCTGAGCCACGGCCAGCCCCAAACCTGTGCTGGATATGGGGCAGGCCAACCTACCCATTCCAGTGTGGTTTAGGATTGGGCTGCTGGTTAATCTAGGTAAAGGGAATAACTAAATTTTGCAGGCCACCAGCCTGACATACTGTATTTTCACTTACTACCAGACGTTTTGAGCAGCAAGATCAGAATTTAACTTGAGGCAAGGCTCATGTGGCTTTCATTCTAAAACCTTTTTGTAATGCCAGAGCTGTCCACCATGTGTCAAATAGGCAGGAATAAAAGTTTATTTGTGGGTATGTGCAGAACATCTTTCCCTTAGCGCTGGATAACCACACCCAGGACCCAGGAATTTGGGGTAACGGAAACGGGTTTCTGGGGCACCAAATGGAAATTTTAAGCAGGCTCAAATTCTCATTTTCAAAATTAAATATAAAACATGACTTGTTTGCACGCAGGGTGGAAATGGTGTTCTTGCATGAGTACTAATCACTGTGGAATCCAGGAGTGAATGTGAACATTAGATTTTCCAAGCTGGGGATCTTGGAAAAATGCTTCTGCATGCACAATTCCCATGAAAGACTTTGTATGGGAAGCTCTACTACTTAAAAATGGCTACCAAGGGCATGGTAGGCATCCTAATTAGCCTCAGAATATGGTTTGGCCATTTTTTAAGGACAACCTAACAAAGGTGAATATTATCAAGAGCAGTATGCATAACTGCTTTTTAAAGAAATACATTGTGCACTGAACCATTCATAAGGATTACTTTTACTTTCTGCCAAGTAGCATGCTTCAGAATATTCATAGATTTCTCTACGAAAGTCACAGTCACCACCACTGTTCACCCCATCCCTCTCTGCCTTAATCCCTTATTCAGGATGCAGTTAGATGCCATCTAGTGCTGAAGGAATGAACTGCAAATACAGTAGTTCACCACTGCTAGTCATAAACTCTTAAACCTTGGGCATGCCTGCATTCTTCTTCCTATTCATCTTTTCTTTTAGCCTCTCTTGGTTCTGGGACATTGCTCTGCTTCCTTTGCAGGTTTGTACACCATGCCACAAGGAGCAATTCAGGAATAAGAGTCTCAGCCTTTCAAATCAGCAATGTGTACCTACTGATGAGCAGACCTACTGGCTAAGAGTGCTGTCTGAATCCTTCCGAGCAAGGAGATGGTTTAGTCAGTTTCACTTCTCTAGGGGGCAAATGGTTTTGCTACACCACAGTTCTTCATTTTTGTGCTTGAAATAGTAGGTGCTGACACCTGCAGTTACTTTCAAGTAAGTATCCCAAGCTTGTAGTCTCAAGTAATTGGCATGCTGAGGATGATGTCTTCTGATGATTCTGGTGAGACAACACAGGGGACTTTTTTAATGACACCTTCCTTGCCCATGAAAGTGAGGCCTGTTGAGAATTCTTGCTAACTTTCCAAACAAAAATGCCACCTCTGCATGTGTTTTCGACAGCAACTACAGCTGCAATCCTATCCACATTTATTCTGGGAGTAAGCCTCATTGACTACAATGGGACTTGCTTCTGAGTAGACAGGTATAGGATTGGGCTGTTCGTTTGCAAAATAAACAGGTGGAATTTTGCAAGCATGGAGATGCACATTATCATCTCATTGCTGCTGAATTAGGCACTGCTATGGCTTCAGGTCCCAATTCAAAAACTTGCAACCCTGCTACTGATAGATTCTACTGGGATGAGAGGCAGACTGCACAAGCTGTTGCTGGGACATACCCTCAGAAATATGGTTGGTGCAGATCCACCATTAAACTGCTGCTGTGGACTTGTGATATTACAGTAACTGAAAAAGAACATGACTGCAACTGCAGACCTTTGCTTGATCAGGTTGAAAGGTATGTCTTAAGGACCAAGCTACATGTCATAATGCATACAGCATGGGAGGTACCCAAAATAGCATGATATTGTGGCAAAGATAGGGGTGTTTTCACATGTTTTCAGAACCGCAGTTCTGATCTTAAACACATGTCCTTCTGCATTATTTTAATTAGGAGGGGGGAAAAGGCTTCCATTGAAAGTCAGTGGAAACATTTCTTTGATTACAGTGGTACATGAAGGAGGAGGGGCATTACTAGGATTAAAACCACAGTGAAGACAAAATGCTAAAAAAAAACCCTACTCCCCTGCTCTGGTCTCATTCCATTTTGGGTCCTCAAAGTCCCCACCCACTATTATAAAATGGAAAAGAAAAAAACCCCAAACCAAACAGATGCATTGTTCATAACATGTAGTTTGACCCTAAGGTTGTAATCTTGTGCAGATTTACTTGGAAGTAAGTTCCATTAAACTCGGGGGATTTCCAAATAAACATGTATGGAACTGGGGATTTCCAAATAAACATGCATAGATGTCTTAGATAAATTGCTATTTTGTTAAGCTGCTAGATTCTCTGCATGTTTCTCTGCACGTTTATTTGTTTTATGCATAAACATTCCCATTCATAGTTAAACTTTAGGTTCTTCTAATATATACATGGATTTCAAGAAGGTGTTTTGCCAAAATGGGGAATAAGAGACTGCCTCAGAGATTACTTCTTTGTTGTACAAATCCTCCTTTATTTATTTAATCTGCATCTTCTGTACAGATTTGCTCCTGTCAGCCATATTAATCATTTTAATACTCAATTATACATTTATTAATCTAGCTTGCCTGCTTCCATTTCACTGCAGTAATAACATTTTGTATGTTAATCATTTCAGAGGGAGGGGTGACCGGACGTCTTAGATAGATTGCTATTTTGTTAAGCAGCTAGATGAGTTGTCATATTAATCAATATTATCTCAGTAATTTAATACTGCTTTTGTAGCTATTCCAGATTTCCTCAGCATTTTCACTGTCTAATTATTGCCAGCTAATAGTGTGCTGCTAAGCAACATATATGCATATAACTGTGAGTTTCCAACATATTTGTAGTGAGGTATTTTAACTTGAGATTTCTGTTAATGTGGTATGTATAGTATGGTTGTCTGCTTGTATACTAAGTCCTACTCCAAGGTACGCATAATAAGATTTCAGCAGAGCTTTAAATTCCATCTTGTAATGTATTTGTATTGTCATTAAGGGCCCAATCCTATCCAACTTTCCAGCACTGATGCAGCCATGTCAATGGGGCATGCACAAAATCCTGTGGTGGTAGGCCATCATAGAGGCCTCATCAAGGTCAAGGATCATTTGTTCCCTTATCTCAGGGCTGCATTGCAGCTGCATCAGCACTGGAAAGTTGAATATGATTGGGACCTGAGAAATTTGCATGCAGTGCAAGTTTTGTCTCCTCATCTGTGGTATAAAATGGATAGGGCATTTTTGTTGAAAGGCATCACTAAAATTCCAGGAAATTTTTATTTTTCTCTTTCAGCCTGTTTATTGGCTGGGATTGTGTTTCCATTTTCATAATATTTCATGGCAAACATAATTGCATTTCTGAAGACAGTTCAACCCCATTTTAAATGGTGAACACTGAAAGTAGCAACCACAGTATTCAATCTGATAGTATGAGCTTACAGCCATTAGTTCAAAACACAACTTGGAGGGGCCTTGAACTTGGAGGGACTTTAGCAAAATGGCAGAGCAAGTCTTTGGCATGCCAAAGAGCCTGAGGTTAATTTTTTTGTATCTCTGGTTCAAAAATATCTCCGGTAGCAGCAGGAGTGGCCCTCGGTGACTGCCAAGTAGTGGTCCACCTGAACCCACCCAAATTCCACTGTTCATCCCTAGTATGCACTGTCAGCTTACCATTCCAGTGCAAGCAAATACATGCCCATGCCTTCATACGTGCATACACACAGCGTGGTCACCTATAATATCCTGCTCTTGTTCTATTGCTGCTATTTTTGCTAACTGGTTGGTTGAGACAACGCTGGGTGTGGAGTGAGAAGGAGGTAAACCATCCCCATCCTCTTGTGTGCTTTCTGAGCCTGTGGGAAGAGGATGGGGCCACCAGGTAGCCTGAAAGGAAGCTTTCAACCAGTCTCTGTAACTGGGCTGATGCTGAGTAACAGAACTGCAGAAGCTCTCTCCCCACTCTACTGGAGAACCACTGTAGCCAGAGCCCGACACTATAGGGCTAGGTGAATCAATAGTCTGATTTTAAAAGGCAGCTTCAAAACCTGAATTTAAACTGATTTGGTCTGTCTTCATGTTGTCAGATGTTTGCTTTATTATACATACTCACACTTTCAGCTTTCATTCCATTCTGTAACTTAAATTGTCTTTGTTTTTGTTCTTTCTTTGATGTGTGATGCAAAGGCACAATGAATTATTTGGCTAACCTCCAGATAATTCCTACAAACATACAAAAGCAGTGTTTTTAAAGTTTCTCCTATATCAGGAATTCAAATATGTAGGAAAGCTTTGCTAGTTTATACTCTTGCTTGGCTAGAGAAGATGGTAATGAAAGGGTAGTAAAAGAGTATGCTTTTCACATTGTGGTACCCACTGCCTTGGCTCCATCAATGCACAAGTGTATCAAAGCACATGGAAATGTTTATCCTAGTGTAAATAGTGCTCATGTGGACACACAACCCATATCCAAAATGTGGCATGGGAAAAACCTTTAAGTCCCCATGTTCCTCTGCTGTGGTTCTGATCCAGTTCTCACATCCCCACACATGCAGTTAAAAAGAGAGAGAGGAAAACTCCTGCAGTCTGTAAAATTCATCCAGTGGGGCTGTTCTTATGTTTCTTATGTAACTTTGTTATGTCAAAGCTGCTTTCCAGTGTACTTTAAACAATATAATATCTTTGTAAATGTGTTTAGTTAAATATACTGAAACTATCAACGTAATCTCCCCTATTTTGGCTAAGCGATATCATCGTAGAAGTAAATTTGAAAACTAGCCATACACAATCTCATAGATTTGCACGGCTTTTTGTAACTATGCCAGCATGCTAGCACCCTTTGACATATGAAATGGAAAACCCTTTCACTTCAATGGAAAGCCCTATTTACTTTGCAGGCTTGTCACCAACCAGGGGGTACATTATCCTCTTAATGCACTTGTGTAACTTCCATTAACATTGATTGAAATTGCATGGACTTGCTGAGAGAATCTGTACCTTTTGTTAAAATGGAAGCTTCATTGTGACTGACTTTCCTATGACATTAACAATCATGTCATTACTATGTTTTATTTTAAGTTTTGTTGGCTACTGCCTGCTGCTTGCTTTACTTTTTAGTTGAAGACTAATTCAACATTTAAAGCCACTTTCTTAGGTCATGTGACATCTGCCTACTTTTCATTTAATGAAGTAATTTGAGGAGGCAAAGGAACATGTACTCACACTTCTGCATCCAAAGATTGGATTATTCATCCCATCACCCTCTCTTTTGGAAAGAGTATATGTAGTGGTTAAAACAGATTTAGGAAGACATTTGGATTATGTTTCTCCTTGCTAACATTTTTGCTGTGTTTTTAGCCAGATTTGTTGCAGTATGGTGTTTGATTCTAAACATTTAAAAATATTTCAGTATTCCTTTGTGGGCCATTTTCATGTGTCACTTAACTTTTGCATTTTGCATGTCTGTAATTTGATTGTAAATTCCTACATTGGCTAGAGCATACTTTCAGTTTAAAAATGTCCCACCGCAGTTTCTGCAGTTTCTGCTACTTTAACAATGCATGACATATTCCAGATTAAAAGATGTTCTTGGGAAAATGCAGTTTGTGTTTCATGAGGCTTTGTTACCCAAACTATTAAGTGTGCAGGGTGGAAGGCCGGAAGACAGAATGCCATCAGTTAACCCCAAGAAATTTACCAGGGGAAAAAAGTCACAGAGCTGACCCCCCAAGTTACAGGTTAAGTGGTAGAGAGATAGTGAAAGAGAATAAAACCACTACTTATGTCGAGTTGTATGTAGGTTATACTGTAATCTTCTTTCCTAAAATACTATTGAAGAGAATAATCTCAATCTCTGTAGTATTATCTGTATAATTCCTTTAGTTTTTCAAAGCACCTGTCTGTTACCTTAGCATCTACATCTCATGTAAACTGGGCTGTTTTGTATTTTATGGTGGGGTTTTTTTTCCACCTAGCCATTACTTGGTTAAAGAAAATCTTGCAATATTCTTGCATGATATTTGGTCAGCTTTATTCTTGGGCTTGATTCAGCCAAGCCATTTTACAATCCTTTGCCTAATTTAGAAAGACTTGCCGCAGAGATATGTTCAGTTCCTCCATTTGAATCAATGAGACATGCTTGGATCATGCCCTTTTAAATACATTTGCTGCCAGATGCATGAACCTGCGACTGCATTATCAGCAACTAGTACTTAACTAGCGGTAGTATTTTATGCCCATTGTGGTATAGTGGTGGAAATATCAGATTTCATGTGGGGAAACCCAGGTTCAAATCTCCACTCAGCCATTAAGCTCACTGGGTGATCTAAATCAGTCACTATCTCCCAGCCTAACTAACCTCACAGGGTTGGCATAAGGATCCAGTGGGGGAATGGGACCTATCCATGTTGCCCTGAGCTCCTTGGAGAGAGGATGTAATATGAAGATAAACCATACGTAACAATAACCTGGGCAAAGCTGCCATTGTCATCCATTTCACACCTCCCAGTTCCACACCTCATGGTTTTATCTTCAGGTTGGCACCTGCTCCACTGTTTTATATGTATGTTGTTGAGGCCCAGAAGCTATAGTCAGGATCAGGCCCAGTCTTGTAATCTTCCTTATCTCTAACCAGAAGAGCTTATGCTCATAATTAGGTACTACATCTGGCAACATCATAAAGGGAATTTAATTTTTCCAAAGCATCTCTTCTCTGAAAAGTAAGATACCATTTTTTAAAAAAAGAAATCAGCCTGCTCCTTCTAATGATAGAGAAACCAGACTACTTATTAATTGCAGATGAAATGATTTGCATGTTGTCTATTGAGAATCATCTTTTACCACCTCGGGTGCACTCCAGAGGGAATCTATGAAAAGGTACGGGCAAAAATCAAGTTCCACAAGTGCTTTGCATATCTTGGGAAAGATTTTCTGCCGGCACAAGAGGGGGGAGGCCCCCCCCTCTCTCTCTCTCTCTCTCTGGCTGCCAGCCAGCTTTATTCGGGACTTCCTCTTTGACAGCAGCAGAGCTTTCGTTTTCCATTTGGAAATTTGTGGGCATTTTTTTAAGCCACTAAGGCTGCCATCCTGTACCCACTTTCCTGGGAGTAAGCCCTATAGAATGCAATGGGACTTACTTCTGAGTAGACGCGCGTGGGCTGGTGCCCGTCAATACTGTGCTGTGCTTGCGGGGGGGGGGGGATTGAGAAAGTTTGCGGGGCCTGGCGCCCCCCGCAGCCTGCTTTTTGGGGCAGGCGCTGGAGAGCCTCGAAGCGCCTCGACGCGGCTGCCTGGCGTGGACTTTGAGCGACTGAGCCGGGGGAACAGGTTTCCACCCCTCGGGGCCACTTGGGGATTGCGTCAAGGCTGGGGAGGAGGATCCTCCCGCGAATGAATGGACTCGCCAGCCCAGAAAGGGGGAAGCGGCCGCCCCGCGAGGCTCCCCCCCCGCTCTGTTTTGAAATGGGATCCGGCCGCTGCCTCTGGCCGGGTTAATCGCCTCCGCTCCGCACCAGCAACAGCTGCAGCCGCGCGCCCCGCTCCTTGCCCGGGCGCTGGACTTGGCCCCGCGCGTGATGCTCCAGCCGCCGGAGGACTAGTGCGCGGGGGAGGCGAGAGCCGCCCGGAGGGACTGCCCAGCCAGCCAGCCAGCCAGCGCGCCCGCCCGCCCGCCCGCTGTGCCCTTCCATCTTCGCGCACGGCTGCCCGGAGAGATGCGATGCCGGCCCCAGCGCCGGTGGCGGGCGAGGCGAGGCGCTCCTGAGCCAGCCGGGGACATGCCACTGCCGCCCGCGCGCCTCTGCAGACGGCCAGGTGGGTGGCGACGGCAGGGGGGCGAACGGGGACGCCGAGTGCCGGCAGCCCGGCCGGGGCGCAGCCAGGGGACCCTGCCCGGCTGCTGCCTCGGAGGGGGCGCGAGTTGTCGCCAGCCGCCCAGCGCTGCCAAGGGGTGCTGCTGGCCCTTGGAACAGCTGAGCTGGCGGTGGGGGATCCCCCCGGGAGGGGCGTCCATCTGCTCAGCCGGGAGCCGGCTCGCGAGCGGGGCTTTCTCCAACTTCGTGGGTCCCCGGGGAGCGGGGAGGAGGCTGGGCTGGGCTGGGCGGGGCGGGGCCAGGCCGGAGGGGAACGGCAGCTGATGCCTCAGCACCCTCCGTGTGTGTGTCAGAATGGGAGGGGGTGCCGCTCTCTGGGGAGCGAGCCTTCTCGGTCCGCACCAGTGGCCTGTCCAGGGACACGCGTGTTCATCCCTCGATCGTTCTGATCCAACCTGTGAACTCTCTACATTGAAGCGAAATGTATCGGAGTTGGCCCTGGTTGGTACAAAAAGATCTCTTTGTAGCGATTGAGCCAGATGGTATATTCGCACACACAGGGTGGCCAGGTGCAATGGAGGACAGAGTGCCTGTACCTTTAACCACTGGACAGAAGAGGGAATTGGGGCAGATGCAGCTCAACATGGAAGGGTTTTAAAAGCACTCTGTCACCCTGCACACACACAATTCACCCAACAGTGTGACCACTGGAAGATGCTGGTTTAAAGAGTGGTGAACCTTAGTCCCAGAGCCAGGGTGGTTTGGGAGGTGGACTCAGACCTGGAAGATCCAGGTTCAAATCCCCCCTCAGCCACGAAGCTTCCTGGGTGACCTTGGGTCAGTTACTTTCTCTCAGCCTCACCTACCTCACAGGGTTGTTGTGAGGGGAAAAGGAGGGGAGCAGCCGTGTACACCACCCTGAGCTCTTCGGAGGAAGGGTGGTATAAAAATGTAATAAATAAAATATTGAGGAGACTACATGGCGTGACTTTTTAGAAGGTTAGCAGTTACCTGCCTTTACAAATGCATTGCTTTCCGGATACACGGGGATAGTGGTCCAGGAAAAGTAGATTGTCACAACTAAATTGAATTAAGACATGCAAACTGGTCTTACATCTAAAGTGCAAACTAGTTTATCTTGTAACTTAAGCAGTCATAGCCAACTTCTAGAAGACCAAAGCAGTTGGTGAGGTTAGGTATTTATGAGAACACAGTTGTTTGTGGACCAGCTTGTATGCATATAAGAATGTGTTTGTTGCGCAGAAACCTTTGCCATGAACAAAGGGACTTTGGTAGTGGCAGGTAATGAAGAGCTTTCTGTGAAAGTGCATTTTTATGGAATCTAATTATTAAGAGGAGGCAGTCAACTGCAATTGCAAAGGAAGGATAGTAGGTTTTTCAGTTTATTTGTTTTTATATGTATATTGTTTATTGTTTCTTGACTATTATGCCAATAAAGATAGGATGATTGTGGTAGGAATTACTCAGTGCCTCTTCCAAAGATCACAATAACTTGATTTTTTTTTTCTTTTAAGGATTTTCTTATCTTTAAGGATTATGCCTTAATTCAGAATATGACAGCCCTGTGTAGACTATGACATGTATTTTAGAATCAGGACTGTATGACTTTATCATGGAAACATCAGCTCCCAAATTTGCCTGGTACATGCATGTATCATATGAGTTTTCTCGGCATTCCTTTTTAGCAGCAGTGTGCCCAGTTGTTGTTGTTGTTGTTTTTTAACCCCCTTGGGGGGAAATTTAAGGAGTAATAGGATGAAGTTATCTGTTGTTCCTAATGTCTCATCTCTAGGCAGGAGGTTGACAGGTTTGTGATTCCTGAAACTTAAGAAAGAGACTGCCCTTGCTCAGCCAGCCCAAGTTCAGGCAGTAGTTGTAGAATGTTGCATACTGCAATTTTAGTATTTAATAACAAAATAGCCTGATTAAAGCCTGATATTTAAAGGCTGCAATCTTGTACACATTTTCCTGGGTGTAAATTCCATTGAACTCACTGCAACTTAATTCTGAATATGCGCATGCATAGGATTGTGCTGTATGTCCCATTTTTTTTTCAATGAAGGTTACAGTACTTCTAGTTAAATATGCTTCAGACTTTGGCTGCAATCCTAACCACACTTTCCTGAGAGTAAGCCCCATTGAACAAAATAGGACTTACTACTGAATAGACCTGGTTAGGATTGTGCCCTTTCTTTCTCAAGGCTTAGAGGTGTTTTGGGTTTTGATTTGTTATACTTAAATTAAAATGGAGAGGGAACATGTTTTTTTTTTTTTCCCACTTTGTAAGGGTGAATAGTATGAACGCTGGCTGCAGTTGTTGCTGCTTGCAGTCCTCACTGAGAGAAGGAAGTAATTCAAAACTACCTGCTGTTTAAGGATGTAATTTAATGTTCTATTAAGTGTCTGGAACAGTTCCTCCTCCTCTGATGAGAAGTTAGACATTTGCACAAAAGGTATGATTTTTTTTTTTTTTCTGAATAGCTCAGGTATGTAAATGTGTTCTGCTAGAGTAACCTTCAGCTGTCAAGGTTAGCAGTGACTTGAGGTTTCAAATTCCTAAAAAAATTCTGCAAATTTTTTAAAAAGTCAGTGTGATTGCATGGGCAAAAGTAAAGCAAAATGGATAAAAAGACAACTTGTGATCTGACAGAGCAGATGTGTTCTTAACTAAGGCTGCAATCCTATGCATGCTTTCCTGGGAGTCAGCCCCATTGAACTCAATGGAACTTACTTCTGAATAGAAATGCCTAGGATTGGGCTGTAAGGTTGAAAAGTCCTATCCACACTGACCTGGGAGTAAGCCCTGTTGACTATAATGGATAATGGGATTTATTTCTGAGTAGACATGGGTAAGATTGGGTTGTAAGGCGATATTCCAGTGCCCACTGAATTCATTAGCAAAACCATCATTGGTTTTTAGTGGCGCTATATGGCACCCAAGAATCTAAGGCTGCAATCCTTTGCACACTTTCCTGGGAGCAAGCCCATTGAACAGAATAGGACTTCCTTTTGAGTAGACCTGCTTAGGATTGGGCTGTAAATCTGCTAGCATTTTGTATCTGAGCAGAGCTACAAAAGAATTTGTTGAGGAGAGGGAAGATGCATTCACAAAAAAATGTGCAGCTCACATAGAGAGCCCAGAACTGGTGACACAATTATGAGCAATGCCAGTTTTGTCAGGTTGCTGAGCAATAAATTCAGTGCAGTGAATTTCCATGATTGTTAATACAGGATGGAATTCACTCTTCAAAAGGTCCACTTGTATAATCTGCAAGTATTCTGAACTTCTGACTGTGTGTTACTCTCCTGTGTGTTATCCTGTGTTTCCAAATGTCATGTTGCCTTTTGTTCATTTTACACGCTCTTTTCTTTCTGTATGCAGGCTACTAACAATATTGGATTTCCCTTACACCTTGATCCAAACACATTTCTTCGGAGATAAGACCCATTAAATTTAAATGAGGCTTGTTTCCAAATAACTGGACTGCAAATAACAATAACTGCAGCTCTTATTGATTGCATACAGTGTTGTACTGTACATCTTCTAATTTAATATTTGTACACAGTTATTAAATAAGAAAGAATTCAAGATTGACTTTTCTGCTTTTGTAGTTTTGTCCGGATCAGATGTATTATTCAGGCAAACTACAGTGGTGTTTCATTCTTTGCACTGTGATGTATGGTTTGTTGGCTAACAGGGGAAAAAATGCAGACTTGTAACCATGGAGCTTAACAATGAGGATTGTATGCAAGTGGCAGATGTTTTCTAAAGTTCTAATCTACAGGAGCATCTCTGTAGCCAATGGCACGAATGGATGTGCCATTTTGTTTTACTATGTGCCTGCTCTTCTTTCTCCATAGCTTTGAACTATCCCACTGATACTACTTCAGATTTTTCTTCATCTAACCAGTCCTTTGCCAGGCTTCATACCTACTAATCCATTTGCCCAGATTCCCTTCCTTTCAGATTAAAATCTAACCCTTCTATCTGTGTTTTAATCCTGCTGTCTGGTTTGCTTTGCTCACCCACAGCTTCAAGCCTAAAACCAGTAACCTCTGATAAATTGCAAGCCTCTACTACAACTACTAGAAAAGGCTCTCACAGATGTCCTGTAACAATTCTCTTACACACCAAAGAGTTTAGCTGCTGTTATCCTAAAACAGAGTCTGACCGCCTGTATGATGAAGCGGTGCTGGTGCAAGCTACGCTGCATCCCATGGGGGGATTTTGGCTGCTGGAGGTCTCCCTGGAGTAAGGTAACATCTGTCTCCCTGCCCCAGGGTAATCCCCAGCAGCTGCAATGGGACCTATACCAGTGATATCACTGGCAGAAAACTAAGTTCTTCCTTATGAGGAAAGGCTACGGTGTTTGGGCCCCTTCTGCCTAGAAAAGAGACACCTGAGGGGGGACATGATTGAGACATACAAAATTATGCAGGGGATGGACAGAGTGGATAGGGAGATGCTCTTGACACTCTCACATAACACCAGAACCAGGGGACATCCATTAAAATTGAGTGTTGGGAGAGTTAGAACAGACAAAAGAAAACATTTCTTTACTCAGCGTGTGGTTGGTCTGTGGAACTCCTTGCCACAGGATGTGGTGATGGTGTCTAGCCTGGACGCCTTTAAAAGGGGATTGGACAAGTTTCTGGAGGAAAAATCCATTAGGCCTTACAAGCCATGATGTGTATGTGTAACCTCCTGATTTTAGAAATGGGCTATATCAGAATGCCAGATGCAAGGGAGGGCACCAGGATGAGGTCTCTTGTTATCTGGTGTGCTCCCTGGGGCATTTGGTGGGCCGCTGTGAGATACAGGAAGCTGGACTAGATGGGCCTATGGCCTGATCCAGTGGGGCTGTTCTTATGTTCTTAAGTTGATCCATGCAAATCAGGCCCTGGAAGGAGTGCACACCAGCACCACCTATTCTGCCCCCTCCTGAACCCGATCCACCCACTCCCAATCCCATTTCCTCCCCATTGCATCCCTCCCTGCCCCCCCATCCCTGCACCAGTCTTAACTGGTCCAGCAGGTCTCGCGATGACCACTGGCACGCACAGGAAGACTGCAACCTTTTGCACCAGCTACAAATGCTGTCACATTGTGCAACAGCGGATGGGGGTGGAATGCATGTTCCACTGGCACAGTCCAACCATAGGATTGGGCTGCTGGCATTTTCAGCCAGGGTTTATAAAGTTGTGCATTAAGTTGCCCATTGCTGTACAGATACATTGATAGAAGAGAGAATGACAATGTTTTAAAGACTGCAAAGGCATTCTAGAAATGCTATTAGGATTAGGGGTTGTGGAACATGTATTTGTATTGCAAGTAGGTTCTGTACTGTTTCTTAGGATAAGTTTAAAAATATTAGAACTGTACTTGGTATTCTCCCATTTTCATTTTTGGGCTAAACATAGCTATTTCAGCCCTGTAGAAGAAAAAAATTCCAGAAAAAGTTTTGATTTTGGAATACAGTATTAACATTTTCTCTTCTTATTTGTTCCATTGCTGTATCTATATCCTGCTGTTACTTCCATGTCATTCTTCCCCTAGCTCTTTTTTCCTCTTGGATAACTCACATGGGTTTATCCCAGCCTATTAGGGATCATGTAGTAAATAAGATATCCTATTAAGTAAGATGTACCAACATAATGAGGACAAATGCAGTCAACTGAGAAAGAGGGGGATCTAAATGAACAGGCAAGCTTTTGCTGGCATTGTCAAAAATCATCTATAGTGGAGAAACTAGGAGGCTACTGAAAGTGTCTCCCCCCCCCCCATGAGTTATTTTTGGCTCAGCCCCTCAAATGAACTTTCCTCCTCCTCTGTTTTTTGACCTGTGTTCCCAGAAGCCCTTGGGCTCCTTGGAAACTTATCAGAAACTCTTTGATAAGAGGATCAATAAAGCCTGGCAAGTTTCCCTGGAAGACAAAGTTCTACACTCTAACTGGTCTTCCATCCTAAACGTTTGGGTGTCCCAAATGAGCTTAGAAGTGTGCTTTGCAACATATCCCAGAATCCTGGATATTATACAAGTGTTTCTCTGCACACAAAGTATGGGAAAGGTTCTCTGAAAGTAGGAAACTTAAAGAACACTGATGATCCAGTCATCTGTCCCTACTAAGGTATCTGTGATAAGTAGCTGTTCAACCTTGAGCATAAAAAAATTCCCTTATACTGATTACCATTGGACTATTTTGCTCAGTCTTGTGTACATGGACTAGTAGTGATCCTTGAGGATTTCAGACAGGGGTCTTCCCCTACGCTACTTGAAGATACCAAGAATTTAAAACCAAGGCCTTCTGCATGCAAAATATGTGCACTACCTCTGAACTACTGCCCTGTCCCTTCTGAATCTCCTTCTGAAAAACACCGAAGAAGGGACTATCACAACTTGACTGTTTAGGTTCTTTCATTGCAGAACATCTCTAAAAATACAGGCATGCAAAATTGTCAGAAAAACCTTTTTTCAAAATTTATGGTGGTTTTATATGAATATGGGGTGCTGATTCAAAAAATGGCATCAGTTTTGCCCTATCATGTCTGGTTTTGAGGAAGCTGCTTGAACCATTCACAAACTAGGTAATGCCATATCTCTGAAACTAGTTATGATAGGGATAAACCGATGTCCTTTTTGGAATCAGCACCCCAGATATACTCGGGAATCTTTTAAGATGGCAAAATGTATGTTGGCCTGTGTAATTAGAAAGTTATTTCTGTTGTTAAGCAAATTTAACAGATATTAGCTTTAGTGTACATCAACTGCTTCTTGCCCTGTCTTTGTTGTATAGTCTCAACAATTGTCTCTCTTCTCTTGGATAACCCTTTAAAATGTTGTTCACGTATTTCACCCCCCCCCACTGCTTTGTCTTAATCTTCAGCATATCCAATTCTATTAGTATTTTTGTCATAAGACTGTCATCCAAACACATTTTTTTAACATCTTTGTACTTCTCTTCAGGAGCAGGACAAGACCATTCTAGCCTTCGACCCTGAAAAGTTTATTGCACTTTGCAACAGATTATTCATAATAAGATACTGGACTCCTAAACCCTTCACTATGGTGGAGCTTTTAGAGTGACTATGACTCAGCTAGCCCTTTATCCTTTGAAAGCAAACTCCTAGAATCCAACAGGACCAGCATAAAGCAGAGTAATCAAGATTTGCCAAGTTTGTATCAGTAATTTGCAAGAGACTTTGGGCCCTGCATTATTCCATTAAAGGAAGAAAAGACCTATTTTCCCTTGGCCAATATAAAAAAGTGTGACCTGAAAAATGCTGGTTCCATGATGCAACTAATCTTTGAAATTTATTACACCATATTAAGTGTGAGGAGAGGTTGTAATTCATTCTATTGTGGAATACCCTTTTGGGTTTGTTTATTTTTCCTTAGGCCAATACTGAACTTGAACCACATTTCAGAATGGGAAAGAGACCTGAAAGGGCTCAGGAACAGTTCACACAGCTAAATGGAGAAAGTAGTGCAAGTGGTAGCTTGGCATGGTATTGTGTGTTGCATTGCCAACTTGCAATCTAACTTGCACTAACAGGCCAATCCTGTGGGGCCTTTACGATTTCTGCCATCATAAAAGCTGCAGTGGCAACATAAATGGTGTGCTTCTGCCAAGCATGTCAGAGCCGCTGATGCAAATGGCTGGCAGCTCCATGTGCTTGCTACCAATGGACCTGAACTGTGGTAGAACTGGCAAGATGCCAGCAAGGATGTTTTATTGGTGGTTCAAGAGTGGTTCAGGGCAGGGAGTGGTTTGGGGGCTGGAGGGAATGGATCTTGGCAGCTATCGCAGGCGCGAGGAACCTGTCCCTGTTTTTCCAGTCCAACCTGCCTCCTTTTACTTATGCCAGCAAAATAGCTGGTGTGGGTCCAAGGAGACCACTGGTGACCAGGCATCCTACTGGGAGACAAATAAAATATATTTTTACTCACTCCATTCTGGCCGTCTGATTTCTCCTCCTCCCTACCGTAGCATTAGTGTGCACTCTACTGGCGTGGCTGCATGACATGGACTTACAGGATTGGGCTAGTTATATGCCACGATAAGCTGATTTTCAGAACTGCTGTTGATATTGATTCTAGTATTTGTGGCATATACAAAAGGCACATGTTCTACTTTGAACAGGTGTTTCCCAGTTCTTGCTATGACTTTTTTAAAAAGTTCTGTATCTGCAGTTGACCTTGTATGTGGCTGTCACTGCAGGCACCACAAGCAACTTGACATGGTTGTGAACAATGGCTGCTAATGTCAGGGACAATCATGAAAACTTGTCTGTGAGAATTGGACAGGTACAGGCATACAGGTATGCTATAGATTGACAGGGTGGATGCATTATTAAGCATCGTTAGAACTGCTTCACCAGTTGCCAAGCACTGTGCAGAACTACCCAGCTTGGTAGTTCACAATATGACCATTCACTTGTGTGAATTTGGGCCAACTCCTATGCAACTCAACAGCACTGATGCAGCTGTGCCAAGGAGGTCCTAAGGCAGTCACTGAGGCCTCCTTAAGGTAAGGGAACATTTGTTTCCTTATCTTGGGGCTACATTGTAGCTGTGTTCGTGCTGGAAAGTTTGAAAGGATTGGGCTCTTAGTCCTTGCTTTTTTGCCTTGATATTCTGCCTCTGTGGCCAAATTCAATAATAATTGGAAGGAATTCAACTCTGTTCCTTTTTTGAATACTATTGCCACTTAGTGATGGCATCATGACAACTCTGGATGAGAAGAAATCTTCCAGTGTCCCCTTATGAGCCACACGAAGCTATTGATTAAGTTTTACAACTAATGTGGGGTAAGCAACACTGGCATTGCTAGGGGGATGCGGGGGGGGGGTGTGGGCCACACCGGATGATGTGCCTTGGGGAGGATGCGCTAACTTCGCAGCGTTAGGAGCTACTGTGTCATGCCATACACCGTTGGATGCAGAATGGACAGTGGAGTGCAGTGCAAAAAACAGAATTGAAATAGCTCCTTTCATTCAAACGTTATGGCCACAAAACTAGAAGGAAAAAATGCATGGAGCCCTATGGAAAGTGAAAGTGAGCTGTATCGTGCGTTTACTTGTGAGTAGGTGTGCTTGCCATAGTCCATCGGAAAGGGTGGGCTGAGAGGAATCCAACGGCACCAGAATGGTCCCAATCCAATGAATGCAACCCAAGAAAAACACCCGAGAAGCTCCCCCCTCCCAGATGGTCTGAGCCCGAAATGAAGCCACGTGGTTGCATTTACTTGTGAGTAGGCGGACTTGCCTTAGTCGAGGCAGGCTGAGAGGCTCCAAGGATGTCAGAATGGTCCTCATCCAATGAGTGCAGCCCCCAAAAACACCTGAGAAGGAGGTTCCTCCCTCCCAGCTGCCTCCCTCCCAGTCTATGGAGCCCTATGGAAAGCAAAGCAGCCTCACAGTTGCGTTTACTTGCTAGTAGGCAGACGTGCCTTGGCTGGTGGTCAGGCCAGGCAAAGGGGAATGTGAGGACACCAGAAGGGTCCTGATCTGATGGAGCTGCTCCAGAAGGCAGCCTCCCCCCTCCCTAAAAAGAACAAAAAAGAGGCTTGAATGGTAAGGGGAAAGTTTTCTATTTTGCACTTGTGAAGCCAGGTGGGTCTTTACTCTGATGTTAGAAGAACTTAAAACTTGGCACTGGGAGGGCTGAAGAGCTCACTGATTCTTTTTGGGGGGGTGTTATTGCAGGCAGTCTACAGAGTAAGCTCCATTGACTTACTTCAGAGTAGACATGTATAGGCTTGGGCTCACAGGCTGCAATCCTACCCACACTTTCCTGAGAGTAAGCCCCATTGACCACTATGGGACTTACTTCAGAGTAGACATGCATAGGATTGGGCTCACAAGCTGCAATCCTACCGACACTTTCCTGAGAGTAAGCCCCATTGACCACAATAGGGCTTACTTCAGAGTAGATTCACTTGGTGGAACAGGACTGGCTCCCCCTTATTTAATTATTTTTTATTTTAATTTAATTATAATTATTTATTTTAATTTGCTTGATGATGTCACTTCTGGCCATGACATCACTTCTAATGGGTCCTGGACAGATTGTCATTCTAAAAAGCGGGTCCCAGTGCTAAAAGTTTGAGAACTGCTGCAATAAGGTGTTAGTAAGTTGACACGGGGTGTGTGCGTGTGAGACTCTACAAGTTTTCAAAATCACTAAAATCAGAATTTGGAGGAATAAGACCATCATGTTATATATCAATCAAAACATAATTTCATGCAGAATGCAATGAAATAAACCACATTGAAATATCTGTGTTATAACAAAAGGTACAGCCAAAAAACTGGTGGGGGCGGGGCGATGGTACATCACCACTACATGGGTGAACGCACAGGCCCCCCGCACCGGGTGACGCGAATCCTAGTGACGCCACTGGTAAGCAATAGCCTGTCGCTGTTGTATTGAAACACCATTTCAGGAGCAAATAGGTTATTTCATTAAAAAATTCTTTTAAGTTTTCTTACCTACTTATTATGTGCAAAACACATTTTGATTGCAGGCTTTCAGTTAGTTGTAAAGGGTACTTATGAAGAGTACTTATTTTGATAATGACAGAGATGTAAAATGTGAAAATAGTTTAAATATCTATGTAGGGAAGGTAAGCTGAAAAGTAATTATTTTGGTAAAAGATGTTTGAAAGCCAGCATGCCGCTTTCTTCTGTCACAAATAATAGTAATTTTAAAGCTGTAAATACACATAAGCAACTGTAAGTAAAACCATTTTAGTAATACATATGTTTGCTGCTCTAGTTTTTGAACAAAAAATTCCAGAGACATGCATTTTATCAAAAACACAAGAGCTGTCTCAACAAGCTTGCAGTTTAATTTTAAATGCAATGAAAATTCATGCCAAAGTACGATAGTGGTGATGGCCTGAAAGAAGAGAACTGATTTGCCACCTGAGGTCATATAACATCATGGAATCATAATTTTTTGTTTTGAAGAACTCAAAAACCAGCAAATAAAATCTGCAGTCTGCAAAATCTGCAAAGGAAAAAAGAGGAATGGTCAAAAACACACATGACAGAAAAGTTAAAATCTTAGCTTGGTAGTCAGTAAGAATTGTCACAGAGTAACTGAGTAGCAATTGTAAGTCAAGAGAAAAAGTAGTTCCTCTGTGTACTCACTAAGGATATGTATTCATGATATCCACAAACTCTGTAAATGGTATGGTTGGTTCACACATCCAAATGGATATTGCTACCAAATGGAAAACATGCAGCACTCACCTGTTTCACTGAGTGATTAGGTCACTAGAGCAGGGGTCTCCAAACTTTTTGGCCAGAGGGCCGCATCAAGTATCTGGTGTGGTGTGGAGGGCCAGAAAAAAATTTAAATATAAAATTTAAATAAATAAATTAGAGATGGAACTTAGATGAGTGAATATATGAATGAATGGGCTTATTAATTCAACCTCTCTGGTCCTCAGAACACCCTCCAGACACAATCAGAGCACAGTTCTGGTCATGCTCAGTTGAGTGGCCCAGAGGCTTTCAGGGGACAAGAGGTTGGCCACGGGCCTGAAAGAGGCTTGCTGCGGGCCACTTCTGACCCCCAGGTCAGGGTTTTGAGACCCCTGCAGTAGAGCCTCCAGTTTCAACTGCATGCAGATGGCTACATGGTAATGCGTGATGCAATACAACCAGGTTGCTACACAGAAGTGAGATACACACAGGAAATTTATTTATTAAATATTTATTAATGTAAATCATGAAGGATGCCCAATGAGCATTTTAAAGCGAATTCCCCATTGTACCAGTGTACCTCATATCTCTCACTGGGCCACAAGGATGGCAGGAGTCATACTTCCCTATGGTTATTACAGGTTTATCCTGGGACTGGAACTTGTAGAAGGTCCTGAACATGGTATCTTACAGATGTGAGAGAGAGAGAGATTTAGGGCACAATCCTATGCAGGTCTACTCAGAAGTAAGTCCTATTGCGTTCAATGGGGCTTACTCCCAGGAAAGTGTGGCTAGAATTGCAGCCTAAGTCTGAGTGGCACCACTCGGTTCTGGCCAAGAAAGGAAGCTTTGGGGAGAGGCATTGCACCAAGGAAGTCTCTTAAGAAGAATAGGCCAAAGTGATTCTTGTGCTGCTTCAAGAAAAAAAATTTCAGATCAGCCTTAATCACTGGATTGAGAAACAAGAAGATCCTGCTGGTGTTGTCTTTGTGATAACTGATCTTGCCTTACTGTGTGTGTTTGATAGGAAGCAGATATAAATGTGTTTGTTTTGGGAGGTGTTATCTACAATTCAGATTGGTTATGTCTGCCAAATGAAACACAGGGAGACTTAGGAAAATTATTCTAGGTTTGGAGTGCCTAATTGGAGAAACATGAAATTTAAACAGAATAATTAAATAAGGCCATACACATCATACGAATGCATGTGCCAAGCATTTGTTGTCACCTCTAGGGAGTGCCATTGATATCACTGGCATAGTTTGGAACTGGGAAGTTTGGAACAGGTAAGGGGGTTGGTTCAGCGGCAGCAGGTACCCTGTTCCTGGGCTTGATACACCCGCATGGAGTTGCGCCACTAATATCCCTGGTACAGATCTGAGTAGATCTGGCAAACTGCCATGGGCTCAGCCTGGGGCAAGAGAACAAATGTTTCCTTACCCCGAGGAGGGCTCTGGAGGCCAAAAGAAATGCCTCCGCAGGGTACATCAGGTCCTGTGTGGGGAGTGAGTTAGGTTGGGCTAAAAGCCTCCTTTGTTCATGCTGTCAGCCTTTCTCTTGAGCTATAGAAAAGACTGGCCTTATCACATCATTGATCCCATCCCTTCTGAGTTGGAGGCAGTTATGGGTCCTATGGGTATGGCCTATAGGTATGGCCATATGGGTATGGCTTCCAAACACTTTCCTAACACAGGTACTGTTATTGTCGGCTGCTACTGGATATCTTTGCAGGCTGAGGTTAGCCACATATTGCCCTTGTAAGGACTGGAGTTCCACTGGACAGATCCATCCCTGCTGTTTTAGTAAATTGGAAGTGAGGACTTGTCAAGGGATCATCCCCGGGCCTGCAGGTAATTTGCAGGCTGGATAGTATCAGGCCCTGAAGCCTTGGCCTGACGGCGCACAGCATCATGGGAAGAGATGATGCAACATCTGGTGATGCATACCAGGTGACTGTCACCAAGTATGTCACCCCATGTGCCATCAGAGTGACTAAGTACTTTCTAGTTCACTCTGATTGGCCGTGGCAAGTATATACTCCAGCCAGGGCAAGCTGTGTTGTGGGAGATGCAGAGTGGATTTTGTGCCGAAAGCTACGTCAGTGTGATCTGTGAATTGTGTGCTATCTGGCTGTATATATTGTACATAGTAAAGAGACGTTTGGTGGAGGACTTCTGCCGTGTGTAGTCTTTGTTACCGGGAGTGCCTACGCTCTGATCTTGAGAGATAGGTGGAGAGTGCAGCCGGACAGCTGCTTGCTGCGGAAACTATACCTGCACCGTAACAGGACTGTATTATTTTGCAATTCTTGCAGCTTTTATTCATTCCATTTGTTTGTACTAGTAAATGGCTGGCTAACCATAGACTGGTTTTGTCCCTTGAGCAAGAATCTGATGATAGTGTGTCATGTCATCAGTGAATCTGGCATTTTTTTTATTTAAAGTATTTTAATCTCTCCTCTCTGGTTTAAAATCTCACAAAGCAGTGTACAATGATCAAAGTATATGCTTTAAAAGTATCCAAAGACATCTCTCCCTTGTGTCATTTTCTAGGCTGCAAACCCCTTCAGGCAGAGACAATAAAGGAAGGAGAGATAGAAAAGACAGGGTAAATGGGTGATATGCACTTATTTCAGTCACATATACTTAGGCTTAGGGTGCAATCCTAACCCCTTATGTCAGTGCTTTCCAGCACTGGCAGAGCGGTGCCAATGGGACGTGTGCTTCATCCTGTAGTTGGGTGTCACTCACAGAGGCCTCCTCAAAATAAGGGAATGTTTGTTCCCATACCTCAGAGCTGCATTGCCTTTATGTCAGCGCTGGAAAGCACTGACAAAAGGGGTTAGGATTGCGCCCTTAGTTACTGTAGGGTGTGGAGAGTAGGGAGTATGCCAAAGACATTGCAGAAGCCACCAGCAATTGACAACAAATCCTTCACCAAAATAGCGAACATAATACGTTAGAACAGTTAGAAGTCTCACAGCACACTGACCTCTATGGTCTTCATCTCTTGTGATGTCACATCCAGCTTCTGGGAGACTTTTCTGGTTCTGAGGCTCTGTTTCTAGGGCAACTGTCTGTAGCAGCAGCCTCCAAAGTGGAGACCACTTTGGAGACCACCAGGGAAGGGGGTCCCTGGTGTGACCAGCGGTTATTGTTCTTCTGGAGAACCTACTTCCCTGCCACCAATCTCTGCCAGATGGTGCACCAGCCAGCTGCGTCTGCCTGGAAATCCAGGTGCAGTGGCTGCTGGGGCAACGGAACTTGGAAGCAGTGGGCCACGGCACAGTTTGAGGGAGAACAGAGGTGGGGAAGGAAGGCTTCCCCATGGAATGGAAAGCGCCATTCATGTGGGGCGGGAGAAGGCAGCCCACCAGATCCAGCCTGCAGACTGGAATCTGGAAAGCCCTAGTCTGTAGAGAGAAATTTTCTGTAACTCTTCCTGTGCTGGTTCAGGAAGAAGGACAGACAATTTATCACCACAGACAGTTTTTTTTTTTTTTTTTTTTAACAGGTATTTAAATACCACCTTTCTTGGTCTTTATTCAAGACAGTTTACATAGGCAGGTTAATTTAAATCCCCGTAGGGATTTTTACAATTGAAAGAAGGCTCTATCTTTCAAGAACCACAACGATTCAGATGTTTCATTCTGATCTGGCCTCCATCCTGGCCTCCATCCTCCCACACTCAGAGCAGATGGAAATAGCTCGGCTTCAGCTTGTCAGCTGCTTCAAGGTCGCACGGTGCCGGTGGCCTCGAACTGGCGACCTTGTGGATGTTATCTTCAGGCAGGCGGAGGCTCTACCCTCTAGACCAGACCTCCTGCCCAGACCAGACAGTTGCCTTAGAAACAGAACCTCAGAACCCAGAAGAGTTTTTCAGTGATTTTCATCCATTGTGGTCCAAACTCTGGTACACCTGTGGATCTTTTGCAGCACACCAGTTGAAAATCATTATGTTAGAATATTATGAAGCAGTGCTACTCTCAAGGCTGATGTCAAAGATTGACCAGGTTAGGCTATGGTCAGGGGTGCACCTGTCTAGGACATCCCCAGATTTTTAGCACCAGTTGCAGCAAACACAACCACTGCCATTTATGCTGAATTTGATCTTCAGGGTTTACGACTGGTGTCTCAGGTGTCTCAGACACAGGATGTCTCAAAAGCACGCACACTTTTGAATGAGCTCTGAGTCATGTATGCTTCCTTGTAGAAAACCTGCAACATTTGAACATTCTAAAGGAAGTGATTAGAGAGATGTGTGGAACCAGCCCAGCACATCCAGTTGCTGGATGTCTGCAGATCCCATAGTCAACAATGTCAGCAGTGTAGAGATGCCAGTGGGGAACATTTTTGAGAACTTGGTCTAATTAATTAACTGGGTCAGCAACTGCTTCGGTGCACACTATATCCAGTATATGTTTGCATTATAGTTTCATTATATTTGTGTGAATTAAAGCACAATAAAAACTGACACTATAAAGTCCTTTTTTTGAGACACTGTATGTGTGTATGTATATAAAAATCTACTGTTGCCATTGTAATATAGTGGTCTTTTCCCCGTGTGGCTCTGTGAAAGCTTGATCATAATTTCTCAGACCAATCGTTTTGTCACAGCCTGAGAACCTTTTTAATCAAGGCTTATCTGAGCAAAAGGAGTCTGTGGCAGAGATGGACTGATTACATTTACTGTGAAATGATCTGCCAGGAAAGGGTGAGAGTTTTCTGTTGTGGCATTCTTTTCATAAAGCAATTTCATCTCACCGAGCAAAGCTTGCTTTGCTAGGGTCTTTTTTTTTTTTTTCTTTTCTCCTCCGCCACTTCTGGTCCTTTGAAAAAGCAGTTTCCCCTTGTGTCAATTTTAATTGATTTCCATCACATTAGCGGAGTTTGTTGTCAGCATAGACAAAAGCAGTGCGTGGAGAATTTATCAAAAAGTGACTCATTGATTTATTGAACAGATGAAATAATTGGAACTTGATAAGCTCAGTATAATTTCTTCATAGAGCATTGTCTTCTATTACAATAAGAAAACCCCTTTAGAGTAGAGAGCAAAATTATGATACTGAGGAAAAGTCATGTATCCATCTAAACTTATGAGCAGCTCTGGTCCAGCCATGGATCAAATTATGCAGCTCACGTCGGTGGCTACTGGTGAGGGAGCAGCAGATTTGGGGTGAAAAATATTTTGGGATCCCTACTGATAATCTGACTTTAGAGGAGTCTCCCTGTGCAGTCTTCTCCTTTCCCATCTGCACACGAAGGCCAGAACAGAGTCTATGGACACTACTGGGAGCCTTGAAAAAGCAGGCTTGCCAACAACATGGAGCCAGCCCAATACATGTGCAATTGTCCTGTTCTGACCTTCAGTTGAACACATGGAAATTGGCACCTGGGTCTGCTTGGGACGATGATCCTCCTCTATGTATATTCAGTCACCCTGGATTTAACATCTGAAAAGTTGCCATCTTTTCAGTGAAAGCAGGATTATTTATCTGCTTAGTGTTACCCTTCAGTTTCAAAATACACTATGTTCTGTATTTGAGAAGGAAAAAAGCAACAGCAAGAATGTTTCCTTTCTTTTCTTGTTTAAAAAAGAAACTAGCGCAAGAGGAAGTTGTGTGCAAATACATTGCACAGTGTTGCTATTTTGCTTGTCAGCCCAGCTCTGAAAACTGAAATTGCTGTGTAGGATAATAAGGGGCTATGATTATATTTGGTGGCTGTAAAGTCCTAGAACAAGTCTGCACAAAAAGTCCATAGACTGATTGCAACTTCTTTCCAGCTTCTTTGCAACCCCTGAGGGAATTATTCAATTATTCAAATGCTCGGTGTTTGTGACCCTTTCCCACAATTGGTTGTGGGCACATTTAAGACTTTCTCAAACCTATAAAGAGTTGGTTGTGGAACATGATTGTGTCACTTACATCGGCATTACTTCTCTTCTCTCTGGCTTCTAAGAAGTGCATGATGAAGTCAGTTCCAGTTTCCCTAACCACAGTTCATGGCTCAGCTCCATCTGACTCCTCTATTGGTGTGAATTGCTGAAAGATGAAAGTCTTGTGTTCTCTTGCCCCAGGGCTTTGAGGAGGTAGGAATGGTTCAAAACAGAGACTGAAGAAAGAAAAAAGTGGCGGAAGGGACTGAGTGATGAGATGCAGAGAGAACTGTGTGATGGGTTGAAGAAAAATGGGAACAGAAATGTGAGGATCGAGAGACCCATAGTGATGCAGAGATTGAATGCTGTGAGGTGTAGTGCTTGTGAAGTGAGGAGAGAGGGGGAGGATGCAGAGAGACCAATAGAGTCAGGAAAAACACGGGGTACAGAAAATTGGGAAAGGGGACTATGGTAGTGCAGAGATATGTGAAGTCTGGAGTAGAGAGGAAAATGCTGTGAGGTGTATAGAGAAAATTGTGAAGTCGACTGAGAAATAGAGTTGTAGAGAAATGCATAGGTAGGAAAGTGGAAAAAGAGGGACAGGCTAACTGAAACATGGGGGTTTCAACAGGAAGAGAGCATGCACTCTGTGGTGCATAGAGAGACAAGATTACCCTTTATGGGATTGGTGGCAGAAAAGGGAGGTTGAAAAAAAAGGATAGTATTTTAACAAAAATGCTTTTCCTTGGGTAACACAGCTATGTGATCCTCTTGAGGTAGTAAATTATAAAAGTGGCCCTCTAAGCTCAGAGGGCCATCTTCTTTTGGCCCCAATAACTTGAAAACCCATAGTTTGCTGGGTTAAAATGGGACAGGTCTTTTGTTGAGGAATGATAGCTGTTGCCTTTTGGCGTAGGTAATTTTAAATGCTTGTGTCTAGCCAATGTCTGGCAGCTAGTGGGTTCTTTTTTTCAGGATGGGACCTGGAAAGTTAAAGCTCTGAGAAAATGGGCGGCTCTGACATAACATGGAACATCTGCCCATGTAGTCAGGAAGTTTGTAATGCTGTCCTAAGTGAATCCTGTATTTTTCAGTGCCCATGGAACCCAATTCAGTTGTGGTGTAAGGAGGCACATTTTATACTGAAATCCAGGAAAGCTGGATTGTTTTGCAATCTTTCCATTGTTTTGCACAAAGCTGATGTTTTCTATTGCCTTAGGTGATTAAGAGCCCAATCCTGAGCTCACGTGGCTGCAGCAGCACAGAAAACAGCTGCCGCTGTATCCTGCACACCCACAAGAGCTGTGGGCAGCACCTCCGGAGAAGGGGACTTTCATCCCCTTCCCCTGGATAAAGAGAGTAGCCCCACAATTGTGAGGTAAGAGCCTCCGTGTCAGGTGCCAAGCTTGATGCGAAGGCTCTGGATCTGGTGGAGCTCTGCTCCACCGATCACGCCTCCCTCCCTTTCCCCTCCCTCCCCCTGGCATGCCTTCCTCGCCCTCTCCTTTCCCTCCGCCCACCTCCCCCCTCTCCGGAACGCCTCCTCTCCACCCTCTCCCTGCCTTCTGCCCGCCTCCCCCCTCCCCGGAATGCCTCCCCCCGCCTCCCACCACCCCGGTTTTCCTCTCCGCTGCTCGGTGGTCCATGCAACCGCCGAGTGGTGGAGACCGGGCACCCACCCAGCACAGGACTAGCACAGGCACTTGCCCGGCATTAGAACTCGCAAACGTGCCTTATGGCAAGTTTGCGACAGTGTGCACTGGCGGTAAGCTGACGTGTTGAGCTCAGGATTGGGCTCTAACTTGGGTGTATTCAGTCTTTCCTAAATTGTTATTTCTGCAGACAATTAATTGGATGTTGATTTAGCAGTAAATAAAAGGCCTGGCTGCTAAGAAAAGCCACAATGGCCTTAATTCTTGATATAGTCCAACACTGCTTTATTTTAGTTTATAAATCCAGTTCTGTTTTCAATATGTTACTTCTGGTTAGTTTGTTCTTTAGGCTAGCTTGCTGTCATGCTCTGGTTTTTTAAAAAGTGGCCTTTCTAAGTTCTGCACCTTAATATTAAATTTCAATACTGAAACTTTTAGATAGATTTAAATGCTGTAATTCGTAAACCCTTAAGAGCAAATTCAGTGGTTGTGTTTGCTGTGTACTACCTAGTTATTTGCTAAGATGAATGTAAAGTGTGAATGGGATACACATGTTTTCCAACTCTAGAGGACATGCTGTGGATACAGATCAGGAAACTGAAATCGCAGTCACTGCTAGCATGTGTCCACCATGAACTTACTGACAACTACCACCTCTACACCCTTACATAGTATTATGCAACAAATGTGACTGCTGCATAAAGGTTAATTTATCCCAAACTCTGCACTTCCAGTATGTGCAAACTAAATGGAGAGGAAGAGTGGGATTATTTATAATCTTGTCTATAATTATTTGAGCATTATAATCCATACTTAATGGAGAAACTAATTTTTTATTTGTATGTATTAAACAAAACCTGTACACTTTATAGATCAGTGTTTTATTGCATATGCACTTACATCCTTTGTCTTTTTGCCCCCCTTAGATCTGCCTTTGAAGAAGAAGTAGAAGACATTCCCCCACCTTTGCTTGATGAACATGCAAAATCAGTGCAGTATGGCACAGCATAACATTGCCGTGGGATTATTCATAATGACTGTTTTATCCTTGCTGGATAACAGCTCAGCTTTCCTGTTAAATCAACGTCTGAAGGGAAGATTTCAAAGGGATCGTAGGAATATCCGTCCTAACATCATTCTTGTTCTTACGGATGATCAGGATGTAGAACTTGGTAAGAGCTAAAAAGGCTTGTATAATGGTGTTTCATGGTATTGCTCTTTGTTAGGCCAAGAGTTTCCTCTTGCCTGCCTTTGGTGCCTGATTTCCCATAGACTCTCAACTGACTTGTTCTGTCCATGAATTTACTGCTGAATTAATACTAAAAAACGCCAGAGTACAAAAAAGCAAGACAAAAAGTTCTGTGTCTCTTTTTAAAAACCATTCTGTTCAATACCAGCAAAGAACCACCCTTGCTGTATCTTTTGTGAGTAGTGAGGTATTCTGGAGCTGTCACAAGTTGGGCAACTAGAAAGAATTAAGTACTGTGCAAGCCATGTTTTTTGCCATAGTTTTGCCTACTCCGCAGCTCAACATGTGATTTTCATCAAAAGAGTTCAGAGCTTATTGCAGACTGTCCAGATATATTCAGATAAAATAGAGTTGTGTAAGGAAAATATAGAAAACGTATAAAATTGGAATCTCAAGCAGTTTATATGAAGTTTGTTACTTACATTTTTTAAAATCTAAAACATTCTTCTTGTCTTGGCTACCTGATTTGGTGCCTGCTAGAAGCAAGACTCCACCTTCATTTCTGATGTGATAGATGAGGGGTGTCAAACTCATTTCACATTGAGGGCAAATAATGTTCATGGCGCCTACTGAAGACTGGGCTTGACATAATTAAGCAGGAAATGATGTGTTAAGGAGATGAGGGCCAGAAATAAGCACTTTGTTCTCACCTGGGAACTCATTAGCTGCAAATGACAGAAGAGAAAATGTGCAAATCTTTATCATATTTTCAAAATATGGGAGAACCCCGTTAGCACACAGGCTGTCCTTTCAGCAGCACTGCTTCTGCAGAAGTGTCACTTCTCAGCTCAGCAGCTGAGAGGTGGTCTGTGAAGTGATGCTTCAGCATAAGCTGTGCTGCTGAAAGAGCAACCTGCACGATAATAGGGTGCTCCCAGCACGTTGGCAGCATCTCCTCTCACATCTCTTGGTTTGCCCCTTGCAAGTTTCCCTTGCATCCTGAGGCCTCCTCTGTCTCCCCCTCCCAGATCCTCGACAGAAGCCACACTGCTGAAAGAGTAGTGCTGCGAGAGTCCAATTATCATGTGGGCTGGATAAAGGCCATACAGTATTTTTGAGACCATACAGGTCTTATTTTTGACACCCCTGTGATAGACCATCACATTAACTGAGGGCATAACTTTTGAAAGGGAACATTAAACAAGGCTTTGGCCTTGGAATTACAATTACATTTAACAATAACAGAAAAATTTTAATATTTGATTTGTTATAAACACATTTTCCTGAATATAAAAATTTCTTTCTGTAACAAATTTGTAATAACATGAGTTTAATGTTAGGGCATTCTGGTTTCAAGCACTCTGTTCTAGTGAAATTCACCATAGCCCTTTTTAAACATTATGATTAATGTGTAGAAAGGTGAGTAGCATTGTATGCATTGACCATGCTGCTGATCTCTCCTTGAGCAGCTGACTGATCAGCTGAGTATCTACATACACAAATGTCTGCCTGCATTCAGTTGTGCACGCGTAGAACTTTTGCTATACAGCAAAAAGGCTGTTGCTTTCTGTTGTGGTTGGCAAAGGCCAGTTGTTGTACTCCCTCTTTCTATATTTACTACATATACGTGCTTCTCTACCTTTTTCCTTTTTCAGCGACACAATGAGTAATCGCAGAAATATACCTTAAAATGATAACTTTGATAGAACAAGAAAAAAAAAGAATTTGCAACTTTGATGTTTTTCATGGGAACAGTGAAATTGTAGGCATTGGGAGAAGGACAGAATCTGTAGTTCACTCCCCCCAAAACTACCTCAAAAAATGAGGTTGTGTGGGTGAAGTAATTACATAATTAGGTTGCCTTTGTTTGTAAGAGGGAAAAGAGCCTCAGATAATAAGAAGGAAGTGAGATAATAGCCTGAATGAAGAGCTTCTGTGAAGCATTTATCTGGGCATTAGAAATAATTGTCATGGAAAAGTTAATACCTGTTTAGTTAGGCACTAACTCTTACTCAGAGAAATAGAACAGAGGGGAGAAAATGGTACAGACTGTACAAGTTATTTTTAAAAAATGGAAGTATAAATAATTTGATAGCTGGCCCCCCTGGGCATATGTCTAGTAGTGAATGCAATATTGTCTTTATATATTTATGTCCTGTTGTTATTTTGGCCTGCACGGTATATTTAAGAAATGTTTGCACTGAAGTGTTCGTGGTCAGTGTGCATGTTTGTCTTTATCTCCATGTTTGACCAAGTGTCGTATTTTTGTGCAGTAGAAATCCAGTATATATATTATTATTAAATTATACTTATATAAAAAATATCTGACTTTGACAGGAACAGCTACAGTCATGTATAAAGAAAGGCAAGAATATAGTGTTCTTGGTGGTACTGCCTTTTAAAATCAGTAATAATTTATCATAAGCAATATTTTAGTTTTTCTTTTTGGTTTATAAAATAACTAAAACATTTATTTCATTGCAGCAGGGTATGAATTAAAATCTTAGTTAAAGCAAGATTAGGGAAGCTTTTTTTTACTATTTTGGTGGCAATGTGGTGTGTTTCAGAGCTAGACGTACCCATTTCAATAATGCATATTCCAAAAAGCTGTACACATTATCTCATAGTCTCCTGTGGCTAAAATCCAGAGGGTGGTCCTTAAAAATTTATCATTATCTGTTTTATACCAGCCTGCTTGTCTCTGATGCAATTGTCAAAAGTCCTCTGGGCAGTATACTTCCTATCTCTGATGATCTGCGGCTCTTGCCAATTTCAAGCACAATGGCTCACGCGTCCACACAAATTAAGATCTGGCCAGAGAAAATGCATTTCATGAAACAGGAGGGTGGGAGGTTAGATTCAACAAACCCCATTAGAAGATCTGTGAGATCACACATTAGTTTGAAATAAGAGTTCTCCTTAAAATGGCTTTAAGCTGATGTGAGTCAAATGTTATCTGACAGTATTGACATATAGTGTTAAAACATTTAAGATGGTTACAAGATGCCCCTTGCAGTTTGGATCCCTATCAAGCAGAAGTAAACTAACATTTTTTGGGGGGGGAAACCTATCTACAATAAGTTGCTACGTTGGAGAGATGAGGCATTACCGAAGTCTAATCAGATGCTTATGTGTTGCATATGGGCTGGCGACAGGATGGGGGAAGGGCAGGGAAGGGGGTGATGGGGTGGGGAACGGGTGGATTGGCTCTGGGAAGGGCAATGATTCAGATGCAGCGGCGGACACCGAATCTTAACCCTCTTCCCACATTCAGTCCCGCTCCTCGATACACATGGATTTCACTAGCGCAGGTGCAGGAAAATCCTTCCGTCCCTTGGTGGCTTACTCCTGGGTAAGGGAGCATTTGTTCCCTTACCCAGAGAAGACTCTCCCCACCCCAACCCACAGGATGCAGTGTGAGCAGCATGCAGTGTGTAGGGAATGTATAGAATCGGGCACTTTCATTGAATTTAGTGAGTCTTGCTTCTGAATAGCCATGCTTAGGATTGCAGTGTTTAACTATTTGTTCTATTCCCCAATTGATCTGCTGGCTTGAACTCATGGAGTCTGATCCTAATCATACATCTCTGACAATGCAGTATTACTTCCTTCTGAATAAGTATGTATTGGCAACCTTCAGTCTCGAAAGACTATGGTATCGCGCTCTGAAAGGTGGTTCTGGCACAGCGTCTAGTGTGGCTGAAAAGGCCAATCCGGGAGTGACAATCCCTTCCACACCGGGAGCAAGTGCAGTCTGTCCCTGGTCTGTCTCCCTGGCTATGGGCCTTCCTTCTTTGCCTCTTAGCCTCAGACTGTTGGCAAAGTGTCTCTTCAAACTGGGAAAGGCCATGCTGCACAGCCTGCCTCCAAGCGGGCCGCTCAGAGGCCAGGGTTTCCCACTTGTTGAGGTCCATCCCTAAGGCCTTCAGATCCCTCTTGCAGATGTCCTTGTATCGCAGCTGTGGTCTACCTGTAGGGCGCTTTCCTTGCACGAGTTCTCCATAGAGGAGATCCTTTGGGATCCGGCCATCATCCATTCTCACGACATGACCAAGCCAACGCAGGCGTCTCTGTTTCAGCAGTGAATACATGCTAGGGATTCCAGCACGTTCCAGGACTGTGTTGTTTGGAACTTTGTCCTGCCAGGTGATGCCGAGGATGCATCTGAATAAGTATGCTTAGTAATACAACATCTATCTGATTGCAGCCTTCCTTTCTACAGTGTAACCTGTTTCTCTTTATACTGCTTGTCTGTAGCAATAAAGAAGAATAGGCACATACCTTCCTGTGTGGAAGCCTTTAGACAGTCAAACATAGAGATCCAATTCCTTTTTCTAAATATGTCCAGTTCCTTTTCATCTTTCCTTGGGTTGCAAGCTTTAAAGCATACAGTTCTAATTTGCTACATCCTTGTCAAAAAAGGGCTTAATAAAGATTAATTTCACCAGCAAGAACCAGTTCACCTGGATATTGTTGCTTTCTGCAGACCAAACTCATAGAGGACTCGTTAGCAGTCTCTTGATTTCTTATTTTCAATTAAAAAGATGCCACAAGAAGCTGCCAATTTAAGCAGATGAACAGCCAGGAAAGGCTTAACTCACTCCCATTTGTCTCCTCAAAACAATCCTCCCCTCACTGATTTTCTTTTCCTCTATTTTACTCCATGAGTGAGGAAACAGCTGAGGTTGCATGTATGAGTCATCAGGAGTGTTCTTCCACTCCTGACTATGGCCTCAGAGGTTGCTTTGCAAAAATAGGGGCATCTGCTGCATAACATCTGGCTATGTTGCTTGTTTTTAATTGTTTGGTATGAAGAGAAAAGAGGTATATGCGGAGGAGATATATGTGAAACTTTATCCCCTGGACTTAGCTGACAGTAGGATATCCTAATGTTGCTATTCCATGTTCACAGTGTTGAATTTCCTTTATCACACTTATACATTTATGCTGATACATTGCTTACAGCAATATCACTGTAGTATAAGTAGGTTAACCCAGGTCTGGTTGACAAAGGCTGTACGTTTGGAACAGGCTGGAAGAGGTGGAAAAAGGCTGTACCACTTCAGATTTCAGGTAATTCATAAATTGAATATCCATCTATCCCTCAAATTTCCTACATATGGACACATCAGGGAGATGTGTAGGCCTGGACCTTCTGCCCTAACTTGCTAATTTGCTGTAGAAGAAATGTCTGAAAGAAGGAGCGTTCAGTTACGTGAAATCTGCCCAACCTTTAGTCTGAAGTGGTGCAGCTTAGTTGTAAGTTTATCATTTCAGTGAGAACTGCACTCCTAAAAGCTTACCAAATTGTGCTATTCATGGAGTTTCAGTGTTGGTTATTTATGGCGAGAGTTTATTACCCCATAAACTCCTGGTTAGCAGCTAGTTTTATAGGAGAGGTATTTTTCAGAAAGGGTAGAAGGGATGTACGAGACCTACTTGTAAGTCCCATGGCCACCATTCCCTACACGCACACTCCTTTTCCCTCTGATCCAGGAGTTCCTTACTACAGATAGTGCATGCACACTGTAAGACTGAGTTTATACATCTGCTTATTCATTAGCTAAAAATGAGGCACAAAAGATTCATATTTGGTCTTAATGTAGAAAAAGCAGTGGTGCCAGCAGCTGCCTCAAAAGCAAAGGGAAACTTTGATTACCACAGATATGCAGAAAAGATTCAAATTGAAAGTAACTATTTATGACAGGCTTCTAATTAAAGTTTCAAAGGTTGAGCTGATGAACCTACCTGGAACTGCCACTTTCAGAGTTTTATGTAAAACACAGACTGGCTCGGAGCTTTTTGCTTTGACTTCAATTTTTCAATAATTGGACTCTGGCATTAATTATATGATCTCTGGCAGTAGAATGCTGACTGGTGACAATTAGATATTACTCCAGCAAAGGGTGAATAAATTTAAAAGTCCATTCCTCTGGTTGCCCTGCTCTGCTGGAAGTTGTGTTCCAGTAGTGCAGGGCTCTTTCCAGTAGCGTGGAAGCTGGGCCTCTGTTGCACACTTCTGGGCCACTGCCACAAAAGGGCAGCATTGTGGCGCACTCAGCAACTGGTTCAGATGTCTCCATTGGCACTGGTAAGTTGATGGCAAAGGTGTTTCGTGGCTGGGCAGGAGAAGTTTCAGGGAAGATGAGGAGAGGGCAGGGGGTAGGGAAGAGTGAATCTTGGTGGCATCAGCAGGGACCTGATCTTATCCCATCTTTCTCAAGCTGCCTCATCCCATTTCTCTCAGACATACACCAGCAAAATGACTTTCATATGTCCAAGGAGATCCATAGACAATTAGGCAGCCTGCCCCAGGGGTGAGGGTGGGGTAAATAAAAACATTTTTGGCAAAGTAAATATTTTTGCTTTCTTCCTACTGGCTGCTCGATTGGCCCCCATCATTCAATGCTCTCGGTTGGCAAGGCTTGCTGACATACCAATTGCACTAGCGCCAATGGTGGGGGATAGGGCTGGGCAGTCCATGTGCAACCCTATACAGGCTTACCTGGAGGTGTAAGAAGCATTGAACTCAGTGGGACTTACTTCTGAATTGATATGCATGTGGATGCACTGTTAATGTAATAGCTTTTTGTAATAATAGTACTTCTCTGCATTAGCTTTGATTAATGCACAGAGTTTTCCTTTGCTTCAGAAATTTGTCAATTACTCTTATTGGGCTCACTTTTTTTCTAATATTAAAATAAAATTTAGGAAGGGACTGCATATCAAACTCAGCACGGGAAAATCTGACTGTGCAGTCTTTCTTTAATTGCACTTATTGGGTTGTGCGTGTGTGAATAATTTCTGTAAATCTCATGTTGTATGAAATACTTTACTGTCTGCTTGTACAATATAGCGAGACAGACCATTAATACTCTCATGTTACATTTTAGGGAGCAGGGAATGATGGAGAGAATTTGATTTGCCCAAGGCTATTCTGTGAGTCTCTCGTTGAACTCAGATTGAACTTCAGTCTCCCAGGCCCAAATTCAGGCAGCTCTGTCCATTGGACCGTACTGTTTGAGGCACTTGACAAGCTCCCTGTATGTCAGTCTAGGAAAAAAGAGTTTGTATATTGAATGATTATAGCAAGTAGTACTATTGCAAAGCATGGCTTTGGTACTAAGCCCTATATTTAATAAAAGTTGCACTGTCACCCACATAAAGAATTGATTAATTGCAATTGATTAATTGCATGTTTAAATTGATCAGTTAGTTAATTTGTATACATATGCATTTGTTCTAAAGAAATTCTTTGCTTTAGATAAAGCATTTGTCTGTCATAGCAGGCATCATCTTAGAAGAGGCAGTTCCTGTTCCCCCCCCATACAAAGGAGAATGCTTCTTTCAAAGTGGCACTTGCCATCTAAGTATTTATAAATACTTGCATTAAAAATAATTAAGATCTGCCCGCTATTTGTTTAGGGGCACCTTTTCAATTGATTAAACATATTTTTTAATCAATAAATTAGCTAAGCATTGCCACCCCATGTAAAAGTAATGATAATATAGAAAAAACATTATTTTGCCTTGCTCGGAAGGGGTACGACAGGATATAAACTTTTAAATTAAACAAGTAGAGTGTATTGTGACATATGTGTACATGTACATGCGCTATATAGCTGCACCCCACCGCCGGTCTTGGTATAAGGTGTCATATTCATCAACCTGATACGCTCAGCTTTTTGACAACCAAACCAAATTTTTTAATCTTAGGACTGCAAAGTTACATGCAAACTAGAGGTTGAAATCTCAAGAAGCTAAAGTACAATTCAGCAGAATTTCATCATGGGTAGTGACTAGGGATGTTTGTATCCTCCATAGTCTTTCATGGGAGTTTCATTGTTAGTAGCAGCAGCATAATAAGCTATAGAGATCTGTATAATGTGCTCTGGTCTCTCTTCATGCAGAATTTGGGTTGCTGTGGTGCTGAATATTTATGTTCAAATAAGCACTGCACATACACATGCCCAGTTATGCTGTTGAGAGAGGTTGTGGAATGGAATCCCCCCTCCACACACACACACACACACACACACACACACACACACACGATTAGTACCCACTTTATTGAATTACCTAGTTTATTGCATCTTGTACTTCGAGCTTGCATCACTGAGAGCAGGACAATATTCTGTGTAAATAATAATAATAATAATTAATAATAACTCGGTATTTATATACCGCCTTTCTGGTCATCGGATTACTCCTCTGACTTTATTCAAGGCGGTTCACATAGGCAGGTGTTTCTAAATCCCTCAAAGGGATTTTTATAATCATAAACGGTTCTCTCTTTCAAGAACCAACAGCATTTCAGATGGATCTTCCGGATCTGATCTCACTCCTGGCCTCCAGTGTCTCCCACGCAGGCTGACAAGCAGCTCCTTCATCTCTCACATGGAGGGCAGCCAAGACACTTCTTCTCTCAGCAGATGAAATAACTCGGCTCAGCTTGACATCTGCTTCAAGGTCTCGCCATTCAAGGAGCTGCCGGAGTTCTGATATTATCTTCGGGCTAACAGAGGCTCTACCCTCTAGACCAGACCTCATGCCCCATACAAGGAGGATACAAATGCATCCATAGTGAACCAAGAACCCTGATTCTGAAACCTTAGGCTTTGCCACATGTGTCAATAAATGATATTTCTGTAGGTAATTGAATTATTAGAGTGTCTTTTTTTTTTTTTAGAACATTTAAGTATGTCAGAACTTATGTCACAGAGCTTCTGATACAACTGCACACATACTGGTCAGTGGGATAGCTGGAGGAGTTGCAAAGCACTAAGTTTTGCAGGTGCCTGAAATGCAAATGCCTCTGTTTTGCTCCCACCGCCCAGAATGGCTCTGAAGGGGAGGAGCTGCTTTCATGGCTCGTTCAGGCACCTGCAAAACTTAGTGCTTTGCACCCCCCTCTAGCTATGCCACTGATGCTGGTTTATTATAATGGAAACCTTCTGAATAAACTACTGATTTTTTTTGTATAAGGAATAGCAGTGTCCTTCTGCGTTCCATAGATTCACTGATAAGAGTCAGGAAGGCTTTTCCAATTCCAGAAACAGATGTTTTGCTTAGATTGCAATGACCGATTAACACACAAGTGATGTTCTACAAAAGCAAAGAATCCAATTTCTGTTTCCCTTTTTCATCTCCCAAGTTTGCATTGGGAGGTAGTATAAAAGAAGTAAGTTTTTGTTGGATGACTTGGCATTGTTTTAAAATATTTAACACTGGCCTATTTAAGATTGCACGGAAAGGGTATTCTGGATTTTTACCTTCCACTGAGCTGTCACTCTGGATTAGATCTCAAGCTGTGGAAGTAGATTAGATCATATGTTTCTGTATTAAAGACTGTTGATATATAGGGCCTTGTTATTACAGTGGTTTTATTTAAAGAGGTTAGTGTCCCCTAGGGGAGACTTAACATGTAGTGTTATTTCCGCACAGATGCCTCTGTCATTTAAAAGGGTTGTTAAAATTGTGTTTAATCGCAAAATGACAAAACATTGATTCAACCTGGGTTATTTGGGTGGGAAGGGGAGGGGTTCACTTCATAAAACAGAGAGGGAAAACGCATAACCTGCATTTCCAGACTATCTGTAGAGTTCAATCTACAAATGGCTGAGGCTGATGCATGTTTAAATATTTATATTTAAGTATTTATAAATATGTATAAATATAAATATAAATAAATAGGAAGAGGGAACCACAGGCCTTGGGGGCAGGGGTATGGCAGCAATGTGATCCCCAAGATTGTGCTGCTGCTGATGTTGATCGAGTGGAGTACTAACTGTCTGCAGCACCAACCTCTGGGGGCTGCAGGGAGCCCTGTGGAGCCTTCTGCAGAGCCTTCTTCAGGGCCCCCCAAGCCTCTACAAGTGTAAAAAAACCAACTGGAAACTGCTTCTGGATCTAGTGGTTTCCGTCGCATTTTTTACACTCTTTAAACATTTTTTTACTTTAAAAAAAAAAATTAAGTGTAAAACAATTGGAAACTGCTTCTAGTTCTGGTGGTTTCTGTCACATTTTTTACACTTACAGAAGCTTGCGGAACGCTGTGGGGGACTCCCTGGGGCATCCCGCAACCCCCAGAGATGGCGCTGCTGAAGGTAAATAACACCCCCATCAGCCCCAGCAGCAACAGCGTCCTGAGGATCACGTTGCTACCATATCCTTACCCCTTAAGGAGCCAGAGCAGGATGTTTCCCTGGCTGGTGGGTTGCAACCCACCAATTTTGGGAACCACTGCTCTAAACCACTACATAAATTTGAAGGCTGTTGTTTTGACTGTAGCATTGCTTCAGAGCAGCTTTGTGTTTAACAAAGAGGAGCAGGAGGAGTTTAACTTGAATGTGCAGCATTTGAATGCAGATCTAGATAACCAGATTCAATCACCCCAAAATTCCGCTGTCTGAAGGGGTCCAACATACAACAGGACCTGAACACATCTGAGGAAAGCCGTGTCTTTGAGCAGCCTTTGTTTCTTTTGAGGCTATGTTGTCATATACAGTAATATAGAAAGTACAGCAGAAAACATGCTTTTTTGCATTACCACATTTTCTCTTCCATGTGGAAAAATTATCAGTCTTTCATAATTTGCTAGGATCAGTGCTTAAAAAATGTGAAGGGGCTCAGAAGTGACATAAGCATCACACAATACACGTGAGCATAAAGAGTCAACGTGGACCCAATTAAGCAAGTGCAGTCAATGAAGCAAGAGACTTGTATCTGGATCCTGCCATACAGTGATAGCTAAAGGTTTCCACGTGGTTGGCATGTGTAGTCGTTTCAGCCTGCTTTTTAAGAGCCTTTGATTTGGCTCGTCTGGTGATAGGTATAGTACGTATCCTTACAAGCATCACAAACATTTCACAAGCATCCTCTGACTGACATCCCTTTCTTGGGAACTAAAAGGGGCTATGTTTGTATGATGGAGAATGGCATAGGTAGCTGAGCGCTCTTGACCTTTGTTAACTTTGAACTGCTGATGGAAAGATCAGAGAATATCCCATTGCCCTGAGCCAGCTAAATCCCCTCTAATGTGAGACTCATGAAAGCATCTCTTTACCGGCAGAAGGAGATTTGAGGCAACATGTCATGTGGAAAGTGGAGAACTTTGGACTGAGAAAGAGACTTTTCTTCTGTCTTCTAAGTCATGCATTACAAATCTGATAAGGTAGAAGTGACACAAAGCATTGTAGCCTCTTGTAAGGTATACCAAAACTAGGGACTGGAGGAACATTCAAATGCTTGTGTGAGTTCTTAAGAGTTTGATTTAAGTTCTGTATACCTAAAAGCAAAAAACCACCTCAAGAGAAACTGAATTTTTCCCCCTCATCTTTTCATTAGGAAATAACGTGAGCCTTCCCTCTTAATTTGTATTGTTTGCTAAAGATAGAAGTTGTAATGGAGCACATAAATATGTGGAAAGCCTTACAAAGACAAATTAAAATTTTGAAGTTCAGCTGCTATTTGAGAAGCAAACTGAAGAGCTGAGAAACCAGAGAGGAAATAGTGGCATGAGTAAACAGCAAAATTCTAGAATTTGTTTTTGTTTCATGCTTTGACAGTCCCTACTACGTAAAATAGTTTTTAGTTAGACCATGATCCCAAAGTCCAGGGTGATGCCAGAGCCACCCACCAAGTCTCGAGTTGAATCCCAAGTCTCCACCCCCCCAATTGGAGTTGCCCATGAGTCATAATGGGCGGCCGTCGTAACTCATCCAGAGCCATTTTTCAAGTTAGTATCTTTTCAAAAAGCGAGTCAAGCTACGGAAGTGCCCCCCCCCCCAAAAAAAACCAACCAAGCACACACACGAAATGAGTTGCAAGCGAATCTTGACTCAATTCTATTTGAGTCTTTTCATTTTTAGGGTAAAACCCCCAAGTCAGTGCCCAGATTTTTGATATGCGACTGTACGAGTCACAAAAAAACACATGCTTTTGCAACTTGATTCCAAGTCACTGTGGCCCATCCCTGCCAAAGTCAGCTTTTGAATGGAAGGAGAGACAGATATGTCTGTTCAGCTTAATTTGAAACGGAAATTGAGTGCCCAAGTTATCTCAATAGGAGCCCTCCTCACAGCAGGAGAACTTCTGTCATACTTGATGTAATCCCCATGAGGCTAAGTTACAAATTTTACAATTCATTGCCAGTGAGAGCTGGTGTGGTGTAGTGATTAAAGTGCCGGAGAAGCACTAAGGAGGTCTGAGTTCAAATTCATATTTAACCATGAAGTTCTCTGGGTGACCTTGTGCATGTCACTTTTTCTCTTAGCACAGAGGATTATTATGAGAATGAAGGTATCATGTATGCTGCCCTGAACTCCTTGGAGGAAGGATAGAATAAAAATGTAAAGAGTAATAGATGGGCCCAGCATTGTACTGGTTTCATATAGTGCTCCTACTTAGAGATGAAATGTGGTAGGTAGAGGAGGGGAGGCAGAAATGCAAGGGAGCTGAAGCAGAAGACGTGCTCAATTATAGGAGGGCAGGAGGTCTGGTCTAGAGGGTTGAGCCTCCATTTGCCTGAAGATAACATCCGAAGGTCGCCAGTTCGAGGCCACCAGCACCATGCGACCTTGAAGCAGCTGACAAGCTGAGCCAAGCTATTCCATCTGCTCTGAGCGTGGGAGGATGGAGGCCAGAATATGCAACCAGATCAAGAAAGAAACATCTGAATGTTATGGTTTCTTGAAAGACAGAAACCTTCTTTCAAATTGTAAAAATCCCTACGGGGATTTAAATTGCCTGCCTATGTAAACCGCCTTGGATAAAGTCTAAGGAGAAATCTGAGGACCAAGAAAGGCGGTATAGAAATACCTTTATTATTATTATTATTATTATTATTATTATTATTATTATTATAGCAGGATGGTGTTTCCTGTGAACTCCTCCTAGTTCAGCTAGCTTTTCAAGCTTTTTGAACTTTAGTGCTCATCATTTGAACTTACTCTTCCTTCAGAATCAACCTTAGATCCAATAATGGCTTCAATCTGTTCTGCATGTGCTGAGATGATCTTGTGCAGCCTATTCCTACATCTTTAGAATGTAGTACTGACTAATACTGTCCTAAAGCCATTCACTAGGATGTGGTCACTTTTTCTGGAGTTCCTTTTTTCAGATCAGTTGAAATGATTGGACAGTAGGGACAGAGGGCAAAATCTTCTCCTGCGCTGGAACAGGCAAGCCAAGAGGTTTGCGCTGTATCCAGCGTGGGATAGGGGTCCATAGCAGCTCAGCCAGAGGTAAGGGGAAACTTTTCCCTTTACCTCCGGGTAAGGCACGCTGGCCCCTAAGGGTTTCCTCGGACTTGCGCCACCTCCTGAGATGGTGCAAGTCCAAGGAGAGCGGAGTGGCTTGAAGCCGCTCCAAACTCCTCAGGAACAGCAATTGGAATCCAGTAGAACAGCTGGATCCCAGCCCCACCTCCCGCTCCCCACTCACCTGCCCCCAGGGCCGCCCACCACCCACTCACACCCTGCCCCGGAGCGCCTCCCTCCCGCCTCCTCCCCGCCCACCCGAGAGCCTTGTGTAGGCCCAGCCTCTGGATTGCACCCATAGTCTCTCAATTTCAGTGTAGATTATTGAGAGTTCTCTACCAGGGAACAATGCAATGCATCTTAGTCTTGGCTGGTGGCAAGAAGTCACCACCTGTTGCAACATCCGATCCTTCTCTTCCCTGAAATCTCTCTCTCCTCCCCCCTTCAGTTTTCCCATGCTTCCTCTAGGGGGGCTTTCTCCTAGTTCAGCAGCCACAGTGCTATGACCAACTAGGACAATGATATCCTCCTAAAATGCAATGCCAATTTGTATATCCTGAAATCACAGGCAAGCAAAGAGCTCTTGGCTATGTTTAGAAGTCCTTTTTAAAAAAAAAAAATCACTTATGGCTCACTTTGATATCTAGTTGACCTTTAAAATTTGAAAAAAATAAATACCTCAATTGCAGATAAATCTTCAAATCCTGATCTTTGAGAACTTAACTGCAATTTTGGCATTATATTTTACATTCTGCTCTAGAATTTAGAGAATAGTATGGTAGCCCTGCCAGGTAGAACAAATTCCTTGATCAGAAGTATAAGTGGTTAGTGGGGGCAGGAGGCAGATTAAAATGCTGCTTCCCAGTATGAGATCTGAAATACCAAGTAAAAGTAAGTGAAAATAAGAAAGAGAATATAAATAGTATTTTTCCCCCACCCCATCTCTTTCCAACACAAAGAAAGCACAAGTTAAAAGCGAGTAAAGACCCCATCTTCCTCCCCCACCCCAATCATTATACTCACTTTCTTATGATGTGGTTTCTTTTGCTTGATTCTTACGAAATTTAGCATACAATGAACAAATGAGCGATTACCTTACGCTGAAAATTAAGGAATACTTCATTTCCTTTTTAATGTGATGCTTGTGTTTTCTTGCCCCAGGTTCAATGCAAGTGATGAATAAGACAAGGCGCATCATGGAACAGGGAGGTTCTCACTTCATCAATGCCTTTGTGACAACGCCTATGTGCTGCCCATCCCGTTCCTCTATTCTAACAGGGAAATACGTCCACAACCACAACACCTACACAAATAACGAGAACTGCTCCTCTCCATCTTGGCAGGCCCAGCATGAAATTCGCACATTTGCAGTGTACCTCAATAACACAGGTTACAGGACAGGTAAGACTGATGCAACAAACTGCTTATTCATCTCCTTGCTTCAACTGGCATTGCCCCCCTCCGCCCCCGGTCAGAAACCCGGAGACATGAAGAATACTGTTCATCGGCGTTTCTCAAACTGTGGGTCGGGACCGACTAGGTGGGTTGGAAGCCAGTTTTAGGTGGGTCGCGTAGCACCTAGCTCAACTGCCATTGAAAATACAGTGCTGAAAATACAGGGTCCAGAGCTTCTGGGTAGGACGGGCTCCTGGGTGAGGGAGGCAAGGCACTTTGCCCTGAATAGGTGGGAAGATGGGACACTAGAAAGGGAATGGGCTGTGTGGTTGGAGAAAGCTCCAAGACTGCATTCTGCTTTGACTTCTGAGCTTGAATGTTTGCATTCTGAGCTATGCAAAATAACAGGACAAGAGCACTGTGTAATGGGAGCACTGGCTGATCACGGCTTAGGTTTGAAGCCTAAACTGATAATGTCACTTCCACCAAAAAGGTGTGCACTGAATTCAGGGGTGTGAGATAAGGTGGTTTCAGAGGGGCAATTTCCCTTGACCCCTCTATAAGCCTTCTGCTCTACAATGGGTTTCCTCAGACCTGTGCCAGCTCTTAAACAGGTGTAAGTCTGAGGAGAGAAAGGGGACAGAGAAGCTAGCAAAAGAAGAGTAGGATCTGGCATGCACCATTGCCAGCATGTGACATTCTTGCTGGATCTGCCCCCTCCTGCCTCTTCCCCATCCCCCATTCTTTTTCTCTCCCTTCCCAGTTTCATTCCCAGTCTGCTCCACCTCCACAGTCACTGCTAACTTACCTGATTTGGCGGGGGGGGGGGGGAATGGAGCTTCATGCTCCATCATCAAGCACTTTATGACAGTGGAAATTACTTTCACTGTTGCAAGAGGGTCCATGTACAGCCCAATTCTGCATAGGTTGTAAGTTGCTCACGTAGTAGGTGTCCAGGTGTATAATTCCACTCTGTCACTGAAACTATATGCCTACCCATCTCTTTTTAGCAGCCCAGCTGCTGCCTCCAGTATTCCCCTCTCCAGAACCTGAACGTTGTTCTACAACTCTAGTATCTAAAACCTCTTCCTCCATGCCACGGCTTATTCTCCAAAACTGTCTAGTTTTCCAAAACAGCTGCCAACCTAGTATATCTCTGCCATCTCTCTTCAATGGCCACAAACCTTTACCCCCTATTCCACTCTAGACTAGAAATGTTGAAAAATTGTAGGTTTTACACTATCCCTTAATGGCTCCCTTGAGTCACCCCTTGATGACTATACTGATAATTTAAATGGAATGAAAAAACTGATCTGGACGGTCATTCTCTGTGTCCTGCTACTATCATTTGTACCATGTGTAGTTAGGAATGCTTAGGGTCACATTAGGAAACCCAAAAGAGATATTATATTCAATATCTCTAGTTAAAAAGCTTCAGCAGTCTATCTAATTTGAGAAGATCTTTGCAGTTTCACCTACCTTGAGAGTGATGACTTCCAATTGAGGTGTAATAGCTAGATCTCCATCTGGAGATGCAACAGAAAAGCAGAAAGAGTTGTATTCTTAAGTATCATGGAAGTGTAAGAAAAGTCTTACAAACACAGACAAGAAGAGAATGGAAGATAATTTAGGGCACAAGACATGACAATGGCATAACCCAAAGTTGGCTGTGCCAGATGCTGGCTTTTGTTGTTGTTGGTTTTCAGTTGCTCTGGGAGTTGGGTTTATTGCTGCAGTTTTTCCTTTGTTGGTCTTGTTAGTGTTTTTGGGATTATTTTTAATTAGATCTGTTGTTAGCTGTTTTGCATTTCCTAGGGAAGAAAAGTGAAATTAAGAAAAATATAAAGTGAGGGGAAAGGATCTAAAACTCTTCCAAGACGGGCAGGAGGTTGGGTGTGGAATCTATGCATTTGTTTTTGAAGCTGCTTTTTTTACTAGGTTTTTTTTCCCCCCTAGTGGGATTCACTTCAGGTCATGAAACCCACCAAGAGGAAAAAAATGACTTTTAAAGCTGTTGCATGGTTAAGTGCAGGAAGAAGAAAGAATTCACTACCCTGTAATGTGTTCTTAGAGTGTCCCCATTCCATTTTGTAGTGTTTTGGTCCCAACTTGGTGCTGACACACAAATCTGTGCCATCATAACAACTTTGGCCTTATGGGAGCACTTTGAGAAGCTGAGAACATCACACACAAAGATGCATTAAAACCTGATCTACACATTCAGATAGATCTTGTTATTCCTAGGTCAAAATCATATCAACCTGCAGTTAAGGAGTAGCATGTTTGAACGCTTGCCAGTGTTAAAACAGACTCTTCTGCATATAGAAACTTAGCACTAACCTCACCCCCATCTATGTATGTAAAAGACTAACACACGACAGAGATAATTTAGGATTTTATTCTTGATCTGCTAGTTTTCTGTGGGTAGGAAATTTTATGGGACAGCACTAAAAAAACAAATATGATTTCACTCCTGAATTCAGAAATGGTGCAGGTCTAGGAGCTCTGTACTACTGGAATGTGGAAACCCATCTTATGCAGATTCCTTCAATGAGAGAGCCAGAAAAAAATGATCTTCCTGATGGAGACAATGGAATATTCTGAGCAGTACAGACAATCTCCGCCCATTGCTTCCTTTTTGTCCTGTTTCTTTGGTGAAAGAGTAAGCTGTGTATGCTGCCTGTCTGTTTAGCTCTGCTGTGAAGCAGCTTGTTCCCATCCGTGTTCTGAATCCAGTCGCAGGAAGTCTGACCTCCTGGTAACTTTGCAACTGTTGTTGCAACTCCCTGGCTAGGCACTCTTACAGAGATGCAAGCAACAATAGAAAAACAACAGCTATAGTAGCTATTACAAAGCTTTAGTGCAGAGTAGGAGCCATGGGAGTAAACCATAATATGCAGATAACTAATGAACTAATCTTTTTCAGTATTGAAAATGACTACATCAGTCTGTTCATCACTGCTCTAGTTCAGGGGTGCTCAACACGTCGATCCCGATCTACCGGTCGATCGCAAGGCAAAATGAGTCAATCGCTGAGCCCTTAGTCTACTCTAGTCTATATACTACGTAAGGGCTCCGCGATCGACTCATTTTGCCTTTAGCTGCTAAAGGGTTGGTCTTGGCTTTGTAGGACAGCCCTCACTAATCGATTGCGGAGCTCTAGCTAGACCTCTCCCAACCGGGCCACGTGAGAGCGGTGAGGTCGCTTTGAGGGCAGCAGCCAGGCTGCGGATTTCTGTCCCGAGGTATGTGTGGGAAGGAGCCTGGCTGGGGCTGCAGTGCTAGCCACTTACACGGGAGTAAGCCCTGTTGGCTCTAATGGGACTTTCTTCTGAGTAGACATGCCTAGGATGGGGCTCTGAGGCTGCAAGCTTGTCCACACTTTCCTGGGAGGAAGCCCCACTGGCTCTAACAGGGCTTACTTCTGAGTAGACATGCATAGGATGGGGCTCTGGCTTCGTGGAACTAAAACTGAGCCACATATTCAATTCATTCCCAATGGAACTGTGAGGTTGTTTTGTACCATCACTTCACACTTCCCTGGAGGTGAATCCTTTGAACACAGATTTACTTCTGAGTAAACATGCAGAAAACTGTACTGTTAATCACTTTTTTCCCCCTATAACCTTTTCTTTGTATCCCCCTGTGCATCTGTTAGCTAAATGCAGACACTTTATGCATCTGATAAAATGGGCTTTGGAGCCCAATCCCATGCATGTCTACTCAGAAGTACATCTCATTATAATCAATGGGACTTGCTCCCAGGAAAGTATGGATAGGATTTCAGCCCTACAACACAGTCCTATGCTTGTTCTACCCTGAATTAAATTCCATTATAGGCAATGGTGCTTACTCCCAGGTAAATGTGCATAGGATCAATCCTATGCCTGTCTACTCAGAAGTAAGTCCCATTATAGTCAATAGTTCTTACACCCAGGTAACTGTAGTGGAGCTAAACAAGTGTTGGGCTTGACTTTGCAGGGAAGGCTCAGAGCAGAACTTCGGTTGTGCCTTGGAGAACCTGAGGAGCATCTCCAGAAGGGCTCAGGAGCAGCCTGGGACTGTCTGGAGGAGTTGCTTGGGGCCACTCAGAAGTGCTGCTGATGCAGGGTGGTGGCAGCCTCTGGCTAGGGAAGTTCAGCAGCAATTGAGAGATGCAGGTGCCCAAGGCTGTGGTCCTCTCCTCACTTACCCGAGAGTAAGCCCCATTGACTAGCATGGGACTTACTTCTGAGGAGACAGGCTTAGGCTTGGGCACACAAGCTGCAATCTTCTCCACACTTACCCGGGAGTAAGCCCCATTGACTAGCATGGAGCTTGCTTCTGAGGGGACATGCAGAAGATTGGGCTCTAAAGCAGGGGTGCTCAAACTTTCAACTTTAGGGATGCTGGACCTTTAACAAGTGTATAGAAGAGAGAATTTCAGCAGGTGCAACTTGTCATCCCACAGTTGGGATGACACAACTGTGTCATCCTCCTACACAATTTTAAAGGTCCAGGATCCCTAAAGTTGAAAGTTTGAGCACCCCTGCTCTAAAGCTGCTATCCACACTTACTGGAGAGTAGACCCCATTGACTAGCATGGGACTTACTTCTGAGTAGACACCATAGGGTTGGGCTCTGAGGTTGCAATTCTGTCCACATTTACACAGGAGTAAGCCCCACTGACTATAATGGGATTTAAAAAAAACTCTGGTAGATCTCCGGGCCTTGCTGGGTTTCAAAGTAGCTCTTGAGCCAAAAAAAGTGTGAGCACCCCTGCTCTAGTTAATAGCCACTTCTAACTCTGAGCAAGCTGTGGATTTCCATATCCGTCTTGAAAGTGGTATGTTGTAATTAATGTCCTGCTGGACCTATTCAGTCTCGAAAGACTATGGTATAAGCCTACAGCACCCGGTATTTCCTGGCGGTCCTCCCATCCAAGTACTAACCAGGCCTGACCCTGCTTAGCTTCCAAGATCAGACAAGATCGGGCATGTGCAGGGTAACAGCCAGACTTAAGCTTAATACTTAGCATCTTGTGGCAAGTCAAGCAGGTATGTTTTCATAGCAAAGTTTACACTAGATGACTATTTTGGAAGATGAAAAGCAATAACCTACCTTATGCTTTATGAATAATGGAGTTGTTTTGACTAGTTTGGAGCCTTAGATGTTACTGCATTTAAATACTGAGTAGTAAACATAATAACCATCTTCTCTAGTCTTTCATGGTGCTGGCACTCAGTGCCCAGAGTGTAGAAACCTGCCTTCAGATAAATTAGGTAATTTTCTTGTTTTGTTCCACTCAGATAAAGACTTGAATTAGTCTTCAGCAACATAAATCGAGTGAAGCATGGGCGCCCAATTAGTTCTTACCTGTTTCCCTTTGTTTTATTGCTAAGGGCATTATTGTCTGGAGTCTACAAAATATTCCACTGATAAAGGTTAACACCTTTTTGTTGTTGTCTCTGCGCACATTGGATTTATACATTACTACTATTCTGATTATGCTTATTATGGTTTTTGGAGCAATATAGGACCAAATAGTGGGGAAAACTATAAATGAATTCTTAAGCAGTACAAGGATTTTGCTTGACATCTCTGAATTAGTAGCATTGATCTAGGTTAAAAAGTTCAAGCTCAAAATAAGTTTAATATGCAGTGAAGACAAATAAGACATTCATCTGTAGGCAATTAACATACTTTGAAAACCACTGGTGCTGTGTTTTTCTTCAAATTCAATTTTTTAATTAATTGGAATATTTTAACCTGCTAGAATATATCAAGAATATTTCAACATAATAAATGGTAAATCTTTGCTAATTCCAATCTGGTATAGAAGCAGTGCTGCACAAGTAGTGCATCAAAGGCCTAATTAAAAACACTGTGTTTATCATAATCCCCGTGGAATACACACACTGAGCCCTATAAGGCCAAAAAACAAACAAAAAACCCATATTGCCTATCTTACGGGATGAACTGAAACACAAACCAGTTTATACTATGCATAAAGACCTAAAACAGGTTTGGACCTGTAATATACTATTATAAGCATCCTGTGTTGTGTTTACTACACTTCTGTTTCCACTTTCTATATCACGAGCCCCACAGGAACCATTTCTGATTTCTTTCTTCAGAGAAAAATGTAGAATGCATTTAGAATATCATTGGGAATTTTCATGTGGACTGAAACAAACTTGGCAATGGGCAGTCATTCTATAACCACTAGTTTAACACCTCAAACCTAACCTTCCTGTACCAATGCAGCTGTGTCATTGGAGCACACGCTGGATTATGTGGTTAGGGATACAATCACAGAGGCCTCCTCAAAATAAGGGAACATTTGTTCCCTTACCTCAGGGCTGCATTGCAGCTTTCATCAGTGCTGGAAAGTTGGTTAGGATTGAGCTATAAAGAAAGTCTGCATAGCAACCAAAAATCCAATGGAAGATTATGTCATTGACCACTGCACCGAGCTTAGCTAGGGTATCAAAAAGCACTCCCTGATCTTATTTTTCACATATGCTACTTCCAAAACAGGACTTAACACTTCCTTAGCTTGGGTTTTGACCTGTAGCAAGCTTTGCTGTTAGGAAAAAGTGTAAAGTCTTGGAGTTAAAATGTGTTAATTTGGAACCAATAAAAGCTTCAGATAAGAAGATAGTTGAAAACCAGCTGAAGTCAAAGTTCGTAACCACAACTAATTTATTGAGGCTGCAATTCTATATTTACTTTCCTGGGAGTAAGCCCTATTGAACACAGTATTAATTATTTCTGAGTAGAAATGTATAGGATTAGGCCCAGAGGGTTACATTCAGTTCATGGATGTGGAGAGGAACAGGTTCACATAGGGAAATGGAACACATAATTGATTTTTTTGCTGCTTTCAGTTCTCAATCTAGTCACTCTCTCTTCCTCATGTATTTCTTCATTTTCTTTCCTTTTTTCTTCTGCATACTTTATTTTTCCCTTTCTTGCATTTGAGAATCCAAGTTCCAGGTTATTTGAAAACATAAATGTAATCATTGAGGCATGCTGGATCAGGAAAAACACCCATCTAGTCCAGCATCTACTTTGTTATCATGACCAACTAGATGCCTTTGGAAAAGTCCACATCCAAGAAAGAGAAGCATATTTCTCTCCCATCATTGTTTCTTTGCACCTGCTATTCAGAGGCTCTGCTTGCTGGATGCTTCTGGAAAGCCACACGTTTTCTTCATCTCTTCCTTGGCTGGTCCAAAGTAATATTTGACCCATTTTGGAACATAAAGGGTTTTGTTGGAAATAATAGGCAAGTTTGTTTCTCTCTTTCCTACCCTGGTCTACTGGTACTTTCTTTTTGTATTCTTGTAACTGATAATTGAAGTTAGCCTAGAAGGGTGAGATCATAGCATCTAAACACAACCTCTGGCTTATACACAGAAGTTATGTTCCATTTTCACCAAGAATGGTGTCACAGTGGCTTACAGAAATAAAAAGCAATAAAATACAATATCAGTACAGATATAAAGCAACAACCATCAGCTTTAAAACATCAACAAAGACAAAACAGTAACTAGAAATCATTAGAGCAGTGTTTCTCAAACTGTGGGTTGGGACCCACTAGGTGGGTCGCGAGCCAATTTCAGGTGGGTCCCCATTCATTTCAATATTTTATTTTTAATATATTAGACTTGATGCTGCCATGGTATGTGTCTGCATTTGGGAAAATGTTACAGACCTGTCCTAGCAAACGACTATGTTTATTCTTTTAACAAGGACAGTAGATTGGACTTACTCCTGGGTAAGTGTGGATAGGATTGCAGCCTAGGATTGTTAAAAATTTTCCTGCTTGATGATGTCATTTCCGGTGATGACATTACTTCCAGTGGGTCCTGACAAATTCTCATTCTAAAAAGTGGGTCCGGGTGCTAAATGTGTGAGAACCACTGCATTAGAGGAGCCCAGATAACATTAAAAGCAGGAGAGAACAGGGTGAATATCACAGGAGAATATAAGAACAGCCCCACTGGATCAGGCCATAGGCCCATGTCCAACTTCCTGTATCTCACAGCGGCCCACCAAATGGCCCAAGGAGCACACCAGATAACAAGAGACCTCATCCTGGTGCCCTCCCTTGCATCTGGCATTCTGACATAGCCCGTTTCTAAAATCAGGAGGTTGCACATACACATCATGGCTTGTAACCCATAATGGATTTTTCCTCCAGAAATTTGTCCAATCCCCTTTTAAAGGCGTCCAGGCCAGTCGCCATCACCACATTCTGTGGCAAGGAGTTCCACAGACCAACCGCACGCTGAGTAAAGAAATATTTTCTCTTGTCTGTTTTAACTCTCCCAACACTCAATTTTAGTGGATGTCCCCTGGTTCTGGTGTTATGTGAGAGTGTAAAGAGCATCTCCCTATCCACTCTGTCCATCCCCTGCATAATTTTGTATGTCTCAATCATGTCCCCCCTCAGGTGCCTCTTTTCTAGGCTGAAGAGGCCCAAACGCCATAGCCTTTCCTCATAAGGAAGGTGCCCCAGCCCAGCAATCATCTTAGTCACTCTCTTTTGCACCTTTTCCATTTCCACTATGTCTATCACCTATCTCTATCACTATCTCTATCACCTATGTCTATCACTATCACCTAATGCCTAAAGAAGGCACCAGATGAACATTGGAAGAAACTTGTACATTGTCAGGCCTTGTGGTGTTCTTCTTACTCCCGACCACTCAAGACTTACTTTCCTACAACTTGTGCATTCTGTTCTGGGCTCCACTCTGACACTATATACTTAGGTCAGACATTCCCAAAGTGTTTTTCATGAAGCTTTAAGCCATTACGGCACACTCACAGGGAGGCTGCAATATATCACTGGTGGTCTCTCCTACCTGTTCTCTGGGTGTTGCCATCTTGGTTCTGAGAGATGAGATTTTGTGAGATCCAAGATGGCTGCACCTAAATATCACAAGATTTGGGCACTACAATGTTGGATCACACAAAATCTCAAGATTTGGGGTCCTTCTGCCGAGAGAGACTGTGGGGGACAGATAAGTTTGGGAACCACTGCCATAGGTATTTCTTATATCTTATATTTTATATCCTGTAAAGAGTTCCCATCAAAAACTTTAGGGGTGAAGACAGATTACACAGGCCAACACACATTTTGCTTCCTTAAATGTTATATCAATTCCTGGGTATATTTGGGGTGCTGATTCCAAAAATGGCATCCGTTTTGCCCTATCACATCTAGTTTTGGAGATATAGTATAGCCTCTTTAGAGAATGGTTCAAGCAGCTTCCTCATGAGCAAGCCTACACCATGGCTTCCTCATGAGGAAGCTGCTTGAACCATTCTCTAATGAGGCTATACTATATCTCCAAAACTAGACATGCAAGGGCAAAACGGATGCCATTTTTGGAATCGGCACCCCAAATTCATATCAAACCACCATAAAGTTTAGGAAAAACTTTTCTGACCCTCAATTTTGTAGGCCTGTGTGATCTGTTTTCAGAGGGGTGATGGTAGTTTGGAAAAGGGATGTGTATGTATGTGATGTGTATGTAAGGGATGTTCATGAAATGTATGTGTATCCCACTTCTTCCTGGTTAGCAGGTTTTTTCCACATTTATTTATACTTTCAAAAGCTTGCAAAACTTTTTTGACCAGTGAGACTAAAGATTGTGTATCTTTCTCAAGCAAGTTTCAATCCTGTTAAATAAAATTTTCTATTTTCTACCCTATTTGTGATTAATTCAGCACCTATATATAATTCCTGCCCCCAAAGAAGCTCAGGAGCAATGTGTTTTTGGGGTGATCCCATTTTGTCTTCATAACAACCCTGTATATGTTAGGCTGAGAGAAAGTGCATGATTGGCCAAAGGCCACCAAGCAACCTTCACAACATAGCAGGAATTGAAGTAAGATATTCTGTCCACACTAGACATCATACATTATAGTCTTTCCTTTCCTGTGCTCTGTGTTCTTCAAAAGATGGACTGTGCCTTGAGCCTGGGTTCATTATATAAAGAAACTCTGAACGAACTCTTGCATGAATTGTTGTTTTTAGCCATTTTTCTGGATGCTTTTAACAGAGAATTTTTTTTTAATTTTTTTGGTTTGATTTTTGTTTGTGGTCAGCCTTGTGGCCAGATCTTACTAATGGGAAAATACTTCTCTTATTATGTGTGGTCTTACAGATTTTTCCACCTCTGTTTTTCATCCACTCTCCCTAGCCTAACCCACAGTTGCTGTTTGAAGATGTATTTTCTCTACTGTGAAGAAGCATTGTAACCTATTCTTTGTTTGTACTGTGGCATTTCTTTCCTGGTAGCAATGACAACAGTGGTTTGAAATTATCCAAACTCCTGCAAACCAGCCAGATTTTATATTGCTTCTGCTGCTGCCACTGTAGGACAAATGTCAAAATGTGTGTGGTCAGGTGAAGCAGCTTAAATTGTGATTCTCCTACAGTTTACAGAGTAGAAAAACTGTAGGAGTAAATGGAAAGTGCATGACTTTTAATTTTCTAGTTTCTGTTTTGGGTTTCTGTATATGCATATGTGTGTGTAGTAGAAAAGACAGGTCTTAGAATTGAGTGCTGTTGTCAGCTAACTGCTTAATTAGGCACGAACAAATTGGCTTTAACTGTCTTGAAGGCAATGGAAACCTTTCTTAGAGCTTTTTCTTCATGAATTTGACTGCGGTCTAGAAAATGCTAGTGTCTTAAGAGGCAACCACATTTTAAGACCCTATGGTCATATCTGTATCTTTTCCATACAATGAACTGTTTTTCTTGTACTCTTAACACACACACACACACACACACACACACACACACACACACACACACACAGAATCCCACCCCTAACTAGTATTTGGTGTTTTTGCTTTTATTATGTGCTATGGGAAGCTGGGCATAAAGGCAATTTATGTAAACATGACAAGTTAGTTGAAGGATTAGTCTGTGGAAAATCTGCCACTTGTTTACTGAATCATCTTTCCATTTATAAGAGTAGCCAGTAGTACTCTTGACTCAACCGCATGTGTCAAAAAGAATGTTGGAGAAAGCAAGGACATCTTGCAGTGGGGATTTTGTAGTTTTCTACAAAACTGAAGTTTTCTTCTGTAAACCAGTGATCCCCAAACTGATGGGTCATGACCCACCAGCCAAGGTACTCTGGTCTATATGTACCTTATATGTAAATGTACCTCTATGTACCTATATAGATATGTGTCTATATGTACTCTGGTCACCCCTTTAAGAGGTGGGGGGAAAGCAGCAACGCGATCCCCAAGGGAGGGAGGTTTTTTACTTATCTCCAACCAGCATTGGAGTCCTGGAGGTTCTGGGGAGCCCTCTGGAGGGCTGCCCAAGCTTCTGTAAGTCTGTAACGAAGGGGAAAAAAGGGCACTTCTGGTTTTGTTGTGAAAACCAGAAGTGCCTGGTTTTTTCCTATTTTTCAGTCTTGCAGAGGCTTGGGGAACCCTGTGGAGAGCTCCCCAGAAACCCCTCCCAGGACCTCCCAGGATTCCAGCACTGGCTGGAGGTAAGTGAAATCCCCCTCCACCACAGCAGCACGATCCTGGGGATTATACTGCTGCAATCCTCTGCCCCAGCAGATACTTACATGGATCCTGCCTCCTGGGGGGGACTTTGGGAACTACTGCTCTGAACATTTACAAAAAAAAATGTTCTGTCTCTTAGTTGTGTGCCTCTTTTCACAGCGAGAGCATTCAAAATGAAGAATGTGATGAGGAATATAGATGTCAAGGAGTGGTGACTGATTTGCCTTTATGACTAAACACAAATATTTAATTGAAATACTGAACTTTTAGGAGAAGCTGTTCTCTGTATTTATTTTGGCAGATGTGCTAAACTGAGTATTTGTAGTGTTTGAGAACATAAGAACAGCCCTGCTGGATCAGGCCATAGGCCCTTCTAGTCCAGCTTCCTGTATCTCACAGCGGCCAGCCAAATGCCTCAGGGAGCTCACAAGACAACAAGAGACCTGCATCCTGGTGCCCTCCCTTGCATCTGGTGTTCAGATATAACCCATTTCTAAAATCAGGAGGTTACACATACACATCATGTCTTGTAAACCGTGATGGATTTTTCCTCCAGAAATTTGTCCAATCCCCTTTTAAAGGCATCTAGGCTAGATGCCATCACTACATCCTGTGGCAAGGAGTTCCACAGTTTAAGTACACAGTGTGTAAAGAAATATTTTCTTTTGTCTGTCCTAACTCTCCCAGCACGCAATTTTAATGGATGTCCCCTGGTTCTTGTGTTATGTGAGAAAGAAAAGAACATTTCTCTATTCACTCTATCCTTCCCGTTCATAATTTTGTATGTCTCAATCATGTCCCCCCTCAGGCGTCTCTTTTCTAGGCTGAAGAGGCCCAACGCCATAGCCTTTCCTCATAAGGAAGTTGTCCCAGCCCAGTAATCATTTTAGTCGCTCTCTTTTGCACCTTTTCAGTTTCCACTATGAGGCTGGCTGGTGATTCTTATAGCCTAGCAGAAGATGAAATAAATGTACAGGAAGTCCTCGCTCAACTTTGTTTCATTCAGCAGCATTTTGATGATGAATGCCTGCCCTGGCTCTTTGCCTCACCGATCCTGTAGGTGAGAAGGCTGCCCAACAGCTGGGAGCTTGGGCAACCACTACCAAAGTGACTACTTTGAAAGTAACCTGTTCAAGAAGCATTGGCCTAACTATGCCCCCCCTTTTTTCACCATCATATCACCCATTTGGTGTCACCCTGATTAACTGAAGTTGCCCATATGACTGATTAAGGGAGCATTGCCTTCACTCTCAATTGACACCATCACTTAGCCTTAACAGACTATGTAGTGTGGTGCATAATTCCTGATGGTGCGGGATTGGACTTGTTACTATTCAAGGTAGATAATGACCCAGTAATTAGAAACAAAAATGACACCAAAACTGTAGTAGATAAAGAGAACCAGGAATTTTTTTTTTAATGCTGTGCCCAAAACCAACATCTGTACATCTTGGTGGATGTGCAGGGCCAACAAAGAGCCAATATGATCAATAGTTTTGCATAGCCACCATGAATGAAGGTTGATAACCCTCACAATCAAATATACATTTCCTTTAGACAATGTGTTTATACATTTATTTTTACAATTTGTATGCCAATATTATGCAAGCACTTGCAAGGTATCAAGAACAATATGCAAAGTCTTTCTAGTGTTATGTTGTGCCTATAAAATATTTTCCAGAGAATCACAAGTGATAAGTTCACCAATAATTGCTATAGTTCCTAGCAGGAATAGATAATATTGTTAAAATAATAATTTGTGGCAGCCTTTTGTAACAAAGCGGTGTGACAGAAACTTCTCAAAGTCAAACAAAGAGAAGGCAAACAACAGAAGTTTGTTACTCAAGGTTGCAGAATAAGTCAGAGCCAGGAATAGGGACTCTGTTCTCTGAGTCACAGTTTTGTGTACTGAGTTCTAACCACTGAAACCAGATCACTTCCCATAAGGGACTTCTCAGTTTAATTTTCATGTAATGCAGGCAGCACATGAAGAAGCCTGAGTGCTGCTGTGAATTAAGAGTGGGAATTCTGTAAAAGGATGATGTTGCTAATACTCTAGAACTGTGGTTCTCAAACTTTTAACACCAGGACCCACTTTTTAGAATGAGAATCTGTCAAGAGCAACCAAAAGTGATGTCATGACCAGAAGTGACATCTTCAACAGGAAGCGTTTTGACAATTCTAAACTGCAGTCCTACCCACACTTACCGAGGAGTAAGTGCTATTTACTATCATTGTTAAAAGCTTATACATAGTAGCCTGTTAAAAGTACAGATGTGTAATGTTTCCCCAGTGCAGTCACATGCCATGGTAGCATCAAGTCCAGTATATTAAAAATAAAATATTGAAATGAATGGGGACCCATCTGAAATTGGCTCGCACCCCACCTAATGGGTCCCTGACCTACACTTTGAGAAACACTGCTCTAGAATGATTATGCATGATAACTAAATATTAGCAAATTGCTGTATTGGAAAATAGTTTCTGAAGTGTGAAATCTTTAGGATTCTGCAAAAAAAAAAAGTGCACAGTAAATTGTCTAACAGTCTTGTCAACTCCTTGACAAACATTGAATCTGCAGGATTGTGGTACAGTGCAACTTTGGAATGTGTCCAGACCAGCACCTTGTCATGCTGTTTTTTAGTTGTGTCTTCTCATGTCCCAGAACTAATCTTCACACACTGCCTCTACACACATTTTATTCCTTCCTGAATTCTGGTCTTGTGTTCTCATTTTTTCATTTTAACTTATAATGTTAACATTTTTTGCATTTCACAATAATTAACAAAACATGCTAGGAATATATTGGGGAAGAGAATCAGCAATTTCTTCATTGATAAAGTGAGTTGAATCACCATCATCATCCTTACACTAAGAAAGGGGGGAAAAGCACATAATATACTATCATTCCACAGCATTAAATTACTTCATAAAGGCCTGATAGAATAAATTTACATGGTTTGATCTTTTCTAGAAAAAAATAGATCTGAGTAAGAATTCCCACTAAAACCATTCTATCTTCTTGCTGAAAAGTAGCAACAGTAGGCTTAAATAACTTCTGCTTTCTCCGAGTCATTGGGGATTGAGCTGTTAAAAGCTATATAGTCATATGATTTATTGTTAAACTGGATTTTTGCCATGTTTTTGGAACAATTCCCTAGTTAGAGAATCACACAAAACATAGATTTTAATCTAAAATCAGTTTGCTTTGTACATACCTCCAGTGAAGATGACAACCATTATTCCATTTTTAAAATTAATACTTTTATGGATCTTGTATAGTGATCATTTTTATCATTGCATTACACAAAAATATAAATTCCCTTTGAAAGATCAGGTGTTTGTCCTCCAGATATGCTAAGACTGAGCAAATAGAGAGCCAGGATGGTGTAGTGGTTCAGAAGTTGGACTTATACCTGGAAGATCCAGGTTCAAATCCCTGTTCTGCCGTAAAGCTTCCTGGGTGCCGTAAAGCTTCCTTGGGCTAGTTTCTATCTCTGAGCCTCACCTACCTCACAGGGTTGTTGTTAGTACAGAAAGAGAGGAGGAACTACCTATACTATCCTGAGCTCCTTGATGGAAGGGTGGTATAAAGATGTGATTTTAAAAATGTGAAAATAATTGTTACAACAGATTACTCTTATATACCTCAGAGTATTTGATGTGGTGTCTTTAACAACAACAATTCTTAAGATAGGATTGTGAAGTAGATAGGACCAGCTTCTGATAAAATGACCTTTAGCATGGTGGATAGGTGGATAGATGCAGTGATTCATGAATCTCCTTTACTGCGGGCACCAGTATTGAAGAGATACCTTTTGCACATAGCACAAAACAAAGAACTCAAATCCCTGAACTGCCTACAGTTTCTCTGCTCTCAGATACTGTCTCCTGCTCTTGCTGCTCCTGGGGTTTGGGTGTCTCTCTCCCAGAACACCCATGTGTAGAACCATGTCTCTTCCTCAAACCTTATCTCATGAAACCTTTGGCTTATCCGTCAAGGATGGAAGTAAATGTTATAAGAAATTTCAGGGCACTTCTGCATCAAGGTTCCCCCTGTATTCTGTAGTACAGGTTGCATGTGCTTATGTCATTACACTTTGTGTTTCCTCACCCTTGTTCTATTTTGTTGGGTGCTTCTGTTTAGAAAAGACAGAGGATAATGGCACTAAGCTGTGGGGTAAGATATACTGAATGATTCCGATGTGCAGAGGGCTGCTGTTTTCATTGGTAGACCAATGTGTTTTTCTGCTAAGGAGCTTGGGGTAGCGTAAGATGACCCATTCTACTTTGTAACTGAGTAGGGATTTGAAACATGGGTCTCCACAAATAATTGCCTGCATTCAACTACAGGTGTAGGCCACTTAATGACAGAGATAAGTTCTCCAATCTACACTGTTATGTGATTTAGGTCATTAAGTAAACATTCAGTCCAATCTACAGCCTTTGTTGTGTAAACAGTCACTTCCTGCCTGACACTAGCTGGCTACACAGGCTACTGGAGATAGATTGCCTCTTCTTTGCTTAAGAGCCTCTTTGCTGTGTAAACAGACACTCTGCTGCAGGCTATGGGAGATGGGATTGCCTCATTAAGAGCATCTTTATTGTGTTTTAACCACTGTCATATATGCAGACTGTCAGAGGGCCACATCAAGCATCTGGCATGATGTTGAGGGCCAGAAAAAAAATACATTTTAAAAATAAAATTTAAATAAATACATTTACTTGCTGGTCAAATACCTTTTTCTGGTCATTTAAACAACAGGTACTGCCACAGTGGACAATAGTCACATTAGACCAAAAAACATGGAGCAAGTGTAGGCCACATTGGGAAGATCGCCAATGAAGATGAACCATCAAAATCAAGTCAAATAAATACATGAGAGATGAAACTTAAATGATGAATAAATGAATGAACAAGTTCAAATTTCCAGAATTTCTCCAAGCACCAACAGAAATAAAGCACACACTTAAATGGACTTCCATTTCCCCCACCTCCCAAGCAGCTTACGTAAATATACAGGAATAAATATCTCAGACACAGCACATCACAGGAAACATCCAGAGCATGTTCTGAGGGCCAGCAAGGCCTCCCTGCCCCCCCCCCCGAAGGCCTTCTAAGGAAGTGATGTTTTTAGGCTCTCCTTAGGACATGACCAGAGCACAGCTCTGATCGTGTTCAGTCAAGTGGGTCAGAGGCTTGCAAGGGCCTAGCCCCCGGGCCAGGGTTTGGAGACCCCTGTTCTAGACAGTGGTTAAAGACATAGACATGGTGAGCTCCATTGTGACTGGTCACCCTGTGTATGAACGAAGTTTGACATCCTTGCCCTAATTTCTCCTCTATCATCTTCCTCTTCATGTGGAGATGTAGACTGCAAGCTTCTTGAGAGAGGGACGTCTTTTGCTGATATTAATCTGCAATGTGTTGTGTACACCAATGGCAGTATATTAATAATAAATAGTCACAATGAGACCATTTGAATAGTTTCCTTTGTTTCGAATCTGAATTGCTATAAAATGAAAGCCACAGAATCAATACACACATTTAATGTTTCTCGTGCTACACCACAAAGTATTACATGTCTATTTTTCTTTCCTCTCTCTCTTTATTTTTACCTGAATACATCTGAGTGCAGTGTATTTTCAAATTGTCTTGGAAACTCCTTCCCGTTTTTTCCTCCTCTGTGCTAATGCATTGTTCAGTTGGGATGCCAGCACCTGCATTTAAAGAAAAATGCTTTCTTGTATTGATTTATCATTTCAGCCAAGAAGTAATATTTAGTTTGATATTTGCTAAGAAATGGAATTCTTATCTCAGCCTTCAAAACAGTATCTCTCAGCCTTCAAAACAGTAAAAACCTAAATGCAGAGTATTTGCACATTTGTTTAAAGCTTTCCACAGTCCATGTTAGATTTAGATCTTATAAGGACCACTTTACTTAAAAAAAATGGAAAAGACTTATCCGGGTCATTGAGCAAATGCCTCGATGATATAAATTCCCTCTGTGTAATCATTTAATAAATTCAAAAGAATAAAAGTTTGCTTTGTCTGATACTAGCATCTGTGCCATGTTCCCATTCTTGGTTTTTTACTATCAGTTTACAGAGCTGTAGCTGAAAATTCAGAGTAGAGAACATGTGCACATTTGCTCATATTTCCATGACCCCTTTGCCAACCTCTCTGTGTTATAAAATATAGCCACCAAGGCTAAAGTTTGAAGACCAGTTTGGAACCAGGATTCCTAATCTTTTTCCCACTAAAAATCACTATCCCAGGCTACTTTTACTCCCAGTGGGGAAAAGATACAGTGGCTATCCATATGTTTTGTTTTTCCTTGTGAAAATGAAAACAACTTAGTGGAGATGATTTTGGAAGGGGTAAGGATGAGTAATTCCCTGTTCTGCTTCAGATACTTTATACTTTTTTAAAAAACAAAATGATGACAAAATAAATTGTAGTTTGGCCCTCAGAATCTCCTTTTTCTAAAGCAAGCATAGACAGATGGCAATTCTGAAAGGAAGTACCACTTGGCTGTTAAAAAAAAGCAAGGAAAACAATTTAATTCAGCTCAGAAATTAGATATCATGGCCACACTACATCTCCATACAATCTCCATCTGAACTGAAGAAATGGTCATGTCATGGGACAAGCTTCTTTATCTCCTCCAGGAAGAATGTTCCTGCAAGGGAGCTCAGCCAGCTCCTAACCCGTTCTGCAGGTCACTGTGTGTGTGCATGCATTGTCACACAGAAGAAGCAGCCCCATGTCAGCCCAGTTCCTCTCCTTTCATTCTCCTGCCTCCCAGGTGATTGTCATCCTTTAAGGTTCTTTCTCAAGGTCCCAGAACACAGTGGCCAAACAGACAAGCAAACAGTCAAAGTTTGTTTGTCAGGCGCACTGTTTGGGCTGTTTGAGCAGTAAGCTCCTTAAGACAACCACAGTTCAAACAAATTTTCTCCAACAAGAAGCTAATGGGACCTTAGAGGACAACAATCACCTGGGAGGCAGGAGAGTGATTAGGAACAAAGGAGAGGTTCTTCTTTGTGGAGGGGATAAAAAAAACTTGTCTGCAAACATGACTGTTGCTTCATTCAAATGGAGATTCCATGGAGATGTAGTGTGGCCATGCTATTTAACTTTTGAGCTGTATTACATTGTTTTCCTTGAGTCTTGTTTTTTAACAGCCAAGCGTACTTAGTTTCAGACTAGCCCTTGTATTAATGAGTTTAATAGGCCAATTAAGATTGGTCTGGTTAAAGGCTTCATGACCTGAAAGAACACATTGCAATCTGGAAAGAACACATTGCCTCTGGTTGTATGAGGCTTGGAGACAAGACAGACAAGCTTGCATGTCCCCTCTTTATAGAGAAGTGTAGCATTTAATTAAGATGTAAACAGTTGAAGGACACGGCCCTGGTTAAGCACACTTAACCTCTCTCAATGAACCTCACCCACTGCTGGCTCCAATCTGGAGACAAAGGATTCTGGGAACTAGCCCAAGCAATTCAAACTGTCCATATCCTATTTGCCTATTGGCTGCTCCAGACATCTTAAATTCTCAGCAGGAATTATTGAGCTTGATTTATATTTCCAAGATGCTTCTTATTGCATTCTCTTTACCTTTGTCCTTCTATCTTGTTTCTTCCCTGTTATTCTTATTTCATATTCCACTCCTACCTCTATACACTTAAACTGAGTTCAGCTTTTAAATCTTAATATCATGATTCTAAAATATTGTTAGTATACATTTTATTTAACGGAAAGACCAACTGAAGAAGAGTAGGAGAAACATTTAGTTTGTCACACCTTTCTCTTACCATTCCTCATAGTGAAACATCATCCAAGATGTATACAAGCATGGATGCTTGTATTATTTGCTAAAGTTTCTTTTTTAAAAAGGCAAGTTTTAAAATGTCTTGGTAAAATCTTACTGCTCCTTGTGTCTGAAAAGGGCTTCTGGAAGAGTGGAATGTTTGTGGTTAGAAGTAGTCAGGCTCTTAATGGGTGGGACATTTCTCCTAATTAGGTTCATTGAGACTATACTGTTTTCTTTGTGTATTTATTTATAAGCCCATGTTTTTCCTAGTCCTCCTTCCAAGTTTGTTGCTAAACAGAACAAAACAGATTCTGTTTTAACAGGTACTATACTTTTTACATAACATAAACCTGGTGTCTTCTAGAGTTAAGCAATCTTGTCAGACTTTTTTGGACAAAGTGATCGAAGCTAAATCTTTTAATAGCGTACATTTGTGCAAAATCCATAAGTAGTTACAAGATATGATATGATTTTTTTTGTCTGTTCACTATGTTGTTACTCAATATAAACCGCATTCCATTTCCAGGTCATAAAATAAATACCAATGTATGATTCTCTCTGACTGTTACATTAGATGGAACTTCTTATTCAGGAACTTCTGTGGAAGAATAGCACCAACATATCAAATAGAACAAAAGAGAGAAAATATCTGAAATGATACAACTCTAGGGGTCTGCAATACAATACTATGGATCTAGCAATCAGTGGTGTACCTGAAGGGAACCATGGGGGCAAATGCCCCAGGTACCAGGCTTGGGGAGGTGGCACAGTGACCTGCTCCCCACCCACATCCGGATTTTTGCTACGGTTGGGAAACATGCCAACAGTGGCTGCAGGAGTGCTGATCTGAGGGCTGCCCCTTCTCCTCCCCTTCCTTTAAAAGGAAAGAAAGGCAGATTGGCAGGGAACCATGCCAAGAGTGCTATGCTCCGCCAGCCAGTGTTGGTGCAGTTCCCAACCACGTCTGAGGGCTTCCCTCCTCTCCTTCTCTTTCTTTAAAGGATAGGAGAAGGGAGCAGCCCTCAAAATGGCCGGGTAGTCAGCTGGAAGTGGTGCTTGCCTCCTCCGATTTCGGTACTTCCAGGAGGCAGGCATACTCCCTCCATGCCTCTAGAAGCAGTGCTCGTCTCCTGGGTGCTGCTTCTAGCAGTGCAAAAAAGTCCGATGGAGCATTTCATGCCACTCAGCAGACATGTGAAAGGCTCCTCGGAACCTGGGCTGCCTCCTTCCTTCCTCTTTTTTTCTCAAAGGGGGAAAGGAGGAGGAAGTGCAGAAATAATTGTGGTGACGATGACCTCACTGCGAATACTTCCGGGTTGGGGGGCAGCAATTAGGGGAATGATGGGAAAAGTGCCAGGGCTACCACTGCTACCAATTTTGATTGCCTTGGCAGCCAATAAAAATTTGGGCTTGCTACTGACAACACAATCCCATCCCTGCATCCAATGCAAGTTAGGAGGCTGCTGGAGGTCACCATGACATAAGATTTTTTTTTTCCCCCTTAGCTCATGTAACATCCCAGTCTGCCCTATCGGGCTACTTGGATCTGCACCAGCTATTTAGCTGGCACAAGTCCGAGGGGGTCGGGTAGGGCTGTCCAGCTCAAGAGGAGGGGTTAGGATACAGCATGCACTGCTGCCACTGATCCCACCCCCTTTCAGCCTTAATCCCCCCTTCTGCCCTCCTCCTGCACAGAAAAGCGCCCTCCCCAACCCCGGAATGCCTTCTCCTACCCCCTTTGCTACCCTACAATCCTGCCTGTATCAGCCAGCGCAGCTATGGGATCCAGCACTGGCAGCAAGCATATGTCCTTGAGCTGGTGCCGCCAGCTCACAAGTTGGCGCAAATGTGCCTTATGTTTGAGCCAGTGTGAGGGAGCTGTGCCAGCACAGTGACACTTTGGGATTGGACTGTGAGCCTACCCTCATGGAGGAAGGGTCTTGGTATTGCTATCACAGTTAGTACCGCTAAGGTCCAGTGTGGAACCTTGCCCTTTCCCCTCCCCCCCCATTCCTACAGAGGAGGGAACTTGTCTCTTTCATACTTAGCCTACTGAGATGCAATAGCCACTGTTTTTAAGGTTCTCCAAGGTCTGCAGTACATCAAGGAAGGAGCCTCCGGAGAAATGGGAGACTCATGCCAGACAGCTGACAGGTGCATTTATGGCCCCCGTGCAATGCACATCTGATTACACTTACAGTAGTTCCATAAGATTAAAGCTTTCAAGAAGCCACAGATTTAAGAAGAGGAAAGGAAAGATATGAATGAGTTGATGGCAATAGGACAAAATCTTCACAGGATATTGTGTCACCCAGGAGAAATAAAAATTCAAGCAGTGGCAGCATAATCAAATGGTTATCAGGAACATCACACAGACTTTGGTAATAAAGCTTCTGGAAAGAATCACTGAATTGCCCTTCGGAAGAGTCACCTTCTCTTGCATTAGTCCAGCTACAAGCTTTGAAGTGTTGTTTGGTAGGCTAGAAACTGACTTTCCATGCAGAAGGTGTAGGAACACTGGCAAACTCAATTGTTTGGATGTAATAGAATGCTGAGGCGCAAGATCCTTTAGACATAAGAACATAAGAACATAAGAACAGCCCCACTGGATCAGGCCATAGGCCCATCTAGTCCAGCTTCCTGTATCTCACAGCGGCCCACCAAATGCCCCAGGGAGCACACCAGATAACAAGAGACCTCATCCTGGTGCTCTCCCCTACATCTGGCATTCTGACTTAACCCATTCCTAAAATCAGGAGGTTGCGCATACACATCATGGCTTGTACCCCATAATGGATTTTTCCTCCAGAAACTCGTCCAATCCCCTTTTAAAGGCGTCTAGGCTAGACGCCAGCACCACATCCTGTGGCAAGGAGTTCCACAGACCGACCACGCGCTGAGTAAAGAAGTATTTTCTTTTGTCTGTCCTAACCCGCCCAACACTCAATTTTAGTGGATGTCCCCTGGTTCTGGTATTATGTGAGAGTGTAAAGAGCATCTCCCTATCCACTCTGTCCATCCCCTGCATAATTTTGTATGTCTCAATCATGTCCCCCCTCAAGCGTCTCTTTTCTAGGCTGAAGAGGCCCAAACGCCGTAGCCTTTCCTCATAAGGAAGGTGCCCCAGCCCCGTAATCAGCTTAGTCGCTCTCTTTTGCACCTTTTCCATTTCCACTATGTCTTTTTTGAGATGCGGCGACCAGAACTGGACACAATACTCCAGGTGTGGCCTTACCATCGATTTGTACAACGGCATTATAATATTAGCCGTTTTGTTCTCAATACCCTTCCTAATGATCCCAAGCATAGAATTGGCCTTCTTCACTGCCGCCGCACATTGGGTCGACACTTTCATCGACCTGTCCACCACCACCCCAAGATCTCTCTCCTGATCTGTCACAGACAGCTCAGAACCCATCAGCCTATATCTAAAGTTTTGATTTTTTGCCCCAATGTGCATGACTTTACACTTACTGACATTGAAGCGCATCTGCCATTTTGCTGCCCATTCTGCCAGTCTGGAGAGATCCTTCTGGAGCTCCTCACAATCACTTCTGGTCTTTACCACTCGGAAAAGTTTGGTGTCGTCTGCAAACTTAGCCACTTCACTGCTCAACCCTGTCTCCAGGTCATTTATGAAGAGGTTGAAAAGCACCGGTCCCAGGACAGATCCTTGGGGCACACCGCTTTTCACCTCTCTCCATTGTGAAAATTGCCCATTGACACCCACTCTCTGCTTCCTGGCCTCCAACCAGTTCTCAATCCACGAGAGGACCTGTCCTCTAATTCCCTGACTGTGCAGTTTTTTCAGTAGCCTTTGGTGAGGGACCGTGTCAAATGCCTTCTGAAAGTCCAGATATATAATGTCCACGGGTTCTCCCGCATCCACATGCCTGTTGACCTTTTCAAAGAATTCTATAAGGTTCGTGAGGCAAGACTTACCCTTACACTGTGTACATCCCTGCCACCGTGGGTAAGAATCAATATCTAAAGCCATTATGCCAGGAAAAAAATCTGCTCCACGGTTCAATTCCTCTGTTGGCAACCTTCAGTCTTGGAAGACTCTGGTATCGCGCTCTGGATGTTGGTTCTGGCACAGCATCTAGTGTGGCTGAAAAGGCCGATTCGGGAGTGACAATCCCTTCCACACTGGGAGCAAGTGTAGTGTGTCCCTGGTCTGTCTCCCTGGCTATGGGCCTTCCTTCTTTGCCTCTTTGCCTCAGACTGTTGGCCAAGTGTCTCTTCAAACTGGGAAAGGCCATGCTGCACAGCCTGCCTCCAAGCGGGCCGCTCAGAGGCCAGGGTTTCCCACCTGTTGAGGTCCACTTCTAAGGCCTTCAGATCCCTCTTGCAGATGTCCTTGTATCACAGCTGTGGTCTACCTGTAGGGTGCTTTCCTTGCATGAGTTCTCCATAGAGGAGATCCAATTACCCACACATTATTGTGGGCTGCATTTCTCTCTCTAAATATTGGAAATTGCTCAGAAAGCAAAGTAATCCGAGGAACTGTTTTGGTTGCACACTCCTTTCCTTTCTTGAAAGTGTGTGGCAAGATTTTTTTTTTTTTTTGCTTTAATCCCTTCATAGCGGTTTGGACTTTGCTCATTGCTGTTATTTTAGTCTGACTGATGTGGGTGACCTAATTAACAGCAAAGGCTGCATGACTTTAATGGTCAGAGTGAAGAACTGGAATTTGTCAGCACACCTCTAGTTTGGCATGACCTTGGGAATCATTTAACTGTTATGTAGCTATAAAATGTCCCACCTTTGCAAGGTTACTGGAATCCTCATGTGCTCTCTGTACAGTTTATACGTGCCTCGGAGTGCTGCTTGTTCACTTTCTATTTATTTTTCTTGTTCTTTTTTATTACTGCAGGAAGATGCTGAGTGGTGCTGGAGCTTAGTACACAACTGCAGCAATGCTAAAAGAGGGCCATGGTGTGTGTGTGTGTGGGGGGACTCTCTGCAAGTTGTTCACAGAATCATTAACTGCTGTATTCAACCCGAAGCTTCTGACCACATGCAAATGCTTCTGAAATAAGAAGCATTTTATTAGGGAGAGTATAGAAATACAGAAAAACAGGAGCTAGTCCACTCAGGAATTCGTCTCGCATCAAACATGCATTCTTTTCTTGAGTAACAAGCTCCACAGGGACATGTTCTGCCAGTTTACAGAAGGAGGAGCTTTGAAGAGTGCTGATTGGCTGCGCTGCTGTGATGTCATAAACAGTCTTTCACACCCTTTCCCTAGAGAAAAATCAGCATTTGCTGTAAAAGCAAATGCATGTCTCATTTAAAGAGTGAAGGCAGAGGAAAGCCAAGCTTGGCCCGCAGGCTGAAAAACCATAGTGGTTCTTATTTGTGTGTACATGATATGATGCTGCTTCACTATGATAGTGAAGCAGCAACAAAACGTAACACTGTTCATTCTGTTATGATTTATATTCTGCCTTTCCATACTATATTGTGACCAAAGTGGCTCACAATACAGAAAAAAATTAATAGTAAAGCACTCTACATTACAAACTATGTAATACCAGCATTTCAATAAAACAAAAAAGCTAAATGAACAGCAGAAAATATACAAAGATGCAAAATGCCAAAATATAAATTTAAAATATATTAAACTCAGATGAATTGAAGATAAAGTTGAACGCTGAAATAACGACCTGCATAGGGGAAATAACTCGGACCCTGTTCCCCCTGACCTCATCCCTAGCCACTGTTGAGGAGAAAGCACAGTGAAGCCATGTGCCTTTCCTTACTTTCTCTTCACTCCATCTTCCATAATGTATATCAAAACAAAGAATTCCTTAAAACAAGATTCATGTCTTCACTGCTCAGCTATTATTAAGCAGGACTTTGAAACTTGCTCATTTCAGAAATTCCTTGCTCAGTCCAAAATGATGTTGGCTTCATGGTCTCTAACTGCCCAGAACTCCTGGAGATATTCTTGTCCTAAATAGCCTTCAAGTGGAATCCAGCACAAAAAGAACCTGTGGTTTCCTACCCCCAACCTGTTCTTTAAAAAATCTCATATTCTCTGCCTTAGATCAGACCTGCACACCTCCCATACCCTGAGCTAGTTAGAACTGGGCAAGTCATGCATGAGATTATGCACAGGAGACGGGTAGCCATACCTCTGTCAGGCAACAGAGGTTGCCTATTTATTGTTTAAATTGGGAATCCTAGGAGAGACAACGAGCTTGACAGAATTATATAACTTCCTTTCTAGGAAGTACCGGTCAGGGAAAAGGCGTGACAAGCCATACATTTTGAGTAGCAGACAGGATTAAAGAAAGGAAATGCAACTTCAGAAGTTTGCCAGCTTCCAAAATAGGAGTTTTATGTTTTCAATTTAGAAGCTAGTGATATGGAGCAAACTCAGGATCTTTACATGAGAGGAAAAGTTGCCCTTAGCTGGGTGATTTGAGGTGATTATTAGTCGTCATGTGTGTGCTGAACAGAATCCCTTCACCCTAATGGCAAGTCCCTGTTTGTTTGTATCATGGAGCTGACTTTGCTTAGTCAGCTTTTCCCACCATAATAACTTCTGTAACCTGCATACCTCCTTGAAAGACCTAACCTGAAATGTGTATTGGCAGCACCAGTATGGCTCACACCTGGCTCTGGTCGAACAATGGACCAAACAGCAACCACTGGCTCTTCATTGGGTTCCCCCCCCCAGCGCATTGATCAAGTCAATTCAACTGCCCTTGGCTGAAGGAAGGTTTGTTCTGGTGCTGAGCTAGGGTCTCCTGCCATTGGATCAGTTAATGAAAAAGGCAGGGTCTTGATCCTCCTCCAAACCCCATTAAAAGGGGTGATAGGTTTGCAGTGATGTGCATTTTGTTCCAGTGCTTGTGGAATTAACTGGATATTGCTGTCACATCCCTCTGAACCTATGAGGTGAATCAAAGAACTGCAACTAAGTGAGGAATCCTAGCTAGGAATAAATCTAGGATAAGAATTTCATTTCATTTTGATTTAAATCAGATATGACACCAATTTCAAGTGTCCGCTTTTGCCTATTTGAATCTTGCCTTATTTCATTTTTAAATAAACTATCAGGTTTTGAAAATTCACAGGCCTGTTTCATTTAGTCCAGAGTAGAGAGCTAGTGCCCTCAGTCTCTCACAACCTTGGTTCTGAGAGGCTACAAGGTTGTGGCAGGGAACTGCCCTTTCCAAGACTGACTGTGTCAGGGTGTCCTGTCTGTCACAGTCTCCCAGAAGGAACCTGACAATGCATGGGAAGGTAAGGTGTCCGGGCTGTGCTCCTTGCTTCTCCTCACAAAATAGCTCATGCAACTTCACCAATTCACTACAATGTGCAACCAGACCAGAAGCTATTTTGAAGACCGTTATAAACCTTCTGGGATGGATCTTTGTCCATCCACTATTCTGTGCTCTGTGCTCAATGTAAACTCTCATTAAATGTTAAACAGTAATCACAACATGAAGAGTCTTTCGGTTTACGTGGATTGCATGAAATATTCTTAGAAATAAGAAATAAGAGTGTTTCACATAAGAGGTGAAAATGGAAGAACTTCCTAACCCTGTTCTCTCTGAGACATTTATGCACAGTACTGCTGTCTGCAATATCTTCTTTTTTTTTCTCCTCCAGCTTTCTTTGGGAAGTACCTAAATGAATATAATGGCTCCTACGTGCCTCCTGGCTGGAAAGAATGGGTTGGATTACTTAAGAACTCTCGTTTTTACAACTACACACTTTGTAGGAATGGAGTGAAAGAAAAACATGGATTTGACTATTCTAGGGTAGGTCCTATTGATTTATTTTAATTTTCCCCCTTGGCCACAACTGTGAGAACATTGTGGATGCTTTATGGCTTCAGTCTAATTAAAGTATTCGTTTCATATTTGAAAGCCACTGCTGGTAATATAAACTGCAATCCATAAACCTGCTCCCTTAGACTGTACATTATCGTTTTACTTCTGGAGGGATGTATAATTTAAAATTTATTTAGCGACAGCAGGCAGTTCCTGAAACGGTAAATGCTCCAGTATGTCTTACCAGCTGGGAAATGGATTTGATTGTAGCTTGACTCATATTCTATTGACTGGTGTTCTCTGTTTTAATTAACACACAGAGACATATTCTGATCTTCTGCATGCCTGTAATTAATTCTCTTTATTGCAAAATCACTGTTTCTATGGTTGTGGTGTGCTGATTTTGGAGGAGCCTGAATTTGTCAGTGGACCACAAATTCCGTTAATCTAGTCATATGTTAGTTAAATAGTATAAATGTTATGAAGACTAAGAGCTTATATTGTGCTGACCTAATCATAAGAACCAAGAGAATGTATTCATTCTGAACAATGCCAAATGCAAACTTTTTAAAAACTTAGTTTATAGGAAATGATTATATGATGCTAACTTATGTTGTCAATGAAATTACCATAGAATGTAGCAGAAATTGAGGATTGATCATAGCCTAGGAATATCTGGACAACAAGATACCACATTTGGGTATTCAGACCTATGATATTTAATAATCCCATATGTAAAGAATAATTGTTTATGCTTCTGAATCTAAAATATTTATCAGAGGTGCATGCCTCCCCTTTTTTCTACATGTGTATGCTACAGGGCACATGCCCTTTTTAAAAACTATTTAACTATTAAAACTATTTAATAGTCCTTTAAACTATTTGGTAATTCCTTTAAAATATCTGGTGAGCTCTTGTTCATTTGAAAACCAATGTGATTAGGAAAAAGTAAATAAAATTCTTTCCAGGCTTGGATTTTAATAGATCACATACTTAAAAGCCAGATCCTGAATTCTGTTCTTTTGTTGCACTCTAGTGTGACCAAGAGGCAGAACCATGGTTGTGACTATGAAAGCCAGGAACAGGCTCAGTTGTCAGTGGTAATCAGAATGTGAAGCAAAGTCCTGTCCATGAAACTGACTAGGCCAGGTTCCAGAGAGAGTCTCCACAATGGGTACAACACATTTCTGTGCATAAAGCACACAGGGCACAATCCTAACTAGGTCTACTCAGAAGTAAGTCCTATTTTGTTAAATGGGGCTTACTCTCAGGAAAGTGTAGTTAGGAGTGCAGCCACAATGACACATCTGTGTTGTACCCCACAGCAAACCTGAATAAAGAACTTTCTCCCTATCCCCATCTTTATTGTCATGTTGCTACTTGTTTTAGCCTTGTGGGTTTGCTTTACACAATAAAAGATCGCCAAAGAGGTAACAGGAAGCTGCCTCCATTTGTGGAACAAATGTTTTTTGTGTACCCCTCCACTGCCAGGCACTTTGCAAGGAGTGCCTTGTGGTGTATTGCCTGCCTCCCACTCGCACTGTTGCAGTGCAGGCTCGCTCTGGGCCAGTTCTGGCGCTCGGCCAGCGCTAACCCCCCACAAACATGCTTTAAGGCACGTTTGCAACAGTGCGTGCCAGCGGTGAGCAGGTGCGCACTGCTTAAGATTGGGCCCTGCATCAGCAGGGAGGCATTTGGTTGGATTGGACTACCCGTCACTGTGCATAGTAACAAGAAATATCAGTGGTAACACTGTGACTGAAGTGCTCGACTGGTATCTGAAAGAGGAACCTTCACCATCTTCTTTTAAAGTACTTCTTTTCATTAACTATGTTTTTCACTACAGAAGTAACATGATTTCTGAGATATGATTTTAACAATCCTTCAATTTGTTGCCAGTGTCATTCTGTTTCCAAAAATATCTTCCCCACTAGCACAATAGTGAGCATCCCATCGGGGCTACTTCAAACTATTGACCCTCTTTTTGTAATCTCAGATGTCAAACAAAGTGTAATTAAAATGCAATACAAAATTCATATTCACTGACACTCTCTGTGAAGCAAGGCTTCTGTGTTGTTCTTTTTAATTATTCTCCTCTTTCCAACATTGTTGACTGTTACACACAAGAAAGAACCAGAACAAAAACAACCCCCCCCCAAAAAAAACTGTGATCACTGAAAATTAACATTTAGATTTACCAAGAAATCAATCAACGCTGAACCAATGTACTTACAATAAGATACTTTGATAAACATTTTCTGAAGTAACATAAGCTAGCAGCAGATCTGCTGACTGTCTTTGTTTTTAGTACCCATGACATGGGCCAAAAAAACTGATTCTTTTACTGTCAGTCATGATGGTAGAGTTTTCCAAGATGCTACAGAGTGACCAATAAGTGGTTCTCATTAGCTTTGTCATTTGGTGGCCAAAGGACCTTGCACTTTTACCTTATTAGCAGATGGAAGGAATTTCTGCTTTCCATTAGCAGATGGAAGGAATTTCTGCTTTCCAGGTCAGTGCGATGCAAGCCAGACCTCAGCAAGTAACAAGGCTGAGTAAACAGATGAAGGGCACAATCCTGTGCCGGCCCAGGAGGGTTGCAAATGTGCCATATAGCATGTTTGCACCTCTTCGGGAGTAAGCCAAGCCGGCACACAGAGGTACACCAGTCTGCTGAGGCTGACACAGGCCGACTGGGCTGATGCAAGGCTCTGTGGTGGGCCAGGGGGAGGCAGGAGGGAGGTATTCCTGGGCAGGGAGAGGGCAGGTAGTGGGCATCCCCGGGGAAGGCTGGGAGGGGAGTGAGAGGCGGGGATGGGATCTAGCACTTATGCTAGATCCAAGCCCCTGTTCTCGGGGAGTTTGGAGTGACTGCAAGCTGCTCCGCACTCCTCCGACTTGTGCCACCTCGGGAGGTGGCGCACGTCTGAGGAGACCCATAGGTGCAAAGGCACCTTACCCAGAGGTAAGGGAAAAGTTTCCTTTTGCCTCTGGCTGAGCCGTTTTGGGTCCCTCTCCCTCGCTGGATACAGTGCAAGCCTCTTGGCTTACCTGTTCCAGCGCAGGGTAGGATTGCGCCCAAAGAGAGAGAGAGGACTAATAGCTATAATGGTTTTTGGAATTTCTGGAACTGGAACTTCTGTGTTTAAAGCAGTATCTCTCTGATCACCATATGTTGGAAAGCAGCAAAGGGGAATTGCAATCTCTATCTCTGTCTGCTTGTAAATTTCCAGAGGCACCTGATTTGCCACAGTTGGAGACAGAATGCTGAACTATATAGACATCAGTTTGATCCACTAGGTTGGGGTGTTCTGAAATGCAGAGGCACTAGAATTCAGTTTTTTTGGCCCATGTCATGGGTACTGCAAACAAAGACAGTCAGCAGATCTGCTGCTAGCTTATGTTACTTCAGAAAATGTTTACCAAAGTATCTTATTGTATGTACATTGGTTCAGTGTTGATTGATTTCTTGGTAAATCTAAATGTTAATTTTCAGTATTTTGCATTGGGAAAAAAACGCTAAAAGCTTTTAATGGCATATCTAATAACACAAAGAAGTATTTCCAGGTTTGTCTGCATTTGTGTTTTTGGCAGACTCTTATTTCTTATTCTGTCTGTCAAGGCTTAAAATAATTGGGAAAAACACGTTAGTTTCATTATCCCATATAAACACTAACGGCTCAAACCTATCTAAGGTCTGCACTGGTGGAACGCACATTCTGCTGGTGCAGTCTCTCACAAAAGCACTGTAAACTTCCAGCCTTCCTGCTGGCATGCTGGCTCCCTGCAATGCCTCAGAAATGCCATAAAGCACCTTGCAGCAGTGCAGGGAGTCGGGGCACCTTCCAGAACCTTCCTGCATGTGCCAGTGGAGTGATAGAGGTGTGCCAGACCACATAAGCCCAGCACAGGGGGTGGAACAGGGCAGGGGAAGGCAAAGGAAGGCATGGAATGGGGCAGGATGGGCAGATTGAATGTCCCCTTACCCCGAGAAGACCTCCAGTAGCCAAAAATCCCCTGTGGGGTATAGCAGTAGCCACACTGGCACAGAATCAATGTGCGGGGATTTTGATAGGATTGGGCTGTTAGTAACAGCCCAGGGTGTCAGGGTAGGGCCTCATTGTGACGTCTTTTGGGCCGTTGTGCACATTATGGTGTAATGGCAGTGTCTAAAAGCCCTTCCCAGTAATAGGGGAGACAATCTGGGTGTAATTTAGAACCAAGACTAAATTTGAATGCCTAGGAAATTGTTCCATGGTCTCTGAACATTTCCTGGTTAGACTTTGGGGTGTTCACCCTCTATAGCACACATCTTTAGCCTTTTTTATGTCAAAACACACAAGTCCCTGCTTTTGTGTAAAAGTGCAAAATGTCAAGTAACATGCGACCATTAATGATATCAAGATGTGCTTCTCAATTCTAAGCATAAGTAATAAGCTTCTGAATTCTAAGCATAAGTAATATGTGAATGATGACCATCAACTTCAGCATCTGCATGTAGAAGTATTGGCAACCTTCAGTCTCAAAAGACTATGGTATCACGCTCTGAAAGGTGGTTCTGGCACAGCGTCTAGTGTGGCTGAAAAGGCCAATCCGGGAGTGACAATCCCTTCCACACCGGGAGCGAGTGCAGTCTGTCCCTGGTCTGTTTCCCTGGCTATGGGCCTTCCTTCTTTGCCTCTTTGCCTCAGACTGTTGGCCAAGTGTCTCTTCAAACTGGGAAAGGCCATGCTGCACAGCCTGCCTCCAAGCGGGCCGCTCAGAGGCCAGGGTTGCACTCTAAAATAGATAAGATACTAGATTTAGAGCCTGATCCTGTAGTCCGTGCCGTGCCTCTGCAGCACAGACCACAGTTGCAAACGTGCCATAAGGCACGTTTGCAGGGCTTACCACCGGGTGTCCCACCGGAGCTATCCCAGCTCCGGCCGGCACTGAGCCAGCACACAGCGGTCGCCCGGGCTCCGCGGCTCGGCGGTCTACATGACTGCTGGGCTGAAGAACGGGAGATGGGGGCGTGGGGGAGGCGTTCCGGGGAGGGGGAAGTGTGGCCGGGTGCATGGGGGAGGCATGTCAGGGGAGGGGGAGAGGCGGATCTGCTGAGCCAAGCTCCGCAGGATCCAAGGCGCTCGGGCAGGGTTGCTCGCCCTATATGAGTGTTTTTACTTTAGCGGCAACAGTCGCCACTAAAGTGAGTAACCCCATTGCAGGGCTGCTTCCCTTACTCAGGGGAAGGGGATGAACTTCCACTTCTCCCGAGGAGCCTCCCGCGGTAGGCCCTGGATCCAGCGGGAGCCCTCCGTGGAGCTGCCAGTTCTCAGGATTGGGCTATTACTATGTTCTGCTGCAAACAATTGCCATTTGGATTTGAAAATACTGAGCTGAGTATAATCCATTGTAGACTTGCAACTGAAACAGTTATGAGACATATTTGTCTGAAATAAGCAGAGTTTTAAAAGAATTTTGGTGAAAGGCCAAACAACCAAATAACCAAATAGGTTTACATTGCAACCATCAGAATCCTGCAACAGTATGTACCATTCCTACTATGGCATGAAGATTCACAGTTCATACTTCTAGTCTTGGTCTCACCACGTCATGGGACACATTGTGGTTTTGCTTTTATATAGGATAGTAGGTTGTCAGATTGCTACTCAGATAATTGCATTGTAGCTTTGAAATTAACAACTAGTGAAAGATCTTGTGGCCATGGCTTTTGTTACCCAGTTCTCCAAGTTCTCTCATCCTTCCCCTTCCCCACCTGCTTTTAATAAGCAGGACTCCAGGTATACCCTGTACCAGGCTGGAAAAGGAACTGAGAAAGAAATGGAGAACTTTTAAGTAGGAAAAACCATGGGTGTGTAACTCCCATTTAAATTGGTAGTTTTGAAAGAGCATGACATTTTAAGAGCCAGGGTGGTGTAGTGGTTTGGGAGGTGAACTTAGACCTAGAAGATCCAGGTTCAAATCCCCCCTCAGCCACAAAGCTTCCTGGGTGATCTTGGGCCAGTCACTTTCTCTCAGTCTCACCTGCTTCACAGGGTTGTTGTGAGGACAAAAGGAGGGGAGCAGGTGTGCACACCACCCTGAGCTCTTTGGAGGAAGGGTGGTATAAAAATGTAAATTAAAAAAAAATTTTCTGGATTGTGTCCTAGCAATTCTTGGAGAAAATGTAAGAAAGTACATTAGAAACCAAACAGTCCTCCTCATTCTGCAAGCTTAAAATAAATCTGACTTGCGCTCTTTGCAAAATAATAGCCATGTCCCTCCAGATTTGTTGATGGCTATTGATTCAGTGTGTTTACGCTTTCTCCTTTTCCTTCTTTTCAGGACTATCTGACTGACTTGATCACCAATGATAGTATTAGCTTCTTCCGAATCTCAAAGAAGATGTATCCTCACAGGCCTGTTTTGATGGTTCTCAGCCATGCAGCTCCACATGGTCCCGAAGATTCAGCCCCTCAGTATTCTCATCTCTTCCCTAATGCTTCTCAGCACATGTAAGGAAATGAAAACCATAAACTACTTGTCTTCATTTTCAGTCAAAGCCATAAAGTTCTGGGGACATAATTTCTAGAACCATTTGTGCCTTGGCATAAACTTCTCACAGGTAGCAAAAACGGAACAGCTTGGCATTTATTTTAAGTTTTTTATATCTGAGCAGCTGTTACCCTGCACATGCCCGATCTCATCTGATCTTGGAAGCTAAGCAGGGTCAGGCCTGGTTAGTACTTGGATGGGAGACCGCTTGGGAATACCAGGTGCTGTAGGCTTATACCATAGTCTTTCGAGACTGAAGGTTACCAACCATATCTGAGCACACACAAGAATCCCATAGTTTGCACTTTGAATACATTTTGCAATTATGCAAATCTTTTCTTTTTTTGGCATAAGTTTTATTAGGAGCTGGAAAATAAGGGAAAAGGAAAGAATGAGACTGGATAAATGAACTCATAGGGGGCCTTTTTTTTCTAGGAATACATCAGATTAATGCAATGTCATGTCATAGCATCAGTCTCTGGTGCATTTTGGGAAGGAAAATAGTGAGTGACAGGAGCCACCTTCCAGGGAGACAAGGCACTCCTTAGTGATTTTTTCAGTTTAAAGGAAGAAATACACCATCAGGTGTTCCACCCCAAACATTATGACAACTTTTGTGACCCCCCCCCCCAAAAGTGATGGATTCTCAAATCTCAGTGAACTTTTCTGAATTTCCCCGTAAGTAATGAATATTTGCCGAAATTCTGTGAAGATGCTGAAAGCAAATATGTTCAGTCACAAACTGGCACTCTTTGTTCTGAGCAGAGACTCACTAAGGCTGGAGCTAGACAACACAAACACATGGCTAATATCAGAAGTGGCAGTCCCAAATTTCTTCCTCCTGTGTCCCTTGGTATCATGTGGAGAAGCACAATGTGTGGAGTGATGGAGTCTCCCCACTCCAGTCATTTACTAGATGCCGCTTGTAGGGGCTACAGTGACATCCTGTCAACGTTCCGTTTCTGTATGCATTACCAGGGAAGAGGGAAAAAGACAGGTCAGGTTGCTGCTTTTGTTAACAGTTGTGCGTCCCTCCTACATAAGAACAGCCCCACTGGATCAGGCCATAGGCCCATCTAGTCCAGCTTCCTGTATCTCACAGCGGCCCACCAAATGCCCCCGGGAGCACACCAGATAACAAGAGACCTCATCCTGGTGCCCTCCCCTGCATCTGGCATTCTGACATAACCCATTTCTAAAATCAGGAGGTTGCGCATACACAGCATGGCTTGTACCCCATAATGGATTTTTCCTCCAGAAACTTGTCCAATCCCCTTTTAAAGGCATCTAGGCTAGACGCCAGCATCACATCCTTGGCAAGGAGTTCCACAGACCGACCACACGCTGAGTAAAGAAATATTTTCTTTTGTCTGTCCTAACCCGCCCAACACTCAATTTTAGTGGATGTCCCCTGGTTCTGGTATTATGTGAGAGTGTAAAGAGCATCTCCCTATCCACTCTGTCCATTCCCTGCATAACTTTGTATGTCTCAATCATGTCCCCCCTCAGGCGTCTCTTTTCTAGGCTGAAGAGACCCAAACGCCGTAGCCTTTCCTCATAAGGAAGGTGCCCCAGCCCCGTAATCATCTTAGTCGCTCTCTTTTGCACCTTTTCCATTTCCACTATGTCTTTTTTGAGATGCGGCGACCAGAACTGGACACAATACTCCAGGTGTGGCCTTACCATCGATTTGTACAACGGCATTATAATACTAGCCGTTTTGTTCTCAATACCCTTCCTAATGATCCCAAGCATAGAATTGGCCTTCTTCACTGCCGCCGCACATTGGGTCAACACTTTCATCGACCTGTCCACCACCACCCCAAGATCTCTCTCCTGATCTGTCACAGACAGCTCAGAACCCATCAGCCTATATCTAAAGTTTTGATTTTTTGCCCCGATGTGTATGACTTTACACTTACTGACATTGAAGCGCATCTGCCATTTTGCTGCCCATTCTGCCAGTCTGGAGAGATCCTTCTGGAGCTCCGCACAATCACTTCTGGTCTTCACCACTCGGAAAAGTTTGATGTCATCTGCAAACTTCACTGCTCAACCCTGTCTCCAGGTCATTTATGAAGAGGTTGAAAAGCACCGGTCCCAGAACAGATCCTTGGGGCACACCACTTTTCACCTGTCTCCATTATGAAAATTGCCCATTTTCCTACCATCAAGTTCTGCTGTCCTATTGCAAGCTGTGGCTCACTGTGGCTCCAGGCAGCCCTGGCAATCCTGGGGCTCATATGGAACTCCCATGGAAGTCCCTGGCAATTGTATCATCGCTGCATCCCTCCACAGCACAGCTGGCTGACAGCATGCCTGTTAGTAATCAGCTCCAGTGGAAAAAATGATGGTAAGTGAGGTAGAGTAGGAGGCAAAGAGAGGACAGCAAGACAAGGGAGGGAAGAGGAGTAGGTGAAAGAGGTGAGAAGGAAGAGTGGGACCTGAGGAGGAATGAAATGGAGGACTAGAGTAGATGCCAGAGCAGGGAACAGGTAGGGCAGGCAGTTGGGGTTGATGTGATTGGATGAGGGAAGAGGAGGACAGATAGAGAGAAAAGAAGTTCCTATGGCCTGAGGAAGTGAACCTACCTGCTTGGAATGAGGGGGGTCAGCAAGGCACATGTCACACCTCCTCAAGGACACCTGATCCTGTACAATCCTACCAGGACAGCTGGTGTGATATAATGTTTTACTGGAGAAGCCTGGGTTCACATCCCTGCTGAGTTATGAAGCTGGTTCAGGGTCACCTTGAACAAGTCTAACTCTCAATCTAACCTACATCATGGGGTTTCTGTGAGGACAGACTAGAGGGAGGAACACATACAAGATAAAAATGCCAACAGTTATAATGTGTGTTAAGCTTTTCCTGTGTATGCCCCTCAGTCTGAAGGAAAGATGATAGTGTTGCAAAACAGCCTGTTCTGTGTTCGCTCCAAAATTGTGGAACCCCCTCCCTAAAGAAGCTCACTCTGATCTTTAGGCATCAGACCAAAGCAAAACTACTTTTGAGGTGCTGTGACTGGTTTTGGTTTTCATTTAATACTACTTTTCTGAATTCTATTATTAATTAAAAAGTTATTTGAGTAGTTCTAATGTGGGCTAATTTTTGAGCTGGTTTATATAGCTGGTTTGGAAGTTTTAAATTAAAAAGCAGGCTATGCTTTTTGAAAAATTAAATAAAATACAGATTCTTGAGACCCAAAAGCATACACTGAATGATTGTCCGGGAGGGGGGGGGTGCAATACGTTTCCTGGAGTGCATGTACAAAGGGGGTTAAAACACGCAGTAAGGGATTTTTTAGACTGTCAAAACTGTGCAAAATGATCACTGCCATATCTGAAAACGAGTTTCACGTTTTATTTTCCATGCGTAGTTTCATGTAAGTTACACACAAGGCATTTATCTATGATGATTGGATAGCTTTTATAAGGACTTCTTCTTTGTATGCATTTATTGTCTTTTTTTTCAAGGTCAAATGGAATCAGGATTTGTAGAACAGTTAGAATGTAACTTATTTTATCCCCTCTTCTGAATGAATTTTTGTTCGGCCTCCAGAAATGTTGTGCTTTGTGTATTTGACCATAAGACGGACAAATCTGTTAAGTACAAGAGGGTTACATTTGTAGTAATCAAAGAAGATTGTGGAGTTTGGGTGAATGAAACAGCAGGAGGTTTCAGATGAGCCAGGAAATCACAAAGCATACTGGAAAAGGAATTTGCCAAGCATTTTAGATTCATTCAGGGCATTACATAGCAACCGTTTCCATAACCATCAGCATTTTCAAAGCAGCAATGTCATTATCCAGCCACAGTAACATTCTGAAATCAGAGAGCACATTAGCAATGTAGAGAGAATAATAGGCAACCTTTTCCCCCCTGGGGAAAAGAATCCTCTCTATTCCATCTCAGAGCATTTTTAAAGTAGAACCTTAATATCAAAGATTTTCACTTAAATACATTGCAATTCACTTTGATTTTTATATCGGAAGCAAATTTATTGTTCAGGTCACCTGGAGCACTGAACAGCCTAAACATAACTTGACGTAGAAACAGTATCTCCCTATCATACAGAATCCCAGATACTTCTACAGAGATTCTTATCTAACAGCTCTGTCCAATACAGAATCACAAATACACATCAAATATGCATGCATTTGGGCAATACCTACCAAGCTCCTTTTTCAGGCCTTGTTGACAAGAGGTCTTCAACAGGTGTGTCAGAACCCAGAATTAGGTTGCAATCCGAACTCAGATGGGTTACAGCAGTGCTGCCATTGCCATTTTGTTTCGAGGTTCAGGCCTGCAGAATTTTAACAGTAGTCAGAGTTTAGGGGTCCTGCTTGAGCTAAATCTTGTCAAGAGACTTATTTTGGAGGGGTTGCATTGATCAAGTCTCCCAGTCTTCATTGGGCCCCCTCAGTCTTCCTCTCGCCAGCTCTCCCCTGCTGTGGCACTCACTCTCTACACTTGCCTTGCCTCGCATTCTCTTTCTCACCTTTTGCCATTCAAAATGGAGTCAACCCTGATACCATGCCATTCTCTGCCCCACCTGGAAGGATGGAAGATGCAGAACAATACATTAACAGTGAATCTTGATTGGGCACCACCAGCAGGAAAAGAGAACTAAATATGACCACTCGCTCACCTGCCGGGCTCCTGAAGGTGGTTGAGGTTTCAGTTGGGTCCCAGTGCTTGATAAACTGAAGACCACAAATGTAGACAACAGCAGAAAATTAACTACTGTAAAATGCCTCTGCAAAATTTCTAAACCCTGTGGAAACTGGAGCCTAAAGTCCTGCAGACAGAAAGCTTAACCCTGTTCATCATCCAGATGAAGAATATTTGTGCCAGACAAGGGCTCCTATTATTTATAATAGACCTGGCTGATTAGGGGCTTCACACTGTTTTCCCATTACAGGGTCCAGTGATGCACATGTGTATTCACTTCTGTGCCAGAGCACATATTCAGGTAACTTACAGTCCAACTTTCCAGCACCAATGCAGCTGTGCCAATGGGGTGTTTGCTACATTCTGGGGAGGGGGGTTGTCAGTCACAAGAGTCCTCCTCAAGTTAAGAGAGCCTTTGATCTCTTACCTCTGGGCTGCATTGTGGCTGCGTCAGCACTGGGAAGTTGGTTAGGATTTGGCTCTCACTTGAATGGATAAGCCTTGACACCTAACCTGGAGATCCCTGCAGAATCAGGCTTCTGTGTTCCTAGCTCCTCAGCTTTCCCACTTCATGTCAGAAGAGGATGGAAATGTTGCTGAAAACTCTGGAGTAGAAAGACCCACTACCTCAACAATAATTGTATTTGTGCAAGGAGAGGAAAATGCTCCGGTTGAGCCCTAAAGGAGGCAAAGGGAGCAGAATGCGTCTCAGAATGGAAGCTCAGGGCTGGCTGACTTTGAGTGAAGTATTCATAAGTATGTTCATACTGTTATTCTCTGCTGAATGCCCAAGTAGGATTAAATTCACAATAGCTGCTAAACAGTACAGTAGGGCTTCTCCAGCAAACTGCATAGTTATTGTAAAAGTGCCTACCTCAACCTCGATAGCCTGTGCAGAATGAAATTGGAACAGCTCTGCCATTCTCCTGCTTCCCAGTCTTAATGCTAAACTGTTGCTGCTGAAATATATCCTCATTTACTCTGAATGATACACGCTATTTCAATAGGTTTTAGTTGGAGCTGAGCAATTTTCTTGTTCCCAGCTATCAGATAAATCACAAGAAGGTAATATTTTGCCACCAAACAAGTAATGTATCTCAGTTTACCACAGAAAATTAATTCTGTCATGGAGGGTTATTCTTACCCAGGGAGAGTTACCCACCACTATGTGCATCAAATAACCCAGATGGAAATACAAGTCAGAGTGCTAGACCTCATTTAAATATTCGGTTGCAGGGAATTAATAGCATTTGCATCAATTTGGATGCAAGACCATGACAATCAGACATGTTGTACTTATTATGTAAACTCATGTACAAAGAATCTGCAACCAGCCATGCCAAAAGCTGTGATGTAGACTTAGAAATACCAAGAATTGAAAACACAGTGAATTGGGGTTTATGCGTTTGTCTCCTGGGTTCTGAACTTTAGAACTTATTGTTATTGTACTTGATGATTACCTCTGTAATCATAAGTGCTAGAAATTTATTCTGTGCTTTAAAAAAAAATGCTGGGTTTGTTTTCAATGATATACATCCTATTTGAGACATACAGTACTGGAACATAATGCTATATTTCTACTGAGGTTGAGTTACCTTACAATTACCGAAGATGCGTTTGTTTTATGTTTCACTGTTTAATATTAAAATCAGTGTTTTTAATACTTTGTTGTTTTCTCTTCTTACCTGTTAACAATACTTTGAATTTATTATGGAGCTTTGTAAGCTCCATGGACATTTGTTTTGGCATGGGAAAGGCAGGATATAAATTTCTCAAATAAAATAAATAAAATAGAATTCTGCGTCTTGTATACATTATGCAATGTTGCATGTCCTTGGTTACATGATTTGTTTACTTTCTGCTAATCACAGAAATGGACAAGGAGCTATGGAAGGTACATAAATCTAATAACTGAAAATAATACCAGTTCCTTTCCAATGTCTCAGTTTCAAGCAATGGTCATGCTTCATATAGCGTGAGGCATAGAAATTTGCTTTAGAAACTGAAAATGCAGGTTCCCTGAATGCTCTCGTTCATGTCCAGTACCACATTCTGTGTTTGTGTTGTGCTTTCAGAGAGTCTCAAAATATACAGTGTCCTTTCTGTAATATTGATAAAATGGAATGGAAGGCAATTCATATTTGTGTTACTGACAATTGCTCATTATTTTTGTCCCTCTAGCACACCCAGTTATAACTATGCTCCAAACCCAGACAAGCACTGGATAATGAGGTATACTGGCCCCATGAAACCCATCCACATGGAATTCACCAACATGCTGCAGCAGAAGCGCCTTCAGACTCTCATGTCTGTGGATGACTCTATGGAGGCGGTAAGATCAATTATCCCACTCCCTGAGTCCTCTGTGTATGTCCTATATTCCTACCCTATTGGTAAGTTAAGTCTTGCCGAACTAAACACAGATTCACATCATCTCAAGATGACAACTTTCCCGTTTGTCTGGTCACATTGCCCAAGGTAGACCAATACAGCCCAATCCTAATTTGCAGTGGAACAGGCAGGCCTGCGTTGTATCCAGTGCACGTTTCAGGCAGCCAGAGGCTCTGCCAGGGGCAAGGGGAAACCGTGGCTCTCCCTTTACCCCAGGAGTCCCAGTGGAGCTACTTGGATCTGTGCCACCTCAGATTTGCCACCTGCAAATCTGAGTAGGTTCCAGGCTTCCCAGGAATGGGATTAGGATCTGGCATAAGTGCCGGATCATGGCCCCAGCTCCAGCTCCCTGCCCATCTGCCGCAGGAACTCCCACCACCTGCCCTCCCCCACCCCAAAACATCTCCCTCCCGCCTCTTCCCTGCCCTCCCCACACACGCCAAGACCCCTGCACCACTGAGCTCAGCCAATGCAACTCACCTTTTCCCCAGGGCCCATGTCAGAGAAGGGAGGCTGGCGCTCCTCTGTGCGTCGACTATCTTCCCTTATGTCTGTGCAAAAATGCTTTGCGGCACTTTAATGACAATTTTGGGCTAGTGCAAGGGACTTGTGTCGGCCCAACGGTGCCTATGGGTTTGCACCCATAGTGTCATAGTGCACAATCTTTAACATTGTAAGATATCCTTGAATTCCCACTGTAATGAAATTAATATATACAGAGAAAGTTACACAGGGAAACAGATCTGTCTCCTTTGTACAGTGCTGAGATACTTCCTGGCTAGTGCACACTTTTTTATTGTTTTCTCTTAGTGTGCATGCCATGAAATTTAAATTGGGTTGATACAGAAAGATGTTGAGAATATTCAGTAGAACTTAAGTGATGAACCTTGTTGGCTAAAGTGACCAGAGTTAAAACTAGAGGGGATACTGAAGTTCCAGAGCTGGGCAGACTGTTTTCAGTCCCAAAGCCATCAAGGCCCCCCCCCCCTCAAGCTGGGTGTCAGACATCTCCAGGCAATACTTACAACTTGCTGTGAAAGCTTTGGAGCATATATCTCTACATGAGTCATAACTCTTTCATATACAATAATTGCATGAAGGAGAATTGGACCAAAATATTCCTTTTGGTTGGGGAGTGTTCAAAAGAGAAAATCATGACAATGGGTAAGCTTTCATGGCAAATTTGGCAACTCAGTGGTAGAGCAAATACTTCTCATGCTAAATGTTCCAGCTTCAATTGCTGAAATGCACCTTGGTTCATTCCAATATATCTCATTACCTGAGCACTTTTTTTGAGATTGTGCTTCTTCATTTCTCACAGCCTTTTTACTCATTTGTCAAGTCCTGACATCTCCACGTTAGAAGCGCATTTGTGAATTGATTGTATTTTTATTCTGCCCTTCCTCCTAGGTTAGAGATAGTGGCAGGGTTACCCAGTGAGTTTCTTGGTTAAGTGAGGATTTGACCCCAGTTCTTCCAGGTCCTAGTCTGCTGCTGTAGCCGCTACATCAGATTGGCTGTTCCATTGCATGTTGGGAAGATCCCTGGCTGAGATTCCTGCTGCCAATTTATTATAGGACAGCTTCTTATATTCAGTTATCTTCTATTATTCATCACTGATTGGCAGTTAGCTTGACCTCACATCTGTGATATTAGAATGGAATAAAAGAACCTCACAGTGTTGTAGGCTGGGGAACAGTTATCTCCAGCTGACACCTTCTGTGAAAATTAATGGGGTTATTTTCCAGATTCTAAAGCTGTGTGTCTAACATGGAAGTGAAACAATTTATTTTTTATTATCTCTCAACATTCTAGCATTTTGTTTGTGATATAAGTATAATACAGGCATCCTAAGAAGGCAAGGTTACGGTGATCTAAAGGCCTGTATCCACTTGCAAGTGATTATGATTACTATAATGGCTGATTCTGGGAAGATATAATCTCTCAAGTGCTACTGCTTGCACTTGGAGAAGTTAGCTATCAGTGTAGCATCTTGCCCACATTAATGGTTTTCTTTATTTTTAACCCCGAGTCAGCTATCTGGAATTGAAGCTGTAATTATAAGTCAATGAATTTTAAAATCCATTCAGCTAATCAAACTTAACCTTCTGCTTTGTCACACGTGCATTCCAAAAATAGTTGCATGTTGACCTGCTTTTCTGTGCAGAAAACAAATTTCAAACAAGGAGGTATCTGGGTCACAACAATATGTCTCAGTCTTTATTTCCCAAAGGAAAATAGTCTCTCTTAAGGAAAGTGGTGTTACCCAAGATGTGTTAACCCAGGATAACAAAATTACTGACATAATTCTATAAAACACAGTTAAGTTTTTAATTTCTGTTGTCTGGTGATGTCAAATAATAATCCTTGGAACTGCATGAAACACATTTTAAATCCTAGCATTGTTAACATGGATGTACCCAAGTGAGTTAAGAATAGGTATATTTTGTAGTAACCCAAGCTAAATGGTTATCTTCAGAACTTGAGTGTACCATCAGTAGGTCAGTGTTTTGACACCTGTGGTCAAAGTACATGTTATGTTAAATGCATAATGTGGTTGGGAGAATTTTGCTTGTTTTTTAAATAGTGCCTTTTGGAGCACATGAAATGTAACAGAGTCATGGTAGGGGTAAGGGGACCTTAGTGTGTTTCTAGTTCCAGTTGCACCCCTTGTCCGCTATTTTTTACTGGAAAAAGCTTCTGTTGTCTTCCATTGAAGTTTTTCTTTTTCCCACCCAGTAAAAACAGCATGGGGAACCGGCAGTTTTTGGATCGATTACTAATGCCTGTTGCCACTGTTTTGCCACATTTCAACCTTGCATGTTGCATGTTGCATGTTGTTTATATTCAGGGGGTGGGAACCACTTGGCCAATGATGATGATGAAGAGGCTGTGTCTCTTAAAAAAAAAAAAAAAAAGAGGTTGGCAAATAGAAAAGACAGTACGCCACAAGATGGGAGATGTTTGAAGTGTCAGGCTAGTATTTTAATTTCCCAGAACCCTTGCCCCTCACTGTTAGCTTGCTGTAGGAACTTTTCAGGTGATTCTGAAGACAATATTCCATGATTCTGCACAATTTGATTTCAGATATTCAGATCTAATCAGAAGAAACAGTAGTTCCATATTGACATTTATTAAGAAAAAGTTATTCTTTATCCTTTTTTAAATGGAATGATGTACTTTTGTTTTGTGGTTTTTTTTCCCCAGATTTATAATACGTTGGTTGAAACAGGTGAACTGGATAATACATATGTTATATATACTGCAGATCATGGCTATCATATTGGACAGTTCGGACTGGTGAAAGGAAAATCCATGCCATACGAATTTGACATCCGAGTTCCTTTCTACATACGCGGTCCTAATGTAGAGGCTGGTTCTTTGTAAGTTCATGGGATTTTTGACAATGTTTTTGTGGCACGCATTAAAACCCTGTGTTGACAGGCCCCCTCTTTGAGAGATTTTCAGATGTGGCACCATAGATTTAGAATGCTCGCTCCTGGAAGCCAAACTGGATAAGCTTTAGACTCTGCTCAGACTAATTTATCCATGCCTTTTAGGGCCCAATCCTATCCCAGGCATGCCAGCCCAGCACTGCTGCTCAGTGTTGCAAATGTGCCATAAGGCATACCACTACCACTTACCACTGCGCCAGTGCAGGTGTGGGCTCAGCACAAGCCCATGCTGAGCCAGTGCCCAGTGGAGAACAGGTGGTGACTGCCTGGAACTCCAGGCAAGTGCTGGGCAGTGGTGAGATGAGTGAGGGCATGGGGTGAGGCGTTCCAGGGCAAGGGGAAGGTGGATGAAAGGCTTGGTGGGAGGAGAGAGTGGGTCAGGAGGGGAGTCCGTCGAATCCAAAGCCCTCCATCCAGCCCAACACGGGATTTCTTTACTCTATGCCAGCTAAGTAGCTGGCGCAAAGTTGAGTAACCCCATTGTGGAGCTGCTTCCCTTACTTGGGCAAAGGGGATGCATGTCCCCTTCCTCCAAGGAGGCATTGGGAGCCACCTGCAGCTGCCTGATGTCCATAGGATGGAGCAGCAGCCATTTGAGCGCCGCTTCAACCTTGGGCACCAGGCAGCTCAGGATTGGGCTGTTAGTTTTGGAAGTTCATGTCACTGTATATTGAATTTTAAGATTTGCTCAATCTCATTTTCTCATATTTTTATTTATTTATGATGTTATTTATTTATGATGAGTTTCCAAATAATATATGCACTGCCTTTAGTAGATAGCTAGCATCAGAAGTAAGTTTAATATTGTAAATCAGGGGTGCTCAAAGTTTTTGACACAAGGGCTACAACATCTCTCTGACACTGTGTCGGGGACGGAAAAAAAAAAGAATTAATTTACATTTCAAATTTGAATAAATTTACATAAATGAATATATTAGAGACGGAAAATGAATGAATGAGTTCATGCCAGTTTATGATCCCGTTCACCCTAATAAGGGGGGATCTTCATGCCAGTTTATGATCCTGTTCACCCTAATAAGGGGGGATCTTCATGCCAGTTCATGATCCCATTCACCCTAATAAGGGGGGATCTTCATGCCAGTTTATGATTCCATTCACCCTAATAAGAGGGGGGGAATCTTCATGCCAGTTTATGATCCTGTTCACCCTAATAAGGGGGGATCTTCATGCCAGTTCATGATCCCATTCACCCTAATAAGGGGGGATCTTCATGCCAGTTTATGATCCCGTTTACCCTAATAAGGGGGGGAATCTTCATGCCAGTTTATGATTCATTCATGCACACACAAATGGAGGGGGGATCTTCCACACTTTCAGACACATACACCCGCCTGCTCACCTGCTCCCTTGCCCTCCCTCCTTCCCTCCTTCGTTTGCTTGGGCTGCCTGCCTGCTTGCCCAGCTGCATGCCTACCTGCCTGCCCATGTGCTGCTGCTGCCTGCCTGCCTGCCTGCTTGCCTTGCCTTGCCTTGCCTTGCCAGCTGGCCAGGCAACCAGCCCTCTCTCCCTCAGGAGGGAGACGTGCTGCGAGCTGGGCTGGGCTCCCCTCCCTCGTGATCTCTCTCTCTCTCTCTCCCCCCTGGCTCAGGTTGCAGGAGGGGAGGGGAGGGGAGCCAAGCCAAATGGAGCTGATCCCAGCCCAGCCCAGCCCATGGGCAAGGAAGAATAGACTAGCAGGCAAGCGCGCAGGCTCTTTTATAGTGGGAAGTAACACAAGACCTGCAAGTCTCATGTTACCTTCCCACTATAAAAGGCCCTACACGCCTGCTGGGCTCGTCTTTCCTTTGCTGCCACTGAGCTCAGTGGCAGCGAGGGAAAGCAAGGCACAGAGTTCCTGCGGCGGGCAGCGCAGGCTGGGGTGAGGGCTGAGCACCCATTGGAGGTGGGGGGACCCCCTGGGGGCCGGATGGGGACCCGCAGCAGGCCACAAGTGGCCTGCGGGCCAGGGTTTGGGCACCCCTGCTGTAAATCAATGACATCACTGTTAGGAGAACTGCATGCAATATTTGCTATATGATGAGAAAAAATACTCAAGGAGGATCTCCTTGGTTCATCTTTTGAGATTAAACAGTAGCAAGCAGTTTGTCAGTGACATGCAAGAATGCAGAGTGTAACTGTTAATTAAAGTGCTAGCTTCAATCAGCCAAGAAATTATGTAAATATACTTTCTAAGTAATTATTTTAATATCAAATATTTGGACTAAAGCAATTATTTTGGACACAATTTGCAGGGTTTAATGTATACTAGAATGCCTATATTAGCATAATTAGTGCTTGCTTTTTACTGCAGTTGGCTTTTCTGCCCCCCTTTCCTCTTAGTATAGTGAAGTATGGAATATGTATGTAATACAGTAAAGATCCCTCCCTGAAAATATCTATACTGAATATTCATTCATTCTAAACTGAATATTCATTTAAATGCATTATGGTGATTCAGGACAAAAAGCAAAGCATTTCAGTCACTTAAAAAAATAGTAGTACACTTAATGCAAATAAACACACAAAAATAAGGGGTGACCTGAAGGACAAAGTGGTGTTCTGTAGAGATTATCAGATTATCAGCTAACTCCCCTGGTTAGTGAGAAGCTGAATGATTTTGCATTGCTCTCCCTGCCCCTGGTATTTCAGAGTGTTCACAATGACTGTATAGATCACTGCCAGCTTATGCCTTTACCTGGTCTTCTACAAAGCCATTATCTGCTGCCCTGTGTGCAGGATCTGGTTGAGCTGTCCTGACAACAGGTATGACTTAAGCAATTCTGTCCTAGCTCTTCTTTCCAGGATAAGTAGGATTTTAGGATTTCTAAAGATAACTAGGTTAGAACGCTAGTTAGATAACTGGGTTAGAACACTATTCCCCTGGGGGCTGGGGATAAGAATAGACCCTCAGTTTGGCTATACTTGCTGTAAGAGGCGACCAAACAGCCACCGGGTAGATGGGACTCGTCAGCCTGGGAAGGCAGCTCATCTGAGAGAAGGAAAACTCTGATCCCAAACCTCCACTGCCTTGTGGCTACATCCAGTTATGGAAAAGGCTTCAGGAGGCAAAATCCGGAGCCGGAGAGTCCCTGAGGCAGTTCAAGGCTGAACACAGTCAAGTTCTGGCAACTCCTGCAACGCCGCTGGAACCAACCGTATTGGCTTCTGCCTTTCCACAGCGACGTGGAGAGGGGGGGCTTGCTGCATGGGTAACAGTCTATCCTCCATATCTACTTTACCCAGGCTTCACGCACTGCAGAGGACACTCTGTTCCAGAACACTATTCAGAGCGCGATACCATAGTCTTCCAAGACTGAAGGATGCCAACAAGATAGAAGACTAGTTTTTGACCTTTTGGGGTTCATCAACTGAACTGCCAGAAGACCTCTGCATGTTGCAGAGGATTTTTGCCATTTTTTCCCAGTGTGTGTAAGTGTTAGAATGTTGATTAGGTTCATTCAGCTTCACTGTCGCCTCTCATACACTGAGAATTCACCTTAGAACACATTTTGCGCTGCCCTCAGTCTGTGCATGGCAGAGGAAAATGTGCAGTTTTATGTAAGTTCTATTTTAGGAGAACCATTTCTTCATTACTCATCGTATTATTGAAGAACTCATAAAATTCCCTGAAATACAGTTTGAAAACCACTAGCATAGCAAGAGCTAGAGTCTCTGATTGCCCTAGGATGCCCTCATACAGTGGTTTTTAAGGTAGTTGATGTATACCCAGTCACACCCAGCACCGCCATGTGGACCACTTGCCCACAGGTTTCACCATTCTCTACTTCAATATCCATGCTGTAGATGGGATCGATTTAAGGCCTGTAGTGGCTGCACAGGTGACATGGCAAGACTTGTCCTTTAAACCCACAAAAGTGTGAGTTTTTGTACTTGTCCAGTTCATCTCCTTCCTAAGTGTCTGATTAGTGTGCAAGCACCAGGCAAAAGCAGCAGAAGTTGGTACCAGGACATGATTGTAAGCATGGGAGCAATCAGATTCTTCATAATGTCCTTTCTCACGTTGTGATTTGGTTGCGTTTTAAATCACTAGCAAATTATGTCATGTGGGAGCCTCCCATTTCAGTGCCTTGGAAGAGCTGAAACCTATTTGTTATGTTCACATAAATCAGAGCCTGAAAAGATCCAATAAATCAGAACTCATACCTTAGGAGAAAATGGCTAAAGCATCCTCATGCCTACTTAGTGTCAGATGTTGATGCACCCTTGGAACCCTTTTCACATAAACTAATTGCTGACTATCCCACTTATCAGCCCTGATTTAATAGCAATTGCTATAGTGCAGCCTCATTACCATAGGTTCATTACTTTAACCAGATATGCTACACCACATTAACTAGTAATTAAAATTAAGTTGCACTTGTCAAGCAAATGAACAAATGTATCATCCTCAGTCCTTGTCATTGTTTGTTTGCTTTCAAATCCCGTAATTCACAAATGGTCTCATTCACTGTTGCAAATTAAGATGCGGCAGCCTCCTTGTGTTTCTAAGTTGGAAATATGTACAAAAGCAGAAAACTACCCATATGGCACTGTCTTTGAACTGTAATGTCTTCTGTAGATAATGGCAAGTATACGCTTGTCCTCGAGACTCTGTGTAACTTTCCTTTGAGGCTTCCTTTCTGGATTTTCCCTTTTATTTGCATTGTTTTAGCAGGGCATCTTAATTGGAGCTGTTGAAGTGTGAGTGAATTAGAACTGGCTAAGAAGCTGAATTATGAATCAGAAAGATCCTTGTTTTAAATCTCACCTCTGCCATGAACTCCCAGGGTTGCTTCAAACAATGCATTCTCTCACTCTAGCTGTCTCGCGCTCTCTTTCACCCCCAGCTCCCTCCTCCCATTTACAAAATGGGAATAATAATAATGGCTTACGTTGCAATCCTTATGAACAGTCCTGTAAGATATTGTGTGAGAAGTATTTTAAACACTCTAAAGCACTGTGTGTGTGTGTGTGTGTGTGTGTGTGTGTGTGTGGTTTTTAAAGTTAATTTTTCCCAAATTAGTAAAGTTTTAGATCCCAAGTAGAAACTCTTTTTTTCTGAGGGCTGGATAGGCATTTTGCTCCTGTGAATAGAAAGTCTTTAATTTGCTTTTGCCTGCCAGGATGCATGTGAGACTTTGGTAGAATTAGAGCTTACACTAAACATGTAACTGCTGCTGAAAGTGACAGTCATGATGGGTCATCACAGCACTGTATGTTTCCTTGTCCCCATTGGCTGCCGCTAGAAGAGAGGTTGAAAAAACATTATTATGTCGGGACACGAATAACTTTAAATATATGGAATGGAATGGAAAGGGGATGTACACTCATAGCTGTTCTTTACAGTGGTAGCCACACCTTCATTGCTTCCTTGACGCAGTAGGAAATAGGGGAAGAGTATAAAATAATAGCATAGTTTGTGCTTTTGGAGGTACTATCTGGGTGGATTCAGTTGATTCTACTTCAGAGCCCCATACAGAATTGACTGGCAAAGTTATTAGCAATCAGTCATGTTGAGCCATTTCTTTGTATATTGTATTGGCAACCTTCAGTCTCGAAAGACTATGGTATCGCGCTCTGAATGGTGGTTCTGGCACAGCGTCTAGTGTGGCTGAAAAGGCCAATCCGGGAGTGACAATCCCTTCCACACCGGGAGCAAGTGCAGTCTGTCCCTGGTCTGTCTCCCTGGCTATGGGCCTTCCTTCTTTGCCTCTTAGCCTCAGACTGTTGGCAAAGTGTCTCTTCAAACTGGGAAAGGCCATGCTGCACAGCCTGCCTCCAAGCGGGCCGCTCAGAGGCCAGGGTTTCCCACTTGTTGAGGTCCATCCCTAAGGCCTTCAGATCCCTCTTGCAGATGTCCTTGTATCGCAGCTGTGGTCTGCCTGTAGGGCGCTTTCCTTGCACGAGTTCTCCATAGAGGAGATCCTTTGGGATCCGGCCATCATCCATTCTCACGACATGACCAAGCCAACGCAGGCGTCTCTGTTTCAGCAGTGAATACATGCTAGGGATTCCAGCACGTTCCAGGACTGTGTTGTTTGGAACTTTGTCCTGCCAGGTGATGCCGAGGATGCGTCGGAGGCAGCGCATGTGGAAAGCGCTCAGTTTCCTCTCCTGTTGTGAGTGAAGAGTCCATGACTCGCTGCAGTACAGAAGTGTACTCAAGACGCAAGCTCTGTAGACCTGGATCCTGGTATGTTCCGTCAGCTTCTTGTTGGACCAGACTCTCTTTGTGAGTCTGGAAAACGTGGTAGCTGCTTTACCGATGCGCTTGTTTAGCTCGGTATCGAGAGAATGAGTGTCGGAGATCGTTGAGCCAAGGTACACAAAGTCATGGACAACCTCCAGTTCATGCTCAGAGATTGTAATGCAGGGAGGTGAGTCCACATCCTGAACCATGACCTGTGTTTTCTTCAGGCTGATTGTCAGTCCAAAATCTTGGCAGGCCTTGCTAAAACGATCCATGAGCTGCTGGAGATCTTTGGCAGAGTGGGTAGTGACAGCTGCATCGTCGGCAAAGAGGAAGTCACGCAGACATTTCAGCTGGACTTTGGATTTTGCTCTCAGTCTGGAGAGGTTGAAGAGCTTTCCGTCTGATCTGGTCCGGAGATAGATGCCTTCTGTTGCAGTTCCAAAGGCCTGCTTCAGCAGGACAGCAAAGAAAATCCCAAACAAGGTTGGTGCAAGAACACAGCCCTGCTTCACTCCGCTTCGGATGTCAAAAGGTTCTGATGTGGAGCCATCGAAGACAACAGTGCCCTTCATGTCCTTGTGGAAAGATCTGATGATGCTGAGGAGCCTGGGTGGACATCCAATCTTGGGGAGAATCTTGAAGAGGCCGTCTCTGCTGACCAGGTCGAAAGCCTTTGTGAGATCTATGAAGGCTATAAAGAGTGGCTGTCGTTGTTCCCTGCATTTCTCCTGCAGTTGTCTAAGGGAGAATACCATATCAGTGGTGGACCTGTTGGCTCGGAATCCACACTGCGATTCTGGATAGACGCTCTCTGCAAGTACCTGGAGCCTCTTTAGTACAACTCGGGCAAACAGCTTTCCTACAACGCTAAGGAGAGAGATGCCGCGGTAGTTGTTGCAGTCACCCCTGTCACCTTTGTTCTTGTACAGCGTGATGATGTTTGCATCCCTCATGTCTTGAGGTACTCCACCTTCTCTCCAGCAGAGACAGAGGATTTCATGCAGCTCAGTGACGATGATCTCTTTGCAGCATTTTAGGACTTCAGCAGGGATGCTGTCTTTTCCAGGTGCCTTGCCAAAGGCAAGGGAGTCCAGGGCCACGTGAAGTTCTTCTAGGGTTGGTTCACTGTCAAGCTCTTCCAGCACAGGCAGGCACTCAATGTTGTTCAGTGCTTCTTCGGTGACTACATTTTCTCTGGAATATAGCTCAGAGTAGTGCTGCACCCAGCGTTCCATCTGCTGTGCCCGATCCTGGATGACCTCGCCTGTGGCAGACTTCAGAGGGGCAATTTTCCTCTGTGTTGGACCTAGGGCCTGCTTGATACCATCATACATCCCCTTGATGTTGCCCGTGTCAGCTGCTATCTGTATCTCGGAACAGAGCTGGAGCCAGTAGTCGTTAGCACATCTCCTGGCAGTCTGTTGGACTTTGCTGCGAGCAGTTCGGAGGACCTGCAGGTTGCGCTCACTGGGACAGGCCTTGTATGCTGCTTGAGCTCTCCTCTTTTCCTCAATGACTGGTGTCAACTCCTCAGAGTGGGCTTCAAACCAGTCTGCCGCCTTGTTGGTCTTCTTGCCGAATATGGACAAGGCGGTGTTGTAAACGGTATTCTTGAAATGTTCCCATCTGTTGGATGCGTTTGCGTCGGCCGGGCCTGGAAGAGATTCCTCAAGCGCTTGTGCAAATTCCTCCACTTTTCTCTGATCCCGGGTCTTGCTGGTATCAATGCGAGGTCTTCCTTCCTTTTTCGTGTGATACAGTCTTTGTATATACGCAACAGGGATCAAATGTGTGCACCTGTGGGCTGGGCAGAAATGGGTTAAGTCTTTTCTTGATTTCATGGCTTAGTGGAATATTTCAGCCTGCATCCAAATATATAACAAAATCCAAAATATAACATTATAAGTCATATTATAGCTCAGCTCATGTGAATTGCCTTGCATCAGACCAGAGCTGATGATCAAGCAGCTTGACACTTTGTGCTAACAAGCACCCAGAAGGAGGAACACAAATATCCATGCTAATGAAGAAGCATGGCTAAAGTCATAAGAGGGGACTGTGGAACAACGCTCTAGCATCATAATTGTGTTCCCTGAGATGTGGCAGAAATTAATTTGTGACCTGATGTATGAGCCAGACTGGTTATAGTTTGGGACACAACCTTACAGGATATAATGTTAGTAGCAAGTTGCTAGGTTCTGAAACCTAGTGTCACTGCCAGTGCACTAAAAGGAAAATAAATCAGTGTCCTTGAACATGTGCAGAGTGTCTTTCCCAATTACTACCAGCAAACAGTGCTAAGCACAGCCACAAAACCATTCCCACAAACAGAAATCACAAACAGAGGGGAAAACGTCCGCTGCTGGGGGTGTGACTTGGGCCTTTAAACAAGACATGGGAATTCTATAATTAGGACTCCTGACATCTTCTCTCATGAAGCAGTTGCAGGGCAGACAGTTTGAATTGAGTGATGTCTAATCCCTTTTCTGTTCAGTACACCCCTAATCCAAATTGCCCCATTAGCCATGGAGGGGAAAATGTACAAGCACAAAAACTGCTAATAGCTGCTTCAGGGCTGAAGTTAGAGGATTCATATGGCAGCAGAGGTTTAATCTCCTTCTCGTATTGCAGGTGCAGTCCAATCTGTACGCTGTCTGTGACTTTTTGAAAAAGAAAAGAATTGTGGGAATTGTAGTCTCATGTCCCATGTCAGATCTTGTTTGGCCCTTTCCTATATACGCGCAAGCCCTAGAATATCTCATTTTACTTTAGCTTGTAATTTGTTTCTGTGTATACAACACCAAAATAAACTGTTTTAATTTAATTAATTAATTCTTTAATTCTAAACAATTTTAACTTCTAAGTTTGCCTCTCTTTGCAGCTGTGCTGTGAGTGCCTTTCACATTCTGTAACTGCTGTGGACAAGGTTGGGCTTACTGCTCCTGACATTTATAAAGATTTTTATTTTATTTGCAGAAATCCTCACATTGTGCTGAACATCGATCTTGCTCCTACAATTCTAGATATTGCAGGCCTGGACATTCCACCTGACATGGATGGGAAATCCATTCTAAAACTGCTGGACTCCGAAAGACCAGTCAATAGGTAAGGATGGGAAATGCACTGAGCTCAGTGCCACATTTCATACACAGTGAAAGTGCTTCAGGGAAAAGGCAGTAAGCTGAACACTAGAATGATGGCTACAGGAAAGAAATTAAAAGTCTTTTTGGCATATCTGACCTTTTATCTGTTCAGAAAAATACTTCCATGGCGTTGTTTAAACATTTTTATATCTAAAGATGGCATATTTTAATATTTTTGTGTGTGTGTTTTGGGGGTCATATTCATAAATTTCCCTCTTACTTTTTTTACGGTGATACATTTTTTTTAAGGTGCTATCTTGAGCTGCTTACAAATAATTACAAGCACTCAAAGGTGGCAGTGGCAGCCAAATCACTGGAGCCACCAAAGTCTGCCTTACCCAGGTGCAGGTCTCACACTCGGAAGAGCTCAGAGCAGACCATCATCTACCTGCCTTCCACACGCTGTCTGCGTCCAGATGGCACCAGCAACTAAAGAAGGGCAAGGGGGGATCAGAAGCCAAATAGATCAGTGGTTCTCAAACCGGGGCAAGTCTTTGAGGGAGAGGGGGAAGGCAGCAACACAATCCTCAGGATTGCACCACTGCCCGGACTGATTGGGGGGGGGGGTAAATTTACCAATTGCCATGCCAGTCGCCAAGGGGTGCAGAGCCCTGGTTGTGATTGCAATTTTTACATTTTTCAAGGCCTTATGGAGGGCTGTGAAGGGCTCCCCACATCCTCCAGAGGCAAGCATAGCATTTGGCAAGTTTAACCCCCCTCACCAGCCCTGGCAGCGGCACAATCCTGGGGATCATATTGCTGCCTTTCCTCCTTTCCCCCACCCTTAACGAGCTAGAGGCAGGGCTTCTCAGGTTGGGGTCGCCATGCCCCAGTCTGAGAACCTCAGCCTTAGGTTGTCCGCTGCTCTCTAAGCATGCCTGCTTCCGATCAAAAGGAGTTGCTGTATCTCATGGATGCTAGAAGGTGCCTCATTGCCTTGTCAAGAGCAATGAGCAAAGGAAGGGGCAGGTTTTCCAACTTTGGCTGAAAAACCTAGTGATTATAGCACAAGGTTCAGACCAGAGTCGGCAAAAACCAACAATTTAAGACTGAGGGCCCAGTCCTGCCCTGCTTTCCAGCACAATGCAGCCCCAAGGTAAGGGAACAAATATTACCTTACGTTTAGGAGGTCTCCGTAACTATGCCCCCACTGCAGGATGTAGAGCACACCCCATTGACATGGTTGACTCAATGCTGGAAAGTTGGATAGGAATGAGCCCTGAGAAAAAACAACCTAAAGCATACGCAGTTTAACAATTATTTTTAAAAGGATTTTAATAGAGCTCACAGGTAATTACAAAATTCTGTCCAAATAAATGATGTGATTACTTAGGGAATAGATACATGTATGCAGGTGTATTGAATGCACTGAAGGAAAATAAAAAGTTTGACAAACAAAGGGAAGGGTTTTTTTTGGGAAAAACCTGCTCTTCTACCTGAGCCTTTAACTAAGTCAGGGAAAGAAGTGGGAAGGATTTAAAGTGGGACAAGAGTGTGAGAAAAGTGTTTGAACACAAATATGACTACCTGCCATATCCTGTTTCTGCTGAGTCAGGGCCCAAAGGCTTAGCTCAGCTCTCACGTTCAGCTTTGTTCCCTCCAGGTTCCATGTGAAAAAGAAGATGAAAGTCTGGAGGGACTCATTCTTGGTGGAAAGAGGGTACGTGTTACTTACAGAGTCCTGGCCTTCTAAAGGAAGAGGTCACTGAATCAATGCAGCTAAAGCATCTTTTGCCAAAGAAGGGTGCAACTGTGAAATGATACGCTTTTGTCAGCAAAAGCATTAATTGGGATGTGTTTATTTGCTTTATTTGTGAAATGGCTTATTAATGAAAAATGAAAAATGTGCTTCCTTTATTAGTAGCTTATTTTTCAGCCTTTTTTATTTTCATTGCTATACCATAACAACAGAGGCTGTTTTAGATAATTGCAGGTTTCATGAACTAGGCAGTTCCTTTTCCTCTTTTATGAAATAGACACAGCATGAAAACATAAGAAGAGTACGGCTGGCTCAGATCAGAGATTCACCTATTTCACATCCTTCGTCCCATGGTGATCCACAGATGCTTCTGAGAAGCTCACAAGCAGGGCCTTTAAGTCAACAAGACTTCTACATCGTAGTCCCCCGGGGCACTGAAATTCAGGGGTATATTGCCTCTGAATGCAGGTTCCAGTCTGCCACTGTGGCTAATACTCTTGAAAGATCTATCTTTCATTCATTCATCTAATCCCCTTGTAAGTCCTCTGCTTAATTAATAATAAAAAAAAAACTTATTCCTAATTCCTAATTCATGAACTAGCCAACTAGCTCAGTGGTCATGCATTGCTTACAGAAAGGTTCTATTCCTTTCCGTCTCTGAGAAAGATCCCTGCCTGAAACCCTGGAGAGTCACTCTCAGCTAGTCACCATAGACAATATTGAGTTAATGGACCAGTTTTCTTACTCAGTAGAAGGCCACTCATCATGAAAGTGCAGTGACTAATGCTTTCTCTCTGTGTGTACACCTGTGCTGTGATTTCATGGAAACAGAAAAAACTCACAATGTGGCACTGAGCACAGAATTCAACTTTCTGAGAATCTTTGCTTTCGTCTTCTTTTAAAGATTATGTTACTATCAAGGCTTAAAATGGTGTGCACATGTTCTGTTAAAATCTCAGAAGCTGGAGATGTGACCCAATGCCATCTCCAGTGATTGGGATGTACTCCTTCCATTCCCTGCACAGTACCTTGTCCTTTCTATGAACAGAAATATTAGCATAACTTGTGCCCTATACAAAATTGTTTTTTTAATCATCTACAATAAATTATGCAAATTAAAAGAAGGAATGCAAAATGATTAATTTGCAGAATTCAGGCAGCTAAGAGAATTCAGGATTATGATCCTGATTTGTTTGGTACAGACAAACCACAGTTTCCCAGTTTTAAGATAACAGAAAACTGGTTTAATAAATTAGGAACTTAGGAACTTACTTTAATAAAGTAGTAACTTACTAATAAAGTAAACTTAGGGGGGTTTGGGGTGCTCGGAGTTCTTGGTTCTCGAACCCTAAAGCCCTCAAGGCCCCCCTGTCCAGTAGTACTGCCACCACCCTGTATGTGCCAGTGTCTCAGTCCAGGGGCACTGAGACCCTCTAGGCTTAATTCTATCCCTTGCAGGCACTGAGCGCTTTCTCCAATTAAAGCTTCAGTCCTCAAGTTACTAGACCTCAGTGAGTACTTGGTAGCTTGCTGAATGGCTAGACAGGATTCTGAACCTTTGTCCCCAACAGACAATGAAACAACTTGGTAAAAGAGATTTTAGTTTATTAAGTACATAAGGTTACAGAAAGTTACTTAAGGCAGCAAATGCTAGAGGCATAAACATCTAGGAAACACATCAGCAATAAAATAATAAAACTAGCTGGCTATCTCGATTAATCCCTAACTCTCACCTGAGTCAGCTTCTCTTGTAGATCTTTTAGTTCCAGGCTACCTGTGAGGCCAGATGCCCATGTTGGACAATGGGGTTCCCAGTGTGCAGGATGTTGCAACCAAAAACTATGCCCAAGAAGACCCGGACACACCCCTTGGGGCACTCATTATTATACTTCTTATGCTAATAGTACTGAGGTGACTTCATACTTATTTAGACTGTCCAATCAGAAACTTTTGAGGACAGAACCTTCTCGAAGTGGGTCTGGCTGCTAGCCCTCCTAGTCCTTATCACTCCCAACTGGAGATCCATAGCTGCATTCCATTCTGCTTGATCAGGCCCCCCTCAGTCTACTGAGGTGTTAAACATTCCAGTGGGTTGTAATTCTTGTTGTCTGTCCTTTCTGGCCAGCAAAGGAGAGACAACAATCTTTTTGTTTGTTCACTCACATTCTTGCAGCTAGGAACTGCTAGCCACTTCTCCGTTACTGACTTAGTTTGGTTCAGGCTTCACATGCTAACCTAGGCCTAAACTGTAGGCCTTTTGGGACACGCTCAAAATGACACGCTCCCTTTTGGGAAGAGAGGCTCGGAGGTTCAGCACCTTCAGCCACTCTTTGCTAACACACAGGTCAGGGCACTTCTTATAATGAGCTTACTCTACAGTTACTTACTAAGCAATATGTAGCAGGGTTTACTGACAGGGTATAAAGCAGTGAAAGCTATGGCAGTTTGTATAGATACAAGATATAGATGCTTAGATACAGTGAGGTTACATGGAGAGTACTACACAGACTTCTTACTAATACAGTTTTGTTACTACTTATGAACTGGTGTTTTGCTGATTTTCACTATACCACATGTGCAACAAAACATCAGCTAAAATGTTCTTAGAACCTGAGAGATGCTGAATTTCAAATTGGTAATCCTGCAGCGATAAAGCCCAATGCAGGATCCTTTGATTGTCTTTGGCTTTAGCCAAGAAAGCTAAAGGTGAGTGATCTGTTTGCACCAGGAACTTAGTTCCTAACAGGTAGGGTCTTAACTTTGACAAAGCCCACACCAATGCAAGACGTTCTAATTCACATACAGCATAATGGGTCTCACGAGGCAATAGTTTATGACTTAGATACACAATTGGATGTCACACTCCTTCTTCAGATTCCTATAAAAAAACAGCTCCTAACCCACTCATACTTGCATCAGTTTGAACCACAAACTTTTTAGAAAAATCTGGTGCTCTCAGGACAGGTGCTTTGGTTAGACCTCGCTTCATTTTGACATTCAGCTGTCCAGTTCACATGTTGGGGTATATGCTTATGACACAGGTTAGTTAAAGGGGTAGCAAGAGTTGAGAAGTGAGGCAAAAATTTTCTGTAGTAGAAAGCAAGTCCAAGGAACGACTGAACCTGTTTCTTCGTTTGAGGGACATGCCAATTCACAATACTGTCCACTTTAGCTTCCATAGGCCTCATTTGTCCACTTCCAATCATGTGACCTAAATACTGTACAGTTCTTCTGGCAAATTTACATTTAGAGGCTCTGAGAGTAAGACCAGCATCTTACTGCAGAAGTCACTTCTACAGAAGTCACATAGTATTCTGAGAGACCCCTTCCATCCGGCTCATAAGTTCTTTGAACTGTTGCCTTCAGGTAGATGATACAGAACTATTAGAGCATGCACCACATGATTCCTGAACAGTTTTTATCCCACAGTCATAATTACATTGAACAAGGTGATATAGTTGTTACCATGCTCCTGGGCATTATGGTCTGTTATACTGTTTTTATATTATGACGCACGTTGTATAGAATGTGTGGGTGAGTGTGTAATTGTTGGAATTGTAGTATATATTTATGCTTGTATCTCAAAGGTGCATACATTTTGTTGTGCTGTAGCACAATGACAATAAAGTTACTACTACTACTACTACTACTACTACTACTACTACTACTACTAGGAAGTCCTCTATGAAGCTGGGCTAACAAGAGGAAGAAGGATAGGGAGAAGAAAGAGCACACCAGCTCATTGCTTATTTCTGATCCAACAAATGTGATGAGATTCAATCTGCACCAATTTCACAAAACACACCTCTTTAATGAGGTGACTGATTTTGAATAAGAAAGCCAGGAAATGAAGTGGAAACAATGAAATTTCAAGGGATGTGGTATTGACTAACCTTCCTCTTCATGAGGATTTGAGCGTGTATTGTGTGGGGGGGAAAAAACCTGCTGGTGTGACTACAACTTTCATATAAATGCATGTTTTCTTTCCCTTTCAGGAAACTGTTGCACAAGAGAGAGAATGAGAAAATGGATGCCCAGGAAGAAAACTTCCTGCCTAAATACCAACGGGTGAAAGATCTCTGCCAGCGAGCTGAATATCAAAGTGCTTGTGAACAGCTTGGGCAGGTGAGGTACCATTTGACTCTCAAATACAGTATACTGAAATGTAGCTGCCTCGTGAATTTGAGGATCATAGAATTCTGATTATGCCCTTTCCCTTCTTTAGTTTTACTGTGAGTGGACAGAACAATTTATTGTAGACTGAGCTTTGTCTTGGCAACCATAGCCAGTGTATAGGTAGGAGGAAGGCAAAACTTCCCAAGAATTTTCATTGAACAATAAGAAACAAAGAACAGCAAAATTCCTTCTCAGATCCAGCTCCTTAGTTGACCCTTCATATTGTGTTCCTTTTTAGAAAGTTGAAATGTTATTGGAAGAAGTGTGTAAAGGTGACTACTGTCAATTTTTTTAGATTGACAGTTTGCTAATGCGAGACTTAGGGCCCAATCCAATCCAATTTTCCAGTGTTGGTGTAGTTATGCCAGTGGGGTGGGTGCTGCATCCTGCGGTGGAAGAGCAGTCCCTGGGGCCTCCTCAAGGTATGGGAACATGTGTTCCCTTACCAGAGGGCTGCATTGTGGCTATGCCAGAGCTGAAATGTTGGATAGGATTGGGCCTTTAGGGAGCAACTGTGTTTGGTTAAAAGTATTCCAGTAGTTAACGGGAAGTCCTGTTGAAACAGGGCAAGAGTCCATCAAGCCCAGCATTCCGATTCCTACAGTAGCCAAATCATATTCTTCTGGGAAGCTCAGAAGCAGGTGATGCTTCTTGTCATTGCTTCCCAGCAGCTGGTATTCCAGGACATACTGCTGCTAAGCCTGGAGGTAGCACACAGCCATCATGACAGTTGCTAGATTTCTCCCCCTTGAATTTGTCTAATCCAAATGTGGTGGCCAGCACCACATCTTGGAGCAATATATTCCTCCTTTTTATCTGTTCTGAATCTGCCACCAATCAGTTTCATTGAATGACCCCAGTTCTGCTGCTGTGAAAGTTATCTGCTTTCTCCATGGCAAGCACAATTTTTTAACTCTCTATCCGGTCCCCCATCTTTGTTGTCCCTTTTTCTTTTTTTAAATAAAAAAGCCCCAGACATTCCTCACAAGACAGAGCAAAGTTTGTCTGTTTCCTTTCCTGTGTGTCCCTTGAAGAGCTCTTTCCACTGCTTTTTTAAATATCATGGCTAAAAGTTAAGATGCTAAAAAGTAGCTTCATCATGTCCAGGTTTCTCCCTGTTGCCGCCACCACAGACTAGTGCAGCTCACCATATGATATGATGATTGGCTGCTGCTGAGTCGGGACAGGGGATGTCAGTGTGATGAAGTGACAGCCATATGAGTCAGGCACTATCTTAACCAACTTTCCAGCACCAATGTAAAGGCAATGCAGCTCAAACTTTCCCTTACCTTGAGGAGGCCTCCATGGCTGTCACACAATGTAGCACATGCCCCATTGGCACAGCTACGTCAGTGTGGAAAAGTTGGTTAGGATTTGGGCCTCAGAGAGTCAGTGAGAACTTGACACATATGCCATTTTTGGCAGCAGTCCTATATGGTACTGCCTGCAGAATCAGAACACAAATTCTTCCTGCCCAGTGTGGTCTCCACAACTCTCCAGGGTCCCCATCACCTAATGTGTGAAAATCACTGATCTATGCCTGTTATGTGGTGTTCCACCCTTAAAGCTTTATCTTTCTTGAGCTCTTCAGCTGGAACAAGGATATGTTTTTCTACAGGCAGTGGAACAAATGCTTCGAGTTACTCTTTTTAGAAGGTTGCTTAAGCCCTCATGAGGAAGCTGCTTAAACCATTCACTAATGAGGCTATATCTATATCATACCTATATGACTATATCTTCAAAACTAGACATGATAGGGCAAAACAGATGCCATTTTTTGAATCAGCACACCAAATTCATATCAAACCACCATAAAGTTTGGGAAAAACTTTTCTGACCCTCAATTTTATAGACCTGTGTAATCTGCCAGCTGAATGGATACACACAAATTGCATAAACTTTGCAAAATTAGTTGAATGGAATTCTTGTGCAACAGTTTTAATGATACCCTTAGTGCTTCTAGGATAGCTCAGTTCTAGAAAGCAGAGCTGTTACTGTAATTGGTTCTTGAAAGAACATAGTAAAATTGACCATGGCAGAAGGGGTTCAGCTTTCAGCAAAGTGCATTAGACCTAGCAGTAAAACAGCATTGAAAACACAGCATTTTGAGAGAGAGAGAGAACGCTATTCAGTAATTTTAATGCATATATTTCACATGCATTAAATCATGAATTAAAATGCATTCATTTTATTATTATTATTATTATTATTATTATTATTATTATTATTATTATTATTATTATTATTATTATTATTATTAACAACAGTATTTATATACCACTTTTCAACTAAAAGTTCACAAAGCGGTTTACAGAGAAAAATCAAATAACTAAATGGCTCCCTGTCCCAAAAGGGCTCACAATCTAAAAGATGCAAATGAATACCAGCAGACAGCCACTAGAACAGACAGTGCTGGGGTGAGGTGGGCCAGTTACTCTCCCCCTGCTAAAAAAAGGAGCACCCACTTGAAAAAGTGCCTCTTACCCAGTTAGCAGGGGTAAAAATTATCAAAGATTATTAGATCTTTGATGGCAAATTATCATTATTCTTATTATTTCAAGACCACCTAAAATCAGCTAGGCATAAAGAGATATCACACTCAAAACCTGTACATGAGGTAAGCTGACATTGCAAAATCTCCCCTTTAGCACAAGATGGTTCAGCACAACACAAAGGAGATTGAATTGGACCAGGGGTGTCAAACATAAGGCCTGGGTGCCGGATGTGGCCCGTGGAAGCTTTTTATCCAGCCTTCAGGCTCTCAGCTGCTGAACAGTGCTGAGGTGTTACTGCTGGAAGGGCAGCCCATGTGAAAATTGGTCTCTCCCATAACTTGAAATATAATCAATATTTGTGTTTTTCTCTTCTGTCATTTGCAGTTAATGAGTTCCTAAGTGAGAAAAAGTGTTTATTTTTGGTTATGACCTGTTTAATGACATCACTTCCTGACTAATGACATAACTTCCAGCCCTCAGTAGGCATCATGAATGGTATTTGGCCCTCTATTTGAAATGAGTTTGACACCCCTGAATTAGACACTCCCATGGTTTGTAGAGTTAGTGCTGAATATGCAAGCTCCAGAGCTCTTCTGCAAAACAGGAATATATCATATTCTCTGCAGCATATGTCTCCTATGTCCCAGAGCCCACATCAGCTGCCATTACAAACACCACCACTGAAAAGGCCCTGTCCCACATCCCCACCAAATGCACCTCAGATGGCAGTGAATATAGTAGACTGGCAGAAGGCAGTTCCTCAAATACTGCACACATACATACCCAATTGCAAGCTATAAGGTACACCTGAATAGGAATCTCACAGATAGTACCTTTTTATGTTTTGTGGTCTTTTGAGCCCACTGTTTACAATAAACTGTTTTATTTACACTGTTACAGCCCACTGTTTACACTGTTTTTTTCCTCTATGTCTTTGTGTGCCTATGTATGTATGTATGCCAACTGAGGCATGTCTGATAAAGTGTCAAGTGTCTGATAAAGTGTCAGACCTCAAGTGTCTGATAAAGTGAGCACTAGTCCACAAAAGCTCAAGCCACAGTAAATTTGTTGGTGCCACAAAGGTTTTTTTAAAACAATCACACAAACTTCTGAAAAACCATCTAAGTGCTGTGAATAATTGATAAGAGGGACAGGGGGGAAAAATCACTTAAGCAATACTGAATGTGTTTTGAGTAAGCCACTAATCCTCAAGAGCAATTCTGATCTTATTCTCTCCTCTAATCTTGAAAAATGTGTTCTCTCTAGACCTCTCAGAGTATGCTTAATGCCTTGTTTAGGAAAAAAAAAATCACTTTGAGGTTGCTGCCTATATGGCTGTTGCTTATAGCTGCAGACAATCCCCAGAAAACCACATGGCAAAAATCAGGTAAATCAAGGAAAACTCAAGTATGGATGGCCCAATCTTATGAGGACTTTGCGCTTCTAGAACTAGCGTTCTGGCAGTGCAGAGTCCTCTTCAACTGTCACAAAATGTGACATGCCATTCTGCGCAGCTGGGCCACTGTCACAAGTTGCAACTGGGTACATTCATGTGCCACCAGCCCTTCAATGACTTCCAGTGCAGGTAAGTCAGCATGGCACATGGGAGAGAGGGGTTGGGAGCAACAGGGAAGAGACCTGAGTAGCAAGGAGGGTGGATCAATGTCGGGACGGCAGCAGTATTTGTGGCAGTGATATCCTGTCCCTCTTCCCACCGTCAATCAGCCTTTCTTATAGACCAAGGTCTTGCCTCTTACACTTAATAAGACAAGACTTGCAGCCAAAAACTTTCCCTAAACCAGTAGTTCCCAAAATTTTTCAACTGGCAGCTCCCTTGACTTACTAGGCTATTGGCCACAGCTCCCTGTTAGCGCTACAATTGTATAGGGCGGCAGGGATTTTTTTTGCTAGGATTCTGCGGCTCCCTTGACTGATTTCCACAACAGCCTGGGGAGCCACAGCTCATAGTTTAGGAACCACTGCCCTAAGCTGTCCAATCTCTAATTTGCTACTCAGCCCTCTCCTAACCATGTGCTCTCTTACACCTGGTAGCAAATCCCCACCTTGCTCCCTTGCAGTGAATACAGGACCCCTTTCTGATGAATGTTATTAAGTCAAAACAATGGAGTGATTTCACTGTAATCATGTAGAAATCTAGGGGAGCTAAGGGGGTCTGTACAGATCCCCTAGATCAGTGGTTCTTGAACTTTTCCGGCTCGCGCCTCCCCTGATCCTTGTAGCCATTGGCCACAGCTCCCCATTACAACACCTCACCTTAGTTACCCCCAAAATGGGGATGAAGGTGTTATAATCATACACCGGAAACAAGGTTGTCAGCACTCTGAGGCTGCAATCCTAACCACACTTACCTGAGAGTAAGCCCCATTGAACAAAATAGGACTTACTTCTGAGTAGACCTGGTTAGGATTGTGCCCTGAGTTTGTTAGCAGCATACCTGGAGGGTTTTGGAAAGGGAGGGGGGAAGTGATGAATTTGTTGGGGGAGGGAAAGACTGTTTTGTGTGTATCTGCTAATTGCAAACTGAGACCTAGAGACTGTTTGACTGGAATCCTAACCCCACTTTCCTGGGAGTAAGTCCCATTGAACACAATAGGACTTACTTCTGAGTAAACCTAGCTAGGCTTGTGCCTTTTGTCTTACAATAGCAGTCAACAGAGTACCCCCCCCCCCAAAGGGAGGCAGAAGGAAAAGGGGGAATGGCTAAAAAGGAATGGGGATTTTTATTTTTAATCCATTTTTGGAGACAAAACCATCAAGAGTGTGGATCACACTCCCAGGAAAGTGTGGAAAGGATTGCAGCCACACCCAGCAAGATTACAACTCATCCCAAAGTTGATGGGGGCTGCTCACAACACACACCCAACATGCAGATGCCACCCCTGTTCCGCCAGGCAAGACGGAGGGATGCAGGCTGGGCATTTGGACACCCCCCCCCCACTAGGAGCAGGCTGGCTCCTTCCTTCCCAAGCAGCCTTGACCAATCTGAGGATGCCCAGGGCAAGGGGCACACTGGGAATTGTAGTCCTTGGGGCGAGGTTGTACATGGAGAGAGCTCCATGATGAGATGTGGCACCTCTGCCTGCCCAGCCAGCCTTTCTCTCCCACCTCTCCCCACCATGTTTCACAGCCCTCCCAGCCTCACACTGCCCCACCCACCTCATTCACAGCTGCAGAAAAGCAGCAAGCCAGCATGTGCAGCCCCTCTCCCTGAGATGCCTGGCGAGACCTCTGGAAGCTAGCCATGCCTTCCTAAGGAGGCGGGATACACAGATTGAATACCTCAGCCCTAGATGTTAATGTGCTGAGAGCCAAATCACTCCATTGTTTGACTTAATGCCATGCCACTTTATCCAAATAGTGTTGTAAACTGCCCTAAGCACATTTATTTGGAAGTAAATAATACTGTGTACAATGGGACTTGCTCCCTAGCAAGTGTTAGGACTGCAGTCTAAGGCTGTGTGTTGATTGATCTAAACAAGGAGACTCTGATAACAGCAAATCCTTCCAGGAAGGCTGCAGATATTTATCCCTGATTTGAGCCCCAAGTAATGAGTTTGAATCAAGATCTGTAATTTGCTGCAGTTCTGTTAAAGCTCTGAAGGGAAATTATGCAAAACTATTTGGTGTGGTAACAGGGATTTGGAAGGAGGTCAAGGCTTCTCAATACAAATACAAAATCTGGTGTAACATAGGAATTAAGGCTTCTGCGGCTGGAGCTATCACAGAGTGAGAGGTTCATTTCCTGGGTTTCAAGGCCATGTTCACCAAGTCTAATTTTTAACCCAACATTTCACCCTATGCTCTGTAGAGGGACTAAAAATAGAATCAAATTAATAGAATATAATTAAGGGTCTAAAAATAGACTAAAAACTGTGGTAACACCTAAGAATTACTAACTAGGAACAGGGATGTTAAAGCTCCATTAAGTACTGACAAAAAAACTGCAACAAATATCCCTGCCAGAAGTTCAATAGGCCCCTATGCCAAATTGTGATTTGATTTTGCAAAGCCCATTCCCATCTGAATGTCAGGACAAGACAAGGTTATTTATAGCCAGGCTTTTCTGATCCAAGAAATCACAGTCAATCAGCTCCCTAACTGATCTGGTCTCTCCCCAATCACCTTATCTCCCACCTGCTCCATCCACTTGTTCAGTTCCTTTCTTCTTAAAGGCACCTGGTCTTTCACCCTGCTTTCTATTGAATTTTAAGTGTTTCTGAGCACTGGGGTCCAAGCATGGCTGAGACTAACGGTCTCCTCTTTCCTATTCATGTTCTTATAATGCTTTTGGATTTCAACAGTGTGTGTCTATAGGAATCTGGTGAGTGGCTGGCAGTGGGGGGCTGATTAAATGTTAAAGGTACAAGACTCTGCTAAGGAAAAGAAGTGACATAACTGCACATGAGCATAATGGGAAAAGGATGCTTGTCCTACTGTGCTTTGAAACTGGTGGTATTCTGAAACACTGAATAAATTAAACATGAAAATTCAAGTCTGTGTAGTATGTGAAACAAAATTCAGTATGTACAGTATGTACAGTATGGGCAGGAGGTCTGGTCTAGAGGGTAGAGCCTCCGTCTGCCTGAAGATAACATCCACAAGGTCGCCTGTTCGAGGCCACCGGCACCATGCGACCTTGGAGCAGCTGACAAGCTGAAGCCGAACAATTCCATCTGCTCTGAGCGTGGGAGGATGGAGGCCAGAATGTGAAGCCAGATCGGAATGAAACACCTTGAATGTAGTCGTTCTTGAAAGAAAGAACCTTCTTTGAAATTGTAAAAATCCCTATTTAATAGGGATTTAATAAAGCCTGCCTATGTAAACCGCCTTGAATAAAGTCTTGAATAAAGACCAAGAAAGGCGGTATATAAATACCTGTTACTATTATTACAGTACATGCAAGTCATATATATATATATATATATATATATATAGGAATAAGAATATACAGAGTCACCACACAGCTCTGTTTACTTGTGCTAGATATGCTGCCATGATTTGCACAGTAGCTCCTGTAGGGACTAGTCCATTCCCATGAGGATTCTTGCATGGGCATGGGCTGATGCCTATAATGGCAGTCCTACAAATTTCAGTTGTGCCAAAGTTCTGTCAATCCATCATCAGAATGTTGTTCCCAGTGCAATTCAAACCTGTCAGTTTAAGAACATAAGACGAGTCCTGCTGGATCAGGCCAAGGGCCCAACTAGTCCATCTTCCTTTGTTTCACTGTGGCTCACCAGGTGCCTTAGGGAGCACACAAACAAATACCTGTAGCTGTTGCCACTCCCTTGCACATGGCATTCTGAGATTGACTACCTCTAAAACCCAGAGGCTGCACATAGTCATCATGGCTTGTAACCTGTGATGGACCTTTCCTCCATAAATGCTCCATTTTCTTCCCAGAATTAAAAGGAATGAAACATGTGTTGCAGAAGTCTTGTGGAGTGTGCTAAACATTTTCAGAATTGTCCAACATATAAGCAGTTATCTTAATATATGTGAGTCTGCTTTATACTGACTCAAGTCTATTGGTCCACCTAGTTCAGTATTTTTTATAGTGACTAGTAGTGGCTATCCAAGGTTTCAGACTTGACCTTGCCTGCAAGTGCTGGGGACTGAACAAAGCATTTGACCCCTTTTCTGTGCAGGCTTATATGGCTAAAAAGTGATCCAGAGAATAAACGGAATAACGTGAGATATTGCCTGTCCTTCAGGTTGATTATGATATGGCCTGATGTTTCTGGCGTTATTATCTTTTCCACTTTTGCTCACCTAAAATTCCAGCTGACATTAGGGGAAGAAACAGTAAATGCCCTTTTGGATTTAGATTGCTTTCTTGTAGGTACCCAGTAGGATAACAATTCAGTCACTGATGTCAGGATTTACATTAATAATAATAATTTCACAGAAGCATTTTAATTGGGGAACGTTCGCAGCAGATGCAATTTTCTGTAGTTTGAAGGATTCTGCAAATTACTCATTTGATGATGCTACCTCTGCTGATTTGTTTAAATGAGACTGTATTATTGAAAAGGAGGAGGGGAACCCTTAAATGCACATATGAGCAAGGGCGCTTATACTGTAATATAACTAATATATGCTAATAACTGTAGCAATTATGAAAAAAAGAAGAAAGCACTAGTGTTTAAAGAGGAGTGAGGGTGTTAATGTAGAGTTCTGGAGTGGGGGTGGACATACAAATTGATCTCTATGCAGAGGCAAATTATTTCTTGCTGTTTGGAATATTAGTCTGGCATTCCTCTTGACTGCTTTTCTCCGAACATTACCAGTGCTAAAAAGATTATTTAGCAGAGCTGAAAGGAGTGAATCAATGAGTCAGTGGAATGAACCAATGGATATATTGTAATTTATAAGTTGCAGCCGTCTGACCTTTTCCCTTGCCCTTATCAAGACCTGACTGACTGCTTCCTTTTTACATAATGCCCTCCTGACTGCTGGAGGTGTCAAAAACAAATGTAGGGCCTATTTCGTGCTATTAGGCTACCAAAGGGAATATGTTAGTTTTGTAATATTCTTAAACCGATGGCAAAAATGATTAAGTCCTCTGACTTACGGCATTTACAGTACGGGGCTACAGCACAGGTGAAAGATCTAGCACAGGGGTGCCCAAACCCCGGCCCTGGGGCCACTTGAGGCCCTCCAGGCCTCTCTATGCGGCCCTCAGGGAGCCCCTAGTCTCCAATGAGCCTCTGGCCCTCCAGAGATTTGTTGGAGCCCACACTGGCCCGACGCAACTGCTCTCAGTGTGAGGGCAACTGTTTGGCCTCTCAAGTGAGCTGTGGGATGAGGGCTCCTTCCACTGCTTATTGTTTCACATCTGTGATGTAGTATCAGCAGCAAAGGAAAGGCCGGCCTTGCTTTGTGCAAGCCCTTTTATAGGCCTTGAGCTATTGCAAGACCTTCATTCATTCATATAAGTTCATCTTTAATATATTCATTTATGTAAATTTATTCAAATTTGAAATGTAAATTAATTCGGCCCCCCGACACAGTGTCAGAGAGATGATGTGGCCCTCCTGCCAAAAACTTTGGACACCCCTGATCTAGCATGTAAGACAGTGTGAGAAATTTATCAAGAAGGGCCACCCATAGCGATTTTGTAGATAATTTCTGGCAGTTTCCAAGCTTCACTTGCAGGACAACCATATTGCACTTGCTATGCAGTATCCTTTGCCATACCAGCCTGGTAAGTTTCTGATCCCAGCACACCTACTGGGCTAGCAGACAGTGCTTTCTTTTCCCCAACCACAGTTGTCTAATGGGGGGGGGGGTGGAGAGAGAAGGAGGAAGAGGAAATGCTTGTGTGATTCTCATCTTGTGCAGGCACTTCCTCTCCCTCATCTCCCCCACAGGGCAAACAGATTTTTTTCCCCTTAGCCCACTGTTTGTTTGAACTTTAGTAGCCTGGAACTGTCCATAAGAAAATATAGTCACACAATGACTCTATGTGTCTTCTTATCTCTATATGTAACTCCAAATTGCATACTGAGAAAAGAAAATGTAGAATCCCTGCATCTCTTACTGAGAGCTCACACACACTGTGTGAAGTTCACACAGCAATATAAGGGCTGGGGCTGTCCTCATGGAGTTGTCTTTGCATGGCCATGCATCTGTGTCCCAGAAACCCCAATCTACGGCTCTGTTCTTGATAATCTTATAAAACTACATGGGCACTTTTATGGGAATTCTTTCATGTGGGTACATTTTCCTTCAATGCCAAGTCCATAATGACTTTCATATCAAAAGACTTTAGAGTGCTGGATAAGAATATAAGAAGAGCCCTGCTGGAAGAGGCCAAAGGCCCATCTAGTTCAGCTTCTTTTACCTCACAGTGGCCCACCGGATGCCTCAGGGAGCACCCAAAACCACAAGAGCCCTACATCCTGTTGCCACTCCCCTCCATTTGGCATTCTTAGGTAGTGTGCTTCTGAAACCAGGAGGTTACACATAACCATCATGGTTTGTAGCCTCTGATGGACTTGCCCAATCCCCTTTTAAAGGCATCTAGGCCAGGCGGCATTACCACATCTTGTGGCAAGGAGTTCCACAGATTAATTACACTTGCCACAAAAGATTGTTAAAAGCTGTACCTCATGCAGAATGTAACTACATCTCTTGAAAGGGGTGCATAATTAGGAACCTGTTACAAGGATTCAGAGTGTGTATAGGCTGCCAACTGCTTTCTAGTAACCTCTTAAGCTGCTGATCGTACCTATAGAAACCTAAATAGTTGAGATACTATCCACTTTAGAGGCCACTTTACTACCCACACCTGTGAATCAAAAAAGTCAGTCTGACTTATCTTTCTTATCTGTGTTAGCAGCAGTTCAATATCTTACAATAATTTGCCTTTTAGATTTATGTGAAGGGACTTTGCTTTTCTACCAAGTCTTATATTCCATTCTGTTTCCACTACTGTGGAACCTTGCTTCACTTTCCACTTGTATTTTAATATTATTCTGCTTTGCAAGCCTTTGTTTCAATTAACTAATATAATTTGGATGACAATCTTTTTGTTGTTTTTTTAGAATGTCTCTCAGAGATGTTCTTAAATGGTTGTTCTTAATTGCATTCATATAATTTCTCAGTTGAAAATACTGGAATAATTATGGGTTTAGAAGACTGAAGCCTCTTAAATTAATTGAGACCTTTACAATGCCTAACTCTCAAAACATTCACCATGTACCTAATCAATACTGAAGATTTATTTACTGTGTGAAAGTTTTCATTATAAATTAAGTAAGTCGGTAGGGAAGACATGTATCTATTCAGTACATTCCCAAATTGCTGAAATTATAGGGTTTTGTATTTCATAAACTTCCTGCGTAATGACTAATAGCTGAGATCTTGCATCTGTCTTGATCTAAAAGGTGCCACAGGAAAATAAAATTGTTTTGAACTGACTTCATTTTCATAGTTTGACTATATTTGGCTGTGTTCAGACATACAATACCATCTCTTCTTTGTTATATGAAAATGTCATAATACCAACTTAAAGAGTATTGGGGCCCAATCCTATCCAACTTTCTAGCACCAATGCAGGCCCAAGATAAGGGAACAAACATTCACAAGAGTCCTCTGTGACTGCCCCCCAGAGGATGCAGCACATGCCCCATTGGATAGGATTGGGCCATCAGTCACATAGTGTACATAAAAAACATACAAACAAGTGCTTCATGATGCCATTTTGGAACAGCATTTCCCTGTTTTGGTTTCAGAAGTGGCAGTGTGTAGAAGATGCTAGTGGGAAGCTAAAGCTGCACAAATGCAAAGGGATGGCCAGCCTGACAGCTCCAGGGACCAGCAAAGGGCTCTCCAATCTCATGCCCAAGTACTACAGTAGGAACAACGAGGACTGCAACTGTGAGGAGAATGAATACAAGCTGAGTCCCATGGGACGGCGGAAGAAACTCTTCTCCAAGAAGAGTAAGTGAACCCCCCAGTTAAACCCAATATTGATATCTACCTGTCTGCTTTGGTGCAGTTTTTCCATGTTAGATGTCTGTTCATTGGGTACTTATGTAAAATATTTTAATCCATCACATTGATGTCCAAAGTGGCTTATAAGAACCAAAGATCAATCATTCAAAACAAGATCAGAACTATATGAAGAAGTGTTGGAAAGCAAGCATGTCTTGGATGTGGTTTGGTGTTTCAGTTTTGTTCTTAAAAAATTTGTTTCTTAAAAAATGCAAAATGCAAAGATAGAATAGTTCTGGGCTAATTTGAGTATGACTGAGAACACACCCAAATAGCAGCTACGTTTGTTTCAAGTTCAGTACTAAAGCACATGACCAGACATGCAAAAAGTGTCCTAGGAAAGGGAAGTACCTGAACAGAGATCATTGCCTTACATTGACCCTTGTCTGAATTGCTGACTCACTCTTTTTCCCAGCCTACCTGCAGATGCCAGAGATGGAACCTAGGACTGACTGTAATCAAAGCAAGTGCTGTACTATTGAGCTATATGGCCCCATCTGAAAATATTACACCATCCACCAACTCCTAATCTCCTATGCCCCTCACCCTGACTCACTAGAAGTCCACCATGCAATCTGTATAGGCTATTTCCTCCCTGTGCAAGTAGGTTCCTTTTGAACAGTAGAATCATTCTAAAATAAGACCCATCCAGATGCTCATCAAAGAGATAAGTGATAGCACCAACTGTTCTATTTCAAAGGCCCTTAAGGAATTGGGTTAAAGGTTGATATTCTCTCAGGATGTTGCAAGCATTAATTTCTTCTTAACAAGGATGTGCATGCTTTCTCTTCCCAAAGCTGCATCTGACATTCTCCTCTCATGTTCAACTAGAGGTGCCAAAGTTGACTTTTAACCAAAGTTGCTTCCAAAGCAGATTGACTTTTCTTGGCAAAGACCACACACTTTTCCACCTTGCTCATTCCACAGGCTAAGCTTGACTCAAGTTAATATCTATATTTGAAGTGCATAGTCTAATTATAGATTAAAAGAGCCAAACAGCAGCTCAGAATGATTATTCATCTGTAAAGTTTCTTTCGTCTTGCTCCACAAATGCAAAGCCTTAATTATTTAGCAGATAGGCTTTCACAGTAATGACCTGGCACAAGCTTCAAACAGGGAGTTTAAATTGATTTTCTCCCTTTATATTTGCCTTGCAAGCTGATTAGTAACTACTAAGCTAATTTTTAGGTGAATAAAATTATTAGTTCTCAGGTGAAATTTCCCAGCTATGCTTGCTGTTTAAAATATGGAGCACAACAGATAAACCTTAAATAATGCTTTTTCCTGCAGTTCAGGTAGCTTGTTTTTGAATTGCATAAGAAAAGCTCTGCTGGATCAAGCCAAAGGCGCTTCTAATTCAACATCCTATTCCTGCAGTGAACTGACAGCTGCTTCTGGAAAACCCACAAGCAGGAGAGGAAGGCAGACTTCCCTCCCACCATTGCATCCATGCAACTGGTATTTAGAGGCAGATGGGACCTTATCTCTCGCCACACCATGTGTAATTTTGTCTCAGTCATTGTCCCCCTTAATCATCTTTTTCCCAAGCTAGAATTCCCCAAGCTTTGTAGCCTTTCCTTGTAAGGAAGGGTTCCAGCCCTCTCTTCACATTTGCATCTTTTCTAGCTCTACAATCACTTTCTTGAAGTGTGGTGATCAGAACTTTACAAAGTATTCCAAATGTAGCTGCACCTTTGACCTGTATAAGGGCACTGTAAAACTCTTTCCTAAAGATCCCTAGAATTTTACTTTGTTACTGTTGCCTCACAGTGATGTTTTCATTGAGCTATCCAGCACGATTCAGCAATCCAAGATCTCTTCCCTGGTCCGTCACTGATTGCTCCAACCCCATCAGTGTGAATGTGAAGCTGGGATTTCTTGTTGCAATGTGCATTTATTGACATTGCTTCATGGTTGCCCATTCATCCATCCTGGAGCTCTTCACAATCTGCTTTGGTTTGCAGCACCCTGAGTAACGATGATGTCATCTGCAAACTTGTTAGCAACTTCTGAAGAATCAGAAGGCACTTAATTTGGGAAGTAAAACATCATATTTAAGTGAGGACAGCATAACATCACTTATCGTACTTAACGTGGCTCAAGTGCTCAGCAAAGAACTTATTAGCAACTTTTCTAATCCCCAAAACATCCCTCTTAGTTCACTAAGTATGCAATTATCTCAATTTTAAGGTGCAGTGTACCTGAGGGAATCTTTTGTTCACATATTATGAGTGCAGTAGTTAAAATCATCAACTCATTTGTGGGAATGTAGTAGTGCTTTTGCTAACTGGGATATTACATTTTCCCAGCACTTAACAGCTGATATTTTTATGCTGGGGGATATTTGGTTAACTTCCTTCTAGTTGTGGTGGTGGTGGTAGTAGGTATGTGTCTGTGTGTTTCAGACAAATAAAGCTAAATAAGGGAGAAAATAATGGGTACGATCCAGTCTGTTCTGCACACAGGGACCAAAGGGATTATCCTAGAACAGAGATTTTCAACCTTTTTTGTCTCATGGCACACTGACAAGGTACTAAAATTGTCAAGGCACACCATCAGTTTTTGGACAATTGACAAGGCACACCTTGCTGTTTGTGGGGGGCTCATATCCCCAATGGTCCTATTAATAAATGACCCTCCATCAAACTCCCACGGCACACCTGGGGACCATTCGCGGCACACCAGTGTGCCATGGCACAGTGGTTGAAAATGGCTGTCCTAGAATATGTATAGCACATGGGGCTTCTTGGAGGAAAGATGAGATAACCATGATAGATAGAGAGGTGCCTCACAAGATGACTTGTAAGGGGATGTCAGCCCACCAAGAATGGCCAGTATGAAGTTGACAAAGGAGGGAAGGATCTTAATACGTTCTATAAGAAATGATCATTCTGCTTTCTGCATACAGGTAGGGTTGGCTCGAATCCTTAGTTACTATAATGCAAAGCTTTTGAAGATAAGCAAAGTATGGAAGAAGGGAGTACAGGTGTGTGCCACTTAATGACAGGGATACATTCTCCAATCCCTGTTGTTATGTGATTAGGTCATTAAGTGGACATTCAGTCCAGTCTGCTGCCTTTGTTGGGTAAACAGACACTCCTTGCCAGACCCTAGCTGGCTTCTCAGGCTACTGGAGATTCTTTGCAATAAGAGCCTCTCTGTTGTGTAAACAGACACTCTGCTGCAGGCTATGGGAGATGCGATTGCCTCATTAAGAGCATCTTTATTGTGCTTTGACTACCATCATATATGCGATCTGTCATTAAGTGAACGGTCATTAAGCGGCCTGCACAGCGTGATTTCATACATGAAGTTTATCATTGGTTAACTGCTGCAATTCATATATAATGCAAATGTAAAATTTGATTCCTCTTTGCATTCTGTCATACATTTAATCAACTGCATGTGTAGCTCCCAGGTTGGGGGGGGGGTCTCCTTCCTTGTTGTGCTAATGGAACAACATACATAATACAACTGTTAGTACATACTCTCAACCCAACTGGGACCCAACCTAGCCTTCCTCTGTTGTGTCAGTTTGGCTTTAAGAGATTTATCGAGCAACGTGCTCCTGCTCTTCTGCACAGAACAGCCTCTTCCAGTGGCTATGGAGATAGAGCCCTCAGCCTTGCATCCTGCTGGTACTACCTCACTTTATGTTGGGGCCTGCCTTATGTGCATGTTCAGCCCCACCTCTTTCCAGCCCAGAACCTGCCTTCCTAGAGTTCCTGTTGACCCAGTAACAAAGAAGCCTGCCTTGGGAGAGGGATAAATAGTTGCAAGACCTGACTGTGGTCCATCTGCTGTTTACAGTGGTCTCTGTGAGTTAGTACTGGTAGCAGTGCGCTACTTGATTGTCTAGGTGACCCCAACATATCCAGAAAGTGGCCATACACAGAAAGTGGCAGATTCTCCTGAGGGGGCTTGCTGGGTGCATGGTTGGCGCAAGAAGCAGGTCGCAATACTGTTCCCAAACACCAGCACAACAGAGGTTCAGTGGCACTTTTTAATGTGTCCAGTAATAAAGATTGTCTAGGGCAATGGTTCCCAAATTGTGGGTCATGACCCAATTTTTAGTGGGTTGCATAGTGCCAGTAGAGAACATAGTTGTCTCAGGGCCCAACCCTATGGTCCGCACCACGCCTCCACAGCATGGACCACAGTCGCAAACGTGCCTTTGCTAAAGTTAGCAGCCCCATTGCGGGGCTGCCTCCCTTACCTGGGGGAAGGGGATGAATGTCCCCTACTCCCAAGGTGCCTCCCGCGGTAGCGCAGGAGGCGCTGGATTCGGCGGCAGCCCTCGTTGTGCCCATTAGGATTGGGCAGTCAAGCCCTGAGGCTATTCAAAAATCAGATAATTGCTAACTATCCTCTGGCAGTTTGCAAGCATGTGTAAATATAGGGAGATAAACGTTTTAAGCATTGTTTTTCTAGTTATTATTACTTTAAATAAATAAATATTGTTTCTTTCTATATCTCTTTATTAAAGTCTTCTAAACCTAGGTCGGTCCTGATAGACTGTCTTTTAATAAGTGGGTCCTGGTCCTTAAAGGTTTGGGAACAAGTTCTAGGAGCAAACGAAAGGTTTCCTTTTTCTGCCAAGTGGTTTCAGCAAGGAAAAGGAAAGAGAGGGCAAATTCCTGACTTTTGGATTGTGGACCAGCATGCTTTAGACCTGGAGGACGACACTGGATTGTGTGTCCCCTGTGCCTTCTAGTTTACAGTGCTTAAGTATCAGAGGTTAGTGGATGCTGGAGGTGATGGGAGGAGCTGCCTTAAAGATCTACTGCCTAAAGAAACCATTCAGTATGTTCCTGAAATTTTCCCTAGGTACTTGCTGATAATTGTACTAAGCATCATTGGTTCTGGGCAGAGATCCATACCCTATTCTGAGAAAAACCTTTGTATAACCTGGTTTAGACAGAGATTTAAACATGTGTGCCTAAAAGGAAATTAACCATATTAAAGAAGTTTAACATATTTATGTAATACACTTTGGGAGTTTCTTTTGTACATCTGGTTTCATAATTGTAATTGGGGAAAGAGCACCAGTATCTGATCTCCATAGACAAAAGATGTGGGCCACCCTGCTTTCTTGTTTGAAAATTCTTCTCCTGTATAGTATTTCCCAAAGAACTGTCTCCAGGTAGATTCCCTTTCTCTGTTAATACAGAGGATCCACCAGTCGTGTTGTCACATGGAAGTGACTAAATTGAAATTGCTAGAGGGAGTGGAATTATCAAAGCCTTAATGAAATCAACATGCTCTCTGACAGGCTGGCAACCTGACAAGTTTGGTTACTGCATCCCAGTGGTAATTAATGCATAAGTAAAGATATGCATTACAGTTACAAGCAGGTACAGTCTTCTTTGTTGGACTCTAGAAGTTATAATGGTGTCCTCCTGCATGTAGATTTAGCGGCTCCCAACCCATTCAGGTCTGAAGCATTATGAAAACAGATATACAGTGCTGTAGGCAACCTGAAATTCCAGGCAAGGAGCCTGCATGTTGGGAGAATTGAGTGATCTTCTCATGGAAGCATGAGGAATGCAAAACATAGATGCATGCATTTAGACCATGCATTTAGACCAGTATCCGATCTCCATGGACAAAAGATGTGGGCACCCTGCTTTCTTGTTTGAAAATCCTTCTCCTGTATAGAATGTCCTAAAGAACTATCTCCAGGTAGATTCCCTTTCTCTGGCTTAGTGGCCTTTCAGTTAAATTAGAATTACAGCCCTGCTCTGCCATATGTATCAACAGGGCCTCATGGGTGTCTCTTTCTACTCTCCATAGAGAGATGACCCTTTTCCCTTTGAGAATGGTATTGCTTACAGGGAATTGTCCATCAAAAAAGCGATTTTTTCATAACACATTCATGGCTCAATCTTATCCTTCCCCTCCCCCCCCATGCTGATGCAGCGGCACCAAAAATGGCAACTGTGATATCCTATGATGGGGGGCAGTCCAGGCGGTCTCCTCTGGGTAAGGGAACACTCATGCACTGCAGGATCAGACAAACAACCTGCATGGCAGGTTCAGAAATCAGGATCAGATTTCTTTACCCGGCATGTAATTAGCCTTTGGAACTCCTTGCCACATGATGTGGTGATGGCATCTGGCCTAGATGTCTTTAAAAGGACAAATTTCTGGAGGAAAGGAGAAATCCTTAAAAAGGGACAACGTTGTATTTTAAATGCCTGTCTAGAAGGGAAAAGCAGACGGCTTGTAAGCTTGCAATCAAAAGATAATTAATTCATACTAGCACCTTACGGCTTACTGCTGACTCCACCTCCCAGATATTTATCCCAGCCTAGTTACTAATGAAAGATCCAGAAATAGAGCTAAAGGTCCTAGTGAGCCACCATTAAAAGCACTATGTGGGCAGTTTAAAATCTGGAATAGCTATCTCAGTCCTCTAAGAGGGGGAAACTGAGAGGTAGGGTTAAAATGCCTTTCTAAGGCACAATGTTATCCATACTCTTCTATTCACAGCAAGTGATTGTGCAAGCAATGACTGTCTTGTGCAGTGAGCAAGGGGAAGAAGCTAGCACAAATGGGAATTAGCTACTCCAGGAGTAATTAAAGCATGCACCAAAAATAAGAGCAAAGTGGTCATAGCAGACCATGGGAGGAAATTCAGGTGTAATTATGTCAGGAAAAAAGGAATGTACCCAAAGTGATCTGCTGAGAGAGCACAACAGGTGGAAGAGCACAATACAATTAGCACAGCTTTTGATTTAGCAGTCCTTTTCCAATTACTGTTATGTCACCCAAATAGTATGACTGAGAAACTGGGCACCTGGGCTAGAGTAAAAATGACTAAACAGAAGGTGGGAGATTTTTGACCATGATCACAAGGAAGAACGAGGTCTCGGATATGCGGGGCTTTAACCATTTGAGATTTAGTGCAAAATTTTCCATCTCAAGAAGGGTTTGGGCCAGTGGTAGCCTCCTAAATAGTATCCTATAGGCAGCATGTTGTATCCTATAGGCAGTGTGTTGGAGACACTCAAACAGCAATCTGCTGCTATTTGTAGTAAATGGAGTGGCAACAGCAGGTGAAACAGAGCTTGCCTGCAGCTATAGCGGAATCTTGCCTGCAGGTTTTTTCTGACCTGGCTGGTTTTGCTAATGTTTTCATCAATACCTAGAAAATCCCCCAAAGAAAAAATTCCAGCATCATGACCAGCACTGATGCAAGGCATTTGGGATGCAACTGTTGCAAGTACCTGGATGTACTGTACTTTTTGCTGCTAGAGCACCTTGATGTATCCATGTTTTGCTGTTCCTCTGTAAATCCCATGAAGTTCTTTTGTAATATGAGACTGTTTTTTGAAAAATGATGGTTGTTAAGAGGTTGCCTTGAGCCATTTTGGATTTGATGTTGTTAAATCATAAGGCTGGGTGCTATATACATGTGAAGAAAGAGAGTGCGGACACCACGTCTCCACATAGGACTGGCCAAGATCCAAATGCAACTGATGTGGTATGCCATATGCTGTCCTTCCCATACTTGGTGATGTGCCAGCATCTGCTCCTCCCACTCTCTGGATTGGAAAAAGAAGAGGGGGTGGAATGAGAGAGATACAGGCACTCTCCCCATATCCTTGGGGGAATCTGTTCCCACCCCCATGGATACAGGGGAAAAGTATAGGTAACCATACCCATTACCTTCCATTTTCTTCTTTAAGAATCATGCATGTTTCTTGCTTTTACAGATGCTGCAAGAAAAGCAACAAGCAGGCAGGCAGCCTGCACGCTAGGGAGACACAGTCAGAATGTTAACAGGAAGCAGGACAGTTCCTGCTTCCTGTTAGTGTTCTGTGTGCCCCTAGCTTGCAGGCTGTCTGTCTGCTTGTTGCTTTGCTCTTGGGCACTGGAAAGCCACAGAGAACTGCAGATATCTGAAACCGTGGATACTAGATCAACAGATGCAAAGGAATGCCTGTATTCTACTTCCTGCAAGAAAATTGCAAGTGCAGTTTTCTAAACAGAGAACAAAAGGCATGCAGGTTTGGCTCTCCCTCTCATCAGTGTCCTGAGTTCAGACATTTGTCCATTCTTTTTGAAGTTTCCCTTCCTGGTAAAATTCAACTGGATTAGAAACTGTTTGCTGTCCGCTCCATTTTTCATGTACGGGAGAAGTGGCTGCAATTAGCATAGGCATTAATAGGCTTGCCCTGAACCACAGAGAGACCTATCCCCATTCCCTTGAGGGAGGGGTTAATGGGGTCCTGTGTCCTCAGGTAGCTTGCTTGGGAGGGCAGCACTGCAATTCACTGCCCCGTGATACTCTTCATTCCAGCTCCTGAGAGGTCAGAGTGGCCACCTGGCTTTTCACTTTTTCACTTCAAAAAGTGGTGTGCAACTGGTGCACTTGCAGCCACTTGGAGCAATTGTGCACAGCTCTGGGTAGCCATCCGCCTTTTTTATTTTTCAAAGTGAAATAAGTTGGTGGCTGCTCGGAGTGGCATGTCACCACTCAGAGTGACTACGAGGGAGGGGGAAGGATAGCCTCGTGGGTGCACACCACAATGAGCGGCCATCCACTTTTTTCACTTTGAAAAAAGCCCAGAAAAGTGGGTGGCTGCCCAGAATGGTACACAACCATCCTGAGCTTTCCAAAAGTAATTGTGGTGACATCATCATCTCACCACAGTTACTTCTGGGTCAGAGGGGCAGCATTTTTAGGCATGGCCCCAGAATGGCAGAAGGTCCAGGACTGCCTCTGCCGCCTTCCTATCCTATTATATTTGATCAATGATCAAGGATTCCATCACACGGGCGAGAAGTGGGGGCATGTCCTCTATTATCCAACTGAAATTGTTCACTCACATCCTCAGGTTTCTGTTTTATACACAGAAGAATATTGCAGGGAAAATTCGAGGATACAGTGGCTAGATGGGATTTATTCCAGTGTTTCTCCTACGAGAACCATTATTTACCTGTGATTGCAGATATAAACTGTGGGTTTGGCAAGTGTAAACCAGTAATCAGGTGTGAATGATGAGAATGATGTGTGCCAGGTGCAACATTTATGGCATTCATCGAAAATACTACCTCATTTTTAAAACTACAATTATTGTAATTATTCCAGATGTTGCACTGCGTTTTCATCACATGACATAAAAGCATTATATGCTCTTCCTACTTTGCTACCAAACAGCTGTTGGTGATAAAGTCAACATAATGGGAGTTTTATTTAACTATTTAGACTAAAATTGATGTTCCACTAGCTAGGCTAGATACAGGCTCTTGTATAGGATTGATGCTGTAAAGCAGTTTTGTTTTTGTTTTGTTTGTTTTTAAATACTCTCTCCAGTTCTGCTTGTACAACTATATGTTCTTTGGAATACACAGTCCATGAAGTCCTATTTGGCAACTGTTTATTTATTTTTTAAATTAATATTTTATTCTGTATTTACAAATTTAAATCAAAGTTGTCAGCTTTCTCAAATTGATGAATGCAAACACAAGATCCTCAACAAAAGGAAATCATTTCTTGATGAGAAAATGTCTCCTTGTTTCTTTTAACTGTTTGGGCGTAACCCCTTGGAACTTCCTCTTGGTATTGAACTGGAAGGGAGTTCCCTCATTTTAGTCAAATGCTCCATAAATTAGAGCCTTTTTTCCCTCCCTTCAGCTATGATTCACCTGGTTAAACCTCAGGAGGAAAGTCTGAGTCCCAGGTGAGGAAAAGCTCAATGAACTCATCAGCTCAGTGTACTGAAAGTAGTATGAAGTATAGATTCTGTGTTGGGTAGGAACAATTTTTGACATGTTTCTTGCAATGTAGCATGTTTAACATTATCATTTAATTCAGTCCTCAGTATATGACTTTATACAAGCTGCTTTTTCAACCTCCGTGCACCCCATTCCTATATGCAATAATAATATTGTATGGGTGGTAATATTAAACCTACCCTGGCAGAGATGTTGTAAGGATTTCTGTGATAATGGATGTGAAATGCTTCAGAGCCCAATCCTGAACTCTTCAGCACCTCTGGCATGAACATACTGCCAGAGTGTTGCAAACATGCTGTAAGGCTGTCAGCAGTGATCCAGTGCCAGTTGATGCAGAGCCCAGTGCTGGCCGGATGCTGCTCAGAGCTAGGTAAGAGCTCTGGGTGGTGGTGAGGGCCTGGGGGGGTGTGGGGGGAGGTGTTCTGGGGCAGGGGAGGAACCAGGGCGGCAGGGGTCAGCAACCTGCTGCTCTAGAGCAGCATGCGGCTCTTTCAGCTGTCTGCTGCGGCTCCTCCCAGTGAAAGTGGCAAAGGGGGTAACAGGAGGCACCTGTGTTGGGAGGGCAGGCTGCTTCCCTCTGCCCCCTGAGCTCACTGCCCTCCTCTCCCTTCACCCCCACCTGCCCCACATTGGTTTCCCTTTTCAATTTTGCCTGCTCTGCAGGCTTAAGCTCCCTGTTTTTCCCTTCCCCAATTCTCCAGCAGGATGCCCTCCTCCTCAGCCATTGTGAGCCCTTGCAGGTCCCCACTCAGTGCAAGGAGAGGCTTTTCCTCCACAGCAGAGGAGACATCCTGTGTGTCTACTCAGTAGTAAGCCCCATTACAGCGGATGAAGCTTACTCCCAGGAAAGGGTGCCTGGGATGGCAGCCTTGGAGCCTGCTCCTATGCGTGTCTACTCAGTTGTAAGCCCAATTACAGCAGATGAAGCTTACTCCCAGGAAAGGGTGCCTGGGATGGCAGCCTTGGAGCCTGCTCAAGGCCAAGCGCAAGGACGGGTGAGTGGGAGCCTGCGCAGGTCTGTTCGAGAGCAAGCCCCGATGTAGCCCCTGGGCTACTCCCAGGAAGGTGTGGAGGGCTATAGCCTCAGCCCCCTCCTGTGCAGGTCTACTCACAAGTAAGCTGTAGTCAGTGGGGCTTCCTCCCAGGAAGGTGTGGAGGGCTGCAGCCTCAGCCCCCTCCTATGCAGGTCTACTCACAAGTAGTCAGTGAGGCTTCCTCCCAGGAAAGTGTGGAGAGGACTGCAACCTGAGAGCTCCAACCAACTTGTCTGCTCAGAAGTCCCATTGTAGTCAATGGGGCTTACTCCCAGGATAGTGTGGAGAGGGTTACAGCCTGAGTGAGGGAGGGCAGGCAGGCAGGGCAGGCCCTGTGGCTGCCCCCCCCACCTTTCCCCCCCCCAGCTCTGGCTTCTTCTCTTCCCCACCTCTGGAGTCTGTGTACTTTTTTCCTTCCAGCAGGGTGCCTCTGGAAGGTGGGGGGAGTTCTTTAGTATCCATGTAAGATAAGCAGATGTCATAACCGCCATATGTATTGGAATCCTGGAAGATCTGGTGAGGAGGAAGATGTGTCAGCAGTGGCCCCTTTAAGGGTAAGGCCTGGGCATCCAGCAGAGTGTGCTGCACAGCTGCAGCCACTTGAAGGCAATAGGGCCCTCAGGGATATAAGGAGCACCTGAGGCAGGAAGGGGGGGTGTGGGTTGGAGGTAGGAGTGGAGACTGACTTGGCTTATTGACTTGGATACTCTGACTGATTTGACTGACTCACTTTGGAATCTGACCTTGGACTGTGACTTGGCTTATTGACTTTGGACTCTCCCCTGGATGCTCTCTGACTGACTTTGTGACTAATGGACTGCTGGAGACACTGGAGTTTGGTGTGTGGCTGATGTGCCCAAGGCCTGCTGAGGACCAAGGGTCTGCTGTAGTGGCAGGAGGCTGCTGGCAGGAGAGAGGACCTCTGCAGGTTGAACAGGCAAGCTACCCTGGAGGTGGGGTCCAGCAGGAGTACAGGGCAGAACCAGGGTTATTTGTTGGGGGAAAGAAGGGGAGCTAATTTGCTTAAAGTGGGCATAATTCTCCAGGCAGAGAATGGGCTTGGAATCAGGCAAAACACCATAGAGGACCAGGCGTCTGAAAACACAGGACAAGAATGTATGACAAAACTAACTAAAAGCTACAAGAGGGGGCTACATTATAAAAATGGGACCTATAAAAATGGGACCTATAAAAGCATAAAGGTAAAAAAAAAAAACTATATATGCAGTGTTATCTTCATTTTAGATGTCAAAAGGGTTTTGTGGCTCCTGAGGTTTTTTTTTCCTCCGGAAAACGGGTCCAAATGGCTCTTTGAGTGTTTAAGGTTGTCGACCCCTGGTATAGCTAGTTGAAGGAAGAAATGGCAAAAAATTGCCCTTTCCCCTTTTATGAATAGAAGCTGTTTCAATTGCAGGACCCAATTTAGCATACAAGCCAAGGGTTCTTAGAGGGTCCTCTCAGAGAGGAGAGTTCTTGTGATCCATCATTATGAGGAGCTGATCAGTCTTTACACATACTAATGGCTTGACTATTCATAACCAGGTGGTTTTTTTCTTGAGAAAAGAAGGGGTTGTTGGATCATAGACAGACTGGGGAATTGGGTTTTGAGGGCAGGGAATTTAAAATAGCTTCATTGGTAGGAGACACTTGAAATTAAAAGAGGAATCAGTTAAGAGAGAATAGGAGGAAAAGCGTTCTTAACTTGGATGTTCTTCAGAACTATCTCCATGGGAAAGTGTGAGAACTCCATTTGTGGAGAAATCTACAACATGGGTGGGCCAGCATCCCCACCAGCATCTTTCATAAAGTGGTATCATACTTACTGTATTTGTGGGCCTTCGGCACTGGCCCTGACTAGCATTTTCTTCCTTTCAAGCATTCCAAGCTTCTACTGCCACCTACTGACTCTTAAGTAAATATTGGAAAGAAATGCAGAGGAATGAACACTCTTTGGAAAATCAAATTACAGTACACACATCTCTCTCTGTGTGTGTCTCTCTCTCACACACAAACACACAATCACTAATGCTGCTGTTGCTACTCCTTTTTATCATTTGTTTAATAAACATTTACAAAGCTCTTTGCCATCTTTGTAGGTTGTTTTGCAAGAATGAATAAAGCTGCTTACTTTATTTTACAAGTGGGAAATAGGGACACAGACAAGTTCACAAAAAAGTTTCCACAAGACATGGCCAGTGGGCAGTACTTGTGCCTGGGAATGGGCTCCGGGATGATTTTATCTAATCCCTGGCAACCCTACCAAATTTGTATCAAGGTGTGCTAAAATGTTTGCTGACTTTTTTACGTACAAGAAAAGAAATTGTTTTCAAATACTGTAAAGGACAAGAGGGTTTTGTGTGTGAGATGCTGGGATACTTGACTAAATGTACCCTCTTACCTTGAAGTCTTTAATGGTGATCCTGACTTTATTGTAAAGCCTGATCTCGTATGTAGGGTCTGGTTTCCTTGTCCTCCAAACCAGACTGAAGAAGAGTGTGATCCCTAAGAATACAGAATTTGACCATCCCATACCTAATACCTTTCTTATCTAAGGCTGTCAATGCGTCATGTTTTTTTCTGCATGTCAGTTCCATTTTTGTGCATTAGTTCAAGTCAAGCTGTATTTTTCCTCTTTCCCCCCAGAGTACAAGGCAAGCTACATTCGGAGTCGCTCAATTCGCTCAGTGTCAGTTGAGCTGAATGGGGAAGTATATAATTTGGACTTAGAGGATGGCTATCAGCCAGTCTTGCCCAGGAATATCACAATCAAGCGCAAAGAAGATAAAGGTGCTGAAGGAGATGATGACGATGACGATGAGGATGATGATAAGAATATGGGGGAATACAGTGGTACTGGCAGCATTTTAGAGAATACAGCTCCTAACTTAATTAAAGTAACACACAGGTAAAGTCTTCAAGTAACTTCTTAAAGGGGATTGTATTATTAATGTTATTTATATAGCAACATCAGTTACAGGTGTCTCATTATTTGACAGGTTAGGGACCAGAGCACTGTTGAAAAGCAGGGAAAAAACCACAAAAAGTGAAACTATTTTAGCTTACTAGTGCAAAACAGCATTTACAAAGGCATAAGTACCACTTACAAATGTGTGCAATATCACCATCTAGTGTTTTGAGAGTGAAAAAGCAGAGCCTGCAACCACGACAAGTTAGTTTGAAAAAGCTGAACAAGCCTTGAATGAATGTCTTTCCTGAATGATTTCCAGGTATTGGGAAACATTGAAACAGGGGTTCATTGAAATATGGCCCTTCAAAAGTAGGGGACGTCTGTATATGCAATACTGAGTAGACTAACATAAGCAAAAGATAGGCCCTTGCCCTGAGGAACTTACATTTAGGGCGCAATCCTAACCAACTTTGCAGCGCTGAGGTAAGGGCAATTCAACTCCGATGTAAGGGAACAAACATTGCCTTACCTTGAGGAGCTCTCGGTGACTGTCCCCCAACTGCAGAATGCAGCATATGCCTCGCTGGTACAGCTATGCCAGTGCTGAAAAGTTGGTTAGCATTAAGCCCATAGTCAGGTGGGAGCAGGGCTGTCCCATCCATGAGGCCAACTGAGTCTGTGGCATCAGGTAGCAGATTGGTGCGGGGCTCTCTTCTCTGTCCAACTTCTTGCCTTCACTGCTCCTTTCACTCCTTGGATTGGAAAAAAATGAGGGGGACAGAGAGGAAATCTGGAGAAGAGTGCTGGCCTAAGACATTGGAGAGTGGGAGGAGTGCAGGCACATCATCGGTTAAAGAGGGGCAGCATTTAGCATGCTGCCTTGGGCATCAGGAGGTCTTGGGCTGGCCTGGGTGGGAGGAACACTTCAGAAATACCTGCTCCTTTTCCTCAGTTCAGGATTTCAAAACCAGTGAGCACAAATCTATCAAGAACTGTCTGCTTAACCCAGTACTCATCAGTTCAACATTTTCCTGGGCACATTTATAGCCAGTCTCCGATGTTCACATATACCTCTAGGGCTCTCTAATCCCACAGTGTTGGTCCCATTGATCCGCATGGTGGATAAGTTTGATTATGAGAGCAGCACGACTATGCAGTAACCAAACCTGTGATAATGGCAGAGGGATATCCCAGGACAAAAGGTTTTCAGGGATACTTCTCTGTATTCTGCATAAGCTGTCCAATGACGCACTGTGAATGTGGTCCAGCTACATCAGGCGTGCTCAAAACCATCGGGATCGACCGGTTGATCGCGAAGCAAAATCTCGTTGATCGCGCGCCGAGCCTCCCGTCCGCCATGTTGAAAGGGGCGGGAAGGAGCCCCGGAGCTTCCCGATTGGCCCGCCATGTTGAAAGGGGTGGGAAAGAGCCCTGGAGCTTCCCGATTGGCCTGGCGCCGCCGAGTGTCCCGGATGCGATGGCGGGCCAATTGGGAAGCTCCGGGGCTCTTTCCCGCCCCTTTCATTGATATTCCTGCGGCGGCTGAGGGAAGGGCGCGCAGCGGGAGAGGTGGCCGCCGCGGAGGCTGAAGGGCCCGGGCCCTGTCCTCGGGAGAAGGCGGAGGGGGGGACACCCGCGAGGGGAGGGCTGGAAGGAAGGAGGGCCCTGGCGGCCCTCCCCTTCCCCCCTCCCCTCCCCAGGCATGGACCACAGTGGGGGTGAAGGAGGCGGTGGCGGCAGCAGCCGTCGTCCAGGAGGGTCCCGGCCTGGGTGAGTGCGAGCGAGGAGAGAGGCCCAGCTGGCCAGAGCACCGGTGGCACTTACCGCCCCATCCTATGCATGTCTACTCAGAAGTAAGCTCCATTGAGTTCAGTGGGCCTTACTCCCAGGAAAGTGTGGGCAGGGTGGCAGCCTTGGTCTGCTCAGCCCACGAACCGCATTCCCTTCTACCCCTTTTTTCCCCTGGAGTGTCAAGGAGACAAACGGAAACAGCGCCTCTGAGCGCATGCAGAGTGCCTTTCCTTCTCCGCTGGTTTGAGTGTTGCTAGCAGTCTCTACCCACTAGGGTAGATCTCCGGGCCTTGCTGGGTTTCAAAGTAGCTCTCGAGCCAAAAAAGTGTGAGCAGCCCTGAGCTACATGATCATAGCCAGGTAAAGCATCTAAACCTTAGTGTCTGTGACATGTCAGACCAGTGCTCCTTCCTCAACACTTAAGATAACTTTGCATTGTTCAGTTAGCTTTATGGAACTTAGGAGCTCCAAGGATCCAGTGCTATGGCTCTTCTGTATCTAGGAATGCTCTAAATTGGAACTTTCTGGGACAAGGTGACCAGAATCATGGGCAGTTAAGGTTGCACTGTTGTACACACTTGCCTGGAAATAAATCCCATTGAACCTAATGGGGCTTGCTCCTGAATGGAGATACATGGAATTGAGCTGCAAGAATACCAGTCCCAAAATTCCAAATTCTTGCTCAGCATATAACCTGCTAATGATCTTACTTAGGAGCTGTTGTGAAAAATGATTACAGGTGTCCGATGTCCAAAGTCAGAGGTCTCCAGTTTTGTCTGCTCCCACCAGTGGGATTCTATGACTGAATGCTCTTTATTGTGTTAGATTGCAGGCACAAAGTCCAGTGAGAAACTGCCACAGTGCAAGTCTATAGCCTGCTTCTCTCACATTACAACTTTGAACAATCTGATATCTTTTTGTCTATCATCTTGAAAATATAATAATAATAACTCAGTATTTATATACTGCCTTTCTGGTCATCGGATTACTCCTCTGACTTTATTCAAGGCGGTTTACATAGGCAGGCATTTCTAAATCCCTCAAGGGGATTTTTATAATCATAGAGGTTCTCTCTTTCAAGAACCAACAACATTTCAGAATGGATCTTCCTGGTTTGGTCTCACTTCTGGCCTCCAGTTCTCCCACGCAGGCTGACAAACAGCTCGATCTCTCACATGGAGGGCAGCCAAGACGCTTCTTGCTCACACCAAGAGCAGGTGGAATCGCTCAGCTCGGCTTGTCAGCTGCTTCACGGTCTCGCCATTCTCAGCTGTTCAGGGAGCTGCTGGTGTCCTCGAACTGGCGACCTTCTGATGTTATCTTCCGGCTAATGGAGGCTCTACCCTCTAGACCAGACCTCCTGCCCATATTAAATAAATTATTAAATATTTTTATAAATATATATTAAATAAATATATATTAAATTATAAATAAAAAAATTAAAATATGCTTAATTATTCTGCAAATATTACATAATTTAACATTGTTGGCCAAGCAAAGTGAGATCTTTGCTGTAACTGACCAGTTCAACCATTTGCTTGTAATCTTACAATGCCACTGAACATTGAATGGCATTTGGTACATGTTCACAGTGTCTTTCAAATTCAAATACCAGCTTAACCCCTGCACCCATTTTTAAAAGGGCAGGAAAATGCAAAATAAAATTCCAAAGGACTTCTATCTGACTTGCAGATTTCAGAATAACAGTCATTGTGCACATTCAGGAAGGCAATGCAGAGTAGATTGTAGCACCTTTGAAGCACCTTGCTTTACAAGTTGAGGTCATCATCAATATATTACATGAGCCTCAAGGTTCATGATCTGCCCAAGGCAGGTGGTGCTGGGTCGTCCCCGTCCGTCCATCCGTCCCGCACAACAACACTAACTATGCTATTGCACGGATGATTCTCATGATTCTTTTTTTCCAAGCATGTGTGTTATTGGAAGCAGCAGTTTGTAGTGTGTATTTTCTATTGCGCCCAGATGCTACATCCTGGAAAATGACACTGTTCAATGTGACACAGACCTGTACAAGTCTTTGCAAGCTTGGAAGGACCATAAGCTCCATATCGACCATGAGGTTAGTGGTTCTGAGAGGTTCATATGAACCAGTGCATTTTAGACTTGTTCCCAAATGCCACAGCAGCAAGATCCCAGGGTTGTGTTTAATTGATTTGAGACTGGTTTCTGTAGACTCCAAGGCAGCCTTTTCAGAATATCCCCCAGATGTTGGTGATTACATTTATGAGCAAGGGGACTCGGGATCACAGCCTCAAGGGTGTTGATTCTTCAAGTTTGTCTGTATTCTTCCTAAAAAAAGTGCTAGCAAATTTTAAGGTGGCACATGGAAGCATTGAATGGGCAACTTTGAGTGTCTTTGGGGCAGCTATAAAATGAGAATAAGCAATGGAAGATACAGTTGTTTGCAGACATTTGGCAGAGAAAGCACAGGGCATAATAGCTTAACCTTCTCTTTGCTGCATGTCTTGTTTTGCTTGCCTTCTAAGCAACTGCAATGAATTGTGAGGAACATCAGCAATGTATTTTTTTCCATCTTCAACACATTAGCTGCATAAGATCTCAAAGACAGCAGAAAGCTATAGAGGATCATGCAGACATCAGCATCTCACACACACAAAAGGTCATTCCGGTGGGAACTGCTTTAAATTTATCTCTATCATAGGGCGCAATCCTAACCAACTTTTCTGCACTGGCATCGCTGTGTCAGTAGGGCATTTGCTGCATCCTGCAGTCAAGGAGACCTCCTCAAGATAAGGTGATGTTTGTTCCCTTACCTACAAGTTGCATTGGCCTTAGCTTGGTGCTGGAAAGTTACTTAGGATTGCACCCATAGTGACTTAGTGCTTTGTTTGCAAAAGTGGACTATGGGGTTGGGCCAGTGTTTCCCAAACTTTTTAGAGACTCTACAGATTGCTGCCTGATTTATAAATGTCAAGGGGAGTGGCTGTTATGGTGATTAGGCAGCAGTGCTCCCCTCCCCAGTAGCAGCTTGTATAACCCTTGATTCACATAGCCTAATCTGCCCTGTCAGTTTCGCAGCCCACCAAAAATTGGGTCATGGCCCACTGGTGGGTCCCAAATCCACAGTCTGTGAACCACTGGGTCAGGACCATGATGTAGAAAAAGGCCAACTAGATGTGACACTAAACACAAATCAGCATGTAGTTACAGGCTTAAAAGGCAAATTCTATTGGAGTCGTACACCATTGGAATTAGCATTCCAGTAGCATATAGCACATTCCAGCTGTTGCAAAATGCAACATGCTGAATCATGGGATCTAGCTGCCTCCATAAGCAGTGAGCAACCAGCTTCGCACACCAGCATCCTTTGGACACCCACCAGCCCCAGGAAGTAAGATGTGGGAGGGGGATTGGGGTAGGTAGAATTGGGCACAGACAGGAAAGGGGAGGAGGGCAGATCAAGTTTGGGAAGGGGGCATATTCAGCAGCAGTGGCATCTTCTGAATCCAGACCCTCTTTCTGGGCTTGATCTGCCTTCATGGGTCTACATGGACCTGCCCCAGCGATATAGCTCTGCACCTGATCTAGATGCTTTTCAAAGGGGTTTGGATGGATTTCTGGAGGAACAGTCCATCACAGATTACAAACAAGGTTACTATATGCAGTCTCTGGGTTTTAGAGGTAGCCTCTCTCTGAATGCCAGGTGCAAGGAAGTAGCAACAGGATATAGGTATCTTGAGTGCTTTCTGAGGCATCTGGTGGGCCACTGTGAAATAGAGGCAGCTGGACTAGATAGGCCCTTGGCCCGATGTAGCAGGGCTCGTCTTATGTAAGATGGTGCTATCCAGTAGTCAGCCATACATCAAAGAAGCAGTATTCTTTATGTTCTTATGTTTTCACCACTGTCACTGCTGTCACTCTCAGAAGCAGTGGAATTTCAGTTTTAGGTCAAAAGTCTACTCCTGCTACTGGTAACCACCAACCCCCAGGCTCCAGAATGCCACTGATTTTAAGAACATATGAACAGCCCCACTGGATCAGGCCATAGGCCCATCTAGTCCAGCTTCCTGTATCTCACAGCGGCCCACCAAATGCCCCAGGGAGCACACCAGATAACAAGAGACCTCATCCTGGTGCCCTCCCTCGCATTGGCATTCTAACATAGCCCATTTCTAAAATCAGGAGGTTGCACATACACATCATGGCTTGTAACCCATAATGGATTTTCATGGAGCTGCTCACAAAAATGAAGACCCCCTACCCTCATTTTCTCTGAAATGTTCAATGCCAGCACCAAATCCAACCCTAAGCCACATGCAACTGCTTTCCTTAGAAGTTGAGGTAGGTTTGTCTGTTTAGATTAAGACAACTGGAAACATATTTTACTTCTGTAATTTAAAATGCTGATTCCCTAACTCTGTGACTAGGACTATCAGCCAGTCTTCTTGCTTCTGGCTAAGAATTGCTCTTATTTCTTCCAGAGTTCCAAATGTCCATCCTTAACAAGGGGAGGAAGTGAAATGCTGTCATCCACCTTGGTTTCTTGCTAGAGGCAAATTTGATACAACAGCTTAGATCTCGCTGCTAGTCTTTCAAAAATGAGTCCAAGAGAAACACGAGATTTATTTGGTGATGGGAACAAGAGGGTTAAAAAGTGGGATGGCAGAAATCCAGCCAATTCATCTTGCAGCTTCGCCTCACATCCTGACTTCTTCCCTTGTTTTTGTTGCTAGATTGAAACTCTGCAGAATAAAATTAAAAACCTGAGAGAGGTGAGAGGTCATCTAAAGAAGAAGAGACCGGAGGAATGTGACTGTAACAAAATAAGGTATTCCTTATGCTGTATTGTTAGCAAACCATCATAAGTCATTTGTAGGGTAGGTTCAAGTTTGGAAAGGGGGCACAGGAGGCACATGAGCAGTGAGGCTGCAGGTAATACTTATGGTGTCAAGGGATGCATCCTCAGAATCTTCACAGCAAGGCTCTCCCTCAAGCCACCAATGGCTTGAGCAGCAGGCTTCACGCATTCTTCTCCCACATGGAAATGCATTACAGGCCTTCCTTGACTTTCATCCATTTGACTTTCAATGCTTTGCTCTTTCAGCTGCTTTCAAATATAACTGCATTTCAAATTAGGTAAATGTATGAAGCTGTTGTATCATACCATTGGTCCATCTGTATCAGTCTTGTCTACACTGACTGGCAACAGTTTTCCAGAGGTTCAGGTGGGGGTCTCATATAAAGCATGCTCAGCCAGGGAGCTAGGGCCCTTCCACAAAACTGTTTTCATTTTGATTTTTTAAAAAAGGACCTCCATGCACCGGGGCTATTCTGAGCATTCCTCTTTCAGCAGGCTCTGCAACCAGGTCCCCATTTCAAAACTGTTCAGGAGTTTGGCACAGGAAAATGTCTGGTGCATGTTCATTCTCCAAGAACTTACACTCTAAAAATCCACTTAGTTAGGACACGAACAGCAGAGTATTTGCTTCCTTGACATTTCAGCCAATCATACGTCAGGCCACATACATGAGTATGTATGGAGGGAGGAAGAGAGAGAGAATATAAATGAGAATATTGGTAGGTCTTGTAACTCCCTGGCTTAGATGGCAAATAAGTTGAAGAGAGAACAGTATAGTATCAGTAATAATTGGTTACATTGAAAGCCAACAGTTTTGCTTTACAACAGTGGTCGCCAAACTCGCAACTGCTCTCCATCAAAAAAGCGGTCCCCATTTGAACTGGAGCTTATAATTCTGCCTCTGTGCTGCATGAATTCTAATTAGATATGGGCACCGGAATGCTCTGGGAAGTTGCATCTGTTGCCCAGTATCTCAGAAGGCTGTGCGATAGAACGTCCAGGCAAACATGACTGCCCAGGGCATCTCGGTGCCCAGATCTACTTAGAATGCATGCAGCGCAGAGGCAGAACCGTAAGTTCTGTTCACAGAGCGAAGGGTTTCCCCCAAACTCCATCCCCAGGCCTGGGTTTGGAAAGCCCCGCTTTAGAACCAGTCTCATCAGCTTCTTCAACCTGCACAGCTGTGAACAAGGTCCTGAAGTTGCTACGTGAAATCTCAGTGCTATATTGTTTGGTGCAACTTTCCCCTCCTTATTGCATGGAAACAAAAGCCAGAAATTCTGGAGAACAAACAGCAGCTTTAAAAGAGCTACTGGTCCAATAAAATTGTTTAGGGCACAACATTATCTACAGCAAACTTCTGAAGAACACTGAAAGGGAAATAATTGATCTTAGCAAACAATGGACATGGGAAAGAAAAGTGCAAAGCCTTCCTTTTTTCTGCTGGGTTTCAGGAGGAATAGTCCTGCTTGTATTGCATTTTTTTATCTTGCTGCTACTAATTCTGTTTTTATTGGACTTATGTGTGTTTATTTTATATTTTAATATTGTTTTTGTCAGTTTCATCAGCTGCCTCCAGCTTTGGAGGAAGCAGGAGTATAAGTAGATAAACAGAGAAGAGATTGTCTGTTGGCAAACTGTACATCTGGGACTTTTTCTTTTCTTACACAGCTTTCACAGTAAACACAAAGGCAAACTGAGGCACAAGGGCACTGGTCTCCATCCTTTCAAGTAAGCACAAACAAGCACCTCCGGCGAAGTAATAAATGTGAAGTGCTCCTAAATTAACTTTTGCTTGTTTGTTCACCAGGATTAGAACTAGAAGCATGAGGATATTAGTGATGAAAGGCAATTTTAATAATACATGTGTTTGCTGTAGTTAACAATTAGCACAGGAAAGAGGCCAGGGATTCTGAGAAACCCTGCGTGGTCTGAGTCACAGCCATTGGCCTTTTTTGCTTATTGCTGCTTTAGCTAAAGTCAGTGATAGACCCATTATGGAGAATAAGGTGGTAAACTGATGGGGAAATAATATCTGTTTGAATGACATACACATACCCTGCAGTCTGATGTGGTAGGGTTCAGAATCCTTCTTCCTCAGCCTACCACCTCATTTTGCATATTGTGTAGTCTAACTCCCTATGACAGGGAGTTAGTTAAGCTTTAAAAAGCATGTTTCCCTTTTAAGGACTGATTCACATAATATTTTTGTGACTTGGTGAAGCCTTTAAGGTGGTGGTTTGCAAACTGGGGTGTCATGCTGCCCCAGCTTGAGGACCACAGCCTCTATCCCCTTAATGGGAGGGGGAAAGCAATGACTTGATCCCCAGGATTGTGCTGCTGCAGGGGCAGGGGGGCCTTTTATTAACCTATCTTACCTGGTGTCGGGTTCAGGGAGCCCCCCCCCAGAACCCTCTGCAGGGCTCTCCGCAGCTTGTAGAAAATGAAAATAATGATGCAACCCAGAAGTGGGTCAGGATCGCTATTTTCGCTTTCTACAAGCCACGGTGAGCTCTGCAGAAGGTTTTGCGGGGCTCCCTGCACCTCTTAGACCCCAACAGTCCAAGGGTCTTTCTTTGCTGCTGCCTTTTCCCCACCCCTGCTCACACCTTGGGAGTTTTACTCCCGAGAAGTTTGAGAATCCTTGCTTTGTGTGCCGTCACCACCTCAGTTTTACCTGTGCAGTGCTTGTGTGAAAATATCCCCTCATGATTAGGAAGTAGGATGGCACAGAAAAAGTTAATTCTCAAGTATACTTGGCAGCTTGTGAGTATGATGGAACAGTTGTGTTTTTCTCAAGTGGTGGGGGAGAGGCAATTTCAGGCAGGTGTTTCATCCTGTGAAAGTGAAGTGGTGAAGGCAGTGAATGATTTTGCCTTTTTAAAAATGAGTGAATCAGCTCTCAGTGTCTAAGAGCAAACCTGTGAAAAAAACACTGAGATTCCCATTTGCTATTGGTTTGTGCAGCAAGTCAGTGGGGGGTATCAGAGCAGCCAGTGTCCTGATGCTGTCTTTTATCTCTGTGCTGCAGGAAAGCCTTGCAAGAGAAGGACAAGTTGTGGCTCCTCAGAGAACAGAGGCGGAAAAAAAAATTGCGCAAACTACTCAAGAGGATAAAAAACAATGACACGTGCAGTATGCCGGGCCTGACTTGCTTCACCCATGACAACCAGCATTGGCAGACCGCCCCCCTGTGGACATGTAAGAGCCCAAAAACTAAGTCATAACCAAGGATGATATAAGTCAGGGGTCTCCAAACTATTTGGCAGAGAGCTGCATCAAATATCTGGCTAGTGTGGAGAGCCAGAAAAAACTTTAAATATAAAATTTAAATAACTAAATTAGAGATGGAACTTAGATGAGTGAATAAATGAATGAATGGGCCTGTTCATTCGACCTCTCTGGCCCTCAGAACACCCTCCAGACACAATCAGAGCACAGTTCTGGTCATGTTCGGTTGAGTGGGCCAAAGACTTTCAGGGGACAAGAGGTTGGCCATGGGCCAGAAAGAGGCTTGCTATGGGCAGCATCTGGCCCCCGGGCCGGGGTTTGGAGACCCCTGGTATAAGTGATTGCTAGACTCAGCACTTCACCAAGGCTGTGGTGTATGTTGCCCATGAACAAAATGTATTTTTAAAGCACTTTCTCATGTTCAAAGCATGTCACATCTGCACATCCATTTTAGAGCTGAGGCTGATAGGAAACTGTTTGCTAAAGCCTCCTAGAGAGTTTGTGGCAGAAGTGACATTCAAACCGGGGAAGTATGGATTCAGTGCTACAGCACAATCCTATGCAGGTCTGCTCAGAAATAAGCCCCATGAAGTTCAGCGGTACTTACTCCACAGTGAGTTTGCATAGCATTGCAGCCTTAAGGCCCAATCCTATGCAATTAGCCAGCGGTGGTGCAGCAGTGCCAGTGGGGTGTGCACTGCATCCTGTGGTGGTGAGGCAGTCACAGAGGCCTCTTAAATGTAGGGGAATGTTTGTTCCCTTATCTTGGTGGTGCATTGCAGCTGTGCTGGTTCTGGAAAGTTGGATAGGAGTGGGCCCTTAGACACAAAATTGCATCCACGCACAAGGTTGGAGTCTTAGAGGTCATTGGCATGTACATGCCACAAGCATCCTTGTCCGTAAGACAGGACTGTCCATGCAGAGAACACTGAGTGTTCTTGGAAAATGAGAGGCTCAGTGGTCAAGTTGGTTTGGAAACTATCCTTCCCCAGGTGGGGGCCCAGTTCCTTTTTTCTCCAAGTGTGGAAATGACCAGCTGCTGCTGCTGCTGCTGCTCAGAAACCATTCACAAGAATGAGCCTCAGCACTATGCTGTCACCTTCCCCTTAGTCAGTTTCAGAGAAACTGTAAATAGCAGGATGCGGACAAGGAGCTCTTGTGTGCAGTTTCTCCCCACCCCCCACCTCCCTTTATTTCAGCAGAGGTAGCAGAACCACATGTAGAAAGGAATGGATGACCAGGGCTGCTACTTTGCCAGAAATGAACAGACATTCAGTGCATGTATCTCAGCTCCTGCACATGTAAGAAATCATTGGAAAAAGAGAGACTATTTAAATTAAATTACTATATTGTGACTAATTAAATTTTTAAATTATAAATAATTATATTGTGCTTTTATTGTAGAAGGATTTATGAGTTTCTTATGAGTTTAACTATTGCTAGCCCTTAATTTGCAGTGGGTCCTTTCTGTGCCTGCACCAGTGCAAACAACAACACATATTGGTGTATGAGGACAATCAATGAGACGCACAACTTCCTGTTCTGTGAATTTGCTACTGGCTTCCTTGAATATTTTGACCTCAACACTGACCCCTACCAGGTAGGTGCAAAAAAAAAACCCAAAAAAAACTGCATCGCAATTTAGAGGAAATGTTTAAAAAAATTCTTGCAAGTTCAGCTTTTCATAGTACAAATAAAAGAAACCAATAGGTACATTCAGTTAATAAGGTGAGGTGACCTTTTGGTTCTGCCTGGTCGCCACACAAAGTCTCCCTTGTTCAGAGGACAGGGACGCTTTGGGCAGTGTGCCCGGATGTCCTGTTGACAATGTGACTGCCCAGAGCGTCCCTGGCCTCCAAACAAGGGGGACTTTGCGTGGCACCCAGTTGGAATGCTCAGATGGGGACCGCCTTCCGACCGCACAACGGTTGTGAGTTTGAGTGCTGCTATATTAATACAATTTAACAGATTGCAAAAAAAAAAAAAAAAACCTAAGGGAAAAGTCACTTTGAAGCTTGTTATACAGCTGTTCAGGTATATTACTGTGCCACTCATTTTTGTCCAAGTGAAACTGGACACATTCTGGGGCACATCTCGAAACAGTTGGGGTCATGAGGTGGAGAGCTATGGGGGGCCTCCTCCACCGTACATACCTCCTGCATATTTGGAAACACACAACACCAGTTTTGACTTTCTGTATTTACCTGTGCTGCTACACACAGCACAGGTGGATGTGAACAAAATAACCCTCAATAGTGCAGCATCTTAAAGAGACTGATTTGTAGTACAGGTTTTAGTGGGCAACAGTCTACTTTATCAGTGGTAACCCACCATTCTGGCTGCTTGCTTCAAGCAGTACTCTTGGGAATTCTTAAGTGTGTACCTCCTTGTACCACTTTTCATTGGTCTGTCACATTCTGCTTCAGAGAGAGTTTTCAAGTCTTACAGTCTCACCCTGTCCCTCCACCCAGAGAGAAAGTAACAAATGAGCTGTACAACATTTATTGGAAATCTGTCAGTCTGTCTCCAGAAAGAAAGGCAGATTACACAGCCACAGCTTGGGGCCTATAAGATATACATCTGAATAAATGTGACAATTTTTTTTACCTTTTTCTGTATACTCATTTGTCCTTGCAACATTCCAGTGAAAGACATAGCATGTTCCCATTTTACAGGGTGATCTGAAGCGAAGAGATAAGAATTTCCACTTGCCCACCCCTGAATCAGTGACTTTAGCAGATGATTCCAGTGTAACTCACCATGAAACATTCACCAGAAAATGACTATGTGAACTCAGTATCAGACACAGTAATTGGAACTTTCTGTTGTTTTTGTAGCATGTTGGATAGTTATAACATGAAAGCAATAATGTAGCTCTTTGTGGTAATCCAAGAGATAGCTGCCATGCCCATTGAACAAGCAGTGCTACTCTCAACAAAACTTTTATCTCTTTGCAGCTAATTAATGCAGTGAACACACTAGACAGAGATATTCTCAATCAACTGCACGTGCAGCTCATGGAATTAAGAAGCTGCAAAGGATATAAGCAGTGTAATCCAAGAACTCGGAATATGGAACTAGGTAAGGACCTTTTATTTTTATTTTATTTTTCTGCCTCTAGTCACCGGAGAAAACAAGATAGCATTACTGTTTAGGATTTGTAAATCAATCGGCTGTGGCAAGCAAGAAAACTAGGTGAGGAATACATTGTGAGTGAGAGCTCATAGAAGTTTTATATTATTGGTGGATCAGCAGACATGGATCATGTAGGAAGTTCCACTATCAGTGCTACCAGCCCCCATTGAGGAAGGCTTTTAATCTGGCAACTTGTCACAAGATCTGTGAATCTGTCATTCAAAACATTACTGGAGCAGTATGGTATGCAGCTAACAGAAGCAGCACTTATACATGCGGGCCCCCATTTCCAGGGATCCAGCATCCACAGGTTTCATTTTCCACAGATCGGGGGGGGGGCACCAATAAACGTTATTTAGATCCTTACCAGGGCAAAAATATTCTTGTTTTAACATGTCACTATAAGCATTCAAGCTTAGCGATGCCTGGATGCTTGAAAAGACTAAATCAGACCCTAACAGAAAGCAGGAAGTTAACTGCTTCCTGTTAACATTGATCAAATATCTTCTAACATTCAGAGTGCCTGCAAATGCTATAAGCTTGAATGCTTATAGCGACCTGTACAAGCAAACACATTTTTGCACCAGTAAGGATCTAAATGAGATTAATGGGTGTGAGGGCCATACAGAATAGGGGGCAAGAGGATTATCATGAAGAGAAGCATGGTCACTGGTCATCAATTTAGCAGTGATACTCTGTTATCAGAAACGGACAGCATAGATGGAAAATATGTTTTGCTTACTGGTCATTAAGGTGCACTTATAGTTAAGAATGGTGGAAGAGCAGCAGTAGAGATTATGTCTGGGGGTCCTTAGCCAATGGCTATGCCAAGGAAATTGATTATGCCATCTATTGTCTTATTTTCTTCTGTTCCAACAACATGCCTTAATCAGTCAGATGTAAGAAAATGTAGGTGTAAAAAAGAACTTCTCTCCCCCCACTGGGGGGGGGGTTTGAATTAACACCTAAGCTCACCAAGCAGATATTTATTTCTACAGGGAAACTTCTTAATTGAACCTCCACAAAACCCCTTATCTAAACTATCAGTTGCATAAAAAAGTGTTTGTCACATTATTTCCCCCTTTCTTTCCACATTGCTAATTAATAAATTAATTTTTTTCCCCTATATAGGCCTTAAAGATGGAAGCTACGAGCAATACAGGTACTACTTCATACAACTATTTTCCCCAACTTATCTCCGCGTTAGCCACTGTAACTGGGTTTGAGGGGCAGAGGTTTGCAATAAGAGCTAGGCGGTAGGTCAGAATTGTACTGCTCTAGATATCTCCATTAAATTGAATTCTTACTGGAATTTATTAGACACGTTCGAATTCATTGTTGCTTACCAATCATGCTAAAAATCTTCTCTCCCATCTCCTGTGCCGGCGTGCTGGTGGATTTCTTGGTGATGGTTAACCTTTTTCTCCTTTTATGGCTTGAAAATTAGGCAGTTTCAGCGTCGAAAGTGGCCAGAAATGAAGAGACCTTCGTCTTCCAAGTCGCTGTGAGTTAGGAGTCCATTCATACAAATCACTAGCCTTAACTTTTCCCCCCTCTTGCATGCAGTACACATTCACAGCTTTATTTCATTCTTAAAAGTGCTTCCTCATAAGCAATCATTGCAGGAACAAGATAGCTTCATAATTTACTAACTTAAGTCTACATTCTCCAGTTGAGGTTATAGTTATAACTTTAGTTTATCTTTAAATCAGAACTGAGTGACTAGAGAATAATTCACATTTTTAGTATTTGTAATAGAGATAACCACCTGCTTATAAATTAGGAATTTATAATATATAGAGGAGCCCCCACTGGAAAGATGAACCAATACATGGGCAGAAGTGGCTGGGCTAAGCTGAAGTTTAGAACCTATATTTATTGCACTACGTTTGAATAAAGGCCCACATGAACAGAGACAAGAAAATCAGTGTAAAAGATAAAATTTCCTCAACATTGAAATGCTAAGTGAACCTGAAATGTTTAATTGCTGTTAAGTAAGGTAGGTGGTAACTAATATGTGTTTTGCTTTAGTTATGAACTACATAGATGGTGGTGCGCACAGTCCACATGCTCCAGCTGTCTTTCCCTTGCAGATTGCACAGCCCACTTGGTTATCTGAAAGATTACTAATAAATGTGTTTCCATTTTACAGAGGCCAACTATGGGAAGGCTGGGAGGGCTAATCTCCTGCAACTGCTGGACCTCAATGAGGAAGTATACTGGCCAGAACTTGAATCCTTGTACAGACTTAATGAAAGTGTGTATGATTACAGACTGAATTATAATGTTAGCCTGGAGGACTGGATGAACTTTAATGCTAAGGTAGATAGGGTGTGTTGCACTGTTATGCAATCTGAATAGACACAGTGAACTTCTAGGGACTACTATCATCAAGAATATGTTTCCCTTCCTGAAGCCCACTGGTTTGCCTGCTTTTGCTTTGGATTATACCTCACTTGCTTCACAGGTTATTTATACTTCCACCAACCATCACAGGTACTGTTCTGAGAGATGGAAGTGTAGAAAAGCAGGGTGACCTATTGCGACTCGCAGAATCCTAAAGGGGCAAAAGCACACAGAAAACTATTATAGCAGAAGCCAATTTATAGCCAACTTCACCTCCAACTACAAATGGCATTAGAGATGCAAGTGGAAACAAAGATGCGGATATGGATTGTTTTTCTTGTGGTTTAGGCAAGACAGGTTAGAGACAATGGTAGAAAAGAGCTAATGATTCAAGATTTCAAGAGGATATACTGAACAGATGCACAGAGTCAACAACGCAACAGTCTTCAGGTATCTACCATAGAAGCCAATTTAGTTCACCATTTACACAATCAAGACATAGGAGAAAAAGAGAATAAAATCTTCACTCAGAGAAAACAGCTTTCCATCATGGTACTGTAAATACTCAGTGTCCTATTTCAAAAGAAATGAAGTTCAGAAGAACTGTTGGCATGCCCTGTACCATTTCTGAAAATGTCACCTCATTGCATAAAACTTCAGAATTTATCCGTTTTTAAAAGCACTGCAAAAATTTAAAAAAGCAGTTTATGTATGTCTTGAATTTTAACAAAGTTGGATTTGTATTAAGTCTTTGTGGTTATATTGTATGTTCAAAAACCAAAATTACTACTATAAAAGAAAGCACTTGTTTACTTTTATATTTGAGAGCATTTTTTAAAAAAAGGCAACTACATTTTTTGTGATTAATATGAATAGCTTCCCTAATGCTTATCAGCCATAATTCAATAGACGAGTGGCCGCTCTTAAACAGAATCAGGGACACAAGGGTACTTGATTTGGTGCTGATTTTGGGCCTTATACTTACACCAGAAGATTGTGTCCCAAAAATGGTTTCCATCGTCATACTCATGCACATTTCCACACCACACAAATCTTTCCTCCTCACCCAAGCTCAAGTTTCATCTACTCACACATCCTGCTACAGTATTTGCATAAAACCCACATCACTTGTGACTTTTATACCCATCATTCACTACATCTGTAACAGGACTGTGTCTAGGCCCAACCAAGAGTGAGAGAGTCTCAGTTCACATACAGCATGAGGCCATCATATGCAGTTATATCCAAGTTAATCCCTTTGACACCCCTGATTTCTAAACAGTTGTAACAGGATGAGCTACTCCAGCTTGAGTGTGTGCTTAGATAACTAGCAGTCAGTCAATTTAGGTGGCCACGGTAGTATTTGATCTGCATTGCATGTGCAGCTGACCATTTTGATGACCTTCAGCTAGAGATCCCATGTAAAAGCTATCAAATTATACATTTAAAAAATGGCTTTCAGAATGTGGGCTGGATGGGAAAATTAATATCAATAAAGATTCCCAGTGGGTGCAGCCATATAATTTTACCCATCTGCCTTTCCCTAAACTAGTTTAATTTTAACTGAATGTTTGAGGGTGGATATAACACTTGTTAATATGTATATGTGCAAACAGGTTTGTGGCAGGTAAGGAACTCAGTATTCCTCTTGTGTCTTAAAATAGAATTCAAACCAAGCAATTGCCAAAACCCATTTTAAGCCCATTTTAAAGCATTAGACATTACTTAGTATTTATTTCAAGACAGAATTACAACCAAAAGATTTCATTTCCTACCGAAGGACTTTTTTCTTCTCTTCCTATGTTAGTTTCTTTGATAATTGAAAAGGTAATCAAGCCACCAAGTTTCAGTTTCAAATAGAAACCTTTATTTACATTATTAACATCCAAACAAAAACAAAAAGCCAGAAAACAAGACCAGCATATGACCACCACCACCCTTCTAATGTCAGCACACAAGTGGCTTTTTTGTGATGCAGAGATAAATTATTACCAGCAATATTTAATGTAAACTAACTTTAGAGTTAATTCTCAATACTTTGCCTTTCTCCTGAGATATTCAAAAATATTGCTCTCAGTTGAATGGTTTCATAATTACTGCATTGCTGTTTCCCAACAGTCTGCTACTAAGATCTGCTTATTAATCTGTGCAACATTCAAATAGTTTGCTTTGTTGTACTGATGAATAATTAATCTTCATTTCCTAATGTAAAAACAGAAAGATACATAAATCTTTCCTGATACACCAATTTGGTAACTTTCATACAGATGCAGCATGAACATCTCTAGTGAATCCAACAAGCCCAAAAGATACCAATGCCAAGCTAAGCTTATTGTCCCTTTCAGCCATGTTTGCTGTACCATTTTGTCAACCAACACGCTAGAGAATCAACACTCCAGTTGCCAGAGATATTGCATTGCAAAAGAATTATGGTTTTTAATCATGAACTTTTGCTCAGTTGTGATTGTTTGAAATATGCTTGACAATGCTGCTTCCAAAGATAATTTTAAGGGTCTGATTTTATTTCCTTTTGAATCAAGTTTGAATTAAAATCTTTGGATTCAGCAAAAACTAGAAACTGAAAAACAAGCTAACATTCTTGAAAGCAGATTAAACAATGAACATCAGGTATCACCACACTACAGAAATACAAATTACTCAAAATGAAAAAAGGAAGAAAGTAATAAGTCATTTATAACTTGGGATAACATATTCAGCCAAAGCAATCAGGACTTTTCACTCTCATCAATACCTATAAAATGTTAAGATGGCCTACTCTAATTTTATAGGCTCACTGACTAGCAGCCCACTCCTATGCACATCTACTCAGAAGTAAGTGCCATCAAGTTCAATGAGGCTTACTTCGGGGAAAATGTACACAGGATCACTGCCTAAGTTACACTTGATGCATCAAAAGGTGGCTTCTGAAATTTTTAAAAAATTCTCCCAAACCTGATAGTAAGATATGCAACAGCAACTAGACCAGGGTAGTCAAGCTTTCAGCTTGAGGGCTCCTAGACATTTAACAGTTGTGTAGACCAGCATTTCTCAAACTTTGAGGGAACTTTACTCCCTCAGAAAGTCCTTGCAGGAGAGGGGCTAGGGCCATGCAGCAATCCTGGGGGGGCGGCGGCAAAGGGGTGCTTTGTACTTATGTTTAACTGGATAGGACTGCTGGAGTCTGCATGTGAGGAGCCCTGTGCAGCACTCCCCGAAGCTTGGAACATTCAGAAAAAGTGGGCGCAAAGCACTTCCATTTGCAGGAGGTGCTTCGCTCCTGCTTATCTGAATGTTCCAAGCCTCAGGAAGAGCTGTGCAGGGCTCCCTGCACCTCCTAGAGACTCCAGAAGACCTGTCTAGTTAAATATAAATACAAAGCACCCCCCTTGCTCCCCCCTTAGCGAAGTGATCCTGGGGATTGTGTCACTGCCTCCCTTAAAGGAACAGGGGAAGTGTTACACGACCCACCAGTTCGTGTACACCAGAAAACCACTGGTGTACACACACAATCATCTACACCAGGGATCTCCAAACCCATGCCCAGGCACCAGATGTGGCCCATCACAAGCCCCTATCTGGCCTGTGGCCAGCCTCTGGTGCCCTTACAGCCTCTGGTCCACTCAACCAGAGCTGTGTTCCAATTGTGTCCAGGAGGTGTTCTGAAGGCCTAAAAACATCACTTCATGGTTTTCTTGAAAACCCAGAAGTAATTTTTTGTGACCTCTGAAGGCCTTATAGAAGGGAAGGCTTTCTGAGAGTTGGGGAGGCGTCCACAGCCCTCAGAACATGATCCTGGTGATGTGCTGGTTCTGAGGTATCTACTGCTGTATATTTAAGTAGGCTGCTTGTGGGGTGGGGGAATGAGGGTCCATTTAAGTGTGTGCTTTATTTCTGTGGTTTGTGTTGGTGCTTGGAGAAAACCTGGAAATTTGAGTCCATTGATGCTTTCATCCAAGTTCCATCTCTAATGTATTGATTTAAATTTTATATTTAAAAAAATTTTCCCAGCCCTCAACACTGTGCCAGATATTTGATGCTGCCCTCTGGTTGAAAAGTTTGGAGACCTCTACACAATTGTTAAAGGTCGGGAGCCCTAAAGTTGAAAACTTGGCCACCCCTGAACTAGATAAATGCTCCAATCCAGAGCACCTTGCATGAACATAAGATCTGATACACACACAGTTTCTGTGTATGTGCACAAGCTTCCATGCTGACTTTGATGCTAAGGTTAGCTACACATATATGGGGATGGTGCATGCAGAGTTTTGGTGAATTTATTCTTTTAACCAAGTAGGTTACTGCAATTTTAAAATCATATAAAACATCCACTAACAAACATACAAAAAAATTAAAATAATGGGGAAGCTCTTTCACACATCGAGACTCAATGTGTCCTTTTGAACACACTCACAGGGTTCTGGACAAGAGTCTAATGTCTTGAAGCACAACTTAACATTACTGAAGTTAAACACAATACCTGGTAGACAAAATGGGCAGTATTTAAACTTGTGTTCAGGATAGTAGCAGCTTATGGGAAATAACAGAACAATTTCTGCACTAAAACTGTTTCCCTAAGGATTAAAAAAATCACAGAAATGCAAGCTTCTGCAAAATGAAGCTGAACTTTCATTACAAAGCAAATAATCAAAATAGTAAGTTTACTTATTCAGGAGGAATAAGATTTCAGTATGCAATGAAAATAGTAAAAAAAAACAACAAAACACCCACACACCACTCTGCTTCAGATGTTTTGGCCTGCCTTTCTATAGAAAGATCATGTTCTGACTCACTACAACTTGATTAAAACTAAAAAAAAAAAGGTTATCTCCCTCCATTATGTGACGTGTAACTGAGAAAATGTGGTATGTCTGACCTCCAATTATGAATACTGATATGAAAGAAACTGCCTAGAAAATAAATACACATTTGTTATCAGCAAAGGAATTAAATGCAACACACCTGCTTAATTTCCACAAATAATTTTGGATATTATATATCATCAGATTACTCTGCTGATAGACATTTAAAAAACACAAAAAACAACATATTCAGGACAACACTGAGGCTTCATTAAAAGTTAACCAAGTGTCCCAGAGCAGAGGCTCTTTCATTGAAAAGAGAGATTATATTTAAAAAATCCACAAATCGCTATGACAGCTAAAAAGTCTGTTTTGTCATCAAATTGCCCTCTATAAAAAAAGTAACAAAGTGCACACTTAAGGTGTAGAGAAAATATTAAAAGGCTGGTAAAACATGAACAAATTATCTTTTAAAACGCCATTACTGAAAACTGTAATTGTCAGAGAGCAATGAAAAGAGGATGAGGGCCACAGTTACCCAACTTCAAAACCATTTAAATAAACAAAAAAAAATCTATTTGGACAACTTTGACTAAACTGAGTATACAGAAGTTATCTTTGTTAAATATTTAGCTTCACAAACTCTTCAAAAATGAGTTAGTGACCTACAAAAGTCATATATATAGTACAACATCTTGAGATCATATTTACAAAACATATTCACAAAGAGAATTTCTCTTCAGACTGTAATGCCTTTGCCTTGAATATAATGAAGCGTAATGGCGAAAAGATTTATGCTTATTGCTCAAATTTCCACATAAGAGACATTATGTAATAGTAATTTTGACTGAACCTGAACAAGGGCATGAACACATCTATTTTTAGATCCATCAACTCATCACTAAAGATATTGCATTGATCCATTCATACAGCATTTCATAAAGTGCACAGAGCTGCACATCAGCATGGAAATATTTATCATGATTATACATTTCTTCTCTCTCCACAACCCTCTGGAATCAAAGGGCAAGGTTTAGAGTCTGGGACAATTCATTTCAATTGCCACTTGCATGTCAGAGTTTGAACACCTCAGAGTAAAGTTTAACAGCAGCATGATGATTTGGGGTTGGAGGTTGTTTTAAATCAAGGCCAGGAACTACATTCATTCAGAGGCTCTACTAGAAAACTCAGGCTATTAACCAAGGTTTCTGCAGGCACTTTGGGCTGCCTGTAGTTAAGGGCTTTGGATAGCTACAGTAAATAGAAGTGGTATACACAGAATCTACCCATCACATTTACTCAACTGCCATTGCCAAATTCACATTGCTAGAGGCAGAGTGGCAAAAAAAAATATTTTCGTTTGACCTTTTTTTGTACACCACATTACAGTAATAGATACTTTGCTTCTACTCTTCCTCCCCTCTCCCCAAATTCATAACTTATGAAGTCACTCTGGACATCTTCATGTAAGAGAAGTGATAATTCCATAAGGCTGGTACATGTTGCCATGATGCAGGCATGAGCTCTCTTCTGTAATACTAATTCACCACCATCCTTAGCATCTGCCTGTTAGGTGTCTGTAGTTGTAGGTGTCAGCAGTATTTCTGATGGGAGGGAGAAAAAAAAAAGAGTATAGGAGACATACTTTGCCTTCCAGCAAAATTTATGCTGGACTAAGGAATAAAGTGTAATAAGTACTATACTGGAGTCAGTACATTAGAGAACAGGGTGAGTTTTGATGGAAAAAAGATAGTAGATATCCAGTGCCCTAAGATCTCCTGTGGCTTCCTTAAAGTCATCTACGTATTTTGAATAGATGAGATCCTGTAATGTTTGACAGGCAACACCTGTTCCATTGCAGATTTCACTGTTTGGTGTACAGCCAATGATAACTCAGCAGTGGAAAGCTGAGAGGGGTGAGAAAAGGGCAACTATGCAAGTGAAATCTCTTTTCTAAATTAGGAGGTAAAAAAATATTTAGAGGCACCTATGCGTGTTTTTCAAATACTAGCATTATCAGTAGCTGAACGTATCGAACTGCCACAAGTTTTGCATTTCGAAAACCAATTATGATCATCTTACCTGATCAGGACCCATGGGCATTCCAGACATAGGTAAAGTATTAATATTCATTTGTCCCATGTGACCACCATTGCTATTCATATGCATCATATTGTACGTTGCAGGATTTCCTGCGTGGCTAAACTGCTGCTGTGTAAAAGAACTAGAAGGTAAAAGAACAAATACATATTTCAGAGGCACTCAAGTAAGCGCTTACCCCCTTCCCTCCTCCTCTCTACTGCAACTAGTACCGTACAAGGACACTGGCAATAAACAGTTATCAGCACTGCATAAGAACTTGATGCTCCTCATATGGATAATCTTAGATTGGGATACTCAGAGATATTTCTTGTAGCATTTTTCACAATTTAGAAACAGTCTTACAAAATGGAATCTGGTTTTCCTTTGTTTCCTGAAGTTCAGAATGGATTTTATTCAAAGTCTGTAAAAGTATACAGTAGTCCCTTGTTACCCACTGGGGATCCATTCTTCCCACGGATACAGATATCCACTGGGGTCTGCGTAAAACATTTTTTAAAAGTAATAAAGTTTGTTTAAAAGCATTTCTTACCTTTTCCAAACATTTCTGCAATGCATTTTGAGGCACACTAGGGCCAAGGGAAGGGGGTCACAGGCCTTGGTGCAATATGGAAATGGCTTCCAGGAGACTGTCCTGCAGTCAGTGCGATTTGCAGCACCAAGGTAAGGAATGCTTTTTTAAAAGTATTTTTTCACTTTTTAAAACATTTTTAAAGGGAATTTTTAAAAAAAGACATCTGGCTCAACCTGGAAGTGGCTTCCAGGAGTGCCAAAGACTGTCCCCAGTTATCCGTGGGCGGTCAAGTCTGCGGGTGCCGACGGACCTTTGTACACCTATCGCTCCACTGTACAGCAAGGCATCAAATGGACTTACATTGCTTCGGCACCTTGAACATATCTAAGACCAGGCTTTTCAACCTTGCTGAGAATTTGACCTTTCCCAACTAGTATCTTGTCTCTTTATTTCCTAGAAAACCAACACCTCTCTGGGTGGGCAGTCCCTCCTATCTCCAGAATGCTTACAGCCTGCCTCCTCAAGAAGTCAATCTCTGTGTGTATTGTTCAATTGTATCTGAGAAGAATAATAGATTAACACATATCCTGATTGTGAAACCTATCCATAGTCTTTTTCAAACAATTTCCAGTAATTATCTTGATTAGCTTGTGGCAATATAATAATGATCACCTTCATCAAGCAAAACACACACACACACAGGCTGCAATCCTAACCACAATTTCTGGAGAGTAAGACTCATTGAACAAAATAGGAATTACTTCTGAGTAGACCTGGTGAGGATTGTGCTGACACACACACACCCAAGAATAAAGTGCCATGTTTTTGTGAAATATGCACACTGAACCCAAGATTTTAGTATCTTCTGTAGTATAGAGGATTTTGTTGAGGAATCTGTACAAGATGTAACCAACTTCAGAGTAATATGCTTAAAAACACATACAGTTGAGCACCTTAGAACTGCATCCTTCAATCTAAACTTGAGCACCTGAGACATCCATAATTCATATACCCCTTTTGGGGGGAACAACATGTATATTTTCTACTCTCACCTGCTCCTAGCCATGGTTCCTGATGGCCAGCCCTTAATCTCAGGAGACTGATACATTGGTGCGGCCTGAGGATGCTGCATCATGGGATTTTGAGGCGGTCCTATTCTTTGACCCATCATGGAATTAGGAGGGCTGGATACCCTGCTAAAGGCAGGATCTGACTGCTGGCTCATTCCTTACAAAGCAAATAAGATAACAGTTTTGTGGCTATTATTAAACAGTAATGATTTTAGCTATTTCTGTGGAGGAAGGAAAGTGCCTTGCATCAAAAGCTTCTTTCACAAATAAATTATAGAGCAGCTAGAATATTTTACCCAAGGGAAGAACCCACCATGGAAAGGGATAAATGTTTCATATTCTGTATGGACTCTGCTCAGTTTCAGCAGGTGCACTGATCATGCTAGACCTGTGCAGAGGCTACAGTGAAGCTCTTGTTCATCCCCACCTAGCATGAATGGTGTGGTATAGTCCAGAAAGAACTCTTGGCAATTCTGTGGAGCTGAATGAAGTTTGCTCCTAATTCATCAAATGTTGCACTGACTTACTGGATGAAAAGTCTGTATAACCTTTGAGATGTAAATTACTTTTTTCCTACTTGTGGTAAACTTGAAGAATTTGGCTTTCCAACTTGCAGAATTTTTCTTGACCTTTAAATGGTCTTACATAAGGCACTTAGAAACATGACAAAGATGTCCCTCTTTGGGTAGAGATGGTATCAGAAGGTTGGCCCTCTTTGGGTAGAGATGGTATCAGAGAACTGTACATTAGTTTCCTGCTTAGTGTTGAAGTCCTGTCTAGGCAGCTTCCAAAGTAACCCAAGTTGGAACCCAACTAAAATCAAACACCTCTGCTGCCTCACATGTAGCGTCCCTGCTTTCCTCAACTTCATTTGGTTCCTCACCAAGGACTTAGGGCCCAATCCTATCCAATTTTTGAGTGCCAGTGCAGCCATACACATGGGCATGCACTGCATCCTGTGGTAGGGGGCCGTCACCGAGGCCTCCTCAAGGTATGGGAACATTTGTTTCCTTACCTCAAGGCTGCATTGCGGCTGCATTAGTGCTGGAAACTTGGATAGGATTGGGCAATTAGTCATCTAATAAAAAGTTCACTAAAATCAATATATAGATTTTTGCTGTTTTGTTAAGCAATGAAAACAAAACCTTAGGTATGACAGACCAGATTCACTGATATTCCAATATTAAATGTTTGTGGTTTGCTTTTGGATTGCTCCAGCAGAGACAGAGGAATGACTTGCCTACATATATGACAAAAGGATACTTCATCATTCAAATAAAAATTACACAACCAAGGTGAAGAGAGTCACTTTTATATGATTGTGCAGATATGGATAATCAATTGTACAGAATATCTGTATTCCTACAATTATATTTTAGATCAGTGTTTTCTCAACCTGCTGTACCAGTTCACATTAGTTCAACTGTTGGAAGTACCATCAGAAGTAACTGGCGATCACATCATCACCAGTTACCTCAGGTTGGGAGGCCAGATGCAACATGACAAACACCAGTAAGAGGCTCAGGGCAGACAGGAGGGTTTTTTCGAGAGTGCAAAAAGTGTACTCTGGAGCTTTTTTGCTGAGCCAAGTCTCCTTTTCCATCGAGCCAAGCCTCTTACCCATTTGTCACATTGCGTTGCTAGTCTCACTGCCAGGTGGTGGGCATCCAGAGGTCCCGCAAGTACCACTGGACACCACCTCAAGTACCACTGGTTCAGAAACACTGTTTTAGACCACTACATTGCAGAATAGTTCTCATCTAAGTTCATCTTTTCTTCACCCCAAAACGTCCTGCTTACATTTACAATTCTTTTTTTTGTTTCTATGAAAAGCTTTCTCTTCCATGTCCAACGTAATTTAGAAGATTTAGGTGAATGGGATTCTAAGGACAAAAAGAAATATCAGAAAATTGAAATGGTGGATCAAGTACCATAATTTGATGAGTATGAAAATTGCTGGGGTGGGACTGCAGCCATTGGAGGGCCTGCAACACCACCATCCATACTTCCTGAGGCAGTCACATTTGGAGGAGGGCTGAAAGCCTGAGGTTGTTGCTGTTGCTGCTGCAATATAATTGCCATTCTTTGTTGTCTGATGTGGTGACTTATCAACTCTCTGTTTCGCTGAGTCACCATTTGAGCATTAAGGAAGCCCTGCTGCTAGCAGAAGCAGAAAAAAAAAAGTTAATTGAAGAATACAAAGCCAGGGGCATTCAGAACAATAATTATTTAGTATCCTATGCATAAGTTAACAATGAAGTTTCATATCAAATGGCTCAGTACTGCACATGTATTTCTCTGTAAAAAAAACTGTTCAGGAACAGTAGGAAGCCACACATTAGTTCTTCAGTCTACTTGTCAACAATGATGAGCATCTGACTATTCTTGAATATATTTTCTGCACTTGGCCCTACGCTCCTCACAACTTATGGGATACCCATTTGTGTCTACAGATGAAGTATACTGCCAGATATCACCTATTGCCTACAAAAACAGGGGTTACACCATCACTGAAATAGGACTACTGAAGAGGCAGGGTTGGAAATTGAGAAGATCAGGGCAGTAGAAGGAGAGATGTAGTTGGATGAGAAGCTGAGAAAAGGAAAACCCAAAAAAGCAACGGAATGGAAGACAACCCCACAATCTTATTTGAAGCAGTGCTATGTAAATAGATATGGTGTCAATGACTCACTTGTGACCCCATTTGAGGAAGCATAACTGGTCTCATTACTGATGCACCACCAGGGTTGGGATTCTCCATTTTTATATCAAGCGTTTGACGTGTCTGATTCAAAAACTTAACAAGAAATAGAGAGTGGTGTCAAGATACACTGAACAGATTTTTACAACACACACTCCAAGTACAAATCTAGATAAGTAGACAGGTAAGCCTATGGGTTAGCTTTCATTTGATGCTTCAGAATTACTAGGAAAACTAATTCAGAAAACATACATCAATATTTTGATTAAACCTATCCCATAAAGTGTAACAGTGGGCTCTTGTCCAAGAACGCTTATACCACAATAAATCTGTCAGATTTTAAAAGTAGAACAAGATGCTTGCTTTTTCTCAGAAATGACATCACTGAATTTAAGAGCAGCCCAGGAATGAAAAATAATTTCACTGTATACAAAATTATCACTGACAGGACAGGAGGAAATTAAATATATATTTGGATAACATAATTATATTAAAACAAGTGTTCTCTTCAGGAGGGAGCTAAAAGACAGAACATAAGAATACACAAAGTGCCTTTTTGGATCAAGCTACCAGCCTATCTACGAGTACAGCTTCCTGTATCTTACGGGGAACCTTCAGATGCCTTAGGGAGCACTCAAGACAACAAGATACCTGCATCCTATTACTACTCCCTTGCATCTGGCATTCAGAAACAAGCTACCTCTAAAACCCAGAAGCTGCTACGTTTATCATAACTTGTAACCTGTGATGAATGCTCCTCCATCAATTTGCCCAATCCATTTTTAAAGTCATCTAAGCCCAACGCCAACACAACATTCTGTGGAAAGGAGTTCCACAGATTAATTATGCACTGAGTAAAGAAATATTCCCATTTATCTGTTCTGACTCTCCCACCAGTCAATTTTAGTGAGTGCTCCCAGGTTCTTGTATTGTGCAAGGAGGGAAAGAACTACCCTCTATCCACTGTACCTATTCCATGCATAATTTTATGTCTCAGTCATGTCCTCCCCCCGCAGGCACCTTTCTAGGTTGCAGAGCACCAAACATTGTAACCTTTCCTTGTAAGGGAGATGCCAGGCTTCCTAATCATTTTGATTGCTCTCTTCTGCACTTTTATGCTTCCACCATTTCGTTTTTTATACGTGGCAACCAAAATTGCACACAATAGTCCAAATGTGGCCTTACCATCAATATATACAATGGCATAATATTGGCCATTTTATACTCAATCTATATTTTAGTTAGCTCATACACAGAACTGGCCTTCTTCATAGCTGCCGCACACTGGGTCAGCACTTCCATTGAGCTGTCCACCCCTTCCCCCAGATCTCTCTCCTGACCTGTCAGCATGTGTGTGTGAAATTTTGATTTCTTGACCCAACGTGCATCATTTTATGCTTACTTACAGTGAAGCGCATCTGCCATTTTGCTGCCTATTCCCCAGTTGGGATAGATCATTCTGGAGTTCTTAACAATGTTATTTAGCCTTCACCACTTGGAAAAGTTTCACAACATCTGCAAACTTGGCCACCTCACTGCTTATCCCCAACACCAGGTCATTTATGAACAAACTGAAAAGTGCCTGTCCCAAGACTGCTCCTTGGGGTACACTGCTTTTCACCATTCTCTATTATGAAAATTGTCCATTTACACCCAATATGTTTCCTGTTCTTCAACCAATTCCTAATTCATAAGAGGACCTGCCCTCTTATTCCAGACTGGTTTTCTCAGGAGCCTTTGGTGTGGGGCATGGTAAACACCTTCTGAAAATCGAGCTATCAATAGGTTCACCCACATTCCCAATGAACATATTACCTGCTGTCCCTGAAGCCTCTGTTGGAGCTGCATGCGAAGCTGCTTTGGTGTGTTTGTTCTAGGCCTCATGACATTCGCTCTGGGATGCATACTTTGCAGTGGAAAATTGCTCTGTTGATTCATCACTGAATTAAAGGCTGGCTGTTGACCCTGCATGCTACTAAAACCTCCAGGCATTGCTGCTCCCTGCCCTTGATAGGGCTGACCATATATTGGCAGCTTCTGGTCAATCATAACAGCAGACTCCTGGCTATGAAACGATTCTTGTTTTGGTTCCAAAGCTTGACCCTTTAAAAATAACAGAGACCCTGGAAGTAGTTCACATAGTGCAAAATGTTAACACTGTGCTGAAATGTTTTGTTTTATACAGGTGAGGCCTCAGTATCTATGGATTTGACTCACCACTGATATCACGATCCACCTTTAAATGCCTTGTAACAAGGAAAAAAGCATCAAAATTCAATTTCCTACTTTTGCACTGTTAAACCGCACTAGTTGCAAGCTTCTCACGGTTAAAGTTAGCTTTAAAGATGCATTCTGGGACGACAATGGAGAAGCAAGAAACCTGGAAGTGAATCTTTGAAGTTATTTTTTCACTGATTTGGTATCCACTGATTTTTTTTATCCACTGGGGGTTCTGGAATAGAACCCCAGTGGATAACAAGGCACAAACTGTATTGCTTGAAAGGGGGCTAGTGGTGATCGATGTTTTTGGGAACCACTCCCCTTGTTTTAAAGGGGAAAAAAGCCCATGATTTTCAGACCCAGTACAGAAAGGCACTGACACAGGCAAGCAATAGCTACTGGCGCCTATTCAAGAATTTGATACCATTTGGAAATTGCCAGAATTCTCCAGGAACTCTGTTGACATAATCAAGGTGTCTAGTAACTGCCAATTCTTTAAGTTCTCTTGTGTTATACAATTACAGAGTCCATGAAAGCCCAAACTTGAGCCTCTGGATTACCTCCACCCAAGATTACATACATAATTATCAATGGTTAATCAGCGTGCATGGCAATTCACAACAGAAGACAGAAGTTGAGAAGTTCACAACTTAAAACAGACTCAAGGGAAACAGAGGAAAGCAAAGACAATGGTCACTCAGAATTGTTCAATTGTCAGTAATCACTACAGAGCAGTATTTGTAGAAATGGGCAGTGCTGTTTTGATTCAAAGAAATGCAAATAATTTTTAGATGAGAGAACCTGGCTTCATATGAGAGAACCACCTTCTCACCATTACTCCTTCCCCATAGGGTACTGTGGTATTGGCTTGCATCAAAAAGAGCACAAGCTTAAGTTCACTCCAGGAATAAGGCTTTCTCATTCTCTTCCCCCAAGTGCAGCCCTCTTTGCCCTCATCCCCAATCATTTTTAAGGATTGGGGACCCTTCTGAATGCTTAGAGTGGGGCACAGTAGGCAATAATTTGCATGGGGACCTGATTTTCACCAGTCTGCCCATCTAGCTGCAGCCCTCCACACACCATTACTTTTTGTTTAATTATCAGCAATTTTAAATTACCACCAAAAATTTTAAATTAATTTTTAATACTGTTTTATACTGATTGTAAGTTACTCTGATGGTTCCTTTAATGGAAAGGAATGCTCAGGATATAAGTGCTTTAAATAAAGCAACAAAAAACCCACACCAGAGTGTTTCAAAAAGGCCTCTAACCTTCAACAGAAACTCTGAGGAGGACATAAGGGGCTGCGATAGGGAGATGGGACAAGAAATAGACTTCTGTTTATTTAGCTCTGTATCCAAACTATCATAAGATCTTATCAGGTCTGCATAATATCTAATATACCAAATCAAATGTATATATGGGAACCCAAAAAGGGTTTGACTAACCTCCTGATTTTGCTGTCTGCCTGGGTTTGCAAAAACAGAGTTAATGTAAACAAGCACCTGGCAGGTCCCAAAACATAACCTGGGTTGCATTCAGGATAGTAGGTATAAAATTCTCTTGACAGAGAAGACTCTACTGGTGGACAAGAATCGTTTGTACCTGATACAATTTAGATACATTCAGCAAACTGGAATAAGCACCTTGAGCACATTGGTGACTTACTTGATTTACAAGATCAGGTATTCCTAAAGCTCTATCAATCTCTTCAAGGCTAGTGACATCTGTATTACTCAGCAATGTGTGCAGCTGGTCTAGCAGAGCCCTTTCATCACTCTGTCCATCAACATTTGGAGCCGCATACAATAGGTCATCCAAAGAATTTCTCACTAGTTGCCTAGGAAACCCAAGATGTTTCAGTTAAGATCAGAGCACGTGTACATTCTTATATATAATCATTCAAAGATATCAAGGTTATTCCACCCCATTAGTACTGTAGTCTCACACTTTACACAGGTGTAAGCTATACTGCAAACATAACACATGGACAGAGTCATTTGCCCAGTAATCAAAATACAGTATTGAATGATGTTTCCAGTGTTGTAACTGAGTAAACAGAATCAAGAGATAACATCTAAAGGACAGTATATCTTTATGGGATAAATATCCCTGCCTTATTCAGTGGTCATGTATTCATTTATATTAATTACCATAAGTCCGTATTTGCTGTCATTGTATCTGTATTATATGCCAATAAAGGTCTGTTTGAGTTTGAGCGCTTGATAGAAATTTAAAAATTTACAGTAAAGCCATAATCAACACTGAGACAACATCTGGTAACTTTTCCATGAAAATAGAATTAAAAGCAACCCTGGGTTTGTTCTTAAACAGTTAAAGTCCAACTTATTATGGTGAAAGTCTCCTAGAACTATGTGCGCTTTGGAAAGCAACTACTATATATAAAACATTAGAATAATGTAAAAATTGAGCCACTCTGAATGCTTATTAAGGAGACAGAGCTAGATATAAATTTGCAAATAAATATTTTGTCCTGCTGAATCAGACCAACAGCCTGTCTGGACCATTTTTTTTTATAAAATGACTTTCCCAAGCCCCATATGCCTCTGGAAAGTTTGCAAGCAGGACCTGATGTTGGTGGCCACTCCTTGTTTCCTGCCCTCCCCCACACCTCATTTTTCAATATGACAGATTTCTGGGCACTTTTTTTAGACAAACTGCAGCATTTCTTCTAGAACGGGTGCCTAAACCATGGCTCAGGGGTCACTTGTGGCCCTTGGGGACCCCAATTCAGCCTGCAGGAAGTCCTCAGTCTCCAATGAGCCTCTGGCCCACCAGAGACTTGTTGGAACCTGCACTGGCCAGATACGACTTGGGTGGTTGGGCGGGTTAGGACAGACAAAAGAAAATATTTCTTTACTCAGCGTGTGGTCGGTCTGTGGAACTCCTTGCCACAGGATGTGGTGCTGGCGTCTAGCCTAGACGCCTTTAAAAGGGGATTGGACGAGTTTCTGGAGGAAAAATCCATTATGGGGTACAAGCCATGATGTGTATGCACAACCTCCTGATTTTAGAAATGGGTTAAGTCAGAATGCCAGATGTAGGGGAGGGCACCAGGATGAGGTCTCTTGTTATCTGGTGTGCTCCCTGGGGCATTTGGTGGGCCGCTGTGAGATACAGGAAGCTGGACTAGATGGGCCTATGGCCTAATCCAGTGGGGCTGTTCTTATGTTCTTATGTTCTTATGACTACTCTCAGCGCAAGGGCTGACTATTTGACCTTTCACGGAGCTGCAGTCCGAGGGCTCCCTCCACTGCTTGCTGTTTCACATCTGTGAAGCAGCTGTGGCAGCAAAGGAAAGGCTGGCCTTGCTTTGTGCAAGGTCTTTTATAGGCCTTGAGCTATCACGAGATCTTCATTCATTCATCTAAGTTCCATCTTGAATATACTCATTTATGTAAATTTATTCAAATTTTAAATGTAAATTAATTCTTTTTTTTCCTGGCCCCCAACACAGTGTCAGAGAGATGATGTGGCTAATACTATGTTCTTACCTCTTTCATTCAATTTTATTTTGTTCTAGGTGTGAGCTTTGCTTTAAGATTATTGTAACACAGACTCACTATTAAGAGGGCACAGAAGATTTATTGAGCAGTGAAAATTCTTGAAATCCCAATTTCGTATTTGGAGTGATACAGCACTGGGATTCAAATATCTGAGGGGTTCAGATCTGTGGTTCCCAAATTGGTGGGTCATTATCTTCCAGCCAGGTAGGCACTTGTCCCTGCTCCTTTAAGGGACAGAGAGAGGGGAAAGCAGCAACACAATACCCAGGATCACACTGCTGCAGGGAATAGAAGGGTTTTTTATGTTTTTTTAAACTTACCTGCAGCCACTGCTGCAATCCTGGGGGTCCAGGGAGCCCTGGGGGGGGGGGTGTGCAGGGCTCCCCATGTCTGTAAAAGTCTAAAAAGAAAAAACAGCACTTCTGGTTTTTGCACCAAAATGGGAAGTGCCTGTTTCTTTCTTTTTTTAAAAAAGACTTTTGCAGGCACTTGAAGTCCTGATGTAGGCTCCCCATGTCCTCCAGATCCCCTAGGACTGTGTTGGGTGCAAGTAAGCAGACAACCCCCCTCCCATCCCCAGCAGCAGTGCAATCCTGGGCTTCACATTGCTGCCTTCCTTCCTCCCCAGAACACAGAGTGCTCCCAACCCCTTTTCAGATAATCTCCTGTGGACCTCTAGTAACCTTCTGCGAATGATTGTTTGGAGCCATCACTCACTGTTGTGGTCTTTGCTCTAACATTCACAACATTCAGTGTATCCTGTTATACCATAAGTGTAGCATTCTGTCAGGGCACAGGACCGGGAAAGTCTACATGTGCTAGAATGAAGAGTTCTCAAAATACTCAAGCAGTTAAGAATATTCCATATTAAAACGGAATATCATATTCAAGTTTCTAATGTGTTTCCTATAGAATATTGTATGTATTTGAGCTTGCACATGTATATACACACACACACGCACAGGTCAACTGTTCAAAATTAGAGGTAGGCTTTTGACCTGTCCAATACGTCAAACATGACCATGCCAAAAACCTTCACAGATAATGTCAGTCATGTTTCATAAAACGCTTTTTATTAGATTTATATTTAAGACAAGAATGTTTCTAATTGATTAAATATTCTGATATTAATGAGCATCCCAGCCATTTTCTAACCTCATCTTACCTGCTTTGTGAACCTCGAGGTCCTTGTTCCATAGATAGCATACTGTCAGGCCATGAATTTGACTGGTTAGAGGGTCCTGGGTGTACATAAGGATTCCCTCCCATACCAATACTAATCTCATTTGGCCCTATAAAAGAAACACAAATTTTACTTTTAGGAGGGGGATAGATTTTTACCAGCAATCCAGTAGAACTGGTCAGTATTTATAAAACAAAACAGTTGCCTAATACCACATCATATAATAAAACAAAACTATAAAGTATCAGAACAAAACCAATATACATCTACTTTTAGTATACAAGTAAGTCTGTCTGACCTCAACAGCTGATAAGAAAAACCAGTAAAAAAGTCTTACATTTCCCCCCTAACATGAAGCATATGCTCAAATGAATGTCTGCAAGAAGACAGCGTTAAATTAACATGGACACTTCAACTAAAACAGTGGTTCCTTCCACAATCTAGATATTTTCACCGGATGCACAGATTCCACCACCAGGATGCTTCCACACCTAATCTCAAGAGCGTGAAGAAGGTGCGTGAGCTCAGATATTTCAGGACTAAACTGTTTGTCATTTAGTGGATTCAACTTTAGAGACACACTTGTGTTTAGTTTACATTGACAGACATTGAACGACCATACTAAGATAATGTTCTTAATGAAAAGTCTTGTGTTTATTAAAAGTGACATCATTAATTTAACAAACTCACTCTGAATAAGCACTATGTGAGCCAGATACAAACTAGAGAATTAAGACATTAACTTGCCAAAGGCCACAAAATGCTGTCACTGATAAATTAGATTGAGATTTTTAACAAATTATTAACATTTCCCAGTCCGTCACACTATTATTTATTTATATAACACCATCAACATGCACAGCACTGAAGAGGAGATAGGTCCCGGTCCTGAGTGGTTCACAATGTAATACAGATACAAATGAGACAGAAGAAGAGGGGAATGGTACCAAGGAAGACAGAGAAAGATATGGTAGTGTCTCATGCACATGTACTTGTGCTAAGTTGCAGCACAGTAGAGGGACTGGAGGGCAGTGCCAAAGGCTTCACTGACAACTTGGGTTTAGAGGAGGACTTTGAAGGAAGTAAAAGGGAGTTACTAAAAGATAATGTTCCAAATATAAGGGGCAGCAGGGGAAATGAGGCAGAGCCATTTAAAGGAGCAGGAGACCCACGTGTGATGGAGCTGGAGGGGCAAATACTCACTCATATGAATCATTTGCTGCTGGAGCATGGATCTGTTGCCAGGAACACTATTTGACCTTATGGGCAAACCAGGCACAGATCCTCCCATTGCCGATCTGGAAAGGGATGAGTTGCAGTCTGGTCCTGGTCTTGCCATTGAAGCAGAACTTGTAGGTTCCATCCTGCTAACTTTTGAATTTTGCAAGCTCCATTCATTTGCTGAATGCTGATTCATAGACATATTTCGATTAGATCCACCTAGAAAAGTCAAATGTAAAAAAGTTACCTTTCATACAAAAGCATGCAATAGCTGTAGCAATGTTTACATTCTATTTTGCCCTGAAATTTACTCTGGACAGTATTCAAAGGGCTGGACATATCAGGGCTTTTCAGCCTGCCTAATCCAGAGACCACTCCCCATCCCCACCCAAAAAATCACCTCTGTCTCCTGAAAGGCAGTACTGTCAAGACACACCCCCATACTTATTTCAGGACATGTAAGGAGGTGCAGTGGGCAGGAAGGGATAAAGTGTCCTACTCATGCTCCTCTGGATCTAATCCACTATTATCAATTCTGGTTTGCAAAATAACTGCAAGCCACAATTTTTAACTGAGATATCACAAACAAACAACAGTTAGACATGACTTGAATTGAAACAACTGAATCTCAAGTAAGATACTGTAGTGCAATATAACACTGTAGTGCAATATAACATTAACAGTTAGTTACTTGTCTTCAACAAGAAATGCTAGAAGAATATGACTCATTCTTTCACATTATAATCTATTTTCAGACTAATTCACAATCTTAGGATAAAGTCAAACATTTTTGTTATAATACAAACATCCTTACAGATAATACAAAGTTCTTTATATGGAAATCAACAAACCCATATTTGCGCCAAAATTTTCCTGGTTTTCAATCATTCTTGGACTCCCACCCATCATGTTTTGCTTTTGTAATATGGAGAATGCATTGACACTCCTCACTGATGGGCTTGAACCCACAGATATAGGGCTATCTAAAGACATGGCTCTGTTGAAAGGTGGACGGGTGGTCTGCACCGATTGGGGACTTCTTATACCTGTTGAAGAATTAAGATATACTTGAAATTGTAACACCTTTAAAATTACAAAAAACATGAGCTCCTGTGACTTTCATGATTAGCACCTACTATATAGATTTTTACCGTACATCAAATAAGCCACAGAACTGTCTTTTAATTCAGTGAATTCAGAAAAAATTTAATTCAGTAATCACTGCTGGACATTATCACTGAATATATTTTACCCAGATTGGATAAACAGAATGGTCCAAAAAAGTCTTCATCTAGTTAGTTCAAATAACCATTACCGGGTAAAGTAAGCAGCCCCGCAATGGGGCTACTCACTTTACCGCCAACCAGAAGGTCCGGAGCTCCACAGACCCACCTCCCTCCCTCCTTGGCACGCCTCCCCCCGCCCTCTCTCCACCCCCTGCCGTCCTCCCCCTCCCCGGAACACCTCGTCCCCGCACCCGTCCCCGCTCCCGCTTACCCCCCGCTTACCATGCCATGGCTCGGCAGTCCATGAGACCACCGAGCCGTGGAGGCTGGGCGACCGCCCGGCACTGGGCTAGCAAGGACAGGAGCCGGGCGGTGAGGCTCATGGCAGCACTGAGCCGTGGCACCGAGCCCAGGATTGGCTCTAAACCTCCTTACCCAATGGTGCATTTCCTTGACACAGTTGTTGCTTATTCCCCATATTATTTCCATTTGTAGACATGGGATTACTGCAGAAATCTGAGCTAGTGAGATCACCCAAAATTGCATCTAAATTATCCACCAAGTCTCCACCCATCTGGAAAAGAAAAAACAAACAAAAAATTCAAATTTTATTCTCCAAATTTCTATTTAGAAACTTGTAAGCTCTTACAGATTCAAAATTATGCCTTTGAAATATAATATTGACTTTTAAAAAGAACAGTTGAATAAATATGTGGACAGCTGGATTACTTTACTGAGAAAAAAGAAAGAAAAAAGAGAAAAGGCATGAGATAATATGTGTATCTGTTGTATTCTAGTCCAGTGTTTCTGAAACTGTGGGTCAGGACCCACTAGGTGGGTCGCGAGCCAATTTCAGGTGGGTCCCCATTCATTTCAATATTTTATTTTTAACATGTTAAGACTTGATGCTACCATGGTATGTGACTGCATCTGGGGAAATGTGAAAGATCTGTACTTTGAACAGGCTACTATATTTATGCTTTTTACTCCTGGGTAAGTGTGTGTAGGATTGCAGCCTAGAATTGTTAAATATTTTCCTGCTTGATTATGTCACTTCCTGTCATGACATCACTTCCAGTGGGTCCCGACAGATTCTCATTCTAAAAAGTGGGTCCCGGTGCTAAAACTGAGAGAACCACTGTTCTAGGCTATTCAGAGCACAACCAAGCATATACAAACCAGTTAGGAAGCACAGGCATGCCCCGGTATCCACAGGGGTTTTGTTCTGGGACACACACACACACACACACACACACACACCCCCACACACACACAGTTATGTCAAACCGAAGATACCGGGAATGCCCCACCCCTGCCCTCTGAGGGCGAGGGGAGCCCCCAGCCTCTGCAAGCCTCAGAATGACAGCTTAAAGGGGAAAAAACTACTTCCGGTTTTTTTGTCAAAACCAGAAATTGTGTTTTTATGTCTTTAAAAGTGAGGAAGACCTAGGGAGGGCCTACCCTATGGGGTTACTCAGATCTCCAGCAACTGGCGGATGCCCGAGCAGCCCAGTATAATGCCAGCTGGCCAAAAAGGGAGGGTTAGGGTACAGTGGCTCCTGAGTCTGATCTGTCTCTGTTCTATCCTTCCCCCACCCTGAAACGTCCCCACCTCCCTGCCATTCTCTCCACGCCCCTTGGCACAAACCATGCCTGTTCCAGCAGCCAGGTCTGTGGATACAGTATTGGTGGGGTAGTGCTGCCTACTCACACAGTGTCACAAACATGCTTTAAGGCACATTCACAACACCCTTGGCTGGCGCAGCCATATGTGACACATATGGGCATAAAGGCAAAGAAAATGGTCATGTTATGCTACAATAGGTGAATCTTCTTTACAGAGGGACCACAATTATGGAACTCTCTCATATATTAAGAACTGAACTCTGCCTATTGGACCTTTGGCCAGGGTTTAAACCTTTTAAATTCAGGATCACTTTCACTCTCTGAAAATTGTTTTTGCCACGTTGCTATTATTGTTATGTCTCATGTTGATGTGTTGATACTGATGCTGATGTTTTGTATTGATTATATTTACTGCTGTATTTTATGGTTTTACAATTTGTGATTGTTAGCCACCTTGGTTCCTTATGTTAAGTAGAAAGGCAGGATATAAATGTTTTCAAATAAATAATCATTTATACATAAAGTAAGTAAAGTGATAAAATTTTAAGCACTGTTTCAAAATTATTTTGAAATTTGTAATTCAGGTGAGCTGTGATTTGTCATACTTGCTTGCAATCTAAGCAAGTATTGTCATGCAAGGTACCCATTATGGAAGTTTTTTTCCCAGAAGTATAATGCTTTCATTCCTGAAGTTTATTTAAATAGTGAAAGGAAAATTGAATTTCTGCTTGAATACTTTACCTCGTCTGAAGGTTCTGTTTTTATTTTCATTTCTTTTTCTTGACTGGAAGTGGGTATGGCAGAACTACAGCACTGCCCCATCTTGCTATCCAAATTTTCTATTTTAGGTTTAATTTCTTTTGAAAGTAGGTCCTTTCCATCATCCTTGTCAAGCAAGTACCTAAGCAAAGCATGGTTCTCTTTCTTTTTAGGACTCAGTTGTTCCTGCTTGACAGTTCCTTCTCCACAGGAAACTGTGCTGTTAGTATCATGGTATGTATCTTTCCCAGTAGCTTCAGCTGTGATTTTTGCAACTTCTGCTGGAGAATTACCATTCCTCAGCAACTTGTGTAAAATCCTGTGCTTCTCTTGCATGTTTGATGAAGAAGAGACCCCTCCGGCTGTAGAAGAGGAGACTCCAGATGAAGGGCTTGTAGCATTGGTAGAAGGTTCTTTGCAAGTAGAGTCCAAAGGAGAATTTGACAGTGCTGAATGCCCTCTGTCCTCTGAGGAACAAGTTAGTAACTGAAGAAGTTTTTTATGACCTTTGCTTTCAGGTGGTCCCCTCTGATCAGAGCTTTCAAGGCTCTCTTCTTTGCCATCTTTGTTACTAAGTGGGTCCCTGTTATTTGACTGACACATAGAACTCTCAACTTGGTTTTGCTCACAAAACAAGCCAGGAGAACTTTTTGATTCCTGGTTTCCCATTTTACTTTGTTGAGAAACATTCAGATTTGGTGAATTATCTAGTTTCGGACCCGGTGAAGACAGTGTAGACAGAAGAGAAGTTCCGACACCATCACTAATGGCCTGAAGAGCACTGAGGGAGCTGCTTGAGAAGTTACTATTGCTAGTGTTGCTGGTAGGTCCCATTGGAGAATGTACACCTGTATGAAAAGAAATTGACATTGCAGAACACAATTATATCCATCCTTATTTATGTTATTAGTGAAGCATTACAAATTAATGAATGAGCAGTTTAACTATAAATATTCCCACCTATTACAACTGAAGATACCTAGAAAAAAACGAACAATTTTCCTTAATTCCTGTCTAATACTTTTTTAACCCATTTCTGCTCAGCCCACAGGTGTACATATTTCATCCCTGTTGCATATATGCAACATTGGACAGAAGTGGCTTAGCGCAGGAATTTTTAGTACCCAGGAATTTTTACACACTTTCGCTACACAGATCACACAAGAACAATTTCAAATTCTGAAACAGAACATACGCACGAACACACACACATTACCTGCTACAGGAGAATACTGATGTGAATTCATTTTTGGACTCCCACGATTCCTAGGAGATACCATCAAATTCTGTTGATTAGAATTCAAGCCTGGGCTACCATGTGGTGGGCTGCTCATATTTAATCCATAGCTGTTACTGTGATAAGAAGACTGAATCCCCTGACCCGAGTTCATTGATCCCATATTTCCAGGGCCTCCATATCTAGCACCACTCATCTGTCCCATTATGTTAGGATCTCCCATGCCATAGTTCCTGTTTTGCATAGGCATGTTTTGCCCTGGTGACATGTTCATAACACCACCAACTGTATTTGTGCTCCCACTTGTAGAGGCTCTGATGCTCTGCCCTATTGTATTGGGATTTGGTCGATATCCATTTTGTTCTCTGAAAGTTCAACACACAGAGAGAAACACAAATTAGCAAAAAAAGTACTCCACTTTCTGAATTAGCATCATTCATATAAAATATCAACCACCTTTTTCTTTCTGACACAAGTCGATGTACAATCATGTGCACTTGCAGAGCATAAGATATTAACACTGCCATGAACAGTCCTCACTGAGCAACTCATAACAAGAGAAATTCACAATGATAAATTCATCCTAAACCTATTTTGTTAGTTTTTCCAATCAGCATGACTAAGTCCTAGGAAAAGCTATCTAAAGCACAAACTGCATTTCTCAAATCACATGTTGCATATTCTACTAGCTCTCTCGAAATAAGAGTAGGAATTGAGACTCTTAAATTAGAACTTTACAGCAGGACATTGTAGCATAGTGAACAGAGAGTGATGAGTTCAGCTTTGTGACACAGTTCTGCCACTGAAAATCCCACTGAAAATAAAGTTACACCTCTCATTCTAACTTACTGCAGACAAATTATTCACTGTGAAGACAACAGACAAAAATTGTAGAAGTTATGATTCTTACAGGTAGGGCCTCAGTATCCACAGGGGATCCATTCTCTAATGCCTAGCTGATACCAAAAATCACAGATAATGAAATCCACAATCTTTGCCCCAATAAGCCCTCCAAAGGGGACCAGCAGCTTCCATGGGCTTCAGAATGCCTTAAAAAGGCATACAAACATCACTTCCGGTTTCCCAAGGGAAACCAGAAGTAGCTTTTTTCAGCTTTTAAGAGCCATTCTGAAGCTTATAAAGGCAGTTGACGGAAGTGCATTGCCTCTCCAGGCTTCAGAAAGCCCTCCAGAGTGGACTGGAGCACAGCTATGGTCCCCTTCAGAGGGCTCAGGTAGAGTCGAATCTGGTTCAACTCAAGTCCAGGGTTCGCACATTGAGTCAGATCCACCAGTGTAAAATCCGCAGATAAACAAGCTCCACCTGTATTTATATTTTTACTGTATAGAAAAATGAGGTATCACAGGGAAGTTTCACCAGTTTTTGCAGACTCCAGCTAGTAAGCTTTAACACATCACACTCTTTTAAAAAGACTGAAGCAAAGACAATTATTTCCCTCATGCTCCTGCCAACTGCCAATCAAAGGAAATCATACTGGATGTGATGGACCAAAGATCCAACTCACTAAAAGCCATTTTTATATGAGTTTTAAAATACCTACTACTGAGCTGACATTTGTTTTGTCATCCAAATGAATAAAATACAGGGAGCTGTTGGAAATTTAAACCCAAAATAGAAAAATGCTGTAATTTATCAATTTTACCTTCCTGTTACATCCTACAGAATAGCAGTTTAATCTCTTCACTGAAACCATTTTCTTTGGCTACAGTGCTGGAGAATATTAATTTCTCATACTGCCTTGTAAATGTTTACATCTGCCAAATAAAACGTGCTTTAGAAGGATTAAATTATTGATTTCACCTTTGAAGGAAGTGGGTAGAGATAAATCCGTGACGGTCATTGGTAACTGGGTTTTGGAACAGTTTGCTTTTTGTTTGTGCTGTTACAAGTGTTCCATCTGCTAAGGAGAACCGATAGAGTGGAGTTTCAGCTTGACCCTGTATGTAAGCTGTTAGAAAGAACAGACACAATCAGTACAGCAGCAATCTGCTTGTTTTACAAATGACATAAAGCGGATTCTACTTCACTAACTTCAACAGACGGCCACTGGAAAGACCTTCATTCTCTTCCCCACTTTCCTGCATATGTTACAAAAATCAGACCAATTCCAACCACTTCTAGGTCTGATCTGCAAGATGCTGAAAGATTAAATATGAGGTACAGACACAACTACATTTTACAAAATTGATCCTGTTTGTGTGTCCATCTCCCAGAAAAGATTGAGCATTGCCAACCATCACCCAGCCCTATTTCTATCTCATGACTCATTAGTTAGATATGTTGTCTCAAGACTAGCTCATGGGGCAGGGAGTTGATCCAAACCTGAACCCAAAACCAGTTCTGAGAGGCTACTTTTTCAGTGAAAATGGAACTGAAGCCAAACCTATAATCTCTTGGGTGTCTTGAACCTGAACCAACCCCTTTAACAGAAAGGATGATAAGCTGTTTAAAGTAATTGGTTAGCTAATCAGACACTCTGCTTTCAATTGCATTTTAATGTTTTATCTTGTCGTTTTTATTCTGCTGTGCTTTGTTTGAAAAGCCTTTTTAAACTGTTGGAACAGTTTGATTTTTTTTAGTGGCAATTTTACACCCCAGGAACACCACTACAGCTAGTTTCTCCACATCATTTCTTTATGGAAGAAAAGCATTCAGAAGGACACTTTACTGACCTCCTGTCAAACAAAAGCAACTTTAATTTGTTGATCCAAAGTGAGTTTTGTAAAAGAGGGGGAGTAGCTCTGATTTTTAGACCTTACTAAATTCTATGCATACGTATTCCTTTGCTAACTGGGTAAGGAGGACCTTTTGAAGTGGTGTCCTGTAATATTTAGCAGGGAGAGAGCAACTGTCCTTTCTATATATTCCCCAACGTACAGTAGCTATCTCTGGGTTGTATTTTAAGTTACACAAACTAATGTTTAAAACCCATCTATCACTGACATGTGGGTGTAAAGCAATTACAATGTAATGCTTGAACAGGTTGTACATGTGTAAAATCAGAGCACCTTTTCCAAAAATTAAACCAACTAGCAATCTGAAATCTGAGCTCTTACCTTCTTGATAATGGCGTTTGTTTGACCAGGGTTGTCCTTCATTTTGACATAAAAATCTCTGAATACAACGACGGATTGTGTCTTCAAAACCAGGTCTCATGGATCTTAGTGAGTTTGTATCTATGTTAACAAGTTTACCTACCAAATGAGAAAATGCTTTAAAATGCACATTTAAAAAAATGAAAACTTACAAAAAAAGAAAGTTTGCAACTTTCTTCAGTACTAAGAATCATTGTGATAGAAAGAACAAAGCATGAGTCAAATGGATAGTTCAGTCCATAATATTTCTTTGGATTCTGGTCATGACTTCTTGCTTCTATTTTATATACAGAACCAAACACCTACATAGGTTAAAATCTGAACCTAGAAAAGCATACATATTCAGATTGCCCATGCACTCCCCAATGATGACGTAAGACTGATGCTTGGGTTAACTTGCGCAACTGGAGCAAAACTGGCTTCAAGTACTTGTCAGGCCAGTTCCTGCCCAGCCAGGCTCCACCCAGGAACCCCTTGCAAAAATCAGCTGCGGGAGAGATGGGTCCAGTTCTTGTGAGAGAGCAAGATCAGCTCGCATGCAACCTGACATGTGCAGACTGGGATATGTCTACACAGAAGCAGGGGACCGATGAAGATCAAACACACAGAGTTGTATCCTAAATTTACAACCGAGTCCACCAAGTGCACTGTTTCTGTCTCTGACATTCCTGAATGTCCACTTGTGGGTGTAATGTTTAAAATCCAATGTGCATAAGGCTCAAATTTCCACATTTAGGGATGGGGGGAATTGACACACAGCACTAGATTTTAGAAATATGAATCCTATCAGGGAATTAGAGGGCAGGTCCTTTCCTGGATTGAAACCTGGTTGAAGAGCACAAAACAGAGAGTGGTTGTCAATGGGCAATTTTCACAATGGAGAGAGGTGAAAAGCGGTGTGCCCCAAGGATCTGTCCTGGGACCGGTGCTTTTCAACCTCTTCATAAATGACCTGGAGACAGGGGTGAGCAGTGAGATGGCAAAGTTTACAGACACCAAACTTTTCCAAGTGGTGAAAACCAGACATGATTGTGAGGAGCTCCAGAAGGATCTCTCCAAACTGGCAGATGGGCAGCAAAATGGCAAACACGTTTCAATGTAAGTAAGTGTAAAGTCATGCACATTGGGGCAAGAAATCAAAACTTCACATATAGGCTAATGGATTCTGAGCTGTCTGTGACAGATCAGGAGAGAGATCTTGGGGTGGTGGTAGACAGATCGATGAAAGTGTCGACCCAATGTGTGGCGGCAGTGAAGAAGGCCAATTCTATGCTGGGGATCATTAGAAAAGGTACTGAGAACAAAACAGCGAATATTATAATGCCGTTGTACAAATTGATGGTAAGGCCACACCTGGAGTATTGTGTCCAGTTCTGGTCGCCACATCTCAAAAAGGACATAGTGGAAATGGAAAAGGTGCAAAAGAGAGCGACTAAGATGATTACTGGGCTGGGGCACCTTCCTTATGAGGAAAGGCTACGGCATTTGGGCCTCTTCAGCCTAGAAAAGAGACGCCTGAGGGGGGACATGATTGAGACATACAAAATTATGCATGGGAAGGATAAAGTGGATAGAGATGCTCTTTACACTCTCACATAACACCAGAACCAGGGGACATACACTAAAATTGAGTATTGGGCGGGTTAGGACAGACAAAAGAAAATATTTCTTTACTCAGCGTGTGGTCGGTCTGTGGAAAACCTTGCCGCAAGATATGGTGACGGCATCTGGCCTGGATGCCTTTAAAAGGAGATTGGACAAGTTTCTGGAGGAAAAATCCATTGCGGGTTACAAGCCATTATGTGTATGTGCAGAGTCCTGATTTTAGAAATGAGCTATGTCAGAATGCCAGATGCAAGGGAGGGCACCAGGATGCAGGTCTCTTGTTATCTGGTGTACTCCCTGGGGCATTTGGTGGGCCGCTGTGAGATACAGGAAGCTGGACTAGATGGGCCTATGGCATGATCCAGTGGGCTGTTCTTATGTTCTTATTTAGCTACTATAACTCACGTTTAAAACCAGGAATATCAGAAGTATCAGAAGATAACCCTCTAGGCAAATTAGAAATGTGCAGTCTCAGTCCCCTTTTACACACAGAAAGAAGGTAGAGGAAACCAGACCTTTTTTAACAGAGATACTAGTATAAAACAATAGGGTTTTCACTGGACAACTGACTGAAAATACTACAAATATAACCAAGTCATTGGAAAACAAACTCTTGACAAGGTCTAATTACTGCACAAAATCTGCTTTGCTACAATTAGAAGAAAAAAATGTATGAAATAAGTGCAATAGAAATCTATTTCTCACCTGAAAGATCATGTCTGGTAACAAAACTTTCTGTGTTTGGTGAAAATACCCTTTCCATTGTAGATATACGACGGGCAACACATATCATGCAAGATTGCAAATCTGCAAATGAAAAAAATTTATGTTTTACATATTTTATAGCTTTTTTTTTATAAAAACCACAAGACTACTATAGTATTAACATGTGCAAAAAGAAAATAGAGTGCTTAACTTGTAAGTGATTTACAAAATGGATCCTTTTAAATATTATGCACGACACTGTAAATTATATTGAATGGCCAGTCACGCAAACAGCTACAATGCAACAGCTTGTCATACCTTCTCCTTCTTCCATCATAGCTCTTGGTTGAGACAAAGCAAAACACTGCATGGTTTCAAATCTCTGGTGTGAATCCTGGTTGCTCCCTACATCTTCCAGAAGATGGTGCGCCATTTTCACCATCATGCGGCAATTAAATGTATGACTCTTTTGTCTAGGTGCCTCATTGGTCCAAGAAACTCCATTCACTAAAACACAGATTTAAAACAACTGCAGTCACACACTAGATGGAGGAGAACATTACTGAAGATAATTAAGACTTCAATCCTAATACACTTACTTGGAAGCAAATACCATCAGTAGTACTAAGTATGTATAGCATTAGCAGGAAGGGGGTGCTAATGTATTGCATACTATAGTTATGCCCTGATTTCATAAAAAATGATCCACAGAAACAGAACGCCACTCATGGAATCCTATTTCTTCCACATCAGGAGTGAAGAAAAATGCTACCAGAAAGGGGAGCTGAGGGAGAGAGAACATCTAACATGTACACATGTGGTGTTCTTGCAAAGTAGATGCACCTCCTAGCAACCTTAACCAATGGTTGATGTTGACAGCTCTAATAAGTATAATCTTTCAGTTAAATGGGAATAGACAGCACAAGATCTCATCCAGACTTGTCCCCTTTGCTTCCTCTGATTGCCAAAAATATTTGCTGTGCTGTCCAAGATCTGCAGGCACAGCAGCATGGATGCAGCCTTCTGCTGTGGTCCCTCTTTTCTGGACTAAGATCTTTGACTGCAATCCAGCACATAGTTAAAACATGTTTAAAACCTAGCTGAAATATCAATGGGATTTAAACCTGAGAACATAGATTGTAAGAAAGATTACTGAGAAATTCTTAAAATTGACAGTACTATTTTTCAAAAGCAAACAGAAGTCACGATGGATTATTATCCAGACTAGTATGAATAAAAGGAAATTTGTAGAAAGATTTTTTCCCTCCACCTCCTCTCCAATGCTTTCCTAGAGCCCCCTGAAAGTCCTAGGAGTCAAGAGAAACCTTGAAAATAGAATGGCGTGTGGCATGGAGGGCGGCAGGGATAAGAGGACGTTATATGTTTCACATCTGAGAGACAGTGAAAAGCTTTATTTGAAGACTGTACAGAAAAATTAAAAATGTGAACAGCAAACCTGTTGGACCTTTGTTAATGAATAACGGTGTATAAGATATTAGCTTAAAATTATAAATATTAAAAGAAAAAGGGGAATTTATGTCATGTATAAGATAAGAACATAATTAACAACCCAATCTTATGCCTCCCTCCACTGACGGGATGAGTATGCGCACTGTCGCAAATGTGCCATAAGGCGCATTGGGCCAGAGTGGAGGCCCATCCTGCTAAAGGCCTGCGCTGGCCTCCTGCCACATCAGAGGCCAACACCTACCACAACAGATAGGCGCTTCACAGAATGGCTAGGGACAGTGTAGTGTGGGGTTGAGCAGGGTAGTGTGGGGAGGAAGGCGGATCAGGCCTGGGAGGGACCGGGGATGGCAGAGAAAGCCTTCGCCATGTCCTATCCCCCCTTCCAAGTCTGACGGAGGCAGCCCAGATTTGCGCCAGCTATGAGCTGGTGTGGATCTGAGTAGCCCCATAGAGGCTGCTGGGGCTTTGCCTGGGGTAGGGGAACAAAGGACACCTTACCTTGAGGAGACCTCTAACAGCCTCAAATTCCACACTGGATGTGGCAGAGGCTGCACCTACCATGCTCCAATGCAGAGTGGGAATTTGGTTAGGACTGGGCTGTATATCATAATGTTAAGCATGCTGCTATATTTTTTTTCAAAAAATCAAATCAATTTAATCAAATCCTCATCAAAGGCACTATGAGAAAGTTAACTGGAAAGGGAAACAAAGCATTTTCCTCAATGTAGTTAAAAGTGTTTTAGGCTAGCTTCCTATTTAAAAGTGGCAAAGAGAGATTGTCAAAAATAAGAGTGAGATCAGACATTACCTGCAGATTTGGGTAAGTTTTTGAGAAAATCCTTTCGATCCTCCTCATGCAAGATACTGTAAACACTTGTATTAACCAGGTCCTCTTGTTTATACTGTAAATACTGAGTGACATTTTCTGATACAAAAACAATGTTCCCATCTCGATTTACTACAAATAAGAAGCCATCTAATGCCTAGAAATAAAAGTATGACATGACGTTATCCAAGCCTGTAGACATACATATGAAAGTCCACGTATAGGACTATAAAGGTTAAAATCAGTACCCTGAACTGCACCCAGAAACAGTCAAAATAAATCTATTAGGATGTAGTCTCTCCAACTCACCCTAGTTAAAATACTGGGTGCTGCATTCTGGACACTGAAATTTCCCAAGTCTTCAAAGGCAGCTCTAATGCATTAACACAGGGGTGCCCAAACCCCGGCCCTGGGGCCACTTGCGGCCCTCAAGGCCTCTCAGTGAGGCCCTCAGGGAGTCCCCAGTCTCCAATGAGCCTCTGGCCCTCCGGAGATTTGTTGGAGCCTGCACTGGCCTGACGCAACTGCTCTCAGCGTGAGGGCAGCCATTTGACCTCTCGCGTGAGCAGTGGAATGAGGGCTCCCTCCACTGCTTGTTGTTTCACGTCTGTGATTCAGTAGCAGCAGCAAAGGAAAGGACAGCCTTGCTTTGTGCAAGGCCTTTTATAGGCCTTGAGCTATTGCAAGGCCTTCATTCATTCATATAAGTTCATCTTTAATATATTCATTTATGTAAACGTACGTAAATTTATTCAAATTTTAAATGTAAATTAATTTTTTCCCCCGGCCCCCGACACAGTGTCAGAGACACAATGTGGCCCTCCTGCCAAAAACTTTTGACACCCCTGCATTAACAGTAATTCAATCTCGAGCAGCGATTTCCAAATGGTGTGATACGGCACACGTGCAGCAAATGGTGCCATATGAATTTACGGAAAAGGTCATTTAACAGCAGACTCATTGGGGGATGTGAGCCTTCCAACTGCAGAACAGTGTGCATTATCAATTGTAAAAAAAAAACTAATGGTGTGCCTTCACAATTTTAGCACCTTCTCAGTGTGCCATGGGATGGAAAAGGCTGAAAATCCCTGATCTAGAGATTATTTAGTCATGGTAGATAGGCCTTGGTCTGGATAGGGGAAGTGCAACTCTGTGAACTCTAATACCACTGAGGCATTGCCTTCCCCATCTACTTGTCTTTTGACATTTCTGACATATGTATGCCTCTTAGATCATACATGTTTCTCTCATTATTGTGGAAGAGATCATTACAGAGCATAACAGAGTCCTATCCCTTCTTCCTCACACATCCTGCCACCGTGCATATAGTTAGCATAGTGACTACCACACTATGGAATGGAACATCTGAATGTGTGTTTTGTATCTCTTTTCAGCCCTTTACCCTCTGCTCAAGATATATTTAATGGGAATAAGGAAGACCCGTAAGGGAATATGTGTCTGGTGTGCAGTTAGCACATGCGCCTAGGAAAGAAAAACAAGGTTCCGGCACAATGCCCATAAAAAGGACTGCAACCCAATATTTTTATCATTTACACAACTCATCCCTGTCTGCTTCACATTAACATTTCTCTGTTGCCTTACTATGCCTGTAATAAGATCAGATACTTATTCAGTAGCAGGAAGTATGATTACATTACATGCTTGCTCCTAACTAGGAGCAATAAAAAAAGAATATTCTCTAAGCTTGCCTGTAGTAAGAGAGGTCCCAAGGAATCCTTATCAATAACCCCTTGACCTGTTGAAGATACATCAGCCTTCTGAACATCATCGTCAGTAGAAGCTGCTTTTCCTAAAATTACAAAGTAAGTTTTAAAATTGGGATTGCATATTCATAAGCTTCTGTAACACATACTAAATGAGTTGGATTCAGAGGTCCTTGTGCAAGAGGAAATGCACTTGCACAATGGGAAGGGGAGAATGGGTTCATTTCTACCAGCTCTCCTCTCCCATTTGCAGTCACCCATGCCAGATTACACAGTACTTCTGTTCTGAAGCTCCTCCAGTTGTCAGAACTGGAATGGGAGGGGAGGTCTAGAGCAGGCAGCAAAGCTCTGTTTTGCATGTCATTCTCAATTCTCTGGATCCAACCCTATACCTTTAAAATTAGCAGTAAATAGTGAAATTAATACTGACCACAACATCTTCTTAAATTGCTTTTCTCTATTTGATGTGGGGTACCATATCAACCACACTGAAGTTCCTCTTGTTAATAGAGATCAGGTGCTCCTAAAAATGTCCTCTGCATAACTAAAGGCAGAATCAGAGGATATCATCCAAGATTGTACACTTGTTACATTGAAAAAGGGAGCCCTGGGCTTGCATGCTCTTCCTAAGAAAAACCGCAAGGCTCTTTGGACATCCAGCACATGCCAACTCATCCCCCATGAATGAACCAGGTTACAACAGAATAAGGACCAGTTCATAAAACATATGGAAAAGCAAATTGACCTTAGGAATGAATGCTAGATCTGTTTCTGATCTCCAGGAGCAGGATGGCCTTCAGCATAACCAAGGTTTTTTCCCCTTTCCGAGACCTTCTGAACTTGTCTCATGGATGTCTACAAACCACATGGCATACCCAACCAAGACAGCTTCCAGAACTCATGTATCTGCTGTAATTGTGTACCAATGTGCATCAACAAAAAGTGATGAAGATGGCCACCAATCAGACTGAGGATGTTAGGTTGCCTGGAGCCAATTGGTTCTCTAATTCTTGCTCCCTTTTGCAGCAGTTGGGATGGGGGCTTTCTCCCCAGGGGTTCTGTTGGCGTATGCAGACCTGGATCATTTATTCCTGAATTGCCCCAATCTTTTTGCACATCAAAAAGTCTAAAAGGGATGCTGGGTTTTTGGCTTTTTCGCCTCCTCCTTTGCAGTTGGTATTGCTTTCATTTTGTCCCTGGTTTCCACTATGACCCATCCAGAAGATCACCAAATAACTTGGTAGCTGAGACCAGGTTTCCTACTAGGCAGGCTTATAAAACTGGGTCAACCTCCTGTTGTCTCACCCAAATCTTGCACAACATCAGATGCTATCACCCCAAGCTAAGATGAACCATTCCTAAAGACAAGCCTGTCATCAGGACTGCTGCTAATGCAGCATTTTTAAGCTGTCCTTGACTGCCTTGGATGTGAATGAGTCTGAAAATGACAGTTCTTCCACTCAGAGGTAAGTGGTATTTTCAAAGACTGAATTAGTGATGATGACAGGAAGCGCTGATTATGATGCCTCAAAATTCCTTCTGAGGGCGGTTTCAACCTACTTGTCATAAGTATCCTAAGAACCCCCTTCTCCTTCACAGGGAAATCATCTATGAGGAAGAGAACACTGCCATTGCTGCAGTCGCTGAAGGAAACCTGAGTTTTTCCCTGGTCTCTTCTGACAGTAAATAGATGTTAATAAGTAAACTGACTGCTTAGCTCTAGCCAGATGGGCACATTCTGCATCAGAACCCTCTGGAAGGAGCCTGGAAAAGGAACTGTTGCCAGTTTGGCAGGTCTTTGACAGGTCTTTGGCAGGTCCTCTTTTTCTCTGAGGAAAAGCCACCCTAGCTGGGGAGTGCATACAGCTGAGCTATCCAACCCTTCCAAGGAAGAAGGATATAAACGGCCTTAGCCAGAAGCCTCAAAAGGAAATCCAATGCAACAACGCTGAACTCTGCAGGACTCAGACAAAGGCATGTTTCCTATATGAGGCAGGGCCAGAGTAGGGGATGGGCACTTCTCTACAGAAGAGAAGAGCTAGGTGGCCCTGCCTCCATCTGTGCAGAAGGATCTATTTCAAAGGATCAGGAATGTCCCTCTTCCTCCAGCACGGAACACTGGATACCCCTAACTTTGTAAGACAGATACAACCCATGTGTTTGGAAATCTCATCAGTTCCTTTGTTAAGCTTGCATACCTTTGGTCAGAGAAGTGAAGGTGAATTAAAGGATAGACAAAGGAATGAATATATGATCCAGAAACTTGTTGCTTAATTCAACATGGATAAAATCTTGGAAGTTGAGTATTGTCACACAACTTGTCCCTAACAGATCTATTATTCTATAGCAGCTAGCTCACGATGAGAAATGCAAAGTTGGGTTTCCATTTAGAATTCTGCAATCAGTTTCTAATTTTGTTTATTCTGATGCCAATCCTTTTTCTCCTAGAAATATTCGTGTTAATCATTTGCTTTTGCTTCAGCACAGGAAAGGCAGGATATAAATTTTTTAAATAATAAATAATTTTAACTTGCAGCCCCTGACCACATGCTTCACAGAAAACAAAAAGGGAAAAAAGTATGTCCCCAGTTTACAAGCTGGCACTAAACAGCTTAGCTATCTGAAAATAATACAAGTTTCTATGTAACAGAATAGTTTTTCCTTTATAATATAGTTGAGTCTTGCCTTGTTCCTTTATCTGCCGTATCTGTCTAACAGTTTCCTTTAAAATTGCACATTTATCTGGTTTGACATTAAAATTGTCAATATCACTCAGATTAGCAGATATCAGTTCAGCCAGTTCTTCAATATATTTGCTTTCCTGTTCACGTCGACGTTTCTCCCCACTGCAAATCAAACTAGAAACAAGAAACAAATTTTTTTTAATATTTTGGAATTATGACCATACACCCATTATTATTTTATTATACTTTATTTTTACCCCGCCTTTCTCCCCGAAGGGACTCAAGGCGGCTTACAAACAAGGTTAAAACAAGTTAAAAACATAATTTAAAAGCAGATAAAAACAGTAGTCAGATTAAAAAAACTAATCAGGTAAGAGCATAGGGCAGCAAATTAGAAAAGGATCAGGCCTGTGAGCAGATGTTAAAATATGTCAAGAGATGTTAAAGATGTTAAAAAGGCCAGGAACTCAGAAGGCTTGTCTAAACAGAAGGGTCTTCAGGTCTCAATGGATCCTGAAGGTTTCCTGAGGGCTCTGGGGGATTTTCCCACTGCCAAGACTGGCGTCTCATCTGAGGCCCTGGTTGACCTCTGGAATGGGGAAACGACTGGGAAATGAATGGGAATGGGAATGAATGAATGACTGGGAATGAATGAATGGGGAAATGACTGGGAAATGGGGAAATGACTGGTTGACCTCTGGAATGGGGAAATGTGGATGAGATTGCTCCGGAGCGACCTCTGGCACGTCGCAGACTCGGAGCGGCTCCTTGGTTCACTGAGGAGCTGCGAATGATGAAGTGGCAGGGCAGGCATCTAGAGCGACGGTGGCAGAAAACTTGTGATGAATCCGATCGGACACGGAGTAGAGCTCATTACAGAGCCTACTCCGTGGCGGTGGTAGCAGCGAAGAGATCTTTCTTCTCTGCTACCATTGCGTCTGCTGAGAACCGTCCGGCAGAGCTGTTCCGTGTGGTACGGGGCTTCCTCCATCAGGCCCCTCCAGTAGACCAGGGGGAACACACGGTCAGCCGCTGTGACGTGTTTGCGCAACATTTTGCAGATAAAATTGATCATATTCGTCACAACTTGGATGCCACATTGACAGTGTCTGACGATGTCCCAGTGGCAACTGCTTGTCCGGTGTTGTGGGATTCTTTTCAGCTTGTACAGCCTGAAGATATGGACAGACTCTTTTGGAGTGTGAGACCATCTGCCTGCCTGCTTGACCCTTGCCCAGCTTGGCTGATAAGAGCTGCCCGGGGTGGACTGGCTGAGTGGACGGGGAGGGTGGTCAACTCTTCCTTGATGGAGGGGACATTACCACTCGTTTTGAAATGGGCGGTGGTTCGCCCCCTCCTAAAGAGGCCCTCCCTGGATTCCACTGTGTTAGATAACTACCGGCCAGTCTCCAACATCCCATTTCTGGGCAAGGTAATTGAGCGGGTGGTGGCGTCTCAACTCCAGAGGGTCTTGGATGAAGCGGATTATCTGGATCCTTTTCAATCTGGTTTCAGGCCAGGCTTTGGGACGGAAACCGCCTTGGTCGCCTTGGTGGATGACCTATGCCAGGGACTGGACAGGGGGAGTGCGTCCCTGTTGGTCTTGCTGGAACTCTTAGCAGCTTTTGATACCATCGACCATGGTATCCTTCTGGGCCAATTGGCTGATTTGGGAGTTGGAGGCACTGTTTTGCGGTGGTTCCGCTCCTACCTGGAGGATCGGTCCCAGATGGTGGTGCTGGGGGATGCCTGTTCGACACCCTGGACCTTGAGGTGCGGGGTGCCACAGGGTTCAATTCTGTCTCCCATGCTATTTAACATCTACATGAAACCGCTGGGAGAGGTCATCCGGGGGTTTGGAGTGGGGTGCCATCAATATGCTGATGACACCCAGCTCTATCTCTCCTTTCCTCCAGACTCCAGGGTGGCCGTTGAGGTCCTGGAGCGCTGTCTGGAGGAAGTGAGGATCTGGATGGGAACTAACAAGCTGAAATTAAATCCAGATAAGACAGAGGCTCTCCTGGTTTGGAAACCCTCGATGCAGGTGCTGGAGTATCAGCTTGCACTGAATGAGGTTGCACTCCCCCTGAAGGAGCAGGTCCACAGCTTGGGGGTCCACCTGGACTCGCAGCTGCTCCTGGATTCCCAGGTGGCGGCTGCAGCCAGGGGGGCCTTTGCTCAGCTTCGGCTGGTGCGCCAGCTGCGGCCGTACTTGGATCGTGCCACCAATCTTGCAGTTTTATTCTTTATTGTAAACCACAATGAGCATAGAAAGAAATAAGATATAAGCATTTAAAGTACTAGGTTTTGGTGTGAAAGTAATGCCTCAAGAAAACACACTACATTTGCTTGTAATTAAAAGATCAGCAACGGGAACTAACTGAGCCAAACCTAACCCCCTTAGACATTACAAACCTGAGCCAAACCTAACCCCCTTAGACATTACAATTCCCACTCCACCCTACCTGTTGATATAGGCATGACAGAGAAAGGGAACAGGTAAAGCCCAGTCAGGGTAGTTTATTAACCATCATAAGAACAGTCTGAAAATCACTGCACTAGAAGATGGGGAGTTGAAGTGTTGGCAGTGAAGGTATTCTCAAATAGCAACTTTTTTGCATATAATATGCTTTGGCTTGTTTTCACATACATGATCTGAAATCTGCCCCTCCCCCCCAAAAAAACTCATTCAATATTTTAGTGACCCATAAAAAAGTATATTTTAAAAGAAATGAATTCTTTACCCTGGTCCTGGAGTATCACAAGGTAATGGCTTGCGTTTTCTTGAGTCACTGGTCATTCCATCCAAGGTGTTCTCCCCTAATCCACTCATTCTGATCACACATCAGCAACTGAAACAGTCAAGGTGTAACAAAGTTGAAGTTATCTCAAAAATAAAGCAAAGTTGTTCAAAAGCAATATAACCAGAAACTTGGTTAAATTTCCAGAAGGATAAGGCTGCAAGAGACCTTAAGACAAACTAGTTACTGTTCTCAAAGTGTACAGCGGCAATCCTCAGAGAGATCTATCATGGTAGACAAAGGTAACTTGCAACTGGCAAAAAAGTTTACTTATTGCTACCAATTTCTTTGGCAATGTGCAGAAGAAGAGAGCATTGGGTATGTTCACTTACAAACATCCTTCATTAACTGAACAGCATAAAAACTACCTAGAATAAAAACCTGAGAAGGGGTTGCCCTTGCATAGTCAACACTGCTTTCTCTTGTTCCCTCCCAGTTTGCAACTGCTCAATGAGAAGATGTCCTAGAGACTCCTGGGATTTTAAAAACAAATAGGCCATGACTATCAGGGATACCAAATTCTTGTCACCTTGAGGACCCTCATATTTCAAGTCTTCAGAATTACCACTCAAAACATTAAGAACCTAGATTAGTTCTTTGAATTTATTTACTAAGTGATCTGAGAACCTCTCCCAAAAGGACTTAATACAGGGACTCCCAAAATGAGCATCACAACACCTTCGGGCAGTGATTTTCAACCTTTTTAATTTCACAGCACATTGGCAAGGCACTAAAATGGTCAAGGCACACCATCAGTTTTTTTTGATAATTGACAAGGCATACTGTGCTGCCAGTGGGAGACTCACATCCCCCAATGGACCTAGTAATAAATGACCCTTCCCCAATTTCCTGCAGCACACCTGGGGACCAATCGTGGCACACCAATGTGCCATGGCACAGTGGTTGAAAATGGCTGTCTTAGGGTGTCGCAGCACACTCAACAGGGGTGCCATGGATGCCCCCAGTTGCCCTCCTACATGTTTCCCCAGGAGCTGCCATCTTGGATCTTCTGAAATCTTCAAAACTTGGGTGCCACCATCTTGGATCTTACAAGATTTCACCAGATCTAAAATGGCAGTGCCTGGTACCGCCAGAAAGAAGAGGCTGCAGGGGCATCATGACCCAGGTAAGCTTGGGAACCAATGACTACTAAACAGATTTAGCTTGTTGGTACAACAAAGATGAAATTTCTGTACAATTGTAGAGACTGTCACTCTTCATCTTTGCCTGCTTGGTGCCACAGGACACTTTCTACAAGAAAAATACACCATTCAAATATACCACAAAGATTAGCTAAACAGCACTGTTTTGTGCAGTCCGTGGACATTGGTTCGCCACAGGCATAACCACCATCTGGGCCACATCTCATGTTAAAAGCACGTAGTGTAACCATGAACGCCATCTGTTTGGCAGTGGCGTTGCTAGGGAGTTGTGGGGGGCAGCATGCACTGGGTGATGCAGAAAGGGAGGATTACACCACTAGTGACCCAAATCACTAAAATTGCGATTTCTAGAAATAATTCCATCACATTATATACCATTTGATGCATAATTTACAGCAGAATGCAATAAAAAACAAGAGGGAAATATCTCCATTGTAACAGAAATCATGGACAAAAAACCAGAAAACAAAAGTGCAACTAACTAAATGTACTTTTATGTAACTAAAAAGTATATTTCCTTAATTCAAAACAAAAGAGACTAAAGAGTTAACGAAATGTTATTATGACATGTCATGGAACCAATAAGGTGTTAGTTAAGGTGACACGGGGTGGGTGACACCACTAGTAGCTAAAATTGCAGTGTGTGGGAATAATACCATCATGTTATATACAGCAGAATGAAATGAAACAAACCACTTTGAAATTATTCTATTAAAAGGCATGCCCAGAAAACCAGCAGGAGCAGGGCGATGGTATATCACCACACTCACCACTCGAGTTGTTGCATGGAAGGAGGTTCATCATGGGAGTGACGTGCTGGCCTCCCACACCGGATGAAGCAAACCCTAGTTACGCCACTGCTGTTTGGTGGTTGTTTTAAGTTACATAGTAGCCACAGGGGGCAGGGTGTGATCTGAATAGGTTCTGCAGCACACATGAAGACCATATTTAATGTTTTCCTGCTGCATCCCTTAAGTTTTCTTCCCTCTCTTCTCAGTTGTTTAAGGGCCCAATCCTATACAATCCTCTCCAGACGCGTGTGGCCTCTGGGAACCAAGTGCCTCGGGAACTAAGTGCCAGGTAAGGCACGAGAGTTTAGCATCTGGGCGAGGAGAAGGCAAGTAGACCTCTGAGTTTTGGAGGAGGAGGAAGACGATGAGAGGGTAAGTGTACTCATTCTAACGCTTTGTCTTTCTAACTCCCTGTCTTCTAACCTTAACCTTACCTTTAAATCAACCTTAAATCAAAATTGAAAGTTAGTACCATAAGGGAGGAGCAGAGTCCTACTCGTGAGTAAGAGCAGAGTCCTACTCGTGAGTAAGAGCCCAAGGGTCAGGCATTTAAATCAAAGTTGAAAGTTAGCTGCACCTAAGGTAGCACCTAATCGAAGGAAGGGAGGAGGATAAAGTGGAAAGCAGGTTTTTCTACTTGTTTAAATTAAACCTATACTTAACCCAGGTTAAACCTAATCTAAGTTAGAACATAACCTAAACAGTTCAGTAAATTGGGACACAGGACACAGAGAGCAATAAATAATTTAAACAAACCCAAATAAAAACTAGCTTGAGGTTACAAAAACAGTCCAGCCTAAGAGAACAGAACTAGGAGGGAAAGAACCTAATAAGGGGCAATTCCCAACCCATTAAGAGCCCCATTAGGCTAATCCAAGCAGTCCATTCAGGAGCCTGCAGAGTAGGTTACGCCCATCAGCAGCCTTGTTGTCTTCCTGAGCTTTTGTAAACGCACCTGGGAATCTTTCAATCCCCCTTTCAATCAGGAAGGAAGGAGGGAGGAGGAGCCAGCCAGGAGTATAAAGCTAGGCCGGCCATCGTGTGAGGCTCTCTCCAGACGTGTGTGGCCTCTGGGAACTAAGTGCCAGGTAAGGCACGAGAGTTTAGCATCTGGGCGAGTTCAGCAGCAGGGCGAGGAGGCCAGGGCCCCATACACTGCCCTTCTCTTCCCTTGAGAAGAGGGCTGCTATCCAGTGTACGGTTTATAAAAGGACCCCTAAATAAAACAACAACAAAAACAACAACAACAAAAAGCTATGCAGTCAGACAGCCAGCAGCAGGGTGGGGGCTATCCAGTGTTCTGCATCGAGTGCCACATGTATGATTATATGCCTCTGGGGCATAAGTCATGGGTGTGACCTCGGTGCAAGGAGCTCCAGGGTTTCAGGGAACGTGTCCACTCCCTTGAAGCCTTGGTGGCCGACCTGGAGAAGCGCAGGCAGGCAGAGGAGGACCGTGGGGAGACTTCTGGGGACAATCAGGCTTCGTTCCAACCTCAGGCGTGCAGCTCCTCGGCTGCCCAGGTGGGAAGTCTCAGTACGGGAGGACGTCATCCTGGAGAGGAGGGAAACAATTCCCTAGGGGGGACCCCTTCTCCAGGGGATGGTAGAAACATAGAGAGGGGGGGTTGCGACGAATGTGAGGACCGCATGGTGACTTGCCTGCCTGGTGCGAAGGTTGCGGACATCACTTCTCGTCTAGACAGGCTAGTACACAGTGCTGGGGGAGAGGTAGCGGCTGTGGTGCATGTTGGCACCAACGACGTGGGCAAGTGTAGCTGGGAGGTCCTGGAGGCCAAATTTAGGCTTTTAGGCAGGAAGCTGAAAGCCAGGACCTCAAAGGTAGCGTTCTCTGAAGTGCTACCTGTTCCACACGCAGGGCCAGCTAGGCAGGCAGAGATCAGGGGTCTCAATGCGTGGATGAGAAGGTGGTGTAGGGAGGAGGGGTTTAGATTCGTTAGGCACTGGGGAACGTTTTGGAACAAGCGGGGCCTGTACAAGAGGGACGGGCTCCACTTGAACCAGAATGGAACCAGACTGCTGGCGCATAACATTAAAAAGGTGGCAGAGCAGCTTTTAAACTGATCCCTGGGGGAAGGCCGACAGGAGCCGAGGGGCATCCGGTTCGGGACTCCTCATCCCTATGGGATGAGGATGGGGAGGTTAGAGTACAACAAGACAAAGGCAGAGTAGGAGAAGAAATTGGGAAAGGTAGCATGATGGGATGTGATAGACGGTTTGGCACAATGAGAGGATGCGGGGACAAAGGAGCGAATAAGCAGCGCTTCCTGGGGCATTCCGTGTACAAATGCTTTTATGCGAATGCCCGAAGTCTACGAGCAAAGGTGGGAGAACTGGAATGTCTGGTGACAAGGGAAAATATTGACATAGTGGGCATAACGGAAACCTGGTGGAATGCGGAGAATCAGTGGGATACCGCAATCCCGGGCTATAAACTCTATAGGAGGGACAGGCAGGGGCGTGTTGGAGGTGGGGTGGCCGTTTATGTTAAGGAAGGGATAGAATCCAGCAAAGTAGAGATTGAAGGTGGGTCCGACTCCACCGTAGAATCTCTGTGGGTTAAATTACCAGGCTTGTGCAGCGATGTAATACTGGGGGCGTGCTATCGTCCTCCAGACCAGAAATCGGATGGGGACCTTGAAATGAGGAAACAGATCAGGGAGGTGACAAGGAGGGACAGGGTTGTAATCATGGGGGACTTCAATTATCCTCATATTGACTGGGTCAATTTGTGTTCTGGTCATGATAAGGAAACTGGATTTCTTGATGTGCTAAATGACTGTGGCTTAGATCAGCTAGTCACGGAGCCCACCAGAGGACAGGTGACTCTGGATTTAATATTGTGCGGTACGCAGGACCTGGTTAGAAATGTAAACGTTACTGAGCCATTGGGGAACAGTGATCATGCTGAGATCCGTTTTGACGTGCACGTTGGGGGAAGAATACCAGGCAAATCTTTAACAAAAACCCTTGACTTCCAACGGGCAGACTTCCCTCAAATGAGGAGGCTGGTTAGAAGGAGGTTGAAAGGGAGGGTAAAAAGAGTCCAATCTCTCCAGAGTGCATGGAGGCTGCTTAAAACAACAGTAATAGAGGCCCAGCAGAGATGTATACCGCAAAGAAAGAAGGTTTCCACTAAATCCAGGAGGGTGCCTGCATGGCTAACCAGCCAAGTTAGAGAGGCTGTGAAGGGCAAGGAAGCTTCCTTCCGTAAATGGAAGTCTTGCCCTAATGAGGAGAATAAAAAGGAACATAAACTGTGGCAAAAGAAATGTAAGAAGGTGATACTGGAGGCTAAGCGAGACTATGAGGAACGCATGGCCAGCAACATTAAGGGGAATAATAAAAGCTTCTTCAAATATGTTAGAAGCAGGAAACCCGCCAGAGAAGCGGTTGGCCCTCTGGATGGTGAAGGAGGGAAAGGGGAGATAAAAGGAGACTTAGAGATGGCAGAGAAATTAAATGAGTTCTTTGCATCTGTCTTCACGGCAGAAGACCTCGGGCAGATACCGCTGCCCGAACGGCCCCTCCTGACCGAGGAGTTAAGTCAGATAGAGGTTAAAAGAGAAGATGTTTCAGACCTCATTGATAAATTAAAGATCAATAAGTCACTGGGCCCTGATGGCATCCACCCAAGAGTTATTAAGGAATTGAAGAATGAAGTTGCAGACCTCTTGACTAAGGCATGCAACTTGTCCCTCAAAACGGCCACGGTGCCAGAAGATTGGAGGATAGCAAATGTCACGCCTATTTTTAAAAAGGGAAAGAGGGGGGACCCGGGAAACTATAGGCCAGTCAGCCTAACATCCATACCGGGTAAGATGGTGGAATGCCTCATCAAAGATAGGATCTCAAAACACATAGACAAACAGGCCTTGCTGAGGGAGAGTCAGCATGGCTTCTGTAAGGGTAAGTCTTGCCTCACGAACCTTATAGAGTTATTTGAAAAGGTCAGCAGGCATGTGGATGCGGGAGAACCCGTGGACATTATATATCTGGACTTTCAGAAGGCGTTTGACACGGTCCCTAACCAAAGACTACTGAAAAAACTCCACAGTCAGGGAATTAGAGGACAGGTCCTCTCGTGGATTGAGAACTGGTTGGAGGCCAGGAAGCAGAGAGTGGGTGTCAATGGGCAATTTTCACAATGGAGAGAGGTGAAAAGCAGTGTGCCCCAAGGATCTGTCCTGGGACCGGTGCTTTTCAACCTCTTCATAAATGACCTGGAGACAGGGTTGAGCAGTGAAGTGGCTAAGTTTGCAGACGACACCAAACTTTTCCGAGTGGTAAAGACCAGAAGTGATTGTGAGGAGCTCCAGAAGGATCTCTCCAGACTGGCAGAACGGGCAGCAAAATGGCAGATGCGCTTCAATGTCAGTAAGTGTAAAGTCATGCACATTGGGGCAAAAAATCAAAACTTCACATATAGGCTGATGGGTTCTGAGCTGTCTGTGACAGATCAGGAGAGAGATCTTGAGGTGGTGGTGGACAGGTCGATGAAAGTGTCGACCCAATGTGCGGCGGCAGTGAAGAAGGCCAATTCTATGCTTGGGATCATTAGGAAGGGTATTGAGAACAAAACGGCTACTATTATAATGCAGTTGTACAAATCTATGGTAAGGCCACACCTGGAGTATTGTCTCCAGTTCTGGTTGCCGCATCTCAAAAAAGACATAGTGGAAATGGAAAAGGTGCAAAAGAGAGTGACTAAGATGATTACGGGGCTGGGGTACCTTCCTTATGAGGAAAGGCTACAGCGTTTGGGCCTCTTCAGCCTAGAAAAGAGACGCCTGAGGGGGGACATGATTGAGACATACAAAATTATGCAGGGGATGGATAGGGAGATGCTCTTTACACTCTCACATAATACCAGAACCAGGGGACATCCACTAAAATTGACTGTTGGGCGGGTTAGGACAGACAAAAGAAAATATTTCTTTACTCAGCGTGTGGTGGGTCTGTGGACCTCCTTGCCACAGGATGTGGTGATGGCATCTAGCCTAGACGCCTTTAAAAGGGGATTGGACAAGTTTCTGGAGGAAAAATCCATTATGGGGTACAAGCCATGATGTGTATGCGCAACCTCCTGATTTTAGAAATGGGTTATGTCAGAATGCCAGATGCAAGGGAGGGCACCAGGATGAGGTCTCTTGTTATCTGGTGTGCTCCCTGGGGCATTTGGTGGGCCGCTGTGAGATGCGGGAAGCTGGACTAGATGGGCCTATGGCCTGATCCAGTGGGGCTGTTCTTATGTTCTTAATTTTCCAGTGTTGGTGCAGCAGTGCCAATGGGGCATGCACTGTATCCTGTGATGGTGGGACAGTCACAGAGGCCTCCTCAAGATAAGGAAACATTTGTTCTCTTACTTCAAGGCTGCATCAGTGCTGGAAAGTTGGAAAGGATTGGGCCCTAAGTTTCCCAAAAACAGTCAAATTATTTGTTTTAAAAAAGAATCAAAAAACAGGTAGTTTGGCCCCAAATATAGGTCTGATTTGTTCTACTGACTCCCTTGTAACCCAATGTAAAAACTGCATATTCTAATACAAAACAAATGTTTGATTTTTTGTAACAATTAAATTTGATTTTTTAAATCAAAACTGATGACAATTGGAAAACCAAGAAATAGGATTCATGGAAGAAAAACAAATTGCGAGTTGCACACTTGCCACTAGACGGCAGGACAGCATCAAGAAATTAGACAAGCAGCATGCAAAAATAGTAAATCAAACACACACCCTTGCACACACAAAAATAGGGATGCTTTTAACAGAGGGTAGGAGAGCAAATACCCTTAAATTCAGTCATGCAAAAGGAATAGGTCATGACCTTTTGCCACTTATATGCTTTGTAAGATCTTAAATGTCTTCCCCTCCACAAATCCAAAATCTTGAAGTAATATGGTAAGATGAATGAAGACTGCAGTATTTGGTGCTGCTCTCATAGCAACTACATTTCCAAGCAGCCATACAGTTTTGCAAAGCTAGAAGCTGCCATAGAAAGAGACAGGAAGGACACAAAACAATATAAAGGGCTGGGGGCACAACGGAAGAAACCTCAATGGAGGGATGGATGAAGTAGAGTCAGAAAACTAGTTGTTTTTAGGATAAATATGCACTCAACACAAATGCAGTAGGGAATTCATATAAACATGAAACCACAGTAAAAAGGAAAGCTGAACTTTCCAGTATAACCAGCTTTAAGTGTTATGCTCAAGAATACTTGCTGCATACAAAAAAAGATACAGAATTGTGTTAGAAATGGATAGTTTCTTGAAGATACTGGACAGCAGCAAGGCTGAAAGTTTGTTCTCACATCCCTATTGTAGCCTGTATGCTCTTCATTAGAGGACCAAATTTCATTATTCAGACCTTTTAAAAACAAGGGCTGTTAAGGAGATAAGTTAGTATTTCTGTGTTTTATTCCAACTCTGGTTGTATTTGGAAATGAAGAGCAACTTTCTAAGGAATGGGAGTGATCTGAAACAAGAAATGTTCCCTTAAAATGGCAAGTCTATTTCCCAGGCAACAGTGCTATAATATATTCAGTGCAGACCTCCATCATTTCCCAATAATACTGCTATCATTTCAGCAATGGGGAAAGCCATATGATGCTTCAGTCAATTTGCCAAGGAAGCCCAGAGGTGCTGTTCCCCTATTGCTTACAGACCTACACCGAAAATGCTTAGTGATAATTATTTTTCATGCAATAAGAGGCCTTCACAACTGAACCAATTATCCGATGCATTATTAATGCAAAAACCACTCATTAAAAACAGAACAGCAGCATTAATCTGTCAGCTATGGAGGCAAAATTTCAGTAACATACCTGCCCTGCATCTGGAGGTTCAATGTAGCCATCATGGTTAATAACCACTGACAGACTATAGTCCACTATGAATGTTTAGAATCCACTTTAAAAGTCACCTAAGCCAGTGAATAAAAACACCCAACCCCTTCACTAGGGTTGGTGTCACCCAGTCTGGTCTCATGGTGTCACCCCCATTAATTTTAACTAATGAACAGTACAGATAACCCAATCAATCAGTAAGCAACAAAAAACAAACAAAAAAAACCAAAAAAACCAGTGGCCCCCATATCAAAAAACAAAAGACCATAAGTGACTTTTTTGCCTCTGAGGTTCAATCTTAGACATCAGTGGTCTCTGCCGGGCTCAGAGGACCCTCCAAAGTTGAGGGGAGTGGAGCAAGAGGATCTGACAGAGCACTGAGAGGGGACAGCAAAGGGCAGAGTACTGCCACCTAGGGATTCAGACCAGCCAAGCCGGAGGGCACAGCAACCTTTGTCAGCTGCGCAGGGCTTCCAATATAGCTGTGCAGCAGCACAGTTTAAAGGGAAGGCTAGTCAATAACAGGCCAGGCTAGCCAAGACAAAGCCGAGGCCTCAGATTTTAAACCTGCAGAGTCAAAAAAATAATAATGGAAACAGCTGCAATGCAAACCAAGTGCACCTGAAACCAGACAACATCCTATCATTTTCACTGTACTTGAAATAAAAAAGGCTAATAAAAATTATAGGACAGGAATTCTATCTTGTGATGGATCTCAGAAAATGTTACATGCACACAGGCAAAAGCTCAATACTATATTACAGTATACAGTAATTTAGATCACATGAAGATAATTAGAAATACCTAGTGTTCGAAAAAAGGCCACTACCCTGTAAAAATCTGCCTCACAACCTTCTTGCTAACTTGTACAAAACTTCAAACAATTACTACAAACAATTCAAACAATTACTACTTGTGACATTTACTTCAAACATTTACATCACAATTACTACTTGTGATATTCTGGGCACAAATCAAACTGATGGCCGAACATATCACAGCACTTGTGATTAAGTGTTGCCACTCAGCAGGAATGAATTCCAGTAGAAATGTGGCTTAGTGCCAGATGCCAAGAAGCACTGTGGATTTCATGGATACTGTGACAACCATGGATCAGTTTCAGATAATATCTGTTCTCATGCATTGGGCTGGGCATCCTTTCGATCAGTCAGTGTCCAATATGCCCAATCTGGAGAGTCCAATCTGCCCTTTCTGGAGGAAACCAATTACCTATACCCTTTTAAATCTGGCTCCAGACTGAAATTTGGACAGAGAAAATGATGGCTAGTTCCCGATTATCTAATGCTGGGATATGCACAGAGGGAGTGCACCCTTGTTGGTTCTGTTGAACTTTTCACAGGCTTTTGATACTACCACCCATGATATCCCATGATCTACAGGCTGGTAGACAGTGCTGGGGGAGAGGTAGCGGCTGTGGTGCATGTTGGCACCAACGACGTGGGCAAGTGTAGCTGGGAGGTCCTGGAGGCCAAATTTAGGTTTTTAGACAGGAAGCTGAAAGCCAGGACCTCAAAGGTAGCGTTCTCTGAAGTGCTACCTGTTCCACACGCAGGGCTAGCTAGGCAGGCGGTGATCAGGGGTCTCAATGCGTGGATGAGGGGTTTAGATTCGTTAGGCACTGGGGAACGTTTTGGGACAAACGGGGCCTGTACAAGAGGGACGGGCTCCACTTGAACCAGAATGGAACCAGACTGCTGGTGCATAACATTAAAAAGGTGGCAGAGCAGCTTTTAAACTGATCCCTGGGGGAAGGCCGACAGGAGCCGAGGGGCATCCGGTTCGGGACTCCTCATCCCTATGGGATGGGGAGGTTAGAGAACAACAAGACAAAGGCAGAGTAGGAGAAGAAATTGGGAAAGGTAGCATGATGGGATGTGATAGACGGTTTGGCACAATGAGAGGATGCGGGGACAAAGGAGCGAATAAGCAGCCCATTCTGGGGCATTCCGTGTACAAATGCTTTTATGCGAATGCCCGAAGTCTATGAGCAAAGGTGGGAGAACTGGAATGTCTGGTGACAAGGGAAACATTGACATAGTGGGCATAACGGAAACCTGGTGGAATGCGGAGAATCAGTGGGATACCGCAATCCTGGGCTATAAACTCTACAGGAGGGACAGGCAGGGGTGTGTTGGAGGTGGGGTGGCCGTTTAAGTTAAGGAAGGGATAGAATTCAGCAAAGTAGAGACTGAAGGTGGGTCCGACTCCACCGTAGAATCTCTGTGGGTTAAATTACCAGGCTTGTGCAGCGATGTAATACTGGGGGCGTGCTATCGTCCTCCAGACCAGAAATCTGATGGGGACCTTGAAATGAGGAAAAAAATCAGGGAGGTGACAAGGAGGGACAGCGTTGTAATCATGGGGAACTTCAATTATCCTCATATTGACTGGGTCAATTTGTGTTCTGGTCATGATAAGGAAACCGGATTTCTTGACGTGCTAAATGACTGTGGCTTAGAGCAGCTAGCCACGGAGCCCACCAAAGGACAGGTGACTCTGGATTTAATATTGTGTGGTACGCAGGACCTGGTTAGAGATGTAAACGTTACTGAGCCATTGGGGAACAGTGATCATGCTGAGATCCGTTTTGACGTGCACGTTGGGGGAAGAATACCAGGCAAATCTTTAACAAAAACCCTTGACTTCCAACGGGCGGACTTCCCTCAAATGAGGAGGCTGGTTAGAAGGAGGTTGAAAGGGAGGGTAAAAAGAGTCCAATCTCTCCAGAGTGCATGGAGGCTGCTTAAAACAACAGTAAGAGACGCCCAGCAGAGGTGTATACCGCAAAGAAAGAAGGGTTCCACTAAATCCAGGAGGGTGCCTGCATGGCTAACCAGCCAAGTTAGAGAGGCTGTGAAGGGCAAGGAAGCTTCCTTCCGTAAATGGAAGTCTTGCCCTAATGAGGAGAATAAAAAGGAACATAAACTGTGGCAAAAGAAATGTAAGAAGGTGATACGGGAGGCCAAGTGAGACTATGAGGAACGCATGGCCAGCAACATTAAGGGGAATAATAAAAGCTTCTTCAAATATGTTAGAAGCAGGAAACCCGCCAGAGAAGCGGTTGGCCCTCTGGATGGTGAGGGAGGGAAAGGGGAGATAAAAGGAGACTTAGAGATGGCAGAGAAATTAAATGAGTTCTTTGCATCTGTCTTCACGGCAGAAGACCTCGGGCAGACACCGCTGCCCAAATGGCCCCTCCTGACCGTGGATTTAAGTCAGATAGAGGTTAAAAGAGAAGATGTTTCAGACCTCATTGATAAATTAAAGATCAATAAGTCACCGGGACCTGACGGCATCCACCCAAGAGTTATTAAGGAATTGAAGAATGAAGTTGCAGATCTCTTGACTAAGGTATGCAACTTGTCCCTCAAAATGGCCACGGTGCCAGAAGATTGGAGGATAGCAAATGTCACGCCTATTTTTAAAAAGGGAAAGAGGGGGGACCCGGGAAACTATAGGCCGGTCAGCCTAACATCCATACTGGGTAAGATGGTGGAATGCCTCATCAAAGATAGGATCTCAAAACACATAGACAAACAGGCCTTGCTGAGGGAGAGTCAGCATGGCTTCTGTAAGGGTAAGTCTTGCCTCACAAACCTTATAGAATTCTTTGAAAAGGTCAACAGGCATGTGGATGTGGGAGAACCTGGGACTTTCAGAAGGCATTCGACATGGTCCCTCACCAAAGGCTATTGAAAAAACTCCACAGTCTGGGAATTAGAGGACAGGTCCTCTCATGGACTGAGAACTGGTTGGAGGCCAGGAAGCAGAGAGTGGGTGTCAATGGGCAATTTTCACAATGGAGAGAGGTGAAAAGCGGTGTGCCCCAAGGATCTGTCCTGGGACCGGTGCTTTTCAACCTCTTCATAAATGACCTGGAGACAGGGTTGAGCAGTGAGGTGGCTAAGTTTGCAGACGACACCAAACTTTTCCGAGTGGTAAAGACCAGAAGTGATTGTGAGGAGCTCCAGAAAGATCTCTCCAGACTGGCAGAATGGGCAGCAAAATGGCAGATGCGCTTCAAGGTCAGTAAGTGTAAAGTCATGCACATTGGGGCAAAAAATCAAAACTTCACATATAGGCTGATGGGTTCTGAGCTGTCTGTGACAGATCAGGAGAGAGATCTTGGGGTGGTGGTGGACAGGTTGATGAAAGTGTCGACCCAATGTGCGGCGGCAGTGAAGAAGGCCAATTCTATGCTTGGGATCATTAGAAAAGGTATTGAGAACAAAACGGCTAGTATTATAATGCAGTTGTACAAATCTATGGTAAGGCCACACCTGGAGTATTGTGTCCAGTTCTGGTTGCCGCATTTCAAAAAAGACATAGTGGAAATGGAAAAGGTGCAAAAGAGAGCGACTAAGATGATTACGGGGCTGGGGCACCTTCCTTATGAGGAAAAGCTACGGCGTTTGGGCCTCTTCAGCCTAGAAAAGAGACGCCTGAGGGGGGACATGATTGAGACATACAAAATTATGCAGGGGATGGACAAAGTGGATAGGGAGATGCTCTTTACACTCTCACATAATACCAGAACCAGGGGACATCCACTAAAATTGAGTGTTGGGCGGGTTAGGACAGACAAAAGAAAATATTTCTTTACTCAGCGTGTGGTGGGTCTGTGGACCTCCTTGCCACAGGATGTGGTGATGGCATCTAGCCTAGATGCCTTTAAAAGGGGATTGGACACGTTTCTGGAGGAAAAATCCATTATGGGGTACAAGCCATGATGTGTATGCGCAACCTCCTGATTTTAGAAATGGGTTATGTCAGAAAGCCAGATGCAAGGGAGGGCACCAGGATGAGGTCTCTTGTTATCTGGTGTGCTCCCTGGGGCATTTGGTGGGCCGCTGTGAGATACAGGAAGCTGGACTAGATGGGCCTATGGCCTGATCCAGTGGGGCTGTTCTTATGTTCTTATCCTTCTGGATTACCTTCCTGCAATGGGATTTTGGGGGCCCTGTTTTACTGTGGATGCAGTCCATCGTGGAGGATAGGTTCTAGAAGGTGATGTGGCCCTCAGTTTGGCTGTACTTGTCGTAAGAGGCGACTAAACAGCCACCGGGTAGATGGGACTCGTTAGCCTGGGAGAAGGAAAACTCTGATCGCAAACCTCCACTGCCTTGTGGCTACATCCAGTTATGGAAAAGGCTTCAGGAGTCAACCTCGACGCAAAATCCGGAGCCAGAGTCCCTGAGGCAGTTCATGGCTGAACACAGTCACGTTCTGGAAACTCCTGCAACGCCGCTGGAACCAACCGTATTGGCCTCTGCCTTTCCATTGGACCATTTCAGCGACGTGGAGAGGGGGGATTTGCTGCATGGGAAACAGTCTATCCTCCATATCTACTTTACCCAGGCTTCGCGCACTGGAGAGGACACTCTGTTCCAGAACCACCATTCAGAGCGCGATACCATAGTCTTCCGAGACTGAAGGATGCCAACAAGAACCTTAGTCATTGGTCAACAGTGTGCCAAAGGTTTCTATTCTATTCTTCATACTTTTTAATATTTATGTGAAACTGCTGAAGAATGTCAACTGGGGATTGGGGTTAGGTGTTGCCAACATGCAGATTACACCCAGATCTATCTCTCTTTGCCCATCTTGTTCCAGGGAAGCTGCGGAAATCCTGGAGCATTATCAGGAAGCGGATGGGGTCTGGATGACAGCCAATAGGATGAGATTAAATCCAGATAAGATGGAGATCCTCCTGATCAGTAAATGCTCAGTGCAACTATTCTATTGTCCACCTATTCTGAATGCGGTTGTACTTCCCCTGCAGGAATGGGTGCACATCATGGGAGTGCTCCTGGTCTCACAGCTCTCCCTGGAGAGAAGTGTGTGGGGAAAGCAAGAAGTGTGTGTCTCAACGTATCTTGAGACAGCAACGCACAGTTCTTAGCCAATTAAACCAATTTAGAGAGTACCAAATCATGGTACCAAATCACCACCCTGATTATGCCAGTGCATCAGCTCAGGGACTCCGACCTCCTCTGACCCAGGTCAGAGTAATGGTTGTGTGAGGGTGAGACTTCTCCATAGTACAACTACGGAACTCCCTTCTGGGTGTGTTAAGAATTGTCCCCTCCTCTTGGCTTTCAGCAAGGGCTCAAAACATTTTTATTTTACCAAGCTTTTGAGAGATGTGCGTTTTGGATGTGTGCTTGGATGTGCTGGTGATTGCCTCCCATGTCTCCGTATGATGCTTGCTGCTATTCAGTTTTCACGTTTTCTTTTTTATACAGACTCGTCCAACAGTTTCTTTTACTAATTTTTTTTCCATTGTATTTATTGTTTCTATTGTAAGTCTAATTGTATTTTTGTGAAACTTGTAAACCACCTTTGGCAAGGGAAAGATGGGATATAAATTTCTCAGATATACGCCAGACACTGAGTTAGGTATTGGGTGGATGAGACCAACAAGGTAAAATAAAATACAGACAAGACAGAGGTTGATGTGATGGTACATGGCCTAGACACTTTTATAAAAGGGGATTAGACAGATTTTGGAGGAAAAGTACATCATAGCTTACAAATAACAATGGTATAAGAACATAAGAACAGCCCCACTGGATCAGACCATAGGCTCATCTAGTCCAGCTTCCTATATCTCACAGCAGCACACCAAATGCCCCAGGGAGCACACCAGATAACAAGAGACCTGCAACCTGTTGCCCTCCCTTGCATCTGGCATTCTGACATAGCCCATTTCTAAAATCAGGAGGTTGCACATCATGGCAACCTCTGAGGTTCTACAGCAGGGGTGGGCAAACCCTGGCCCACAGGCCATTTGCTGCCCTCAGGGACTCCCAACCTGGCCCCCAGGGAGCCCTCCATCTCCAACGGGCGCTCAGCCCACTGGAGACCCACCAGAGCCCTCACTGGCCCAACACAACTGCTTGTTGCAGTGGTAGAAAGGGAACTGCTGGCCCAATAGAGCTCTTGTGCTCTTGCTGAGAGTTCTGAAGAAACCCTGCCCATTCGGAAACATGAGGAGTACAGGGATGCCACAGCTGAGGCCAGTGTGGATGGGGGTGAGAAAGCACAGGTCAATTTGAATGTGCTGCTTGAGTTTGCATGTGGGAGGGGGGTGCTGAGAGACAGAGAAATGTGGCCGATTGAAAGTGCTGCTTTGTAGTTTGTGAATTGGGAGAAACGCGCACTGGGCAAGTGAGTGAAGGCACTTAAAGAGCACATGCACATGTGTGTGTGCAGGGGGGGTTGGGGATACCGAGTAGAGGAACTGGCTGGGCAAGCTCCGAATGAAGGGGAGATAAGGCTGCAGCAGCTGCTAGGTGTTGGATTCCTTTGCCCAGTCTCTCTTCTTTTTATTTTTTAGAGAGGGGGGAATTGAAGCACACTTGTTGAAGGTACATCCCTGACTTGTCCCAAGTGCATCAATTTATGTTTCCATGCGTTTGATGAATTTTCCTGGGCGTTTCCCCCCTCCCCACTTTCCCTCCATTGTAAGTGCTTTTGGGGTGGTTGGCAGGATCCTTCCCCCCCTCCACTTTTCCTTCATTGTAAGTGCTTTTGGGGTGGTTTCCTCTCTCCCCCATTTTTGAAAGTGCTTATTGACTGGTATGCCAGATGAGGAGATCCTTTTCTGGTGGGAGAAATATTGTGACCAGCTCCGTGGTATGTCAGATGTCCAAGTACGTGCTATGTTGGTTTCTTTGCTGCCTGCAACCTCCTTCACTCTGCTGTTTCTCTCCAGGCGCATCAATGCCTTTTCCTGCTGTTATTTCCACCACCACCCCCCATTCTTGCCTTGGTTCTATTTCTGTTTTTAAAAAATTGGAAGTGCCTGGTGCCTCCCATTTCGTCGCTTGGTGATGCTAATTTCATCCCAAATGTATCTGCTTTTACTTCTTTAAAATTTTGCTCTTTCTGGTGCGGTGGGGTTTTGGGCAGCACGGCTTCTTTCTGGGTCTCCCTTTTCTGTTTGGAAAATATTAGAAATCCCTGGCGTTTTCCCACTTCATTCCCTGTATCTGTTCTTTTTAATTTTACCATGTTTTTCCTTGCCTCTGACACAGTTGTGACACAACCTACTTTATGTTCTGGGAGAGGAAGAGTGTGGCCATCAAATCCATGGGCTAGGTTTGTCGTCTCTGCTGAAATCAAATTCCTAAGCATTCTATGTTTTTCCTTGCCTCTGATAAAGTTATGTTTCAATTTGTGCTTTATGTTCTGGAGGGGGAGTCTTGTGCACTCTCAGAGGCATCTGGTGGGCCACTGGAATACATGAAACGAAACTAGATGGGCCCTTGCCTGATCCAGTAGTGTTGTTCTTATGAGCTCCAATCTGTGACTCCGATTATAAGCTTTAAAAGTGCTCCAAAGTTATCCTAATATTTTAAAATTTATGTTTGGCCCTACTGCTTTTCAGGGTTTCTGAGATTATACTTCCCCTGTACCATTGGATCTGGTGACACTGAGTGAGTTTTCGCTTGTACACTGCCTTCCCCATTTTCTCTCTCATCTGCTCTAACCTCCTCTATTCTTTGTTAACATAAAAACTATCAGGAACTATATGATAGTTAAAAACAAAAACAAACCAGCCTGTCTCTATTCACAGCTTTAGACTTTACATTGCAGGATCCAATAGTTTAAAACTGTCCCAGCTGAGAAAAGAGCAGGTGGAATAGTCAAAAGCGTTAACATTTACAAACATAAGAAACAACCTAGGTAATATTCTGTTCATTTCAACAGAAGAGAAACAATTTTACATCCCAGTGATTGTAAAGGGAAAACTAAGCATGTATTTAAAATATTTCCAATTGAAATAACTTGGCATACCCACAGATGTTACACTTATAGTGAAAACTTAATGAAAATATTTTCACAAGTAAATTTTGGATTTCCACTCAAGTCACTTACGTGTCCTTAAAACTCAAGCAGATATGGAAGATTTTTCAAAGGCCCATCAAGAGCAGTAGGCATTGTGGTGTCACATTCTGTTAAAAGAAATGCAAATAAACTTCATGTAAATGGAAAAGGTGGAAAATCACTAGAGTCAACAAAGCATCCAGGTATCCAGACATTTAGCTCACATTTTCTGCCATATTTCCAAGTACTACTTTCATTCACAATGGACACAGTTACTGATTTTTATTTTTTTTTATTAAAAAACAACTCCTTGCTTTTACTTCAAATTTTATTTGGACAATGAGACAATTTAGCCTAGCGTATAGGACTCTCTTTACATCATGTCACTCTCTTGCAAGTCTTTAAAGCAGGCTACATTAATCATGTGAGGATGGCACGGAAGAAGTTGTTGCTGCTGTTGCATCAGCGACCACTGTCACTTTCAATAAAGCAGAAGATGATAACTGTGGAACAGCAACATACCTTCCCATTCAGTTTCAGACAACCTGAGCCAGTGGTACCACTGGGGTTTGAGTCACCTAGCACAGGAGGCCAGTGCATCACTCCCATGATGGACCTTCTTCCATGCAGTAGGCAGGGTAATGCTCTGGGCACTGGGAATGGTGGTGCACCATTGCCCCGCCCCACTGGTTTTTTGGCTATAACCTTTGATAGAATCAAGCCATTTCAGTACAGTTTGTTTCACTGTGTTCCCCATGACATTATGCATCAGATGATATAATATGATAGTATTATTTGAAAATACCAAGATTTAAAAAATTTTGGCCAGTAGTACTGTTAAGGCCTGCACACCCCCACAACACCACTAAACTGCGCTAGGAAAGAAAATATTGTATAAGAGGTAAGGCCCTAGAAACTATGCACATGGCTCAGCTCCCATTCCCTTCCTATCCACAGTCTACTCTACCCCAGACCAGGAATACCAATGCCTTCACACTTACCCTTCATTTATCAGAGTGGTGGAAGCACTGCACTTTGGAAAAGTTAGCAGTCTACAGGCCAGATCCTATTCAGCACAAGGGGGAGGAGATATGTTCTGCTACCACCTAGGCAGAAAAAGTAACCTCACTAAAATTTTACAGGGGCTTTCCATTAAAAGTCTCCCATTATATGTTTCCCCACATTTAACTGCCAAACTAGACATAAAAATTCTCATGCACATGTCCTGTATTGCTATATCCTCACCTGCATATGTTCTTACCCCTCCAAACTCTTAAAGGGATATTATTATCGCATTTGACAATTCTGACATTGCTAGTTGTCATTAACTGAAATCACTACTGCCTACTCACCTACCTCAGTATCAAATGTTGCCTCACTCCTCCTGTAGTGGTCAAAGAGCCATTGCTCTCAGCATTAACTCTACCAGTCACTGTAGGAGGAGGTGGTAGTAGTAGTGGCCGCAGTACTGGACAGCAAGGGGAGGATGGTGAGGGCATAACTCACTCCTGCAGCACTGCTACTGCTTCCTGTAAAGGCCACAGAGATAATGCCAGGCTCACAGCATTCCCTTGCTGGCAATTAGAGGAGGAAGAGGTGGTGGTCCTGTGTGCCAAGGGAGAGAAGTAAGCCTTCCCCATCCTTTTGTCAGATGCTACAGAACAAGAAGAGGATAGAGCTAGCCTGGACTCCATGAAGTCAGCAGCCTGGGGGAAGTGGAGGGTGGGCACAGGGTACCCACCAACTCAACAGCTCCTCCAATTTGCTGATAGACATGACGTTCTCAACCCACGGTCAGGCTAACCCAGGCTACCTCAAGAGGAGATGTGCTTGTTTCTATGTGTTCAGGACTGACTGCCATTCTCTACAATTCTTACCCCTACCTTACTCTATTGTTTTTGATGGATAGAATTTCTCTCTTTCAGTCCTATCAAGAGCACAGACATACATATGATCAACATCAGTGGGTTGTCAAACTTTCTAGCACCAGGATCCACTTCTGAGAATGACAATCTGTAGGGAACCCCCCAGAAGTGATGTCATTCTCCTGGAAGTGACATCATGGCTGGAAGTGACATCCTCGAGCAAGGAAATTTTTAACAACCTCCATACAACAAAATTAAAGCAAATTAAAAATACATCAAATTAAGGGTGCAATCCTAAACAACTTTCCAGCACTGGCACAGCTCTGCCAGTGGGGCATGTGCAGCATCCTGCAGTTGGGGGCAGTCACGGAGGACTCCTTAATGTAAGGCAATATTTGTTCCCTTACCTCGGGGTTGCATTGCCCTTATGTCAGTCCTGGAAAGTTAGGATTGTGGCCTAGGTAAATTAAACTCTCCTAAGCAGTCACTGAACTTCTTTAAATAAATTCCTCAAATACCCCAAAAGCTGCAATCCTATTCACACTTATGCAGGAGCAAGCCCCATTGACTATCATGGTTAAAAGCATATACATAGTAACCTGCCAAAAGTATAGATCTGTCACATGCCCCCAATTGCAATCACATACCATGGTAGGATCAAGAGTAATATTTTAAAAAGAAAACTCACATCGAAATGAAAGGGTACCCACCTGAAATTGGCTCATGAGCCATATACTGGGTCCCCCACCTACAGTTTCAGAAACAATGAACTACATTATGGAGGAAAATTCTCCTTCATATGATTTTTCAGTGTTAAGTCCAAGTTTTTTGTTCCCTAACCTTGATTTGTAAAGGGAGCCCCCCCCCCCCCAAACATCTTTCTGGATCTCTATAAAAGCAATACATTTTATCTAAGACAATAATACAAAACAATAAATGGAATAAATGAAAACTTGTTACATTTATTCCCTGTCTTTCCACCATGACATTCAAAGCTTGGGTAATCTCCAGTGCAGGCAGTGACCAGACCCAAACTTGATTCAGGAAGGTCACTGCAAACTGGGCCTTCAGATCATGCCTCAGGGCGTCATTTTATAGCTTATCCTTAATAGTAAAAATTCTGTTTTATTTTCACACATGCACAAACTCCGGATGCGTCAAGGACATGGAAGAAACCTAATAAAATAACATTATTTATATAAATAATCTCTGAATATGATATATCCCAATAGACCAGGAACATAGTGATATTGACTGTAAATAAACAAAAGAACTGACAAGTTCCAGGTCTCTACCTTTGAAGTCAAAATTTAGAGGTTGAATTTTAAGGTCTTTTGTTTGTCTGCTAGTCAGTATGCAATCTTAATAAGTTACTATAATTCTCTGTAAGAGAAGTTTTGAACAACAGCTGTGTGTTTGAATTGATTTATTTAAAATTGCTTGAAGCGCTACATAAAACAGAGACCATTCAAGCTAATTAGAAAAATAAATTGCTCTTGGGAAATATTTATGAGGCATTAGCATGTAAAAAGCATACACTATGGTCCTTTCCAAAATCTAGAGTTTCAAAATTGATACTTCTACTCAGACTTGTAATTACTAGTTGTCAGGTTTAGAGCTTTGTACAAGCAGATAATTCCTTAAGAAATTTAACTCAGGTCTTTCATATCAACCAGTTGCACACGCATTTGCATGCAAGTTTAACCATTCAGTTGACAACATTGACACTAGCTTTATTCAAATGAACTAACATTGCCAATTAAAGGGGTGATTGACAATATGATCACGTAAAGATAAGAATCAAGACTCAACTGTCTCCTAATTACATACCTCTGTAAAGCTTTTATACTAAGCAACTTCCATTAGCCAGGCAGCTAAAATATGATTTTAAAAATCGGAAGTATTACTGTGGAAAACTAGAGAATTACAATTAATTTAATCATTGCAAAAAAACAGATTCGTTGCTGAAATTACCTGTTATGCACAGCAAGGACACAATTAAACACACAGAAGCCATGTGTTAAAAAGACCTTGGCAACCAGAACACCAAAAGAACAGTTATGTTTGGTTATTGCAGTGAATCAACCTCTGACTGGAGAGAATGGAAAAAGATACTTTCCATGTGAAGCAACATTTGTACGTGAAGTAAATAGGACATACTCCAGAACATCCCATCCTCTTTCCTAAAGTTGAATAGAGTAAGGTGGGAAAATATCAAGAGAGAACATTTTGAAATCCCCAGGATCGCAACGCTAAGGGGGGCTGCAGGGACTGGGATGTACTTACCAGTTCCTGCAGCAGCCTGTCAGGGGTGCGGGGAGCCCTGTGCAAGCATCTGAAGAGCTCCCCAACATTCCAAAAGTGAAAGTGGAGCGCGATCGCTCCGCTTTCACTTTTAGAAGGCTGGGGAGCCCTGAAGACACTCACGCGGGGCTCCCCGCACCCCCGACAGGCTGCTGCAGGGACTGGTGAGTACATCCCAGTCCCTGCAGCCCCTCTTAGTGACACGATCATGAGGATCACTGCCTCCCCCCCCTTGGCACAGCACAGACTGTTCCTTGCTCCCTTCACAATAATCTCAAATTCAGCCAATACAAAATATCAGACTACTAAATCTGACACACATGCAGGTGGAAAGCTGCCCAGCAAGTCCACCAGAGTTGTATGAACCTTCAGGAAGCCTAACAGTAATTAAAAACCTTTATAATAGAGAGACTAAAATATATACTGCAACTTACAAAAGACACAAGTCATCTGAAAGCACAGCTGAGCAGCAGACTCTACTAGAAAATTCAAGATTTCCTTTAAAAAGGAGAGCTACTGCCCAACTGACAAAAATTTAAATAGTGCCCAAAGAAAAACAGGAAACCAGACAGAGAAGAAGCCAATAGGATCATTAAATGACAAAGTTGTAAGCAGCAAAACAAATTCTTTCCATCTGTCTCCACTGCAGATGTTCGGAGTGTGTCTAAAGAACTAACAAACAGAAGCCCTCAAAAGTGTTTTTTAGAATCAATTAACAGGTTGCCAAACCTGGCATTCAGTAAGGACTTCAAAGTACAGTGTTCAAATTATTGATATTCAGACTGATGTAACAAAAAGGGGACCAGAAATGTACACTTTTGTCACCCTAATAATTAAACCAGGCAACTTTATTGGTAATTATTAGAGGACAATATTAAGACTTAATTATAATTAATGGACAGGTGATTGATGGACAGTAGTAAGACTAGAATTTACACCATTCTGAGAAAGAACCAGCAAAGAATTTGGCAATTGGCAGGTCTAGTCCCACCAACAGAATTATTTCACAGTAAAGAATTTCAACCTTTCACAGAGTTTTCCATTATCCACCAACACTTACAATAGGAGCTTTAGTGGCAGCAGTGCTCTGCAGTGTTATACAACCATGAATGGAAGTGGAGCTTTCCACCTCGTGTAACAAGCTTGTGAAAGGGGTAGTGCAACATGTTATACAATATCATTTGCCAGCACAAGAATTACTCTGAAAGAGTCAGTTGCATAGCTAAGGGGGGCAGAGGGATGCTGTGTTCCTGGGCAGCACAGTTAATGGGGTGGCAACGCCGCCCTCACGGTGATCACCAACCCTGCACCAATTCTTTGCCCCTTGATCTGAGCCACCCCTGATCTATATCTCTCTGAACATAACTGGAGCTACGTGTGGCCTCCTTGGGCCTCGGAATGCCTTCTCCCACATCCAGAAGGCATTAGAAAGACACTTCCAGTTTTCAAAAAACTGGAAGTGCCCTTCTAATGCCTTTCTAAGCATAGCTCAAGCAGGATTCAGAGGGGTACAAGTTACGGGGTGGCCCTGAAAGATGTGCCTGGGGGTGGCACTTGCTATGCCACTGAACAGAGTTAACTTTCTCCACATAACATCCTCTCCCTTGCACAAGAACCAGGGGACATCCACTTAAATTGAGTGTTGGGAGAGTTAGAACAGACAAAAGAAAATATTTCTTTACTCAGCGTGTGGTTGGTCTGTGGAACTCCTTGCCACAGGATGTGGTGATTGCGTCTGGCCTGGACGCCTTTAAAAAGGGATTGGACAGGTTTCTGGAAGAAAAATCCATTATGAGTTACAAGCCATGATGTGTATGTGCAACCTCCTGATTTTAGAAATGGGCTATGTCAGAATGCCAGATGCAAGGGAGAGCACCAGAATGAGGTCTCTTATTATCTGGTGTGCTCCCTGGGGCATTTGGTGGGCTGCTGTGAGATACAGGAAGCTGGACTAGATGGGCCTATGGCCTGATCCAGTGGGGCTGTTCTTATGTTAGAGTATTTCCATGAGCAGAAGATACCTCTGGATGCCACCCAGTAGATACCTGAGCTTTTAAAAAGGTTTTGATGAACTCGCTCACCAAATTAGCAGATAGAGAACAAAGATATGACATTATAATAATTGAGAACAGGAAGCAGAGCAAGAATAAAAGAACAGTGCTTACAAACCAAGCAGATCTCTATGGTGTTGCCATTAACAAACAAATTATCTCAGGACAGGGAAAAATAAAGCATCCAAGTTGTACATATCAAAAGATTTAGGATCCCCAAGACTGTGAGGGCCTCCAAAATATATCAAAACTGGGTAAGACAGAATGACAGATAACACTCAGTGTAGACACAAGGTAATGCTCACTGAGAGACAAAAGTCTCATCATGTATACAGTGGTGAAAACAACTGGATAACTTCCCGGGAGGGGGGCGGTAGAACCATATAGGGTGGCAATATAAAGTGAATTGAAAACTTGCCTCATTCATTTCAACAACATGGGTAAGAACACTTATCTGCTCTGTGAAAAGTGCAATGAAACTCATGTTGCATGAACTTCCTGTGCCTCTGGTCCTATTCAACTATACACTATCTAAATTTGCATGGAGCCCCCAGTTGCTTCCTCCTCAATGTCTGCAGTTTTATCCCAGCTACTCTGAGTGAAAAAGCAAGCTCATGTAAGCATTTTATCAGCCTAGCCTGTGCTTCAGGGAGAATCGCAGCAGGAAGTGGCTAAGCAGCAGTCTGAATAGAGTTCAGAGAGATAATGATAACCTTCTTCATGCAGAGATAACAGAAAGTTGACCAGTACTCCAGGACACACTCCATATCCAATAACAATGAACTCAATGTTTTAAAAAATGAGATGAAACAAATATGAAACCAACTAAAGAATGAAAATGGGACTCAGGATACTCCTTGGTGGGAGGGGGGTCGGGAGCTTCTTGTAGTGGGGGATTCGATTATTAGAAACATAGAGAGGGGGGTTTGCGACGGATGTGAGGACTGCAAGGTGACTTGCCTGCCTGGTGCGAAGGTTGCGGACATCACTTCTCGTCTAGACAGGCTAGTACACAGTGCTGGGGGAGAGGTAGCGGCTGTGGTGCATGTCGGCACCAATGACGTGGGCAAGTGTAGCTGGGAGGTCCTGGAGGCCAAATTTAGGCTTTTGGGCAGGAAGCTGAAAGCCAGGACCTCAAAGGTAGCGTTCTCTGAAGTACTACCTGTTCCACACGCAGGGCCAGCTAGGCAGGCGGAGATCAGGGGTCTCAATGCGTGGATGAGACGGTGGTGTAGGGAGGAGGGGTTTAGATTCGTTAGGCACTGGGGAACGTTTTGGGACAAGCGGGGCCTGTACAAGAGGGACGGGCTCCACTTGAACCAGAATGGAACCAGACTGCTGGTGCATAACATTAAAATGGTGGCAGAGCAGCTTTTAAACTGATCCCTGGGGGAAGGCCGACAGGAGCTGAGGGGCATCCGGTTCGGGACTCCTCATCCCTATGGGATGAGGATGGGGAGGTTAGAGAACAACAAGACAAAGGCAGAGTAGGAGAAGAAATTGGGAAAGGTAGCATGATGGGATGTGATAGACGGTTTGGCACAATGAGAGGATGCGGGGACAAAGGAGCGAATAAGCAGCCCATCCTGGGGCATTCCGTGTACAAATGCTTTTATGCGAACGCCCGAAGTCTATGAGCAAAGGTGGGAGAACTGGAATGTCTGGTGACAAGGGAAAACATTGACATAGTGGGCATAACGGAAACCTGGTGGAATGCGGAGAATAAGTGGGATACCGCAATCCTGGGCTATAAACTCTACAGGAGGGACAGGCAGGGGCGTGTTGGAGGTGGGGTGGCCGTTTATGTTAAGGAAGGGATAGAATCCAGCAAAGTAGAGATTGAAGGTGGGTCCGACTCCACCGTAGAATCTCTGTGGGTTAAATTACCAGGCTTGTGCAGCGATGTAATACTGGGGGCGTGCTATCGTCCTCCAGACCAGAAATCGGATGGGGACCTTGAAATGAGGAAACAGATCAGGAAGGTGACAAGGAGGGACAGGGTTGTAATCATGGGGGACTTCAATTATCCTCATATTGACTGGGTCAATTTGTGTTCTGGTCACGATAAGGAAACCGGATTTCTTGACGTGCTAAATGACTGTGGCTTAGAGCAGCTAGTCATGGAGCCCACCAGAGGACAGGTGACTCTGGATTTAATATTGTGCGGTACGCAGGACCTGGTTAGAGATGTAAACGTTACTGAGCTATTGGGGAACAGTGATCATGCTGAGATAATAATATAATAATAATAACAGGTATTTATATACTGCCTTTCTTGGTCTTTATTCAAGACTTTATTCAAGGCGGTTTACATAGGCAGGCTTTATCTAAATCCCTATTTAAATAGGGATTTTTACAATTTCAAAGAAGGTTCTTTCTTTCAAGAACTACTACATTCAAGGGGTTTCATTCCGATCTGGCTTCACATTCTGGCCTCCATCCTCCCACGCTCCGAGCAGATGGAATTGCTCGGCTTCAGCTTGTCAGCTGCTCCAAGGTCGCACGGTGCCGGTGGCCTCGAACTGGCGACCTTGTGGATGTTAACTTCAAGTAGACGGAGGCTCTACCCTCTAGACCAGACCTCCTGCCCAGACCAGATCCGTTTTGACATGCACGTTGGGGGAAGAATAACAGGCAAATCTCTAACAAAAACCCTTGACTTCCGACGGGCAGACTTCCCTCAAATGAGGAGGCTGGTTAGAAGGAGGTTGAAAGGGAGGGTAAAAAGAGTCCAATCTCTCCAGAGTGCATGGAGGCTGCTTAAAACAACAGTAAGAGACGCCCAGCAGAGGTGTATACCGCAAAGAAAGAAGGGTTCCACTAAATCCAGGAGGGTGCCTGCATGGCTAACCAGCCAAGTTAGAGGGGCTGTGAAGGGCAAGGAAGCTTCCCTCCATAAATGGAAGTCTTGCCCTAATGAGGAGAATAAAAAGGATCATAAACTGTGGCAAAAGAAATGTAAGAAGGTGATACGGGAGGCCAAGCGAGACTATGAGGAACGCATGGCCAGCAACATTAAGGGGAATAATAAAAGCTTCTTCAAATATGTTAGAAGCAGGAGACCCGCCAGAGAAGCGGTTGGCCCTCTGGATGGTGAGGGAGGGAAAGGGGAGATAAAAGGAGACTTAGAGATGGCAGAGAAATTAAATGAGTTCTTTGCATCTGTCTTCACGGCAGAAGACCTCGGGCAGATACCGCTGCCCAAACGGCCCCTCCTGACCGAAGAGTTAAGTCAGATAGAGGTTAAAAAAGAAGATGTTTCAGACCTCATTGATAAATTAAAGATCAATAAGTCACCGGGCCCTGATGGGCCCTGATCCACCCAATGGGCCCTGATGGGCCCTGATCCACCCAATGGGCCCTGATCCACCCAAGAGTTATTAAGGAATTGAAGAATGAAGTTGCAGATCTCTTGACTAAGGTATGCAACTTGTCCCTCAAAACGGCCATGGTGCCAGAAGATTGGAGGATAGCAAATGTCACGCCTATTTTTAAAAGGGAAAGAGGGGGGACCCGGGAAACTATAGACCAGTCAGCCTAACATCCATACCGGGTAAGATGGTGGAATGCCTCATCAAAGATAGGATCTCAAAACACATAGACAAACAGGCCTTGCTGAGGGAGAGTCAGCATGGCTTCTGTAAGGGTAAGTCTTGCCTCACAAACCTTATAGAATTCTTTGAAAAGGTCAACAGGCATGTGGATGTGGGAGAAACCGTGGACATTATATATCTGGAGTTTCAGAAGGCGTTTGACACGGTCCCTCACCAAAGGCTACTGAAAAAACTCCACAGTCAGGGAATTAGAGGACAGGTCCTCTCATAGATTGAGAACTGGTTGGAGGCCAGGAAGCAAACAGTGGGTGTCCATGGGCAATTTTCACAATGGAGAGAGGTGAAAAGTGGTGTGCCCCAAGGATCTGTCCTGGGACCGGTGCTTTTCAACCTCTTCATAAATGACCTGGAGACAGGGTTGAACAGTGAAGTGGCTAAGTTTGCAGACGACACCAAACTTTTCCGAGTGGTGAAGACCAGAAGTGATTGTGAGGAGCTCCAGAAGGATCTCTCCAGACTGGCAGAATGGGCAGCAAAATGGCAGATGCGCTTCAATGTCAGTAAGTATAAAGTCATGCACATTGGGGCAAAAAATCAAAACTTCACATATAGGCTGATGGGTTCTGAGCTGTCTGTGACAGATCAGGAGAGAGATCTTGGGGTGGTGGTGGACAGGTCGATGAAAGTGTCGACCCAATGTGCAGCGGCAGTGAAGAAGGCCAATTCTATGCTTGGGATCATTAGGAAGGGTATTGAGAACAAAACGGCTAGTATTATAATGCCGTTGTACAAATCTATGGTAAGGCCACACCTGGAGTATTGTGTCCAGTTCTGGTCGCCGCTTCTCAAAAAAGACAGTGGAAATGGAAAAGGTGCAAAAGAGAGCGACTAAGATGATTACGGGGCTGGGGCACCTTCCTTATGAGGAAAGGCTACGGCGTTTGGGCCTCTTCAGCCTAGAAAAGAGACGCCTGAGGGGGGACATGATTGAGACATACAAAGTTATGCAGAGAATGGACAGAGTGGATAGGGAGATGCTCTTTACACTCTCACATAATACCAGAACCAGGGGACATCCACTAAAATTGAGTGTTGGGCGGGTTAGGACAGACAAAAGAAAATATTTCTTTACTCAGCGTGTGGTCGGTCTGTGGAACTCCTTGCCAAGGATGTGGTGCTGGCGTCTAGCCTAGATGCCTTTAAAAGGGGATTGGACAAGTTTCTGGAGGAAAAATCCATTATGGGGTACAAGCCATGCTGTGTATGCGCAACCTCCTGATTTTAGAAATGGGTTATGTCAGAATGCCAGATGCAAGGGAGGGCACCAGGATGAGGTCTCTTGTTATCTGGTGTGCTCCCTGGGGCATTTGGTGGGCCGCTGTGAGATGCGGGAAGCTGGACTAGATGGGCCTATGGCCTGATTCAGTGGGGCTGTTCTTATGTTCTTAAAATGAAAACGTTTACCAATGAATGTGCCCTCCTCTTTGAGGTTGCAGGGTGCAGCAGCCTTCCACAATGGGGAGAGATGGCTGTCGATTTGAAAAGAGGACTTGTAAAAGTAGAAAGGTTCAGATTCCATTTGAGGGATCTCTGCATGGGACTAAACAGATAAGGGTTGCTCCTTTGAAAAACCTTTGAATATGTAGATGAAAAGCGTGAACTCTACCTTTACTACAACCCTGGTTGCCAAAGGTTGAAATGACAGGTGAAGATGCAAGAGTGAAGGCAGATTCTTAAGACCACCTTGGGGAAACTCAAGAAAGGAGAAGACTTCTGGGTCTGGCAATTTTATTCCCTTGTTCTTGAAGCAAAGGCCTACCATGTGGTGTACACCTGGTTGGAAGGTTTTCATCTTGAGAACAACAGAGTAGATGTGATATGCACATAGAGCCTAAGCCTCAAAATTGCTTTGACACACCTCTATGCAGTAAGTTGTAGGAGTTCAGGCCTGTGATGGGATAGTTCACAGGATCTCCTTGATTAGGAGATCATCCTGGGAGTGGAGCCACTTTGTGAGTTACAAAGGTAGCTAAGTAGATCTGCGAACCACTGTAGGGTGCTGAGGGGAACATCTATTCCCTGCTCCTGGAGAACCTTGAAGATTAGAAATGAAGGCAGGAGAAGGCATATAGCATATTCTTCTGCCAGTTCCAAGTTAGGGCATCCACGCCAGTGACGTGTGAGGACTTAAAGTGGATGAAACAACCCAAGAATCTGACAATTCTGGAGTCATGATGCGATACACCTTAACTGAATCAAAACAGTGACCAACTAGGAGGCCAGTCTCTGGATTCAGGAGCTGTTAAGAGTTCTTCTGCTGATCTAGTTCATGTCCGTGCTTTCTTCCCTGGTAACTCATTCCACTTGTATGGAAATTAGTTGGTGAACTGTCCAAACCAGTTTCAGCTCATTTCTCTGTGAAGGATCCTGGACCTGGTTGCCTTTTCGATTTACATACACCTTAGTGGACTTATTCCAACAGACCATCCTTATCTAATCTGATTTTGGAAGTCAGTCACTTTGTCCCAAGAATACCCCATAGCCTGAGAGGCTGGTATCCTTCACAGTCAAAAAAAAGGGGGAAAGTTCCTAAAAAACAGAACCCACAGATCACTGGCCCATTGTCTCAAGTCTCCCTTCTGCATCACTGGTATGTCATTTGTTCTCTTGAGATAGCAGCAGCCAACGAGCTAAATATTGTTGCTTCCTCCCCCCCCCCCTTCCACACCTGCCTAACCTCCTAGAAATTCCCTTGCTCCTGCAATAATCTATTTGCAATCTGCAATATTCTATATGCAATTGTGGTTGCCACCCAGTGGCCATTTATTCACATTATGTAAGACTGAGAATGCCCAGTCTCTCTCTGTGAGTTTGTAACCACTACTCCAAGATGAGGTCAGATTAAGGCATGTATAATCAAACAACGGAATAACCTACTGTTGTTGCTATTTTAATCCTCGTGTGTAAAGGACTCTGTATGGGATTTTAGAGAATTGTGTTTCATATGCAGGCTGTATTGCTCACCTCAGCTAGCAAGGAAATTTTCTCAGTTGACAAATAACTTTGCTTCAGATCCTACTAAGCTAGGAGGAATTTCTGGAACTACACATGTTTTGTGGTAGCAGAAATATAAAAAATCCAACATAAATTAAACTAATAATGCTTTAAGCAACAAGTAATTTTTTTTTGTTTAAATATAGCTAAAGATGAATCAGATGTTAGCAAACATGCAATAACAGGATATTTTATATAAAGTGCAGTAATTTGCTAACAGTTTATATGAAGAGTTCAAAGTGCGCAGAATCCTTTTCATACTTTAATGAAAACTAGTACAATACAAATTAAATTGCTTAGCAAGTAAAATGCTGGGGGGAGGTAGAAATTATGCTAACAGTGAAAATGCCAATGCCTCCTTTACTACAGCTTTGTTGAAGCTACAGTCTGATGAGTCAAAATAGTATAAATAGCTAGCATGAAATACCATGAGCTTTAGCAGGAAGGAAGTAGTGCTCCATTTTGTACCAGAAAGGTTTGCAGCAGACTTTAAGAGAATTGCATTTGCACAAGAGAAGTAATATTAGTTTCCCACTGTGCACAGTTTTTTAAAAAACAGACTGTATAGAATTATTTAACATCAATCAACAAATTTCTTCCGTTTATGGAGACTGACAACCCAATCCTATCTATTTCCCCTCTCTGCCAAGGGGGAACGCTGTGACAACAAATAGCAACTGCTGCATCCTATGGTGGGAGGTGGAAGAGTATCAGCTGGGTAAGGAAACATTCTGTTACCCAGGGTAAGACTCCGCAGCATGGGGGGGGGGTCTACTCAGACCTGCAGTAGCTAAACAGCTGGCAGAGAATCAGGTTTGGGAAAGGAATAAGATATAGGTGTCAACAGAATTAAATGGATTTTCAAATTGATAGGATTTTCATGGTTACATTGCCTTTAAAAAAAGTACTACTTGCAAGGTATTGTTCCTGGCAGGCAGCTCTTCACATACCAGCTGATGCAAATATAAGAGAACGTACCTTTTAACTGACCAGCTAAGAAAATATTTTCCCCTTAAAAGGGAGGAGGCAGCATTCCAAATACACAGCACTAATACGTCAGAGAAGTCTGCCAGTTTCTTACTTCAATAACTATCCCTTTCATCCAGAAAACAGAACACACTATTTAACACTTTCCAAAAACTGAAGAGCACTCAAGTTCTTGGGGAAAACAGGCCTGATAATTAAACACACAATCTGTGTCATAAAAGTAAGGATATTATCTTGGTTAGCAAAATATGTTCCACTACCTGAATATATTCAGGGCGCTTCAATAGGATTGAAAATACGACAGTTTTGCAGCTATCCTGAGAATGACATTTTACCATTACTAATGCACCGTAATTAGCATAAACTCCTCCTTTATCCTCTCACAATGAATCCGGTTGTACAGAGCACATTCTGACTCATTACTCTTAGAGCAATGTTGTATTAATATAGATCTGAATTCTGAGCTGATTTCATTCAGATGTTTTCATTTTTGTGAGGATTACAAACAAGCATCACATAGTTTTAAGCAACCCAGATGTTTAAAATCAGCAATAATCTTTGAGAAGTTTTAAAATAGTAATTGTTGGAAGCAAAGCTTCTGAAGGCACTTGTAAGGAAGTGTCCAGAAAAAGTTATAGCCATACATTAAATCAATTCTATAGTCCACTAAAGGTGTTTGTATTACTGTATTACTGAAGACTTTTAAACACTGCGCTGTAATTTGCTTTTATATTGCTGTTTTATGTTAATTATTTCTATTTTTAGGGTTTTCATTGTTATGTTTTCAGCTCTTAATTTACTACAATTTTCTGATTTTGTTAGGATGATTTCTTACATATAGCAGGATATAAATACTGGAATCATAGCAATCCCTTTGTTCTAGAACTGAAACTTTCCTATGCATGCCTACTTAGAAGTCCCACTGTGCTCAAGAGTTGTTAAATACTGTGCCAATTCTATTTGACAACCCCTAGCACAGGGGTGTCAAACTTGTTTCATACAGAGGGCTGAAGTTAGCATTCAGGGTGCCTGCTGAGGGTTGGAAGTAATGTCATTAAGCAGGAAATGACATAATTAAGCAGCTGATGGCCAGAAATCAGCACCCTGCTCTCATATAGAAGTTAACTGCAAATGATTAAAGAGAAAATACGCAAATCTTGATCATATTTCAAGATATGGGAAAGCCCAATTTTCATGTGGGCCACTGTTTCAGTGGTAACACCTCAGCACTGCTCAGCAGCTGAGAGCCTGAGGGCCAGATAAAAAGTTTCCGGGGGGGCCGCATCCGGGCCCCCGGCCTTATGTTTGACACCCCTGCCCTAGCATCTTACAAAGCACTATTTACAAAGCATCTTGTTCTGAGATACTTTCAGGTCAAAGAAGGAATCTAGTCCACTGGTCCTTATTTATTTTAGTGGAACTGTCACTATTCCCCACTGTCACTATTCCCCACTATGTAGTACTAGCAGTTTTTAATAGAAAAATAACCTTGGAGACAAACATGCCTCTACCCACCCCATGGTCCAGTTTTTCAAGGAATTTACTTTGCACAAGTACCTGAAATCTCAGGTGTCTGAAGGAGAAAGAAAACAAGCCACTACTGCTTCCTCTTACTCACCCATTTCATACTCAACACGTCACAGTTATGCACACATCTGACAGTGGAGGTACTGTTGAGGATTCAGCCAGCTCAGTTTAATTAGAGGAGACTGCTGGTTTCCTACAGCAGTGGTAGCAGAAGCATCAGTGACCCGACCTCTCTAGAAGCTCTTCTGACAACACACACAGACAACACACACAGTACCCCAGACTGGTGAGGGAGGGAAGGTGTGTTCAGTAGGTCTCATGTGTTAAAAATTGGTTACTTGTGCTTAATAAAGTGTCCCAAGTTAAACCCACGTGCAGATGGGTGTCTTTGTTGGGAGGTGCGAGGGTAAATAGAATGCCAGATGCAGGGCAGTGGCAGCAAGACACAAGTACATTGTGTTCTTGTGTGCTCCCTGAAGCATCTGATGGGTGGCTGTGAAACACAGGAGGCTGGACTCTAAATGGGTCCTGGGTCTGATCCAGCAGGGCTCTTATGTACTGATCGAACACTGTGTAAATGCCCCCTTCCTCACATGGGGACAGCAACATAATATAGGCAGTTCCCAATTGACCTCCTGGTTTCGTTGTGGAGGTTTGTCTGGAAGTCAAAACCGATGGAATAGCATTATTGAATCTGTGCACAAGGCCAGACTGTGTCTGCACAAGTGCCAAGAGAGCCATCCAAAAGTCAGATTTCTAAACTGGGGACTACCTCTACACATGCACTACTACACTGAAAAGGAGTGTAGGATATCCGTGTGAGATTACTGTACCCTGATAACAGCAGCTGAAATACCACCTTACTACAGAGAGCATTATCAACTCCCTTCCTCACATGATTGCTATTAAGTTGTCAACAAATTCTGAAGCCAGGATCTGAACTGAAATAGAACAGCTCTTCAAAACTATTCCAAGAAATAAACATGTTTCAAGTGAAAAACCTCCCAAGTATCATCACTAACATGCAGGAAGTTTAAAACCATGATTTGTGATATTTGATAAATGTGACAAAATCATGATTTATGATTATTTGCATCAATCTACAGCTTGGCACTTATGTATCATAAACTATTTAAGCAGCTATCACTATGACACGGAGAGGATCAGCCAGGCCTTCACCATCAGTCAGATAAGATGAAGTTAAACATACATCCTAAGATGCAAGAAACAGTGAGATGTGGGACAGTATCAATCTTCTTCCTCTGTGTCACAGAGCCCTGTGGCATCACATTCAACCCATGAAACCCAGGCACAGCTTTGCTTCTGTTTGCCTCTGTACCACTCATGGATGAAGCAACCTCCAAGGTACTGTCCCTGGGGAGGACATTCCCTTATTTTTTTTTTGGGGGGGGGGGGGGAGGCACTCTCATTTGGAGAACAGTATAAGATAACGTCTGAAAACGACACACAGGACATCTGCCTTTCCAGACTTACTGAAAACAAGTGTGCCCCACAAGCCGTTTCGGAACACTGCTTTATTTGAGGCTTCTTAATCTACCTTTGGTGGACTATAGAATTGACTTAATCTGTGATTGTAACTTTTTCTGGACACTTCCTCAGAACTGTCTTCAAAAGCTTTGTTTTATTAGCATCATATTGCAAAGGAGTACAATGCTAATGTGGTGCATCCTCCAGTTTCCTTCCACAAGACAAGAAAATCTCAGGATACAACCCAGCATTTGCTGCTCCTTACATGGGGCTGTTCCTTCTCGAGAAAGAGGTCTAGGAAAGTTGCCTACAGGAAAGTTGCCTACAGATCTGTCTGTCAACAACCAATCCTTATGTACCTTTTTCAACACCCAGCCTCCCTCTTCCCATTTGATGCCCAGATTAGGTACGTAAAATGTTAACACCACAGGGCTCATCAGCAGCGCATGGGGAGAATGCCAAGTGGTGCTTGATTCTAGTCTCTAGTTGGTGGTGGGTCTCCTGCTGATCTGTGAGCTCTGGTAGGTGACTCACCTTGCCAACAGCTGATCCCATTCTGCTTTTACTGCTAAAAAGCAGTAGTAAGTCAAATATTTACATATCAAAACAAGGGATTGATACATCCTAACTAATTCCTTCTCTTGTTGTGGTCATATCAGGAATTGTGAACAAAACTGCAATATATTCTCTCTCATACACACACACTCCTAAACAGAATTTCAGTTTACTAACTTTATTTCAAGTGAAAACAATTAAGAGTTTTGAAAGTATTATGAATTATTCAGGAGCATCCTGGGCACTGAAGTTAGACTCCTCTTGGGGAGCCATAGAATTGTCTGAACAGGAAACTAGAGCAGCTCTGTTTATCACGTCCTTTCCTCCTTCCACACAGCCATACTCTTTTGCATGCCAATAACTACTTGCCAATAAGTAGGAAAGCTTCCATTTTCAAGACTTACTTCAAAAACATGAGTTGGAAACAATTATACATTGGAGATTTTCATTTGCCAACTCATTTATTAGTAGTAAGTAGAACACATAATTCAGTCAATATGGATTAATACGTGGAGGCCAAATCCTGTTTCCAACCCCACAATATGAGTTAGCTATCTGATATTAGCCCCCGAGTCAAAAACCCATCAGGCTCCAGTCCACCAAAATTGGTGTCCAGGAGACCAAGAGCATTCAAAGACCCAAATGGTCAAAAAAATGTATTATTATCTGAGTTGCTCAAGACTTTATCCAAAATGAGCAAACAAGCCTTTTCCAAGAGCAGGTTAATATGGTACATTTTAAAATTTAAGTACAACCTTATAAACAACAAAATAAAGGCTAAACAACTTATGCTCAAAGTACCACACACAAGAGAATTGTAGCGTAGTCACAAAATGCAACATCCTGTTGAAAAAACAGCTGATACACAAAACTAGGAACAGTGGCACAAAACTGGGAATTAGATCTTCACTGAATTAAATTCTGCATCTGCCATGAGCTTTCTAAGTAGGACCTTATAAAAGCCTTTCCCTCTTCGGCTGCAATCCTATGCACCTGGAAGAAAGCCCCACTGAACTCAATGAGAATTGCTTCTGAGTAGATATGCATATGATTGGGCTGTTAGGCTCCCCAGCTCGTATTTGCCTACCTTATTGCCTCAGTTTTCAAACTCCTCGGGAGTCTGAAACCTGAGGTAAGTTTGTGCAGGAGGGGCTAAGGAAGCAACATGAAACCCAGAATTGCACTGCTGCCAGGGACAAAAGGGTGTTTTTTTTAAACTTACATGGAGCTAGCACTGGAGTCCTGGGGGGCCGGGGAGCCCTCCGCAGCATTCCCTGCACCTCCAAGGAGCTAAAAATAAAAAAACTGGGTACCTCCAGTTTCTCAACAAAACTGGAAGCGCCCATTTTTTCTTTTTTAGCTGTAAACCCCACCACCAAGATGCTAAAGCTCCACTAATTACACACCAAAAACCTAAACAAATATCCCTGCCAGAAGTTCAATAGAACCCTAAGCTCAGACTTCTGCAAAGCTTACAACAAGACAAGGGCATTTATAGCCAGGCTTTTCTGATCCAAGAAATCATCGCTAATCAACTCTTTATTTGATCCCACCCTTGATCACCTCATCGCCCACTTGTTCCATCCACTTGTTCCATTTCTTCTTTCTTAAAGGTACCAGTTATTTCACCCGGCTCTCTATTGAATTTTAAAATTCTGGTGTTTCTGAGCACTGGGGTCCAAGCATGGCTGAAGCTAAACTAAGCCTTAGCCTTGCCATGCTTTAGCCATGCTTAGACTCAGGGATATTTGTTTCAGTTTTTTGTCTGCTCTTAATGGAGCTTTAATATCCCTGCTCCTAGTCTGTTTTAGTATTTTTTAGATGTTCGTTTTTATTCTACTTTAGTCCCTTGACAATGCTCTACAAAGTATAGGGTGAAACATCAAGTTAAAATCTAGACAGTGAATGTGGCCTTGAAACCCAGGAAATAAACTTCTCACTATGTAAAAGAAGTTCCTGTTTTTGTAAATAACTGCCTTTGCTCTGCTTTAGCCAATATGAAGTTTTTCACATATTATGCTGTTTAATATTGGCTACCAAAACTAACATATTAATTTCAAGGACTCTAGTTTACTTAAGGGATACTCATTACATAGTTACTTTAAAAGAAGAGGCATATTAACTTGTCATTAAAAATACTTGGAAGAACTGGTAGTAGTTTAAAAACAAAACATATAGCCCACGTGGTACTCACTGACATAACTAAGGAGTAAATTTCTTGTAACTTTTCATATTTGCAAGTGTATCTGACTTTTAGATCTCATTGCAACATACTGCTTTAAATTTTTCCATTCTCCTCCAATGACAACACAGCATACAAAAATGATTTGAATCCTAACATTTTTAATATCTATTCTTGTGTGTTTGAAGGGAATCAAAATGACTAATTGCCATAGCTAGAAGACAAACAATTTCAGAAAGATTACACACATCTGTGATGACTTAACAGAAATGCAAAGCAACAAGACATCCCTCCCCCTACCCTCAACGTAGAATATTTATATATTTAGATGGGATTAGCTTTTTTTGCCTCTAATATGAAGGACCTAGATAATGGTTTCAAATATTAAGAGGCATGCTGAAGTGGCACTGTAACCTTGGTTTAGTGTCCTCACATGTAGGATGATTAACGCAACAAATAGATACTGCATAAGAACCTATGAAGAATGCAAAGAAAGGGAACAGGAAGAGTGTACAGGTGAGCAGGTTTGAAGGAGCCATTTTTACAAAGCAATCAACTCCAGATACTTAGACTATAAACATTTTTTTGACAGACATCATTACAATACAAGCAAAGGAGGAAGTTATATGCATTTAAATATACCGGGGGGGGGGGCCTCCCGAACATGCAGATCCCATATCCATGGATTCACTTATCTGAGGGTCGGGTCCGTGAGGACCTCCCATATACACCTCCTCCAGAAGCAAGCTCTGCTCACCTTTGGAGGGTCCTCTGAGCCCAGTAGTTTTAAAAAAATGCAACTTCTGGTTTCATGGAAAAACTGGAAAAGACTTTTTTAATGCTTTATAAGACATTAAAAAATCACTTGTGGTTTAACAAAGAAACGGAAGTTGTGCTTTAACTGTCCGGCTCAGTCTGACCTTGGTAGAGGCCACGGCCACATGTCTACACCCTCTGCTAGGCTCAGAGGACCCTCCAGAGGCATGGGGAAGCAGAGCTTCCCTCAGCTCCGGAAGGTGGGGGGAGGTGTTATTAATTATTATTAACAGTATTTATATACTGCTTTTCAACTAAAAGTTCACAAAGCGGTTTACAGAGAAAAATCAAATAACTAAATGGCTCCCTGTCCCAAAAGGGCTCACAATCTAAAAAGATGCAAATGAATACCAGCAGACAGCCACTAGAACAGACACTGCTGGGGTGAGGTGGGCCAGTTACTCTCCCCCTGCTAAAAAAAGGAGCACCCACTTGAAAAAGTGCCTCTTACCCAATTGTTTGCCTGTGACCATGGTTTCACATAACCGGGGGGGGGGGAGGTCTGGATCAGAACCCCCATGGATACGGGAGCACACCTATAGTTATACCTTGCTTTTTCCCCTCTAAAAGAGGTAGTCCAAGGCAGAAAACCATGAAAAATAACGACATATTATAAAATGAAGTCAAACAACACATACTAAATGCAAAAAACCAGCAGGAAAAAATATATTACAGACTACAAATGTCTTCTTGCAGTACTGTCTGCAGGGACAGAGCTTTAAAAGACAATTTTAAAAGTGATTCTGAGTTGGATATATTTTTTTAAGTCAGAAAAGCAGTTTGGGAAGTTCATTGACATAATTCATGTCAATACTGATTTTTCTTTCAAGAGCATTTTATTTATTTATTTATTTATACTACTTTATTAAGGGATTCCTACCACAGCCTTCAATCTTCATGAAGGCCCCAAGGCAATTTATAAGAAACTCCAAGTTTATGTTACACAGCAACATGAAAATTCAAATCTCAAAAAGCAACAAAAAACAGCAAAGGTAAATGCTCATATAGTGTGTGTCACTTTTTTCTGGCTTCCTACTTCTGCAAAACTGCACCCAAAATTAAACTGGAAGCAGGCTTACTGCTTTCTCCATCAAGTACAAAAAATTAACAGAAACTTGCCTACAGTGGCACAATAAATCTGCTGGTCTGCGCAACACAACACTTTTGGGTTTTGATTCAAAGAGCTCCACTCTTACAATTGCAGTAAATGACTTACTTCCAAAACTCAAACCATTGCCATTCTAGCACTATACAGGTGTGTGTGTCCCTATATCAATGGGAGATATGTTCTAAGATGCACTGTCAATGTCCAAAACAACAGATAGAAGCGATAAGCCCAGATTCTGGGCTTTAAAACCCAGAGGCAGACTGTCTGAATAATGGGCTGGTTCATTGCTCCTGTGCTGACAGTTGCCGCAGTGTCTCTGGGCTACAAGGAGCTGCCAGATGAGGTGCTATGAAAGGCAGAGTGGGAAGTGCAACAGTGCCAGTGCCACTGAGCATGATGATGAGGCAAAGCCAGAGCCTGCAGTCACACACAATGTACTTCAAAGGGCATCACTGGTGGGCTGGGGGGAGGAGGAAGGAAGGAAGGAATGGGGGCACCGCATCAGAATTTTCAAGAACTTGCTGGAATTTTTTTGATCTGCAGGGGCTGAAACTGCAGATACGGGAGGATGCCTGTATATTCTAAAAATTCTAGCACTAAATATTCTATTTTTTAAATACAACAGTTATATAGACTATGCCCACTCCCTTGGTCAATGAACAGCATTGCTGTTTAACCAAGGTCCCACCACATTTCTCATTTTCTAATGCAGGAGTGTCCTGCCTTTCTGGCAGGAGGGCCACATAATCTCTCTGATACTGTTGGGGGCCGGGAAAAAAAGAATTAATTTACATTTTAAATTTGAATAAGTTTACATAAATGAATATATTAGAAATGGAACTTATATGAATGAATAAAGGTCTTGCAATAGCTCATGGCCTATAAAAGGCCTTGCACAAAGTAAGGCCAGCTTTTCCTTTGCTGCCACTGTTGCATCACAGACGTGAAACAGCAAGCAGTGGAGGGAGCCCTTGTCCCACAGCTCATGCAAGAAGTTGAACAACTGGCCGTCATGCTGAGAGCAGTTACATCAGGCCAACACGGGCTCCAGCAAGTCTCTGGAGGGCCAGAGTTTCACTGGAGACTGGGGGCTCCCTATGGGCCAGATTAGGAGTCCCCGAGGGCCACAAGTGGCCCCAGGGTAGGGGTTTGGGCACCCCTGTTCTAATGCTAACCTTCAGGAGGTATATCGTGGTGCTATGTTGCCCAAAGTCTTTCAAGCTTTCTCAACAGTTCACAGAACAGCACTAACGAATTTTATTTATTTAAGAAATTTATATACTGTTTTTCCTTTACTAAGGCAAATGCCCAAGATGGCTAACAAGTTTCACAAAAAATCCCAGTAACGACGCTTACAATAAATATAAAATAAAACCAACAATATAATAAAAACATTTGGAAGATAAGTTTTTTTAAAAAAATTTTTTATCCTTCTTACAGTTATTTGGACCCAAGCTACTAAGTGGCTGCATCACAGCAGAGGAACTTCAAAGAAATGAAAAATCATAAAAAGGTGTGAAACACATTAGGGTCACATTGATTTATTAATGTAAATTTACTGTCAACTTATTTGGGAGGAATCTTTTCAGCATCAATAATTGCTACCAGCAAACTAATCCTATTAAAGTGTTACTAGAGAAAAGAAAGCTTACGAAAAGGTATTTGTCACTAAAAAAAATTTTATGAACACACATTATATAAAAAGTAAGCACTCTGAAGGATAAAAGGAAGGGGATAGTTAGGCAAGAACAGTAGAACAAGTACAATGCTTTTTATCAAACCTCTTTGCCTACATAAAATTCAAATGTGTATACATAGTGTTTTGCATCTTTAAATATTTCCAATTCACAGCTTCCTGTGAATCTAATACTCACAAATCTAACCAATGCTCAGTTCACATGACATAACTACACTTAAAGTTTAAATACAAACTGAACTCCAAGGATCATAACCCTAACAGACTGCTTTTCTTGTCAAAGGGACTAGAATGTTGTTACTCTAGAAATAGTGCAATTTTTTTTTACAGTTATCTAGTGTGAGGGAAGGCCCTGGAAGTTACAAGTTGTATGTAGCCATTATGCTGAACCAAAATATTTTAGGTGCAAATACATCTCACAAAGAAGACTCATGAGAGAGAGCATTTGGGATATCAGAATTTATATCAGTCAAATGTTATGTTATGTTAGAGAGAAATATGTATGTTAGCATGTTCACAAGCACAGTTGCCAAGAAGAGTTTAGATCCTTTTTACCCAGAAGCCTTAGAGGAAGGACTACAAGCTAGGAGTCCTCAAGGAAAAGTCTGTTAGGAAGGAATCAAGGATACTTCCAAATTGCTCTTTTATAAGAACAAAATTAAAAGAGAAGAATAATAAGTAGAGGAAATGGGTAAATAGGGAATAAAAGAATATTAGTTTGGAAATAGAGAATACAGTAAAATCAAATGAACTCTGTGTCACCCTTCAGAGTCAGAGCTAGCCTAACACAGAGAGGTCCCAGATAGATAAACAGAGGTAGTTAATTGCTTAAGCAATAAACCAATTTGACACAATCAAGATAACAGCAATTTGTTGTCAAGCTAACTAGTAAGATTTATAGATTCAAGCTGAAGCTTCAAAGAACCCCCCCCCCTTCATCTGCAATTCCAAGACAGCATTGAGCAGAGAAGGAAAAACACACAGAGGAGCATATTGGATTATTTTAAAAGCCAAAAGACATTGTTAAACCAAAATAAAGTTTAAAATAATATATTTACAGAGAAACAGTGTAACATCTAAGAGTTAGACTGCAGAAGAAAAGCTTACATTTAGACAAGAGGGAGCCTTTTATGATCTCTAAGACAGTAGCAAGATTATGAACCCTAATGGGGGTAATGAGGGTTAACTGATGAAGTCGTAAACAGAAGCAAACAGCCAGCAGAAGTGTTTTGTTTAGGTAAAAGTTGTAAAATAATTAGTAGGAGAGATTAGAGGTCAACAGAAGCCACATGAAGTCCACAAGTGAAAATGCAGCCTCTGAACAGTTTGATTCTGTAGCTCAAGCACCAAATAGGGACTTTAAGGCTGTTCTGAAGTCATTTAAAAGGGAAAAAGTAGCACATATAATGTTACAAAATTTATTGTTTGTAAACTCAGAAGTTAGCAAGTATATTCTTTGCTGAATATTAGTTAAATTAATAAGGGAAAACCAAAGTTAAAAGGATTTAAGTCTGCCTTAGAGTGAGGCTTGCAAAATAAAGGCAGTACAGCTAATGTGGAATGTGGAATTCTTATCTAAGCAGGAATATTTCAAACTTGACAACTAACTAAAATGCCCAGACTTTCCTAGGCACCAGACTAGATAGTGAATTTAAGAATATTTCTAATAATAAGGAATGATAATTAATCTTGGTAGGCACAGACTCATTAACAGGGAGTCTGTTCAAACTCAAAGTTGGCAGAATCCGATAAGGAAGCCTCAGGAATGTGGGAGAGAGGCCTCCAGCTAGAGATTTCTCTTGAAAATGCAACTTATATCAGAGAAGAGAGATTTTATAGGAATCAGAAATGTCTTAATAACTTCTTGTAGGAAAAAGTTACAAAATAATTAAAATTAGATTAGAAGAGAGGATAAATTGCTGAATAAAATAAGTATAAACACGGATTAAAATAAATGAATTATTACAAGATTAGTATAATTGGGAAAATTAAGATAGAGGCACACTGCCCCCTTTTGAAATAGTATTGACATTACAGAAAGGGGAGGAGTTCTCCAAAATGGCGAATACAGTAACCTGAGATATTTAAATGTATGCTCCAGATATGGCAATAGCCAATGAAAAATCCCCATTTCTGACATCATGGGCTCTAACAAATATGATTGGAGTTTTCTCGAGACAAAGAACCCACAGGTATAAATGGTCACACCCAGAAGGGAATGTTGCTTTTTCTCTGGGACACTGAGAGACCACAGCTCTCTGTGTTCCCCATTTTGAACCACCGAGAGAAGCCCATTGCTGGCAATGAATAAAGACTTGGAAATCACCACAATTTCAGTCTGCTGAGTTTGTTTTGAACCCTAAAGACACCGTGCAACAAGTGTACAAAGCATTTCCTGATAGGAAATGGGAAAGGGAGTCCATTTTTAACTGCATAGAGAAATATGCTTTACAAAGAAAGAAGAATAGATTAAAGTGCACCTGAAGGGGGAAAAAAACTCTAAGCATTGATATAAGAAGGTTTTGTTTAAACTCTGCGGGCAAACTTAAAAACATACTGAACAAAAATTGTATTTGTCTATTCTTTTCTTTAACACCACCACAGATCTATGCACATTTTGTTGCCTAAAAGTTAGACCTATTTTTGGGTATGTTTGGGGTGCTGAATCAAAAATTGCATTAGTTTTGCCCAACTGGCTGTAGGTACAGCACAGCAACCGTATATGCCAATTAAAGCAGCTTCCTCATGAGGAAGAAAGCCGCTTGAATCAGCCTATAAGATGGATATGCCATACCGCCGCCCCCCCAGTCAATCAGGCAAAACCGATGCCATTTTTCAGTTCAGTACACCAAAAATATCCTAAATTTGTTCAAACATCCTTGGCAACTAAAAAAGAAGTGGTAGGCCTGTGTAATATTTCAGAAATAAAAAGTAAATAACAGCTTTGTGAACTTTTTGTTGAAAAGCAGTATATAAATACTGAAATATTAATTAATTAATTAATTAATTAATTAATTAATTAATTAATTAATTAATTAATTAATTAATTAAGGAATAAATAAAGGAATAAAAGAAGAAACTTTCAGTGCATTTTGGAAACCTGCTTGTTCAAACACACCTTTTCTAATTATGTTTCACTAAAATGGTTCCTATATTATATTTTTGCTGTTTTAATGTGTTTTCAAATTATTGAATTCTTACCTTGTTGTAACCTGCCTCAAATCTTTTGAAAGTAAAGTGGCATAGTAATCTTTTTAAATCAAACATAAAGTTTACGTTGCTTAAGTTATCTAAAACGTAAATGTAATGTTGATGTTTAAAATGTCCATTAGTTTCCCTAGACCAGCATCTCTCAACCAACGGTACTTGTACCACCACTTGAGCTGGTGTCCAGTAGTATGCATGGGAGACCCCCGCCATCTGGCAGCAAGACTAGCAATGCAATGCAACAAGCAGCAGGAGGCTTGGTTCAGCAGGCACAGCTCCTGCTTGCACTTTTCACACACTCAAAAAGGCCCTCCCCCATTCACCCTGAGCCTCTTAACAGTGTTTCTCATGTTTTGTTTGGTCTCCAAATCCAGAAGTAACTTGCAATGACATATTTTGCCAGTTACTTCCAGCAGTACTTCCAATAGGTAGACTATGCAAAGTGGTACAGCAGGGGACAAACATTAAGAAATGCTGCCCTAGACACTGCTCTCAGAATAGACTGCCTTTAAATGCACTTTTGCCTTCTTGTTTGTCTATATGCAATTTTGCTATAACCAGAAATTATAAAAATTTTATTATACAAAAACTATTTTGAAGAACACTCTGGGCATTAGCATTAAAACTTGCTGCTTTCCATTAGAAGAAACAATACCACTTATGTTGTTGATTCATGAGCTGCATTTTCAAATGATAGGATCACAGTTGCAAGTCTCTACATCAGGCACCTAGAGTTTTTCCTAAACCTTGCTGCAAGTCAGTATGATCTGCATATCAATAGTCATATCTTCCATAATGCTACTTCCTTTAGCACTGGTTCATTAGAGTGCTCTTGGTATGACTGACAGTCATTTTAACTAATGGGACCGGTGCACGCTAGACCAAGCAGCACCCATTTCCTACCTTTTCTATTGACAATTTCTCCAAATATCACTCTTTCATCAGTGCTAAACTTTCAGGGAATGTATCCCCCATAATACCCACTAGACTACTCACTTTATTCTGCTGCTCACTATATTATTTTTTGTATTTGTAGTGTTTGCTGTAATTTTATTCTGATTGTATATTTTGTTTGCAACCTTGAGCACACACAATCTTGGGGAATGGGAAGTATAAATACATTAATGGAAAAAAATACTGCTGTATACTACACTGCCAGGAAACTGTGAATCCCAAAAACATATAAAATCAGAGTTTGAGGCAGCCCAACCCACAAATCGGAAGATTTAATTCCACTGGAATCAACTTGACTATACCAAGTAGTGAGATCTAAATCCTACGTTACTTTACTCAATTAAAAATGGGAAAACTAGATTGTAGTCCCAAGCCTGAGAGGTCTCACTTTTCACTTTTTAGAACAAGGCCACTGAAAGATTCATCTCAAAGTTTTTTTCATATAAGCATTGTAAAAAAATTCCAGGGCAAAGAATATTTAGAAGCTTTGAAACTATCACATTCTTCTAGGGACACTAAATTTTACGTGTCCTATTACATAAGATTAATGCTGTATGCAAGTTTGATGTATGAAGCTCATTAAAATTTTATACTTTGGACCCTTGTGTTAATGAGAGCCAATGTACTTCAGAACAAAATGTTCAAAGCTCACAGACATATGCTGAACATGTGTGCACACACAAAGCTTTCAAAATTTGCTTAAAATTGTGAAAATGAGTAAAGCTCTTGTTACCCTTGATAAATATCAGCTGTCATATTTCAACTCAATATGTACTACTTTTCTTAAACCACAGGGCTTGAAAAGGCTATTTTGACTTCAACAGCTGTATGTAATGCATTATACATAGCAATATAAACCCAAGGTCAAGAGTTTAGAGTTTTTACTCCAATATGGTAAAAGCTACAGTTCTAAGAAAAAAGCCACTGTGACCCCTTTACTCAATGAAGAAAAGCCACGAATGTCAATGAAATTATTCTACTGAATAATAAACGCACTCAGGATACTCCTCAGCGGGAGGGGGGTCGGGGGCTTCTTGTAGTGGGGGATTCAATTATTAGAAATATAGAGAGGGGGGTTTGCGACGGATGTGAGGACCGCATGGTGACTTGCCTGCCTGGTGCGAAGGTTGCAGACATCACTTCTTGTCTAGACAGGCTAGTACACAGTGCTGGGGGAGAGGTAGCGGCTGTGGTGCATGTCGGCACCAACGACGTGGGCAAGTGTAGCTGGGAGGTCCTGGAGGCCAAATTTAGGTTTTTAGACAGGAAGCTGAAAGCCAGGACCTCAAAGGTAGCGTTCTCTGAAGTGCTACCTGTTCCACACGCAGGACCAGCTAGGCAGGCGGAGATCAGGGGTCTCAATGCGTGGATGAGACGGTGGTGTAGGGAGGAGGGGTTTAGATTCGTTAGGCACTGGGGAACGTTTTGGGACAAGCGGGGCCTGTACAAGAGGGACGGACTCGACTTGACCAGAATGGAACCAGAATGGAACCAGACTGCTGGCGCATAACATTAAAAAGGTGGCAGAGCAGCTTTTAAACTGATCCCTGGGGGAAGGCCGACAGGAGCCGAGGGGCATCCGGTTCGGGACTCCTCATCCCTATGGGATGAGGATGGGGAGGTTAGAGAACAACAAGACAAAGGCAGAGTAAGAGAAGAAATTGGGAAAGGTAGCATGATGGGATGTGATAGACGGTTTGGCACAATGAGAGGATGCGGGGACAAAGGAGCGAATAATCCTGGGGCATTCCGTGTACAAATGCTTTTATGCGAATGCCCGAAGTCTACGAGCAAAGGTGGGAGAACTGGAATGTCTGGTGACAAGGGAAAACATTGACATAGTGGGTATAACGGAAACCTGGTGGAATGCGGAGAATCAGTGGGATACCGCAATCCTGGGCTATAAACTCTACAGGAGGGACAGGCAGGGGCGTGTTGGAGGTGGGGTGGCCTTTTATGTTAAGGAAGGGATAGAATCCAGCAAAGTAGAGATTGAAGGTGGGTCTGACTCCACCGTAGAATCTCTGTGGGTTAAATTACCAGGCTTGTGCAGCGATGTAATACTGGGGGCGTGCTATCGTCCTCCAGACCAGAAATCGGATGGGGACCTTGAAATGAGGAAACAGATCAGGAAGGTGACAAGGAGGGACAGGGTTGTAATCATGGGGGACTTCAATTATCCTCATATTGACTGGGTCAATTTGTGTTCTGGTCACGATAAGGAAACCGGATTTCTTGACGTGCTAAATGACTGTGGCTTAGAGCAGCTAGTCACGGAGCCCACCACAGGACAGGTGACTCTGGATTTAATATTGTGCGGTACACCGGACCTGGTTAGAGATGTAAACGTTACTGAGCCATTGGGGGAACAGTGATCATGCTGAGATCCGTTTTGACGTGCACGTTGGGGGAAGAATAACAGGCAAATCTCTAACAAAAACTCTTGACTTCCAACGGGCAGACTTCCCTCAAATGAGGAGGCTGGTTAGAAGGAGGTTGAAAGGGAGGGTAAAAAGAGTCCAATCTCTCCAGAGTGCATGGAGGCTGCTTAAAACAACAGTAAGAGACGCCCAGCAGAGGTGTATACCGCGAAGAAAGAAGGGTTCCACTAAATCCAGGAGGGTGCCTGCATGGCTAACCAGCCATGTTAGAGGGGCTGTGAAGGGCAAGGAAGCTTCCTTCCATAAATGGAAGTCTTGCCCTAATGAGGAGAATAAAAAGGAACATAAACTGTGGCAAAAGAAATGTAAGAAGGTGATACGGGAGGCCAAGCGAGACTATGAGGAACGCATGGCCAGCAACATTAAGGGGAATAATAAAAGCTTCTTCAAATATGTTAGAAGCAGGAAACCCACCAGAGAACCGGTTGGCCCTCTGGATGGTGAAGGAGGGAAAGGGGAGATAAAAGGAGACTTAGAGATGGCAGAGAAATTAAATGAGTTCTTTGCATCTGTCTTCACGGCAGAAGACCTCGGGCAGATACCGCTGCCCAAACGGCCCCTCCTGACCGAGGAGTTAAGTCAGATAGAGGTTAAAAGAGAAGATGTTTCAGACCTCATTGATAAATTAAAGATCAATAAGTCACCGGGCCCTGATGGCATCCACCCAAGAGTTATTAAGGAATTGAAGAATGAAGTTGCAGATCTCTTGACTAAGGTATGCAACTTGTCCCTCAAAACGGCCACGGTGCCAGAAGATTGGAGGATAGCAAATGTCACGCCTATCTTTAAAAAGGGAAAGAGGGGGGACCCGGGAAACTATAGACCAGTCAGCCTAACATCCATACTGGGTAAGATGGTGGAATGCCTCATCAAAGATAGCTGGAGAGAGATCTTGGGGTGGTGGTGGACAGGTCGATGAAAGTGTCGACCCAATGTGCAGTGGCAGTGAAGAAGGCCAATTCTATGCTTGGGATCATTAGGAAGGGTATTGAGAACAAAACGGCTACTATTATAATGCCGTTGTACAAATCTATGGTAAGGCCACACCTGGAGTATTGTGTCCAGTTCTGGTCGCTGCATCTCAAAAAAGACATAGTGGAAATGGAAAAGGTGCAAAAGAGAGCGACTAAGATGATTACGGGGCTGGGGCACCTTCCTTATGAGGAAAGGCTACGGCGTTTGGGCCTCTTCAGCCTAGAAAAGAGACGCCTGAGGGGGGACATGATTGAGACATACAAAATTATGCAGGGGATGGACAGAGTGGATAGGGAGATGCTCTTTACACTCTCAAATAATACCAGAACCAGGGGACATCCACTAAAATTGAGTGTTGGGCGGGTTAGGACAGACAAAAGAAAATATTTCTTTACTCAGCTTGTGGTCGGTCTGTGGAACTCCCTGCCACAGGATGTGGTGCTGGCGTCTAGCTTAGACGCCTTTAAAAGGGGATTGGACAAGTTTCTGGAGGAAAATTCCGTAGTGGGGTACAAGCCATGATGTGTATGCGCAACCTCCTGATTTTAGAAATGGGTTATGTCAGAATGCCAGATGCAAGGGAGGGCACCAGGATGAGATCTCTTGTTATCTGGTGTGCTCCCTGGGGCATTTGGTGGGCCACTGTGAGATACAGGAAGCTGGACTAGATGGGCCTATGGCCTGATCCAGTGGGGCTGTTCTTATGTTCTTAATAATCGTGACAGAGAAAATTTATTGTATTTGACCTTTATTTAAATATAGTCCAACCCCAAAATACATACTATTATATGAAAGGACACACCCTGCTTCAAATCTGTCAAAAACAAATGACAGCTACTGAAATTGCTCATTTTCCAGGCTGCCATGACATTATAGGTTGCTTCCCATCCAGTTTTCAACAAAATAATATACTTGCCCTGGCATACAGGGAGTAAACCACATAAAGTACAGTAGTAGCCACTTGGACAGCACAAACTAAACTTATCTACCATCACAGATCTTTTGCTTTCAACCTCAAGTGTTTTCAAGTTGGGACCTGGCTCTCCTTTACGCAAACACATTCCCCACTAGAATATGATCTATATACAGGTCCAACCTTGTTATACATGGATTTGACTCAACACGAATGGCCCCTGCAAATGAGAAGGAATGTGCTGATCCCTGGAGAACAGGAAAAAATGTACCCCTTTAAAATCAGTTTTATCTGTGATTAAAGCAGTTAAAAAAACTCCTTTTTATTTTTGCAGAGAGACAGTCATACAATCATTTAATAATGCCAGACATGGCAGCCAGCTGACAATCCATCAATCATTCTCTCTGCAGACTTCACTCCTCCCTTCCCCCTGAGCACATGAAAGAAGGCTAAATGGCAGTGATTATCACCTTTTGAATTCCCCCCCCCCTTGCTAGGGCTCCTGGTGAAGAGGGATTGCTGCCTCCTAGTGAAGCCTAAGCTCCTGGAGAGAAACAGATTGCCTCTGTGTGCATTACAAAAGGTCAGCAAGGCTGTTTTTAAATCACTAGAGCAAAGAGACTTTGTTTTTAAAACTGATTTGCTTTAGTGCATTTTTTGTCATACGATTAATGAGATATGAGACTCAACCTGTATATTGCTACTTCATCTCTAAGGCAAGAAATTTCTGCCAATAAATCAAGTGTAAATCCTCTCCTCACCTTATCTACAAGGTCAGTCAGGCTTCAGGGCTGTTGCAATAGTAGAGATAAAGACAGGGCAATCAATCCACATGGTGACTAGGTTCCAAGGCAAGTTGCAGCCAAAGTTAACCTTTTCACTGCTCCCGAGCCAAAAGTAAGCCAAGGCTCAAGGCTTCCATTTAAATCAAGTAAGGGCGCAATCCTAACCCCTTATGTCAGTACTTTCCAGCACTGACATAAGGGCATTGCAGCTCTGAAGTAAGGGAACAAATATTCCTTTACTCTGAGGAGGCCTCCATGTGTGACACCCAACTGCAGGATGCAGCACATGTTCCATTGGCACCGCTATGCCAGTGTTGGAAAACACTGACATAAGGGATTAGGATTGTGCCCTTAGTCTCCTTCTCTTTAGCAGACCATTCTGCACCCTTGTTCCATTTTGCAAATGTTTGGCAGAGGTCTGGTGTTTTAAATACCAGGATGTAATCCTCGTTTCCATTTGAAACAAAGTTCAAGGCTACAATTCAGTGAACTATTACTTAAGAATAACACCCACGGAAAGCAATGGGGTCTACTTCTGAGTAAATAGGGTTGCAACTATGTGCAGCTGCATTTGCCAACAGTCATTCCTTGTTGCTTGCCTCTCCACTGTGAACTGAATTGCACATTCCCAGTTATGTGTTATAAATTTTATGTTATATGTAGAGCCTGTGGCTTAACACACCAGGCACCTAAAAGAACTATTTGATTAATGGTTCTCCTGGTATGTTTACAGAATTTAAAAAGTTAATGAATAAAAATGTATCTTATGATCTTTTACCAATTTTTTAATAAATTAAAGCCTGTACAGTTCTTGGGTAACAATTTTCAGGACCTGGCCTCGGTTAAAAGAAAAGAAAATTATAGTCAGACACCCCCCTAAGTTTAACACCTCCCTGACTTATCCGAGGGTCATAGAAAATTTAGTGATTTTTGACTCAAAACCTGCCCTTGGCTTATCTGTGAGATCGACCACCCCAGACATCGATCGGATGTCTGGGGTGGTTTTCTGGATTTGGACAAATTTGCAATGCTAAGTCAAGATTGAACATTTGTGAATTTCTGTGCACTGAGGCTCATGCCTGCTTAGGGCGCAATCCTAACTAACTTTCCAGCACTGACATAGCCATGCCAATGTAGTGTGCACTGCATCCTGCAGTGGGAGGCAGTCAAGGGGGGCCTCCTCAAGGTAAGGGCATGTTTGTTACCTTACCTTGGGCCTGCATTACGGCTAGGTCAGTGCTGGAATATTGGTTAGGATTGCGTCCTTATCCTCACAACACTAAACCATAGTTTAACAGCATGTCTGAATAGCCCCATTTACTGTAAACACTAAAGGATGGACTACTGAAGTGATGAAGCCCTAAGATCCTCAAAGGGAGAAGACCAAGCAATAGTGAGGAAGAGGTTGAGATAGCAGAAAGCATATCAAAAGGAAAGTCGCATTACAGGGACAAGTTTTATCTCACAGCGATTCAAGGTGTGGAGAGGCCTGGCTAGACAACTGGACAGAAAACTACCATTACAAGTATGGAAATATGATATGGTGGAAGTCAAAAGACAGAACTGGGTAAAGGAGTCAACAGTAGGTAATTTTGCTCAGAGAAGCAAGGAGTATAAAGAGATTAGAAATGACAGAGAGCCAAAGCAGATTTCATAGTCAGGATAAATTTTAAAATAGCAAAAAATGACAAGTTCTCAAAGTGCTGAATGACTAGCAGACACAGTTTAAAAATAGACAGGATGGCTTGTGAATACTTGTATTCATTTTTAATAAAAGAGTTAAACTCCATAAACTGAATGAGATCATATAATCTGATACAAAAAAAGCTACAAATCTTGGAATTTCACAGTAAGCACTAAATAATCCTTTTTACTGGAGTAGAATGACAACGTTTCTCAAGCTTTTAAATGGATCCGTATAAAGTTTTTATTGTGATTTCAAGTCTGGAGCATTTCTTCTTGATGAAATGGCAGGGCCTGTAAAGATCTTTACAAGAAATATTTAGTTATAACTTTGTTTAAATACATTTAGATTTTTATGAGCTACGTTTATAATTGGTGTTCTGCAATTTTGCAATTAAGGAGATAACTACATATGAGGAACTACAATTTGCTGTATTGTTAGAAGCATCTGCTAATCCTTTCCTTTCTAAATAGTTGCAATACTGGTAATGTAGCTCAAAAATAAGCTTCAACAGACACTACTTTTAGATTCAGTATTTTCTAGCACCAAACCAAATTATATAAAGATATACTAAGGGATGTTTGTTTGTATAGGTCAGTTTCTGATTCCTCTCACTTCAGTTACAGACATAAGGTTGTATCCTAGCCTCAACTTGGATCAACAGAAAGCCCTTCCATCTGCTTAGTGGGGTTTTACCACCAGTCGCTGTGTCCTGTCCCACATTGCTTCAGACTTTTACTGGACCATCAGGAGTAGATTTCCAGTGTTACCAGAGGTTTTACAATGACCAAGCAGTTCCCGCAAGGAAATTTCCATGCATGTGACCTAGGGTTCAGATACAACCCAGTGCTTTGCTATTGTCCACAAAAATGTTTACATAGTAACTGGTGGGCATTTCCAAAACTATTTGTTGGATGTTGGGCTAAAAATCTGGTACATGCATAGTCTTACATGAGATTTTGCTGAATCAATGACTTGCACTGGAAAACCCTACTGAATAGGATGAACATCACAAGTAAGGTACACTTAAGACAGTTTTTCACATTTTAAACAAATCTTACTTAGTTTTAAAAATCTCTTTAAAGTAACTTTTATTGATTTTACAGATAGCAGTTACACAGAACAACAACAACACAGATAAAGAGAAACATTCTAAGATTTGGATGAGAACTGATTACACCACTGTAAACTGATCTAAACTCCCATGCCATTAAAGTGTTTCCAAAGAAGAGTGTCCAACCAAAATGACTTGTGTGGTGGTAATTTTCCATGCTTACAACTGTTTGCAAATGCAAAAAAAAACTGTACCTTGCTTTGGGTATATAATGAGAAGCTATTTCATCATTCTTTTGTTCTATTCACATGTGCCTGGGGGTTGGACAATCTGCTGATGCCCCTTCTTTGAATAAGCCTCTGTACTACAGACTGTTCTTTATGGCTGCAGGCCTCACATTTCTTTCTCTGTAACTAACTTTAATAAAAGTGGCCCACTCACCCATATCTGTGATTATTGGGGAGTGCATGGGTAAATGCAGGAACTCATATGTGTCATCATATACATATGTATACACGATATACAGACCTCAGTATCATTCCCAGACCACCACCATGCCCCCACGGACAGGCAAATCTACATGCCTGGTCCATTATGATCCCTGGATGTGACAGGAGATGTTCTCTGGTCACATTCGGAGATGACCCAAGGCCTAGAGAAGCCGTGCACAACCATTACAGACCTCAGAAAGGCCTCCGGAGGTGTCAAAAAGGCACTTCTGGTTTTTACAAAACCCATAGATAAATTTTACAAAACCCATAGATAAACAGGGCAGACCTGTATCATTAACAATGCCAAGGACAGGATAGTTATCAATTTGGCCCACCTCACCCCAGCACTGTCTGTTCTAGTGGCAGTCTGCTGGTATTCATTTGCATCTTTTTAGATTGTGAGCCCTTTTGGGACAGGGAGCCATTTAGTTATTTGATTTTTCTCTGTAAACCGCTTTGTGAACTTTGAGTTGAAAAGCGGTATATAAATACTTTTAATAATAATAATAATAATAATTTATTATTTTTTTTCCACTTTTGGGCAGTCCCACCACCTATCGACAAACAGTGATTCCCACACTGCACCAACAAAGATGACTAGTTTGTTCAGTGATACAGATTAATTTCAAAGGCACAACATATAAATGCTATAATTTCAGTTCATTTTCATGAAAACTTGCAGAAAAACTAACTCTTGATCCACAGAGAGTTCCACCTTACTGGTGAGATGTCCTTACTTAAATCCTTTTCTCACATTATATGCAGATCATCCATTGTGCCCAAAGAATCCAACATCAGTATGTAGTTGAGGTGCTAGCCCTTTGGATGTCTTTAAAACTGATAATGACAAGTCCTAAAACTTGACAAGTCCTAAAACTTTAAAGTGCTCCATGACTCTGTTCTTTAACAGTTCTATTTGATGCAAAAAATGAATCATATAATGTCATCGAAATAAGGATGTAGAATCTGGATTACTTTTCTCATTTTGAGTCACACTGATTGTATTTCCTTTGTCATAGCTTAAATATATGATAAAGGGAGAAGTAAAGATACATTTACCTTCTCCTTTCTTGAATTACAAATAAATATTGGTTATTTATGATAATCAATATGATTCGCTGCTGGAATGCCTGACAAGAGATCAAAATTCTATTTATGCATCCGGAGTTTCTAAGCTGCATTGCCGCTTTATAAAATAGCTTTTGAACCAAAATGGGAGCTTAAAGTCATCTCAACCTTTTTATGATTTGCCTTCTCACCCAGAAATTAATTCAGAAGCTAAATGTAGCAATATTCCATAATCTAGCAATGGTTGTGGCCAGTGGTGCATTTGTCCAGCTTTGGTGAGAGCATCAGTTGCACCTACTCCTGCCTTAGGCAGACCTAGACACTTAGGCTACAGTCCTAACCACACATTCCTGAGAGTAAGCCCCATTGAACAAAATAGGACTTACTTCTGAGTAGACCTGGTTAGGATTGTGCCCTTAGTTCACTTATAGATTAGTTCAACATGCTGCACATAAGGCTGCACATGAAGTCCACCCGGAAGCTTCAGCAGGTAAAAATGAACTCATTTGGGTTCTATACAGCCTTTTTAAAAAGAATGTCTTGCTGTTAGATTATTTTGATGTTTTTTAACTTTATACATTATAAGCTGCCCTGGATCCATACATAGTGTTATACATTTCTAAAATAAAAAATAAAGTATATTCTAAACTAATAAACACTAAATCATGCCAGAGAGGAAACTTAATGGATTCATAGAACATTAGAGCTGGAAGGGATCTGGGAGGTTATCTACTCTTTAATCCCCTACTCAGTCTAGGCAACTTCTACCGCATTCCTCATAGGTGGCCATCTACTTGAAAAATCTATCAAGGGAGTATAGATTCCAGAAAAAGTAGTGATTAAGAGCAAGACACTATTGCTTCACAGAGACATTCCACCATAATTTATTTGTGCCAATCATCTGTTTATATAGGTTCAGCTGATTTCTCCCCAATTAAATATTTGGACAGGATACAAACCACCACCTCATAAAAAACTGGCATGCGATATAATTTGCAGTATCAAAATACTTGCACATCAAGCCGGGGATGTCTTTCACAAGAATAAAAATAGACAATGTACACACTGTAAAATGATGCTAGATTCAAAGGGGTGGGAGAGAAAAATCAAATGATACAATAGCTATTACGTGGGAACACTGATTAGAACAAACAGAAGCCACTGAGTATCATTATAAATGCATTTTGCTTTCACTGCTGCAAGGAGAATTGCACACAAGAGGGGGAAGGGAATCTGCTATTAATCATATTAAAGTCATTGTTCCTTCGATGCTTCTGACAAAGCAGGGCTGGGGAGAGAAGAGTTTTCCATTCTCAGTTCCCAGATCAAACTGCATGAAAGGAACAATGAGCATCTAAAATTAGCAGTTTGCACCTAAAACATTACATATGCTATTTTCTTGTAAACATTAACAATTCTGTGATGAGATTATTAGGTTATTGTTAAAAAACACATCTCTCTGACATACTAAAATTCCACTGGGTATTATTTCAAACAAACTCATTCTAGAGGGTATATATGAAGTTAACCCACCAGGCTTCAAGTTGTTTCTTGATGTTTTCTTTCTTTGATTAAAGGGCAAAAAGGGAAAACAAAGTGTGTCATTGGCAGAAAACCTGATTTAACTGAAGATACCTACAATAATCAGCTTGCCAATTACATGATGAGAATATTAAACTAACCACCTCCATTTAAGGTTAGGGGCAGTTGGCTGATGCAGTAGAATATCTAATGAAGTAATCCATTGTCGGTGCTACGAGTGAGAAATGTCAAAGAAATCTGCTGGATACTCAGTTCAGTGCTTTTTCTAAAGATCTAAATTTGTTACAAAATAATGCCACCATGTGCATCTAAAATATGTTACTGGGACAATATTAGGATTTCCTAATTTTAAAATTCAAATAAAGGAACCTATTTAACCTGTGTTACATCAATTGTAATTTGATTGAAATGTCTCAACTAGTATTCTTTGAAATGTCTCAACCTGTATTCATATCAAAAACAATGTATGAAAGCAATGGATAAATCATAACATATAGTACATGCACTGCAAACTGAGACCATAGTTAATAAGCAAGTCCTGTCTAATACAACATGTATGCTGTCAAACAATGCAATCCTTGACATTGAATTCCACTGAAAACAATGCTACTTATTCTCAAGTAAACAGGGCTGAAATGCCCATTCCAACTATATCAGTTTGTTGCATGTTCAGCTGCAAGTACTACCATTTAAATTTGGTGTATTACACAGAGAAACAAGTCAGAGTTCTATAAGTACAGAAGTTCAAAGCAACCTGAACACATTCCATTTCATTCCACCCCCACCACTCTAAATAAAAGTGTAAATAAATGAAAGTGAACCTCATTAGAGCTGAGTGATTAAATGGAATGCAGCTACATCATTGTTCCTACAAACAAGAAGCAAATCAAGAGAAGCGTCCCACTTATTCATGTCTGGTTGACTTTTAGTGAAGACATTAAAAGCCTCTACAGTTTTTGGAAAAGTTTATCACCACTTATTTCCCCAACTGAAAGAGTCTAATATTTTGGGATGCAAATTTCTGCCAGATGAGTCATCTCCAATTGTCTGGTTTCTAAGTGTCGTCAGCATCCATTTATAATTTTTGCACACGAACAGAAGCCATCAACTGGAGAGAGGAGAGCCCTGCTTATTTACTGGCTGGAATTCCTTTTTTAAAAAAAAAAAATTGCTGGTGTTGCTAAGTAGGGGAAAAAATATGCCAGCTTTGCTGTTACTGAAACATGCAAGCTACTTGCTTGTGCTTGCTATTCCTCTCCCTCCACCCACCCCCCTGGAAAAATTGCATGCAGAGCTGCACGATCACATAGAATAAATACAGGAAAGGAGGCAAAAAAACCCACCCTCTTTCTCGGCAAGTGGTAGGCAATCCACAAGAACTGCTATAGGGTCAAAAGTTCACAGTGGTTTTAATTTCACCTTTTTGCAACCAATCAGGAAAAGGCAACTGCCGATAGAACCTCCAGCTGCAAATGGAAAGTTAACTCACTGACTACCACATTTGTTAGCAAGACTAACTTTTAATGCAGACTACAGCTAGTATCTCTTCCTTAATCTAATGAAGAAAAATATATTCAGTATAGTTTCCCTACTGTTTATTTCTTTAACAGAGGTAAACAATCTTTATTTTTTTAAAAGATTGCTGCAGCTCCACAAAAGACACAGTGTACACCAAATTCTACAGCAAGTACATTATGAGAAATATATTTCTTACAAGTGGCTGGTTTGAGACAATATTGCTGGATGTTATATTTTCTAAAAATGGAGATGGGGATAATAAGGTGGGGATAACAGAGGTGGGGATACATCCATTGTGGACTCTTTATCCCAGAAATCCTAAGAGCATTCTGAAATGTGTACCACCTAATGATTCTGACTAACCTGAGTCTGCATACCTCCTGCTAACTATCATAAAATAGCTATAAAATGCAGAATTTGGGGAGGAGTCATGTCACCAGATCCACCATCCCTCCCCCCTTCTGCTTCAGGTTTCATCCAGTCCAATTCTGGGGAACTTGAATGTTTGATTACAGTTTTCTCTTTTTGCTCCTAATCCAGATACTATCAGAATACTGTATGTCTTTCGGTGTTTCCTTCAATTTTAAAGATACAATTTTAAAAATAGCTTACCACCTTTTAGGTCCCACTGAAAGCCAGAACACAACAAGCTAGGTTCTAGGTTTCAGAGAACTCTGCCAGGCTTTATATACCACACACAGAGGAAAAGACAACAAAACCCGCTGGCAAAGAACATGGTGAAGACCCTTTACCAGCAAACCTGTCTTTCTCCCTCCCACCTTTTTGTATTGTGGCCAAGTTTGCTTTCGGCAGAAAATGGGCACAGCTACTGCAGCATCTGAAACTTAACATATGTACTCCTCTCCTAAACTGTGAACTTCGAGGGAAGTACAGCCCCATCAGGTTGCAATCCTAGTTCTAGGTCAGCTGTCCCACTTACCCAGGAGTATCTCTGCCTTCCCTGGATTGAGTTTTGGTTTATTAATCCACATCCAGTCTTTTGCCATAGTCAGGCACAGATTTTTAGCACAGGCTCGCTAGTTCTTGATTGGTGGGGAAACGGGGAGAGAGCACTCTAAAATCTTGGGTAACCTCTTTCAGCAGTTTTGTATACTGTAGATGTTAAATGTCATGGTAGATAGGATGGAATCTTGCAGGACTCCAGTGAAAGCAAAGAAGCTGAATGGAAATCCCCCATAACTACCTCTGTAGCCTATCTGACAGTGAAGAGGAAGCAGTGGCCTTGTTGGAACTTTGTTGAGCCTATCTCCACCAGGTAGTTCCAAAGGATAATCTGGTCATGATACTGAAAGCCATTGTGAAGTCTAGCAAAACCAATGGGGGTAAACTCCTCAATTAATTCTGTGCACAGATCATCTTTCAGTGCAACCAGAGTCATTTCAGTCTCAGATCTGAGCCCAAAGCTGGATTGAAAAGGATCTTGTTAATCAGTATCATTTAGGAAAACCTGAAGTTGTAATGCCACTATCTTCTTGATCACCTTGCTTAAGAGGTGGTAAATGAAGACGCAGGTAATTCTTAAAGGAGGTGGGGATATAAAGAAGAACTAAAAAACCTGGCATGGCTTCCTTTTATGCTGATGAAACCTCCCAGTCCTTGGGGGATTTACAGTCTTTACCAGGACATTGAAGATGGCATGTAGTTGGTCATAGAGCTTTAAGAAACCTCTCCACACCCTCATATTGCACTAACTGAAATGAATCCATAAAAACAATACAAGCAGATGCCATAAGCACCTTCAACCCTTTCTTCAAAGAAGAGCCCCTAGCTGGACAGTTGTGAGTGGCTTCATTAGCAGTGTTCTGCAAATTTTTTTAGAAAAACCTTTTTAGTGAATCAGAAGCTTAGCTGTCTTAAGAAGTCAGGTTGAGGAATATACATATATTAATTCTTTTTAAGTACTCATCTTGAGGGAAGGAAGTCAAGATGATTCTGATATATTGGAGGAACTATATATAGTTCCAATTAGGGTAATTTTAAAATGCAGGCAGTACTTGTGATCCACTAGAGCAGGGGTCTCCAAACCCCTTCCCGGGGGGCCAGATGTGCCCCACAGTAAGCCTCTTTCCAACCCACGGCCAACCTCTTGTCCCCTGAAAGCCTCTGGTCCACTCAACTGAACATGACCAGAACTGTGCTCTGATTGTGTCTGGAAGGTGTTCTGAGGGCCAGAGAGGACATTTATTCACTCATCTAAGTTCCATCTCTAATTTAGTTATTTAAATTTTTGTCTCCCACCTTTTTCTGTTTAACATCAAGTCTAACAAAGCAGTTAGTTCACTACTTTGAAGCTTTCAGCTGGACCTATCAAAAGTATTATGCTATTATTTTTATTTCTCTAGTGCAGGGGTTTCACAATACACCATGCACTACTTACTTCACATCTGGATTACTGTGATGGATTTTGCATGAAGCTGCCCTTCAGAACAGTTAAACTTCTACTGGACCAAAATGCAACAACCAAAGTCCTTTCAGGGACTTCTGGGTCTGATCACATTACACACCTGTGCTAATACATCTGAACTGGTTACCCATTTGTTTTCATGTCAAATTCAAGATGTTAGTCATTAGCTTCAGTATCCAAGACCAGTGGTTCCCAAAGTCCTCCATGGGAAGAGGGAACCAAGTTATGTTTTTGTGGGGGCAGGGCTGCAGCAGCAATGTGATTCTCAAGATTGCACCACCACCTGAACAGAAAGGATTTTCCTTCACTTACCTTAGGTAGCACCAGCCTCTGGGGGTGCAGGATGGCTATTTTCAGTTGATCAGAGCTTTGGGGATCCTCCACAGGGAATCCTCCACAGGGCTCCCTGCACCACCCAGAAGTTAAGGAAAACTCCTTTCTGTCTTGGCAGCAGCATGCTCCTGGGGATTGCATCACTTCTGCAGCCCTTCTCCCCACCCCTTAAAGGGGCACTGGTCAGTGCTTCCCAGGCTGGTGGGTCACAAAACCACACATTACTATTTATCCGATTAGGTGAGGGAATGTCAACAATTTTCCAGACTTCCCTTAGATAGGTTTCTCTTCTTTACAGTCTAATACTATAGTTGTTGACTCAGAAATCAGACCTATGTTCAACAAGCTTATGCTCAAGTAACTGTGCATGGGATTTCAGGCAGCTAATACCCTACAAGATTAAAGACAGTTGTATGACACATCAAAAGAACAAGACATCTTTAACGCATTTACATACATTCTATATTGATGCATGAATTTACATAACTAAATGCATGATGACAGCTAGAGAATGGAAACACTGGAGGCTTTGATTCTGAATATTTAACAGTCAAATCCTAAATCTCTGAGCGGTAACAAGTAGATTTTTACATAGATAAACTCTACTACTGAGGACAAATGCTCCATCACAAAGTTTTAGGATTCTAAAATGTTTATTCTGCTTCAGTCAATGTTCTAACAATGGCAGAATCTTACAACACACCCACAAGAACAGGTATTATGGTAATCACACTCCTTCTGAATCAGAATATGGCAGCTCTGTTGATCACTGGGGCTCAGTGTGCGGAATCCGCTATGCCCTTGCTCTGGTGGCTACACTAGCTGCCCATTCCTTTCCGAGTTCAATTCAAGGTGTTGGTGATGGCCTTTAAAGCCCTATACAGCATAGGACCAGGATACCTTCTCCCATGGGCCACCTTCTCCCATGGCCAGAAACATTAAGGGGAATAATATAAGTTTCTTCAAATATGTTAGAAACAGGAAACCAGCCAGAGAAGCAGTTTGCTCTCTGGGTGGTGAGGGAGGAAAAGGGGAGATAAAAGGCAGAGATGGCGGAGAAATTAAAATAGATATTTGCACCTGTCTTCACAGTAGAAGACCTCGGCAGATGCCGCTGCCCGAACAGCCCCTCCTGACTAAGGAATTAAGTCTGATAGAACTTAGAAGATGTTTCAAACCTAACTGACAAATTAAAGATCAATAAATCTTTAATTGTTTCAGGCCCTGATGGCATTTACCCAAGAGTTATTAAGAAACTGAAGAATGAAGTTGCTGATCTCTTGACTAAAATATGCAGTTTGTCCCTAAAAACAATCATAGTGCCATATGATTGGAGGATAGCAAATGTCATACCAATCTTTAAAAAGGGAAAGAGGGGAAACTATAGGCTGGTCAGCCTAACATCTGTTGCAGGTGAGATGGTGGAATGCCTCAACAAATATAGAATCTTAAAACACATAGATGAACAAGCCTTGCTGAGGGAGAATCAGCATGGCTTCTGTGAGGGTAAGTCTTGCCTCACGAACCTTTTAGAAATCTTTGAAAAGTCAACAGGTATGTGGATGTGGGAGAACCCGTGGACATTATATATCTGGACTTTCAGAATGCGTTCGACACAGTCCCTCACCAAAGGCTACTGAGAAACCATCACAGTCAGGGAATTGAGGAGCAGGTCTTCTCTGGATTAGGAACTGGTTGAGGACCAGGAAACAGAGAGTGGGTGTCAAAGGGAAATTTTCACAGTGGAGAGAGGTGAAAAGCGGTGTGCCCCAAGGATCTGTCCTGGGACCAGTGCTTTTCAGCCTGTTCATAAATGACCTGGAGACAAGGTTGAGCAGCGAGGTGGCTAAGTTTGCAGACAACATCAAACTTTTCCGAGTGGTGAAGACCAGAAGCGATTGTGAGGCGCTCCAGAAGGATCTCTCCAAACTGGCAGAATGGGCAGCAAAATGGCAGATGCGCTTCAATGTCAGTAAATGTAAAGTCATGCACATTGGGGCAAAAAATCAAAACTTCACATATAGGCTGATGGGTTCTGAGCTGTCTGTGACAGATCAGGAGAGAGATCTTGGGGTGGTGGTGGACAGGTCGATGAAAGTGTCGACCCAATGTGCAGTGGCAGTGAAGAAGGCCAATTCTATGCTTGGGATCATTAGGAAGGGTATTGAGAACAAAACGGCTAATATTATAATGCCGTTGTACAAATCTATAGTAATGCCACACCTGGAGTATTGTGTCCAGTTCTGGTTGCCGCATCTCAAAAAAGACATAGTGGAAATGGAAAAGGTGCAAAAGAGAGCGACTAAGATGATTTCGGGGCTGGGGCACCTTCCTTATGAGGAAAGGCTACGGCATTTGGGCCTCTTCAGCCTAGAAAAGAGACGCCTGAGGGGGGACATGATTGAGACATACAAAATTATGCAGGGGATGGACAGAGTGGATGGGGAGATGCTCTTTACACTCTCACATAATACCAGAACCAGGGGACATCCACTCAGTGCTGGGAGAGTTAGAACAGAGAAAAGAAAATATTTCTTTACTCAGCGTGTGGTTGGTCTGTAGAACTCCTTGCCACAGGATGTGGTGATGGCGACTGGCCTAGACGCCTTTAAAAGGGGATTGGACAAGTTTCTGGAGGAAAAATCCATTACGGGGTACAAGCCATGATGTGTATGCGCTTGTTTTAGAAATTTTAGAAATCTCCTGATTTTAGAAATGGGTTATGTCAGAATGCCAGATGCAAGGGAGGGCACCAGGATGAGGTCTCTTGTTATCTGGTGTGCTCCCTGGGGTATTTGGTGGGCCGCTTTGAGATACAGGAAGCTGGACTAAATGGGCCTATGGCCTAATCCAGTGGGGCTGTTCTTACGTACTTTGGGTTTTTGGAAAATCAGTATATAAATCAAATGAATAAATCTGGGGAGCTACTGAACACCAAGAATTTTCTGGATTATGAAAGTCACCATCTTCAGGAGCCTTCACGGAATGGCTTGCTCAGGTGCACAGACCTCAGTATGCAAAAACAATTCAGACTTTCCAAGGAAAAGGTAATTGACAATTGGCAAGGAACTATTTTCTGAAATGCAACTTAGTACCCAACAGATTCTTAGATCTTGAATACTTCTTTAAAGAAGAAACATAGTGAATTATTTCTATATATGTTTTGTATTTTAACCACCTTGGTTAACATCTCTAAATACTGCAGTTCTTAAGGGTTACTGAAAAGACCTTTTAAAATGGAGAGGTTATTTAAGAAAACCTCTTTACTCATGGCCTCATTCTAAAAGAAAATGGATGCTATAAGATTTTATATCAAGTCAGCATGTTACCAAGCAGCTTTTCTGTGTTCTGAATTTGATTAATACAAGCCAAGGTCACTTCCTGAAAGATGTCTAGCATTGCAGCTGCAAGCAAACTAGACTTCTCTGAGCTCTAACTCTGGGGGATGGGAATGGGCGTTGGCGGTTGCTAATACCAAGATAAGTTCAGCAGTGTTGAATATAAGCCTTTCCTGGTATCTGGGGAGGCAGAAAGAAAAAAATCCTCAAATGTCTTTTTAAATGTATGTGCATGCACAAGTGTGCAAAGGCTTTAAAATAAAACATGCCCACGAAAGAAAAACAGAAGACCATGTTAACATTCTCCCACACACAGAAACAGTGACACAGAAATGTTAAAGTCAGGAGTATTACATGAACAATGCATAAAAGTTATCTAAGCGATTGATATTACACTGAGCTTTCATGCAGATTTTAAAATTCAATTCTTAAACCTGCCATGCTTTGCATTACTTTTCATGTTAAAAAAATCATGTCTAAAAAAATCATGTCTTCATGAGAAACCTTTTTAAAACTCTTCAATAGGCTTAGCAAGCATGGCTTGTAGCCTTCTGAGCTAGGCATTAACCCCTTAAAATTCTGCCAATACAATCTGATATTATGTCCAAGTCATGCAAGACTACTCCCTACATACCATAACAGTCATTAGTAGAACATAACAGATGACTTAGAAAATCTCAAGCAGTGTCAAAATAGACTACAAACAGTGCCTGAAAGTAAAATTGTGTCATATTTACCTATTCCACAACTGTTCCACACAAAACTACAACTTTTCAGTTTTTTCCATCTTCACTATATTAATGGAATGTTTATCATCATAATTTGTGGTGTTAACGGAGCAGTGGTCAAATTAGATTGATTAATTCTATGTCTGTCTGTGCATCACGTACGCAAACTTCAGAGTGAATCTCCCTAAATTACAACACACACGATAATCTTCTCAAAGGCCAGCACAACATTCTAAAGGGTATTTGTTAAACACATTCCATTATAAGATCTAAGCAGTTTACTGATTTTTTTTCTCCCCAATGAGGTGTTACACCTTTGACAATTGCCTACATCAATACCATTGCTCTCCAGGAACCTGCTGTAGCTCTAAATAGGTGATATTTTATTATTGGAATAGAATTTAATCACAAGACTCTTTAGCTAAAAAACAATCATGAATGCAGCTTAAGGAAAACAGACAGCTAACATCAATTTCCTAAAATCTCCTATATCAGCAAATGAATACTTAATAAGCATACAGACGCCTGCATTTATGGAGTACAAGTAGAGTATCAGGACTTTCTTGCTCACTATTCCCTGCTACAACTCTGAGTCCCCTGAAATCCCACTCAAAGTTAGGCACACGATCAGATGTAGCAGTGCAGCATGAGAAATTATCAAGCACCTTGTGTAGAGTGTCTTTCCACTTGGGGCAGACCATCTTTAGAGTTAGCCTTCAAATTATATAGCAGTATTTCATTACTATTTTTATGAAAACTATTTTTAAAATATTATCCTTTGGGGTGACATCTTGACTTTTGGCACAACTACACCTTTAGTAGAAGCTGCATGCGTGAACAGGAGGAGAGCTAGGTTCACACAAGAAGTCCTTTTACAATACTTTTACAAGCGGTTTTCTTCAGAATCTTCCAGAAACACACTATTACACATTTTGAAGAGCTTACGGGTTAGTGACTGCTGAACACAGAACTTACAAACATCCTTTCTCTATCAAATGTCAAATGTGTTCTCTAGATTTTGGCTGTAATCCTATACCCAGTATCTTGGGAGTAAGCCCCACTGAACACAATGGAATTTCTAAGTAGATATGCATAGGATTGCACTGTTTGTTCCATAGCCAATTGTTCCTTTGTTGAAGCATAAGTAGCTAGTGTACAATATTTCAAAGCAAATTTGTTCACTTTTATGAAATAGGTACAGAAACACAGAAAGGCATAGGATTTGTCCCTGATAACAACAGCAATAATTTTAATACCACTTGTGCAGCAACATGCATTATAATAACAGAAGTGAAGAACTAAAGGGCATATAGAAAGTTTATTCAGCCTACCTCCATAAACCACATTCTTCCCATGAGGTACTCCAGTAGTCCTCTACTGCTCAGAGCAGCCATTTTCAACCACTGTGCCATGGCACACTGGTGTGCCGTGGGTGGTTTGCAGGTGTGCCATGGGAGTTTGGGGGAGGGTCATTTGTTAGTAGGCTACTGGGAGACATGAGCCCTTGCTGTCAACACAGTGCGCCTTGTCAATGGTCAAAAAACTGATGGTGTACCGTGACGATTTTAGTGCCTTGTCAGTGTGCCATGAGATGAAAACAGTTGAAAACCACTGGTTTAGACTACATATTTTATACTTTTCCATAGAAGGCATAATTGCGGTGGTACACCGAACTTTAAGAGATCCAGCTACTAATATCACTCCATCTTTCATTACAGGGGTCCCCCAGTATTCGTAGATTCAATTATCTGCAGATGTGGGGGGCATACGTCCATTAACTTGTTTTAGAGACTTATCCCAGTGAAAATGTCTTTGTTTAACAATGTCTCTATAAGCTTACAAGCTTATAAGCTTACAAGCTTTTAGCAATATTCAGGCTGGCAGCCTGGACACTTGAAAAAAAACAAAACTAGATTAAGGCTAACAGGAAGTTAACTTCAGCTGGAACGTCACTAAGCTTGTAAACTTATAGCGACATTGTAAGCTTATAGTGACACTGCTAAGCAAGACATTCTTGCTAGAGCAAGTATCTAAAACATGGGAGGTGGAAGCTGCTGAGACAGCCATCCCCTATGTCCACAGGTTTCCATATTTGTAGGTGTCCTTGGAACAAATCACTTATGGGTGCAGGGAGGGGGCACACCTGTACTCCCAAATACTATGGTTAGCATCCCAACAATAGTTTCCATCATTGGAAACTCCCTTTGCAAATGAAAGTTTCCTCCATGAACAGAAGGGGCATTCCATTAGTGTACAGGCCTCTTCACTGAACAAAACACCCCTTCCATTTACAGAGGACACGGCCAATGGCAGAATTGCTTGTTGAAGTGCCAACCAATGTTTCCAAATCCCAATGACAACCACCTAATATTCCTTCCAACACCCTCTCACAGTTCAGTCCTAATCCTACACTTAGGACTCAATTCTGTGGAAAACTCATGACTATAATCTCTTCAGGTGATAAAGACAAGAGTGTCAACAATCACCACCTGGAACATTTTTCTCCTTTGCCTTTTAGAGACCGTGTGTAATAATCACACCAGAAAAAAATAAGAGCAGTGTGGAAAGTGAAGTATAACTTAACAGTAGCACTCTTTTGGTTATGCTATCTTCAATGGACTAGATCAGGGGTGTCGAAAGTTTTTGGCAGGAGGGCCACATCGTCTCTCTGACACTGTGTTGGAGGTCGGGGGAAAAAAGAATTTACATTTAAAATTTGAATAAATTTGCATAAGCTTACATAAAGGAATATATTAAAGATGAACTTATATGAATGAATGAAGGTCTTGCAATAGCTCAATGCCTATAAAAGGCCTTGCACAAAGCAAGGCTGGCCTTTCCATTGCTGTTGCTACTGCATTACAGACGTGAAGCAGCAAGAAGTGGAGGGAGCCGTCATCCCACAGCTCACTCGAGTGGTCAGTCGCCCTCACACTGAGAGCAGTTGCGTTGCGCCAGTCTGGGCTCAAACAAATCTCTGGAGGGCCAGAGACTCATTGGAAACTGGGGGCTCCCTGATGGCCACATTGAGAGGCCTCAAGGGCCGCTAGTGGCCCCAGGGCCGGGGTTTGGGCACCCCTGGACTAGATCAGTGGTTCTCAAACATTTAGCACCGGGACCCATTTTTTAGAATGAGAATCTGTCAGAACCCACCAGAAGTGATGTCATGACCACTTCTGTGACATCACAAGTGACATCATCAAGCAGGAAAATTTTTAACTATCCTAGGCTGCAATCCTGCCCACATTTACCCAGGAGTAAGTCCCATTTACTATCATTGTTAAAAGTATATACATAGTAGCCTGTTAAAAGTACAGATGTGTAACACTTCCACAAATGCAGTCACATACCATAGTAGTATCTAATATATTAAAAATATATATATTGAAATGAATGGGGGCCCACCTGAAATTGGCTCATGACCCACCTAGTGGGTCCCAACCCACAATCTGAGAAACACTGGACTAGATCATTTTGTTCATCCCACTGTTACAGTTACATTCAACACTTACTTGGAAACATAGCCTTCTCAGCTTCCACACAGCATCTCTACCTAGAAAATGAAAAATTACAAGGTATTGCTTAGCCAGAGGAATAAAATTTATTCAGACTGGGAACAAAAATGGGCTAGTGGCAATCAAACAAATTAAACTTGAATGAGAAATCTAACAAACTGAATCATAATCTTCAGGCCTGCAGTCCCATATGACTGAGCAGTCTGTTTGCCTAGACACAGAAAGCTAATGCAAGTATTCAACCTCTGAGGCTGCAATCTTCTCATATGACTATGCCACCTCAAGAAGATTAATGTAAAAACATTATCATGTGAAAAACACGCTCTCCATTAAAGTCTACAATCTTGGAAGGAAACCTAGATTGGAAATCTTTTTAAACAAATGACAAGACTCAGTGAGAGGTGTTTTTCACACTAGGATGCTTTCATGTTAAATAGCTGCTATATGCAAACTGAAGTTATAAAATTAAGGGGGAAGATGCATCATCCCAGGATAAAACTATACATGATGTTCACAATTAAAACTTGCGTCAGTAGCCTTAAGTCAGAATAACTATAGACTTTGTGCCCAGTGGAATTCCTGATGGCAGTCCTGCTCCAGATCTGCCCTCGGGGCATTTTGTTCTAAAAGGAAAATTTCAATTGGCATCAAAATCAAGAAAAACTAAGAGCAGAATCTTGAATTCTTTAGTTCTGGTGGTACAGGTGTACCGTCGGTGCTACATGTCATAAACATGCCATAAAGCACATTTACGGCACCCTCTATGTAGGAACTGCCAGTGCTAGTTGACACTAAGCCCAGTACTAGACGGACACCTCCCAGAGCAAGGGAAGAGCTCTGGGTAGTGGTAAGGTTTGTCGAGAGGGGGGGGCAGGGGAAGCATTCTGGAATGGTGAGATGGCGGGGAAGGACAAAGCACGGGAAGGAACCAGGGCAAGATGGGGATGGGACTGGCAGGGCTCTGCCAGATCCAATGCTCTGTGTCCGGCTGAAAAGCCTAACATAGAGCTCCTCCGGTCTGCGCCTCCAAAACAGTCAGCACAGACTGGAGAAGACCCACTGCTGAGCCTGCACCCTTACCCAGGGGAAGGAGACAAATGGGGGGGGTTAATGTCCCCTTCCTCTGAGGAGACTTGGGAAGCTGCCACAGCACCCTTAACATGTAGCGGTTACCATTTGGCACTGCTGCTCCTCTGGACACCGGACAGCTTACAAGTCAGTCATGGCTAATAAGAAACGATCTCAAACTGCAGCCTTTACAAGGTGATTATCAAAAACATTAAACTTCAAGTAGAAGAAAAACACAGAAAACGGTTACACTGAAAATTGTGTCACACATTATGTCAAATGAAAACAATTGTTTTGCATACAGGTACATGTTGCTGGGAGTTACAACAAATCAGAAATTCCCTGCCAAGCACACGAACACTGTATAGATTCCAAAACTCACACAGTAAGTGTAGAGCTTTCAATATGCACAATACAAAGTCACACTAAACACTTAATATGTAAAGGAACTCTGAGTACCTAGTAGGCCCAACATACGAAAACTGTAAAAAGGTTCAGTATGAATATCTGACAGTACAGTATGACAGAAATTAAGGGAACTCACAATTTAACAGACTTTGGAAATATCAGGTATTGTCTGCTTCTTTAAAAACTAGCCATATACCCCTCCCCACCCGAATCCATGGGGGATAGGTTCCTGCTGCTACCAGATACCTGACACCATGAATAGCACCAAATACTACTCCAATTTCTCCTGTCATGCTCACAACTCACCTTCCTTAGATTGCAAATGAAATATTTTTTCTCCCTTTCACTTTGTAATAGGAAGCAGACAGCAACAACCTAGACTTGCTGCTGCTAGAGGAAAGCTAGAGGAAGTGAATGAGAACACTAACAGGAAGTGAACAGCAGAGGAAGCAGAAAAAAACAAAAATGCTAGACTCTGCTTCCTGTTAAGCATTCTCACTGTCTTCATCTCTAGCGTACCTCTAGCAGCTGCAAGTCTATATTCTCACTGTTTGCTTCTTTTTCCAAAGCAAAAGGAAGAAAAGGAGTTTTTTGCAAAGTGTTTGCAAAACAAAGAGGTCAGTTATGAACACGATGGGGGAATTTGAGAAATGTGGACAGGTGAAACCGCAGGTAAGGAATATGGTTGGGCACCTGAACATTCTGCACATTTTCTGCATGTATACCAGGGCCTTGGAGAGGTGAGTAAAGGGGGTAATTTGTACCTGGGCACAGGGTCCAAAGGGGGCCCCAGTAGCCAAAGGAGGGGGCCCAGAAATTCCTGGGATCTTACGTTTTCCTATCTACTCAGACTTTTTGCCCGCACGGGACGCTGGGGACACTATCACAGCTAGGGATGCTTGAGACACTAGTGATGTCACATGGGTGGGTAGACCTGGGCTCCAAAGACTTTTCCAGCTATCTCTACCCTTCCCCCATTCTTTTTCACCCCTCCATGCCCCTATTCTGCTCGCCTGTCACCACCTTCCCCTGATCTGTTTCACCCCTCCCCCTTTGCAAAGGGGCCCAAAAGAAACTTTGTATCCCCTGATAAAATTCCTCTCAGAGGCCCTGATGTATACTATCATAAATGCATTTAGATTTAACAGACTTTGGTGAACCATCTGTTCACCACTAATGCCCAATTAGTCCCTTAAAACTAGGATTCCCTACATAAATGGAAATACATACATTCACTACTGTCATTTTGGACAGTACATCCCTTACTAAATTATTTGGTGCAAAAGAGCTATAAAGCTTGCTAATGACCAATATTTCAGAATCAAAGACTGCCTTAGAAATTTGTCCCCAATAGAAGAAACCACTTGTAATAAACCTCACATTAATGTGTTCATGTACATATGAAGTTACCTTCTATTGAGCTACAATTCGTCCACCTAGCACAATTCCATCTAGTCTGATGGGAAGCAGTCTCCAAGATCTCAGGTGGGTATTTTTCCTATCACTTTCTCCCTGAACCATTTAATTGGAGATGTCAAGAACCTTCTACGATTGAGCTATGCTCCCAATAGAAAGACATCATCCCATATCAGTTTCATAACTACTGCCAACATCATTCACATGCACACGTGTGTTCCTTCACATCTTATGCACACAAATAATTCAAAATGAACCAAATTGGGGGAATAAGCAATACTTCTAGAGTAAGAGGTCAAATTCAGCAGTGACTGTTAATTATGGAATGGGCGAGTAGTGCAAAGAACCTCAAAGTGACTCTAAATTAGGCGACCAGTACACAAGACTGTGCTTTCCAAAGAAGATCGAGTTTATTAAAGAATATATACAAACAAGGAAAAGACATTTACTTTCAGTTACTTTGCTTAGAAGATCAATTACAGAGCTTTAAATGGTTGTAAGTAGAAGAAATACTTGTCAACGGCTGCATTTGGACAAGCAGGAGTTAGCTGGAGAAGGTAACTGAGGTTGAGCTGATCTGGGTTTTCTCTGCAGTCAGCCAGCAAAAGATAACAATCTAGTGCAGCCATTTTCAACCACTGTGCTGTGGTTTCAACCACTGGTATGCTGCGGATGGTCTGCAGGTGTGCTACAGAAGTTTGGGGAAGGATCATTTATTAGTAGGATTACTGGGGGATGCAAGCCCCTGCTGTCAGTGCAGTGTGCCTTATCAACTGTCAAGAAACTGATGGTATACCTTGACAATTTTAGTGCCTTGTCAGTATGCCATGAGATGAAAAAGATTGAAAATCACTGATCTAGTGGAAAGCTTTGAAATAAGCAAGTGAAAATAATGAAGGGACAAAGTTCTTCCAATGCAGGGCAGATACAGGACTTTGCATACAGGAAACAAAAGCATTTATAGGTGGACAAAGATAGTTTGGAGTTTCTCTTTGGGTATACACCATAGGTTTCCTGAACTTGATTGGGTTTGAATTTATTTTTCCAGGTGGTGATAAAGGCTTAATTGCACCCCAATCAGAGAAGCTCCTGAGGAAAGAAAGGCATGGCAGGGTGTGTGCTGTACCCATGCTGGAACAGACTTCTTGGCACAGGAATTTGAAAAGATTGTCCAGGTGGCCTAGCCACTGGGCAATTTGAAACTTACTGATTAAGCAGCAGGACTTGTGCTTACAGCAATTTGTCTCAATGGAGCACCCATATTTGCAAGACCTTAGGAAAGTAGATATACAATGTCCCAGGGGCTCCAACCTACCTTCCCCTTAATGGCTCTTAATTAGCATGATCTCTCTAAGAAGTTAGCCTGACTTCACCAATCTGCAGAACAAAGTCCTGCTTGGCTCTCAGAAGTGCCAGCCAGAAACCAAAATAGGGTTAGGTTATGTTAGGACATTTATAACAGCACTCAGTTAATCTGACAGTAGCTATGGTTTTCCCAATGTTATGTCAATATTATAGAATTAAACTCTTCATACACATTGAAAGAGTTTCTTCCATCATTCTCTGCCGCTATAGAATAGAAACAAGGTGGGCAGAAGTTTGTCACTGATCATACCATTACATCTTAAAAGTAGCAATTGAAAATGTTATTTTTGAAAAATGAATCACTTGACTTCAGCTCCTATCAAAAAAGACACCAGTTAAAGAAATAATGTCTATTTTTGACTCAATTGACTGAGATGCAAGAACTATCATAAGGAAATAGAATTTAAAATGTTATAAAACCAGAAATCTAGTACTACAAAGAGCTCTTTCTATCAAGGTAATGCTACACTAGAGTACTAATTTTTAAAAAAAAACTAACATCTTTTTTTAAAGTTGCATTAACACTATCTAGATTGTGTTTACACATGAAACAACAAAATATAGATGTGCAGAAGTTAAAATGAAGTACAAGCGTGTGTCTCTCCCCCACCCCATATCCACAGTTCTGTGGTTTCACTGGGCTGGCATGTGACAAAGGACACCTACTGCAGCAGATTGCTTATCAAATCACACTCACACAGACCTCATGCCCTTTGCTTCATTACTGGCATCTGCCAACATGGCTGTCTGTATGTCATCCTCTTTCCCACTCCCACTTCCCATCATGGCAACAGAATGTAGGGAGCTCACAATGACCCAAAATGCACCCCTCCCAGAGACCAAGGAGGATGTTAAAGACCCTGAGAGCAGAGAAGCCCCTTCCCATGCAGAGTCCTACCATGAGGAAAGCCGAAAGAAAATACAACTAGGTTGGTTGGGTTGAAGGGATCCTTATACACCAACAAAGATACAATGTGTAATCCAGTCAAAATTTTTATTGGATTGTACCAGTGGTAGAGCAGCATCTGAAATAGCACGCAAATGAAGTTTGCTAACCATAATCTTCCAAACAGGGCTGTTGTGCCACTGCAAATTATCCAAGAGAAAGTGAAGTAACCAGTGCCAGTGCAGTCTGGCTGCACCAGCTATTTCCCTGTTCTGGAGTTAACAAAGCCACAGGGGCCCAATAGGAATGAGTAGGTCAGCAATTTCATTGGGCAGCAGCTGAGCTCACACTGGTCATTGGGAGGTAGGCAGGTTATAGGCTTCAGGATTCCCTTGGGGTTTGCTAAAATCCTAACCCACAGGGAACAAGGAGAAACACACAATTACAAGGAATAGACAGTTGTGCCCTGTTGTGGGTGAGGGCTTGGTGGCTTGGAACATTACCTTTCCCCTCTATGGGAGTGGGCGCTGCTGCAGAACTCTACAAAGGACCACTGTTCACCCCCTCTGGCAATGTTGCAGTCATGAAATACAAAAGGGATTCTCATGAGTGTTTCACCAGCACTAGAAATGCTTGGCATTCACCAAAAGGGTACAGACACTCCCTGCTCTTAGCTGCTGCAAAAGGGAGAGATGGTTAGGCAACACCATTGATAGCAGAAACCCATTTGATCATTTTAAAGGGTCAGAATAGGGAAGATAGAGACATAAGATAAGGATGCATCATCAGTACATTGCAGTATGTAGGTTCCCTCTTCTTTGCTTACCTGTGTCAAGTACATTGCCCTTCTCCTGTGGGGTTGGGGTGGCAGAGATTCCAGTTGGATGTTTACATGTGGATACTTTCTGGGGCAGAATGAATTCTGAGAAAATAGTTAATAAAATATCTTGTCCACACATGTTGTGAGGGACAAGAAGTTGCTTGAGCAAAGTACTTTTTGTGCTCAAAGTGCCCCTTTTCACTACAGCTCCTATCAGCAAAGCTCCTCTTTGACAGGCCACAGGGGTATAGTTCCACACCACATGTGTCATCATCTCAGCTGTAGTTTCCCTGGCAGGGACTTACATATTGTGAGCTGCTATTGGTTGCACAGTGTAGTCTGTATCCTATGGTCTGTAGAAGCAGGGCAGGTGTGATTCAAATGTTTTCCCCTTCTATTGTTCCACATGAGTTTACTTATACCTATGCCTCCCCTGTTGTTGGCAAAGCATATTTCCAGAGTTGGGCGTACGTTCATTGTCTGAAGGAGGTTATGATAGGCATATATCAACTCCTCCTCTCCCCACCCATACCCTTTCTGAGTTACACTCAAATCTCCTCCCCATTTTGGCCACCAGCAGGCATTCAAGCTGGCATCCGAGTTACACTGATGTAGTATTTTTCCAGAGTTGCACTGGAAACTATGGCACATCTGTTGGCAGGTGGACTTATGTGCCAGCAGGGCCTTTGTTGGATAGGATGGAGCCATCAGAGTAAACACATATTACAGATGATTCAAAAAACACACCTGTGCTGCATCAGCATTTTCCACATCAAAAACAAAAAAGTATGGAAGTAAAATGTGTCTAGGACAAACTGGTTTATAATTCTGGCTTGCAGGGCAAGCACTAACTGTTGCCAGTTCAGCAAGCTATTGCTCTGTTTATCCCTGTTTCAGTGAGAGGAGAGTTAGGGAATCCATCTTCCCTCCCAGGAAGCATTGCTCAGCTTATGGAAAGGGCAGAAATGGAGTACAGGTTTGTGGCCTCAGTGATACAAGCTGATGACATGGTCCACTACCCCATGAAGTTCCTCAACAGCCTTAACCCTCCTGGCTTCCCAGCCCACAAGATGCTCCTCAAAATGGGAGCTCTAGTAAAGTTGCTTCAGAACCTCAACCCATCCAAACTCTGCAATGGCAGCAGGCTGCAAGGAAGGCAACAGCAGCCAAGGCAACACTGTTCACCAGCTGTGCTGGGGGGGGGAGAGAAACAGTGTTCATACCACTAGAGTACCACTTCAAATTCAAGAGGCTGCAGTTCCCGCTCAAGGTCTGCTTTACTGTGACTATTAACAAGTCCCTGGGGCAGTCACTGAGGGTGGCAGAGATTGACTTGAGGGAGGATTGTTTCTTACATGGGCAGTTCTATGTGGCCTGCTCCAGAATGTGCTCACCCAGCAGCCTGGTGATTGTGGCACCTGAGGGCAGAATCACCAATGTGGTTTACAAAGAGTTCCTCAGTAGAGAACCAAAGGTTGTAGGTGTTTTTTGTGTTTTTTTTTTCTACTACAATCTTCTTTGTTATTTCTTCATCAAATGTTATATTTCGAATTTTACTTCATCATCTTTCTGCATCAACGCGCTTCACTTTATTCATATACTTTCTTAATTTGTTTTTCTTTACTTTTGCGAATACCTTTGCGAAGCACAGATTACTATGCTATTTTAGCACAAAACCAATTCAAAAACAATTTATTAACCAAAAATTCAATGGAACCATGACTTTCAATAATTACAGGGTGTTGCTTGACATGGAGTAGTTCGATAAATTTCAATTGTTCGTTGCAAAGTTTATTGAAGTCAAAATGAATTTAAAGTAGTTAAACACTGTAGTAAAAAAGCACAGGTATTGTGCTAGTAAATACATAAAGTTAATGGGGGTTACCCCAACCATAATGATGCACCTGTGTGTATCACATTGCAATTTATTCTGTAGGGTCTGGTATGGGAGGAAGTCCATCATGGGGGATAACGCAATGAGCTCTCACAGCAGGTGACACAAATCCTAGAGACACCTCTGGTATGGGGATAAACATATGGTGATCTAATTGCATGCTATAGTGAAGTCCCAGTACAAATAGATATTTTACCATCACCCACCCATTTCATACACAGGGTAATGTCACAAAGTTATAATAGCCTACTTTTCTACAATTTGCCTCAGTAGATATGCTTTGACACATGCAACTTTGTTCCTTGCAGATAGTTACAAGAGCCATTAATCCTGTCATTACTTAGTGTTAATCTTACTTATACTACTGATCACCCTTTCAACTTCACAAAAAGACTTAGGAATTCATTCTTATTGTTTTAGAAGATATTTGAAATAATTTAAAGAAGATGGTCTTTTAAAAATAGATTCACATGGTTGGTACTTGCTTTCCTTCACATTTGAAAAGAATACAAAATTTTGAAACGTATTCACAAGGCTTCAATTCCAGAAGTGTATATGATCACTTTTACCAATGTCATTTAAAATGAAGTGATATGCAAATACAGTACATTTATTCTTATTCCTCAGAAAATTAATGCAACAGGATAAGGCTGAATAAATAGTAAATAACTGTTACTGTACAGTTAAGCATTGATATTTTGCTTAAATTCCAAGCACTCTGGGCTATGGCTGGTGAGTGACCTTGAGGCAGCTCTCAGAAGGTAGTTGCCATAGCAACACTATCACAAAAGTGGCTCATCCTTTGCAACACACACCAACCTGGTGTGCATCATGTTGCTAGATATAATACCACTGCTATTCTGAGACTCTACCAATGCTTTAATATACATTGCAAACATTGTGAGTAGCAGATTTAATTTTTAGGAGTCCATTATTCCTAAAATTCTCTCCTTTATAAACACAGACAACTGAAAGCCACTACTCCCTAAAAGTCTATTTGGGTAACTTAGTACATCACTTTCTGCTTTCAAAAGTAGATACACAAAATTTAGTAGTTGATCAGGCATCAGATCCTAAAAAGCTTATTTTTAATTGAGTACTTAGAACATACACTATGTGCAGGCATCATCTGAGAAGAGACATTTCTTATCAATTGTAGAGGAAAAGTATTTTTAAAATAGTACTTTGATGCATGTATCTAGAAAGCAAAAGAATTAATGCTTTATCTTGAGCGCTATTGTTTTTACACATATGTAGATTCAAATAACTGATTAAAGTAGTATCAATCCGGTCATCATGAGTTTTAATCTGGTGATAGTCAGATACAAAAGACAGGCACTCATTAACTAGGGTTGCCATCAGCATTAAAACTCATGAGAAACTGATTAATATTAATATTTCTAAACTGTGCCCTCCCACTGCTCTTGCATTCCGTAAATTCTGGCCTGTGTAACGCTGGTCAGGTGAGGGGTTAGGATCCAGCCTATGCTGCCATGGCCTATGCTGTCCCTCCCAATCCACCTCCCTCCCCTTACCCAAAACATGCCTTCCTCACCTGTGTTACATCCTCCCATCACACTCTCCAGCCTCTCCCACCCCCTGAGTCAGCATGCCCAAACCAGCACAAACTTACCTTGTCCTGGCACAGGTTCAGCGCAGCTAGGCGAGCACATGTCCTCACACTGGCCTAGCCTGCTCCTGAGTAGCTGCGAATGCACTTTATGGCATATTTGCAACACACAGTGAGCCAGCTCAAGTGACTTGTGCTGGCTCAGGGGAGCATTTGCATTGCACTGCCATAAACGTTCCTCCCCCCAGCTATCTTCTCTCATATGCAAGGTTATGAAGATCTAATCAGTGAATCAACTAGGACAGGGGTGAACAAACCCCTGCCCATAGGCCATTTCCAACTGGTCCACTGAAGACTCGCCGGTGCCTGTGCTGGCCTGACAATTCCAGGCATGGCACTCTTTCCACAGACTTGAACTTCTCTGTGAAGCTCCACAAGCAGCAAAGAATAGACTAGCCTTGCATTTGCACAAGGCCTTTATAGGCTCCACCATTCACATTAAATTACAAAATTCATCGTTCTTATGTGTTTTCATGTATTGCAGCCCGCATTATAGTTCTCATGCTTATTAAAAAGTTCAGTAAAATTTATTCGTATATATAAGTTCTGTCTCTAATACATTCATTTATCCAAATTTATGTAAGTTTATTCAAATTTGAAATGCAAATTTAATCCTTTTCCCCAGCCCCTGACACAGTGTGGCCCTCCTAACAAAAAGTTTGCCCACCCCTGAACTAGAATTTCTTTAACAGGATGACAGCCCAATTTCAAGTCAAACAATTAATTGTGCCTTCTTAGTGCAATACAGGAGAATCGCTGTAGCACAATAGCTGCATAACACTGGGTTAGATGTAAGAAAGCCAAATTTAAATTTACGCTCAGTTGTAAGTTCCCTTCTTTAAAAGTACTATTAGAACCGCTTAAGGAACTGCAATATGTTCACAGTACTGTATTAGTGTATTTCTGTGTCAGTTATAAAAATGAAGAAATATTGAACTGACAAGATGCTGGAGAATCTTAAAGTGTCTTCTCAATATGTTAGAGACTTCGGTGATCTGAAATATCAGTATTGAAGGCTCTTACATATTGGTAGTTATTAGTATAATAATTATGTTAGAACAGATTGCTTCAGCAAAACAGAAGACAAATGTTAATGTATACTAGAGTATTTTCCACATTTAAGAAGCATTTAAGAAGAGAAACCCCTCTTCTCTTCTCCTACTAAGGGTTGTGGACATGTTTATCGTGACATGGGAAAAAGCAATGGGGAGAGGGTTGCAGAGAAATAGCAGAAGGTGAATGTGAAGGGTAGGACATTCTCTCTTGTTTTCCCCTTAGTGATGCTGTTACATTACTGAATCACACATAGCCTGTCACTTTTACTAAGCGGGGGGGGGGGGAGGTATGTGTGTTTTCCTAAAAAAAATCTGACACTGAAGTAACAGCCAATCAGAGCTGCGAACACTAGCTAACTAGTATCAAAATTTTAGACAGCTTTTCAGGTTCTCAAGTGCTGCTTTTCTACCCTGTTAATGTTCAGTGTAGAACATTTGAATGACAGCTATCTATTCATAAATTCACCCACAATAATGCAATGAATGGATGTACTTTTCTGCATCCTCAGTAGCTGAAGTTGGAATCTGAAGGTATGAAATACCTCATCTGAAGGTAATACCAGTAGCTGAAGTTGGAATCTAAAGGTATGAAGCTTTATGGAGCAAGGAAGCCAACTTATAGCTGTCATATATATAACTGCTATATAAGGTTTGTTCTATTTTAATGAGTAAGGTAAAAACTTGACAGCAATACATCCCATAATGTAGAAAGGGGATAGCCCCTTTCTATCTAATCACGTGCGAAACACCATTGCAGGAGACACCATTATGGATAAGACAAGAAACTGACATTGATTGGTCTGCACCAGCCAAAATACACTGTTCCCACTGGCTGCCATACCTTTCACTTGCATCCAGGACAAAGAGCACTATAATACAGCAGTGCTAAAAGAAGCAGCATTTTGGGAGATATTAATGTACTTTGATTTGGACTGGAGCTGAACCAATTTTTTTCCTTTATAAAGCTGTTCTCCCAATAATAAAAGAGAGGAGTTCATGTTTTACAACTCCATTAGAGACCAAGAGTGTTAGCTACACTGGTGAATGTTGGAATACGACATATACAGGCCACCTATAACAGCCATGACATCATCACTCTGGATTACTCACACACATTTTAATTTGGCTCACTCAAGGACTGCAATCATACACACACCCCACACACTGAACTCAATGAGGCATTCTTCCGAGTTGACATGCACAGGATTGTTCTGTTAGGAACTTACTTCTCAATAAACACTTAGCAATTAGAGGATCTAGATTCCTGAAGGTAACCTACAAAAACAGCTCTTGCTAAACACAACAACTTTCCGCATTGTCACAACATACCTTCAGTCAGCGTTATCTAAACCAGTCTCCTCCAAAACCCGGCCCACAGGCCAGATCCGGGGTTTGTATGAATCCTTCCCCCGTCCACGACCAGCGATTACCATTCCGCCGCGCCATGGGACTTCATGCACCCAGGTCAGGATGTCTGCCCAGAAATCTAGGAGCAATGCCTGCTAGATTAATGCACCATAAACCCGATGGACCAGAAGTCCCGCAGCGTGCCAGAATGGCAAGTGTGGTAGTGCCAGGGAAGGCATTCCTGGTGCATAACAGTCTCTGATTTCGAGACCACTCATCTATACACCACTCCAAGTCTAAGCGCATGGTCTTGGCAGCCTCAAAAAAAGTCCATGCCAGAACAGGAAATGGCTGAAAATAGATGTGAAAGAAGCCAAGGGGCAAGACTTTCTAGTCCTGAAGTAGAGACAGCACACATTTTACTGCATGATGTTAGCAAGATTGCCTCCACTTATGATCTTGCTGGGACCTGCAACAGGAATTACTTTCCGTTCTTTAAAGAACCACAAGATATCAACTTACTGTTCATACAGTGAAACAATTGTGGAACAATTACAAGGCCTTTTTTATTGTGTTCAGATTGAATGGTAGGAGAAAAATGAACTGAAATACACTACAGGACATTTCTGAAACTTCAATACAAAACATACTGTGCAATACCAATGCTGCAACTAATTAACCCATATGAATCCCCAAACGGAACTATACATCTTAAGTACAACACAAGAGCAAAAGGTCAGTTGTACAACAGAACCTGCTCACCCCTGCCTCACACTGTTATCTCCATGTGCCCCTTCCCCAGAGGTCAGGGGACCTTCCAGAGCAGCATGGGATTAACAGAACTGAACTGAGCTTATAAAAGGTGCATTCACCCACACCCCCATCCCCCCAAAAAACCTCACTCTTCAGCCTCTCACACCATACTGAAATGTTCTACAATTCTCAGGATCAGCCTTTGGATGGGGAAGTGCAAGAACCTTTAGTTAGGAAGAGGGATGATGAAAATTCCCTTCTGCAACCTTCCTTTTGCTCACACTTCCCAGGATCCAACTCAGTGGTTTTATTCTAATTTCAGATTATACAACGGCATAGAACATGCAATAGTCATCATCCAATAACTTGAAGTACTGGATGCTGTGAATTAAGGAGTAGGTTAAAAATCTGGGATGTGATAATTTAGTATATTCTGCAGAATGATGCAGCCGGGTTACCAGCAGAGGTAAACCAAAAGAAACACATTATACCTCATTCTGCTCCCACTGGCTGCCAATCTGCATCTGGAACCAAATAAAACTGCTAGTTTTAAAACTCTTTATGACCAGGGGCCAAGCTATTTCAAGGACTGCCTACTCCCATATCAACCTGCCTAGCCACTGAGACTGTCACTGTGGCTCTGCTGTTTGGCCCACAAATAGCAAATATCAAGCTGGCAAGTACCATGGGCAGTAGCCTCACAATTATGGAACTCTGTTTTTACGGAGATACAAATGGTTTCCTCAACCAATATTTTTTAAAAAGATTGTAAAAAATATTTTATTTTGCAAAGCTGTCTCCCTTGAAATTACTTTTTATATCTCTGTGTTCTTAGTATATATCTGTGTTTTTAGCTACTGGTTTTTGTTTACTGCCTGCTGTATTTCATCTGTTTTTAATGACAATTTTTTATTGTATCAAATTTTTCATTTATCTGTTTTATCTGTAAGCCACTTTGAATTTTAATGAGAAATGAAATATGAAATCATCAGATAGAGTTTGAGTGCTCAAAATGATTTTTAAATAAGTCCTGTACACAGTATTCCTTCTAAGCTGCACAGTTCAGACTGGAGCCACGCACAGTGCTCTAGAGCTAGGCAATAATGACATCATCATCAAATGCTCCAGAGCTGACCCAGTGCAGCTCTATCATGGCTCCATGCAAACCCTGCAAAAATTACAGAGATCATATCCTGTAATGCAGAATAGTATTATCCCTATATTGCATATGACAGGCAGCACAATCCTACTACTCCCACCCGGAGCTGGCACATGTCACTTGTGCTGGCTTCCAGCCATTGCAAATGTGCCATTAAGCATGTTTGTGTTGACTCTGGAGGAGGATAGGACAGTGCACAGACATGCACTGGCCTTATAGAGTCAGCCCCACACCCAGAGGAGGTAGGTTTGTGCTGGCCTGGGCAGACTAGCACAGGGGATGAGAGGGCAGCGGGAGGGAGCAACAGAGATGGGGAGGGGCTGGGACTGGTAGTGACAGCACAAGCCGGATCCCAACCCCCATTCCCAGCTAAAGTGGCATTACTCAGGCCGCTCAGATTTGTGCCCACAAAATCACAGGCACAGATCCAAGTAACCCCATAGGACTGCCTGAGGCATTGCTCAGGGTAAGGGGAAGGAAATCCCCTTACCCTGAGTTGCACTTCAGCCTGCACCAAACCCATGCTGGATACAGCACAAGCCAGTTGGCCTCCCCGTTCCAACGCAGGTGAGGACTGCATCCCGAGATACAGTAGCTTGCATCCTGAGGTACAGTAGTCAAATGGTTAGCAGGTACAAAACATCTCCATTTATGTCTATATTATATACTTCTAACCATTTCTTGGAATTATTTTCCAAATTAACTTTTCCTCAAATCTGGCTTTTAGAAGTTTTAAGATTACGTCTTTTTTCAGTATCAATTGCATTGAGTTTACCTGCTTCCTTGTTCTTGAACAAAGTCTGGTTCAACAGCATTAGCTTTCCAACACTTCAAGGCTTCATGAATGCTAAAAAACAAAAGCAAGACAACCATTTAGCATCTAAAAAGAGTCTATTCTATTCCTATAAACACAGTAAGAGTAAATACAGGCAACATAAGTTAAGCCTTCTATCAATCTTCTAGAAAGTCAAGCAAACAAACCCACTGAATTACACATGCAACTTAAAATTACTTGGAACTCTGGACAGAGGCTGCTGAGCTTCACTACTCAACTAAAATAAGTGCATTAACTTTTGCTATTGTATATTCTAGATCTTCCTTTACTGGACAGGTATAGCGTACAGTATGTTGCAAAACAGAAAGCAAAGGCAGACAAAGGAAATCTCACAACTAGGTATCAATCCATGTTCCCTTGCCTTAGATCCTCTGCAGAGAATAGTGCTTTTCAAATGTTTTACACAGGAACACAGCACAAACATAGGGGCTGGTGGCAGGACAGCAGCTGCCCAAACTACATACTCCATTTGCTGGTTCTGACAAAGCCACTAACTACGTTTTGCCTCAAACCAGGACAGAAAGGAATCATAAGGCATGACTCTTCAGATCAGGCCAGGCTCTTTTAGATCATGCCTGCTTTTCCCAATCTTTGTTTACAGATCAAACACAAACCACAGTTTGCCAGTTCTGACAAAATAGCAGACTGTGGCTAAACAAACCCATTCTTGTAGCCCAATCCTACCACCTGCGTACAACAGCAGAATTGTGCAGAACTCATGTATCACTGTCGTAAATAACATTGTTCTGCCATAAATGGCACAACACTGCAGAGCACAAGGGAGCCATCAGTGGAAATAGCCAGCACCTCCCCACATGCATCAACGGTGAACCGGGCAACACCAAACAAGAAAAAGCAGTGGAAGGGGAAGTTCTTGAGCAAGGAGTGGAAGATTCAGGACAGGGAGGGCAAGGGGTAGATCCCAACAGCAGCGACTTTCACCTGGACCCTATCCCTATTTCCCAGTTCATTCCTCTCCACTCCCTTCCTTTCCTTGTAGTTTCAGCAGCTATGTAGGTGGTGTGGGGTACAAGGAGATCCATAGGCAACCAAAAGCCTACCCACGGGTAAGTAAAAACATTTTTTACTTATCTCTCATTGGGTCTCTGGTGTTCCCCACCACCACCACAATAGCATCCACCCCATGCCCTGCTGATGTGAAAAAAACATTTTTAGTGTGTTTCCTTTTTCATTTTATAATACAAGAACCCAAACCCTAAAAACAAAAGCACCCTAAGCTCTTGTAGTAACCCCCCCCTTAACAATGGCCTCCACCAAGACTACTACTCCCCCCACCAATTAACCACTTAAGGCTACAGCAGTAGCTTCCAAATGAATTGCCTCTTTGGGGCCATGAGATTACCAGGTGTATCCTTGTACCTTTGTCACTGAATATAAATGACAGAAGCAGAAAACAATCAAAGAAATGTAGATAATACAGTTAAGAATATCTGAAGTATGGATTTATATGAGCAACAGCAAACCAGCGGCTGCATATGTGCCCAACATGTGATATTAGAAGAGATTTTCTAATGAGGCAATGAGGCCATCTAGACCAGGGGTGTCCAAACCCTGGCCCTGGGGCCACTTGCAGCCCTTGAGGCCTCTCAATGCAGCCCTCAGGGAGCCCCCAGTCTCCAATGAGCCTCTGGCCCTCGGGAGATTTGTTGGAGCCCACACTAGCTCGATGCAACTGCTCTCAGAGTGGGGGCAACTGACCTCTCGCATGAGCTGTGGGATGAGGGCTCCCTCCACTGCTTGTTTCATGTCTGTGAGGCAGTAGCGGCAGCAAAGGAAAGGCCAGCCTTGCTTTGTGCAAGGTCTTTTATAGACCTTGAGCTATTGCAAGACCTTCATTCATTCATATTCATTCACTTATATGAATCTTTAATATATTCATTTATGTAAACTTATGTAAATTTATTCAAATTTTAAATGTAAATTAATTATTTTTTCCCCGGCCCCCAACACAGTGTCAGAGAGACAATGTGGCCCTACTGCCAAAAACTTTGAACTCCCCTGATCTAGACTGAACATTTGAAGAAAGTACATCCTGTCAAGACAGACAAGAACTTAACTTTTTTCCCCAACCACATCAGGTCAAATTTCAAAAGTGGTCAACACTGTCAAGCATGTTTTGTAATACTTCACAACAAAGCACTGATGGTTTGCATGCATCAACATTTCACTGTTGATTGCAAAGTCTAAAAAGTCACATTCAACTGGTTAAGACTCAACCCATCAGTTGAGGTTCCAAGTACTGTTCTGCATAAGTCACCATAATATAATTAAGATGATTTCTCTCAGCAGCAATTCAGTGCAAAGAAGCATGGCTGAAAGTGTGGAAGATATAATGTGCATCTTACTAAGGGCAACAGAATTTGCATTACATCTGGATGAGTCAGCTTTGCCAGGCAATGAATCTTTGCTTCTCACTTATTTGTGCATTATAAAAGAGAAAAGTCTGGCTCACTTTGCTCAAGAGCTGTTTGCAAGGCAACCAAGAACAGATAACTAAAGGGCAGTCAATACTGAGTGTTAAGCAGTTCTTCAAAAGCAAAGCAATTATACTTACTAGCATACTTGCTTATACAACTGAAGGCATACCATCAATAACTGGTCACTACCATTGGTGTGTTGCTTACTTGAACAAAGCAGTGCCAGGTGTATTTACCATTCACTATGTCATTCATTGCCAATATCTGGTTGCAAAAAACCTCAGTGATCTCTTGCACAAGTCATTACACACTCATCGCTGCAGTGAATTAAATTAAACCCCATCCTATCAATGAGACTATTCTGGGAGCTCGGATGATGAATGATCAGAACGACCAGATACTATGGGGGACACAGTGCTTCTACCTTTAACCATTGTATAGAAAAGGGAATATTGGCAGGTGCAGCTCAACATGGAAAGGTTTTTAAAGCTGCTCTTGCCAACATTCCCTCTTCTATACAATTATTAGAAGTATAGGCACTGTGTCCTTCATTCTATCTGGCTACCCTGTGAATGATGAAGATTTTGAACATTGGCTGCTTCATACCAACATTCCTTGGCTATCAAAAAGCAACTGTGTGAGATGCTTTTATGACCTTTTGACAATGTTGTGGAGAGTTTTGAAGACACAAATGCTTTGTTCAGTGAGTAACTCAGGGATGACATTGCTTATCTATCAGAACTATTTGAAAATTTCAGTGAAATGAATTTGTAGTTGCAAGGAAATTAGGTAAATTTTATTAAGGCCAAATCTGCCACCTAAGTTTATTTCAAAGTTAACTCTGTTCAAGAGCAATATAGGGAGTTGTGAAGTACCAATTTTCAAGCCTGTCTGAGCTAGGAGAAAAAGGTCGTGTATAAGATGATGATCTGCAAGTGTTTGAGACCATTTGGATATGTGGAATGAAGTTGTATCCAAGTTATTTGAGTATCTTCTGTGGATGGAAATTCCAGAGTAGGTGATAAATGCACTTTTAGATACATACTGAGGAAGTTGGGGTGGTGGAGAAGAACTAACTGGGCTACAAAGTGACACTGAGATGAAGTCAAAAGTTTTAAAAAAATTGTATAAAGCAACAGTTCCTGAGCTTTCAGAACTGTGACCCAGCTCAATCTCTATGGCAGGTTGCAACACTCCTGGTGATACTGGAGAGAGTCCAAGGGAACCTCCAAAGGGCTCCTGCAGGTCACACCAGGTTGAAATCCCACTGTAATGGCCTCCACGGGTCTCAGAATGGCCCACAGAAGCCTCTGAAAGCCACTTCCTGTTTTCAGAAACAAATGAAGTGGATTCTGCAGGCCATTCTGATGCCCGCAGAGGCATAACTTGACCAGAGCAACCCTTCAGAGATCTCCAGCTTCTAGAATGGCTCCTATTTGGAGCCATTCGAAAGCAAGGATGGGTGGGAGGGCCCAACCTGTAACCCGCCTTGCATGGACTCACAACCCATAGTTTGGGAACTCCTGATATAAAGAGTTTTGGTTACAGAACAAAATTTCTGATTGCTGTCCTGCACTACGGATAACAGTTAAGAAGCTCCTTGTTGCATTTCCAACATCATATTTGGTGGAAAGTGGTTTTGGTGGGGTCATCCAACTTTTCCCCAAGCAAAGAAAGAAACTGATTCCAGATTACCAATTGTGATGATTTAGGATTCCTGCACATCCTGCACAGGATGATTTATGGATGTCCGCACAGAAGTAAGTCCCATTGTGTTCAAAGGGGCTTACTCCCAGAAAACTGTGCATAGGACTGCAGTCTTAAGCATATAACTGGCAGAAGTACATTATGTTTTTCTTCTGCTATTACACTAGAATAATAAGAAGCAAAATATTAAACCAAAGTAGAGCTACAAAATACTTCATCCCACCTGCAAGTCTGATATGAAATCAGATCAGAAGGAAGAGTAAAGTAAATTAACATGTACAATATGCATACAGGAGCGTTTCCACTGTGTTATCATTGGGGAATAAGCCATTGAGTGTTTTGGCAGTAGATTATGCTAAGAACACACAGTAAAACCTCTTGCACACATACAGGTCCCTGGACTATTATCTTGACTGCACACTGTTTTTTGGGAAGCTAGAAAGTTAAACCTACCTTGTAGTAACTTCACTGCTATGGAATATTTCACCATTGATTGTGACATTAACAGAACAGGGTAATTTCATTTTCTCTTCCTAGTTTAGTCACAAAGTATCTGATTAATTCCACCAAATGTGAACACCACTTATTTTTACATATCACACCAAGATCTAAATCAGTTTAATTCCAAATGCTTAATTGATTGTGGTTAGGTCCCTAGCACTATATTGCCTCAGTCCCTGAACTTGCTGGGGAGTAAGTTGGGGCTTTGCTGCGTCCCAACTTGAGGGTTCACACAGCACTGTGTGCCTGGGGTTTAAAACTCTCAAATGATGAGGTCATCGGTGCCCAGTTAGAGGAGTGAATCCACCTGGTCACTCCATGCCACCCATTGGACTTAGACAGGTGTGCTACCCAATTAGCAAGGTAGCCTATCTCTTGGCAGTTACAGTTTCTGAAGACAGGATGAGAGACTTGGAATAAATGTCTACATATAGCTACTAGCATTTCAAACAAAGGCTGCTTGCAGAGAGATGATCCAGCAGCTTTTAGCTGCTGAACTTCCACAGGAGCTTCTGGGGAGTTAAAAAGTGTCAAAAAAAATCAGAAGGCAAAAAAGGGGGCAAACCTTGTTCATGACAAATACTATAATGATATTTTATTGATTGGGACACGATTTAAAGTTCTGAAATTTGGTTGACAGCAGTGTTGGCCTTGCATTCGGCATGAGAAGACCTCATACAACCACAGGGAGGGAATGAAAGAGAATCGGTCAAGAGCAGTCAGTTCAGAACTGTCAGAGAGGATGGAGTTAGAAATGAACAGTGATAACTGTTGAAGTCTGCTCTGCAAAGATCACAGAGGATAAACCAAAAAGTAAGAGTGTCTTATGAAAAAGAAACATGAATATAGATAAAAACAGTAACAGAAAATGTTTTAGGATTCATGTAACAAAAATTGTTACAGTTAGACTAAAGAGTAGAATATATTCTGCAGAATAAAGTAACAGTTGTAATTCCAAGGTTCATGTTGTCAAGGTATTTTCTTGGTGCATTATTTCAGAATGTTTTCGTCACTTTTCTTAATCCACTTTTCTTAATCCACTGTGTGTGTCTGCAAAAACAGAATTTTGTGTAACCCTCATACTTAATCATCTAACAAAAGATGAGAGAAGTGGGTTTTTCCTCTCATATTGACTATCTGATTTTACATGCTCAGAAGTGCATTTAAGAGAAAACGAAGTACAGCAGTTCCTTCATATCCGTGGATCCCATATGCGGAAGTGGTTTCCGATCACTTTTTAAATTCATATTGGAGGCCTCCCCGCACCTGTGGAGGGCTCCCCGCACCCCCTGGAGGCTGGTGATGCAGAAGGTAAGTTAACCCCCCCATCGGCCAATGCAGCAGCAAGGTCCTGGGGATAGCTTGGCTGCCTTCCCCGACCCCCTAAGGGGCCAGAGGCAGGGTTCCTCAGGCTGGAGTGTTACAATACCTCAGTTTGAGAACCTCAGGCTTTAAGATGATTCTCAGAATCCTGAATTCCTAACCCTTCTAAGCCTCCATATAAGCAGACACATTGAGCCCATTTATAGCAATCGGTATAATTTACTCAGATCATGATTTAAAATTACCAAAAGAAAACTGACCAATCCAAATCACTGATTTAAAACAATTTCCCTTTCTAAAATTCATATATTTCCTACACCAGTGGTTCTCAAACTGGTGGGTCGTGATCCACCAGTTCGTGTAACGCTTCCCCCATCCCTTTAAGGGGAGGGGGAGGGAGGCAGTGATGCAATCCCCAGGATCACGTCACTAAGGGAGGGGGAGGCGAGGTGCTTGCACTTACTTTCAGAAGGCAGAGCTGCAGCAAGCTACAGGAGGTGCGGGGAGCCCTGAGCAGCTCTGCACAGCACTCCCCGTGGCTTGGAACTTTCACTAAAAGTGGGTGCAAAGCACTTCCACTTTGCAGGAAGTGCACAAAGGCTCCGTGTCACACAGGCGGGGAAATAGCCCTGGAAGAGGTTCCCCTTGTGAAGGAACAGTAAGACTCCTGGAGCCCCATGAACCAGCAAAGAGGCTGAGGAGGAGGAGGGGGCGGAAAACCTCTGTAGCCAGAACACACGCAGCAAGGTGGAGCTCTCTCACTCTCTCACTCACTCACACACACAGGGGCAGGTGTAGTAGCAACAGAGGGAATTGCTTTAAAAAACCCAGGGAGTGTTTCCCAATCCCCCCCCCCGCCTTCCGAATGAGATGGTGCAGGCTCTCCGTGCTCCAGTCTACACAAACAAAACAGCCCAGCAAGCAAGTCTTCCCAGCAAACCAAAGCATGAGATTTAGGCTACAATTCGATCCACACTTTCCTGGGAGTAAGCCCCATTGACTACAATGAGGCTTACTTCTGAGTAGAAACGCATAGGACTGGACTTTTAAAAGCTCAGCATCCCACCTATGAAAGAAGCAGGACAGCTGGCAGCTGAGAGGGGGAGGCAGGGGAGGGGATTGATAACAGCTGCCTTAGTTTCCTTCCAGCCCCAAGTGTCATGCTGCAGTGTATTTGACTAACTATGGACATGTTTTTTCTTAATCCCGCTGGGTCACGGAACAGAACTCACATGCATAAATGGGCTCCACCTGTAGTCTGTTAAAAGTACCAATCTGTCACATTTCCCCAAATGCAGTCACATACCATGGGAGCATCAAGTCTAATATATTAAAAATAAAATATTGAAATGAATGGGGACCCACCTGAAATTGGTTCGCAACCCACCTAGTGGGTCCCAACCCACAGTTTGAGAAACACTGCCCCACACAACTATTCAGAAACAAGTTCTAATGAACAATCTGGACTTACTTTTAAAGTAAAATGTATAGGACTATTACAAGTATCCAGCTATTACAAGTATTACAGAATTTTTCCAGAAGCAAACAGAACACTAAAAGAACTGTTATTCCTTCATGCAAAATAAATATCCATGCTGATAACACAATCTGAGAACTGAAAACCTCTGAGAACTCAAATAGCTATGAAATATAAACATAAGATACAAGGTCATCCACATAAGCTCAGTGGATGTGATGGGAAGATTAAGAATGACTTCTTGTCCATATGAATACCTAAAATGACCTCCTAATTAAGAAACCCCATCAGAAGTCAAAAATAATAAATCTTCCACATGATTCATTGTTTCATTTATAGTTTTTAACCTCAGAAGTCAGGTATTTCACACCCTGATTCTCTTGAAAAGCAACCCTTAACTCCATATTCGGTAAACAGTCATGATTCCATTTTAAGGTATTATAAATGTAGGTTTTAACATGTTTGTGCTAATTCAGGTTTCCTTTTAAACCAGGTTGCTGTCTTTTTTAAAGTAGTGTTTTCTTGAATTGAAATTTTAAAATCCAATGTAGATTTTTTTTTTTTTTAATACAGGTGGGTCTCCATATCCAGTATCTGTAGATTCAGTTAACCGTAGATTCGGGGGTGGGGGGCCTCCAGGGGGCCATTACTGTTAAATAAAAGCTTAAGCTTGATCCCTACGCTTGAATGCTTATAGCAACCTGTCAAATCAAGAAACACCTCACTGATAAGCTTTTAAACAATACTAATAGGCATGGAGAGGGACTATTTACAGACAGCCCCATATCCACAGTTTCCATATCTGCAAGGGGTCCCTGGAATGGTCCCCTGTAAATACTGGGCACAGCAGTAACTGATCTTATAACTGCATGGTTGATAGTTCGTGAGCATGTATTTCAGAAACCAAAGGTATAATCCTATGCTTGTCTACTCAGAAGTTCAACTGAATGGAATTTACTCCCATGTAAGATTGCAGCCCTAATATCTTCCAAGAAGTATAAAAATCATACATTAATTCCACCTTGGATTACATTTAACTGATACTAACACTCAACATGTTACTGCATGGTCTTCCTACATTGCCACAGCATTGCCTAACATAGCAAGCCTATTTTAAGCCGCTAATCGGAACAGAAATTTAAAGACCACTGGCGGACAGGATAGCCAAGAACTATTAAAATAACTCAAAGTTTTACTCTTTATTTTATTAAGTAACAGACATGTAGGATAACCAAATAAAAGTACTCTTAGGGCCCAATCCTAGCCATCTTTCCAATGGTGATGTAAGTTCCAAGAAAACAAATGTTCCCTTACTTTAAGGAGGCCTTCATGACTGCCTCCTCTCCACAGAATGCACTGCATGCTCCCTCAGTGCTCAAAAATTGGATATGATTTGGCCCTTAGGCTGCAATCCTATACACACAACCCCAGAAGCAAGAGTCACTGAGCAGAGTCAGACTTAATAGATTTTGTTTTATATACTTATACCCAACCTTTCAAGATAAATTTTGAAAGCCACCATGGACATTTAAGTCATTAAAAAACATAATCAAAAATAAACATGGTGAGAACACAACACATACCACCCCAATTCAGGGGTGTCCAAACTTTTTGACAGGAGGGGCCACATCATCTCTCTGACACTGTGTCAGGGGCCAGGAATAAAAAAGAATTAATTTACATTTCAAATTTGAATAAATTTACATATATTTACATAAATGAATATATTAGAGATGGAACTTATATGAATGAATGAAGGTCTTGCAATAGCTCATGGCCTATGAAAGGCCTTGCACAAAGCAAGACTGGCCTTTCCTTCACTGCTGCTGCAGCATCAGTCATTAAACAGCAAGCAGTGGAGCGATCCCTCATTCACAGTTCATGCGAGAGGTCAAACTGTCGCCCTTACACTGAGAACAGTTGCACAGGGCCAGCAAGGGCTCCAGTAAGTCTCCGGAGGGCAGAGGCTCATTGGAAACTGGGGGCTACTTGCGGGCCAGATTGGGAATCCTCGGGGGCCACAAGTGGCCCCCGGGGCCAGGGTTTGGGCACCCCTGTGTTAGATCAACAGCTAACACACTGCATTTGTAGATACCCAAGCTATAATCACTCCCATAGCATAGCAATCTAGAAGGAATCTAAGCGTCACCTTTGCCTGCCCTTCACCCTTAAAATAGAATCATTCACAAATACCTGCAGAAAGGTATGTATGCCTTTAAGCAGAAGAGCAAATCCAGTTCAGGATAAATACTGAGTCAGTCACTCAAAATTTGCAACTGTAACAGTCTCCTGAACAGCACATACATGAATATGATGGTTTAGCTACACTCGGTTCATTTAACTAACTACTGTATATCTAAACTCGGTTAATTTCAAACACAGGAAAAAAATCATACAGGTTACTGTATTTACTGGCTTCTCCTCCCCTTGTAGAATTATATATATTACACTGTGTAATAAATATTACACCAGTGGCTCAAAAACTGTCGGTCAGGACCCACTGATGAGTTGCGACCTGATTTTTGGTGGGTCCACAAAGGGTGATGGAAATATCAGCTAACTAATTGCCTCAAGCCCTGAGGTTGTTCAAAAATGAGATACTGTTGCTGCTAAATACCCTGCAAAAAACTCAACTCCTGTAATTTGCAAGCATGTGTTAATATATGTTTGAGGTCTTTTTCTGGTTGTTATAAATGAATAAATGAAATATTTCTTTCTAGATCACTTTTTGTTAAAGTCTGGTAAATCTAGATGGGTCCCAATAGAGTGTAATTTTAAACAAGCAGGTCCCAGTGCTAAAAAGTTTGGGAACTACTGTATTACACTGTAGAATATATACAGTATTACACACAGTCACTTAATCCAGAAGAGATGGCTGTTGATTGGGAATTTGACTGATGCAGAAAGATTTACAATCTTTTCTGGATGGGTTGCACTCACTGTAACCCACACCTTGCTTGCCACCCAGTTATGCCTGTGTGGAATGACATGGTGGCTGGTCAAACACTGTAACATGCAGCAGTGGCATCATTGTTGATTGCTGACTAGCTGGAAGGGGGGGCAAGTGAACATGCAGGGGAAGCTGCAGCTTCCAGCTAAAGGGCAGGTTAATGGGTAGGTAAGAATAAAGGGGGAGAAGGAAAAAATGACAGAGAAGAAAAGACAGATAAAAGAGGAGTGAGAGGGATATGGAAAGAAACAAAAAGGACACCGACATCTGATGGCTTCAAGGAAGTGGTCAAGAGAGGGAGAAACAAGAATGGTGGAGCAAGAAATGCTGAAGGGTTGGAAGAAGGAGTTAAGCCTCAGAGAGGAAAGGAGCCTCAGGTCTGGGATGGCTGAAGAAATAAAGAACCGGAAGTAAACAGCCAGGGAAGTAAAGAGCCATTCATCAGAAGCCCCACTGCAAAAAGGGCCAGGGACAAACCCACAGGTAGATAGCCACTCCACCATCCTGAGTCAGGGGAAGGGCATTTAACAGGCACCACCAAAGAATAGCAATCTGGCCCTTCCCATTCAGGGGTGGATAAGCTCATCCCCATCATTCCTCGCCTAGATGAGGTTAGAAGGCTTCTGCCTAGCCCCTGATCTCCAACTGAAGCAGTTATACTCAGGGCGACAAAACCCCTTCAACAGGATGACCAGAACCCTGCCTTATGTTGGTAGGTTTAACCACCCAAGGGGATGAGAAAAAGGACTTTAAGTGAAGCATCAGCCTATGCTTTGTTATTTTGATCTGTATTGCCATGAAGGAAACCACTTAAAGAGTTGCCTCTTGGTGGGAGAATAACTCTATGATCACACTCAAGCTGAAAGAGCACATCCTCAGTTTAGGAGGTGCTCCATGGTCTCCAGGGGTGTCCAAAGTTTTTGGCAGGAGGGCCACATCAGCTCTCTGACCATATGTCAGGGGCCGGGGAAGAAAATAATTAATTTACATTTAAAATTTGAATAAATTTACATATGTTTACATAAGTGAATATATTAAAGATGAACTTATATGAATGAATTAAGGTCTTGCAATAGCTCAAGGCCTATACAAGGCCTTGCGCAAAGCAAGGCTGGCCTTTTCTTTGCTGCCGCTACTGCATCGCAGATGTGAAAAAGCAAGCAGTAGAGGGAGCCCTCATCCCATAGCTCACCCGAGAGGTCAAACAGTCACCCCCACTCTGAGAGCAGTTGTGTCGGGCCAGTGCGGGCTCCAACAAATCTCCCGAGGGCCAGAGGTTCATTGGAGACTGGGGGTTCCCTGAGGGCTGCACTGAGAGGCCTCGAGGGCCGTAAGTGGCCCCAGGGCCAGGGTTTGGGCACCCCTGGTCTAGCCCTTCTTATGGAGGACAAGGTGGCAGCTGTGTTGAGAAGTGCTTTCACCATCTTTGGCTAAAGTTGGTGCTTTTATTATGGTTCCTAGAGTTGTCAGACCTGCATGCAGTTATCCATGTTCTGGTAACCTCTAGATTAATTACTACAACACACAGTTCATGCAACCGCCCTTGAAAACAGTTTAGAAGCTTCAGCTGGTGCAAAACACGGCTGCCCAAGTCTTTAACAAGAAAGCTTGTACTAAACCTATATTCCTCATTAACAGCACAATCATACTCATATCTGTTACTATGCATCTTATTCCCAGGCAAATATGCATAGGACTGCAGCCTAAAACAACAAGTTCCTAGCTAGAACTGGATGACAGCGATTGGCCACTATGAACTGGATCCAAAATTTTTATGAACCTTAAGTTGTTCAAAACAGCCTTCCGGGCTTTTTTTTATTTCTTCCGAAATTTTTATGAACCTTCTTCCAAACTTTATGAACCTTCTTCCAAACTTTTTATGAACCTTAAGTTGTTCAAAACAGCCACCAGGTAGATGAGACTCGTCAGCCTGGGAAGGCAGCTCATCTAAGAAAAGGAAAACACTGATCCCAAACCTCCACTGCCTTGTGGCTACATCCAGTTATGGAAAAGGCTTCAGGAGTCAACCTCGAGGCAAAATCAGGAGCCGGAGTCCCTGAGGCAGTTCGTAGCTGTACACAGTCATGCTCTGGCAACTCCTGCGACACCACTGGAACCAACTGTATTGGTTTCTGCCTTTCCATTGGACCATTCCAGCGATGTGGAGAGGGGGGATTTGCTGCATGGGTAACAGCCTATCCTCCATACCCTCTTTACCCAGGCTTCGCGCACTGGAGAGGACACTCCAACTTCGCCATACGGCGTCGGCACAACACAAGAAGCAGCAGTTTACCGGTTACAAGTCTTCGCTCGATTGGCGTAGAGCATGATGCCAGGGGCTGCTTCCGATGGTGGGAGAGATCATTGCATCTCATTGGGCAGCTACTGCCCGCCTTAAGCTGGGCAGTCCCCAGTCAGTAAGGTGTTGCCTCGCCACGGTCCGTTAACCTCACGGGGTGCGTGGGGTTTAGGGTGAAAACCGACAGGCGGATCGACAACTCTGCACCATGCAACAGAAAACAAAACTCCTGCCCTAAAGCTGGGCACCTGGAATGTAAGGACAATGACACCTGGCTTCTCTGATGACCTGCAAGAAATAGACGACACACGCAAAACAGCTGTCATTGACATGGAGCTGAGCAGACTGCAGATGGACATCATCGCCCTTCAAGAGACGAGGCTGCCAGATTCCGGATCTGTCAAGGAGAGAAATTTCTCATTTTTCTGGCAGGGAAAACCACCAAATGAAACCAGGGAACATGGTGTTGGCTTTGCGGTCAGAAATACCCTGCTGAAATCCATCATCCCACCTACTGTGGGTAGTGAAAGAATTTTGTCCCTGCAGCTCCAGTCATCAGCAGGACCTGTCACTCTCATCAGTGCTTATGCACCGACTCTGTCGTCTCCAGCAGAAGCCAAAGACAAATTCTATGATGACCTGGCCACCACTATCAAGAAGATCCCCATAAAAGAGTCATTGTTCATCCTCGGCGATTTCAATGCTAGAGTTGGTGCTGACCACAGTTCATGGCCCACTTGCTTAGGTCAGTTCGGCACTGGGAAGATGAACGAAAATGGCCAACGCCTGCTAGAGTTTTGCTGTCATCACGGTCTCTGTGTCAGCAACACATTCTTCAACACAAAGCCCCAACATAGTCTCTTGGAGACACCAAAGACCAAAGCACTGGCACCAGCTCGACCTGATTCTCACCAGACACTCCAGCCTTCCCAGCATCAAGATCACACGCAGCTATCAGGGTGCTGCCTGTGACGCTGACCACTCCCTGGTGTGCAGCAGAGTGAAACTGCAAACAAAGCGACTGCACCACACAAAAAAGGAAGAAAGACCTCGCATTGATACCAGCAAGACCCGGGATCAGAGAAAAGTGGAGGAATTTGCACGAGCGCTTGAGGAATCTCTTCAAGGCCCGGCCGACGCAAACGCATCCAACAGATGGGAACATTTCAAGAATACCGTTTACAACAACGCCTTGTCCATATTTGGCAAGAAGACCAACAAGACAGCAGACTGGTTTGAAGCCCACTCTGAGGAGTTGACACCAGTCATTGAGGAAAAGAGGAGAGCTCAAGCAGCATACAAGGCCTCTCCCAGTGAGCGCAACCTGCAGGTCCTCTGAGCTGCTCGCAGCAAAGTCCAGCAGACTGCCAGGAGATGAGCTAACGACTACTGGCTCCAGCTCTGCTCCTACATACAGATAGCAGCTGACACAAGGAACATCAAGGGGATGTATGACGGTATCAAGCAGGCCCTAGGTCCAACGCAGAAAACTGCCCCTCTGAAGTCTGCTGCAGGCGAGGTCATCCAGGATCGGGCGCAGCAGATGGAACGCTGGGTGCAGCACTACTCTGAGCTATATTCCAGAGAAAATGCAGTCACCAAAGAAGCGCTGAAAAACATTGAGTGCCTGCCTGTGCTGGAGAAGCTTGACAGTGAACCAATCCTAGAAGAACTTCACGTGGCCCTGGACTCCCTTGCCTTTGGCAAGGCACCTGGAAAAGACAGCATCCCTGCTGAAGTCCTAAAGTGCTGCAAAGAGATCATCGTCACTGAGCTGCATGAAATCCTCTGTCTCTGCTGGAGAGAAGGTGGAGTACCTCAAGACATGAGGGATGCAAACATCATCACGCTGTACAAGAACAAAGGCAACAGGGGTGACTGCAACAACTACTGTGGCATCTCCCTCCTTAGTGTTGTAGGAAAGCTGTTTGCCCGAGTTGCACTAAAGAGGCTCCAGGTACTTGCAGAGAGCGTTTATCCAGAATCACAGTGCGGATTCCGAGCCAACAGGTCCACCACTGATATGGTATTCTCCCTTAGACAACTGCAGGAGAAATGCAGGGAACAACAACAGCCACTCTTTATAGCCTTCATAGATCTCACAAAGGCTTTCTACCTGGTCAGCAGGGACGGCCTCTTCAAGATCCTCCCCAAGATCGGATGTCCACCCAGGCTCCTCAGCATCATCAGATTTTTCCACAAGGACATGAAGGGCACTGTTGTCTTCGATGGCTCCACATCAGACCCTTTTGACATCCGAAGCGGAGTGAAGCAGGGCTGTGTTCTTGCACCAACCTTGTTTGGGATTTTCTTCGCTGTCCTGCTGAAGCAGGCCTTTGGAACTGCAACAGAAGGCATCTATCTCCGGACCAGATCAGACAGAAAGCTCTTCAACCTCTCCAGACTGAGAGCAAAATCCAAAGTCCAGCTGAAATGTCTGCGTGACTTCCTCTTTGCCGACGATGCAGCTGTCACTACCCACTCTGCCAAAGATCTCCAGCAGCTCATGGATCGTTTTAGCAAGGCCTGCCAAGATTTTGGACTGACAATCAGCCTGAAGAAAACACAGGTCATGGTTCAGGATGTGGACTCACCTCCCTGCATTACAATCTCTGCACATGAACTGGTGGTTGTCCATGACTTTGTGTACCTTGGCTCAACGATCTCTGACACTCTTTCTCTCGATACCGAGCTAAACAAACGCATCGGTAAAGCAGCTACCACGTTTTCCAGACTCACAAAGAGTCTGGTCCAACAAGAAGCTGACGGAACATACCAAGATCCAGGTCTACAGAGCTTGCGTCCTGAGTACACTTCTGTACTGCAGCGAGTCATGGACTCTTCGCTCACAACAGGAGAGGAAACTGAGCGCTTTCCACATGTGCTGCCTCCGACGCATTCTCGGCATCACCTGGCAGGACAAAGTTCCAAACAACACAGTCCTGGAACGTGCTGGAATCCCTAGCATGTATGCACTGCTGAAACAGAGACGCCTGCGTTGGCTTGGTCATGTCGTGAGAATGGATGATGGCCGGATACCAAAGGATCTCCTCTATGGAGAACTCGTGCAAGGAAAGCGCCCTACAGGTAGACCACAGCTGCAATACAAGGACATCTGCAAGAGGGATCTGAAGGCCTTATGAGTGGACGTCAACAAGTGGGAAACCCTGGCCTCTGAGCGGCCCGCTTGGAGGCAGGCTGTGCAGCATGGCCTTTCCCAGTTTGAAGAGACACTTGACCAACAGTCTGAGGCTAAGAGGCAAAGAAGGAAGGCCCATAGTCAGGGAGACAGACCAGGGACAGACTGCACTTGCTCCCAGTGTGGAAGGGATTGTCACTCCCGAATTGGCCTTTTCAGCCACACTAGACGCTGTTCCAGAACCACCATTCAGAGCGCGATACCATAGTCTTTCGAGACTGAAGGTTGCCTACAACTACAAGTTGTTCAGATTTTCCTTAACATACCAAGCTCTACAGCTACAAGGCATTTGGTTGTCTGATCTAGTCTTGGAAAATGGGCAAGGGGGGGTCAACAGTTATTTTTAAAATGTTCTAGAAGTAAACCAGGCTACTCAATTCCATCTTGACTGAAAAAGGAACAGGTTGGCTAGTGAAGAGAGGAATCCCTATAGAAATGAAACATGATCCAATACTAAACATTTGGATTTGGCCAAGACACTCCCCTTCACCTATCCTGGTGAAAGATATGGCTGGCCAGCCCAATTTATGTATGTGTAGTTGTACACAGGTCCCAAAAAGTTCAAAGGAGCTTACTCTCAAGTCTAAGGTAACAGGTATAAACTCATTTAATATGGAAAGAAACCTAGTTGACACTTCTGAGATACTATAAAAAAATTCCTTTTCAAACAGTTTATTCTTGAGTAAATTCTTCAATTCTGTGTTATGCCTATGGTTAAATACCTACATCCAATCCTGTTTGTTTTTCTGAACACAATACTATTTTTATTCATGCCATATTGTCAGAATAATTGGTAGTCAAGCACTCCTGCATAGCATATGCTTTTATATAGTACAGAATAAGAATGCAAAGCTCATTATTTCTTCATCTAGAAGTAAATTTCTAAAAACCTATTTAGTACACACACCCTTTTTAGCTGGGTTATTAAATTCTAATTGAGCATTTCCGAATGCATAACGCTATTTCTAAATGCTCACAGATGGTCAGTTTTCAATTGTTTTAATGCAAAAAATAAAAATAGAAAATTCATTTGTCCAAATACTGAATTAAGATTATCCCTTTAACAACTAAATATTGGAGTAAAATATTTTATGTTAAAGATAGTATTTCCTCTTTTTGTTTTGAAAAAAAGCATAACAGCATGTCTCAGGCAGCTTGGTGAACACAATGCAAAAATAAGATCTTCGATTACTGCTCATATTGCTCATTTACATGCAAGACCTGAAGCAACCTCCAATGTCAGACTAGTGTCCAATATCATTTTAGACATTAGTAACAGAGTTCATCTTACACATAATGTCTTTCCTTCCTCAAATGTCTCTGTGAATGTTTGTTTCATCTCAAAATATCTACACAAAGCCAATGTTTGTTAGTATCTTTATTCTTGATTTATGTTATGAAGCTCTGCACAATGCAACAATAGTATTCCTATTTATTCTATTGTGATCAGGATTTTCCCAATTCTCCTCCTCTGCATTTTAGCTCTGCTATCTGGTATGTATCTGATCAGCAATTGCACACAGAACAAAAATGTCACACAATGTCAACTTCCAAGTAAAAGCCACACAACTCAGCTTGGTTACTTTTATCTACAAGATTTAAATAGCAATTAAATATTTAAAACTTAACAGACCAAGCCTAGCTAGCTGCAGCTATTTAACAGCACATTCTTACACTAGGAGCTTATCATTTCTGTTGAAAGTCATGGCTCCTCCTAAAATTACCATGTTCTTCAGGTTGTTACCTCTACCTTATGATAGTTACTATATTTTCATACAAGTTTTTTTTATATTGCACAAAAAGGTTATTTGAAGTACAAATGATTGAAGTGCTAAATTAAAGAGACAGACTGCCACAATAAATTTTCAAACACATTGATGACTGATCACATCTAATTATTCAGAGCCCCTACTCCTACTATCAAACACATATGGAAAACATATCTTCCAATAAATTAACATATTGCAGGACATTTAAAGTGCTCCAACAAGCTATACAGTATGTCTGTATCATGTACAGGGAACAAAATACACACCCCTCATGTGTATCAAAGACTAGACTGTCTAATAATTCATATGAAGAAAACCTGTATTGATTCAAGGCTGTAAACAAGCCAAGATAAAACAATCTTAATTTTAATATTCATATTTTAATTAAGAACATTTTCAGACACGTCTTAAAAAAGCAATCATCTGCTTTAAAATAACGTGGCTAACAACTGCACCACAATAACAGAATAGAAACCAAACATTTCCCTGAGAAACTTAGCAAAGCAAAGAGACAGTCAGCAATACAGAAAAGCAACCAGACAGCCAAGGAGCCAGCAGCACCTTGCACAGCAACAAGGCAAAACTTTTGATTAAAAAATGCATCCATCATTGGATAGCATCAGTTTCAGGCAGTTATCTGAAGTGCCAGGGCTCTCTGCCCTCCCACCCATCATCTCCCTTTAGCTTTACAGTTGTTGTTACCCTGTTAACAAGCAGGAAAAGGGAAGCTGCTGCTGCTCACCTCCAAGTCCTCACTATGGCTGCGAGACACAACAGAAGTGGCCAACAGAGAAGCATCAGGAATCCCCTAGGGTCCCCATCTTAGCATCTCACAGCTCCCATTCACAGCTCAATCCTATGCATGCCTATTCAGAAGTAAGTCCTAGTATGGTCAGTGGGACTTACTCCCAGGTTAAGTGTGGATAAGATCACAATCCTTCCCAATTTACCTTCTTCTTTCTCCTCCCCTAGTGCACCCTCTTCTCTCCCCCCAACTTACCTACGCTCTTTCTCCCCATTCCCAATTTATCTTCTTCCCCCCACCCAATTTACCTTCTCTCTTCCCCAATTTATCTTCTTCTCTCCCCCACCCAATTTACCTCCCCCTCTCTTCCCCAATTTACCTTCTCTCTTTCTCCTCCCCTAATGTACCCTCTTCTCCCTCCCCAACATACCTACTCTTTCTTTCTCCCCCTCCCCAATTTACCTTCTCTCTTCCTCCCACCCAATTCACCTTCTCCTCCCGCACTAATGTACCTTCTTCTCTCTCCCCACCACTTACCCTCTCTCTCTTTCTACCCCTCCCCCCATTTACCTGGAGTTAACCCCTCACAGCTCCATCTCCACCCATACTCAACAGGATGGAGGGGTGGAGAGAAGCAGCCTGACTCTGGACTAAGGGGGGAGCAGCAGCAGCTCAGTGCCAAGACCTCCCTCTCCGCCCCCTTCCAGGCACTCCTGAGAGCCCCCCAAAATGGGCGCAGGGTCCCCCAGAGCTCCCTCGCCCCCCCTGAACGCCCCTGCTCCAGCCACTCACCAGTCCTCCACACACCCCAGCAGCGCAGACCCCACTCCCATTCCCCAAGCCTCCTCTGCGGGGGCTCCCTCAGCGTCCCCCGCCCCACAACGCCCCCCTGTGGAAGAGGCGGCAGGTCTCCAGTCCCAAGGCGGGGCTGCCCTGCAACTCGCACAGGCAGGACCCCTCGCCCCACAGGTGGCCGCACTCACCGGGGCAAGGAGCCGGCAGTGCCCCTCCTGCGGCGCCCAGCGTGTCTCGCTTCCTCCGTGCCTCACACTCAGCTCCACGCCGCCATTTTGCTTGCTGGCTGGATTTAAAATAGGAACCAGCCTCCTCCAAAGCGGCCGCTTGCTCCGAGCCGGAGCCTGCGCGGGGTCAGCTGGGAGTTGTAGTTCGCAAGTCTCCTCCCCAGGGATGCTTGTTAACTCCAGTTCTTGACATGGCCACACAGACAGCCGTTCTGACCTCTTCACCTTCTCGCCGCCGCAAAGGATGCTGGAACACGTAGTCTCGTCTCCACCACCAATGTTCTTCCATTGTGTTGCTTTCTTCTTCTTCCCAAGTATTTCTAGTCTGCAGGAACAGAACTACTGTGACTAAGGCTGACATCCTCTCCACACTTACCTGGGAGTAAGCCTCATTGACTATAATGGGACTTACTTCTGAGTAGACAGGCATAGGATGGGGCTCTAAAGCTGCAATCCTCTCCACACTTACCTGGGAGTAAGCCCCATTGACTATAATGGACTTACTTCTGAGTAGATAGGCATAGGATGGGGTTCTCAGGCTGCCATCCTGTTCACAGTTATCTAGGAGTAAGCTCCATTGACTATAATGGGACTTACTTTTGAGTAGACATGCATAGGATGGGGTTCTCAGGACCCCATCCTCTCCACACTTACCTGGGAGTAAGCCCCATTGACTATAATGGGATTTACTTTTGAGTAGATATGCATAGGCTTGGGCTGTTTGTATTGGCAACCTTCAGTCTCGAAAGACTATGGTATCACGCTCTGAAAGGTGGTTCTGGCACAGCGTCTAGTGTGGCTGAAAAGGCCAATCCGGGAGTGACAATCCCTTCCACACTGGGAGCAAGTGCAGTCTGTCCCTGGTCTGTCTCCCTGGCTATGGGCCTTCCTTCTTTGCCTCTTAGCCTCAGACTGTTGGCAAAGTGTCTCTTCAAACTGGGAAAGGCCATGCTGCACAGCCTGCCTCCAAGCAGGCCGCTCAGAGGTCAGGGTTTCCCACTTGGTGAGGTCCACTCATAAGGCCTTCAGATCCCTCTTGCAGATGTCCTTGTATCGCAGCTGTGGTATACCTGTAGGGCGCTTTCCTTGCACGAGTTCTCCATAGAGGAGATCCTTTGGTATCCGGCCATCATCCATTCTCACGACATGACCAAGCCAACGCAGGCGTCTCTGTTTCAGCAGTGCATACATGCTAGGGATTCCAGCACGTTCCAGGACTGTGTTGTTTGGAACTTTGTCCTGCCAGGTGATGCCGAGGATGCGTCGGAGGCAGCGCATGTGGAAAGTGCTCAATTTCCTCTCCTGTTGTGAGCGAAGAGTCCATGACTCGCTGCAGTACAGAAGTGTACTCAGGATGCAAGCTCTGTAGACCTGGATCTTGGTATGTTCCGTCAGCTTCTTGTTGGACCAGACTCTCTTTGTGAGTCTGGAAAACGTGGTAGCTGCTTTACCGATGCGCTTGTTTAGCTCAGTATCGAGAGAAAGAGTGTCGGAGATCGTTGAGCCAAGGTGCACAAAGTCATGGACAACCTCCAGTTCATGCTCAGAGATTATAATGCAGGGAGGTGAGTCCACATCCTGAACCATGACCTGTGTTTTCTTCAGGCTGATTGTCAGTCCAAAATCTTGGCAGGCCTTGCTAAAACGATCCATGAGCTGCTGGAGATCTTTGGCAGAGTGGGTAGTGACAGCTGCATCGTCGGCAAAGAGGAAGTCATGCAGACATTTCAGCTGGACTTTGGATTTTGCTCTCAGTCTGGAGAGGTTGAAGAGCTTTCTGTCTGATCTGGTCCGGAGATAGATGCCTTCTGTTGCAGTTCCAAAGGCCTGCTTCAGCAGGACAGCGAAGAAAATCCCAAACAAGGTTGGCGCAAGAACACAGCCCTGCTTCACTCCGCTTCGGATGTCAAAAGGGTCTGATGTGGAGCCATCGAAGACAACAGTGCCCTTCATGTCCTTGTGGAAAAATCTGATGATGCTGAGGAGCCTGGGTGGACATCCGATCTTGGGGAGAATCTTGAAGAGGCCGTCTCTGCTGACCAGGTAGAAAGCCTTTGTGAGATCTATGAAGGCTATAAAGAGTGGCTGTCGTTGTTCCCTGCATTTCTCCTGCAGTTGTCTAAGGGAGAATACCATATCAGTGGTGGACCTGTTGGCTCGGAATCCACACTGCGATTCTGGATAGACGCTCTCTGCAAGTACCTGGAGCCTCTTTAGTGCAACTCGGGCAAACAGCTTTCCTACAACACTAAGGAGGGAGATGCCACAGTAGTTGTTGCAGTCACCCCTGTTGCCTTTGTTCTTGTACAGCGTGATGATGTTTGCATCCCTCATGTCTTGAGGTACTCCACCTTCTCTCCAGCAGAGACAGAGGATTTCATGCAGCTCAGTGACGATGATCTCTTTGCAGCATTTTAGGACTTCAGCAGGGATGCTGTCTTTTCCAGGTGCCTTGCCAAAGGCAAGGGAATCCAGGGCCACGTGAAGTTCTTCTAGGATTGGTTCACTGTCAAGCTCTTCCAGCACAGGCAGGCACTCAATGTTTTTCAGTGCTTCTTCGGTGACTACATTTTCTCTGGAATATAGCTCAGAGTAGTGCTGCACCCAGCGTTCCTTCTGCTGCGCCCGATCCTGGATGACCTCGCCTGTGGCAGACTTCAGAGGGGCAATTTTCCTCTGCGTTGGACCTAGGGCCTGCTTGATACCGTCATACATCCCCTTGATGTTGCCCGTGTCAGCTGCTATCTGTATCTGGGAGCAGAGCTGGAGCCAGTAGTCGTTAGCACATCTCCTGGCAGTCTGTTGGACTTTGCTGCGAGCAGTTCAGAGGACCTGCAGGTTGCGCTCACTGGGACAGGACTTGTATGCTGCTTGAGCTCTCCTCTTTTCCTCAATGACTGGTGTCAGCTCCTCAGAGTGGGCTTCAAACCAGTCTGCCGCCTTGTTGGTCTTCTTGCCGAATATGGACAAGGCGGTGTTGTAAACGGTATTCTTGAAATGTTCCCATCTGTTGGATGCGTTTGCGTCGGCCGGGCCTGGAAGAGATTCCTCAAGCACTTTTGCAAATTCCTCCACTTTTCTCTGATCCCGGGTCTTGCTGGTATCAATGCGAGGTCTTCCTTCCTTTTTCGTGTGGTGCAGTCGCTTTGTTTGCAGTTTCACTCTGCTGCACACCAGGGAGGGTCAGTGTCGCAGGCAGCACCATGCTAACTGCGTGTGATCATGATGCTGGGAAGGCTGGAGCGTCTGGTGAGGATCAGGTCGAGCTGGTGCCAGTGCTTTGATCTTGGATGTCTCCAAGAGACTGTATGTTGGGGCTGTGTGTTGAAGAACGTGTTGCTGACACAGAGACCGTGATGACAGGAAAACTCTAGCAGGCGTTGGCCATTTTCGTTCATCCTCCCAGTGCCAAACTGACCTAAGCAAGTGGGCCATGAACTGTTATCAGCACCAACTCTAGCATTGAAATCGCCGAGGATGAACAATGGCTCTTTTACAGGGATTTTCTTGACAGTGGTGGCCAGGTCATCATAGAATTTGTCTTTGGCTTCTGCTGGAGACAACAGAGTCGATGCATAAGCACTGATGAGAGTGACAGGTCCTGCTGATGACTGGAGCTGCAGGGACAAAATTCTTTCACTTCCCACAGTAGGTGGGATGATGGATTTCAGCAGGGTATTTCTGACCACAAAGCCAACGCCATGTTCCCTGGTTTCATTTGGTGGTTTTCCCTGCCAGAAAAATGAGAAATTTCTCTCCTTGACAGATCCGGAATCTGGCAGCCTAGTCTCTTGAAGGGCGATGATGTCCATCTGCAGTCTGCTCAGCTCCATGTCGATGACAGCTGTTTTGCGTGCGTCGTCTATTTCTTGCAGGTCATCAGAGAAGCCAGGTGTCATTGTCCTAACATTCCAGGTGCCCAGCTTTAGGGCAGTAGTTTTCTGTTTTCTGTTGCATGGTGCAGAGTTGTCGATCCGCTTGTCGGTTTTCACCCTAAACCCCACGCACCCCATGAGGTTAACGGACCGTGGCGAGGCAACACCTTACTGGCTGGGGACTGCCCAGCTTAAGGCGGGCAGTAGCTGCCCAATGAGATGCAATGATCTCTCCCACCGTCGGAAGCAGCCCCTGGCGTCATGCTCTACGCCAATCGAGCAAAGACTTATAACCGGTAAACTGATGCTTCCCGTGTTGTGCCGACGCCGTATGGCGAAGTTGGAGTGTCCTCTCCAGTGCGCGAAGCCTGGGTAGAGAAGGTATGGAGGATAGGCTGTTACCCATGCAGCAAATCCCCCCTCTCCACGTCGCTGGAATGGTCCAATGGAAAGGCAGAAGCCAATACAGTTGGTTCCAGTGGTGTCGCAGGAGTTGCCAGAGCATGACTGTGTACAGCTACGAACTGCCTCAGGGACTCCGGCTCCTGATTTTGCCTCGAGGTTGACTCCTGAAGCCTTTTCCAGAACTGGATGTAGCCACAAGGCAGTGGAGGTTTGAGGTCAGAGTTTCCTTCTCTTAGATGAGGGGAAGTTTGGGAAGTTTGCAGAGGGGGAGAGGGAGGGATTGCAGAGGCTGAGCAGGAAGGAGGCAAAGGGAAGCTTGGGGAGGGGGAGAGGGAGGGATTGCAGAGGCTGAGCAGGGAGGAGGCAAAGGGAAGTTTGCAGAGGGGGAGGGGGAGAGGGAGGGATTGCAGAGGCTGAGCAGGGAGGAGGCAAAGGGAAGTTTGCAGAGGGGGAGGGGGAGAGGGAGGGATTGCAGAGGCTGAGCAGGGAGGAGGCAAAGGGAAGTTTGCAGAGGGGGAGGGGGAGAGGGAGGGATTGCAGAGGCTGAGCAGGAAGGAGGCAAAGGGAAGTTTGCAGAGGGGGAGGGGGAGGGGGAGGGATTGCAGAGGCTGAGCAGGGAGGAGGCAAACGGAAGTATTGCTCTCCCTTGCAATACCGGGTAGATGGGACTCGTCAGCCTAGGAAGGCAGCTCATCTTGGGCTGTTATGCATATGTTAACCAGAGCTAGTACATTGTGAACATGGCTATATATGTGCCAAAACATCCAGATAAGGCAGTGCTATTCAAACCGGGGTGTCGGGACGCCCCAGCCTGAGGGCCCTGGTATCTGCCCCCTTAAGGGTGCGGGGGCACCCTAGAAGTGGGGGGGGGAAGGCAGCTAAAGCAAAAGTGGAGCGCAATTGCTCCGCATCCACTTTTCCTGCTGCAGGAAGCCCTGCCAGAATTCGCACTGGGCTACCCGCACCCCAGGGAGGCTGCAGGAGGCTTAGGTAAGTGCACCCAATGCACCCAAGGCTGCCTTCCCCCCCCCACTACCTCCCCCCCACCCCTGCAAAGACTTACTGGCTCTCAAACTCTCCCAGAATGAGAACCACTGAGATAAGGTATTTGATCCTTGCTTGGCCTTCTGTTCTGCCATGGCCCTCCCTGACTGCTTAACAATGGCAGAAGACCTTACCACTTATGTCCCCCTTTTGCTGAGGTGGTAGAGGATGGCAGCAGAGTGGCCAAGGAACCATCCCCAACCTGGTAAGTATCTACCTCCTTGGATTATCATCTTCTGGGGGCAAGGTATTTGGTACCAGCCCAGCCTGCTGCCAAGTAAGACAGAGCCCAATGTGCTCCCACTCTAGTATTTCTTCTCTGCAGAAGTAGTAATACTGTGACTAAAGTGTGTGTTAACCAGAGCTAGTATGTTTTGAACATGGCTATGTAGGTGCCAAAGTATCCAGGCAGTGTATTTGGTCCTTGCCTGGCCTGCTGCTTGCCAGATACTGCCAGGCCTTCCCTGACTGCTCAACAATAGCAGAAGGCCTTACCACTGATCTCCCCCTTTTGCAGAGGGGACAAGAGGAGGGCAGCAGTGGCAGTAGCAAAGCAGCCAAGGATCGATCCCCAACCTGGTCAAAATCCATCTCTTTGGATTGCAATCTTCGGGAGGCAAGGGATTTGGTACTAGTCCAGCCTGCTGTCAAACAGGACAGGGCCCCAACCTGCTTCCACCCACCCCTAGCTGCTTAAAACAGTAGAGCCTCTCTCTTTTGTTGGAGGAGCAGAGGGGCAGCAGAGTGGTGACACCAGCAGCAGCAGAAGAGCCAGCCTCAGCCTAATCAAAATCCACCCTTCGGACTGTCATCCTGTGGAGGTTGCCTGGCCCACAGGGTAGCTCACATCCAAAGCAGGACAATACCAAACAGGATCACCCCTTTGGGTCATCTCTTCCAGGAAGTACAAAGACATAGACCTCCTCCTCTACCACTAGAAGCCATTGTGAGAGGAGAGTGACGGGGTATTGGTTTGGTGTTCGACTTTGTGAGAAGGGAGTGGTGGGACATTCTGGACTCCTTTCTTGTTCCTCCTGATATCTGTGGGGTGAGGTTTGGTTTAAATGTGGTTTTATGAGATCTGCTCTGTGTACTTAGGGCTGGGAGGGGGCTCCTTCTCTTTTCTTAAAGAGTTACCTGGGATTACCTGGGTGGTGGGTTTGGCCTTGTTGGAGAGAGGATATGTTTTCAATACAGTGAAGCGTGAGGGCAGAGTTTGTGCCACCATTGAGAAAGGTCAAAGGAGATATGGTGGTGGAAGTGGCTGGTTGTTCCTGAGGAAGGAGGGTCAGCCAGACCATGTTTCCAGCCTTTCCTCCAGTCCTCCAACCTCTGGTGCTCCTAGTAGTGACCCTTCTAGCCTTAAGCTACTTAAATTCCAGGTCACATAAGACCAGCCTGATCTAGGATTTAATCCTGGTACATTGATGTGACATGTATTATGGATACTTAATTGGATGAGCAGGGAGAGCTGGTCAATGCCAGATTTCCAATTTCCATGCAGACACATTTGACTTCAAAAGAAGGGACTTCTCAAGAATAAGGGGACTAGTAAAAAGGGCGCTGAAAGGGGAAGTCAGAAGCATCTTCAGAGTGCACTTATTTAAAACCCAAAAGCTCAACAAGAACATATACAGATGAGTGGGACAGACACCACCAGATAAAGGAAGAGATCTGCACAAGTGAAGTGAGCCAAGAAAGTGAAGTGAGCCGCAAATGAAGGAAGCCAGGAGGACTTCCTTTAGAAAGCAGAAGGCTTGCTCAAAGGAAGAGAACAATAAGGAATACAAACTCTGGCAAAAAAAATATACACTGGCAATAAGGGATGTCCCCCCCCCCCCCCCAAAAGAACAGACACCTCCTCTCCACCTTCGTTCCTCCTTCTCTCCACTCTCTCCCACCCCCTGTGCTGGTCTACCTATGCTGGCCCAAACTCACACTGTCCTGGCACCATTCTGGCTCTGCTGGGCCAACACATGCTGGCCCAACCTGCTCCCCAGTAGCCACAAACATGCTTTACAGTACATTTGCGACACTTGGGAGCTGGCACAAGGGAGTTGTGCTGGCTGGGGTGGGGGGTGGGGGTGGGATACGATTGTGCTGTTAGTGCCCCAGCAGCCTAAACCTTATGTCCCTACCATTCCAAAACCCCTTGGCTATGGAGCTCCCCTCAAGGGAGAAGGAGATAGAGATGAAGAAAAGGCTATAATGACTGGGGCTTTAAAGCTTGGAAAAAGATAATTAGGGAAGCATGAGTGATATTTAAAAAATTATGCTAGGTGTGGTGAGAGGGAAGTTTTTCTTCCTCTCACAATACTTATGTGTCTGGTAGGTTAATTTGTAGAACATTTAAGAGACATAGGGATGCAATCCTAACCCTTTATGTCAGTGCTTTCCAGCACTGACATATGGGCAATGCAGCTCTGAGGTAAGGGAACAAACATTCCCTTACTTTGAGGAGGCATCCCTGAGTGACACCCAACTACAGGATGCTGCACACGTCCCATTGGCACTGCTATGCCAGTGATGGAAAGCACTGACATAAGGGGTTAGGATTATGACCATAGCTATATATAGAGTGCTGGGTGTCTTCGATTTTAGGACTGATGGTTAAGAGGCCTCAGATGCACAGGCCAGGAAGGCCAAATTTGATCTATCAGAACACACACACACACACAGAGCTTTTCCTGGTCAAAAATGCTAATGAAGGAACCACACTTTGTTGGCACTGCACTTTTCACGTTGTGACAAAGCTACCTCCTTGGAGCTTCCTAACTCAGGAATACAGATTCTTAACAAAACAAAAGAATTATCTCTAAGGCTAGCTGCCCTCATCAACTCCTGGCTAAATTCAATCAAAGAGGCATGTTAATGGGCCAATAGGACCTCTTGAAGGAGCCAGGTGCAGAGACTAAGACTGCACCCATCAAGGGCCATCACTTACTAAAGAAAAGTTCCTTGATTGACAGCACAATTCTAAACTTATTTACTCAGAAGTAAGTTCCATTTAGTAAAATGGGAATTAATCCCTTGTAACTGAGTATAGGTTTGCAGCCTGAGTCACTCACCAAGGATCCCATAGGATTCTATGGAGGGAAAAGGAATAAAAATCCAGAACACAAGACCCTAGTGTTTTCCCTTCTTTGTTTACTGCCCACCTTGCTGTCATGTGTGTTGGAAACCTGTTGGTGCTGTGTGAGGTCACCCCCACTGCTACCGCCATTGAAGGGTAACTGTGCCAGGATCAGTAACAATGTGTTCCCCCTTTCCTGTCCATCCCCCACTCTCCCCTCCCCTCTCCTGCAATGCAACCAAAGCAGATGATCCAACACAGACTGGACAGCTGAGCTTTGTGGGCTGCCTCACGGAGTTCAGTTGTGATGAAAAGTGCCCTTTAAATCAAAGAAAAAAAGACATTTAACAATAGCAATGGGGGAGAGGGCAGCCTATAGACAATCCATCAATCATTCTCTCTCCAGGCACTTAGAACAGCTTCATTCCCAGGCAAGCAACCCCTCCCTTCCATCCTGGGAAGGCACCAGGATGAGGTCTCTTGTTATCTGGTGTGCTCCCTGGGGCATTTGGTGGGCCGCTGTGAGATACAGGAAGCTGGACTAGATGGGCCTATGGCCTGATCCAATGGGGCTGTTCTTATGAGTGTTCCTTCTTCCCTAGAAAACAACTCCAGTTCTCTTGCCCTGCTTCCCTACCTTGAGCAAATACAGGTTACTGCCCAATTCTCAGAGTTAGCTTCAAGTCAAGTCCCCCTTTCCAGCCTTTACACCCTGCTCCTGATCAGCAGCATTGCTCAGTTATGGCAACCTTGGCCCACAGCTCCGGCACCACAGTGTGCTCAAATCCAGCACATAAGGATAGGCAGACTAGGGTCTTTGACATAGTTATCAGTGATCCACCAATCCAGAATCTCTGGGACAATCTGATCAGTGATCCACCAATCCCCACAATCTTTCATTGCCTCTGTCTCATGTGCAGTCAAATTGACAACATGCTTATGACGCCTGCTTACCTGTCTCAGACCCCCTCCCAAGAAAAGATAGCCAAACCTGTAGCAACCATCAATACAGTGTAACAGAGAAGGGAAGAAGGATCAGGGAAAGCATGAACTTAGGGGAAAGCTTAAAAATTAACTACCCTGCTAAATTACGCGTAACTGCTCTGCTAAAATGTCAAGGTAGTCCTATCAGTTGACAATGTTTCTTGGCAAACTAACAAAGTGTCTAGCTAGCTAACCACAAGACACCTGCAAGAGATGAACTTTTGAAGACAGCACACATTTTAATTATATAAGCAAGCATCCTTCAACAATTCAAAGTGAGACAAGGCTATTCCCCTTTAGAAAGTAAGGAGGGGGGAAAAGATGAAAGGGATGAAGTGGAAGAGTACCAGAGAAACTTCTGCTTTTGGAGACTCTTTGTTTGAATTGCAAGTGAAATAGAAAAAGGCACATATAGACAAAGCTAGGACAAGATACAATTTGGGGCAAGACTAATTCACATATGGGGACATAGTTGTCATTAAAAGTAGTTCTTAACCAAAAGTTTGCTTGATTTTAGAAAAAGTCTTAAGGACAAAAAGCTTTTAGTCTTGCAGAGAGGCCCCACAGGTGTTCAATGTTTGTATTAAGGAAGGGGAAATGTATGCAGATAAGATAATGGTACCAGGCAAAGTACACTGTGTCATATCTTTTAATGATGTTGGTAAGAAAACCTGTCAAAATAATCTTAATTGGATTGATGGATGTGAATAGGTGTCTCTAATGTTATCTATAGCCTATTGGGAGTTTGCCCCATCTATGATGCGAAATTTCAGCCAATGGGAAGTCTAGATCTTAGGACAAAGAGCCCGAAATGTATAAAAGTGTCCCACCCCTCTGAAGAGTGCCTTCTGGATTTGAGCTGAGTCTCCCAGACGCCACAGGCATGCCTTGCTGAAACAATAGCCTTCATAGCCTTCCACTTTTCAGTGTCTTATTAGGTCTCAGCGGCACTGGATAGACCTACCCGTCTACCAACTGACACTGCCCTTCGGGGCAGGGTACGACACTAAGTGCTAGTTATTGTCTTCCTTTCTGTGCAAGCCTGTATGCATGTGAGTGAATTAAGTCAACCTGTTTTAAGGGAGACCTGAGATCAGCCTCCCCCACCTCCTGTTGAATAAATCCCCTTAACTGGTCCACCAAGTACTACAAAATGGGGCATAGCTATAGATTCCTTTTGGAGGCTTGTGACATCAGTTAAGAGCATCTTTCCAGCAGGAGAAACCAGTTCCCCAACCACAACTGGGTAAAGTGACTTCAGAGCCCACCAAGGGCTCACGCCTTGTCTCTAGCCCACAGTTCAGGCTACGGAAAGCCATTTGCCAGCCACAAGCGTTTTGCAGTGACACAAACTATAGAACCTTTCTCATTCCCTTTCAATCTCCCCCCTCCTCTGTGCCTTGAGACCCCCAGGCCCATGTCTCTTTGAGAAACTCACATCATTTCCCTATGTCCTCCTCTTTCCTCTTTCACACTTGTGCCATTATGCGCCATGTTTTCCTTTGAAGGACTTGTTTCTCCTCTTTGCTTTCAGCTACCTATAGAAACGACTTAGCCAGAAACGAATGACTGATTTCATTATTGCATTGCTTTTGATTCCCCTTCCCTATTTATTTATTTATTTATTTATTTGATTTGTAATCCGCCTTTGTAATTCCAATCTGCGAACCTGCTCTTTCAGGGGGAGTGCAACCCCATTCAAAGCACGGTGATAGTCCAGTACCCGCATCATGGATTTCTGCACCAGGAAGACCTCTGTCTTGTCCGGATTTATTTTCAGCTTGTTCACCCTCATCGAGACCCCCCATTATTGTTAAATATCCCACAATTTAAAAAAATTCCCCCTTGCCTCCCCTTCCTTTCCCTACAGAATTCAATGCTACAAGACACCATGATGATCACAAGATTGGATGGCTTAAAAGGGGGATTAGACAAAGTAATGGAGGACAGGTCTATCAATGGCTCCTAATAAGATTCCATATAATAAAAGATGCTGTATCTGTGAGTTGGGTATGGTCAAATCTCTTTCACATATGATTCTGCACTGTACACTTTATCCAAATACCTGCAAGCAGTACTTAGCCCCCTGAGTAGATTGTTGGGCAGAATGGTCAGACAACATCTAATTGAAAAATATTTTGTTCATCTGAGGACCCAACTATAATTGAGACTATGGAGATTCTTAAAATATCTTTTGAGTTACTGCAATTCTGCTAACAGAATGTGGGAAACGGGTTGCACTCTGGGAGTTTCTTTACTTTTTATAGATCTGTGATTTGTTCTTAATTTTTTTTCTTTTCTGTGTGTGTATAAATAAAGTTACTGAGTAACAATAAAGTTTCTGACTGACTGAAAATGGTTACTAGCCATTTTTCCCACACCTAAAATACTGATTTTAGCTAAGCAGGTGAATGGCAATATATTCAGGCAATTAAACTAGGTCTTCATCTCTGCCCTTGTTAAATTACATGGTTTATATCCTTATGCGCATTGGGACACCAGAGAAAATAAAATTATAGAGAACAGTAATTCATGTTGAACATTATGACTAGTTAGTTTCATAACTCCGGAACTCTTGAATTTAACACATTTATAGACCACCTTTTAAGTGTGCAAAAGGCATCAATTTTATGCATGTTTAAGCCATTGCTGCATATATACAACAGGGATCAACAGGGCAGGAGGTCTGGTTTAGAGGGTAGAGCCTCCATTTCCCTGAAGATTAACATCCACAAGGTCGCCAGTTCGAGGCCACCGGCACCGTGCGACCTTGAAGCAGCTGGCAAGCTGCAGCTGAGCTGTTCCATCTGCTCGGAGCGTGGGAGGATGGAGGCCAGAATGTTAAACCAGATCGGAGTGTAACACCTTGAATGTGGTGGTTCTTGAAAGAGAGAACCTTCTTTCAATTTGTAAAAATCCCGCGTGGATTTAATAAGCCTGCCTGTGTAAACCGCCTTGAATAAAGTCTTGAATAAAGACTAAGAAAGGCGGTATATAAATACTGTATATTATTATTATTATTATCAAATATGTACAGTTGTGGGTTGGGCAGAAATAGGTTAGATAGTCCTTGGAAGCACTCTCAAAGTATGACCTGAGTAAATCGGTATGAGTAAACAAGCTTAAGTAAACTCACCCTTGTAAATAAATTTATAATTGTCAGCTTGATGATGGGGGAAGATATTGAATTTGGTCATTTCAAGTTGCAGAGATGGCATTCACTGTAGTGTACTACATCAATATGGAAAGAACATTTTTACAACTTGTAAGGCATCTGTTCTCAGAAGCTTAGTAATTTGTATTGCCAGTGAAAAGGTAAACATACAAACTTATTAAATTTCACTGTTCCTGCCTCTTACCCTATCTCCTGTGTATAATACTTAGGGCGCAATCCTAACCTCGAGCTGTAAAGAACTTTTGCGCTTCCTTGAGGGGAAGCCAGGCCGGCGCCCCGAGAAGCGCCAGCCTGCAGAGGCTGACAGACACCTCTACGCCGGCTTCCGCTCAGCTGCTTGTGTCGGCCTGCCTGTGCTGACACAAGTGGAAAACGTAGGTATGGGGGCGGCGGGGAGGAGGAGGGAGGGTGGTGTTCCTGGGTAAGGAGAAGAAGGCGGTACGGGGATCCTGCAGTTATGCCAGATCCCAACCCCGGGGAGAACGGAACAGCTTTAAGATGTTCTGCTCTCCTTGAACTTGCGCCACCTCAGGAGGTGGCGCAAGTCCAAAGATACCCATTGGGGCCAGCAGCCCTTACCCAGGAGGAAGTCTCCCCTTGCCTCTGGCTAAGCCACTTCTGGCCACAATCCTGCGCTGGATACAGCGCAAGCCTCCTGGCTTGCCTGTTCAGCGCAAGTTCGGATTGCTCCCTTAGCCAGTCAAATTAGAAGAATGTGGCTGTTTTTCAAAAGAGAAACCTTTGCAGAATTCTGTATGAATTCACCTGCAAGGAATTCTGAACACTTTATCACAGTTCTGTAATCTATACATAAGATGCTGTTTTCACTGAAAAGAGCAAGTTAATCTGACCTTCTGGGATAGTAGTTGACCAATCTGTACAAGGTTTTACGCAGGATACAGAAAAAACCATACTATATGCTTTAGTTTTTTGCTCCCTTTAAACACTGTAACTACATGCACACTTTGTAGAAAGTGCTGATCATGTAGTAATTAGTACACAGGATTGCACTGCAGATACTACTGCAAGAACTAGTACCAGGAATAATTAGACTACAATGCATCAAATCCCTGCCTTTGTGCAACATCTGATCTTTTGATAGAGCATATAGAGCATACTGTCTGCTCCTTCAAATTCATAAAGTTAAGAACATAAGAACAGCCACACTGGATCAGGCCATAGGCCCATCTAGTCCAGCTTCCTGTATCTCACAGCGGCCCACCAAATGCCCCAGGGAGCACACCAGATAACAAGAGACCTCATCCTGGTGGCCTCCCTTGCATCTGGCATTCTGACATAACCCATTTCTAAAATCAGGAGGTTGCGCATACACATCATGGCTTGTACCCCATAATGGATTTTTCCTCCAGAAACTTGTCCAATCCCCTTTTAAAGGCGTCTAGGCTAGATGCCAGCACCACATCCTGTGGCAAGGAGTTCCACAGACCCACCACACGCTGAGTAAAGAAATATTTTCTTTTGTCTGTCCTAACCCGCCCAACACTCAATTTTAGTGGATGTCCCCTGGTTCTGGTATTATGTGAGAGTGTAAAGAGCATCTCCCTATCCACTCTGTCCATTCCCTGCATAATTTTGTATGTCTCAATCATGTCCCCCCTCAAGCGTCTCTTTTCTAGGCTGAAGAGGCCCAAACGCCGTAGCCTTTCCTCATAAAGAAGGTGCCCCAGCCCCGTAATCATCTTAGTCGCTCTCTTTTGCACCTTTTCCATTTCCACTCTTTTTTGAGATGCGGCGACCAGAACTGGACACAATACTCCAGGTGTGGCCTTACCATTGATTTATACAACAGCATTATAATACTAGCCGTTTTGTTCTCAATACCCTTCCTAATGATCCCAAGCATAGAATTGGCCTTCTTCACTGCCGCTGCACATTGGGTCGACACTTTCACCGACCTGTCCACCACCACCCCAAGATCTCTCTCCTGATCTGTCACAGACAGCTCAGAACCCATCAGCCTATATCTAAAGTTTTGATTTTTTGTCCCAATGTGCATGACTTTACACTTACTGACATTGAAGCGCATCTGCCATTTTGCTGCCCATTCTGCCAGTCTGGAGAGATCCTTCTGGAGCTCCTCACAATCACTTCTGCTCTTTACCACTCAGAAAAGTTTGGTGTCGTCTGCAAACTTAGCCACTTCACTGCTCAACCCTGTCTCCAGCTCATTTATGAAGAGGTTGAAAAGCACCAGTCCCAGGACAGATCTTTGGGGCACACCGCTTTTCACCTCTCTCCATTGTGAAAATTGCCCATTGACACCCACTCTCTGTTTCCTGGCCTCCAACCAGTTCTCAATCCACGAGAGGACCTGTCCTCTAATTCCCTGACTGTGGAGTTTTTTCAGTAGCCTTTGGTGAGGGACCGTGTCAAACACCTTCTGAAAGTCCAGATATATAATGTCCACGGGTTCTCCCACATCCACATGCCTGCTGACCTTTTCAAAGAATTCTATAAGGTTCGTGAGGCAAGACTTACCCTTACAGAAGCCATGCTGACTCTCCCTCAGCAAGGCCTGTTCATCTATGTGTTTTGAGATCCTATCTTTGATGAGGCATTCCACCATCTTACCCGGTATGGATGTTAGGCTGACCGGCCTATAGTTTCCTGGGTCCCCCCTCTTTCCCTTTTTAAAAATAGGCGTGACATTTGCTATCCTCCAATCTTCTGGCACCATGGCCGTTTTGAGGGACAAGTTGCATACCTTAGTCAAGAGATCTGCAACTTCATTCTTCAATTCCTTAATAACTCTTGGGTGGATGCCATCAGGGCCCAGTGACTTATTGATCTTTAATTTATCAATGAGGTCTGAAACATCTTCTCTTTTAACCTCTATCTGACTTAACTTCTCGGTTAGGAGGGGCCGTTCGGGCAGCGGTATCTGCCCGAGGTCTTCTGCCGTGAAGACAGATGCAAAGAACTCATTTAATTTCTCTGCCATCTCTAAGTCTCCTTTTATCTCCCCTTTCCCTCCCTCACCATCCAGAGGGCCAACCGCTTCTCTGGCGGGTCTCCTGCTTCTAACATATTTGAAGAAGCTTTTATTATTCCCCTTAATGTTGCTGGCCATGCGTTCCTCATAGTCTCGCTTGGCCTCTCGTATCACCTTCTTACATTTATTTTGCCACAGTTTATGTTCCTTTTTATTCTCCTCATTAGGGCAAGACTTCCATTTACGGAAGGAAGCTTCCTTGCCCTTCACAGCCTCTCTAACTTGGCTGGTTAGCCATGCAGGCACCCTCCTGGATTTAGTGGAACCCTTCTTTCTTTGTGGTATACACCTCTGCTGGGCCTCTATTACTGTTGTTTTAAGCAGCCTCCATGCACTCTGGAGAGATTGGACTCTTTTTACCCTCCCTTTCAACCTCCTTCTAACCAGCCTCCTCATCTGAGGGAAGTCCGCCCGTCGGAAGTCAAGGGTTTTTGTTAGAGATTTGCCTGGTATTCTTCCCCCAACGTGCACGTCAAAACGGATCACAGCATGATCACTGTTCCCCAATGGCTCAGTAACGTTTACATCTCTAACCAGGTCCTGCGTACCGCACAATATTAAATCCAGAGTCACCTGTCCTCTGGTGGGCTCCGTGACTAGCTGATCTAAGCCACAGTCATTTAGCACGTCAAGAATGAGCACAGTCATTTAGCACGTCAAGAAGAAGTTATGCGTGTGCAATGCCCACACGTGAAAGGCTCACTATGACTAACTGGGAACCAAAAATAAGTGCTGAATGTGTTCATATGCAACTAACACACTGCAACAATGCAATTGTTTTTGAAGACTGAACTATACACAAGTGTTCACTCCAATTCATTGATTCAGAAATATGCTAAATAAAAAAACCCAGGGAATCCTGCATATATGGACTAAGTACAGAGTTCTTATAAGCAAAACCAGTTAGCTTCTACACTTCCACCACCTTTGATCAGATGTTTCTTGCCTACCTACGTACCATACCAACTTCTAACAGTAATATTTTAGCAGTTTGTAAAAAACTCTTTAAAGCTTATCAAAAGTATCTTAAGGCACAGGCCCACCTTTTATTTAATGCATTTGATAGTACATAAAACATCCATCAGTGCAGTGCAATGACATAGGACAATATGATATGTAATTGAAGTTCTCATGCCGCAATAGGATTTTTCTTTCAGTTTACAGATAACAGGTGTACACGTAAACAAGTATTTATACACAATACTTGTATTTTAAGGACATTTTAGATAGCATACATTTCAAATAACCAAAAGTGTTGCTTCTTGAGAAAATAAAAAAGTCAATTACACATTTTGAAATCGAGAAGAATTGCAAGTGCTGGGAATTTAATTCTGACAATACAGTTACTGAATCAAATGTTTTTGTGTAAGTATGAAATGTAGTTCCAAACACAGAATAGTTGATAGACCACCCAGAAATTAATGAGCACTTCAGGTTTTCAATTCTTGTTTGATACATACATACTGAACTATGCTAAAGTTTTAGTTATAGAAAAAAATTGGTATTACTAACATAAAACATTTTATACAATACAAACTTCAACCTGAACTCCCAAAGTGTCCACAGATACCATCCTGAGGATGCAACAGTATAACTGGCTTTTGGACTCCTCTGTTAAACAGTTCAGAACTATAAGCATGCTGATCAGAGAAAGTATTATCTTCTGAACAGTTTTGATGAAAACATCTTAAAAGTTTCTGCTATGCTGTTCACAAGATCATACTTTTAAAATGAGGCATTCATCATTATACAAATAAGTTTTAATAAAAAAATATATTCTAGTTTTATGGTAAAACGTTCAGTAGAAATATACAGGATTATGAGAACTCACAAAATTCTGGTTCGTTTGCACACAGAATGGGTTGGCAAATAAGGAAGATGGGCTCGAATTCTGAAAAGCATTTTGCATACAAATGATACAACATACAAAAAGTCTCACTGCTGTATCAAAAGTGTGATTTCATCTACATGGCAACATCTAAATGCATGTGATTGAATGGTTTATTGAATGCTAATGCAAATTAAAGAATGATTTAGGTCATTTGTTTCTCACAGGACTGTGGTCAGGATTGAGGTGTAATTTCGTACTGAGCAGATACATTGATCATTGTACAGTCACAGCAGATTGTTCACATCTACCCCTTTCCCGATGTTTAGCATGCAGGTTGAATAATCCTGATGTTTAATAGAATGTGAACACAAACTATCTGAAGTAAAAAGCAAACTTCCTGCCTGCATATATGGAAAAAAGGATTATACTTGTGCTATTTGGTACCTTTGCTATTACATACCCCTGCTGAAGGATTTGTATGCATCTGTTAAGACATCTGCCAGAATCTAAAGGTTCTTTTTATACATAGTTGTTTCAGTGAGCAGAGTTCTTATGTATTAAGCGCTTCTCTATTAGATTTTAATACCATGTTGCAGTGCCTATGAGAAATAGTATAGGCTGCTATGATACAAGTCAGTTATGCAATTACTGAGAGTTTCGGTAGTATACAGACAGTTAACTCATTAGAGGTGCAGACATTCATCTGTCTTCCTGGGATCATGCCACAGTCTGATTGAATGATGAAAGTTAAAGCCTTCGCAGTGCAAGCCTTCACTATGCATGATTACTTGGAAGTAAAATCCCACTGTTCTCAGTAAATTTTACTGCTAGGTAAGTATGCACATGATTGCAGCCTTAGATGACACAAATGAAAAACAGGAAAAAATAAACCTTGCATTGTTTTTGTTCAATTGGTTGCTGGTCTTACTGGAGTTTTATGAAGTAGCACATCAAAAGGACAACGGCTGTAGCTGTCCAAAGACAGTTTAGAATATGCAGTTTTGGAATTGCATGATAAGCATCCATTTGCCCTATCTACTGACAGAAAATGAAGACCTAGCCCCTTCCTCCCAGGCTTCCAGGAGAGGGACTGGGAAAGCAGAGGAAGAAAAGTTCCTAAATGAAAGCTGGAGCATAGTAAACTACTTTTGGGTCTGTAGATCTATATTCAATGATTAGGATCGAAAGACCCATGAACCAGGGAAGGGGGAATTTAACTGGTTTCATTTCAAATAGCAGCCCCCCCCACCGCATGATAAACTTAATCTCCTTTCAATTTCAAGATCAAGGCTGCAACAGGAACAGCTGTTCAAAATAAAACAATTGCACTGGGATAGTGCCAGCTCCTTGCAACAGTGCTAGCTCCTTGCAATACTACAGGTACCTCTTTGCATCTCAGCCAGTATAGTCTCTCAAAACAATTTTTCAAGACTTTAAAAGTATATCAGGATTTTAGAACGATAAAATGCACAATTACTAAATAGTGCTAACAATGTATGATACACATGCATTAATGCAAGGGTCAATTTTGGATGAGAAGCTTTGGTTATAATTGAGAAACAGATCCAGTGCCTGAAATGGTTTGATGAGCCTCAGAGTCTATTTCTGCTGTTGTATGATAACAAAAACTTCATGTCTATTGAATACACTATAGAAACTGGCTTTTATATTTGAAAAGTTGTTCTGAAATCCTTACAAGTTTGCATGTTAATGACTAAAATGAATGCTTTAAGTATCAAGGGGCCATGGATTTCTAAATCAGAATAAATCAAACTCTACCACCATTTTTACAGACATAGTTTCAACATTTATTTTAAAATACTTTAGAGGCAATTTCATATGGGACAAGCTAGTTGTTAAACTGCATCAGAAGACAAAATCATGAGACCAATTCTGAAAATTTGGTCTTGAATAGTTACTTAGCTGTTGGTCTCAGAATAGACATGGTGTTGAACTGGCAGTTTTCCCATGCCGAGGATAGTCATTGATTTAACCCAAGAAACAGGCAACATGTCAGAGCTTCATGAACTTTAAAACAGAAAAAACACATTTTAAAGTGTCTCTGAAGAAGAAACATTTCAGACTGTATAATAAAGAGAAGATGGTGTACAACTTTTCCTAAGAAAAATAAAAGGTCTAATAAGTACTTTTAGTGCTAATTAAGTTCAGAAAATAAAGTTTCTGAAAACTACTTTTTATAAAAAACTGAAAGTATTTAAAACTTCACATAAAGACACGACCAATTTATGAACCACCCTAGGCCTATACTCCAAACAATGCAGCACTGAAGTATGAAACTCAAATTTCCATTTTAAAAAACATCCACTTTTAAAGAAATTAAAAATGGCAACTCTGGTTATGTTAAATAAATGCCAACTCATGATGAAATATTCTCACAAAAGGCTTTGTATTGATAAACATAATTTTAAAAATATATTATTTCACCCACTATCCTTTAGGAAACAAAGTAAAATAATTTCTCTCCACTGTCTGTGGTGATGGAACTTTGTTTTTAATTAATGTCTTTTGTAAAAACAAAGTCTTTTGGATCCAAGTTTCTCACAAAACTTTTGTTTTTCTTCTTTTTCTAGGTGATGTACTCTCTTCAAATTTTACTGCTCCATTTACAAAGTTACCTGTAATAAAAGAAAAAATCACCACAGAAATTATGATGACATAAAATCATGGCAACTACTTCTGGTAGTACAGGACACTTATTGAGACTACACTTTTGTGCCAAAGACAGTGAACAAATGAACTTGTTTCAGGCTGCAGTCCTACAACACTTTTCTGGGAGTAAGTTGGATTGAACACAAAAGGACTTACTTTTGAGTAGAAATGCATAGCACTGCACTATAAGTTACGTATGAGGTGCATACCACTAAGCATGGCATTACAATGTCAGTTTATATGAAAGATATTTCTCCTGTGCTTTATTGTTTTTTGCTCTAAAATTTTCACAACATGTCCCTTAAGAATCATTCCCCCAGAAAAGACAATCCTGAACAACTCCTGAAGTAACTTTACCTGCCCTTCAACTACGACTAGACTCTCCTATTCTACCAAGTAGTTATTTCTCAGGAGTACTTTTAGCCAGTGCATCCTTACACTCGGTTGGTTGATATTGCCAAAACATGACCAAGCATCAGACATCCTCCTCTGCAGAGGCTGCTTACTTAAACAGCTCCTGTCCGCTGCAAGTCAGTTTTGTGCTCTTCCCAAACCAGCTTCAAAACGATATTTTAGATGCAAGAGTAAAATTACACCTTGCCTCAAACCAGAAACTATAGAAGCACACAACATGGAAGGGAGCACATGGTGCCAAACCAAAGGTCTGCATTTGAACTGACCCGCTATAAGGAGTAATTGAATTTAAGTACTCTTTCAAAAAAATCAAGTAGGAAGATGACTATTTAACCTGTAATTAATACTGCAATAAATTTGTTTGCGAAGACAGTGAAGACTTTTTAATCTTGTTGGATGTAAAATTTCTTTGCAGCCAGAGAAGCTGAAGTGTTGAGCTCTTCTGTTTAAGAGGCTTATTTTCACCATTGTTGATTTTATAGTAATTTTAAATGTAGGGAGCAGTCCAGGGAAGATATATCTTAGAGGAAGGAAATTCTAGTGTGTAAATTAATGCCAATTATTTCCACAAGCAGACCTTTATATACTTTCCTGTGAACTTCATCCCCAATATTGAAATGGCAGCCTTGCACCATTCTCATGCGTCTGCATACCTTTTCTGCATCTTACCTTATCTACTCAATTTATGTTTAGAGCTCTGGGTTGGGACCACCTCCCCTGTGCTCTTCACAGCACCTAGTGAGCTGATGGAACAACATAATCTGAGTAACTGTGCTTCCATCATGTGGTATTTTTAAATGAGGATTGTTTTTGCTCTAGACTCTACCACAAGCCAAGACTGCTATCAGCAGCTCTTTTCAGAGCTGCTTATCCAACTCAATGGTTAAATGGGGCTAGCATCTACCCCACAGTGTGACTGCGGGTTCTCCCGTCAAACATACCACATTGTGTCTGGCTGCAAACTGAGGGCGTGTACAGGCCCATGGTCTGATTTTTTCAAAGAAGGTAACTGTCCTTGAATGGCTGGACAAACTGGACGTTGACATTTGATCAAGTCTAATCGATATACAAGTCCATGTATTTTATACCATATGCTAAATAAATAAATCCAAATGTAAAGAAGAAGGGGAATGGGTGTGTTTGTAATCAACAGTCACATGGTCTGTATACTTTTGAAAAACCTCCCATACTGTACAGCTGTACTTGCAGAGAATTTTTCCCCATATGACTGGGAATCCTGAACATGAACAGGCTTACCTATAACTAGTTCTTTGAGAGGTTATTTGCACAGACATATGTAATGGAATTCTGTGCATGCATAACAGCTGACCCTGGAAGCTTCCAGAACACTGTTGTGTTGTGCCCCACTTCTGAGTGGGGGAACTTACTGTATGCTTTGAAAGCATACAGAGCTTTCAAAGAGCTGGGAGACAGGTGTTCAGAAGGGATAAGCATGTGTCTGCACAGATGAATTAACTGAAAAACAGTTACAGGGAGTGACGTGTCATCCTTTTATGCTTTCTGTGCAGTTAAACACAGAGAAGACTACCTAACTTCCACTAACTTTGATGGGATGCAATTGATCAGAAGAACAAGCCCTGCAGAACACCACACTCAAATGAGTCAGTTCTGACCCACATGCCCAGGCATAAGTTCTTAAATTTTGTCAGCAGTATCGATCACACTGCTGCTCTGTTTCAAGAGTGAAATACTTCTCATGATTGCAGCAAAGGTTGAAACTGCTCTGAAGGAGTGTGCTTTTAAGGAAGATGGTGGCTCACTCTTAGCCAAATGGTAAGCCAGGAAGATAGGCGTTGTTACCCAGTGAACCAGATACCAAGTAGGAACATTTTTGCCCTTGCAATGCCCTTGGTTACAGTTGAATAGCTTGTTTGCCCAGAATAATGCAGACCTATGAACACAGAAAGAACGGGCTTGCTTAACATCCAGTGCGTGCAAAGCTTCTTCTGAAATCAAGTTTTGAAAGAATGCAGGTAATATCAAGGCTTGATTCATGAAGAAGGCTGAGATGACCTTAGGCAAAAAGGCAACATCTGATTGCAACATTACTTTGTCTGGATGGAACTGGATGAATGGAGGCCCAGAATACAGAGCAAATAGTTTGGTGCTGAATACCCATTAGAAACACTGTCTTGAAGGTGTGCAAGTATATTGACTGCAGTCATAGGCTCAAATGACTTGCCCATATGCTGGAGTAGCACCATAGACAAGTTCCAGATGAAACAGAAGGGTTGATAGGTGGAAATAATTTAACAAGGGCCTTAAAGCCTTCTAACCCGATGAAAGAAAGCACAAACACATTCTCTACTGCCAGATGAAAGGTAGAGATAGCAGCAAAGAGCTCCAAGAGATAAGTTAGCTGAACATGTAGATACTGTACTGCAGAATATTTTGGATAGAGGTATCTGTTGGTAGAAAATTGAGAGATGCTATGTAGGTACAGAAGAATTTCCACTTTGCTAAATAAGTACTGTGGATCAAAGATCAAGTGGGCCAAGAGGTCCTTAAATCTTAACTGATACCGGTTAAAGTCAGATCCTCCACGTTGTCAACATTTTAACGTCATGCTATTTTAGGGGCAGTTTAAAACAATAAAAACGAAACACATATATACCACCTACATGGCTACACCTGATAAAAATAACTGATAAAAATGTTATTTGGTGGGCCACCACAGCAGTATCAGGACACAATTGACAATGAGCTTGCACATTAATTTCCCCCAGAAATTAGCAGGAGATGTGGACCGATGGCTGAGCTACTAATACTCCTTTGCTGCAGTTACTATGTCCCATTCATTTTGAAGGAGCTGCAATGAGCTCCCTATCCCCATATTCATGGTAACTAGTCAAGATCATTCCTGACTGCAAGCACCTACCTCTGCAAGGAATGAAGTGTTTGGTGAAGTGCTCCGTTCTACCTCATCTACTTGGAGAACATTTTAAGTTGTCTACAACATGACTCTCAGAAACACAGGAGACATGTCATATCCTGGGGGGAGGGAGAATGCTGCCCCACAGTGGTGGTAGTTTTATAAAAAACAATTGAAAGGTATCAGAGGGAAGTCTTCTTCATGACATTGCTTAAACTGTGCTGACAAACTGAAGAATTGGACTTCTGCTCTGGCTCTCATATGGGGAAGATTTGTGCACACAGTGTCTCTAAAGGAAGAACACTTAGCAGTTCTGAAAGCTTCCAGGGTCATCTCGATGCATGCACAGAACTCCACTGGGTGCAACTAGACCACGGCTCAATGAATTTATATCTAGCAGCCAACCTAACTTAGGAGCCAGAATTTCCCTCCCCTGCATATTTCCTCCTGTAATACACAGGCAATGCACAATCTCTTCCTCTTCAACTAAAAAGAAATGAAACCAAAAAGGAAAAAGAAAGAACTAAAAATGTTTGACTTTGGAAAATGAAAAAAATTAAGCAAAAAACAAAAAGATGGTTCAGAAATCTATGTGAGGATTAGGAAATATGGACAATAGAAGGGGTGGATGAGAAATGGGGTTGGGGTAAAGGTAGGCTAGAAACAAGAAGAGATTTTGAAGAAACACAAGAATGACAAAGGAAAGGAAGTTGGGTAGAAAAGCTATGCAGGTAGATTTTGTAAGTGCCGATTTGTGCACAAGTACCTTCTCTTCTCCCCACTCTTTAACTGATGCCAGGTGGCAAAAAAGTTATTGCACGTTCTATCCCAGGCACTCACCTAGTACATTGTTAGCCACCCCCTACGCCCTTTCTCATGGGATAACTGTATAAACAGAAGAGGGAAAAGAGCATCTTTTGGCTATGCCTGCTGCTCAGTTGTGCTGGTGAACTGAAATATGTGGGTCTTTCAGACTTTATACTGAATGCACAGAAGTACATGCAGTCCTTCTCCGCCTGTTTAGACAACTTCTGAAAAAAATACTATTGTACAGTCTATTCTTCTCACTGGCTGTATTCTTACAGGATAACCTACACTCTGTGTTAAGAATTATTATAGATTGGATAGAGTAGCATATGTCTCAGTGTAACACTGCACTACAGCAGCTGCTAACCTGAGCACTAATCTGTTTCCTGGCTCTGAAAGTATAAGTTTGAGGATTATACTTACCTCTGCTTAATTCCTTCTTTACTGGTTTACTTCTTGTGGTGTTTGCTTTCTTCTTAGGAATCTGGTTCTGTACATGTTCTCTCCATTTTTTTAACTGGAAATTGATGAATTTCCACATCATCCAAACTTGAGTCAAACAAATTGCAGCCAAACAGCTAATTCTAATAAATTTTAAGTTAAAAAGAAGTTAGCTACAAATAGTTATGATTGCAAACTTGAAATCTGATGTAAATTTTAAAAGGTCAGACATAATGCACCAAATTGGTCTAAGTTATGTTGGTAGAAAAGATATCTGAAGGGCTCTATGATAATGCAGAAAGTACTCAAGAAATAATCTAAGGCAGTAGATGCCAAACGGTGGGTAAGGACCAACCAGTGGGTTGCAACCTGATTTTTTTGGTGGGTTGCGAAACTGAGAAGCTGATGGCCAACAAAGAAAATGTACTGAACCCCATAGTGACCAAAACAGACCAGCATGTATGCATGTACTTGTGAGTAGGTGAACATGCCTTGGCCCACCTTAAAAGGCGGGCTCAGGCAAACACAACCCAACCAGAATGGTCCAGATCTGATGTATGTGGAACATAAATACTCCAGAAGGCGCCCCCTCCCCATAGTAAAAACAATAAAAACAAAGGCTTGAGCAGCTGGTAAAGTGAAACTTTTTTTAGCCTTATGAAGCTAAGTGGGTTCCGATATAGTGTCACTTTAAAAAGTGAGTCCCAGTGCTAAAGTGTTCAGGAACTGCTAACGTGAGGCTACTTGAAAAAATTATAAAGAATATTAATAGAGCAATAGAATTATCCTGCAAGAACCTACAAATTTAAAGGATATTCTGATACATTTAATCTTTTAATTTCATTATACCTAATAGTAAGTATGTTGAAGTTTCCTTCTACGATAGAAAAGCCAAGGTTTTCTGCACTGGCCAGACCAAATCCAAACGTGAGTACTGACAAAGTTATGGTCAGAAGTCGAGCCATCACAAACAGCAGAGCCCAAAGAGTAAATCTGAAAAAGGATCACAGTAAATTGAATTTTGTCCCCTCCTATCAGTTTTCACAAACCTATTATCAGGATACAGGTGGGACCTCAGCATCAACTGATTTGGTATCCACCAATCTGACTCACCATTGATACCGAGGTCCACCTTTAAATGCCTTCTAACAAAGAAAGAAAGCACCAAAGTCCAATTTCCCACTTTCATGCTGTAAAAAAAAAATCATAATTTAATCCCACTAGATTCCATTATTCACCCCATCTAGTGGCTAAATGAGGTAGTGACTATATCAATGCATTCTGGGGCAACAATAGAAGAGCAAGAAACCTGGAAGTGGGTCTTTTAAGCTATTTTTCCAATGATTTGGTATCCACTGATTTTTTAATCCACCAGGGCCCCGTGGATAATGAGGCACAACCTTATTGCTAGTCACTTCTACAAACTACTTTTATAGCTTACTATGTGGTGAAGGACAATTATCCTACAAATATCAAATCTCTTTGTAAATGCTTAAGACAGCCCGTTGCATGCCCTTCTTGTCTTATAGCCATTCTGCTCTGCTCTCCCCTTCCATTTTAGAACTATGAATAAATTTATTATTCATATCCTACTTCTAACCACAGCTGCAAACTGTAGTTTGAATATGTATTATAGTTAGCATTAACGTAAGTATAAAGCTAACCACAGTTAACGCCAAATAAACATGAGGATGGACAGCATACAAGAGAAGAGGCTTTGAGTCAGAGTGCTCTCAGTCTCCTAGTCATTTAAGATTTCTAGTTAAGACTTCAGGAAAACTAGGTATTTTTCAATGTTAAGCCATTTCTGCTCAATGCTGCATTTACACAACAGGGATCAAATGTATACACTTGTGAGCCAGGCAAAAATGGGTTAATCGGGAAGCAAATAAGATGCTTCACTAAATGCCATAAAACATACCTAAGAAGAGTGAAAGGAATTTAGATGTTCGCTTGACTTACTACACTTTCATTGGTCTAGAGTAGTGGTTCCCATCCTGGGGTATGTGTGCCCCCAGGGTACTTGCCAGGACCTTTAGGGGTATTGAAGAGTTAAACAGTGATGAAGAATTGAACAGAAAAGAACTGAACAGTGATGGAGAAAGGCAGGTCCGTATTAGAATGCCTTGTGGAGCTAATATGAGGGGTACAATTTATGGAAATGGACTGCCAAGGGGTATGCAAGTGAAAAAGTGTTGGGAACCACTGGTCTAATCTAGAACACCGTTTCTCAAAGTGTGTTCCTTGGATACCTGGGGCTTCCTGAGACCCCTTCAGGGGCTCTACGAGCACACTATCAGTGGCCATGGCTCAATATTCTGTCACTCTGTGTATTTATCAGTGCTCTTGGAGCTCCCCAAGATCTAACAAATATCATAAATCTTATTGCAGTTTTATTATCCCTATGTCTGGAGTACTCAAAGAAAACTAAACGTTAGCATCAAAAGGACAGCAACAGTAATAAAAATTACCCTTTCTGCTTGTTTTCATTGCTGAAGTAGAAAAGGCGTGAGGCATGAAATATAAGTTCCACAAGATAATGAGGTACCAGCAAAATTAGACCCAAACGTTGAAGGCTGAAATAAAGAGAAATATTTCCTTCAAAATTTTAGTTTACAATGCAAAGTAATAAAAAATTAGGCCCAGTGTGGTCTAGTGATATTTAAGTTAGCTGCACAGTAGGGAGGCAGGTGCTTAGACACACAATGAGCATGGTGGCTGGCCAGTTTCAAGGTGATATGGAAATATTAACATTCAAGCTTTAGTAGGGAGAACCATGTTTCTTGTACAGTACTTTGCATAGTATAATACACAACAAACGTAGCTTATAAATACTTACTTCAAAATATAGGCACCAGATATGTGGGCAATATAAAGGCAGATATAGTGCAACTGTCTTGGAACATCTTCCTAAATTTATATAAAAGGGGAAAGACAACTTGTTACATTTTTAAAAGACATACAAATTAGTGTAAGATATATCAGCTCTTTGTTCATCTGCTCTAGTCAGCAAACTATTTTCTTGATTTTTGAAGTATGTTTTTGCTTCCACAATGGACTAGTAACAGGCACAGAATTAGCCAAAAACAAGGACAATATACTATATCAGGAGTGGTGAATGTACTGCACACAAAAACATTTCGTTGGCATGTAGCGCTGCTCACTAAATGCAAGTGGAAACTGGATCACCCCCTTCCCTCCCTATAAACTCCATGTGAGAATGGATCAAAGTGCAAAGGATGTACTACCTTTTAAATTTTAAATGATGCAAAAGGAAAGAGTACTTTAGTAGCCCACCCCTCACTCCATACATGCACAGCATTTAAAGTTTATTTATGAGAAGTGTTGCCTGCAGCTTGCTTGGCACATGCTACTTCTGCTTGATATGAGCAGTAATAATAATAATAATAATAATAAACTTTATTTCTATCCCGCCCTTCTCCCTAAAGGGACCCAGGGCGACTTACAACATATTAAAACAGATTAAAACATAATTTAACAAGCAGATAAAAACATATTAAAAACACAATTAACAGAAACCATAAAAACAGTAGTCAGATAAAAGTCAGAATAAAAAAGAGCACGAAACAGCATTTCATGGAGGAATCAGGCCTGTAAAAAGCAACTAAAAGATGTATAAAAGATGTTAAAAAGGCCATGAAATCAGAAGGCTTGTTTGAACAGCAGGGTCTTCAGGCCTCGCCGAAAAGTCTCAAGAGAGGGAGCCATTCTCAAGTCAAGGGGAAGGGAGTTCCATAACGTTGGTGCCACTACTGAGAAGGCCCTGTTTCTTGCTGCCGTCCCACGTACCTCCTTAGGCAGCAGCACTTGTAAAAAGGCCTTCTCTGATGACCTGAGAGGACGAGCTGGATTGTACGGGAGTAGGCAATCTCTAAGATACCCTGGCCCAGTGCAGTATAGGGCTTTAAAGGTCAAAACCAGCACCTTGAATTGGGCCCGGAAACGAATGGGCAGCCAATGCAGCTGCTGGAGAAGCGGACTAACAGAGTCAAACTGCCTAGCTCCAGTGACCACACGGGCTGCCGCATTCTGCACTAACTGCAGTTTCCGAACAGTCTTCAGGGGCAGCCCCACATAAAGCGCGTTACAATAATCTAACCTCGATGTCACCGCAGCATGGATCACCGTGGCCAGGTCTGCACGATCCAAGTATGGCCGCAGCTCGCACACCAGCCGAAGCTGAGCGAAGGCCCCCCTAGCCACAGCCGCCACCTGGGAATCCAGGAGCAGCTGCGAATCCAGGCTGACCCCCAAGCTGCGGACCTGCTCCTTCAGAGGGAGTGCAACCCCATTCAGAGCAAGCCGATAATCCAGCACCTGCATCAAGGATTTCTGAACCAGGAGAGCCTCTGTCTTATTCGGATTTGATTTCAGCTTGTTAGCAGAGAAATGGACCACTTCAATCTCAAGCACAAACAGCATGGACCAGGCAGGCTGCAGATGGCACTTGTGGTAAATAAAAGGACGTGTGTGCAAAAGTTAAATTAAGAACGCTTTCAAGTCTTTTGTTCTCTCCCCATTAAAAATATGTAAAATACAAATAATGTTAATTCACTGCTCAAAATTCCCTTGAGTGTACAAGAAAGTTTTTTAGAGTGTTATTGCCAATTTGGGCACATATTCTCAGAATGGTTCACCACCCTTGTAGCAAGGGGAAGGTCTAATGATATAGTACAAGTTCCTACAGGACCTTCTTGAAACAAGATATACAATATTTAGTTCCACCCATTTTTGTCTCCCCTCCAAATTTGGAACCCATCTTCTTTGTACTGAACATTGTTTAATTTTTGTTCACATATTTTGATCTTAAAAACCTAGTGTAAAACATTTAACATTATAACTAAGGTGATCTTATTAACAACATCAGTGCTTTAATGACTGAAATCATAATCATACCTTTCTAATCTTTTGGAAGTATAGTTCTGGTAGAGCATGAAGCCAGTAGGCAATCTGACAAATATAGAAGAATTTAACCTGAAAGCTAAAAAAGAAAAAAGATCTGTCCATAAAAAATGTTATTCTTATCCAAATTATTTTACTTTCTCAAGTTCACCCACATAAGTTAAGGACAGCAAAAGCTTTGATCTGCCAAACATTATTGCAACAGAGCCTATGCAGATAGCAGAATCCCTCATTGAAAAGTTTCAGAGAAAGTATAGCAGCCATAGTTCTTCAATACACACAGACTCTGAGTACTGTACTCAAACCATAGTTAGGCAAAACAAACTATGATCGACTTAACCAGATTTAATTGCGATTTAATTAAAGCTTTCACTTTCCTTCACATGCACAAAAGATGAAGACAAGTACTTGAGCCCACACCTCTCCCAGACTCATTCGTTAGTGGAAAACCATGATTTCCTATTGCATCTGAACCTGGCTACCATCCTCCTGATTTTCAGGAACTTGTGAATTAAACTGCGCATCATCAGACTGCGCCTGAAGACTTCTCTGAAAGCATCTTTTTGGCCATGGTCTGCAGGCAAGTTGGATCACTTAATTGAAAAACATGGCAATTCTTGTCATGACGATTCAGTACTTCTTTCAGTGAGTAGATACAATTTAAAAAATTAATATTTTAGACTAAACAGCAAGAAGGCATTCAAGTCTGGTTTAAATAGATAATGTTTAAGAATATCAGAAATCTGGTTTAGCAAGTAAAAAGCAAACTAGATGTTAAACCAAATGAAGTAAAAAAAATACTTACAACATATGAACATGCGGATAATCTTTCCACAATAAAGTTGGATTTGTTGTAAATTCTTCCTAAGGGAGGGGGAAAAATATAAGGTTAAGATTTGGTAAGTATTTTGGGCTAATGCACATTTAAAATGAATTTGAAAAAAAGAACTTGACTTACTTACTGCAGACAAAATACTTGCTCCCCAGACAAATGAAAACAAGTAGAAAAATGCTAGTTGCCCTGATTCATTGAATTTGCTGTGCTTCGTTTTGGACAAGTGAAGACGTCTATTAATTTTCTAGAAATTAAAAAAAACAAAAGACACAGGGTATTTGGAAGGCAGTGGTTTTCTGTCAAGTTCTGTAATGCAGATCAACTCAAGAAGCTATTCTATCATCCTTGTGATGCCAATGAATATCTTCGGCATTCCTATTCAAATGCATCTTCCCAAATTGGAATTCTAGTGACTTGATTAATAGTAACAGAAGGATCTCTTTAAGCTGGGGAACAGGCAGCGAAATGACTAACATTCAGACACAGGAACAGCCACTAAAATTGACTGGCAGGAGAGTCAGAACAGAAAAAAGAAAACATTTCTTTACCTAGTGAATAAATACTCTATGGAACTCCTTGCCACAGGATGTGGTGATAGCACCTGACTAAGATGCCTTTAAGAGGGATTAGTCAAAGTTACAGAGAAAAAGTCAATCGCAAGTTACAAGTCAGGATGACTACATGCAACCTATAAGCTCTAGATAGCAGCAGCAGAAAACAGCTATCTGCCTGACTGCTTCCTGAGGCATATGGTGGGCCACTGTGAGATATAGGAAGCTGGATTAGATGGAGCCTTGGCCTGATCCAGCAGGGCTTATGTTCTTACTCTGTTAGGGCCTAGCTGGCGAGGAGAGAACATATATTCCACTTGCTGCCCTGTTCTGAATGCTGTGTTGGTACACATCACACCCACTTTAGAAGCAGCGTTCCTAGTCTGGTAGAAATGCCAAGGAAGAAGAATTTATCCTCATCTCCTGAACACTCCTCAGCAGGGGTCTCCAAACTTTTTGTCCAGAGGGCCACATCAAATATCTGGTACAGTGTTGAGGTTTGGAAAAAAAGATTTAAAGATAAAATTTATTTAACTAAATTAGAGATGGAACTTAGATGAGTGAATAAATGAATGAATGGGCTCATTCATTCAACCTCTCTGGCCTTTGAACACCCTCCAGATGCAAGCAGAGTACAGTTCCAGTCATGTTTGGCCAAGCTGGTCAGAGGCTTTCAGGAGACAAGAGGCTTGCAGCAGGCCAGATAGAGGCTTGCTGCAGGCCACATCTGGCCCTCAGGCCAGGGTTTGGAGACCCCTGCTCTACAGCAATGAAGCACTACTAACTGCAAGGAGTTGATGGATCTGTTTAATCTATGGAGAATTCCTTGATCAACTCCTATAGTTCAAGCTAGATGCATTTATTAAAAAGCCATATCAAAACTAGGTAAGTAGAAAATTCAACATATTCACATCCATTTAATAATTGTAAACTTACATCCAATATGTATTCCTGAATCACAGCATGCAGAATAATAGCTATAAGCATATAGAAAAAGACAGTAGCCATGTCTTTTGGACCATATTCATAGAAATATACTGGCTCGGGTCTGTCATCTGAAAGAGACAATATATTATTATTAAAGTAGTATCCAACAATACGTAGTCAAGAGTAACATCAGGCAAAACTAGAACACAACGCTGATTTTGCTTCAGCAGTGATAGTATTCTCAAATTAATGTATGACATTTTTTATATGTAAAACTGAAATACTTCACTAACATTGCATTAAGCCTAAGAATTGATTTGTTGATCTCTATTTTGCAGTGTAGGACAAGGGTTACAACCACCCTGTATTGGAGGAAACAGAAAGCATGACTCCCGCATTGCTTTCAGCAGATTCCTTGCAGCTCCACCAAAGGGACGTTGTTGAATAACTTCCAGCCTTAAGCATGGTGGGAAAATGCTCTCTCTTCTCCCACCCATAGCATGAGGATAACAAGCACTTCACAGTCTAGCTTTGCAGCTGCAAGGACACAACTGATGGGAAAAGGAATGGAAGATCCCCACAAAATGTGAGAAGAAACTGTTGAAAGTGGACCTAATAACAGAAGGGTATGCAAGATAGCATCATCTTCTAACTGGAACACATACATGACAACATAAAAATACCTTATCATTTACACCTGGCTTTTTATAAGAACCTTCTCAAGGAAGGAGAATGATAAAGGCAGCCTGGGCTATACAAAATATCAACAGTGTTAAGGTGGCCTGTCTACATGCACTGATTTCAGGATGCTTCGGCCATATAGCGCCTGTCAAGTTTCCTCAGTACAAGAGAGCTGGGGGTTAAAATCACCCATTGCTGCTCTCCTCTCAAGGCCCAGCACCTGCCAGAATATCTGAGCTGCAGGCCATCTCCTTTATCTTCCCAGACTTTGCTAACTCCTTGTCAGTACCGTAGGATCCTTCCATCTCTAGAGAGACATCTTGGTCAGCGGGGAAAGACATTCTGACCCTGTAGTTAGGGTAATCAAGTGACTGTACCTTTCGCTGCTTCTCTTGCTGTTTTTGGTTTTTAGGAACACTGGTACTCCAGAGGTAGATGGGCCCTGATGTCACAAGTTAGTCGGGTGGAGGAGGGATGTCCAATTAGTCATATTTTCAAGAACACAGGCCTACATACATTCTGCCATTTTAAAAGCTAGACCAGGGGTGCTCACACTTTTTTGGCTTGAGAGCTACTTTGAAATCCGGAGATCTACCAGTTTTTTTTACAATGTTTGCGCCATCATAACATAACATTTATGTGTACAATGTATGTTGGTGTACCTTGAGCCCCACTGAGTATAATAGGACTTACTCCTGAGTAGACATGCCTAGGATTAGGCTGTGAGGCTGCAATCCTAGCCACACTTACCTGGGAGTAAGCCCCATTGAGTACAATGGGCCTTACTCTCAGCGTTTCCTCCCAGAGGCACCTGAAGGGGTGGTTGGCACTCCGCGATCTACTCATTTTGCTTTGCGATCTACCGGTAGATTGCGATCCACCTATTGAGCACCCCTGAGCTAGACCTATTCTTGATGTATTTGGGGTACTTAATCAAAAAATGACATCAGCTTTGCAAGATTGGCTCTAGATTGGGGGGCACAGGTATGGCTTTGGCTTCCAAGTGAGGAAGCTGCTTGAATCAGTGTATAAGATGGCTATGCTGTACCCCCAAACTAGAGCCAATTGGGCAAAACTGATACCATTTTTGGATTCAGCACCCCCCAAAATAGCCTAAATTTAAAGAGTTACTGGTTCACAGAACTGCTGAGCTGGAAGAGGCCCTATTTACATTTAAAAGCCGAAATGTTTGTTTTCATTGTCTTAAGTGATAGCTATCTGCCTTGGGGGGACTTGTCTTTAAAGCATGGGGTAAACAGTATTTTAAATGCAGTAAGTCAACACTTTTAACCTACCTCTGTATAATAGACTTTGGAAATAAGGGAAACTATCTGCTTTTTGCATAAACCAGTTAAACAATATTTTTCTGGACAGATCTTGAATGGCCCCAAGTCACTTTCCACATTTACCAACCTTACAGGCTCCCTTGGTGTTCTACTCCACTCCCCACCAGGGCACTCTAGGAAAGAAGTGGAGGAACATCTCTATTCCTAAAGCATCCTGGTCCAGTGCCAGGGACCAATGCCAAGGGAGTCCTATAAAACAGGTAAAGGTTGAACAGGGGGCTCAGGGAGAGTGGGTTTTTTTTTTAAACAGAGTTATGGGAGAAGGGGTACCTAGACTTTGACATTTGGAATTATCAGACACCCTTTTCATCCATTAGTCCGCTAAATCAGTGGGTCATTGTAAGCAATACTGATGCTTAATTTTTTTAAGTTCCCACTAAGCAACTAAAAGTGAAGATCAAGACTTTTAGATCAAAAGCCCCTTCCTCTTAAAATGAGTTCATTCATGCTCCTGCCATGACTCTTATGCCTGAACCTGAGAATATTATCCCTCTTCACTCAAATCTTGCAAACCTCAACTTTTCCACAGAGCTTTTGATTAGCCCCCTATCTTTCTCATTGCTAAAATGCACATTATAAGTTCTGTGGGGCAGGAATATCTTTTCTTTTTGTTAATTTTGTAAAAACGACTGATAATTCTATGAAATAAAAGAATCACTATAGAACAATTAACACGATGGGACTGATTTTGGAGTAAAAATGCATACATTAGGCTGTACTACAAACATGCAATATTAACCCAGACAGAAAAAATTCAATGCCATTGTTTAAAAAGATGTCACTCTATATCTGTAAAATGTGCAGAAAATTTAATTTTAATCTTACCTGTGGTATAGGTAACATTGTACTGAATAGTAATAAACATGATGGCATATTTGGCTGTAACCTAAAATTTAAAACACAAATACAATAACAGATGCTTAGTATATACAGTGCAATACTTGTCCATTTGAACATTTCCCCTAAGTTTCTACAGCAAAATTCACATTTCTTATAAAACCTGCATTGGTTGAATTAAACTTGCATGTGTTTTGAATTTAGCTTACACCTAGGTAACGGATAGAGTATGTACAAACTACATTCTTATGTCCCACTCTTATGTGGCATTGCTGCCACTTGAACTATGTTCAGGTGCTGGAACACACTTTATAGTCATTGCAAATGACAATACAAGTGTAAATAGCTGGATGTTTCCAGACCAACACTGGAGACACCAGGGATGCCCCATGCATAGCAGCAGGAAGACAGTGGTGAGTCTGCAGGGTGGGCATAATGGGGCAGGGGTTAAGTGTAATGGTGTAACAGGGAAGGCCAGGGGCATGTTAGAGGTGGGAAAGGGTGGCACCAGGTACAGGCAACTTGCACAAGATGCTATCCCCTCTGAAGTGAGCAGACTTGGATCAGGACACTGGTATTTGACTCTAAGCCGCTGAACATCAGAGTGTAGTGCTCACTGGGAAGGGGCAAGAAGTATCCCTGCAGTTATGCTGCAAAGTACTGTACCTCAGAAGCACAGCACATTTGAAAGGTATGATCCCCTTTCCCCTGCTGGTCTAAGCCTGGGGCTGAAAGAAAACAACCCAGTTCTGGAGTGGGGAGGAGCGCTGCTCCTGAGTACAACTGCTAAAGCAAGTTCCCAACTTTTCCTTCAATCTCAAGTTTAGTGCTGTAGGGGAGGGAGAGGGATCAGCCCCACAAATATGTTGTGCTTCTGAGGTCCTTCAGAGGAACTGTGGCCCAATTCTATCCAACTTTTCAGCACCAGTGTAGCTGCAATGCAAACTCAAGGTAAGAGAATAAGTTTTGTCTTACCTTGAGGAGGCCTCTGACTGCCTCCCCGCCACAGGATGCAGTGCACATCCCATTGACACAGCTGCACTGGCGATGGAAAATTAGACAAGATTGGGCCCTGTGACTGTAAAACTGAGGATATGCTGCTTTACACAAAGGCATGCACATGTGTAATGCACATATATGCATTGTATCTTCTGAGGCTGGTGCAAACACTACAAGTCCCTCAACCACAGTTACTGGATTAGAGGCCATCTGTCAACTCACACATCCTATTCTCTTCTGGGCAGTTGTCTTACCCATTGTCAATTAGTACCAGAATTAACTATGGTTAAATCTAAACTCATTTGCTGCTAACAAATACTGGGAAACCAGTTTCAAATTCTGCCTTTAAGTCCTGGTTAGAAGTGAACCCAGAAGCCATCCTTAGCTACATTTAACATGATGGCAGACAACTACTAACCCTGGGTAAGGGGCAGGGAGAGCACAATTCCACAACGCAAACCCTATCCCTTAAGGTAGTTTTTCTCAACCATTGTTACTTATACCACTGGTGGTACTTAAAGTGGTGACTGGTGGTACACATGGGACCCCTACTGCCAGACAGCAAGGCCAGCAATGCAGTGTGATAAGAAGCAGTAGGAGGCTCAGCAGGCAGAAATCCAGCATGAGCTTGTCACATGTTTGAAAAAGCTATCCTGTCTGCCTCTTACTGGTGTTTGTTAAGAAGTAACTGGCAATGACAAAATCACTAGTTACTTCTGGCTCTGCCCCTCCGACTGCCACTGGATAGGAGGTAACATCCCGCAAGCTTCTGAAGGTGAGGGGTGCTCCTATCCACACTTACTTGGCAGTAAGCGTCATTGACTACTGGTGTTAAAATCACAATCTGCCACACTTCTGCAAATGCAGTGACATTCACATGTAATTAAAAACAAAATACACATTGAAACAAATGGGGACCCAAGTGAAGTTGGCTCACGACCCACCTAGTGATCCACAGTTTGAGAAACACAGCTCTACCCACTGCTGGCACCATAGGGGGCTCCACTGACGGTAGCACCAAGTCTAGTTTATTAAGAACAAAATACACATTGAAATGAATGGGGACCCAAGTGAAGTTGGCTCATGACCCACAGTTTGATTAACACTGCTCTACCCATTGCTGGCACCATAGCAGGACTCACAGATGGTAGCACCAGGTATAGTTTATTAAAAACAAAATACACATTGAAATGAATGGGGACCCACGTAAAGTTGGCTCGCGACCCACTGTTAAGAAACAGTGCTCCACCCACTGCTGGTCCCAGATGGCCTCTTGCAGGATGGGAAGCGGAGGGAGGGGCAAGAAACTCGCCCAGGAAACGTGCGGCTGCGCGCGCATGAAGGCGAGCGAAGGCTGATAGCAGCAGCAGAGGAGGCGGCCAGAAAAGGAAGCACTCGACCTCAGGCCCAAAGGAAGGGGTGGGGCGGGGCAGCGCCTGAGAGTGGGGGGCAGGAAAGGGGCGCGGCTTGGGGCAGGTGCGCGCGCACTCTCCTCCCCCTCCCAGCAGCGATACTACCTCGAACATGAGCCCCAAGAGGAGGCCCATAGACAGGCAGGACACGGCATCTGCGTGGTTCTGGATGACGAACTCGTGGCTCAAGACCGGCGGGCTCTTGTTCTTCTTCCGAGGCCCCATGGCGGCGGGCCTCGGCGAGCTCCACGGCTCGAGGAACCAAGTTGAGGCGCGAGACACCAACTGCCGCCTCCACACTCCCCTCACGCCCAGTAAACACTAACCGACGCTGGGACCCCGCCCCCTCTCCTCGCGAGGCTTCCCGCCTTCCTTCTCACGCTCGTCCAATCACCGTGCTCCCACGTATCTTGACTGACAGCTCCGGCGGCGAATCGCTGTGCAGGGCTGGAGATTTACAGCTACCTACACAACCCCTCTTCACCTGTCGCCCAGTAAACACTAACTAACGCTCGGGCCCTCCCCCTCTCCATGCGATGCTTCCCGCCTTCCTTCTCACGCTCGTCCAATCACCGCGCTGGGGCCTCTCATGACTGACAGCTGCTATAGCGAATCGCGGTGACGTGCTGGGCAGGAGGCGGGCTTTCTAGGGAGGGAACGCGAGGACGGGGTTGGTGACCGTTGCAACGGTTTTCTGAGGAGTGCGCGGCACCGAATTCTAGCCACTCAGGGGCCCCCGGAGGCGGGGCCTGGCGAGCGCGTAGTCTGCCCCGGTGGTGGGTCGAGGCAGTGTGTTCTCTGAGGACCTTTAACCGGGAAGGAGGCGCATCAGGTACTGAGGGGGGCTGTGAGAACGGAGCTTGCTCTGGAGGAAGCCCCGCTGGACACAGAGGCACGCGTAGGCAGGGCTGTGAGGCGGGATGGCTGAGACTGCAGTGCTCTCCATACGTACCTGGGAGTAAGCCCCGTTGACTACGATGGGGCTTGCTTCTGAGTAGACAGGCATAGGATGGGGTTCTGAGGCTGCAGTCCTGTCCCCACTACCTGGGAGTAAGCCCCACTGACTATGATGGGGCTTGCCACTGAGTAGATATGCCTTGGATGGGGCTCTGAGGCTGCAGTCCTGTCCACACTTACCTGGGAGTAAGCCCCACTGACTATGAAGGGGCTTGCCACTGAGTAGACCTGCATAGGTTTGGGCTCTGTGGCTGCAGTGCTCTCCACACTTACCTGGGAGTAAGCCCCATTGACTAGAATGGGACTTGCTTCTGGGTAGACATGCCTTAGACGGGGCTCTGAGGCTGCAGTCCTATTCACACTTCTCTGTCACATTTACCTGGGACTTGCTTCTGAGTATGCATACATAGGATGGGGCTCTCAGTGGGTAAGAAATGGGGGGCAGTGTTCTTCAGCTTTGGGGTCTGGAAGCCTCAATTGTGGGGTCACAGCCACTTTCAGGAGTGAAGAAGGTTGAACATCACTGGACTAGAGCACCACCAGTTCAAGGGGGAGGTGTCTGGCATGCCCCTTATGTCTCAGGAGATGATGCCCCTGTCCTGCTCAGGTTCTAAGCAATGGTGCTAAAACAGCTTTCACTATTGCCGTGCTTTTTCTGCTCTGTCTTATTAGTATATTTGTTACAGTGAACAGGGCTGAGAGGGTGTAACGGGTGGTGAGTGAGCAGCAATGGAGTTGGGGTGGGTGGGGATCCTGGGAGGGGTGCAGGATTGATAAAATGGTCCCCAGTCTCATGCTTGATTGATTAGGGTCCTGGCATGAAAAAGGTTGGACTAGAGCACTACTAGGTCAAGGGGGAGGCATCTGGTGCACCTCTTCATGCCCCGAAAGATGGTGTCCCAGTCTTGCTCAGGTTTTTACCAGTTGTTCTAAAATAGCCTTCACTAGTAACTTCATGGAAGCCTTTTCTGTAATAACAATGGTATTCAAACTGGGGCGTTGCGACGCCCCAGCCTGTGGGTCCTGGCCTCTGCCCCCTTAAGGGGCAGGGGCAGCCAGGAGACAGGGGGAAGGCTGTGGTGTGAGGGGGGCTGCAGTGGCTTGGGTGCACTTGCACAAGCCTCCTGTAGCCTCCCGGGGGTGCGGGGAGCCCTGTGCAACCTTCAGCAGCGCTCCCCAGGTCAGGAAAAGTGAAAGCGGAGTGATCGCGCCCCACTCCGCAAAACTGGAAGCGGAGCACAGTCGCTCCGCTTTCCCTTCTGACAGGGCTGCAGGTACTGGGGTGCACCATCTGAGTAGATGGAGAGTCTGAGTAGATGGAGACAAACTCCCGGAGAGTTTGAAAACTGCCATGTAATAAGGATATTTGATTACAGTGAACAGTGCTAGGAGGGCATTATGAGGAAGGGGAGACCGCAGTGACTGGGTGGGGGGATAGGGGCCAGGGAGAGGGGGCAAGATCAACAATGGGGTTCCCAGTCTCACGCTTTATTGATTGATTGGGGTCCTGGCACAAAAAAGGTTGAAGACCATTTGGGGGGGAAGGATCCTGCGTAACAGGGCTAGGAGAAAGTACCTTGTAAAACTATTTCCTGTAACAGAAGACTTCCCTGGAACTGGACGGCATCTTACTTTGACATGGTGTAAAGCAGTGGGCAGGTGTAGGGGTATTTCATAAGGGTGTACGGATGGAGCCTCATTATTTGCGAGGGTTCTGTTCCTGGAACCCACGGGAGTACCAAATTTCCTGTGGAACCAAGTCACATGGAAACAAGTCACGTGAAATTTGGGCTCTACCCACCTCCAAACACGAATGGAGTCTTTCTCTGGTTATGTCCGGAGCTGTTCTAAGGCCCATGGAGGTCACGCACAGCCTCCATGGGCCTCAAAATGGCCTCCGGAGGTACTAGAAAAGCACTTCCAGTTTTAAAAATATTGCAAATAAAGAGGCATCACCTGTATTCACAACCCCACATACCAGGGGTGTCAAACACAAGGCCTGGGTGCCAGATGCAGCCCGGGGAAGCTTTTTATACGACCCTCAGGCTTTCAGCTGCTGCGTAGTGCTGAGGTGTTACTGCTGGAAGGGCAACCCACATGAAAATTGAGCTCACACATATCTTGAAACATGATAAAGATTCGTATATTTTCTCTTTTGTTATTTGCAGCTAATGAGTTCCTAAGTGATAAAAAAGTTTATTTTTGGTTATGACCTGTTTAATGACATCACTTCTTGCCTAATGAAATACTTCTGGCCCTCAGCAGGCATCATGAATGGTTTGTGGCCCTCCATATGAAATGAGTTTGACATCCCTGCCACATACAGTATGTTTGTTTTCTTCTGTTTTAAATTGGAGCGCACAGGATGCAGTGGCAGCCATTTTCAGCATTGCTAGAGCCCTGTGCACCAGGCAGCTCAGGACTGGCCTATAAGTGTTATCACTGGACTACCTGAAGAGATCTGTTACAATTTATTGCACTATAAATCAGTAATACAGGGTAGTGGTGCAGGAGGACAAAAAGTGGTCTCTTCCCCCCCCCCCCATTAAGTTTAATGTTACATTTAACATGGATTCCATAGCTTTACTGGTTCTCATTTTTTTTTTTTTACATATACTGAATGGTCCAACCACATATGCAAGTTGATCGTTAATCTTATTTTCAGATAACAATAAAATTAGAGTTGGAAGTTACCTTAGAGGTAATCTAGTTCACCCCCCCCCCCCGCCCGCCCGCCCGCCAAGTGCAGGAACATTGTGAACTGAGATCAGAGTGTGATTTGTCCAGAGCCATCTAGTGAGTTGTGATTGTGCCCTGCTGGTGCCCTGCAATATTCTATATTGTGCCACAGTAGAGCTCATATCCAGGCAAGCAATTGCTTTGTTTTCTCACTCTATTCTAATGCTAATATATAGCAGCTAATATATAAGCAGATGGCTTAAGCTCAAGGATCAAACCTGACCCATTCATAGTGTTCCGCTATGTGCAAGAAATCCTTACTTGCATTTATTTTTTAAAACTTGACCTACTTGCCCTTATAGACTTTACAGTACAGGTTGAGTCTCAGGTGGATGGCAAAAAAACAAATCCATTTAAAAAACAATGTCACTTTGCTGGGCAATTTAAAACAGCCTTGCTGACCTTTGTGATGTAAAATACAGTCATTAAGAAGACAATCCATAGATCTGTCTCTCTCCAGATGCTTAGAAAGTCTTCACTGCCTTCACCAATGCAAAGTGATGATCTTTCTTTCATGTGCTGGGGAAGGGAGGAGTCACTGACTCAGAGGGAAGCCTGGAGAAAGTCTGATTGATGGATTGTCAGTTGGCTGTCCTCTCACATTAATGAGGCTATTGTTACTGTTTTCCTTTAATTTAAAGGGCCCTTCTCATTGCGTTGAGATAGTGAAAAATCCATGGATAATTAGGTTATAAACTGTGATTTTAAAGGGATGCATCTTCCCCAAGGATCAGCACATTCCTTCTCATTTTCAGTGGCCATTCCTGTTGAGTCAAATCTGTGTACAACGAGGTTGGACCTGTATGAAGTAGAACTATTTGCAACCATCTTTTGAAATAAGCTCTTTAGTAGCCATTTGATCTGCAGGTGATAATGCTTATCTCCATGCCACAAAAAGTTTCACTGGCTAATTATTATCATACGTATTTGTATACCTGCTTCTCAACAGAAAGTTCTCAAAGTAATTTACATAGAAAAGGAACAAGAAAATGGGTTCACAATAATAATTTAAATAGAGAGACACTTATAAACAGCCACTGGAGAAGACACAATGTTGGAATGAATAGGAACTGTTGCTCTTTTCCTAATATATGGATATTAAAAGGTCCCTGAATATCATGCTACTGCTTTAAGTGCACAAGAACTAGTCAGGCTGGTTGTTCTTTGGCTAACTGGCGACCCTAAAAGAGCTCTGCTCATTATGGAATGGCATTATCTATGAAGGGATAGATAAGAGGTATATCTTCAGTGATACTGTCAGGAAATTTATTTTACTGATCAAGTAAAACTTTGAGAATTATTTTTGAGTGGCAAAACTTATTAAAATATAATTGCTTATAGAACTAACACTCATGAAGAAAGGCAAATTAGTATTTTTTTCTTTTTCAGTTTGTCTACACACATTAAGCTACAGTAATTGGATTTAAACCACATGAGATAAAACAAGATATTGTGTTCCAGTTAACATGGGATAAGTTTAGACTGAAATCTAAAATAGGTTGTCAAGTTTTATACTGGCCTTCTGGTTTGCTCTCTTCCTCTAAAAGGTGGTGGTAGCACAGGGAGATGTACAGAGGGAGGTAGATGTGCTTCAAAGTTCTCCTCCAGGAGTTCTTGTCACCATGACTCCTTATCACCATGTGTATTTTTATGCCTCAGATAGTATCACCTGCAAATTCTTGTATATCAAGCTGGTGTTAAAGACACAGCAGTTTTGGCTTTATTTTGCTAATTGGTAAGCTTAATACAAATAATTATCTGAAGCAGCTGTTCTCAAATTTTTTGATCTCCTAGACCAGGGGTCTCTAAACTTTTTGGTTGAAGGGCCACATCAAACATCTGGCAGTGTTGAGGCCTGGAAAAAAAAATTAAATATAAAATTAAAATAAATACATTGGAGATGGAACTTAGATGAATGAAAAAATGGGCTCAAATGTCCAGGATTTCTCCAAACACTAACACAGCCCAAAGCACACACTTAAACGAACCCCCATTCCCCCACCCCACAAGCACAACTCCAATTGTGTTTGGTCATCTGGACCAGAGGATCAGCAGCTAGCCGTGGGCCGGATAGAGGCTCACTGTGGGCTGCATCTGACCCCAGGCTGGGGTTCGGATACCCCTGTCCTATACCAGTGTTTCTCAAACTGTGGGTCTGGACCCACTAGGTGGGTTGCAAGTTAATTTCAGGTGGGTCCCCATTCTTTTCAATATTTTATTTTTAATCTATTAGACTTTGATGCTACCATGATATATGACTACATATGGGGAAATATTAAAGACCTATACATTTAACAAGCTACTATGTATATTCTTTTAACAATGATAGTCAGTGGGACTTATTCCTGAGTAAGTGTGGGTAGGATTGCAGCCTAGGATTGTTAAAAATTTTCCTGCTTGATGTGGGTCCCGACAAATTCTCATTCTAAAATATTCTAAAAATATTTCTTTACTCAGCTTGTGGTTGGTCTGTGAAACTGCTTGCCTCAGGATGTGGTGACAGCATATGGCCTGGATGCCTTTAAAAGGGGATTGGACAAATTTCTGGAGGAAAAATCCATTATGGGTTACAAGCCATGATGTGCAACCTCCTAATTTTAGAAATGGGCTATGTCAGAATGCCAATGCAAGGGAGGGCACCAGGATGCAGGTCTCTTGTTATCTGGTGTGCTCCCTGGGGCATTTGGTGGGCCGCTGTGAGATATACGAAGCTGGACTAGATGGGCCTATGGCCTTATCCAGTGGGGCTGTTCTTATGTTCTTAAGAAGTCAGCTATGGAGTTAGAACAGTTCCTTCCAAGCAATATAATTTGTTCATAATTGGTTTTCCATAATGGCAGAAAATGACTTATGTACTTTGCAAGCTCCCTTCCAGCATTAAGGTCCTATAAATTGTATTTGGGGGTGGGGGAGAGATCGAGAGAGAAAGCATGTAGTCTATGGGTCCATATGGCTGGGCATAATCTGTACAGTGCCCCCCAAAAGGCTATTAGTCTATCAAGAGTCTTATGTCATGAAACTTCATGTGTAATGTAACTACATACAGATGAAATGGACTCTAATCCACAAAAGTTATTCCGTGATGATTCTGTAAGTCATTAAGGTAGATTTATTAGTATTCTCAACCTATGACTTTCACTATGGGCGGGAGCCCATTTGTTAGGAATTAAATAATGGATTCTCAGGCTTTCTTCTCCCTTCTGATTTTGGGCTAGTTTCATGCTGGGAAGAAAAAAATTACTAAGAACTACATGGGGTGGGTGAGAGAAGAAACAAAAGTGTCTGCCAAGAATTCAGACTTGTCAAATTGTACTGTATAAGAGTAAATGCTGTGATTACCTTCTGTCTCCAAAGGGATATTTTTTTGTGTTGCTGTTTAAAATAAAAAATATATATAAATTACAGTACTGTTTTATAGTATTATGATCACATGGGTAATGAGTAAAATTAAAACATGTAAACACAAAAAATATAGAAGTATTGTTCCTATACTAGTAATTTAACATAACTGAATAATGTTTGTATATTCTCTACATTAAATAGAGAAACAATTAACTAATCTGTTACTAGACAATGCTGATTTGGAGCCCAATCCTGAGCTCGGTGCTCCGGCTTTTCACCAGAGTGCACTGTCGCAAACATGCCTTAATGCACATGTGCGAGGCTTACCACTGGGCCAGTGCCTTTGCTAGCCCAGTGGTGGCCGGCGCTGGGCTAGTGCAAGGCGGGCGCCCATTCTCTGCTGTTTGGTGGTCTCACGGACCACCGAACCACTGCACAGTAAGTGAGGGCAGTGAGGAGGTGTTCTGGAGAGGGGGGAGGCAGGTGGGAGGTGGGGAGAGGGCGGGCAGGAGGTGTGCAGAGGGAGGGAGGTGGGTCCTGTGGAGCTCCATTCCACTGGATCCAAGGCATTCATGTGGGGCTTGTCCTACACAAACACCTTTACCTTACGTGAGTAGCCCCATTGCGGGGCTACTTCCCTTACCCAGGAGAAAGGGACAAAAGTCCCCTTCTCCCGAGGTGCTGCCTGTGGTAACATAGGATGCGGCGGCAGCCATTTTTGGTGCCACCGAAGCTGGGTGCCCCGGGCAGCTCAGGATTGGGCTGTTAGTTTTTTCTGTATCTGGAACCTAAAGCAAATTTATCTCATCTTCTTTCAGAGCTGTAAAAGAAAATCGCATAAGCATTTTGTTGCCATGATGGGGTAAGTGCAATCAATTTAAAAGTCTAATATTTTAATGTATGAGTGAACAGAGACTGAGATTTGGCAATCAAACCATGAAATGTTCCACATAAGCAGGTTGCAAATGATCAGAAAAAAATAGTTTGGTCTGCCTCTGTTTAACAACAATTTGTTCTATGAAAAGCAGGAGGCAAAGCTTTTCATGGCCTGCAGATGAGCATTATCATGTGCTTATCGTTCCCAGATGAAGCACATGTTGCTGTTGTTGAAAGGTTCATGAACAGAGGCCCGTTAAACTTGGTAAACCATAATCCCAAGAGGCCACAGTGCATCACATCAAATAATCTTCTTGAAATTAGTGAGTTTCTGTAATAGCATTATAAATTTGCCTAACTCAAAAATACTTGCCAGATTAGAATTTTAGAAAACTCATTCTGTAACATGCTGCTCATTCTGATAAATTACAGTCATGTTTGCATGGTGTGGGCAGAGATTAATTTAGAATAGCATGTGATTCTTACATGTTGTTAAGTCATAGGTAACTTGCACCTATGTTTGAACACTCACTGTTACCTACTTTGAAACCCAGCAAGGCCTGGAGATCTACCAGAGTTTTTTTTACAATGTTCGCACCATCATAACATCTAACATTTATGTGTACAATGTATGTTGGTGTACCTTGAGCCCCACTGAGTATAGCAGGACTTACTCCTGAGTAGACATGCCTAGGATTAGACTGTGAGGCTGCAATGCTAGCCACACTTACCTGAGAGTAAGCCCCATTGAGTACAATGGGCCTTACTCCCGGCGTTTCCTCCCAGAGGCACCTGAAGGGGGGGTCGGCACTCCGTCATCTACTCATCTACTCATCTACTCATTTTGCCTCACGATCTACCGGTAGATCGCGATCCACCTATTGAGCACCCCTGGTGTAATATATGCAGGGCAGTCCAGGCTGACAGGCAACCTACTGCTAACCAGTGCCGGGTGCATCGATGCCAAACAGGCTACTGCTGCATCCATTGGCCCTGTGGAGGCTGCCGGAGGTCTCCTGATGGGAAGTATACGTTCGTCACCTTCCCTGAAGTAAGGAAGGCTCTGCAATGGGGCTACTCAAGTCTATACCAGCCATTTTGCTGGTGCAGATTAGAGAAGCTCCGTGTCGGTCTTTTTAGTCTGACATGAAGGATAGGATCTGGCAGAGGAGGCCTCTGCCAGTCCCACCTCCCTCCTGGGCCATTCCATCCCCTGGTTCTGCCCTCCCCCCACCCCACCCCACCCCACCGCACCTTCCCCCTGCTTTCCTCTGCCTTGAAAAGGTGTTCCACCTGCTGGCAGCAAGACTTACCATCTGCTGTGCTGCAAAGTTGCTTTCCCAACTCTGAGACCTGACGCCAGTGTTCCCTTCTTATCCAGAGCTGTAAATGAGCTTTATAGCATGTTTACGACACCTAGCGCTGGCACTGGGCTCTGAGCTATCTCCATGTTACATACTGTCATGGAGCTTTCAATTAGGGCAGTGGTTTTCAAACTCTCATGGAGAATTTGAGCCACTGTAAGAGCTTGCAGGGGTGGGGGGGAGGCAGCAGCATGATCCCCAGGCTAAAGCGAAAGTGGAGCGCAATCATTTCACTTTCACTACTGTGGGGAGCTCTGCCAGAGGTCGCACCGGGCTCCCCACACTCTGGGGAGGCTGCCGGAGGCTTGGGTAAGTGCACCCAATCTCCTGCAGCCCCCTGAGCAGTGCGATCCTAGAGATTGCACCGCTGCCTCCTCCCAGCCTCCAGGCTGCCCCCGCCCTTTAAGGGGGCAGAGGCCAGGGACCACAGGCTGGGGCATCGTGACACCCCTGTTTGAAAAGCCCTGGATTAGGGTGCAGGGGTCCTGATCACCAAACATGTGTCGTTTCTTATTCACATATTTTTGTAGCAGGTGTTGTGGAATATACTGCAGACACTCGCCCATGTTGATCTCACAGATAAGTCGAGGACAGGCTTTGAACAAAAAATCATTCTTTCTATGAGCTTTCTATGAGCCTCAGATACGTCAGGTGGGTGGGTTTAATCTTAGGGGGGTGTCTGACTACAGTTTTGTCTGATTTTATGTGAGACCGTATCCTGAAAAATAACTTACCAGTAATTGTTATGTAAGAACTGTACAGTCTGTGATATAAAATTTAGTGAAAGATCATAAGATACATTTTATTCCTTAACTTTTAAAATTTTGGTCTTCATAATCTTTTTGTAAAAACTATCAGAGTAAACAACATACCAGTAGAACCATTAATGAAATCCTTCTTTAACATGCCTGGTGTGTTAAACCAGAGGCTCAACATATAACATACAACTTATAACTGGGAGTGTGCAATTCATTTCACAGCAGAGAGACAAGCAAGGAGCGTGAGCAAGCACAGCTGCACATAGTTGCAACCCTATTTACTCAGAAGTAGATTGCTTTCCATGAGTGTTATTCTTAAGTAATTGTGCACTGAATTGCAGCCTGGGACTTTGTTTCAGATGGAAATGAGGACTGTATGCTAGTGTTTTAAAAACCAGATTCCTAAACTGAGGGGGCTTCTTTTTCCAAACTGGAAGGAAGATGAAGGGGCCTGTGGGAGTTGTAAGGAGGCTTTGTGAGGAGTAAGTCCTGCACTTCCATAGCAACAACCCTCATAAAGACTACAATCCCATAAGTGCCTTCACTTCACCTGTCTGGAGAAGGCTAAAATGGCTGGTTCTGAATACCATAATTGCTAATAAAATTCTCCTTTTTCCTCCTCCCCTGTGTCCTGCTTCTCAGCCCAGTCCCATCCCCCAATTCACCAGACAGTTACTAAGCTTCCCAGAAGCTCCAGAGGCTGCAGTCTTGTTCACTGTATGGACCCATGCATAAGTCGAGCCAGGTTTTCAGGCTCGATTTTTAGACATAAATTTTTTGGCTTATAGGCAAGTATATGCGGTGGTGGCGCGATGGGGATAAACTTGAAAATATCTGGATTCTATCCGGAAAATAATGATAAAGCTTGAAAATGTTTATTTTCCTTTTATATTAATTGTGATGCAATGACAACATATTTCTGCAAGGTGCATGTTATATGTCAAAGAGCCACATGTGGCTTGGAAGCCGTGATTTGGCCACTCCTGGTTTAGACTGTGTATTTTTAAGCCAGTGATTTGCAACCTTTTTCATTTCATGGCAGACTGACAAGGCACTAAAATTGTCAAGGCACACCATCAGATTTTTGATAATTGCCAAGGCACACCATGCTGCTAGTGGGGGTTTCACATCCCCATTGGCCCTATTAATAAATGACCTTCCCCCAAATTCCTGTGGCACACCTGTGGATCACTCATGGCACACTAGTTTGCCATGGCACATTGGTTGAAAATGGCTGTTCTAAGCTCTCAAAGCAGAAACAAATAAACATATTGAAAACAGTAAATGAAATGATGCAAGGCTGCAGTATTATAAGAGCCAACCATCACAAGAGACTAAGGGCCCAATCAGTGGCGTTCCTGGGGGTCGCAGTGCCTGGGGCAACCCCCCGTTTTCCGCCCCCACAGCCCTTTTTCCGTTCCCCCCGCCCCTGACCTGGAAGTAATTGCGGTGATGTCATCCTTACCACAGTTACTTCCGTGCGGCTACTTCCTTTGTTCCCCCTTTGAAAACAAGGGGGAACAAGGGGGAACAGAGGAGGCAGCTGAGGCCCCGACGGAGCCTTCCACTCTGCTTGTAAGTGGCGCGGAGGTCTCCACTGGAGTGGTTTGGGGCCGCTGGAAGCAGCCCCAGACTGCTGCAATGGAGACCTCTGCGCAGCTTACAAGCAGTGCAGAAGGCTCCAACGGCACCTCGGAAGTAGGATGTCCTCAGACGCGGAGGAGGGGCACCCAGGAGCGCTGTGAAGAGGCAGCGCGAAATTGCCTCTCTGGCAGTGACTCAGCGCTGCACTGGGTCGCCCCCTCTCCCTTCCTCCTTTATAGGAGAAGAGGAAAGGGGTGCACTAGAGAGGCAGCACATCAGGAGATGTGACTCTCAGTGTGTTGACACTCTAGGGCGCACGTCTCCTATCCTCTGAAGATGAGATAGCGCCCTAGAGAGGCAGCATGCTGGGAGTTGCGATGCTGTCTCTTTCGGGTGCCCTCTCCCCTCCTCTGGTCGTGAGGAAACGGGCGCCCTAGAGTATCAGTGTGCCAGGAGTTGCAGCTCCCAGCGCACTGCCTCTCTAGGGCACCCCTTTCCTCTTCTCCTATAAAGGAGGAGGGGAGTGGGGACAACCCAGTCTGGCACTGAGTTGCTGCCGGAGAGGCAGCTTCTTGCTGCCTCTCCACAGCACTCCTGAGTGCTCCTCCATTGGGAGGAGGGTTTTTTTTAAGCGCTGCCGGCTTCTCTCCCTTTAAAGAAAAAAAGCAAATGTGCAGTGGAGGGGCGAGGTTCGGGGAGGCGCCCTTGGAGGGTTGGTGCCCAGGGTGTTACGTGAAAAGCCCCTTTTTCCTTAGTTGTGATTTTATATCTGGTTATGTTAGTAAAACATCATGCAGGCCACCCTCCTCACAGCACACTTTTCCAAAAAACCCTGGTCAAGCTGCAAGCTCATGGATTACACAACCTCCCCTTCCATGTGAATTGTTTTAATCCAATCACTGTTTATGCAAACACATTAAACTTCTCACACAGGCCTAATTCAGGTAAAGTCACAAGCTCATGGTGACAACATCGCCCCCCCCCCCCGTCAAGGAGTCTGACATAGTAAATCACTGTTTAAATGTCTCTATTCTTTGTATTGTTTAACTCAATCACTGCTTAAGTACCGTATGCAGAACGGCCTTCCTGGTTTACTGCATGTTGTAAGTGCCCCCCCCATGAAGCCAGCCGTTGCTGATAACTGACTTCCTGATCATTCATTGTTTTACATACTCCCAAGTACCCCACTGTGTGTAGTAAGCAAGCACATCCAGGTCAGCTCTAGGTCACATCCAGGTCAGCAAAAAAATCCACCCCTTTTTAAGAGAGGGCTTCGCCACATGCTCGCTCTCTCTGACTCTTCCCCCCAAGGCAGAAGGTCCTCCTCCCAGGACTCTTCCCCCCCCCCATCCAACTGCTCTACAAGAAAGGTAATTATATCGCATCTGGAACTCTTTCCCTTCTCTCTCCCCCTCCCCCTTTTCCTCCCCTTCTCTCCCCATCTTTAGTTAGCAACTGGGATTGGCAGATCAGGGACCCCTAAAATCAGGGGTGCTCACACTTTTTTGGCTCGAGAGCTACTTTGAAACCCAGCAAGGCCCGGAGATCTACCAGGGGGGAAGGAAGCATCTGACAGACACCCCCTTTAATGTATGGAGCCCCTGCTGGAGTCTAGTCAGTTTCGTCAGTTTTGTTGCTGCATGCCTGAAGAGCAGCTAAAGTGTCAGTTTCAGTTTAGTGTCAGCTAAATATGTCAGTTTCGTCTAGTAACTAGACGAAACTGACATATTAACAGTTTGGAGAGACAGGACTCCGCGATCTACTCATTTTGCCTCGCAATCTACCAGTAGATCGCGATCCACCTATTGAGCACCCCTGCCTAAAATCCTTCCCTACAATATTTCCCTTTTTCTAATCTTCTTGGATGCACCAAATACTTTTCACATGCAACCACCATAAGCTAGGTACACTAGATGCAAGTACTAGAAATATATACTTATCATTTTTCCATGAGCTTTATGTTTACCTGTGTGCTTTTGTAATAAAAATATAATATTTTATTGAAAGTTATCTTCCTCTCAGTCTCCTCATTAACCTAAAGGGAATTTCTCTGCATTACGCCGTCTTGTTATCCAGCCTGTGATCCTGTAGTTCCAATAAGGGTAGTATACTAATTCCCCTAAACAAAACAGCCCTTTTGGTAACAACGGCTTTTGCCCAGCTTGCCTCTCTCCAGGTGCACCACTAGGCCCAATTCTATCCAACTTTCCAACACTGATGCAGCTATGCCAACAGGGCATGTGCTGCAACCTGTGAGGTGGGCAGTCACTGAGGCCTCTTCAGGGTAAGGGAATATTTGTTCCTTTACCTCAGGACTGCATTGTGGCTGCGTCAGCATTGGAAAGTTGAATTGGATTGGGCCCTAAATGTGTCAGCCAACTGTCATATGAAATAAAAGGTTTTGCAACCCTTTGAAAAGTAGAAGTGAGAGAGCAACTACTGACCTTTTCCTGGTAGATCATTCTACAACCTCAGGGCTATTACAGTGAATGACCTCCACTATGCAGCTGGTGTTTTCTCTTTCAGAGGGAAGACTTAAGAAGCAGAATCTGGTCTGATGAACACAGACAGGATGGGGGCTCCTGTCATGAAAGGTGGTCTGGATGATATGTGGGTCTCATATCATGAACTAGGACTTTGAATTGGACCAGGAAGTTAATAGGAAATAAGTGGAGTTAGTGCAAAACTGGATTAGTATACTTTTATCTCCCAATATTATCAGATGAAGAACCACAATATTCTGTTTCAGCTGCAGTTACTAAGCCATCTTCAAGGGTAGCTCATGTCCAGTGTGTGATAGGTGTTAGCTCCTGAATTTAGAACCATGTGACTTGCAGCACAATCCTATGCTTGTATACTCAGAAGTAGTCCTATTGTGTTCAGTAGGACTTGGTTTTCCAGGAAAGTATGAGTAGGATTTCAACCTTGGTGTTTTTGCAGCATCTTCTTTCCTTTTCTAAGGAGCAACACTCATTATTGCCAGATGACTTTCATTGTGAATAAGGCCACAAACGTTGCCAATCTGCCTATACTAACGTTATTCCAGTGGTTCCCAAACTATGAGCCGCAGCACCTTAGGGTACTACAGTGAACTCACAGGAGCATCCTCTTCTCTTTCACCCTGGTGTGGCCATCTTGGATTTCATGAGACTTGTGCGAGGTCCAAGATGGCAGTGCCCTGGAGAGCAAGGGCCACTGTGAAAGAAGGGCACTATGACCACAGTAAGTTTGATAACTGATGCATTAGTCATTTATGATGTGAAAGAAAGAAAAGCCAAATTTAAGTAAAGATGTCCTCCTTCATTGCCCTAGAGACATATCTTTCTAACTATAGGTGACCAGTGAAATGGCTAGTTACAAGCCTGATATATATGATGTTGTATGGTATTATTAAGGTTGCTGTCAACTATAGCAAGTACCCTACATACCGGTTAGGTTCCAGGAGTCTGTAAGTAAATTGAAGCTCTGGCTATTGCCAGCCCAGCATTACGGCACCTGCTTGAAAGCACCAGCAACGGATGTACTATGTTCACCCAGAAGCACCAATGCAACCATCCAAAACTTGGGGAGCCAGTGTATGATGAAAACTTATTTGAATTTCAAAAATCATGAAGAAATGTGCTTAATATATGCAGTTCTCATTCTAATCGCATATTTAGCAGTATGTGTGACTGCAGTGGAATTGCTTCTAAGCACTGCACCCTTGCCTCGCCTTCTTGTGTTGCCATAAGACTTAAAATTCACATGTGTGCATTTATTTTAGTATATCAGGTATGTGCAATTGTTTTCAAACCTACAACTTGACAGAAAGCTGCTGCTTATGCTAACCGTCTAATGACTTATCTGACTTATCATATCTGATATGGATACATTTTTAGATTTTTACTTTAGAAATACAAATTGTAAGGAAAATTTAATGGAAATATATATATATAATATTGTAATCTTAATTTGAGACTTACTTCCTAGTACATATAATTATCTTGTTGGGAATTACTAGGAAACTTTTGGTTGTGAGTACAGTTTTGTGTATTACTTATTCATTTTTTAGTGGAGTCAGAAATCCGGTATGATTCTTTTTTAAGTGAGTAACTTGTGCTGGTCTGAGAGCTTTCCAAAGTTTCTATTGGTATGGGAACAAACACGTGTGATCTAGGAAGGTGCCAATTACCAAATTACATGTTTATTTCTTTATCAGGTTCTTTCCCTTTGGGGTGCATAATTCACATTATAAACTTTTCTCATAATCACTAACCACTGATATATTGCAGAATCAGGTTAATCTGTAGGAGATGTTTCAGCCTTTGTAGTTGAAGTTGTGGCAGTGGTTATTGCATGATCACATTGAACCCAGGGAGAGAGAGATAGGAAGGGATTCAGGAAAATCTAATTAAGAGAAAGATCTGATAAAGAAGATGTGATTTACCTAACAAGTCCCATCTACCTGGGTAGATGGGACTCGTTAGCCTGGGAAGGCAGCTCATCTGAGAGAGGGAAAACTCTGATCCCAAACCTCCACTGCCTTGTGGCTACATCCAGTTATGGAAAAGGCTTCAGGAGTCAACCTCGAGGCAAAATCCGAAGCCGGAGTCCCTGAGGCCGTTCATGGCTGAACACAGTCACGTTCTGGCAACTCCTGCAACGCTGCTGGAACCAACCGTATTGGCTTCTGCCTTTCCGTTGGAACATTTCAGTGACGTGGAGAGGGGGGATTTGCTGCATGGGTAACAGTCTATCCTCCATATCTACTTTACCCAGGCTTCGCACACTGGAGAGAACACTCTGTTCCTGAACCACTATTCAGAGCGTGACACCATAGTCTTCCAAGACTGAAGGATGCCAACAAGATTTACCTAATTTCAAGCAGCATTTTAAACTGACAATCATTCCAAAAATTTTCTGTTTTGTGATAGGTTGGTTGTAAGCCAAACAGCAACAACAAAATGTATATACTGTATTCCACTAATCCAGTGTTTCTCAACCAGTGGTACTTGAGGTGGTATCTGGTGGTACACACAGGATCTTCAGAGCTCCCCCAGCAGATGATGAGACCCACTATGCAACAAGCAGTGGTAGGCAGTTTGGCTCTGGGCAGTTTGGCTCTGCAGTGGGCAGAGCTCCAGCATTCATGTGCTTGAAAATGTCCTCCCACCTGCCCTGTACCTCTTATTGGTGTTTATTGCATTGCATCTGACTTCCCAATCCAGAACTAAGTGGCAGTGACATCATTGCCAGTTACTTCCGGTGGTACTTCAAATAGGTGGACTGCTCAAAGTGACATGGCAGTGGAAAAATGTTGAGAAATGCTGCACTAATCAGTTTCTCGTCACTCTGTTGGGCTGATGCCACAAAACCTCCAGTATAATTTTAGTAAAATAAATTAACAGTTTTCTTAAACCCTATGCTGTTCAGACTGCTAGATCTCTGCCAAATGTTGTGTGTTAATGGTTTTGTTATTAAAATATTACATTGTAAAATATTATGTATGAAGAACTATACCATATGAATCATTTTTACATTTGGGGAAAAAACTTTTTCTTGATGCACATGTTTACATACTAACCACAATCTAACATAGCAGTGGTTCTCACACATTTAGCACCGGGACCCACTTTTTAGAATGAGAATCTGTCATGACCCACCAGAAGCGTTGTCATGACCAGAAGTGACATCATCAAGCAGGAAAATTTTGAACAATCCTAGGCTGCAATCCTACCCAGGATTAAGTCCCCTTCCCCTGGGTAAGGCGAGTAGCCCCGCAACGGGGCTGCTCAAATCTACAGTGACCCAAGGGTAACCGTAGAATCAAGAGTGGCTCAGGATCTGGTGGAGTGAAGTTGAACTGGTCCTGGCTCCCTCCCCCGGCACACCTCCTCCTTGCTCATCCACCACCTCCCCCCGCCCCAGAACGTTTCCTTCCTGCCTTCCCCCACATGCCCACCTACCTCACTGCCTTAGGTAGAGGCAACCGTGGAGCTGTGGAGCCGCGGCAGTCCACCAGTGCTAGTCCAGTGCTGGCCAGCGCTGAGCTAGCATTGGTGGTGAGGGCCAAAGAAGTGCCTTACGGCACGTTTGCGACAGTGCACGCCAGCAGTAAGCCGGCACGCACTGATTAGAATTGAACCCTCAAAGGTAATGGATAGAGCCATAAGTTTTCTTTTTATATGTTGTTCATGTGTTATTTTGTTGCATTTTCTTTATAATTATAGTCCCAGATAACATGTTTGGCTACCAGGCTGATTCAGTACTCCACAGTGCTTGAGGCAGCACATCTTCTTGCTGCCCAGAGTGAGGTAGGATGCACTCTTCTTCCCTTCACAGAGGTCACAGGATAAGTAAGGAAATGAGGTTGTTAGCAGTTCCTTTGTTCATCCTATTTGAAGTCAGCAAACATCTACTGTTTGCAATAAGACACTTACTGACTTTAGAATTTAAAGGTGATGTGGGACCCCTGCTGGAAACACCCTTGATGGTCCCATGCACCATGCAAAACCTGCAAGATGTGAACTGAGACCTTCTGATCCCTCTCTCATCATGCATTTCTTGCAAAGGGACAAAGTGGGGACTCTCAGTTCATGCTTTTGCTGTAACAGACTAACAGCCCAGTCCTATCTACACTTCCCTGGTAGTAAGCCCCATTGACTCTAATGAAACTTCCTTCTGAGTAGACATGCATAGGATTGGGCTATAAGGGCCCAATCCTATCCAGTTTTCCAGCACTGGTGCAGCAACAATGCAGCCCCGAGGTAAGGGAACAAATGTTCACATACTTTAAGGGGGCTTCTGTGACTGCTGCCCCACCATAAGATGCAGTGCATGCCCCATTGGCACAGCTGCACCAGCACTGGAAAATTGGATAGGATTGGGCCCTAACACTGCTACACTTCTGGTAGTTGTCCCTGCTTCAAGTATTTACTCAGATGCAGACCCACTCAAATGCAGGTACACCCACAGTTTTCTGCAATACCATCTACCCAATCCTGTCTTGCCCTTAAAAGCTTCGGTCTTACAGAGAATTTTCTGTACTTTCTTTGAATTAAGATAAATTCTGATGATGATGAGTTTTCATGGACAGTTGCTTTTTTTGTTTTTTTTGTTGGGTAGTTGGGATTCAGACACCATTCACCATGCTGTACCTTCGGATCCAGTTGCAGTCAGAGCAAATATCATCCAGCCTTTAAAGAAGGGCAGAGGGGACAATATCATGGTTATCCCCAATCCTTGGTCTCCATCCATTATGGGTGAATTTTATATTTGATCTTGCCTTTGAATTGAGACTTGCAGACTCATCACACCACAGCTAAAATGTAGTAGAGGGAACTCTTGAAATTGATCACTTGACTATTATAGATTTCTGCATCTTGAAATATGTTGTTTCCCTGTGTTATAGTGAAATAGTACCTACTACATTTAAATAGTCTAAATATTTAAATTTAAATAGTCTACTACATTTAATAGTCCAGCCTATTTATACATGGATTTGACTCAATAGGAATGGCCACTGCAAATGAGAAGGAATGTGCTGATCCCTGGAGAAGGGGAAAAATGAATCCCTTTAAAATCAGTTTAAAAAACTGAACAATCCTTTAACAATAGCCTCCTTAATGAGAGAGAGGGCATCTGGCTGACAATAGACTAGTCCTTCTCTCTCCAGCGGGCCCCTCCCTTCCCCCTGAGCAGAAAGGTGATCACTTTGCATTGGTGAGGGGAAGGGCTGAGTGAAGCACCTCTCTTTCTAAGTGCTTGGAGGATGACTGATTGATGAATTGTCTTCTCAAGGACTCTTATCTTACATCACAAAGGTCAGCAAGGCTGTTTTTAAATCACCACAGCAAAGAAACTTTGTTTTTTAAATTGATAATGAGGCTCAACCTGTAAAGGAAATTTCAGAGAGGTAGGAGAGATATACTTTCCAGCTTGGGAACCTTCCAGATAACAATACTGAAGCAGAACCTTGCATAAATATTTTAATGAAATTGCTGATTTATAATAATAATAATAATAATAATAATAATAATAATGGCTGTTTTGTTTACCTCTTAATCCTGTATATATAGAATTGTCTGTGGTTGTACAGTTTTTGCATCAGACTGTTTTTTCAGATCTGGCAGAAGTACTCTACTGCCCTTTCAGTTCTTTGTAAAAGCTTCTCTTAGTTCCAGAGTAAGAAAACACTAGAGGGTGCTATATTTCTATCAACGAAAAGGAAGTAAAGTACAGCAGAAACAAACATCAACACCCTGTGCTATTCCTTTCCTCCACACAAACAACTCTTCTGTCCTTATTTCTTAGTTCACTATGTGACATACTGGTTAAAGTAAAATATAAAGATAGAAGCTTAAACATATGGAAAAGTCATCTAATGATTGTTTATGGCACAAGTGTCTGTTGGATATGACTTCAGAGTACAGCTGGAATTTTCAAAAAATATAGTTTCAACTTGCAGTAAATCCTTGTGGCCCAATCGAGGAATTTGTCACACACAAGAATGAGCTTGCAAATTCCTAACTGGGAAGAATCTTGAACTTTGGTCTTGATTGCATGTACTTGAAGGAAATTCAGTGGAATATGAATGTCACGTCAGTGTTTTTCAGACTGAGCTTTTTGACAAACTTGTTTGACAAACTTTTCAGGGTTAAGACTGATTCTGTAACTACATACTAGCCACTAGTACCCTGTGCCTTCATACATTTTGGATTGAGACTGGGGGTAGCAGAGAAGGAGAAACTTGAAGTTTAGTGACATATGCTTGCTATCATATCTCAGTGGTTGAGTGTTTTTGCTGAGGTGAGTGGTTACTCTGGGTGTGAAATAATTCTGCCTATCAGTACAGTAAGTTTAGTAGCTAACATACTTTTGCCAGTCATCTAGTCTGTATGTACATGTGTTTCAGAATCGCTGTTACAGGATCTACCAAGTGTTTACTTTGTAGGTATTTGTGTTCTCAGTGGCCAGTTGCAAATTTGAATTACTGTAATGCCAAAAGTTTGAACTGTATGCAAATAGGTACATTTTAAAACAGTTATTTGAGGTCGGTGTAAATAGTTTAGTTCCAACCATTCTTGGTTTAGTGTCTTTGTTTTTTTAAGCTTTCATAGTGTATTTATAGTAATAATTTGTGGAAGTGCAATTACTGCTTGGAAGCTGTAATAATCAGATAGTGATATTCTGCATTCCCCCTTTATTCTTCTTCAGGTGTTTGAAAAGAATCTCTTGAACAAAGAAGATTTTTACCTTTTTTGCATTTCACAGGAGGATAGCTGATAACAATTTATAAATTTTGTACCTGAGGGCATCCCACAGCTAGATGTATTATGTCTTCACAAGGGCTCAAGCTGAAATTGATAGATTTGTTTAAACCACCTGATAAATAAATAAACATAACAAGCAGTGTGATATGTTGGCTAGTTAATACAATGGGCTCTCAGTATGAGCAGGGAATCCCAGACCCCCACACCTATGGATTCCAAATTCCATGAATATGTAATTCCACACTAGCAATTGGAAGGGCCTCTCCAAAGTGTCCAGACACATACTTGGCTCCTATGTTCAGTGAAATCATGGGTGCTGAATGCATGGATAAGGAGGACCCACTGGCTGGCTTCTTGCAATGGAAGCTTCCCTCTACCAGAACTGTGTCTGGTAATTACTTGAGGCTGCAAGGGGAGTCATGCCCATCAGGTAGCATTTGCCTGCAGCAAACTGAGGATGAAAAGAAGACTCAGGAAAAATCATCCCTTTTAAATTCCTCTCACTTAGGACCAACCTACATGCAATGGCTGAAGGTTGCTACTGTATTATAGAAGGCTGAATGTGAGCTCTAAAGCAGTGTTTCTCAAACTGTGGGTCGGAACCCACTAGGTGGGTCGTGAGCCAATTTCAGGTGGGTCCCCATTCGTTTCAATATTTTATTTTTAATATATTAGACTTGGATGCTGCCATGGTATGTGACTGCATTTGGGGAAATATTACAGATCTGTACTTTTAGCATGCTACTATGTATATGCTTTTAACAATGAGAGTAGGACTTACTCCTGGGTATGTGTGAGTAGGATTGCAGCCTACGATTGTTAAAAATTTTCCTGCTTGATGATGTCACTTCTGGTCATGACATCACTTCTGGTGGGTCCTGACAGATTCTCATTCTAAAAAAGTGGGTCCCGGTGCTAAAAGTGTGAGAACCACTGCTCTACTCTAAAGTAATAGTTTCATCCTGCAGCTCTCTGCCCTGACCTGTCTTTATCCTCTTGGTCTTTCTTCTTCTTCCTCCTCCTCTTGTCCTTGGGAATTAAATCATACTGGGAAGCCTTTCCAGTACCAGTGAGTCTCAAGAGTCTGCCTTCTGTAACTGGTTCAACTATTCTTGCTGTCTTTCACTGTATTGGGTCAAACTTCACCATAGCTGAATTGCATCTGTTTATCTGCGATGAAAGTATTTTCCTTTTTGACAACAGCTAAGACAGTTTCCTTTTCCACTTGCTATCCCTTAACAGTCCAGATACTCCAGAAGGTGATGAGCAGGATAACTCTCTCCCCAAATATAACTTAGCCAGTGTGATCTGTTTGTTCTAGAACATTATTAATGACTAGAACAATATGTTGTGGCATATCAGAAAAAAAAAAATCACAACACTTACAGTAAAAGTGTTTCACTTCATATTTTTCTGGTAATCTTTTTTTCCTTACATAGTCTTTTCAGGCTCAGTAGGCCTGAGAATCTTTCAGTGCAATCCCATGCCGGCCTCTGCTGGCAGGGTGGGTATGTGCACTGTCACAGGCGTGTCATAAGGTACATTTCAACAGCTCAAAGTCCCATGGTGCTAGTGCCAATTGAAGGCCTGCATTTGCCAGGAGAAAGTAAAGTCTCTGCAGGTCAGTAAAGGGGTGAGGAATGGTGGAACGGAGGTGGGGAGGGACAGATCAGTCCTAGGAGAGGCTGGGAAAGGCGACAGAGGCCTCAGTCGTATCCTATCGGGCCTTTCCGTGCCTGATTTCCCAACGGGGCTGCTTGGATTTGCGCCACCTTTTTTTGTTAGTGGAAGCTCAAGTAGCCCCATTGCAGGTACTGGGAGTTACCTGGTGCAAGGGAACAAATGTTTCCTTACTCTGGAGTGCCTGCCAGCAGCTTCCTTTTCCACATAGGATGCAGTGGAGGCCATTTCGGTGCTGCTACATTCCTCTGTGAGGCAGAGGATAGAATTGGGCTGCCCAGTACCAGCAGCTGCAGTACTGCCTTATTGCAAAATCGTATCAAGTACTCATGGTATTTGTGACTCATTCAAATGTACAGCTTTTTTTGATATGGTATAGTCTCCGCATCCAGCTGAACCACAACTGATTTCAATAAGGAGGATTTTTTTCTTTTAATATGATTGTCCTACAAAAACACACACATCTTAAACTTTTTATGAATGTTCTGTTTTCCCCTCTCTTTTTGCATATTTTTCTGTATTTTTGAACACTTTTAATTCCCCTAGAAGCACCTGGGCAAATTGAGCAGCCTAAAAAGCTGCTGGGGTATCCTTTGCAAGCAGCCTTTCTTCTTTGTCTGCTTGAAACTCCATACTAGTAACCACATGTGTTTGTGGCTTGGAGGTGTAGTTACCCTTCCTCCAGGATTGGCATGCATCTGCCATTGGGCAGCCAAACCTCTCTATTTAGCTAAAGGGGTGAGATGGAGAAGCCAGGTGACCTTCACTCCTCTAGTCAGGTAACTTGATGACATTATTAACTGAGGTTATCTGGCCGGTTTAGCAGAAGCAGAGTGCAGTCGCTCCACTGTCACTTGTGAAGCTTTGGGGAGCCCTAAGGAAAGCCGTGCAGCGTCCTCTGCACCCCTGAGAGGCTGCAGGAGGCTCTGGGGATTGCCCCGCCGCCTCCCCCGCCCCTGCCGCCTCCCCCCGCCCATGCAAGAACTTACTGCAGCTTTCAAACTCCCTGTGAGTTTGAAAACTGCAGCTGTAATCTCTTCATGACTGTCTCCCTACAACAGTAAAAAGCAGTTTCTTAAACTGTGATTTTAAAGGGATGCATTTTTCCCCTTCTCCAGGGACCAGCACATTCCTTCTCATTTGCAGTGGCCATTCCTGTTGAGTCAAATATGTGTATAAAAAAATTTGTATATAACAAGGTTGGACTTATACTGATGCTGGGGCGCATTATAAAGTTAATGTCTACATTAAAGTTTTACACTGTAGAAACTGAGAAAAAGGTTTGTGATCGACGCCATAGGTTGCACGACGGTTTTGCAAAATCCATTGCTCCTCTTCCTGTGCAAATCAATTTTGCTTTCTACTACCCCAATCCTTTTTCAAAATCAGTTCCTCTTTTTTCAAGTCAATATTGCTCTCTTTCCCCACCCAATCCTTTTTCAAAATCCATTCCTCCTCTTCCTGTGCAAGTCAACTTTGCCTTCGGCTCCCCTCCTCCTTCCACCTCAACACATGGAGAATGAAAACAGAATGATCATGATCCACTTCCGGTTTCGCGATCGCAAACTGGAAGTGGGTCACAATAGTTCTGTTTTTATTCTCCATTCATTGGGGAGCCTTGTGGAGAAGTCTGCGGGGTTTCCCGTAACCCCAGGACACTGCTGATCATTTCTGTAAGTAAGAGAAAGCCCCTGGCCTCCCTGACAGTGGTGTGATCCTGGGAACTATGCTGCTGCATTCCCCCCTCCCTGCCCCTAAAAGGGATGGGGACCCCAAACTTCATTTTACTCCATTTCCCCTTTTAATGTTTGTTTTCGTATCTCTAGTACCTGTCTATAGCTGGTTCTAGATTTTTGTCTCTTATATTTAGCCTAAAGCCATCTGATGAGGTTTGCAAAGTTCTTGCCAAACACATTCCTCCTTGTCCTTGTGAGAACTTATCGCACACCAGGAGTTCTTCATACTGATTGGTCATGGCATAGACCACTATCCAAGAATCCAAACCATTCCCAAACACATCATCTTCATGGCCAGGTGTTTTCTTCCATGATCCTGATTTCTTCTGCTGTACCTTCTTGACCTTCAACAAGGAAGGATAAATGAAAACACAATTATGTCCACAAATCCTTCACTATCCTCCCCAAAGCTTTGTAGTCTGAGATCCTTTTCAAGGTTACTTTTGGCAGCATCATTTTTCCCTGCATGCAACAGCAGGACAGGATAATGGTCATTGGATTTGATAAAAGTCTTGGTAACCTCCATCACATTATGAATATGCACACCAGAAGGACAACACACTTCCTGATATGACATGTCTAATCTCATGTCCCAATGCTATGGATGTCAACTCAAAAGTAAGTCCCATTATAGTCAATGGGGTTTACTCCCAGGTAAGTGTGGACAGGATTGAGTCTGTCGTTTTCAATATGAAGCCGCTCCTCTTCCTTAGGACAGTGTTTAGACCAGTCCTTGGGTAACTAAGAATCTTCCTGCCTGGTCTGCAGAACTCAAGATAGCAGTGCTCATCCAGGTGGATGCAAATCATCCTCATGACTCAGAGCTTGGTACCAATTGCTCTGCTACTTCTGCACAAAATGACTCCTGTTCTCCTGTTCCTTTGTGTCAAATACTTCCAAGCACCTACACCCTCCAAAGGAATTTCCTCATCTGCTGCAGAGCTTTCTACTTCCATCAGTCTCCATTTTAATGTGTTTTGTAGCACCTGAAAGACTAATACATATATTGAAAAATAAACTTTTATGGACAAAACATGCTTGAGATAAATTGACTTATAGTTCACAAATGTCCATACTTCAAAAAATGAATTGTCATTTAAGATGCTGCAAGATTCTTTGGGGTTTTCTTGCTGCAACAGAAATTTTTAGATTTTAATTAGGTTTGGTAGCAATGCCTGATACAATTGCTTTTCAAGAATTATATGGCTGCCCTGTATTCTACAACAGAATTTCTTGTCTTTGACTCCACCCACTGGGTCTTCTGTTTCAAATAGATCAGTGGCTAGTTTAGAGCTTTTGCATTTCTGGGCTTGCTCCCAGACAGCCAAACTATTAACCCTGCTTGAAAGACTGATTATTTTTATCCACAGCTCAGGCAGAGTGGAGGCCTGAATCACAAGACTGCAGTGAACTGTTTTCAAGTGAACTGAAGAGCTACATTTTTTAATCTATCCATACGATATTTTTGCCATTCTTGTGGTTTGGCTTTTTTGTTTTAGCAAAGGCGGCACATTCCTAATTTTGATACAGACTACTTGTACAGAGCTGCTGAACTCATAGTGTTTGCAACAGGAATTTGGTCTTATAAAACTTAAGACGAAATCCTAATGTGCGCTGGAACAGGCAGGCCGAGTTGCTTGTACCATATTCAGTGCAAGGTAGGTACAGGCTGGAGCGCAACTCAGAGAAAGGAGATTTTTGTCTTCTTACCCCATGTCACACATGCAGCCACCTCTATGGGGCTACTCGGATCTGCACAAGTGAAATTGCAGACTCAAACTCACCTTCTCTGGGGCTGAATTCAGTTCTAGTGCACATGTGTGCACTGGCCTAACCATCTCCTGAGTAGCTGCAAATGTGTCTTGGGGCATGTTTGTGGACTTTGGGGCATGTTTGTGACACTTGGGAGTTAGTGAAGGGACTTGTGCTGGCTCAAAAGAAAGTTTGGATTGCTCTGTTAGTAACTTTCAAGCAAACTAATTTGCTAGAGATGCTATCAGATGGCATCTTAAGTAATATTCTGCTCCTTGCTTGTGTTCTGCTGCCAATCTGCCTAATTGCCAACTGCGATGCTCAGTAAAGTCCTCTGAGCTGACTGTACCACTACCTCAATTTCATTTGAGAGTTGCTTGCTTGAAAGCAACCTCAAAAAGAAGGCTAATCTTAATGTCTTTTCACTATTATTAATTTGTCAAGGAGAATGGACCTGAGAGAAGACAGGCTGACCAAGAGGAGTAGTTACCTACTAGTTAATGTGCAGGCACACATTCCTTTTCCCCACTTTCCTTTTACTGGATCAGCAGCTCATTAGCTGCAAATGACAGAAGAGAAAATGTGCAAATCTTGTCCATATTTTCAAGATATGAGAGAGCCCAATAATTGACTGGGAGTGCCAATTATAATGGGGGGCAGATAAATTACTTTTGCATTTGGCTCACCGGCCTTATGTTTAGCACCCCTACATTAGAAGGAACTTGGTATGTTTATTCTGGAGAAGACTAAGGATTGTCACACAGAAGAACTCTCTGAGACTTCTGAGGACATAACTAGAATCAATGGGTTGAAATTACAGGGACATAGATTTAGGCTAGTGTGACCCCCAAGATCATGCTGCTGCTGGGGCTGATTGTAAGTTTCTTACCTTACTAATCCCTGCAATGGCCTCCAGGGGGTGTAGGGAGCCCCGCGGAGCCCTTCACAGGGCTCCCCAAGCCTCCCTAACAGTAAAGAAAAAAAAGCAATGGGAAACAACTTCCGGATTCATGATCAAAAACCAGGAGTGGTTTCCAATTGCTATTTTTTTTTTTTTCTGTTAGAAAGGCTTGGGGAACCCTACGGAGGGCTCCACCAGGATCCCTGCACTCCTCAGAGATGAGCATGGGGATTGGCAAGGTGAGAAAGCCTCAATCAGCCCTGGCAGCAGTGAGATCCTGGGGATTGTGCTGCCACCTTTGCCCCGCACCAACTTACCCCGGTTCCCAAACTTTGAGTTTGGGAACCGGGGTCAGTTGGTGCGGGAGAGGGGCAAACGCTTGACAAGTTCAGGAACTGCTGCTATAGACTTAAGAACATAAGAAGAGCCCTGCTGGATCAGGCTAAAGGCCCATCTAGTCCAGCTTCCTATTTTTCACAGTGGCCCACTAGATGCCACAGGGAGCACACAGAAGACACAAGCCAGCATCTTGCTGGCACCTCCCTGCATCTTGCATTCTATTCACTCACACCACCCAAACTGATTGATTGACTGATTTTTTTGGGGGGTGGGTAGGGGGGAAGAAATGCATTTAGAAAGAGACACTTTGTTTTTTAATGCTTTCCTTTGTGTTGCTTTAGGACAGCGATTTTCAGTCTTTTTCATCTCATGGCACACTGACAAGTCACTAAAATTGTCAAGGCGCACCATCAATTTTTTGACAATTGACAAGGCGCTACCATACTGACAGTGTGGGGCTTGCAGGGGCTCGCATCCTGTAATGGCCCTACTAACAAATGATCCTCCCCCAAATTCCTGTAGCACACCTGTAGACCATCCGCAGCACACCAGTGTGCCATGGCACAGTGGTTGAAAATGGCTGCTTTAGGAGCACTCAGAAATATCCAATTCTGTCCACCTAAGGCCAATGCCCAGTCCATAGATCCTCACACACAACAGCAGACAAGCATGTCTGAAAATATCTCTGCAAATACACCTTTGTTTGGGAAACTCAGGAAGGTAGAGTAAGCTGGGAAGATTAAACAGTGAGCAAACATCAAAGGAGAGATAAAAGGAATACAACCTGATTGCTGATGTGTTATGACACATCAGTAGTAGTCTTGTTGCTACAGGCTAGCAGGGCTATTGTTACCCCTCAAGGTAATTTGCATAGCTGAAGGCCAGTTGCCATTGTTGTTCCATTTACCCATAGTTGTCACCTAGCTTCATATACTTTAATTCATAGAAATCCTGAACTGGAAGGTAAGTTTTAACAATAGGGGAGCTAATGCCTTTTATTTATTTTTGGTTTCTAGTTTCCCTTATGCAACATTTCAGTCACTCAGCACTGCTGCCTCTGAGCACTTACTTTTCCAGGAAAAGTGATCTTCCCTACCTGAAAACATAAATTGTTCTGCATCACTTTTACTGTGGGAGCAACCATCTTAGGTTGCCACATTAGTCCATTAAAGATAGTGACCTACTTTGACTGTGGAAGTATCTCTTATACATAGCCTAGTGTACTTGTTTTCTTCCCCCCCCCCCAAGTCTTGCTAGTGAAGGCAGACGTCCCCTCTTTCCAGTTACTTTTAGGGCACAATCCTAACCAACTTTCTAGCATCAAGGTAAGGGCAATGCAATTCCTAGGTAAGGGAACAAACATTGCCTTACCTGAAGGAGGCCTCCATGACTGCTCCCCAACTTCAGGATGCAGCACAGGCCCCACTGGCACAGCTATGCCAGTGCTGGAAAGTTGGTTAGAATTGTACCCTTAAAGTACTATCTTCTGTCTGTCAGGATTTGATATTTCCCTACCCCTTCCTTCCAGAAACATTCTCGCATTCAAGCTCCTTCTGGTACTGTGAACCATCTGCAGCTCTTTCATTCCTTTTTACAATGCATATTGGGGCAGCCCACTTTTGCACATGCTTCTGTCCCCTTTTGATAGCTTATTCTGCCTTCTTTCTTTAGCTTCTTTCCTTTCTGTACATGTCTTGGTTGTTGCTGTGCTCCTATCTTGTGAGCAGCAAGGGGCATTTCAGGGGTTCTCGGAAAAGCAGCCTCTTTTGTCTCTGTTGGGCAACAGGTATGCTTAGAGCAGGTATGCTTAGAGTGGAGCTTGTGTGAAAAAGAGGAATTTGCTAAAAGTGGAGATGTTTCAGGAGTTTTCTACTTGCTTGTGGCTGGTGTTTGATATTTTCAGTTATCCCACATCCTTACATTTCCTGCTGGTCTTTAATTTGTTTCCATGATTCCCAGCTTCCACTTCACCTTTCACTACTTTGCTCTTTAGGAGCACAAACAAGGCTGATTACATCTCTGATTTTAGCCCTCTGTTTATGCCTGCCTCCTGTCCTCCCTATTTCATTATTTTTTTCTCCCCCTTTCTTTGTTCTCACATCCCACCTAAATAGCCACACCCCAGAAAAGCAATTGGCTAAGCTGCAGAAGGCCCTGCATTTTAATAGCCTTTTATTGCAGGATAAGAGGCTTCATTCACTGATTGCAGCAGGGGTTTCTTTCAGCTGCCTTAGCTTGAAAACTTGTTTGCTTTCTGCAGCATAAATTGTTTCAATAAAATGCCTCTCATTCTTTTGGGATAATATGCAAGATGAGCCCTAATAAGAAAGATAAAACCTCAAGATCTCTCCCTCATCCGAATGTAAAATACTTAAAGGACCTGTTTACCATAGTGAAAGAACTCTTCAATTTGTTTCTTTGTCTTCAAAACAGTATGAAGGACCTGGGAGAAGTCCCCAATTAGTGCCCTGTTTTTGCTAGCACCTGAGGCAAGTAGTTGGGTCCTACTTTTCTAGCCCAGTAAACCATTTTGTTGGTTTGGAAAGAGCAGAACTCAGAGGCCTCATCTAGCTATTGCTGCTATTAAATTGTCATCTGATATGTGACCAAATCCTCTCCCTGTAGGCTGAGTGTGTCACTTTGGCTATGTGCCCAGCTGTCACCAGCGCCATTGCAGTCCCAGAGCCAGATCTTCTTTCCCACAGAGAATCAACTGTATTTCAGTTGTGTTTGTTTGGGAATGGTGCTCTCAATATGAATAATACTGAAGCAGAGCTGCCAGCAGAGAGATAGCCACGTGGACAGCCTCCAGAATGGACTTTGTCTCTCTTTTGACTTTAGGATAAATAGGTTAGAAAGGAGAGGAGAGGAAGTAAGCGTAGCTTTAGTTGTGCTCCTCTGTATTATCTAAGCCAGTGTTATGGATGCTTTGTGTACAGCTCTGACCTTGCTGTGGGCAGCCATCTTGGTGATAATATGGATGCTTGGTTCCCCCCCACCCCGTAACTGTTGTTTGTCAGATGTGTTCAAGTAAGAGCACATTCACATTTTGAAGCTCACAAATGTTTGGATAAATTCATGTTGTAACAGAATAGTTACTACTCTTCTATCAAAATAGCTTCTCAATATATTAACTGAGTAGCTATTAGCTGATTTAACTATATAAAATGTACTTGCATATTTCACTTGGTTGCTAGAACTGTCCTCTCAGTTTTGTAAATGTCTTGATTTCTTTACACGGTAACACAGTGTTGAAAGCTATCATGCTGGTCAGTTTGTGTGGAAAATTGCAAATTTTGTGTATCCTTGCTTAGTGAAGTTGAAATTGCCTTCTTGCTTCACAATCATACTTGGCAGAGACAGTGAGAGAGCGCTTTCTGTTGTATTTTTCTGTATCCTTGAAGTGTCATATACTGCAAAAGTGCACATTACAGTTAAGCATTTGCAGGCAATATATTTTACTACATGAGAAGTGTTATCCTTGTCGTAAACTTAGGGGGGGGGGTTTGGAGTGCTCAGAGTTCTTGGTTCTCAAACCCTAAAGCCCTCAAGGCCTCCCCCGTCCAGTAGTACTGCCACCACCCTGTATGTGCCAGTGCCTCAGTCCAGGGACACTGAGACCCTCTCGGCTTAATTCTATCCCTTGCAGGCACTGAGTGCTTTCTCCAATTAAAGCTTCAGTCCTCAAGTTACTAGACCTCAATGAGCACTTGGTAGCTTGCTGAACAGCTAGGTAGGATTCTGAACCTTTGTCCCCAACAGACAATGAAACAACTTGGTAAAAGAGATTTTAGTTTATTAAGTACATAAGGTTACACAAAGCAGCAAATGCTAGAGGCATAAACATCTAGGAAACATATCAGCAATAAAATAATAAATCTAGCTGGCTACCTCTATTAATCCCTAACTCTCACCTGGGTCAGCTTCTCTTGTAGATCTTTTAGCTCCAGGCTACCTGTGAGGCCAGATGCCCATGGTGAACAATGGAGCTCACCGCATGCAAGATGTTGCACCCCAAATACTCTGCTCAAGAAGAAACGAACACACCCCTTGGGGTACTCATTATTATACTTCTTATGCTAATAGAACTGAGGTAACTTCATACTTATTTAGACTGTCCAATCAGAAACTTTTGAGGACAGAACCTTCCCGAAGTTGGCTTGGTTGCTAGCCCTCCTAGTTCTTACCTCTCCCAACTGGAGATCCATAGCTGCATTCCATTCCGGCACCTCTCAGTCTACTGAGGTGTTAAACATTCCAATGGGTTGTAATTCTTGTTGTCTGTCCTTTCTGGCCAGCAAAGGAGAGACAACAATCTTTTGTTTGTTTACTCACTGTTAGGAACTGCTAGCCACTTCTCCATTACTGACTTAGTTTGGTTCAGGCTTCACATGCTAACCAAGGCCTAACATGTACATATCCATGACAGTCCTTCACCCAATATTGTTTGTGAGTGGAACTTCTTTTCACTCATTCCTTTTTCTTCCCTCTCCACTTCTAGTATGATGCAACCCTTTTGGTTTGCATAATTTGCTATGCTTTTCTCACTCCACCAAGTTGCCCACTAGGACACTACAATCTGAAGTGGAGCCATGCCTTATTAAGCACAAATCAGAAGTAACAAAATATCAGACAGAAAGCTTAGAGTCCAACAGAACTCTTTGTCAGGCACATGGTAAGCAAAAGGACGGGAGCGGGAGGATTTTGTAAGAGCCCCAGCAGTCTGCAGTTCGTAAAATCCACAGATAAAGTTTGACATCTAGATTTCCAAAATGGGGGGGGGGGGAGCATTTTTGTTTTCTTTGTCTCAGCAGCCTTATTACACTCTGTTGGAAGCATCTCACACTTTTCAGAGGCTGATCTAAGTTCAAAATCTGTTTGTAGATTGTGGGGCTCTCCCAACATGGCCCCTTACTTTTCCTCATCCGTTTGCTTGCCCTCTGCTTGGTGAAGAGTTCTGAAGGATTTGAAATCTTGCTATTTGATGTTTTGTTACTTTTCATTCTAAATAAAGGCTTTAGATTGTGCATTTTTCTTTTAACAGACCAATACGCCCAGCTATCATATTGGCTGAGGAAGTTGTTTAGATTTGTGTTCGCAGCCCTTCCTCTATTCATGAATTCTTTTTTGTTGGCATCCTTCAGTCTCGGAAGACTATGGTGTCACGCTCTGAATGGTGGTTCTGGAACAGAGTGTCCTCTCCAGTGCGCGAAGCCTGGGTAAAGTAGATATGGGGGATAGACTGTTACCCATGTAGCAAATCCCCCCTCTCCACGTCGCTGAAATGGTCCAATGGAAAGGCAGAGGCCAATACGGTTGGTTCTAGCGGCGTCGCAGGAGTTGCCAGGACATGACTGTGTTCAGCCATGAACTGCCTCAGGGACTCCGGCTCCAGATATTCTTGAATGGGATGTTGCTATTCTCTCACCATCTAAGGACTAGTTTACACACTAACCCTGAAATGTGTATTTGAAAATGTAGTCACTGTGCATGGAGAGCTGCTTGTGAGTAGGGGGTGGCTGGCTGTTTGAGTCATCCTACAAGCCATGATGTGTATGTGCAACCTCTTGATTTTAGAAATGGGCTATGTCAGAATGCCAGATGCAAGGGAGGGCACCAGAATGAGGTCTCTTGTTATCTGGTGTGCTCCCTGGGGCATTTGGTGGGCCGCTGTGAGATACAGGAAGCTGGACTAGATGGTCTATAGCTTGATCCAGTGGGGGTGTTCTTATGTTCTTATGTGCAGAGGTGGGATGCAGCTTGCTCCTTCATGTGGCAAGCTGCTGCCCTAATGGTTCTCTGTTTGCTTGTGCTTTTTCATATTTACAGTCAAATTCTTATCCTTTCATTCTTCTAGTGCAGAGATTTTCAACCCTTTTCATCTCATGGCACACTGACAAGGCACAAAAATTGTCAAGGCACACCATTGGGTTTTTGGCAATTGACAAGGCACACCATGCTGCCAGTGGGGGGCTCAAATCCCCCATTGGCCCTACTAATAAACAACCCAAATTTCTGTGGCACACTTGTGGACCACTCGTGGCACACCAGTGTACCATGGCACAGCGGTTAAAAATGGCTGTTCTAGTGAGTTCAGAGCAGCACATCTTACTCCCTGCCATTATCCTCACAACATCCCAGTGAGGTAGATTAGGCTGAGAAAAGGTGGCTGACTGAAGGTCAGCCCAGCAAGCTTTGTGGCTGAGTGGGGGTTTGAACCTGGATTTTCCTAACCCTAAGTCCAACCACCTCACCACACTGGATCTTAGGCGATAGTCCCAGTCTAGAAACCACTGAAATCAGAAGAACTCTCAGAATTCAGATCAAGCACACAAACTGGTTTTAACTCTTCAAGCATTTCTGTTACGGAATAATATTTTATTCTGTTACGGAATTATTCTGTTACGGAATAATATTTCCTTGATAAACTACAGCATTTGGTTATTCCTCCTTTGTTCCTTTGCAATTAGAATTACAGCATGGATTTGAGGTAAACACCCTCATTGAGACAAACCTGTAAATAATGGTTTGAATTTTTAAATGTAAACTGCATGGATTGCCATGCTTTCCTGTAGTAGAAGCTGTAGAACTGTATGGAACTAAGATTAATCTGCTGCTGCTTCTTGAAAAACAGCTTTGGCATAGAACTACAACTTTTCAGCACCATGAGAGTTTCCCTGTGAAGTGTAAAAATGATTATTATCTCAGGAAAATGTAACCACAGCATGGAGCACAGCAGTCCTGGATTATTTCTTTGCATTGGATTATGCATGTGTGACTCAAATGAAAGACACAATTTTGTGTGTGCGTGCGTGCGTGCGTGTGTGTGTGTGTGTGTGTGTTGCCTATTTTTAAATACATCACTGCTGAGGGTGGGGGGGTGATTTTACAAGTTCTCATCTGAGATGATTATTTACCAGTATGTTTTTGAAAATCAGTTATGAAGTAGATTGAATCTGTACTAGTGTACCTCAGTTCAAGACACAGTATGTCATTGCCTGTATGTATGCTCTCCATGCTTGTGTGACTCCCACCCATATAGCATTGTAAGAATAATTAGCAGCCTCAGTGTATTAATTTAGGTTTGTGAGAACTTGCCTTTTTTCTCTCTGTCTGCCTCCAGCTAATACGCTCTTTATTGCTTTGACCAGTTTCTTTATGTATAAGACTGCTGATCACAGTTTAATATGTCATTCTTTGTTCATATGTACTTTAGAGCACACATAGTACTGTATTGTAATTTGTAGGTGCAGTTAGTATTTTTCTTGAACTGCCTTATTTGTGAATACAGAAAAATGTTCAGTACTGAGTTAAGGCAGGAGTGTGTGAAAACCTGTTCTTTGAAATATTTTATCTAAACCAATTCCCACAGTATAGCAACACGTTTTACAGCTCAGCCTATAGAAACAAAACTGAAATTTGGATGTTTTCAAGAAGAATGAAAGCTGTTTTTTGTCTTTTGTTTAGAGTGATTAATAAGTGGCTCCGAATCAGACTGGTTGCTTAATGAATTATATTTAAAGTCTAAAATGACTTTTAAAAATTGCTTCTTTTTTAAGAGTTCTAGTTTAGATAAGGACTTTATATGAAATGCTTTACATTCAAGCTTCAGTTCCATTGGCCCGCCTTGTTCAGAGAGTAGTTCTGGTATTTTTCCACTCACTGAAACTCAACTCAACCACTAGGCCTGCATCTTAGAAAGAGCCAAATGTGATAGGGTTAATGGACAGGAAGCTGCAGCTGCAGCAGACTAATAAGCAAGTCGGATTTTTGTTTAACTGACAGCTTTAGAAGGCCTTAGGGATGAGGGAAGGGCAGTTTGTGAAAACAGCATCTAACACAGTTCTGAAAAACTGAAGCTATTTTCTGTGCCCTTTATATTTAATTAGGTAAGGGGCACTGAAAGTGATTAGGAAGCCAGTCTCCTGCTTTCTAATCCAACTGTACAGTATAGTGAACTGTGACAATTTTGGTAAAAATGCCATTGTGGGTTTTTCCTGCTCCCTACAATCTTTTTAGTGTATGTGGAAGAATCATATTGCTTTTCTGAGCTGTGTAGATGTTATATAATGAATATACTACAGTAGTTATCCTTGATCCTTCAGTATATTTTTAATCGTGTGCCTCATGGTGTGTGTTTTTGCTTCAGAATGCATTTCTTCCTTTACCAAATGTGGCTTTAACAGTGTGTTTCAGAATTTTTGCTTTTGCTGGGGGAAAAACAGATTTTGTGACCTGAGGAAACCTGCAGGTTTAGAAAACTTCAAGCAGTTACCACAAATGTGCTTTGACAAATGTTTTATTTTGACTGGCACTTAATGTTAACTTCATTCTACTTGAAAATCTGCTTCCTGTAAATAATTTGTACGTGTGTAGTTCTCCTTTTAAGTTTCTTTTGCTGAAACAGGCCTAGTTTAGCCTGTCTTCTCTGTGCACAGGATGGCTCCTGCTTGCCAGAGCTACACAAAGATAATCGCTCAGGAAGTGTTTCAGCCAATCCCCTGAAGCTTTACATTCAGATTTTCCAAAGTAGCCAATCCAGGATTAGCTTTTATTAGGAAGACAGATCATCAAGCTAAAGTGCCAAGCCCTTTCTGTCTGAGTACTGAGAGCCTGTCCTCCATGTTTTATAAGTATTGACATAACACTGTGTTAACAATGCATCCACAGAGGTAAGCTTTACTTTTTTACATGTTTTTTTCTCTAAAACCTATGAGTTGTGGCTTAACAGTGTGATTCTCTGTGATCTGTTGCGCAAAACTCACCCCACAGCACTTTATTAAGTTGAAAATGTTTAAATTTGCTTTCTTGGGTCACATGGTTTAGTAGCCATTAGCCATAGCTTTATGTTACAGACTGGCAAAACGTTTGCATACATACAACTTCACAAGGGGATGGTGGTTTTTAGAGTTTGTCAAGATACTGTTATTCCAAAGCAGCTTTCTGTGTCTGAGCAGTTTGCCTGCACTATTGTCTGTTGTGTCACATGCCTGCTGAAGAGAAAATGGAAGCTAGGGAGCAGATGCATTTAACTGCCCTACAGGGACACAAGCAGGGATAATGGCAGACAGCAGAACAGGCAAGTTTACCTTTTCAACCAGTGAAAAGAACAACTAAGCTAACTTGTCCCTGATAAAATATAGGATTTTTAGCAAGCTAGACCTCAGCAAATAGTGCTAATGCTAGCCTGCAGATACTGGGCCTAAGTGGTGGAGTGCTATTGTATCATGTTTTTTGTTCAGCTTTACCTTAACCTAAAATAGATATTTAACTTTTTTCTTACAGGATCCTAAGATGCAGTGTCTGTGTTTTTCTGGGGGACAGTGTGTAGCTAAGAATCTGTCTCTTTAAAGAGGTTTTTTTCTTATTATAGATTTAGAATCAGTTTGGGTCTACGTCTGAAACCATCAAGCATAGCTATGCATCTGTTTCAGTACCTTTCCTATTTAAAGACATCGTGTTTTTGAACTGATACCCACCTTCTTTACTGTAGTAAAAATAAAACAAATGGACTTTTTAACTGCGTTTTTTTCCTTTTGCAATGTACCAGGCACAGTTGAGTGAGGTGGAGTGATATAAAATCATGTGTGGTTCATGAGAGTATTACATGTTCATTTTTTTCCTCCTTTTTGGGCTTTTCTGGTTTTTGGCATGATGCTATGTAATTATTTCAAAAATTTCCTTTTGGTCAAATCCCAAATCTGCCAGCTTGTTGTATCATATTTACTGGGAAAAATGAGGTGGTTGCTTGAATACTTGGTAAGTAAACTTGTCTGCTATTTTCTGATAATTTTAAATAGTTATCAGTCTTTTTCTTTTAACAGGGCAAAGTTAATCCAGCAAGTGAATTTCTGTGGGTAGATACTTAAGTAAAAAATGAATTTTTGTTGACTGTTCAAAATTCTGTTCCTATGAATAGTGTACCAGTTTGAATTTACATTTTTTCAGACAATCCTCTGCCATACTTGAAATGAATACTTCCTGTTTTCCTCTGAAAACAAAATTCTGCTTACTCTTTGTTCCTAGACCCCTTAATTAATGCATTTGCAGGTTAAAGCACAGTTCAGACTTTCCCCAGGCTTTTGAAGTGTGATGAATGTGCTAGTTCTCAGCAATGTAATCTTACTGCATTGTAACAAGGTTATCCCTCTGTAACCCTATGCTTTTGTTATCCTATGATATATCATCCAGCATGAAATTTGGTTGTAGAATGACATTTGAAAAACTTGTGCTTTTTAAAATAAACTGGAACTGAAACATTCTGTATGCATGTCTCAGCAAGCAGCTTTAGGTGGACATTTTCTCAGAGTTTTATAGATACTGTGCTGTATGTTCATCTTGTGCAGTTCTGTACAGAATGTAATACAAATGTGTGTTGAGAAATAATACTTTGTCCCCTTTTTATCCAAGAGTCTCAGAGACTCAATACTGCTATAGTATCTCTTATACTCTGGTTTTGCCCTTACCAAGCTCTTTTGTTTCAAAGAAGTGAAAAATATGCACTATATGCCTAATTCAGGTAATTGTGTCCTCTTCTTCTCCCCCCCTCCCGATTTTAAAGGAGCTGAAGTTTTATTATTAGGTTTCCATACTAAGACTTAGAAGTACATACAAGTTATACTAAAGCTGGGTAGCAAGTTTTAGTTCCTCAGATGTCAGAATTGTGCCCAGACACATATTTTTCTTGCAACGATTTACTGTACATTAGGAGTTGCATGTCGGGTATTAATGTTGCACAATATCATCTTATGAAGAAGCAGCAGAAAATGAGCTTGTACTCACAATGCTTGAATTAAAATGGCTCCCCTAGGTTTTGTGGAAGAAGGCTATGTCTCACAACTGCACCTCCAGAGGTGATCCTGACAGGGGAAGCATATTTGCAAGTGCTACATTTGTGCATGAAACATAGCATCAGAAGTCCCTGAAGTTCACCCTTTTAAGTTGCTCAAACACTAATTCTTTCATAGTTCTCAAAATATAAATGTCTGCATTGCAGCAAGATGTCTGAGGCAAGGAGAGAGAGAACAGTCTTCTTTCCCAGCCCAGACCAATCATGCTGCTCTGTTGAGAGCCTGAGCCAATAGAAACAGAGGATAGGTTAAAGATTGACATATACTGTAGGAAGGCTAAGAAGGGCCTTCTAGAAATTTCTCCCATCTTTGTTCTGTCTAGGTAAAGCAAATTCAGCCAAGCTGAAGAATTCCATGTGTTTTTGGTATTTTTGCAAGGTATGATATCAGTGTTTTAAGATGGCATGTGAAGAAACACAGTTTGCTATTTTCTCCATTGTTTTAAGCCAGATAAGGTTGGTCTGTTTAAACAACAGACACTGAGGAGGGGCACTTATTCCTTCTGCCTAAGCAGAAGTAGATCTTGTAGATTTTGCTGTTGACTGGGGTTGTATACAATCAGTATAGCTGATAATGTGTTCTTCTGATATAAAAAAAACTGTCTGTGTAAAAAAGATTGATATACTGTAATTCCTCTTTAAATTTTCTCTCAACTAGAGAAAAACTAACCAGTTACTTTTGTAATTAGCTTTGCTGAGAATGTATACCAGGGAAACAAAAATGTGAAGCAGAATGAGAACACAAGCTTTTAAACATGCACCCACACACACATTCTGAGGAGACAAACTGTTGGGCGCTAAATAGGATTAGGTAAAAAAAGAGTGATTTCTCTCAAGTTTCTTGATAGCATTTAGCAACCCTGAAAAAAGAAAAAAGGAGCAGCATATAAAGTAACTCAAAATGAGGTGGTCCTCCACCCCTCCCAGCACGTGTTTTCTTGAATTTGGAAGAACTGTAAATAAAATACATGCTTAACAAGACAAAGGTTATCATCTGTAAATTTATCGTGTGTCACCTGACTTCCCCATTTAACATCTTCCCTTTGTGTAATTCCACTCTCCCCCTCCTTCCTTGGGTAAAGTAGTCATGTTTGTTTTACACCTGGCAAGAAATAAAGGAAATTCAATCGCCCCCAAGAAAAGTGCTTCTTTGTAATCAGTTCAAGAGTGATAGGTCTCACTGCCAGCTATGTCCTGGATTCTGTTGAACTAAGAGTATAGAGTCAAAGAGCCCTAAATTTTGTGAACTGGTCTTGTACCAAATCTATAAAATATGTTCATGAAGCCATCAGATTGGATTTTGAAAACTTATTATAGATGGAAACTGGACCCCAAATGTTACCTCTTTCAAAGAATGTGCTTCCTATGAGCTGAGTTTGACACACTTCCCCAAAAGTCTGATTTGTTTGTCCCTTCAGTGCTAACAGTTTGTTGCCAGGGCCCATGGCATTCTTGCAACCATTGTCTGGTTTTAAACCATGATAAAACACTTTGCCCAGGGGTTAATACTGATAGCATTAACCTAGTGCTGATTGCAAGGAAGACATTTACGCAGCTGTCTCCATATTTGGGAGGTGTGCAGTCTGATCCTATGAAATTGATGGATTTTAGGATGTCAGTTTCTGCATAGGATTAAGCTGTTAGTATTAAAACTTATGCTTACAGTGTTATTTACCAGAACTGGAAATACATTATTATAGTTTTTTTAATATCATGCTAAAGCACACTGTTTCATATCATGTTAAACCACAGTGGTTTTTGCACATTTTTAAAAGAGTATTTATACAGTAGTATTTTTTGCAGGGTATTGGAGAAAGATTATCAGCTCTTGCAAAGTCAAACTGAAGACAGCATCTAAAATGGAAGAATTTCCTTTGTAACCTATGACTTCACAAGTCTCCTTGTCTTGTACATTTTAGTTAAACATTAGGTTGTCGGATATCATTGTGTCATCTTTTACCATTTTGCAGCTGCTTAGATGGGATTGATTTGGAAATAGTAGTGCTGTTTAAACAAGAGACATAGTTATTGAATAAATTGCTACCATTTTAGTTTCACTATAGGAATGAGGCAATGCAGTGCTGTTAGACGCCATTTTAAGAATCCTGCATAAATAGCATAGCTACCGATGAGTAAGAGACTGTTATAGGTGAGTGCTTATACACAGATGCTACTTATTCAGTTATGGCATGCAAAATAATATCTCCAGTTTATTATTTAATACAGTTTCTGGAAATTTTATTTTATTCTTGCTACTAACAATCTAGGAGCAGCAGTAGTTATTTTGAAGATAAAATTTAGTATTTTTGATGTTAACCATTGTTTTTTAATGTAAAGAGAATAGCTTTCAGAAATGTATGGCTCTTAAGTTAATGATATAATTTCCATAATAAAACTGAGAATACTGTATGCATGGGCAGTATGTTCTAGGTAGTTTCCATATCCAATTTCCTGGTTAAATGTCAAGGTGCAGTAGTTCATCTGCAACTTTCAATTGCGTTCTATAGTTAACCTTGGTTAGGAGAATATATAGATGTTTTTACATGTGGACATGTTTGGAATTGATGTTACAGTAGGGTATAATCTTCTCTGAAGAATATATTTTATTTATCTAAAAGAAAGGATTCTTTTATACATTAACTGAAATGCTCTATGGGAGCAAACATGATCTTAAAATAATGGAAAAAGATGCTGCAGACCCATGTAGTAGGTTTGAGTTCATTTGTAACTCTCCTTTTTATGTCCCATCTTCCAGTTTTTGTGCTTAAAAAAAAGATCGTCCATTCTCATATCCTTCTTGTCATACAAGTTTTTAAAATAGTATAAGTGAAACAAATTAGTTTTGGGGACTGCCTTGAGTGTGTGTTACTAAACCCAATAAATGCAGAGATAATAGTTTCACAGTGGGTAATATAAATTCCAGTCAATAAGCAACTGGCAAAGATTTCTTCTAGTTAGTAGTTTCCGAATAGAAACTCGCTCTCCAGTTTGTTTTCTCAAGAAAATAAGAGTCATTCTCATAATAAACATTTTTTCAGTGCTTGGAATTTTGAAAACACACCACTGTTATTTCTAATAGATAGCCTTAGATCACTGTATTCTAAGATGCACATTAAAATGTCACAAATATTAGTTTATCAAAATAAGCTGAGTGTATAGTTGGTCAATATGGTAGGAAAGATGTACAGTGACTCCTTAGTTTATTGTGTTTTCTTTAATATTTACTTTTTGGTTATGTTTCCCTTGATGACAGAGTGCTTTTTATGTATATTTTTTGAAATAGGAGAAGAAAAGGCATTGCAAATAAACGGAATTGCAGCTCTTTGGGAAATATATTTTTTTAATTATTATCTCTTGTTAATGAGGGGGAAACTTGCATGGTAAGATGACTGAGACAGTGTTCAAACTTGGAGATCCATCCATTCTAAAAAGGGTTATCTTAAACTATCTGTAAGATCACCTGCATGTAGATTTTTAGCCTCACCCATCTCCCTCCCTTAGCATCAGTGGCTACGTGACTCACTATGTACTACAGAAGTCCAAACAATGCAAAACAAAATACCACTAAAATTTCTGAACACCTCAAAACTGCAGGAATGTGATCACTCTCTTTGCTTTATTCTGACACTTCAAGATATGTTGGAGCTCTTTTGTTTTTGAATCTATCTAGACTTGTAAAGCAAGATTGCAATCCAGCAAATCAGCCCTAAATGCACAAATGGGGCTTCTCTTTGTCAGCTACAATGGGAAAAGAGCTTTGAATGCTCATGGAGTTCCACTTGTCATGATGGCAGCCCTGCGCATATGTGGGCTCCAGGATTTGAGCCTTTTTATGCAGATCTTTAGAAAATTTCTATAATTCCGAAGAGTAAAATGCGCACACCAGAATTATAGCCTATTCTCCACAAGTTAGTTAACACACAGCTGAATTCCTGTAACCATTCTATGAGTGGTACAACCAGTATTTGTTTATAACCATCCCAAACTATTCTAGTCTCCCAGCAAAAATCATTGTGACAAGTGGTAAGGATATATCTGCACAGTGTTTAGTTTTGATCATGAGAGTTATGCTGTTGGGAGATACCATTTGCAGCATGTATTAGAGATACACGAAACAGAAACATGGTCCTTTGTTCATTCTTGGAACTGTTGAGGAAGAAAGTAGTGTGTCTGATAATTTGACTTAAAATAAACTTGTACCTAAATGAGTTGAGTAGTTTCTTGTGTTAGCTTTGGAAAACTTAGGTTTCTATCATTTTGATGTGGTAACTGTTAAAGTACATCCTCGTAAATGAGACAGAAGGAGAAATAATTTGATACATCTACTACTATCATGCCTGTAAAGAGAAGGCTTCTTTTACTAATCTTTTATGCTTATTTAATGATGCCCAGAAACACATAGAGTTGGTCTAGAACAGCGATTCTCAAATGTTTGGGTCTCTGGAGCCCTTTCACTCCAAGACAGAGTCTCAAGGAGCCCAGTCAGTGCATGGGCAAAGTTTCAGGGAGCCCCAGAGTGCTGGTGCATGCATGGCAGCAAGTAGATGGCGGCTACAGGGAGCCCCAGGGCTCCTAGGAGTACACTTTGAGAAATACTGGTCTGATTCAGCTGAAAGAAACTCAAGAGCTGTGGAGTTAGAATAGTTCCTTCCAAGCAACAGAAATACATGTCGAGAATAATTTGTTTATTATTATTATTATTATAAACTGTTTATTATAAACTGGTTTTGCATAATGGCAGAGATTCAGAGCGTGATACCATAGTCTTTCGAGACTGAAGACGACGATTTGTGTACTCTGCAACGATTTGTGTACTCTGCAAGCTTATTTTGCAGTTTGGCTACTTTGCAGACCAAAGGTGGTCTGCAAAGTGACACCTGGCAGAAGCAGTGCTGCTGAAAGGGCAGCTCGCATGATACTTGGATTCTCCCAACGCCTTGGCAGTGTCTCCCTATCTCACTGCTCTTGTTCTCTCCCCTCGTAGCATTCCTTGCCTTCTGTGTCTTCCTTCTATCTCTCCTTTCCAGCGTCTTGGCAGCAAGAGTGTTGCTGGAAGGGCAGCACTGGGAGAGCCCAGTTATCAAAGGGGCCAGATAAGGAACTTCTGTGGGCAAGATCTGACCTACAGGCTTTATGTTTGACACCCCTCTACTAGAAGTTTATGCAATTTTGAGTGGGTTGGAGAGAGGGGAGGAAAAAGGTTATGGGTTCAGATGTCATATTAAAGGAAGAGCTGTGGCTTAATGGTAGAGCATAAGTTTCATGTGCAGAATGTCCCAGGTTTATTCCCTGACATTTCTAAGTAAGGCAGAGAACAATTCCTGTCTGAAACACGAAGCTGTTCCTAACCTGTATTGATAATATTGAGCTAGGTGGAATGATGGTCTCATTGAGTATAAGGCAGCTTCCTATGATTTTGAATTTGAGCAGTACTGATGATCATGAGCATACTGTCATGAGGCTTGGGCTTACCCCCCCCCCCCCATGTGCACAAGGGGAGGAAACACGCAGTTTCCTGGTTTAAAACAAAATGGATTTGTCAATGTGTTTGAACCTGACAAATCCCAGTTTGTTCTAATGACAATTTGAACAAAACCAGGTATCCGTCATGGTTAGAATAATATCTAATTGGTCAGAATCTCAGAATAACTAGAACTGAAGGTCATCTAATAAAACTGATTAATTGTATCCAAACTTGTACTCTGGCTGTATTTTCAGCGCAGACAGAAGGAAGCACGTCTCTTGCATTACATACCACCAGATAGCTTCAAAAAAAGGTTGGACAAATTCCTGGAAGAAAGGTGTGTTTATGGCTGTTACCAGAGTTCTATGGATTGCATTCTAAGTATTCTGACTATACATGGAAGAAGTTCTGTTTTTACTAAGGAGAAGGCAGTTTTTGCAAATGCCCTCTTCCTGTTGCAAATACCCCCCCCCCACATGCGATCTTGTTTCAGAGGATCTCCCAGCCTTCATGAGCTTAAGTGGGAAGGGTGGACTATGCGCATTGCTTTTGTGTGTGCACGTTTTCTCCTTAAAGTGTAGCTATGTGGGGTGTTTTATTGATCTGGGACTGGGAAAGCCCCAAAGTTGATGTCTTTTTCCTAAGGTCTCCCCTACACCATGGCCCAAATCAGTAGACTCCACTGCCACCAAGGGGACAAAGCCAGGCAGAGAGATGCTTCTTGAAAGTCTCCTTCCCAATTACGGAAATTCCTCCCCCCAAAACTATCCAGTACTATGTAGCTAAGGGTGCAATCCAAAGTGCGCCTTATGCTGGCCCAAGTTCCTTGGGCCGGCATAAGAGGGTTGCAAACGTGCCGTAAAGTACACACACACAGTACACACACAGAGTACACACACTTGCGCCTCCTCGCGGGGAAGCCAGGCTGGCGCTCCGAGAAGTGCCGGCCTGCGGAGGCTGGCATAAGCCTCCGCTGCAGCTTCCTCACAGCCGCTTGTGTCGGTGTGCTAGCACTGGCACAAGCAGCAAAGGTAGGCATGGGGGGACGGGGAGGAGGAGGGAAGGAGATGGGGGAGGCGTGCGATGGGCGGCCCTGGGGGCGGGCGCGCAGGGAGCCAGAGGCGGTGCTGGAACCTGACAGTTATACCGGATTCCAACCCCTGTCCCCACAGGGAACAGAGCAGCTTCAAGCCGCCCTGCTCTCCTCGGACTTGTGCTACCTCCAGAGGTGGCGCAGGTCCAAGGAGACCCATTGGGGCCAGTAGCCCTTACCCAGGGGTAAGGGGAAGAGTTTCCCCTTGCCTCTGACTGAGCTGCTGCTGCCTACAAACCTGCCTTGGATGCAGCGCAAGCCTCCTGGATTGCCTGCTCCAGCACAGGTTTGGATTGCTCCCTAAAGCTAATTGGATGACTAGGGCAAGGCCTTTGACCAAGTTCAGCCTACAACAAGCAGGTTAAATTGTAAAATTATATTAAAGGTACAAGATGGGGGATTTGATAGTACAAGGAGAAAAGAATAAAACAGGCTTAGAAAATGTCTTAGTTGTTGGTAGAGCCTCGGTGTGAATTTTAGCAAGAATAAAAGCAGGTGATTAATATAGGCAAACTTTAAACAAAATAATTCTCAGATGTGTCTGTATTTCCTTAACTGTACTTATTCTAGTATCTGCTTCAGAGGTCTATTGCACCTTTTTGATTCCCAGGAGGTAGGCAAGGATTTGACCATACACAGGTGCATTTTCTGAGGGGGCCAAGCTGGAACATCCCCAAGCTGACTTTAAGAAAGCTTGATGAGATGTCATTGCTCTATTCAGTTGGATGGTTTATGACCACCTGGTCATATGACCATCCCTATCTTTCAAAGCGTCTCTGTTTTCCATTGAATCTTATGCTGAGGTTTTCCTTAAGGAAAACATATGCGGAAGCAGAAGGGATCAAGGGAAACTCAGTCATAACAGACACTATATATTTATATGCAGTATAATTCTGATTATCCAGTCCTAGGGACGATCTAGAGCAGCCATTTTCAACCACTGTGCCGTGGCACTGGTGTGCCACAAGTGGTCCATAGGTGTGCCAGTGGAATTTGGGGGAAGATCATTTATTAGTAGGGCCAATGGGGATGTGAGCCCTCCACTGGCAGCATGGTGCGCCTTGTCAATTGTAAAAAACCTGATGGTATACCTTGACAATTTTAGTGGCCTTGTCAGTGTGCCATGAAATGAAAAAGGTTGAAAATCGCTGATCTAGAGCAGGGGTCTCCAAACTTTTTGGCCAGAGGGCTGCATCAAATATCTGGCGTGGTGTGGAGGGTCGGAAAAAAATTTAAATATAACATTTAAATAAATAAATTAGAGATGGAACTTAGATGAGTGAATAAATGAATGAATGGGCTCATTCATTCAACCTCTCTGGCCCTCGGAACACCCTCCAGACACAATCAGAGCACAGTTCTGGTCATGTTCAGTTGAGTGGGCCAGAGGCTTTCAGGGGACAAGAGGTTGGCCGTGGGCTGAAAAGAGGCTTACTGTGGGGCACATCTGGCCCCCGGGCTGGGGTTTGGAGACCCCTGATCTAGAGGGATAGCTGCCTCCATTATGAGCTTCTCAGAAACATCTGGCAAGCTGCTTCTAGAAAGAAATTGCTGAACCTTGATCAGCTTCAGCAAAGCAGTTTTTATGTTATAACCTTTGGTATTCCTGCTATTATCTATTTGAGCCTCTGTGCCCTTCATCTAATGTGATGATAGTCCAAGTTTGTGACATCTGGACCCTTTTACTAAGTTCTTCTCCCCTACCCTCTTTCACCTGTTTCTTCTAGTAATGATGTTAGTATCTGGCTTTGCCCTGTAGCCCTAACGTTCAGCACCAATTAACATTCAATTTCTTTAGTTATACCTGTAACCTATAATTTTTTGTTCTCGAAGAGTCTATTAGTGCTGTATCGGTACAGGCTGTAATAGATTTCTTATTCATATTTGAACCTAGATTTATAGTGTAGATGCTTTAAAAAGATTGTTCTGCTCCTACTAGTTTTAGGGGATTTTATAAATTATAAAAAAAACCCATCTATTTTGTAGAGAAATGTGTAAATTCAAGCTAGCCAAGCTTTATTTTGCATTTGTGGGTTGTAAAATACCAAAGCAGTTCTGCCTTTAAAAAATGGATTCTTTAAAGCTAAAATAAAATGAAATATGTGTTGCTAGAATGGAGTTTCAGGAGATATTCAAAATAGGTTCTAGGACACAGTTACCATAGGGCTTGAATTGTTTTTAAGGAATAGCCACACTTTTAAATTGTACAGCTTCCTCTTATGTTTTTTGTGCTGTGTACCATATTGGTTGGACTGAACGTTATAGTACAGGTGTGTCCCCATATCTGTGAGGGATTCCAGGGACCCCCTGCAGATACAGAAATCGTGAATATGGGAACCCTATATGCGCCCACTAATGTTATTTAGATACTTATCAAGCAAAATTTTTCTCGCTTTACAGGGTTGCTAAAAGCATATAAACTTATAGCAATGGGAGGCTAAACGCTTGAAAAGACTAGATCAGGGATGTCAAACTTGTTTCATACAGAGGGCCAAAGTTATCATTCATGCTGCTTGCTGCAGGCAGGAAGTGACATCATTAAACAAAGTGACATCATTAAGCAGATGATGGCCAGAAATAAGCACTTTGTTCTCACATAGAAATTCTTTAGTTGTAAATGACAGAAGATAAAATGTGCAAATCATGGTTGTAATTTCAAGTTGGGAGAGCCCAATTATAATGGGGGCTGGAGAAATTGCTTCCAGGGGCTGCATTTGGCCTGCAGGCCTTATGTTTGGCGTCCCTGGACTAGATAAAGGTCAACAGGAAATGGAAATTAACCCCAGATCCGCGGTTAAGGGGAGGCAACTTTTCTCATGGGACTTTACTACCACTTGGAGCTGTAAATACTCCTGAACCTTGTTACTTGATAATGTAGATTCTTTCTTGCACAATCTACTGCAGCTCATAATTATTTCTAGTTAATAACTATTAACTCCTTTGTTGTTGTCCCATTTTCTAGCAACGGTGCATCAAAATAATGAGAGAACTGATTTCATAGATCAGTTCAAGGTTGGCAGGTGCTTCAGTGTTAGTCTTTAGATGAGTGCTACTTCATTATTACAAATGGTAATGCCACCAGTGTTAAGAGTACAAAGAGATGCAGATCAGCAGTTTGTTCTCTCTCTTCTGCCATGTTTGCTTACTTTAGTTATATACTGTGTTTTTAAAATAAAATATGAACATAGTATTCTAAATTTCTCCTTCCTCTCATAGCTTAGCTGAAGAAGAAATAAAGGCAGAGCAGGAGGTGGTGGAAGGGATGGATATCTCCACTCGATCCAAAGGTGAGTGAAAACCACTGTCCTTCAGAACATAAGAGACAGCAGGCTACAACTGTTTCAGCTTCTACATATCTTTTTATGAACTGCATGAAAATGAAAGTCTCACTTTGACCATGAACTTACCAGATGACCTTAAACATGCTATTTCATTTTAGTTTCAGCTTCTAGCTTCAGTGTGGGCTTAATGGCTTTCCAAGGGTGTAAAACGTCACTTCTGGTTTTCATCTGAAAACCAGAAGTGGGGTTTTAGGTCTTCTGGAGGCTTCAGTACTGGCTGATCCGGGAGGGTGGCAGCGTGGGGGAGTGGATGTCTGTGGCACCTTCCCCTTCCCTGTGCCACCTGGGGCGTTTTCAGCCTTTCCCTCCAGTACATCAGTGCTTCCGAAAAATGCTTGGACATTCTTCCAGTAGTTTATTAGCACCTTTCTTAGGTATTTAAAACACTTTGGATGCTAAGATATTATTTACAACAATCCTGCAAGGTTGTCTCTCCAGGGGAAGAGGCAAGATGCCTGATCGGCAGTGGTTAATGAGGTTATAGATGAAGCAAGAGGGACTCTTGCAGCACAAATCTATGCATATTTACTTAGAAGTAAGTCCCATTTGACCAATGAGTCCCAGGTAAATTTGCCTAGGATTGCAGCCTTAGTCAGTACACCATACTACATCAGCTGTGTCTGAGGAATGCTTATTAGGATGTGTCAAGATAATGTGAAGATTTTATGAACTCTACTTTGAGTTTTGGCTTCCTACTTAATGTCTAACCACATTATAGGCTCTGACTTTAAAAGATTTGGTATGACTACAAATACAGGAACATATTTGTTGTAAAACTGCAGTGTGCTGGCTTTGCTCTGAGGATTTGGTATGACTACAAATACAGGAACATATTTGTTGTAAAACTGCAGTGTGCTGGCTTTGCTGTGAGTTCCCCCCCCCTTCTTTACTTTATTCAAATAACAGAAGATAATCTTGGAGAGAATTTGCTGTAGGGACTATTTGTGTTCGTTAAAGATTTAAACTCTGCACTTTTCCCTTCCATCAAGGAAACACTCCTGGCATCTTATAGCAAAAATAAAATAACTAAATAAAAATAAAATACAAAGCAGGAGCAGAAACAATGGGAGCACAAGAACAAAAACAGTGATTCAGTGGTTCATCATAAACCAAAGACTGAGTGAAACAAAGTCCTTTTCAGTGCCAAAATTCCAAGAATGGTATTACCTATTGGGGAAGGGAGTAATACAGCTTTACCACAGAGAAGACTGTTTCTTGCATCAGTTCCAGGTGTACTTCCACTAGTGGTAGGACATGTAGAAAGCCATCTCAAGAAATAGGCAGTTTCGTATGGGGATAGGTGGTGGTTCTTTTATTATCTCCCACATTCAGGTTCTTTACTAAGAATTCAAAGTCATGGATGAGGGCTTTGTCTAAATGGCTAGAATTTCTCATTACATTAGAAACTTGCATTTATTTTATTGTTTATTGCATTTATTTATTGTTTGCATTAACAAACTTTAATTTCAGTCATTTATGTAGGACCATTGTTTTGATGACACTTAGCAGATACAATAGTAAAAAAATGACCCTTTAAAAAAAAATTAGAAACCCAAGTGGATATGACAAAGAGGACTTGAAAAGATGAGATAAAAGGGAGTTTCTTTGAGAGAAAAACTCTTATCTGGAGTAAACCCTTAAGTACATGCATTTTAACTCACTGCTATAGTAGCAGCAGATGCAGTTATTCATGAAGATCTTCTGAAGATCATAGCTGTGTACATCTGAGAGCATAATCCTAACTGTGCTCTTGGCTTGCACAGTGGTTGCAAATGTGCCAGAAAGCATGTTTGTGGCACCTGGAGAGGAGGCTGCAAAGGCGGGAGGCCTGCACCATCCTGCTGACCCTGCATCCCAATGATTGGCTGGATGGCACAGGGAAGGTTGCACTAGGCAGTGGAGGGGCATGGGGAAGGTGGCAGAGAGGGGGTGTTTCTGGATGTGGGAATTGGGTGTGGGAAGGGTTGGGATCAGAGGAGGCATTCTAACACCCCTCCCAGCATTACACTGGCTATATAGCTGACGCTGAGCCGAGAAGCTCCATAGGGCAGGGTGGGGCTTGACACAGGTAAGGGGAAAAATATCCCCTTACCCTGAGTTGGCCTCCAGCTGCCTCCTAACCTGCGCTGGATACAGCGCAGGCTATGAAACCTGGTTGTGCTGGCACTGATTAGGATTGGGCTGTGAATGGATTATGTGCATGTGCTTGCAGGATGCAAAACGAGCCAAAACTGCATTCTTGAACTGTTTTTCACAGATTACCTGTCAGCAAGTTAAGTGGATAGCCCAGCTTTTCCTTTTAAACTTTCAAATGTGTGAAGCAGGGGTTGTATGCTATGTATTGTACAGAGCATAAGAATGGTATGGTCTCTGCTGAGTGGGTTTATAATCCAGATGAACAAGAGGTGAAGGTCTGGGTGAAGTGGAGGAATGGAGAATTGTTGAAGAATGATCTTTCATGGTGTTGGTGCTAGTCGCTTATTATTATTATTCTTTGGAACATCTTAAACATCTTAAAGATAATTTGTAAATCAGTCTTGAATTTTTCTCTGAATTAATCCTTTAAAATTTGGTACTGAAAGGCATATTTGGCAAAACAGGGTTAAGTGGAAGTGGTATCCACGCAACAGGTTGGTAACATAAACTGAATTTCAAAGAATGAGGAAAAATTGTGTTGATGTGTCGGTCCCTTGTCTAGTTTGAAAATCATTTTGGTATGGTATAAGCAGTAGCTTCAGTTGGTTTGGTTACTTTTTTACCTACCTTAAATGATTATCTATACCAGAGTTTCTCAAGGTTTGTGCTCCGCCGTACCACTTCACATGGTCCACCAATTCAAAGTACCCCCAGAATTCGTGAAGACATCATCACCAGTTACTTCCGGGTTGAGAGGCCAGATGTGATACATCAAATACCAGTAAAAAACTCAGAGTGAACAGGAGGACTTTTTTGAGCACGGAAAGTGTACTTTGGAGCTCTGCCTGCCTAGCCAAGCTTCCTACTGCTGTTTGTTACGTCACGTTCCTGATCTCGTTGCTGGGTGGCAGATGTCCAGTGGTCCTGCAATTACCACCAGACATCACCTCAAGTACCGCTAGTAGTACCTGTACCACTGGTTGAGAAACACTGGTCTATATTGTTTCTTGTTATTTATATAGAGGCATCAATGTTGCATGGCATTTTTCAGTAGATAGGCCCCTCCCCAAAGGGTTCAGAATTCAAAATAGACACAAAGGAGACAAACAGAGGAAGGGGAGTGAAGTGGTTCCAGGGAATATGGAGAAGAATTTGTGGTTATTCCATGTACGTGTACCTTGGCTTAGTTGCAGTAAAGTGGAGACCATGGAGGATAGTGCCAAAGGCTTCACAGAAATGGTGGGTTTCAAGGACAAATTTGAAGGGGGTGGGTGTTCCCCACAGTTGTCAGATAAGGGGCAGCGAGAGGGAAGTGGTAGAGCTGTTTGAGGAAAAAAAGAGATGGATGCCATATTATCTTGGAGGATAGAGTTTTGCTTCACAGGAGTAATTTAATGTGTGCATGGGTAACTCCATGGAGATGAATCAGCCATACATGTGTAGAACTGTGCACCATTTACAACCCAATCCTATCCAGCACAGGAACAGTGGATCTAAATGGCTACCGCTGCAGCCTGTGCTGGAAATGAGCAGGTTGGAAGTCTCCTTGAGGTAAGGGGACAATCATCCCCTTACCATAAGTAAAGGCCAGGCCTGCTTAAGTTGGTTTCTCAAGTCTGTGCTAGCTATTTCGCTAGTTCAGACTTGAGAAGTCCTGTTTTGGCCTTTTGAGTCCAACACGGGGGATAGGATTTGCATGGGAGGCCTCTGCTAGTCGCATCCCCCTCCCAGGTCTGTCCCTCCTCCTGTTCCGCACTGCCCCACCCCGCTTACTGCTCTCTACTGGTGGCCAGGGTTTCCATTGTAGTGTTGACAGGTGATGCAGGCCTCCCCACCAGTGCCACTTAATCCCTTGGTGGCGCAAACATGTCTTACAGCCCATTTGTGACACCCAGCACTGGTGCTGCTGTTGCAGTGCTGGTGGATAGGGCAGCATTGAATAGGGCTGTTAGACATTCTAGTAAATGCATGGTGGCCTAGTACATGTTTCGTGACTACATTCCTGCTCTCATCACATGCCAAAGTATTTTTTTAGACTTTGTTTCTGCTTAGACTACTTTTATTGTATGAAAATGGGAAAGGGAGTTGTAAGATATAGGTGTGCCCTGGTGTCTGAAGGGGTTCCATTCTGGAACCCCCCATGGTTAAGGGAAACCAAGGATACCAGGGAACATTCCCCCCCCCAAAAGTGAGGGGTGCTCTCACTTCTGGAGGGTCTTCTGAGCCCAGCAGAAACCGCTCGCGTCTGCTGCGGCCTCTGCTGGGCTCAGTATGATCCTTAGAGCCCCCCCTTAGAGTTTTTGTAAAACCGGAAGCAATGTTTTTAATGCCTTATAAGACATTAGGAGGCCTGGGCCTAATAAGTAGGGACAGTCTAAAATGGTAAAAACAAAATAACACTGCTATAACGTGAAATTGGGCTTATAAAAAACTATATCCTGCTAAGTTAGCGAAATAACACCGACATGTACCTATTAGTGGCTGTGATGCATCTGTGCATCGTCTGGAGTGCTTCTGATTGTGTTTTTAAGCTCCTAACCCCCTTGAAGCTCTGTTGTTTTAACTGGCTATAGACTTCTGAACTCACTCAGAAACTGCCAAGGAAAATGCATGGAACCCTATGGATAGTGAAACTGAGCCACAGAGGCAGATACGTGCAGGCTTCAGAAAGCCTTCCGGAGCACAGCTCTGGTCACCTTCAGAGGATTTAAAGGGGCCAGAACTGTGGCTTTCGTTACCTGCCGTTTTCAGTATCTGCAAGAGGTCCAAGAAAGGATCCCCTGCGGATACTAAGGCCCCACCTGCAATTAACTCCAGGCAGCGTTGACTACCCAAACTTAATTTTAACCTTTGTGCAAAAGAATCTTCAAAGTGACTAGATTTTTTCCCTTGTGTTCTTAGTTTACAGTGCTTCATTTTTTCAGGCTCTTAGCCTACTTTGAAAAGCAAAAAAAAGAAAAACAAAAACCTGTGGTTTTACAATTGTCTTATGTGATAGACCCTTTTGACATCCAAAGCGGAGTGAAGCAGGGCTGTGTTCTTGCACCAACCTTGTTTGGGATTTTCTTCGCTGTCCTGCTGAAGCAGGCCTTTGGAACTGCAACAGAAGGCATCTATCTCCGGACCAGATCAGACAGAAAGCTCTTCAACCTCTCCAGACTGAGAGCAAAATCCAAAGTCCAGCTGAAATGTCTGCGTGACTTCCTCTTTGCCGACGATGCAGCTGTCACTACCCACTCTGCCAAAGATCTCCAGCAGCTCATGGATCGTTTTAGCAAGGCCTGCCAAGATTTTGGACTGACAATCAGCCTGAAGAAAACACAGGTCATGGTTCAGGATGTGGACTCACCTCCCTGCATTACTATCTCTGAGCATGAACTGGAGGTTGTCCATGACTTTGTGTACCTTGGCTCAACGATCTCCGACACTCTTTCTCTCGATACCGAGCTAAACAAGCGCATCGGTAAAGCAGCTACCACGTTTTCCAGACTCACAAAGAGAGTCTGGTCCAACAAGAAGCTGACAGAACATACCAAGATCCAGGTCTACAGAGCTTGCGTCCTGAGTACACTTCTGTACTGCAGCGAGTCATGGACTCTTCGCTCACAACAGGAGAGGAAACTGAGCGCTTTCCACATGCGCTGCCTCCGACGCATCCTCGGCATCACCTGGCAGGACAAAGTTCCAAACAACACAGTCCTGGAACGTGCTGGAATCCCTAGCATGTATTCACTGCTGAAACAGAGACGCCTGCGTTGGCTTGGTCATGTCGTGAGAAAGCGCCCTACAGGTAGACCACAGCTGTGATACAAGGACATCTGCAAGAGGGATCTGAAGGCCTTAGGGATGAACCTCAACAAGTGGGAAACCCTGGCCTCTGAGCGGCCCGCTTGGAGGCAGGCTGTGCAGCATGGCCTTTCCCAGTTTGAAGAGACACTTTGCCAACAGTCTGAGGCTAAGAGGCAAAGAAGGAAGGCCCATAGCCAGGGAGACAGACCAGGGACAGACTGCACTTGCTCCCGGTGTGGAAGGGATTGTCACTCTTTTCAGCCACACTAGACGCTGTGCCAGAACCACCTTTCAGAGCGCGATACCATAGTCTTTCGAGACTGAAGGTTGCCAATACAATATGTGATAGACCAAGAGTGCACCTGTCTTCACTTTAACTTTGCCTACAGTGAACACCAGTAAGAAAGTGAGAGTGAATCTTGCCCTCATAATAATTTAGCTAGGATTTGTTTCCAAATGCCCATATGTACATTGTCATAGTGTATAATGATGTTGTGAACTAGTGTTAGTTGGTGGATTTGTCTGGAATTTGGTCTTTAGAACTTCAGTTCTACAGTAAATCTGATGATGAATATTATATTTTTGCTCATTATTGTGATTTCCCCAAAGTGGGTCATATTGACCCTACTGCAGGTGCTGAGATGGAAGCTTGTGATAGTTGATTGCTGTTGATTGCTCTCCCTATTGCTGATTTCATCTCTGACCCCAAGTAACATCTCTGACCTCAAGTAACGATCAGCAATCAATCTACAGCAATGTGTAGATGCCAAGGAGTTGTGACGTAAAGCGTAGGAGCTGTGCAGAAGCATTGAGAAGGGCAAGGAGAGTGTGGGAGCCGGGGGGGGGTACACCTAGTGAGTTTTCTGGGGAGGAGTTACTATGTTACTTTAACATTTGCAAAATACAAGATTGTGAACTGCAGTGAGCAGGATAATAAAAAGGACACTGTACTTGCAGAAGAACAGATAAATCCCAGAACCATTCACAAATTTTCTTTAAATATTGCTGTAAATTCCAGCAGCAGTTACATCAATTTTAAAGTTGATCTGTCACTGTAAGTTTCAAAATTCTGCCTCAAAGTTTGATAGATGTGTGGCTTCTACCTTGATCCTGGTATGTGATTACAAAAGTAAACAGGAAGGACAGGTCTTTCTTGAACTTTCACTTATTAGTGCTGGGTCATCTAATTATGTTTCTATTAATATACATTCAATCCTTGTTATTAGCGCACTCCATTCCCATGGGTTCATTTACTTTTATTTTTATTTATTTTTCATACTGCCCTTCCTCCCCTCCTTTTGTCCTCACAACAACCTTGTGAGGTAGGTGAGGCTGAGAGAAAGTGACTGGCCCAAGGTCACCCAGCAAGCTTCATGGATGAGGGAGGATTCTAAGTCCACCTCCCAAACCACTACACCACCCTGGCTTTCAGTCAGCAGGGAACATAAGTATGACTTACCTCGTGCCATTTGTGGTATGTGTTTACCTATCCATGGCATTCTGAAGGTCTCCACAGCATCCTTCAAGCTATTCACGGCTGCCATTTTAAATCTCTCCCCCCTATTCATGGACACCATATTATTATTATTATTATTATTATTACTATTATTATTATTTTATTGATTTATATACCGCCTTTTTGCCCCATGGGCACACAAGGCAGCCTACAACAATTAAAAATACACAATTAGCAATTAAAAACAATAATTAAAACAGTTTACAAATTATTAAAAAATCTAAAACAAACCCCGTGGCATCTAATATAAAAAGAAGGAAAGCTAGTCAGCCTATCAACAGTTAAAAGCTTTTTGAAATAAGAAGGGCTTCAGTCCACGCCGAAATATTAGCAACGAAGGAGCAGTTCTCAATTCTAGGGGAGGGTATTCCAAAGTTCGGGGGCCACCACCGAGAAGGCCCTCTTCCTGGCCGCCGCCCCTCTCACATCTCTTGGTGGCAGCACAGTCAAAAGGGTCCCCCCAGATCACGGGTTGGCAACCTGCGGCTCTAGAGCCGCATGTGGCTCTTTCAGCTGTCTGCTGCGGCTCCTCCTGGTGAAAGTGGCAAAGGGGATAACAGGAGACACCTGTGTTGGGAGAGCAAGCTGCTTTCCTCCGCCCCCTGAGCTCACTGCCCTCCTCTCCCTTCACCCCCACCTGCCCTGCATTGGTTTCCCTTTTCAATTTTGCCCGCTCTGCAGGCTTATGCTCCCTGTTTTTCCCTTCCCCAGCAGGCTCAGCCAATCAGCATCCAGCAGGCTCCTGGCTTTTTCTGTTGGAATGGCTCAGGGTCCTTCACTGGCTGACCACCAGCCAATCCTGAGCTGCCCTCCTCCTCAGCCATTGCAAGCCCTTGCAGCCCACCTTTCCTTGAACAGGTCCCCACTCAGTGCAAGGAGAGGCTTTTTCTCCACAGCAGAGGAGACATCCTGTGTGTCTACTCAGTTGTAAGACCCATTACAGCAGATGAAGCTTACTCCCAGGAAAGGGTGCCTGGGATGGCAGTCTTGGAGCCTGCTCAAGGCCAAGCGCAAGGACGGGTGAGTGGGAGCCCGTGCAGGTCTGTTCAAGAGTAAGCCCCAATGTAGTCCCTGGGCTACTCCCAGGAAGGTGTGGAGGGCTGTAGCCTCAGCCCCCTCCTATGCAGGTCTACTCACAAGTAGTCAGTGAGGCTTCCTCCCAGGAAGGTGTGGAGAGGACTGCAACCTGAGAGCTCCAACCAACTTGTCTGCTCAGAAGTCCCATTGTAGCCAATGGGGCTTACTCCCAGGATAGTGTGGAGAGGGTTGCAACCTGAGGGAGGGAGGGCAGGCAGGCAGGGCAGAAGCTGGTCTGTGGCTGCCCCCCCTCCTCTTCCCCACCTCTGGAGTCTGTGTCCTTTTTTCCTTCCAGCAGGGTGCCTCTGGAAGGTGGGGGGAGTTCTTTAGTATCCATGTAAGATAAGCAGATGTCATAACCACCATATGCATTGGAATCCTGGAAGATCTGGCGAGGAGGTAGATGTGGTGTCAGCAGTGGCCCCTTTAAGGGTAAGGCCTGGGCATCCAGCAGAGTGTGCTGCACAGCTGCAGCCACTTGAAGGCAATAGGGCTCTCAGGGATATAAGGAGCACCTGAGGCAGGAAGGGGGGGGTGTGGGTTGGAGAAGGAGCAGGTTAGAGATAGGAGAGGAGACTGACTTGCCTTATTGACTTTGATACTCTGACTTACTTTGGAATCTGACCTTGGACTGTGACTTGACTTATTGACTTTGGACTCTGCCCTGGATACTCTGACTGACTTTGTGACTAATGGACTGCTGGAGACACTGGAGTTTGGTGTGTGGCTGCTGTGCCCAAGACCTGCTGAGGACCAAGGGTCTGCTGTAGTGGTGGGAGGCTGCTGGCAGGAGAGAGCACCTCTGCAGGTTGAACAGGCGAGCTACCCTGGAGGTGGGGTCCAGCAGGACTACAGGGCAGAACCAGGGTCATTTGTTGGGGGAAAAAAGGGGAGCTAATTTGCTTAAAGTGGGCATAATTCTCCAGACAGAGAATGGCCTTGGAATCAGGCAAAACACCATAGAGGGTCAGGCATCTGAAAACACAGGACAAGAATGTATGACAAAACTAACTAAAAGCTACAAGAGGGGGCTACATTATAAAAATGGGACCTATAAGAGCATAAAGGTAAAAAAAACAAACCTATATATGCAGTATTATCTTCATTTTAGATGTCAAAAGGGTTTTGTGGCTCCTGAGGTTTTTTTTCCTCTGGAAAACGGGTCCAAATGGCTCTTTGAGTGTTTAAGGTTGCCAACCCCTGCCCCAGATGATCTAAGAGTATGGGCAGGATTGTAGGGAAGGAGGCGGTCCCTCAAATACCCCGGACCCGAGCCATAAAGGGCTTTAAAAGTCAAAACTAGCACCTTGAATTGGGCCAAAACCGGCAGCCAGTGTAGCCGCCGAAGCAACGGCCCGACAGTCAAACCGACATGCCCCAGCAACCACACGAGCAGCCGCGTTCTGTACTAGTTGTAATATCCGGACCGTCTTCAAAGGCAGCTGTATGTAGAACGCATTGCAATAATCTAATCTAGATGTCACTAGGGCATGGGTTACTGTGGCCAGGTCCGCACAGCTCAGGTACAGTTGCAGCTGGCGAATCAGCCAAAGCTGAGCAAAGGCTCCCCTGGGCACCGCCGCCACCTGGGCCTCCAGGTGCAGCTGTGGAGCCAGGAGAACCCCCAAGCTGCGGACCTGCTCCTTCAGAGGGAGTGCAACCCCATTCAGTGCAGGACGATAGTCCAATACCCGAGCTGTAGATTTCCGAACCAAGAGCACCTCTGTCTTATCCGGATTTAATTTCAGCTTGTTCCCCCACATCCAGCCCCTAACCGCCTCCAGACAGTGATCCAGGACCCCAACCGCTTCCTCAGAATCAAGGGGAAAGGAGAGATAAAGCTGGGTGTCATCAGCATACTGATGGCACCCCACTCCAAACCCCCGGATGACCTCTCCCAGCGGCTTCATGTAGATGTTAAAGAGCATGGGGAATAAGATGGAACCTTGCGGCACCCCAAACCTAAGAGGTCTGGGTGCTGAACAAGCGTCCCCCAGCATCACCTTCTGGGATCTGTCAGCCAGGAAGGAGTGGAACCACTTCAAAACAGTGCCTCCAAGCCCCAACCCGGCCAGCTGACCCAGAAGGACACCATGATCGATGGTGTCGAAAGCCGCCGAGAGGTCCAGCAGGACTAACAGGGTCGCACTCCCCCTGTCCATTCCCCGGCTAAGGTCATCCACCAAGGCAGTCTCCGTCCTGAACCCTGGCCTAAAGCCAAATTGGAATGGGTCCAGATAATCCGTTTCCTCCAGTACCCTCTGAAGCTGGAATGCCACCACCCGCTCAATCACCTTGCCCAGGAATGGGATATTTGAGACTGGCCGAAAGTTGTTTAAATTAGTGGGATCCAGGGAGGGCTTCTTCAGGAGGGGGCGAACCATCGCCTGCTTCAAGGCAGGCGGGAGCAACCCCTCCCTCAGAGATGAGTTCACCACCCTCCCCGTCCACTTGGCTAGCCCTTCCTGGGCAGCCCTAATTAGCCATGCTGGGCAAGGGTCGAGCGGGCAGGCAGCAGGTCTCACACTCCAGAGAATCCTGTCCACATCCTCAGGCTCTACAAGCTGAAAAGAATCCCAAATAACAGGATACACAGGTTCCCCGGGGACATCACTAGATATGCCCACAGCAGCGTCTTAAGTCATGCCGAATCTGATCGACCTTCTCTGCAAAGTGTTTTGCGAACTTGTCACAGCGAGCCTCCGAGTGCTCCTCCCCACTAGTAGGGGGGGCCAGATGTAAAAGGCTACAGACCACACGAAAAAGCTCAGCTGGACGGTTCTCTGCAGATGCAATGGAGGCAGAGAGGTGTGCCCTTTTAGCTGCCACCACCGCCTTAGAATAAGCTCATAACTGGGTCCTAACCCGGGTATGGTCAGATTCAGTATGAGTCTTTCGCCACTGATGCTCTAGATGTCTGCCCTGCCGCTTCATCATCCGCAGCTCCTCAGAAAACCAAGGAGCCACAGCTGTTCCCGGGGCCTCGGCATGGACATTAAAGTCCCCCAACACCAGTAGGCGGGGGGACTCCAGCACCATGCTTGAGACCAGCTCTGTCAGCTCAGGCAGGGAGTCTGTTGGGCAGCAAGGTGGGCGGTACACCAACAGAATCCCTGTTCTGTCTCGCCCCTCCAACACAACACGAAGACACACAAACTCGGTGGACTGCTGAACAGGGTTTCTGGTGATACGGATGGAATCCCGGTAGACCATTGCAACCCGCCTCCCCGTCCCTGTAGTCTTGGCTGCTGCAGTACCCGGAAACCCGGTGGACAAATCTGGGAAAGACCGACCCCCCCCCCCAGCTCACCCAGCCAGGTCTCCGTGATACATACCAGGTTGGCCTTTTCCTCCAGGATTAAATCCTTGATTAAATAGATATTATTATTCATCGACCTGGCATTCAGAAGCAGCAGTTTCAGACTCAGGGGACTGTTGCCAGGCATGCCAAGGTTCAGAGGGATGAGAGGAGGGCCAGAAAGAGGGACAGTCTGTCTACGACCTACCCTCCTTCTCCTGTAACGTCCAGGCCAACCCCCACCTCCATACCTTCCGTAGCCCGTAACTCTAGTGATGGTGGCCTCCCTCCCCTCCCCTGAGCTCCCCCGCGATATCAGGCACATAGTTCCGGCGGGACTGACCTACAAACCAACAACAGCCTCACAAATACAAAAACAAAAATGCACACACTCACAACAACCACCCATTGCAGCAACCCTCACCCCCCTCACACCGAGGCTTGGGTTGCTGCAAACCTCTGCCTCTCTCTCACCGAGGCAGAGGTGCTCTCTACTCCGTCCCTCCCTGCCCCCCTCTTACAGAGGCAGGTACACCTTCAACCCTCCTGGCCCGACTCTTACTCAGGCCAGGCAATCACAATCACACTAACACTCACTCAATTTAAAAGGCTGGTGTTGGTATGTTGACAGGCTCAGAGACTTCAACAATAAGGGCGTGGCTGGCCCTTATCGATCCATGGGGAGATTAGCAGGGTGAATGGCGATGGCAGCAGCAGATGTTCCAGGCTCCGCTCCACAGGCGAAGAGCCACGGGCAAAGAGCCCTTCGGCTTGCGCCAAAGGCTCGTGCCTGTGGCAAGCCAGAGGGCTTGAGATGTTTCACCAACCTGCAGAAAGAGCCAAAATTTTAAAGCTATCTGCTGCATTCTGAAGGTCTCAGTTGCCATTTTTAAGCTTCCTGTGACCATTTTGAAGGTCTCTGTGCTATTTTTAGGTACCAAACTCCATTGATCCCATAAGATGCAGTGTGGAACACAAAGACTTCACCCATACCCAGACATGCAATGGGCCACAGTTTGGAGACCACTGCCTTTAATGATAAAAGTGTTTATTGTTATGCAAAATATGCATAGCCTGCCAGACAGTTGCATACCTGCCATAGACTTCTACGGGGCAAAAGCCCCAGGTGCCAGCTGCTAGGACCCTGCAGAAGCCTCTCTGAGGCTCCTGATAGGGGCAGAAACTGTGCTTCCGGTTTTCCGGATGCACAGTTTATAGTGTCAGGGAACCTCAGGGAGGAGGTTCCCTGACAGGGGTGGAGGTCATGTGAGGCTTCGTGAGCCTCTGGTGAGGGGGGGGCGATAGCTGTGGGGGCGCCATCGCAGAGCTTTGCCCCGCGTGCGAGACTGCAAAGGTCCGTGGCTGCTGCCAGATATTGGTGACTGGATTTGGTCTGTTGAATATCAGGTCCTTCCTAAGGACCTAGGAGTGTGGTACCCAAACATTTTACCACCTGGAACCACTTTTTAAAACTACACTCTGTCGAGATTCAATTAGTTTCATGAGACAAAGAAAAGGAAAGTTGCACTTTGCCAGCTACTCCTGCCTTTGTTTTCATTCTTTTCACAATGGTGGTAGTGGGGGAAACTGCATTCTGGAGTATTTGTTGACCTCTGTGTTCGTAGAATTGGAACCATTCTGGTGACCTTGCGTTTCTCTTCGCCTGGTCTTCTAGAAAAGCTGAGGCATTTCCATCTACTTGTCACATGCGCACATGTGTGTGACTCAGTTTTCATATAAGGCTCAATACATTTGCCTTGTCATCTTGACTGGGGGGAGGGGCTTTGTTCTTGAGAGTTCGTTGGGCCCAATTCTGGTGGCAATGCTTTTTCCACAGCCTTCAGAGTGGACTGAGACAAATTTGCCTGCTTGTGAATAAATGTGTACGTGCTGCTCCATTTCGGTTTCCATAAGACTCAGAAAATTTTCTTTGTCAGCTACCAGTTTGTTAGTTTCATGATCCACCAAAAATCCTGTCCCAACCCACAGTTTGGGAACCATTGACTAGGATACTTACAGATATGTTTGTAATATGTGTGCTGTCCCATGTAAGGCTGCTTTCTGTAGTTAAGCTTCACATATTGGCATGGTGGGGCTGGAAAGGGGAAGGCAACTTTCAGTTTGTTTTCTAAAAACTGTGTGAGCACACAGCATGGTTTGGCAGTTGAGTGCTCACAATATTAATTTGGAGGGGTGGGCATGTGGCAGGTCATATATTAACAGTAGTATAATGGGCACAGCCTTCTAAGTGACCACCCCATTTACACCAGAAAATTATATATTTCTTTCATAGGAGCGCTGGTAGCACTTAAGTGGTAAGAATTGTGTTGCTGTTTGAGTATTGGGCAAAGGTCATTTCCTAACAGTGGAGCAGCAGCATTGAGGGAAAAGGTCTAGATTCCCTGCATTCAAAAGATTCCAGCTTCACCTTGATCACCTGAACCAACTAATTGTCTGTACAAATGGTTAATAACCTTATTCAGTATTACTGTTTGATTATCCCATTTCTGCCCAGCCCACAAGTGAACACATTTGGTCCCTGTTGCGTATATGCAACATTGTGCAGAAATGGCTTATTAAAAAGTCATCAGATCACCACTTCAGGAATCCCACATAGGAGAATTCATGTACTGTGTGTCCTAGTTTAAACATGGATTTGATCAAATGGATTTGATGATTGGACATACTAATTGTGGCAGTAGTGCAACATTGCATAAATTGTTGTATGCTGATATTGCAAAGACAAGTTGGTGTTTTAGGTAGGTAAGACCCAGTGACTAGAGTTTGGGTTTGGATAGATGGCAAATTAATTCAAATTCCTTCTCAGTTATAGAGTTCTCTGGTTATGTCACTGGATCTCCACTTCAGTTATTGGTAGATTATGATGTGGTAGTATGATCTATGTGATGAGCCAAATTACATGTTTTCCTTTCACATGAAGCAATCATTGCAGTTTGCAGTGACTTCAAGTGACTATTCTAAAGCAGGGGTGTCCAAACTTTTTGGCAGGAGGACCACATCATCTCTCTGACACTGTTGGGGGCTGAATTAATTTACATTTCAAATGTGAATAAATTTACATAAATGAGCTTGTATGAATGAATGGAGGTCTTGCAATAGCTCAAGGCCTATAAAGGTCCTTGCACAAAGCAAGGCTAACCTTTCCTTCACTGCCATTGCTGCATCACAGATGTGAAACAGCAAGCAGTGGAGGCAACACTTGTCCCACAACTCATGCAAGAGGTCAAACAATCATCTTCACGCTGACAGCAGTTGCGTCAGGCCAGCATGGGCTCCAGCAAGTCTTTGGAGGGTCAGATGCTCATTGGAGACTGGGGGCTCCCTGCGGGCCGAATTGTGAGTCCCTGAGGGCCGCAAGTGGCCCCCGGGCCAGGGTTTGGGCACCCCTGTTCTAAAGCATCAACTGCCTCTTAGGCTGCAATCCAGTACACACTTTCCTGGTAATAAGCCCCATTGAATTCAGTGGGGCATACTTCAGAGTAAACGTGCAAAGGATTGTGCTGTTAGTCTGCCTACCTCACAGTACTTTTGTTGGGATGAAATGAAATACAGTGTAAGATTAACCTGTTTTGAGCCCTTTTCGTAGGCTGAAGAAAAATATGTAGACAAGTATAAATTAGAACTGGGATGGTAGCAAAGATATAATTGAAATTGAGTGTTAGGTAGTAGAGATTTCCCTGAGAGACAGGTATACAAATACCATTAATTCTTTTTAACTTCAGAGTTTATGTTCCGGGAAAACCCTAAGGTAATGAAGACCTTGGGTACTGAAGAATTGATCCAATGGGAAAAATTGGCTTAGGTTCCCATGACCCTTTTCACTGTGTGCTTTTGCTACCAAACGCATCATTTTGTGTAGTGTTCTTGTAATGAAACATCCTGTAGTACAGTACGTACAGCACTTTGTGGAGCATATCCACGCACATACTTACAAGTATCACAGTTTCTCTTGGTAGACCTCATGCTGATGCTGTGCTTTAGGCCTCTCAGAATTTTTTCACTACTGCCCATAGCCGGTAATGGGCGCAAAGAGACTGTGTATGTGGCAAAATGGGTATATTTTTATAGAAGCAGATAAGCAAATCTGCAGGATCATAAGCAGCATATAATGAGAATTAACTGTATTGAGTCAAAGTTGTCTCTTCTCCTTGCTGATGATATCAACAGACGTCATAAATCACACACCCATATGGACACTGTTTAGGTATTTTAAATAGGCATTAAAATTACTCTTTGATAAAAATGTTGTTTAAAAAGAATTAAGGCATTAAAATTGGCATTTGGTCACAACAAATGAACTTTCCATTCCTCATGTTCCTCATGTTCCTTCCTCATATTGCAACTCATATGCACAGTTTCTAAATGGATTTCGTGTAAAATGAAATTGAAGTTAGAAATAAGGGGATATATAATTTTTCTTGTTCTATCATATTTTCATAGTGTAAAGCTTTATATTCCTATATATATAATTGTGCTAATTGGAGGCATCTTTGGTTGGAGCCAGCCATGGAGACATCAGCCTGGTTTAATTGACTTGTAAAACATTGTAATTTCCTGGGTTTTATTCTGATTTCAGTTGTTAAATTATTCTTAAGAGATACTTTTGAATAGTTGGTTTTCTCCTGATGATAATGTTTTGAATACCAACTTATAAGTTGGAGTGTGTTTGTGGTGTTTAAGAGACATTCCTAAAGGGAAAACCTTATTCTCTTTATAGAAATTCTTAAAGGTGAAATTCATTTTGTTAAAACAGTACCAACTGACGAAGAATAAGAGTGAAATGAGGATATAACTGGATACCTGTAGGGTGTGTGTCTTCATTGTTATAGCTAATAGTCTATAAATAGCATGAAATAAATACTTCAGGCTATTTTACATTTATAGTTGTCATGTGTAAGGTTATAATATAGTCCTTTATATCTGTACATATTTAAAATTTTGTATTATATTTCACCTTATGCCAGGAAGCATTATTTTTGTATGACCTTATATTAAACATGTCTTTTTAAATAGTAGCCTTTTCTGGAACTATTCATAAATATTGGATTGTATTATTAAGTTCAGTTAGTTATCACTAGGACTGTAATCCTATGCACACTTTCCTGTGAGTGAGTTCCATTTAACACAGTGGGGCTTACCTCTGAAAAGATTGTCCTGCAAATATCATTGAAATCAATGAGATTTAGGGCCCAATCCTATCCCCTACCACTGTGCCCATGGTACAGCAGCACTGAAGCAGTCACTGCTGTATCCTACAGGTTCAGGGAAGCAGCCAGAGGTCTCCTCGAGGTACAGAAACTTTGGTTTCCTTACCCATTGTAGAGCCCCAGCAGTCCCAATGGGTCTACTTGGAGCTGCACCAGCTGTTCAGCTGGCGCAGAACCAAGGAGACCTGTGTCAGACTCTGAGGCCCAGGAGGGGGATAGGATTCGGCAGCAGCTTCTGTTGCTCCGCCCCCTCCCAGGCCTCCCCCACCCAGAAATGCTTTCCTGCTGCTTGACAGTATGTCATTACGTGTTACTGCTGCTCATTCCAGTGGTGCAGAGGCCAAGCGCTGACTGGCGCTGATCACTCTACTGGCGCCTCTCCCCTCCTGGCCACCATAATGTGTCTTACAGCATGTTTGCAACAGCCATTGCTAGAGCAGCACATGGCCGCCAGTGCTGCCCCGGCTTAGGATAAGGCTGTCAGTCATGACTAAGGGCCCAATCCTATCCAATTTTCCAGCACTGATGCAGCTGCAATGCAATCTCAAGGCAAGGGGACAAATGTTCCCATACCTTAAGGAGGCCTCTGTGACTGCCTCCCCACCACAGGATGCAGCGCATGCCCCACTGGCACAGCTGCACTGAGACTGGAAAACTGGACAGGATTGGGCTCTAACCTAACTTAGGATACTACCCATATTGTACAATAGTTGCTTGCTGGGAGCATTTTTTAAATGCCTTTAATCAATGCCAGTTTGGGTTGAGTTGACTATTTTATTAACTTTACCTATTTGTTATATTTTGCAGAGGTTTATAGTGTTTTTTACATGTTGTTTAATTGCACTGAGTGGTGGGAAGCTGTCCTATGCTCTCTAGTGGGCTGTTAACCCCTGCTAATTGGGTAAGAGGCACTTTTTCAAGTGGGTGCTCCTTTTTTTAGCAGGGGGAGAGTAACTGGCCCACCTCACCCCAGCACTGTCTGTTCTAGTGGCTGTCTGCTGGTATTCCTTGGCATCTTTTTAGATTGTGAGCCCTTTTGGGACAGGGAGCCATTTAGTTATTTGATTTTTCTCTGTAAACCGCTTTGTGAACTTTTAGTTGAAAAGCGGTATATAAATACTGTTAATAATAATAATAATTTTTGCACAGTCATTTGGTTTATATAGGCAAAAGGATACTGGCTTTGAATTTGTCTAGGAGGGTGGAACTAATTGACTGTCAAAGCTGCACTTTTTGCACTTGTGTCCCAGTGTGGAGACCTCCAGCTGATATGCAAACACCACTTTAGAACAGGACTATGCAGACTTTGCAGGGCAAGATCGTTTTCCATCCTGGATAAAGCATTAAGTGTTTTGTGTGCACAGTACCAGAACACTGCTTACAGTAATTTTCTTCCTTTTGTCCATTTATCACCAAATACTTTTGCTAACTAAGAATATGACCTGAGCAGGATGTTTTTTCTCCAAAATACACTGCGGTGCAAGGATCTAGGATTTGTTCTAGAACTACTATGTGATTCTGCTGGTTGATAATCCAATTCAATCAACTATCTTTTGATTTTCTTACTTCTTTTCTTACTACTGTATTGTAATTCAGCAACATGAGTGCTTGATTACACTAGATGCTGAGTGCATCATAAAAAAAAGATAGGACTCAGAACCTTGGCTAAAATTTGTTATAGTTAAAACTAATTGTAATAGTTTCTTTGTTCTCACAAGGACTGTTATTTTTATTTTTAAAAAACATTCTTTCCTGTCTCTCTCTCTCTTTGAGGGGCTCAAGGTGGCTTACAGTAACAATTATAAACATTGATCAGCATCCTGACAAGTGTTTGTACCATTAATGGAAGGTGCTCCCAAAAGCATACATACTAGTTGGAATGGTAACCATTGTTAATATAGTAAACTGAGGCAGCAGTTAAAATAAGATCAGATGGAGGAACAAAACAGTCAAATGAACTGAGAATTTGGTGGGCCGCTGTGAGATACAGGAAGCTGGACTAGATGGGCCTATAGCCTGATCCAGTGGGGCTGTTCTTATGTTCTAAAAAGTCTGTGTCAAGAACCAGGTTTTCAATCTCAGGCAAAATATAGACTGGAAGGGAGACAGTTGCACAGTAGTAGGTAGGGAATTCCACCTGTTAGGGCAGTGGTTCTTGAACTTTTCCGGCTCGCGCCTCCCCTGATCCTTGTAGCTGTTGGCCACAGCTCCCCATTACAACACCTCAGTTACCCCCAAAATGGGGATGAAGGTGTTGTAATTATACACTAGAAACAAGGCTGCCAGCACTCTGAGAATGCAATCCTAACCACACTTACCTGAGAGTAAGCCCCATTGAACAAAATAGGACTTACTTCTGAGTAGACCTGGTTAGGATCGTGCCCTGAGTTTGTTAGCAGCACACCTGGAGGGTTTGGAAAGGGAGGGGGGAAGTGATGAATCTGCTGGGGGAGGGGAAGACTTTGTTTTGTGTGTATCTGCTAATTGCAAACTGAGACCCAGAGACTGTTTGGCTGGAATTCTAACCGCACTTTCCTGGGAGTAAGTCCCATTGAACACAATAGGACTTACTTCTGAGTAGATCTAGCTAGGATGTGCCTTTTGTCTTACAATAGCAGCCAACAGAGTACCCCCCCCCCCCCGAAAAGAAGGCAAGAGGATAAAGGGGAATGGCTAAAAAGGAATGGGGATTTTTATTTTTAATCAATTTTTGGAGACAAAGCCATCAAGAGTGACTTTTTTCTTTTTTGAAGGGGGAGGAAAAAGAGAAAGGTGAGGATCCTTGGTTAAGCTGACACAAACCCCAAGCCTATGTAGGTCTACTCAGAAGTAAGCCCCATTTGAGTCAGTGGGGCTTACTCCCAGGAAAGTGTGGAAAGGATTGCAGCCACATACAGCAAGATTACAACTCACCCCAAAGTAGACGGGGGCTGCTCACACACATACACCCAGCATGCAGATGCCACCCCTGTTCCCCCAGGCAAGACGGAGGGATGCAGCCTGGGGCATTTGGACACTCTGCCACGAGGAGCAGAGGAAAGCGCTGCACTGCCTGTACTTACTCTTCCCTCCCAGTTTGAAGCCTGCCAGGAGCGCCCCTGTGCAGATGAGATGCAGCACCTCCGCACTCTTCTCTCCTACAGCCTTGACCAATCCCAGGATGACCAGGGCGAGGGGCACACTGGGAAATGTAGTCCTTGGGGCAAGGTTGCACATGGAGAGAGCTCCATGATGAGATGGGGCATCTCTACCTGCCCAGCCAGCCTTCTCTTCCACCTCCCCCCACCTTGTTTCACACTGCCCCACCTACCTCACCTCATGCTACCGCACTTACCTCGTTCTCAGCCTCGGAAAAGCAGCAAGTCAGAGGCAGCACCTGCAGCTGAGCAGAACAGAGCAGCTGCGGCCACCTCTCTCCCTGAGATGCCTGGCAACGCCCCTGGAGGCTAGCCACACCTCACTAGGGAGGCGGGATACACAGATTGAATACCTCAGTGTTAGGGATATCACTGAGAGAGGCCCTCCTTCACTCAGAGTGCAGCAGAACACAAAAGAGAGCCTTCCTTCCTGGTTTTAATTGATTGAAATAGCCATATGGAGGAAGATAGTCCTTCAGAGATCCTGGCCCCAAGTTATGTAGAACTTTAAAAGAAATATCCAGAACTTTAAAAGTAATATCCAGTGGTTTGTATCATGCCTGGAAACATACTGGTTATTATTTCTTTTAATTACATGACCTATCTAGCTAATTCTGGTGTGTCCAGCAAGTTGCTTATATTTCCTTTGCCCTGTTTGGAGTAACATTTGCAAGACGTAAGACCATGAGTCATTTCATACAACTGTTAAAATGTAAGTTCTATTTACAGAATTCTGTGTGTCGTCCCCCCCACCCCCCAATACAACTCCCAAAATTTTACCCCAATTTATCCAAGGGTCATAGAAAATTCCATGATTTTTGGCTCAAAACTTGCCCTTGACTTATTTGTGAGTTTGACTTATACTTGAGTATTTTTGGTAAATAAGAGTTGTTAGCAGAAGCTGCTGGCTGTCATGCAATGAACTGTGTTTATTTTGCCAAATGTACCCTAGTGAGTATATTGCACACGACAGTAAGACAACGTAGTTATGATATATATCTTTTTCTCTATACATCAGTGATACTAGTTTAGTAAAACTGTCATATAAAGAATAATTTGAGTAGCTGTATGCCAGCTAGTACAGTAGAATTTGTATGTGCATATATGTTTATGTATATATGTTATGTATATATTTGTTTATGTATATATGTGTATGTGCATGTATATAGCATGTATGTTGTATATGTATAACATTATCTCTCTGACCCAGTGTTGGGAGCTGGGAAAAAAATTAATTTACATTTTAAATGTGAATAAAATTACATACATTTTCATAAATGAATATATTAGTGATGGAACTTATATGAATGAGTGAAGGTCTTGCAGTAGCTCAAGGCCTATAAAAGACCTTGCATGAAGCAAGGTCAGCCTTTCCTTCGCTGTCACTGCTACTTCACAGGCATGTGAAGGGAGCCTTTGGCCCACAACTCATGCAAGAGGTTGAATAGTCACCCTTGCAGTGAGAACAGTTGTGTCAGGCCAGTGCAGGCTCCAGCAAGTTTCCGGAGGGCCAGAGGCTCATTGGAGGCTGGGAAGTCCCCGAGGGCCACAAATGGCCATTGGGCCAGGGTTTGGGCACACTTGGTTTAGAGTGACACATACTTCCTGCTACAAATTGCACATTTTTGCACTTTCCTTGTTTTTGACATCTAAATAGTATTTAATCTTCCTTTTCATCTCTGTTCCAAAGGCATGCTTTGTATTGGCAGTACAGCCCTTTATGGAAAATGTCCTGAGCATGCATAATTAACAGAGATGAGCAACCTTACTCTCTTGAAGCTTATTGTCTTACTGTTTTTTTTTTACTGTTATTTTTTCACGATTGTATTATGAATGATACTTGGATTGCATGCATCCCTTCGCAAAACCAGTGACTCAAAGTGCTGTTTATGTCAACATGCTGGAACTTCCAGTGGGGTGTGATGTTTGTCTGCTTGGCCTCAATTCCTACTTGTATAAGTCAATTCCTACTGACTTGATATATTGACAACTGGTCACAGTTGTGTAACTGATAAAATAGTTGCTAAGGTTAAAACTTATATTTGATACCTGCTTAGTTATAGCTTCTTAACTAAAACTCCAGTGTTATCTGGAGGCACTTGGGAGCTGGATATGGTGGGTGGGCAGACTTTTGCTCAGCTCTGGCTGCACCAGACTAATTTAGACCGCAGTGGTCCGTGGCTTGGTGACATCTTGTCTTGATTATTGTAATGCACTCTATATGGGGCTGCCCCAAAGACTATCTGGAAACTGCAATTAATGCAGAATGCTGTGGCTTATGTGGTCCCTGAGGCTCAGTGGTTCCACTCTGTTGGGCTACTGCTCCTATGGCTACACTTAGCTGCCGGTTCATTTCTGGACACAGTTGAAGGTGCCATTTTTAAATTTTAAAATGCTTTATGGCTTAGGACCGGGTTACCTGATGGACCATCTCCTTCCATATGTTCTGACCTGTCCCCTGAGATCTTCTGAGAGAGCTCTCCTGTGTGTGCCACCCTTAATGGAGACTAGGCTTGCAGCAACAAGAGGAAGTATCTTTTTCTGTCATGGCACCACAGTTAAAAAACTCCCTCCCTTGTTCCTTCTCTGGAGGCTTTCTAGTGGGCATTGAAAACTTTTCTGGGAAGCGTTTTTGATGTAATTAGTGTGGCAGCATACCTTTAAGTCTTTATTTACTGCTCTGTGCTGTTTATTTATTTGCTCTTATTGTGATTTTAATGGTGGGTCTTATGTTCTCTTTTTACTGATGGATTTTATGCTGCTGCTTTTGTTGACTGGTTTTATGAGTAATGGGGTTGTACTTTATGCTGTGCTCTTCATTTTTAACTTGGCCTATTTGTGCTGCTAATTGTATAGTTTAGTTGTTTTATAATTTTCAGTAGTGAGATGTACTTGTTTTTGTTTCTGTTTTTTGTAAGCTGTCTTGGATGCTCCATTATGGGGGTGGAAAGGCTGAATGAAAGTTTAAATAAATAAATAAATGAAAGCCTTTAATAATTGTTGCGAAGAATAGGTAGAATTTTTCACAATACAAGTAAGAGCAGTCTTCTGGATCAACTGAGCCTTTATGATATTATTTGTCCTTAATGCATTTTTATCCATATTGCTGTGCTCTGTTCAGTGAAGTACTAAAAAGTGACAATAGAGCTTCTATACCTTGACTGTCTTGGCAGCAAACAGTCCAGATCAGTGGTTCTCACACATTTAGTACTGGTACCCACTTTTTAGAATGAGAATCCGGAAGTGATATCTTGACTGAAAATGACATCATCAAGCAGGAAAATTTTTTAACCATCCTAGGCTTCAATCCTGCACTTATCCAGGAGTAAGTCCTATTTACTATTATTGTTTAAAGAATATATATAGTAGCTTGTTAAAAGTACAGGTCTGTAACATTTCCTCAAATGCAGTCAAATACCATGGTAGCATGAGGTCTAATATATTTAAAAAAATTGAAATGAATGGGGACCCTCCTGAAATTGGCTCGTGACCCACCTAGTGGGTCCCAAGCCACACTTTGAGAAACACTGGTCCGAATGGTTTGTCAAAGGTTTTCAGTATTGCTTTACCTTTTGTTTCAGATCCTGGCTCTGCTGAACGTACAGCTCAGAAACGGAAGTTTCCAAGTCCTCCACACTCTTCCAATGGTCACTCCCCAGAAGACTCATCAACTAGCCCTATTAAAAAGAAAAAGAAGCCTGGCTTATTGAACAGTAATAATAAAGAGCAGGTAATAGAAGTTGTGGATTTGATGTGATGTTGGTATATGAAATTCATACTAATGACTACATACTGTATTCATTCCTTGGTTCAGTACCTCCATTTGCAGTAATTATTCTCTGTGGACTATAGGGGAGAACAGAGATGGTTAATGACTGTTTCATTTCTAGTATCTGCTACAGCCTAGATCTTTTTATGAAAAAGTGTTACTTTGGAATTAAACAGAAGTTAAAATTTGGTAAGCAGGCTGTAGTGTTGACCAGTGCTTATTGTTCCTTTGGTCTTTAACAGACTCTTCCCTCTCCCCTCCCAGCTGCAGTATTATTGGGATACTCTCTATGAAGCCTAAGTACTTTGTGGGTACTCTTTATTTATTGAACTGAAAAAAGCTGGTGTGGCCAGAAACCAGGCACCTGCTAGGAGAGGGAATGTTTGGAATTGTCAAGAAAGTATTGGGTATTTCTTTACTGCTGTTGGGCTAGAAGCCCTGGAAAGTTGATTTTGTTGGTGGGGTTGGGAAAGAGGCTAGGCAGCTGCCCATCTTACATATGTAAAACCTTACTATGTCAGGCCAAAGATCTTCTAGTGCAGCATCCTGTTGCACATGATGGTTCACCAGTTGCCTCAGGGAAAACCACAAGCAAGAGATGAAGACATGTCCCTTTACCGCCATTGCTCCCTTGCAGTTGGTGTTCGGATGTATACAGTCTCTGAACCTGGAGATGGCAGTTAATCATAATTTTTTTACCCTTTCTGATGCTTATTTCTACTCTGTGAGCACTTGCTTAGCTTCTTGCTGGCTCTTTTCCTGATTTAAAGTTCTCATCACAAAGAAAGCTGGGAAGGCCAAACACTAACTTCCAGATAGTTTTGATGGAAGTAAAATCAAGCTCAAGCTATTCAGGATGGCAATATAATATAGCTGTCTTTATCCTTACATTGATGCTTACTTTTTCCAATTACTGTATAATTCTCACAGAAAATGGCTGGAGTATTTTGCTCTTGTGCCACCTATATAGGCAGTTTTCTTCAGTAGTGTCTTGCTAGTTGGCTGACTCACTTTTCTGTAGGCCTCTGTGTTTCTTTATCTCTCAGGTGTATTCTTTGAATATGTCCTGAGGGAAACAAAACACTGGAGTGCTAGAGTGCAGATTTTACTGTTTCTTGTTTTGTCAAGAAAGAAATGGTTCACATTTTCCTAGAGAAGTGTGCACGTAATAGCAGGACACCCTCTCTTTGCTCAACACAAATTGTATTAAATTACCTTTTTACAAAAACACAATAACAGATGAGCAATCATACAATTTAAGTGCCTATGTAAATGTGTGAGAGAGAGAGAGAGCATTTAATACAGAAAAACAACTGCTCCCATTGTTAAGCTTTTATTTAGATTTATAAATTAACGTCTAAACTAAAGCATCACACTGTAGTTATTTAAATTTAACGAAAACTCTAATGAAGCAAATTTAGAATTGCTGATATTTCTGTTTATTAACTGAATAAATCCAGGGAACCATCCAACTGGGAAAACTTTCCATATTGTTCTTCAAATTGTTGATTATTATCTCATTTCTTGTGGATGTTGTGATTGTAATCTCTAGCTTATGGATCTCTTTTGCTAGCAATAATTTAGTAGTAATAACTGACTCTGCAAACGTAGGCAAGTCTAATACTAGGTCTAAGTAAGCAACAGTTTGCTGATATGTATAGGATTGTTGATCACTGATATATTTGTGACTTTTTGTTTGCTAGTTTTTGCAATAGCTGTTCATCCATTATGACATGGAATAACTACATGCTCAAGAGTGACATTATGGTTGCTCCATTGCTGTAGTATTTGGGTGTGGGTGTGGAAATGGAATCTCTTTACTAAAAGTGTGTTCTTTTCTCCCTGTCTGGTTTTCCATACTTCAGCAGTATCTCTGGGGTGCGAGTCACACTTCAGTTTTCTCATGGTTAAAAGAATTGTCACTGTGCAGCACTGTCCAACTTTTAAGTTAGGCATTACTTGCAGACCACTTTGTGGTTTGTGGTTGCTGGCTTTGTAGGATCACCTGCATGGGCTTCATTTCATGGTGGTTTTCATAATCTGTAGTATTGTGTTCAGTTCTGGTCACCACATCTCAAAAAAGTCATAGTGAAACTAGAAAAGGTGCAGAAGAGAGTGACCAAAATGGGCTAGGGCACCTCCCGTATGAGGAAAGGCTCTACAGCATTTGGGGCTCTTCAGTCTAGAAAAAAGACTCACACAACCCCAAAACCATCCACTAAAATTGAGTATTGGGAGACAAAAGAAAATATTTCTTTACCCAATATGTAATTAATCTGTGGAACCCCTTGCCAAAGGATGTGGTCATGGTGTTCAACTAAGATGCCTTTAAAAGGGGATTGGACAAATTTCTAGAAGAAAAGTCCATCACAGATACAAACCTGGGTATGTGCAACCTCATGGTTTTAGAAATAGTCTGCCTCAGAAGAGCAGATACAAGAGAGTGGTAACAAGATACAGGTATCTTTTTGTCTTATGTGCTCTCTGGAGGCATCTGGTAGGCAACAGGAAGCTGGACTGTGTGAGCCTTTTGCCTGATTCAGCGGGGCTCTTAATGAATGTGTGGTTGTTCCTCTTATGGCCCAGTCCTATCCATGGCTAGCTTGAGCTATGCAAGGATGCTGGTGCATCCTGCAGACTGCCTGGGGACCAGACTGGCTGAGAGAGGTAAGTAAAGAATTTTTTACTTACCTCCTCCACTTTTTCCTGATCCACAGTAGGCCTGCTCATAACTATGCCAGCTATTTTGCTGGTGTTTGTCTGTTAGGGGATATGTTGGACCTGGGATGGGGGTGTAGGATCCCACAGATGCCATTACTGCTGCGATTCATCTCTGACCCACCCTTGACCTGGCCAGATCCTCATCCTGATTTGCTCCTGCTGGCAGCTGGTCTGCTGCCTGGCATGGGACTTAACGACAACCACACCATTAGCAGTGAGCTACAGACTGTTGGAGTGGCTGCAACAGTGGCAGTCTGCATGATGTGCTGGGGGACCACAAGATTCATCAGCCTATCATGTGGATAGTATTGAGCTGTTAACTTCCAAAAGCACCCCAGTTAAAAGTAATTGAAAATAAACCAATCAATGTCTTCTGGTTAGAATCAGTTGAATTGCTTGGAAAAAGAATACAGAGGAATGCGTATTCCTGGATCCCATGCTTTTCTGCAGATCAGATCCACGTTGCCCCTCCTGCACGCCCTCTTCGGAGGCTTTTCTGAGACCTGCAGAGACCATGTATGTCTGCCCCTGGCCTCTGTGGGGCTCAGAATGGCCATTTCAGCCAAAAAACAAACATACACGTAACTTCCGGTTTCCGGGAAGGAAACTGGAAATGACATTCTTATGTTTTATAAGACATTCTGAGGCCTGGGAAAGCCCTCCAGTGGTGGAGGGCTTTCCCGTCCCTCAGAGTGCCTACAGAGCTCCCCTCACCTTCGGAGGACGGGGGTGTCCCCAGGTATTTGTGGTTTCAGTTAACGGCGGGGGTAGGGGGTTCCAGAATGGAACCCCTGCATATATGGGGCACACTTGTAATGTGATTTATGAATTATTGGGCAGCTTGGCTTCTTGGCAAAAATTCAAACTTAGATTTTTGCTTTAATGCAGGAGGTTGATTGAAATGTTAGCATTCTGCTAAATATTCATCTTCAACAACTGAATGAAAAAGTATTGTTTTTCCAGAACAGCTGTCAAAAAACTCTAAAGTACTAGTATCAGATGTGTAACTTTTTATTACTGTAAATCTTTAGATGGTAGAACTGAAACGTGTAGCCTGGGTTTGAAGCAGCCTCATAATAACTAAATAGCATGATTACTATTTTAATTTTTTGTGTTCTCTCTTGGATACCATGGGAGTAATTCAGGAAAGTGTCTAATCTTGTCTGATGCACAGTATTAATATTTTCACTGTGGGTATACAGTAACAGTAACAGTGGGAAACACTGTTAGTCTGTCTCCTTACAAGAATACCACACTTAGAGCAACAGTGCTAGCAATTAGCATAAGGTAGTTTTGTTTCCTGTGCAGTATTTAAGTAGAATTTGTGATGAGAACACTATCTCATACACAAGTGTAGTTGTAACTGCTACTAACTCTTGTAAATGTTTCAGGTCACACTTGTATATCTTGAGTGTTACCACTGCTGTCTAGCTGCCTGTGATTATGAGGAAATTGACCTGGTCAACCAAGTCCCCAACCTACAGTACACAAAAAGAAGTGGTGAATAGAGTAGGGTGTAGCCTTTATGCTTTAGCTAGAGTTTGTTCCCACAAGGCAGTATACAAGATTCAGGGTAGATTCAGGGTGTTTATATTTGGTCAGTATACCTGGTTTATGTGAGTGTGGAATCTCAGAAGGAGGATCAAAATCCTGCATCTTTATCAGCAAAGTTTGTGCCTTCATACAAGTCTAAAGCCTGCCTTTTTTGTATGGATATAGAAATAGCTGTGTCACTTTTACACAATCACTCATTTTGAGATGAATCAGTGGTGAAAATCAAGAACTCCCAATGACCCAGGAACTTAGTCACTTTACAGGGTTGTTATAAGGACAGTATCAAAGTAATGTACGTGAAGTACTTTGTGCACTCAAAGCACTGTATAAATATTAAATATTAGTATTGATTGGGTAAATGAATTCGAGATTTAAGTGGTATAAACAGATTTTGTATCAATTTCTTACATTTATAAAGAGGACAAATGATATAAGTTTTAAGCTTCTGTATCTGCCTGGTTAGAAACTTTGGGAATGTCAAGTCTCAGGTGTGATCCTTCTGTTTTTGCTGAAGGTGTTTCTTGGAAGCCTTAGGGATGTATTTCAGGAGCACATGCAAACATCAGGCCATGTTTGCACTTGAGAATTGCTCTTAATTGGAACAGTGGGGCCACTTTAATGTAAGTTCAGTTTGGCATGTGCACCCTGTCTTTATTTTGTCAATCGGTGTGGTATATATTACTGTTTTGCCACACCACTGCTATTTATGCTGCAGTACACTTCTTTTTTAGGTTTTATTACTCCTCTACTGTTTTAGAAATGCTCCAGTTATAGAGAATGAATACACAGGCCTACAAAATTGAGGGTCAGAAAAGTTTTTCCCAAACTTTATGGTGGTTTGATATGAATTTGGGGTGCCAATTCCAAAAATGGCATCCGTTTTGCCCTATCACGTCTAGTTTTGGAGATACAGTATAGCCTCTTTACTGAATGGTTCAAGCAGCTTCCTCATGGCTCATGGCTTCCTCATGAGGAAACTGCTTGAACCATTCACTAAAGAGGCTATACTATATTTCCAAAACTAGACGTGATAGGGCAAAACGGATGCCATTTTTTGGAATCGGCACCCCAAATATACCCAGGAATTGGTGTAACATTTAAGGAAGCAAAATGTGTGTTGGCCTGTGTTATTGGTGTTGTGCCATCAAACAGTACATTACAATTTTAATATGAACAGATTCATTCGGGACTGTAGTAGTGACTTTTTTTTACTACTGACATGATTCATATTGATAAACCTTTACATTTTTCATACAATTCATCTTATCCAGCCTGTAACTTGTAAGTTTGTGCATAAGGAATTGTAAACATACATTGATGGAATTGCAGAGGTGTCAGAGCCTTGTTTTTTTCTACAATTGACAAGTGTTTAGGGTACAGTAATCTTAATATTGCCTTTAATATACAGCAGTGATTTTCAATCTTTTTCATCTGATGACACACTAACAAGGCATTAAAATTGTCAAGGCACACCATCAGTTTTTTGACAACTGACAAGGCACACCATGCTGCAGGTGGGAGGCTCACACCCTACCAAAAAATGACCCTTCCCAAACTCCCAAGGCACACCTACAGACCATTCATGGCACACCAATGTGTCACAGCACACTGGCTGAAAATCGCTGATGTGCAAAATTGCTTCCTTTGGCAGACAAAAGATCAAAATTACTATTTCTAATATAAATAAACAAGTACTTTCCTTGGCTTTTCTTATGCATATTCATTGAGACAGTATTAACAGTATCCAAATTATGCCTTGATCTGAAACATTTTTAACTAAAAATATAGAATCAGTGCTTTCTGAGCTGGTAATTTATGAACTATTGAGTTAGTCCAATTTTTGTCCCATAAAAATTCTGTTGCTTTTGAGTAAGGACTAGCATTTAAAGAAAAAGACAAATCTTAAAGATGCTCTGAGTGCAAAATGATAGTTCTGGATAAACCATAGATGACTCCTTAAGAGATGTTGTGCCTTCTCATGTTTAAAATTTTGTTGAAAAATATACACAGTTTTCTGCTCTCCTGTTCATACGTACTCAGTGAATGTGTATTCATTTTAAGCATGTATTAAAATGTATTTTAATTAACTTTGTGTATAATTCTGATATATAATACCTGTACACCATTTAAACATATGATCACTTAAAAATGTTTGGATGCTTATGTGTGTGTGATTATTGATACCCACGTAAAAACAAGTAAAGTTTGGATTTGTTCAGCAGAAAGAGTAATCTTTATGAGAGCATCCATAACTATGCTGTGCATTTTAAAATAAAATATATTGCTACATATACCACTAATCTGGTTTTGGAGTGTTTTTACACTGAGTGATTCATCTGCCAGGATCAGTGTTTCGTTGTGATTTTGTTTGAGGAGTTTTACATATACCCACTAGAGCAGAGTCAAGTAGCTTTCTGATGAAGGTACTGTGTAGGATCTGGCAATTGTTGCAGAGGCCACAGCATTGCTGTGGTTGAAAGTGCTTCAATCCTCTCTCCCTATCCTATGTCAACTCCTTCAGAGTTCCACAGATGTCAAGCTGTTAATATTATATTTTCCAATGTTTCTAACTCTGTTTCAAATAAGGAACCAATTGCTCAGACTAGAGCTTGATAGAAAAGTGTGCTGTATATATTCGTTTTGGATGCTGCCTTTGAAAGACATGCAAAAATGACCTTTCTAGAGCTTGGAAACTCTGATTGAAGCACTTCATGTGAACCAAGATCAAATTATAGTTTGATATTCTGGTTTGTAGTTTCTGCATTTGGACATGACAGGAAACTAGAGTTAAAAAACCAGGATACTTTCAGTTAAACTAGGTGTGCAAAGGAAGGAGGACCTGGTAGGAGGAAGCATTTAGCACATGTTCCTGGTATGACAGAGCACAATTATCATGTCTGGTCTCTGTATTTACTAAAGAAATAAACACATCTATGTGCTTCCTTGTCTGTTACAAAAAATGGGTATTCATCCACTTGATGGGCTGTCCCATTTTATCAATGAGCTGAAATACAGAAAACTGTTTGTGTCTGCCAGGACAGATCACAGCTTCAGCTGTTTGTGGAATGGATGGTGAGATACACAAAGTTTCACAATAGGATCTCACACAAAAATTTATGATGGGAAAAGCAGGAGAAATACAAGCTGTTTTGAGACAGGTCCTGAAGACTCTCTTGTAGTTACAAAGATGTAAATGTCTCTGTATTTTAGCACAATACCTGTTGCCACTCTCTTTAAAGTGGACACATGTCACTTCCACATAAGCCCATTAATTAAGGGCTTCAGAATATATGAGATAGGACAGCAGCTGCTCTTGGCTCAGGGATTTAGTGTAGCCCTGTTTCAAATATTTGTCATGTGCTGAGTGAAAGAATGCAACTTCATAAACACAAGCTGGGCTGTGTCAAATGCTGTTGGGGGCTGGTTGGTCATGTTTGATTATTATTATTTATTTCAAAATGCAAATTTGTTTTGAAACCAAACCTGTCTTTCTTGCCTACATTTCAGTCAGAACTAAGACATGGTCCGTTTTACTATATGAAGCAGCCACTCACCACAGACCCTGTTGATGTTGTACCGCAGGATGGACGGAATGATTTCTATTGCTGGGTTTGTCATCGGGAAGGCCAAGTCCTCTGCTGTGAACTCTGCCCTCGGGTTTATCATGCTAAGTGTCTGAAACTGACAGCGGAGCCAGAGGGGGATTGGTTTTGCCCAGAGTGTGAGGTTAGTTTGATAGAGGTGCATATTTGTCTCATTGATACTTATTTTCCTTCTCTTGGAATTCATTCTCTTTTCAATTTAGTTTGATTGCCCAGTCACTTCTTGGAATGATGGAGAAGGGATAGTGTACACTTATAAAAGTATAAGACTTTTACTAATCTTTACCAATTTTGTATGTATGTTTTGTTTTCTTTGATGTTTTCTTTTTCACCCTTGATTACCTACATCTTTTGTGATTACTTTTTCAAATACCCACTATTTATGGAAAAGGAGAGAAATTATGTTGTGTGTTTGTTGCCTGTTGTGTGTGTTGTTGTCCCTTAGGTCTCATTCACCTTGAGTGTGGTGAGGGCAGTTTCCTTGTGATGTCTCCCCATCCCATTTTGGTAAATGTGAGCATCCCAGTGCAGGGAGGACCTGCCCCTCACCAACTGGGTCCTTTGGGGGACTCTTAGGAGGCCTCAGACTGGCTCAGGGAGAGGGTGTTATGGCACCCAGGTCCTCCTCCCTGGCTTGGCTGCCTGTTTCTGGCTCTCAGGCAGGTAGTGTTGGCTGCACAGCCTCCTGCCTCCCTCTGCCCCTTGTCATCACTGGCCTCACGGCCTTTGTAGGGCAAGCTATGCCCTTGATCCCTCCTCTTACGCTCAGGGGAGGTACAAAGGGTGGTTCCCTAGGGGCCACCCGCCCCTGGGGCTAGTGACCTCCTCCCCCTCTCCTCACTGCCTCTGACTCACCCCTCCTTTGCTGGGCTGCTGCAACTATTGTTCTGGCCATGGGTCTAATATTGGCCTCATACACAATTTGAAGTAAAAAAAAAATCTTGGAAATTAATGTTAAAAGTTATTTTAGAAAGACCACATTTTCAACCACTCACATTTGCCAGCACTTCAGCTTTTAGCTCTTAGAAAAACTTAAGGAACTGGGATGGCTGTCCACTTTTCAGGAAGTGATACTGTTGCTCACCACAAGCTTTATTCTCTTCTATAGTATCATTTCCTCTCTCTGCTACCTGCAGTTTCATTGATCATTATATTGTTTCCTGAGACAAAAATCCATGACAAAAAATGCACAATTCTGCACTCAGTGGACACGATGAAAAAGGAAGCAAGATTTGACCAGGAATACATATACTTAGTAATCTTTGTGATATCAGTTAGAAACTACCAGAAAGCTTTTCCTGTCTTGAATGTTCTTCTAGATAAAAAAACTTCCCATCTTGTATTTTTCTAGCTTGGAATCTAGCACAAAATCATGAATGCAAAACGCATTGCACCATTTTAATGGAACAGAGATATCAGGATTGATGTTTGTACACGGTTATCTGTATGCTCCACAATAATGAAAGGATATTAGAATGTGCCTCTTCACATGTTTTGCTGATTTTGGGGTATTTTTATTTTTATTCTTAGAAAATTACTGTAGCAGAATGCATCGAAACACAGAGTAAAGCTATGACAATGCTCACTATTGAACAACTATCCTACTTGCTCAAGTTTGCACTACAGAAAATGAAACAGCCAGGGGTAAGAACAATGTGTGTTAATACTGAATTCTGTTGTGTTATTTATCATGAATAATTCAGTCTTTAGATTCCTGACTCTTTGCAAAACACTTCAATATCTTCTTACTCTTGCTAATGTACAGTGGAACAATATTGGTTCTCTCCCCCTGTCCACTAGCTGCCTATAACTTTTGAGAAGGGCCATAATTTACTATTCAAACTGGGATGAATAACTTCAGTGGTGACATTTATTTGTAAGATTTTGACCATAGTTATGATATTTCAGAAATAGAAATGGAAAATCATTGTTTAGAGTAACAAAGAGTTGCTTCAGAATTACACGTACTCATGCACATGCACATTTGTTTTGTTTGTTTATGTTATTTATATCCTGCTTTCTCCGGTGGGTTCTCCATGGCGGGATCAGTCTTCCTAAGGCGGATAGCTCCTCCTCTCAGGATAGGCGGGTCAGGCAAAGTTTCCTGAGTGGAGGGGCTTCCCCTTGCGTCCCAGACGGAACTTCGCCTCTGGAAAAGCAGGTCCGGTTTCCTCTTTGCTGGCTACTTTGCAGGCCAGCATCTCTTTTTCCTTGAGAGGGGGCACCCAGCCTCCCCAGGGGCAGCCTAGTCCCTAGCAGCCCTTTTGCTAGAGGTCAGGTCAACTCACAAAATTCATAATAAGTAATGCATCAGTAAAACCTACAAGTCTTTATCACCTCGTAAGTCGCTGAATTCTTCACTTTTTTGCAATTTCTGGATCATCTTCAAGGCAGCTCCATGTAGCACACATGACAATAGTCCAGCTAAGATGTTACCAAGGCATGGACTGCTATGGCCAGGTCCAACTGACTCAAGTACAGCTGCAGCTAGTGCATCAGCCAAAGCTGGGCAAAAGTCGACGCCCCTCCCCACCTGACCACAGCTGCCATCTGATGATTCAGGAGGACTACCAAGCTGTGTGCATGTTTCTGCAGATGGAGTGCAGCCCCATTCAGATCAGTGATCCTGAACCAGGATGACTTCTGTTTTGTCCAGATTTAATTTTAGCTTATGCAACCACATCCAGTTCCCATTCTTCAGCAGCAGTGCTCCTGAACCTTGACAACCACCTTAGTATTTGATGGAAGAGAGAGAGATAGCGCATACTGATGATACCCAACTCCAAATCCCTGGATGGCCTCTCCCCTTGATTTTATGTAGATGTTAAACAGCATGGGAGAGAAGATAGGATCCTATGGCACTCCATAGCTCACTGGCCAGAGTGCCAAATAGGCGTTCATCAGCCCCACTTTCTGGAACCTGTCAGAAAGGAAAGAGTGGAACCACTGCAAAACAGTTCCTCTAAGCCCCAACTCTGCCAGGAGGACAGCATGGTCAATGGTGTTGAAAAATATTTTTGATCCTTCAAAATAACCTGATGGCTGGGTTTCTGTGCCTTCTCATCCATCTTTGTGTTGATTTGTACTGCTGATAATGTTAAATTGAATTTCTGACTTCTGTTAATTTTTGTTATGATCACAATTAAGTGAGTGTACAGGCTTCTTGTTACAATGTAAGAAAGTAAAATGAAAGTGAGGCTATATCTGTCACTTGCGTTGCCAGCAAAGCCCACTTCTGCTTTATTGAATCATGTTGGAAGGTATCATAACAATGACACTTAACAAGTACCATCAGCGCCTTGCACTGTGTTTCCCACCTGTATAAATACTTGTGTTTAAAAAAAATGATAGAGTTTGCTACCTGATTAATCAGGGCCCCTTTTTAGTCTAGCAAAAGTTTTAAAATAATATAATTAAGAGCCCCATCCTATGCATGTCTGCTCAGAAGTAAGTTCCATTAGAATCAATGGAGCTTACTCCCAGGAAAGTGTGGATAGGATTGCAGCCCTAAAGTATGCAATTTGTGTTTTTTTTCCAACAGACAGAGCCATTTCAAAAGCCAGTTTCACTGGATCAGCATCCAGATTATGCAGAATACATCTTTCATCCAATGGACCTTTGTACATTAGAAAAGGTTGGTTGACGGCAATGAGAAAAATCACATTGAGTTGCTGCTGTGCTCATAACAGTTTGTGTTGCCTCTTTCTAAAGTCAGCCCAATTCTTCATTTATATGATAAATAAGTTTGCCCTTTCCACACTATGGAACCAGTTCGTTATACTGGGAATATTGAGCTTAATTTTCCATAATGCTAGCCCTCCATTTGTATGAATTTGTAGTTGCCTACTATAGTAATTTACAACTGTGTATGGGGAATTTAAACACCTTGTGCTTTGCTATGCTAATTTTATCACAGTCCAAAACAAACACAAAGGTTGCACACACAAATTTTTTTTGTATCCATTCAGTACTGTACTGTATTATACAGTACTGTATCCCATCAGTACAAATATCTTCAGTGCCATCTGGCTACTTATGATTAAAGGAAAATTTACTGGAAATATAGAAATTACAAGGAATGAGAGAGGGTTGTGCATTGAAAATGAGGATCTCAGATCATCCAGCTGTACAAGCAGTCATATCAGGTCTTCTGTGAAAATTTTAATTAGTTCATCATTATTTCCTGAGAAGGCACAAAAGAAAACCCTTTCATACTGTGGGTTTACCAAGTTATATGTTGTTTGTGTGCTCCTAGTTTTGAAAATGACTTTGTAGCTATGAATTCCATTTTTTGATTAATTGTAACAATTAGCTGTGATTTCTTCTTAGTCATTTTCTGTCTACTGCATTATGGTGCTCAACTTTCATAGGTTATCTTCAACTGATTTCATAAATGAAACAGAATGATCTTAGCAGCATTGTGGTTAAAAATCCCGTCGCTTTGTCCAGACTCTGACCATTGTATTTAATTTACAATCATGTTATACAAATAAAAGATGATAGTGTGTAAAATAGTGTAGTCTGAATATATCTAACAGCTTCTTGACAATGATAACCATAGCAGTGAGTGCACTTATAATAAGAGAGGCTATGCAAGAGAGGCTTGTTCTAAGCTTTGATTGACGTATTTGGTGACCTTTTTCTTTAGTGTATATGAAATAAAATGTGAAAATTGCTACACCAATTCCAAGAAAAGTATTATAAAAATTTCTAGCTATAGGTTTGGAAGATACTTTTCAATTTCTAATGTTCCATGTTTTTTTCAGAATGTTAAAAAGAAGATGTATGGTTGCACTGAAGCTTTTTTGGCTGATGCCAAGTGGATTTTGCACAACTGCATTATTTACAATGGGGGTAAGAATATGCATATTTCCCTGAAGATAAATTTATATGACCTTGTTCCAGTTGATTAAGGTTGGATCATGGTTATTTCACAACAATTGACAGGCTGATCAGTGTACAGATATGCATAAAACTGCCTTCTGTTAAATTAAAATAGGGGTCTTTGCCAGCAGTACCTACAGGTGCCATAATGAACCTTATCTGGGACCTTTGGCCTACAAAGCACATTGTTTTGTCCCTGAGCTATGACTGTATGTCATAAGAAAAACTTGGAATCTGAATAATTAAAGGGCTTGAAGAAATGAGAGAAAATGAAACTAGAGAATATTGTTTAAGTTCAAATGCAATTTCTGACTTTGCTCTGTAAGTGGAGTGGGGTGGGATGGAATGTTAATAGAGCAGTTTCAAGTTATTTAATGTGAAGAAACGCTGTATATTATTTTCCTTCTGTATGCTTCTGAAACTAGGTCTGACTTAAATTATGGGATTGTTATGTTGGTTTGTTTCATAAGAGGCAAGATAAAAAATGTAATTCTGAAATATTTGCTGTTGGGATACTGATAGATTGCACAAAGAGGAAATGCCACATCATCATCACTATTTAAATCAAAAGGATTGTTTCCAAAGGACTTTGGCCATGTTATGCTTGGGTTCAGGAATGGATGAAAACCTTATTTCTTAAGAGCCACTATTTGAACTGGCAGGTTTCAAAATAACTATTCAAATATTTTTCCTTTTGAAAATATGGCTATCAAACAGTAGTAAATTTTTATTTTAGATTAAAAATACAAATAATATTAGTGCAACAGGTATTTGATTAGACCTCTCCACTTGTCTGTTTCCTCAGGAAATCACAAATTGACACAAACAGCAAAAGTCATAATCAAAATATGTGAGCATGAGGTATGTATTCCCTAATTAGTTTTTCTTAGTATATCAATTAAAATAAATGAAATCATTATAGAATCATGGTTGAAAGAGCCATACCATACTTGTGATTTCAATCTTTTAAATGAGTTAGACCTTCATCCTTTCCTGCACTGAGATATCTGCAGTCCAGAGATTTAGTCAAGCGTATACACCATATTGCTTTCATTAAGAAATTTGCTGAGCACAAGACAAATTCTTTCGTGTGTGTGAAATGGGAAACAGGTTTAAAAACAGGAAATGTTTGGCTCTTAAAGCAATCCTTTTTCAGTGAACATTTGGAATTTGGAGTAAGAAGCATTTATTTCAGTAACGCTGTTCGTCTGCATGGCACAGCTACCATGATTTGCAAATACAAGTGGAGCCTATTTATCCGTGTTAGTTCCGTTCCGTGACTCGACGCAATTAACAAAAAACGTGTTGTGCTAAATTCCATAGAGTTACACAAATACACTGCAGCCTGACACTTCTGGATGGAAGGAAACTAAAGCAGCTGTTATTAATCCCCTCCCCTCCATACTCAGCCCTCCCCGTTGCCAGCTGCCCAGCTTCTTTCACAGTTGGGATGCTGATCTTTTAAGAGTAGTCCTATGCATTTCTACTCAGAAGTAAGCCCCATTCCAGTCAATGTGGCTTACTCCCAGGATAGTGTGGAGAGGATTGTAGGCTATATCTCATACTTTGCTTGGTGGAAAGGCTTGCTTGTGTTGGTGATTACTAATAACTAATGTCTCTCTTTACAGATGAATGAAATTGAAGTATGTCCAGAATGTTATTTAGCTGCTTGCCAAAAACGAGAGAATTGGTTTTGTGAGCCTTGTGTAAGTAAAAACAAAAATCGGATCATACTGTTCAATGCATATTAACTTGTTAATACATATTAACTTGGAAGTAAGACCCACTGTATTCATTAGGACTTACTGTCAGGCAAGTATGCATAGAATTGCAGCCCTAATAAAAAAAAAATTGTTCAGCTTTGGCCTTGACTGTATGTTTATTACTTGAAATCTATTTATTCCTCACTAGTCCTAGACAAATCTATTCCAATAGATTAACATAACCTGTATGTTTACATTTGATATGTCAAGGAAAAGTTGATCTGCATGTTGTCTGCTATTTCATAGTGGAATAAAGAGCTCTAACTTCTGGGGAAAAATTCCTGAAACTATTAGTGGTTTGTTTTGCTAACGTAGCTGAACCTTAAAATCAGTTTTTAAATACAGGGTGACCCCCCAAAAAAACAGAACCCATAAAAATTTTATTAAATCCTACAAAGGTCCAGTAAATTTCAAGAAACTTTTCCTTGGTTGACCAAGATATATTGGGGAAGATTATTGTTCTAATATTTCATGCACAAAGTCGACTTGTATACCCTGAAAGAAAAAAGAAGAAAAATTAAAATTAACAGTTTTATTCAAAGATTTGTGGGTTCTGTTTTTTTGGGTCACCCTGTAGTACCTAATACCAAGGTTTGCATTCATTCTTTTAACAATAAGTATAAACATCAGACATGGATGTCAAGTTTGGTGTTAAATTTTTGTCAGTACAGTTGCCCCACATCTTAGGTGTAGTTGACTTGCACGAATTCAACTGTATGCTCTTGGCAAACAAAATATGAACACAGAGACAAACAATAGTTTAAGCATTGAAGTAAATTTCACTTATTAAATATGTACCTGAGAGTGGGCCTGAGATTGAAGAACAGTTGCTAATCCCTCAGTTGGTCTAAGTTTCCACCTGTGTCTCTTTTAAAGAGAGAGTACTTTTTTTTCCTGTTATAAGGGATTTTCAACATAAATTTGAGTACAGGCATACTCCAGTAATCACGAATCTGGCATCTGCATTCAGGTATCTGGTTGTGCAAATACCAGAGGATGCAGTTTAAAAACATGGGCAAATTAAACAGCCAAAAATACATTTGCTCATCGTCGTGCATTGAAACCCCTGTGTTTAGGGGACTGCAGGCAATCTTCTGAGCTGCCTGCAGCCTCTTCCTTGTGGTGCAAGGCCTTCCCCCAATGTCACACATTCATCGCAGCCAGGAAGAGAATGCATCATGTTGCATTCTGGGGCCACAGTGGGGGAAAGGGAGGATCCTCATGCGACCAGGAAGAGGCTGCAGCCAGCTCAGGAGATTACCTGCAATCTTCTTAAAACAGTGGTGTGAGAGTGAGTAAAGCTATTTCTAGCTGTTTACTTTGCCCATGTTTTTAAACTGTGTCCTGTGGAATCTGTGGGGGGTGCCCAGAACATAACCCCTGCAGATACGGGGGTACGCCTGTACAGGTGAAATTAACTTTATGTACTGACTCTGGAATGTAAACCTCATGTGAGATGAGAGGCAATTGAATACCTAAACTTTTGCAGCTGTTTCATAAGGCAAGCCTTTAAAGATAGTTGGTGTTTTATAATGACTAGCAATGTGAGCCCAGTCCAAACATCACCCAACCACAAACTTGCTATGCATCTGGCAAGTTCTTGTTGGCTCCCCTTTTGCAGCTCAGTATTGGCTTCTCTTTTGCAGCATGGGGATGATAAAATTTGGCCCTGTTGGCTTAGGATTTGGGGGTGGGCTTTCCTACTCTCAATGGATTTCTCATATTCTGATGATTAAAGTAGATAGATAATAGACATACAGTCATCACTTGGGAAAGGCCTATCCTTCTGAACTTTGAATAAAATGTGTACAGGGAATGCTGTTTAGATTAGAAAATCTGCTAAATTTTGGACTCTAGCTAGTGCAGATAACACAGGCCAACACACATTTTGCTTCCTTAAACGTAACACCAATTCCTGGGTATATTTGGGGTGCTGATTCCAAAAATGGCATCTGTTTTGCCCGAACACGTCTAGTTTTGGAGACATGGCATAGCCTCTTTACAGAATGGTTCAAGCAGCTTCCTCAGGCTATACTATATCTCCAAAATTAGACATGATAGGGCAAAACAGATGCCATTTTTGGAATTGGCACCCCAAATTCATATCAAACCACCATAAAGTTTGGGAAAAACTTTTCTGACCTCAATTTTGTAGGCCTGTGTAATCACTGTTGGCTTCATTGTAGTGCTTGAGGTAGCTGGGAGTACATTGTACCTGCACACTGGCAGCTGACTTGCTCTCTCTCCTCTCCTGGGTTGGTTATGAAACACACAACCCTAACTGGCTCGGCACAATATACCTGAGAGGCTGCATCCATTCTTGTGTCCACTGATGCCTCTGTGTTTGATAAAGAGTACTCTCTTTACGATCTGTGCAGTTAAGATGGCAAAAGAACAGCCCAATCCTAAGGGACCTTTACACCTCCGGAACCACCATTCCTGTGGTGTAAATCCTTTTATGGGTATTGCAAATGTGAAAGTGCCAGCTAGTGTGGTCTGGCTGTTATGGCAAGCAACCAAGTCTGTGTGATAATGGGGAATGAGTACCCACTGGAGCAGGTAAGTCCACACAGGGGTCGAGAGGGAAGTGAGGAAGAAGTGGAATGTAGCGAGGATGGGCAGAATGGGGAGGTGACAGGGAGCAGGACTGATCAGGACTGTGATGGGGGCAGTATAGCAGCACCTGCCGAGTCTTAACTCCCTTCCTGGGCCTGATCAATCTTTTTAGGTCAGTGTGGACTTGTGCCAGCTATAGAGCTTGTGCAGGTCTGGGTTGACCTATGGGGGCAGCTGGAGCTTGCCCTGGGGCAAGGGAACAAATTTTCCCTTACTCCAAGAAGGCCCCAGATGCCAAAACTCCCCTGCGGGATACAGCAAAGGCTGCATTGGCATCACTTTATCGTCAGATGGGGAGTTATAGAACTGGGCTTCCTGAGTCATTGGTAGAAATTGACCCTTCTGGAAACTAGCCAAAGCCAAATCTAACAGCTTCCATAAGTTATGTAAAATTTACATTTCTGGTTAGTTTCTGATAGCCATGAATAAGAGCAGTTTGAGTATGGAGTGCTAATATTTGTAATATTGTGCTAATATTTGTAATAGAATTTAACTGAAATTAAGTTCATTTTAAATGTTCAATACAGGGCTTTTCAAACTGGGATGTTGTGATGCCCCAGCCTGAGGATCCTGGCCTGTGCCCCCTTAAGGGGCGGGGGCAGCAAGGAGGCAGCAACGTGACCCCCCGGGATCCCGAAGCTTAAGAAGTGAAAATGAAGTGATCACTCTCCACTTCTGGTTTTGCGGAGGTGGGGCCCTATCGCTCGGCTTTCACTTCTTAAGCTTCGGGGAGCCCTGCAGATGGTGGTGCAGGGCTCCCCACACCCCCGGGAGATTGCAGGAGGCTATAGAAAGTACAGCCAAGCCCCTGCAGATCCTGGGGATGCCTTCCCCCACCCCCACAAGGACTTAGAGTGGCTCAAACTCTCCCAGAGAGTTTGAAAACCGCTGGTTTAATATACAGGTCCAGCCTATTTATACATGGATTTTTATACACAAATTTGACTCAACATGAATGGCCCCTGCAAATGAGAAAGAATGTGCTGATCCCTGGAGAAGGGGGAAAATGCATCCCTTTAAAATCTGTTTGAAAAACTGAACAGTCCTTTAACAGCAGCCTCCTTAATGAGAGAGAGAGAGAGAGAGAGGGCAGCAGACTAACAATCCATCAATCCTTCTCTCTCCTGCTTTCCTTCCCCCCAGCCTCCCTTCCCCTTCCCCTAGCAGGAAAGAAAGTGGATCATTTTGCATTGGTGAAGGGAGGGGCTGAGTGAAGTACTGATGGATTGTCTTCTTTATGACTCTTATCTTAGAGTCAAAAGGGCAGCAAGGCTGTTTTTCAATCACTGGAGCAAAGAAACTTTGTTCTTTAAATTATTTGCCATAGTGGGTTTTTTTTTCCCCCCCAGGTGAGCGCTTGGAACTGAATCCAGGGGAATAATTAGTCTCAACCTGTATTGTTGCTCACTCTGAGCATTCAGCATGTTAAAAAAGACGCCTTTTTCATTATGAAAAAAGTGTAGAATATACAACAATACACAATCCTTAAATATGTATAAAATATTTAAAACAATAACATGGAAAGTATTGAATAGTAAAACAATTCAGCACGTAACAAGTAGGGGGGGGAAAGCAGCACCTTTCTGTTTCATTACCTCTAAATTTAGAGACAGAGACATTCCAGTGAGCACTGTCATGCTAGGACTAAGACTGTAAGAGAAGGCAAAATAAATATTTCACTTTGTATTGTACTACTAAAGCACTTCAACATCACAGCTTACAAAACACAGAAAACAAAACTGTACAGTTGTCTGGACACCAGCTGCTTTTGCTATGTTTAGTAGGGCATGTTGTAATATTTAGGTATTGTTAAAATGTTAATAATGTAAGAAATGATCTTGCATGTCAGTAATTGGAACCGACTTCAAATAGTTTCTCACTGCTTGGTTTCACTTTCTTCTAGAGCAATCCACATCCATTAGTCTGGGCTAAACTCAAGGGTTTTCCATTCTGGCCTGCTAAAGCACTGAGGGATAAAGATGGTCAAGTTGATGCTCGTTTCTTTGGTCAACACGACAGGTGGGTGTGCAATCAGAAGTTGTTTGAATAGCTCAGTATCCTTCCTTTTTGCTTATTGCTTAGGTGTCAATAGCTGTTAAATTATACATAATTGAAGTATACATAATTGAAGTTTTTTAATGTTTTATTTTAGTAGCATGTATAGATTTTACTTAAACCCTTTCCAGTTTTCTTTGGAACTACCAAATACATGTCCATATTTACTGATGCCACGTTATAAGTCAGTGCTGGGAATGAATACCTATAGATATATTGTTCACAAAAATTGAAGATTTAACTTTCTCATTCCAGCTAAATTTATCTATCGAAGAAATTATAACATTTTCAAATAATTATTTGGTGTTTTGAATCTGTTATTTTGTTGAATCTGTTGTTTTTGTTGTAGAACTAATTATCACTAGATTGAATCATGCATTTGTATGTAGAATCCACATGGCGTATCTGTGATAATTCTTAAAATTCAAGCTGTTAATCTATGTGTCATGTTGCTAATCCTAACTATTCTAGTTTCAACAGAACCAAACAGCTGACTTAGTAACATGTAAACATTTGAGATAAATAAGTTATAGCCCATGAGGATTTATCTTCTTCTCTGAAACAATCCTTGTTTGTGATGATGGCTAAGTGATTCAAAATGGTCCTCACCTGAGACCTGTAGTGTTAGAGAGGGGAGAAGGTTTTGGGTCTGATTGTGGGTTTTTTAATTTTTTGCTCTCTTCATTGAGCAGGGCTGGGGAAATTGGCCCCTCCAGAGCCAATTTCTCACTATTCCTTACTCTCACCACTGTCAGGACATATAAATGTTTATAATGTTCTCTACCTGAAGAGAACCTTATGAAGAACCTTATGAACCATAAGAGGACCTTATGAAAATACTACTCTCATTGGGGGAGAGATGATTGCCATGTTGTTTAAAAAAGAAAAAAAATATTTTTCTGCATATCCTGGGAGTCTATTATGTAGAAATTCTTACATTGTGGGTTACCCCATATCACTGCCCTACTGGTTGGCAGGGGCCACCTTGCCATTAAAGAGTTGGCTAGATATCAGGTAGTTTGTTCATATGTATAATATTAACAACATGATCCTTAGATGCTATCACATAAGTACATAAGTCAGGGGTGTATCTGTGACTGCATAAGTTACATCACAAAACACGTTATGGTAACACTTCAGGAAGATTGCAAAATTTCAAGCTGATACTCATTTATTTGGCCATCCCTTCTGAGAATTCAGTGAAAAAGATGTTTGAATGGCTCCATGTCCCTTTTTTGGAGCATTTACATGGTGGTTGTTCTGGAATGTCTGGAATTGTTAACTCTGCTTAGAACTGCCATACTTACTGCATTATTCTTATCAGTTCTGTAAGCTGATGTTAAAAGATTTCAGTCCAAGTGTGCATATGTTTACAGAAGCCCCATTGAAATTGGTAGGATTTATTTTCACTTAAATGCGCTTAGAATTACAGTGAAAGATTTGGAAATCAACTATGTGAAATTTAATGTAATATTCTTCCATTCCCTTTTTAAAAATTTATTTTCTTGTTTGCAGGGCCTGGGTTCCAGTCAATAATTGCTACCTCATGTCTAAAGAAATTCCTTTTTCCGTGAAAAAGACTAAAAGCATATTCAACAGTGCAATGCAAGAGATGGAGGTTTACGTGGAGAACATCCGTAGAAAATTTGGAGTATTTAATTATGCACCTTTTCGGACACCATATACTCCCAACAACCAATACCAAATGTTATTAGACCCTTCCAATCCTGGTGCTGGAACTGCTAAGACTGACAAACAGGAGAAAATCAAACTGAACTTTGATATGACAGCATCACCCAAGATTTTAATGAGCAAACCAATGCTGAGTAGCAGTACAGGGCGAAGGATTTCCTTAACAGACATGCCACGTTCTCCTATGAGTACAAATTCATCTGTTCACACTGGATCTGATGTTGAACAGGATGGAGAGAAAAAAGCAACCTCCAGTCACTTTAGTGCAAGTGAAGAATCCATGGACTTTATTGATAAGAATACAGGTAAGGGCATGCAGAATTAAAGAGGCTGTGTCAATACTGCAGGCAAGCTTTATTGTCAGGCAGTGCACGGAAGATCATAAATGGGAAGGAAGGAAGGAACCTAGTGTTGTCAAGGCAGTAATAGTGCATATCAAAAAAGATTACCAATCCTAGTCTACTGGACAGGATTTGAGTACAAACCCTTTAGCTCCTTTTTAAACTGCAAGGTTCCAGGATCCAGGGGGAAAAATGGGGGGGGGATCTATAAGGAAGAGATCCTCAAAATGCACAGCAAGAGGGGCGCTTTGGCAAATGAACAAGGTGAAGAAAATGCTCCACATGAATATATCTGCTAGGGAGAAACATGACCCAAAATGGATGATATTTCTACTGGGAAAGAAACCTGTGCAGTATGGACATCTCTGCTAAAGAGATTGATGACAATGTTTTGCTTCCAGATCAGGAACTAGTTATAGGAAGAAGTGGGTGAAAATGGCGATAACAAAATAAAAATACATAACACCACTTTCTGCACTTCTAATTTTTGTAAAACAAACAAAAAGCCCCTGAAGTCTGTCAAAAAACCATTTTATTTTGCTTTTGCATATTATTTAATGGGGTTTGACATGGGTAATGACTGTGGCTGCATCTGGTGACATTGTACTACCTATGTCACTCACCTAGTACACTTTTAAAGCAATTATAATTGTAATGTAAATTTGGAATAAAAACACATAACAGCACCCTGCGCTTCTAACTTTGGAAAACACCAAAACCCTTACCTATCTGTAGTTATAGGTGTGTTTTTACAAAAGAAACAAAGCATTTCTGAGCAAAGGAGTTTTAGCTAAGTTTCCTGTCCTTGGAGCACTTAAACTTGCTTAATGACTCTTCCATCAGAGAAATTTCTGAGGGACAAAAGGCAGTCTCAGTTCCTTTATGGGAGATACTTTTTGTAAAAGGAATCTGAAAAGAATGACTGGGTGGCCTGGCCACTGGGCAACACTGGGCAACTGAAACTTAATTTAAATGCAACAGGACTTGGTTTTGCAGGCAAGGATCTATAGCAATGATTTTCAACCTTTTCCATCTCAGGTCACACTGGCAAGGAACTAAAATGGTCAAGGTACACCATCAGGTTTTTAACAATTGACAAGACACACTGTGCTGTCAATAGGGGGCTCCCATCCCCCAATGGCCCTACTAATAAATGACCCAAATTCCCATAGCACACCAGGGGATCATTCATGTCACACCAGTGTGTCATGGCACAGTGGTTGAAAATGGCTGATCTATAGAGGTGGAACACCCAAATCTGCAAGACCCTTAAGTAGGGAGACACACAGGTACCATCACAGCCAAAGTATTCCTTGAATGGCTCTTGATTCTCCTGATGGTTTCAGCACGACCTCACTCTTTGAAGAGCAAAGCCCTGCTTGGCTCTAAGAAATACCAGTCCAGAAATTAAAAAAAAAAAAGGGGGGGGGGGTTAGGATGACGCACATAATGGGAAGGAGACGGTGTTCATAACAGAGGGCAACTGGGTTGGCCACCATAGGCCCCAGGTATCGGTGATTTTTGCAAGACAAGCTGATGTTGCCTCCAGTGTTGGTGGGGATAATGGCTTGGTGGAAAGACATTGTTGCTGAGACTGCATTGAATGGAACCAGGCATGGGAGACAAGGAGGAAAAAGGCAAAAACAAGCTGGCTTCCCTGCACTGATCTTCCATGGCAGGCATGTGTGTGAGATGTTAGAAGAAAAGTGGGCAACAGAATTGGCATGAGCCCCCTAGTTGCCTCAGCCTACAGCCAGGCATACTAGCACCACAAAAATATAGAAGTTGCAAACTTCCCTGCCTGCTCTCTCCTTGGGACACACTTCCAGTTAGGCCATCATCCGTCTCCTCGCTCGGAATCCCTCCATCTATTCACCCGCCTCTCTTCTTCTTGCCTGCCATGTCTCTTCATTAGTTGCAGCTTGCAAAGATGATAGCAAAATGGATCACCTTTGGACACTATTACTTTTGTTTTGCACATATGCACACACATCTCTCTCTCTCTCTCTCTCTCTCTCTCTCTCTCTCTCTCTCTATATATATATATATATATGTGTGTGTGTGTGTGCTTGTGTGTGTGTGTGTGTGTGAGAGAGAGAGAGAGAGAGAGAGAGCAGGCAGGCACACATATATACATGTGGTCATAATGGGGGCTCCCCACATTGCCTACATATCTGTCTAGGAGCAGCCCTGACAAGAGACTTTTCTTTAGTCCATATGACTAGAAGGGGAGGTGATATCATTATCCCACTGCTTTCCTTAACAGGAACAGTTAAGTTAATGAATAGGGTGCCTTGGGCTTGAGGGTTCTGACTGGGAATGTTGAACTATACTTCTGAGTGATTGGAGGGAACAATCACAACAGTAGGACTGAGCAGTCTCTGTGTATGGCATGATTTTGCCAGAGAGAGTTCTGTGTAGTGCCTCAGTGGCAATGTGGGTGTTCTGGCTTAAGAAAGCTTGAATGGTCCTTAGAGTATTCATGACAGATTTTCTAGTCCTTAAGTCAGTGATTTTCAACCCTGTCAGCACACTGACAAGGTGCTAAATTGTCAAGGCAAACCGTCAATTTTTTAAAAAAATTGACAAGGCACACATGCTGCCAGTGGGGCGTTCACATCCCCTATTGGCCTTATAATAAATGACCCTCCCCCAAACTCCCACAGCACACTGCTTGAAAATCATGAAATGTAAGGTAAGGACATTAAAATTTTACAACAGTTATAAATAAGACTAAAGTCACTATTGATAAGCAGTGTGGAAATGGCACATTAGTAACTGGAATTCAAAGTTTGCAATTTTGCCATATTATTCTCTTTTGTTTTTTAATTTGTAAAGTTTTAACTATTTGCTTGTGAGTAGGTTCACGCATGTAATTCAGAGGCAGTGAGGTGACATTGTCCAGGATAAACTCCACCAAAACTCATGGAAACGGGTAGGGGTGGCAACCTGATTTCAGAAGTGATGGAATTCCGCATGTGGGGTACCACCATGGAAAAAGCCCTTCCTTGCATTGTGTCCAACCAAGCCACAGTGATATCAGCTGCACCCATAGGAGAGCATCTCCAGCTGACTTTAGGGAATGAACCACTCCATATGGAGAGGGGTGATCCTTCAGGTCCCCTGGCCCTAAGCCAGGACTTGTTAAGGTAATCACCAATAGCTTCAATTGTATCTCAGAATGAACCACAGTGAGTGAAAGGAGTACAACAGCAGCATGACCGAAAACACTGGCCCCAGGCACCACATGTATAGTCTCATTCTAGGTCAACTGAAGTTTGTGGAAGGTCTTCACGGGTAGCTCTGCATAAGCACATTACAGTAATCCTACTTAGATGTAACCAAAGCATGGATAACCATGGTCAAAACTTACTCAGGTATTGCAATTGATGCACCTACCTAAGCTGGGTGAAGAACCCCCTCTCAGGTCACTCGGTATCCCAGGAGCATCCCTGACTATGGACATCCTACTTCAAAGAGTGTGCCACTCCATCCAGAACAGGTTGATAGTCCATCATCTGAATTTCAGGTATCCCGAATAACAGCACCTCTTGTTTTGTTCAGATTTAATTTCAAATTGTTTGCCCTTATCCAGTCCATCACATATTTCAGGCAGCAATTCATTACCTCTGTTCCTTGGTTTGTCTTGGTTTTTGGCATAAGTTATTCCACAGGGATATATTTTGTATTCCATGTTTTCCGACATCCATGTGAAACCACAGGGGAGGTCGTACATCACATCTGTATCCTCCCCAGTATTAGATGGAACAGAGCGAGCCAAGTATTATCCACATATTGGTGACATCCAATCCCCCTGATGACCTCCCCTGTGGTTTCACATAGATGTTGAAAAACATGAAGTCCGATAGAATACCTGTGGAATACTTTATGCCTAAAACCAAGGCAAATAGCAAGAGTCCCACCTTCTGGAATCCACCATCCAGGGAGGACCAAAGCTATTCTTCAGTGCTTGTGCAAATGTAATGCACGTAAACAAAGGTAATGGGCTGCAGGGATCTGTGGATACCAGATTTCACAGATACCAGGGGATGCCTATATATAATTATCTTATTAAGTTCTGTGTGTTATTTAGCAAACTATTGGTATAATTAGTTTCTTGTCATTACAAGAGGTTGAGAGATGTAAGAGATTGAGGACTACCACTTTAAAACTGCAAAACATTTTCAGAAACCTCTCTTTTTTCTTTACTCTATTTCAGAGCTGCCACATAGTGAGGGTCATAACTTTTTATCTACTACAGGGATGTCCAAAGTTTTTGGCAGGAGGGCCACATCATCTCTCTGACATTGTATCGAGGGCCGGGGGGAAAAAAAGAATTAATTTACTTTTAAAATTTGAATACATTTACATAAGTATACATAAATGAATATATTAAAGATGAACTTATATGAATGAATGAAGGTCTTGCAATAGCTCATGGCCTGTAAAAGGCCTTGCACAAAGCAAGGTTGGCCTTTCCTTTGCTGCCGCTACTGCATCACAGATCTCTGGAGGGCCAGAGGCTCATTGGAGACTGGGGGCTTCCTGAGGGCCGCATTGAGAGGCCTTGAGGGCCACATGTGGCCCCAGGGCCAGGGTTTGGGCACCCCTGATCTACTATATTGTTAAAGGGTAGTTTAGTACGTTTTGTTGGTCACTTTGATTAGGATCCAGGAACTGTACATCTTATTCTGTTATTTCTTGAATCAAAGTCTCTTCACCCCCATGCCATATTTTGGAAATGAAGGGGACTTTCATCAAAAGCAGCTTGTAATATGCTGTGGGAGTCTGTTGTTCAAAGAAAAAGCAGAAATCCCATAGGGTGGGCATGCTAAGTTATCTTTTTGAGTTCCATTGTATTTTGGGTTCCTTCGGGGAGAAAAGTGGGATAAAAATACTGAAAATAAATAAATAAATAAAATAAATTTGTGCATCTAATTTGTGTCCATTGTCTCCTTTTTCAGCATCACCAGCGCCAACGAGAACTGGCCAAGCAGGGAGCTTATCTGGCAGCCCCAAACCTTTCTCTCCTCAAGCTTCAACACCTGCTGCTGCTAAACAAGAGAGAACATCCACTCCAGGAAGCATTCTTAATCTTAATCTTGGTGAGTTCAGTGGTTTAGTGTAGCATTCACTCTTGGTTCAAACTGTATGGATGTGAAGTTTCAAGATAGATACACTAGAGCTGGTTTATAAATGTCGTACAGCACCCTTGTAATTATAGGGTTGTATCCTAAGGAGGGGCTTGGTGCAGCTACAAGGAGGCAGGTGGGGCGACAGAGGTTGTGGAAGGAGGAGAAGAGACAGTGGCCTCCTCACAAGCAGAAGGCAGTGCTGGCGCTGTGCAGGGGGAGAGGAAGAGACACCTCTACAGTATACAGGCGAGGGGGTTGAGGTATTCAGTCAATTATAGTTCTCATTTTTTAGAAAGTTGTCTGGATTGGTTCAGTGTTACACATCAAATGGGCATTTGTAGAATCATTGAACACATTTGTGTCCACTTCCAGAGTTGCCCCGCCAACTTGGGCACCATCTTGGAGACTCCAAATGAACCTTCATAACCCTAGTGATTATGAGAGGCGGAGATAAAAGGACCCTGGAAGGCTGCATGAGGGCGGCTCTGGGACTGGGGCAAGCCAAGAGACAGGTGGAGGAGGAAGAGGAGAGATGAAGCAACCCCCTCTCCACTGCTGAGCTCAGGCCTCATTGTTGGGCCAGCAATTTTCAACAAGTTGAGGAATAGTCAACACAGAGAAATCGTCATTGCCACAACCTTCAATGCATCAAGGGATAGCTAGCAGAGGATGAAGCATCAGATGTTGGAAATGTTGATGAGCCTTCCCTATATCCCAGCTCCATAGACTTCAAGTTAAGATTCAGGTTTATAAAGTTCATGGAGTGTATGGTGAAGAGGTTCCCCTGGGAATCTAACCCCATTTTCCCCAAAGACTCAGTGATTTAGTATCCGCTAATTCAGTATCCACTAAGTTTTCCAGGAACCTAACCCTTCTGGATAATGACAACTGACTGTATTTGATAGTATAGCAGTAGTTCTCAAACTGTTCCACAGTGGCTCAGGTACCATGGTGCACTCACAGGAGCACCACAAGGTCTCTTCCTCCTGACTCACTGGGTCAAGATCACGCAAAATTGTGAAGGGTGCCGTGGTAGCGGTAACTTTGGGAGCCACAGGTATATAGGGTCTTCGTGTTGACATAATCACTGATCATAGCTGTGTTTTAATTTAACATGCATTCAGCAGGGTTTGCCAAGGTGTAATTCCCAGTCCTGAGTGCAAGTGACTTAAATTCCAGTGGAATTTAAGCAACCAAACTTTGAAGGAGGGCAGTAATTCTTTCCAAATAGGTTAGCATTTGTGTACCAGTTGCTCTACATGTAGTAGTAGTAGTAGTAGTAATAATATAATACTAATAATAATAATAATAATAATAAATATTGGTTTTTATATACCGCCTTTCTGGTCATCGGATTACTCCTCTGACTTTATTCAAGGCGGTTCACATAGGCAGACTATCTCTAAACCCCTGAGGGTTTTTTTTTTACAATAACAGCAAGGTTCTATTTTTCAAGAACCACACAACATTTCAGATGGATCTTTCACAATCTGCTATTTCACGGTCTTCTAATGTGCTATTAATTATATATAAAACAGTTAAAGGATTTTTCTTGTTTTGAACTGTGCATTTTCTATTTAAATATTAATAATAAAAACACTTGTAAATTATTCTAGATCGTAGTAAAGCTGAGATGGATTTGAAAGAGTTGAGTGAATCGGTGCAGCAGCAATCCACACCTATGCCACTAATTTCACCAAAACGTCAAATTCGCAGCAGATTCCAGCTTAATCTTGATAAGACAATAGAAAGTTGTAAAGCACAACTAGGTAAGCACATGTTCATAGTATGATTTGCTGTCTAGGCATCACAGCTAAATCCTATCCTTTATTTTAACATTACCTCTTCTAACACTGGAAGGAAATCTTAAATATGCTGCCTGGCCCATTGTGTGTGAAGTATTGGGCTTGCACCTTTCGTAAACCAGGCTTCAGAATCCTGTTTGCCTTGTGATTTTTGACCAGTTTGTGTCATGCTAAATTCATCAGTAGTAAAGGAAGTAAGGCTGCAATCCTATACATGCTTACCTGGGAGTAAATCCCATTGAATTCTGTGAGATTTACTTTGGAGTAAACAGGCATAGGATTTCACTGTGAGTGACTCAGGCCAGCTGAATAAGCCTTGTCTGGAAAATCAAAATTATATTGACCCACTTCAGATAATGTCTGTGAGGATTAAAATGCTAAAAGCTCCTGTAGTTTTAGACAATTTCTGAATGTGCATTTATTATATTTCTTTGTATGGTTCCATTGTGTTTAAATTTTGTGAATATAAGGGCAGGTTAGAAATCTGTAAATATAAAATTGCTCCCTATTCCGTTTGAGGCATCATTATTGTTCTTTTGCACTTAGGGATAAATGAAATATCTGAAGATGTTGCAGTAGAACATAGCGATTCGGAGGATTCAGAAAAATCAGACTCCAGTGATAGTGAATATATTAGCGATGATGAACAGAAATCCAAGAATGATCAGGATGAAGAAGAAAAGGAAGGAGCAAGAAGTGATAAAGAGTCCTTGTCTATGAAAAAAAAACCAAAATCCCCAACACCAACTGAAGAAAAAGAAGAAACTAAAAACACAAGTTCTGAAGTGGAGAAAACAGATGCCCCTGTCAAAGATAAGACAAATGTAGACTCTGATAAAGAGCCTTCTGAAAAGGGGAAAAATGTGTCCCATCCTGCTAAGGAAAAGCTGAAAGGTAAAGATGAGACAGACTCTCCTACTGTGCATCTTGGTCTGGACTCTGACTCAGAAAGTGAACTTGTTATTGACCTAGGCGATGACCAGTGTGGGCGTGAGGGACGGAAAAACAAAAAAGAAGCCAAGGAATCTTCTCCTAAGCAAGAAGGTATTATACATTTCTTTGCTTTTATTAAATAATTGCTCTCTGAAATTCTGAAATCTTATGAAGAGCTTTCACTCTTCTAGTTAAAAATGCTTTCTTTCTTTAAAAATCTAGTAGTACAACTAAATTGAAAAGTATAAAATTCCCCAACACAATTCCTGAAATGTCTTATTCCAAAAAGGCAAGAACTCAGGGCAATTTCAACTTTTCCTTTCAATATGAAGACATGTCAGGATGAATGAAGAGATGTCAGGGCAGGACCCAGTATTATCTAAATGTATAAAAAAAAGGGCAAAAACAACTGCATAGGACATCTGAATTATACAAGAGAATAAAAATGACTGACTGGCATGAGAGAATATAAATAGTTCAAAAGTAAATGATGAATGAACAGTATAGTAGAAATAAGTTGTGAGGCTACAAGAAAGGGAAGCCCTTGGAGCAAAATGTATACACAACACACAGCCCACAATTTATGGTAGATACTCGCCTATAAGGCGATATCACATATAAGGTGAGGGCAGGTTTTCAGCTATAAATCATGGAATGTTCCATGACTCAGATAAGTTGGGGTAAAACTTGAGAAATGGTGCTTGTGAGGAGGAGCTGCAGCTTGCCCTTGAGCCTGATTGCCCTGAAGCCTGACTGAAAGGGGGGAAAGAATCTGAGCCACTCCACTGTTTTTGAAGACATTAACAAGGTGCTTATGTAGTACTGTGTGCCATTCCACCTCTTAAAGCAACAAATTGCTTAAAAAAAACCAGGTTTGAAACTGCAGAAAAGAATTTGCACTTTAAAAAACCTTCCAAAACAAATGCAGCATCAATATAATGCAACATAATAATAATAATAATAATAATAATAGTAAACAACTAAATATTTATATACTGCCTTTCTGGTCATCGGATTACTCCTCTGACTTTATTCAAGGCAGTTTACATAGGCAGGCGTTTCTAAATCCCTCAAGGGGATTTTTACAATCATAGAGGTTCTCTCTTTCAAGAACCAACAATATTTCAGAATGGATCTTCCTGGTTTGGTCTCACTTCTGGCCTCCAGTTCTCCCACGCAGGCTGACAAGCAGCTCCATCTCTCACATGGAGGGCAGCCAAGACGCTTCTTGCTCACACCTAGAGCAGGTGGAATAGACGCCTTTAAAAGGGGATTGGACAAGTTTCTGGACGCCTAGCCTAGACGCCTTTAAAAGGGGATTAGACAAGTTTCTGGAGGAAAAATCCATTATGGGGTACAAGCCATGATGTGTATGCGCAACCTCCTGATTTTAGGAATGGGTTAAGTCAGAATGCCAGATGTAGGGGAGAGCACCAGGATGAGGTCTCTTGTTATCTGGTGTGCTCCCTGGGGCATTTGGTGGGCCGCTGTGAGATACAGGAAGCTGGATTAGATGGGCCTATGGCCTGATCCAGTGGGGCTGTTCTTATGTTCTTATGGAATCACTCAGCTGGACTTGTCAGCTGCTTCAAGGTCTCGCCATTCTCAGCTGTTCAGGGAGCTTCCAGTGTCCTCGAACTGGTGACCTTCTGTTGTTATCTTTGGGCTAACGGAGGCTCTACCCTCTAGACCAGACCTCCTGCCCATAAACAGCTTATGTCAGCACAACACCCTGCTTCCAATGCTGCCAGACAACTGTTTATACTGTTGACATTCATTTTAAGGGGCTGTTCTGGGCTTGGAGTTAACAAGCATGCTCGTTATTTGTCAGCTTCTGACAAATGTAAATAATGCTGCATGTTTGTAAACTGTCTGCGATCATTCAAAATGTTCCTCAGACACTTCACAGACCCTCCGCAGGCACTTTTAAAGCTCCTCCTGGTTGCCACACCTGAACAACCCTGACCCTTGAGTAACCCTCAGATAGGAGAAATTTCTCGCCTTATAGGTGTCCTTTTACTGCACCACATTTCCTTTGTAGGCAAACCAAAAGAAACATGTGGACATGCCTCTTGTAAATTGGCTTGTCAAGTTAATTATCTGGGAACAATTATTGAACAGTTACCCCGCTTTCACCCAATAGAAGATAATTGTTTATATAGATGGATATCTATATTATCTTTCCCATGTTACCGCACTCCAGCACTGTGAGTAAAAATAAGCATCATATTTTCCTGTTCATTAGTTGCAGCTAAAACCCCACCTTCTTCAAGTACAAGCAATCAACCTCCAACTGGAACTCAGGTGCTCACTCGCTCAGCGTCCCAAACTCCTCCAGCTGGCGTTACAGCTACAACAAACACTACTTCTGCTGTTAGCACTCCAGCTGCAGCTACCGGGAGCCCCGTGAAAAAACAGAGGCCTCTCCTACCAAAGGAAACTGCCCCTGCTGTCCAGAGAGTAGTGTGGAATTCTTCAAACAAATTTCAGACTTCTTCCCAGAAATGGCATATGCAGAAATTGCAGAGGCAACAGAATCAGCAACAGAATCAGCAGCAACAACCTCAGTCCTCTCAAGGAACAAGATATCAGACCAGACAAGCAGTGAAAGGTATTCAACACCTTTCCTAATACGTTCCCACTGCTGTGTTTTCACAGCGGTGGTTTCGTTCAAGAATTTCAAATTATGAATCATTCCTTAAGTATGAAACTTGTAAAATGTGTGAAACTGCAAAATCACTTCACTGGTGTTGTTTCCTGCTTTATATAGAATCAGTTTTTTAAAAAAAAATAATTGGAATGTGAATTGCGTTCTCAGTCATGCTTCTATCTAGATCAGTCTCCAGACTTTTCAATAGGAGGGCCGTATTGTATATTTTACACATTTTCATAGGTCAAAAAAAAATCAGTTTTATATAGGGTGGAAGTAAGTGATGCACAGCACACTGTCTCTACACAATCTGTTGTGGAAATCTGGTTTTTTATTATTAGTTTACACATATGCAAAAATGTCACTATTTCCTCGCCATTACAGTTTTATGGTGTTGAAAAATCAAGATGTGGAATCTCGATTTGTTTTATATGCAGGGGTGAGGTTAACACTGAATAATTATGCTTTGAATGTCTTTAAATGACTAAAATTGAGGGTTAGCCAGGCTGACACCACTCTGGCTATCTGGAAAGAAGTGAGGTGGTCAGAACTGCACATGTTAACTGTCTGACTGCGTGGTTGGGAAAAAAATATTTTAAATTGCTTTGGACTGGGTAAAATCTTGGGGTGGGCCAGATGTGGCCCTGGGGCCATAGTTTGGAGACCCCTGATCTAGGTTTTTCATTAATATTATAAAAGGAAGTTGTCTGTATCATTAGATAAAACATAAATTATCTTAATGATAAAGAATTAAATGGAGGAAGTGGCTGTTATTGCCACATTATTCATGTGAAAAATTAGTTACTCTAGGGACAAAGCTACAGTGTGGCTTGTACCAGCATTCATGTATATAATGTAATTTGATGATTTGTGATACTTTTCCCATCATAATACTTGCTCTTCAGGACTGAATGATTTGCATTTAACTTGTTTACTGTCAGTCTAAATATGACACGTATATGTCCTTAAGGAACAGTCCTACAGTACCACATATCTATATAATGTGCAAGGCAATGACAAAAGAATTTGAAAAGAACAAAGGAACAATGCAGTGATGACCTTTTTTGTGTGAATGTGCTTCTGCTGACATAAAGAACCGACATCTTAGGGAGCTGTTTGCTTACTATGATTGATATAGTCAGCCTGAGGATTGCCTAAAAGGTGTATTAGGTTCATTGCTTTAAGATAGCATTTCTCAATCAGTGATCCTCGTACCACTGGTGGTACTTGAGGTGATGTCCAGTGGTACCTGCAGGGGCCCCAGACCCCACCGCCTGACGGTGAGAACAGCAATGCAACATGACAAGTAGCAGTGAGAGGCTTTGGCTTGGTGGGCAGAGCTCCAAGGTGCTCTTTTCACACACTCAGAAAAGCCCTACAGTCCGCCCTGAGCCTCTTACCCATGTTTGTCACATTGCATCTGGGCTCCCAATCCAGAAGTAACTGGTGACCACATCATCGCCAGTTATTTCCAATGGTACTTCCCACAGGTGGACCATGCAAAGTGGTATGGCGGAGGACTAACACTGAGAAATGCTCCCTTAAGATTTTTTTGTCCCAGCATACACATATATCAGGAGAGGTACACAAATGACTATGCCATTATGATGTCACAAAGCATGGTGTACCTTTATTGCACGGAATGTTACCATAGCATAATATGCACTAGTGTGAATGATTTAGCATTGAATTAAGAGTTCCGAACAAAAAAGAGTTTCATGTTTGATTTTTGTGTTTTGTTTCCTTAGCTGTACAGCAGAAGGAAATTACTCAGAGTACTTCAACATCGACCATCACCTTAGTTACAAGCACTCAGCCTGTTTCTATAGTAACCAGTTCTGGATCAGCAAGTACGCTTTCATCTTCAGTTAGTACAGACTTGCCAATAGCAACGGCTTCAGCAGATGTGGCTGCAGATATTGCTAAGTACACTAGTAAAGTAAGTTTAAAAAAATACCACCGTAGGTTTTAACAAAGTTTTATTTTGAACTTATGCATAGCAGAGTGAGTCAAACACTCCTCTTCTAATCACTTGACATGTGGATAGGATTAATCTTTGAGCACATGGAAAAATCTTTACAGCAATATTTTAAACTGGCTGCTAATGTGTAGCTAAAAGCACTATAATTTTTCCTGCCCTTGTTTTCCAAAAAAAGGAGCTTTAGATTTGGGACAGAGATGAAGGAAAAAGGGGGAAAGAACATATGTCTTCATTACAGATGTTTAATTTATGATGTTTTATCATTTTTCAGCTTATTTCTACTTTTCAATGTAGTGGTTGTGCTGCATTTGATGTTACATAAGGAAAAAAATTCAAGTATTTGTCTCAAGTCGCTTACAGCCTACATTTAAACAATGAATGAAATGAGAGTGATCTTGTAGAGAGGTGATAATGGTCCTTTTGCAAACCATCTCCATGGAGACATTTGGTAGAGACCCACTGAGTGCTGTAGTTGCTTGCCTGTTCTGTACAAGAATAACAGGCAGTCCAATCCTACCTTAGCATGGTGATGCAGTGGCGCCAGTCCCTGCTAGTGCTGTATCCTGCAGGGGAGTTTTGACCAGTGAACACCTCCTCGGGGTAAGGGAACATTAGCTCCCTTGCTCTGGGGTAAGCCCCAGCATCCACTATGGATCAATCTGGACCTGCACCAGCTCAGTTGCTGATACAAGCCCAAGTTGATCAGTGCAGATGGATCAGGCCCAAGAAGGGTTTAAAGATTTGATGTGTGCCATTGTGCTCACCTCCCTCTCAGCCTGATCTGTCCTCCTTACCAATCACTGCCTCCGTTCAACCTCCTCCCTGCAAACCCTGTGTGGACTTAACTGCTCCAGCGGGTGGCCATTGCTCCTCCACCAGACTCTGGGATGTTTCAGCCTTCCCACCATGGCTCTGGCAGCATGCAGTACAGGAGCATACTTTATGGCTGCTTTTCAGCAGCCAGCACTGGTGGAATGCATGTTCCACCAGTATGAAGAGCCCATACGATTGGGCTGAAAATGAATGAATTGTAGCTTTGGAAACTGTTTTTTTGTCTGTCCTATTCAAGCAGATGGTGGGCATGGCAACCAACTGGATCTTGCTTGGATAAGACGTAATAATTTGGCAAGTACTTTCAACTACTGATTTGTTTGGCAAGGCAGCATGGTTGCCAAAGATTACTCCCAAACATTGTTTTGGGGCTTTAGGAAGGATGGTAGCCCCTCTTTTGCAATGGTTTCATAATTTGAGTGTATGGGGTGTGAGCCAGGATTGTCTGGCAGGATAGTCTCAGTGGTTGAAGGCTAGTACAGCTATGTGGTAGTTATTGCAGCATTTGTGTCAGATGTGGTTTAAGCCCTCCAATACCTTTGGCAAAGGTGAAGGCCCTAGCCATCCACTAATTTCTTCCCCACTCATACATACTTTCCACCTTCTCTGTGTTTTACACACACACATATGAGTGAGAACTAGGGAATCTGGATTCAAAGAAATTGTTAATAACGTTATTACCATTATATTTTTAATTAGAGATGAAATACTTGAAACTTATCCTAATTTTATCACATTTAACGCTGTACTTGATTATCTTCCTATTCGTTTTAGCCATTTAAAAAAAATATACAAACTATTATTGTTTTATTTCTTTTTCCCATTAAGTGCTAACCACTGAATAAAGATAATTCATTTCTGATAGGCTAGGCCTCCAATCCTATGCGTACTTAACTGACAAGTAAACCCCACTGATTACAGTGAGATTCATTTCTGAGTCCATATGCATAAGATTGCATTGTAAAGTATTTTAACTATGTGCCAAATTATATCCATTGACTAGTTTTCAGGTTCATAGTTACTATAATTAAACTCCTGTAAGTTTATAATTGATGATGTTTTGATAAAATGACTACAAATATAAAGGCATGATAAAATTGAGGTGGTAGAGCTAAGGAGTTATTCATTGTCCTGCCACTGTGAACTCATTGCCTTATGGCCAGTAGCATAATTCCTTGATGGCAAAGTGTGGTGTACTGGAAAGAATTGTGGACCAGGTCTGAAATAGCTTTTGGACCTTGAAAGGTATTGGTTGGCTTTTGGCAAATTAACATCTTTCAGCCTGTCACTGTTGTCTGAATAAAATAAGTTAGCCCCATATACATCCTGAACTCCTTTGAGAAGAGCAAATGAAAACAGTGTGGGCAAAGTGATGATAGGTGCTTCATTGAACATCAATCTTAGGAACATAGGTGGCCAGTTTAAAATACTGCTGTGAAAGTTTCCCCGTGTGTTACAGCTGGCGTACGATAACACCAGTAGTGGGACTACACAAGGGCAGCACAACTGGAAGAGCAATAGTGACAAGTAAGTAATCCCAATTTTCTTTTGGGTATTATGATCATGAATTAAAAGTGGCTCTTGTTGTTTTGTCATTGCTATTCTTTAAAAAAAAAACAAAAAAAAAACAAAACCGCAGATACTTGCCTATGAGGCTATCTCACAGATAAGGCGAGGACAGGTTTTTTTTTTTTTTGTTTTTTTTAAAAAATCAAATTCCATGACCCTTGGGTAAGTTGGGGATAAAACTTAGGGAAAGGTACTTGTGAGGAAGAGCAGCATCTTGCCCTGGAGGCTGATTGAAAGGGGGGAAAGAATCTGAACCATGCCACTGTTGAAGACATTAACAAGATGCTTATGCAGTACTGTGTGTCATTCCCCCTTCTGTGTGATGGAACAACCTGTATGGAGAGAAGGAAGAAAGTGGAAGCAAGAGGAATTTTTTTGATCTGCAGTTGTACTGAGTTCATAGCAGGCAGGCTTTAAGATGCAGTAGCTGCCTGCCAAGTTGCAAAGCATCTCCCAGCAGGAGGGAAGAGATAAAGCATGGCCAGCCAGAGTGTGACATTACACAGGGTGAACTTGTACCTGCCACTCCTCTGGGCTTCTCATGGCTGTCACAACACCCCTGAACTGCCCTGACCCCCTGAGTGACCCGCGGATAGGACAAGGAGATGGTCTACTGGTTTGTTTTTTTTTGTAAAAACTGCTCACCTTTATAGGCAAGTAGCTACCGTTTAAGCTATGGTAGCTTAAACATGGTGGGTCAGAAGTCGTTGTTTCTGAGTTGTATTCAAGCAACACATCAACATTTTTAATGTTCATGTTGTAGCTTTTGATATTTTATCCACCTTATTGCATTGGAAGAAGAAATTCTAGATTCCATTGATGTAACTGTGCATTTGACAGTGAAGTTCTGCAGTCCTTGAGGTTTAGATAGAGTTCTCAATATAAGTTCAGTTGGTGATAAAAAGTAGAAGAAAATTACATGAAATATTGTGGCATATGATTCAGCCTGCAATCCTGTGCACACTTTCCTGAGAGTAAGCTCCACTGAAGACAGTGGGACTTCTGAGTAGACAAGCATAGAATTCATCTTCTCTAAAGGCCCAATCCTATCCAACTTTCCAGCACCAATGAAGCTGCAATGCAGCCCCGATGTAAGGGAACAAATGTTTCCTTATTTGAGGAGGCCTCTGTGGCTGCCCACCACCACCACAGAATTCAGCGCACGCCCTTTTGGCATGGCTGCATCAGCACTGGAAAACTGAAGAAAAAAAATTACTGCAAAATCCATTTTCATTGGCTAGAGATTTATTCAAATGTAGAACCAGAAATTTCTGATTCAAAACTTGCAGAGCCCACCTAAAGAAAAATATTCTGCTCCTTTTTTTATTCTTATGTAGCCATGCTTGTAAGCAAAAAATAAGGAACTTTTCTAGAATAAAAGTGATTTTAAAAACTTAATATATTTACAGATGATGGATGCCATAAAAGGAACAATGACTGAAATATACAATGACCTTTCCAAAAATACCACTGGGAGCACAATTGCCGAGGTTAGTATCTCTTGTTGTTATCATGTCATTGTCTCAGTTAAAAAATTGAACATAAAACTGTAAAATACACAGAAATCTTCCTTCTAATGTTTTATTCATTCTTGCTCCTATACCATCTACTATAAAGACAGCTGGTCGATTGTAACGAAAAATGTATGCCTCAGTGTGTTTAGGGCAGGGGTGTCAAATGTGTTTCATACAGAGGGCCAAATAACATTCATTATGCCTGCTGATGGCCAGAAGTGATGTCATTGGGCAGGAAGTGATGTCATTAAACAGGTCATAACCAAAAATAAGCACTTTTTCTTACTTAGGAACTCATTAGCTGCAAGTGACAGAAGAGAAAAAATGCAAATCGTGATCATATTTCAAGTTATGAGATAACCCGGTTTTCATGTGGGCTACCCTTTCAGTAATAACACCTCAGCACTGCTCAGCAGCTGAGAGTCTGAGGGCCATATCCGGCCCCGGGCCTTATGTTTGACACCCCTGGTTTGGAGTCCCAGAGTTGGAAGGGACCTACAAGATAATTGAATCCAGTCCCCTGCCAATGCAGTCTGTCCACGACTACAACATCTCCAATAAACAACTAACCAGCCTTAAAGACTTTTAACAATGGAGAGTCCACTACCTTCTGTGGCAGACTGTTCCACTGACAAACAGTTCATACTAATGTTTAGTCTAAATTTCCTTTTTTGAAATTTAAACACATCTGTCCTGCTCCAACCCCTTGGAGCTATCAAGAACTAATCTGTTCCATCTTCCACATTACAGCTCCTTGGGTATTTATAAGTATAGTGTCCCCTTGATGTAACTGATGGACAGCCCAGTCCTGAGCTTCCTAGTTTCTGCTGGAGTAGCAGCACGAAAGTGGCTACCACTGTATTCAGCCAACACAAGGGAGCAGCCAGAGGTCTCCACTAAAATTGAGTGTTGGGAGAGTTAGGACAGAGAAAAGAAAGTATTTCTTTACTCAGCATGCACTCAGTGTGTAGAGTCTGTGGAACTCTTTACCACAGGATATGGTGATGGCATTGGGCCTAGATGCATTTAAAAGGGATTTGCACAAATTTCTAGAGGAAAAATCCATCATAGGTTACAACCCATGACGTGTATGTGCTTCTGATTTTAGAAATGGGTTATGTCAGAATGCCAGATGCAAGGGAGGGCACCAGGATGCAGGTCTCTTGTTGTCTTGTGTGCTCCCTGAGTTTGCTGGGCCACTGTGAGATGCAGGAAGTTGGACTAGGTGACCCTGTGGCCTGATTCAGCAGGGCTATTCTTATGTTCCTTGGGGGGACTTTTATCCTCTTCCCCTGGGAAAAACCCTAAGCCCTGCAGTGGGGCTTTTCAGATCTGTGCCACCTATTTTGCCAGCAGAGTTGAGAGACCTTCCGGCCTGGTATGGAGTTCAGGATATGGCGGAGCAGATTGTCAAACTCTCCTTCCTCCTGCCCGGGTTCCTCCTCCCTACCCTTTGAACTCCATCCTCATTCCACCCTTCCCCTCCCTTCGGAGGCCACACCGCTGCCCAGTGGTTGCACTTAACCCCTGGCAGTGGCATGTCCTTTTCTTACCAGTGCTGGGTTCCACATCTGCACTCCTAACTCCCTAAGTGCTGTAAACCATGCTTTATCATGTCACTTCTTAACTGTCTCTTCTCCAAACTAAAGATGCCCAACTACTCAACTTGTCCTCATAGGACATGGTCTCAGTTTCATAACCATCCTAGTCACCCACGTCCGGACCCACTTCAGTTTGTCAAGCCTTAAACTGCTATTTATTGTACTTGTCTAAGATTACTTTATAATGGCATTGCTTTTTCAAATGCTGGCAATCTTATTCCAACATTTCCTTTCTGATTCTGAATTAGGTCCCTTTAAGGACTTCTTTATAAGTTACATGTTGGTGTGTGGAATTTATTGTCAGTTTATCTTGCATAATGTAACTATGTTGAGTCTGTCCTCAAGGTGAGAGAACTTATATTTACCAGGGACATGACAAATAGGGAGACAGTTAAGAAACACAATACATCCTTTTCCCCATCTTGTCTCCCTTGCTGCTCATATATATCTACTCATTCCTCATTTCCATCTCACTCAGTAGGGAAGGAGAGGGAGTAACGTGTGTTATACCCATGTTGCAAGGCCTATCAAGGAATAGTTTCTGTTGCATTTGGTCTCCATTTTCTGTCTATTTTGTTAATAAAAAGAATGTTCTAAGGATGAATTATTTTGATGTTTGGTCCAAGGAACCTGTCAGGCAGTCTTAAATACCACATCAGGTATTAATTGATCACAGACGAAAGTAATTCTGTTAATAGATTGAAAGTTCTGTATTTAAATCGAAGAACTAAATTAAGTTTGTATCCTCTTTTTAGTAAATATTATTTCTAGGGCCTCCATGTTTGGTTAATTCCTTGATTAGAGCAAGTTAATTCCTTGATTTGAAGAACTGCCCCCAATTAATCAGGCAGTAGGATTTTTAAAGAATTGTTAACTACCGTAGATACTTGCCTATAGTAGTGAAATTTTTGCCAAGTAATCAAGCTCAATCAGAGGGCAGAGCCTTTCAACTCTGAAAAGTTTCCTTTCTCAAGCTGCAGACAGACAGGCACCAAGATTCTCAAGCAGTAGGCAGGCACAACTCCTTAGAAGCAATTTGTTTCTACAGCAATGGACCAGCCAGTTAACCTTTTATTCTCCTTCCTTCTGCTGCAGCCTGGTTCTGCTTTGCAAATGCTTGCAAAGCAGGTCTGTTTTTGAAACACCAGGATGGGAATCCTTTCCATTTGAAGCAGGCTACAATTCAGTGCACCATTACTTAAGAACACCACCCATGGAAAGCAGTGGGTCTACTTCTGAGTAAAAAGGGTTGCAAATTTATGCAGCTGCATCTCTCTGCTGTGAATTGAATTGAATTGCACTCCCAGTTATGTGTTATGGTTTGTATGTTGTACATAGAGCTTCTGGCTTAACACACCAGACACCTTAAAGGTGGATTTGATTCATGGTTCTCCTGCAGTGGTTCCCAACCTTTTTCACTTGCATATCCCTTGGCAGCCCATTTCCATAAATTGTACCCTTCATATTAGCAAAATGTTTGTAATTAATAATACAAGCCCTCATCTCCTCCATATGAAAGCCCAGACTTAATGTATTTATCACAGTGTTTTTTCTTTTTATCTGTTTGAAGAACAGAAGACTCTGCTTTTACACTGTTTTGCACCAGAAGTGTGCTGAGAAATTCTGGGTGATTGATCACTTTCTATATTATGTTTCAGCTTTTTTACTGTGCTGGTTTTCAATCACTGGTTCATACATGAATTGATGACCAAAAGCTAGCTATTGGTGGGGCTTTCACAGCCAGCTAGCTACTTCCCTTCCTGCCTTGCTGGTCCTTGCAAGGCATTCATGACCTGCCTTTTTCTGCCATTATTCCATTATTTTTCAAGTACCCCTAAAGGTCCTGTTGAGTGTCCCTGAGAGTACATGAATACCAGGTTGGGAACCACTGTTTTACTGGTATGTAGTTTACAGTGCACTTACTCTGATAGTGCTTACAAAAAGGTGATGAAGACCAGAATTTATTAAGAATAAAAATGTATTTTATGATCTTTTACTATGTTTTTAATAAATTAAAGACTACAGTTCTTAGGTAACAATCAGTGGTGGGTTATTTTTCAGGATCTGGCCTTGAGTAAAATCAGACAAAACTATAGTCAGACACCCCCCTAAGTTTAATCCCCGGCTTATCCGAGGGTCATAGAAAATTCCATGATTGTTGCTGCCCTTGACTTATCTGTGGGATCGACTTATAGGCAAGTGTCTGCGATATTTTTTGTTCCTTGCAAATCCATGGGTTGCAAGCGTGTTCTTTAGAACATAAGAACATAACAGCCCTGCTGGATCAGGCCATAGGCCCATCTAGTCCAGCTTCCTGTATCTCACAGCAGCCCACCAAATGCCCCAGGGAACACACCAGATAACAAGAGACCTGCATCCTGGTGCCCTCCCTTGCATTGGCATTCTGACATAGCCCATTTCTAAAGTCAGGAGGTTGCACATACGCATCATGGCTTGTAACCCATAATGGATTTTCCTCCAGAAACTTGTCCAGTCCCCTTTTAAAGGCATCTAGGCCATATGCCGTCACCACATCCTGCGGCAAGGAGTTGCACAGATTAACTACACACTGAGTGAAGAAATATTTTCTTTTGTCTGTCCTAACTCCCCCAGCACTCAAAAACTGTACCACAGCAATACTGCACCACACCAGTAGGCTGCTTTTATCCTGCCAACACTCAATTTTAATGGATGTCCCCTGGTTCTGGTATTATGTGAGATTGTAAAGAGCATCTCTCTATCCACTCTATCCTTCCCGTGCATAATTTTGTATGTCTCAATCACATCCCCCCTCAGACGCCTCTTTTCTAGGCTGAAGAGGCCCAAACGCCGTAGTCTTTCCTCATAATGAAGGTGCCCCAGCCCAGTAATCATCTTAGTCACTCTCTTTTGCACCTTTTCCGTTTCCACTATGTCCTTTTTGAGATGTGGTGACCAGAACTGGACACAATACTCCAGGTGTGGTCTTACCATCGATTTGTACAATGGCATTATAATATTAGCTTCTTTTGTTCTTAATACCTTTTCTAATGATCCCAAGCATAGAATTGGCCTTCTTAACTGGGGCCACACTTTTGGCTGACACTTTCATCGAGCTGTCCACCACCACCCCAAGATCTCTCTCCTGATCTGTCTCAGACAGCTCAGAACCCAACAGCCTATATGTGAACTTTTGATTTTTTGGCCCCAATGTGCATGACTTTACACTTATTTAAACTGAAACGCATCTGCCATTTTGTTGCCCATTCTGCCAGTTTGGAGAGATCCTTCTGGAGCTCCTCACAATCGCTTCTGGTCTTCACCACTCGGAAAAGTTTGGTGTCGTCTGCAAACTTAGCCACCTCACTGCTCAACCCTGTCTCCAGGTCATTTATGAAGAGGTTGAAGAGCACTGGTCCCAGGACAGATCCTTGGGGCACACCGCTTTTCACCTCTCTCCACTGTGAAAATTGCCCATTGACACCCACTCTCTGTTTCCTGGTCTTCAACCAGTTCTCAGTCCAGGAGAGGACCTGCCCTCTAGTTCCCTTACTGTGGAGTTTTTTCCGTAGCCTTTGGTGAGGGACCGTGTCGAACGCCTTCTGAAAGTCCAGATATATGGTGTCCATGGGTTCTTCCACATCCACTTGCCTATTGACCTTTTCAAAGAATTCTAAAAGGTTTGTGAGGCAAGACTTACCCTTACAGAAGCTATGCTGTTTCTCCCTTGGCGAGGCTTGTTCGTCTGTGTGTTTTGAGATTCTATTTTTGATGAGGCATTCAACCATCTTACCTGGTATAGATGTTAGGCTGACTGGTCTATAGTTTCCTGAGTCCCCTCTCCTTCCTTTTTTAAAGATCAGTGTGACATTTACTATCCTTCAGTCATCTGGCACCGTAGCCGTTTTAAGGGACTAGTTGCATATTTTAGTCAAGAGATCAGCAACTTCATTCTTCAGTTTCTTAATAACTCTTGGGTGAATGCCATCAGGGCCTGGTGACTTATTGATCTTTAAGTTATCAATTAGGTCTGAAATGCCTTCTCTTTTAACCTCTATTCAACTTAATTCCTTGGTCGAATAAAAGAAGGATCCCTTCTCTTGCACACAGGAGGAAGTACTTTGAGATACCTGCCATGACACATATGTTCATCTTCTATAAACAAAGAGAGGATGCTCTTTTTTCCAGAACTGTTGTTTTGATCATATGCAAATTTATGCAGAATTAATCAGTTTAAATTCATATAATTACCTAAGATATCTTTTTTTGAGTGACAGTCCTAATTATTTCTTTAATATTCCAGATTCGTCGCCTGAGAATTGAAATAGAGAAACTTCAGTGGTTGCATCAGCAGGAACTCTCAGAAATGAAACACAATCTGGGTATTTAAAAAAATAATATTGTTGCCACTTTCATAGAGAGATGTGTAAAGGGCCATGGCAGTATCCCAGCTGTAACTCTGATTATAAAAAATGTGATGGAACATGCTGTTCTCTTCTACTGCTCTTACATATAAAGTTATAAAGCAATTTCCTGAATCACAGTTAAAAACAGTTCAGTTTCAAGAATGAAAACCTATTTAGTATTTAAATTTGGAAAGACAGTATGTCATAAATTTTGTCAAACTTGAATAGCAATTATTTTTTTTGTAATTTCTGGGTAGGTTTTCAGATTTATCTCTTCCTAAAGTGGTTAGGACATACAGGGCGCAATCCTGACCCGCGTTTGGGCTGGTGCAAGTTCCAAACGTGCTGTAAGGCACGTTTGCACCTCCATGAGAGGAAGCCAGGCTGGCGCTCCGAGAAGCGCCAGTCTGCAGAGTTTGACGCAAGCCTCTGCACCGGCTTCCTCAAATGCTTGAGTCTACCCATCTGGGCAGATGCAAGCACAAAAGATAGGCGGGTAGGGTGGGTGGGCAGTCAGGGAGTGGGAGGTGGGGCTGGGATGCTGCAGTTATGCTGGATCCCAACCATTGTTCCCAGGGAGAATGGAGCGGCTTCAAGACGCTCTACTCTCCTCGAACTTGCGCCACCTCAAGAGAGCCATAGGGGCCAGCAGCCCTTACCCAGAGGTAAGGGGAAATGTTTTCCCTTACCTCTGGCTGAGCCGCTTCTGGCCAATATCCTGTGCACTATCCTGTGCTTGATGCAGCGCAAGCCTCCTGGCTTGCCTGTTCCAGTGAAGGATAGGATTGTACCCACAGTCACTTTTTTTAGCTAGAAGTCATAAATGCTTCAAAACTACCATTTGGGTCTGCTGCTGATTCCACATTGTTCCTCTATTGACTAGAACTCACAATGGCTGAAATGCGACAGAGTTTAGAACAAGAAAGGGATCGCTTGATTGCAGAAGTAAAGAAGCAGCTGGAGCTGGAAAAGCAGCAAGCTGTGGATGAAACCAAGAAGAAGCAGTGGTGTGCCAATTGCAAGAAAGAGGCCATTTTCTATTGTTGCTGGAACACCAGTTATTGTGACTACCCTTGCCAGCAAGCTCACTGGCCAGAACATATGAAGTCCTGTACACAATCAGGTAATTAATGATCAGTTTTCAAGTTCAATTCTGTTATCTTCTTAATCTGTTTGTGAGTCAACGTAATCAGGTATATACTTTTAGTGATTATTTACATTTCATTTACTTATGTTTTAGCCACTGCAACACAGCAAGAAGCAGACCCTGAAATTAACACAGAAACATTAAATAAATCATCCCAACAAACTTCCAGTGCACAGCCTGCACCTACAGAAACTGCCAGTACTCCAAAAGAAAAAGAGACGGTTGTCGAAAAGAGCAAAGAGAGTGTTACAGTGAGTATTTCCCTCCTTGTAACCTACTTTTGTGTGGAATTCGAATCTGAATTTGTCCAGCAAAGTGCTGTATCAGTGTTCTTCAACCTTGGGGTTGTGAAGCTTCAGTTGTGCGGTCATGACAACTTATGCGAATGGAAAAGGTTGAAGACCACTGGACCTAAATCAGCACCAAGTAAAGGGAGAGATACCTGGTGTACCGCTTCAGGTACCAGGAAATTGTGTTTCAGTCCTGCTTAGATTGTTGGCAATTGTGCTAAAATAGCTTTCACTAGTGCCAGGCTTCATGGTAACATTTTCTCCTCTCTGTAATAAAAATATTTGGTTACAGTGAACAGTGCTGGGAGGGCATAACAGGGATGGGGAGTGGGCAGCAATGGGGGCAGGGAGTGGATGCATAGGGTCCCAGGAGGGGGTGGCACTAACAGTGGGTCTCCAGTATCATATTTTATTATTTATTGGGGTCATGGCATGACAGAGGTAGAAGAGCACTGTGCTACATTATCACCTTTTATCTGCTCTTTGAGATAACCATTCTGATACCTAATCTGGATAAATGAAGATAAATCTATTAATGTTCTGTAGGTGACTTGAATTATGTTATGATCAGATATGTCCATCCCATTTCTGAAGCATAATGTGTAACTACAATTAATTAAACTAGTGATGATGTTTTAGAAACTGCATTCCACAGTTTATCCTTTCCCAACCATGTATCAGATTTTGGTAAAATAAGTTATCCTCTTGTTCACCAATATTTTGACTCTGGTATAGTGTCTATTTGAGCTGTTCTTTGGATTCACTTTCTGTGACACTTGCTTTCTGTGACACTTGCTTTCCTAAAATTATGTAGGATAGTCTCCAGAATTAATGTGGGTTTTAAGTTGGGATGGAGTCAGGGAAATACCAAAATACCTAGAAATAGAACATATTAGAGGAAAGGGGGGAGTTAGACCAATAGAGAGAAATAGTGATGTAACTTACACAAAACCATTGTGAGTACATCATAAAAACATTTTTAGAGCAATCTATGTTTTAGTTAATAGGGTGTTTTCTGTGAACTGGTGTTGCTAGGGAAATGGCAGGTACTTGAGACTCCTGTCATGGAATATTCTGCTTTGAAAGACTCAAAATTGGTTTCTCATAATTGTTATACCTTTTTGAAACATCAAGTTTTGTACATTAATCACATTCATACTTTTAAATTTTTGCTTTTATTAACAAAAATATAACCTGTGAATTCATTGAGATGCAAATTTTTAATATGAGCCAAGCATCTGACAAATTCTATGGTGATAATAATAAATAGGTGGCATTAATGTAAAAGCTAAACCTTTCACTGAGGTTACCTGTGCTGTCTCTGCAGATAGCAACAGGTGTGACAAGCAGCCAGCCTATAAAACTGGTCCAGGTACCGCAGACCACCACCTATATTCCAACTACTCAACCCACAATTGTAAGTACTGTTTTTGGCATTGAAACAGCTCATTATCTATTTTGGGGAGTGGGGTTGTCTCCTGTGTTATCAGGATATGAATTCACTGGTCTCAGCTTTCAGTTTGTAGTGCAAAACACCTTATTTTGCCATATAGCATTTCATCTTCCCATCCCATATATTTTCATCAGAGAACTAAACAAGGTTTAAAAGATTAGCTGGTAGTTACACTAAGGGCCCATTCCTATACTACTTCCCAGCTGCGATACAGCCCTGAGGTAAGGGAGCAAAACTTCTCTTACATTGAGGAGGCCTCTGACTGTCCCCCCACAACAAGATGCAGCACATGCCCTGTTGGTACAGCTGCATCAGTGCTGGAAAGTTGGATGTGATTGGGCCCTAAGGCTGCAGTCCTGTACACACTTAGGTAGGTGGAAGCTCTATTGAATTCAGTAACTCATGTTTCTGAGCAGACGTGCATAATGTTACATTTTTAGTTTTCATTGGGATCTTTGCTGCTGAGATGGGAACTGTTGGTCTTGGTTAGGGATTAGGTTTCTATTCCATATCCATTTAATCCCTTAAGCATTTTAATTTCCTTTTGTGCAGTTGCCATATGTTAGGCAGACATGAACTCCATTTAGCTGTTCAGTATGTCCTTAGTCTCCAAAATTCAGCTTCTGTGCTCAGCAGAGAAATTGAACTAGAGTTCTTGTCAAGATGGAATTTTGAATTTACTGGGAAGCAATAATAATAATAATACATTCATGAAAGGTACTGTTTAATTTTTGTCTGATACCTCAGTCAGTTGTGTCCTTTTTGAGGATAGCAAGGACAAGTGTCCTGTTCCAATATGAATTTGTCCTTCCTTCTCTCTGATGTGAGGGACTTGCCACAATTAGATGGTGTGTGTGGGATGGCATTCACTTGTAACAAAATACCTTTTTTCTTCAGTGAGATCAGGTTGGTGGGTTTTAGTTTGCGTTACCAAGATGGTGTAGTGGTTTGGGAGTTAGACCTGGAAGAACCAGGTCTTTGCTCAGCCATGAAGCAATGTAATCTCTCAGCCTCACCCATCTTGCAGGGTTGTTGTGAGCTCCTTGGAGGAAGGGTGGTATAAAAATGTGGAAGATAAATATAAATTGCTCACCATGTTTCAGGAGTGGCAAAGAAGTTGCTACAAAGTCCGGTTAACTAGGATTCTATTTTGGCTTTCACTTTTTGCTTATACTTTGACTGATTCATTTACTTGAGATTTACAGAACTTCATTGACTTCCTGATATAGTATGCCATGTTTACTTCTGGTGTGTGCTTGTGACCCAATTTAGATAATGAGTGTTAATCAGCATGAGTGTTAGTAGGTGAAAGTAGGAGTGTGACCTTGAATAATTTTTGTCCGGTTCCCATAGTTAGATTATACACTGTTTTGTCCATACCAGTGGTGGACTTCCCCAGCCCCACGTCTGGGGCAAAGGTCTACAGTGGTGCCCCCTGTGAGATACATCTCCCTGTGTGAATCTGCTGCTCCCCATTCACCACAACGTTATGGAACTTCGTGTGACTTTAGGATGTACCAGGGAAGCCTCCTGTGGTTTCCCCAAAGTCTGAAACTGTTAGAGATAGCAGAAGCGCAATCCTGCAGCTGCAGCATGTGGTGCTCAGAGTACAGGGGAGAATGCCAAAAAAAGGAGGCAAGACTCAGGGAAGTACCAGCACCAGAGTCTATTTACAGGCAGTATTTACAAGTAGAAGGCAGTTTCAGAAATTGGCAATCAGAGGCAGTCCAGCAAACAGTCCAAGTAGTCAGCAAATCAGGTGTCAGTCCAGCAGCGATTCATGCAGCAACTCACTCCTACAACCCACAAGTGTGGAGTGTGCTTGTTGGATGTTTATACTCCTGTCAGCCAATGGGAAACATCATGACCTCATCGCTGAGGAATGTCATTGCATCCACCTGGGCAGGGATTGCATCAGCTTTTCCCATTGCTCCTTGTTCTGTGAAATGACTCGGCACTTTGCCCTTATTGGCCCTTGCCCCATTGCTTGACAGGTATGCTTACATTTAGCACAAACATCTGCTGTCTGGTAGGCCTGCCTTATCCAGCCACCAAATTGCCTTACTGTATGGGGCATATACTGTAACAGAAACTGCTTCGTACCACTTTGGAAGCCTCAGAGAGGCTTCTGTGTGGTCCTAAAAGTACATGGGGGGTCCACGCCTGGGGCATTTGCCCCTTTTAGTTAATGGCAGGTCTGCTACTGGTTCATACCAAATGCATCAGTACATTTATTCTCATACTGTGATCATAGTGATTTAAATCTGATGTTAATCTTTTTCCATGGCATGATGTCTGCACCCATCAATTCTCTCATGTTGTGGGTGCTAAGTGCAACATTAATTACTCTTAGACCTTAATTACTCTTAGATTGGCAGTGTGGAATTCATTTTTGAGTTTAGGTAACCTTAAAACAATAAAAGAGTTTAGTCATGTCTGTAGACTTTGCAAGTTTTATGAAAGAAACCATAGCAAAGTGATTCGTAGTGCAGCACACAGTTTGCATATTGAAAGCTTGTGCATTTGTTTAAAGCAGCAGTTCTCAAACTTTTTGGTTTAGGGAGCCCTTTACTGACCCAAACAGTGTCTTGGGGACCCCCACCAGTGCATTCATGGAGTCTTGGAGAGCCCCACAGCGCTGAGTCTTGTGCAGAGTGCTGCAGCTTGGAGTAAGTGGTGGCCACTTATGGTGTATATGTGGAGCCCCTGAAGGGGTCTTAGGGAAACCAGGGCTCTTAGGAGCACACTTTGAAAAACAGGGGTTTAAATAATCTCAGGTAGCAGAGCTGGGAAAGACTCTACTATGTTGCTTTTGACAGAACAGCCAGTGCTAGGCTAGATTGAGTAATGATCTGACTCAGTAAGATAGTGCTGTATGTCTTCAATACTGTCTGTTACCTGTATCTATATACTTGATGCATGAAATGTGCATTCTGCATGCATAAAATATACAGGTTGAGTCTCTGTATCCACTAGGGTTCCATTCCCAGCACCCACCCACGTGGGTACCAAAAATTAAAGGAAACCCATTAAAAAAAACTGTCCCTTTGCCAAAACTGGTTGATTTAAAAACAACCTTGCTGACCTTTGTAATGCAAGATGGAGACAACAGGCAGACAATCATCAATTATTCTCTCTACAGAGCAGGGATGCCCAGACCCCAGCCCTGGGGCCACTTGCGGCCCTCAAGGACTCCCAGTCTGGCTCACAGGGAGCCCCCCCGACTCCAATGAGCCTCTGGCTCTCCCGAGACTTGCTGGAGCCTGTGCTGGCCCAGCGCAACTGCTCTCAGTGTGACGGCCAACTGTTCGACCCCTTGCGTGAGCTGTGGGACAAGGGCACCCTCCACTGCTTGCTGTTTGTGATGCAGCAGTGGCAGAAAAGGAAAGGCTGGCCTTGCCTTGTGCAAGGCCATTTATAGGCCTTGAGCTATTGCAAGACCTTCATTCATTCATTCAGGCTCCATCTATAATATAGTTATTTATGTAAGTTTATTCAAATTAGAAATGTAAATTGATTATTTTTTTCCCCGGCCCTGGACACAGTGTCAGAAAGATGATGTGGCCCTCCTTCCAAAAAGTTTGGACACCCCTGCTCTAGATGCTTAGAAAGACTTTACTCCAAGGCAGTGACTGTCCCGTCCAATTATTCCAACTGCATTCTAATGCCCACTTCTTTGGCTAATTAACACATCCTTATTTCTAGAAACAACAGCTGTGGTGTACAAAGGAATGAACACAGAACTCCTTATCTATAGCAATTAACCAAATTTATTGCTATAAACACAGACACTCCCTGCAATTCCTCTTGTCCAGAGGCTTCCCCCTCCCCAAAACTCCACTTAACTTAGTGGGTAAAGGTCTGAAGCCTTGTCTCCAAGTCCAGTGTCCAAAGCACAGTCCAGTCTTCCCAGTCCAATCTGCTGCAGCAGAGTCCATATGTATCCTCTCCAGCAGAGTCCTGTAGGTCTGGGTTGGGGTCCTGTAGGTCTGGGGCTTTGCTCCATCTGAAGCTGCCTTTTATCCTTGGATATCCTATTATCCAAAATGCAGCTCAGCTGTAAGCTACCTTGTTAGTCCATGACCATTCAAAGTCCCATCAAGATCAAATGAAGCTCAGGTGTCCATCAGAGTCTCCACTGGCCTTGATTGATTACAGCTGTGGAGCTAGCCCTGCCCTTCCCAGAGCTGTCAGACAGCTGTCAAAACATGGGAATTGCTGTCAACACCACTTCATCCACCTGATGATCTTCTGATCTTTCATTACAATGACTCCTCCCTTCACTGGGAGCTCACCGCAGGGAAAGAATGCAGAGGAGGTGATAATCACTTGCATTCTTTCACATGCTTAGGAGAAAGGAAGCTTACTTGCCTGGGAGTGAAGCTGTTCTGAATGCCTGGAGAGAGAATGATTGATGGATTCTGTCAGCACTAATTCTCTTCTGCACTAATGAGGCTATTGTTAAACATCTTTCTTCCTTATTTTTTCCTTATTAAAGGCCTTTCTCATCACATTAAGAAAAAAACGCAGGTGAAAAATCATGGATAATTAGGTTATATCTGTATAGTCATGGCTGCTGCAGGAAACCTCCAGTCCTATCAAGCCTAATTTATGGATATGCCATGGAACATGCCCCTCAAAGTTATTCATTTGTTGTTTTGTGTGAGTCCACTTTCCCTGTTCTGGAGCACTGGCTACTCTAGAATTTATTGCAAATTCAGAGCCCAATCCTGAGCTCTGCTACTGCCAGTGCTGCTGCTCAGCTCCTGCTCTGGGTGTTGTAAACATGCCATAAAGCTTGTTTACAGCACCCGTGTAATAGGGAGCGCTGGCATTGCACAAGCACCAGTAGGCGCTGCGCCTCAGTGTGGCAGTGAGTGTTTTCAGGTGGGAGAAGAGGCAGGGAATGGGCAGAATGTGGTGGAGGGAGGGAAGGATTGGGCCTGTGAAGTGGCCTCTGCCGCTGAATTCTAACCACTCTCCCTAGCCATGCGGCCCGACACAGGCCTCCTTGATTCTGTGTCTGTTCAGACACAGGTGCAGAGCCGAGGAGACCCATTGTCTCCGGATCCTGTCTGCTTGGGGGAAGGGAGCAAGTGTTCCTTTCCCCCAAGGGGCCCCCGGCAGTAGCTGAAGAGCCCGCTGGAGCCACGGGCACTGCCCTGTTCAGGATTGGATGGCCAGTGTGTCACTATAGACGCTTGGGTATAAGTCGATCTCACAGACAAGTCAAGGGCAGGTTTTCAGCCAAAATCATGAAATTTTCTATGACTGTTAGATAAGTTAAACTTAGGGGGGTGTCTGACTATAATTTTGTCTGATTTTATGAGACCAGATCCTGAAATATAACCTGCCTGTAATTGTTACTTAAGAGCTGTACAGTCTTTAATTTATTAAACATTGAGTAAAAGATCACAAGATACATTTTTATTCATTAACTTTTAAAATTCTGACCCTCAAAAACCTTTTGTAAACATCATCAGAGTAAGTGCACTGTAAACAACATACCACTAGAACCATTAATCAAATCCTTCTTTAAGGTGCCTGGTGTGTTAAGCCAGAGGCTCAACATACGAGGGTCGCCCGGAAAGTAATGCACCACATTTTTTTTCTTCAACAATTATTTATTGAACACAATGAAACTTACACACAAGAAAGAATGATGTTTCTTCTATACTCCCTATTTTTCCACGTAATCTCCGTCCAGTTCTATGGCCTTCCTCCAGTGAGACACAAGGACATGTATGCCCTGTCGGTACCACTCCTTGTTCTGGTCACAAAGCCATTTCTGCACTGTGCGAATCACCTCTTCGTCATCCTCAAAATGTCTTCCGCGAATGGCATCCTTTAATGGCCCAGACAAGTGGAAGTCTGAGGGAGCTAGGTCAGGGCTGTAGGGTGGATGGGGTAACACAGTCCAACCCTGTTTAATGATGTGTTCCGAAGTCCTCAAACTTGTGTGAGGCCGAGCATTATCATGTTGAATCAAACATTCACCTGGGTTGTTATGGCGCCAAAGTCGCTGGAAGCGCTTCTTGAGTTTGGTTAATGTCTTCACATAAGCTTCAGAATTAATGGTGCTGCCTCTTGGCATCACATCAATGAGTATGACGCCCTCACAGTCCCAAAACACAGTGATCATGACCTTACCGGCGGAAGCAGTTGCTTTGAATTTTTTCTTCTGTGGAGATTGAGGATGAGGCCATTCCATCGACTGTCGTTTTGTTTCAGGCTCAAAATGGTGAACCCAGGTTTCATCACCTGTCACAATCCTGGACAAGAACGCTTCCCCCTCATCTTCAAAACGTTTCAGCAACTCAGAAGAAATGTTTTTTCTGAGAGATTTGTGGTCCACCGTAAGACAGCGCGGAACCCATTGTGCACACACTTTTGAGTAATCAAGAGCACAGATGATTGCATCAACACTTCCTTTGCTGATTGACAGCTTCAGCGCCAACTGCCTAGTCGTTATGCGTCGGTCCTCGCAAATGAGCACATCAACAAGCTGCGTCTTGTCAGATGTGACAGCCGTGGATAGCCGCCCCGAACGCTGCAAATCTTGGAGCTCTGCCGAACTGCCTTCTAATGGCCTCACCCTCTGTGCCCAGCGACTAACCGTACTTCTGTCGACTGCAAATTCTCCATAAACTGTACACAAACGTTTGTGAATGTTCCCAACAGTTTCTTTTTCCGCAGTGAGAAATTCAATGACGACACGCTGCTTGTAACGTACATCACTTACAGACGCCATTTCGAAACACTGCTGCAGCTACACTATCTGTCTGAAGAAACCAAAAATTTGTGTGCGCACTCCTGAAAATTCAAATAATGTATATCTAAAGTTTCACATTTGTACCATTACTGTAGGCTGAGAAAAAAAATGTGGTGCATTACTTTCTGGGCGACTCTATAACACATAACTGGGAGTGTGCAATTCAGTTCTCAGCAGAGAGACAAGCAACAAGGATTGAGCATGACACATAGTTGTAACCTGATTTACTCAGAAGTAGATCCATGGGTTGCTTTCCATGGGTGTTATTCTTAAGTAATGCTGCACTTAATTGTAGCCTGGAACTTAGTTTCAAATGGAAATGTGGATTACATCCTTGTGTTTTAAAACCCAGACCTGTCAAACATTTTGCAAAATGGAACAAGGATACAGAAGGGTTGGGTATGATCCTGCCAAAGAGAATGAGGCTTACTTGATTTGAAGTGTTGATCCTTGTCTGGCTTTTTTCTAAGGAGGAAGGAGTGAAAGGGTTAAGTTTGCAGAGACTAATGCCCTTATTACCCTGGAGACTAACTGCCCTTATTTATCTCTGCATTGTCCTCTTACTGTCCTTACCCTCTGGGTTTCTCCTGGCTGCCTGAACAGCCCTGGCACCTGAATGACTGGTAGATAAGGCGAGGTGGTGATTTACACTTGAGATTTATTGGCAGAAATTTCTTGCCTTGTAGGCAAGTATCAACTGTATATTTGAGCATGATATGTAAAAATGTGATACTTTTAGACTTTTCTAGAAATCAGGGCGTCTCTGGTGACACAGGCAACAAATTTAATTTTATGGGTGGTGTTAGGATACCTTTCAAGATGGACACTGATTTTTGGGTGTTTTTTTTTTTTAAAGAACTAGGATAAGCCATTTCTGCCCAATGTTGCATATACGCAACAGGGACTAAATACACCTGTGCGACAGGCAGAAATGGGTTAATTCATGAAGGATAGAATTTTGAATGACTACTAGCCATGTTAGAATAAAACAGCACCTCCATGTTAGGAAGTAGGAACAAACAAGAGATAACCATCACTGTGATGCTCTGATTGTGATTTATGGTTGGATACTGTTAGAAATAGAGTGCAGACACATGACCAGTTGCCCGAATGATCAGTAAGGAGAATTTTACCACATGTTGATATAAACCATGTGGTGAAATTCTCATCTGTATGAACTTGTCATGATAGACAAGATAGGTTTTTGTGACCTTATGTTTTTGTGTCATGAATTACGAGATATTGTTTTATTTATTATTCTGTCCAAGAAAACACTATGGTGTCTGTGCACTATTCTTTAATGCCCAGATTTTATTCTTGGTATTCTTTATTTTGAAGGGCAAGTAAATAGTCTCAGGAATTCTAAAGCTATTGTTATAGCCAATGTGTGAAAACAGGTAGTAAATAAGCACTTCTGTGGTCTATTGTCTCCAACAAATGAATGTAATTTGATTATGAACCATTGACAAAGAGAATCCACCCATCTCCTTATCTCAGTCATTGCTGCCCAGTCTGAGGGCTCAGTGGTGAGCTGGGCCAGTGCTGGCGCTGACCTCCAGCACTGGCACTGGGTATTGCAAACGAGCTGTAAGGCATGCCCACAACACTCTGTGCCTAGGTAGCACTACCATTGAGCCCAGTGCTGACCAGATGCTACCTGGAGCTAGGTAAGAGCTCCAGGTGGTGGTGAGGGCTTCAGGGGCAGGGGGAAGGGTAAGGTGGGGGAGGAACTGGAGCGGGAGGAGGATCTGCACTGGGTCCTGAACTCTGTGTCGGGCCTTCCTGACCAACACAGAGTTTCTCAAGCTTGCAGCAGCAAAATAGCAAGCACAGAATTGAAGCCCCATTTCAGGGCTTTGGGCTTTCCCCAGAGGAAGGGGATGAAAATGCCACAGGATGCAGCAGTAGCTGCTTTGGCACTGTTGCACCCGGAGGTACTGCTGCCTTTAGGATTAGGCAGCCTGTCTAATGCATTATTTAAATAATGTTTTCTAATGCAATGTGCAATTCAGAAACATTAGACACTGTTCATGTCCCAAACTGTTAATGTGCATATATGTATGTGCACATGTATGTAGAAGATATTTTCCCATTGGATTTTCACTACTTTGTTATTATTGAATTTGAGTAATAGGAAAATCCATATTTGCAGTGCAGTCTCTGAAAACAACCTTTCCCTTCAGATGAGTTTGGATTATCCTTTCCCTTACTATTATAATGCACTTACGATTATAATGGAGTATTGTTATGTTGTGTTCACTTCTAAGAATTTGTCCTGTGCTGCTATGGTCAGAGCTTCTTGTGATCGTCAGTCCTACATTTCCTGTGTGTCTGTGATCTCTGGCATAATACATGTTTTCTATTTTGGTTTTAACCCACAGACCATTCCTGTAGTCGTAAGTCCTACAGCTGGGACTGTGGCAATGAGAACTGGTGTTCAGTATGTGCAGACCACCATGCCTGTTCAAGTACGGAGAGTCTAACTGCTAACAAAGGAGCCCAGGCAGCTGTTGGAATAAGTAATAATCTCTGTAATAGAAATGTGAAAAGAAATCCCCACGGCTCTTTGGATTAACCTCAAAGGTTGAGACTTTTAGCTTTGTACATTTTACAAAGCATTTAACTACACTACATTATTGTAAAGCATTAGCACTGGCTTTAAAAAGCTTGAGGACTGATAAGATCCATGGTAAACCTATGCTTCTGTTGTAAATGATGTACAATTTGTGGATGATGTTAGAGTACCATCTCCCTTTTATATTTGTATTGACTTCAACATATGAGGAGCGTTGGAAGTTGGTGAAAGAAAGGTTAAGTCAAACTTTTCACAAAACCCACCAGGAATAATGGTCTTCTGAGAACTGCAGTTGCACATGAATCATTCTTACTCTTTAGGATTTCTGAAAAAGAAGACTGTGAACCACTGAACTTGCCTTTGGATCTGGAAACAATGCTTGCACTTCCATTTGTGCAACTCATACTGGAACTGGCCATTTTAAATTTGTTAAATTAGGAATTTCCAGTCTTTGGTTTTCCAGTACATTAAAGGGTATATTTTGTGTTGTGTATTTAAAATGAGGTTGTTTACAAAAAAGGTTTTAAATTTTTTTCAGCCTAAGAAAAGGAAAGTAGGAAGCTAGTACCAAGAAGTTGGAAATATATCTGATCCATAATTCCAGAAAGTAGAATAAGTGGGTGGGGTGGGCAGGCAGCTATGCTTCCTAGTTGGTTATGTTTTGGGTTTTTTTTTGTTTTTTAATTAAAGAAAACCTGTCCAAAGGACCTTGAAATGCTTTTCAAAGGGAACAAGAGCTAGAGATGGAGGACTCTTTACCATGAAACATGGGCAAAGGACATTAATGCTGGACTAGAGCATGTATTATGGAATTTTTATGTTTTTATGTAAGCATGAAACAGTACAGTATGAGAGAGAAAGTAACCCATGAAAACGCTGTCTGTTACACTTATACTGTAGTACCATTTTATATGTCGTGTAAACAAAAGCATTGAACAAAGCAAAGGTGATGTATGTATATGAGAAAATTAATTGTATGATACCATTCCAGTACATTTTGTTGTACATTTTAGTCATATTGATTTTTTCCCATTGTTTATAAAGGATGCAGTTTGTACAGTCTCCAGCTAGTACACACATTAGAGAAAAGAATTACTAGAAGGAAAAAAAAATCAAGAGCAGAATATTTGTGAATTGCAGTTGTGTCAAAGATAGCCTAGCTGGCCTTATTTGTGAAGCATAATTGCTTTTAGCATATGGAAGTATTTTTTCACATTTTCTTTGTATAAAATTTGTATTAAACTAAATATCTTTTTTGATTATTGTGTTTCTTTGTGACTAAAACAGGTGACACAAGATATGCTTTGGGATTTCCCAGTTTTTTCAGGGCTCTTAAGTTTCTTTTTTTATTAAACTGTTTTAGAAAAAATGGTTCATGTTGGATTTCCATTTTCCTTCTGAAAGCAGGCTGTATTCATGTGTACCGTTAAAAAAAATTATCATTCAGCTCCAGTTGTATTCCCATGACAGTCTCAGCATCAACTAATTCACAATTTGCCATGCTTATAATTTACATTATTCCTGTTTCATGTAGTCTCAATGTAAATGGCAACTTGATGGCTTACTGCCATTCCATGTCAATATGGGGGTGCTGAATTTTGAAGCATTTTTTGGAAGGGCATTAACTTTTTGTTAATGTGTCTGTATGGTGAAATGACATCACAGAAGAGATTTACTGTTTTATTTTAAAATGTATCAAATGCCTTTCCAAATAATTACTGATTTGCTCATTGCTAAAACAATAGCTTGGCTCTTAGAAATTGCCAGAGTTTTGTAAGGCAATGGGGCTTTTTGGTTTCGCCTCACTCCTGTGAAAAGCAAGTCCCCAACCCTCAGTAATTTGGGGTGGGGGACTGGAGCTGCAGGGTGGCTGGGTACAAATGGGCAGGAATCAAAAACTCTTGGGGCTGTTAGATCCAAGAAATTAATTTTATAACTCAGTAACGCCAACAAAATATGGAATATAAAATGGTATAATTAAAAGGTGAGCCAGTAATGGGACATTGTAAACCAAATGCCAAAGTTTCTGGGTAAAAATAGCCTCCAGAAATTCCCTTTAGGATCCAGAGCTGCAGTATCACATTGGAAGTAGCCTGTTCTGGCTCCCCACAAGCATAGTCTCATAAACAAACCACACCCAGAGCAACACGCCATTACCTGCAGTTTCTGCATGGCTAAAGGTGCTTCTTTGAGCATGTATTCAAGGCCTAAATAGTGTAAAGAAGCGGTACCTTGGGCAAGAGGAACTTCTTGAAATTGTTGGAAACTTTCACACCTCTCTGAGCACCATTGCTGTTGGCCTGTCCATGTCTTTAATTTGCTTATGCCGTCAATATATGGAAGTGGTGGTTAGTGCGAATGTTTTTTAACATATGGTAAGTCACAAAGTTTGTTGGATGGTGTCTGCAAAATTACCTGCAAACATATGTTGACCTGAGATGGACGTGGCTGAACATGCTAGAGACACAGATGTGAAACACGATATATTTTAGGGGGAGCACTTGATAATTTTCTCTTCTTTGAAATAAACTAGGTTTATCTGGACAATTGATGAATATGTTGCTCATCCCCATTTTAGTCTGCCTATAATGCAGTCTGTACCACACATGTGCACAACTTATAGGAGGTGGGAGCTCCATTTTTTTCTTCCCCCTTTAAAAACGTGAGCTAGATGTATGCCCAGACCAATAAGGGAGAAGGCACAGTGTGAAGTGTTCAGTGAATTGAAATTTCAACAAAAGCAAAAAAGATTCACAAAATGATGTGATGCTGTGACAGGAAAGTGTTTGCTTTGTTGATGTTTGCTGCTTTGGGACAAGTGTTTTTAACCAATTTTAACTCAGTAATATGGGGTAAGTGGGTGATGGCTGCAGCTCTTTTGTATGGAGTGAAGGAGGTAAGCCAGATCTCCAGTCACAACCATTTGCATGGAACTGGAGAACAAGGCATGGCCTGCACATTGCACTGAATGAGGTAGGATAGACTGTTATAAACTCAGATGAAGGGGGGATTTTTTTTTTCCGCAGGACTCCCACTCCTTCAAAGAAACTCCCTTGAAATAAAATAAAAACCAAAAAACCCAAACCCATACATCAGAAGTTTCAACTCAACTTGTGCTAGTTTTTTTTGTTTGTGTTTACTTGCATGGAGATTTTAATCTAGGGCAAGGGTTCCTGTCTCCAAAGCTCTTTACACTCCTAAAAGTCACAGGGAGGTCTGCCTGCACATGCATAGAGTTTTGGGGGTCTCGGAGAGCCCCAGGGCTCCTGGAAACAAACTTTTTAAAAATGCTGATCATTCAGATACATCACTTCTGATCTGAAGTGATACAGTCCATTTATGTCAGAATTCACCTCATTCATGTCTCTGTGTGCATGCGCCCAATACAGGTGAATATTTCCTTAGAACTGTACTATAATGAGAGAGCACCATCAAGCTGCCTTTAGCCAAGAAACTGTAGGAGGAGAAAGAAATATTGTTTAAGAGCAGTTATAATTCTGCTTATGTTAGCAGATCCTTCCTACAAAGACTAGGCTGGCTCTATTTGAATGTATAAACACAGTGGCCAGAGGGCCAGTTTACACCCTTACCTCAGTAGGGCTGAGAACCTTGATGTGAGTCCCTGTGAGCTGCAGCAAGTGCCTTGCACAACCTCAGGAAATGGGAACATCCAGCAGAGAAAGCTTCCTGGCCAGGTACAATCAAGAAGTCCCAGAAGCTATTGAGAAGCTTTGTGCAGTACCTTCACCCAGTGTCTCTCCAGTGATCTATCTGTTGTGTATGCTAATATGTCAATTTCCTTGGTCATTCATCTTGACTGTCCTGCACATCCCTGCTGTGACCTATACCTTTTTGGCTGGCCATCCTTGATGCCAGAGTGTTTGTGCCTGGCTACTCATTTGCTGTGCCCCAAAGCCACCCCATTCAGTGCTTGTAATCCTTTAGTGTAACTCATGTGAACATTTGCTGTGTCTTTCTTTGAGTGTCCACTTGGCCTAAAGTCAGTTATTCCTTAAGTCTACCTTTGTCTTGGTTTGCCAATCCTTCCTGTGATCTTGGCTTAATCAGCTTCAAGGTCCTGAAATCTTCTACCTGGAATTCCCAGCCTGATTTTCTCAGTCAACTTAGCAGACTAGTCAAGGTATACTTTGTTCTCAGGTGGAATGTCCATGGCAGGGTCAGTCCTTGACATCTGGGAAGCTCCTCCCTCAGGCAGGCAGGTCAGGTTACAAAATCTTCCTAAAGGGAAAGGCTCCCTCCATTCGCCAGACTGACCTTGCCTCTAGGCATGGTAGGTTGGGTTTTTTCTTGGACAGCTTTCCTGACCTTCAAATCTGTTTTTTTCCTTGGGTTTTAGCCCCTTATTTTACTTTTAAACAAGCTGTGAGGAAAAGGACTGCAGCCATCCTGCCTGACTGCCATCCTTGTTGGGGCAGAAAATGGGGTTGCTTCTCACCCCTCTTAACAGCATAGGAGCCTGACTGCAGGGCACTTCTTGGCCATGCTCTCCTGACTGCCGTCCTTGTTAGGGGCAGAAAATGGGGTTGCTTCTCGCTCCCCTTAAGCAGCCAGACAATTATAGGGCTCATGCTAAGAACATAAGAACATAACAGCCCTGCTGGATCAGGTCATAGGCCCATCTAGTCCAGCTTCCTGTATCTCACAACAGCCCACCGAATGCCCCAGGGAACACACCAGATAACAAGAGACCTGCATCCTGGTGCCCTCCCTTGCATTGGCATTCTGACATAGCCCATTTCTAAAGTCAGGAGGTTGCACATACGCATCATGGCTTGTAACCCATAATGGATTTTCCTCCAGAAACTTGTCCAGTCCCCTTTTAAAGGCATCTAGGCCATATGCCGTCACCACATCCTGCGGCAAGGAGTTGCACAGATTAACTACACACTGAGTGAAGAAATATTTTCTTTTGTCTGTCCTAACTCCCCCAGCACTCAAAAACTACCACAGCAAAACTGCACCACACCAGTAGGCTGCTTTTTTCAGGATTTGGTGTGAAAAAACAGCCTACTTGCTGTGGTGCAGGGTGGGGCTTTGGGTTCATATTTGTGTGTGGGCAGGGTTAGTGTGATGTGAACCCGAAACAGAACTGGCTGTCAACTGCAAGAGTCTATGCTTTTCCAAACCAACACTTTATCTGGCTTAAGTTGCGCTGCCTTGTGAGTGCTGTGAATGTGCCGTAAAGCGCTCACACCACCTTGGGAGTTAACTAGGCCAGCGCAAGGGCCTGTGCCAACATCACTGTTCTGGATCCAGGCCCCAATTGGGTAGGTTCATGCTGGCCAAGGCAGGGCAACATGGGGGGTTGGAGATGGTGGTGGGCAAGTGGAATGGAGGTGCTTTTCAGTGGGGGAAGGTGTGCAAGTGACTTAGTCTGGATTCTAGCCCACCCCCAACCAGTCAGTCATTACAGCAGGTTGCTTGGATGTGCACCAGCAATTTCACTGGCACAGCTCCGAGTAGCCCTTAGGGGTGGCTAGTGTGCAACATGCGGTAAGGAGATGAATAGCCCCTTACTCTGAGTTGCACCATAGCTATTTCCTAACCTACACTGGATACAGCATAGGCCAGTCAGCCTGCCTGTTAAAGCGCAAGTTAGGATTGGGCTGCCCGGCTTTAATGTCACAGACTCTTGCCTTTCGTGGCCTTTTGTTATCTATTTTGTTATCATATAATTTAGTGGGTTCTACTCCCCAAAAGCTTACTCCATGGTGAATGTGTTAGTTTTTAAGGTGCAACACAATTCTGTGCTCCCCCTCTCTCGCTGTGTATGTGTGTGTTTGCAACAGTTGGATCTGGATGCACCTCTGGATATTATTATCCCAGAAGGTAATATTGGGCTTCATCCAATGCTAGGCATGTTAGTGAGAGTTTGCTGCCATCAAGTGGTTGTATCTGGGAACTGAAGATTAACATGGAAAGCTGGGACTATATGGTGTGCATGAACCTGTATAGGTAAGATGAATGTGCAGATGTCATCTTTGTGGTGTAAGCAATCCAGATGACTTTCCCAAGAATGCACTTATGCTCACACTTTCTATACTTTGCATGATCTTCTAACAATATTTCATAACTGGGAAAACTGTTCCCATATTTCATATTTCATAACTGTTATTCTCAGCTGCCAGCCCAGATTGCATGAAGACTACTGTGATTAGCTTTTTGAGTGCTCTGTGAGTAGAAAGCCTACTGTATAGTGTCTATAATGCAGTCCACTCCCCCTACCCCCATCCCTAATTGAGAGGAAAAGAGTGAAAACGTCTGCTTTCATTTTTGACTTAATCACAGTTTCCTACTACATCTGAACTCAGAGAATACTCCATTACCCTGAGGTGATCTCCATCAGCCTCCCAGCCTGGCTGTACTAGAGCAGGTTAGGATTGCACCCTAAGTCATTAGAATCCTAGCACGTGTATAGTGCTTTCTGAGTGTGTGAAGTGCCTCACATGTATCGTTTTATGTAGATATTACAACAACCTTGTCAGGTAAGTATTGTCCTCATATTGCGGGGCTGGGGGGGCTGAAACTGAGAGGGAGTAACTTGCCTAAGCTACCCATTGAGTTCATGGCACAGACAAGATTAAAACTGGGGAAGTTCTGATTTGTAGGTCAGTTCCTTAACTACCATACTGCACTAGCTCTCAAATAGCATTTGCAGTGCAATGGGGGGGGGGGGTTACACAAGCTTACTTAGGGCAGGAGAAGGGCCAGTCCATGGGCACTCACAAGGCATGTACAACCTTTTGTGTGGGGGTGTTTGGAATGTATAATTCAAATTGGCTTTCTATTAAAATAAATTAGGGGCAATCTGCAGTTTGAAATCTTGGGTTGTTAACTGATCACAGAACACAAACCACTATTCCTGAGTTCATGCGTAATAAGAACTACAGTTTAGTCACAACTTAAAGCAGAAGCATACACTCTCATCCTGTAAATAAGGGCAGGGGAGGAGGAATGCGCCAACCCAACGTGCATTTCAGCTTGTTTACAAATCTTGACCAGACCAGAGAGTGACTTCACATTTGAAAGGACTTAACTCTGATAGGATCATGTCCATTGTTTCCAATACCATTTCCTGTGGCACCAGTGCTTTTCTCTACAAAGGTTAATTTTTCCTAACCAAGGCAAACATGCAAATAGGGAATATCTAGTGAAGGAGCCATACTGTCTTTGTCCAAAGGAAAGCACTAGGACAGTCGTATATGATGCTCCATTAGAGCAGGAGAGGAAACAGCTTGCCAGACCTCCCCCTTCGAAGCTGCTTGTCTCTCATCGTGACAAGCCACATCTTGTCAAAAGCAATTTATTTCTTTTTAATTACAGCTTTTCTGCTGCAGTCCCTTTGGCACCTGCACTGAGCTAGGAAATGGAGGATGAGGCTGCAGCCACGCCCCTACCATCCATCAACACTTGCTGTCTCTCTAGCACACAAACCATGGAACAAATGAATGATTCCTTTGGGGACAAAAGCCCAAACAAGCAAGCCTGAACTAGTTCATGGGATTTTCCCCATGCAGGACGGTTTGAGGGGGGGAAAGCCTACATCAGCATCACTTAGCAAAATCTTGAGAACATTGTTGTTCTAAAGACAAGGTCCCCACAGTTCAACTGAGTTAAGCCCATTGATTTCAATGTTTATGTTGGATTGCAGCCAAAATTTGCAGGATCCCAAACAGTGACATAAGCAACTTGCTGTGAGCCGGTGTTTTTGCTAATAGGCCTACATCATAAGTTTTCCTCTGCTTGCCTTACATCACTGTGAAGTGTGTGTGTGTGTGTGTGTGTGTGTGTGTGTGTGTGTGTGTTTTGAAGGGAGATTTTTTTTTTCAATCTTGGGTGATTCAAAGACTAATGCAGTAGATTTGAGAAGGGATTTGCTACAGCCCATAGCAGCTGCTTACTGCTCCCAACTCTTTGTCCTTCTCTCTGAAGAAAAACAAACAAATGATGCCTGAATAGTTGGTACAGTGTCTGCCACTACATCCTTGCTGTTTGCTTTTTTGCCTGATGCTGGTATTTCACACTGCTGCCTGGAGCAGACCCCTAGACTCACACAGCTCATGCATGCGTGCACACCACATGCCAGAGACTAGAATTTATTTTTAAAAACCAGTACCATCTGCACTATTTGACTAGGCACCATTACACAGGATGCTGCCTTACACTGAGTCACATCACTGCTCCATCTAGCTCAGCATTGTCAACAATGATTGGCTGTGACTCTCCAGGGTTTCTGATAGGATTTTCACTGCCCTGCCTTGGACATGCTGAGAATTGAAACTCTCTATTTGCAAAGCGGATTCTCCACCACTGAGCTATAGTCCCTCCCATATAACATTAATACATCCTCTCATGACACACTGTTCTTTTCAGAACTGAGGTCTTGCAGTTTCTCAAATAATGGTCCATCTGTTCTAATTCAGATCCCTGCCAAAGCTGGAGGCTGTAGAAGTGTTAGCTTGATGGAGGTGTATTCTATTGGTATTCTTTCCTTCCTGCTTTTGTACTGTAGTGGAAGAAACAACGGTTCTTAAATTCCTAGGAGGATGATAATGGCACTATGAGAACAATAATTTGCTACTGTGGTAGGAGCAGGAAAGAAGAGCAAGATGAATGAGCCCAAATAAAATGGCACCAAGCAGAATCAAAAACCACAAGTGGCTAACTATCTTGGAAAGGCCTCTGAGTCTGAGATCACAGTTCCATGATTTTAAAAGTTTTGTTGTTGCATGATGACAAAGATGGTAGCAGCTGCTGCATCTGGACACCAGAGTGAATCTTCCCAGCAAAGGTTGTCCTCCAATTGATTTCACAGACATAGACAGTGCAAAACTCAAGTATTTATGGATGTAAACAATGACTGCAATCTCCCACTCGAGGAAACTGAATATGAAGTCACCCAAATCCAAATAATTGAATTGCACTGGGTCCAGCTTGAAAAGCCTTTAATTTGAATCTTTAATCTGAGTAGCACTTTTTGTTTCAGTTCTCCTGTACACCTGCCAGCTGAGATTTCCATTCAAGTCCCAAGTGGGAGCCTGATGATGATCTCCCACACAAAATAATATTTTGACTTCTATTCCAGGAGCCAAGACAGGCTTGGCCCCAATCCAGGAAGAGTACAAATCCTATGAAAACAAAGCAGGGCTTGACTAGCAAAATTCCACGTTAACATTCCCAATAGTAGCGTTCATGCATTTCCCTGCTTGAGTCTCAGAACAGGGGTCGGGGTTGAATAATTGAATCCAGCAACATGGAAACACATTGAGTGCACTTCTACGGCTTTGTTACAACCATAACTGGGGGTGTTAAGATGTTTGAACGATTGCTTGTTTAACCTGGTAATAAAAAACAAAACTCGTCATGGTCTGGTGTCCAAGTGCCATTATTGTTCTCTGAAGGGATGATGAGCCACGGCTGTAGAAATAGTGGATGCTTAGATTGGCCACTACAAAGAGTTGTTGCTGGAAGTTGACAACGTTCAACATCTTTGAGGTCTGGAATTCTGCTTACTGTCTCTTCTGCCATTTCTGTGTGGGAAAAGCTGTTATGTGAATTTGAAAGAGGAAATTGTCATCTTTCGCTCTCCACGACAGAACTGTACTAAACTTTTTTAAAGTGGTCATGCTGAGATATAAAACCTGATACAACAGGATAGCCATAAACCAGGGGAAGTCTGAATTTTAAGAAGGCAAAGTTTCATACACACCCCCCAAGCAGGAAACTGTGTTAAAAATTGCTCTTAACCCATTTTTGCCCAGCCCACAGGTGTGTACACATTTGGTCCCTGTTGCGTATATGCAACGTTTGACAGAAATGGCTTAGGGCCCAATCCTATCCAACTTTCCAGCCACAATGCAGCCCCGTGGTCAGGGAAGAAATGTTCCCATACCTTGAGGAGGCCTCTGTGACTGCCCCACCACCATAGGATGCAGTGCATGCCCCGTTGGCACAGCTGCACCAGCACTGGAAAATTGAATAGGACTGGGTCCTTAATATTCTCTGACAAAGAGGACCTAGCTCGGAATATTGGTATTTGGTACCTTTATTCAAATAATATCTTTATGCCAATAAAGGTCTTACTGAACAAATAATATTAATAGTGATGTTTGACAAGACAGCTACCTTTCTAGAGCCAATGGAAAACGCACAAACCCATTTGCTGAACTTTTATAATTGTTCTTGTTCTTAAACTTGAAGAATGAGACCCATATTGGCAACAAGGGTGCCAGTGGCAAAGGACGACAGGGCTTCTCTACTTGTAAGGGTAAGGCACAGCTGCCTAGGTAAAGACAGACATTGTAGCAGGTGCAGCTTATCTCATCCTTAAAGTGCTTAAAGGCAGGGGAACACTGCCCTGCTCTGCTTCTGGACCACCTTGGACTGTGGTAGTTAAAATATTGGCCAGCCATGATATTCCAAGGGATTATGCTTCAAAAGGAAGAAATATCCCTTGAAAACAAGGGTGTTTTTCCCCTAGACATGGCTTGGCTAGAACTGTGTCCATTAGCAACAATTCCATCAGGTTGCATCAGGAGTGAGAAAGTGGTGCCTGGTTGGAACCTAGTACCATCTCATGCGGTTGTCACAGTACCCAAGTTTGCTTGTTTGCCTCTTCCCTTCCAGGCCTTTCCCTGTCTGTTTTGTATCTATTAATGCAGTGTTTCTCAAACTGTAAGTCAGGACCCACTAAGTGGGTCACGAGACAATTTCAGGTAGAGCCCCATTCATTTCAATATTTTTAATATATTAGACTTGATGCTACCATGGTATGTGATTGTGTTTGGGGAAATGTTACATTCCTGTAATTTTAACAAGCTACTATGGATATTCTTTTAACAATGATAGCAAATGGAACTTAATCCTGGGTAAGTGTAGGTAGGACCGCAGCCTAGGATTGTTAAAAATTCCCTTGTTTAATTATGTCACTTCCAATCATGACATCACTTCCAGTGGGTTCCGACAAGATTCTCATTCTAAAAAGTGGGTCCCGATGCTAAATGTTTAAGAACCACTGTATTAATGTGTAAGCCATTACTTTAAATTTGGCAGGAAAGCAGTACACTAATGTAGTTAAATAAGTAATGGTTTCAAGCTAACCTTCATTCAGGATGTATATCTATCAATAGATTTACCTATGAATAGATTGTATTGTGGCTGGCAGACCTGAGGGAGTTTAGATTCCTTTTACTAAATCTGTTCTGGACTTTTTTTCTTCTCTTGCAGGACGCCAACATCTCCCCTTTTTCTAAGATGACAGCTGGCCCACTTAGGGCCCAGTCCTATCCAACTTTCCAGCACCAGTGCAGCCGCAATGGAGCCCTAGGGAACAAATGTTCCCATACCTTGAGGAGGCCTCTGTGACCACTTCCACATCACAGGACACAGTGCACAGCCCATTGGCACAGTTACAGCGGCACTAGAAAATTGGATAGGATTGGGCCTCCAATCATAACCAACAGAAAGATCATAGGACAGGCAATAAGTCAATGGTAGACTATATGCTTGACTGGTATAAACAACTGCTAATATTTCACATTGAAGTGAAGGAGGTTTTAATAATTACAGCAAGGCTCTTTGGCTGAAACAGATTAACCAGCTATCTCTAGAGCAATCTCATACACTCAGTTTTTTCTTCCCACATCCTTGATCATTAGCTTTCTAGTGACGTCTCCTCTGCCATCTCACATGGGTTACAGCTGATGCTGTGTTTCAGGCTCTGGAGAAGTCTGATGTTATCCCATGAACGTGTTTAGCACATGCAGGAACTTTTCCTCTCAAAGGTTTTGTGTGTGCATAGAAACTGGTCTCTCAAATAATAGACACTCCATACTTGTAAATTATCCAGTGATAGCCTACAACAGGAGAATGGGGATGAATGCTAAACTTTAAAAAAAAAATTTTTTTGACTGGGGTGGACGGAATGTGACCGATACAGCCAAAAATTCAGCTGCTGGGGAGGCACATACTAACTCACCACATGCCTCTGGACTCTTGTGTACGTTCATGAAGAATTTCCTAATCCCTACACAATAAGCTATGCAATTGGACAGAATGTGGCAGGCTAATACAGTAACCTCAAGATTTGAAGCAAAATCTAACAACTTCTTGATTGGCAAGTGCTAAAAGATCCAGCTTTGCTGTCCATCAGTGGTTGGCTTCCAGCCGGCCTAGCATCCCCTGTGATTTGCTGTCTTAATTCAATTTGTTCATCTCTTGGAAACCTGACAGCATGTTTTTTGTGTAGTTTTCCTTCTTTCTTCCTTTGGTTTCCTGTTCTGGCCTTGAAGCCAAATTTATTTCTGTTTCTAACAATAATTCAGCAGCCAAGTCTCAAGCCAGAAGAGTGAGTTCAGTTCCACTCTTCTCTCACTCACCCTTGGGTCTAGTAATTATTGTTTTGAGAGTCCAAGGGCAACCACATCCATTGGAGTGCATGGGATGCTGTCCTGAATGCGTCAAGACTCCCTTTCTAAAAGAAAATAAATGCCAGGGATAAATCCTGCAAAAAAACCGGTCACTTCCTGCATCATTCTTGTACATAAAACATGTATACATATAGCTAGTACTGCCTTTGCGTACCTTGGCTCAACGACCTCTGACACTCTTTCTCTCGATACCGAGCTAAACAAACGCATCAGTAAAGCAGCTACCAAATTTTCCAGACTCACAAAGAGAGTCTGGTCCAACAAGAAGCTAACAGAACATACCAACATCCAGGTCTACAGAGCTTGCGTCCTGAGTACACTTCTGTACTGCAGCAAGTCATGGACTCTTTGCTTTCCACATGCGCTGCCTCCGACGCATCCTCAGCATCACCTGGCAGGACACGGTCCTGGAACGAGCTGGAATCCCTAGCATGTATGCACTGCTGAAACAGAGATGCCTGCGTTGGCTCGGTCATGTCATGAGAATGGATGATGGCTGGATCTCCTCTATGGAGAACTTGTGCAGGGAAAGCGCCTTACAGGTAGACCACAGTTGCGTTACAAGGATATCTGCAAGAGGGATCTGAAGGCCTTAGGAATAGACCTCAACAGGTGGGAAACCCTGGCCTCTGAGCAGCCCACTTGGAGGCAGGCTGTGCAGCATGGCTTCTTCCAGTTTGAAGAGACACTTGGCCAGCAGACTGAGGCAAAGAAGAAAGGTCCATAGCCAGGGAGACAGACCAGGGACAGGCTGCACTTGCTCCCAGTGTGGAAGGGACTGTCACTCCCGAATCAGCCTTTTCAGCCACACTAGACACTGTTCCAGAACCACCATTCAGTCCACAGTCTTTCAAGACTGAAGGTTGCCAACTAGTACTGCCTCATAGACATAGTTTATCCCCCTTCTTCCCCTGCTACCTCATGTCAATGTGGTAGAAATATCTGGGGTGAAAGGGTAGGGCAAGAGGAATTCAGAAATGATATTATTCTATAATATCTATGTTTGCTTGGTTTAAATTCTTAGAAAGTTTCTATATCTCTGAAGGATGCATAGAATGGAAACAGCTGCTTAACTTTTCCCATTAATTTAGTATTATTATGGAAAAACACCAGCCTTGGAATTCTCCTCTCTACAGACCTATTCAAGGTCATGCAGCCTTCTCAAGAACTGCATCTATCAGCTCCAAAGCTTCTGGCTTGAAGCACTGTGCTGGTGTTTTAGCAGACAACAGCAGACATCATTGGATGTATTTGAGCAAAACTTTGCAAGGTTTTTTAGACTTACTCCAGTTTTTAAGACACCAACAGTGCAACTCTAAACATGTCTACTCATAAGTAAGTCCCACTGAGTTCAATAAGTCTTAATCCCCAGAAAGTGCGCATAGGATTGTAGCCCAAGTTTCAGGAAAGTATGTGCAGGATTGCAACCCAAGAAGCTTAATCCATGGCTAAAAGTAATCATTTTAGCCTTAAAATTGTAAACATAGTTTTATTGCCATTCACTCATCACAAGGTAACCCTCCCAACTATGCGAAAACAAGATGGCAGCCAAGTAGACATGTGTGCAGCTCACATGCCACAGTTTTTAAAAACTAGTTATCGTTTGTACACCAACAGTCCCAAATGTGCTCATTTCAAATGGACATGATAATGATTGTTCCCCAGAGTTTCCCTTGGAGAAAAGAGCTATTAAATTAGAATGGGCTGAGTTCATCAAACCCAAAAGATACAAACACAGGTACTGAGCTTAATATCAGAGTAATAGGATTAGTTCATAAATTAAAAAAATACCAAAAAATCATCTATTTCAATCTTTTTCTTTTCTTTTCCTCAGAAACTCCTCTGAACTGACAAACTGACCAGCAAATATGCCTAGAAATGCCATGTCATCCCACCCCATTTCCATTTATTAAAGCAAGAAAAAAAAACCCCCACTAACGAATTTAACTAGGATTGGTCTTCTGCACGCCTGGAAGTCATTTACAAGGCAAAAGTTCCACTGTCATTCTACGCATCCAGTTGTTCGGTAATTTAAAGGTTTCTCCTCCATCCAAAGAGAAAGTAACTTGGTATGCTGTGTTCCTGGTGCAGATTCTTTTAAAAGCTTTCATACAAAAGAGCTCCACCTCAAGAAAGGCAAATGCAGGGATAGCATAAAATGCCAATAAAATAGGTTGCGTCTTCAGAAGCGATGCAAAGCTCACCACAGAGACATCGGGGTCTGCTACAAGTATTCCAGTTCTAGTGCATGTCGCAGAGCCTCAAGATCAGCATGACAGGAGATCCTCCAGAAAGGCATGTTGTGCTAGAATGATAACATGATATATATATATATATATACATTGTTAAAGTTCAGAAGACTTATCCTAAATAATTTGTCAAATGCTGGGAATGTACACATCTGACTACCAGCCTGAGACATTCTTATGAAATGGGAAAAAATTTACTGAGAAATGCAAATTGCAGTGGGGGGGGGGATGGGTGGAGAAAGTCATCACCTATCTAAGCTATATATGAGAGCCCGTGAGTTGTTTTCCCAATTCAAATGCTATTACCCCTTGCCCTCATGCAAGTGATGCCAACAACTCTTTCCTGTTGTGGAGGTTCAGTGGGAGCTGGGAGATGCTTTTTCTCCCTTCCATGTAATAGCAGAGCTCAGGATTATCCACTGAGGTTGATTGGCAGTAGATTCAGACTAGACAAAGAAAAGTACTTACTCACACAATGCATAACAAATCTATGGAATTCACTGCCACAAGACATGGTCATGGCTAATATCTTAGATGGCTTTAAAAGAGGACTAGATAGCTTTATGGACAATCAAGCTATCAATGGCTGTGATGGAATGCCAGATTTAAAGTCAGATTCAGAGATATTTCATTGAAAATCAGTTGCTGAGAATCAATAGCAGGAAAAAACCCATCACCTTTATGCCCTATCTGTGAGCTATACCAGAGACATCTGGTTGATCAGTGTGGGAAACACGTTGATGCACTAGATGGCCTTTGGTCTGATCCAGCAGTTGTATTAAGTTCTTGTGGTCACATTCAAAAGGGAAAAAATCTCTGCTGCATGCAAGACGGCTGGCCCAAGACCTTTTGGCATTGAAAGTAGAAAACCCAAAGGTCAAACCTCTGCCCACTCACCCCAAAAACAAACAGGGAATACAGGAAACTGCCTTATACAGTTAGAACTCTGGTCCACCTAGTTCAATACTACCAACACTGACTGGTAGTGGCTCTCTAAAAATTCTAATAAGAATTTTTCTCTGCCCTATCTATACGCGTTATGGGTTGAACCTGGGACTTTCCGCATGCAAAGCATGAGTTCTACTACTGAGTTATTAGGGCAAAGTGGTTAAGGAGCTTCAGATACTGTGATATAATCTACAGTGGTGCCTCGCATAACGAATGCCCCGCGCAGCGAAAAACTCGCATAACGAAAGAGTTTTTCGATTGAGTTTGGTAACTCGCATAACGAAAATTTCTGGCCTTGCTTCGCATAACGAAAAATTTTTTAGGTCCGTGCTTCGCATAACGAAAACTTTTTAGGTCCGTGCTTCGCATAACGAATTTTTTAAAAATTAAAAATTTCGTGTATGCTTCAAATTTTAGAAATCCTCTGTGCAGTATGTATGCCTTTAAAGAGCACATAATAAACACTTTGTAAACCAAATTTGACTTCGTTTTGACCTTTTTTGCCCATAGGAACGCATTAATTAGATTTCAATGCATTCCTATGGGAAAACGTGATTTGCGCAACGAAAATTTCGCATAACAAAAGGATTCGCGGAACGGATTAATTTCGTTATGCGAGGCACCACTGTATTTGACATATTTCAAACAGGTTGAGCTGGGATTCATACTTGAAAAGTAGAATGGCATAGGGAATGGGTCTACCAGCTTTCATATTGATACCTCAAACCTCAAGGCAGCTTATCCATTGCATTGCATTTGATATCTTTCAGTTTTTGGTGGACACTATCCAATGTAATTTGTAAAAAGGGATGCACCTTTTACCAAGTTTACAATGCTACTGTGACATCACATGCTTGGAATGCACAAACTGACACTGTGCTAAAATACAACCTAGACTACTTCAATGCATTTATTAACTAGGAGAAGTAATCTACTCCTACATCCATGGACAAAGAGGTAATTCATCTAAGATCACAGGACTTTAATGGCTGAGATGAGATTTAACACCAGTTCTATCAGGTATAAAACTGGCCCTCATATGCATAACTATCACAAATTCTTTCCCCCTTAATCCTAGATCCCACAACCAGTAATATATGAGGGGAAAAGAACAAAAAATGGAGAAACAGTCTGATTTTATGCTTGCTCAGAAGTAAAATCCATGCAGTTAAATGGTGCTTATTCTCAGGAGTTTATGGGATTGAAGTCCAAGCAGTGCAGTGGACAACAGAGTGCTGAACTTGAACCAAGGAGATGTGGGTTAAAATCCCTGCTCAGGTATGAAGATTTCTGAGTAATTCTTGGGGAAGCTATTGCTAGTCAGCTGAACCAACCTCACAGGGCTGCTGTGAAGTTAAAATGTAATTACCCCAAATTCACTGTACAAGGCAGAAGGGCAAGATATGTGAGTGATAAAGTAATATAAAATAAATCCAAAATGAACTGCTTCCTCTTACAGGAGAAAATGCCAATCTTGCCCATTCCTCACCTGCTTTTCCCACATGGCTCTGCTTCCATTTAAATGATGTGTTTTTCTTTCTCTAAAGAGAGGAGATGATGGCAGCCCTGCCACGCCTGCTGCTCAGCTCCCATCAATTTATCACTCGCCCCGACAGGTAAAGAGAAATGACCCACTCAGGCCGAGATATCATCAGTGCTGCTGGCAAAGCAGTGAAAGGCGCCCTGTCCTCTCCATGGGTATATAAAGCTCAGGTGTGTAGTCACCCGTGCTAATGATCATCATCAATCAAAGGACCTGACAGCTCCAGCAAAGAATGTACGCCCATTAATGGGAAAAGTGGCTTAAAGCAGGATATGCCAGCTAAGGGGCCTCTGTGAGCACAGTTTGTGAAGAAGAGTTGCTTAACCCTACTGCTGGGGAGCCCAGTAGCCTTTGATGCTCTCATGTGCACTGACCCCTGTTGCCTTTGAAGTTCACAGGGGCCTGGTCCAAAGCATCACATTATTATCACCTCACTTTCTTCCTCTGCATTTTAGTGTTTTTCAACTTCTACAGCCCAACCACATTTGCCTGGTACTGCTTAGCTTAAAGAAATCTATAGTGACCAGAGGATGGTGGTGCTTGATTTCCCATTTTAAAAAAACGAAGGTGGACATTTAGCTCAGCTTAGAATAGTTTTGCTGTTCTGCCCATCCTGTTGAGAAGGACCAAAGATCCCTCTAGTCCAGCATCCAGCTTCCCCCAGCAGCCAACTAAATGTCTCCAGCAATCCGACCAGCTGAGCATGAAGCTGCCAGCCTTCTACGATCAGGTGCCAATCAGCGAATGATACTTGGAAGCATTCTGCTACAGAACAAGGAGGTTCAACATAGACATCATGATGAACAGCCACTGAAAGAGTTATTCTTCTCCATGAAGTTCTCTAACCACCATTTCAATCCATCTAAGCCCATGGCCAACCCCTCATGCCATGGCAGTAAACACCATAAATCAATTATCAATGGAGTAACAAAATACTTTCCCATGCCTGTTTGGAATCTCTTGCATATCAATTTTATTAGATTGCCCTAAGTTATGAGAGGAGAAAATAAACTCTCTCTGTCCACTTTCTCCATACTTTTGCATCATTTTATAAACTCGATCACGTTCCCCTACCCAGTTATCTTTTTTTTGAAACTAAAGTCCCCAATACTTCAGCTTTAGAGGTTGAGACCTGTTCACTGGTAGAGCGAGAGAATGTCTACATTCCTGGCTCAGTACTGAAAAGAAGGCCTTTGGTGTGCAGTGAAAGGAACCATATAACTGCTCTGGCCAACCTCAGTCCCTGCTTCCACAAGCCACCTCTCTGCTCTCTTTCACAGTGGTGAGCACTGGCCTCTGTCTATGCCTGCAAGTTCCTTGAAGATCTTTATGATTTTATTGTTCAGAGTGTCAGAAATCCCCATTCCTGCTTTCTTTCAGTTGCAACTAATCATTCATTATACGAAAAGAAAAAAGAAGAAGCAGAAAGCAGTCACTCGTTATTATCCGACAGTGTTCGGTATCCACCTCATGGAGCTGCATTCAATCATTCTTCTTGCTAGTGTTTGGAAATGTAACCTCACTGTAGAAATGAGAAATGGCAGATCTTGACACACTCACGGATCTGACCTAGCTCTTTATTTATGTACCCAATAGCATCATTGTTAATCAAGAATAGTTTCTGCAGCAAGTGGAAAGTGTTGGAAAGGCCTCGATAGCTGCCAGGGGGACGAAGGAAGGATTGACTGTAGGAAATTGCTCAAGATGTTTTATGGAGGTTCAAACAGGAACAGTGGGTTAATTGCAAATAGTTCAGAATGAGAAGTAATGTCTATTCTTGTTGGAAATAAAGGAGAGATAATTAAAAAACAACAACTAGAGTGCTGAGTTAGAAAGCTGTACCTTTTTTGCCCCCTGTTCCTCTTCAACACCATCTCCTATTACAACATACACAGCTTTCCGTCCAAACCTCTGCATTATCCTTTCAAAACAGCTCTCTTTCCCTGCACAATGGAGAAGCAGCAGTCATTTTCTGTGCAAAATGGATAGGAGAGTGAGACAAGACCCCCAATTTCATTTTCAGTTGCTTCTTGCACCCAGCAATTCCCTTCCTTCCCAACAGGGTAATTCTCTCCCACCTCAAAATCTGAAGATGACACACAAATGGAATTGAGCAGAACATGAGCTCGCCCAGTTCACTGGTGAGCCACAGCAAGGGCAGAAAACACCAACAGATAGATTTGCCAGTGCTGGAATTGTCACACACAAGCTGGGTCTGCCATACAATCTAGTTCCTGTGGGCAAGAGAAAATGTTGTGTGAACACTGGGCTGTCAGCCAGAGAAGCACACAGAGGGCACCAGGATGCAGGTTGTGTCTGTTGTCTTGTGTGCTCCCTCGGGCATTTGGTGGGCCACTGTGAGATACAGGAAGCTGGACTAGGTGGGCCCTTGGCCTGATCCAGTGGGGCTGTTCTTATGTTCTTATGATTTTCTTTAGCACCAAGGACTCAAAATTGGTTTGCCTATAATTGGTTTTACCTGCTTGTGTATATCTGAGTTGGTGGGAAAGCGCATTACAATTTGGGGGCATTGTGCAATTTCATTGGCTTGGATGCAGATATGCCCTTTCACTAGCAGAAAGCCCCTTCTGCACATCAAAAGGCTGTTCTCAATTTAACAGGAGGGTAATGCAAGAGAAAAGTGACTCCCTAATTCAGAGGCATTCCTTCATTTGCATATGTTATTTTGTGGCACTGAGGTTATGTGGTGGCTTGTGTCTTCCTTTTCCACTGCCTTTCTCGCAGTGTAATGCAACCCGTGATCACTGTAGTTCTGTACTGTGAGAAGTCTTCCACTAGGACTTGTGCAAGAGTTCACGAAATGGCACTAATGCATTTTCTCCTCCTGCTTACTCTCCTTTGGATCAAGCCATTGAGACTGTCAGCATTCACACACAACTGCTGACAGTCACCAAATGTCAGGCCTCTGCTGTAACATATACACAGTTGTACATTTGCTCCATTGAGCTTACCTGTCTTCGTTGCACTATAAATATTTTCGATGGGAAAGACCATGCCTAGTCCATACAACAGCACTTTTGCAAGTGCTGGTATGAGCTGTGTTGTAGTGACCAAAACATTTACACAGTTAGGCCTACAAAACAGAAAATGGTGTTAGAATCAGACACAATCTCTGAGTGATCCCTGTCCACAAATATTTGCTTTTTCAGTCCAAACTGAAAGTAGGATGTGAAGTTTTGCCAACAATAAATCCCCTGAAAACAGTGATTAACACAGTCAGCAGCAGCTAGACTTTCCAACATTTTTCTCCCCCATAATTTATTATAACTCAAACTAGTTTGAAACTGAAGTATGTCACAAGTAATCACACACTGGGGATATAAACGGTGTAAAACTCAAATAGCATTTACACTGTGCCCCCCTTGGGTAGCCTGTTCCTTTTATTACTTTCCCACTCTCCACAAAACATATATCTGGGAGCCAGGAAAGGGGCCTCTCATTTAAGATCTAGCTCCCCATCATATGTCCAGATGGGCCCCCCACAAATTTGTCCAGTGGTGTCCTATAAATAAATGTGCCTTGGTTTGTTTGGAGAACAGGAAAGGAAAAGGAAACTTTGCAGCCTGGAGATGACTCCTTAAGCCATTCTTACCGGGAATGTATCAAATCCAGAGCTTTCAGAGCATGTGTTAGCCAGAGATCAGTCAGCGCTTCCAGTTCAGCTCTTAACTGCAGCCAAGTTTCCCTCTTAGGAGTTCCTATTAAACCTGCAGATAGAGCAAGCAGCATTCATAGCTAGCTCCAGTGGGAAGACATGGAATAGCTTACACATGGCCTTGCAAAGTCATACAATGAGAGAGTTGGAATGTACCAGAAATCCATCTAGTCTAAATGGATGCCCCAAAGGCAGGACCATCCACTCGACAGTTACCTACATACACCCAACTGCCCAGCTGAGAACGCACTGTGCCAAAAATGGAGGCATGGCAATTGCATTGTAGAAACATTCTGGCACATGAAAAGCACAGTGATGCAACCGGTCAAGTTTATTTCTTCTATGTCATATGTGGAAGAATTCTTTCCTCCTCCCCTGGTATGCCCCAGGACTCTACCCTGAGATCTCACCTAGCTTTCCTTTTAAAATCAATAGTCTCCTCTGCTCTTAAGCAGACCCTCCTGTTCATAAGACCTCAGAGTGCCAGCTCAAGCTCAGAGTGTATCAGCTTCTTGAGTACTCAAAGCACTTCTCATGCATTATTCTGTAATCAGGACAATTTTCTCAAGAAAGTGAGTAGGATTATCCCCATAGCGCAGATGCAGGGTTGAGGCTGAGAGGGTGTGACTTGCCTAAGGTCAGGCAGTGAGTTCATGGCAGAGGTGAAATGCAAACCAAGGACTGACTGATGTTTGTGCAAGAGAAGGGGCGCGCCTCCCTCCCCTGACATTCTGTACATGCATTTTTTTCCCTGCAGTGTGAAAAGCACCCTGGAGGAGGTGGTTTGGATAAGAAAAATGGCATTCAGGGCACTTGTTCTCCTATGTGAACTTCTATGTGAACTACTGAGTCAGACTGCATCTTCCAGCAACTATTTGAGCAACAAACAAGCAAACAAAAGCCTTTGAAGTAAACATTCATGCACCTATTTTTTTCTGAATTTTTAGCTCCCTCTGAATGAGCCCTAAATCCTCTCCCCCCCCCCCCCGCAAATTGCACCAATGAAGTTAAAACAAGCCTAAACTGTATCCAAACTGTTACTGGGGTGGGGGTGAGAGAAACTACCTTTCTAACTACGTTTCACATTGACCTTTAAAATATGTTTGAAAGAACATGCACAAACCTTAAAAAATAACCATTAAAGGTGCAGACTGTTTCCTGAAGACTGGTTATCGCTTTAGAGGACCAAATGGTCTGAGCTGAAACAGACGGCTGGATAGGTCTAACCAGTTACTATTACAATTCCCCTGAAAAGCTGTGTGCCAGGTCATTATTCCCATTATACATAGGAACGTAATTATTCTGAATAATGACATACAATGCATATGTTGAAAATACCCGGAGGGGCAATTGCCATTTCTGATTGGTGTGTGTGTGAATGCATGCGTGCATGTTTGTTCTGGTTCTCACTATACAACAGATGGGATGATGGAATGCCAGTCCTTTTATACTACAAGAAGTGCTGGGCTTCAGCACGGGTGGGACACCCCACTGTTTTGTGAATGGGATTTTGAAAGTGAATGGCAGTTTCTTCACGGAAGTCTTTATTTTCCTTCCCAATTTTGGAATAATTCTTCTTTCCAGGTCTGAAACCCTCAATTGGATATTTCAGATATTTTTAATGTGAGTGCAATGTACACAGCAAGAAAGATCCAGTGTGGTGAAAAGAGTGTTGGACCCTAGCTTACCCATGAAGTGCATTGGTTGCTCTTGGGCCTGTGGGTCTTGCTGAGTCTGACTGAGCGAGATGGTTCTGATGGGGCCATCAGAACCACTATGGCAGGGACATCAAACATAAGGCCCATGGGCCGGATGTGGCCCATGGAAGCTCTTTATCTGCCCTCAGTGACTCTCCTAGCATCACCATCAGCTGCTCACAGCTGCTGAGCTGTCACTGCTGAAAGGTCAGCCTGCGTGATAATTGGGCTCTTCCATATCTTGAAAATAAGATCAGGATTTGCATATTTTCTCTTCAATCATTTGCAGCTAAAGAGTTCCTGAGAAAAAAGTGCTTATTTCTGATTATGACCTGCTTAATGACATCACTTCCTGATTAAATACATCACTTCTGGCCCTCAGGCAGCATCATGAATCCTGTCTGGCTCACTGTATGAAACGAGTTTGACACCTGTGCGCTAGTGTGTCAAGATATAACTTGGAAGTTCAGGGTTCGCTATGACATGGAAGATCTTGGGTCAGTCACCCACACTCTTTCTCTACCTAACCTACCTCACAGAATTGCTGTGAGGATAAAATGGCGGGAAGAATCCCTGTACGCCATCTTGAGCTCTTTAGAGGAATGATGGGATACAAATGAAACCAACAATACTTTAATCAAAGAGGAACTCTACTAAACCTTACCTGCCTGCAGTCAGTTGCCCCAGCCACTTTTCTGTGTTCCTGGCTCTAACAGAAGAGGCCTATCAGGGAAAAGTAGCTAGAACATAGCCGGGGGAAGGGAAAGTGACAAAGGGGGATGGGGGATTCAGTAACTCTGCTCATTTTCATTTTCTTACTGAGGACCCTCTTCATATATGTGAATGTGGTAGATGCATGAAAAGAAACATGTGCCTGTCATGTCTAGGTTGGCTGTTGTGAGGACCAAGTAGGATAAACTGCACACATTTTATCCTGAGTTCCTTGCAGGAATGATGGGAGACAAAGGGCGCAATCCTAACTGTGCCTTATGCTGGCCCAAGTCCCTTGGGCCAGCATGGGAGGGTTGCAAACATGCCATAAAGCACATTTGCTCCTCTGTGGGAGGAAGCCGCATCAGTGCATGTAGATGCGCAGACGCACGGAGGCCAGCAGAAACCTCCATGGCGGCTTCCTCGCTGCCGCTTGTGTTGGCGTACCCGGTGGGGAGCCGGGGAGCGGCTGGGTCCCGGCAGTTATGCCGGATCCCAACCCCCGTCCCCAAGGATAACACAGCGACTTCAAGCCGCTCCACTCTCCTCGGACTTGTGCCACCTCCAGAGGTGGCGCAGGTCCAAGGAGACCCATTGGGGCGAGCAGCCCTTACCCAGAAGTAAGCGGAAGAGCTTCCCCTTGCCCCTGGCTGAGCCGCTGCAGCCAACGAACCTGCGCTGGATGCAGCACAAGCCTCCTTGCTTGCCTGCTCCAGCGCAGGTTTGATTTGCACCCAAAATGTGATAGATACAGGAGATGTTAATTTCTTTTACTGGGTTTGGCTTATAGTTATTAATCTGCTTAAGTACTTGAGATGACTTCTGTAAATTTAAGTGCAACTGATTCCATTCATGACAGTGGTTTGCACGCCATGCCAATGGTACTGATGACGATGAGCATTTACTAGCCCTACACCTTAAGATCCATAAATGGAGATGCTGGGGATTAAATCTGCATGCAAAGTTGGTGCTCTTCTACAGAGCTCTGATCCCTGCTTCCAAATGTGACTTTCCATTCTGCACGAACACTGAAACATCCATATCTACATCCAATGCACACCTGTCAGGTATTCCAACATGTACATGGAGACAGAACTGGAATGGTTGTGATTCCATTACCTCAACATGCATTAGGTATAAAAAGATTCATGAATATGAGAACAGCCCACATTCCTTCCCCCCTGCAAATTTCCTTTAACGTATCATCTGAAATGTCATAATGACTGTACATTGTATATGTTGAAAAGGATTCTGGGAATGAACACAGATCTGGTTATAAAGAAAGAACATGCCTTTAACAACATCTTTTTTAGAAGTCCATCTATAAATGGCCGAAGCAAATGAGTGCTGATGGAGGAATGAAGCAAGACTTATATGTGTGTACACACTGTGCATGAAATGAGAGAACAACGTGTTCTTGGCTGGGGGGTAACTAGCAAATTTAAGCTCAGCAATGTGACTCAGGCAAAAGTATCAGTCCACCTCCAACAGAGTACAAAGGATCAGAACTCAGGAATCCTGATTCCCTGATGCCAAGTCTTTTGCTGCAGAGACAAGGCAACAGCCACTTATGTAACAGTCAATCTATTTTCTTAATCTTTCAGCTCATCTGTCAGGAGAACTGGAAAGTAATAGACAAAACATTTCCTCTTCTGTGGTTCCTGCATCTCTCTAGATTGCAAGCCATGTAGGCTGCTTGCCTACAGGAAGACAGGCTCTTAAGAAGTTGAGAAGAAGTCTTTCCTGATGAGTTTGGGGAGACACTTACCACCGACATTGTTTTTGTAGGTGTTGTAGAGCTCTTTCACTCGCCGGTAGCGGAATGCTAATTTCCTCATCCAGTCAACTCCTCCGTGAACTCCAGAGCCCAGACAAAGATTTGCTCCAGCGGTTGAACTGTGAAAGCCATCTGCTGAGAAATTATATGTGCTGTGGCAAAGGAAGGAGGAAAAGGGGAAGGAGTGAAATTATAACCTACACTTCCCATTAGGATAGATAAACTAGTAAAGGGAAAAAAGGAGAGAGGAAGACACATTCCAGACTTCTGGCCTTGTTAGAGACAGCAGGTGGGAAAAAAGTGCTGTTTTCATTATCCATTTGTCCTGCAGATTTGCTGTCTCTGTCCATGATTTCATTAGTGGTTAATGTATTTTAACTCACTAAAAGGGGTACCACATCCTTAGTTTCCATGCGCTGTTATCAACATGTGGATGAAAAGAATCCTCTTTCTCCCAACTTCAGTCCACTTCTGGGCAAGACTCTCTTGACATTAACAGAGGCTGTGAAAGGGGTGTGGATGAACACGGAATAACCATGTTGCAATTCCTGCGCTATTGCAACAATATATGATTCGCAGGGTACAATACTAACCTGCTTTCCAGCACTGACATAAGGGCACTGCACCTCCGAGAGAAGGGAACAAACATTCCCTTACTTTGAGGAGGGCTCTGTGAGTGCCACCCAACTGCAAGATGCAGCACACGTCCCACTGGCACAGCTATTCCAGCTCTGGAAAGTTGGTTAGGATTGGGCCTCAACCGCACCTAGGTGAGCATATGAAGCTGTCTTCTGCTGAATCAGATTTGGTTAATTTAGCCCAGTATTACCAACATGCACTAATGGTTGCTCTCTAGCCTAACCAGGAGATGACTGGGATTGACCCAGGGAGCTACTGCATGGAAAGGAAATACTTAGTCATTGAGCTATGGCTCCATCCTGAAGACGACCTGCTTCTTGGTGCTTCCACCACAGGATTGGCACCAATGACCAAGGTTCAATTCATACAGTGGCCCTAATGGCAAAGCAATAGATCATTACAGTTGGAACTTGGTATCCATGGATAAGCAAATCCTTGGGTCAATCCATTATTACCTTCAGACATGACTGGAGTTATTCTATGTGTCCTGAGGTGTTCTGAGGCCTGGAGAGGCTGCATGCAGACTCTGTGGGCCTCGGAAAGTCCTCTGGAAGTGCCAGAAAGGCAATTCCTGTTTTTCAAGAACAGGAAGCGCCTTTCCAACACCTCCAAAGGCAATACCCCCTCCCGGCCTCAGAAATGCCTCTAGTGGTGCTGGAAAGACTTTATAAAGTTTCATAAAAACTGGAAGAGACTTTCCAGAACCTCTGGAGGTGTTTCTGAGGCCTGCAAAGGCCATGCACGGCCTCTGCGGGCCTCAGAAGAGTTCCTAGGCATGATCAGCAAACATGTCCAGTCATGTCCTGGAGCTCAGGTCTGGCCCTCCACCACAGGTTCAGAACCCACAATGAGTTAATGTATTAAAAATATTTACACACTGCTTTTCAACAGAGGATCACAAAGAGGTTAACATAGCAAACTAAATGAAAAGATGGTTCCCTGTTCCAAAAGGGCTCATCAACTAAAAAAAAAAAGGCAAAAAAGAGTGACACCAGCTAAGAGCATCTAGAATGTCTAGAATAGACATTGTGCTGGGATGAACGGGGCCTGTCCCCACCCCACGCCCAGTAAATATAAGAGAGCCAGGACTTAAAGGCAGGAGGTCTGGTCTAGAGGGTAGAGCCTCCGTTTGCCTGAAGATAACATCCGAAGGTCGCCAGTTCGAGGCCACCAGCACCGTGAACGGCAAGACCTTGAAGCAGCTGACAAGCCTAGCCGAGTTATGCTGAGTTATTCCACCTGCTCTTTGGCCACTGTCAGCCTGTGTGGGAGGAAAATGGAGGCCAGAATGTGATACCAGATCATAAAGGATCCATCTGAAATGTTGTGGTTCTTGAAAGACAGAACCTTCTTCAATTGTAAAAATCCCTACTGGGATTTAGTATTGCCTGCCTATGTAAACCACCTTGAATTAAAGTCTGAGGAGAAATCTGACGACCAAGAAAGGCGGTATATAAGTACCTGTATTATTATTATTATTATTATTATTATTAAAAGGTTCTCTTAGCCCAGTTATCTCAAGCAGATGCTAGCCCAGGATCTCAAGTATAGAGCATGATGGGATACATCATGGGATACAAGGGATACACCTCTCTACTTTTGTTATGTAGATTCTAGTCACTCTCTGCAACTTCTAGTACCATAGCTGGAAAAATAAAACAACTGCCATACTTCAAAATGGTAGCTCCTATAGACCAAGGCAGAAAAATGGCCAGAACCATGAATTTTTGTCACTGGGTATCCGCCAGACATTGAGAAGTAGCTACAGGTTGCTTGTACTACAGGCTATTTGTACTGGACAATGCAATTTAGAGATGCAATGCCTTACCTTAAATCTTGCCCATTGTCATCTGATGATACATCGTCTATGTGTATCTGGTCACAATCCTGAAAACCATTTTCAAAAATAATCAGCTGGGAAGCAAGTATTTTGTAAAAACAACAATGGAGAGATTTCGTGCAACATAAACCACGCTAAGGAAGATTCCTCAACAATTTCTGGTCAATTACAGTAATCAGATTACAAGCAACATTTCAGATACCACATTCCCAGAACATGACTATAATGTGGTTAGACACAGTAATTCTCAGAGACAATAAGGTCACTCATACATCTCTTTATGCACCTAAGGGGAAAATGTTTCCTATTCAAAGCAGTGTTGAAGCATAGAAAGAAAAAATCATTGTCTTTCAATAGGTAAACATTATTAATAGGTTCTAAGTCTAAACCTGCAAACTCTTTTCATTCGAGAGAAGGTAAGAGGTAAGAAGAGGAACATGCATAACTGTTTACAATTACAATAAAGTTTCACTAGTGGTGTGGGTGTATGCATTCCACTTCTCTAAGCAGTGATGAATTTCAGGGGCAAACCTACTTGGATTTCTTTGGATGAAGGAATACTAGAGACTTGTGGGGTTTTTGTGATTTTTGCTTTAGTACTGGTGGAGGCAAACAGCAGGCACTCTTACATCTTCTACCCCATATCAGATGTCAGAGTGGATAGGGAGATGCTCTTTACACTCTCACATAACACCAGAACCAGGGGACATCCACTAAAATTGAGTGTTGGGAGAGTTAGAACAGACAAAAGAAAATATTTCTTTACTCAGCGTGTGGTTGGTCTGTGGAACTCTTTGCCACAGGATGTGGTGATGGCGACTGGCCTGGACCTCCTGATTTTAGAAATGGGTTATGTCAGAATGCCAGATGCAAGGGAGGGCACCAGGATGAGGTCTCTTGTTATCTGGTGTGCTCCCTGGGGCATTTGGTGGGCCGCTGTGAGATACAGGAAGCTGGATTAGATGGGCCTATGGCCTGATCCAGTGGGGCTGTTCTTATGTCAGATCCCTCTTTGGGCCAACTTACAGTGCTCTCTCTCTCTCTCACTCACACACACACTCACACACACACACACACACACACACACAGAGCTCTCTTCTACCCTTAACTGTTGTGTGTATGTGTGTGTTTGAGAGAGATTTTGACACCTACCCCATTCAAAACACTTCTGAGATCTTTAGCTTTAAAAAGTCTGCCTCTTAATCCACTGATGAACCTTCAACCAATCATCCTCTACTTTTACAGCTCAATCCTAACTACATTCCTCTCTGCTTCTGGTGGCACACTGCATGTATTAAGCAGCAGCCATTCTGCAACATGGAACAGTGTTTCACTAACTTAAATCCCTCCCTGCGCCAGCCCAATCCTAGTTAGGATCAGGCCATTAGTGAACGATCTCCCTAAGAAAGATTTGGTTGGCCAGTATTCATACACCACTGTAACAATGAGCTGATATGACATTCATAATGCTGATTGTTTTGGATAAATGCTCAGTACTTCTAAACCAGTGCTTTTCATCCTTTTTCATCTCAGGGCACACTGGCAAGGCACTAAAATGGTCAAGGCACACCATCAGTTTTTGACAATTGACAAGGCACACTGTGCTGTCACATCCCCCAATGGCCCTACTAATAAAGTACCCTCTCCCAAATTCCTGCAGCACACCAGGGGACAGTGGTGCACTGTGGTTGAAAATGGCTGTTCTAAACCAATGAAATCAGGGTTAGTGATGGTCACTACAGAACACTGGTCTGGCGTTTATTCCTGGACAAGCAAATGAACATTTGTATCAAAACAATACAAACAGATGTGTACTAATTTGAACAATGAATAATTTGTACTGGGCAACCTTAGGGACCAAACTCACTACTACTTGAAATGATAATTGTATCCTCTCTTTGGATCAAGAAGATCCTGTCTTCATAGTGTATTGACACAGAACAGCATAAGACATCAGAAATAGTTGTTCCACATGCAATTTCATGTAGAAAGTTTTTCTTCTTGTTTTACTGGCTTCCAAGAACTCCTCAGAGATTATAGTCTCTCCTTCCTAGGTGTGGCAGAGCTTGTAACAGGAAAAGAGAAAAGATTTCTGCAGTAACCCTATTTCTTGTGCATACCTATACAATCATAAACAAACTACAGAGGAAAAGAAAGAATCAAAGCACAATTTACTATAATATGCATTTGGAGTTTAGCCAGTATAAAATATGCATGCTAAATCTTATCTTCCAAGTTCTTTATTGTCTGAGTGGAGGAGGCCTCAACCTCAAAAACTCTGGAAATGTTATTTTAATGGTTTCTTTATTTGGTTTGACATTCCAAATCCCTAAAAAGTCAGGAAGCTTCCTTCGGTGACCCTCCTAGGGCAGAGAAAAGAATGTACATTGTAAAGCATATGCAAATTGGTAAACTGTTTTGTTCTCATGTTAGCTCTAAGGGTTTCATGGAGTTTCAGAAGTTACAGACCGAAAACGTTTTGATAGGAATGTTTGTTGCGCTTTCAACGTGTAATACTTGTTGTCTCCCACTATTGCCCTAAAGATTAAGGGCCCAATCCTATCCAACTTTTCAGCACTGGTGCAACCACAATGCAGCTTTGGGAACAAATATTCCCATGTCTTGAGGAGGCCTCTGTGACTGCCTCCTGACCACAGGACACAGTGCACGTCCCATTGGCACAGCTGCACTGGAAAATTGGATAGGATTGGGCCTTAAGTCAGTACATGGGATGCTGGATTTGAGGCAGAGGGATCAGGGTTCTTATACATCTCTGCTGTACTAAATTCAGCTTAAGGGGTTGTTAACCACTAGCCTAACACGTCACAGAACTATGGTGAGGAAAAATGGATAGCCTCATGCCTAAAATACTGAACTCAGAGGAAGAATTAGATACAAATGTGACAAGTCAACAGTTGTCCTGTTTTATCTGATACTGCAGCAGTGACCTGGCTAAAGATATCCAAAAGTCCAATGCTAGGGTTTTAATATTACAATCAAAATCCATCTTGTAGATCTGTAGGTTAAATGAGGACACACTTTTTTTTAGTATTTTGGCCATTTTTGCCAGAATATAGGTGGTTAACCCTGTTTGTCCAGGCATCTTCCTGGAATTATAAGAACTTCTGCTTTGAAATTCTATTGACTAAAGAGAGATTGGTTTTTGTCTCACAGTACTAAAACCAAGGACAATCCAATGAAATGAACTGGCAAGAGATTCAAAATGAACAAAAAAAGAGACAACAAAGGGCATAATTATTTTCATGGAAACTCATTGCCACAAGATGTGCTGATGATCACTAGCTTGGATGGCTTAAAAGAAAATTGGAAACATTAACAGAGGACAGGTCTAAATAGCTACTAGTCATGATGGCTATAGGCTACTTCAAGGTTCCACAGTCGTATGCTTCTGTATAATGTATGCTTCTGTTTCAAGATAGCAATGGAAGGCGAGAAGTATGCCTTTCTTTCCTGCTTGTGGGTTTCCCAGAGGCAACTGGTGGGCTACTTGGAAACAGAATCATAGACAGCATGGGCCTCTGATCTGATCCACTAGGGCTTTTCTTATGTTCTTAATCATAGTATCACAAAGAATTAACTTGGCCCAAAGGAAACTTTTTATAAACATGGTCACTTATCAGTTTGCCAGATACTCACTGATTAAACTCAATAGGCTCACTTTATTTCCAACTTTACAGTGATAGTTTTTATTATTTAGTAATCCTTCTGATTTTTTTCACTAACTGTTCCACTCCAAATAATACTACAGAAGTCAATTTTTATCTCTTGCTCACTGTAGAGGCCTTGCAGCATTTCTCCTCTCTCTGGAATGTCAAATCTCTGCCCTTCTAGATAAATGTATGGATAAGAACATAAGAACATAAGAACAGCCCCACTGGATCAGGCCATAGGCCCATCTAGTCCAGCTTCCTGTATCTCACAGCGGCCCACCAAATGCCCCAGGGAGCACACCAGATAACAAGAGACCTCGTCCTGGTGCTCTCCCCTACATCTGGCATTCTGACTTAACCCATTCCTAAAATCAGGAGGTTGCGCATACACATCATGGCTTGTACCCCATAATGGATTTTTCCTCCAGAAACTCGTCCAATCCCCTTTTAAAGGCGTCTAGGCTAGACGCCAGCACCACATCCTGTGGCAAGGAGTTCCACAGACTGACCACGCGCTGAGTAAAGAAATATTTTCTTTTGTCTGTCCTAACCCGCCCAACACTCAATTTTAGTGGATGTCCCCTGGTTCTGGTATTATGTGAGAGTGTAAAGAGCATCTCCCTATCCACTCTGTCCATCCCCTGCATAATTTTGTATGTCTCAATCATGTCCCCCCTCAAGCGTCTCTTTTCTAGGCTGAAGAGGCCCAAACGCCGTAGCCTTTCCTCATAAGGAAGGTGCCCCAGCCCCGTAATCAGCTTAGTCGCTCTCTTTTGCACCTTTTCCATTTCCACTATGTCTTTTTTGAGATGCGGCGACCAGAACTGGACACAATACTCCAGGTGTGGCCTTACCATCGATTTGTACAACGGCATTATAATACTAGCCGTTTTGTTCTCAATACCCTTCCTAATGATCCCAAGCATAGAATTGGCCTTCTTCACTGCCGCCGCACATTGGGTCGACACTTTCATCGACCTGTCCACCACCACCCCAAGATCTCTCTCCTGATCTGTCACAGACAGCTCAGAACCCATCAGCCTATATCTAAAGTTTTGATTTTTTGCCCCAATGTGCATGACTTTACACTTACTGACATTGAAGCGCATCTGCCATTTTGCTGCCCATTCTGCCAGTCTGGAGAGATCCTTCTGGAGCTCCTCACAATCACTTCTGGTCTTTACCACTCGGAAAAGTTTGGTGTCGTCTGCAAACTTAGCCACTTCACTGCTCAACCCTGTCTCCAGGTCATTTATGAAGAGGTTGAAAAGCACCGGTCCCAGGACAGATCCTTGGGGCACACCACTTTTCACCTCTCTCCATTGTGAAAATTGCCCATTGACACCCACTCTCTGCTTCCTGGCCTCCAACCAGTTTTCAATCCACGAGAGGACCTGTCCTCTAATTCCCTGACTGTGGAGTTTTTTCAGTAGCCTTTGGTGAGGGACCGTGTCAAATGCCTTCTGAAAGTCCAGATATATAATGTCCACGGGTTCTCCCGCATCCACATGCCTGTTGACCTTTTCAAAGAATTCTATAAGGTTTGTGAGGCAAGACTTACCCTTACAGAAGCCATGCTGACTCTCCCTCAGCAAGGCCTGTTCGTCTATGTGTTTTGAGATCCTATCTTTGATGAGGCATTCTACCATCTTACCCGGTATGGATGTTAGGCTGACCGGCCTATAGTTTCCCGGGTCCCCCCTCTTTCCCTTTTTAAAAATAGGCGTGACATTTGCTATCCTCCAATCTTCTGGTACCGTGGCTGTTTTGAGGGATCAAGCTCACTGCCTGAAATATCCTATTTCTGTAGTTCAGTTGGCTCAAGGAAATCCAGGAAGGTTTTGAGAAGACTCAACATAAGCAAAGCCAGTAACCACAAATCAGTTGAATCAGCAGATAAAAAGCCTTATTACTATTATGAATATTTATATACCATTTTTCAACAGAAACGTCCAAAATGTGGTTTACACAGGAAAAATTAATAAACAAATTGTTCCCTGTCCCCAAAGAGCTTTCAATCTAAAAAGATGTAGAAGAAACACCAGCCAACATGCATTACAAAGGATGCTATGGTTGGGGGGCGGGGGATAGGTCCAGTTGAACAAACAGTGAGGCCCAATGATAACACTGAGAGTTAAGAGCACACTATTTTTCTGAGGTTTCTTTTGGTTCTTGCACATCACACTAAATTCCCAAGTTACGTCCTGGTTCCATTCCAGAGGTTCTCCAAAAGTTGGAATGTGCTTTCATAGAAACAGCTGGGCCTTGCTGTTTCAACAGTATTGCGCCTGCACGAAACCACCATGCTGGCATGAAACCACTGTGCCAGCCTGAAAATGTCCATTTGAACGTCCATAACTTGGAAAGCCGTAAGTCGGACTCCATAACTCAGGGACCCAATGTACTGCAAGGATAAGTTAAATAGAGTCCTGATTATCTGACCTAAACAGGATCGATGGGTTCGATTACTGAAAATGTTGGATAATGTGGAAACAGGTGAGAGGGATGATACAAATACCAAAATTGCAGCCTTATTCAGAAAACCCCACGGGACTGGAAGACGACCCTAACTTTAACTTGTACAGAGGTCACCCTTTTTTATTACCTTTATAAAGGTTATCTGATGTTAAACAAAACAAACAAAATCCAAGGAGAAAAGTATAAAGATGCAGAGTGCAATCCAGAGGAAGGAAAGCACAACCAAGGACTGTTATGAATGTGCCGTAAATCACATTTGCATCTCCTTTAGAGCAAGACCACAAAGGTGTGACAGCTTCCCTGTGCAGGATCTGGACCTAGACCTGGTGAGTTTGTGCCACTGGCCAGCACAGGGGCTTGGAGAGGGTGGTGGGAGGGCATTCCAGGGATAGGGAAGGCCATTTTTGGAAGGGAGGTGGGCAGACTAGGAGATAGATTGGGCCCAGGAGGGGGATGGGATCAGTTACGGCAGTGCTAGATAAATCCTAGCCCCACTTCACAGCCTGATCAGCCTTACAAGGGGCCACTCTGATTTGTGCCAGCTAATTTGCTAGCGCAAATCCGAGTAGCCCCTTAGGAGTGGCTGGTGCATGACATGGGGTAAGAAAAAAAAATCCCTTGACCCCAAGTTGCATTCCAGCTGGCACATTCCTTGTGGGGTAAGGAGATACAGCACAGGCCACTTGGCCTGCCTGTTCAGTGCAGGTTAGAATTGGGCTGCCCAAGAAAGTTGTTAACATACAGGGTGACCCAAAAAAAACAGAACCCACAAATCTTTGAATAAAACTGTTAATTTTAATTTTTCTTCTTTTTTCTTTCAGGGTATACAAGTCGACTTTGTGCATGAAATATTGGAACAATAATCTTCCCCAATATGTCTTGGTCAACCAAGGAAAAGACATTTTGAAATTTACTGAACCTTTGTAGGATTTAATAAAATTTTTATGGGTTCTGGTTTTTTTTAAGTCACCCTGTATTAACACAATCAAGGCTTCTGCTTTGGAGAAATTACATAGAAATTACATAACCTTTGCCTTTTGCACCCCACTCCCTCCACTACAGCTTCCCACATGCTCACTAATTACACTGCCAGTCTGCTCTGGCCCTGTTTACCACACACTGGGCTATCTTTTTTACATGCAAGCGCAGGAGCGACCAATCCCCCTTTTGGTATGGGGCAAAATAGAATACATGTGTATGCTGCTAGGTCAGATAAATACCATAATGTCAGGTAACTAAGTGACTTGACTGTACTAATATTAAAATAAAAATTGAAAATTAAACGAGTGGTAGCTTCTGTTTCTTAAATTTTGCTTCAGAACTTTGAAAGTTCTTTAATCAACAAATCAATCCACCAGTTAAAGGCCAATTAATCAACTAAAAATGCTTTATCTATTGACAGCTGTGTACTAACATAAGTTCTCCACCACGTGACACAGATCAAAGGTCACAGTTTAATTTACTTCTGTTTGGTTCTTTGATTTTGGAAGTACTATTCTTTTTCACTTAGGGACAGACATGTAAATTTTCCATACATACCTATGTGTAGTTGGGTTTCATATTACAGAAAACCATGTACAATTTACAGGTGTGTCTCTTTAGGCATCCTTTGAAACTATTGTTTTAAAAAGTGAAGAACCATCATGTTAGAGACAAATGTTGGGTTTGCTGACTGGTACACATTAGAAGACAGGCTTTTGCTGTAGGCAAATCTGATGTGCCAATTCCTTGCTGATCATTATATCTTCAGTTCCTTCCTTCCTTAGTAACTCTGAGACTGTATTTAAGTGGGGGCTGACTGTACAAACAAGTCCTGAGAAAACAGAATTAAAAGCAGATTTCTGCTGGCACATACACACATGCCTTTCCAAAATGATAAAAACATTCTTGACCGTGCATGTGAATTGTGAAAGCCATGCTGGAATAATATTGTCGCAGCCTACTCAACTTCAGTTGCGCTGTGCTGTGTAATTAGGTCAGGGGAAAGGTATTTGTGGGGGGATCTGCTTTTCTCATTTGTGAATGAATTGTTCTGTATGCTAAAGTTTGACAACAGTAGCGATCACATTTCTGACTTAATAAAATACCATGACACTTAGTGAGACACTACCTCATAGTCCACTGCCGACCTACACTATCATGTTACTGGGTAAAACATAGCAAAGCCGGACAAAGCAAGAATGTAGACCATATTTTACTACAGTTCTTGGTAACCAGACTAATTTTTCATTCTTGCAGATTTTGCTTTTGAGACCTTGGTGAGCGAAGGACGATGTGAACATCTGGGTGGCTGACTAGGAGGCTACAGTTTTGCATGAATAAAACTTAGTAATGAGGACATTTCCAAACCCAGACTCCACATCTGTTGGCTTTTACTGATATGCTGAGATTTCATAGGACTCTGTGATTAGTGTACCTTGTACAGGCCATGTGGGCAATTAAAATGAACCACAAACACCACTTGTAGTCTCCTAGAGCATTTGTTATACTGCAGTAATATTTAAGATCATCTCCACTGATTTCAAGAGATCAAATGTGAACGGATGAAAATAAGCCAACAGGAAACTGCACTCAGAGTTCTAGATTTTATGGGCTCTAGAAATTAGGAGGAGGTGTCTGATATGGTAGGTTGTCAAGAAACAAATTGGAACTCTGGAGATTCTGAAACCTGAAATCTAATCTACCCTGACTTAACTCAGGACTAAGCTATCAATAGGACTTCTGGATCCAGTTCTTAATGTGCACTCCCTCCCCCACATAAGCCATTCCTGAAACAGAAATAATAGTGGCTTGCAAAGTCACCTACCAGCACAGATCCAAACTCATAATGGTTGGCAACCTTCAGTCTCGAAAGACTATGGTATAAGCCAACAGCACCCGGTATTCCCAGGCGGTCTCTCACCCAAGTACTAACCAGGCCTGACCCTGCTTAGCTTCCAAGATCAGACAAGATCAGGCATGTACAGGGTAACAGTTGCTGCCAAACTCATAAATTACTCATGCAAATAGACTTTTCCCATTTTATTTTTTGGACATCCCACCTTGGGCAGCACTCTTATCACTCAGAACCCTAAATACTATGTTGCAAACATGGGTTGGTTGAAATAAAAGTATAATTTTTCTTTGCTGGTAGACTAGCATTGTTAGCTAGCAGAATGGCATTAGACATTGTTCTAATGGTCCAAGACTTTCAGCTGTTTGGATTTTTAAAACAAACAAATCTTTTACTAAAAATATTGCATTGAACTGGGAATATTTCTAATCCCCTTCATTTGGCTTCAACAGGACAAGTGGTTTTAGTTGCAGAATGTCCTGTGGATGCAATTCCACAATTGGAAGTATATTGAACCAATACAATGATATAATCAGGAACAAAACGTATAAACACGTGCAAAAACGAAGGGATGACATTACACTTGGTGGGATCTACCACTTCCCGTGGGAATGTGGTAATGAAAGATTACACTGCACCTGAGTCTAATATACACATATATCATGCTTTCTCTCTTCTTCGCTCATATATTCTCATCATTATTCTCCATTCCATACAGGCAAGTGAGCTTGCTGGACAGAGTCGGTTTTGTCTGCTCTGTGAGTGAAAGCTAGCCAGTTGAAGTAATCTTATACCACTTGATGGTGCTACAGCATATTGCAAACCTTGCCTGATCAAACAGGGCACTGACCTTACTGCTTGCTTTTCTGCATATTTCACTTTTAAAGAATCTCTTTCTTGCATTTGTTTGGGCCAAACTAGCCAAAGGGAGTGAGGCGCCCAATGTGTTATTTATTTCTGTGGATTACTAATTTTATTTGCACTTAAGGGACACTTAACCCTTTCCCATTTGGACACTTTTCTATTCAAAATTGCTTCCTCCAACAGAATTTCCTCTATAGGAGAAAAGATACCTTTTCCCGATGGGGGAAAAACATCTGGGGGAAGTCATTCTGATAAGAAAATTGGCCCACAGGAAAGAGTCAAGCAGCCTTTTCCCAATTTTAATGAAATTCACCGCATAATTTTTCAATAAAATAAAAGAAAGGTTGGGGGAAGACATGCATTTATTGTCTCATGAGAGTGTTCCAGAGAATACTTCTTGCACCAAAAACTGAACATAAAAAAGCCCCATTTATCACACAGGAAAAGTTGCCAAGGGATTAGAGGCAACTGAGGTTTTATGTGCGTGTTGGTAAAAAATGGCATTATGCAAGCGAACGCTTGCTTCAAACATCATGTGGATTTATAACGCAGAGGAAAAAATGGCTAGGTTTGGGCAATGTTTTAAATTAATATTTTTCAATTAACATTGTATTTTGTTTTTCAAATACTTTTTAAAATTGGGAAGAAAATAGGCCAAGGATTCCAACTCTTTCTGTCACTTACACAATACACATACTGATTGATAACTAGGAGAAATGCAGCTTCCTCTATTGTCATCCCAGTATTTTGACAACTGAAAGAGACTAAAAGCTCTATTTAAAAAAAATTATATTACTATTTAAAGTTCTATGAAATGTCAGTGTGTGTTTTGTGCCAGCATTCCAGCCCTTTTCCTTCTTTATCTTTTTCATGTCTTTGACACTCCACATCTCTTTCTGCTGTCACCCCACTCACTACAGCGGCTTCTCCATCCTGACAATCACAGGACCAGTTTGGAGAAGCAGGCCTGGCTCTGCCTTTTGCTTCATTGATGGACTGGAAGATGTAGCAGACTTGTTTCACTGAAGCCAATTACCTATGGGTCTTCTTCTGCCTGAGGAAAGGGGCATAGTGGCTTGTGAAAGAGGGTATAAGATCTGGCACATGCTTGTACCGAGACCCACCTTCTTCCTCCACCCACACACACACCATGCCTCCACAGCCAACTTATGGGTACCAATGGAGACCTCTGGAGCCGCTACTGTGCCTGCCACACCTCTAGCCATTTGTGGCAGTGACCTGGAAGCATGCTTCCACAGTCCAGTTTTCACACTGCTGTAAAGGACCATGCACCACTGGAATGCTAATTCCAGCAAGCAAGACCCTAGTAGGATTGTGGCATTATTCTGGCAGGATATATTCTAATAGAAAGCTGGGGCAAGTCCCACATAGCACAGATTTGCTGACTTCAAAGGCTAAGGAGGGCTAAGGGCTAAGTACCATGTCGGTCTGATCTTTTCAGTGCCAAGGTCTACAGTGTGCTCCTGGGGAGCAAGCAGGAAAGACAACCGTTAACAAAGCAGAAGCACAGGAAAATTCTTCCAGATACATTTTACCATCTCTGACATGTTCAGAAGTATGACTCTGATTATTATTATGTGGAATTTGTTCAAGCAAATCTTTGTCCCATAATAGGAAGAGATTGACGTTATGAAGCTGCCCTCCTTTCTCCAACCCAGTCTCCAGGAACCTGAGGCGTGTTGTCCAAGGGCATCTCAGCAACAAGCTGATGCAAACTTCTCTATGCAGCTGAGTAAACTAAGCATATTTTTAGCTGCGTAATTGCTGGTTTGTGATGGGGCAATATGCAATCACCTTAGCTAGGACACATAGTTTGCTGCATAGCTGTCATCACATTGCAAACAGAAGAATTTGGATTTCAGCGCAGTAACCAATGTTTCTCTCAGATTTCAGGCTGGGGGGGCGTAAAGTCCCAACAGTCTAGTCCTTAATTCTACACAGAAACGCCTGAACAGGTGAATGCCATATCTGCTAAAGGATGACCAGAAGGGGTCTGATTATCTTAGTTCCAGCTTCCTACAAGCCAATGCCAATATCCCATGTTGCTATTCCTCCTCACACATGTTTACAGTTAGAATGAATACCTTACCTAACGAGGGTGGTACTGCATAGGATAAAGCAGTTTCCCAAAGAGTTTGGTTTGGCCCAAATTAGAGCCATTTTGGAAGCCAAATTACTCATTGGAAGGGCATAAAGGCCTCTTCTGTGGACCATTCTGCAGCCCACAAAGGCCAGTAGAGTGGGCTGCTGGCCCAGCATTACCCAGAAGACACTCTCCACCCTCCTGGTAAGTCATTTCCATGTCATAACCCACCATGAAAGATGTGTGGGTTGCAGAGCTGAGAAGGCTGGGAACCGCTGAGAAGATTAGGAGCCTCTACTGATGTACTGAATTGATGAAAGTGGTCTGATTTAACCAGGCCAAATAATGTTCATATATGTTTACATAAAATTTACATAAATATGTTTACATATAATTTATGTGGCTTTCAGGCTGTTACTCCTGGCAAACCTGCAGATTTTGGCTCTTCAGGCTGTAGAATTTAGGTGTTCATCTTGTAGTAAGCAAAGATCACTGAATCTGCATTGCTATCTGATGTGAGCTGCAGAGTAAGAAGGATCAAATGATCATGTTCTGCTCCCCCTCCTTGACATGGGAGACAAGCACCTATTTGCTTACTGAGGGAGTGTTTATAGCTTTCACGTAATCCTGAGATGCTTTCTGGTGGCCTGTGACCACTCACTAGAGTCAGTCATGAGATGCTCCGATTTCTAGTCATAACCTCGGAAAAAATATCACAATATGTATTAGTGAATTTGAAGAAACCCAAATACATCATGGTGTCCCCAACTCTGTGACTCCTAATCCAGTTTCATTACTTTTGACTGGCTGAGTGGTTTTTCATAATTGAGGTTAGCCATTAGAGAACAAGAGTATCACAGAAGTAAGTGCTACGGGCACATCTGCCATTGCTTTTTTCCACTACATTAATGCTCATGACATGAAAACAAGAATTGCATAGAGCTAATACTAGTACATGAGCTGCAGCTCATCAGGTGCTCCATAGTGGTCTCCCTAGAGGCAGAAGCAAAGGGTCTGACAGGTCTGACAAAGGGTCTGACAAAGAGGCGGAATAAAAATATTTCAGGTAGATAGAACAATGAATCCTGGAGGAATAGGTGGCTATGTCCTTGTCAATTCTCAAGCCATACTGCATAAAAACACAGAAAGTCACAAAATTGTTACGATAATTGTCCCTTCTTTGCCATACCATATTCACAACGTACTCATATGAAATACAATTTCAGGCATGTTTCAAATGGATTCCAACCAGCATCAACTTAACTCACTAACAAAAACAGAGAAATGTGTGTTTCCATAACTGATGTAGGTGTGCAAAAGGGACAATAAGAAACTAAACAAAACTATTACCTACCTCCAAGTCATTAAAGAATAGATGTGTATCTGCAAGGTTGAAGATCATTTCTTCCATCATAAGGCCTATTCGGACAGAAGTAGTTGTATCCTGTTAGAAAGAAAAGCAGTCAGCCATTTTATTTTTTATTTTCCCTGTTTGTAATTATTGGTTCTTGGAATGAAATGCAGGGAAAGCAGATGATATTGATAAGAATTCAGAAAGCAATGTCCCCAATACAGACTAAGGAAAGGGATTTCATTTCGTACAGAGCTGCTTTAACATTATTGTTAAACGTCTGTACTGCATTGTCAGGAAGTTACTCCTTCAAATAACATCTCTGCCAAGAACTCACCTGATGGCCTTAGGCAAGTTATTCCCACTCAGTTTCAGCCCTGTCGATTTGCAATATGGGGATAATAATTTCCACTTATCTTAAGCGGTGGTTCCCAAACTATGCACAGCAATGCCTGAGGGGTCTGTGACAAACTCACAGGGGCATGGCAGGACATCCCCAGTGGCCTCCTCTTCCCAGTTCTCCTGGGCGTCACCATCTTTTGATCACACTATCCAAGACTGCAGTACCAGGGAGAGCTGCGAAGAAGCGGCCGCCATGAAAGAAGGGTGCCATGACCAGGGAAAGCTTGAGAACAGCTGACCTACAAGGTTGTTATCAAGTTTCCAACATGATAATGCATGAGAAGCATTTCAAACAATCAGAAGCTCGATACAAGTGCTGCATATATGCTGTTACTCAAACATGCCCACATCTTGTGTTCACAGTGTTTGCCAAGCCCACAGTGAGAACAACACCAAAATTTATTCTTGGCAAGACATTCTGGAAAAGTTCTTTTCTGGTACTTTTAGATTAAGCTTACAAAAACAACCACGTACATTTTTATTACTGAAGTGCTGTTGAGCCCATCAGACTAATGATGGGAAGGTCTAGTAAACTGTATTTTACTGCACCTGAGGCTTTGAACTGTTATTTTCTATTAGGAAAAAGATTTTTCCCTCCCTGCCTGTCCATATGAACTGTGAAAGAATGAGGGTGGTTTTCTCCTATATTTACAAATCAAGACAAAATAGTGCAGATTTCTGGAGCTTTCTGCAGATTTCAGTAGAGTCATGTTACTGCTTGCATGAGGTAAATCACATGTGTGAAGAGCAAGTTAAAATCACTGACTGAAGTCTGACTCCATCTTGCAGGCCTGTGGCCAATCTGCAGCAGCTATGGGAAGAGAGCTTGTGAGCAGGCTGAAAAGAAGCTCATTATTAGGAGTCTCACTTCGGCTTGATGCGAGGCATGACGATGTGCTGGACCTCAAGGTCTCACTAATTGGGAATGGGAGCCAGCTATGAATCTCCAGTTGGGGTCAGAGTGGTGATGGGTAGTAACAGCAGCTGGCGAGGTAATTTGCCAGAAACTTTGGCAGGTCCAAATCTCTGGTTGGTTAATAGATAGGCCCCCACAAGGACTTATTGCGGGTTTCAAACTCTGGGAGAGTTTGAAAACCGCAGGTTTAAGGTATAAACACCCTGTTGCTGAGGGGAGTTGGAGATGATCTGTGTCATTCCATTATGGACATCTGGTTGTTACAGCTGTGGTACAACAGGTAGAAGAGACACCTTTTACTTATGCTCAGGAGTTGGAGAGATCCAAGTGAGCGTTAGGAACAAGCTTAGGACCTTAGCTTTATTGTTTTAGCATTTTGTGTGTATTGTATTTATTCTCTCAATTACTTAAATGCTTTACAAGTTATTGTGTAACCATAACACAGGCCAACACACATTTTGCTTCCTTAAACATTACACCAATTCCTGGGTATATTTGGGGTGCCGATTCCAAAAATGGCATCCGTTTTGCCCTATCATGTCTAGTTTGGGAGACATGGCATAGCCTCTTTAGTGAATGGTTCAAGCAGCTTCCTCATGAGGAAGCCTACACCATGGCTTCCTCATGAGGAAGCTGCTTGAACCATTCACTAATGAGGCTATACTATATCTCCAAAACTAGATGTGATAGGGCAAAATGGATGCCATATTTGGAATCGGCACCCCAAATTCATATCAATCCACCATAAAGTTTGGGAAAAACCTTTCTGACCCTCAACTTTGTAGGCCTGTGTAATTGTATTCTTTAAATAAACCAGTCACTCTGAAAGGCTGGTGACTGTGTGAGTACAAAGGAATTGGATTAATCTAAGTCCAGCCTAAGTCACTCAGTCTACTACCTATGAAGCGAACCAGAGCCTTGGGAAAAGTCCATCATGGGTTACAAGCCATGATGTGTATGTGCAACCTCCTGACTTTAGAAACGGGCTACATCAGAAGGGAGGGCTAGATGCAAGGGAGGGCACCAGGATACAGGTCTCTTGTTGTCTTGTGTGCTCCCTGGGGCATTTGGCCACTGTGAGATACAGGAAGCTGGACTAGATGGGCCTATAGCCTGATCCAGTGGGACTGTTCTTATGTAAGGGCTGGATAATTAGCCCATAGGACTTCAGCCTCCCCTTGGCTAGAGGACTCTGTTAGAAGGAGCAGTGGCACCTACCGTAGGTCAATTTGCCCTGAGGACTCATACACCCATTGTTGTCTCTGACCAGTCAGGTGAACTAGTGCAAAAACTTGTATTCAACATTTGCCTTTTGGCCTAGGATCTGCACCCTGCTTTCTTATGCTGAGACATTTGAGCTAGTAGGATACATAAGAGCAAATTGGAGACATGCTGGGGAGCGTTGGGCAAGTAAACCAGGAGTGTGTAATATCGGCCTGGGAGATGAGGAAGACTGTGACAATATGCATCAATCTTTCTATGCTATCATTTGAATATTCACCCTCCTCTGGAAGCACTTCTACAACAGCAGAGAAAAATAACACCTCTAAGTTTCACTCAGTGGAAACAGCTCTTTATTTCTTAGGATTCTTTAGCGATTTTGTCATACGGTTTCCAAGTTTATCTTTATCATGAGGCCTAGAAACCTTTTTATTTAAACCAATGCTGGGATTTTGGAATTTAACAAAAAGTATCATTCACACAATGGTGCAAACCCAGTAGGCTGTAAATTCTACAATTTTGTCCAACCAAGAAACTGCCTCTCCAAGAAGGTTCTGTAGTACCTCCATTTTAAAATTATGGTGGCACTATAGCAATTGTTAGTTCACTTTTTAAGCTCCATTGCCATTAGCTTCATACCAGACCTGCACTGGGGAGCTCTTTATTTTAATTTCCTTTTGCTTTTCAACTTATTCTTCTGGTCCCAACACACCACTCTTTATAATTTATTACATCACCACAGGCAGTTCTATCAAAATGTTCTTGTAAATTTGTTTTAAGTTGTCTCTATTGAATTTAGTTTGATTTTTGTTTTATAACCTTTTGCAGTCTGAATAAATATATTTACATGGGAATTTTCCTATATCAAGTGTAAGGGGGAGGAAGATGGTGCACAATTCATAAGTAGTATCTCAAACAAAAACAAAAAAGATCTCAACATTTTGTTCCAATCAAAACTCTTCAGCCCAGGCCCAAAAATCAGACAGCCAGATTGTATATGCATCTTGTTTCCCTTGAATGATGGTCCTGATGCTAACAGGAAGTGGACTGCAGAGGAAACAGACAGACAGTGAGAAAGCTGGTTCCCTGTTAGTGTTCTCACTGTTGCCTCTTCTAGTGTTCCTCTAGCAGTTATGAGTCTAGGTTCTTGCTGTTTCCTTCCTTTTTCAATGAATTCTAAAGTAAAAGTAAGGCAAAGCATTTGCAAACAGAGAGATGATTTATAAGCGTGATGGGGTGAGGATTGAGTAAGATTCGCTATCATCCAAAATTTTGGGTATCCAAGATAGCAGCAGGAACTTTTCTCCTATGGATATTGGGTGGGGGCGATGTTTATAGTCTAATTTTATAGCTATGCCTGTGTCAAGTCAAATCCATGGTCCATCGAACCCAGCTCTGCTTTTCTTCTGGCTATCCAAAGTGCTCCAAGATCTAAGGCAGAGGGCTTTCTCAGCCTTTCAAACCAAAGGTGCTTTTAACTGGAGATGCTAGAGATTGGTCCTGCGACTATATGCATGCAAAGCTGGGACAGGAATCTTCAGCTATCCAGCAAGCACATTTATAAGTCTGTCCCAAATGTTAATCTTGAGAGTTTTGAGTGTGAAAATCTGTCCCACTAAAAGCACCAGGTATACTTTGGCATAAGATATTGCTCTCTTTGGGTCAAGCTACCTGACTGCCAAACATCTTTTCTCTTGGATCCTCCTTCGAGGCTTTTCCACTTCACAACATAGGTGTGGGTGAGGGCAAGAACAATGGTTCAGAAAGAAAGTTTTGGGGGAAGCCATCTGCTTTATGCTAACCTGAACATGAATATTTCTCATCTCCCAACCCCAGTTCCTTTTTCCAAAGGAAAAAAAAGGAATGGTCCCAGTATATCTCCCTCACAACAGGGTTTGTGCAAGGTACACACATGGCAGTACCTCCTTTTGCAGCACTGGCTAATGCACTTGACCTGCCATGGTACCTGACCCACCATAGTAGCATCGTATGCCTGTACTTTCACCAGAGAAGGAAAAAGCAAATGCTGTATGTCCATCCCTATGAATAAGTGCCCTTGTGGGTTTTCAAGTGTGTGCACATATATACCCAAAGTATACAGGCATTTGCAAATTTTACACACTGCTGGAGGTGATAGTTGTATATCTATATGGTAGACAGCTGGGTGTGAAACCCGGAGGAGGAGGGAGTTTGACAACTACTGAAATCCATTGCCTGCAGTTTAAAATAAATAAATAAAACACTCTTGAGGCCCCTGAAGTTGTGGCTTTTCATTTACTTTCTTAAAACCAAATATTGCTTATAATTGTTTTAAAGTGTGCACTAAGGTACACAATTCCTTTTTTTTTTTTTACTATCTGCAGCTACTCCCGATCTAGTTGGCTGAGTCTTTGCCTAGACACCCCCTCCTCTATAGCTCTTGGTGAAATTGTAAAAAGGAAGTTGGAGGCTGACTTATCTTTGGCAATCTCTCATGTGTAAGTCACTCTTTCTTATTTCAGTTTCTAGTTCCAAGTCACTCACAGTTCCAGACTTATGTCTCAACCAGCAAACTGTTAAGGCTTGTATGCCAGTCAGAGATTGAGTGCCCTTCCACTTTACCCAAGTGCCAATTCATCTGACATTCCAAAAGTTTGTGTAATGCATTTCTACATCTCTATTTTTTGCTGTCCAAAAGAAATCCCCACCCCCACCAAGTACGCTTTTATTAAAACATTAGACTTTCTACACTCCTGCCAAATACTTGCTTATGCAGTGAACAAATAATGACTTTTCTACCAGGACAAAAGCATTAATTAAGCATATTTGTCAGTCTTCTATTCTACAGGGAAGGGGGGGCGGGGCGATGTTCTGGAGGTGTCAGCCAGAGGTGAAAGGCAGATTAGTGCTCAATTGGGGGCCTTCCAAGTTAAATCACGTCTTTGCTGTTAGCTCTTAATAATGAAGTTGTCACTAAAGAAAAAGTTTAATGGTTTTAATTTGGTTTAATTACTTGGAAACGCTTAGAAATGGGACCAGTTTGTTTGCTTGTATTAACTAGAAAAAGAATGGAGGTTCTGTGTGTGTGTGTGTGTGTGTGTGTGTGTGTGTGAGAGAGAGAGAGAGAGAGAGAGAGAGAGAGAGAGAGAGAGAGAGAGCGAGCGAGCGCCACATGTCTGAATGAAGATAAATTATCCACTCTTTGGTTGCTGAGTTTCATGCTTTGATGAAACTATAAAAAGTAACATGGCTTAGCACATGAGCAATATTTATGAGTATTTTTGAAACTTGTCTGAGCTCCAGAACTGCATCTTCTCAACACCAATCCTCAAGTGCTTCAGCTCTCTTTTTAAAAAGGAGATACGAAAGTCATTGTTTATGTTAATATAAAACTGTATTACTCAAGCATTTTTATCATCATTCACCATCATTCTTCATAATAAAAATGCAATTTATTACATCAACAACTAGCAGCCTTAAATACAGGCAGAACTTGGTTAAATACATTGAGACCCTTTACAAGATTAACTTTTCTTATTAAAGTAGTGTTCAGGTTAGGTAAGACTTCCGAAGCACAATGGAAAAAGCTAATTTTTGACTATAGAGACGGCAAGATGATTTCTGCTGTATTCATTTCAATTTAGTGAAAGTAATTTTAGGAACTGTACATTACAAGAGCAAGTCACATACAGAATAGGGCACAATCCTAACCCCTTATGTCAATGCTTTCCAGCACTGACAAAAGGGCAATGCAGCTCCGAGGTAAGGGAACAAACATTCCCTTACTTTGAGGAGGCCTCCGTGACTGCCACCCAACTGCAGGATGCAGCACACGTCCCATTGGCACCGCTATGCCAGTGCTGGAAAGCACTGACATAAGGGGTTAGTATTGCACCCATAATAACTTAATCAGCAGGCAGGTTACAAACAAGGAGGACCCAAATCAAACTATTCAGGTGAAAAGGTGCCATTCCACTAGTCTGCATGCCTGCTGGTCCTGCCACTCTGCTCCAGCCAGAGAGGACTTAGTGGAGCAACCAAAGAAGTCAACTTCCCATTGGGTTTGGAACACTACTTTCTCAATTCCCTGAATCTCCTAAAGAAAGTGACTAGATCAGGCTTGTCCTCCTCCCCACCTGCTCACTGTTCAGAAGGCTCTGGAGAAGGTGGATAGTTTTTTTAGACTCTCTCCTCCTCAAACACTTTGGTAGAAGTGAGAGGATTATTTGTGAGAGGGCTACTTTAGTCAACTAATTCACTGGCAAGTGGAAGCAAATGGAAAGGGAAGAGAAAGGACCAATGGAACTGACACTTCTTCAGTGGCAGAATCAGACCCTGGTCCACTCCACTGTGCATCCCAGAATATTCCAGTGGCTGGACAAAGTCAGAATCATGAATTGTATACATGTATCATGTACACATGGCTTGACAGCTCCTCTGTTTTTGCAATCTGTCAGGTAGTTAAAAGACAGGAATTTTATTGGGCCCTCCAGGATAGCCATACCTGGCTGGTAGACTGTGCTTGGCTTGGTGGATCACAAATTGTGGAGGTCTATGTGAGCCATTGGCAAAAAGCAGGAATAGTCTGGGTACCAGGAAGCACCAATGAGATGACGATAGGGAAGGGAATAGCTAGTTTGTGCTGCTGGGGAGTTCAAGAAGGCTCTTTTCCCAGACAATATTGTGTTTGCAGGACAGGATGTGGTAAGATTTTGGTGAACGGTTAGCTGCAAAATTTCATTGTAGATGATAATGGAATGAAAAACAGGCACTGGACAAGGAAAAGGGATGAGAACAGCAAAAACGGGAGCTGAATGACAACTTCCAGCTGGGATGGAAAGATGTGCAACTGACCTGGGTATCTCAATTAGCCCTACAATAATGGTTAGTTCAGGTTTAACAGGTGTTCTACTCGCAGTGGTTTGCATTCTCAACAGTCTTGTCATGTCATAAAGGCCACAATACAGTCTGACATGCCCCAATGTCAGGGTTTTTTTTTTCCCAAACTGATTAACACAGAAACACTAGCTGCCAGTACATAATTCTACTAGTAAATTATAATAGCCTGACTGAAATAGTCTTAAAATTGCCTACAATGACTAAATGCTTTTATTATTTAACCTAAAAGGGCACCAAATACAAGATTTAGCCTCCGGTAGGTAAAAAAAAAAATTCCTACTTCCTCAGAAAATCCTTCCCAAATTGTAGTCATCTTGAATTAATCCACCATCTACTGAGTGAATTAGGCCATATTTGTTTTGAAAATCTATTTTATAGAATTCCAAAGGATGGTGTTTTCCTTAGGAAGCGCTTATTCTGCCTTTTCCTGCTCCCTTTACTCTTAAGGGGGGGGGATATGCCTGCTAGTAACCATGGCAGGTTTTTAATGTCCCAAAGTGCCCTGCACATATGAGTAACAAAATGTAAATAAACACAGCTGAACCAGGAAGAAGATGGAAGGTTTTCTCATTAAAGAAATAAAATAAACAGATGTCCTTAAGCACTTTGGCTTATGTTTGTCAAAGGAATGGAGAACTCTTAGATGTTGGAACAGCAGCAGGGTGGCACATATATATTAGGCCAATTCTCAAATAAAGCAAAGAATACATGCCACTCTGAATTAGCTAATAGAGCTCAAGAGGAATGTGTGTGTTTGATTTGAACCCTAGCAACGTGAACCTTAGTGAACCAGGCAAGTAGATTTGAACCTCTACAATTAGCTGCCAGGTAATAAAACAAGTTTTTTTTACTCCTTAATAGCAGACAGTAGAAAAAAGCACAGATTTAGCCACTACACACATGAATCGACACAACTGCTGACAATATTTCTGTAGTATTTCAAATCAGGTACTAATTTAAGGAAAACGAGTATGACCATTATAAATATATAAGGCCTGTTCTGATAAGCACTGACAAGCACTTCAATAAACACTTCGATTATCTGAATGCATCTTACACCAAATCAGACCGTTGATTCACATAAGCTAGTACACTATTCACTGAGTTCTTACAAATGTCATGTCTCACGACATTCTGTCCCTAGAATACAACCCACAGTACAGTTTACAGGAAACTAAAACTGGACAACCCAATCCTATCCCCAGCCAAAATGCCGCTGCATCCAGTGGCACCGCTGGGGCTGCTAGAGGTCTCCTCCGGGGAAAAGAACTTTTGTCCACCTGGGGAAAGCCCAAGTCCCACAATGGAGCTTCACAAATCTGCACCAGCCATTTTAATCTGAGACTTGAGAGCCTCCATGTCGGGCTTTGCATGGCTCTGCTGGTCCCACCTCCTCCCGACCTAGTTCCCCCAACCCACCCTTCATCCTCCCCCCACCCAAGAATGCCTCCCTCTGCCCACAAGGCCCTCACCACAACCTGGAGCTCTTACCGTGCTCCAGGCAGTGTCCATCCAGCACAAGGCTCAGCATTGAGTGGCGCTGGGCCAACGCTGGTGCTCACTCTTCACTGTGTGTTGCAGATGTGCCTTACAGCACATTTGCGACACTGAGCACTGGTGCTGGAGCTCAGTGCTGGTGTTGAGCAACAATAGGATTGGACCCGCAGTCTTTTGTATTTGTATTGGCAACCTTCAGTCTCGAAAGACTATGGTATCGCGCTCTGAAAGGTGGTTCTGGCACAGCGTCTAGTGTGGCTGAAAAGGCCAATCCGGGAGTGACAATCCCTTCCACACCGGGAGCAAGTGCAGTCTGTCCCTGGTCTGTCTCCCTGGCTATGGGCCTTCCTTCTTTGCCTCTTAGCCTCAGACTGTTGGCAAAGTGTCTCTTCAAACTGGGAAAGGCCATGCTGCACAGCCTGCCTCCAAGCGGGCCGCGCAGTCTTTAATAGAAAGTTATTCTTTCAGGTTGGTAATAAGATCATCATTCTCAAATTTAATCACAACTTTGCTCCAAGCATTGTGATCCAAGCATCTCTTCTGCTGCTGCCAGTCCCCCGCCTTCCTTGCATTAAAAGCATGGCATTATCAATGTACGTTTTCATGCCTAGCACACCTGTTATTATGTGAAAATCATAAAGGAAAAACAAAAAATTCCTGGAACAAAAACATCAAGGTACATCTGGTGCTTTCAGATCTCTGCTGACCTCAGTTGTCCAGAGATTTGATTTTAATCTATACAGGTTTTTCAACAGTGGAATTAATTCTTATCACGTGTAATTAATTAAGGATTATGTTGCAAGATTTACATGGGAAGCCTACTGACTACAAAGAGTATCAGAACTATGGTGACTAGTGTTACTCCAACTTGGCCACAATTGGCTAAGCCAAGATGAGCTCATGCAATTAATTGTAATAGGAAAATTACATTGCACTATGGTCTTTCAGTGCCATTCTCTCATGGTACCTTTTTCTTGTGACTATACCCCACAGCAGTGTAGTGGGGGGGGGGAATGGTATGTACTGCAGGCACCACAACATGCTGTATAAGTGTCCCCTAACGATGCATGAGTCATTCTGAGCAACAATGGCAAAGTGTCTGTGGGAGCAGCTCTGGGAGGCTCTACAGGCCTTCTTCAGGAAGGGGGAGTAACGAGGCATGTTGGGGGAGGAGCTGGGGTGTGTCAGGGAAAGAGAGGGTGGGTCTGGTGGCAATCGTGCACACCAGATCTTATCTCCTGTTTTTATGTCCACCCCATCCCTTATACAGCTGGCATAGGCCTGAGGAGATCCACAGGTGATTGGGCAGCCTGGGGGGGGGGGTTTAAGTAAGAGTATTTTTAATTACCTTGTGCACCCCACCACCACCACACCACAGCATGTAGTGCTTGCATGCTATAGCATGGTAAGGGATCGGACTGGGCAGTCAGTTGAGGAAGCTGTGTTCCAAATGAGTTTGGCTAAGAGCAGAGTGTTTTCTATTGCAATCCTACTTCTTTGGAACTCACTGTGTAAGGAAGCCTTTACATGACCAAAGCTCCTAGTTTGCATCTGAAATGTTACTATTAGGGAAAGCTTTTAATAAATCCTCTGTTTTTCAAATTGCATCTTAAAGCCCTATTTAATCTTACGTGGCTTAGTATCCAATTCTATGCATACCTACTCAGACATAATCTCCATAATAGTCAAAGGGGCTTACTCTCAGGTAAGTGAGAATCGGATTGTAGTCTTAGGTTCAAACATATATGGGCATTTCAGCCTTCTAGAGGCCATAAGAACATAAGAACATAAGAACATAAAAACAGCCCCACTGGATCAGGCCATAGGCCCATCTAGTCCAGCTTCCTGTATCTCACAGCGGCCCACCAAATGCCCCAATAGGCACACAGACTTCCCCTATCCCTCAGAAGGGCCTCTGAAAATGACCAGAGCACAGCTCCGGTGGCTATCGGAGCATAGCTGCCGCTATCCATGGATTTCCTTATCCACAATCCGCAATCCATGGATTTCATTATCCTTGGGGGAGGGGTCTGGGTACAGATCTCCCATGGATACTGAGACACCATCTATACATCCATTTTTATTATTACTCGTGATTTTCAATAAAGTCAACTTGAAGACTCTTTGAACAACTCTGAGTGCTGCTGCTGAAGGAGGAAGTTGACTGAAGGGGAATTCATTTGTAACACTGATGTCATGCTGAAATGGCAGCAACTACAGGTAAAGAAACTACAACTATGCATTCCAGTTGCAAAGGACTAAAGTGGACTGCCTTCTGAATAAACATAAAAGGATCTTGATTAGGGAGGCAGGCACTGACAAATAACTGCACTTATATAAGCATTGTGGGGAACTGCTGCTTTAATTTCTCTTCCAGCCGATTACACAGAAGCAATGGCTTCGGAGCACAAAAGAGCTGCAATATTGAAGCCACTCAAACTTCAGTCTTCATGTCACGTGTGTCCCCTTTTCAGAATGTTAGAAGGCTTCATTCGATGATGTTAGAGGATTTCAGTCAATTACTATTCCACAAACAACACTTTACATCTTTTTGCACGCTCATCCATCCAAAGGCAGACAATAAATCTATCTTGCTAGTTGCATGTCCAGCTTGTTATAACCATCATAAAACAAGCCCAGCTGGTAGAGTCATAAAATGATGTCAAATCATATTCTTCCCACAACATCAATGTTCAAAGCTGCCAAGTTGGTCATCCCATTCTCATAAATAGCAAACACAGCCTCTTTCACTCCATATTAAAGTGCTTAAGGACGGTTTAGCTCCAAGCAATTTAACAATGATCCTTCACTAGGAGTAAAAACAAAAACCGCTTGCACAAACAAAGAGAGACCTGCTGCTTTAGAATTCTAAGGGTGGTTACAGGATACCATCTGCTATTGATTTGGAGTCAGCAAAGGTGTAATATCTGTGAGTCTGTGCTCATGAGCAGCTACAGATAAGTCAGCTGACGAAATGTCAGTAAAAGACATGAGATAATGCATTAAAAAAATGTTACTGGACTACATCTGACACCACACTTCTGTACTTGAAGTGAAGCAGAGAAAGTGATTGAAGATACATATCTTTGCCATACATTAACAACTCCTAATCTTAACAGCACCTAAGCTACAAGTGTAAACTTCATTGAAACTGGTTTCAAAATGGTTTGGAATTCTCAAGAATTCTATAGTCCCTTCACAGTACTACAGTCTTCAGAGTTCTTCAGCAAGCAGTTGTGAAAGCTTGCTATTTCTGACACTGACAGCCCAATCCAGTCTAAACTGCCGCATGGTGATACATGGTGCTGGCACAGCTTATGCTGCAACCTTATGCTGAAAGGATTTGCAGCTGCTAGAGGTCTGCTCAGGGTAAGGTGACATTTGTTCCCTTGCCCCAGGGTAAACCCCAGCAGCCATATGGCACAACTTGGACCTGCGCAAGTTCAATTGGTGCAAGTCCATGTTGCAAGTCATCCATGCTGTTGCAAGTCCTCCATGCAGATGGATCAGGCCCAGGAAGGGGCTCATGATGCGGTGTATGCCTCCAATCTTGCCCCCTCCTGGGCCTGATCTGCTTCTCTCCTTGCCTTATTACTATCCCATTCCACCCACACCTTCCTCTGTTCTGCTCTCCCCTGCTCCATTCAACCCGCCACCTTCCAACCCCTTGTGCAGGCTTACCTGCTCCAGCAGCTGTCTGAAGGTCCACCAGCACGCAGGAGACCACTCTGTCTCCCCCCCCCCAGGCCTGCAGCATGCATCAGTAGAGGCTGTTTTGTGACAGCTGTAAAGCAGCCTCCATTGGCACGATACTAGTTACGCTGGCGGGGGAGGGGTTTAGAACTGGGCCACAAATTATATTTGTGGTGAGGGTGTGTCCTTTATAACTTATGAAGAAGGAGAGCCAAGTTAGGACACCTGCTGTTAACAGTGAATTTACAAGCAGTTTTTTTAACCACCAAAATTAAGTCCCCTTGTCCAGTTTGATGTAGTACAATCTAGCAAACAGATACATCACATTAGGCTGCCTCTGGTACAGACCTTATTTGAGAAAACCTGTTTAAAACAAAACAACCCAACTACCCAGTTGAAAAATATGGTTCCTCAGTTAGACAGGAGATTTTGCATTATGTCTGCTGAACAAAAACTTTCCTATTTTAGAGAAAATTCCTGACAAGAAAAACAGTCCACTGTCCTATCTAGCAAGGAGCTGAACAATACACTCTTTTGAAGAACTCAGGCTATGGGCAATGTAACAGGATGTTAATTAAGTTTTCACATGTTTGAGGGAAATACCACTGCACTTAGTTATATTAAATATATTCTGAAGAAAATGAGCAACATCTGTTTGAAAAGCTGCCGTATGAGCTGCCCTTACAATTCCCAAATGCGTTCTGGGTAGAGAAACAGTAATGCAGGGGGGAAAAGCCAGATGAATTCAACAGTACCTTCCCGTATCTGGATGCAAAGGTTCCCGTGAGTAAGGAGTGAAAAATAATTATCGTCTCGTCCAAGTCCCATACAAACACACGCTGTGATGAAAGACAGAAAGGTGGAATTCTGGTTTAAGAAGTGGTTCAATTCTGGTATAAGGTATATCCCTCCCTTTTTAAAGGATTAAAAACAAATAGCCTCAAATAGCTCTGTCTATACCACCATCAGCTCTCTTACCAGTTATAGCCTTCCCCAAAGAACTTGGGGAAATTCAATTTTGTATGGTGCTGAGATGTCTCTTTTAGAAGACCCATAGACACTCCACCTACAAGAACACTACAGTTCCCAGGATTCCATTGAAAAAGGAACAACAGGTAAACAAGTTTGAGTCTAAAAGCAATTCAGACAAAATCTTTTATTGGAACAATTCTGATTGGTGTAGGAGTAAGTTAGCCTCTTGCCAATACACAGAAGAGATCATGGAGACAAAATTTCTGGCATTCATGAATCTCCCAGGGACACATCATATAAGGAAAACAGAACAAACAGATTCTAGAAACCATTATACGGGCCAAAAGATCTATCTGCATAAGATTTCTACCAAAAGAAAATGTAATAATCATATCTGTTTTGAAATGCATTTCTTAGGATCCAGAGAACAGCAAACAGTGTTCCTAGAGTAGGAAAGGGTTTTCTAACTCTCCCCCCACTGAAGCCTCCACTGTCCCCAAAAGCAAACCCACCTATTGTAATCACAAAGAACCAAAGGGACTAGAAGTGTTATTAATCCCTGCTAACTGGATAAAGAGATATCATTTAAATTGGTGTTTTCTTATATCTAGCAGGGAGAGAGCAACTACTCCTGCTCATGCTAGCATAGCATCTTTTCCAGGGCCTGTTTGCTGGTGGCCCCCTTGTGTCTTTTTCAGGTTGTGAGCCCCTTGGAACAACCATTTTCTTGTGCTTTTGCTGTTCCCTCCAACTGCTTTGGGAACTTTTTTGGGGTGGGGAACATAAAGCAGTATATACACAGTCTAAATCAGTGATTTGCAACCTTTTTCATCTCATGGCACACTGAAAAGATTTAAAAATTGTCAAGGCACACCATCAGTTTTTTGACAATTGATCAGGCACACTGCGCTAGTGGCTGGGGGACTCACATCCCCCAATGGCCCCACAATTAAATGACTGTCCCCCCAAATCTGATGACATATCTGTGGCCCATTCAAGGCACACTGGTTGAAAATCACTGGTCTAAATAATAACAAATTTTAAAACTGGGCAGGGAACAGACCTGAAATTATATTCTTTTCTTTCAAGAGGGACACACTACAACCACAGGACCCTGAATTTATCCAAAAACAAAAGGGGAGGGGGAAGGAACAAAGACAACACCCAGTACTCTTACCTCAATTTCAGTGTCAGCTGTTGGGGAGGGATCATTACTTCTTTTCGATCGACCTCGTAGCTTTACATCAGTCCCTCTGTTCTGCCTATCTGTCTCTGTGTCTTTTACAGGTGTTGTGTATTCCCCTAAGGGGATCAAAGAAATCCAGATGAAAGCAGAAATTACAATTACAAAATCTTTTAATATAGCTTCTGGTTTCCTCTCTGCTGGGGAAGAAAATTAGCAAATAAAGTCACGAGGAGTTTTCAACTTACTGGTTACACGCATACAAAACATTTTCAGGGGATGTACAAGACGCACTCTTGAGTCCTCAACCTTTGCCTGCTCAAATCTAAATCTTAAAGAACAAGATCCATGCGTAATTATAGTTGTAGCTAACAAAGATTCAGTGAGTTATCCCAAAGGTGATTTTCTGTTGAAGCCCCAAAACAATCAACAACACTTTAGTAGTTTAGACCTTAGATACTGCTTGCTATTGTCTTTCAATCCTCAGACCTATGGTTCTGATCCAGAATGTGCAAAAAAAGTTGCATGCAACTAATTCCATGTGGATAACAGTGGTGCATGTTATCCCCAGTTAGAGAATATGCATCTCATCTGTAACAAAAGATGAATGGAAACATATACCTTCACAAACACTATGCACTGCTGTTCAGAGGTACACTAGTACAATGCACAAGGCAAGATGAATGAACATCAAGAAATGCATCTGCAGAGAACTGCACTGGGTGCCATGTCAAGAGTCATATTGCACAATCCTGACTGATGCATACAGACAGCAAAAGGATTTGCACCTGATCACCTGATCACAAACATACATTCCAATTCATCTAGGGGAGCATTTGCTAAATAGGGGCTCAAAATGTGGGACCACAGACCTTTAGTGGCTTCCTAAGTGGAATTCCAGCACAATCAGTTATCTAAACTGAAATGGATTTTTAAAAATGCTGTTATTTGATCAGAAAACAATGATAATTAGACCATTCTATTTCTATATTTTCATTCTTGAGCTGTTTTAACTCTAGGGCACTAAATCTCTGGCATTATGAAGGGTTATTCATAATGCCAGATGTAAAATACATAACGAGTAGCTACTTGGTTTGGTGGTATGCACCCTGAGTAGCTACCAGGGTTATTTTTATATGCACTAAAAATATAGGAATGAAAATACAGGCTTGAAACATGGAAATTTATAGTTCATAATAGTTTTTACAATTTTATAATATAAACATGAGGCAGGAAGAGAGAGAGAAGGTGAGAATAAAAGAAACAGAAAAAGGAGGGAGTAGCACTAAGTGGTGGTCTTGAAAGTCTTGTTTTCTAAAAATGCAGGGCAAGTTTGGAGATACCAAATGAGGCATAGCTCTCAGAGTAAGATGCCCCATGTCCTTTAAAAACTGTAAATACAAAGTCACAAAAACGTTTGTGCTATTGTTATGGTACATATGCTTGATCGTCATTTTTAACATACATTTAAAGAAAGGGCAACCTGACCTATAAGGAGAAGCGGAGAGAACAGGTGCATTGGGAAGATGTGCAATTCGCAATTCTTCAAAACTTTGTAATCTGCAAAAACTAGCAAATCCCTTCAGGGTTGCAAATTTTTTTGACTAGTCATCTTCCTTATATAGTTTTCTGATTTCAGATTACAACATTGGATCAGTTCAGATGACTTAAGAAATCAAGGTTTGTTGGCTCATGAAGGCAATCTGAAGCTTGCTGAACTCAGGCACTCCCATGTTTTTCTGTGTGCAGCTGTGACAAGAACATCCTGGTTTGTTTAAATTACAGCTGGGTATGTCATCTAAAACTGGGGATTGTGGTTTAACAACGGCTTACTGTCCATTTCTATTGTTCCCTTACCCAGAGAAGACTTCCATAACTGCCCTGCCCAATGCAACGGTAGCCATTTTGGAGTCGCTGCATCAGTGGAGGGGGGGTGAACATAGGACTGGAAATATTCTGGATTTTAAACCATGCTTAAACCACAACTCCCAAGTTTAAATAAGACACAGAGTTGTAGTTTGAAGAAACCGGGATTCCTTGGTCGCAAAAAGTGAAGAGGAAAAGGAACAAGGGAGTACACGGGCTCAATAGACTTCAGGTCATTTTTGAAGTGGCCCATTTTTGAATTCTCTCTTTTATTTCCATTTTATAGATGGAGAACTGAGATGAAAAAACAAGGACACATCAAAGGTCACCTAACCGTTCTGGAGCTGCTTTAGATTTTGAACCCTTGCCTGTTTATTCATCCCACTAAACTCTATTTCTTCAAAGTCTTCTTCATATGCAATCTCCTAAAGTTAAATGGCTCAAACAAGGAAGGGAATTCATCTGTGGAAGCAATGATGTGGGTGCAGATATTCAAGAAGATGCACATCCCATTTGTTTCAATATACCAGTATGGACTCTATTAAATTGGTTGAATGAGTCTTCATGAAGACTGGAATGTGAATGCCCATCTAGGGTTACCAGTTAGTACATGCAATTAGGGTTGCATGTACCCTAGATGCATGCCCATCTATGGTTACCAGTTACCAGTTAGTACGTGCAACTAGGGCTGGAGGGGGGCCAATCAGAAAAACTCTAAATGGAAAAATACTGTACCATTAATAACCTCAAGGCTTCTCTGGGCTACGAAAAGAAAAATTTACCCTTTTGTGGTAACATAACTCTTCTTTAAAATGTGCTTTAAAAAAGAGAACTAATTATTCCACTGAATTAATCCAAAACTGCTCTAAAAAAACCAAAACCAAGTTCTTACACATTTCAAAAGTGTTTAAAAAACAACTTCAGGGCATAGTTTATCTAAATCTTTTAACATTCCATCATCACCCTTTTTAAAAATTTTGGCCCAGAAAATAAAAAGGATCTTTTCCCCTTTCAACCAATGAAAACCAAGATATTTATAAGCTGAATGACATTTTCATTTTGATCATTTTAATTAAGAATTGTGCAATTTTTATAGCCTATAACAGCCTCAAAAATATGCATACTAGACTTAAGCATAATGACTTGGAATTCTATACTGTTGATTGTTGAAACCAAAGTTTTAATTCAGACAAGCAGGTTAACCAAGGTCAGCAGATTTATCTTGAAATCTTAAGAAGAGAGTCAAGAGAGTCAAAGCTTTGCTACCTGCCTTGAGTCCTTTTTGGAGAAAGGAGCATTAGAAATGACATCAACAACAGTAACAGAAATGAAAATAATTGTGGACAATAAGACTCATTTTTATAAATGTATTTAGATGTTATTGACCTCAATTTTCTTACTACCTTATATGTAGCCTTCAAATCTACTCACAGCCCAATCCTAACGTTAGGTGGAACAGGCAGGCTGGCTGGCCTACACTGGATCCAGTGCGGGTTTCAGGCTGGCTGTGGCCCAGCCCGAGGCAAGGGAAAGTAATCCCCCTTGCCCTGGGTAAAGCCACAACAGCCCCAATGGGGCTATTTGGATCTGCGCCACCTAAAGAGATGGCACAGGTCCAAGCAGCTTGGGGCTACCCTGGGCTGCCCAGGGATGGAGATAGGAACCAGCACAAGTGCTGGATCCTGTTCCCCCCCCCGCCCATCCACAGACCTGCCTGCCACCTGCCATCCCCCCACCACAGAACACCTCTTCCCCACCTTCTCCATGCCCCCAGAGCCCCCCAGCCGAGCTCAGCCAGCATGGACTCACGTGTCTCTGTCAGCGTGGAGGCTGGATTCAGCCTCTGCAGGCTGGTGCACATCTTTGCAACAGCCCAGCTGACATCCAAGGAGGCGCAAACGTGCTTTACATTTGCGACCCTCCCAGGCTGGTACAAGGGATTTGTGCCAGTTGAGAGCCCATTTTGAATTGTGCTCTGTGCATTTACTTGGAAGATGGGCCAGCGCAGAAGTCTGCACCTGCTCGGCCATGCCAAATCCTGATTCTGTGCTGGCCAGCACAGATACGTAGGATCTGGATGCAATTGTTTAGTAATGAGGTAAAGATGCACAGCATATGCTCTGACTCACTTTCCTTGTTAATATTTTACCAGTTGGAGGGTTGAGCCCTGACTGGCACTGCAAAAAGACCCATGGCTAAGTCCCAACTGAAATAAAGCCAGGCACAGGGCTGAATCTGCAGTGCTGGAAAAGAGGGATTTCAAATCATTTTGAGTCACCTTACCAGAAAGTGATTCACTGCTCTGACTGTTGATGTTGTGAGACGATTCTTGGAGAGAGTAAGTTGACGTTGGGATAGCTGATGGGCTGATGCTATTTGCAGACATATACGAAGAATTGTAGGAAGAGCTGTAATATTGCGAATACTGGCTTTGGGCGAAGCCAGGATAAGAAGAGTACTCCTTTGAAAGAAGAGACAGTAACGCTAGTCATTCTGCAGCACAGACGTTGCAACGCACAAGCAAACATTTAGTCAGCAGCAAATCTGATTAAGGGCTATGCAACTTGAGTTCTAAGGACCAAGTACAGCTAAGCTAGCAAATATTTTTTCCATTATTCTTGGCATTTTTTAATCCCGTCACTACTGTGTCTAGCAGTGAATTGGATTCCCCAACTGAAAGCACTGCCCTCCCCACAAAGTGGCTATTAATCATGGAGGGAAAAACTTATTGGGACAATTTACGCCTGCAAGTTTCCCCTCTATGGCAATTAAGCTTGTGGTGTGCAGTGTAGTGATGGAGGCAATTTGGTTTGGACTTCTTTCCTGTTTGGAGCCATGACCCAAATCAGCTGCAGCTGTGTTCGCAAGAAGAACATTACATTGGCATTCCAATCACAGATTTCTAATGCTACGTGCAGTTTGGCTCTGGGCTGAATAGGAGTGATACCACCTCTGTCCATGCAGTTTGCTCTGCTTGCAAGGCCAAAACCAGAAAAACTGAAGTGCAAGTGGTAACCTGCTCTGTCAATTGGTTAAATGCCAGCGTACTAGTAAGTCCCCGTGTGCATGCTCAGGCCACAAAGTTACAATAGTATCATTGGTGCTTTGGTTTCTAAATGGCTGCTCCATTGCAGCAATGCAACACATTGTGTGCTTATTTTTAAAAAAGAAAAGAAACTAAAACTACATTACATTTATCCAATTTGTTTTTCCCTTGCATGCTCACTTGCTCTGAACATTGTTTTACACTTTTAGAGGGGACATTAAAAAGTTAGCAAGCACCTACAACAAATCTGTGACACTAAAGGCAGACAAATGAATTTACTACACAGTGGTTTGGATCCATCCTCCTCTTGTGTACTCCAGTTGGTTCTTCCCTGTTTGCTGTGACACTCCAAGAGACAAACTATGGTTTCTGTTTTTCCTCCCAACCAGAGTTAGGTGTTAGGTTTAGACTGTTAGGTAGATGGCTCTTACTTCAGGGAACACTTCTAAAGCTTTGTAGTCTTCGTAGGCTAAACATGTGGGTCCAGGCATGGTCCAAACTGACCTGTTGTCCATTCCAACACATGGAGTGCAGCATATAAATACTTACCTCCTTTCTCCACTACCTCCATTTCATTTGTGTCCGCTCCAATGGTGCTTCCTCACCACTGCCCAAAGTTGTCTTTTTCCTCGCTCTCCCCATTCCGATTCTCCTTTTCCTTATCCTCTCCATTCTCTGTCATTTCAACATGCAGAGAGGATGAAGTAGGAAAAAAGGAAGTGTGGGGGAGGAAAGAGAAGACTGCAGGGCTAGATGAACCCTTTCCCCCTTCCTCTTTCCATCTCTGCCTTTATAAAATTCAAACAGGGAGTTGCACAGAAGAAGTGTGGCAGCAAGAGCATCATCATGAATGGGGCAATTGGTAGAGGTGGTAGCTATCACGGCCAAAGTGCTGTCCTAAACCTAGAGATTACCAGGCCCAATTAGCAGGCCAGCCCTACATGGCCCCAGTGTAGATGCAACGGTGTGACTCTTAACCATGGTTAGAACTGGTCGTGGACCATTGTTTGATACCTTAACCTTGGTTCTGATCCCAAATTCACAACGAGCTATTCTCTGGCTCCCAGAACACATGTACAACAGAAAGACCCATTTGTTTTCTAGTACTCAGAATGGTGAGAGAGACAGAGCCTTAACCATGGTCTGCCAACTCACTTCAAAACCATAATTTTACATCTTGGTTTGGAACAATTCTCTAGGATCTCATGCAGAGATCTTTCTCAGCATACCTCTGCTTGGGATTCCTTTTAGCTGGATAATCCAGGGACCCAACTGACAATATTCTATGGGCAAAGCATTTCCTTTATCACTAACGACCAAACTAGACAATACCTCCACAATGCACACCTGGGATCTGTGACTGTGCAGGACCAGCCCATCCATCAGGCCAATTGAGGCAGATGCCTCAGGCAATGAGGGACCACAGTGGAGGGATCACTAATCTACCTGCCCAATCACCTCCACTGGTCCTTCTCCTGTTTGGCTCCGTGGATTGGAAAAGTAAGAGAGGGATGTAGCACAACAGGATAGTGCTGGGCTAGAGCATGAGAAATAATCTTGCCCCCCACTCACCTCCCAACACTACTGCTGCTCTTTCTTTTCCAATTCAGGGACTGGGAGGAGGAGAGACTGGCACATAATAATAATAATAATAATAATAATAATAATAATAATAATAATAATAATAATAATAATAATAATAATAATAATAATAATAATAACAGTATTTATATACCGCTTTTCAACTAAATGTTCACAAAGCGGTTTACAGAGAAAAAATCAAATAACTAAATGGCATAATGGGGGTGTAGCACTAGGGAGGCCATCTTAGGCATCAGGAGAACTTGGGACAGTTTTTAACCCTTTGCTGTTGGGGGAGGGTGGAGAAGTAATCATCTTAGTTTCATCCAGCCCAGTAATCAGTTTAATAATCATCAGTTTAATAATCATCAGCTAGATTATTGTAATGCGCTCTACGTGGGGCTGCCCTTGAAGACGGTTCGGAAACTGCAACTAGTGCAGAATGCAGCGGCCCGCGTGGTTACTGGAGGTAGGCGGTTTGACTCTGTCAGTCCACTTCTCCAGTGGCTGCACTGGCTGCCCATTTGTTTCCGGGCCCAATTCAAGGTGCTGGTTTTGACCTTTAAAGCCCTATACTGCTCTGGGCCAGGGTATCTTACAGATTGCCTACTCCCGTACAATCCGGCTAGTCCTCTTCTGGCTAGTTCTCAGTGCTGGAAAGCACTGACATAAGGGGTTAGGATTGCGCTCTCAGATGATTATTGGGCTGGGGCACCTTCCTTATGAGGAAAGGCTACGGCGTTTGGGCCTAATCTGTTACGTGAAAATCCCCTTTTTCGTTTTAGTTGTAATTTTCTCTCTATATCTGGTTATGTTACAAAAACATCATGCAGGCCACACTTCCCCCAGCACATGTTTCCATAAACTCTGGTCAAGCTACAAGCTCATGGCATTGTATTGTTTAACCCAATCACTGTTTATGCAAAAGTGTCTCCTAATCCAATCACTGTTTATGCATTAAACCTCAACACACAGGTCACAATCAGGTCAAGCCACAAGCTCATGGTTACAACATCCACGTCTCTAGGAGGAAGTCTTGCATAGTAAATAATTGTTTAAATGTCTCCTATTCATTATATTGTTTTAACTCAATCACTGCTTAAGTACTCTATGCAGATTTGAACTGCTTTCCTGGGTTACTGTATTGTGTAAGTTCCCCCAGCTAGGAAGACAGTCATTTGACCCTATTGAATCTTGCTGATAATCCTTTCAATGTTTTACATATTCCAAGTACTCCACTGTGTGTAGTAAGCAAGCACATCCAGGTCAGCTCTAGGTCACATCCAGGTCAGCTCCAGGTCTGGAAAAACCCCTTTTAAGAGAGGGCTTTTGCCCACATGCTCTCTCTCTGGCTCTCCTTCCAAGGCAGAGGGTCTCCTTCACAGGACGCCCCCCCCCAACTGCTCTACAGGACAGGTAACTATCTGGCGCCTGAAACTCTTTCCCTTCTTTCTTCCCCCCTTTTTTTCTCCCCTTCTCTCCCCATCTTTAGTTAGCAACTGGGTTTGGCAGACCAGGGACCCATAAAATCCTTCCCTACAACCGTTCTCTTTCTAATTTCCTCGGATGCACCAAATACTTTTCACATGCAACCACCATAAAGCTAGGTACACTAGATGCAAGTACTAGGACCAAGACTCATCATTTTTCATGTGCATTATGTTTACCTGTGTGTTTTTGTAATAAAAATGTAATCTTTTATTCAAACTTATCTTTCTTTCAGTCTGCTCCTTTAGCTCCTTAAGCTAAAAGGGAATTTCTCTGCATTACTCATCTCATCCAGCCTATGGTCCTGAAGTTTCCAATAAGGGCAGTGTAATTATTCCCTTATACAAAACAGCCCTTTTTGGTAACACTTCAGCCTAGAAAAGAGACGCCTGAGGGGGGACATGATTGAGACATACAAAATTATGCATGGGACGGAAAAAGTGGATAGAGAGATGCTCTTTACACTCTCACATAACGCCAGAACCAGGGGACATCCAAGAAAATTGAGTGTTGGGAGAGTTAGGACAGACAAAAGAAAATATTTCTTCACTCAGCGTGTGGTTGGTCTGTGGAACTTCTTGCCACAGGATGTGGTGATGGCATCTGGCCTGGATGCCTTTAAAAGGGGATTGGACAAGTTTCTGGAGGAAAAATCCATTATGGGTTACAAGCCATGACGTGTATGTGCAACCTCCTGATTTTAGAAATGGGCTATGTCAGAATGCCAATGCAAGTGAGGGCAGCAGGATACAGGTCTCTTGTTATCTGGTGTGCTCCCTGGGGCATTTTTTGGGCCACTGTGAGATACAGGAAGCTGGACTAGATGGACCTATGGTCTGATCCAGTGGGGCTGTTCTTATGCTCTTAGAACTGAACTAGGCACTGCATGCGTGCTATTTATATCATTTTTTTTCTGAAACACACATGCTCCAATCATGAAACAAGCATTTTGAATAGTTTGGCCTTTAGGTATAGTCCTTTTTCAGCTACAACACCCAGGTGGGAAGCTGCTGTCAAAGTTGATGGAAAACAGAATTTAGGATACAAAACTTAAAAGTTTCCCATGCCTCAGACTGCAGTTTAGCTCTGAGTGCTCACTTTAGCATTTGCATGAATGCATGTAATGTATCCACACCATATATTTATACACATGCTTTATATATAAAGGTGCTAACATATGCAAAGCATGAAATTCATAAACAGGTGTACATCCATATAAGGAAGAGCGCAAGCAAATTCCAATGGCTTCATACTCACAAGGGTCTCAGTATGACATTTTAGAATGTTTATTCACATTTATTACCTAAAGCCAAGTTTGGAAGGGAAAGAACTGGGAGCTCTTTGCAAGATGATGGAAAGTGCTAGTTTTCAAAAAAGAGCCGTTCATATGATACTGCGGTCTCCCCTTAAGAATTGTGAAATATTTTCAGCATTGCAACCGAAGTGTTGAGCCAGGGCCAAGATTGGGAGGAGGAGGAAGAGAAAAATAGGGACATCATTTTGAAAGTATTCAGTTGCCAAGTCCCCTGCTAAGCTATTGAGCTCCATAAGTATCCACAGATACCTTAAGTTCTCTCCCCAATAAAAAGATGTTAACTGTGATAATCAGAACTATGTAACAAGGATGTTAGTCATGTCCATGTGAATGTAATAGGATGAACCTCCTTTTTAGGACATGAAAAAAATTAAACAGATAACCTGGTGTACTGTGCTGAATCCTGCAGAACCCGTCAAGCCGTTCGGTCCTTGGTAAATCCCTGAGGTACCTAAGAAAAGTGGAAAAAGAAATGAGAAGACCAGAACTTAGTATCTCAATAAACCTTACAGTATGGGTGAACAAACTATCCCTGGGACATGAGTTGCATCATCATTACCTAGTTTGATCTTCTGTATCATTCTATCAAACAGTGCAGAGGATTAAAACCCTACATTAATTAAACTGTGGAATATTCTTGCATCTAGTCATAAGAACATAAGAACAGCCCCGCTGGATCAGGCCATAGGCCCATCTAGTTCAGCTTCCTGTATCTCACAGTGGCCCACCAAATGCCCCAGGGAGCAAACAAGACAACAAGAGACCTGCATCCTGGTTCCCTTCCTTGCATCTGGCGTTTTTACATAGCCCATTTCTATCATCAGGAGGTTGCATATACACACTACGGCTTGTAACCCGTGATGGATTTTTCCTCCAGAAACGTGTCCAATCCCCTTTTAAAAGCATCTAGGCCTGATGCTGTCACCACATCCTGTGGCAAGGAGTTCCACAGACCAACCACACGCTGAGTAAAGAAATACTTTCTTTTGTCACTACATCCTGAGGCAAAGAGTTCCACAGATTTGTCCTGTTTTCTTAGTCCTGTTGCTGCTGGCCATCCTAGCACCAATGTTCTTGCATAGGGCATTTGGAGGGCATGAGATGAGGAGGCCTGCAAGATTGTGATTCCTGTATCTTGGCTGATTTTATCAGACACTATCTGATCATTCTTGACAGGATATTTTGATGTGTTTTAACTTTTTATTGAGATTTGTTAGCCACTTTGGTGGAGGTCTTAAAAAAAAAGGAAAAAAAAAGGCAGGGCCAGCCCAAGATTGCCTGAGGTGGTGCACCAAGTGCTACCACCACTGAATCATGCTGTGTCAAATACCACTGCCACTCACCTGGTGGTACACCATTGGCTGCCTCTGCCATTCCTTTGTTTCCTCCTACTGGTTGGAATTGAAAAAAGAGGGGAGCAGAGCAGATGAGGAAGTGTGAAGGAGAGCAAAGAGAGGAGACCAGTGAGCACCCCATCCCCAGCCTGAGGCAGCAGTCTTAGGACCCAACTCTATCCAATTTTCCGGCACCAATGCAGCCATGCCGACGGGGCGCATGCTGTATCCTGCTGGGGGGGAGCAGTCATGGCTCTGGAAAGTTGGATAGAATCAGGCCCTTAATTGGCTTCATGGATGAACAGACCCTGCTGGGAGGAACACATACACACACGCACGCACGCACAAAATACCGGAGTGTGGTGGAATTGTTACCTGTATCTACTTAGAACAGCCATTTTCAACCTTTTGCAGCTCCCGGCACACTGACAAGGCACTAAAATTGTCAAGGCACACTACCAGTTTTTTACTTACATTAAATCACTACATTACAATTAATTTTTAATTAGTATAATTAATACAATTAAATCATTACATGACAAAGAAACTCACAAGAAGCTTGGAGAGGAAAGTATATGTCATTCTGGAAAGAAGGAAAAATGTTCTGAAATAGGGTGATTAAGGTCTTATGCCAGAAAGTGCTGGCAAAGAGAGGTCAGATTGAGCACATAGCAGAGAGATGTAGGGTGAGGGGCAATGAAGAGGCATGATTGAAACTGCAGGATTCAGCTGGAGTGGGGTGGGAGAGAGAACAAGAGGCAAGTGATTCTGGATCTTTGGAATGTGGGTTGAGTGAGGGGAGGGACAGTAAGAGAGGTGCTAACTGCAATTATGAGATGGGGGAATATGCCTGTGGGAGGGAGTAGGGTGGGGAGAAGAGAATTGCCAATTGCCTGCTCCTGTATTTAAGAAAAAAAGAGTGACCAAAAGCCCAATCCTAGGCATGTTTACTCAGAAGTAAACCCATTACAGTCAATGGGGCTTGCTCCTATGTAAGTGTGGATAGATTGTGGCCCAATGCCCTTCCTCTAAAAGGCAAAGGCAAGGCAGGGAGGGTCGCTTTGGGGAATTGCAGGCAAACTGCGGCAAGGAAAAGGGACTTAGAAGGACCCTTTTAGCCAGCCAATTCTTAGGCTGGTGGCCTCAGCAGACCAGCTCGCTTCCTACCTGCTTGCCTGCTCCTGGCTCCCTCTTCTCACTCACTCTGCCTGGACCTCCTCCAGGCTTCTCTGACTGCCCAATCAGCATGCAGGGCAGGCAACAACCGCCTCAATGCCCAGCCTAGATCTGTCTATTCAGAAGTAAGCCCCATAATAGTCAACGGGGCTCACTCCCAGGTAAATGAGGATAGCGTTGCAGCCTTCATCTTGCTCAGGAGCAAGCGACGGCAGGAGGTGTAAAGCAGCCACGACCAGCCCCTTCACTAGCTGCCTGCTCCTTTTTCTTTTGCTGAGGCTCAAAGCAGCCACTTCCCCCATGTGCGCAGCTTGCTGTCTGTCTGCTTTGGTCCCGCGGCACTCCTGAGGCTAGTGTGCTGCAGCATAGCAGTTGAAAACTGCTGACTAAGGGCCCAATCCTATCCAATTTTCCAGCCCCGGTGCAACTACAATGCAGGCCCATAGTAAGGGAACAAATGTTCCCATACCTTAAGGAGGCCTCTGTGACTGCTGCCCCACTACAAGATGCAGTGCATGCCCCATTAGCACAGTTGCAGCAGCACTGGAAAACTGGATAGCATTGGGCCCTTAGAGGAACAGGGAAAAGTGGAACTTTCAGTATCCTAATCTTGATTAGCTAGAATTCATTACTGGGATTCTTTGTACCTTTGCTCTGTAGTTCTGCATGAATGTGACTGTACAGAAAGAGCATTCATTTATATCCGTAATTCTTTTTCTTCCCCCATGCCACACAAACAGGCATTAACCTTACAAATAGAACATGTTACACTTCTACAATGTCATTTCTTTTCTACAAAAACACATTTTAAGTGAGGGGTGATTCATCGAAGCAATCAGGAGCTAAAAATGATGTTATGGGGAGTATTTAAATGGTGTGAAATGGCTACTGCAGATTACCCACCAAAGACAGATAAAGATCAATATGAAGCGGCCTCTGCAAAGATGGCTCACACATGCAGTTTTTCACTGGATGACTGCATCATCAAGTGATGACTTGAATGTACAAATGAGCCTTCACAGAACAACATACCACACTACTCTCACATCACCAGAAACACAAGAGTTTTGCAACAGAGTGCATTCTAGTCCATTCATACTTTCATTGTGCCCCCTTCCATACTGAGTAAAGGAGCAATAAACACACAATAAACACACACACTTGTGAACTGGCCCCTAAGGAACTAAGGCACAGATCTGGACTATTATTACATATCGGTTTTCTGCATAGCCATCAGAAGATTTTGATATCTCAAATGGTTTAGGCCTTTGCCTTGTGAAATGGTCTTTCCAGACTACAGTCTGGACCACAGCTGTTCTTCAGAATTCTCTCTTTAAGCACTGGGGATGGATGGAGAAAAAGTGCATCTTGCCATGAAGCCCACTGGTGATCACTTGGGCCTTTCGCAGTATCTTAAACTAGCCTACTTCACAGGGTGATTGTGAAGATAAAGGTGGGAAGGAGAGACACAAACGCTGCTGAGATCCTTGAAGAATCTCAGGGAAAAGAACAAACTTTATTTAAATAAATACAAATCTTTTCATGGATAAAAGGAAGCTAAGGAGCAAAGACACAGGCAGGCTTGAAAGGTCACAGTAACGAACACTCTGATCTCTTTTCGAGCCTTGACTTCGTGTTATAGGCAAGGGCACCCACCATCTGTGAATTTTGTCCTCTGTGCCCCTGGCAAGCTGTTGAAATGACCCTGCACGGAGCAGGAATTAGCTAAGCTCCTGGGGTTCCCTCCCCTTCTAAAAGAACTTGAAAAATAAAATGCCTAACACAGTTTCTCTTCTTGTAGGAACTGCTAGCTTCTTTTGCCACGTTGGAGATTCAGTACTGGTGCAGTACTGCTTTAGCCAGAGCACAGGAACAAATGCTTCTCAGTGTCTCCATGCTGTGTCCTTTCTCCGAATAGTCCCTTGTTTGTTTTTATTTTAAGACCCCAGATTAAGCAAGGGAATGGACAGCTGAACAAACTGCAGTTCGCCAAGTGCAGTCAGTCACAAAAGCACATGCAGAGAAATAAATCTCATGCCAAAATAGGAAAAAAAAAAAAAGCCCTAGGAGGAGAATCTGCTTCCAGAACTAATTCGCCATCACATCTGGCCTTTAAAAGCATCTCAGACAAAGAGCAAGGGGAAAAAAATGAAACGCACCAGGGTCAAGAGCTAATGATCTCTTCCTGGGGTGCCTGCCTTAGGGTGCCAGCCTGGGCCACTGCTTTAGTTGGGTATCCTTCATCCAACCCTGCTCTGGGCTCAGATTAATATATTCGTGCCAAAGAGATAAATCACAAGAGAACCTACATGTCAGCAGCTTTGCATTTCCAACCCTCAAAAAGAAAGAAAAAGAAAACCACATGCACAACCCTTCCCCCCCCCCCACACACACACTTTAAAGACTTTGCACTTCAATTAAAATAAAAATAGGTATTTTTTTAAAGGCCAGGGCCGGGTGATTCAAAGACACAGCAGTGAAAGTGATTTTCAGGCCGTTCCAGGGAATCCCAGGCAAAGTGTACAAGATCATTAGCTGAAGAACAAGAATTAAGCTGTTTGTTGGCATCCTTCAGTCTCAGACTATGGTGTCGCACTCTGAATGGTGGTTCTGGAACAGCGTCTAGTGTGGCTGAAAAGGCCAATTTGGGAGTGACAATCTCTTCCACACTGAGACCAAATTTAGTCTGTCCCTGGTCTGCCTCCCTGGCTACAGGCCTTCCTTCTCTGCCTCTCTGCCTCAGTCCATTGGGCAAGTGTCTCTTCCAACTGGGAGAGGCCATGCTGCACAGCCTGCCTCCGAGCGGGATGCTCAGAAGCCAAGGTTTCCCATCTGTTGAGGTTCATTCCTAAGGCCTTCAGATCCCTCTTGCAGATATCCTTGTATTGCAGCTGTGGTCTACCTGTAGGGCGCTTTCCCTGCACGAGTTCTCCGTAGAGGAGATCCTTTGGAATCCGGCCATTGTCCATTCTCACTACATGACCAAGCTGTTTAGAGGTGCAGAATTATGTAATAATATCTTGCAACCAAAGAAGCAAAAGGATTTAAGACATAACCAGGCATATTTACCAAGGCTAGTTCACGTTTTGCATTCTAGGGCCTTAGTTATGGCCGGATGGTATCAGGAATGATATTCTTCCCGACTATAAGAACAGAAGGACATCCCTGCTGGATCTATCTAGTCAGTATCTGGTTTCCCACAGAAGCCATCAGAAGCCCCAATAGGAAGTCCCAAGTATGTCATGAAGGCAAACAGCCTTCTCCTGCTGTTGCTCCCCAGCCACTAGCGATCAAAGAGGCAAATCACTTTCAAACCTTTTCAGAGTAGCTTCAGATGTCTGTAAAGAAGAGCTCGCTAAGACCGATGCAGGCCATATTCACATCTTTCAGAAGTTAAATGGAAACCTTTGCACAGGCTGCACTGAGTTATCCCATTTTATTTCAGAAATTTTATATCCCACTTCATCTTCAATAAACTAGCAGTTTACAACAAATCATTACAACAAATTACAAGTCAACAACCAAGAAGAGAAACAGCTGCAAAACAGAACAACTAGAACAGACCCAGCAGGGGGGAAAAGAGCAGAAAAACAATAAGAGGAATAAGCCCTGTTGTAGCCACAGCACGTCAGCAGTAAATAGAACAACCAGCTGATTCCAAAGTTCTTTTTGAAAAGCTAGGTTTTTGACTTAAGGCCAGGTGGGGTCTTCTGAGATGACAGCCCATAAATGATGGCACCACTTCTGAGAAGGCCCTGCTTGGCTCACAGCTCTCCTGTCAATAAAAGGGATACAAAGTCACTCTCGGTCTTTGATAATTTTCAGAGCTTCTGCCTTTTATCAAATTATGGTTGCAAGGTGCTGGTGGGAAAAGCACTCTTTCAGCCAGGTCTCATAGTGTCCAGTCTCCAGCACCTTTCCTACTATGCTACTCATGTCCTGAGCCATCAGCAAGTGGAGGTTTAAAACTTTCACAATCTTCTAGGCACCCTCTAGTGTGAAATGCTGGATGAGCACAAACAGTTGACTTCAGCCTGCCTGTGGACAGCTGAGTCCTAACTCTTGCTGTTAGGCCAGCCCGGCAGTCTGAGTGGCTCACTACAGAGGTCATGCAAGACTCCCTCACCCTGCCACTCTTGACCAGGACCTTTCTACATGACCAGCCTCAGCTCTTAGCCAAACCATGACTATGGACACGTAAGTAAACCATATCTTCGTTCTCCTTGCTGGTGGTGGGTCTGTGTCATCCAGCTTTCACTCAATCAAATACACTCTTTTAAAACCAGAAGCATAAGTCAAGATCTTTGCCTCCTGGATCTTCTCCACATGGAGCACAGTTCACATCTGTGTTCAATCAAATCAGATGCTAAAATGTCACAATGCCCTCATTCACAGGTAACACAGAGAACATTTAGCTGGTAATAAAACAACCTAGGTATTAGAGGTGAACAGCCCTTCAGATACACCATACTGGAAAGTACTGGGTAGGAAAGCTCTGTATCGACCTTGCGCCCAGGGCTTTCCTAATGATGGATTGCAAAATGAGACATCTGAGTGTATAAAAGGCAAAACTAAAACTGAAACCATTAGTAAGCCGATGAATGAAACAGCCTGTGTCCTTTCATGACAAACTGATTCCATTTGCCACTCCTTTAATGTTTCTTTCTAAAATAAATGTGTGCCACACTTTTAACGCTATTGCATTTGTGCCTGAGCCATAGATGCGGTATGTCTCAACCTTGGTGGGCCACATGCTTGGAAGGCGTTTAACTTTTGTCAGCTTGTGATGCTCAAGTGGGGAGCAAGTATGTTCCCACCATACGACTGTAATTAGACTCAACTGCTACACATAAAATAAATTTACAATGTCATCTAAGGATTACATGTTGGCAAACCATGCTGTATTTATTTTTATTTCCAGCATTAACAAAAGATGCCTAGACCAGAAAAAATAAAAGATCATCTAAGGTATATTTCTACAATCAAAAAACTACACAAACAGTTTGATCAAGACACCTTTCACCATCTTAAACTGTTAAACTAAACTGTTAAATCCTAAAGTTTAACTAACATACTTGCACATATCCTAAGGCTTCAGCTATATCTAATAAACCACTACCATTTGACATAAAAAGAATGAGCACCCATTTCATCTCTTATACAAGATTCTTTCAAAAGGTTTATAATGTGAATACAGTCAGTTCTTGTTATCTGCTAGGGTTAGGTTCCTGGAAAACCTAGTCGAGATGGAATGAGCGGATACTGAATCAGTCAGCCTCTGGGAAAAAAGGGGTTAGGTTTCAGGGGACCCACTTCACCATACACTTTATGAACTTCATGTACCTGAATCTTAACTTGAAACCTATGGGGCTAGGTCAGTGGTTTTCAAGCTCTCTGGGAGTTTGGAAACTGCTCTAAGTTCTTGCGGGGGCGGGGGGAGGCAGGGGGACTGCAGGGGCTTGGCTGCACTTACCATAGCCTCCTGCAGCTTCCAGGAGGTGCAGGGAACACTGCACGAGTGTCAGCAGGGCTCCTCGATGCTTCAAAAGTGAAAGTGGAGCGATCGCATTCCACTTTCGGTTTAGCGGAGGAGTCACTCCACTTTCACTTCTAAAGCATTGGGGAGCCCTGTAGACAGTCGTGCAGGGCTCCCCGCATCCCCAGGAGGCTGCAGGAGGCCCTGGTAGGTGCAGCCAAGCCTCTGCGGCCTTCTGAGTGGCATGATCCTGGGGATCGTGCCGCTGCCTCCTCCCTGCCTCTGCCCCTTAAGGGGGCAGAGGCCAGGGCCCACAAGCCGAGGCGTCACAACACCCCAGTTTGAAAAGCCCTGGGCTAGGTGATTGCAATGGCTCATCAGCATTTCCAACATCTGATGCTATCTCCTCCAACCCCTGACCCAATGAAGACTGCTGGCCCAACAATGAGGCCTCGGAGTTCAGCAATGAGGAGGGGGTTACTTCACCCATCCTCATCCTCCTTCACCTGTCTTTTGGCTCCTTCACTGGGCTTGTCCCAGCCCCACAGCAGACCTGGCTACGTGAGCCTTCCAGAGACCTCTTATCATCATCAGTGTTGTGAAAGTTCAGCTGGAGTCCCCGAGATGATGCCCAAGATGGTGGGGCAAGTTTGAAAGCAGACACAACAATTCTCCATGGGCCAATACCAGTGCCTGTGTGATGAGGCATTGGCACAGTAGTCACAGATAACAAGAGATAAGTGGCAATTCTGGCCCTTGCAGATAAGTGAATTCATGGATAGCAAATTTGCATATAAAGAGGACTGACCGTATATCATGTTGCATAAGAGTTTCTGTGACTTTCCTCTATCTGTGCCACCCATGCTGATTGCACTTTTCATAGCATGCTTCGTAGCTTGCAAGGATCAGTTGCCTGCTTCAGAGCTTTCTCTTCTCCATGCCAAACCCATACAAATGTAATGTAACACATGGAACCATGTAGTGGATCACCAAAGAGCAATGCAGTCTATGTTCTGTTTCCCACAAAGATCTCTGGGAAACCCACAAACATGTCATGCAGGCAGTGGCCCTTCCCCTGATATAGTGGTTCCCAAACTTTTCATCTGGCTGCTCGTTTGACCTTCTGGACCTTTGGCCGCATAAGAACATAAGAACAGCCCCACTGGATCAGGCCATAGGCCCATCTAGTCCAGCTTCCTGTATCTCACAGCGGCCCCACCAAATGCCCCAGGGAGCACACTAGATAACAAGAGACCTCATCCTGGTGCCCTCCCTTGCATCTGGCATTCTGACATAACCCATTTCTAAAATCAGGAGGTTGCACATACACATCATGGCTTGTAACCCGTAATGGATTTTTCCTCCAGAAACTTGTCCAATCCCCTTTTAAAGGCGTCCAGGCCAGTCGCCATCACCACATCCTGTGGCAAGGAGTTCCACAGACCAACCACATGCTGAGTAAAGAAATATTTTCTTTTGTCTGTTCTAACTCTTCCAACACTCAACTTTAGCAGATGTCCCCTGGTTCTGGTGTTATGTGAGAGTGTAAAGAGCATCTCCCTATCCACCCTGTCCACCCCCTGCATAATTTTGTATGTCTCAATCATGTCTCCCCTCAGGCGTCTCTTTTCTAGGCTGAAGAGGCCCAAACGCTATAGCCTTTCCTCATAAGGAAGGTGCCCCAGCCCCGTAATAATCTTAGTCGCTCTCTTTTGCACCTTTTCCATTTCCACTATGTCTTTTTTGAGATGCGGTGACCAGAACTGGACACAATACTCCAGGTCTGGCCTTACCATAGATTTGTACAACGGCATTATAATATTAGCCGTTTTGTTCTCAATACCTTTCCTAATGATCCCAAGCATAGAATTGGCCTTCATAACTGCCGACGCACATTGGGTCGACACTTTCATCGACCTGTCCATCACCACCCCAAGATCTCTCTCCTGATCTGTCACAGACAGCTCAGACCCTATTAGCCTATATCTAAAGTTTTTATTTTTTGCCCCAATGTGCATGACTTTACGCTTACTGACATTGAAGCGCATCTGCCATTTTGTTGCCCATTCTGCCAGTCTGGAGAGATCCTTCTGCAGCTCCTCACAATCACTTCTGGTCTTCAACACTTGGAAAAGTTTGGTGTCGTCTGCAAACTTTGCAACCTCACTGCTCAACCCTGTCTCCAGGTCATTTATGAAGAGGTTGAAAAGCACCGGTCCCAGGACAGATCCTTGGGGCACAAAGCTTTTCACCTCTCTCCATTGTGAAAATTGTCCATAGACACCCACTCTCTGTTTCCTGGCCTTCAACCAGTTCTCAATCCATGAGAGGACCTGTCCTCTAATTCCCTGACTGTGGAGTATTTTCAGTAGCCTTTGGTGAGGGACCGTGTCAAACGCCTTCTGAAAGTCCAGATATATAATGTCCACGGGTTCTCCCACATCCACATGCCTGTTGACCTTTTCAAAGAATTCTATAAGGTTCGTGAGGCAAGACTTACCCTTACAGAAGCCATGCTGATTCTCCCTCAGCAAGGCCTGTTCATCTATGTGTTTTGAGATCCTATCTTTGATGAGGCATCCCACCATCTTACCCAGTATAGATCTCCATTAGAGCTATAATCCTATACATTGTATAGAACGATCTTTTTTTTTTTGGTACGGATTCTGCAGCTCTACTGGCTGGTTTGTAGTGAAATTGTGTGTACAGGTGCAGCCTATTTATCCATGGATTTTTTATCTGCGGATTTGTCTCAAGGAGAATGGGGTACGGGAACCGAAAGTCACACACATCTTTCCCCTGCACTGGCATCTCGCTCCATTTCCATGCAGCCCAAAACACTGCAAAAAGGCTCTGCCTCGCCCAGGCAGGGAAATAGCCCTGGAGCCCTGGAAGAGGTTCCCCTTACCAAGGAACAGTAACAGTCCTGGAGCTCCTGAGCCAGCAAAGAGGCTGAAGAGGAGAAGGGGGGGCGAAAATCTCTGTAGCCAGAACATGTGCAGCAAGGTGGAGCTCTCTCTCTCTCTCTCTCTCTCTCTCTCTCTCACACAGGGGCAGGTGTGGTAGCAATAGAGGGGATTGATTTAAAAAACCCAGGGAGTGTTTGCTGAATTTCCCCCCCCCCTCATGGTGCAGGCAATCACCAATACAAGCAAGACTTCCCACCAAGCAAAGCATGAGATTTAGCCTACAATTCTTTCCACACTTTCCTGGGAGTAAGCCCCATTGACTGGAATGGGGCTTACCTCTGAGTAGAAACGCATAGGGCTAGACCCTTAAAAGATCAGCATCCCAACTGTGAAAGAAGCAGGGCAGCTGGCAATGGGAGGACTGAGTACGGAGGGGGAGGCAGGAGGGGGAGGAGAGGGGATTGCTTTAAAAAACCCAGGGAGTTTTTGCCAAATTTCCCCCCCCCCAATTGAGATGGTTTGGGGGGGGGAGAATTAAATTACATTTAAAATTTGAATAAATTTACATAAGTTTACATAAATGAATATATTAAAGATGAACTTATATGAATAAATGAAGGTCTTGCAATAGCTCAAGATCTATAAAAGGCCTTGCACAAAGCAAGACTGACCTTTCCTTTGCTGCCACTGCTGCATCACAGATGTGAAACAGCAAGCAGTGGAGGGAGCCCTCATCCCACAGCTCACATGAGAGGTCAAACAGTCACCCTCACGCTGAAAGCAGTTGTGTTGGGCTCCAACAAATCTCCAGAGGGCCAGAAGTTCATTGGAGACTGGGTGCTCCCTGAGGACCGCATTGAGAGGCCTTGAGGGCCGCAAGTGGCCCCAGGGCCAGGGTTTGGGCACCCCTGGTTTAGGCAATCACCAACCCAAGCAACCCCCCCCCCCCCCCATGGTTCAGGCAATCACCAACACAAGGAAGCCTTCCCACCAAGCAAAGCATGAGATTTAGCCTACAATCCTCTCCACACTTTCCTGGGAGTAAGCCCCATTGACTACAATGGGGTTTACTTCTGAGTAGAAATGCATAGGACTGGACTCTTAAAAGATCAACTGTGAAAGAAGCCAGGCAGCTGGCAATGGGAGGGCTGAGTACGGAGGGGAGGGGATTGATAACAGCTGCCTTAGTTTTCTTCCATCCGGAAGTGTCAGGCTGCAGCATATATGCTTAATTCTAAGGAATTTAGCACAACACGTTTTTGTTAATTATGCAGTCGTGAATAAATAGGCTCCACCTGTATCTCCCTTTGTTCCTTTTGGAGGGTTCACTTTAAATGAAGATGGAAGGAAGAAATTAGCACTATCAAATTAGGAAGTGGAATAGATTTCAGCTGGGAGATAAATACTAAGAATATAGCACTGTTTTGCTGTTCTGGGTAGTGAGTGCAAAGGATTTAGAAAGAGTGGTGGGTTAAGGCATGAAAGAGATCACCAGGTAGAACATAGGCTTAGTGGTGGCCCAGCTTGTCTTTTCTCAATCATCCAGCTATGGCTGTGGGCACTCTGCTTGCCGTCCCAATGTGGGGCCCCTCCAGGCATGGGGTCCATTTTGGCCAAACTGGCCCTAAGGCTGGCCATGGTCAAAAAGGTCCTCAGGATAAGGGAATTTTTGTTGGCCGCCAGACTGTATGTATAGCTGCCAGCCACTGACCTGACAGCTTTGTTCTGCTGACAGAAAGACAGAATGAGATTTGGCTGAAAATATTGTAAAGGTGGGCAATAAGGCAACCATTTTGGGGAAGGGATACATCTAAGGCAGCCACACACAGCACCACAACAAGAGGAGAGAAAAAGGAACACTCAGAGTGCAATCCTAACCCCTTGTGTCAGTGCTTTCCAGCACTGGCATAGCAGTGTCAATGGGACATGTGCTGCATCCTGCAGTTGGGTGTCACTCACGGAGGCCTCCTCAAAGTAAGGGAATGTTTGTTCCCTTACCTTGGAGCTGCAATGCCCTTATGTCAGTGCTAGAAAGTTGAATAGCTTCTGAGGTCTTGAAATGAATTACCAAAAATCAGTGTATTATGGGGTTCCCATTATAATATTTTCATGGTATCATGGAGTTCCTGGAATGGAGTAGCATCATAAAGCAGGGGTCCCCTAAATATCCATAAGAAGGACAACAAGAATTTTATTTTTTTTAAAATACAACATACAGACATACAAAATCTTAATTTTGTCACATGTGATAATATCTTTATCATAATGGATTTATAATAATGTATGATAACTTCAGCAAATAAATCACCATGACTATTTTTCTTGCATCACAGTTGATATGTATAAAATCTTGGAATTGATTTCATTTCTTCCCCAATGGAGGCCATGTTCCACTGAAATCCCAGGAAGGGAATTTTCAAAGCAATGAAGTGAAGGACAATATAACCTTTGGTAGTATAACATGACTCGTTTTCAAGAGTTCCCCCGCTGCCGAAGGCTCAAAATGGCGGTAGTAAAACCACCTTGTGAAAAGTTACTATGCTATACATGCATTAGAATTCAATCTTGGAAGACTGTGAGTAAAGCGAGTTTAACATTGTAAATTTGTTTCAGTTTTTTTAGTGTTACAACAATAAACACACAGCCACACACACCAGTAAACTCTGTACAATTGCCAGTAATTTAAGATTTTTCCAGACGGCAACCCTGGTTGCTACATAGGCAAGCTGCTCAGCCGCTATGTTCACAACCCAGAAAATTGTTCCAAAGTCAATGCTTTTCTTTCCAGTACCATCATACGTTGGACTAAGCAAGGCTTGCAAAGTGTGTAGTTTTTCTTGACCAAGTCTGTAACAATAGAAGATCATTTTTCACAGCAATTGCTATTTTAAAACACTTGGTGACAGCGGTTTAGAAAGCAGTTCAACGAGTAGATTTGAGCTCTGTTAGACTTTCATGGCAACTGCAGTGACATGCAGTTCTGTTAGGTATATAGGAGGCGGATAGGCAGAGTGTGTGTTGAATGCTAAATTGAAAAAAAATCAGAGAAAAACTAATTTTTTTGCCAAAACAAGTTAGCTATCACCTGAATAAATGCACATATTTGCATGATTACTTCTGTTGCTCGGTTCCTGCATATTTGCTTTTGCACAGTGGGCAGGGTGAAGGAATATAAAGTGAGGACATCTGAGTGGCATCACTAAGGGGGTGGGAGGGTCAATTGCCCCAGGTACCATGCCTTAGGGGGTGTGCCTTTCAGAGGTCTTTTGAGGTCCAGGGAGGCCTGCCATAGAAAGGCACTTCTGCAAGCGTCAGTTGAGCTGTGACCCACACAACACCCAGGGCTGGCCAACTGGCCTACTGCTAGCTGACTCTGCACATACATGGGAAGGACTCAAGACTGGACCTGAAGGGGATGTTTTCCCCTCTGGCCCACTTCTGGAATATTTAGAGAGGGCTTGTCCCTCCCTTCCCTACTTTTCCCTCTCAAGCTATAACAGAGCCATGATGACTTGAAGTGGGGACAAGAACATAGCCTGGGAGATAGCACTGTTTCAGGTTTGGGCTGTGCACCCCACTGGAAGCTCCTCAAGGATAAGTGTTCAACAGGCCAGCTTAACCTGGTGGCTTGTCTTCCAGTCCCATTTTCTGGTTGGAGGAGGAAAACAGGAACAGCAGCACATACTTTTGGATGCCCTAAACCAGTTGTCTCACCTGGTTGTCTCAGATATGATGGGTGAGGGAGGCTCTCAGAAAACCCTTGACTAAACACTTGTTCTAAACCCTTATTATAAATACTATAAAGAAAACCCTTGTTATAAACGCTATCAATCCACAGAAATGTGGCCTATTAATCCACGTGTTCGCCTGTATCCTTCATCTCTGTGTCCATGCTTGTTGTAGTTGAGGGGAAAGAGTTCTAAACTTGGCACATTCCTACCTTCTGCACCCCCCCATCCATCCTTTATTTTAGAATAAAGTAGTGGTAATCACTGATTGCCACCATCAAGGCTATAAGCAAATGGCAGGGCCACGCTGGTGATTCTTCCAGTTGTGTGGTGAAAGCACCAGATTCCCACAGTTACCCCAAAAACAGATAGCGTCACGTAGGACTAGTGAACATGGGGCCAAGGACACATGCTCTTCACTGACTCAATCAGGTTAAAGATTCAAATAAGAGGGAAGTAGCAGAAAGGATAGCAGACAGAAAGCGATAAAAGGTAGCTACAAGGTGGTAAATGCAAGAAGACATAGGAAGCGGAGGCCTAGGTACAGATTTTACCATGCAATGGCAAAGACATAAAAGGCAGTGCAGGGTCTTCTGTGGTGGTTTAAAATGGTTTTACGTACAAGCGACCTTCAGTATCCATGGGTTCAGTACCCGCTGATTTGAATAGCCACAGGTTTCTAATCTGCAAGGTGGGCTACCTGAAGCCTCCCGAACCTGGCTGTGTTCCAGTTGGATCCGGAGGTCCATCTGAGGGCTGGGAGGCTGCGCATGGCCTCCCTGACCCTCAGAAGGCCTTCTGAGACCATCAGACAACCAAAAACCACGACTTCCAGTTTTCAGCCTCAGAAGGGCCATCTGCTGATTCTGATATCCACTGAGGTTCCAGGAATCCCCATGGATTATGAAGGCCAACCTGTATTACTACTCACTTATCACATTTCTATCCTGCCTTTCGTCCCTGACTTAAGGAGGTGTACGCGGGTTCCTAGGCACTCTGCGGCCAGGGCTCTGACCACATCCAGATCTGCTTTGCTTTAGCACAATTGCTGCATCATGTGTCTTCAGATCATGCTCTGGATTCTACGCACAAACTAGACTTAAATCAATGAGTCTTATTCACTTGCATGCAACTAAGGGCCAGTTCATACATTATTTGATTACCCAGAGCTGAACACCGTTCTATAAAAAATGCATTATTTGAGCTGCAATCAGGTGATGGTTAAGTCACACATTTGGATCATCATAAGGTTTCAGCTGATGGATGTGGATCTGTGAGCAGGCCCTACCTAACAGAAGAGCTGCACACTTAATTTTTCACACTATCCTTTTCTAAAGTACAGTGCTGTCCTTTCAAAGGCTCCCCAACAGTAGCATAGCTATTGGTAGGGGGGGAGAAACATAAGTACTGCAGGCTCTGTGGCACCTTCCACATGCCATTGGAGTCATTCCGGGCAACAACAGCAATGCGCAGGCACTCACCAAAACAAATGGCATCTCCTGCACATTGCTGTCACTACCCAGAATGCATCTAATGGTGAGTGAGAAGAGCCGCTTACCCAGCATGTTGCAGAGCCTGCTGTACTTACCATTTTGCCCCCCTCTAGCTATACTACTGCTCTCCAAGGTCACAGACATATTTGCCAAACTTGTACTGTTCATTCCAACCGGTGTCTTTTCAAGATTTAAGTCAGAGATATTTCCAGCTCTGCTACCCACAATCCTTGTGACTGGAGATGCCAAGAATGAACTTGGGACTTTCTCTAAGTAAAGCATGTTTTTGACCACAGAGCTACAGCCTCTCTCTCAAACTATAGCCTCTTTTTCAGAGGAGCAACATTTGGAAAAAAAAACTACAAATTTTCTAAAGGTGTGGATCTACCATAAGGTGTTAGAATAATGTGAAATCAGGTAGCAAGAATGTAAGAATCAATATTTTTCACAGTGTTACAGATGAACTCATGCACATACCTTCAAAAACATGCACATTCTTGTATCTGGCTACTGAGTAAGGTGGTAATTCTAAACGTTCTTCTGACAGGCTACTGTTTTCAGTAGTAAATATCTCCTCCAAGATGATACTCTGAGATCGAGAGGTTAAGAACTCAACAAAATTACCTCCTACCAACAATACTCTAGTGGCTTGTTAAGGATTCAAAATGCTGCAGCAATACTTCCATTGACTGAACAAGGGAGCACATAAAATATTACATAGCTGTCAGTGGGGGGAGATTTCACTTTGAGAGTAACCTGTGAAAGTAGAAGATAACTGAACCCATATGCAGGCCTTGTCATAGCGCTCTGACTGTCTACTATTTGTCATAATGATCCCTTCCAATAAGCTGGGCATGTATCCCTGTCTGGAAGAGTCTGAAAAGCACTATAAAGAGCACCTTGTAAAACAAAACAAAAAACAAACATCTAGATGCAAAAAAGGGCTTTGCTGCAGCACAGAATTATGGCAAAAGAATGCTCTTAGGCTGCCATGTTAGCACAACAATGAACAGCACAATGTGGATGTCTAGCACATAAAAGATGATCCATGCTTTTAGGAAATACCCCTCAAAAACTGACCAGCAGTTTTTGTTTTTTTAAACAACTAGAGTCCTTGAATGGTTCAGATATAAATTATATATCGATACTATAATAACTTTAGACTGAACCAAACGACGCCTGTATTTTTGCTGCCCCATTTGCAAGCAGTAAAAACAGGAGGGGGCATTTTAGCAAGGGGGAAGTGAAATGAGAAGAATGAGGGTGGAAGGAGTGGGCTGACTAGTGGTGGCGGTTTTCCCAATAGCTGCCATTTTCCTCCTAGAGATGTGAACACCACTATACACAAGGGACATCCTGGGAAAAGTGACTGTTGTCAGAAAGACTGCTACAAGGAAACTAGAGGTGGAGGCAAAAAGGGAGAAGGAAGTAAAAATGTTCAGTGGGATTCACCTCCCCAACTCCTCTGACAATTCAAGACAAAAGTTCTCACCTGGGAACTAGCTTGGTTGGATGATGCTTTTCTACCACAAGTCCTTTTACAGAGCAGAACATGGGCTCTAGCTGCTGCAGCAGGGCTGATGGTGAATGGTGGCTCTGTTCTTCTGGAGACAGTAAGTGCTTTCATAGCCCCAGCCTAGGGTCCAGCTACAGCAGAAAGCAATGATTCTGCACACTTGTGCATGCATAAGTACATATGCTTAGCTTCCTAGATGGTATCTCCTGTGAGAAAGTATTTGTTAAACTATATATTAACATAGTCCAAGAGTTCCCACATTTTCAAGTGCCAGAGCCACAACACTCAGTCTTGCTTGCATGGTAGGCCAGAGTGGGTAATGCACATTTTGTACATAACTGAGAATTTTCAAAATAGAAAAAAAAAATTGCAGCTGTGGGGCCAATGGAGTTCGAGGGGGGGGGGGCAAAGCAATAAGTTTTTCATGCACCTGAATGCTCATGTAAATCAGCCCCTCCCCCCTCACCTTCATAGCCATTCAGGATGGTGAGAATGGAAAATGGTTGGCAACCTTCAGTCTTGAAAGACTATGGCAGGGGTGCTCATACTTTTTTTGGCTCGAGAGCTACTTTGAAACTCAGCAAGGCCCGGAGATCTACCAGAGTTTTTTTTACAATGTTCACGCCATCATAACATATAACATTTATGTGTACAATGTATTTTGGTGTACCTTGCATAACCGCATGAGCCAATATTGCACAACATAACATAATTAACTATAAACATTTTTGTAATTACTTGAGTTTACTTTGATGACTTGCACTGAAGTGAATCAGCCAAGCATGCATAGTCTGAACAGTAGCTGCTGACAGCCAGCCTCAAGCACACTTCCAAATGTTCATCAGTCATGGTGGAACTTAATGATCTTCATGTAGGAAAAGGCTGACTCACATAAATAAGTGGAGCCCTTCCTGCCTCAGGTGCTCTTATATCCCTGAGGGCCCTATTGCCTTCACGTGGCTGCAGCTGTGCAGCACACTCTGCTGGATGCCCAGGCCTTACCCTTAAAGGGGCCACTGCTGACACCATATCTACCTCCTCACCAGATCTTCCTCGATTCCAATACAAGTGGGGGGGGGAGCAGATCTCTATACAGACCAGTGCAAAAACAGGGGAAAGGTATGGGGGAGGGAAGATCTCTATATAGACATCACAGCAAGACCAGTGCAAAACCCCTTGCACACAGAACCAACAGATGGAAGTTGGGGGGGGGGAGATCTCCATACATACCAGTGAAAAAAAAAGGGGAAAGGTAAGTCAGCCCCAGTAGAGTCAATGAAGCTCACTCCCAGGGATGCGTGGACAGGAGAGAAGCCTGCCAGCGGCTCCTCTCCAGTCAGCCCCAGGAGAGTCAACGGGGCTCACTCCCAGAGATGCGTGGACAGGAGAGAAGCCTGCCAGCGGCTCCTCTCCCAGGGGCTCACTCCCTGGGCACACTGGGCTCACTCCCTGGGCTCACAAGCCTGCCAGGGGCTCACTCCCAGGAATGCGTGGACAGGAGAGAAAGCCTGCGATCGACTCATTTTGCCTTGCGCTCTACCAGTCGATCGCGATCAACGTATTGAGCACCCCTGGACTACGGTATAAGCCTACAGGACCCAGTATTCTCAAGCGGTCTCCCATCTAAGTACTAACCAGGCTTGACCCTGCTTAGCTTCCGAGATCAGACGCGATCGGGCTTGTACAGGGTGAGAGCAAAACGAAGAAGACATGGCCGCTTTTCTCTCGCCTTCCCAAATGAAGGCAAGGGGAAGGGGCTGCTACACACAGGCATTTAGGTGCCCGAAATACTTACTGGTTTGCCCTCCCCCAGTGGGAATACCACTGTGCGGGGCTGCTTGCTGTCCCTCTCAGCAACAGGGGCTCAACCCAGTAGTCAGAAGAAGGTACATTATGTGGAGTGGGGAAAGGCCGCATATACATGTATTGCCACAGGCTGGTGGACTGGTGGATGGGTGGGGCCTGTGGTTTGTAATTTGGGGACCACATCATAGTCAAAGCACTGTGCATACATGGTGGGGGGAGGTTTCTCATCCTGCTACAGCAAACAAAAGTCTGCACAGTCCCTTATTCCTGGTGAGAACAGCAACATGAAGGTAGCTCAACTGAATTCTGGCCATATTTATAACTTCTACAGAAGCACATTGTGCATTCACATTTATTGTTAGTAACCGTTTGTAGGATGGAAACTTGTCTTACAATATCCTTTCTACCTTTAATCTTTATGAAACACAGTTGGGGGTAAAAAAAGGAAAACTGTGATGCAAATTTTTAGATGTCTATATTACTGATATCTTTGGGCTGTTATGTCTCTGGATTTATTTTGCTGCGGCTGCCAGTTTGGAAGCCATTTTGGGTAATTCAGTTCTGCTAATGGAAATTGGTTCCTGTCCCATAATGTATTGATTCAAGGTTCTTAGTGTTTAAAGCAAAAGATGAATTGCACATGTGAGAAGTTTTTACGCATGTATCTTTCTCCTGGCGATCGCATTTCTAGTGCATTCTAGTCCTGCCATATGTGTGGACAAGAGACAGCTGCTCACTGCGACAAAAACTAAAATTCCTTGTCTGCAGGCAAAAAGCACCAAAGCTACTGCTTGCTATCCTCTTGTTGGATTGGTTCAAATTAGTTCAAGCACAAAAGAGTAGGAGTGGGGGGAGAAGCAGTAGCACCTCAACAGCTGCTGCCTCAACTGCGATAGAGCAAAGGTGTGGTACTTGGTGCAAAAGCAATGACAAAATGCTCCCATCGCCACCATTCTGGTAAGCCCCTTGAAAATCTTATCAGAACTTTGTGGTTGTTCTCACATCACTTGTCAAGGTTCATTTCACCCTGACCCCCACACCCACCCACTTTCCCAATGACCCCAAAATATTCAGAAGTATATTTGTTGAATGCTTCCAGGTCAACTCTAGTGAATTCCACGCATTAATTCTGAACTGTGTAATTTTTTTTCTAAATTGACCAGCTGTCAATTTCATTCAATGATGCTGAGTTCTAGCATCATGAGAGGAAGGGGAAAAAATCTCTTTCCGCTTTAATTATATACGGTTATTATCAGGTGATCAACGATTGCATGTTATTACATCAATTAATAGTAAATGAGAGTCATGTACTGGCTGTCAGATACGCTTATTGTGTTAACATTCCATTTATGTATTTTGTGTGTGTCTCTGTGCATGTGTGGTGTATGTATGTAAACACACACGCACAAATTACTTTGAGATACCATTTCCCTTTGCATTTGATGCTGCTTTTAGGAAGGCCCAGCATCTCAACTCCTCCGAATGAGCATGGAATGTGTTGAAATGGAGCCACTAACTGAAACCATCTGAAACAAATATGAGTGTGATAAAAGCTGATGAATGCCTCCCAACTAGAGTGCCCCTGCTGGTTTTCCACCTTTGCTCATAACACCAAAGATGTGACGAAACATAAGAAAATGTGATACAGAATACATGTATGACAACTATGGGGGTCGTCACGCACTTCATGCAATCGATAGCAGACATCCTACTGCTTTCAGTGGAGCACGATTTTAGTCACAGAGCAAGACTGGAACATGCAGAGTCTTTATGACAGGAAAAGAAGAATACATTGGAAAGAGGAATACATGGAAATGGAAAAGGTGCAAAAGAGAGCGACTAAGATGATTACTGGGCAGGGGCACCTTCCTTATGAGGAAAGGCTACGGCATTTGGGCCTCTTCAACCTAGAAAAGAGACGCCTGAGGGGGGACATGATTGAGACATACAAAATTATGCATGGGAAGGATAAAGTGGATAGAGAGATGCTCTTTACACTCTCACATAGCACCAGAACCAGGGGACATCCACTAAAATTGAGTGTTGGGAGAGTTAGGACAGACAAAAGAAAATATTTCTTTACTCAGTGTGTGGTTGGTCTGTGGAACTCCTTGCCACAGGATGTGGTGATGGCGTCTGGCCTGGACGCCTTTAAAAGGGGATTGGACAAGTTTCTGGAGGAAAAATCCATTATGGGTTACAAGCCACGATGTGTATGTGCAACCTCCTGATTTTAGAAATGGGCTATGTCAGAATGCCAGATGCAAGGGAGGGCACCAGGATGAGGTCTCTTGTTATCTGGTGTGCTCCCTGGGGCATTTGGTGGGCCGCTGTGAGATACAGGAAGCTGGACTAAATGAGCCTATGGCCTGATCCAGTGGGGCTGTTTTTATGTTCTTACATTTAGAACATGTATGAAAATAAATTTGTAAAATTCTAATCAATTTAACAAATTGCTTTGCTTGAGAAGCAGCAGCAGCAGCAAACATAACAAGCTGGGATCTGAAAGTTATTTGCATCACAGAAAACTCATGTTTCTTTTTTTGGTGGTGCTTTATATTTATTTTTATAATGTTTTATCTTCCTTGAAACATTCAGGCTTGACTGAATAGACTGAAACATGGGCTGTTCCCATGCACTGGCTGATCCACAAAACCTGCCAGAGCAGGTAAGCCATCGCTGGGGGTTTGAGGGAGATGGGGAGGGGGTGAAGAGTGGAGGTTGGACAGAATGGGGCGATGACAGAGGCAGGAGAGGGTGGGAGGAGATGGGTTTGACGGCGGTGGCACAAGCTGAATCCTAACCCCCTTCCTGGGTCTGATCCACCTTCATGAATCAACACGGACTTGCACCAGTGGTATCGCTGGTGCAGGTCTGAGTTGATCCATAGCAGATACTGGGCCTAACCCTGGGCAAGGGGTTTTACCCTGGAGCAGGGGTCTCCCCTTAACCCGAGGAGACCTTCAGCAGCCAAAACACTCTTGCAGGTTACAGCAGTAGCCACATCAGTGCTGCTGCATCGTTGTGCGGGCATTTAGGTTAGATTGGGTTGTCAGTGACAGAAAATTAGTGGTGCAGCTTCTATGAGAAAGCTAAAAAGTTAGAGCCAAATCAGATGCAGCAGTAGAAAATTTGATTCTTTTCACCTGTCTTCCATGTTAACATATAAAGTGGTGGTAGGAATTTTACTGTCATTTGAAAGGCCTGCCCAAGACCTCCTGACGCCTGAGGCAGCTCTCCTTGACACTGCTGAGAAAACTGGTTACAATTGCAGAGCACCATCTAAAGCAGAGGAACATCTAAAAGGGAGTTCCCCTCCATACAGAAGCATGCAAGGCTTTTTGACCTACCTCTTCTTCTATCATGCATCTCTCCCTCTGCCCACAATCCCATCCCAAAACCTTTAAAACCAAAGTGCATTTCATGTGGCAAGCCTAGAGTGTCCTGAAGTCCTTGAAAAAGAGGAGCCCTGCTGTTCAAGAGGAACAGTTACTTGTATTATTAAACAGTGAGCCCTGAGCCCTCCTGAGAGGAGGCCTCTCCTGCCCCAAGCTCATTGTAGCATGGAGTACAACGCTGCCGCCAGTCTTAGACTGCAACTAATGCAAACCAGCTGTGAAGGAGAAGCTTCGGGGAAAAAGGGACAACTAATTTTCTACGGAGGTTTTAGTTTTACGAAGCTGCAGCATCTCAGTGACAGTCTGCCAAACAGAGCCTCTCCGTCTCCTTCCCTCTCCACGATGTTAAGATGGCTCTAATGTCTATAACGCACAGGGTAATTTACATTTCTCGAGGAGGAGCTGAAATCATGCCACTAAAGCACATAAGCAAGTTTGGAAGACAAGAATCCCAAGGGGATATAAGCAATATTAACAAAAACTCTGTCAGAGAAACATCTAATCATCATGGCTAATGTTTGCAATGAATACTGGGATATGCTCTTAAATACATACAAGCAGATTTATGTCGAGCATAATCACAGTGGATTTTTTGGCAGTGGGCGGGGTGGACAGACATTCCTTGACCTGTGATTTTGCTTGTCTCCCTCCCCAGTTCAGGTTAAAATGCAGACATTCAACAGTAGGGTCCACCTGCTGACATACCATTGCTATGGTGCCTTTGTTAAAGGGGGACAAAAATTCAAAAGGTCTTAACATCAGTGTTAGCCAAGAGCTTTGAAAGACTGTCCTGCCTAGAGCATGGACTGAACATGCTCTGCACATGATTCAAGGGGTATGGCTGTACTTGGTTGTCCGCACAGTCCAATCACATGGTGATACATTTCCATGATATGATCTGCTAGTTCCATGATATGATCTGCTAGTTCTCTACAGATGCTGAACGGACACTGCTTGATTCAATACTGCAGCCTTTTTTCTCCAAAGGGCCATTACAAATAGGTTTAGGTGTAAACAAGACAGTTCACTCTAACACGGGCTAGTCAGTGCAAGGAAAAGCATTTGCCCACCTTATTACCCTATTCACAAATATGTGTGTGTGTAGAGTTTTGTATCACAGATTCTGTAATGCAACTTTCCTTTGCTATTTACTTCTTTAAGAAGCCTTTTAAAAAAATTCCAACTTGGTTGGAATCTAAAAGATCCTTTTCCATGAATGGAGGGAGCTTTCCACTCATGGAGGTGCTGCTTTAGACTTTGCCCAAGAGTGTTGTGTGAGCAAAGTGAAACTAAACCCCCCATTTTTTTTTTTTTTGGTGCAACCTCTTGCACAAGCAGCAGCAAAAGAATGAATGGCTTGCTATATAGTCCACATACTTTAGCACTACAGAACTCTCAAGAACTTGCAGAATACCACTAGTGGGCCATCCACTCATGATTCTTTGGATCCAGTCAGACTTTTAGGGACTCAAAATCAAGTTGAAAGGGACCAAAGTAGCAACAAGTACTCAGCAAGATAAGACCAGCCACTCATCATCCCCAGTTCAGATCACTCCATGTATACAGTCCACACCACCATGAGTCACTAAGCAAAAGCAGCCATAACACCACAGGGTCCGGGCAAGTTCAGCAAGTAAGCCAAACTACATGCAAGAGGGAAAGCAGAAAATCAAGACTATGTGCATTTTTCCTTGGTTACATGGTAAAGCGAGTCTAACTTTTAAAAGGAACCTTCCTCTCCAATGGACTACATAATCTGATGAGCACAGAGGGCTGCCACTGCTTTTACAGCTGTTCCACCCTGTCACACCAAGACACATAGTCTTACATTGACTGGCCTTGCTGACTATGCAAGAATGAGGCCCTACGAGGTGTTGGTGAAACAATGCATTGTGAAGAAAGCTCCTGCTTTCTTTAAGTGGGTTATTAAAGCCAAGAAAAGGGGGGGAGAAGTGCCCTGTTCACTCTCCCAGGTGCAGTAAGTGTGGGAAAATTCTAAAAGCACATTCCTCAGTAGCAACTAAGGAAGGAAGGTTCTGAGCATCCCATCCAGAGCTTTCACCAGCACTTTGGAAAGGTAAATAAACCTCAGAGACGAAGAACCTAGTTAAAAAAAAAAAAGTTGGGGGAGGAACCTTTAGTCTCTTGAGCAGCTGAAGGAAACTTGTTTTTGATCCGAAAAGGAACTGTGTGTCTCTGGACAATGTTTCAAGCCTCAAAGGAGCTGCCACATTTCAAAAAATTATAACCACCAATGAAGTAACATTCAGCGCCTTTCTAAAATTCCACAGGAGTCACAAGACACTGAAGACTACCGGCACGCAGAAAGTTCTTTCTGTAGACCTTTGGATATAAACTGCAGCACTGGAATGTCTCTGCAAATAGTCACCTGAAATCTTCACACAATAGTGTTGCATGCAAAAGTCAAGGCTTTCACTCTAAACAAGCAGAGACAAACTATTAATAGGTTAGAGCTGAAAGACTCTGAAAACTAATATGAATAATATGAAATTTCTCTAAGATGGAGAAAGCCAGAAAAGGAGAGCTGCTTGTGTTAAATTTGAGACCGTCCACCGAACTAGATGCTAAGACTCATTAGGGAAATTGGCATGCAACGAATGTGGGGATAACACTCATAGGGGAGAACGAGTGGGTTAGGGAACTTATCTCTTCCTTTGCACCAGTCATACCCTGCCATGCCTCCCTTTCCAACTCCTTGAGATCATTTTTCCCCTCTTGCTAGGCAATGAAACCTGAAGTCTGGCAGGTGTAAAAACAGCTCAGGGAGTAATTGGCAAGGGGAAGCTGAACTGCCATACAAAGAATTAAGTTTACTGATCTTCCCCTACATTCAATTTTTCAGACAGATATAGGAACACACATCTGCAGAAATCACAAACAGTTCTGTCTTTATTATTTTCATTTTATGAAGATTGAGAAGAAAATTACTTGAGTCACCTCTTTCCTACAGGCAGGGTGAAGGGAGGATTTGGAGACCATACACAGACCAATTATTTATTTGGAGAAACAATGCTGGGGAGGGCCTACTGCCTGAAGAAAAGGGGCTATCATTGACAAGTAAGGACTTGTTCTGCATTGCTGAATAAAACCAAAACTGTCAAGCACAAGAAGATGATCAGGCAATTCTTATTTATTACATATCGAGTGCCAAGAATTAGGCATACTTAAGCCAATGCCTAATGAATGAGCACTTGTGCCACTAACTCAACTAGTTCTACAAAAGATTAGAGCAGCTCATAACATTAAGATACGATTAAACGTTTAACAATAAAAAGTTCAATTTAATATGCATAAATATACAAAAAACCATAATAGTTATATGTAATTACTGCTACTGCAGATAGCAGTATAAAGACTATTTACTAACACTGTTCACATTGCTATACAGTGGGGCTACCATCATGCAGCCTATGGCTCAGAGATTTCCAAATCATGCACCAGGACATAGTGTCTCATGAGAGAGGCTTGAGTGTGTCTTGAAAAATTAAGCAACCATGTTGAATGCATCCACCAATCTTATGCCTCCTAGAGGACGCAGAAGCCATTCAACATCAATTTCCCACTGTAGCCCTTTTCATGCGTTTGGTCTTCTGTAGAGAGTGAATGCATGAGGGGCTCTTCAGGAATATGTGTGCTAGCCCTGCACCTTCTGATGACACACTTCTTAGCCCTACTCCAGAATTTCTTTCCCAATTGGAACCCTGGAAAGTTCTACTGTTTCAACTGTAGGGAGAAATTCTCTCTGTAGCCAATGTTTGCTTCTGCAGACAAATGCTGAACATGGGGAGGGCAAGGCTAGCACATATGTTGTGAAGAAATTCCTTGCACATTTCCTCCCCATAGGAGGATATATGTCTGGACAGGGTTTCCCTCTGTCATGAAAGGGCAGCTAAATGCAAACAAAGGGGAAAAGAGGAGGGGGAATTCAAAATCACACACATACAGTTCACCCCAAAAGATTATATGTAACAAAGCCTAGGTGGCTGTTTTTCTTTAAAAAAATAAAAATTAAGTGGTCTCAACACTGATATGCAGCACGGATGAGGTCCAAACAGATGTTTCTCAATGTTTGTCCCCTGCTATATCACTTCACATGGTACATGGTACTATTGGAAGTATCACTGGAAGTAACTGGTGCTGATTTCATTGCCAGTTACTTCTGGATTGGGAGGCTGATGCAATGTGACAAACACCAGTAAGAGGCTCAGGGTGAATGCGAGAGCTTTTTCCAGCACATGAAAAGCACACGCTGGAACTCTGTCTGCCAAGCTGAGCCTCCTAACACTGCTTTGCTGGTTTCTCTGCCAAATCGCAGGGGTCGGTGTCGTACACTTGTGTCTCACTCCCAGGGTTTTGGGTGCTCAGAGTTGTTGGTTCTGAACCCTAGAGCCCTCAAAGATCCCTGTTCGGTAGTACTGCCACCACCCTGTAAGAGCCAGTGCCCCAGTCCAGGGAAACCGAGACCCTCTAGGCTTAACTATATCCCTTGTAGGCACTGAGCACTTTCTTTACTTAAAGTCTCAGTCCTCAAGTTTCTAATCCACAATGAGGATTTTTTGGTAGCTTGCTGAACGGCTAGGCAGGATTCTGAAACTTTGTCCCCAACAGACAATGAACCAACATGGTAAAAGATTTTCTACTTTATTAAATACATAGGGTTACAAAAGTTACAAAAAGGCAGCAAATGCTAGAGGCATAAAAAACTTCTAGGAAACATATCAGCATAAAACAACAAAGCTAACTTGCTAACTCTATTATTCTCTAACCCTCACCTGGGTCAGCTTCTTTTGTAGATTCTCAGGCCAGTTACCTATGGCCACATGGTCCTGGCGGGGCAGGATGTGCACCCACCACTCTCTCACCAAGAGACAAGGAACCAAGACCCTGTCCTCCCGAAGTGGGGCTGGAAGCTCGCCCTCTCAGCTCTTCCCTCCCCCTTGGAGATCTGCAGCTGCATTCCATCCTTGATGGGCGTCTTTCTGGCTGCCTAGGTGCTGCATTATCACCTTCCATTGAATGTAAATCCTGGCAGCTAGGACTGCAAGCCACTTCTGTGTTACTGTTTTAGCTTCCTTCAGGCCTTGCAATGCTACTAGGCCTGAACTGTACATATTCATGACAGTCGGGCACAAGAGTATCAAGGAAACCACCGCAAATACCACCGGTGGTATGAGTGCCACTGGTTGAGAAACACTAACCTAAAACATTCATGGCTAAGAAAATTCCCTTGAAATGGGCAAGTGACTAGCCTATCACAGAACGTTTAAACAAAATTTATGGATCTGTGGCATTTTTAGCTAAAGAGATTACAGAACTGTGAAGTTAACAATTCTTTTCTAATATTCCTGAAAATAAAAATGAAAACCAGGAGAGCTAGAATAGTGTAGTGGTTGTGGTGTTGGACTTAAACCTGAAGGATCCAAATTCAAATCTCCACTCAGCCATGAAGCTTCCTGGGTGACCTTCGGCCAATCATTATCTCTAAGCCTAACCTACCTCACAGGGTTGTTATGAGGACAAAAGGAGGGAAGGAACCACGTTCACCACAATGTCATTGGCATTATAAAAATCTGGGAAAATAAAAAAATTAACCTGTAGCCCATAAATATTCCCAAATGTGTATATGCATTTTATCACTTATCACCTGAGCCCAATGAATCATATACCCTTTTACATGCTCCTATTCACATTCAGACTGTAACAGTAATTTGTATATTTTAGAGAGAAGGCATTTGTCATCATTGATCAAAATTCATTCTCTCTCTCTCTCAACTGGATTTCTGAGATCTACCATGCAGTTAAAAATGTCTGCAGTTAAAAATGTTCTAAAGTTGGAAAAACAAAAACAATGACTGCATCAACTTCTGGTGTTTTATGACATGGTGGGGTAGACTGGTTATGTAAAAATATATGGGCATCATTATCTTCTTCATAACGGAAGGAATCGAGACACATCAGGATGGATTCTTCTCAATGCAAGTTGCACTCCCCAAAAAACCACTCACAAAGAGGATGAAACAGTGGGAAATGAGATAAACTGGGCTGTGCTTAGAGTAGCAAAAGCTTTGAAGTATTGTTCTACGCCACACACTTTAACTTGCATGATAATATGGATATGTCTGTCTTTTCCCCAAACATGACCAAAATGACTCATCAGAACTTACTAAGCAAAACTAGAGAGCTATACTGACCATGCATCTGGTAGGTGTAGGGTGCCTGCCCCGATGTTGCGGTGCTGAAGCTAGATCCATAGCTAAGGAACCCACTTTGCCCCGGTGAATGGCTCAGACTGTCTTCTGTTTTGATGCCTGAGGAAGGCAGAGCAGAACCAAAGGACAATTAACAGAAGAAACTGCCATCAAACAAAGCATAGAATTCAGTGTATTAATTTTCTAAAAAAAAAAACTTTCCTAAGGCAATATCATTAAAATACTATCTTCATGTTTATTACATTTCTGTCCCACCTTTCCTATGACGATCCAAGGGCAGCACACATGGTTCCCTATCCCATTTTATGCTCTCAACAACCTATGTACGTGATAGGTCCAAATTCACCCAGCGGGCTTCATAGCTGAGAAACAGTAATAATAATAATAATAATAATAATAATAATAATAATAATAATAATAATAATAATAATAATAATAAAACTTTATTTCTATCCCGCCTTTCTCCCCAAAGGGACCCAGGGCGGCTAACAACATATAAAACAGATTAAAACATAATTTCACTCAGATAAAAACACATTAAAAAACACATTAGCAGAACCCATAAAAATAGTAGTCAGATAAAAGTCAGAATAAAAGAGCATAAAACAGCAGTACTTAGAGGAATCAAGCCTGTAAAAAGCAACTAAAAGATGTATAAAAGATGTTAAAAAGGCCATGAAGTCAGATGTCCAGAAGTCAGTAACATAGCTAGAGGGGTGCAAAATCGTTTGTGCAGGTTCCTGAACTTGAGTGCAAGCAGCCTCTTCCATTCACCCTTGGAGCCATTCAGGCAGCAACAGCTGTTGCTGCCTGAATGGCTCTGAGGGCGAGTGGGAGGGGCTGCTTACTCTTGTGGTCGGGACCTTCCACTTCCTTATGATTTTGCACCCCTCTAGCTATGCTACTGCTGAGAAAGAATTTGAACTAAGGTCTTGCACTCCTCAATTCAAGACTCTGTCCAATACTCATATAATGAGAACATCATACTGCAAGTTTTTGGGGTGCGTTTCTCTATTTGCTTGTACGTACTTTTACAAGGAACACAGAATCTTAAAAATGAAGGAACACAGAATCTTAAAAATGAAGGGTGGTATAACTTGGCATGAGCCAGGCACTACACTGCCCATCCAACATTAGGAGACTAATTGCACAAGTTCCAGGTAGCATCTCAAATTCTCTGGCGTGGTTCATACATTCCTGGGGAGAGGGGAAAATCACACAAACTGGGCCTCCACACAATTGGGCATTCATATGGAAGATCCCAGTTTAGACTATAAGTTATCTATGTGCTGGAGGGGAGGGGCTCATGCCATATTCCAATAGGGAAAATTGAATGCTGGGTTCAGTTTCAGCTTGGAGCTGTGGCATGGGGCAGGGCTCACAGAAGCATATAGGTTCAACGGCAAGACTATCTTGCACTAGTACATGGATGACATAAGCATTTCATAGACAGTTCAAATTCAGAACAAGACCTGAAAAGAAGCCACTACCCAAATATCACTTGCCAAAATGAAGCCAATTTATTTGGGAAATTATGGGCGCAATCCAGAAGGCAACTTGGGCCAGTGCAAGTCCCTTGGGCCCAACCAGGAGGGTTGCAAACATGCCATAAAGCACATTTGCGCCTCCTAAGGAGTAAGCTGCACCAGCGCATGGAGGTGTGCTGGCACACGAAGGATGAATCCAGTCTCCGGGGCAGCTTGTGCGGCAAGAGTTGCATGGGCCCAGCTGGGCTGATGCAAGGCTCTGGGGTGGGTGAGGAGGAAGCGGAGAGTAGGCGGGAGGGAGGCGTTCCTGGGCAGGGGGAGGGCGGGTGGTGGGTGGCCCTAGGGGCGGATGGGTAGGGAGCGGGAGGCAGGGCTGGGATCTGGCAGTTATGCTGGATCCTAACCCCCATTCCTGGGGAGTTTGGAGTGGCTTGAAGCCTCTCCGCTCTCCTCGGACTTGCGCCACCTTACGAGGTGGCGCAAGTCCAAGGAGACCCATTGGGGCAATGACACCTTACCCAGAGATAAGGGAAAAAGTTTCCCCTTACCTCTGGCTGAGCTGCTTTGGGCCCCTATCCCGTGCTGGATAAAGCACAAGCCTCTTGGCTTGCCTGTTCCAGCACAGGGTAGGATTGTGCCCTTTGGTGGATTATGTCCTATTATGTCAGACTCCATTGTTGCTGCTTAGGGTGGGCTTTTGTTGGGTGCAGGCTAAAAGAATCTGCTTTTCATAACATGACATCTCTATTCTGATTACAATCGGCAACATGAATGCAAACACCGAACCCATTACAGTCCTGACCAGGATTAATCCTCAGTGACAGGCTCTTTCTAGAAGCCTGTTGCCAGACAGAAAAATAACTTGGCACCAAATTAATTTCGACATAGTGCTCCGTTTTGTCTAGCAACTTCAGATAGTTTTATTTTTTTGAGCCAAACACACACACACTGTACTTGGTTGTCTGCCAGGTGGGGTTTTTCAAAATGTACAGTATCACATGCATCACTGGAGAGGGTGTGAAGAGGAGAAAGAGGGAGAGACTATAGTTCAAAAGACAGAAAAATAGGTAACCTACATGAACAGCATGTGGATCTGTATGCCTTGAAGGCACCCAGCCAGCAGCCAATGGCCTGGTTTTCACCTGCTGTTAACAGGGACAACTGCTCAGAATTCTTCTTGGCATTCATCCAGCTGATAGGACACACAAATGTAATTCTAGAATACTAGACCTAAATGTTTCTCTGCTTTCTTCAGTAGAGATTAATGTTGCAACGCATGGTTTTTTCACAGAGACTGGATGGAGACGGTAATAAACTCATGTTATGGAGACTCATTTAAGATGTCTATTCAGGTGAAAAAACAGATGATAATTAAAAGGATGGGAATTTCCTAGAAGTTATTAAAGCAAGGGATGGGAGTTCAGAAACTAGCTTAGGGCGCAATCCTAACCCCTTATGTCAGTGCTTTCCAGCACTGGCATAGCGGTGCCAATGGGACGTATGCTGCATCCTGCAGTTGGGTGTCACTCAGGGAGGCCTTGTCAAAGTAAGGAAATGTTTGTTCCCTTACCTCAAAGCTGCATTGCCCTTATGTCAGTGCTAGAAAGCACTGAAATAAGGGGTTAGGATTGCGCCCTTAAGCAATTTTAAAATAATAAATTTTGTGACAGTCGGAAAAGTTTTTGCTTTCCAAAACTGATCCTTAGGTCTTCCTCACAAATGACTCCAAGAAATACATTCTGATTTCTTCTTGTTCATGCACAGAATGCAGTGGCTGATAAGATGTTCAATTTAAAATAGCTCTCTTTCACATATTGACCCTGAACCAGAATTAAGCCACTGTTCTGAACAACAGCCCAAAGACACAGGCTCATGCACTCTCCCCTCTGCTTCATGTGGTAAGGACTGTACTTCTGAATTATCCTGGTTTTACATAAACCCAAATTCCAAATTCAGCTACTGTCTGAAAACAAGTAAGGATATGAATCAGAAGGATATGAACCTCCTCTCTGACATGACTTAGAAGGGGAGCACAAGAGCCTGAGGCTTCTGGACATCACACTGAACCATGGTTTAATCCTGGTTCTGCATTATGTCTGAACCACACCTCTGTTGACTTAACATTTAGAGGCAATGCATTACAGACTAATTTGTTTCATATAACATTTGCAAAAGTGGTTTCCTCTGAATGACTAATACGAAGACTATGAGGATCCTATAATTATTCCCCCAAAATGCTAGGGGAATTATGAATGTCAGTGACTGGGCAGGAATTTTGTAATGCTTCCAGGTGAGAAAATGCTAGCAGTTTTGACAAGTAAAAAAAAATTCAGAATAACTTACGTGAAGTGAGCAATTCACACAGTTTGAGCAGAGAGGAGAGGATCAAATACATATTTGGGCAACTACAGAGTACATCCAATTTATGTCATTTGTATGCTTCCCAAGACCCAATCCATGAAGGACATTATTTGATATGTGAATACCTGAATTGTCTAATAAAACTGGTCAACAAAGTAAGGTGCTCATAAAACACAACACATGGTATCTTCTTCCATCTAGTTTTTTTAAAGTGATAAAAAATAACATCTGGAAGAGATGATTTTCAATAAAATCTACATGATTATAGACATGCAAAGCTAAACTGTTCTTTCCTGGTAGCTGAGTTAGTTGTAGCTGAACTCTAAGTCCTGCTGTCTCCTATATGCACATCAACCTCTCTTGCTCTCATCTTTCTACTTGGTTCATCCTTCCTACCAGAGTGACCAAGCAGATTATGACCCGACACATTCATTGTTACTCCACAGTTAGGTTTGTTTCCACTGATGCTATTTCTCTGATTGCCCAGCTTGGCAACTTTCAATTACGCAGTTCTGATCAGAAAAAAAAATTCAAGCAATGTTTTTGCTTGAATCAGATCATACAAAGGCAAAACAAACTCCCAGCCTGTTGTCTCTCATGTGCGCGCGCGCGCACACACACACACACACGAAGAAGGGTGTGGTGTATTTTAGGTGCAGGTTCATCTTTTGTCATACGTGCATTGTCCCTTTATCATTGCTCTGAATTGCTACTGCAAACACTGATTACTACTTCCAAAGACGTGCAATGCACTATATAAAATCTTCCAGCGTTTGGGCCATTTATGTGAGTTTTTCAAACACAAAATGTCCTTTACATGCTGCAAAAACATGCACAACACAAGTCCATGAACCAGCAATTCTGTTGAGAAAACAAAAGAAGTTGTCCACCTTCCAAATAACATACCTATTTACACAAGGATGAAGTGTGACTGTTCTGTGTTGTGTGTGCACAGGCTCTTAGCTGCTCAAAACAGTAAGACAGAGCCGCAAAATAAACATCTGTTCTCTATTAACTTTGCTACACTGTATGCCTGAAAATATGAACTGCATGTACATGTAAAACATACACAGTGTGATCATCTCCTAGCCCCCCTTCCAGTTCTTTACAATACAGAAATCTCTTCACCTGCCAACTTATACTACCAGGTAACTCAAAGATTTCACACCATCAATATCCCATGCCAGTAAGGGTAACAAGAAACAATTTTTCTGATACAACTGTTCTCAGTGCATAAAATGGGCCTTCTCAGCAAGGTTTAAGACACTGTTAAACTTGCAACTTCCTCAAAGATAATTCTTGCACCTTGGTTGTGCCATTTCAGCCTTTTTTTTTCCCAAAGTACCAACTTTGATGAGTGCCACTAGTGGTACCAGCCATGCACAGGAGTAGGCAGCTTGCCCCATAGGTGGGGCTTCACTCTATACCCTCCTTTCTCCAAGCATGCCTCTTTTAAAGGGCCAAGCAGCAGCACATTTGCATCTTGTCCACTGATGAACCCCAGCCATCTCCATTTCCAGTAGGACTGGGCCAGGCAGGCAGTGCCACATGGTCACCATTGCAGTGGGACCAAGTGCAACCTGTCATACTGCGAAGTACCACTAGTTGAAAAGCAGTGTCTGAAGATATGGCCCCTTGGATATTTCAGTGGGAATAGTCACTGCTGCTCTTACCTTTTGTAGTTGTAACTATTCAGGAATTTGTAAATAAACCTTTGGTAAGATTAAGCAAGGCACCATCATCAAAGTCAAGTTTCTTGAGAATCAAATAGGTAGTACGCTACTCACTGTAGGAAGGTATTCCGTAAGGTTGCCCAGGTGGTGGGTATGCCGTGTAAGCAGCGGTTTGCTGGATTCCTGCACTGTACTGAGTCTGTCCATACGTGGCCATCGTTGGAAAAGATGGAACAGCTACTATATGGGGATAATGTCTATTTTAAAAAGACAGAGAGAGAAAGGTAGAGAAAATTCTAAGACACAATGGATAACATTCAACAGCAACTTCTGGTTGATCTGAATAACTATGTCCAGGTTGTGCTATGTCATGTTTTTAAACCTTAGATCAGTGGTTCCCAAACAGGTGGGTCGCGACCCACCAGCCTGGGAAGCACTTGTCCCTAGCCCCTTAAGGAATGGAGAGGGGGAAAGGCGGTGCAGGGATCCCCACAGACACCTCTGCAGGACTCCTCAAGTCTTAGAAAAGATTAAAATAGCAATTGGAAACCACTTCTGGTTTCACTATCGAAAACTGGAAGTGGTTCCTGGTTGCTATTTTAAACTTTTCTAAGGCTTGGGGAGAGGCATTTGCAGAGGCATTTGTGGTGCTCACCGCACCCCTGGAGGCTGGCACAGGCAGAGATAATTGAAAAAACCTCCCCTCTTGTACCCGGCAGCTAAACAATCCTGGGGATTGCATCACTGCCTTCTCCCCAAACTTCCAAGGAGAAATTTGGGAACCACTGCCTCAGACCAAATTACCTGGGCAAATAAGCACCTTATAAAGCAGTGGCCTTTGTACTATATTTAACAAGGGGAGAGAAAGAGTTCTAAGACAATGCCTGCCGTGACATGCGAGGGCATTAGCAGAACAAAAAACAACCACGCTTTTTTTCTTTAGAATTATTCTAATGCGGTCATAAACAATCAATCAACACATGTAATTAACTAAGATTTATTTAATGTAGTGGCAATTCAACAACACTAGCTTTAGTTCTAGAACATAGACTTCACAGGAAGGCATTCTTACTTTGCAGTGTAGAGATGGAGAGGATACTGAGGTGCAGCTTTGGCGTTGCCTACAAAACAAAATGAGCACAGTTAACAGCAACTATCATGATGCCATCTCCAATCATGATTTACTCGCCAACATCTTTGCTTGATTTGGGTGTGGAGCAAAACATTTTAACAACGCCAAGCGCAAGTCCAAACAAATCAACAAACAATTTGGGTGCAGCTGATAGAACTTACATAAATCAAGATTGGTTTTTAGCCTTGACCACATATGGCCATCATGATTTCCAGCTTTACACTACAACATGAAGGACTAAAAAGTGGACCAGTTTGGATGATGAGGCCTGGCTGGTCCACCTGAACATGCAATGCAGAGTGCATATATTTTACATATTAAATGTACAGACTGTGTTTCCACTGAAGTGCCCAAAACAGCCCCCCAGTGTACAATCCTGCACCCCCGGATGCTGTCCAGTTGCCATTTCATCAGGTACAGAATGCCAGAACTATCCCTCTACCACACAATTTAAAAACCACTGCTATTTAAATTTTGCAGCTGGGATTTTCTCTCCCATCCATGTGACAATGTGGCAGCAAAATGCACATGGGGGGGATATGCATGCACACACTCCTCCCCACATCATTCAGCAGGCTGATCAGGCAGTGTTGTCTGTTCAAACCCACTGAGATTAAGAAAGGAATATTTTTACTGTATATTTCTCTAAAATCTAGTCATTTCCACAGTTAGCAACAGTGCCACCCTTTATTCCAGGTGAGCCAGGTTATTGCAGCAAGTACAACATTCAAGCACATTTTCAGTTAAGGCCCAGGCATTAAAGTTAGCGTATCCAGGAGATAACACACTTTCCAACTAAGCAATAGAAAAATAACCTAGATTTACATTGAACAAGGACAACAATAATCCTTACCATGTGGCATATAAGTTAACACACGGTCAAATTCAGTAAGTGCTGTAGCATCTTTTATATGGCCCAGGAAATAGCACCCTCTTGTTGCTCTTTAAGGGCACAATCCTAATTTGTGCTGTAACAGGCAGGCAGACTGGCCTGCGGCAAACCAAGTGCAATATAAGTGCAGGTTGCAGCACAACTTAGAGTAAGGGGATTTTATTCCCCTTACTCTGTGTCGCATGCTGACCAGCCCTATGGCCATGTCCACCTGTGTAATGCTGGTCAGGCCGGGGTCAGGTGTTAGGATCTGGCCTGTGATGCCATGGCTGATGGCATGTCATTCCCCTCCTGGCCCCAATCCGCCCAGCATTCCGCCCTCCCCTTGCCCAAAAATGCCTCCACTCCACCTCCATTACACCCTCCCACCACCCTCTCCCACCCCCTGTGCAGGCCTGCCCAAACTGGCACAAACTTTCCCCTTCCCGGTACAGGTCCGGCACTGCTGCTAGGCCAGCACACATCCTCATGCTGGTCTAGCCTGTGCCTGAACAGCCGCAAACACGCTTTACAGCACTTTCATGACACTTGGGAGCCAGAGCAAGGGACTTGTGCCGGCTCGGGGGGGGGGGGGAGGATTAAATAGTTGCTATTTAGCGTACAGCTACTAAGCAAGAGATAATCGTGGAGTTCTCCAAATTTTAAAGTCAGCATGTGCCCCCATCATCACAAGAGGATTGTGCTCATTCTCATTAGGAAGTCATTTAAAATGAGACAACTTCAGTACATTCAGCAATTCATAATATAGTGAATTAAACATCTCAGGCATGTTTTATTTAATGAAATATGCAAATACACTGAAAATCTAAATATAAGAAAATAATCCTATGGGCTCATGTTATATTGTTATTCTGTAAACCCTGTGAGAACATTTCCAAAATACCTAGCACATGTTTTTGCACAAGAAAATGTCTATATGCATTGCAGGCTCTCTCTTGGAAAGCATCCTCTCGCACAGTTTTGCTTGCTTTCTCTAAAATAATCATGTAGCCTCACCTATTCCAAGCTCTCTGCTATCTGTTTACCTTCCACTTTACAAGAGCAAAGAAACTGAACTGATAGGCACAAAACTAGTAAGACAGTATAGTAGTATTTTCTATATTAGTATCTTATGAATCTAACTCTGCTGATATCAAATTTGTCATTCTGCATTCAAACTGAATAGCTACAAGGGCTGCACCAGCAGTGGGCCCTGTGAGGGACAGGCCAGGGGCACTTGCTTAGGAGGGCAGGAGGTCTGGTCTAGAGGGTAGATCCTCCGACAGCCCGAAAATAGCATCAGAAGGTCGCCAGTTCTAGGACACCAGCAGCTCCCTTATCGGCTGAGAATGGTGAGACCTTGAAGCAGCTGACAAGCCCAGCTGAGTGATTCCACCTGCTCTTGGTGCGAGCAAGAAGCGTCTTGGCTGCCCTGCATGTGAGAGATGCAGCTGCTTGTCAGCCTGCGCGGGAGAACTGGAGGCCAGAAGTGAGACCAAACCAGGAAGATCCATTCTGAAATGTTGTTGGTTCTTGAAAGAGAGAACCTCTATGTTTGTAAAAATCCCCTTGAGGGATTTAGAAATGCCTGCCTATGTAAACCACCATGAATAAAGTCAGAGGAGTAATCTGATGACCAGAAGGGTGGTATATAAATACCTAATTAATTAATTTAATTAACTTGCTTACAAAAATTCTACTTAAGGAGGCTCTGCTTCCATTTGGGAGCTTCCATATGAGTTGCAGCAGTCCAGAGTCTTTGAAAATCTAGAATTATGATTTTGTTCTATCTTTTCATAACTCTTTTCAAGTCACATATAAGCCCTCCTCAGATGTTCTGAATTTTGAGAGGCTCACTGCACAATGCTAGATTCTCTAAATACTCTAGGCCAGTGTTTCTCAAACTGTGGGTCGGGACCCACTAGGTGGGTCGCGAGCCAATTTCAGGTGGGTCCCCATTCATTTCAATATTTTATTTTTGATATATTAGACTTGATGCTGCCATGATATGTGACTGTGTTTGGGGAAATGTTACAGAACTATACTTTTAACAAGCTACTATGTATATTCTTTTAACAATGATAGTAATGATACTGACTCCTGGGTAAGTGTGGGTAGGACTGCAGCCTAGGATTGCTAAAATTTTCCTGCTTGATGTCACTTCTGGTCATGACATCACTTCCAGTGGGTCCTGACAGATTCTCATTCTAAAAAAGTGGGTCCTGTTGCTAAATGTGTGAGAACCACTGCACTAGGCTGCTGCAACTCACACAGAAGCCCTCTAATGGGGGTGCCTTCCCTTTCCCTGAGGCCAAAGTGGCTTGCTCCTAAATAGTGAGCTTGCTGCATGAAGGAAGGTAGGTGCAGGAAGGATAGGAACAAGGGGGATGCATCCCAGTTGGCCTTGCTAGACCTCTCAATAGCTTTTGACACAATTAACCATATGTTCTTTTGGCTGAGTTGTGAGTTGGAGGCATCCACCTTGCCATGGTTTCTGGTCGTCATACCTGTTCAGCACCATGTTCTCTGGCACCTTTTTTACTTAGCTTTCCCACTATAGTTTGGTTACTGCTGTGATTTTTTTTTTTTTTGCTATTGGTTGCTCACAACACCATCCTATGGGCTCTCCATATTGGAGAAACTAGTGTTCCACCAGCGCTGGCTGCTGAAAAGCAGCCATAAAGTGAACTCCAGTAGCACACTGAGTAATGTGCTGCAGAAGCACTGGTGGGAAGGCCTTCCTGTGCATGTTGCCAGACCACTGGCTGCTCACCAGAGCAAGTAAGCCAGCAGAGGAGGTGGAGGGTGGGAAGAGGGCAAACCAGGGATGAGGATGGGGCAAAACTGGGCAGGGAGGGTGAGATAGGGAGTGGCTGTGGGAGGGGGTGGATCCGGTGGTGATGGCACACCCTGGATTCTATCTCCTCCAGCAGCAGCCTCCCTGCCTCTTCCTGTTCTTCCCCTCCTGTCCTTGGACCTGCGCTGCAGCTGGTTCAGGTCCAAGGAAACCAATTGCAGGGCAGAAGGCTTATGGATGGGAAAGGGGATTTAAATCCCCTTTCCCCTCTGAAGCTTCCCAGTCTGCCTTCCCCAACTGGATACAGCATGTGCCTTTTTGGTATGGCCAGGGGCAGGGGGACAGGGGAAGGATAGGATTGTACTGTTAATTTCTTTGGAATGGCAATAGGATGCTATTGTTGCTGTTCTTGTATGCTGCTGCTGCTGCTACTACTATTACTACTACATCTTATGTCTTTTTAATGATACTGGATGCTGGCTTCTTTTCTTCTTTTTTTTAACCTTTTAAATATCTTATCTGTTAATTTGTTATTTAAGAAATAAAAACCAAGCATGCAAGGGCCAATGACATGCTCAATGTAACTTGCAGTTCAGCCCTGAGGCCTTAAGAATTCATTTCCATTTGGAAGACATAAAGTCATTCCATTTCAGTTATCTCATGTATTTCCAAGGACCATGTAACCAGGTGCCTGCTACAAGACTTTCTATCAAAGTTGTGAAATGGCTGACATACCAACAGTGTTTCAATTCAATAATGAAACTTTCACCCAAGGCATTACTTGGGATCCAGTTCTTTGAATGTGCCTGGTATATTTTATCAGTATTCTTCAACATTTTTATTTTTTCATAAATTTTGTTTTTTTCTGAAAGAAAAAGTGCAGAAAGCAGTGTTATGTATTTTTATTCCAAGGGCGCATTTTAATAAATTGTAATAGCTTTAAAAGTGTACTAGGCAGAAAATATAGGTGGGATAGTGTCAGCAGATGCAGCCACAGTCATTATGCACTCAAGTGTTAGAAAAAAGTTTTACTTTTTGGCAGATTTTGGTTTATTTTCCTTTTCTTTTTTTACAAAAATGAGAAGTGAAGAAAGCGGTGTTATGTGTTTTTGTTTCATGACCACAAAAAAAAATTGCACCTCTAGTTTATCAGTCAGGGTGAAATGACGACATCTGAGAAGACCAAGACCAGAAGAACTTGTAGTCTGCCACATGTATCTCCCGTTTTAACCATGGGGAGCTACTCTACAACTATGTTCATAACCCAGCACCACCAACTGATTGTTCATAGTTCCATGAATGGTACATGTGTGGATGCCAAGTAGGTTTGGGGATGCAATACCATCTCCACTAGACACCTAATCTTGGGTTCTGTTTGATGGGCAGAGCTTCTCCAGCTTACAGAGTTTGCCATGTGCCATTTTGGCATTTCCCAGGCATGACTTGCTCAGTGTTGCTGCCGGAAAAGGGTTAATCAGTCTAGTTAACAAGTTAGTGCTTTCTGCTAGCTCTGCACCAACACGAAGATTGTCAGGCCCTAACCGCAGCAAACAATAGCTGGAATTGTGCTAGCAAAAACTAGTTCAGCTGCATCATTGGCCAATAATTTTAAAAACAGATTTTTAAAAACATTCCTCCTTCTCCCTTCATTTGGACAGTATGAAAAAAGGATGGGGGTGGGGAGAGAAGTTGGGAATTGGGGAAGGCAGATACGTTTCCATCCTCTAACCTCAATCACCAAAGGAATGTGTCCCTAGTACCTGCCAACTATGAGGCTTCAGACCACAAATTTGGGGGGAGAGAGAAATAAGTGCTTGGCAGCGATAGCAACAGCTTCAGCATCTGCCTTCTGACCTTTTAATGCAGTAGCCTCCAATGCAGATGAAAACAGGAACACTCTTTTGTGATTGTAACACTCTTAATTGTCACTCCAAAGACCTGAGCACCACACACACACTGCACATTACTGAAGTTTCTTCCCCTCCCAAACATTAAACAGTTTATCATTAGCAAAAACAAGCAAGAATGTTTAATCACATAATGGATCTGGTTGTAATTATATAGAGCACTCAAAAGCACATTTAGCAACACTATTAACAGGAAAGGCAGCTACAGGTGGTGAAGAAATTTACTGACATTTTGGACATGCATTTATGTACACGCATCTACATACATGGTGCTTCCACCCCTTCCTCAGACATTTAAATTCAGCAGTCTTGCTCAGAGAAACTATACTGAAAAAGCCTGCATACTAACTGGTTTTACAACATCTGAAAACAGGCACTATCCCTTGTTAAAAGAAGATCTCTTGAAGCACACACATTAATAAAGGCCAGGGCCCACATCAGACCACAGGAAGCAAAATGTATATTAAACACACATTTCCTTTCTGCCTTCAAACAGAAAGTAGATAATAGTTTATAGGCCAAACACTAACATTTAGGATTCAAACAGGATAGATGAAGAAATCTGCCAGATCCACATCTAGTACGAGGCAACCAGGAAGACTGCTTGAAACTGGTCTACCAGTTGCTCATATCTGACTCGAAATCTGACATTCAGCACAAACTTCTTCAGCCATCTTCTGTCTAATTCTTTGGTCACATCCCTCAAAGCAGTAGCAGAGCCAGGGGGTGGGATGGAGCTATAAGTCCTGTACAGCTCCAAAACTTGCCAGGTAAGCCGCTTCTTCCCCTCGCTCTTGGGATCATTCCAAGGAGCAAAAGCAAGGTACACAGCGAGTTTCGGAGCTGTGCAGGACTTACAGCTCCACCCCCTGGCTCTGCTACTGCCCCAAACTGCACACAAACCACAATAAACAGTCTTTGTCAGGCCAAAGGTCTATTTTGGCCAGAGTTGTCAGCCTGGAACTGCAGAATCACAGCAGCATCTTGGGCAGGGTTTTTTTTTTTGCCCCAAACAACTGGATATTCTTTGACCAGGAAATATCAAAGGCACAAGGAAGTCAAACCTGGGGCCTTCCAGAAACATGCATGCACACACACTTCCAAATAACTTTTTAATCAAAAAAAAAATTGCATGACTGGAAATAATCACTGCCAATAACAGAAAATAATTACATTTGTTTGGTGCATTAAACAAACAACACGCACATATACATCCCAAATAGTCCTAATTTAAGCAGTCCGAGGACACATGCCTGCTCATCCTGCTTTCATTTTTTTCTTTTCAGCTCTACACACCCAACTGCTAGGCGTCTAAACTTAATAAACCATGAACAAGAAGCACCAGCTCACCTTCTATGTCATCTGGAACCGTAGCATAAGTGTTAGAAAGGTTAAGCTTCAGAATGTCAGAGTGTTCTCTATTTACAGTCAAGCTGGGTGATGTCACTAGATCTAGCATTTCCTTATACCTGCAGGAAAACAAAGAGTGGAAAAAAACCCAGATAATTTATTCATTAATTATACACACTTGCTAATGATTCCACTTTTTTTTCCCCTAGGAGGATAAATATTAAAGTTGATTACCTAAACCCAGGCTTCATATAAATTCTACATAAACAACATTCACGAGAAAAGTTTTTGTCAAAGGGAAAATGCCGAATTAAAAATCAAACACTCGCTACCCATGGAGATTCTACCCATCTGATTAAATGCTTTTCCCCCTCAACCTGGATTTTGCCATCAGAAGATTGCATTTATGTATTTTGAACAATCAGCGCATTTTAGTATTAGCACCACCTAACCTACACACAGAAAAGACAGTGGGCTGCAGAAACATTTGGAGCAAGAATCGGAGTAGAAGGAGCTTGAGAGCATGGCAGACCTATTGAAGATTTAAAGGGAGGGACAATCTGAACATTGGCTACAGTGTTGGTTATGGCTACCATCTGCAACATTGAAACTGAGAGCCAGAATGGTGTAGTAGTTCAGGAATTGGACTTAGACCTGGAAGATCTGACTTCAAAACCGCAGTCAGTCAAGAAGTTTCCTGGCTGACCTTGGGCCAGTCACTATCCTTCAACCTAACCTACCTCTCAGAAGTGTGAGGGCAAAAGGAGGGAAGAACCTATGTACACCACCACTAGCTCCTTGGAGGGAGGGAGGTATAAAAATGTGGACACAGAGCAAAGATGGGATGAAGCTGGATGGCTGGATGACCAGAAGAGGGCCGAGCATGGCCATCTGGAGTTCCAGAGAGTACCCCCAGCAGGGAGGGCAGGGGGACCTTTTGAACAGCAGGTACCCCAAAGGGAACCTGCAGAAGGGCCAGAGGACCACAGGGACAGGATAATCTGCCTTGCTAACCAGACCTTGCAGTTTTCTCTCCCCATCCCCCTGATCCTTTCAGACTCACAGGGCTGCCGCCTGAGTTTAGATTACCAAGGATCATTTGTCAAGGGTGAGGAAAGGTGATGTAACCCATTGCTTGTGTTTTGAGTTTCCTTGTTTTGGTTGTATTGAAATTTATGTTAAAGGAAAGCTTACTCAAAGAACCCTGAACTGCCCCTCTGAAGTGGTGAACCATGTCTTTCCCTCATCCCAAAGACATAGTTTCTTGCTTGGGGTAAAGGGGCAGGCAGGGCACAGTACAAGGAGAAAAGCCCCGCTCCTGTTCCCCCATGGTGTCTCTTTCCCATCCCCTGATGGCACACTGGGCCCTACCACTGTCACCAGTACTGATAATTTGGGGTGGGGGCGAGCTTGACCAGGTGGGTCTGTGCTCAACGTGGCTGACCTTTGGAGCCACCATTGTTTTAAATAATGGTTTAACAGCTCCATTCTATCCTTTCCCCCACTGATACAGCCACATCAAAAAGGCCTCTGCTGCATCCTGGGGGAAGGGGAATTGGGAGTCTTGGAGATGTATTTTTCCTTACCTCCCAAGAAATGCTTTGACTGGCAATGGGTCTCCTTGGACCTGCAGCAGCTTAGGAGCTGGTGTAAGTTCGAGGACAGAAAGATGGGTGTGCCAGTTGCTATTGAAAGGGATAGCAGGAGCAAGTCACCCACACCAGGTGCCACTCCTCCCACATAAAATAGAAGGAAAAAGTCACCCAGATGGACCCCAGGATGACACCTTGGTGGTTTGCCAGTCCATGGGTCCAGAATCAAGTCAAAATACAATTACATGGATTATTGTGCTGTATGATCACCAATGATGATATTTCCTCCACACCTATCATCACTTAGCCTTTCATAAGAGAGTATATTTTTGTATTCTGTTTGGTTTTTATCTGAAAGCATGGTCAATTTCAAATACAAGTTTATCATGGAAATTTATCATGGAAATCTATAGAAAGATTAACAGCCCAATCCTACGCACACTTTCCTGGGAGTAAGCCCCATTGATTCTAATGGGACTTACTTCTGAGTAGACATGCCTAGGATTGGGCTCTAAATGATATAAAAATCCGTATCATGGAAATCTTTAAACAGTCTGACTTACATTTTAAAACATCTAGTTTTAATCTTCATTACATACTTTATGAGACAGAATACAAAAATATAAAAGATTAACTTCATTTGCACAGGATGTGGTACAATATCTTCACTATCAGCATTGTATCATATAGGCAGAAAAGGGAAAACATGCACATTCTTTTGAAAAAATCATCAGTTTTATTCCCAGCACTGGAGATTCTAAGAGACACTCTTTTAACTCTACAATTCTCAAGCTCAGGTCTTCAGATCACAGCAATCCCTGACTCAGTTTAATACCAGAAAGACCAGGACCTTGCAGTAAACTTAGCATGACCCATTACTACACACAAATACAACATATATTCTACCATGAATCTCAGCTTTACACTGCCAAATACAACAGAGTCCTGCATAGCAGCAGAGATGGGCCCAATACAAGCTGTACAGGAAAAGATCTAGACATGCCTTGCTTTCTCCCCATCCGCCCCCAGCTTTCCTTTTCGCAGCTGTACAGAGCAGATTGCACCATTTGTTAGTCCTGTCGTCACTCCACATCCCCTGGGGTTACAGCATTAAGGTAAAGCATGACTGTGCTTTTAGAAAGAGTGCTCCACAGCAGTGTCAGGGAGCAGAACTTAGGAGATGACAGCTGGGCAGTAGGGGAAGTGGGAGAAGGGAGGAGAGAGACTTCAAAAGGCTCCCACTGCTGCAAATGGATTGAAAGCATATGGAAGGTTCCAAGTCAGAGCCTGAATCAGCTCACCTTTCTATTTACCCCTGCACGCTTTTGTTCAGCTACCTAAGCTGCAGACAACTATCTGCTCAGAGATAAAGATCTAAAGATTCAGGAGCAGAAAGGGAGCAGATGGCTTGGCCACAATCTTGGGGGATACAGAAAGAGGCAGAGGACTCCAATAAGCTAACAATCACCAATATTACCAGGTTCCCAAATAGACAAATACTTCCTGCCTCCATTTTCCAAGATTCTAGTATATGAAATAGTTGTTTCAATTCCATAAGAATAAAGTTGTGCAAGGCATAGGGAATGTCCAGTTCTGTTTATGTGTCTGGCCTGTTTGCATGGGGCAGTGCAATCCTACCTGGAGGAGCTGCCACGTGCAGCCACACCAAAAAGGCAACCACTATATCCTGCAGCCCCACAGAGGCCACCGGAGATCTCCTTGAGAGAAGGGGATGTTCATCCCCTAAGTAAGGGCGCATGCCCTGCAATCGGGAACAGGGCTCTTTTGGTATCACCCAGTGGCATCACTAGGGTTCGCGTCACCCGGTACGAGATGCCAGCGTGTCACACCCCATGCAGTGGACATCCCAGGTGGTGGGCGTGGTTATGTACCATCATTCCGCCCCCACTGGTTTTTTGGCTGTACCTTTTGATAGAACAAAGATAGAACACATTCTGCATGAAATTATGTACTGATTGATATATAACATGCTGGTATTATTCCTCCAAACTGTGATTTTGGTCACTATTGGTGTCACCCCCCCCCCCGGTGTCAACTTACTAACACCTTGTTGCAGCAGTTCTCAAACTTTTAGCACTGGGACCCACTTTTTAGAATGACAATAAATCCAAGACCCACCAGAAGTGATGCCACAGTGGAAGTAACATCATCAGGCAAATTAAAATAAGTAAGTACAAATAATTAAAGTAAAACAAATAATTAAATAAGCAGAAGCCAGTCCTGGTCCACCAAGTGAATTTCCTCTGTAGCATACCTGCAATAACAACACCCCCCCCCCCAAAACCAGTAAGGTTTTCAGCCCTACCCAGTGCCCAGTTCGATTTAAAAACTTCTGTTTAAACCAGATCACTGGCAGGATCCAGCTGGCTTTGTAAGTCTCAAAAAGGTTCACCTTATCAGCTGAAGCCTCTATTTTGATGATTTGGGGGGGGGGGAGGCTGCCTTCTGGAGTACTTGTTGAGCTCCAGGCGCATAGGATCAGGACCATTCTGGTAGGCTTGCACTCTCCTTCACCTGATCTTCCACACCAGCCAAGGCACGTTTGCTTACTTGTGAGTAAACATGACCATGAGGCTGAGTTTCGCTTTCCAAAGGGCTCAATACATTTTTCTGCTTGGAGGGAGGGACTTCCTTCTCAGGTGCTTTTGGGGGTTGCATTCATTGGATCAGGACCATTCTGGTGTCTATGGATTCCTCTCAGCCTGCCCTTTCCGATGGACTAAGGCGAATTTGCCTACTCACAAGTAAACACACGATACAGCTCACTTTCACTTTCCATAGAGATCTATGCATTTTTTGTTCTCCAGCTTTTTGGTCATAACTTTGAAGGAAATGAGATATTTTGCTCAGGTGTTTTGCATTGCGTTCAGCACTATATTCTGCATCCAATGGTATATCACATGATGGGGTTACTCCTAACCACCGTGATTTTAGTGTGTCACCCCCCTGTGCAAGTCACCCCCCCCACATGCACGTCACCCGGTGCGGCCTGCACCCCCTAGTCCCACCTCACTCCTCACTCGCTGGTCCCACCTCACTCCTGGGCCAGTCACCTCCCACCCTCCTCCCAATCCAGAATGCTTCCCTGCCCCCAAAACATGCACTGCCACCTGGCAGTGCAACTTACCCTTGGGCATTCCTATAGCATCTTCACTCGGCACTGAGGCCCAGCACCAACTGGTGTGGGGCCATGCTGTCGGTCTCTCCTCCCCAGGTGCAGTAGATGTGCCTTATGGCACATTTGAGACACCCGGGCTGATGTTGGAGCTCAGTGACAGCACTTAGATAGTATAGGATTGGGCCCTTAATGTTGGTATACCAGGGATCAACAGCCCCAACATTAACATACATGGTAAGCGAATTTAAATACAACTGGGCACATGTGGAAAGTGTGGGTATGAGCTTCCCATGTGGCCTGTATAATTCAGCTCACTTTAAAGGAAATAAATCATCATAATCATGTTTTTAAAAACCTCCTTGCCTACTTGCAGGATCTGGGGGAAAGCAAAGCTAATTCTTAAGATATCGCTAGGGTGGCTGTAGCTGACAAATACACATTTTGTTGCAACTCTTGTGAGCACCTACTGGATAGTGTCCACACCTCATCCCAGAGAGGAACAGTTTGAAAGCTTTTTTCTATTTTTTTCTCTTTAGTACATAAAAGTTCACATATGGTGACATCTACACCTGCACCCCATTTAAAAGGAATAAGAGGCGTAAGGCAACCTAGCTTCCTGCATTGTGTTCCCTTAAAAATTCATTCTTAAATGTAGAATAGACCAGAACCTGCAAAGGTAGGATTAAAATGTAATAAATGAAAAAAATATGATCTAGACATCATTCCATTGAATTGTATTAAACCAGGAAAAATGGTTACATTTAGAAAAGGAATTAACAGGCACTCCTCATCTCCGCATTGAGAATCTTCCTAACATGTGCACTGAATATCCATGCTGGGCCAGGATGACTGCAAGGGCTGGGCTAAGTGTAAACTTCTTCCATTGCTTTTAAAAAAACATCACTTGTACAGTACACAACCAAGTATGAGATCTGGATGGATCTTACCCAGAAACGTCTCACCACATTCACCTATTATATCAAGAGATGGCTCAAAAAGGCAGACTTGGAGCCAGGCACACACAAAGATTTATTCATCTAATGGGGGTGGTGGACAAAGCTATCCCCTGAAGGTTCAGAGGGCAGTGGAGTAGCTAGAGGGGATGCAAAGCACTAAGTTTTGTAGGAAGCCGTACCATGGTGTGCAAGTGGCCCCTTTTGGCCCCTCCCCCTCTCCTTCAGAGACATTCTGGGCCACGAGAGAAAAACTTTTGCTCCTGCAACCTGGAGTGGCTCTGAAGGTGGGGAGATGGGGCTGCCTGCCTCAAGTGAGGCTCTCTGCAAAACTTAGTGCTTTGCACGCCCTCTAGCTGTGCCACTGTCAGAGGGTAAGCAGTGTCCAGTATGCATTGGCCCCTTTCATATCCGTATTGCTGGTAACTTGCAATCCAGCTGGGAAATCTTTTTAGTAGGCCACCTGCGTATGTGCGTTTGAGATGGCACATTTGGGACAACAGTGTGGTATATTGTGCTACGGGTGTCTCCTGTACCCTTGCTTCATCCCATCCACAACTGTAATGGAAGATCATCAGATGGATAATGTGGTGTTGACAGCTGGTTGACAGCTCTGGGAAGGGTAGGGCTAGCTCCACAGCTGTAATCAATCAAGGCCAATGGAGACTCTGATGGACACCTGAGCTTCATTTGACCTTGATGGGACTTTGAATGGTCATGGGCTAACAAGGTAGCTCACAGGTGAGCTCCATTTTGGATAATGGGACATCTAAGGATAAAAGGCTGCTTCTGAAGGAGCAAAGATCCAGACCTATGGGACACCCAGACTTACAGGACATGGACGGACCAGGACCTACTGGAGAAGGGGACTGCTAGGACTCTGCTGAAGGAGATGCTCTACTGGAAAGGACACAGAGGAAGGACTCTGCTGCAGAAGACTGGACTGGGAAGACTGGACTGTGCTTTGGAAATTAGACCATGGACTTGGACTGGAGGCTTTGGACCTTTACCCACTAAGTTAAGTGGAGTTTTGGGGAGGGAAAGCCTCTGGACAAGAAGAAGTGCAGGGAGTGTCTGTGTTTGGAGCAATAAATTACTGTTAATTCCTCAGACTTATAAGGAGTTCTAGTCATTTCCTTTGCACACCGCAGCTGCTGTTCTTTGAAGAAGAAAGGGTTAATTAGCCAAAAGGTGAGCATTAGAAGGGAGTTGGAATAATTGGATGGGACAAATTGGTATAGTCGGAAGGATTGCAAGACAACAACCTCACTAGTGTAAAAATGTATAACTGAAAAAAGTTCAAATAGCATTCATAGCTCAACATTCTATGGTAGAGCAAGTACTTCATAGTTCTTGCAAAAAAAAAATCACCCTTTGTATGTCTTAATAATCAACTAGCAGCCCACTCCCTGCTTTAAGGCAGTGGTACTGAAACTTCTCGAGATAAAACCTCCCGAGATAAATGTGAGGGGGGGGGGGGAAGCCAGGGTTGTGACTGTGAAACAGGAAGTTGGTCATTATAGCAACTTTCACTTTTCACAAGCTTCGAGGAGCCTTGCAGAGCACTCCACAGAGCTCCCTGCACCCCTTGGACCCTGGCAGGAGGTAAAGAATGTTTTTAAAAGCCCCCCTGCCCCCGCAGTGGTGCGGTCCTGGGGATTGTGTCACTGCTTTCCCCCTGCCTCCAACCCTTAAAGTATTGGTTCCCAAAGTATTGGGTCTTGTCTGCAAGACCCTGAGAAGTGGTCCATGAGGTCTCAGGGAAAAAAATTGCCTCCAATCACTTCTAGTATCTTGCCAAGCAAGAATATCCCACGGACCACCAAAGAGGGCGGAGAATGGACCGTCTGCAGCCACAGCCACTGAAGTGTCAGCTGTGGCTGCAGGCAGTCCATTCTCCGTTCTCTTTGATAGACCATGGGTGAGCATTCGGGAGATGGACCACCAGAGAGGAAAGAGATCAGACCAACCACAGCTGCATGTGGTCCACAATGATTCCACTTTTTGCCTTGGTTGTCTGCAGGTTCCTAAAGGTTGGGAACTACTGCCTTAAAGGGAAGTGGTTTTCATGCTGGTGAGTTGCCACCAGTCTGAGGACCACTGCTTTAAGGGATTTGTTCCCAATGAAGTGTGCAGAGGACTGTAACCTAAGTCAGTTCAAATCAGGCACACCATCACATTCATCTTCAAAACTCCCAAATGGACCACTATTTGGTCCACAACCCACCTCCAAATCCACAGGCACACAGTGCAATACATGTAAGGTTGGTGACCAACTACAGAAAAAAACCCATAAAGCTTTAAAATGATACCAAGACCACCAGATTCTGCCTTCAAATAAATATCCTTGATGGATGCCTATAAAGCGTCCTTACTGGCTCACTGTCACATGTGGTCAGAGGAGAAGATTCCAGAAAATAAGAGAGACTGAGCAATCGCTGCCGTGTTCCTTGAAAAGTTCTGATGTAAAATCAGAAACTGACCACAGAAGGAGACATAGTGATGAAATTCTATGACTGAGAAAGTCAGTCAAGGCATGAACTTCGATTATTTTTGTTAAAGTTGAAATTAACATGGAGTACACCAAAATATAGCTATATAAATTTAAAGTGGCAGGTATGAGCACATCCCACTGCAAACAATTATGTCTGTAGTTAATTGAATTCAGATGCACTTTGCTATCCAGTTTCGTTGAGATTCACTAAGCTACATAATTTATATGCAAGTACAAAGACATTAGCCTCTGGCTCTAAAATTATGTATGGAGGTAGCTTGTCCCAGGTCACACAGCAAGTCAACAGCAAAACTGGAAATTAAACCCAAGAGCCCCAACTTTGTGTCATCCCCCCACCCCATCCCAAGAACATTTTCATTCATATGATTCAATAGCAAACTTTTCAGGACTTGGAAAACATCTTGCCTTTTCATCATCATCATTAAATGTCACATGATTCTGTACAGGAGATTCTATTTGCTGTGCAGCAAATCTTTCATGTCGTATTAAACAGATGCAGGGTCCTCTTATACATGGAGGTCTAGATCATGCTGACTTGGGACTCTATTGCAGGCCACTCAAAAGTCACAGCTGCAGCCATTACAAGCAGCACAGTGTCAGAGACTGGTCTGAAGAGCTCTCAATAGGCAAGTCTACATGCACATGTGTAGACAGCTCCTGTAAGTTTAACTGCTGCAAAAATCCAACAGGCAAAGTTTTCTGCATTATTCTATCTGCCCGGAGAAAGTTTAAACTGTTGTTCTGCATTGGTTTATGTCAAAGGATCCTTGCAAAAGAAAAATGTGACAAACTTACGAAGCAGTCAGTCTGGTGCAAACGGAATCCGAGGACAAAAAGAAAAGTTTTAAGACAGTGGATTACAAAAGAGTTTCTACTGAGTGCAGCACAGCAGAATCAGCTGTAAATTGCTGAATCTGTTCATTTATTAAGACTATACATTGACTGAAAACACACTGCAATTTCTCATACGCCAGTTGGCAACTACAAAAAGTTAACATTGAATTGGAGGAGTTACTAACAGGGAAAATAGAATGAGCTCAGTTCATTCTAGGTTCAGTCACACCTCGGTTAAACCAAGGGTCTAACAGATATGTTCCTAAGATAAAGGATGAGGATGACAACATTTGTTTTAATCCCAATGAAATAAACATGTTTAAAAAGTTTTACTCTACACCAGTGGTTCCCAAACTCCTTCAAGGGAGTTGGGTACCCTGTAACTTGTTGCAGAGATGGGGCAGGAGCAAGGTGTGTGTGGCCCAGCAACACCGGCACCCCAGGAACCCAGGGCAATCGAGGCACCCCAGGGACCCAGGGCCATTTAAACATACCTAAAAGGAACGTGATAGGATTGTCCACTTCCTCCTCTAATATCTGACCTCTGTTTAGAGCCATTAGCTTGTGCAATAAGGCAAAATTCCATGATTAAGGGTATTACATATAATGCTAATGAATTTAAAATTATTATGCATGCTGATTATATATTGCTATTTATTACAGATACCCTTGTGTCTGAATCACTGAAATTCATTAAAGCTTTGGAAAATATCTCTGGTTATACTATATATTAGTATATAAACTCATAAACCCATGAGTTTGCGCTGGTGGCAGGCCACAGTTACGGGGTCTGGGAAGGGTAGGGGAGGGTGAAACTGGAGCATTCTAGGGTGGGGGGAAGGTGGGTAGGCAATGGGCGGGAGCATGCAGGCCCGTTGGAGGGCCAGGTCCAGGAGGAGAGTGGTGCCAGTTTCTGGCACTTAGGCCAGATCCTAACCCCCTCCCTAGAGGTGGCGCAGATCCGAGAAGTTCCATTCGGGCCTCTGCTGTTACCTGGGGTAAGGGGAACTGATTCAGCCAGCCCCAACCCCGTGCTGGATATGGGGCAGTCCAGCTGGCTTCTCTGTTCCAGCATGGGTAAGCATTGGACTGTAAGTTATATTAATAAATTCTATATCTTGTTCAGAAATTTTTACGGGGGTATGCAATGTCAAGGATATCCTTAAAAAGTGATATAGTTGACATACAAAGGGGGAGAGTTCAGACATGCCGATCTCAGCCTGTATCATTGTGCAGATCTGCTAACTTCTAGTAAGAGATGGATAACCAGTAAATTGAGATACCATCCTGGGCCAGGCTAGAAATGTTCATATTAGCCTCACTATGTAAATGGATCACTCTGGGCCACACATGTTAACTGGTCCACGCATGTTAATATTTGACAGATACTCATGGCACTAAACTTGGTTAGGCATTTTTGGAATATAATGGCACAGAAATTCAGTTTTGATCCCTATTCAAATTCCAGAGGCTAATCCAATCTTAAATATCTCCAAGGAACCTTTCTTTATGGAAGACCTGGTCTGACAGGGCAATTTTTATGTTAGATCAACTTAGTGATCAGGAGTATCTGAGAGACTCCTGGCCCGATACTGATATGTGTGCGGCGGATCAGCACTGGCATGCAGTGTCACAAATGTGCCATAAGGCACGCCTGCAACACGCTACACCCTGCCAATAGCGGTGCTAGCTCAGTGTAAGCCATGCTGAGCCAGTGCCAGGCAGAGTATGGGTACCATACTTTCAGTACCACTGTCCAGAGCTCTGGGCAAGTGCCAGGCAGTGGAGAGATAAGTGGGGGCATGGGGAGAGGTGATCTGAGGTGGAGAGGAGGGGGAAGCAAGCAAGGCAGGACTGGTGGAGCTGAGTTCACAGCTTGACACAGGACTCTGCTACTTTGGGCCGGCTAACTAGCTGGCACAGAGGCAGGCAGCCCCATTGTGGGGCTACTTTCCTTATGCAGGGGAAGGAGACGTAAGTCCCATTCTTCTGGAGAGCCGGCAGCAGTTGCCCAGGGTGCTCAGGATGCCACGGCAGCCATTTTGGTACCGTAGCAGTCCAAGATTGGGCTGTAAGGGGGCCCAATCCTATCCAACTTTCTAGTGCCAATGCATTCATAATGCAGCTCTAAGGTAAAGGAACAAATTCCCTTGAGGATGCCTCCATCACCGCCCCACCAGCACAGAATGCAGTGCACACGCCATTGGCACAGATGTATTAGCACTAGAAAGTTGGATAGGATTGGACCCTAAGAAAGCAATATGATCTTCCAATGTCTGCTGGCTGGTAATATTTACAATTGCAACACCTACTAGTGTCCAAATCTGACCCCTCAGGACCCTCTCCCCCCCCCCCCACTTTTAGACATACTTATACAGTCTACCAAAAAGAAGAAGTCGGTAATATTTATTCATAAATACTTATTGTCATGCAATAAGTAAGATACACATGTGCTTCAAGCCAAATGGAATTCTGAACTAGACTGCCCTATCCTGAGTAATCAATGGGAGTAATCCCATTGATATGATATCCAAGTGTGTACCTGCAATATCCATGGATCTTAGATTGCATTTAATATAGCAAAAAAATATTTTTAGGGTATACCAAAAACCAGAGAGATTATATCTAAAAGGCCTTAGCAATAAACCTAGATGTTGGCGATTTGAATACATCTCTTTCACATATGATGTGGTCACGTCCCACTACTCTGTTTTGGGGGAGATGTTATCAATATTATTGTTACTGCAGCCTGTGATATCTACTGATATGTATGTAAAATTATTTACCTGTAACCTGCAGATTAACACTGGGGTCAACATAAATGAACTCTCTGTGCCCTCACAATGGCCAAATGGAGCCGCCTTGGGTCCCTCTGGGGAGAAAGGCAGGGGAGAAATAAAGTAGATAAGTAAAATAAATAAATAGATTTACAGTACTTAATTGGAAGGAAAGAAGCCCACGAACTTGTGCCCAATGGGTGGATGATCTTTTGTATTTAGTGCAGGAGCAGGAGGCAGGAATTCTGGTCTAGAGGGTAGAGCCTCCATTTGCCTGAAGATAACAGCCAAAGGTCGCCAGTTAGAGGCCACCAGCACCGTGAACGGCGAGGCCTTGAAGCAACTGACAAGCCGAGCTGAGTTTTTCCATCTGCTCTTTGGCCGCCCTTCAAGTGAGATATGAAGGATTGTCAGCTTGCGTGGGAGGAAACTGGAGGCCAGAATGTGATACCAGATCATAAAAGGATCCATCTGAAATGTTGTGGTTCTTGAAAGACAGAACCTTCTTCAATTGTAAAAATCCATATCGGGATTTAGTATAGCCTGCCTGTGTAAAGTGCCTTGAAATAAAGTCTGAGGAGAAATCTGATGACCATGAATGGCGGTATATAAATACCTGTATTATTATTATTTATTATTATTATTATTAGTGGTTTTTGAGCGAATGACATATCGACATCAGTTGCTTATGGACATATTTGAAACTATCTGGAGGTCATTCTTTGATAAAAGATCGTAAGCCCCTGAAGTATTTAGATATATTTATTTAATGTTTTGATTATTTATATTCTCCCTCTTTTGTCTTTAACATGCAATTTTGTAAGGAATCCCTCACTGGAGATCTTCAAGCAGAGGCTCCACATCACCTCTTGGAGATCCTCTAGGACAGGGGTGCTCAATAGGTGGATCGTGATCTACCGATAGATCGCGAGGCAAAATGAGTAGATGGCGGAGTGCTGACCCCCCCCTTCAGGTGCCTCTGGGAGGAAACGCCGGGAGTAAGGCCCATTGTACTCAATGGGGCTTACTCCCAGGTAAGTGTGGCTAGGATTGCAGCCTCACAGCCTAATCCTAGGCATGTCTACTCAGGAGTAAGTCCTGTTAGTGGGGCTCAAGGTACACCAACATACATTGTACACATAAATGTTATATGTTATGATGGCACGAACATTGTAAAAAAAAAAACTCTGGTAGATCTCCGGGTCTTGCTGGGTTTCAAAGTAGCTCTCGAGCCAAAAAAGTGTGAGCACCCCTGCTCTAGGAGAATTTCCTACTACAGGCAGGGGGTTAGACTCAATGACGTATTTGGCCCCTTCTAACTCTATGATTCTATGCAATGTTCCATTTTTTTTTATTTTTATATAAAATAAAAATAAGCCATTAAATAAAAAGGCTACACATTAACTGAACCAATATCAAGAAGTGTTTCTTAGCCTTTACTATGTAAAATCAAACCAAAACTAAACCAAAAAACTCACATGCGAATTCTTGACACTTTTTCCACCTAAGGCTCTACATAGAGAGCAATGTTGACACGGATGAGAACCTGTAGCATCTCAAATAAGGCACATGCTTTCTCATACAGGCATTTTAAAGTAAAAGAAGCCAACTTAAACATTTTAAAAGCATCAAATTCAGTCTTAGATACACAATAGAAGTAATACCTGAAAGGCGGCATGCCAAAGTGCTAACTTACAGTTTGAAATACTACAGCTGCTTGTTTTATTAGATTAAACAACCAAAGCTTTAGCTGATTAATTGGCAGAGGCAAATTTACTATTACCTCCAAGTTTACGACATCACTTCTGGTAGGTCCCAACCGTTTGTCATTCTAAAAAGTGGGTCCTAGTGCTTTGAGAACCACTGCTTTAAAAGAAACTTTGAGAACCATTGCTTTAAAAGAAAAAGAGTGCCCCTGAGGCACAGCTGTGCTCCCTCTTTTCCCCACTCCCTCCATTCTCAGAGTAGTTAAACAAGATTTTTTGCAGAAAGACTTGGTAGGGAAAGGATATGCAAATGAAAGGGATACAAGGGAGGATGCGCACAAGTGTTTATCGTAGCAAGCTCAGGCATACCATGGCAGATACATCCACAGCTTAAGTAAGACCTGACCCTCACAGTGTTATCCAAAAGGTGGTCCTTTCTGGAATTTCTCTTTAAACTGGTGCACATGCTCCTTTTGCAAGGACATGCTCCTATTGGTGACAGCAAAATAGTTTTTCCTCTCTCCACTGCTCCTGCTTGTTTATATTCCTGAGCACGAGCTTCCTTTCTGCTGACATTATCAAAACTAAAGCTGCCACAGATTTTTGGATCTGATAACTCCTTTGTCAATGTTCTGTAGAACCCTCAGGGTAAGCTATAGATTCCATATTCTCCTACATCTTGAACAAGCCAGGTCCTTCAGTGGTGAGAAGGGGAAAATAAAGGAGTGTAACTTATAAAATATGGGGTGGCAATTATAGTAACAGTAAGTGAAAATATGACAGAGCAGTAAGAAAAGAAACAATTTTTCCCAGTCGATTTAAACTGAAAAACAGGGGGAAGAGCTCAATCCTATTGAGCCACTACCTCACCTGGACATGTGTTCCAGTGGCACAATGTGTTATGGTGATCATAATGCATGACATTCTGTGTAGCTGGGCTGATGCTGCAAGCAGTGAGCAGCTGCGCACCAGCAGCCTCTAAAGAAGCCATGGTGCCAGTAAGTCAGTACAGGACGTGGGTGGTGGGGGGAATGAGGAGGGAGAGGAAAAGGCTAGAGCTGAGGTATTCAATCTGTGAGGCATGGCTACCCTCCAGGGGTGTCGCCAGGCATCTCGGGGAGAGAAGTGGCCGCAGCCTCCTGACTTGCTGCTTTTCCAAGGCTGAGAACGAGGTGGGTGGGGCAGTGTGAAACATGGTGGGAGTTGGTGGGAGAGAAGGCTGGCTGGGCAGGCAGAGGTGCCGCATTTCATTATGGAGCTCTCTCCATGTGCAACCTTGTCCCAAGGACTACATTTCCCAGTGTGCCCCTCGTCCTGGGCATCCTGGGATCGGTCAAGGCTGGAGGAGAGAAGAGTGCGGAGGTGCTGCATCTCATCAGCACAGAGCGCGCTCCTGGCAGGCTTCAAACTGGGAGGGAAGCCTGACCTAGAGAGAGCAGCGAAGCCCTTTAGTCCGCTTGCGAAGGAGGTAGCCCAGCCTGCTCTTGGGGGGGGGGGTGTCCAAATGCCCAGCCTGCATCCCTCCGTCTTGCCTGGGGAGAATAGGGGTGGCACACGCATATTGGGGTGTATGTGTGTGAGCATGTACTTTGGGGGTGAGTTGTAATCTTGCTCTGTGTGGCTGCAATCCTAGTTGCACTTTCCTGGGAGTAAGCCCCATTGAATCAAATGGGACTTACTTCTGAGTAGACCTACATAGGCTTGGAGTCTGTCAGGTTAACCAAGGGTCCTCACCTTTCTCTTTTCCCTCCCCCTTCAAAAAAGAAAAAAAACCACTCTTGATGGCTTTGTCTCCAAAAATGGATTAAAAAATAAAAATACCCATTCCTTTTCAGCCACCCCCCTATTTCCTCCTGCCTCCTTTTGGGGGGGGGGTTACTTCCCATGTTAGTTGCTACTATAAGACAAAAGGCACAATCCTCGCTAGGTCTACTCAGAAGTAAGTCCTATTGTGTTCAATGGGACTTACTCCCAGGAAAGTGAGGTTAGGATTGCAGCCACAGTCTCTGGGTCTCAGTTTGCATCAGTTTGCAATTAGCAGATGCACACAAAACAAAGTCTTCCCCTCCCCCAGCAGATTCATCACTTCCCCCCTCCCTTTCCAAAGCCCTCTAGGTATGCTGCTAACAAACTCAGGGCACAATCTTAACCACAACTACTAAGAAGTAAGTCCTATTTTGTTCAATGGGGCTTACTCTCAGGTAAGTGTGGTTAGGATTGCAGCCTCAGAGTGCTGGCAGCTGTTTTTTGTTTCTAGTGTTTAATTATAACACCTTCATCCCCATTTTGGGGGTAACTGAGGTGAGGTGATGTAATGGGGAGCCATGGCCAATGGCCACAAGGATCAGGGGAGCCGCGGGCTGGAAAAGTTCGAGAACCACTGGGCTGGAGCAGAGACAGATGTGAATTAAGGCTGGGAAGTGAGCAGTATTGGTTGCAGACGATCCGCTGACATCCTATCTCCATTCCTGGCCTTGTTCCACCTATCCATTCATTCAACTTGCACCAGCAAAAGAACTGGCACAGGTCAAAGTAAACCCAGCAGGACAGCAAAGCCTTATCCCAGGGCAAGGGAACAAAAGTTCCCTTACCTTGAGATTCTTTTTGTGGCTCGTATCTCCCCCACATAATGCAGTATGCGCCACATTGGCATGGCTGCACCAGCACCAAGGGAGTTGCACTAGATTGGGCTGCCAGCCTCTTCCAAACTGTAAGGGCAATTGGGCCAATTTGCACTTATATTAAAGGATGTTGGCATCCTTTAGTCTCGGAAGACTATGGTATCACACTCTGAATAGTGTTCTGGAACAGAGTGTCCTCTCCAGTGCGCGAAGCCTGGGTAAAGTAGATATGGAGGATAGACTGTTACCCATGCAGCAAATCCCCCCTCTCCACGTCGCTGAAATGGTCCAATGGAAAGGCAGAAGCCAATACGGTTGGTTCCAGCGACGTCGCAGGAGTTGCCAGAACGTGACTGTGTTCAGCCATGAACTGCCTCAGGGACTCCGGCTCCGGATTTTGCCTCGAGGTTGACTTCTGAAGCCTTTTCCATAACTGGATGTAGCCACAAGGCAGTGGAGGTTTGGGATCAGAGTTTTCCTTCTCTCAGATGAGCTGCCTTCCCAGGCTAACGATTCCCATCTATCCGGTGGCTGTTCAGTCACCTCTTACGACAAGTACAGCCAAACTGAGGGCCTATTCTTATCCCCAGCCCTCAGGGGAATTAAAGGATGAAGCAGGAGACAAGCACATTTGTGACAGTCTCAAAATACATGAATGCTAAAAACAAGGAGTTAAATTTTTGCCTTTTAAGTCTACAGCTGACACTGCAATCAATAAAAGATTATCCTTAATATTTAATACCACATTTTATTTGGGGAAGACATGTCTTGTGGTTGAATGCCAGTTGCTGACATACTCCTGACTTGTGTAATAATTTATTTTTCACATGATAGAACAACATGTTTTCTCTTTCCTTCTACCCATTCCTTCAAATTATGGCTTTCCTCCACTTTTTTTCCAGGTCTGATAGGCAAAGTACTGTTTCTACAACAACCGGAATATCTAGCTAGCAAGGATTTTGCAACATTTTTGTGTGCCTTCCCCAAGTTGTCAGGCTCAGGATCATCTCCATACTCCTGGAGAAAGCAGCAGAGTGGTTTAAGGCCTGATCCTGACTAAGAGCCCAATCCTGTGCTTGGCGGCACAGCTTCATGTCGCCAAGCACTCTCACCTCGCTGCCAGGCTCCTGCCTGTGCTAGCTCAGCACCGCTTGTTGCTGGGCTAGCGTGGGGCAGTCACCCAGCTTCCGCAGCTTGGCGGTCTCCTGGCAAGGTAGGTGGGGAAGGGGGCAGGGAGGAGGCATTCTGGGGAGGGGGGAGGCCAGTGTAGGGGTGGAGAGAGAGTGGGGAAGGCATGACGGGGAGGCGTGACACGGGGAGGGGGGCAGGTTGGAGGCGTGCCGGGGGCAGGGAGGGAGAGAGGCAGGTCCGCGGAGCTCTACTCCGCTGGATCCAAGGTGCTTGGGGAGAGCTCCACACCCTACATGAGCACCTTTACTTTACCGCCAACCTTTTGGTCAGGGTAAAGTGAGTAGCCCCATTGCGGGGCTGCTTATCTTACCGGGAGAAGGGGACGAAAGCCCAGGGTACGCAGGATCCAGTGGCAGCCGTTCTCGGTGCCACCAAGCCTAGGCACCCCAGGCAGCTCAGGATTGGGCTGCCCGTGGTGTCCAGCAGAACGCATGTTCTGCCTTCACGCTGTCGCAAAAGCACCATAAAGCACTTTGTGACAGTGTTCACATGCCACTTGATCAGTATGCATGCATTCCAACAGTAAAAATAAGGGAATATGCTGAGTTTCTGCAAAATCTGCACAGCTGCACTGCTGTTAAATAAAGGGTAGCTTTGGGGCTGGCCCATCCATTAGGTCAGTGGTTTCTAACCCGTGGTCTGAGAGGACTCAGAAAAAGAAAGGCAATTACCTTCTATCACATCCAGATCTTGCCAAGAACTCCTTGATGGACTACCAGATTTAATTGTATTTCCTTTTTGGGTGCAGAGGGTGGTGGTGGGGTTGCATGTGGTTCATTATGATTCCAGTTTTGGTTCACAGGCTCCTAAAGGTTGGGAACTACTGCATTAGGTTGCCTGAGGCAACCACCTCATGCAGCAGATTGGTGAGGGGTACTCACCTCCATCTACCCCTTACATTTATTGCTCTTCCTCCTTCTCCTTCTCCTTCTCCCACTCCCTTACAACAAGGAAGAGGAGACGCGGCTCTCTTCTTTTTCCAGTTCAGGGAGTAGGAGAAGCAGAAGTTTACCAATCACCAGATAAGGAAGGGGCAGCATTTGGCTTGCCACCTCAGGCACCAGGAGAACTTGGTCAACTCTACCCATCCCTTAAATTCTATTCACCAGAGATGGGATTCCAGAGTTTTAGAAGAATGGACGCCTGGAAACTGTACTTAGGGTTGACATATATATGGCTAATTAGACAAAACGGACCTTAGGGGAAGACTATAGAAAGTCCAAGGAGGGTTTTAAAAAACCATAAGGACACGTGGAATTTCTACTTGGGCTGCATCTTATGCAAATATAATCAGTTTCCAGCTGTGTGTTTCATCCAGGTGTCTTTGGAACATTTGCTTGCAAACTCAACCACAGCAGCAGCCCAATATTTTTTTCCTTTTCAGTATTCTGCAATTGGGGGAGGGGGAGAAGGACGAAGGGGGGACTGGATGGTTTCTTAGCACCAAGAGGAAAGAAGAATGCGTAACTCAGTGAACTAGGCCTATTAGCTAGAACAAATGCCAACATTTGAATGAATGAAACATTTTCCAGGAAGCTCAGTGCTGAAATATTTTTACTCTGGGGAAAGGGGGGCCCGGCTGTGGGGAACAATGTTGAACTCTTCAGACAAATTACTTAGGATGGTTGTAAGTTGGAACATGCACTGTTACCCATAAAAATCATGCCAGCCATTTCCTGAGGAACAAATTTCAATGCATATGGTCACGATGGGCTATTTGTACAGCATTTCCTATGGTAATTTTCAATGGAGGGAAAAAAAGAGGCATGGCCAAACAGACAGTGTCAGTTTGATATTTTAAAACAGTGGGCTGAACAGGTATTCTGGGGCTACCTCAAGTAGCAGCTCCGTTTTGCCCCCCCCACCGGGAATGGCTCCGAAGGGAGGGTCCATTTGCCCACCAGGCTGAGGTTTCCCACCAGACTGGGTGCTCCACCCCCTCCCCAGCTATGCCACCGAGTACAAGAAGCCAGAAAAATTTTCTATTATTTTCGTTATCCTGACCATTCATGCTCTGGGTGAATAAGAGAATGGTCGATGGGAGTCAAGAGATGGAATTAAAATAGATCAGTTGTCCCAGCACTTCAGCCTTAAGCACTGAATGGTTAAGAGAGATGAAATATCAAATGAGCTCAAAGTGCATCCCTCTGCCAAAGGGTGAGTCTACAACAACAGGCATGCATGCTGACACATTCAACAGAGGTGCAATTCCATAATATAAAATACTGCATAATGTTCATACTGCATAATTTTTCTGCATAATAATAATCGAAAAAACTTTTTTTAAAAGCAAATTTTCCCTAGGAATGTAAGAGGGGAGGGTTTGCTCAAGGTCATAGACATGACTTTATTCACGAATACAAATCTTAGGACACAGTTCACTTGGGGCACAATGTGAAATGGCAGAGTTACAAACAGTTATATATAGTATGTTACAAACATACTTTCTCTATAATAACTATGTTACCTGCACGCAAAACTGCAATGGGAAAATAGGCCAACTGAATGTAGACCTCGTTTGCCCAGAGGGCCAAATTTTCTCTGTACCCAAGGTAGTTTCTATGCGTGAGAAATCAAGCAAGGAAATGCATACGAATTGCACAGAAGTGGATGGCTTGCACCAATCATGAATTCGGTTAGCAATAACAAACTCTGGAATAAGGTCTTCTGCAGTAGATGTCTCTGTGTTCTTATACAGAATGACTGGACAGTAAGACATTATGTTTGAAGATACTATCCCGTATTTACTCAGAGGGTCTAAAACATATGCAATCATCTATCAAACCTTAATGTGAAAAAGCTCTGGGAGATCATTACTGAATGAGGAATCAGGCAGCAGGGGCTGAAGGCTCCTGGCTCTCCTGATTACTCATCACCATCTATTAATAGTTTTGCTCTTCTTAAGGGATTCTCTCTCTGCGGGTTTGTTTTAAAGCTTTCCTAAACCAAACCCTTAGTTGCTATGCACACCGTTAACTGCCAATTGAGCATATTTATGGTTGTGTTGGAATTTGAAGCTTTTTCCTTCACCAGAAGATAGCACCACATGCCGAGCAATAATTCTTCTGGGGGATAAGTTTGTTCCATGTTTGGAAAGAACACCTTCCTACACTTTGGTCAAATCTGAAGCAGCTGCATATCCTTTTAGCAGACTTTCTGGGAATCAAGAAAGTCTGTTTTCTTCATTCTTGGCACAAAAAGAAACCTAAAAAGTCAAGCTATCACCCAATTCACCAATCACCAATCAGCGTGTGGTCATTCTGTGGAACTCCTTGCTGCAGGATGTGGTGACGACATCTGGCCTGGATGCCTTTAAAAGGGAATTGGACAAGTTTCTGGAGGAAAAATCCATTATGAGTTACAAGCCATGATGTGTATGTGCAATCTCCTGATTTTAGAAATGGGCTATGTCAGAATGCCAATGCAAGGGAGGGCACCAGGATGCAGGTCTCTTGTTACCTGGTATGCTCCCTGGGGCATTTGGTGGGCCGCTGTGAGATACAGGAAGCTGGACTAAATGGGCCTATGGCCCGATCCAGTGGGGCTGTTCTTATGTTCAATTACATACATTTTGAATCAAATATGTGTTTTAATTAAATTGATTCAAACTACAAAATATATATGAAAAGTCTCTGTTATTAGATTCTGCATGTGTATATATAGCAGCGGGGTTTATTTTAGAAGAGGCATTCCCTGTTACATGAGAGGAATGCCTCTAAAGATGGTGTCTCCCCTTTGTGACTCTTGTAAGTACTTCAATCAAAAGCAGCAGTTAAACAACTATCTAATTAAACTAGGGTCACCACTTTAACCAAACATTTTTCAACCAGTTCACTGACTAAACATTTCAGCTCTCATAAGCTTCTTTCTAACCTTAACTGTGTCACTTACCTAAAAGTATGTCCCGTTGATTTCAATGGAAGATATCTATGCACTTTTAGTTCCAGGATTGGTCTGAATTCTAGCTCAAACAATATTTAAAAAATCCAACTTTAAAGAAACTCCAATCTCACTGAAAGTTTTACCTTTTGAAAGCTGACATTTGGTCCAATATTTAGCAAAAAGGATAGGTAAAATTCCACATCAACCACTGTGTTTCTACAACATGCATATCTTACTTCGTTCATATGACTCAAGAAGTCTATAATACTTGATCATACTTATATTCACTCGTCCAAACCTACATGGGCAGCAAGACCGAAATTAATGAACAAGAGCAGTGTTCTCTATAGGGATGATGTTGGATGCTATAAGAGGATTCCTAAATACCAAATACAAATTCACTGTTGGCAACCTTCAGTCTCGAAAGACTATGGTATCGCGCTCTGAATGGTGGTTCTGGAACAGCGTCTAGTGTGGCTGAAAAGGCCGATTTGGGAGTGACAATCCCTTCCACACTGGGAGCAAGTGCAGTCTGTCCCTGGTCTGTCTCCCTGGCTATGGGCCTTCCTTCTTTGCCTCTTAGCCTCAGACTGTTGGCCCTTCAAACTGGGAAAGGCCATGCTGCACAGCCTGCCTCCAAGCGGGCCGCTCAGAGGCCAGGGTTTCCCACTTGTTGAGGTCCACTCCTAAGGCCTTCAGATCCCTCTTGCAGACGTCCTTGTATCACAGCTGTGTTCTACCTGTACGGCGCTTTCCTTGCACGTGTTCTCCATAGAGGAGATCCTTTGGGATCTGGCCATCATTCATTCTCGACATGACTGAGCCAACGCAGGCATCTCTGTTTCAGCAGTGCATACATGCTAGGGATTCCAGCACGTTCCAGGACTGTGTTGTTTGGAACTTTGTCGGAGACAGTGCATGTGGAAAGCGTTCAGTTTCCTCTCCTGTTGTGAGCAAAGAGTCCATGACTCGCTGCAGTACAGAAGTGTACTCAGGACGCAAGCTCTGTAGACCTGGATCTTGGTGTGTTCCGTCAGCTTCTTGTTGGACCAGACTCTCTTTGTGAGTCTGGAAAACGTGGTAGCTGCTTTACGGATGTGTTTGTTTAGCTCGCTATCAAGAGAAAGAGTGTCGGAGATCGTTGAGCCAAGGTACACAAAGTCATGGACAACCTCCAGTTCATGCGCAGAGATTGTAATGCAGGGAGGTGAGTCCACATCCTGAACCATGACCTGTGTTTTCTTAAGGCTGATCGTCTTTGCAAAACAAAATTGTGTCTCTTTCTGATCTAACTTTCATGTTTCAAGCGATTTTAAGGATTCTGCATCATGCATTATAGTTTTTTCCATGATTTAGAATTAAAAAACAGAACAAAATAAAGTAAATTTGAAGTGAAAATTATCATATTTGCAAGTAAACAAGTTTGTAAACAGTTATGTTTTCCATTTATGCAGTTAGACTATGGGGTTGAGTAAACATGATATCTTGGGGATCTCCAAATTTCTTTTGGCAGGTTCAATAGTATTTCCAAGCAGAGATTTACCAATGAGGGAATTTCAGCAAGTGAAGCTTCTCTCCAAGGCATGGCAAGCTGCCAAAGGTCTGGAAGTGCTTAGTGAGACAAATAGTTTTGAGCTTCAGGGTTGTGCGCTTGCTTCTTTCCTTTGTCCCTGGCAAAAGCTTCCATTCCCTGTGTGCAGCAAACCACTGTTTGCTGTTTCATCTAAACCTGGCAAATGGTGGTTTGCACAATGTACAGATTGCCTGTAAACCACATTCAAATCACGTTTTGGACAACAATAATAATTTAGGTTTTGCATCAATACTCTTTTAGGTTTCCTTTGCATTTGTACCATACAGTGCATTGCAACAGCAAGTACTACACTACTGCTCCAAAACATCCCCGCTCCTCTGCCTTCTGTGAGACATTACTAAAGATTGGCTTGCTATAGTGGACAAGAGAGAACGTGGTCTCTCATTAGCACTCAAAGGGCCCAAAGCTATCCAACTTTTCAGTGCTGAAGCAGCTCCAATGCAGCCCCAAGGTGAAGGAACAAAGATTCCCTTACCTTGAGGAGGCTTCTGTGACTCCCCCTCCCACTGCAAAATGCAGCACATGTCTCAGGTTACCAGATACAGAGTGCCTATACCTTTAACCACTGAATAGAACAGGGAATTTTGACAGGTGCAGCTTTTTAAAACCTTTCATGATGAGCTGCACCTGCCAAAATTCCCTCTTCTATACAATGGTTAAAGGTAGCTGGAGGGGGGTTTTCCCCACTTTGTATTTGGTAATCTTTGCACAGCTGCATTGGCACTGGAAAGTTGGATAGGGTTAGGTCCCAAAAGTTGTAGGCAAAATCCCATGACCAACCTGATTTATTAAATTCTACTCTTGAACCCTTTTTGAGCCCTGCTGTCGTCACTGGCTCAAAATATTCTCAAAGTTCTAAAGCTGGTGTTTAGGAGTCCTGAACTTTTAACACCATCTCTTTTAACAGCTTTTCCATCTGCTCTGAGCGTGGGAGGATGGAGGCCAGAATGTGAAGCCAGATCGGAATGAAACACCTGAATGTAGTGGTTCTTGAAAGAAAGAACCTTCTTTCAATTGTAAAAATCTCTATTTAATAAGGGATTTAATAAGCCTGCCTATGTAAACCACCTTGAATAAAGTCTTGAATAAAGACCAAGAAAGGCGGTATATAAATACCTGTTATTTATTATTATTATTATTATTATTATTATTATTATTATTATTCTCTGACTTGTCCTTTCCATTTTCCCCTTTACTGCCAGCCCTTCCTATTTAAAATGTGTGCAATTTAAGGTGCAGCTGGAATTATAGAGTCAGTATGAAATCAAACCTGTGAAGGGTTAACTTTTCTATGCCACAAAAGAAGCTGAATGAATTAAGAAAAAAAATTAACGGTTTATGAAGCAGGACAAGACCTGGTTTCCAACTCATTCTATAAAAACCCTGGCCAGTGCCACATGAAACATCAGGTGTAGAACTCATTGGCATCTCTTGGTACACAGCAAACGAAATGAGACTAAAAATTTAACAGCTGACTTGAAGTACATGGATTTATGCAGGGGGTTTATAGAGAGTTATCCAACTTCTGCCAGAATATAAAATGAGCACCAATGGTGTTAAAGTCAGAGCAATATAAAGCAGCACCTAAAATAGTCCCTGGTTTCTGGTCTGTTTTGGCTGTCAAAATCATGAAAACGTTTTATTTTAAAAATAACTCAAAGCATTTGGATTTCCATGCTTTTAAAGCCGTCCAACCGGGCTGGTGAATAAATCAAACTTATGGAAATTAATTACATTTATTTTATTGGCATGCTGCAGGAACCCTACGTCAGACTTTCTGATAGAGCTGTTGTATAACAGAGCCAGGTAGTTCTTGGTTCAGAGCTGTGAGCCAGGTAGTTCCTGGTTCAAGTCTCTCCACAGCTGTAAACTCACCAGGTGGTCTTAGGGAAGCCAAACTCTCACAACGTCCCATCTGCAATACGGCGGGTAATAATACCAATATAATTTAGAGAGTTGCTGCAAGGATTATAGAGATTATACATTACATACACTAAACACTGATATGGTTCTGTATAAATACTTTATTAAATATATTATTATGGAACAGTGTAAGCAGGCAAAAATCAAACTCTGTTCATCAGTACTGAATGTTTTTCTTCTTTGAAGCTTGATTGCCCTCCCAACCTAAAAGTATGTCAATATCTATCAAAGATTGGCTTTAAAGATTAGAGTTAAAATTTTTGAGTATTAACCCAAATATAAACTAAGGTAAAGTTCAGACATAACAGGAAATATGGTTTGGCTATTAGTAAAAGCAAACACTACTCTGGGTTTATATGCAACCACCATTCTCTGCTCCTCCTTCACATGCTATTAAAAACCGCCACTTTTGGTTTGTAATAAAACACAGGTCTCTCTTCCCTATGAACCAGGGAAACTATGGTTTGCTCTAACCAGTTAAAGCAAACCAGGATATGAAAAGCACAGCTCACACTTGCTAGTTCTGCTAGTAAGAAACCCAACCATAGTTACCTGTTAAATCTAAGAACATAAGAACAGCCCCACTGGATCAGGCCATAGGTCCATCTAATCCAGCTTCCTGTATCTCACAGCGGCCCCACCAAATGCCCCAGGAAGCACACCTGATAACAAGAGACCTGCATCCTGGTGCCCTCCCTTGCATCTGACATAGCCCATTTCTAAAATCAGTAGGTTGCACATACACATCATGGCTTGTAACCCGTAATGGCATTTTCCTCCAGAAACTTGTCCAATCCCCTTTTAAAGGCATCCAGGCCAGATGCCGTCACCACATCCTGTGGCAAGGAGTTCCACAGACCAACCACATGCTGAGTAAAGAAATATTTTCTTTTTTCTGTCCTAACCCTCCCAACACTCAATTTTAGTGGATGTCCCCTGGTTCTGGTGTTATGTGAGAGTGTAAAGAACGTCTCTCTATCCACTTTATCCGTCCCATGCATAATTTTGTATGTCTCAATCATGTCCCCCCTCAGGCGTCTCTTTTCTAGGCTGAAGAGACCCAAACGCCGTAGCCTTTCCTCATAAGGAAGGTGCCCCAGCCCCGTAATCATCTTAGTCGCTCTCTTTTGCACCTTTTCCATTTCCACTATGTCCTTTTTGAGATGTGGCGACCAGAACTGGACACAATACTCCAGGTGTGGCCTTACCATCAATTTGTACAACGGCATTATAATACTAGCCGTTTTGTTCTAAATACCTATTCTAATAATCCCAAGCATACAACTGGCCTTCTGAACTGCAGTTAAGTGTTAAAGCTATACAACAGCATTGGAGAGAAAGGTGGGGGGGGGGTAAGATCTAGCAATCACAAAATATTGTTTTGTGGAGGCCTATGCTAGATAACTCTTTCACAAATCACCAGAGGATTATCTATCACTCCCATAAAATACATAAAAGTTCTAATTTTAGACAATAGCTTTCAAACAATCTGGCTCGCCCTCTCAGGTCATCAGAGAAGGCCTTTTTACAAGTGCCGCCACCCAAGGAGGTCTGGGGGGCGGCTGCAAGAAATAGGGCCTTCTCGGTTGTGGCACCAACGCTATGGAACTCCCTTCCCCTTGACTTGAGAATGGCTCCCTCTCTTGAGAGTTTCCGGCGAGGCCTGAAGACACTGCTGTTTACACAAGCCTTCTGATTCTTTGGCCTTTTTAACATTTTTTACACATTTTGTAGTTTTTACAGGCCTGATTCCTCTGTAACTTGCTCTTTTGTACTCTTTTTATTCTGTCTTTTAATCTGACTACTGTTTTTTAAGGTCTCTGTTAATGTGTTTTTAATGTTTTTATCTGCTATTTGTTTTAATTTATGTTTTTAAATGTGTTTTTTTATATGTTGTTAGCCGCCCTGGGTCCCTTTAGGGAGAAGGGCGGGATATAAATAAAGTTTATTATTATTATTATAAACAGACCACTGGGGAAGGAAACTGTGTATCACAAAGGGGTGCACACTGCATCCTCTTCCTCTTGTAGTGCTTTCTCCCACAGACATCTAATTGTATCCTATCCAATTGTATCCAACATCAGGCAATGTCGTAACACTAGGCCTTATGTCACAAAGGCCTTATGGTGTTGTGCAGTGCGGGCTACCGGCATCCATTTTGGATCTGTCACCTGAAATGGCTGCAGGAGCAGAGGCCTACTTCAGCACTTGGTTCTGCACAAGAGTGTAGGTAAGCTGGCAGGGTGGGCAGAATGGGGTGAGTGGAATGAGAAGAAGGCATGCCGCTGCAAGAGAAGGTGTGTCGCGACAAATGCAACCTGTGCCAGTAAGCTATCTTCTTCCTCACCTCCCAACATGCCCCTTTCCCTTCTCAGACTTGCACCAGCTAAAGAGCTAAAGATAGGATTGGGCTGTACATCTTGTAATACCCAAGGTTCAGATTTTACAGAGCAGAAGACCAGCAACTACTGAAAAAAATGCACACACAATTTACCTTGATCTTTTCCAGTTTTGCAATAACATCTGAATGAATGCAAATAAAACTGCTTCCCTGTTTTTGATACCTATATTTTTAAGTAGCAGGTATGGGGATAGGAGGGAGAAAAAGCAGCTTTGACATCATGAGTTAACTACAGCCTATACAGTATTTTCCTTTTCTGAAATTACGTGAGTTGACATGTCCGCACCAATGCCTATTAAGTGCAAAAGTGCTCAACCTAAAGAGTGTCTCCAGCACAGTGCTTATGCATGGAGCTACAGTTATGTTTGCAATGACGATGGCCCATTTTTTAGTTTCCCTGACAATACAAACAGTAGAAGTCACTTCTCCTTGCCCCACCACTACCACCACTGAAGCAACAGTATCATCTATACTGTCTTTACTGACTCATGAGTTCACTGGTGGCTTCCTGCACTTCCCTCCCCCCCCAGGCAATCAGAAGTTCACACCACCAACTTAACTGGACCCAGATTCCAAGACCGTCAGGTTGTGCAAGCCTCTCTGCAGGAATTGTCAATCAAGCTAACAGGAAATAGTGGCAGGTCTGAATTTGCAATCTGAATGTGGGAGATCTTACCTGCTAGCTCTTTCTCCATGTGCTCTGACTTTTAAAATAACTTTCTTCTTTTGTTCATAAGAGGCAAATGTACAAGGCCATAAAAGAAATAGAATGAGGTATTATTTATTGAGTTATATTTTAAGTACACCTTTTAAAAATCTTAAAGAGTCTGTAATTTGTTTTAAGAGGGGCAGGGAACGCATTAAATGCCTGCGAGAAACTACTCAAATATGCTTTTAAATTCCAATAAACGTCAGCTTGCAAAGTAATAAAGTTATGTGTTACGGAATAAGTAAATGAACTACAGTCATTTCTAACAGATCACTTAAAGCGCTTGTGGGACAAGCAGGCAACAAGCTACCAGTCTGGGAAGCTGCATCCGCTTCACAGGACATGGAGAGGAGCTAGAACAAAGATGGCCCAACTCATGTCCTGAGGGCATGGTGGGGTGGGACTTCAGAATGACCTGTGAGGTCCACCTGAGGCGCACCCAAGGGGAAGGGAGGGTTTAGCTGAAAGCTGTGGCTGCACAAAACCAAGGAGCAGTGAAATGGCCTCCACTCCTTCACACTGAGACCATTCTTTCTGCTTGCCTTTCAGATTAACTGGAAGGGGCTCAAAACCACACAGCACAGCTGTTACACAGGCCTACACACATTCTGTTGTCATAAAAGTTAGACCTATTCTTGGGTATATTGGGGTGCTGAATTCAAAAATGGCATTGGTTTTGCTTAATTGGCTCTAGTTTTGGGGATAAGGCATAGACCTCTGATATGCTGATTCAAGCAACTTCCTCATGACAAAGCCATGGTGTTGGCTTTCTCGCAAGAAAGCTGCTTGAATCATCATATAAGGTGGCTATGCCATACCCCCGAAACTGGAGGCAATTAGGCAATCAATACCAATGCCATTTTTGAATTCATCTCCCCCAAAATATCCTAAATTCATCCAAACAACCCTGGCAACATTTTTCTTTCTGTAGGCTGCTGGTGGTGGTGGGGTGGTATTATCACTGTTAAATAATAATAGTAATAAGTGTGATAACAACCGATAAGATTATAAAGCAAGTAAACAATGTGAAAAATTGGACCATACCTGGGCCAGATTAATTGCATGGATTCTGGTTAAAGCATCTAACAAGTCTCCATCAATGTTTAGCAGTGTAATTCAACAATGTTCTTCAAAATTCCATCACTGAAGACCAGATGATAAGAAGTCACACATTTTTAATAATGAAAGATCAAGAAAAAGGCAGTGAACCTAACAACTATTGACTCCCAACAACATTCAAGCTACTTACAGGTATAACTGCAAGATCAATATATGATTATTTATGTGAAAACAACTTGTCCCCAAATGAACAGAAGGGGAATTTCAAAAATTGACATGACGGCACTCAAAAATTCAAAAAGACAAAGAACAAATCTAAATATGGCATGGACAGAGGCATTTGATTTGCTGCCACATAGCTGGATCAACAAGTGCTTAGATATCTTTGGAATTAGCAAGAACATCCAGCAATTCATCAAAGAAAACATGGAAAACGTGTTAATGGCCTATGGTGAAGAAATATGGGGAGTCAGTATCAAAAGAGGCATATTTCAGGGGGATTCTTTGTCACCGTTGCTGTATAATATCTCATTAATTCCCTTGTCAATGATTCTGAATAAAACAAAAATGGGATACCATATTTCAGACCAAGCTGGGAAAATAAATCCATGCTGTACATGGATGATTTAGAATTATACACAAAAAGCCCCTCTAAAGATGAGACTGTGACTTATCTGATATACGAATATAGTAAAATTGCGCAGACAGATTATAGAGTCAGACACAACAGAGTTGCAAAATTAATCCACTGGTCGTTTTGCAAAAAATACAATTTGCCAGCATCGAAAAATGTTTGGGAGCATCAGGTTGAGAAGGTGTTGGAGAATAAACAAGTCCTGTGGGACTTTAAAATTCAAATGGACTGACATCTCAAACATAATGCACCTGATATAACAATAGTACAAAATTGAAATGTCTGGCTAATTGATATTGCAATTCCTGGAGATGCCGCAACTGATGAAAAAGAACTAGAAAAAATGACAAAATACTGAGACTTGCCCATTGAAATCACATGACTATGCGCAAAACATGGTCCCCATTGGGGACATCTGGAACAATCTTGAAAAGTTTTGCTAATTACTTTTAAAAACTGCAACTTACTGAAATAACACCATCAGATCTGCAAAAAATCATCATGCATACTGAGCAATACCTAATGGATGCTTAGATCTCAGGCTGTGACTTGTATCAATTGCTCAACACCAGCTAACAACTGTGTTTCATGAAGTTTGGAATAATAATTAAGCAGCAGCAGCCACCAAAGGCTTGTGGAAGCTTGCAGACCAGTGTTTCTCAACCAGTCATACTCACACCACCGGTGGTACTTGAGGTGGTTCCGGTGGTACTTGTAGGACTTGCCTGGCAACAAGACTAGCAATGCAACATGACAAGCAGCAGTAAGAGGTTTGGCTCGGTGAGCAGAGTTCCAGAGCGCACTTTTCATATGCTCGAAAAAACCCTCCCTGTTTGCCCTGAATTTCTTAATAGTGTTTGAGCCCAGTCCTATCCAACTTGCCAGTGCAGCTGCAATGCAGCCTTGAGGAAAGGGAACAAATGCTCCTTTACCTGGAGGAGGCCTCCATGATTGCCCCACCACCACAGGACACAGCGCATGCCCCGTTGACATGGCTGCAACGACACTGGAAAATTGCATAGGATTAGGCCGTTTGTTGCATTGCGCCTGTCCTCTCAATCTGGAAGTAACTGGTGATGACATAATTGCCAGATACTTCCAGTGGCACTTCCAATAGGAGAACCATGCAAAGTGGTACGGCAGGGGACAAACATTGAGAAACATTATATGTGCATTATAACTATTTTTGAAGCTGGAAATGTGCCTGAATAAGTATCAAAGCAATCAGTCTCTCAGAAACATACCTTGGCTTCTCTTAATAAAGTCCATTGCTGTCAACCCATGTGGAAACATACCAGCCCTAGAAAGAACTCCAAGTAATATCACACACCTCCCTGCTTTTGTCCTGTATTGTTTTCTAGATGTAATTTGGAAAAGATTTCAGTAATCTTGAAGGCTACTGCACTTTCAAGTGATGCAGTCCAACAGTGATCGGTTAGACGTCAGTAAAGAGTTGGCATAATGTTCCCTCCACCCAAGGCTGTTTCAGAAGTTCTGAAATTTTAGCCATGACGATCAACCTGACGAAAATATCACTGGAATAGCAACACAGGCAAAACTGAGGAAGAAGGTTTTATTCTTGTTTCTTTCCTTCCCTGCCACGAAAGCAGCAAGCATGACGGCAGAGGAAAATATCCAGTTGGTGAGCCAACAAACAGTAAGTAATTACAGGAGTAGAATCTGGAAAACAATTACTGTGTTAAAGACGTTTGTCTCTAACAGCGTGTTACTACCTGTGTCGTGATTTATGAAATGTCAGCTGCAGCTCTTTCAGCAGGACTAAGCTTTGCAAACTGTTTTGGCACTCACACCCTTACGATCATTAGGAACGGCATGTTCTGGTTGCCGTACCAGTCTTGGTCAGCAAGAAAAAGGAGGCAAAAAAATGCAAAACTTGACAGCTTTATTTAATGAACGTTAGGTTAAACACACACGCACAAACACAACACAGGGGGTAAGTTCCTGAACCTTTTCTACTTGCGAATAGAATTCAGAAAGTTTGTCTTGGATCGTCTACAAGACTGGACCAACTCTTTGTTTGGCACACTGTGCCCTTAACATTTAAAAATGAGGGGGAGAGAAACTTAACATCTTAAAAGGGAAACTGAGAACAACGCAGGCGGTGTTCTCTTCCCAAACACCTGCCCTCCCCATAGTTCCAAGGGTCTAACATATTTTAAATGGGCTCAATTATTAATTGCACAGAACCCAACCAACCATTTGTGTAAACAGTTCCACCGATGCTCGGCAACAATCCAGATGCATTTTGTCCTCCTGGGCAGAATTAGCAACAATGAAGCATTAACAAGCAGGGTCAGAACAGTTAAATTAGAGGAGCTATGTGACTAATTAATAACAACACAAACGCCTCTTCACCAAAAAGTGGGAAGTTCAGGAGCAGACTTTTGCAGTTCTTTGCTAAAAGAGAGTACTGGAGACATATGGATTTTTTTTATTTTTTATTTTTGCAATATTTAGAATAGAAAATGTGGACATCAGGGAGCAGGTACATAGAGCTAATTTTTAAAACAGCGACATTTCTCCAGAAGCAAAAAGATATCCTTGGAGTCATCTGCACAGTTCCGTATTGCCCGACAGCTGCAAAATTTCAGACCTATTTGACCTTCACTGGCTACATTCCAATTTCTAAACTGCTTCTTAGAATCCCCACCCAGCAAGGCATATCCAGTAGTTAGTGACCGTCAGCCATCACTGTTTATTTAAAACAAATGTCGACATCAGTTGGGCAAGCATCCTTTGCTAAAACTATGTAAAATCCTAGAGAAAAAATTTACCTCCTCACTTATAGCTCAATCCTATGTGCCTTTCATGACAAAAGTACCGTCCAATATGCTGTCTTAAAATGCCCAACAGTGGTGCTAACATCGCAAAATTGTGGGGTCATCTTGAGCCACCAATGAAAAGTGTTGACAGCTCTTCGCATCCTCCACTGCAGAGCCTGGGTTGTGCCCACCTTGGTAAGTTGGCAGCAGGGGCACATCATGGTTGAGGGGGGAGTTTCTGGGGCATTTTGGTGCAAGGAGGAGGAAGGCAGGGGGAAGAAGGGGTACCTATAATAGCGACTTGTGTGGGATGCTAGCCCCTCTTTCCCAGTCCATCCTGCCCTTTTCAGAGAAAGAAAGGCAGAGAGAGCACTGATGTAAAGGTACCAAATGGTTGCTAGTCTCTCTCTCTCTCCCCCCCCCCCCTCTCTTCTTCTCTCTCTCGGAATCTGAAGCAGGGCTGCTGCTTGTCTCTACCTATACTGTAGTCTGCTTGTGTATCCATAAACAGAGCAAATGGAACTCCAGTTGTCCCGTCCTAAGGAAACCAAATCCCAGGCAGCACTGACATTGGAACTACTCACTGCCCAGGGAAGTGAGCAGAGTGCAACAGTATATCTGCTGGCACAAAATGGGTTTCTCTTGGGAAGAAATTTCTGCAGAGAACTGCTGACTGTCAGCAAATCAGACTATGAACAATGCTTTTGGAAGTCCAAAGTTGCTTCATTTCTCCCCTTGCCCTTTCCTCCCCCCCCCCCAAGTTGATTGGTGACTTCATTCCCAAAGACAAGCTCCAAAACTCTGATCAGTGCGGCTGTGTTTTGGGAAGGAGTAACATCTGAGAGGAGGTGAAGAGGTGAAACAAGGGCAGAGTCCAAAGTAATTTTAAGTGGTTGAACTAAGTACTGAGGGGGCTAATGGAAGCCGTTTTAATTTATTACAGGTCTCCCCAGTGAATATAAAGACAACATTTTTCTACAGCAGCTTGATTAAAAAGTCTGTAATTCCCATTGTGCACATAAAAAACAAAAACCACTATGGACAGTACCTATCAAGTATCAGGAAAGGGTTCTTTTCATCGTAACTGTGAGTAAATACGACAGAACTGGGAATTTATTTTTACTCACCCATTTGCAATTCATTTTTCTCTGCAGGTCTCTAGCCAAATTATAGTCTACGCAGTCATATCACAGCCCTCTCTCCCAAAGCAGTTTGCTACCCTCCTTTGATAATTCCTTTGCCTAAAGGAATTCCCTTCTCTCAGGATATTCTTGGCAAGGTAAGAAAGGCTGAATAGATTTTCATGGACACGTTTTGCTTGCTTTTTCTCTTTTCTGGCCATGGAAATACAGTCACGCTCTGAACTACTGGCAGACACAGAATATATGGAGACTGTTGTTCATGGTTGGGAGCCAGGTGGACTCTGGTTTGGGCAAAAGCAAGCCTAAAATAACAGATGAATGGTCCTGCAGAGTTTGTCTTAAGGTAAATTCCCCCCATCAATATGCTCCTAAGGGAGATCCTGCACGTTGGCTCTGAGGCACCACTGGCCTCATTGCAATCCCTCCTCATTGGCTTCCTGAGTAACAGACAGCTGGGTTGGCACCTTCAGGCACATGCAATACATCCTTTATAGTGCAATCTAAACTAGCACTTGGGCCGGAACAGCTGTCCCTGCACTGGCTCAGAGTGTCACAAACGTGCAATAAGGCACATCTTCGGCTATTTGTGAGCTGGCTGGGCCCACACCAGCTTGTCAGCGCCACATCCGACCCCAGCACTGGCTGGCGCAGGTACGTTCACGCTGGGTGGCGCAGGGGCTGGGAGAAGATGGTGGAAGTGCATGTTGGAGGTGGGAAGGGGGCGTTTTGGGATGGGTGGGGCAGAACAAGGGAAAGATCAGGCCTGGCAGGGGGCAGGATCAGCAGTAGTGGGGCACAATGCATCCAAACCCCCTTCCTGGGTCAGGCAGCACTACATGGGGCTTCCCGAATTTGAGCCAGCGAATTAGCTGGAGCAGATCTGGGGAGCTCCATAGGGGTGGCTGGGGCTTTGCTTGGGGTAAGGGAAAATATAGCCCTTTACCCCAAGGAGACCTCTAGCCACCACCTGAGTTGCACTAGATGCAGTGCAGGTAATGCGGCCTGGCTGCACCAGCGCAGTTTAGGATTGAGCTGCCCATGGTGCTTTTGCACAGGCATGATAGCACTGGACAGGTAAGAGATGGATGTCTCAAGATAGGCTTCTATCTCCGGACCAGATCAGACGGAAAGCTCTTCAACCTCTCCAGACTGAGAGCAAAGTCCAAAGTCCAGCTGAAATGTCTGCGTGACTTCCTCTTTGCCGACGATGCAGCTGTCACTACCCAATCTGCCAAAGATCTCCAGCTGCTCATGGGTCGTTTTAGCAAGGCCTGCCAAGATTTTGGACTGATGATCAGCCTGAAGAAAACACAGGTCATGGTTCAGGATGTGGACTCACCTCCCTGCATTACAATCTCTGCGCATGAACTGGAGGTTGTCCATGACTTTGTGTACCTTGGCTCAACGATCTCCGACACTCTTTCTCTCGATACCGAGCTAAACAAACGCATCGGTAAAGCAGCTACCACGTTTTCCAGACTCACAAAGAGAGTCTGGTCCAACAAGAAGCTGACGGAACATACCAAGATCCAGGTCTACAGAGCTTGCGTCCTGAGTACACTTCTGTGCTGCAGCGAGTCATGGACTCTTCACTCACAACAGGAGTGGAAACTGAACACTTTCCACATGTGCTGCCTCCGACGCATTCTCGACATCACCTGGCAGGACAAAGTTCCAAACAACACAGTCCTGGAATGTTCTGGAATCCCTAGCATGTATGCACTGCTGAAACAGAGATGCCTGCATTGGCTCGGTCATGTTGTGAGAATGGATGATGGCCGGATCCCAAAGGAACTCCTCTATGGAGAACTCGTGCAAGGAAAGTGCCCTACAGGTAGACCACAGCTGCGATACAAGGACATCTGCAAGAGGGATCTGAAGGCCTTAGGTGTGGACTTCAACAAGTGGGAAACCCTGGCCTCTGAGCGGCCCGCTTGGAGGCAGGCTGTGCAGCATGGCCTTTCCCAGTTTGAAGAGACACTTGGCCAACAGACTGAGGCTAAGAGGCAAAGAAGGAAGGCCCACAGCCAGGGAGACAGACCAGGGACAGAATGCACTTGCTCCCAGTGAGGAAGGGATTGTCACTCCCGAATTGGCCTTTCCAGCCACAACGGACGCTGTTCCAGAACCACCATTCAGAACGCGATACCATAGTCTTTTGAGACTGAAGGTTGCCAACATACATACGTGTACTTTGGACTACTACAACTAAGTGGAATCTAATGTGCCCCAAAAAAGGACAGGCAAAAAGCCCTCAAAGTCATCAGGGACTCCATCAGTTATTCTCTTGCTGTCCCTGAACTTCAGAAGAGACTAGCAAAATTTCTGGATGGACACCTGGCAACCCACTACAGGACTACAGAGGAACTACAGTGGAGCACATGTCTTGCCATGAAAACGATCCCAAGAGAAATTCTTGGCACCTCTAGGTAGGGCTGGAAAATAGTCCTACATGAACCCCTGGAGACCTACTGCCAGACAACATCAAGCTAGATGGACCAATGGTCTGATGTAGTGCAAGACAGTTTCATATGTCCATATCCCAATTCCCAAAAGTTCTGCCACTGCCAAAAGTTAAATGTGCCCCAACATTTAAGTTTTTTTTTTTCTTTTGCAAACTCTTATGATTGTAAAAATCTGGATAAAACTTGCAAATGAACAAGTTTTCTGTGTTTTGAGCTTCTCTCCTACTTCTGTTCTACACACGTGACATGTGACATAATGAGATCAGATTTAGGTGGCGGGGGGGCTATTGAGAAAGTATGGTGAGTGGACTGCACCATTGAAGACCTAAGTGGGGAAATCATATTTTTGAATGCTTTCTTATACAGAAGTGCCTTCTAAATGCAAACCAGCACAGCAGGCACGTGAATGCTTGTGCCCAGCATTTCATTTAGCTGGATTAAGAATATTTCAATACCACATTTCAACAACAGCAGCAAGGTTCACAAAGCAGTCTACACGGCAAAATCAGTAACTGGTTCCCTGTTGCCAAATGTCTCACAATCTAAAAAGATGCATAAGAAAAACTAGCAAACAGCCACTGGAGAAGATGCTGTGCTGGGGTGAAGAGGGACAATTACTTTCCTCCTGTTAAATATGAGGAGCACCACTTTAAAAGTGAGTCTTTTCCCAGATAACAGAGACTTTAAAGTGGCTCCTCAGCTGATACATAGAGCAATGCTCCATCTGGGCAATGGTTCTCTGGTGTGCTAACAGTACATGTGCAGCTGAAGTGAAGCGCATGCGTGAAATGCCACATGGGGAAGTTTTTCTTGCTCACCTAGCTTAACTTTTAAATTGGGCTCATGTATTATCTAGAACAGTGTTTCTCAACATTTGTGCTCTGCTGTACCACTTCACATGGTTCACCTACTCTGTGTAGGTAAGTATCACTGGAAGTTAACAGGTGATGACTTCATGGCCAGTAACTTCTGGGTTGGGAGGCCAGATGTGATACAACAAACAACAGTAAGAGGCTCCGGGTGGACGGGAGGCTTTTAAGTGCAGAAAAGCATGCTTTGGAGCTCTGCCCACCAAGCTGAGCCTCCTACCACTGTTTGATGTGTTGCATTTCTGGTCTCGCTGCTGGGCGGCAGATGTTCAGAGATCCCACAAGTACCACCAGACACCACCTCAAATACCACTGGTGGTATCCATATCACTGGCTGAAAAACACTGATCTAGAATGAGAGAATAGAATGAAGTAAAAGAATTCTTTGACTGTACTGCATCAAATTGCAGTCGGGAGACTGCACTTTGGAAAACTCCCCTCATGTAAAAAACTAGCAAGTCATGGACAAAGACTTAGCCAGGTCTGATGTGCTAATTTACTACATGCAGGAAATTTTGTGAGGAGGGAGCACTAAAAATGTGAAGACCCCACCTGAAGTGATACAGCCAACAATTCTACTAATGTGCAGACCTAGCTTTAGCTTAGCTTGGTTTGTGGAAAGCCTCAATACTATTTCAGTCCATAAAAACCTGGTGTCTGAGGGCTAGCGGTTGGTTCACACTTTATGCAACATTTTGCTGTATCCACCCTGGTGCTTCTTACAGTGAACATAAGAGTTATGATGAGCAAACACATGTTCCAACCATAACAGTGAACCTGCCTGATTAAGTGCGCAATCCTAACCAACCGTCTAGCACTGAGTAAGGGCAATGCAGCTCTAAGTTAAGGGAACAAACTTTCCCTTACCTTGAGGAGGCCTCTGTTACTGACACCCAACAGCAGGATGTAGCACATGCCCCATTGGCATAGCTGTGTCAGTACTGGAAAGATGGTCAGGATTTGGGCCTCAGCGTCTTATGTTCTGCCCGGCATATTGCATATGTTTGCTGCACGAAACATCAGTGTTACATCAGTTTAATGTACGATCATCACATAAAGATGTAAAGCAGCTTTGAATCCCCAAACAGAGCTACAAGGCTAACCTGTGCTCTTCTCAATGAAGCCCCTAAATGCTACATTCCAAGATGAAAGACGATTAAATGAAAACACAAGGACACTTCCCACAGTCATCTCATGCTCTCCTGTCCATTGGTATCTGCTGTTTTCTCTGAGCCCAGGCATTGATTACTACACTCTGGAGCAATTGCTGTCTTTGTTATGAAAGCAAAGTGAAGCCTTTGGGCACTGTTTCACTAGCATTAATTAATAATGTGGCCAGTAATTACCTGATCTGCCCAGAACTGAAGAGCTGTAAGGCCATTTATTCAGCTGTCATTTGGTCCACCTTTAACCCCTTCCCATCTTGCCTTTGGCATTCTGTGTACTATTTGTACCTATCTGCAGCTTAGTCTCTAACTGGCAGCCAATTTGCACAGACAGCAAAGCCAGATCTTAAAGCCAAGGCTGTGTGCAGTCTACGATTCTGTAAAGCAAGAGTGGAACATGGTGTTTCACAGGCATTCGGGGGGGAAGAAAAGCGATCCCATCATGAATGCAGCTAAGCAGGAACTCCTGAAGGACCAGAAACCAGAGAGGAGCTGGACACAAGTCATGATTAAATTTTTCTGACTCAAACCTACCACTTCTTTTTCTGATTGCCTTGACCCATACTTTCTCTGCCTCCTAGCCTAATTGCAACATTGCCCCTCCAATCAGTAAGGCCAACCCTGGAACCATAGCATTTAATTAACATTAATACATTAGAGTTCAATCCTATCCCCCCCACCGATGCAGCCGCACAAAAAATGAGCACTCTGTATCCAACCGGGGGGGGGGCAGTCGGGAGGCTTTGCAGAAGAAAGGGGAATTTCCCCTTACCCCTCCGTAACCCTTCAACTCTGCAATAGGTCTCCTTGAAACTGCACCAGAGTTTAATTCATGTTTTCCTCCCAAAGTGGTATACAACTGTGTATACATACATACATACATACATACATACATACATACATACATACATACATACATACATACATACGGTATATCTGCTTCCATATCTCCTTACTTTTCCCCCTTTTAACATTTTTTTTTAAAACCATTCACCATCTGTATTTATTAATAATCAATTAAGAGTTCTTTGGTTAGGTTATGGCTCTAATAAAAAATATAAATCCTTTTGAAAGTATCATGCCGAGTTATTGAAGGAAAAGGGCATGCCAAGTTGACAACATTTTAACGTATTATATAGAACAATTTGTTTAGTCTTGGTGCAAAACTTTGGTTCAGTCAGTGGCCAGAGTAATTGTTCAAGCCTTACACGCAGCATAAATTACTTTCTTATTCTTATTCATTTTGGGAATTGTATCTATTTCTCCATCTCTGAAGAGACACTGAAGGTAGATCATGGCGATTTAAAATAACCAGGTAAATACAAATAAAAATACACCATATTAAAACAGAATAGCAAAACAACAGTAAAACAGTAGTTGCAACGAAAAGTGAAAGTGGCAAAAAAATCAAGAATAAACCAATAGGCAGGCTAAGCTAAGTGCCTGCCTAAAAGGAAGGCTGTAGCATTTCCCAGGCTCTGCCCCATATATCTCCTCTGGCAAAAAATGGCTTCTGAGAACATGAGCTTTAAGAAAAGACATGCCCTGAGGCATTTGGTGGGCCGCTGTGAGATACAGGAAGCTGGACTAGATGGGCCTATGGCCTGATCCAGTGGGGCTGTTCTTATGTTCTTATGTTAAGTACTTAAACAACACCAGTTATCCAAGGATTATGTCTAGGGATGCATTCTTGCCCATGAAAATTTTGGAGATGAAAGTAGGCATTGGGCAGCCCAATCCTGAGCTGTCCGAGGTGCCCAGCTTCAGCAGCACCGAGAAAGCCTGCCACTGGATCCTGCGCCTTGGGCTACTGCAGACGGCACCTTGGGAGAAGGGGACTTTCATCCCCTTCTCCCGGGTAAAGGAAGCAGCCCCACAATGGGGCTACTCATGTAGGGCACCAAGCCCCACACGAACGCCTTGGATCTGGTAGAGCGGAGCTCCAGGGACCTGCCTCCTTCCCTCCCCCCGGCACACCTCCCGCCCCCGCCTCCCTGTCACACCTCCCCCTGCCCTCTCTCTGCCCCCCCACCAGCCTCCCCCCTCCCCGGAACACCTCCTCCCTGCCCCCCTCACGCCGGCTTACCATGCCATGGCTCAGCGGTCCATGAGACCGCAAAGCGGTGGAGGCTGGGCACCCGCCCTGCACTAGCCTGGCACTAGCCCAGCACTGCCTGGTGCTGGGCTAACATGGGCGGTAGCCTGGCAGTGAGGCTTGCAAATGTGCCATAGTGCATGGCAATGAGATTTTAACTAAACATAAAATGGAGGGAAATTTCACTTGAATCTATATTTATTTTGTTCTGATGACCTGTTTGAATGTAATCCTTTGTGTAAGTTGCTCAGGCAACTGCCAAGTTCTATGCCTAATAAAGGTCGTCTGTCTGCCTGTCTGTCTGTCTGCATGGCAGCACGAAGAAGCAGTGCCAAGCCCAGGATTGGGCTCTCAGTGGGCAAGTGGTTTCATGTACTGCCCTTGCTCACCATTTTTGTGTCCTGTTCCCCATCTGCTCAAAGCTCCTTTGCTCCATGGTCTGCAGCTTTGGTGCAATTAAGAGGGAGAAAGTTCTTCCTCAACCAATCCCAACCAACCAAAAACAATCCAGGCAACCTGATAGTGCCATATTGTCATGCAGCCAACAACACAAAGCCTAAAGCCTAAAGTGATAAATGGAAGTACCATACAGTATTCCCATCGTTCTGAATACATTTTCTCAGTAGTGCAGCTTGAGGGGGTGCAAACCATTAAGTTTTGCAGGGAGCCTCACTGTGGCGTGCAAACAGCCCTTCCCCTTCGGAGCCATTCTAGGCCCCTACAGCAAAACGGGCTTCAGCAACCCGGAATCACTCCGAAGGGGGGGGAGGGGCTGCTTGCACCCCACGGTGAGGCTCCCTGCAAAACGTAGTGCTTTGCACCCGCTCTAGCTACACTACTGAGTTTTCTAATGACACAATGTAGTCAATCAGATCTGGTAGCCTATCCTGTTACAGTGCCTAGTCAGAGGAAGGACAGAGCTTCCTATCCTCACTCTGAACTGACAAACACCTTCGCCTTATTTTGCAACCAGCCAAGCACTCATCCAAAGCTGCGTGCACACAGTTCACAAGAGGCAATATCTTATGCAAAATGCATGCGGTCGCCCATTTAAGTGTCAGCTGATAGCAAAGCAGAAAAAATAACAATATTTAGGAGGCATGCAGATTTTAATAGCAAAACAAATGTTCCAAGTGTCTCCATAACTCAGCTGTGACAAGTTTTTCCATCTTTCTTGCCACACAAGTTTCATTTCTCGCAACTGCTCTGCCTTTTTAAGGCAGCTGTTGGCAGCAATTTATGACGTTAAAGCGGGGATGTTTGTAATCAAGAGCCAAGACGTAATATGATTTTCATAACTGAGAAAGGGTTTCTTGCCATTATGTAATCTATGGTCCATAATTAAATATGAAATAAGCCCTCCTTGTTGCAAGGCTGCCTCCGCTCTCCCTTTCTCTTCTTCTTGTTGTTTGTTTCCTTGCAAATCATATTGTATACAACCCAATGAACATCCTATAATCTTGATGAAGAACACATGTCTGGAAAATATAGGAAGACTAATACTGGTGCATTAAGAAATGAGGCACAAACATTAACGGTAATAAGGAAGGCTGGTGCAGAAACACCCTGTAACAGAATTCTACAATCCACAAAACACTTAATCCCACTGAGGTCAGGCCAAATTTACAAGTGAAAGAAATTTGGCCAACTGGGGTTATATGCAGCTGACAACACTTTTAAGTTTTATTATTTCTATTCACCCTTTCTCCAAAGAGCCGAGGGTGGTGTACACTGAGCTGCTGGTGCCTGTGTATTCAGTATATTTGCACACCAGGTGCAAACCACACAGATTTGCTAATGCTGCACACTCAGAAACCAGCACCTAAATTTAAATGCCACACTGGCCATTCCTTCTACACCCTCACCATCACTTTGAAATTGGGCCTCAATGAGACAGCAGCCTAGTTTAGATGGCTGGAAACAAGCCAGAGTGAGACTCAAGCTTGTACTCTCCCAACCTTCTCCACTGATGCAGAAGAGAAAAGTGAAGCTTTCCACTTTCACTGGTGACCAAACCAGTGACATACAAACCATGGTTTGGTTTCACTAACTAGAGTAAAAATAGACTACAGTTGACATCCTCCTCCTCTTGCAACTAAAGGAGGGGCACAGAAGCCCAAGGCTTATCACACAAAATCATGGCTTAGTGCTGCACCTGAACTGGCCAATGCTTCCATCCTCACAAGTGGGGATTTAGAATGGAATGTTGGGGTCACAATTAACATCTGTTTTAGCAAGACAATTTGGTGAGCTATGCTATACTTTTTTTTTTTTTGCCCAGGTCAAGACAAACAATATGTGATGCTTTGAATCTTACAAAATACAGCCATTCTCAATGCACTGAACTGCTATCACTTTTCCTGTCCGAGTAATACAGGCTGAGCCTCATTATTCACAAAGTCCCTTTGCTCAGGTGACAAGATTTGTCAGATTTGTAGAAAACCCACAGCTTTCGGAGGGGATTCTGCAATGAACACTGGTGTGCCACGAATGGTTCCAGGTGTGCCACAGGAATTTGGGAGAGGTTCATTTATTAATAAGGCAATTGGGGGATGTCAGCCCCTCCCCCTGGCAGGGCAACGTGCCTTGTCAATTGTCCAAAAACCGATGATGTGCATTTACCATTTTAGCGCCGTATCAGTGTGCCTTAAGATGAAAAAGACTGAAAATCCCTGGTATAAGTCCATTTACTGGTTCTCCCTAGGAAACTTAGGGATTTATCTAGGAGAATTGCCAAGGCTCAGCTGGGGACAACAAGGGACAGATCCTTATCTTTGGCTGTGCCCAGGTTCTGGAACCTCCCATGGAGCCCATGCTGCCCCACCCCTTTTGATGTTCCAATATCAAATGAAAATATGTTTGTTTCACTGGGCATTCAGGACTGGTTGGGTGGGGGAAACCACTTTTTTCCATTGACCAAAATGTTTTGATTGGTTAAAGCAGATAGATTTATGAACTACAAGTTCAAACCCTAATTTTTATGCAACTCCTATTCTGTGAAAAAAAAAAAAGAGCACAGTGTCTTGGTAAGTGTAGTGAGTGTTACCTATTACTCCCCGCAAGAGAATGCAAAGCATTTTGATTTAGAGGCGTCTCTGCCAGGGTAGCTGGTATATCCCTAGACCAGGGGTGCCCAAACCCTGGCCCTGGGGCCACTTGCGGCCCTCGAGGCCTCTCAATGTGGCCCTCAGGGAGCCCCCAGTCTTCAATGAGCCTCTGGCCCTCCGGAGATTTGTTGGAGCCCCCACTGGCCCAATGCAGCTGCTCTTAGCATGAAGGCAACTTTCTGACCTCTCGCGTGAGCTGTGGGATGAGGGCTCCTGCCACTGCTTGCTGTTTCATGTCTGTGATGCAGCAGCAGCAGCAAACGAAAGGTCAACCTTGCTTTGTACAAGACCTTTTATAGACCTTCATTCATTCATATAAGTTCATCTTTAATATATTCGTTTATGTAAACTTATGTAAATTTATTCAAATTTTAAATGTAAATTAATTCTTTTTTCCCCTAGCCCCCAACACAGTGTCAGAGAGATGATGTGGCTCTCCTGCCAAAAACTTTGGACACCCCTGCCCTAGACGAAGCATTGGTTGTTGATCACCACTGCTGGTCATGTGGCTGGGTTGTGATCAGATAGATCCCAGATAGGTTCCCAATGTTTTTTAACTGGCATATCACTGTGGGGCCCATTTCCTTAAATTGTACCCCTCACGTTAGCAAAAAGTTTGCAATTAATATAGTTGCTGTTATTTCACATTTATATGTTTTTAAGTAGTGATCCATATCTGATAATACACAAATTCATGACCAGAAACTAGTAGTTGCTGGGGCTTTTGCAGCCAACTAGCTGCCTTCCTTCCTGCCTTGCCAGCCCTGAAAGGCATTCTAATACAGATCTGCCTTTTTCCGCCATTATTCAATTCTTTTCCAAGTATCCCTAGAAGTCCTGGCAAGTACCCTTGGGGGTACAAGTACCTCAGGTTGGGAACCAGACAGAGGCATCATTTCTGGATGCAGTGGTGCCACATGAACAGATCATAGCAGGTGCAATCACAGTGACTAAAAAAAGGCCACTGCAATAGTCTCAATAGCCATATATATAGCCTTTGCTTGAATGTAGTCCAGCCATGGGTCTGACAGGAGCCCCATACATTCCCAATATGTTCACATAATGGGAAGTAAAATGCATGACTGTACTAGCTCTTAGTCTAAATGCCTCCTATGAAGGCTACCAAAATCATTACCCTGCCTTGGCTAGAATATTGCATCGGATCACAACATTGAACACTATTTTACAGAAAAAATCTGAACATGGAAGATTTCCTGCTTACTAGTCAGAAAATCCATGGCTGAGTTGCGATTTAAAAAAATGAAAAAAGAAAGAAGAGTCTCTCTTACAAGCGTTCAAAAACAATAACCAATACATGCAGACGGCTCAATGAACGGCAGTTAAGAAATCTTCAAAGGCACTTTGTCATGGGGTTTAAAAAAGATGCATAAAATATTGAAGCATAGATTTCCCTCACCAGTGGCCAGTAGTACGGTGTGAGTGGGGAGCTGAAACACCAGAAGGAAAATCTGAACAGGGAGCTTACTCACACAGCACAAGCCTATGCTCTTCACCCGATCAGGAACCCTGTGTAACATGGGTTCTCCATGGGATCACAAGCACAGCCTATACGCGTACAGGTGTAAGAAATGCAAGCACCCCTTCCCAGATATTGCACCAAAAGAGCAGTTGTTGAACAGGCATGGTATCTTCTTCCAACTAGTGGGTATGTGACCCAAAGGCAGAGATCCCCAAAGTGCATGTTGCTAGGGGGCCACAACACACCCAAGAGCACTGCAGGATGTTCCTGGTGGCCCTCTCCTGGGCACTGCCATCTTGGATCACACAAGCTCTCACATGAACTGGGAAGGCTGTGAGGGTGCCATGACACCAGTAAGTTTGGGAACTACTGCCAAAGTGGATTGCCTGAAGACCACTTGTGATATCACTTCGCCAGGGTATTCATCGTGCTTCTTTGAGCAACAATAAAAAACCACTGGGTGTTGCAACAGAACATAGGGTCCTGGCTTATATTGATTCAGTCCATTGTTTCATCTAGCTCAGTCACTGGCATAGCTGAACCCTTTGGCATCCAGGGCCATGACTCAAGACATCTACCGCCTCCAAAGTCCCTGACCTGGAAGTAATTGTAGCCAATTATTTCCAGGCATGCTCAGAACAACTGCACACCACTGTGAGTGGCCAAATGCTTTTTCTGCTTGGAAAGAAGTAGTCGGCTGCTGAGAGGAGCACGTTACTGTTTCCAGTGGCTGTGAGTGGAGTACAGGAGAAGGTACTCTGATGGTGAGGCATCCTTGCTCCCACAGTACCTTCTTCTGCACCCCCCTCATGGAAAAATGCCCCTCAGAGCACATGAGGCCAGTGTAGGGCACGGGAACAGTGGGGGTGGGGAAGTGGGGAGGTGGAACAGGGCAGGGCAAATTGGGGAGTGGGGGGGAAGGGTGTGATTGGGCCTGGGAGGGGGCACAATTGGCGGCGCGGTATCCAATCCTCTTCCTGGGCTAGATCCACCAACACAGATCAATTCAGACTTGCACTAGCAATATCGCTGGTGCAGATCCAAGTTGATCCATAGTGGTGGCTAGGGTTTTCCCTGTCCCCTTACTGTGAGGAGACAAATGTCCCCTTACCCCAAGTAGACCCCACACCTGCTAAATTCCCTCATGGGATACAGTGTAGCCCATGCTGGCACTGCTGCATCTGTACAGGAAAATTTAGGTAGGATTGGGCTGTGAGTGAGTACACTATACCAGTTCTGCACACATCATGGCTATGTACTACATACTACTATAAACCATGATTTGGCATTATGTGCATGAGGCTTGGGTTTGCCCATTCTTTCCCTCCCATGCTTCAATTCCCTCCCATACATCTACATTCAATAAAATGTTATACCTGAGTAAGGAAGCAGAGCTCCACACACCCCATGGGAAGAGTTTTGGTAAAAGGGAATGATACCATTGGAGATGTAAAAAAATAAGGCTGACAACACTACTTGAAATACCATACAACACAGGCCTACAAAATTGAGGGTCAGAAAAGTTTTTCCCAAAATTTATGGTGGTTTGATATGAATTTGGGGTGCTGATTCCAAAAACTGCATCCATTTTGCCCTATCACGTCTAGTTTTGGAGATATAGTATAGCCTCATTAGTGAATGGTTCAAGCAGCTTCCTCAAGAGGAAGCCATGGTGTAGGCTTACTACTACAGTAGTGCAAAAGCAAAATACAACCCTAGAACACCAATAAAATAATGTGTAAAATTCATCTGAACAAAGGTAGTAATCAGAAAAAAGAGCTTACATTAGTAGAAGCACAAATAACACTGGCCAACACACATTTTGCTTCCCTAAACGTTACACCAATTCCTGGGTATATTTGGGGTGCTTATTCCAAAAATGGCATCCGTTTTGCCCTATCATGTCTAGTTTTGGAGACACGGCATAGCTTCTTTAGTGAATGGTTCAAGCAGCTTCCTCATGAGGAAGCTTACACCATGCTTCCTCATGAGGAAGCTGCTTGAACCATTCAATAATGAGGCTATACTATATCTCCAAAATTAGGCGTGATAGGGCAAAATGGATGCCATTTTTAGAATCAGCAACCCAAATTCGTATCAAACTACCATAAAGTTTGGGAAAAACTTCTCTGACCCTCAATTTTGTAGACCTGTGTAATCTGAATGTAATCAAAATATACAGTGGGGCCCTTTCAGGAGAAAGACAGAGCAAAAGTCAGCAGTAACTCCACCAAAAATCGCCTGGAACATCCACACTTTCAAATGATGAAACATTAACAATGATGGGGGAGGCAGGACTCCCTGGAAGGATATTCCACAACAATGGGGTCCAAACGGAGAAGGCTCTGTCTTTTGAGGTCATCTGCTAAGCCTCTGCTCACAGGAGGGACCCAAAGATGGATTTCTCAAGTTGATCAGAAAACATGAATGGGAACACAGACCATATCAATTATTTCTGACTAGATCAAATCCTGTTTGCTTTAAAGTGTGTAGGGGGAGTCACGCTTTGTTAACCTTTGGACTTTTTTTTTACAACCCCCACCTCTTTTAAATTGGCTACTTGAAAGGAAGTGTGGGTGTTTCTGTTTTTATTTTCTTAAGCAAGAGCACTACAAGGAAGGAGCAGTCCTACACATAAAGTTCTGCAAAGCAACTGCAAGGATTACAATGTGAAAATTGATACCTATGGACAGCCCCCACCCAGCACACTGTTCTGCAACTCAGTCCTTGCATAACAAAGCAACATGAAATGACTTTGCAAGACAAGTCTACACCCAGTGGTTTAGACTATCTGAAGAGGGGGGAAAAATCCTCTGCTTTTACCCAGTTGACAACCCAATCCTATCCAACATTCCAGCAACAGTGCAGCCACAATGCAATCTCAAGGTAAGGCAAAAAAATGTTGCCATACCTTGAGAAGGGCTTCATGACTGACCCACCACTGCAGGATGCAGCACACACCCCACTGGCACGGCTGCATCGGTGCTGGAAATTTAGATAGGATTGGGCCCTGAGTTTGTCAGTGTGACAGCAGTTCTGGTGCTAACCTGACTGTGCCTTATCCTACCATAACTTCATTTTGAAATCAGAGACCACATGAAACAGCAATTAGGAGTAAGTATACAAGATTTAAATGTGCTCCAAACAGTCAAGGAACTAGTCTTGTTCTTCAAGTAAAATTAAGTAAGAGGGGGAAAATCTCACTATAATACTACAACTAACCAACAGACATAAATACTATTCATACATTTTTAGCTTAATAACTTTAGGTCAGCAATTTTTAACCACTGTGCCATGACACATTAGTGTGCCATGGGAATTTGAGGGAGGATCATTTATTAATAGGTAATTTGAGGACTGGAGCCCCTCACCAGCAGGGCAGTGTGCCTTGTCACTTAAGAACACAAGAACATAAGAACAGCCCCACTGGATCAGGCCATAGGCCCATCTAGTCCAGCTTCCTGTATCTCACAGCGGCCCCACCAAACGCCCCAGGGAGCACACCAGATAACAAGAGACCTGCATCCTGGTGCCCTCCCTTGCATCTGGCATTCTGACATAGCCCATTTCTAAAATCAGGAGGTTGCACATACGCATCATGGCTTCTAACCCGTAATGGATTTTTCCTCCAGAAACTTGTCCAATCCCCTTTTAAAGGCATCCAGGCCACATGCCGTCACCACATCCTGCGACAAGGGGTTCCACAGACCAACCACCACGCTGAGTAAAGAAATATTTTCTTTTGTCTGTCCTAACTCTTCCAACACTCAATTTTAGTTGATGTCCCCTGGTTCTGGTGTTATGTGAGAGTGTAAAGAGCATCACTCTATCCACTTTATCCTTCCCATGCATAATTTTGTATGTCTCAATCATGTCCCCCCCTCAGGTGCCTCTTTTCTAGGCTGAAGAGGCCCAGACGCCATAGCCTTTCCTCATGCAATCATCTTAGTTGCCCTCTTTTGTACCTTTTCCATTTCCACTATATCCTTTTTGAGATGCGGCGACCAGAACTGGACACATCATCATCTTAGGGCGCAATCCTAACTTCTTATGTCAGTGCTTTCCAGCCAATGGGACATGTGCTGCATCCAGCAGTTGGGTGTCACTCATGGAGGCCTCCTCACTGTAAGGGAATGTTTGTTCCCTTCCCTCAGAGCTGCAATGCCCTTATATCAGTGCTGGAAAGCACTGACATAAGGGGTTAGGATTGTGCCCTTAGTTGCTCTCTTTTGCACCTTTTCCATTTCCACTATGTCCTTTTTGAGATACAGCGACCAGAACTGGACACAATACTCCAGGTGTGGCCTTACCATAGATTTGTACAATAGCATTATAATATTAGCCGTTCTGTTCTCAATACCTTTTCTAACTATCCCAAGCATAGAACTGGCCTTCTTCACTGCCGCACATTGGGTCGACACTTTCATCGACCTTTCCACCACCACCCCAAGATCTCTCTCCTGATCTGTCACAGATAGCTCAGATCTGTCTATATGTGAAGTTTTGATTTTTTTGCCCCAATGCGCATGACTTTACACTTACTTACATTGAAACGCATCTGCCATTTTGCTGCCCATTCTGCCTGTTTGGAGAGATCCTTCTGGAGCTCCTCACAATCACTTCTGGTCTTCACCACTCGGAAAAGTTTGGTGTCATCTGCAAACTTTGCAACCTCACTGCTCAACCCTGTCTCCAGGTCATTTATGAAGAGGTTGAAAAGCACCGGTCCCAGGACAGATCCTTGGGTTACACCACTTTTCACTTCTCTCCATTGTGAAAACTGCCCATTGACACCCACTCTCTGTTTCCTGGTCTTCGACCAGTTCTCAATCCATGAGAGGACTTGTCCTCTAATTCCCTGACTGTGGAGAAGCCATGCTGAGAAGCCTTACAGAAGCCATGCTGATTCTCCCTCAGCAAGGCCTGTTCATCTATGTGTTTTGAGATTCTATCTTTGATGAGGCATACCACCATCTTACCCAGTATAGAAGTTAGGCTGACCAGCCTATAGTTTCCCGGGTCCCCCCTCTTTCCCTTTTTAAAGATTGGCGTGGCATTTGCTATCCTCCAATCCTCTGGCACTGTGGCTGTTTTGAGGGACAAGTTGCATATCTTAGTCAAGAGATCAGCAACTTCATTCTTCCATTCCTTAATAACTCTTGGGTGGATGCCATCAGGGCCCGGTGACTTATTGATCTTTAATTTATCAATGAGGTCTGAAACATCTTCTCTTTTAACCTCTATCTGACTTAATTCCTTGGTCAGGAGGGGCCGTTCGGGCAGCGGTATCTGCCCGAGGTCTTCTGCCGTGAAGACAGACACTTGTCAAAACACTGATGGTGTGCCTTGACCATTTCAACGCCCTGTCAGTGTGCCCTGAGACAAAAAAAGGTAGAAATCACAGCTTTAGGTAAACACTGTAGAATACTTCCAAGACTACACTAGGAACATGTAACCGCCTCTTCCATCCCTTGGTTTTCTTTTCCTTATTTGTCAAAGTACCCAACTTTCCCCTCCTGTCCATTGTTCATTCGCTCTGTTTCTTTGATTGCACCAAAGACTTGATTCCTTTCCCCAAAAGGGGAAATAATTAAAATAATTTGTTCAGTGTACAACCTTATCTCCCCACCACCTCAATGATCACACGATCTGCCCAGGTCTGCAGTCCTGTGTATGTGCAACCTCCTGATTTTAGAAATGGGCTATGTCAGAATGCCAGATGCAAGGGAGGGCACCAGGATGCAGGTCTCTTGTTATCTGGTGTGCTCCCTGGGGCATTTGGTGGGCCGCTGTGAGATACAGGAAGCTGGACTAGATGGGCCTATGGCCTGATGCAGTAGGGCTGTTCTTATGTTCTTATGTACTGATCCACCCTCTTCTTCGTACTGCAGAGTCCATCTAGAATGCCAATTGCTACAGAGGCTATTGTTTCTTTCCTGCCTTCTTAAATGTGCCACAAGGTGGCTCACAAATCAGATCCAGTGATTCTCACACATTTAGCACCAGGACCCACTTTTTAGAATGAGATTCTGTCAGGACCCACCAGAAGTGGTGTAATGACCGGAAGTGACATCATCAAGCAGGAAAATTTTTAGCAATCCTGGGCTGCAATCCTACCCACACTTACCCAGGAGTGAGTCCCATTTACTAGCATTGGGCGCAATCCTAACCAACTTTCCAGCACTGACATAGCTGTGCCAATGTGGTGAGCACTGCATCCTGCAGTGGGGAGGTAGTCAAGGGGGCCTCCTTACGCTAAGGACATGTCTGTTACCTTACCTTGGGGGCTGCATTGCAGCTAAGTCAGTGCTGGAACGTTGGTTAGGATTGTGCCCATTGTTAAAAGAATATATATAGTAGCTTGTTGAAACCACAGGTCTGTAACATTTCCCCAAATGCAGTCACATACCATGGTAGCATCAAGTCTAATACATTGAAAATAAAATATTGAAATGAATGGGGACCCACCTGAAATTGGCTCGCGACCCACCTAATGGGTCCTGACCCACAGTTTGAGAAACACTGTGGCCATTTAAGCAAGGGTAAGTTGAACACACAAATATGCCTTATGCAGTCAGAGTCAGCTCATCTACCCCAGTACTGACCAGAGCTGCAAAACTTAAAACAATTGAGGCCAAAATCCTGTGCCCACTTAGCATGGCATAAACACAACTTAAGACAGACAGACTTCTTTCTGATGAATGTGGACTGTTGCACTTTTAATGAACTAAAAGGGTGCCTCGTAAACACCAGGCAGGAGATTTGTTCTCCAACTCATACAAGTACACAAGAGGAATTCTTCATCTCAAATGATGCCTCCCTATGATGCAGGCATCATTTAAAGACAAAGAAGGTATGCTTCTGACTCCAGACTGACTTATTTTGCTCATGTTAAAAGATTGAACGGCTAGATTAAACAGCTAGACAAAACCATACGATTCCCTGAGAATTTTTAAAAAACCAGATACAAGCCCTAGAGCTGACTTGCAATACATTTTGACCTGCAACTAGTCAAAAGTCATGCCCCTCCTCCCTGCTCTTGTCACCACCTTCTCCCTGGCTTTTGAGGGGTGCAGCACAGAGAGTGGAAGTAGTCCCACTACTCTACTTTTCTACACTTCCTTCCAGTGCTTTTTTTGTAAAAGAAAAGGTGCAGGAACTCACAACTTGTTAATCTTTTATTTATTTATTTATAAACCATTTTTTATTGGAGAAATAAAATATTTTTTATGTGCTTCCCCCTAAAGATGAACTTACTTCTGAGTAGACATGCATAGGATTGGGCTGTCAATCTCCACATCCCCTTCCCCCTAGCTACTTCTTCTACACTTGGGGAAAAATACTGTACAGGTGCACTTGTAGCATGTAGTATGTAGTGTGGCACTATGAGGAGAGGAAGCAGTGAATTGATTCCAAAAAATGGCTTACATGAGTTCCATGTAGTAAAATTACTCTAAGCAACTGTGGGAGTAAGAACAAAAAAGGAATTCTTACAGGAGAGGGGTCCTTAGGTACACATAGAAATAGCTACATTTGCAAACAAGCAATTAAATATGATTTAATTCAGGTATCAGAATACTCTGTGTCTTTGGGAAGGCGCTTGGCATGCAATTGTATGTTCTCTGCTGCCCTGAGCAGCTGCTGTGCATTGCTGGAGAGGAGCTGCAAACGCTGGCTGGCGGAGGGCATGCTTGTGGGGAAAGGATGAGGAGGATCTCTGGCAAGGCTGGACAGCATGTTGTACACACGTAGAATCCCTTTTCACCTGCCCTTAGCACGTGAAAACGGGTGCAGATATATATCTTTGCCAGGTTTAAGAGCCCAATCCTAGGTATGTCTACTCTGAAGTAAGTCTTGTTCTAGTCAATGGAGCTTACTCCCAGGAAAGTGCCTAGGATTGCAGCCTAAGACCCCAATCCTATGCATGTCTACTCAGAAGTCCACTTTAGTGAATGGGGCTTACTGTGGATAGGATGGCAGCCTCAGGGCCCAATCCTTTGCCTGTCTCCTCAGAAGTCAGTCCCATTAGAGTCAATGGGGCTTCCTCCCAGGAAAGTGTGGAGAGGACTGCAGCCTCAGAGCCAAAGCCTATGGCTGTCTACTCAGAAGTCAGTCCCACTAGAGGCAGTGGGGCTTCCTCCCAGGAAGATGTGGAGAGGACTGCAGCCTCAGAGCCCTTCCTCTGCCTGTCTACTCAGGCTGCAAGGCTATGACACTTTCCCAGGAGTAAGCCCCATTGAACACAATGGAACTTACTTCTGAGTAGACATGCATAGGCTTGGGCTCTCAGGCTGCAAGGCTTTGCACCCTTTCCCAGGAGCAAGCCCCATTGAGCACAATGAGACTTACTTCTGAGTAGACAGGCCTAGGCTCATGCTGCAGATTGGCATGGGGGCTGCACCAGCCAGCTTCCTTCCCCTCCTCCTCCACCAAGCCAGTACCTGGGCATTCTGTGGGTGCCGCAGCCCGTCTTCCTGGCTGGCTGTCCATCGTCCTCCTCCTCGGCATCGGCGTGTGTCCCCTGCACTCTCCACCAGCTTGGAAGCTGTGTGGGGAAGCAGAGCGCGGGGGGAGCGGAGGCGGGCTGGGCTCAGGCAAGAGCTTGGAGATGGGGCAGGAGGGGCTCGTTGCACGGTCAGGCAGGGGCCAGGCACCCGCCCACCCTGCACCCCCCAGCACCCACCCAGCGAATGCCTCTGTTTTGCTCCCCCCCGGAATGCCTCCGAAGGGGAGGGACCCCTGCAAAAAGGTGCCGGAACTCCGTCTCCCCGCGTTCCATTAGAAAAAAAGCCCTGCTTCCTTCCACTAGTCACTCTTTGCTTTTTCCAAAAGCCGGGGAGCAGAAAGAAGCGCAGCAAGAACACAACAACCACTGTTGCAAAAGTGGGAAACAGAGCATGACCACTGGGAAGAGAAGAATGAGCAACTAGTGGTGGCATGCAGGTGGGAGAACGCAGTAGCACACAGCATACTCTGTGCACCACAGGGGCAGGAGGAGCATGCAGCATGCTCTGCATGCCACGTGGGATGGAATAGTGTCTTGTTCACCAGTGGGGCTGGATATTTGAGTACAGAAATGGTAAATCAGCAATTCCCTCAGAACCAAGATAAATTTGAACAGGTTATATGCAACAGCTGACAGGGCAGGTGTTACAGGAATGGGGACCCCTGAAGTCCTCGTCTGAATAAAGCCTAAGTGTTGAGCTGATTGGCGCATGCCCAGTGTTTCCATTCCTCTCCTAGCGTTCTGTTTCCCCCATTCATTGCTTTGGTTAGTGCAACAAGGAAACAGTACGATTTTTTCAGCCCTGGAAAGAAAGGGAAGAACCTGCTGCCACCGCTGCCTTCTGTTATCTATCTACACCAGTGATTTTCAACCTTTTTAATCTCATGACACTATGACAAGGCACTAATATTTTCAGGGTACACCACCAGTTGTTTTTGTTTTTTTAAACAATAGACAAGACACACCACACTGCTCACACACCACAATGGCCCTACTAATAAACGATCCTCCCTCAAACTCCCACAGCACACTTGTGAACCGTTTGCGGCACTTCTATGCCGCAGCACACTGGCTGAAAATAACTGATCTAGGGCCCAATTCTATCCAACTTTCCTGCTCCAGTGTAGCCACAGTGCAGCCTCATGGTAAGGAAACACATGCTCCCATACCTTGAGAATGCCCCAGTGACTGCCCCTCCACCACAGGATGCAGCACACACCCCACCGGTACAACTGCACCAGCACTGGAAAATTGGATAATATTGGGCCCCTACAGAGTTATTGTCTGGGAGGAGGGAGAGCTTTCCTGGACTATGTGTCTGTATGTTTATGCAGAGAGATGGTGCCTATAATTTTGTGGGGCAGGTTAATGGGTCTGTCTGGGGTCTTTTCCCACATGTATGTGCATATTCTAGTCTTTTACCAACCCTAAGTGTTCCTGAAACCTTCTTTTGGCTACTATTGCAACTGAGTGTAGCAGGGTGTACAACTGAGTGTAGCAGGGTGCTTTTAAAGAGTAATAAGTTAGGGTCGATATTTTTCAAGATCACTTTATCTTTTACCTCCTTTAAGTACCCTTTTTCCCTTTCAGGAACACTTAAGTGAGCATATAAGTAATTGTGGTCATAAAAATTTACCCTGAGCTAGTGGAAATCTTGCACAAGCTCAGCTATGCAGATTAGAGGAATGCAGTTTAGAGGGGTGGGGAAGAACCAGTTGTCACAGATTTTTGTTCCTGTTTTTTAAACAAACTCTCATGCTTTAAATAGAGACAGTCATATTGCAAATTTAAAAATCATTTTTAAAAAATTTCCAGATGGGGAAGAGCAGCTCTCTGGATGGGGAGGTACACACACACACACACACACACACACACACACACACACACCCCTGGCTGTGCTCACAGAGTTCTGGCATTCACAATATCTTGCACCACGGATAAGCAGCACTATCACTACTATGGGTGAGTTTAAAAGGAGCCAGAGTTGCTTGAAGAATAACAGGTGCTGCTCTGCTAGTATTCTAGCCTGAGACTACTTTTGGAACATGCCCAGTGCTATGCGCTCTGGGAACTCAGTCTTAAACAACAGAATTGTGGCCCTGTAAGAGGCTAATATCTATTCACCAGCAGCTGAATTCAGCACAAGTTCTGCAAACATGCACAAACAAAAATGAACACAGATAACATGTTTCACAATGACTGAGGTCACTGTGCATGCAACTGGGCCAGTTTTTGTTAATGGTTTCTACCCTGATTTCTCTATTACTGCATATAGATGAATTTAGGTCATGACTCTACTTGTTTTGGATTAATTTCTTCAGTTCTAGAAGTAGAAGACATAATAACTGATATCTAAAAATTACATTAGCCCTGATTTAAATGGATCAATGAATTGTTCTCATCTTGCTAAACACAGAAGTAAGAGTAATAATGCCATCTGAAAATAAGGGGAAAAAAGAGTGTGCTTTGAGCAATTAGAACAGTTTAATTAAGGAAAAAAATCTGTACTTTTCAAATTGTAGTAATTAGCACATTTTGTTGAAAGTCTTCAGGCCAATTTTACTTACATGATTACATGCATTATTCTTTAAACATACCATGAAAGAGCTCATCTCAAAAACATCTCTCCCCCCTCACCCGAGTCGCAAATCAAATCAAGGAAAGAGCAAATTTCATTCGATGGCAAGAGTGCAAGATTAGTGCAAGGTTCTCCAGCTCTGCAAGGAAAGCATTAACTTATTTTTAAAATGCATACCTAGCCTAATTTGCAATGACTCTAGAAAACAAATTCAAAACTCTGCTGTCCTAAAATAACTTCACACACCATCTCTCAAAATTTAGCATTCTAGCTGAAAAGTCCTGGGAGGAAAATCTTACACCTTTCTCTGATAACTAGTTCCAGAAGAGCAGCAGCAAACACAACAGAATACCTCGTGGAAAGACAAACCACTTCAGCACATGTTGTGGACAACAATCCACCTCAATCCTCAGCAGGCGTGTGCGTGCTTGCATGAATGTCTGCATGCACAGAGAGAGAGAGAGAGAGAGAGAGAGAGAGAGAAAGAGAAAGAGAGAGAGAGAGGAATATTGCCTGCCAAAGATTTTACTTCACCATCAAGATTAAGTGGATGGTAGTCCACAAAAGTTTATGGTAATATAAATTTGTTCATCTTTAATATGCCACAGGACTCCTTGTTCTTTTTTCTGAATAACTGTAAATTTGGGCTCTAACAGATCTTACTAGGCAACTGGTGCTGATATTTCTTTGGGGGGGGGGGGAGAAAAACTATTTCTCACTTGATTTAAGATATGCAAAACAGGAGCAATGACCATAGACTTTCTGTCCCACCTGCTTAATCCTGTATTATCTCCATTTTGCCAAGGGCAACAAGAGTGGTGCCTATTATTTTGAAAATTAAAATTCATTTGTTCATAGGTTCAAACATAATATTTGTTTGTCTGTTTGTTTTAATCAGCTCAGTTTTGATGCAGTCATTCACATGTGCTTTTGTGATGTACACAAATCTATCACCATTAGGAGGGGGGGAAATGAAAGGATGAAAATAGATAAAAGCCACTTCTCTTTTTGAAAGAGGCAAGAGAGAAAAAAAGGAAGAATATTACTAATTAAATTATTTAAAGGAAAGAAAACCATTTCAAGGGAACTGTCAATTCTGAACTTTTTTCTTTATATGGATGAATAAACATTCTTCTCTTGTGTTTTAAGGAAGCGTTCTTGAAAAACCCTACCCAATTGTTCTACTAGTCTTCTTGTAGTTCAGATTTACAGATCTGAAGATGTTAGATCTTGAAACAGATCTAAATTTCATGTACTGTGTATTTAAAGATCCCCATCTTTCAGCTACTATACTATAGTTACAGCCCAATCCTATCCACACTTTCCTGGAAGTAAGCCCCATTGACTCTAATGGGACTTACTTCTGAGTATACATGCATAGGATTGGGCTGCTAATTGGCTTGTGCTGCATTATATTCCTGGTTATGAACCTCCTTGTATTGTATTACATGAAGTTAATTTTCAGGAGAGACTTATTAGCAGAACCTGCAGTATTTTATGCTGAATATTCCGTATGTTTACCAAATCAAGATGCAGATTCCTTATTGATAATTAATTACCTGAATGTGCATCTACCCGAACTTGCTGGAAGTCAAGTCTAGAATTTTAAGAAACATTTAACAGGCTGTTCAATAACCAGTAAAAGCTGTTGTAGCCTCAATTGTAGAAATGCAGCTACATCTGTAGGGCATTTGTACACTGTAGGTTTGACATGCTGGATTTTTATTTTATTGGGCTTGGATGGTATTTTTATTATACAAATGACCACACTATCTGGTTTTGGTTTAAAGCGCTGGAACCCAAGCCTTCAGTATCTGAAATGTAAAATTACTAACCAAACGTGTTTTCATAAAAAGGCTTGATCCACCAAGAGGTTCTCCAGAAGCACCAATTAAATAAATAGAAACTACTCAAGAGCACAGTAAACAGTTTCCTAGTGGGTTGCCTCCCCCTCCAAAAAATCATTCCCTGAGTATTCTTTATAGCATGTGTGTTTGAATAGGAAAGAAAACTTGTTTAGCTATTTAGCTCAACCAGTGTGTAAAGTTAATGGGCCAGAAGCGATAAATGAAGACATTTCTTATAGCCTCTGGCACCCTGTGTGGACTTGCTGAGAAAGGATTGCTTCTGTGCTAGCCGTCAGACCATGAATAATATGGAACAGTAGCACCCGTTGATATTAAATAAACGTGTTCATATGGTACCTCTAGCACGAAGAGTTAAAGCTGCACTAGTGATGGTAATTCAATCTGAAGGGCCAGTCTGTTCATTTTTTTGCTTGACACAAAAAGTTATGAAGTATTTTGTACTTTCCCAGCTCTTCATGGTTTGTAGGAACTAAAGCAGCATTTCTCAGACTGTGAGTCTGGACCGAGTAGGTGGGTTGCGAGCCAATTCCAGGTGTGTCCCCATTCATTTCAATGTGTATTTTATTTTTAATTTATTAGTTTTGATGTTTCTATGGTATGTGACAGCATTTGGGGAAATGTGACAGATCTGTACTTTTAATAGGCTACTATGTACTGTATATGCTTTTAACAATGATAGTCAATTGAGCTTATTTCCAGGCAAGTATGGATAGAACTGAAGCCTTTAGGATGTTTGGGGAATTTTTTTAACCATTGACCAACTGCCTGAGAGGGTTAGAAGAGTTCTTTATTTTAAAAAGTTTTTAAGCTTATACTTACTGTAAACTTTTAATTTACTTAATTAATTGTTTGATTTGATCTTGTTTTATGGCAGTGTTAAAAATTTTCCTGCTTGATTATGTCACTTCCAGCCATGACATCACTTCTAGGTCAATAGCATCACTTCTGGTGGGTCCCAACAGACTGTCATTCTAAAATGTGGGCCCCAGTGCTAAAATGTTTGAGAACCACAGAACTAAAATAAATTGCAACAGTCTTTTTTGGAGATAAAAATAGGGGCCACAATCCACTCTAGTGCAGTTACATGCATTCAAGGGTTTAAGTACACGTGAATAGGGTTTAAGTACACGTGAATAAAATGGTGCTTGATTGCAGCACAGTGACCTACACACAAACTTCAGTATTTTAAACACAAATTTCACATGGTGTGCACAACATTTCACATGCTAGCTCATAGTTATGCACTTTCAAGTCCTCTTGAAATATTGGACAGCTAAGCAAGCACTTAAAATTGCAGCCACTGAAGCTGATGGCCTTTAGAATTGCTTAACTGTGGTTGACTTGGGCCCAAATATTAGGTATATGGATACAAATAGGATAATATAGAAGATAAATACGATCAAATCTGGCAGCACAGGCCTTTTCAGGGGCAAAGATAATTTGTCTGTCTACTGAACTTCAATAAAGCCTACCTAAAACACCTGGGATTTTTAGATATGTCTAAGATTTGGAAGAAACTTATATCAGTTGGACTTTATAAAAATAGTGCAGTGGACTACTCAACTCTTGTTCTTAAAATCTCTCTCTCTCTCTCTCTCTCTCTCTCTCTCTCACTCACACACACACACAGCTTACAGGGTAATGGTAAAGTAGAATAAATTACAGAGGAGTTCATTCATAGTATGAAGTGGACTGCTGTTCACGAACAGTGAAACAAACTGATATGTCTTTAAGGTACTACAAGTCTCTGTATTTCTTTTGCTGCATCAAGCTAACATGATTACTCCTCTAGAATAAATAATGGATAGCCCAATCCTGAGCTGCCCACAGCCCAGGGCTGTAGTGGCGCTGAAAATGTCTGCTGCTGCATCCCATGGGCTAACCGGGCAGCACCTCGGGAGGACTTTGTCCCCTTCCCCCAGGTAAGGTGAGTAGCCCTGCAAAAACAGTGCAAAAGTCACAATTTTGAGCACTATTTTTTTTCCTTTTTGTCACTTTTGTTATTGAAAAATCTACTAAAGTTTCAGCAAATCTCTATCCCTTTAGCAATAAATTTGAGATGGCACAATCATGACAGATAGCAGGACAATGATGAATCAACACACACACACACACACACACACACACACACACACACACACTCGAATTTGTCCATTTCTCCTGTTCCCACAGCAGAAGCAAACTGGAATTCATTTCTATATCTTATACATATACTTTGTTTATTACCCACATTACGCTTCTCTGCACATGAATCAAAGAGAACTTTTTCTAGCAAGGGCAAGACAAAAGAGGTCTCATTCTTTGGGTTCACCCTAAAATATTCTGGTTCCCATACTGTCTGTATTGTTATTTACTTTTACTGTACTTCTGACCTACTCTTCTTTCTTAGTTGTCCACATCATTTTCACCTTACGGTGAACATTCAGCCCTTGTTTACATCAACCTAGCACACAGTGCAATGATGTCCTCCTTTTATGCCTGAGGAACCCCAAACATTTTAGAAACATTTTTTTCTAAGGGACAGAGAGAAAAAATGAAGTATCTTAAAAAAAAATTGTTTTTCCCCTTTCCGTAATAGGTAACTGATCTGAGCCCCCAAGGTACAGTCACTGAGATGCAGTTGTCATTATTTCTTTGCCACCTAATTGTGGGATTTATCTTCACCTGATTAAAACACAGTGTTTGTTAAACACCATTAAGGAGTTAAGATCTATAAATAAAGATGAGGCATTGTCCTCATCAGTGGTCACTTCCCAATCATTTTCTAAATTGACTTTTGTGCTAAATGCAACTATCAAGAACCAAGCTCACCTGGGATAGGTTTTTGGCTATTTATGAAAGAAGAATGGAAGACAGAAACAAAAAAAAATTTCTTTTCTGTTAACTGCTAGAAATATATTTAGCTCTAAGGCTTATTCTTGCCTGGGTGGGTATTTTAGAAGGTGCATGCTGAGCTTCATTTCAAGGAGGTAAAGATAGAAGAAAGTCACCATACTCATTCTTAAGAGTGAGCTAAATTAGTACAGGCTAAATTATGCATTTAAGTCATGTTTTGGAAATGCTTATGGTAATTTCACACTGAAATTATATGGATTCTCCCAACTGCTAGATGTAACAAAGTAGCCAGACCAAGAATACCACAATAAAATGGTTGTAAATTGTCCTGATGCTTTTGTGGTTTCGTAAAAGTTCTACCAAGTTAAGATCAGTACTATGATCATTCTCACATTAAAGTCAATATGTTAATGTAATAAAGACTAAAGAACTGGACAAAAAAAGCAACCTAGGTTAGATAGTATATCACACACCCACAGATCACACACACGCACAAATGTGTGATGTGGTTCACATTGTGCAGACAATGGCGTCCAAAGCGTTCCTGTATGATTCACTAAATTACCTCTATGGAAAAAATTATTTGCATGTTTTTAAAATATATATAAGACTATCATCTTGTTACAGTTTACACACTACACACAGTAACAGAGAGCATATTCTAACACAAATTAAGCACTTTTTGGTTGCACCAATTTCAACAGGATTTCAAAAGTACATTTTACTCCATTGACTTATTTTGGCTAAATTTTACCCAAAGTGCTTGTCAATTTTATATTACCTATTTATTTTTAACAATTTTATCTCACAATGGGGTGGGGGCAAGAATATACTTTCTTATGAAAGCAGTTATGCTTTCCAGTGTTTGTTTTACAAAATTTTTGAAATACAGTTCATTTTTGAAAATAATTATGGTAACAATTTTCCTGATTAAGTGGCATGGTCTGAATTTGCTGCACAAGGAGATTACAAGAAAGATTAGTCATCAATACCATTAGGCTTCACTAACTAAAGATCCTTTAAATCCACATGCCCATAGAAAAATTTGTCAGAGTGAAAAAGAGAAAGATCATTCATTGAAAACTGTAATCAGTTACAAAATTCATTCAGGACAGGAAGCATTAACATCTTAATGCTGATGAATTATCACTAGGCCAAAGAATTAAATCACTCCACCCATATATATCAATTAATTTTAAGCACTTCACTGGAAGTGAATTACAAAAGGTAAACATGCAGGACAAACAGCTGCAGGATTAATGCCTGCATTAAACTAACTAAACTTCAAATTCGGCTAAAGTACCAATCACCCCTGAAGCTAGTTGTTCCCTTAGGGCAGGGGTGCTCACACTTTTTTGGCTTGAGAGCTACTTTGAAACCCAGCAAGGCCTGGAGATCTACCAGAGGTTTTTTTTTACAATGTTTGCGCCATCATAACATATACGTGTACAATGTATGTTGGTGTACCTTGAGCCCCACTGAGTATAACAGGACTTACTCCTGACGAGACATGCCTAGGATTAGGCTGTGAGGCTGCAATCCTAGCCACACTTACCTGGGAGTAAGCCCCATTGAGTACAATGGGCCTTACTCCCGGCGTTTCCTCCCAGAGGCACCTGAAGGGGGGGGGGTCGGCACTCCGCGATTTACTCATTTTGCCTCGCGATCTACCGGTAGATCGCGATCCACCTATTGAGCACCCCTGCCTTAGGGGTAATATAGTTAGTACTCTGTTCAGATGTACATGTAGAGTCATAATGTAACTCTCTGGAAAATAATATATACCCCAATAAACAGATTCTTTGATGATAATAAGAATAACCAATAAGCAACTCCAAGTTTAGCCTTATACATAGTTTAAGTCTTGGCCACAGCAGTAGGTCCAAAGCATTTCAATCATCTGGCGATTACATGGATGGAATCACATCCATACTTAGATGGAACCACAACCACCTTCCAAAGTATGTTGAAAAAAAATTATGATACATCTAAAGCTAGAAAAGCATCACTTGTCATGCCTTGTAGTTGGGACTCATACAATGTTGATGTAAAATAGCAATATGAAACATTAGAAACTAGGTTTAGTAAGGTCTAGGGTATGCGTGGTGCATTCTTTTGAACAAATGCTATTGTTTGTTACCAACTTTAAAATCTTATGTCAAGTGAATTTTAAGGGGATGTAAAAAAAACATTGAAATGTTGTTGGTATCTTTAACACACAGCTGTATTTTTGGATCTCATATTCCATTTACTGTAATTTAAAATAATCCACATTGTGGTGTCCATGCTGAATTATTCATTTTTAAAAAAAGGAAAGGAAAAGAAAGTCACCAACAACATAACTCAAAGAAAATTAGATAACAAAAATACTGCTTAACACACATTCATCTTGAAAAATGTCTTCTCACTTTTCAGTATTGTTACAGAAGCACCCAAACACATACTAATCAGTACTATCTCAATATCAGCTTCAGAGTTTCGAAAAGTGCTATTAGAAGTTACTATGTGTCGAGTATTCCTGGGAAGTTGCCTGGAAATTTTGCACCAAGATAACTGATCACTATAACCACTTTCTGGACAGTTGGTCTATGAGTGTTAAAGGACACACACACTTGAGACTGCCTGACACAAAAACAGTATGAAACCACAGAACATTTAATTGGTTCACCACGTGTACTTTTAAAAACTCAACATTTCCTCAATATTAAATAACAATAAAAGTTTAGTTGGGAAACATAACAAATCTGTATACCAGAAATAATTTCCTTCAGAGGCCTTTCCCTAAGCTCAAGCATTTAATTTTGCACTCGAACACATACTTAATATGTATACATTGCACAAACTTTTCTTGAGACAGTAAATCAATTGACAGTTTGTAATAATGCCTAATACTAGATAGGATTTTTTAAACACACTCTCTTAAACCCACATCACATTATTAAATTGGAATACACCAGCCTAGATCTTCACTGTATGCTTTCAACAAAAATAAATAAATAAATAAATAAAATGATTACGCTCTAAATGGATGAAAATATTAGTCTCCAAGGTGAAATTACATTCACGGTTTCCATGGTGCAAAATTTATTTGAAGATTTACACAGCTGCTTTAAAAAAAACAAACCACATAGTTTTATATGTGCAAACTGCCTTCCACTTGCAATGGTAATTGTTCTTTTAATGGACAACTTTTTCTCCCCTCCCTTGGTGCTCCAGTGTGGCAAGTACAAAATATTGCTTGCAACAAGCATTTGAAGCAGATGGAAACCGATGTTTGATACAGGATCCGATGTTACAGGATCAACTTTTATAATATGCGCCTTTAAAATAATGGTGCTGTTAGTAAAATCTCAATTAACGTATGTGATCAAAGTACTTCACCCAGAAAATACAAAACAGGAACAATAATGAAAACATCATGCGCACTGATCTCTCTAAAATCAAGAACAAAAAGAATAATGTAAGAGACAGAATATTTTTTTCCTTCACCGGGATATTCACTTCCCCAAAATAAACATTTTTATCATCTTAGATGGATTATGCACAGTTTTTCACACACCTTTGAAACTCTTTTCCCTTCTGTCTACTACATTATACTCTCACTCCATTATGAAATGACTGCAGTAGCACATACTGAGCACCTCGAAATGAATAAGGACCAGAAATGAACAAAAACAATATTTAAGATAGCACAAGAGGTCTTGAAAACCTAATTCAAACCGCAGAAAAAGTTGTACGCAAAGAACATCCAGAAAAAGCTTTGCCTTAAAACAACAGCAACAAAAAACCCAACAAACCAAAGTTTTGCAAAATATCCCAACTGCAATGCCCCAGGCTAGAGGGAAGGGATCTTTCAAATTCCCAAGCAAAGGAATGGATAGAAAAATCGTTCTGTGCATCCATCACTTTTCTATCAACACTGATAAATATTTAGAGCCTCCCCCCAATTCACCCGGGGGAGAGGGAAGGCAGCAGTTAAAGTTTGAAGGGAAATATTTTGAATACATAAAGTTTCCAGGAGGGGATCAAATGGATGAATAAAATGCACTAAGAGCCCAACACTACGCATGTTACTCAGAAGTAAGTCCCATTACAGTCAATGGAGCTTACTCTTATGTAGATATGGATAGGATTTGGCTGCCAGTGGATCCTTTTCTCCAGAAAAAAAGTGTTTGTGGGGTGGGTGCACAGACTGTTTGGGAGATGTGACCTTCCCATCAGAGCCAAGACAGCAGTGTTCAGTCTGAAGACAACCTACTCCCCCACCCCAAAAGAAACAACACCCTCGTAAGGCTGCAATCCTTTCCACACTTTCCTGGGAGTAAGTCCCACTGACCACAATAGCACCTACTTCTGGGTAGACATGCACAGGATTGGGCTGTGAGGCTGCAATCCTATCCATACTTTCCTGGGATTCAGTCCCATTGAGCACAATAGGACTTACTTCTGCGTAGACATGCACAGGATTGGGCTGTGAGGCTGCAATCCTATCCATACTTTCCTGGGATTCAGTCCCATTGAGCACAATAGGACTTACTTCTGCGTAGACATGCACAGGATTGGGCTGTGAGGCTGCAAGCCTATCCACTTTCCTGGGAGTAAGCCCCATTTACTATAGTGGGACTTACTTCTGAGTAGACATGCACAGGGTGGGGCTGTGAGACTGCAAGCCTATCCACACTTTCTTGGGAGTAAGCCTCGCTGACTATCATGGGACTTACTTCTGAGTAGACAAGCCTAGGCTTGGGCTCTAAGTGCCCCACCGGGGAGGATCCAGGACGCCTCCGCTCGCTGGAAGTCCTCCGGCGCTCAGGCAAGTGCGCTCGGGGCTGGCCAGGCGCGCGTGGCATCTCCAGCCTCCTCCATCCGGCGCCGCTTCGCTTTTGGACCCGAGGAGGGACCCCCCTGGGCTGGGCTGGGCTGGGCTGGGGGGCCGCTGTCCCGTCCACTCACCGCAGGCTGCTGCTGCCGCTGCTGCCCAGGGTCTGGCGCCGCCCGGCCGCGCGCAAGGAGAGCGAGCCTGCCGACTCAGGCAGCAGCTGCCGTCCGGCCGCTGGAAAGTGCGCACCGCTTCAGAGATGCGCCCTCCAAACTCCTCGCGCAGCCCCCAGTGAGCATGTGCGCGGGCTCTGCACATGCCCATTCAGGGGAGGGATGCTCGGCTCTGCCCTTACCTTGCCCTTCACCTGGAGCTCAGCAGCAGCGGCAGCGAGAAGGTCTCCGGGTGGATGGAGAGATCGGGGTGCGTGTGCATCCATGTGCACGTGCACCAGGAGGGGTGTGCAAGGAGGGAGGGGACGGGCGGGAGGGAGGTGAGTGCAGAGGCACCAGATCAAGGGTTTCAGGGCGGGGACGACAACTCCTAACTGTTTGCCAACAGAGCATCTCCCGTTTCCCTGTGATGAACTGGGACTTCAAGGAGCCTGATCCCTGTGATGGTGGTACAAGATACATCGGTGGCGTAGCTAAAGGGGGCAAAGCACTAAGTTTTGCAGGCCTAGCTAGAGGGCGGCAAAGTGGCGTAGCTAAAGGGGGCAAAGCACTAAGTTTTGCAGGGTCAAATCCTATCCAACTTTTCAGTGCAGATGCAGTCAGGCCCACAGGGCATACATACATCCTGTGGTAGGTAGGATACATACATCCTGTGGTAGGCCCACAGGGCATACATACATGCATCCTGTGGTAGGGGGAAATCATGGAGGCCTCCTCCAAGTTAGGGAAGGTTTGTTCTCTTTCATCAGGGCTCCATTGCGCCACCACTGGAAAGTTGGATAGGATTGGACCCTGAAGCGGTCCCTCCCTTTCCAAGCCATTCTGAGAAGGAGGTGCAAAACAGAGGAAAATGCCTGGAATGGCTCCAAAGGGGAGGGGGAGAGTCCACTTGCACGGCTCATTCAAGCACCTGCAGATCTTAGTGCTTTGCTCCCCTCTAGCTACACCACTGCATGAGATTGCCAAAGAATGCAAGAAGAATCTGCCAACCCACTGCTATTGCTTTTTCTCTCAATTTATTTTTCAGATTTGGTCTTGTTTTGAGGCATGCTTATATGATTGCACATGTAATGCTTTATCAATGGCACAAATTTTCAAAGGATCCCTCCTGAGCAGTGTTATTGTGATTGTCCCTTAATTTAATTAGAGCCCAATCCTATCCAATTCCAATTGTGTAGCCACAATGCAGCACCAAGGTAAAGGAACAAATGTTCCCATACCTTAAGGGGGCCTCTGTGACTGCTGCTCTACCACGAGATGCAGTGCCTGACCCATTGGCACAGCTGCACCAGCACTGTAAAATTGGATAGGATTGGGCCCTTAGACACCCCAGTGCATATCTTTTTCTGATGCCCAAAATATACAGCAGGGAGAGATCAAAATGGATACATAATTTTTTTATGTTTTCAGACTCTTTAAGATTGAAATTACTGTTAAGTAGTCTTTGCAAAGAGTGTGTTGTGGATATAGCCAAATTGGTTTTAAACTCTGGTTTTAAACTCTGGTTTTAAGATTTTAGATAAATAGGTGTATGGCTTATGTGCTGATCAACCTAATAAACTTGAACTTACCCAGGAGTAAGTCCCATTTACTACCATTATTAAAAGAATATACATAATAGCTTGTTAAAGTACAGGTCTATAACATTTCCCCAAATGCACACATCATGGTAGCATCAAGTCTAATATATTAAAAATATTGAAATGAATAGGGGCCCACCTAAAATTGACTTGCGACCCACCTAGTGGGTCCCGACCCTCAGTTTGAGAAACGCTGCCTTATGAGACATAAAAAGTCACTTCCAGTTTCAAGATGGAAACCAGAAATTGCTTTTTGGGGGCCAAAATGGCCATTCTGAAGCAGTTTAAATTAACCACAAGAAATCAATATACAAGTGTTCCAGCTTTTATTTTGTCACATCCTACATTTTCTTGGATGCCCTACATTTTGGAGTGCCTTGTCCTCTTTTGTGGTAACAGCATCTGGTCACCCTGGGAGCAGACCATGGCAGAAAGCAGCAAAGCTACCAGGGAGCAAGCTTGGAAGGCCAGTATGCACCTGCTCAGCTCGGGCCAGCCAAGCCCGATACAGCCGAAAGGAGCCCAATGAGCACCTGTGCCTGTGAATGGCGCCAGTGAACACTAGTGCTTGGGCCACACTAGCACACTGCCTCATGGTGCAGCCCAAGCGGTAGTGAGGGAGGGGTGGGGCTTAGCAGCCCCAGGAAAAATGTGCAAGACAGGAGCACATGTAGCACAGCACCTGCCTGTCTCAACAGGAAGAGGAAGTGGAGATAAGTGATAAGGAAGCAAAGGGGGAGCGACTGGGAGGGGAAGGCCAGCATGAGTGAACAGGGTATTTCAGAGCAGGGGGCTGTAATGCGGAGAGGTAAGCTGAGGGCTAAGGCCCCAAGACGTGGAGCAGCCAGCGCAGGGAATCAAGCCAGTCTGCAGGTGGGTGAGGATGGGGCTACTATAAATCACCTCTGTGCCCCTACTCTGATGCTGGAAAGCATAAGGTGATCTGGGCCAGAATTCTTGCATGACAAGTCCAGCAACCTCCACAGGGCCCCAGCAGAAGTAGTCTACCAAGGTGGGCCCTTTTCCATCTAGGCAAGCCAAGGGCCCCGGAGCACCGCTTAGTTCCAATTAAAAACAAGATCTAATTTATGCTTATTTGCAAGTCAGTTCCACTAAGTACTGTGAAATTTATGCTCTGGTAAGTACATTCAGGATTGCAGTCTTTGTGTTTTCAGAATCAACTATGGGCCCAATCCTAACCAGTGCCAATGCAGCAGCAATGCAGCCCCAATGGCTCTGTGACAATTCCCCACTGTAGGATACAGCGCTCACCCCATTGGCAACAGGGACATGTGGTGTGGGGGTGGCAGGTGAGGCAAAACTGCCCCACCAGAGTACTTTGAAAAGTGCTGCAGCTGCTGGCATATGAGGTGCTGCAAAAATTAATCAGGGAGGAAGCAAGATAGGCCTTTCTTGAGAAAGTGGTGTAGTTTTATTAAAGATAATTCAAAACAACATTGCAACCTAGAAATAAAGCAAAACAAACTGATTGAAGTCTGAATTTGAGTTCCAGATAGTTGGAAACTCAGATCATGCTGCAAGATTTTTCCCCTTCTAGCAACACAATCAAAAGTTCAGTGTGCAGTTTTTGAACTGCAAAACTTTTTCTGGCTTAAGAAAAGGGTGTCTGAAAGATCATTTGCTTCCCTATGATCTTGGCCATTTTTTTGGAGGTCATTCTCCAGGAGCCTAAAGCCCAGAGCTCTGAGCCTGACTGCTGGGAGCTCCAGGTTGAAGGAAAAAAAAAAGTATGTTTTTTGTATTGTTGTTGGCAACCTTCAGACTCGAAAGACTATGGTATCGCGCTCTGAAAGGTGGTTCTGGAACAGCGTCTAGTGTGGCTGAAAAGGTCGATTCGGGAGTGACAATCCCTTCCACACTGGGAGCAAGTGCAGTCTGTCCCTGGTCTGTCTCCCTGGCTATGGGCCTTCCTTCTTTGCCTCAGTCTGTTGGCCAAGTGTCTCTTCAAACTGGGAAAGGCCATGCTGCACATCCTGCCTTCAAGCAGGCCGCTCAGAGGTCAGGTATTCCCACTTGTTGAGGTCCACTCCTAAGGCCATCAGATCCCTCTTGCAGATGTCCTTGTATTGCAGCTGTGGTCTACCTGTAGGGCGCTTTCCTTGCACGAGTTCTCCATAGAGGAGATCCTTTGGGATCCAGCCATCATCCATTTTCACAAAATGACCAAGCCAACGCAAGCGTCTCTGTTTCAGCAGTGCATACATGCTAGGGATTCCAGCACGTTCCAGGACTGTGTTGTTTGGAACTTTGTCCTGCCAGGTGATGCCGAGAATGCGTCGGAGGCAGCGCATGTGGAAAGCATTCAGTTTCCTCTCCTGTTGTGAGCGAAGAGTCCATGACTTGCTGCAGTACAGAAGTGTACTCAGGACGCAAGCTCTGTAGACCTGGATCTTGGTATGTTCCTTCAGCTTCTTGTTGGACCAGACTCTCTTTGTGAGTCTGGAAAATGTGGTAGCTGCTTTACCGATGCGCTTGTTTAGCTTGGTATCGAGAGAAAGAGTGTCGGAGATTTGGATATGCCACTTTGAAAGCGGTTGTTTGTTTAAAAGATTTATAAGCTGCCTTTCCACTTTGAGTGCTTTGAATGCCAGGGAGGGAGATAAAGTGGAGTTTAAATTTGTAAATAAAAATAAAATAAAATGTTCAAAGTGGTATACAGTAAATATTCATTCAGTTAGTGGAGGTTCCCCTACAGGAACTCAACCCTTTGCTAGAGGGACCGACATAAGTGTTGATTTCACCTGGCTCCTTTTCTCCAAGAGAGCTTAACTTCCTTGCCTTTGTTTGTTGTAATCGAAAAGGTGTTTCCTGGAAGTGTGTGTATGTGTGAATGTGTTGCAATGGGGCTGGCTCAAAGGTCTTCAAATTCCAGGCCAACCCAGCCCAGGGGTCTTTTCTAAGGGCACCTTGGTCACTGCTTCAGATTGAGTCTTGAGATATAAGTGCTAATATTAAGAACATAAGAAGAGCCCCGTTGGATCAGGCCAAAGGCCCATCTAGTTCAGCTTCCTGTATCTCACAGTGGCCCACCAAATGCCCCAGGGAGCACATAAGGCAACGGACACAACCTGCGTCCTGGTGCCCTCCCCTAAATCTGGCAATCAGAGGCAGCCTGCCTCTAAAACCAAGAGCTTGCACATACCTGCTATGACTTGTAACCTGTAATGAACTTTTCCTCCAGAAATTTGTCCAATCCCCTTAAAGGCATCCAGGCAAGATGCCATCACTACTTAGATGCCATCTTTATTTTGACTACAAAGAGCATAGAATTAATTCTGTCTTCTTCTTGTCCCATCAGCATTGCCCATTAGTCTTTGTACTACTGGTAATTTGCTAAACTCATCCCTATCCAATTACTGTATACTTATACAGTGTACACAACCATATGACCTCAGTGGCCAGCTCTGGGCTAGCTCAGTTTCTGAGTCAGGAGTTGCAACACGTGAGTGATGCCTGCCTCGTTCTTCTGGTCAGCTATCTCTAGTGAACTGTTCTCTTGGCTTCCTTTTTAACACTGTTGCTTGCTCCTCACAACACTCCCTCCTCCTCTTGGATGTCTTCAGCCTGCCAATCCAGTGTTATGTCTTCCTCCTTCCTTGAATAGTTTGATGACCCTCCAACTTGTTCAGTCATCTCTTACTGCCTTTCCTTTTTTGTTTCTGGTTGGTCTTGGTTCCATGATGTTATGATACATGATGTTACAATAACTCATGTTATGGTACAACTGATGGCCAGGGAATGCACAAAGTTTTCTCCAAAAGGCCAAGAAAGTCCAGTTTGTGTTTCTGGAGCTTGCTCTCTGCTTGAAATTGGAAATACTCAAATTAACTTCAGCCATGGCAGAATCTCTCAGTCTGCTTCAGCTATGTCCTTTGGTCTAAATACATACACAAGCATAGTCTGTCAATCTAACATGTACAGGTGGGATCTCAGTATCTGTGGGGGATCTGTTCTTGGACCCCCATAGATAGCAAAAACTGCAAATAATGAAACCCGCAGTTTCAGCCCCTTTAAGCCTTCCGGAGGTTTAACCAGAGATGCACTCTGGTTACCTCTGGACGGCTTTCTGAAGCCCACAAAGGCCTCATGCAGGGGCTTCCCTGGGCCTCAGAATGCCTTATAACAGTGGTTCTCACACATTTAGCACCGGGACCCACTTTTTAGAATGAGAATCTGTCAGGACCCACTAGAAGTGATGTCATGACCAGAAGTGGCTTCATCAACCAGGAAATTTTTTAACAATTCTAGACTGCAATCCTTTCCACACTTACCCAGGAGTAAGTCCCATTTACTACCATTGTTAAAAGAATATACATAGTAGCTTGTTAAAAGTACAGGTCTGTAACATTTCCCCAAATGCACATATCATGGTAGCATCAAGTCTAATATATTAAAAATACTGAAATGAATGGGGACCCACCAGAAATTGACTTGTGACCCACCTAGTGGGTCCCGACCCTCAGTTTGAGAAACACTGCCTTATGAGACATAAAAAGTCACTTCCAATTTCCAGATGGAAACCAAAATTGCTTTTCGGGGGCCAAAATGGCCATTCTGAAGCCAGCAGAGGCCGGAGGCAGACACACGTGGCCTCTGCAGGGGCTCTGGAGGGCTAGGGTTCAGTCAAGTGCAGCCCAATGCGGGTCCAGGGGATCTGCGCTGAGCCAGATCTGCAGATACAGAACCTGCAGATACAGAAGCCCCACTTGTATTCAAAATCAGAAACCCAAAGTGAACTGTGACAAGTGGCACAGCCAAGCTGAACTCTGGGACTGCTAGCAGTTCTCTGACTTTGCCTCCTTATTATCTATGCTAACACTCTCTCCTGCATCTTTGGCATCTTTGTGTGGCATCAGTGGTATCTTTGTCTCATGTGTGTGTGGTGTCATTGGAGCATCACCCCATGGTTGGCAGTAGTGGCTGTTGCTATATTCCAAATTCCTGGGGGCCACCAGGAGCATGTCATCCCAGTAGTGGCCACTCAGTGGATCTATGCCTGCCACCATCCTCTGCTTGGTTCACCCTGGCGGCTCTTCTCTGGCTGCTGGCATTTGGTTTGGGTAAGTTGCAGTGATTGGCTCCTTGTACATCAGGCTGATTCCCCATGATCGGTAGTGTCAGGGCTTCCATGGATTCTTGTGGAGTTACTGGGAAGGCTGCACGGCACTGGGACTGTTTGGGCTCGTTTCCCCCTTCTCATTTGTGCTAGACGAGATGAATGTGGCACCAATGTAGCAGTGATACTAGGGGCCTAATCCCATCCAGCTTTCAAGCACCATTGCGGCCATGCCAACGGGATGTATGCTGCATCCTTCAGTGGAAGGAGGGGCAGTCAAAGAAGAACATTGGTTGCCTTAGCTTGAGGTTGCATTGGTGCTGGAAAGTTGGTTAGATTGCCCTGGGACAGCTTGGACATGGGATTATACTGTTAATTTAGGTTTGGTGTGATGTCTGCTTCAGGCCTGGTTATAATGCACCATATTTACCACCCAGAGAACAAGGGAGTGAAACTGACATCAAACACTGTGAACCCGAAGTTTTTCCCAAATAAGTTGTGTGCAGGCAAATAACTGAATTTGGAACACAGTTGGAATTAGTAGGAACACAGGAAGCTTCACATAGCCTAAAACTCCTAAATCATTGTTTCCCGCAGTCTTACTGTGCATTAATGTGCACCAATCAATTATGACAATTATACAACCAATAACATTCTAACAACACACAGATGTGGCTGCTATTCAGCAGTGCATTGCCAGTGGTCTGCTAATTAGTATCAATGTGGGCAGTGTTGTGTAGTAGGTGTGCTGAGAACATGCACAGATCCATCCGGAATTTTGATAATCATGTCTCCCAGCTGTTAAATATGTTAGACCAGGTCTGTAGCTAGAAATGTGAAGGCAAGAGGACTTAAGGGCTCTTGGAATATGGCTCTTAATATGGAATGCCATATTAAGTTAGTGTGAAATAGCAAATCCCTAAATATAAATCTGATCTAAAGTTATTTAATTTATTGATTTAATTTAACTCAGGGGGCTGTTGAATTCCCTAAGTGGGTAAAGCCCCTACACATCTTCCTCTAACTATGACCCTGATTTTGACTTTTTAGGAATTGTCCCAAGGTGACGATGATTCTCTGTGGTGTTATGTTCTTTTGTTTCCTGTCTAATGAACATCAACTTGTCTGAGGAGACATGAGCCTATGGAAAAATAACTCCCTTGGAGGAAACATAAGGATAATGTCTCATGCAATCATATGGAAGGCCATTTTGCAGAAAACTGAGGGCCCACACATAAGTGTTAGAATTCAAGATTTTAATATATTGCAACCCACTTTGCAATTCCATCCCAACCTCTAACAATGTGATACAAACTTTATTGTAAAAGGATAGCTGGTTTTGCTATCGGTTTTTATTTTTTTCAGAAAAATTTGAATGCCAAATGTATCCAAAAAGAGACAAAGCACCCAGCATTAGTTAAGACCCAGCTAGCATTTTTTTTCTCTCCCATGAAATGCTTCCAGGCCCAGTACTAATCCCATGGGTTCTCAAAAGATTTGGGTTGTTCTTATACAGTGAAGTATGGTAACTTTTACTGTAATCTCCAACTAGGGGCCCAATCCTAATGTCACCAGTGCTGGTGGTATGAACATACTGCTGGCACTGGGTGTTGCAAATGTGCCATAAAGCACATTTGCAGCACCCAGCAAGGAGGGAGCATCGGCATTGGGCCTCAGCACTGGGAAGATGTCTGTCACAAGCCACTGGTGGTAAGTACCACCACCAGGCGGTGGTGCGACAGTTCAAGGCAGGGATAGACGGACAAGAGACCGGTGAAGGCCTCCTTTGCCAGATCCTGCTGCAACCTGTGATGGACTTCTGTTCCATCAATCTGCCCAATCCCCTTTTAAAGGCAACTAGACCAGATGCCATTGCCACATGATGTGGTGATGAGTTCCACAGACTAACTACACACTGGGTAAAGAAATATTTTCTTTTGTTTGTTCTAACTCTCCCAACATTCAGTTTTAGTGGATGTCTCCTGGTTCTGGAGTTGTGCGAGATGAACTTACCCGCCCTTACTGTTTTCCTACAATTTTTGACTTACGACTGAATTTTAACCATCAGCTTCTAGTTCTGTGACTGCTTTAGGATTTTCAAAAGTTCCATTTTCATTCTAGGCAATTTTATCACTGTTTGTATTTCAGTACATTAAGGGCACAATCCTAACCCCTTATGTCAGTGCTTTCCAGCACTGGCATAGCAGTGCCAATGGGACATGTGCTGCATCCTGCAGTTGGGTGTCACTCACGGAGGCCTCCTCAAAGTAAGGGAATGTTTGTTCCCTTACCTTGGTGCTGCATTGCCCTTATGTCAGTGCTGGAAAGCACTGACATAAGGGGTTAGGATTGCGCCCTAACATATGGAAATGAGCAGCCATAATCCACTCTGACTTCTCATTACTTTGATAAAGTTAGTATGTGCAGAGATCTGTTCACCTTTAATGCTAAACATTGGCACTGTAAATTCACACACATTTAAATTATCACATGCAAATGGTTGTGGCACTGATTGCACCTGGGTAATGGCACTAACACTTGACAGTTGCACAATGCTTTCTGAGTGTGCAAAGTGCTTCACGTGGATTATCCTGCTGCTATCCTTACAACAGCCCTGCAAAGAAAGCAATCCCATGTTACAGCTGGGGAGCTACGGTCCCAGTCCTTTCCAAATTTCCAGCACCAGTGCAGCCACAATGCATCCCCAGGGTAAGGGAACAAATGTTCCCATATCTTGAGGAGGACTCTGTGACTTTCTCCCCACCACAGGATACAGTGCACACCCCACTGGTACAGCTGCACTGGCACTGGAAAATTGGATAGGATTTGGCCCTAAGTGGCCTACTTGGTGAAAATTCATAGTAGAGATGAGACACAAACTGGGATGCAAACTAAACACAGTTTAGTTTCTTACAACTCAGTCCTAACTTGGCTGCCCATGGTATGATCCAGCGGCACCAAAAAGGCCACCACTGAATCTCATGTGGACAAAGAGGCATCTGGAGATCTCCTCAAGGTAAGGGAACATTAGTTACCTTAGGGTGCAATCCTGACCCCTTATGTCAGTGCTTTCCAGCACTGGCATAGCGGTGCCAATGGGACATGTGCTGCATCCTGCAGTTGGGTGTCACTCGTGGAGGCTTCCTCAAAGTAAAGGAATGTTTGTTCCCTTACTTCAGAGCTGCATTGCCCTTATATCACTGCTGGAAAGCCCTGACATAAGGCATTAGAATTGCGCCCTCACCCCATGTCAAGCCCTGGCAGTCTCTATGAGTCTACTTAGAACTGCACCAGCTCAATTACTGGCACAGAACTGAGAAGTCCCATGTAGAATTTTCAATTCAGAGAGGGGGGTCAGGATGTGGTGAAGATCTCCTTCACTATCCTCAAACCCCCCCCCCTCCCCGGGCCTGAACAGTTCAATCCTCAGCCTTTTCAGTTCAAATGTTCTCAGGGCTGCAAAAGGCCTTGCAGGGTTGGTCAGACTTGAAAAGACAATTCTGGGCCAGATGGACCAATTGTATGATGCAAAACACAATCCTATAGATGTCTACTCAGAAGTAAGCCTCAATTCGTTCAAGTGTGTATAGGATTGCAGCCTATACTATGTATAATGTATATATATTTATTCAGACGGAAGAGATGCTGTAGAAGATGTCTCAAAAGAAAGCTGTCAAAATTGAAGGGGATGATGGCATTCTTTCCTTCCTGATTCAGAAGGTCACAGCTAAAGTAGGGATTAAAATCATCATAATACACTAATCCTTTGTAGCAGACTACTTATGTCTTCAATCGCTGAATCTACATGTCTGCCTTTTCCCTTCAGTAACTTATTTGAAGTGGCAGCCCTCGACAAGTATGTTTTGAGGATTTAAAAGCAGGTTTATGAGCCAGCCATTAACCACCTTGACAAAAGACTACTAAAGTGCACTGAGAGGTAACTAATCCATGCTCTTGCATCCCAAATACATGGCTGGAGAAAGACGATCAGTTTCCTGCTTCTCACAGCCTGTGTCTGTGTTCCCCTTGATGTTTTGTGGAACCCCCTCAGAACCACTGGACAGAAATGTGAGGTTCTCCCACACCAGATCCTCTCCACAGGCCATAATAAAACTGTTTTTGTTTTTATTGAATTTTTTTCCCAAACGAGAGAGAAAGAGAGAGAGAGAGAGAGTTGAAAAAAGGTGACAAAAAGTCAGAATTAGATTTGCCTTCCCCAGACTTTGAACCCTGCTAGGCTCATTTCCGTAGACCCTACTGCCTCTCATTAAACTCTAGATGCAAGTTGTGCATGAGGTATACATGTGTGAAAGCATTCAAAACAGCCCAAGATCATATATTGCCATTACAATATCCTGGATAGGTCATATATCCGTGGCGCTGGTGTTTATTCACTCCTGAAAAAAAGACCAATGCCTTGTGGCCAGCAGCCTCGAAATAACACTCTGTCTGAAGGACACTTTATTTGCCAAGGAGAGAAATGCATATGGCAAAGAGCCACATGGGGAAAGGATTAGGCTCACAGACTCCCACAGTGTATTAGTGGGTGTGCTGTATGGTTAGTGCATCATGTAGCAACTCCATCATTGATTGTGTATATCTTATTTGCAATATTTGTGGTGAAAATGTTTTAAAAATGCAAATTGTAAACATAGTTGGTTTTTTATTTTTGTAGCTGTTTCCAAAAATGTAAAATTACAGGGCTGGAAAGCTCTTTTATTGGCTTCTTATGGAGTACAGTTTGGAAAAATCTCCTGTCTTCTAGAACAGTGGTTCCCAAACTTTTTAACACCGGGATCCTCTTTTTAAAAATGACACGCTATCGGGACGCACCAGGTTTACAGGACTTTGAAAAAATCTAGAAAGAAATAATATTTATTTACACATAATAATAACCAGGAAAAAAAGGTGTTCCAACACTTATCTCCCTATATTTACTCATGCTTGCAAACTGCAGGAGCTCTTCACAGGGCAATTGTGATTTTTGAGAAGTGTGAGGGCTTGGGGCAATTAGGGCCCAATCCTACTCGGCGCACGCCAGCTTACTGCCAACACACACTGTTGCAAACGTGCTGTAAGGCACATTTGACAGCCTTAGCGCTGTTGCTAGGCCAGCTGGGCTAGAGCTGGTGGAGCACTGGAGCTCTGCCACTTGGCAGTCACACAGACCACTGAGCAATGGGGAGATAGATGGAGGCATGGGGGAGGCAGGGAGATGTTCCAGGTTGGGGGGAGGTGGAGGGAGGATGCAGAGAGGGCGGTTAGGGGGTGTGCTGGGAGAAAGATCAAGTAGGGAGGGAGGTGGGATCGCTGGATCCAGAGCCTCTGTGTCGGGCTGGCCATCCGACATGGAGGCTCTTCATTCTGTGCTGACCTTCAGGTCATCATAGAATTGAGTAGCCTCATTGTAGGGCTACTTGGTTTACTTCTCGGGAAGGGGACCAAAGTTCCTCTTCTCCTGAGAAGGAGGCGGCAGCTACCTGGAGCGTGCTGGATCCAGCACGCCAGGCAGTTCAGGATTGGGCTGCTCATTATCTGATCCTTCTTCCATCACCTGTGTTTTCATTGGAGGCTCTGCTCAGCTGCTACGGGACCCACCAAAAATCAGGTTGCAGCCCACCAGTGACTTCTGACCCACAATTTGGGAAACTCTGTTCTAGAATATTAAGCTAATTTAGAAAAAAAGATAGCTGCATAGTATTTATCTAAGTTTTGAAATTGTTCTGCTGTCTCATTTGCCTTGTACCCTGAAACAATAATGGAAAACTATAAAACACACTAACGTTACATAAAACGTAGAACTTTTTAGAACGAGTGGAGCATAGTGGCTAAGAGATTAAGCTGAAATCTACGAATTCCTCATTCACATTTCATCTCTTGCCACAGCATAGCCTGAAGCAAGCAAGCCAATAGCTTCAGCTTCTCTTCTGTCATATGGTGCTAATAATACTGAGATACCTTTGAGAGTTGTGCTTGGTCTATACATACAGCAGAATGAAATGGTGATATGGACTGCATCTCTTCTGAAGGCACAAAAAAATTCATATTTTGGAATGTTAGAAACGAGCACAGCCAAGAGTCAGCCTGCTGAAGGTCTATACCCATTAGAGAGCAAACCTGGCTGGGTATGCTCCTGATGTTTCAGTACCAGCCATAGTACCTAATGTGCAGCAGGCAAAGGTTAAAGCAGTGGTTCCCAACCTTTAGGAAACCGTGGACCACTGAGGCAAAAATCGGAATTGTTACGGACCACATGCAACCCCGTACTCAAAAAATACATTTAAATTTATAATACAGGTAACCCTAATTATCAATCCTCCACTGCCTTGTGGCTACATCCAGTTATGGAAAAGGCTTCAGGAGTCAACCTCGAGGCAAAATCCAGAGTCGGAGTCCCTGAGGCAGTTCATGGCTTAACACAGTCACGTTCTGGCAACTCCTGCAACGCCACTGGAACCAACTGTATTGGCTTCTACCTTTCCATTGGACCATTTCAGCAACGTGGAGAGGGGGGATTTGCTGCATGGGTAACAGTCTATCCTCCATATCTACTTTACCCAGGCTTCGCGCACTGGTGAGGTCACTCTGTTCCAGAACCACCATTCAGAGCACGATACCATAGTCTTCCAAGACTGAAGGATGCCAACAAGAATTATCAATGGGGGTTCCATTCCTAGAACCTCCACAGATAAAGAAAACCACAAGAATTCCAAACCTGTCGTTTTTGGCCCCCTCCCGAAACTGACCGGATCTGAGTTCTGGTCAATCTGGAGGCTCTTCTGAAGCCCACAGAGGCCGCAGATGGATGCGCACAGCCTCTGTGTGCTTCAGAAGAGCCTCAGAGGCAAGAGCAGCACAGCTCCCCTCGCCTCCAGGGGCTCCAGGTTGGCCTGCACCATAGGTTTGGGGACCCGCAGATGAACAAATCCGCAGGTACCGAACCTGCAGATAACATCGGCTGCCTGTAATTACAAAAGATTTTTTAGAGATTTATTATTTATAGGGAAGATTTGTGGTTTGCTGCTTTTGCTGCCAGCTGCAGCCGGTCCGTTCTCCACCCTCTCTGCTGGTCCATTGGAGACTGCTCACTCAGAGAGATGCTGGAAGGGATCAAAAGCAATTTTTTTCCTGAGACCTTGTGGACCACCTCTCAGGACCTGTGGTCCCTGGACCATGGGTTGGGAACCAGTGGGTTAAAGAGTGCCATTGGGGCCCACTCTTGGCCGTAGCTTCATGTGTTGTATCAGCCTGGTTTCAGTACTGAGCACAGCAGGTAAGAGGTCTTAAGCTACACCTTGCTTTCTAATCTATCAGTTACCTATTTAAAAAAAAATGTGGGAGACTGCTAAAAGTGGTTTTGTCCAGGTTCCTGTTCCCCCAACTATGCCCAGTTGCCTTTACCTTCCTGGGTGGAGGGAGGGCAAGTTCTTCTTCCCCCTCCAAAGCAACATTTGTGGAAAGGTGAAATTGATCTCAGCAACAGAGGACTCAGTTCAGTTCAGTAAGACCTTTATTGGCATAAAAACAGAGGACTCTTTAGTGTGCCCTCCTGGGCTCCAGAAGCTGAACTGTCCCCCTTCACTCCTAAAGCTACCGTGGCAAGTGGGGATTCCCATCATGAATTTCACAGTGCCTGTCTCTTCCTAGTTATTGATATGACTACAATAGTTTTTTTTTTTAACCAACTAGTTATAAAAAGATGACACCCACCCAAATTGTGAATTGATTCTTCCACCCAGAGGAGGAGGAGGAGAATCAAAATATTTTCTTGCTTTGCTTTTTACTGTCGTCAAATTTGAAACATTTGTAACTAATAAACAAAATGCATGTTAGCCATTAAAGCTCAAAATTAGGCAGGCAGTAAAAAGTAATCTGAGAGGAGTACTGTAGCTACTGATACTATTGATGCTTTTCGTAAAACATATGGCTCCCAATCATTAACACAACATACCAAAATAAGATCCTGTATCCGAGGGATGTCTGAGCTTTTCATCGCTAACTGATCAAATATGCTCTCTCTTTCTTATAGGTACTTTCACACGGCTAAAATTGCCTTTGGGCGAGCTTAAAATGAAACCAGCCCAGGGCCAATTTCATGGTATGTGTGTTCAGTAAATATGTGGCATAATGGCTATCAGGTAGTGGTCAGGCAACAAATCCAGAAGGAACTTTATTATCCCATCAACATTTTGCAAAGGGTTGAAACAGAGAATATCCATGGCAAGCACATAGCCCTGGTGAACCCAATGGTTTACAATCCCATCCTGCTTTTTCCTGGGGGAGAAAAACGTGTTTTTCAGCCCAGTCCTAATGCCTTTAGAATCAATACAATTGTGAACAAAGATCAACCGAGACTTGGACTTGAAAGATTTGGGCCATGGAACCATGGGCTTCTGGAGAGATAGGTGTGTTAGGCTGCAATCCTATACACACCTTCCTGCAAGTAAGTCCCATCGAATCTAATGGGGCTTACATCTGAGTAGACTTTCATAGGATTGGGCCGTTGCCATTAAACACAAAAGAAAAAACACAAAGGCTTTAAAGACAAATTCATTTATTTCACTATATTGTGGACTGCAGTTCAATTCATCAGATTCATGGGCTGGCTCTTCACATATAATGCTGTTATGTATATACTAAACTTGTACATGACCATTAGTTCCCCCTATATAAAATGGGAAAGTGGTGATGTTCTTCACAAAATTCTTCTTCTGTACTTTTTCTCATATGATTTGTGCTGGAGGATCCCAGTAAATGCTTTTCCCCCAGCAGAATGCTGCTTGCCAGTAATGTTCATACTCCAGATTCATGACAGTATTAGCTCATGTTTAGCATTGGTCCTTTGTCTGTAAAAATAAATTGGGAAAGGACTACATTACAAGAGTGTTGTGAGAACTGAAACAGAAAAATGTCCATTTCTGTACTGAACCCTAACGCTAAAATATGCTAGGAACCGACACAACATCTTTAAAATGTTTTTCAGTCAAAACGTGCTTCTTTGCAGAAAGTTGTGTAAAAGCTATTACTAACTGAGCATTTTAAAAGAATTGCTCCAATTCATCAATTGTTTCCTCAGTTGCTTTTATAGATGTTCCCCCTCACTTTTTTTTTTTTTCCCACTGGGGCTACTTGCAGTGGCCCAGAATGTCAATATAATGCAGGTCACAACTATTGAGTACATTACAAGTAGCGAGTTACACTTCAAAACCTTTGGTTCACAGACCTCAAGACTATTCATCATTTTTATTATTCTAAGCGACTGGAAAGACTTTAGAAACTTTGCCTAGGAAGCAGTGTAGATTCTGAACAGCTGGACACAGTTCCTGCTCATATTACCATCACTTTAATATACAGCACACTATTTTGCAGTAAATAGTCCGGACATTCTGGGAGAGTGTGTGTTTGGGTGTGTGCGTGTGTTGCAAACTTTGTCAGAGGCTTTAGAATAAACTGGTCTGGAAAAAAATATTGTCTTGAAAAATATTATCTTAAAAAAAAATCTTGAAAAAAATATTATATTGAAAAATGTTCTCTTGAAAAGATGCTGGGAATATTTATGAAAAAATAAGCCTGTCCCAGCAGCAGCTTTTTTCTGTCATCTACAATTGTAGGCAATCTTCAGTCTCGAAAGACTATGGTATCGCGCTCTGAATGGTGGTTCTGGAACAGTGTCCAGTGTGGCTGAAAAGGCCAATTCGGGAGTGACAATCCCTTCCACACTGGGAGCAAGTGCAGTCTGTCCCTGGTCTGTCTCCCTGGCTATGGGCCTTCCTTCTTTGCCTCTTTGCCTCAGACTGTTGGCCAAGTGTCTCTTCAAACTGGGAAAGGCCATGCTGCACAGCCTGCCTCCAAGCGGGCCGCTCAGAGGCCAGGGTTTCCCACTTGTTGAGGTCCACTCCTAAGGCCTTCAGATCCCTCTTGCAGATGACCTTGTATCGCAGCTGTGGTCTACCTGTAGGGCACTTTCCCTGCATGAGTTCTCCATAGAGGAGATCCTTTGGGATCTGGCCATCATCTCTACAATTTGCACAGCCCAATTGCCATTTTAACACTGGAGTTTGAGCCAATCCATGCAGATTTTTAGCACCTGCTGCATCTATCTCATGTACCTGTCAGGACTGGGACACAGATGGACAGGAACAGAGGTGCAAGCCCTAGCAGAACAGGGACTGGAGCTGAGGAGAACACTGGAGCAGAACCACCAGGGAGTCAATACAGAGGCAGCCTCACCATGGTCTGTATCCAGGCAATCTGTCCAATCAGGGCAGTGAATATTAGGGAGGATTGCTGAGAAATGGGTACAATGCTATCTGCAGGACATGGACAGCAGTGTAGTGTCCAGGAGCCAGATGCCTCAGAAGCTACCTATTTCAGACCTTTACTTTTGCCATCTGTTATCTGTAAAAGTATGACCTTACCTTTGTTTTTCTCTTCCCCCTCTTCTGACCTCCAACACAGAGGAGCCCCCTCCACAAGCTTTGCCCACTGGGGTCAACCATGCCCGCTGGCGTCAACCGTGCAATGCGCTCTCACACACCCAAGCAAAGAGGAGAGCTTTAGGGCTCCCTGTTTCAAGACTAGGACCTGTACTCTTAAGACAAATGTACATTTGTACAGGTGTGTCAAAACATAAGGTCCGTGGGCTGGATACAGCCTGTGGAAGCTCTTTCTCTGGCCCACATGATAATTGGGCTCTCCCAGCAAAACCCTTTCGGCAGACCAGGAGAAAGGAGATGAGAAAGGAGATGCTGCCAAGGTCACAAGAGAACCCAGTTATCACATGGGCCACCCTCTCAGCAGCACTGCTTCTGTCACAGCATCGCTACACAGCTCAGCAGTTGAGAGGGGCTCTGCAAAGTGATGTCTTAGCAGAAGTGGCACTGCCGAGAGGGCGATCTGCATGATAATTGGGCTCTTCTAGCATAATAGGGCTCTCCCATGTCTTGAAATTATTATCAATATTTTTACATTTTCTCTTCTGTTGTTTGTAGCAAATAAGTTCCTACTTGAGAACAAAGTGCTTATTTCTGGTTGTGCTTACTTCCTGTTTAATGTTGTCACTTCTGGCCCCCAGCAGGTGCCATGGATGCTATTTGGCTCACTGTATGATATGAGTTTGACACCCCTGTAAAACTGTAAGTAAAGCGTTTTCTTTTAAAACTTTTTACTGCTTCTACTCCTATTTTACAGCTAGTTTGCTAGCAACTGTTTGCTAGTTTTCAACTGTTTGCTGCTTGGTGCTGCTCCTATTTCACAGTTTGTAGCAAACTAGCAAATAGTTGCTGGTGGGGTGTGGCAGGGAGTGTGAAAAAGGGCCTTCAGCCACATGACTCTGTGTAATTCACATCCATAGCCCTTTTTCCAACAAGAACAAGCTCAAAGAACAAGCCGCCCTGGGTCCCTTTTTTGGGAGAAGGGCGGGATAAAAATAAAGTTTTATTATTATTATTTTATTAAGGTCAGAAGCCACAAGAATTACTGACATGTGGGGAACCCAAACACAGCAATCACTACTATGAAGAACTAGAGTTGTAGTCAGAACCATAAACAGGAGCCGGGTAGCCTCTTCAAGGAACAGGAAGTGGGAAGGTGAACTGTTACTCAGGCAGAGATCCAGATTCCAAGTGATTACTTGGGATGGAAAGTAAGTTGGGGAGGGCATGAAGCCTGGTGGAGCAATCTTGCCCGTTTTCCTCTCCTCTGCAGCCTTGAATTGTTCACAGGAAGGGGCTACTTGCTACTCAACCCACATTCACTACATATTGAGGTGTAGTTTGCTAAGTACGATTATTGTAAATTGGACTAACAATGAAGTAATGATGTAGTGGTTTCATTATGTGCTTTGCAAATGTTCACCCAAGCTCCGTTCTCAGTGCATAAATGTTATCATGAATTGGCTCCCACAAAAACCGAGTCAGGGAATCCTCAATTTCAGTCACTATTTTGATATGATGGACATCTTATAAAGTGCTACCTGCTCTCTGTGAAGGATCATGGTATGAGAGAAATGAATGCAGCCAGAGGCATGCACTGTTAAAGAATGGAAAACTACACACAGGGTCCAATCCTATCCAACTTTCCAGTGCCAATGCAGCTGCAATATAGCCCTGAGGTAGGGGACCAAATGTTCCCTTACCTTGAGGAGGCCTCCGTGACTGCTATCCTTCTGCAGATGGCAGCACACACCCCACTGGCATTGAACAGTCCAGCTGAACTGGTAAGTCTCACTGACTTCAGTGCAATTGACTTTGGAATAAACATGCTTAGGACCAGGCAATAAGTTAACCGGAAAGTTCACGCATGGGACAAAAACTATTTTCTAGAGCTGGGCTTATAGAATTTTTTTGTTTCCTTTTTAGAAGACCACAGTGTTTGTAGATGTTATGGAAAAACAATTCTCTGTAAAATGCTTTTCCCGAAAGTCAGCTCCAGTCTTGACCATTTTCCACAGAGGCGTGCAACTTCTTCCCAAGTTGCTTTCCTCCTCTTGCTCTCAGGATGAACTTTGCTCAGGTCGCGGTATCTTTCTCCTTTTGTTTTTCAAAAAAAATTTTTTTTTCCTGCCAAGCAAAGTAAGTGTTCCCCCCCCTCCCTTCAGTCTCGTCCTCTGAAAGCAATGAAGCATGTTGAATACAGGCAAGTAATTTGTCCCCTCAGGCTGTCTGTGTCTTTATTAAAAATTACAAGGTAGGAATCCACAGCTAGGCTGAGAGAGAACATATGTTGGAAATGTGAAGTTGGAAGACAATGGGCTGCAGCTAATCTCATTCACTAGGTGCTGATAATGGAGGCACTACTTGCATTTTTTTCCTCTCTCTCTCTCTCTCGTTCTCTCTCTGAAGATCAACTATCTGTCATTATAAACAATTACACCTAAATCAAAAGCAATTTGATTAAAGGATAATAAGGCTAGATAACAACCTCTTCTTGTGGGGAAAAAAGGTTTTGTAAAGGGCATTTCTCTGTGCAGTTCTGCAGAAATGCTGTTTAACACACTTGTCAGTAAATAATATGTTTTCTGTCAGAACTGATCATGAATACAATACCTTGAAAAGATGGAGGGAAGAAGCTAAGACTATAAGTAAAGCTTTGGGGGGCTGGTAGTTAAATCCAGTTTTAATGAGATCATTGGAGCACTGCTTGTAGATGTATATACATGTATAGCTATGTCCAAAACAATGTTGCCATTGTTAAGTGTGAATATGGGAGTTCTTGGGGGAGGGGGAGGGGAACAGTGTAAACAATACACCTAAAAATGTATGAGCTTTTACCTCTTCTCCCATTTCTGAGTATCTTACCACATAAGAGCTCTAACCTGATTGTAGATTGCACAGTACACAATTAAAAAGTTACTTTTTCTCTCAAACATTACCGGACAAGTTTCCAAACGAAGAAAGTGTTGAGCAACAGAGACTGGAAACAATACCATTTCATGCCATATGAATGGGTTGGCCTCTATGATCCTTTTTGCTTCCAGTGAAAACATTTTTTTAAAAAAAATTTCAACATTCTTTCCACAGGAGAGTTCTTATACTGGGCATATGTTTCACCCAAGACAGAATATCATTATGGGCTGCCTGGATGTACTCTGGGAAAATGCAAAAATACCAGTCATGAACCCCACCCAGAATTCTTTGTCACAGAGAGGACCTCTCCCTGGGTACAGCACTTGTCACTGCAGGCAAATGTGGTGCTTGTGGTTAGCATGGAACTTCCAGGCACATTGGTGTGGGGGCAGAGTTTTAAGAGTGCTCTTTTATAGATACTGTATCTGGGAGACAGCATACAGCATCCACATGTCTATCTAGGGCTTGACATTCTATAGGATCATGCATTTGTAGATGCTAGCTCGATAACTGCTGCCATCCAAACTCTTCATTTACAGCCAGGTTCAAAAATCTTCATTCTGTTTCTTAATCCAGGTGATGTTCCAATTCTACTACTTACCATTCTTCTGCATTAAGCTGTGGCTTACTCATTTCTTCAGAAATAATAAAATGTGGAATGCGAAGTGCAGAATCCCTTTCACAGATGATGAAATGAAGCCATGGCCATTTGTTCAGAGAAGAGGCATCTGTTGTATTGATCAATATTTCTCAGGGATGAATAATGTGATAAAACCTGCTGTTAAAAAAAAAAATTGTGGTCTCCGTTTTATCTGGTAAGGAACATTTCAGAAAGGCTGAGTTCCCAACTTTCTAGACCCCATCAGGTAGAATTCTCCTTCCCTTGCTACAGAACAAAAATTAGCTACCCATGGCTGCCATTAAGAGTTCAAAGAGTTAAATGTTCCTGATCATTTATCCTCTTCCACAGAGAGACCATGTGGACTCCAGGACTCTGGGTTTTTCCCTTTGACAAGAATTCTTTCTTTTATCAAAGATGCAACTACTGATCACTGATCATTTTGAAGGGAGCAGAATTTCAACCTCAGTCATTTGTATTAAGCCATTTCTGCCCAATGTTGTATATATGCAACAGGGATCAAATGTGTACACCTGTGGGCTGGGCAGAAATGGGTTTAGTTTATACAGAAAACTATTTGCACAAGTCCAACTCAATGTATAGAAAAAGAAAGTGCGCACAAAGTGCTACTTGCTAAAAGAAAGTGAAAAGAACTTGTTGGCAAGTGCTAAAGAAAATATGTGTACACAGTGAGGCACTTAATTTGCAACACAAGATTTGCTGCATTGCCATTTCTTTGTAGATCTCTCTGAACCATTATGTCAGCAAGAAGGCAGTTTAAATGTACAACAGAATTGGGTGACACGGTATAGCTGTTCCTGGCTGGGCTATACCAATTCAGGGCACAGTGTTGAAATTTCAAGGTTGAATCTTTCTTCCTCCTACTGAAAAATGCTTCCTGCACATATAAATATCAAACAATTAAATTGAAGGAGAATTCAAATGTGCAAATTATCACCTGCAATCCTCAGTGGTACAATCTAGGAAATGTTCTCTATCACTTGATTCTGCTTTCTGTATAAACTGCCTTAAATCTTTGAAATTGTGTTAGGGCAAAATCCTAACCAGGTCTACTCAGAAGTAAGTCCTATTTTGTTCAATGGGGCTTACTCTCAGGAAAGTGTGGTTAGGATTGCAGCCTTAAGCATGAATAGTCAATAAACATGGGTAGTACATTTCAGGATCATTTGGGACAGAGAGGAAAATACAACTGCCTTTCTAGTATGATTGCTTTATATTTTAATTGCTATGCTTGTGATTGTATTGTAAGCTGTAGGCTCAACTGGCCAAAAAGCATCATACAAGTGTTAATATAAATAAAATAAATAAAAATATTGCCCACTGCACTGGCCATATAAACTAAATATACTGTTTGGAAAAAGCAATGTGTTTTTCCAGTTAGGCACCAGGGCAATTTGCCCAGAAAATACAGTATTTCTGGAATGAGGGTAATATCTTGAAGGACAGTGTACAAATTCTGTATTGTATCTAACCAAAACTGTAAAGAAAGTTTGGTGTCAAAAAGAAACAAATGCACTTTTAATGACCACGTAAGTGATGGTGTAGAAAGGCTGAAGGTGTTCATTTTGTACTGTCCACAAGCCAGCCAGAGTGCAACTCAAAATGTGTATGAAACTAATGGTGCGTGGATCATCATACTAAAAGCATTTTCTGCACAATGATCTGTGAAGTTTGACACCTTTCTGAGGTCTGAGAAAAATTCTGCTGGGATATACAAGCTGTGTTTCCAATAAATGCTTCAACGTTATTCCTAGTTCACTAAAGCCATCAGTGTGTTTACGGTCACTGCATGAAACAGAAGGGAGATTTTCATGTGAGTTCACCTTTTAAAGCCTTTGCCAAATGTTTCATCTCTTCTAGTGTGACCTCCACAACTGGATAGAACATGCTGCTTGCAAGTTGGAAAGCTTTCTTTACGAGTTGCACATAAAATCCACACCTCCGGTCATGCATGAGAAACCACTGAAAAGAGTTTGATTCAGCCCTGAAAGCGTTCCGGTTTTGTCTTTTAATGGACAAGGCCCTTAAGGCTGTTTATTTTGCAGGAATTTTGCAGCGTGTGTAATACCTGGTCCCCACAGATGTTCAAGGGAATGGATGACATACTGTTGGCAATGCTTGGTTACCTACACTAATTACTTAGCCCCTGTTTTAAAAAAAGAAGCCAAAAAACCATAATAGCCAAGTCTTCAGCAGGAAGTCTGAGAAAATTGCCAGAGCGGAAAGTCCATATGAAACTGTCGAGTTGATCGGAGGAGACTGGCAAGGCTGTGGCACAGGGCCTACTTATGGTTGTCTCTCCTAGGTTGTGGGACTCTATCCCCTTGTAATTTCACCTCTGTTACTGCCTTTTTACCTTTACAAAAACAAGACTTTTTCACTGGGCCTACAACCTGGTCTAAGTCTTAATTGGCCCTGTACAGTAATATTTATATGCATGTGTACTAGAGACAAGATGCATCTATCCACCCCCCCCCCCCACACACACTTCTAGAGATGCTGGGAGGGAGCTGAATTCTTCAGACTATCAATCTGAGCAACTCAACAACATTTTAACAAGGCATTTCAACAGGGCAAAAATAGGAACAAGAGGACAGTCCCTGATAAATGAGGATAGTGAGTACATCTGACATACTCGGAGGGTAATGGAAGTACTTGAACAGGAGGTAAAGCACCCAAGATACTCTTGGCCGAAGCAGACTGGAACATCAAGCACGGAATTGGACATGGTCTTTATTGTTTGAAAGAAAGGAAGTTAAATCTTGCTCTGTTCATGTTTGACTGTTTATGGCAAGGACCCCTGACTGTCTCACTAGCCACGTTAGACTCCACTGTCATCACCCTTTTTGATGGTGGGGAAGGTTTGCTGCTGCACCAGTGGCATTGCTGGGGAGTGTGTGGGTCTGAGTCACACCAGGTGACAAGCACAGGGGAGTGACACCACTACTGGCCAAAATTTTTATTGGTATTTATGTATCATTCGATGTGTAATTTCATACAGAATGCAATTAAACAAACCATGTTGAAGTATGTCTATTCTAACAGAAGTTATAGCCAAAAAGTTATAGAAGGGGTGGGGCAATGGTGCATCACCACGCCCACCACTCAGGGCATTGCCATGCTCAGTGCATGGGAGGAGGTCCATTAGGGGGATGACGCATTGGCCTCCTATGCCGTGTGATGCAAACCCTAGTGACATCACTGTACTGCACAACTGTGCATTCTTCACTCCTCCCTGATTTTAATTAGTGAAATTCATAAATAGTCAAGAGAAGTTTGTTTGTCTGGCTCACTATCAGTATCACGTTCCCATGAAGACAGAAGGCAGCTGCAACAGCCAGCAGCTTTCTCCACATCAACACCACATCTCCTGTGAGACCTCAGTTTGTCCATATACAAGCAAACTTCCCCCTCCACTTCCCATGCAAGTAGAGTGAGAAAAATCGAAAAGGGATGGATGAAGGATATCTGCACAAGCTGAATTCAAAGCCAGCCTCCCTCCAGTCACTCGTCTGTTGATGTTTTTCAGAAAACTGCTAAGTTCTACAAAATGGTATGCATAACCCCATGGAACAGAAGCAGAAAGAAACGCAGGAAATTATGGCTGAGTATGTGTTTTCTTAGGAAGTTTGTGCTTGCTGCTGAAAGATTCTGTGCCAGCTATTGTGAAACACAGCAAGGAACACTGCCCCCGCCCCACTCCCCTGTAGCTGGCTTGTCCTTAAACTCAGCCAAAATAATGTGGGCTGAAATCCTCCAAAAGAAATTACCTGTTAGTGAAGCCAGCTTAGCTTCCAGCAGTGCCATGTCTACCACAGTTAGTGACACATTTGGAATTCTGGTGGCATTTCAGCTATCCTTGAGTGACTCAATCCTGACTCCTTAAATAGTGGAGGAGGAGAAGCACATTTTCAATGTTTGAATCCAAATCTGTACTTCCCAATCCTATCCAACTTTACGGTTTTGATGCAGCTGAGCCAAAGAGGCATGAAACCACAGAGGCCTCCTCAAGGTAAGGGAACTTTTATTCCCTTACCTCAGGGCTGCATTGTGGCTACATCTGCACTGGAAAGCTGGATAGGATTGGGCCCTTAGAGAGTTAGCTTAATCAAATGGCATGGAAGACATCACAGAATCTGGATAAGGGAGAGTTTTGGGAACTGCTAGCGCTTTAAAAAAAATTGGGTTAAAAAATGGGGGCAGAAAATTTGGATGCTATTGCTGGCATGGACTTACCAACACATCAAATGGCTGAACATTGCCCTCTACTCCAGTGCTTCTGTTACAGTATGTGCCCCATACAGCAAGGCAATTTGGTGGCTGGATAAGGCAGGCCTACCAGACTGCTGCTGTGTATAAGCAAATGTAAGCATACCTGTCAGACAATGGGGCAAGGACCAATCAGGGCAAAGTGCTGAGTCATTGCACAGAACAAGGAGAGAAGGGAAAAGCTAATGCAATCCCCACCCAGGATGATGCAATGACATTCCTCAGGGATGAGGTCATGGCCTTTCCCATTGGCTGACAGGAGTATAAATGGCCAACAAGCACACTCCACTGGGTGAGTTGTAGGAGTGAGTTGCTGAATGAATCTCTGCTGGATGGATACCTGATTTACTGACCACTTGGACTGTTTGCTGGACTGCCTCTGCTTGCTGATTTTTGGAACTGCCTTCTACCTGTAAATACTGCCTGTAAATAGACTCTGGTGTTGGTACTTCCCTGGGTCTTGCCTCCTTTTTTTGGCGTCCTTCCCTGTGCTCCGAGCACCACACTCTGCAGCTGCCGGTTTGCGCTTCTGCTATCTCTGTGTTTTGCCCAATTATCTCTAACAGCTTCTCAACCAGTGGTATGGGTACCACTAAGGAGGGTACTTGAGGTGGTGTCTAGTGGTACTCGTGGAACTCCTGGACACCTGCTACCCAGTAGCGAGACCAGCAACACGATGCAACAAACAGTGCTATGAGGCTTAGATAGGTGGGTAGAGCACCATAGCATGCTTTTTGCAATCCTCCCATCCACCCTGATCCTCTTACTGGTGTTTGTTGCATCACATCTGGCCTCCCAATCCGGAAGTAACTGGTGATGACATCGACACTATTTACTTCCGGTGGTACTTTCAATAGGTGAACCATACAAAGTGGTACGGTGGGGAACAAATGTTGAGAAATGCTGCTCTACCCCACTGATCTCTGATGGTGCCTGGTGCCCCTAAGAAGTGCATCCTTCTTTACACATGAAATGAAATACCTGGTTATTCCTATCTGGTTATGGATAAAGGAGGAGCAAATATTGGTAACAAGTTGATTCAGGTGAAAGGGAGCATTGCATTACCAATGAACTTAAGGATGTGTCTTCTGTTGTCTCATAGGTAGTCTGGAAGAAAACAAAAGCATAGTAGTTGTCTGGATTTAGCAGCAAAAGAAAGCACATTTGAACTGTTACTGTTCTTTGAAAGAACAAGAAGAACAGGAAGAGGGAGGGTGGGGTTTTTTCCCCCTTTTTTGCATCTGCCAAAAGTTAAGTCATTACTGATACAAACAGCATCTCAAGTTTCTGTTTGGGTTTAGAAACAATTATGAATTGCAATCGACTGAACTTCTCAACTTTGAACTTCAACCTCCATCCTCTTCCCCCCACTGACACCAAAAGATGACTTTCATTTTGTTCTTTGTGTCACTGGGTGGAGGCAGAAGATACTCATGGTACCTGTCTTAAAATGATAAGAACAGTTTCAAGTGGGACAGCAGCAAATATTCAGGAGCTATCTTCCTTTGGCTCCTAACAGCATGGACTTTCAAGCCCAGATCCAAATACACATGGTAAGAATTTAAATTCATGCTGAATAAAGATAGAGAAAAACATACAGCTCTTTTGCCCTCTCACATCAAATAAGCATTGTTAAGTATATTATACAATCAGGGATGTGTATATAACTTTCTTTTAACCTCAGCTGAGTATTTCTTTGCTCGGACATACAAACAGAAAAAGCTGAAGAATGGAAGATTTTCCTGTCCTTTGCACAGAACAGATTGTCCCCTTTCTTTCTGCAACAGGGCCCAGCACCAGGGACTGGCAATCAGGCAGCTGCCCAAGACCTTCTGAAAGTCCACTGATGATCACAGGAGACCATCTGGTAGGAGGGCCTCATCCAGACAGAAGATGGCAACAGTTTGCTGAGGATCCCATGAAACCTAGAACAGATTCTGGGCGCAATCCTAACCCCTTATGTCAGTGCTTTCCAGCTCTGGCATAGCAGTGCCAATGGACCATGTGCTGCATCCTGCAGTTGGGCGTCACTCACGGAGGCCTCCTCAAAGTAAGAGTATGTTTGTTCCCTTACCTCAGAGCTGCATTGTCCTTAAGTCAGTACTGGAAAGCACTGACATAAGGAGTTAGGATTGCGCCCTTAGTCTAATGGCTTCATGGTAGCTATACTAGTAGCAGCCTCATATGCAAGAAGCTGACACCCAAGGGATTGGCTAGATAGCTCAAAAGAGTACATTAAGTGCTGTACCCACTGTCTGTGTTCCCAGGTTCACTGACCCCCTAGGGTTATCTGATCACAGTGCTTTACAATGGGGAAACCACCAATTGAGAAAATCTCTTTTATGTGCTCTTATAGGAGCAGCAGCCAGTTTGAGTCTAAATCAGATTCAAGGAGACCCATCGCTGGATGCAGAGCTTGACACAGGGTTAGGGAAAACGAGGAGACTCAAGCAGCTGCCCCACCATTTCGACGCTGCTGTCCCCCATGGTGGCCCTGGAGCTTAGGATTTGAACTACCCTTAGTTTAGCTTCCTGGCCCACAGTCCTCCCTTGCCTGGTTCACTGCCTTCCTGCAAAAAGTACACAGTCCCTCCTATTCTTGGGTGTCATGGACAGCTTTGCCTCAGGATTACTTTTTTCCTTGGTTCCAACATTCTTCGGTTCCAGTTCATTCATTCCTTTCCCCCTCAAGTTCCTGTTTCTTAGCAAGTTAAAAAATGCAATACCAAAGTTGTATATACAATGTATAGAAGAAAGCTATTTATGGATGTTGTCTGGGTCTTGACTGGGCACCTGTCTGGTCAGAGGCATCCCAGGGGGCAGCGATTTCCCTCCTGGTGGCAGTCACTCCGACAAGGCAGCAGAGCCCGCACAACAAGGCCTACAGCCTGGAGAGGCTGAGCACGGCGAAACAGTCACAGCTGGGACTGAAGCTTTGGAAGACAGAGGCAACGTGGGCAGAATACAAGGAGGAATAGAGGCACCAAGGGGGCAGTGAGGAGAAGGGGGCAGGATCCTGCGGCAGAACTTATCATACCAGGGTAGGAGGAAGGGGCAGGTCCAGAAAGGACTGGCAAACCCTTTATAAAGTAGGAGTAGACCAGGGATGTCAGTGGTGGCAAGGAGGCTGGCTGGTGAGGAAGCTGACTGGGCTGTGAACCTACAAGGAGCCATGAGCAGGGAGAAGGATAAGGGTGAAGCAACCCCATTCCCCGGAGCCTATCTGAGACCTACAGTTCTGTGCCTGCAAAGGTTCAGCTGCTCCCTTTGTCTGACAGCCCTGACCCCTCATGAACCCCACTGAGCCTGACACCCCTGGGGTGGCAGGCACCCCACCCAGGGTCAGACAGATGTATTTAATTGAATTATGTGTTCACAAACTCAGAAATTGCAGTGCGTTTCAAGAAGATGACCCTTCAACAGGAAAATAAAATAAAGGGAGGCTTATCTGATGTAATTTGAAGTTAAACTGCTTTTCAGTCCAATGTCTATATTTGTCCCAATTCATTTAACCAACCTATCTCCTGGCCAGTCTCCTTGTAAGTTACCCCTGCAACTTACCCCAGCTTGGAACGTTCATGAGTTCCAGTGTTTACATCCACTAATCAAACAAAGAGACTTCACCACCATCAGCATAATACACTATCGATCAGTGGTTCTCAAACTTTTTACCACCGAGTCTCATTTTTTAGAATGGCAATCTGTCAGGACCCACTGGAAGTGATGTCATTATCCTGGAAATTATGTCATGGCAAGAAGTGACATCATCAAACAGGAAAATTTTTAACATCACATATGACAAAATCAAATTAATTAAGTAAATGAAAGGTTTACAATAAATATAAGTTTAAACATTTCTTTAAAATAATGAAGAACCCTCTTAACCCTCCCAAGCAGCTGCTGATCTAAATAAAATTCCCCAAACATCCCAAAGACTGCAATCCTATCCACACTTAACTGGGAGTAAACCCCATTGACTATTATTGTTAAAAGCATATAGCCTGTTAAAAGTACAGATCTCTAACGTTTCCCCAAATGCAGTCACAAATCATGGCTGCATCAGGTCTAATACATTACAAATAAAATGCATATTGAAATGAATGGGGACCCACCTAGTGGGTCTCAAACCCAGTTTGAGAAACACTGCTCTAGTCAGTTGCTCATTCAAATGAATACGTGCAGAGGAACAGTAATCACACCAGAGGAGCATAAGCACAGGCAACAACAACTGTATGCCAAAGACCATTTCGGTTACCTTGGATATTCAAGAGCATGTCATGGAAATGATGACTGATCCCAACCATATGGAAACAAAGAGATTAGCTGCTAATACGGAAATTTACCTGGCCAGATTTTTAGATTGCCCATCAGGGACTAGAGGAGGTTGGGGACGGAGGGGGAGCTCCTCATGTTCTGAGGTAATTAACCACCACTGATGAAAGCTGAAGAAGTTAATCATACCATGGACCAAGTGGGAACTGGATTTTCTGCAGCCAAAAGCATACATCACAAAATGACCAGACCTGTTGTACATTTGCTAGAGAGATTGAATTTTACAAATAGCAAGGAAAAAAACGCAGACCTGACATATGTTTATTGAAACACTGTGACATGTGCTCAGCCCCTGTGCTGATGAAGCAGCAGCGCTGCTGCTGTGTGGTGGAGTGGAGAGGGAGGTGGGTCTGTCAGTGGCGTAATTGTTTTTCAATGAAAAGATCACATTCTCTGACTTACATGTGGAGTTGTTCCAGCCATTTCTGAAAAATAGTGTTAAGCACATAGTCCAAGAGGCATCATTCGGTGATGAATGGGACAAAAAGGAGTTTCCCCTAAAAATGGGTTTTACGTATATCCAACATAAGCTGGGTTCACCTCAATAGTTTCCTAGCTGGGGTCCCTTCCTCCTTTTCTCCCTCTGGTTTTTCACAGTGCCCTAATTTTTTCATCTACAATCAATGTGTAAAAACAAGAGGGCTTTTTTTTTTTTTTTTTTTTTTAAATAGGGGGCAGATCTGGACACATCAACCTTTCTTGCCAGAGACAACATAGCTGGGGTTGTGCACAATACAACTTACACTGTGGCGTATAATTGAACATGTAATCTGCTATTACTAGTGTTTGGTATGCATATAGATTCTTGTTCAATCCTATGTGCTGGAAATGCTATTTTTGTTGGTTCTAAGTATTATAATTGTATTTACTGCAGTATAAACATGGAGACTTTCCACATTGGGGGGAAAAAACCGCCTAATTTAGAGCCTGACCTGCTGTTCAAGGGAATTATACACAACCTACAGCTAGATGTACAACTTTGGAAACTTGGCAAATGGTTTCAAAAAATATCTAAAAGCCCCCAAAGTCTTGACAGTGTAGAACAGTAAATTCAGTGATATTTGACTTACAGTACAATCCTATGCATATCTACTCAGAAAACAGTGCCATTGTTTTCAATGGGGCTTACTACCAGGAAAGTATGTATAGGATTGTAGCCTTAGAGCCCAATCCTAACGGGCAGCCCAATCCTGAGCTCCCCGGGGCGCCCCAGCTCGGCGGCACCATGAGGGCTGCTGCTGAATCCAGCGCCTCCCGCGCTACTGTGGGAGGCACCTCGGGAGTAGGGGACGTTCGTCCCCTTCCCCCGGATAAGGGAGGCAGCCCCACAATGAGGCTACTCTCTTTAGTGGCAACCAAAAGGTCGATGCTAAAGTAAAGGCGCTTGTGTAAGGCGCCAAGTCTTCATGAGTGCCTAGGATCCTGCGGAGCAGAGTTCTGTGGGTCCTCCTCCCATCCGCCTCCCAGCACACCTCCGCCACGCCCCCTCCCTGCATCATGCCGGCCTCCCCACCCCCCTGTGTCATGCTGGCCTCCCCCCTCCCCAGAACGCCCCCACCCCGTTTGCCATTCCACAACCCGGCAGTGTCATCCACCGCCTTGCCGCGGAAGCTTCACCGCTGCCCTGCGCTAGCCTGGTGCTGAGCTAGCACCGGTGCTAGCTCAGCAGTGAGCCCCACGAATGTGCCTTACGGCACGTTTGCGACTATTCTCAGTAGTGCAGGGCCATGCCGCCGGGTTCAGGATCGGGTTGTCATTCTCCAGATCAGGGGTGTCAAACATAAGGCCCAGGAGCCGGATGTGGCCCCTGGAAGCTTTTTATCCAGCCCTCAGACTCTCAGCTGCTGAGCAGTGCTACCACTGAAACAGTGGCCCACATGAAAATTGGGCTTTCCCATATCTTGAAATATGATCAAGATTTGTGTATTTTCTGTCATTTTCAGTTAATGAACTTCTATATGAGAGCAAGGTGCTGATTTCTGGCCATCATCTGCTTAATGATGTCACTTTCTGCTTGATGACATCATTTCCAGTCCTCAGCAGGTGCCCTGAATGCTAACTTTGGCCCTCTGTAAGAAATGAGTTTGACACCCCTGCTCTAGATAGTTTAGGATCTTGACAGCTGAAGGACTTTCTACAAAAGAGGAAGGTGTGGGGGAGGATAGAAAGTAGGAGGTATTGCTATATGTTCCACCACCATCCAAGGTGCAGTTGGTGAACACAAAGGTCAGTATCTTCTCCACAGTGGCACCCATACCTTACTACAAGGATCCAGTTAATTATTGTTATTTTGGCTGATACCTGCTGCACATATAGCTTATTTTTGGATTATTCTATTTATTGCTTCGTTGAAGTCGTTAGCCACCTTGGGGGGGTCTGCTGTGGAGCCAAAAGGTGGGGAAATGAAAAAAAAATAATTAATTAATGGAATAATCCAACACACACACACACTCTATATATAAAATATTTTTGCAAAGCTCCTTGATGTGGTAGTGTAAGACAGCACTCTAATCTGAACCTAGGTCATGACTAAATTGACAAGATCAAGATAAAGATGGTAGAGAGAAAGTGGAAACATGATAGGTTGGATTACATGGAATTTTGGAAACCAGAATTAACAGACAGGGCTCTCAGGGCACCAAAGAAAAACAGCAACTTGAATCTGATCTTGAGGCAAGACTGAGAGATAAAATGTCAATACGAAAGAAGAAAAAGTGTTTTTCAAAGGTCAGTATTATCACTCTAACTCCAAGGATGCTGTAGTTTTCAGTCCTTATTACAAGCTTAAATATTTTTATTACAAGTTAAATATACTGTCATTTCTTGGTTAGAGGTTCATTTAGAAGTCTGCATAGTTGTGCAGCTCCAACATTTTGATAGTTAAGATGTAAAATACTGTCCACTAAAAGTGTCACAATAAGAAGCTGATTGGTTAATAAATGGTTCATTTCATCTCATTTCACGTAAAGGTCTATTGTACCCTAACCCTGGGGTTCAGGGCAGATCACAGCTTTCCCCCCCCCACTTAATAATCAAAGGCATAAAAGTAAGCTCTAAAATGTGTGCAATATAAAGCAGCAGTTTAAAAAATCCAAAAGTACTGCAAGATTAAAGTTTCACATATCAAGTTTAATCCCCAGCGAGCCAACCCAATAAAAACAGATTTCAGTGCATAAGAATGAATAAGAGGAAGAGGACAAACTATGGGAATAAAGTCATTGCTGCAAAATATAGCGATGTCCAATACTTAAGTGGAGACCTACACAATCGGTGTAGGCTTTCGTGCACAATCAGTGCACGCGTACACAATCAGTGAAGGCTTTCGACCTGGTCAGCAGGGACGGCCTCTTCAAGATTCTCCCCAAGATCGGATGTCCACCCAGGCTCCTCAGCATCATCAGATCCTTCCACAAGGACACGAAGGGCACTGTTGTCTTCGATGGCTCCACATCAGACCCCTTTGACATCCGAAGCGGCGTGAAGCAGGGCTGTGTTCTTGCACCAACCTTGTTTGGGATTTTCTTCGTTGTCCTGTTGAAGCAGGCCTTTGGAACTGCAACATAAGGCATCTATCTCCGGACCAGATCAGATGGAAAGCTCTTCAACCTCTCCAGACTGAGAGCAAAGTCCAAAGTCCAGCTGAAATGTCTTCGTGACTTCCTCTTTGCCGACGATGCAGCTGTCACTACCCACTCTGCCAATGATCTCCAGCAGCTCATGGATCGTTTTAGCAAGGCCTGCCAAGATTTTGGACTGACGATCAGCCTAAAGAAAACACAGGTCATGGTTCAGGATGTGGACTCACCTCCCTGCATTACAATCTCTGCGCATGAACTGGAGGTTGTCCATGACTTTGTGTACCTTGGCTCAACGATCTCTGACACTCTTTCTCTCGATACTGAGCTAAACAAATGCATCGGTAAAGCAGCTACCACGTTTTCCAGACTCACAAAGAGAGTCTGGTCCAACAAGAAGCTGACAGAACATACCAAGATCCAGGTCTACAGAGCCTGCATCCTGAGTACACTTCTGTACTGCAGCAAGTCATGGACTCTTCGCTCACAACAAGAGAGGAAACTGAATGCTTTCCACATGCGCTGCCTCCGGCGCATTCTCGGCATCACCTGGCAGGACAAAGTTTCTAACAACACAGTCCTGGAACGTGCTGGAATCCCTAGCATGTACGCACTGCTGAAACAGAGACGCCTGCATTGGCTCGGTCATGTCGTGAGAATGGATGATGGCCGGATCCCAAAGGATCTCCTCTAGGGAGAACTCGTGCAAGGAAAGCGCCCTACAGGTAGACCACAGCTGCGATACAAGGACATCTGCAAGAGGGATCTGAAGGCCTTAGGAGTGGACCTCAACAAGTGGGAAACCCCGGCCTCTGAGCGGCCCGCTTGGAGGCAGGCTGTGCAGCATGGCCTTTCCTAGTTTGAAGAGACACTTGGCCAACAGACTGAGGCAAAGAGGCAAAGAAGGAAGGCCCATAGCCAGGGAGACAGACCAGGGACAGACTACATTTGCTCCCAATGTGGAAGGGATTGTCACTCCCGAATCGGCCTTTTCAGCCACACTAGACACTGTTCCAGAACCACCATTCAGAGCACGATACCATAGTCTTTCAAGACTGAAGGTTGCCAATACCAATATACACAATCAGTAGAATTATATGGTGGAGCTAGTGCTGGAATGTACTACTTAAGATTGCAGGTGGATTGTGAGTGTGCATATATGAATACATAGTTTTAAAAAATGTGATGTTCTCATTATTCCTGCCTGGGGCCCCAAGATGCTGATCTGTCTAGTTGTTCTTCTGCTGTCATCAGCTTCTAATTTACCAGGCCTCTAATCTAGTGGTTCTCAAAGTCCTTCTTAGAGTTTGAGAACCCTGTAAGTCTTTGCATGGGTGGGGGGCAGCAACAATGTTATCACCATGATTGCCAGTGGTGTCCCTGGCATTGGAGCAAGGAGGCCATGTGATAACGGGCAGCGAGGTGTCGCGTGACTTCCTGGAGCGCTCGGAAAACCTTCTGAGCATCCATAGACCCTTTAAACAGCACTTCCAGTTTTCTGGAAGTGGTGTTTAAGGGCCCTTCAGAGGCTCAGAAGGCTTTCCAGGCACTCCTGGATGCCGTGCGAGGCTCAGGAGGGCTGAGGTAAGTGGGGGGGGAGCCAACCTTGGGCGGGCAGGCTCCAGCCTGGTAGCACACTCTGCTATCATGACCCTGGGCATGAAGTTGCCCAGGGTCGCCACTGACGTTTGTGCTGCTGCCAGGCAGGAAAGGGCCATCTACACTAAAGATGCACTATTAATCATACTCATTCTAACTGCAGATGTTACTAAGGGAGTCCTATGACACTGGCCTGAAAGGAGCAACCAGGATGATATAGACATTTAAGGAAGTTAGGAATAAGCTAAAACAGTAGTTAATATCTTGAATGTACAGTAACTGAGTTCACAGTCCAGTTCCCAGTTTGTTCAGTGAAGTATGAAGTTCAAGATGAGGTATGAAGTTCAAGATATGAATTTAAATAACATGCTGGACAGAATGAGAATGATGCCGTACTCTTTAAGGGCTGGAAAGGCTGCCAAAACCTTTCTCTCAATTTTGTGTTGATGGAAGTTTTATAAAAAGAAATTAGATAGAATGGAAATTTATAGCAGAGTTAAATAAAATCCCATTGTTCTCTAAATACAGCTCAGTTCTCAGTAGGACATTTTAAGGAAAAACAGATTTTTCAATTGAAAATTTATATCAACATGAGCTAACATTCATGAGGTAACATTTTCCTCTCTTTTGGTTCATTGTGCATGGGTGGGCAATGACACTGGAACCAACGGGCAGAGCTGACAGCAGACTGGAATATACACATTGCAAATGTATTCCTTGTTCCAGGAGCCCCTGAGATGGTTTTGTAGAACTCATGTTCCCTATTCTTCCCACCTGTGGAGCCTCAAGTGATCTGTGGCAGAAGAAGGTGGTCTTGGGAAGATGAGAAAATAGAAAGTGTGGCCCTGGTGATTGTTAGCTGCCCATTTCCCTACACCCCGATACAGTGGGCATCACAAATCCCATCTGGGTTACTGTGCCACCCAGACCCTTCTCCATAGTGCTGGCTTGGCCAGTGACATGCGACCCCCAGGCTGCCCACATTCTATGGTGGGCTGCCCTAGGGTATGGTGGGCATGTGTCCCTTATCCTCTGCCTAGGCCTTCAACTGCTGGTTGGTCAGAATCACTGACCAGCAGCAAGTCTTTTATACATGGCAACTGGGCCTTTGCTGCTTCTTCTTCCTGGTCACCCGCTCCTTTCCCAAAGATTCTGGATGAATCCTCCAGATGAATCGTCAGTAGGGTGATGTCACAAACAGGCATGCTCCAGGTATGCTGCTGAAGGTACTTCCCCTCATTTTGGTGTGGAAGTATCGAGTCATAGCTATGCCAGAGCCAGGGCAGCAGACCATGTTGGGGATGTGGCTAGAGCCACGGCTGGAGGTCATGCAGGGTACCCACCGACCATCAGTGGGTTGCGGCAGTTCACCCTCATCAGGCTGATCCATTCCCCAGCACTACCATAACTTCGTTTTCGTAGACATCTAATGAATGTCCTATCTCTTGTAGTTTGCCTTTATAGTGTCAATATTTTGTACAATAATATTTCACCATTAAGGCTTCCATCCATTTTCAATCATGCGTTTGGCCTTTGTGGCTTGGAAGTTTCTTTTCAATGTCATAAAACCTTAGGCTATAAAATTCATAATGTAACTTTAACAACCACATCTGTTTTAAACATTTTTGCTGTAACAACCCAATGCGAGTTTAATGACACAGCGATAAAAGTGAAAGTTGAAGGAAATTATCACAGATTTGTAAAGCTCTAAGATAGGGCTTTGTACTTAGGCGAGAAATCAAATTGCAAAGAAACAACCTGTTTGCATTTATAGTTGCAAACTGTCCCATTTAAACATCTCGTTTTAATTCTAGTGGTTTGCATTAACATCTTATTTCACATTGCCTACAGTAATAGTAATTTCATTCATTTGAAGAACAATGCAGTAACTATATTTTCTTTGTGCCCATGCAGTGAAAGATTAAACATGGAAACTCTTCTTTGGTGCTTCTATTGTGTATTATTCTGCATTTTTAATATCCCTGATACAGAATTAACTGATACCTTTCATATATACACTATTGTTGGCAACCTTCAGTCTCGGAAGACTATGGTATCGTGCTCTGAATGGTGGTTCTGGCACAGCGTCTAGTGTGGATGAAAAGGCCAATTTGGGAGTGACAATCCCTTCCACACTGGAAGCAAGTGCAGTCTGTCCCTGGTCTGTCTCCCTGGCTATGGGCCTTCCTTCTTTGCCTCCTTGCTTCAGTCTGTTGGCAAAGTGTCTCTTCAGACTGGGAAAGGCCATGCTGCACAGCCTGCCTCCAAGCAGAATGCTCAGAGGCCAAGTTTTCCCATCTGCTGAGGTTCATTCCTAAGGCTTTCAGATCCCTCTTGCAGATATCCTTGTATCGCAGCTGTGGTCTACCTGTAGGGCGCTTTCCCTGCACAAGTTCTCCATAGAGGAGATCCTTTGGGATCCGACCATTGCCCATTCACACGACATGACCAAGCCAACGCAGGCGTCTCTGTTTCAGCACTGTATACACGCTGGGGATTCCAGCTTGTTCCAGGACTGTGTTGTTTGGAATTTTGTCCTGCCAGGTGATACTGAGGATGCATTGGAGGCAGCACATGTGAAAAGCGTTTAGCTTCTTCTCCTGTTGCGAGTGAAGAGTCCATGACTCACTGCAGTACAGAAGTATACTCAAGACGCAAGCTCTGTAGACCTGGATCTTGGTATGTTCTGTCAGCTTCTTGTTGGACCAGACTCTCTTTGTGAGTTTGGAAAATGTGGTAGCTGCTTTGTTTAGCTCGGTATTGAGAGAATGATTGTCAGAGATCGTTGAGCCAAGGTACACAAAGTCATGGACAACCTCCAGCTCATGCGCAGAGACTGCAATGCAGGGAGGTGAGTCCACATCCTGAACCATGACCTGTGTTTTCTTCAGGCTGATTGTCAGTCCAAAGTCTTGGCAGGCCTTGCTAAAACAGTTCATGAGCTGCTGGAGATCTTTGGCAGAGTGGGTGGTGACAGCTGCATCGTCAGCAAAGAGGAAGTCACGAAGACATTTCAGCTGGACTTTGGACTTTGCTCTCAGTCTGGAGAGGTTGAAGAGCTTTCTGTCTGATCTGGTCCAGAGATAGATTCCTTCTATTGCAGTTCCAAAGGCAGGACAGTGAAGAAAATCCCAAACAAGGTCGGCGCGAGAACACAGCCCTGCTTCACTCCACTTCAGATGTCAAAGGGGTCTGATGTGGAGCCACTTAAGACAACAGTGCCCTTCATATCCTTGTGGAAGGACCTGATGGTGCTGAGGAGCCTGGGTTGGCATCCAATCTTGGGGAGAATCTTGAAGAGGCCATCCCTGCTGACCAGGTCGAAAGCCTTCGTGAGATCTATGAAGGCTATAAAGAGTGGCTGTCATTCTCTGCATTTCTCCTGCAGCTGTCTAGGGGAGAATACCATATCGGTGGTGAACTTGTTGGTTCGGAATCCACACTGCGATTCTGAATAGACGCTCTCCGCAAGTACGTGGAGCCTCTTCAGTGCAACTTGGGCAAACAGCTTTCCTGCAACGATTGTCACCCTTGTTGCCACTATTAAACAAGGAAAGGGCTTTTGACTCGGGAAAGTAATGTTTAAGCTCAAAGAGGACTTCATTCTCATGCTGGAGAAGAAAGTGTGGATACTACCCTCTGAATTTCCTTTCAGGACCAACCTAGAGGTGATGAAGCATTTTTTAAATTTTTTTTAAAGTTATTAGCAGCTACAGGGTAGGATCCAATGCAATCAGGAGCAGGGTGCTCTGGGAAGGAGGTGAGCCCCCAGGTTTTCCTGTGAAAAAGAAATTGAGTCAGTTTTAATCTGTACAGTAGTAAGTATTGCTAAAAACCTTTGCCCTTATAGCCCTACCCCCCAAATAATGCAACTATGTGTTTGGAGACTTCAATTAACCCCTATTTTGGGGCGCAGACTTGGATGGTTGTGCAACCATCACCTTTCTTGGCATGTCCTTTGAGCAGTGGCATCACTAGGGGGGTGCGGGCTGCACCAGGTAACGTGCCCAGGGGGGTGACGCACATTGGGGCGTGACACGCTAAAATCACGGTTTTTAGAAGTAACCCCATCATATTATATACCGTTGGATGTGGAATTTCGAGCGTAATGCAATGCAAAATACCTGAGTGAAATATCTCCTTTCTATCAAAAGTTATGGCCAAAAAAATGGAAAACAAAAAAGGCATGAATCCCTATGGAAAGTGAAAGTGAGCCGTATCACGTGTTTACTTGTGGGTAAGTGAACGTGCCTTAGTCTGTTGGAAAGGGCAGGCTGAGAGGAATCCAGCGACACCAGAAAGGTCCTGATCCAATGAATGCAGCCCCCAAAAACACCTGAGAAAGAAGTCCCTCCCTCCAAGCAGACGAATGTATCAAGCCCTATGGAAAGCGAAACTAAGCCTCACAGTCGTGTTTACTCGTGAGTAAGCAAACGTGCCTTGGTTGATGTAGAAGATCAGGTGAAGGAGAGTGCAAGACTACCAGAATGGTCCTGATCCTATGCACCTGGAGCTAAACAAGTGCTGCAGAAGGCAGCCTTCCCCCCTTCCCCCTCCCCCACTAAAAAGGATCAAAACAGAGGCTTCAGCTGATAAGGTGAACTTTTTTGAGACTTGCAAAGCCAAGTGGATCCTGACAGTGATCTGGTTTAAACAGAAGTTCTTAAATTGAACTGGGCACTGGGTATTGCTGAAAACCTTACTGGTTTTGGAAGGAGGTATTATTGCAGGCAGGCTACAGAGGAAATTCATTTGGTGGACCAGGGCTGGCTTATTTAATTATTTGTTTTACTTTAATGATTTATACTTATTTATTTTAATTTGCCTGATGATGTCACTTCCACCATGACATCACTTCTGGTGGGTCTTGGACAGATTGTCACTCTAAAAAGTGGGTCCCAGTGCTAAAAGTTTGAGAACTGCTACAATAAGGTGTTCGTAAGGGGTGTGTGTGACACCACTAATGACCAAAATCACTAAAATCAGTTTGGAGGAATAGTACCATCATTTTATATATCAATCAATTCATAATTTCATGCAGAATGTGTTCTTTCTTTGTTCTATCAAAAGGTACAGCCAAAAAACCAGTGGGGGCAGAGTGATGGTACATCACTATGCCCACCACCTGCAGTGTTGCCCCGCCCACTGCATGGGGGGTTGACGTGCTGCCATCCCACACCGGGTGACACAAGCCCTAGTGAGGCCACTGCCTTTGAGGGAACAGCCTTCTCTCCAGTCCTTGTTTAGAATGCAATGAAAAGATTGTTATAACACACTGAGATAGCAGATCAGATTTCCTCCTGGTTCTATGGCCTTCCTCAATTCCAGTGAAATGCTTTATTGATTCAAAGCACTTAAAGTGCAAAGAAAAGGATCTTCTGACATCAAGGAAATGTTCCATCTTCCCCCTTTTGACAAGTCTGATGACACAGTAGCCATCCATTTTTGAGGTTACAGGTATGAATAAGCCTGAAGAACTCGCTAAGTCATGCTTTTCCTCTTTCTGGCTGCACCCTTGCAGCTACTTGCTCATTCATAAGACACACTGGAAACAATTTATCTGTATGTTGCACCATACTCTCTATGCTCATTTTTATATAGCGTCACAGACATACAATAAAAACAGGAATCACAGTAAAAACACACAATAAAAACAGAAATACTCAGCCATGGTGTAGCCCAGCTTCCTCTTGTCTTTACAACTTAGATGGCAGCAATATACCCAGCGAGCTGAAGATTACTGTAGTTCAGGCAGCATTATGTTCACTCTCCTCGCTCCCTCTAATTCAGGAACATTGCCAATTTTATTTTTTTAAGTGTTGCCTGCTTTTAAGTGTTATCTGATTAGCTAGTCATTCAACCACCTTTCTAATAAAATGAGGAACATTTTCTAAAAGTGGAAATCTGCTTCAAGGATTGGGGAGGAAGGAGGTTTCTTAGTGAAACCCTGGATCCAGCAATCAGTGCCATCCATAGTCATCTTTTATTGCAAACTTTAATGACCCTTTCTTTTTCAGAACTTGACTGGAGAAAAGAAAGGGACATTTGGACTGAACTCAGCAAGAGTATTTCTAAATTAGCCCTATATCTGATAAAATGCTACATCTGTCTTCACTCAAATAATATCTCCTTATTTCACATGGCAACTGCAGCTACAAGGCATGACGGTGTTTCCCTACAGCAAACACCTAAAATGTAAATGACAGGCATGCATCCTTAAACACCTATTTGGGATTTAGGGACACTGTTCGCCAATCATGGCTCATAGACATGAATGTTTAAGGATACATATCTGTCAGCCACACTTCACATGCTTTGGAAAACACTGCTAGAAGAGAGATTGCCAATGTGATTAAAACCTGTTCACTATATATTCTCTTATTATGATCACTGTTGAAATTATTCTTCTGGAAAAAAAATGTGATCAGGGTTACAGAGCATTACTAGCGAATGAGTTAACATGAAAGCTAACTCCATTTCAGCCTTCTCCCCTCACTCAACCAGGGCAAAAACCTTCATCTAATGATCATCGGTTCCTTCAGAGATGGACAAGAGAGCCCACTTCCACCTCCCTCCCCCTGCCTCTTTCTCAATGCAAAATCAGAACATTAACCCTTCCCTGCCTCCTAGCTGGAACTTCCCTGCTGCTTGCTCGGTCTAAATGATGGCCCCACAAGGTCTATTATGCTGCGAAAAAAGTAAGCAAGCACACCCAGGCAGACTTGAGTCCACACATGTGGGGACTCATTTACAAGTCAGGGGCTTCAGACTCAATGCCAGAGTCATGCCTGATGCAGTGCACACGAGTCAGCAAAAAAACATGTGTTTTTGCGACTCGGACTCAAGTCAGCTGACTGGAGTTCCCCTCCCTGGTTATTGGCATAGTTAACTTCAGTTTGATTCTAATCAGGAGCAGGAGGGGCAGGAAGTCTGGTCTAGAGGGTTGAGCCTCCATTTGCCTGAAGATAACATCCGAAGGTCGCCAGTTCGAGGCCACCGGCATCGTGCAACCTTGAAGCAGCTGACAAGCTGAGCCGAGCTATTCCATCTGCTCTGAGCGTGGGAGGTTGGAGGCCAGAATGTGCGACCAGATCAAGAAAGAAACATCTGAATGTTGTGGTTTCTTGAAGATAGAAACCTTTCAAATTGTAAAAATCCCTACAGGGATTTAAATTGCCTGCCTATGTAAACCACCTTAAATAAAGTCTAAGGAAAAATCTGAGAACCAAGAAAGGCGGTATAGAAATACCTGTATTATTATTATTATTATTATTTTATCATGTGCATGCTCCAGTTTTCTGATTTTTTTTCCTGGAACATATCTGATTCTACAAAAACAAAACAAACAAATGAAGAAACTCTTCTGTTAACTCTGTTGATATTTCCTTTCAAAAGGAAATGCTTTGTATATTTGTACCATTTTGCTCTTGATGCTCTTCAGTGGAGCCTTGTGACTAACAGCAGCTTTAAAGGCTTCTCTCCCTTCTATTCATTGCCAGACACTGAAACCTCTGAGCGCTAAAAGCGCTTTTTACCATCTGTACAGCACAGGTGTAGGGCTCTGTATAAGCCCCTGCACAACCTGATAGACTTAGCACACTGCATGCATTGTTCTGCTTATGGGCCACTAATTCAGGGGACAGCTGCTCTGAGGCAGCCATCTGCATAATACTTGGTAAGGAGGGGCAACTACAGCCGCAAAGGGACATTCTCTGGAGTTTGAGTAGCAGCTGACATAAGCTAATTTATTAGACAGAGGTATTAGCAGGTGCTAACCTGTCTCAGACTAGAGCTAATGAGATATTCACTCTTGAGAATCAGTCCAAAGGGCTATAAAGACATCATTTTCATCTATTTTGCTAGAGAACATGGCTGTTGTATTGCTGACAGGTTATATATTTATGCACACAGTATTGTATTAGTGCTCCATAGTCTGAACTGCATTTCATGACACCATTCAAGACATGGGTTTTGAACTGTGAAATGTAATATTGTTCAGGTACCGCCTACTTTAGAAGGTTCCTTCCCATTGTCACAATTTAAGACCAGCTGAAAAATTAACACCAAACTGTACATCCTATATAAATGGCAACAACACACAGAAAGACAGAGACTATATATTCAAAATCCCTCAATGCTAGCATCCCTAGTGTCATTTACAGCCCAATCTTATTTTCTTCCAGTCTATAGCATGCACACTGCATGCTCTGGGGGGCAATGAGTCAGCCAGCGGGAGGTAAGTAAAAAACTTTTAAACTTACTTCCCAGTAGGCCACCTGGTTGCCTGTGGGTTTCCTTGGACCCATGGCAACTATTTTGCTGACATAAATTTAAGGAGAGCAAGGGAGCATGTCAGAAGGAAGGTTGCAGAAAAGGGGATAGCATCCTATGCCCTGCTGCTGCCAAGAGCCATTACTCTAGCTTCATTCCTACCTAACCCCATTAGATCACCTCACCTCAGTTACCCCCAAAATGGGGATAAAGGTGTTATAATTATACACTAGAAACAAAAAACAGCTGCCAGCACTCTGAGGCTGCAGTCCTAACCACACTTACCTGAGAGTAAGTCCCATTCAACACAACAGGACTTACTTTCCTGGGAGTAAGTCCCATTGAACCCAATAAGACTTACTTCTGAGTAGACCTAGCTATAATTGTGCCTTTTGTCTTACAATAGCAGCCAACATGAGAAGAACCCCCTCCCAGGAGGCAGGAGGAAAAAGGGGGATGGTTGAAAAGGAATGGGTATTTTTTTAATCAATTTTTGGAGACAAAGCCATCAAGAGTGGTTTTTTTCTTTTTTGAAGGGGGAGGAAAAAGAGAAAGGTGAAGATCCTTGGTTAACCTGACACAGACTCCAAGCCTATATAGGTCTATCAGAAGTAAGTTCCATTTGAGTCAATGGGGCTTACTTCCAGGAGTGGATAGGATTGCAGCCACACAGAGCAAGATTACAACTCACCCCCAAAGTAGATGGGGGCATGTTCACACACACACCCCAACATGCAGATGCCACCCCTGTTCCCCCCAGGCAAGACAGAGGAATGCAGGCTGGGGCATTTGGACACTAAGAGAAGGCTGAGCTCCCTCCTTCCCAAGGGGAGGAAAGTGCTGCGCTGCCTGTACTTACTCTTCCCTCCCAGTTTGAAGCCTGCCAGGAGTGTGCCCTGTGCTGATGAGATGCGGTACCTCCACCTCTGGCTGCTGCCCAGCCAGCCCTCTCTCCCACCTCCCCCCACCAAGTTTCACACACACTGCCCACCTCATGCTGCCCCGCCCACCTCATTCACAGCTGCAGAAAAGCAGCAAATCAGCAGGCAGCATGTGCAATTGAGCAGCGCAGTGCAGCGCAGACCAGCTAAGGCCACTTCTCTCCCTGAGATGCCTCACAACGCCCCTGGTGGCTAGCCACGCCTCCCTAGGGAGTCGGGACGAACAGATTGAATACCTCAGAGGTAGGTAATTATTGGCATGTCAGAGTCCAAAACTGAGCCTTCTTAAGTCATCTAGTTTTCTATATGGAAGATTTTGAAAAGAGGAGTCTTCGGTCATTCAGTCAGCACGTCTGCCTGAAAGGCCCTTCTGAACAGTAATTTCTGGGGACGGGATAAGCACTAGGTCTGTCCATGCAAACAGTAGACCTGAGATCCATTGAAACTGAACAAATTTCATACTATTTTAAATGTTAATTGTACCCTGCTTTGCAAATCAACCTGACTGGAAACCTGACTGGAAAGTTAAAATATCCTAAATACATAAATATCATCATCATGATTGTTTATATTTATATATGTGGTAAAAAAATCTGAAATTAGTTATTATTAGTTTCAACTAATAAAAATTAGAAACTCCCAACTGTCTTTGGAGATTCTAGTTTTAACTTAAAGCTAAACTAAACTGTTTTTGTACAGTATGTTCAAACTTTTCCTAGTTAGATATAGGATGGCTATTAGAAGCTTCTAGTTTTTACTAGTTGGAACTTGGAACTTGGGTTATTACTGTAACATGTATACATATTGGTATTGGCAACCTTCAGTCTCGAAAGACTATGGTATCGCGCTCTGAAAGGTGGTTCTGGCACAGTGTCTAGTGTGGCTGAAAAGGCCAATCCGGGAGTGACAATCCCTTCCACACCGGGAGCAAGTGCAGTCTGTCCCTGGTCTGTCTCCCTGGCTATGGGCCTTCCTTCTTTGCCTCTTAGCCTCAGACTGTTGGCAAAGTGTCTCTTCAAACTGGGAAAGGCCATGCTGCACAGCCTGCCTCCAAGCGGGCCGCTCAGAGGCCAGGGTTTCCCACTTGTTGAGGTCCATCCCTAAGGCCTTCAGATCCCTCTTGCAGATGTCCTTGTATCGCAGCTGTGGTCTACCTGTAGGGCGCTTTCCTTGCACGAGTTCTCCATAGAGGAGATCCTTTGGGATCCGGCCATCATCCATTCTCACGACATGACCAAGCCAACGCAGGCGTCTCTGTTTCAGCAGTGAATACATGCTAGGGATTCCAGCACGTTCCAGGACTGTGTTGTTTGGAACTTTGCCCTGCCAGGTGATGCCGAGGATGCGTCAGAGGCAGCGCATGTGGAAAGCGCTCAGTTTCCTCTCCTGTTGTGAGCGAAGAGTCCATGACTCGCTGCAGTACAGAAGTGTACTCAGGACGCAAGCTCTGTAGACCTGGATCTTGGTATGTTCCGTCAGCTTCTTGTTGGACCAGACTCTCTTTGTGAGTCTGGAAAACGTGGTAGCTGCTTTACCGATGCGTTTGTTTAGCTCGGTATCGAGAGAAAGAGTGTCGGAGATCGTTGAGCCAAGGTACACAAAGTCATGGACAACCTCCAGTTCATGTGCAGAGATTGTAATGCAGGGAGGTGAGTCCACATCCTGAACCATGACCTGTGTTTTCTTCAGGCTGATCGTCAGTCCAAAATCTTGGCAGGCCTTGCTAAAACGATCCATGAGCTGCTGGAGATCTTTGGCAGAGTGGGTAGTGACAGCTGCATCGTCGGCAAAGAGGAAGTCACACAGACATTTCAGCTGGACTTTGGATTTTGCTCTCAGTCTGGAGAGGTTGAAGAGCTTTCCGTCTGATCTGGTCCGGAGATAGATGCCTTCTGTTGCAGTTCCAAAGGCCTGCTTCAGCAGGACAGCGAAGAAAATCCCAAACAAGGTTGGTGCAAGAACACAGCCCTGCTTCACTCCGCTTCGGATGTCAAAAGGGTCTGATGTGGAGCCATCGAAGACAACAGTGCCCTTCATGTCTTTGTGGAAAGATCTGATGATGCTGAGGAGCCTGGGTGGACATCCAATCTTGGGGAGAATCTTGAAGAGGCCTTCTCTGCTGACCAGGTCGAAAGCCTTTGTGAGATCTATGAAGGCTATAAAGAGTGGCTGTCGTTGTTCCCTGCATTTCTCCTGCAGTTGTCTAAGGGAGAATACCATATCAGTGGTGGACCTGTTGGCTCGGAATCCACACTGCGATTCTGGATAGACGCTCTCTGCAAGTACCTGGAGCCTCTTTAGTACAACTCGGGCAAACAGCTTTCCTACAACGCTAAGGAGAGAGATGCCGCGGTAGTTGTTGCAGTCACCCCTGTCACCTTTGTTCTTGTACAGCGTGATGATGTTTGCATCCCTCATGTCTTGAGGTACTCCACCTTCTCTCCAGCAGAGACAGAGGATTTCATGCAGCTCAGTGACCATGATCTCTTTGCAGCATTTTAGGACTTCAGCAGGGATGCTGTCTTTTCCAGGTGCCTTGCCAAAGGCAAGGGAGTCCAGGGCCACGTGAAGTTCTTCTAGGGTTGGTTCACTGTCAAGCTCTTCCAGCACAGGCAGGCACTCAATGTTGTTCAGTGCTTCTTCGGTGACTACATTTTCTCTGGAATATAGCTCAGAGTAGTGCTGCACCCAGCGTTCCATCTGCTGCGCCCGATCCTGGATGACCTCGCCTGTGGCAGACTTCAGAGGGGCAATTTTCTTCTGTGTTGGACCTAGGGCCTGCTTGATACCAACATACATCCCCTTGATGTTGCCCGTGTCAGCTGCTATCTGTATCTCGGAACAGAGCTGGAGCCAGTAGTCGTTAGCACATCTCCTGGCAGTCTGTTGGACTTTGCTGCGAGCAGTTTGGAGGACCTGCAGGTTGCGCTCACTGGGACAGGCCTTGTATGCTGCTTGAGCTCTCCTCTTTTCCTCAATGACTGGTGTCAACTCCTCAGAGTGGGCTTCAAACCAGTCTGCCGCCTTGTTGGTCTTCTTGCCGAATATGGACAAGGCGGTGTTGTAAACGGTATTCTTGAAATGTTCCCATCTGTTGGATGCGTTTGCGTCGGCCGGGCCTGGAAGAGATTCCTCAAGCGCTTGTGCAAATTCCTCCACTTTTCTCTGATCCCGGGTCTTGCTGGTATCAATGCGAGGTCTTCCTTCCTTTTTCGTGTGATACAGTCGCTTTGTTTGCAGTTTCACTCTGCTGCACACCAGGGAGTGGTCAGTGTCGCAGGCAGCACCATGATAACTGCGTGTGATCTTGATGCTGGGAAGGCTGGAGCGTCTGGTGAGGATCAGGTCGAGCTGGTGCCAGTGCTTTGATCTTGGATGTCTCCAAGAGACTCTATGTTGGGGCTTTGTGTTGAAGAACGTGTTGCTGACACAGAGACCGTAATGACAGCAAAACTCTAGCAGGCGTTGGCCATTTTCGTTCATCCTCCCAGTGCCAAACTGACCTAAGCAAGTGGGCCATGAACTGTTATCAGCACCAACTCTAGCATTGAAATCGCCGAGGATGAACAATGGCTCTTTTACAGGGATTTTCTTGACAGTATACATATGTATATCATTATTATTATTATCATCATTATTCTACTGTTTTATTTTGCATTTTTTATCATTAAATTCTTAATTATTTTTATTGTTTTTGTTTGATTTGATTGTAAGCCACCTTGAGTATCCTAAATTGGGGGGGGGGAGGTAGGATATAAATCTTATGAATGAATGAATGAACTAAATTATTGTCCCTCCAGCTGAGATCCATGAGATAGTAGTTCACATGCCATGTTTCACTATGAATGCAATGGTGTTAACATTAGACTAGAGTATGGAGGTTCAAACACATTTTCTTAGATAATATAAGTCTTTCAGACTAGACACAAGTGTAAATCTATCCTTTTGACTGTCCCAGATGTACTAATTTTCCTGTGATGTCCAAAAACCTCCATTCACTTACATGAGGCGGCGTCTTTCCTGTTATTGATGTGGGATCACTTGCAAGGTCTTCCTCTTGTCCACATGTGCAAGTCACTTAATCAGATGAGAAGCAATGTGTAAAGTAACAAGAGTGTTGATGTAAAGTTCTCAGATGGCCAGTTCCTCAATGAATAATTAATAGCTTATTGACATAGGTTGGGTATTGATGAGCAATGTGAAGGCTCCAATAACACCCCTATAAATGGAATAATTTCCTATGTCTGGGTCTCCTTTCAAAATATGTGTTCATCATCTAATTTAAAAGTATATAGGCAAGCTTATTACTGCACTGATACTCATGCACACAAAAAGGAGGGTAGAAATTCAGGGTGCCCCTTCCCCTTGGGCTGATATCACCCCCTTGGGCTGATAAATGAGTATTTTAATCCCCATATTGCAGCTGGTGAGCTGAGACAGAGAGGTTTGTCTAAGGCAGTGATTTTCAACCTGTTTTGTCTCACAGCACACTGACAAGATACTACAATTGTCAAGGCACATCATCAGTTTTTTGACAATTAACAAGGCACACCATACTGTTGGTGGGGGCTCACATCCCCCAATGGTCCTACTAATAAATGACCCTCTCTCAAACTCCTGTGGCACACCTGCAGACCATTCGTGGTACACCAGTGTGCCATGGCACGGTGGTTGAAAATGGCTGATCTAAGGCCACCTACTGAGCTCAGGGCTGATAGGAAATTTAAACCAGAGAAGTCCCAACACACAGCTCAGTCTTTTAGCCACTATTCTATATCCATGATGTCCCAATGTAGCATCCTATTGTCAATTTGGGCAATTCTATCTAATTTGTTTTCTGGGGATGCCAGCTCAGTCTGGGTGACTTGGTCCTGATCACCCTGCAGGTGAGCAAGCTGACCCCAACCTTCTGGCCACTGCAACCAGCAACGATGAAAGTCACTTGGGGGCAATCTGAGCAGCTTCACACTGCATTGGCCAGTGCCTCAGTTGCTGAGTCGCTGAGGCAAAGGGAACCTGCACATTTTGCAGCCTGAGGTTTAAAACCCTGGCTTTAGCTACTGATGAGAGGGCAGAAAACTGGAGCCTTCAGCCAGCGCCACCCTTCCAGGAGCTAAGGAAGGCTAGGGAGCCCTGGAAAGCTGCTCAAACAGGAGGAGGTGGGTCAGAGTGAGCTCAACCCTGTCCCCTTCTGATCTGAAACTCTGAGACATTTTTCTTTGGGGATAGCCCTGGCTGATAGCCAGCCTTTCTGAGAGGAGTACCCCTGGTGAAATGACAGAGGCCACAAGTATTGTACAAGAAGCGTGCTCCCTGGTGGGCTGGCTAAGATCACATGTTTCTTTTATGATTTCTTAGAAACTTCAGTCAGTCCAAAATACAACTGCTACGAGATTACTAACTGGGACTTTTCTTTGTTGGCATCCTTCAGAATCAGAAGGCTATGGTATCGCACTCTGAATGGTGGTTCTGGAACAGAGTGTCTCTCCGGTGCGCGAAGCCTGGGTAAAATAGATATGGAGGATAGACTGTTACCAATGCAGCAAATCCCCCCTCCATGTTGCTGAAATGGTCCAATGGAAAGGTAGAGGCCAATATGGTTGGTTCCAGCGGCGTTGCAGGAGTTGCCAGAACGCGACTGTGTTCAGCCATGAACTGCCTCAGGGACTCCGGCTCCGGATTTTGCCTCGAGGTTGACTCCTGAAGCCTTTTCCATAACTGGATGTAGCCACAAGGCAGTGGAGGTTTGGGATCAGAGTTGTCCTTCTCTCAGATGAGCTGCCTTCCCAGGCTAATGAGTCCCATCTACCTGGTGGCTGTATAGTCGTCTCTTATGACAAGTACAGCCAAACTGAGGGCCTATTCTTATCCCCAGCCCCCAGGGGAGTAGCCAAAGGGTTATCCTGCAAGGTAGTCAAGCAGAAGTCCCTCTGACCTCTGAAGTGTGGTGGCTAGTGACCAGGACATGGCCTCATCAGTTGTGGTGCCCTGTATATGACATGTCCTCCCCAGAGAGGCCCACCTGATACCAAATTTTATGTCTTATAGGTACTGCACAATTTTTTTTTTCTTGCTCAGACATTCTAATACCCCATGTAAATTGGTTTTAATCTGAAGAGTTTTACAGGTATTGCTGATTTTGTAATTAGTCTGCTCAGGTTTTCCTGCTCTTTATGTATCAATTTTTAAAATGAAATGTTTATGACTATTATAAGCCACTCTGGGAATTTTGTTAAACTGAAGGGTGGCATTAGGATGTTTAAAATGAAATACAATAATACTGTACTCTGTGCAATTCTTCATGGAAGTTTTCCAAACTATGGGATGAGTTATGACAATCAGCAAGATATTAAGCAAGAGATAAGTTAAGCTCCTACATCAAAGCCCATCTATTGGTATTTCTCTAGACTCGCTTCTCAACAGTGATTTTAATCAGGCGTTATCTCTTATTTATGAAAGACTTGGTGAGTCTGAATTTTTATGGTTATCATCTGATCTGAATCAGGTTTGTTCCCCTATGTATTATGGTATTTTTCCTTCCTTTGCCAGTCGGTATTCTTATTTTTATTCTCTTACGGATCCCCTCGAGAGGAGGGCTTTTATGTTAGCCCGGCTGAATATCTTCCCTTCTGCAGTGTTGAGCGGTCGCTACTCGCGGATACCCTTTGATCAAAGGTGTTGTAACCATTGTGGCATTGAGCCTGATTCTGTTATTCATTATCTCTGCGTCTGTCCCGCGTTTCGCAAGCTCCGCCGCTCTATTCTAGACCCTGTTTTTTCTAGCTACTCTGGCCCCTCCCATTTTCTAGCAGCATTTCTTCTACACGACTTTTTGCAAGAAACGACATTGCTTGTTGCCAAGTTTCTTGCAAAAGTTTTTATCTTTAACAGTTTAAGGTAGCCCTGATTGGTTCGTTGAGTGTGCACTTTATTTGTGGTCTGTTTCTTGTGTCTTGTCAGTGGGCTTATTGCGACCGTGTATTTATTTATTTTTTATGTATGCCAATAAAGGTTCTCGGAATTCATTCACATCAAAGCCAAACTTCATACAAGGGCTCAGTTCTTCAGCAAGAAATGAGTGCCAAGCCATTACAGCCCTCTTGCACCAGAAGCATCTTGTCTCTGATGGTTCGCATCATCACAGGTTACAAGTCATGGTAGGTATATGCAAAGTAGAGGTAGGCTGCCTCTGATTGCCAGATGCAGGGGAGGGCACCAGGATGCAGGTTCTGTCTGTTGTCTAGTGTGTTCCCTGAAGTATTTGGTGAGTGACTGTGAGATACAGGAAGCTGGACTAGATGGGCCTATGGCCTGATCCAGCAGGGCTCTTCTTATGTTGTTATGGCAGCTGCTAATGCCAAAGGATGCACAGCCCAATAATAGGTCTTTTCTTTCCACGATCCTCCTATGGCATATAAAAGTTGGGGTTATTTTTATTATTTTAGGTATGAAAAGCCAAATGACAGATATCTGTGGCAGAATGTCTGTCTAAGTGATGGGATAGTCTGCAACAATGTGAAAAAAGAAATGCATTTCTCCAAATGTGGGCAGACTGAATCTGATTTACCATTTACTGTTTTTCGAAACATCCAAAGAACATACAGTTCTAGTGCGGACACTACTATTTTGTTATTATTATTTCTAGCCACAGCACTTCTGTCTCTCAGTACCCTTTCCCTGGGTTCAGTCACACTGTAGTGTGACATTCCAGTATGACAAAGAAACAAAATAATAACAACAACAACAACAACAACAACAACTTTATTTATACCCCGCCCTTCTCCCCAAAGGGACCCAGGGCGGCTTACAACGGTTAAAAACAGATTAAAACATGATTTAGCAAGCAGATAAAAACATAATAACACATTAACAGATATCATAAAAACAGTAGTCAGATAAAAAGTCAGGTAAAAAAGAGCATATAGCAGCAGATCGAATCAGGCCAGTAAAAAATACTAAAAGATGTAGAAAAGATGTTTAAAAGGCCATGAACTCAGAAGGCTTGTTTAAACAGAAGGGTCTTCAGGCCTCGCCAAAAAGTCTCAAGAGAGGCTTTTACCTTAAAATACAAAGTGGATTAACAGCCCAGTCCTATGCTTCCCAGTGCCCACTGGAGAGTGGTGCCAAAGTGGCGACAGCTGTATCCAATGGGCGCCGGGAAGCCACCGGGAGTCTCCTGGGGAAACCCCATGCCTCACAATGGGGCTTCTCAAGCTTGCGCCAGTTATTTTGCTGGTGCAGACTTGAGAGATTCAATGTTGGGCTTTTCAACCCAACATGAAGTTCAGGATATGGAGGCATTCCCACCCTCTCCTGCCCTGGTTCCTCCCCCACCCTCGTTCTGCCCTCCCCCCAGAGGCTGCACCACCTTCCAGTGGTTTCACTAATTCCCAGGGGAGGTGTGCCCTCCTCCTGTTGGCACTGGACCCGGCGCCTGACTGATATGGGCCCAGCTCTAGCGCTCCCTACTCTCCCAGTGCCATAAACATGCTTTACAGCACCTTTATGGCACCCAGTGCTGGTGCAAGGGCTCCGTGCTGGTGCTGGGAAGGTTCAGGATTGGGCCCTAAATCATTAAGCTGGTGAAGCAGTGGGGTCCTGTGGCTAGGGGCCCATAAGAATGACTGGCACAAAATTCTACAGGACAAAATAAGTGGACTACAACCTGGAACACAGTAGATAAGGCAAGGAGGTATGATGCTTATTCTGGACAGAGAGGATAGATAGTAAGGGAACAGTTTAGCCCCTGTTACCATGATGCCATCCAAGCTCCTGTTCCCTTTCTTCCAAATTCTGCATCTGAAAATAACATTGTCATGGATGGGCAAAATCTGCTTAATTTGATCTACTGTTCAAATTCATGTATTTTTACTTCTCAAATGCAAAATACCCCAAAACGTACCTATCTTGTTGATTACAACATGCCAAATAACCCCAGATCTCATCAACTAATAAAATTATATGAGGCTAATAAGTGCTAATAAGACCAATCTTATCAAATATTCACTTTTTTTAATGATATGCTTTCATCCACTCGCCTTGCATATCTTGTGTGCCTATGAATATACCTATAATAATTGTATAACTTTGTTCTAAAATAACAAGTAAAATAAAAAGTAAATGAGAAGGGGAAAAATAAAAACAAGTAATAAAAAAGCAAACGTATCCTAAATTGCTGATACAATGATTCATGCAAAAAAAAAAAAAATTAGCTTATATATATACAGCCATTTTCAACCACTGTGCTGTGGCACATTGGTGTGCTGCAAGTGGTCCACAGGTGTGCCACAGGAATTTGGGATAAGGTCATTTATTAGGCCAGTGGGGGATGTGAGCCCCCCACTGGCAGCATGGTGTGCCTTGTCAGTGTGCCGTGAGATGAAAAAGGTTGAATATCACTGAGCTAATATATAGCTAAAGCAGATAAATATCTGCAGATATTTATATAGCTATAAATATATAGCTAAAGCAGATACAGGTCCAGCCTTGTTATACACGGATTTTTTATACACAGATTTGACTCAACACAAATGGCCCCTGCAAATGTGAAGGGATGTGCTGATCCCTGGAGAAGGGGAAAAATGCATCCTTTTAAAATCACAGTTTAAAAAACTGCTTTTCTTACTGTTGTAGAGAGACAGTCATGCAAGCCATTACAGGTATAACCTAACCATTCATAGGTTTTTCTCTCTGAATGCAATGAGACGCACCCTTTAAATTAAAGGAAAACAGTCATTTAACAATGTGTGTGTGTGTGTGTGTGTGTGTGTGAGAGAGAGAGAGAGAGAGAGAGAGAGAGAGAGAGAGAGAGGACGAGGACATCGGGCTGACAATCCCATCAATCATTCTCTCTTCAGGCAGGTTCAGCCCAAGACCCCTCTGTTCCCCCTGAGCACATGAAAGAAAGATACTTTGCACTGGTAAAGGAGGGATCCCAGTGAAGCCTTTCTAAGCACCTTGAGAGAGACTGATTGTTGAATTGTTGTCTTAATGACTCTATCTTAACATCATAAAGGTCAGGAAGGCTGTTTTTAAATCACCTGAGCAAAGGGACTTTGTTTTTAAATTGATTTGCTATAGTGCGTTTTTTTGCCATCCACCTGAGTTCTGAGAACGGAACCCACTCGTATAATGAGATTCAACCTGTATAACTTTAGGTATCCATAAAAGTCGAAGATGCACAAACACACATCCACTGATTTATAACTCTTAGCTGAAACTGGCAACAGACAACCACATATTAATGCCAATCACAACTGTAGGCTATCTAATACACACACACACACAGAGTCTGTGGGTAGTCTCTTGGCATTATGCATCAATGAACCAACCTTTGACAATTGATGATAAAGTCTCAGAAGTTGCCTTTAATGAAATGAGTATGGAAGAAAGAGGCAGATTGAAGGTGCCCTGATGCTGTAGCAATCCATAATTGATGAGATTCTTAGCATGGCTTCAGTATCTAATAAATTATTCAAGACTGACTCATTAGGGAAAGATTTCATTATGGGATAATTTGATTAAATGATGGACAAAGAGAAGAAGGAGAAGAAGCTGTAAGGCAGCAAGCCCTTCTGTTGACACTGGTGATTTGAAAATGCAAGTGAAGAAGAATTGAGCTTGGAAATAGGCCTGCTGTTACTGGGAGAGACAGCATGGAATTTTTCTTTCTGTTTTGAGACACTTTTCATGATCCTGCTGTTTGGGCTCCATGACTCTGTGCACGTGCTTGAGACTGTTTTATAGTTTTTATAGCCATTCCAACAGTGTAACATTTAAGATTAAAGGCCAACTCCTGCACTTGCAAATTGCTCCATGCAGAGTAGCCCAGTATGCAGACACATGGATGAAGTCATGTCTGAATACAGCAGCTATGTGGGGGTGGCAATCCCTGTGAACTTGGCAGCCAAGAAGTGTGTCACTATGCTTATGTGAATTGTCACCAGAAAAGAGCAGTTGCACCCAACAAATCTCTGGAACATGCACCTGAATCCCTGGATCTGATCAGGTCACTCAGAGCAATTTGCCAAGATCTGCATATACCAGTATACAGGTTGAGCCTGTGTATTCATGGATTTTTCATCCACAGATCTGGCTCAGTGTGGATCACCTGGATCTGCACTGAGCCAGACATGGCTTAACTGAGACGCTCCAGAAGCAAGGGGTGCTGGGCTTGTCTCATTTCCAGAGGGAGTTCTGAGAGCCAAGGTGGCTACGTACAGCCTCCTCATGCACATTGCGGCAAAAAATCAAAACTTCACATATAGGCAAATGGCCCCTGCAATTAGCCTGCAATGCGATTTTTCACATTTTTGAATTATGACAAAATCCTCTAGACCAAAGGGCAATAATACGAGTGTACAAAACATGAACAAGTGTTTACAGAAACCAGGGGACCTAAAATATAACTTGCTTTTCCTCAGTGAAAACTGGGAACTGATAGCATAGTGCAGGGGTGCCCAATCTCCGGCCCTGGGGCCACATGCAGCCCTCGAAGACTCTCAGTCTGGCCCTCATGGAGCCCCCAGTCTCCGATGAGCCTCTGGAGACTTGCTGAAGCTCGCTCTAGTCTGATACAACTGCTCTCAGCATGACGGCCAACTGTTTTATCTCTCGTGTGAGCTGTGGGACGAGGGCTTCCTCCACTGCTTGCTGTTTCACATCTGTGATGCAGCAGGGGCAGCGAAGGAATGGCTGGCCTTGCTTTATGAAAGGCCTTTTATAGGCCTTGAGCTATTGCAAGACCTTCATTCATTCATGTAAGTTCTATCTCTAATATATTCATTTATGTAAATTTATTCAAATTTGAATTGTAAATTAATTCTTTTTCCCCGGCCCCTGACACAGTGTCAGAGAGATGATGTGGCCCTCCTGCCAAAAAGTTTGGACATCGCTGGCATAGTGTATAAACACTGACTTCTTGTTCTTGTTCATAAAAAGATTGTGTTGAATTTTCTCCCATGGACATTTTCAGGGGAAAAAAAAGTTGGGTGGTAGTGGTAATTTTTTAGGACTATCTCCTCTGCTTATTTTATCTGTTCATCCCCTGTTTGCAGCTGTATCTTCCCACAATCTGCAGTTTATGTCGTGCTTAAAAAAAAGTAAATGGGGGGAAGGCTTCTTTCTTTCCAACCAATTAGGAATCACTTATACAAGATGATAACAGTTTGTCATCGTGCAGCAAATCCGAACTGGTTACGTATAAAATCATAGTGAGGGCAGCAAGTATTGCCATTGCTATGACTTTGGTGGCCTCACACCACCACATCTAATTGACTACAGATATAATTTCATCATGATGATGATGTCATAAAGCCAGATAAGAAAGATGGTGATGCTTCCTACTCTCGTTCGGAATCGCCAAATATTTTGGCCCAGTTTTACAGATCTCCATTAACAGTGCCGGATTAACCTAGTAGCAAAAGTAGCATATGCTACAGGCCCCACATTTTTGAGGGCCCCACACTAAATCCTTGCAAGCCTTCTCATGATCATGCAGCCCTGTTGCTTACATGTCGGGGGAGCTGCATACTGCATGGTACGTAATCATTATGGACCTCATTAATAAAATGATACAAATAAATAATTTCATTCAAATTTAATTTTACTGTGGGCACTATCCTATTGTGCCTCAGCACCGGCAGAGCACACGCTTCACTGGTGCTGGCTGTTGCAAATGTGCTGGAAAGCAGTGGAAGAGTTTGAGGAGCCCTTGGGAATGCCGGTGCCAACCTGCTGGCACCATGGAAGACCAGTGTGTGGCGGAGCAGGTAAGCTCTGCATGGGCTGACAGAGGGGTAGGGGGGAGAGAGGAATGGGTGTAGAGAGCGATGCCCTTTAAAACATATGCCACAGGCCGCGCACTAGCTTAATCTGGCCGTCCGCAAGTAATTGCAAAAAGACTGGGTGTTTCATAAGGATGAGGGTGATTCATGACTGGTAAGCTTTCCTGAAATGCAACTTTTAATTTTGGCATAAGCTTCATACATAACAGGTGAAGAAAGTCATTTATCATCTGCTGACTCAGAACAATTACAATTTTCTTCCCTTTGAAACAGTAATTTGATTGCTAGACTTGGCATGGTAACCTGATGATAATTCTTTGTAAGAGTTTTCTTCTGTAACACTGTTTTCTTCCCTGGGATTGCAAATATTCTTAGTATAATTTCTCTCAGTCATTCTGATGATCAAATAGCTGGAATGGACCCATGTCAACAAAGCAATGCAAATTTTTAAAGTCTATATTTGCTTGGTACAGCAACTTTTCTGGGTTCATGACCAGCAATTCACTCATACTATGCATTTTTCAAGATGAAACAGACAAGATCAGGTGTATGCAAATCAGAAAATATTAAGAAAGGAACATTTAAAATGACAAGCATAACAAGACCAGAAAATTCATATTACTAATCAGATATATTTAAGTATCTTTTTTACTTCTGTGCAGAAAGATGTGTACTGTTGGCCAGCAATTGTAACGTTGCTGAATTTGGATCTCGTTCCAATGGATGGGGCCATAATAAACTGTGCCAGAATCAACACATGCCATCTATATGTATCTTTTGAATTAGGACCAAAGTTTGGAGGCAGAGTTCTAGCTAGATCCCTGCTAGCTCTTCTCTCTGCTAGCTCTGCTCATTCACTCACCACCCAGAGAACCTGGAACCTAAGTTTGCAATAGTATCCAATGAAGTAACAAAACTTAGCTGTGTGGCTGAAAATCTGTGTTTACGAGTTCTCTACTCACAGCTCTTATGGAACACACTTGCTTTCACCCTACTTCTGGGGTAATCTCAAAGTTATGCTTTGCACAGCCGTATGAATGCCCTCTAACTCTCTCTTTCCTCCCTGAAATAAATCACCTCTTCTTCCTCAACTCAGAGCTAGGGAGAGCTCAGCAACAGGCCACCTGAGGCAGCTAGATACCTGCTTTCCCTGGTGCTTTAGGGTGCTAGTCCCATTACACAGCCTTCCTGCTTTTTTGTGGCTTTCTTAGAACAGAGGCAATTTTGCCTGCTGCCTCCCCAGTGATTGCTGATGCTGCTGACCCTGCTTTTTCACTGGACACCAGTCATGATTGCTCCAAATAGGCTGCTAGCTGCTTCCCTGTGTACTGTAAAGTATGTGTATGTGCTCCTTAACTCATTGACTGTGCTGGAGAAGGAGAGGCGCAGAAAGGTGATGTACTTTTTCTTTTTTCCTTGTTGGATCCAATGAGGCTCTGCCTCTTCTGACTGTGTGTCCTTGCTGTGCAGAATCTGTGACCCACCAAGCTGAGCATGCAGTATAACAACCATGTACACATTTGCTCCTGTTTCTGTTGCCTGCCTAGGATTGCAAAAACAGGTGGATTGTCAAGGACTTGGCAGGCTACAATCCATGTCTGGGAGACAGCATTTGGTTTGGTGGGTCACAGTTTGTGCAAATGCCTGCATAGGAGACACCTGGCCTCTTGCCCTTACTCTAGTCCTTTCATTGCTAATGCTTTTGCTGTTCCATATACCCACAAGGCTTTGCACTACTGTTTGGTTAGGTCTTTGGCGTCTCTAATACTTAAGCAGAATTAACAGGAATGTGCTGGCACTCCTTGGGTTTGATAATTGTGGTGAAATTAGCACTGAAGCGTACAGACTACATTTTTTTCCCCTGGCTGTCACAATCACTGAGGATTACTGCAGTGAAGTTGGGTTTGGCAAACATCTTGTGCAGACATTGCAAAGATAGGTTCTTGGGAAGACTTGGCACTTGTAGGCTCCCATGGTTTCTACTGATGAGGAAACCATGGCATTGCATTCTTTATAATCCATGGTATTTATTCTCCTTTTAAGGGACCAACTAGATGTCGATACCTGAAATGAATGAAGGGAAGTCCATATATCTTCCCTTGCGCCTCCCAGTAACAGGTAATTGAACAGCAGACTAGTCACATGGCATACCACATCCAGCATTCTCTGCCCCACCCCACTTCACTCACTGCCACATGTGGGGGCAGGGAAACATGCAATGAGGTTGCATCATGCATCTTATTTTAACTAGATATAATTAGAAGATGTGTGAAGTGTGTGCATAGCTAGGCATGCATTTCTGATAATGCCTGCTTTGGCCCTGAGTGGCATACGCAGGGAAAAATATTTGAAAATATATTGGTTGCTGCCAAATTTGAACAAGGATTCTTTCTGCATTCATGTCTTGCTTAACTGATCTCATATGATGAGATAAGGAGCCAGAGACTACTTTTTTGCTGGGGTGGGGATGCAACTCTGATCCACAGGAGACATCAAAGTTAAGCTGCAACCTTGTGGTCCGATATGCATATGTGATTGCCACAGAAATCAATTGGATTAGCACCCAAGTAAATGCTTGCAGGATTGCAGCCATAATATTTCAGGGTTACTTTATATGCAAATTAAAACAAACTAACAAAGTAGTGCTACAGATGTGTTGGAGCAGTCTCTCTTTTGTTCATTTTTGTGCTGCAGTACCTACAGCATTGACAATGTGCTATCAAGTAAAGTGAACTTTAGACAGTGAATTTTGAGTGATTTGCAGCCCAGTCCTATGTGACTCCCTGCATGACCATGAAGTGGTGCCAGCTTGGTGTCTGCTGAATCCCATGGGGGAGGTTTGGCCCCTGGAGGTTTGGCCCCTGGGGGAAGGGAACATTTGTTCTCTTCCCTTGGGGTAAGCTCCCACTGCCTCCATGGGTCAATTCAGACCTGCACCAGTGATATTGCTGTTCTGTTCCTCCCAGCTCTCATTCCATTTCATCCTCTTCCCATCACCCTCCTGCCCCTACACAGGCTTACCTGCAGTGGCGGGTATCCCTGGTCTGTTCCTATGCAAACCTGCCCACTCACCACTTCCAGCCACACTCTCCAGCATGTCACATTTGCGACACTGGAAAATGCATTTCACCAATATAACATGCAGTCTGGTGTCATAGCTGGGGTTATGGACTGCCAAACTATCTGAAACAGAGTTCAGTGGGGCTTACTTATTAATGTTCCGGCGGGGCCTGAAGACTTTTTTATTCAGGAAAGCCTTCGAGGTCTTATAAGGGCTGTTTTTATAAATGTATCAATTATGTCTTTTACTGCATGCTTTTAATCTGCTGCTATGTATTTTATCTTGTTTTAATTGTTTTGTATTTTTAATGTTTATATGTATCTTAGTTTGTTTGTATTTTAAATTGATTGTTAGCCACCTTGGGTACCCTTTGGGGAGAAAGGCGGAATACAAATCTAATAAAATAAATAAATAAATAAATAAATAAATCAAGTAAGTGTGCATAGGATTGTAGGTTATGTCATCTTCCAGTCTCTGTTTATCACCTATTCTGCAGAAAAAGACCTGTCCATAACTAGCTCAGTGTGGGCGCTGCTTGTTTAACAGAGTTTGACATATGGGAGGTAAAGTCTCTCTTGTTGAATTGGCTTGGATCCCTTACAATTGATACCATCTCCAGCTAAGAGGGTTGGGGGCATGTAACTGATCAGTTGCCAGTTGGGCTGATGCCCATTCTGGCTAGTGAAAACCAGCTGGAAATAAATACATTATTTGTGGAAGGACTAGTACCCAAAAAAACTCAAGTCTGCAGTGATCTGGGGGCCCCTTCATACACACACACAGGCACACGAATAAAAATCATTATGTTAATACCATATGGACAAGCTTCCCTTTTGTAAGAAGTTGTCAAAAGGTGGTTTTTCTAGAGTGCACAGGTGTTAAACTCGTTTCATACAGTGGGCCAAATACATTCATAATGCCTGCTGAGGGCTGGAAGTGATGTCATTTAGTAGGAAGTGATGTCATTAAGCAGACATGATCAGAAATAAGCACTTTTTCTCACTTAGGATCTCATTAGCTGCAAATGACAGAAGAGACAATATGCAAATCTTGATCATATTTTCAAGATATGGGAGAGCCACAAGGACATCTGCAAGAGGGATCTGAAGGCCTTAGGAGTGGACCTCAACAGGTGGGAAACCCTGGCATCTGAGCGGCCCGCTTGGAGGCAGGCTGTGCAGCATGGCCTTTCCCAGTTTGAAGAGACACTTGGCCAACAGACTGAGGCAAAGAGGCAAAGAAGGAAGGCCCATAGCCAGGAGACAGACCAGGGACAGACTGCACTTGCTCCCAGTGAGGAAGGGATTGTCACTCCTGAATTGGCCTTTTCAGCCACACTAGACGCTGTTCCAGAACCACCATTCAGAGCGCGTTACCATAGTCTTTCGAGACTGAAGGTTGCCAACTACTAATTATCAACTTTTAAAAGCAAAGCATACTAAATCAGTTTAAAAGTCAGGATCAAGAGGGTATATTAAACTGTCGCATCAAGCAGGGAAAATTTTTAAAAGATTACACTTTCTAGCAAAAATTCTAAGGGAAGTGGACTGGTTGGCTTGTCTTGGGAAACTCCTCCTTATTACAAATGCTATCCATAAAGTATGCTGTTTTGTGCACTCATAGTCTGGGACCCCAATTCTATACTCCACTACCAGTGCTTAAGCAGCTGCACCAAAAAGGTGCATGCTGCATCCTATGGTGGGGGTGGTGACCCAATGGTAAATGGGAGGTAAGTCAATATATTTGTTTTTTAAAACTCTGTTCTGCTGTCATATCTAGCTCAACTGAGCTGCGGATTTCTCTAAAACAGTGGTGTCCAAACCCTGGCCCTGTGGCCACTTGTGGCCCTCAAGGACTCCCAATCCGGCCCTCAGGGAGTTCCCAGTCTCCAATGAGCCTCTGGCCCTCTGGAGACTTGCTGGAGTCCAAGCTGGCCTGATGCAACAGCTCTCAGCGTATCGGCCAACTGTTCAACCTCTCGCATGAGCTGTGGGATGAGAGCTCCCTCCACTGCTTGCTGTTTCACATCTGTGATGCAGCAACGGCAGCAAAGGAAAGACTGGCCTGCTTTGTGCAAGGCCTTGAGCTATTGCAAAACCTTCATTCATTCATATAAGTTCTATCTCTAATATATTCATTTATGTAAATTTATTCAAATTTGAAATTTAAATTAATTCTTTTTTCCCAGGCCCCCAACACAGTGACTGAGAGTTGATGTGGCCCTCCTGCCAAAAAGTTTCGACACCCCTGCTCTAAAAGAAAGTATAGAACTAGATCTGAGAGTCTAGAGTGGAATGCCTGGCTAGAGACACTCTTTAAAGTATGCTGAGTCAGGCTATATAACCAGCATATGCATTGGCCTGAACACTGGACCAATAGATGGGGACTAGGCAGCTCTGCTCAGCTCTTGTTCATCTGCTTCTTGCAGATCTCTCCTTCAGTGTGTCCTCTGACATGCAGAATGCTTCCAGGAGGGGATGAACTGCAACCTCTGCTTATCTTCTAGCAACATTGAATCACTTCTATACTGTCAGCACTTGCAACCCTTCCAAAGGGTTCAGCCCCACAGTTGGAGAACCTAGGGGCTAATATCACTATTCCAAGCCAGATTGATTTTTGTAATGTGTGGAAGCATTGTGAACTGAAAATGTTTTTATAATGATGATATTCTCACTTGAAATTACCTCACTTTTACAGGGTCAGGCAGTGAAAGAATAAATGCAAGCTAAGGTGGGTAGAAAGAATTTAGACCAAAGCCATTACATTGCGCTCTGGCTCTCCACATTATTTTCATACCTCCTTTATAGGCAAAGATCTTGCCAGCTACCTACTTAACTTCTGAAATGATTGTATATAATGCCTTCAATAAAACATGGCCCCTGCTTTGCATGTACAGAAGGTGTTGGGTTCAAAATCATGGCAACTCAAAGCCAGGGGGCATTATCTAGGTGCTAAAATTGGCTCATGGGTTCTCCTTTCCCAGAACAGAGGAATATTTTTTCCAGGTCTGGTAGGTCATGGCTAAGGATGAATGATATTTGACAGAGGTGTTAACGAAGTACCCAGGGTTAACAGACCCCTCTCTTTCTCTCCTTGACATATGGTATATATTTTGCTTTTTAGGAACTGAGAGCTGAATTCATAAAAGGACTGAGTTTGTTTTGCTTACTTTTTGGGATGCTGGGCCCAATCAGTGGTCAGTTACAAACAGCTCTAAAGGAGCAATGTAATGAATGGACAGCTTATATATTGCTCCACACCTCTGCAAGTTTGTCTTTCCCTCTGTCCAGTTTCTCTACCTAAACTATTTTATTAGCATGAGCAAGAGAGGTATCACTGAAAATCAAGATGGAAGAGAAGGTATGAGAGTACAGAAGGGACATGAAACCACTCATCTTGGAGAAAGACCCTCAGGGCCTAAGCATGGAGAGAGAGAAAGGGTGCACATTTTACCAAGGCTGGGGGACGCAAGAGGGATTGGCTCAGGCTGCAGTCCCTTTACCAAACCAAAAAAATGGAGGCTCAATGGTAGACTGTGCTTGAGAATATTTATAGAAATTATTTCTCCGTATCAATGTATTTGGTATGCAGATCTTATAAGATCTGCTGGAGTCAACTGGAAGCAGAATAAACAACATTATCTGAGTTGTCCCAGACCCTTCTCTGGAACGGAGAGAGTGTGCTTGTGCGTCAGTGAAACTAGGACTTGTAGTTCAAGATACAGGCAAAGGAGTGTCTGTGGGAAAACAGCACCTTGAAAAGGAAACTGGGGGCTGGTACTCCCCCTTTTAGCTACACCCCATCTTTATGTTCATATTTCCATACATGTTTCATCATTTCCCTAAAGTTATAATAATGGCTGACAGATCAGGATAAATTGACCGACTGATCAATCAATTAATTTTTGCTTAATAATTAAGGGTTAATCATTAATAATTGCTTGACAATTGCATCTCCCTAACGATGTCTGGTTAATGCCACTTTTTCTAAAACCCCACTTTAATAAAGCTTTTCAATTACACAAAGCCATATTTTCTAGCAGTACTTGTAATTAATAGAGAAAGAGAACATTATAAGACAAGATTGTACAGTCATTTACAGGAGTAATGGGCGGACATCAGGCTTGCAGGATTCTTTCACCCTTCTTTTTTAACAACCTAAATGCTGAAGTCCACCAGCTGGAGCCAGGTGCAAAAAGAGTCTCAGAAAGCAGAGCCAATTACCTTCTGTAGCCCATGAGACATACACTGGTTTGATTTGCACATATACAAACACAAATCTTCATCCAAGTTACCACAGATCAAATATTCTTTTCTAACACAAAACCGGAAAATGGGGCAACTGAGTTGAACAAAGACTTGCTGAAGAAAGGCAACCAGTTAGTACTACTATTTTATAGATAAGCACTGAGAGAAAATGAATGACTAGTAGAAGGCTAGCCGCAGCAGAGAATTTTGCTACTTGCAATTCTGTTTGCTATCATTAAACCACTGGGAATCAGAGAAACATTGCTGATATTCTGCAAATTCACATATGAGTCTACCAGCAGCTCCTGATCTACCTTCTGCTTATCCCAACATAAATGAGCAAATATTCAACATGAGCATAGTACATAGGTTCGAAGTGTAAGCTAATCTATTTACAACAGTGCATGGCTGCACCCTAATCAGGTATATATCCAAGGAGAGGCACAATCCTAAATCCTCTCAATTCCCATGTTCTGCTCTGTTCCGCCCCCACTATTTTTTTAAGAAATAAACTTCCCAATCCTATTCCCCACTATTGGCACTGATGCAGCTGTGCTGGTGGAAACTGTGCTGGATCCAGTGTGGGGGAGGACAGCCAAAAGTATGTAAATATTTTACTAACTAAAAAATGTACTAACTAAAAAAAATAAATATTTTTACCTCTCTTTACGCATCCCGATGGCCTATGAGTCTCCTTGGACCCACACCAGCTATATAACTGGCATACATCTGAGGAGAGAAAGGGGGCAGGGTGGGCTGGAAAAGGTAGGATAAGATCTGACATGTATGCCTGCAATCAATATCCTCCCCCCTCCAGCTGGTCCCTGCACCTTGCCTCCTGCCTCCCTGCTTCGGAGCATCCCAAACCTTTCCTCCCTACCACAAACTTATCAGCGCCTGCAAAGCCACCCAGAGCCACCATATCTCTTTGTGGCAGTGACCTGGCAGCATGGAACAGCGCCCTGGCTTTTGTGTCACTGTAACCATCTTTGTGCTTCCACAACACTAGTTCCAGCAGCACAAGGCCCCAATAGGTTTGGGGCCAGACAGACCCACTGGGCCATGTTACACATTTCATGTAACATCTAGTTTGCCTCTTAAAATTACAAAGGTTAAGATTTGCAGTGTATGGCAAAGCTAATCCCTGACAAATAGCCTTAATATCTTGAAGAAAATTAAGTTCAGTCTCAGAATAAGGAAAGGCTACGGCGTCTGGGCCTCTTCAGCCTAGAAAAGAGGCACCTCAGAGGGGACATGATTGAGACATACAAAATTATGCATGGGAAGGATAAAGTGGATAAAGAGATGCTCTTTACACTCTCACATAACACCAGAACCAGGGGACATCCACTAAAATTGAGTGTTGGGAGAGTTAGGACAGACAAAAGAAAATATTTCTTTACTCAGCGTTTGGTTGGTCTGTGGAACTCCTTGCCACAGGATGTGGTGATGGCATCTGGTCTGGATGCCTTTAAAAGGGGATTGGACAAGTTTCTGGAGGAAAAATCCATTACGGGTTACACACCATGATGTGTGTAACGTACGCATGTATGTGCAACCTCCTTTAGAAATGAGCTATGCCAGATGCAGGGGAGGGCACCAGGATGCAGGTCTCTTGTTATCTGGTGTAATTTATGGAGGTTAGATCCTCCAACAGTCCTGCCTCCTAATCCCAGATTGCTGCTGGTGGTGACCAGACTGTTGTAAGGGAAATGGGCACTTTGTGTAAGAGATTTCACATAGTCTAGAGGTGGGGTCCAGGCATTCTGAACAAGTTAGAGGTTGAGCCCTTGCAAACTGTTGGCCAAATTAAGCCTCATTTCTGTGCTGCATATAGCACATATTTAAACTCCTATTGTGCCGGGTGATGACAGGCACGGATACCTTGCACTTGTGTTGCAAGAGACCAGTCTCCAACTCCATTAGTCAGCTCTCTTCCTATGGGAAAATGTAATAGATTACTGTTGAAATGGTTGCTTGTTTCTCAATGTGAGCTCTGGTGCCCACCAATGCCTCCTCTGAAACCTGTCGTTAAACCATGACGCAAATTATTTACACACAGACAAGATCTCCAGCAGCTCATGGATCGTTTTAGCAAGGCCTGCCAAGATTTTGGACTGACGATCAGCCTGAAGAAAACACAGGTCATGGTTCAGGATGTGGACTCACCTCCCTGCATTACAATCTCTGCACATGAACTGGAGGTTGTCCATGACTTTGTGTACCTTGGCTCAACGATCTCCAACACTCTTTCTCTCAATACCGAGCTAAACAAACGCATCGGTAAAGCAGCTACCACGTTTTCCAGACTCACAAAGAGAGTCTGGTCCAACAAGAAGCTGACGGAACATACCAAGATCCAGGTCTACAGAGCTTGCGTCCTGAGTACACTTCTGTACTGCAGTGAGTCATGGACTCTTCGCTCACAACAGGAGAGGAAACTGAACGCTTTCCACATGCGCTGCCTCCAATGCATTCTTGGCATCACCTGGCAGGACAATGTTCCAAACAACACAGTCCTGGAACGTGCTGGAATCCCTAGCATGTATGCACTGCTGAAACAGAGACGCCTGCATTGGCTCGGTCATGTCGTGAGAATAGATGATGGTCGGATCCCAAAGGATCTCCTCTATGGAGAACTCGTGCAAGGAAAGTGCCCTACAGGTAGACCACAGCTGCGATACAAGGACATCTGCAAGAGGGATCTGAAGTCCTTAGGAGTGGACCTCAACAAGTGGGAAACCCTGGCCTCTGAGCAGCCCGCTTGGAGGCAGGCTGTGCAGCATGGCCTTTCCCAGTTTGAAGAGACACTTGGCCAACAGTCTGAGGCAAAGAGGCAAAGAAGGAAGGCCCATAGCCAGGGAGACAGACCAGGGACAGACTGCACTTGCTCCCGGTGTGGAAGGGATTGTCACTCCCGAATTGGCCTTTTCAGCCACACTAGACGCTGTTCCAGAACCACCTTTCAGAGCGCGATACCATAGTCTTTCGAGACTGAAGGTAGCCAACATGATGCCATGTGGGTATGGAGTCCATCATGATCCCCTTATTTTTTAGCACCTACTCCCAATTTTAAGAGGGTTTTTTTGCGCCATAGTTTTTGCAGGAACCACCAGGATAGGTGGAGCTAGAACAATCTAACAGCAGGATGGTAAAGCACAACCAAGTGACCTCTTTCAGTGGCAAGTTGTGAAGAATGAATGAAAAAAGTTGAATAATAACAGAAGCTCTGGGTTGTGGGCTAATACATGACAAAGTGGAAGGTGATTAGTTCCTCCTAAGCACCTGACTCTCTTGCTTGTGCAGCTAAGTTCAAACGTTTCTGCTGGTTGGCTTGAAGCATCTGCAGCCCTCTTATCTAATCAGCTGTCCTGGTGTTGTGTGACATAGCGAGACCTCCAGGGCTCCTGTTTTGAGCCACGTGGGACACAACATCCTGGTTCTTACAGTTCTGGGACAGAGGGTACATATCTTTTAATGGAGGGTACATATCTATGGGTCAAAACTTGGGCTCCAGTCCTAACCTTTCCTGGTGCCCAGGAAGACAGTGGTCTGAAATGGCCTATGCTGAATCCTGTGGGACTAGGGAAGCTGACAGAGGTCTCCTTGGGGTAAGGGAACAGTTACCCCATGTTGAGCCCTGGCAACCCTGATGGGTCTACTCAGATTTAGCAGGTGCGGAACTGAAAGACCCGTTTTGGTCTCTGCAGCTCAGGATGGTGTACAGGATGCAATGGCAGCCTCTGCTGCCATCCCCGCCCCCTTTCAGTCCGATACTCTCCTTGCTCTGCCCTCCCTCTGCCCTGTTCCAGCCCTGCCTGAAAAGCTTCCCAGTGTCCGGCTGGGAAACCTACTGCTCCACACTCCTCCTGGGCCTTCAGGTGGCACAGAGGCCCAGTGCTGACTGGCGCTGGACTCGCTGCACACACTGAGGGCTCACCACCAGCAACAAAGTGCCTTATGTCACTTTCATAACAGCTGTTGCTTTGGCAGCGCAGGAGCGAGCAACGCTGACTGGGCTCAGGATCGGGCTGCCCCATGCTAGTGTACTACCATGTGTTAAATTTGAGGGACGCAGTCTTCTCCAGTGGCCTGCATTCTGTAAACCATACTGCAAAGTTAAAATTCCTTTTAACATGAGAAACTATGATAATTTCCATCCCTGAAACTGAATCCCTGAAATTGATTGTAAAATCAAAGCAAATTCAATACCCACCTGACGAAAACCTTATTTCAATTATTTTGTTTTAGCATAAAAGGCTTTTTAAAGTATCAGATGAAACTAGGATCTGATATCACTAAATGCTGGAAATCCTCTTTCTCTTAGAACTAAAATTGTATTTTCAGCAAGATAATAGAAATTATAGGTGGAAGAAACTTACTAGATTTACCTACTTATGCAAGTAATTCATCCGCTGCTTTCGACTCGGGTAGTACTTCCCATTAGCTGTATATGTTTCATTTTCCCACATGCAAAATTCATTCCGAACTGGCTATCAGCAAATGCTGCTTTTTGAGTAGTTGCAGAGGTGCACTGCAAGGCCTTCTAAGCTGAATTTTGGATGTGCTGGATGTGGAAGGAGAGACAATTCAATATAGTGGATTGTCTGGAAAGCAGTTGTGCAGGAGAGCTAATTTGATTGGGAATGTGAGGCTAGTGGAGGGACGGTTATAACCCTCTAAATTAGCTATCCTGTACCCCACAACAGATCTATTCAACCCACTACCCCACTGGTGCCTGTATATTTTTTCAGCAGGGCTAACAGCAACTTCAGGTGGAGGAGTGTGTGAACTGGACAGGTGAAATAAAGCCACACAAATGGAGTATGGCTCCCCACAGATGCTCTGACATAAAGAAAAAAGGGCTGGGTGATCGGAACATGGACCTCCTGCAGCCAGTGGCGGGCCAGGGGGAAAATTCCCCATGTGCGGTGTTCATGCAGTGCTTCAGTTGCTTGGATTAAGAGCCAATGCAATCTTAATCAGTACTTCTGGTTTCCCGGAAATACTGTTTAAGCCCACAGGGAAGCTTCAGAATGTTTTCCCAGTTGGTCCCTACGTCACACAAGGCTCTGTTGCACTGGGTAAGTATGGGGGGTGGCGTGGTGCGGGAGGGTGGCATCATGGACCTTTGCTCTGGGGCACGTGAGGGGCAGGTCCGTTATTGCCTGCATCACATCTTAAACTGGGATTTATTTATTTAGAACAGCGATTTTAAAATAGTGTGCTGTGGCACATTGGTGTGCCACATATGGTACAACAGGTGTGCTGTGGGAGTTTAAGAGAGGATAATTTATTAGAAGGGCCAATGGGGGATGTGAGCCTCTCACCAGAGGCATGATGTCAATTGTCAAAAAACTGATGGTGTTCCATGGCAATTTTAGCACCTTTTCAGTGTGCCATGAGATTAAAAAGATTGAAAATCACTGATTTAGAAGAATCCAATTCCGATTTTCCCCAGGCTACAAGCCTGGTACTCTGGCTTCAATTCTGGTTCCAAATCCCTGTTCAGTTCATGTATGCCATTCTAGGCTCTTTAAAGACAGGGATGAGGAGAAAACCTGACTGGTGACTTGGAGCAGGACAAGACAACTTTGTAACCATCAAGCAGCACAGCCACCGGTTGCATAGAGCAGCTCACCAGGGGCTTAATAATGCTTCTCCTTCTGCTGCCTGCCTGGGAATGGAAGAATGGTGAGTTTATGTGTGGCAAGTCACAATTCATAGCTGGTAGGCTGCATTCAGCTTGGTAGGTCACAGGTTGTCTAGGCCTGGCCTGAAGCTTTAAGGAATACAAAGTAATTAGATCTCACTTTGGGAAGCTGAAAGTTGACAGTACAAACAAGGGGATGGAGCTGAGGAGTCAATAAACATATAACTTTTTATCCTCCTACACATAAACCAAACCGGTGTGGGTGTGACATTCCTGGCATTTTAACCTAGGAAAAGCCTAATCCCTGTTTAATGGTCTTTGAATGGAAGTGGTCAATAGTTTGGTAAATGTTTAAGTGACAGATTGATAGACATGGAGCTAACACTTTAATCCTGCCTGGAGGCCAAAGGGCTAGCAAACAGGTTCTTTCTTAAACCCCAGAGTGGCAGGAACAGAAGCCTGCACAGGGAACAAAATTAGCTTGGGATATTTACAGGTGTGAAACAGCACTGGCATTGGGTGTTTCAGGGGTTAAACCAGGAGGAGGGTTTTCAACATCTCCACAGCATTTAATATATGATAAGTTTATGATAATATTTGCAGATTTTAAAGGTGAATTTTACCATTATATAGAAGTACGGCTGCCATATTTTTCTTTTTTTAATTGGCCTTGGTCCTGTTCCTTAGCAGCAACCTGGCTCACACATGTATGCACAGCTGAAAACATAGCAACTGTATGCCCCTCTAATTTCAAACAGAAAATATTTCTTGAATATTCACATATTCACAGAGAGGCTCAGCCCTAACATGAGGCAGGGTGAGGTCCACTAGGTGACAGATTGAGAGAAGTACTGAATTGAAGGGGATCTTGCATTGTCTGTCATCACCACTGCTGCCCACTGTCAGGAAGGAAGGAAGTCTAGCCATTTAGAGCTCTTAACAGATGGGATCTGGAATATTATACAGATGTCTTATGCTCTTCCCTTCTTATGTTGATCAATCAGCACAACCCTACCCCAGGCTTAATCCATTGTTGGATGTAAGATTGTCAACTGCTAAGAGCAAGACTTTCTCTGTGGTGGCCCTGGGGTTCTGGAATGCCTTCTCCTGGGAACCTAATTTGTTTACCTTGCTTGCAGGATGGACTGTCCCACCTGCTCCTAATCTCCTAATCCTAGTCTATGAGCCCCACCTAGAATTTCTTTTTGTAACATTGCCTTTTTTATTTGTGACATGATGTCCTCCATTTAAATAATGAGACTTGTTTTAAGGACAGGGACAATAGTAGTTTAAAAAAATATGCAGCAGCCAGTGCTTCCCCTAAAAAATTGCAGTGGAGAGATGATAGAGATATTCTCCACCACTCTCCTTCTTCTCTCCTCCACCTCCTCTCTTACTCCCTTACTTTTTCAATTCCAGCAAGGAAAGTGAAGGAGCTTGAGGATGAGTAGCTTGCCTCCTGGTGCACTGGTGGCGAGCACTCATGTGAGGGTAGCCAATTGTCACAGCAGCATGGCTACGTGCACTGTTGGCCTGTTTCATGGTGGTAGTGGTGGATGCTCTCAGGACTGCAGGGGTGACAAATGGGTATTTATGCTATTACAGTCACTGTGCGCCTCATGGGTGTGTTAGCCCTGGGAATCACTGATTTCTCATTCATATATTTGAAGCCCTTCCTAGAAAAGACTGCTGGTAGACCAAACATACCAATGAACTAGTATGAAGTAGTTTCTTATATCCTTTTACAGCAGTGGTTCCCAAACATTTTAGCACCAGGACTTTAAAAACAACAGTCTATCAGGACTCACCTAGGTTTACCAAACTTTAAAAAAAGATCTAGAAAAAAAAAATTTATTTATTTGTTTATTTATTTATAAGTAATAATAACCGGAAAAACGACCCTCAAACATTTATCTCCCTATGCTTGCAAACTGCAGGAGCTGAGCTCTTTGCAGGGTGATTAGCAGCTACAATATCTGATTTTCAATCGTCTCAGGGCTTGAGGTAGTTAGTTATCTGATCTTTCTATCTGTCCCACCAAAAATCAGGCTGTGACCAACCAGTGGGTCCTGACCCACAGTTTGCGAACCATTGTTTTACAGCACTTTGCAGTATACTGGGCAGGAGGTCTGGTCTAGAGGGTTGAGCCTCCATTTGCCTGAAGGTCGCCAGTTCAAGGCCACCGGCACGGAGAATTGGCAAGACCTTGAAGCAGCTGACAAGCCCAGCTGAGTTATTCTACCATTCTCTTGGAGAGATGAAGGAGTTGCTTGTCAGCCTGTGTGGGAGGAATCTGGAGGCCAGAAAGTGATAACAGACCGTAAAAGATCCATCGGAAATGTTGTGGTTCTTGAAAGATAGAACCTTTCTTCAATTGTATTAATCCCTACGGGGATTTAGAATAGCCTGCCCATGTAAACCACCTTGAATTAAAGTCTGAGGAGAAATCTGACGACCAAGAAAGGCAGTATATAAATGCCTGTACTACTACTACTACTAATACTACTACTACTACTACTACTACTACTGATTGCTTTTCAGTTCTTATTTCATTTAATAGATGTGCAAGCAAAGACATGCTATTCTACCTGGAAACTCTTCTTTCTTGAGAAAGCTGGCTGATTGGGGAGGTGACTCCTGGGACTCCAGGGAAAGGGGGGGAAAGTTTGCTGTTTGTCCAGCACCATTTTAAAGCCAAAAATTGCTCCCTTAAGAATCAATTTGTCTTTGAAGTGGCATTTTGAGAAGATTGCCACTTCAGAGGCAGATTTCTGGTCTGTGTGTGTGTGTGTATGATTTTTGCCTTTAAAATCATGCAGGAGGAAAAATGAATCTCCCCACACATCCTATTCCTGACTAGGATTCTCCTCTTCCCAATCAGCCAGAAGAACTACTAGCTTAAATCACACACATTTACCTGCAAGTCTACTGTGGCCCTAATTTGCTTTAGTAATAGAGAGAGACACACCAGAGGGTCACCATTACTGATTGCTATTCTGGCTTAAAGCAGTGTGCGGTCACCCAGAGCACTCTAAAAGAAGAGAGCTGAAGGAATCTCTGCACCTACCATGCCAACAAAGCTACTCATGCATCAGTGTTTGTAAACCATATGTATGGCTTACTCTTCTCATATTACTGCTGGCGTATCTGAAAATTTTGTATGCCTTAGATTGAATAGGATACCGTTTGATTAAATGCATTTTTCCCCCTTCCTGTAGCTTTCTGAAAAGGACTGTCTGGAATGGTGTCTGTGTTGTTAGAGCCTGTTCTTTGCTTAGCAAATCAGGAGCTTACAGTTTATGTGTACAGCCTTTCTAGCTTTATAATATCTGTATATTACTTGCTTATGCTTACTTGAAAAGATGAAAATGAGCTTGAATAGACAGTTTAAATAGATCTTAACTACCAAAAGAAACTTGATCTTTTTCAGATGTATGCACCACATTTTAGTCATATATTCCCCCCTCGAATTGGAAATTTTCCTGCCAAGATATTTTTGCTGGAAAACATATATGTGTTTGAAATAACCTACCCATCAGGGAATACTTTTTTAAAAAAAAGTTTTCTGCTAATGATTGACAGCTGCACTCAGACCATGAGGATTATTGAGGATCAGTGCGGATTTTCTCATTTACTTTCATTAACCCTTGAGTTTACTTTTCCCCCGTTTTCTTCTGAATGCCACTTACTTCACTCCCAACAGTTTAATAGTCAGCACCGCTGTCAAATGCAAACTTTTTTTTAAACAATGTATGTAATTAATGTCCTAAAGTGGTTGGGGGTAAAAGGCTACTGACAATGTACTCCTACCCTCTGGCTGGAAGAGGTTAGGGTGCTACTAAATGTTGCAACTGAAAGTTAGATAATGGTAGTGAAGTTATGATGGCACAGAGACATTGTACCTTTAAATCAATATACTGGTAAGTGCTGCACTTTAGTAAGTAACTATGACTGCGTCAGAGCAGATCTAGGGATGTAGTGGAGTAGCTAGTTGGAATTATCCTTCAGGGCTAAACCTCACCTCTTTCACTAACAGCAAAGTAGCCCTCATTTTGTGGTATAAGACAAATACCCTCACCTTTCTAGTATCAGAGGATAGGATCCTGACTAATCCAAGAGTCCATTATGGTACAGCATTGCAATTTAAGCCCCTGTAGTGGAACCCAGTTATATATCAAAGCAAACTACTCCTTGTCCTTGATTTGCATTCTCTCAGCTAAGTACTTGATTGCCTCCATGCAATAGAAATCTTTTGGTTTCGCATACTTTTGGTTTATCTAGTTCAGCACTGTTTACACCCACTGGGGGTAACCAGATTTGCAGACCTGCCTGGATATGTCAGGGATTGAACCTGGGACCTTCTGCATGAAAAGCATGTACACTACCACTGTGTTGTGGCCCCTTCCTTAAAAAATGAAATACAGTTCTGGGTCTAGGTTGAGTTGACACACTCTTCCCATCTCAAAAAGCTTCTTCCAGGATGCAGGGCTCTCCTTTAGGTTAAACTCTTCCTTATTTGGCAAGTCAACCAATTAGTGCCAGACAAGTCAGTGACATCTGGAGTTGATTAGTAGGGCATTAGCAGTTCATTGGGATGTTTTGACTGGGACTCTTCAATGGGATTTATTGTACTTTATAGTTGTTTATTTTCCAATCAAAGTCAGCCTTTAAGTCAGGACTGCTGCTTCAGCCTCTTCTGAGCAAAAGGAAACATAAAGAAGGTCTCCGCTGACCCCTAGGTATAGGATCTCCCATCAATTACACAAAGACTTCAAGCCCTGAAAGTCAAGCAATATCAATGGGGAAAAAAGACTCACTCAACACTGATGGATGAAAGAGGAGGTGATACAATAGATTGGAAAGAGCAGAACTAGGTAAATTTGAATTTTCACACATGGTCTGAGATTCACTGGAGGATGAAAGAAGTTTGAAAAAAGTGAAATGCTGACCAAAATTCACTTAGGTTTACTGTCATTTACTCTGTTCAGCAGTCCAATCATCTCTCACCTCCCACCAATGTAGCCACGCCATTGGATCATGCACTGCATCGGGGAGGGCGGCAGTTCCAGAGGTCTCATCCAGGTTAGTGAACATTTGTTCCCTTGCCTGGAGGCAAGACTCTGCTGCCATCATGGATCTATTTGGATGTGTACCAGCAATTTTGCAGGCACATGTTTAAGTAGACCCAGGAAGGTGGATTGAGGCCAGGAGGAAGGATAAGATATTGGCAAAGAAGCTGCTACCCTCAACCTCCCCCCCTTTCTGGTCTCTGTCCTGTTCCTCCCCTCCCTATTTGCCTACCCCCTGCCCACTTCCATACTGACTTCAGTGCTGGGGCTTCTTCAGAGGCCAATGGTATGTAGCTGCTCACCCTTTGCTGTGGCGGCCCAGCTGCGCGAAGTGGGGGGTTGTGTTTTGTGACCACCATAAAGCATGTTGTGCTACTGAAACACGAATTCCTGTGGCTCAGAGGGCCCACAGGATTGGGCCATCTGCCTTTTATTAAGAGTTAAGGCTTGTGGCCATTGGTCCAGAATAAGAATTAATGGTGTTAAATACTATCTGCTCATAGGTAGTGTGCAAGGAGATAATACTAGTTTCCATTACAGGTTGATCAAGGAGGAGGAAAGGAACTTCCATCCTTAACAGAAACTGATAGGAGGTGATGGTAGAGGCAGGGTGTGCCTCAGTACTATGTAAAAGCATGGTTGCTGACTAAATAGCCATTGTTGATTATGTCTGCAACTTGCATGGGTGCAGTTAGACCATCTGTAACTGCACCTGAATGGTACTAACTGCAATGCCCCTCTGACCACCACTTCCTCTCATCAGTTCCTGGTAAGGACTTAAATGACCGTAGTCACCTCACCTTAGTATACCCTCCTCTTTCTCCAAAGTATGTGTGCGGTACATGGATGGTGCGATGTGGGGGTGGCAAGTGAGGCGGAACTGCTCTGTTGTTATCCTTGATAGAGCACCGCAGATGCCTGCTGCTTATTCTAGAGGAGGTTCTCCTTACACTCACTTTCTTGGGTGTAAGGTGAGCCTCCTCAGGTGTAAGTGGGTGGGGTGGCTGCGGTGATTTTCCATGGACTACGATGGGGTGGTTCTGCCTCACCTGCCAGACCCATACTGCACATCCTTGTTTTGGTACTACTGGTGACCTAATACTAGGATCAGAGTCCTCCAACCAGCTCAAGAGCCCATCCACTTGGTGAGGCAAACCATTCTGGGCCATATCATGCCGTGCCACATCACTGAGGTAAAACTGTCCTGATTTCCCTCAGTATAACTACAGCATAGTACCATCAGTCATTGCTATCTACCAGGAAGAGCTTCAAGAGAATGCTTTGTTAGTGATTGACTGCCCAATCCTATGCATGTCTAGTCCCATTAGAGTCAATGGGGCTTACTCCCAGGAAAGTGTGGATAGGATTGGGCTGTGAGTCTGTGAGGCACTTAAGAACCAATTCTTAAGTAATATCATTGGCTCAATCTTCTTTAATGCATTATCTAATGAAATGGGTCCTGCCTGAGGAACTTCCCCAGAAATTCTTCTTGAGGCAGTACCGAGAACCGGATGAATCTCACTGCTGAATCCTACCCAGTGGTGTCACTAGGGTGTCACAGTGTGGGTGGCCAGCACATCACCCCCCATGATGTACTTTCTCTGATGCAGTGGGTGGGGCAGTGCCCTGGGTGGTGGATATGGTGATGCTCCATCGCCCTGCCCCTGCTAGTTTTTTGGCTGTAACTTTTGACAGAATAAAGATATGTAACCCATTTTTACCCAGCCCACAGGTGTACACGTTTGGCCCTGTTGTGTATGTGCAACTCTGGGCACAAATGGCTTAAACATGGTTTGTTTAATTTCATTCTGCATGAAAATATGCATAGACTGATATATAACATGATGGCATTATTCAAAAATACCAAGATTTAAAAAATTTTGGCCAGTGGTGGTGCCATTCCCCCCCCCCCACTCATCACCTGGTGTGGCCTGCACCCCCCCCAGCACCTCCCAAATCTGCAGATATGAACATTCTATCAACAAAACTGTTACCCTGCACATGCCCGATCTCGTCTGATCTTGGAAGCTAAGCAGGGTCAGGCCTGGTTAGTACTTGGATGGGAGACCGCCTGGGAATACCAGGTGCTGTAGGATTATACCATAGTCTTTCAAGACTGAAGGTTGCCAACCACTGAACATTCTATGGCTACCAAGAATCTTTCTGAATAACAACATTCCAAATGTTGTTATTAGGAACTACATTCTCAGTAAATTTTAATTTTGCTGTCTGCTCTGTAATAGGGCTGGTGTACACTGCATTTTTACATGGGCTGCAAACCCTCATCGGGGGCTAAAATTTCCCACTTTTATCACTGTTTCTTTTGGGTTTGCTTCAAGCTGCCTCAGTGATATTCAGGCAAGATTAAATACTTTTGCACTTAGCATTATTTCTGCTAAAAATTTCCCCTGCTTCTCTCAATAGAAAATTAATCCACAGAGGATCATAGGCTGAGCTTTAAATTGGATGGCATTTATTAAGTGGCCTGAAGTGAACATTTTGAATAAAAAATATTGAAAGGGTGTTTAGGAGCATGTGTGATTTCTCTTATTTGAAAGCCTTGCAAGACATATAAAACGCTTATAACACAATCCTTCGTGCATGTCTACTCAGAAAGTAGACTCATTACATTCAATGGGACTTACTCCAGGGTAGGTGTGTATAGGATTGCAGCCTTAGGGCCCATCTTACCCTTTGCCAACGTAGCTGCATGTATGTATTCGAGTGTGTGTGTGTGTGTGTGTGTGTGTGTGTGTGTGTGTGTGTGGCCATATTGGGGGGGGCACACTGCTTGAGTTGCCCTGGGCCCCACACCCTTCAAAAGATGCTCCTGATTGCAGTGAATAGGAAGGGAGTATTTAACCCTCTCATGCCATCCCACAATCCCAAAAGGCACCCCTCCCCCAAGTTTGCTACAAGTTCTGACAGGATATCTTCTATTGTCACCAACGGAAGATTCTCTACAAGGGCTCTTGGAAGGAACTTTGATCAGGACTGCAGCATGGCAGGAAAGGATTAAATACCCCTGCACAATAGTCCTGATCCTGGTCACCTGCAGCTGCTAGTTATTATATTAAAAAAGCAAACACTCAGGGCCAAACTTTGAGTGTAACTTAAGGTGTAGTTTGGCCCTTACAAAGGGTAGCAGGAAAGGGGCACTATCAGATGTGAAATTATAGTATTGCAAACACCAGTGAAGACATGGCAACTGCACTCATTATCATGAGTGGTGCCAGGCTATTTTGTGTCCTAGGCAAGATGAACTACTTGTACCCCCAACATTTTTTTTTTAAATAAGACTTTATAATAATTATATTCCATAGCATTATTGTGGCATTTATCTTAAAAAATAAAAAATATAAATTGTCAGATGCATTTTTTTACAAGGGTCAAAAAACACTAATCTGTATAAAACTGTGTCCCTCTGAAGTATACGCCCTAGGCAGCTGCCTGGTTGGCCTAATGATTGCTCCGGCCCTTCTTGTCATGGAAAGCTTGAGTGAGCCCTAAGAGAACCCTTGAACGGTTACCATAAATAAATGCATGACATCATTGCCACAGAGTGGGGCCTTTGTTGCTCCTCTGTGACATAATAACTGAAAGCACCTTGTAACTTAACAACCCATTGAAAAGATGGTGTTATGATGCTGGACTTTTAATGCCCTTTTGTTCTTGAAATTATGAGGATGGTGCGATGGGAAGGGCAGCTGCCAGGTAAAGAACAAAGTGGTTTGCTTTAACAATCAAAGCAGAATTCATCAGATGTCAGGAGAGAAAATAATTGCTCCAGCAAACCTGGAAACGCTAGTAGCTTAATAAAAATGTAGTTTACTTCCCCCTCCTCAGACATCTGCCAAGATCAGCCGGTATAAAACGGTTTCCTGAACAGCCTGGATCATCGGTATAGTATTTAGCATTATCACAAATCTGACCATTGCTAGCTTGAGTTTCATAATTTTTTCTATTTTTCTTGCATATTCCCTTCTTAGTTTGCCCCAAGAGAGCTTTGTCTAGACAGTGACCTGGGAATGCTGGTGGGTGGGGTGGGGAGACAGGCAGAGAATGTGGCAGGGGGAAGGGCTGCTCCCCTGCACTCCAGCCTTCAGATTCTACGCAATTAAGGCACGGAGCAGCTATTCTTTGTCTCATTTCCTTCTCTTTTCACTAGAATGCTACAGCCTGGCAAAGGCTGGACCTGAGCAGCTTCAACAAAGCCATTTTATTTCCTGTAGAAGGTCTCATTATCTTCATTGTCAACACAGTCCCACTTTTGTTGGTGGTAACAACAACAACAACAACAACAACAACAACAACAACAACAAGGTATTTATATACCGCCTTTCTGGTCATCGGATTACTCCTCTTTTATTCAAGGCGGTTTACATAGGCAGGCGTTTCTAAATCCCTCAAGGGGATTTTTACAATTATAGAGGTTCTCTCTTTCAAGAGCCAACAACATTTCAGAATGGATCTTCCTGGTTTGGTCTCACTTCGTGCCTCCAGTTCTCCCACGCAGGCTGACAAGCAGCTCCATCTCTCGCATGTAGGGCAGCCAAGACGCTTCTTGCTCACACCACGAGCAGGTGGAATCGCTCAGCTTGGTTTGTCAGCTACTTCAAGGTCTCGCCATTCTCAGCCGTTCAGCGAGCTGCCGGTGTCCTCGAACTGGCGACCTTCTGATGTTATCTTCGGGCTAACAGAGGCTCTACCCTCTAGACCAACCTCCTGCCCTCCTCCTCAATTTGGTTGTGGATGAGGAATTGTTGAGAGTTGTTTTAGGTACATAAATGCACCACTTTAATTCCCAAAGCCACCATATCTCCTTCCTATCTGGTGCAACATCAAATGGGGTAGACTTTTCTGAAAAGCCTTTAAAAGGAGTGGTTGTTTTTTGTACTCTTTCAGTCTTTCATTTTAGCACCTTTAAGGGATAACCTTGACCTGTGCCGCTGGCCTTTATCAGCAGAAATAAGTAAGCTCAGGAAGTTCCACTCAGAGGTCTCAAATAGGGCTGCTGAGCACTCAAGTCTCAGTGTATTGATGTCTTACACAAATATTTATGGACCAGTTTCCTCCCCAAGTGGTCAGTGTTCGTTGATAGAAACGTATACTCATTTTTATGTTTGGCTAAGAAAACCATAGTAGCTGGGGACCTGAAAGGAACTCGGTAGCTCAAAAGGAGGAAAGTAAAAAGAGAACCTTTTAAGTCCCTTATTACCAAATGAGGTTGGTTCTTCAAAAGACAAAAACAGGAACAGGATGTAGTATAAACTATCCCAACGAAGAGGCAAGGAACCCAATAGTTACATAATTCATAAAAGACAGTTATTTAAGAAAAAGAGAAATAACTCCTCTCAGAACTTAAGACTGGACTTAAGAGGAACTTGCCCTGCTAGATCAAACCAATGCTCCATCTAGACTAGCATTTTGTTTCCAAATGTGGCAAGCAGCCAGTTGTCTAAAGCAGGGGTGTCCAAAGTTTTTGGCAGGAGGGCCACATCAGCTCTCTGACACTGTGTCGGGGGCCGGGGGAAAAAAAGAATTAATTTACATTTAAAATTTGAATAAATTTACATAAGTTTACATAAATGAATATATTAAAGATGAACTTATATGAACGAATGAAGGTCTTGCAATAGCTCGATGCTTATAAATGACCTTGCACAAAGCAAGGCTGGCCTTTCCTTTGCTGCCGCTGCTGCATCACAGATGTGAAAGAGCAAGCAATGGAGGGAGCACTCATCCCACAGCTCACATGAGAGGTCAAACAGTCGCCGTCACGCTGAGAGAAGTTGCGTTGGGCCAGTGCGGGCTTCAACAAATCTCCGGAGGGCCAGAGGCTCATTGGAGAGTGGGGGCTCCCTGAGGGCCGCATTGAGAGGCCTCGAGGGCCGCAAGTGGCCCCCGGGCCGGGGTTTGGGCACCCCTGGTCTAAAGTGAAGGTCTGTACCTGAGGATTTAGGGTCACAAGATATGACCCAATATAACTTATTTTGTTATAAGTTTACAAAAGCCATAACCTTGCACACACACACACAGTTACGTACCTCCCATAGACTTCCCTGGGGCAAATGCCCCAGGGGCCGGCCGCTAGGACCCTGTGGAAGCCTCTCTGAGGCTCCTGACAGGGGCGGAAACTGTGCTTCCGGTTTGCTGTCAGGGAACCTCACAGAGGTTTCCCCGGTGTGGGAGGAGGTCAGACGAGGCTCCGTGAGCCTCTAGTGAGTGGGGGGGGCAGATCCGCGGTTGCACACACACACACAGAAACAACTGGTCCAGCATTAGCTGTAGGCTGCAAAAAGGCCACTGTCTTCACAGTTGTCCCGCTCTGAACTTATGTCTCCCAAACAAAATATCTCTATACGACAAATAGTTAGTATCAGCTGTGGACATACACTTCTGGCCCAATCCTTCCCTCGCTGTCCAATAGTGGCAAGGCTCCCCTGACGGCATCACAAGATGCTCCAACAGCGTTTGAGTCAGTGTGCTGTCAGGAGCACTGGTGGGAAGGACTGCACCTTCCTGCCCCACCAGCAAACTGTTACTCTACTCGCCCAGGAGGTAGGATGACTGGGGAGATGGGAGGAGGAGGTGGGAGAGCAGAACAGAAGCAGAGAGGGGGCGAAACCAGGTGGGTAGGAGGTGAAATGAGGGGGAGGAGGCCATGGGAGGGGGAGGATCTGTTGCAGGTGGCCCACGATGGATCTTATCCCTTCTGGCAGCAGCTTCCCTGCCCCATTTCTCTCCTAGGACTTGTGCTGGCAAACTTGACAGCGTAAGCCCAAGGAGACCCGTTGTGAGTTGGGAGACTTATGCGGGTTAAGGGGATTTTACTTCCCTGTTGAAATCTCCTAGCCCACCCACTCCCCACTATGGAAGCAGAGTTCACCAGTTTTTCATCGCTGCATTGGTGGGGGGGAGAGAATGCTTAAGACTGGGCTCTTCAGCTGGTTTTTATTTCCCAGCAATTTGGCAACTTCTATCTTGAATAAGCCAGTTGTATATCACTTATCCAAAGTGCCTGGATAAGCATTCTGGATATCGAATTTTTCCATATTTTGGAATACTTGCATATACATAATGGGAGATTTGGGGGATGGGGCCTAAACACAAAATTCATTTATGTTTCATATACACATACCCTGAAGAGAATTTTATACAATATTTTTAAATAATTTTGTGCATGAAACACAGTTTGTGATTTTATTTCTTTAGGCAAAAATATTTTAAAAAGTTGGTACCCAAAAAAGTTCTGTATTTTAGAATACTCCATATTTTGGAATTCCAGATAAGGGATGCCCAATGTGTACCTTCTTTAAATCACAGACTGTATACTGATGGCACACAATACCAGTACTTTGTGAATGGTTTTGAGAAACAGCAGGTTGAGGGCATTTCTAAAAATAATGTTTATGTGTTCCTACGGAGGCTGGAGGCTTCCTGATCATAGCAATAGGAAAGATAAGTTTGCGCTAAAAGTACAGGTTAACCGCTTAACAGCCGTTCGCTTAACAACGGACCACATATATAACGGTGGTCAAAGCACAAAAAAGATGCTCTTAATGAGCCAGTTGTGTCTCCCATACACAACAGAGAGGCTCTTCATGCAAAGAAGAGGCAATCTATCTCCAGTAGCCTGTGCAGCCAGCTAGTTTCTGGCAGGGAGTGTCTGCTTACACAACAAAGGCAACAGATGGGACTGAACGTTCACATAATGACCTAATCGCATAACAACAGGGATCAGGGAAGTGGCGCATACCTGTATTGTGCCCTGGACAGAAAGGAGAGATGTGGCAGGGGGAAAGGCCAGCCAGAAGGAAGTTGAAGTAGTCAGCTCTTTGTTCAACTCTCAGTCCAGTCATATACAGAGTTTAGCTTACCTAACTCTGTGTAAAATAATGATGCAATTGACAGATGTGGAAAAAAAAACAGCATTTTACCATGCAAAGAACTATATTTGAAAAGTAAGCTAACTTTTGCACCAGTATTAATTTTTAAAAAGGAACTATATTACTCTTCCACATAAAGGGAGTTTCATTTTTAATTTTAGTTCATTATCTTTCCCCCTTATTAAGAAAGGTAAATCTGTTTTGCGTTTTCATTATTCCATTAGCTCAAGAAACCTCATCAGGAATGCAGAAAGCTGCCAAGATAAATAGGGCAATTTTCATATGTGAGATGGCCTAATTTGCTTAACCATCTATTCAGGAGAGGCTGGTGCTAACAATTAGAGAAAGCTGCGTGATTTGAAAATAAGTTACAATTGATTGTGTTTCAGTGGAAATGAAGTTTGGAATATCTAATTGGATTTGGCCACAGCATCTGAGCCACAATAAGTTGATGGGAGACTTCAGGATGAAAGAATCTTCCTCGGAAATCTAAATATATAAAATAGCTTAATGTAATATTTCCAATGTAATTAAAGTCGCATGCTAATGACATCATTGCTTGTCATCGCTGAATAAGGAGCATCAACCTCTGCAGCATCTTTTGGCATTTGTTTGGGGTTTTGGAGACTCTCAGGGGGCCAAACGACTCAAACACTGGAGAGATGCATGTCCTACATGCACCTGATTCTAGACCAGTTGCTAGTTGGACACAGCCATTGCCATGTGCATAATTAAACATTCTCAGCATTTCTGCAGAATTGTACCTTGAGCACTTGTGGTAGCGGACAAACCTGGCACCATTTAGACAGGGGCTGTTAATCATCTAGAGTTGCCACCCAGGCACTAGGCCCACACTCCCAATGCAGTGGGAAAAATATGGTTTCCCCAGCCCAGTTCCTCCTCAGTTCTCAATCTCCCTCTTCCCACCTCTGTTGAAATGTTCAGGGCTCCACATGTGCTACAAAAGAACTGAGGGAGGGGACAAAAAATAGAAGCAGAGAGGGAATAGGTGCAATCACTTGCAACTGTTTTGTCTCCTGCTGTATTGGGAAAGGCACAAGGCCAGTGTCTGTGAGGTGGCGACTCACATTGCCTACAGGATTTTAGACAACTTGTGATTCTTCTCAGGAGCGCCTATATGTCTGATCAACAGCCTGGATTTTCACACAGAGTGCTAACAATTAGAAACAAGTCATTGGGTCTTCAAACCTGGCTTGATGTCCTTTTGCTTTAAAAAAAAGTGCTTGACCTACATTTATAATGTTACCATAGTCATTCTGAGGAATGGGGAGAAGTTACAGCTCACTGGTGGACCATACTGTAGGTCTAATCTTAGCTCTATGCAGAAGCTATGTCTCTTGTGTACTGCTCATCTGTGCAAGGTGGGAAATGGGAGTGCACCACTATCCACACTCCTGCACTTACAAACACCCTGGCTTCATCTTTCAAGTGTACCCACATTCAAGACTGGTCTGCTGAATGCTGTGACACCTGGGGTTTGGTGACCAGGGAGTGTATAGGCTTGAAGATGTCACTAACTAATGCAGTCCATTTCTCCCCCACCGGGAAGACACTGTATGTGGCAGGCATCATACCTGCGTAGAGATAATATTAGACATAAATGTCAACTCGAAACAGATTTGTCTGTCTATGGCAGCCATTTTTTATTGTTTTGTTCTCTCTTTTGTTCAATTTTCTGTTGCTCGATAGACTCTCCTTTAGGCCAAGCAACATTTCTGCTATGAACTTCTCCTTCAGTTCTATCCTGTGCCCTTTATACACTTTTGTCTGTCTTCATCTTTTATGTGCCTCTGCATTTCTTCAGAAACTCCCCATGCCTTGCTGTTGGCTTCACTCCCAGGAATTTCCCTTTCCTGATTGCATGTGTGATATGCAATTTCATCAGTGATGAAATCTATAGTGAAAGTGTCACTGAACTTGTGGGATTCATAGGGCTGTGGAAGGACTCACAGAAACATTTCTCCAGGTTCTTTGCAAACTTGGGAAGGCATGGTTCACATTTGTTTTGAATTTAGAAATTTATATTAAAAATGAGAGCAATTGGATTCCATAAAATGCTTATGTTTATGGAATGTGGGGGTGTTCATCTAATTTGCTAAGTGGGATAAATCTAACTTGTTCGCTCAAAGCTACTTTTCACAACACAGTTGGAAGGCACTGTGACCGCAGTGCGGATCAGCACGGCAAGGGGAGAAGACGAGGAATACAGAGGTGTAGATTACAATAGGCCACAACTTTAGTTGCTCACTACAGTTTACGGTGGGAGTGGATCACAGGATGCCTCCCCGCAAACTGCCAGCCCAATTGCTGCTGCTGTAACTCCCCCAGCCACCTGCTGGAGGGCGGGGGTAACTTTGAAGTGGTGGTGACCCAAGAAGGCTACAAACGAACAAGCAAAGGCTACAAACAAAATGGTGGTGAGGGGAAGGTGCCCACATGTATCCTGAGCTATATAAGGGAAACATCCTGTTCACCAGCCATACATCCAGCTGAAAATGACATGCTGCCATGCTGTCACTGCCCCGAATGGCTCCCTCTTTTCTCTGCCGTCGTCGTCCCTTGCACTGCCCCTCTTCTCTCTGCCATGTCCAGATGGGCACCTCTTCCCTAAGTCAAAGTGGAGGACTTTAATTACAAACAGTGTTGATTATATCGGGTATATATTCTCAACAGCCTGAGGACCAAATTATAAATTTTCCTGTGAAGCCATGAGGAGCTACCAATTTGATTAGGGAAGAGGCACTAGGAAGGGATCATTTGACCCTTTCCCCAGTGCTTTCCTGATCCAAATCAATTCCTGGTTGCTGTTTATCCCACAACGAAAAAAAAAGGAATTATTCCTTTCTCACACAGCAAACAGCGGTTGGAAAGAGAAATTTTGATTAGAAAAACACTGGGGGGGGGGGTTTAAAGCCACCCTCCTTCTACATTTCTGTTCTAATACAATTGATAACACCCCTCTCCCCATGGCTGCAAGTTACCTATCAGGAGATTCAAATACAGATCTCCCAACCCCATGTAATGTGTAGTTTGAAGAAGCCTACAATTGTAACATAAGAATTAAAATGCAGATATATATTCCTTAGAACCAGCACACACAATCAACGGAATCATGTGATAGTTTTTGTTATATGCTGTATATTTAATATCTTTTATTTATTTTTCTTTCAGATTTTTATACCATCCTTCCTCCAAGGAGCTCAGGGTGGTGTGCATGGTTCCTTCCCTCCTTTTGTCCTTACAACAACCCTGTGAGGTAGGTGAGGCTGAGAGAGAGTGACTGGCCCAGAGTTACCCAGGAAGTGCACTTCAAGGGTATGCCTGCCTGCTGCACACTGTGCATGTGTTCGTGTACATGTTGCATGTGTGAATGTTGTCCCATATGCATATGTCTGTGGAATGCATTGCTGCAAGATGTTATGATGGCCACTAGCTTGGATGGCTTTAAAATTGGATTGGACAAATTCATGGAGAACGGGTTGATTCATGGCTATGCATAACCTCCAGATCCAGGGGCAGTATGTCCCTGAAAACCAAGGGAGCAACAGTGGGAGAAAAGTACACCTTCTGCTTCTGCTTCTGGACTTCTCAGGGGCAGCTGACTGGCCACTGTGGGAAACGGGATGCTGGACTAGAAAGGCCTTCAGCCTGATCCTGCAGAACAAAAACATTTTCTTATGTTTTATCTGGTGTGCTCCCTGGGGCATTTGGTGCGCCGCTGTGAGATACAGGAAGCTGGACTAGATGGGCCTATGGCCTGATCCAGTGGGGCTGTTCTTATGTTCTTATAATAATAATAATAATAATAATAATAATAATAATAATAATAATAATTTTATTTTTACACCGCCTTTCTCCCCGAAGGGACTCAAGGCGGCTTACAACATATTAAAAATATAATTTGAAAACAAATAAAAACATATTAACACATCATAAAAAACAGCAGTCAGAATAAAAACTAGGTAAAAAGAGCATAGAGCAGCAGCAAGTCACAAAAGAATCAGGCCTGTAAAAAATATTAAAAGATGTTAAAAAGATGTTAAAAGGCCGAGAACTCAGAAGGCCTGTTTAAACAGAAGGGTCTTCAGGCCTCGCCGAAAGGTCTCAAGAGAGGGAGCCATTCTTAAGTCAAGGGGAAGGGAGTTCCATAGGGTTGGTGCCACTACTGAGAAGGCCCTATTTCTTGCAGCCGCCCCACGTACCTCCCTAGGCGGCGGCACTTGTAAAAAGGCCTTCTCTGATTACCTAAGAGGACGAGCCGGATTGTACGGGAGTAGGCGATCTCTAAGATACCCTAGTCCAGAGCAATATAGGGCTTTAAAGGTCAATACCAGCACCTTGAATTGGGCCCGGAAACGAATGGGCAGCCAATGCAGCCGCTGGAGAAGCAGACTGACAGTCGAACCGCCTACCTCCAGTAACCACACGGGCCGCCACATTCTGCACTAGTTGCAGTTTCCGAACCGTCTTCAAGGGCAGCCCCACATAGAGCGTGTTACAGTAATCTAATCTCGATGTCACCGAGGCATGGATCACCGTGGCCAGGTCTGCACGATCCAAGTACGGCCACAGCTGGCGCACCAGCCGAAGCTGAGCGAAGGCCCCCCCTAGCCACAGCCGCCACCTGGGAATCCAGGAGCAGCTGCGAGTCCAGGTGGACCCCCAAGCTGCGGACCTGCTCCTTCAGAGGGAGTGTAACCTCATTCAGCACAAGCCGATAGTCCAGCACCTGCATCGAGGATTTCCAAACCAGGAGAGCCTCTGTCTTATCTGGATTTAATTTCAGCTTGTTAGCCCCCATCCAGATCCTCACTGCCTCCAGACAGCACTCCAGGCCCTCAACCGCCACCCTGGAGTCTGGAGAAAAGGAGAGATAGAGCTGGGTGTCATCGGCATATTGATGGCACCCCACTCCAAAGCCCCGGATGACCTCTCCCAGCGGTTTCATGTAGATGTTAAATAGCATGGGGGACAGAATTGAGCCCTGTGGCACCCCGCATCTCAAGGGCCAGGGTGTTGAACAGGCATCCCCCAGCACCACCATCTGGGACCGACCCTCCAAGTAGGAGCGGAACCACCGCAAAACAGTGCCTCCAGCTCCCAACTCGGCCAATCGGCCCAGAAGAATACCATGGTCGATGGTATCGAAAGCCGCTGAGAGGTCCAGCAGGACCAACAGGGATGCACTCCCCCTGTCCAGTCCCCAGCGTAGGTCATCCACCAAGGCGACCAAGGCGGTTTTCGTCCCAAAGCCCGGCCTGAAGCCAGATTGAAAAGGATCCAGATAATCCACTTCATCCAAGACCCTCTGGAGTTGGGACGCCACCACCCGCTCAATTACCTTGCCCAGAAACGGGATGTTGGAGACTGGCCGGTAGTTATCCAACACAGTGGAATCCAGGGAGGGCTTCTTCAGGAGGGGCGAACCACTGCCCCTTTCAAAGCGAGTGTTCTTAGGCTACAGAGGAAATTCACTTGGTGGACCAGGGCTGGCTTATTTAATTATTTGTTTTACTTTAATTATTTATACTTTAATTATTTATATTTTAATTTGCCTGATGATTTCACTTCCACCAAGACATCACTTCTGGTGAGTCTTGGACAGATTGTCATTCTAAAAAGTGGGTCCCAGTGCTAAAAGTTTGAGAACTGCTGCAATAAGGTGTTAGTAAGGGGTGTGTGTGACACCACTAGTGACCAAAATCACTAAAATCACAGTTTGGAGGAATAATACCATCATGTTATATATCAATCAATGCATAATTTTATGCAGAATGTGTTCTTTCTTTGTTCTATCAAAAGGTACAGCCAAAAAACCAGTGGGGGCGGAGTGATGTTTCATCACCATGCCCACCACCTGGGGTGTTGTCCCGCCCACTGCATGGGGGGGGGTGACGCACTGGCATCCCGCACCAGGTGACGCAAACCCTAACGCACTGCCTGCAAGCCAGGAACCTGATATGTTCATTTGAACATTATATGTCTTTACCCACTGGGAACAGGTTATGTAGTTTACTGGTCAGAGTATTTCCTGTATTAGTTCCTTTCCAGGTTGTTAAAATGAAATGAGGTAGCAGGAAGGAATAGGAAAAACCTTTGCCTGAGACCCTGTTTTCATGTGTGTTTTGCCATTTGAACACAAAAGTGTGTATAATGATAGGCCTAGCTCAACCCCAATTCTGTGTGCGATAGGCACATCTGAGACATCTGTAAGGAAAGAAGAGTTTTGATTCTTCTGGCTTCTTTTCCTTGTATAGATTCAATGCAAGATTATCAGGAAAAAAGAAGGGGAAAAATCTTTTACACAAATGTCAGTAATTGTGGAATTATAGTGATCACAGAGATCGCAGTGGTGATGAGACCAGGGGTATAAGTGATTTGAATAAGATATGTTTTATGACTGTTGTAAGTTTGCAGCAATGAGTACTGGCTAGCAAATGCTTTGCTAGGCTAATAAGAGTCCAGTTAATAATTTTTTATTATCCCTAATGGCTACTAGAGTCCATATCCCTGGCCTAATTATTCAGGAAGCACAAGGATGTCTCTCTGAATGAGAGACTCTTGGAAATCTGGTAAAAGTCAAGAAGAAGAGGAGAAACTAAGAGGAGGAGAGTGTGAGGTCACTCATCCCCTCCCCTTGTGTGGTCCATATAGGAAAGACAAAGGAATTGTTCCTAATCATTGTCTGAGTGGAGGCAGAATTCATCAATGAGGCGGAAATGGAAGTGAAGAAAGAAGCTGGCAAGCAGCAGCATCTTTCAGTACAAAAATGCCTATGAGAACTGATGTGACCTGATCATTGTTTGCAAGGAGTGCTCTGCTATCTACATCCATTCAATGCTTAACCTGCATTAGTAATTACAGCAAATATTACAAAGGCCTCCAGTGATCTCTTCCAAAGGAATATGAAATCAGGTCAGACCTTTTCACCATTCAGGTAAGTAAGGCACGAACTCATAGAACAGAAGTACATGTTCTGTGTACTTCCACAATTCTTTTTGTTTGGTTTTTTGTTTTACAAAGTACAACTGCTGAAGCTGCACTTTGAAGCAAGAGACCAATGTGGGGGGAGGGAATTCTTAATCCTGTTTCCTTACAGTAGCATAGCTAGAGGGGGTGCAAAGCAATAAGTTTTGCAGGACATCATGGTGTGCAAGCGGACCCTCCCCCTGGAGCCATTCCAGGTAACTAGAGCAAAACAGAGGCGTCTCCTCCATCTTGCTCTAGCAACCTGGAATGGCTCTGAAAGGGAGGGAGGGGGGAGCTGCTGGAACACGGTGGTGAAGCACCATGCAAAATATAGTGCTTTGCACCCCATTTAGCTGTGCTACTGTCTCCTCAAACTATTTATTTGATAGTTTTTTACTTGGCTTTTCAGTGAGAACCTCCAGAGTGGCTTGCAGCAAACATTAATCCAGCTGGAGGAAGAGATGATTATCAGCTGTCTTCTCCTGTCTCCCTCCTTCTCTTGGATTCCTTCTCACAAGTTGTTTGGTCTTAGATGGCTTTGGATTATTTTTTCCTAACCCAGATAACTTGCCCTTCCAGAATCCAGTGGTTACATTTTGTAAAATAAACAAGGACCCTGTAAGAAGAATCATAGAACAACATACAATGCATCACTCCACCCTGAGACAACATATAGTTGTGTAAATAGCAAGTGTTTATGATCCTGATTGGTAGCTAATTTCTAAAGGTCTAGACTGAGTTCCCTCTTCCCTCCCCCCCCCATGAGTGTGTGATTTGTCTCACATCCTGGTGTCACTGCCCTGAGCATTTCTCCACCCCATACTTCACAGCATTGCTTGCTGCTGGTGGGGCGGGGAATGCTCAGTGTCACAACACCAGGACAGTTGTTTAACTCAACACTGAGAGAACGCAAAACAGGACTGCAGTTTTCAGGAACAAACTTGTGCATATACTGTATTAATGACATAGGAAGATGACAGCAAAGGTACATAAGGGGGCTTTTGTCTGAGTGAGAGTTTGCTGTGAGCCAAATGGGAACCCCCTGAGAACTGGATTAAGCCTCAGGGCTGCCAGCTCCCTAGTCCTACTTTACAGTTGTTGAGCTTACAAACACTTCTAGACAGTCTGTAAAAGTTAGTAGCTATACATGCTCAGGAGAAATCTACCCAACAACTTGAAGACCACCCACAACTCATTCTTTTGAACACTGTAACTATATATTTTTTTCTGTAGAATAGACACCATCAGAACATATGGTTTTTGGCAAAACATATATACCAAATATATAGACGGAAACCTAAAGACCAAGTTGGCTCAATTATTTTACAAACATCTGAAGTTTTAAAAAACATGCCCTGGATTTTGTGTGTGGAAACTTTCAAGGATCTATTTCACAGGAATGTACAATTCTTAACATTCATACACAGAAGGATAAAAAAAAATCTTATATATGGCTCAAGACTTTTATGTGAGTATTGTCAGTGCTTTAGTAAATATGGCACAATCCATCCACCCAAAGTTTATGTCCTTTATACTCTTTGATTTCAGCGGTAGAGATTTAAGGAGATACTTATCTCTTCCCATTGAAATCAATTAGAGAAGTGCTTAAAATTGGCTGGATAGTGTCCACGCTATGTATAAAGTTCCAGACATCTTTCAACAAGCCTCATCAGGGGGTGGAACTCTTATGTGGCAACATGAAGGATGTGGCAACTGCTCATGTATCCAAATCCTCACTTCATCTTTCCATTTATAAATAGAAACATGAGCTCAAGAAATTCCTTACATTGTGAACCAATAGTGAGGATCTATGATACCATAGTTACAGATTGCAGTGATGGTTGAAGAATGCCTCAAAATATTTGGTTCATCAGGTTTAAATTGTGGACCGTAGCTTGTTGGTAGAGCACATGCTAGGACAAAAGACCTTAGGTTGAATCTCTGGTAGTTCCAGTTTATGCAGTGGGAATTGCAGGACCATGTCACGGTTCAGATAACAATGGGGGGGTATTTATGTTGGTTTTCTCTCTTGATTTGTCTCCAAGGCTCAGGCCAAAGCAACAACCCTAAGAATACCGATGTCAGACTACAAGCATGAAGCACTGAAATGTGTACATTCGGGTGATCAGGAGAGCAATATTTGTTGTTCTAATACAGTGTTCTTTAACCTGACTCATGTGACCCCAATGGGGTAGAGAAGCCTTATGGGGGTTCCGGCAACCTTTCAAAGCCTGTGCAAGAGAGAGCTTGGATCTAATCTAATAATGGTACTGACATCAAAAGAGAGTTCTTGATAAAATCATGCACAGCCTCTTCTCACTTGTCTTCCCCCACAGCTCCTATATCTAACCCTGCTCAGGCTGCCACCTCACAGGGTTACTGAGGGTATATGAGATGGGGGAAATGGGGTGGACAGGGTGGAGGTGGGCAGATTGGGTCTTGGGAGGGGGTGGAATTGGTGGTGCCTCCCCAGTCTCATTATTTATTTATTTGTCATTGTGTCACAAAAAAGGTTGAAGGCCACTGTTCTAATATACTCTTCTAGTGTCTCAGGCACTTTCGCATGTGACATTAACATAACATAAACAGAGAACCACCACCTGCCTTTGTGAAGTAGAAAACGAGGGGAAGCCAGCAAGGCAGGGTCCTCCGTGGCCACCATTGCCTACTGTGCTTTCAAAAGCACAACTGCTCTTAAAACTGAATGTAAGCCACCTTGGGAACATATAATATCTTATAAATAAACAACCTTTGAGACTCCTTCATGCTTTTGTTGCACATCAGGGTTGGCCCGTCCATGAGGGCAACTGAAGCAGTCGTGTCAGGCAGCATATTGGTGGTGGGGGGGGGGATCCATCTCTGTCTCCTTACTTGTGTTCAATGCTTCTCTTCATCCATTCCCTGGATTGGAAATGGAAGAGGACAACACTGAGGAAATGTAGAGGGAAGGAGAGTGCTAAACATTGGGGAATGAGAGGAATGGAGGCTTGGAGCATCATCAGGTACAGGGGAGAAGCAACTGGCATCCTGCCTCAGATATCAGGTGGTCTTGGGCCAGCCTTGTTGCACCTGTGAATGTCGTTATGAAATCAAACATACATTTTCTCTTGTTCATGGGGAATGCCTCTTTTGAGAAGATGCCTGCTACAACATAAGCATACATCATTTCAAGCAACAAAGGGTCTTGGTAGATCAATGTACAGAGTTGCAGGCTGGGAAACAGCTTTGAGCGCAGCCAAGAGATGTGTTCCAGCTAGTAATGAATGCATTTTTTGCATGGCTGGTCATAAACACCCATGGCAGGGACAAAAGGCAACTAGGGTGGGAAGAAGGAATTCCTAACCACTAATAAGAAGAAAACAAGGGTGATTTAGCCAAAATTTTTATTTAATTATATCAGTGAGAGAGTAACATCTGAAAGAAAAATGCATAAGTGAGGTTGCCAACTGTCTCTTCCTAGCTGGGCCATTTCAAGTTGTCAACAGATAACTAAATAATAGGTATCAGGGCAGTCTGGCTGCATCCAAGTGGTGTGAAAGTTACACCAACACAGCTTTTTCTGGATGTTGCACCAGTGCAATCTGTGAGCGGGCAGACTGATACACCAGCAGAGCTATTATTGCAGCAGCATACTCAGAGATACGATTGCGTATCTCAAGGATAGAATTGGGCCTCATAAAATCCAAAACAAAGCTTTGTTTAATCAGGTGATGGCCCTGGGTTTTATTTTGATGTGCAGTTCCAGGATGTTCAGTCTCATGAAAATCCAAGCGAGGCCCATGCTTCCTCCCTTCTCCCACACAACATGAATCTCACAGAGAAGTTGGCTAATAGATGAAGATTAAATCTGAAGATTCTGAATTCAATTCAAGGTGTCAATATATAACTTCATAACAAATGAAACATTTTTCAATTACTGGTAACATGAAACAAAACAGTGGAAATAGAAAAGGCAATCTCTTTAGGTAACTCACTGGCCATTTCCAACAGGCACTGTGCATTAACAAAACAGTGATTTTTTAAAAACTTGACTGTGTTTCTCCCCTGTGTCCATAATAGCATAAAATAAAAAGATTTAAGATAAGATTTCATTCAGTGAATCAATTGCAAAGCCATACAGTGCCTTAGCGGGCATTCTGTCCTCAATCTAATGGAAATTTTTATGAGGATGTCAATGCTAAGTTGATTCCTATAGCAGAAAGCACATACAAAGGATCCAGTTACAGCTGCAGACCTCTTGCAGGCTAAAAGACATTATTAACCCTCAAAAGACCAAATGTTTAGGGGTTAGAGGAAAAGGCCATCACTGCTGACTTGGCAAGGACTGAGAGGCCTTCCTCCTTAGGCCCAATGTGTATTTCCCCCCGTCTTATCTGCATGTGAGGCTCAGTGTGACCCCTTGGGTTTGTGATTTTATTTATTATAAAGCCAAATGAAACCAAACAAGATGTAGCCTTATCTGTGATGTTCTTCTCCATGGCTTGGGCCAGAGGGAACCACCACAATGAAGCTGCATTCAGCGCACTGTTCTGCCACATGCGAGTGGTGGTGGACTGTCTGAATCACCACCACCCCCCATCATCAAGCAATGTACATACTATAATTTGAAGCTGTGCTCTTAGAGGCCATTTAGAAATTCCACCCCCTCATGTGACAATAGGACATGCATGCACACTGGCCTCACCACTAGAGGGCGAGAAAGTGGTTTTATTTTTTCCCCAAGAATTTAGGTATTTTCCAAAGGTAAAAGTGCATAAAGCCGTGTTATGTGCTTTAAGTCAAAATTTACATTAGAATTATTAATTATAATTGCTTCAAAAGTGTACTTGGTAAGTGATATAGGGGGTACAGAGTCAGCAGATGAAGCCACAGTCATTACCCATGCACCCCGATTAAATAATAAATAAAGAAATAATTGAATAATAATATTTGAATAATATTAAATTATTTAAATAAATAATTTAAATTAAATAAATTAAATAATAAATAAAAACCAAATAAAATAGAGTGTTTTTTCAGATTTGGGTTTTTTTTTAAGAAGTGCAAAAAGAGGTGTTAGGTGTTTTTATTTTGTTATCACTATTTTCTTCCACCTCTACTCACTCATTTGGATGGTATCATCCAAACTACTTCAGAGCTATCAACAAAACATCTGTAAGCAACACATTTGGGGGTCTAGTTCTCTCTCTCTCTCTCTCTCTCTCTCTCTCTCTCTCTCTCTCTGCATTTGATCCTAGAAGAAATCACACAAATGCAAGGGTAATAAGAAAAGAAGAGAGAGAGAGGTAATATTCTCTTCTTATGGGACTATCTTGACTATTTAATTTGTTTGAACTTAGGGGTTGTACCCAAATGAATGCAGTCAGAAACTCCATTGAGTTGACCTCAATGGGACTAGTTAGTCATGACTAATACCCCAATCCTACTGGGGAGTTACAGCAGTGGATCTCTGGATCTGCTACCATAATTGCCTGTGCAGTAGTGTGATGGCGTGCAAGGGATCCTAACCTGCATTTTTGCTGCCTCGCTGCCCTTTTCTCTCCTCACACTTGTGCTAGTGAATTAGTCATGGCTAATTTTCTTTGGATATGATCCAAGGAGTAGTGCGAGATTAAAAGCTGCATCACAGGTCTATGCACATTTTGTTTTCTTAAAAGTTAGACATATTCTTGGACATATTTGGGGTGCTAAATCCAAAAATGGCATCCGTTTTGCCCAAGTGGCTCTAGTTTTGGGGGTACAGCATAGCCACCTTATATGCTGATTCAGTATTGCTGATTGATATGCTGATTCAAGCAGCTTCCTTTCTAGGAAACTATGGTGTCAGCCATGGAATCAGCATATAAGGTGACTAAACTGTACTCCTCAAACTAGAGCCAATAGGGCAAAAGCAATGACATTTTTTGATTCAGCACCCCCCAAAAAATCCTAACTTCAATCAAACATCCTTGGCAACTAAAACACACGCACGCACGCACGCACGCACGCAAGCGTGCACGCATGCACACACACAACACTTTTTTGCAGCCTTTGTATTATAAGATTCAAACAGTAGAGTCATTCATCCTTTTGTTGGAAAATGGTCTCAGTATCTGCAGGGTATCCCTTGTGGATACTGAACACGGTGGTTAAGCAAATCTTCAGTTTTTCAACCCCTTATGCTCTCCAAAGGTGACCGGAGCTGCACTCTGGTAGTCTCCAGTGGGCTTTCTGAAGCCCGCAGAGGCCACATGTGTCCATTTACAGCCTCTGTGGGCTTCAGAATGCTTCCTAGAGGCAAAAAAAAAAGTGACTTCTGGTTTTCCTCTGAAAACTGGAAGTGACGTTTTTATGCCTTTAAAAGGCATTAGGAGGGGCAGGGAAGCCCATTTGCCCACTCACCACCACTCTTCCTCCTCATGCTCCCTGGTTTAGAGAAAGAGGAGGGGGTGGAGCAAAATAGGAAGTATGGAGCAGAATGGAGGACAAGAGCATCTGAAAAAGCCCACTACTCTCATCTCCTCCACACTTTCTCTTTCACTCCACCCATCCCTCTTTTCCAATCCAGGGAGCAGGGGGAGCAGAGGCTGGCACACCACCAGGTTAAGGGGGGCAGCATTTGGCATGCTAACTCGGGCACCAGGAAATCCTGGGCCAGTCTTGCGTGTGCTCTTTTTTATATATATATAATGCAGAAAGGTGGTCAGCCAAATCTGAAATGGATCATGACCTCTGAATAACATGGGCTAGAGTTCCAGCTCTAAGACTTTTACCACCTTTGCCCCCTGCCCTAGGGATAGCATTTAACCACAGGATTTCTAACTAAAGCAGGAATAAGAGCTTGGTTTTTCTTTTCCCAAATTCTCCTTTCCCAAAGTTTGGTAAAGAAACCAAGAGACTGCTTGAGTCTATCTTACTACGGTGCACAAAAAATGATAGAAATCTACATTCGTTAAACCTTTTCCAGACAATGTCAGTTTATCTGTGCTTTGCAAAAGCTGCAGATATGACAAGAGACCTTGCCCTCAACAGTCTGGCCAATATCCAAAAAGAGGTCACCCCAAGAAAAGAGAGAAGAAAGTCAGGAGTCTTACTGGTGGTTTCTTGGTTCTTTTGTTTTGAACAAAGACAAGAATAATATGGGGTCTGGGATCTTTTAATCTCCCCTGATTTTGTTTATGCTTAAGCTGTGGACATTTGAGACACGTGGGAATGTAAAAAATGTCTGATGGAAGCCAAACTTTCTCACTTTAGCCCTGCACATTGTTTCTCAGATTTTATCTATACTTGCACCCAAAAGGGGGGGGGGGAATCCCTTAACCTTGTTCCTAAATCAGGATGAGGAACCAAACCAGTTGCTGCTTGTTCTCAGTGCTTGTAATGGGCTACGTTCATAAATCGTTTGTACTGGCAAAATGCCGAGGGGCAGCCCCAAACGAGGATTAAGGCCTAAGCATTACATGAGGTGCTATATGAGATAATGGCACTCCCTTTCCTCTGTGAATTTACAGTGTGTCACCATATCAGCGGTCTAGCGCTCCTATCTTCTGGGGCTTGAGCTAGCTTAGGGAGGCATCAAAAGCTGTACCTTGATGCCGAAAAAAAAAATGCTGAAATACATATTACTTAGCACATTTATATCCTTCACCCAAGGAGTCCAGCACATATGGTGTCCCCCCCCCCCCAATTTTACCACTATGGTAAACTGAGAGATAATGGTAGACCTATTCAGTCACCCACAAATTATACTCCATGAATGTGTATAGGTTTGAGGATATGTGCTCTAACCACAAGTGAAGCAGATCTAGCTTGAATCTGTAGCTGTACATTGGAAAGGGAAAAGCAGACTCTGGGAGGGCATCAGTTGGAAATACAATGGTTTGGGTGCCTTAACAGACCACATTGCAGTGGTGAGCAGATTGTGATGTGGTGGCATGGTAGGGAGAGTGTCAGGGCAGCAGGGGAAGATAGCCCTTGCTTTCCCGATAGCAGAGTGGCATGGGAGCATTGGGATACAGCACAAGGAACAGGCGATCCCAAAGAGTGCCAAAGGAGCAGACAGGCTTGTTTGTTGCAGAAGCAGGTATTGGTAAAAGGAGCAGGCAGAAGAGTAGTTAGTCAGGCGGTCCAGGAGACAGGGATACAGAGAGGCACAGTCACGATTAACAGTCCAAGTCACAGAATAAACCAGCAGCACGACACGCAGAAAGTCCACCACAGCAACCCACATTTGGTGTCTGTTCTTGCCCCCATATACACCAGGGACAGCCAATCAGAGTAGGGCGACCTCATCGTCACAAGACTGTCTTGTGACCCTTTCTGATTGGCTGTCCAGTGGTGCATTGCACCACTCCACCATAGCCTACGTGACTCTGCACACATCTCCTCAGGTCACATGGCTCCCACCTGCAACAGGTGCAGCTGATTACTAATCACACACATATACAGTGCTGCTGTTCCTTTAATTTACATTTTACACCAGGCCTGGACATCAAGGCCCCTTCTGCCACATCCTGGCTTACAACAATTCAGGGCCTGGGATGCCAAAGGCCTGACAGAGAGGTTATAAAAGCCCTATAGCACTCTGCTGGGGTGGACATGGACTGGGGCAGATTACGTCTGTTAACTGTTGCATAACAAATACAACCATGTTATTAGTACAAAGACCCGGTGAGGGCTGTGTCAAGGCCCAGGAATAGCCTTGCTGAAGATCCTGAAAACCCTGATGTTAGGCTTGTTTTTATTTGGTCACATATTTAATTTATCTTGAAGATCTACATTTGCTTAACACAATCTTGCAAACACTCTGATGGTGTACTTTGATTCTGCACTCTATTGCATGCAGTAACTTGAAATGTTTGGTGGAGGAGTGGTGAACAGACAGGCTCCAGTCAGTCTGTCCACCACCCTCTCCTAGCTGCTGCGCCGCTGGGAGCTCCAAGCCTCTTCTGAGCTTCCTTCTCCTTCCAGCACTTCTGGAAAAAGGAGGGGGGGGGGAAGCTTACAAAGCACCAGGTAGGCAGGGAAAGTCAATTTGGAGCCCACCCCTTTCTCTTTATTTAGCAGCCTGGGTAATCTGTGCTGCTTCTGTTTGTAATGAGAGCAAGCAGGCGATACTGGGTTCCCTGCATTGCCTGCTCCTATACATTTTGACCTCTGCCTTTCCATTGGACCATTTCAGCGACGTGGAGAGGGGGGATTTGCTGCATGAGTAACAGCCTATCCTCCATACCTACTTTACCCAGGCTTCGAGCACTGGAGAGGACACTCTGTTCCAGAACCACCATTCAGAGCGTGACACAACAACAATAACAACAGTATTTATATACCGTTTTTCAACTAAAAGTTCACAAAGCGGTTTACAGAGAAAATCAAATATCTAATGGCTCCCAGTCCCAAAAGGGCTCACAATCTAAAAAGATGCAACACCAGCAGACAGCCACTAGAAAAGACACTGCTGGGGTGAGGTGGGCCAGTTACTCTCCCCCTGCTAAATAAAAGAGGAGCACCCACTTGAAAAAGTGCCTCTTAACCAGTTAGCAGGGGTTAAAGACACCATAGTCTTCCGAGACTGAAGGATGCCAACTATACATTTTGATGAGAAGGGGAATAGAGGTTCTGCTCAGCTGGATCTTGAAGGTCTATTGTGGGGCTTTCCTTGGGGGAAGAAGGCATTTGTTCCCTTCCCCCAAGGAGACCACTGGCATACTGAACTTTTTCAATTTTTCAGACTGGGTGCCATAGTTTAGCTTTTTATCTAATGAGTCTAAACCAATCCAAATAAAGGGGGCGGGGGCTAACTATCACCAACACTAAAACTAAGTTAAAAACTGACAACTAAAAACAACTAAAATGTTTAGTTTCAGTTTTAATCCTTAGTTATTTTAGCTTCTAGTGTTTATGGTTTTTAGATTTCAGAGTTTTTAGCTTGGTTTAAGTTTTAGCTTTTTAGGTTGAGTTTTTGTTGTTTTTAGTTTTTAACTTAGTTTGAGCGTTGGTGATAGTTAGCTCCCTCCCCTTTTAGGTTTAGGCTCATTAGATAAAGAAGCTAGACCATGGCACCCAGCCCAAAAAACTGTTAAGTTCAGTATGGATTCCAGCTGTGAAATCCTTACCATATGTATCAGACCTCTGGCAGCCTCGGTGATGCCACTGGATTCAGCACTACACCCAGATTTAGGATTGGACTGTTAGACCTGGAAGATCCAGGTTCAAGTCCCTGCTCAGCCACAAAGCTTCCTAGGTGACTTTGGGCCACTCACTGTCACCTTAACCTACCTCACAGGGTTGTTGTGAGGACAAAAAGGAGGGAAGGAGCCATGTATACCACCCTGAGCTCTTTGGAGGAAGGGTGTTGAAAAACAAACAAACAAATAAAATACAATTCTGACTCTGTGTTTACCATGCTGTTTCTGCAAAAAACAAACAAAAAACTTGCAAAAATTCATAAATACATTGCTGCACTTGTTGATGGCTTTCACAGTTAAGCTTCCCTAAATCAGTGCACTGCAAATATCACCCATCACTATCATAATGCTTGGTAATCATGCTGGTTCTTCTGTTTATTTAAGGTGATGTACAGTACATCTACATGTAAAGGGAAGATTTCCCCGCTATTTGCTATACAGTATTTAAAAGAGGACAAGAAGGCTGTAATGGCCAGTGGGGAATGTTGACTTTCAGTAGTAACTGATATCCCGAGGCAGAGGTCAATAGCCTGACCTTTCTGCCTGCCAACCAAACAGCTGAGCTTTTCTGTTATTCTTTTGGACAATTGAATCAGCAGATGGTTGTTCAGAGGTTGTGCTGTATGTGGCTGCTTTGAAAGCCTTTAGGACAAGTGCCTCAGTGAGTGGGTGGGTGAGTCAATCAGATGCTGAGAAAAACCAAATGTGCCTTCTAAGTGATTCAGAAATGACAGAATGTTGGATCAGGGCAGTGACATACATGGGCAAAAGATGTGTGCCTGCCAGCAGGCGATCCTAATAGCTAGCTACCAAATATTGCTAAGGAGGTTGATGCTGTCCTATTGCCGTTCTAACAAAACAGGTACAGATACACATATACACGCACTGCAACAAAGCTATTCTCTCGATGTGTGCATTAAATAGCATACTGTCATCTGTATATTCTTGGGTCCAAGGGAGATTATTGTGCAAGAGATAAAATGTGATGAGGGCAGTGGCATCACTAGGGTTTGTGTCACTGAGTGCAGGAGGCCAGCATGTCACCCCTATGATGGGCCTCTTCCCATGCAGTAGGCAGGGCAATGCCCTGGGCAGTGGGCACGGTGATGTACCATCACCCTGCCCCCTCTGGCTTTTTGGCTATAACATTTGATAGAAAAGAGCTATTTTAATGCGGGTTGTTTCATTGCATTCTGTATGAAATTACACATTGATTAATATATAACTTGATGGTATCATTCAAAATTCAAAAATACAAAGATTTTAAAAATTTTGGCGAGCAGTGATGTTGTCCCCCCATGCACTTCACCCGATGTGGCCTGCACCCTCTAGCAATGTTACTGGATGAGGGTAGTATCTGATGGATGATGGTATCTTTGTTATCTTAAGATACCTTAAAAACGTAATCTCTGTATACTGTGGATGTGTGCCTCTGATGATCAGATGCTGGAGGGGAGGTGGCACCTAAGGGATGTCTATAGCCATCATGCCCTGTTCCTGAGCTTCCCAGGGGTATCTAGCTGCAGACCATATACTGAACCAGATGGACCCTCCATCTATTATGGTATGGAAAAACAGATTTTTGTTATGCTCATACCAGCATTGATTAATACTAAACAATTTTCACAATGTCATTATTGTGTTCCTTTGACAATTATGACCGCAGTTTCAGTGTTCTTCATGTTAATCAAGCTTTCATAATCTGAAATCTTTCAAGGAAAATATTTGTGTACATTCCTTACTCCAGTACTAGTGATACCTAAGAAAGGGCTGAGGTGAATCGTTCACCTTTGGCTTTGATTTTTGAAGGCCCTGCATAATCATCACAGGCCGCAAACCTAACCCACTTTCCAGCACTGACATAAGGGCGATGCAACTCCAAGGTAAAGGAACAAACATTGCCTTACCTTGATGAGGCCTCCATGACTGCCCCCCAACTGCAGGATGCAGCACATGCCCCACTGGCACAGCTATGCCAGTGCTGGAAAGTTGGTTAGGATAGCGCCCACAATCTGCTTTCTGTTCTAAGCAAATTCATAGTGTTGCCCTTGCACAGGGGTGCTCAAAGTTTTTGGCAAGAGGTCCAGAACATCTCTCTGACACTGTGTAGGGGGCTGGGGGGGGGGGGGAAGAATTAATTTACATTTCAAATTTGAATAAATTTACATAAATGAATATATTAGAGATTGAAAATGAATGAATGAATTCAATCCAGTTTATGATTCCATTCACCCTAATAAGGGGGGGGGGAATCTTCATGCCAGTTTATGATCCCATTCACCCTAAAAAGGGGGGATCTTCCACACTTGCACACACATACACCTGCCTGCTCACCTGCCCCCTGGCCCTCCCTCCTTCCCTCCCTCATTTGCTTGGGCTGCCTGCTCACCCAGCTGCATGCCTACCTGCCTGCCCACCTAACCACTCTGCCCACTAGCTAGGGCAGCATGTGTTGCTGCTGCTGCTGCCTGCCTGCTGCTGCCCATGGGCAAGGCAGGGAGAGACCTCCCCCCCATCTCTCTCTCTCCTGCACTCCCCTGGCTCAGGTTGCAGGAAGGGAGGGAAGCTGAGCCCAGCCGAGCAGAGCCCAGCCCAGCCCAGCCCATGGGCAAAGCAGGGAGAGACCTCTCCGCCCCCACAGCGGATCTCTCTTTCTCTCTCTCCTGCAGTCCCCTGGCTCAGGTTGCAGGAGGGGAGGGGAAAGGAGTTGAGCCCAGCGGAGCAGAGCCCAGCCCAGCCCATGGGCAAGGCAGGAAGAGACCAGCCGGCAATCGCGCAGGGTCTTCCCACTATAAAAGGCCCTGCCCACGCGCTGTGCTTGTTTTTCCTTCACTGCCACTGAGCTCAGCGGCAGCAAGGGAAAGCAAGGCGCGGAGCTTGCGCGGCGGGCCAGTGTGGGCTAGGGTGAGGGCCAAGTGCCCATTGGAGGTGGGGGGACCCCCTAGGGGCTGGATGGGAACCCGCAGCGTGCCGCAAGTGGACTGCAGCGGGCTGCAAGTGGCCCGCAACGGGCTGGGGTTTGAGAACCCCTGCCCTTGCGGAATAGTAGTGCTAGCAGGAGTCCACACTGCAATTGTTGTGCTACTGGATCATGGTACTCATTATTAATGGACTTTTCCTCATTAATGACTATAATGGTTTCACTGCGGGAAAAATAGAGGTGGACAGTGGATGGATTATGAATGATGTGTGACAATCCTGGACTAAATACCCAATCTGGAAGTGCCCATAGTGTATTACTACAGGACTGTGCACTCAGCCAGTGATGGAAAGTAACAGAGTTCTGGAAAACATGAATCTCATGTTACTTTCTATGTGCTGTGGTGGGCATACACACTCATCCACATATTGGGAAAGTGCCAAAAGAGGAAATGCGAGCCTCTTCCTCTGTCTTGCCCTGTTTCAACATCTATGATCCATGAAAAACCGACTTCAGATTCTTCCTCTTCTGCAGAATCAGTGTGATCCTGGAATAAAATAAATCACTCCCTTTCAACATTAGTCCTCCGATCTGTAAAAACTGACATAACAGTGACCTACCTCAGTGTTGGAAGGCTGAGTGAGATAAGAAAATGCTACCTGCCATGGATCTTGGGGAAATGCTATAAATATAAATTAATTCCAAACTGTACAGTCAAACAAACTGGATACAGCTGTGGTATTTTACAGAGAAGATATTAAAACCATAAAAATTCTCTTTCCTACATGGAACACCACCAAAAGTCCTTTTAACTCAGAGACTGACCTTTGGGTTTGCCCCAAGCAAGAATAACATGGGCAATAAAATATCGTTTCCAAGCATTTTTATAAGGCTAATTGTCATTGTGGTGTTTTCTAGTGAAGAGACGCAACTGGCTTTCTTTATAGAGGTAAAACAGCACTGCAATGCCTGGATCCCAGCAGCTTTTCCATTCTGTTCAGTTATCACATCCAGTGGTTATTTGGAACAAAAAGGGGTAGTTCCATTGATCCCAGAGAATAAGAGATACAAAACAGATATGGTCAATTACCTTCTCTTATTTAGATCAGCTTCTGTTGGCTGTGAGAGTTTGCAAGCTTTTCAGTTGCATCCCCAGATTTTGCTGATGCAAAGAGGCCTGCCATTATTATTTCCTGATAAAATGCACGACAGTGCAACCCAATGCCCAGGTAGCGCTGGTGTCTCTGCTCTGCTGGCAATATTGTCTCTCATATCTTAAGCCCATCCAGCACAAAGGGGGAAGAGGAAACAAGGGCCCCCCAAACTCCAAGCTGGTGAAATCCACCGAGTAACTCTGCTAGTATTCATGAAAACAATGACACCACCCACAAACCACAGGGTGGCTGTCTGACAACAGCATGTAGGGTGGGAGCAAAGTCTGTAGTTGTGGGACCCTCTCACCCAGCCACATTCATTGAACATGCAAACAAACCCTTGAACATTTTAAGAAGGCTCTTGATACTATAGCGGGGTTGCTGGTTCTTACTTTAGAGATCCAAACTGCACCGTGTGGGCTCTGCACAGAAAGAGTTTTTCGTGCTATCCTACACTAATTGATATGCTTGGATTGTCTTCTTATTTGTATATTTATCTTGGTCTTAACTACAGTGTTGGCATGGTGATTCCCGTCCCCCCCCCAAAAGTATTTAATTAACATACAAAAATAAAATTAAAGAGTGTAACATTTATTGTAAAAATAAAACTTCAGCAAACCAGTCATGCAAATAGTCCCCTGAGGAGCTGCTAAGCTGGAGAAAGCTGGAAAAATATAACTACAACTGTATCAGTCGTTATTGGCGGAGAGGTACAAGAGGCTAAAAAAATAAAACTCACCCCTGGATGCAGTCAATAAACCTCATGAAGGCCCTAGGGCAAGAATACCACCCCCCAAAGCCAATCTTAGCCAGGGAGGGATGGCCTTTCTCCTAACCAGGTGAGGAGGCAAGACAAGGCAAGACAAAACTTCACATATAGGCTAATGGGTTCTGAGCTGTCTGTGACAGATCAGGAGAGAGATCTTGGGGTGGTGGTGGAAAGCTCGATGGAAGTGTCGACCCAATGTGCGGCGGCAGTAAAGAAGGCCAATTCTATGCTTGGGATCATTAGAAAAGGTGTTGAGAACAAAACGGCTAATATTATAATGCTGTTGTACAAATCGATGGTAAGGCCACACCTGGAGTAATTTGTCCAGTTCTGGTCACCACATCTCAAAAAGGACATCGTGGAAATGGAAAAGGTGCAAAAAAGAGCGACTAAGATGATTACTGGGCTGGGGCACCTTCCTTATGAGGAAAGGCTTTGGCGTTTGAGCCTCTTCAGCCTAGAAAAGAGACGCCTGAGGGGGAACATGTTTGAGACATACAAAATTATGCATGGGAAAGTTAAAATGGATAGAGAGATGCTCTTTACACTCTCACATAACACCAGAACCAGGGGACATCCACTAAAATTGAGTGTTGGGAGGGTTAGGACAGACAAAAGAAAATATTTCTTTACTCAGCGTGTGGTTGGTCTGTGGAACTCCTTGCTGCAGGATGTGGTGACGGCATCTGGCCTGGATGCCTTTAAAAGGGGATTGGACAAGTTTCTGGAGGAAAAATCCATTATGGGTTACAAGACATGATGTGTATGTGCAACCTCCTGATTTTAGAAATGGGCTATGTCAGAATGCCAATGCAAGGGAGGGCACCAGGATACAGGTCTCTTGTTATCTGGTGTGCTCCCTGGGGCATTTGGTGGGCTGCTGTGAGATACAGGAAGCTGAACTACATGGGCCTATGGCCTGAGCTAGTGGGGCAGTTCTTATGTAAGGTGGGACATTTCTGTCTTCCCCATTGGTGGAGCAGTTTGGTGGGGTGAGGTGCCTGTATAGCCATTAAGGGCGTTTTCTCCCCCAGCACCTCAGTGTGAGTTTGGAGGGTGACGAAGCAGGAAGGAAGTTTACGGTAGATCAGTGGTTCTCACACATTTAGCACCGGGACCCACTTTTTAGAATGAGAATCTGTCAGGATCCACCAGAAGTGATATCATGACAGGAAGTGACATCAACAAGCAGGAAAAATTTTAACAATCCTAGGCTGCAATCCTACCCAAACTTACCCAGGAATAAGTCTCATTTACTATCATTGTTAAAAGAATATACATAGTAGATTGTTAAAAGTACAGGCCTGTAACATTTCCCCAAATGCAGTCACATACCATGGTAGCATCGTCTAAATATTAAAAATAAAATATTGAAATGAATGGGGACCCACCTGAAATTGGCTTGCAACCCACCTAGTGGGTCCCGACCCATAGTTTGAGAAACACTGTTGTATAGGATTGCTGCCAGCAACAAGCCACTTCAACTTCTTTGCTAAGCTACCTGGATTTTCTGAACCAATTTTTGACATAGAAATATATGCACCAATACATTTTGAAGCACAAGAATTCTACTATGTAGAAAGGATCGCATTTGACTTGATGTGATGACTTTTAAAAGTGAACTCATGAGTGAGGAAATATGAAAAAGCAAAATTAGGTAGCTTTTCTCATATAGCATCCCGTGGTTGGATCCCATGGTTCTCCTTGGATCTGACTTATGAAAGTATACTGAAAAATTTATAGGATATCTAGTTTTTTCCACCAACATACCTGTACTAAAGTATTCCACTATTTGTTACATAAGGCAGTTACGTTTTCTTTTTCTAGTTAATTGACCATACTGTTTGTAGAATACAGATAGTTCAACACAGTTTGTTTCATTACATTCTACATGAAATTACTTTCCAATCATATATAACATGGTATTATTCATAAACCCAAATTTTCCAGAAGATTTCCAAAATTTCGGGCACTAGTGGTGTCACCCCTCTCAAGAGTGTCACTTGGTGTGGTCCACAACCCTGCGCCCCCTAATGATGCCACTGCCTACACTGCAGACACGTCCCTCAAATTCACCACCTATTCATCTACCTGCATGGAAACATTTACCTTCGGATTCCTTTTTACAAATATCCCATCAACCAGTCAAAAACAAGGAAAAAAGCCAAAAGGTGCAATCCTTTCTTGTGCTGGAACAGGCAGGCCAAGAGGCTTGCGCTGTATCCAGCGCAGGATAGCGGTCACAAGCAGCTCAACCAGAGGCATTTCCCCTTACCTCTGGGTAAGGGCCACTGGTGCCTATGGGTCTCCTTGGACTTGTGCCACCTCTTGAGGTGGTGCAAGTTCGAGGAGAGGAGAGCAGAGCAGCTTGAAGCTGCTCCATTCTTCCTGGGAATGGGGATTGGGATTTGGCATAACTGCCGGATCCCAGCCCCGCCTCCCCTCCCTGCCCGCCCACCCGCCCAGAAACACCTCCCTCCCACCTCCTCCCCGCCTCCCCCACCTACCTTTCGTCCTTGTATCGGCACATCCAAGCTGACGCAAGGCTCTGGGAGGAAGCTAGTATGGAGGCTTGCGTCAGCTTCCTCCTGAGGAGGTGCAAACGTGCCTTATGGCACGTTTGCAACCCTCCTGGGTGAGCGCAAGGGAATTACGCTGGCCCAAGTCAAGGGCAGGATTACGCACAAAGGCATCTACAGGAGAGCCTTGGCTAGTTTAATTGCGCAGTTTAATTTTATGAGCTTAAATGGTTTTTCAGCCTCCCGTTTCAGTTGTACTGTATTTTTTTTTGCCAAGTAAAGTTCTGACAGCCTGAAGATGGTACTGCCCTTTCTGTGCAGGTGCTGAATTTGGATTTCATAATTCAGCTACTAGAAAATTTGTCCCCTGCACTGTATTGAGTAATGTTGGTTTCTTCTGATACTTTGAAAGAGATGGGACCCTAAATAGCAGCAATCTTCTGGTCTGGATCTTCTGCAACATATGCCAAACCTTAAGCAACAAGTCCTAAATGCGTGAGAGGGAGCAGTCTTGAAGCTGTTGACAAATGATTTTTGTCCTTGCTTCTTGCATTTGAGTTTACTGGATTTTTCCCTTGACATCAAAATCTCTAATTGCCCTTCATTCAAACTGTTCACAAACCATTTTGTAATTTCTGCTGCTCTTTTCCCTCCACATTATGTATATTTATATATATATTTTAAAAAACCCCTTTGGCTCGGCCTTTATAATTATGGCATTATTAATGTGTTTTTATCATTGTTAATTACTTTTACATGCTGAAATTGATTCAATATGTGCTGGGTTGCCACAGGAGAACATGCCTTGATTTCCTGCCAACTTGGAGCCCTTACACGTCAACTGCAGAAGTCTTCCAAAAGTTTTAAATCACCGCAGCATTCAGTGAGTGATTTAAATGATATTGGAGTGCATTCAAGTTTTTGTAAGCAGCTGAATGAGAACCCTGTTTGACCACAAGGATGGGCAATGCAGCAGGATTAGAAATGATTTGAGTGCCTGGCATTTTTTTGTTAAGTCTCTGTGCATTTGGGAAATAACCAGAAATCCAGTAGTTCTGTAGTTGCAAAAATTTTACATGACAATAACTGCTACAATTAAAGATGCCTCAAATTTATTTAATTTTGTAATCAGTGGCATCTAACATATGACCTCCAGCCATGACAGTCATGAAAATGAATCATACATCCCTATTGCTGAAGATATACACAGGGCACAGGTTGGTGCCCTCGGGAGTGATATATGTTGATGTGGAGCCAGTGGCATAGCTAGTGATCATGTAGCCCGGTGCCGAGCTCAAAATGATGCCCTGGAAGTGATGTCACAACCAGAAGTGATGTCACGCCCAGTTAAAATCAAGGGAAAACCCATCTCCTCCCCCCAGCAGCTCACCATGCACTTGCTCTGCCTCTTCAACCCAACCAGTGGCATAGCTAAGGCACCTATCTGCTACCTGGAGTCAATGAAGATTTTGTAGCCCCCCCTCCATGCCAAAATTAAATTTAATTAAGTAAATATATAAAAAGTGTACCACTTATTTGTTAGAGACAATGTGCAGGGGTGAAGAGGGATAGTTATTCTCCCCTTTCTAAATATATGAGGAGCACCACTTGAAAAAGTTCCTCTTTTCCCAGTTAGCAGAGGTAACTGTATTATGATATATGGCAATGAGAGCTGACTTGTATTAACATCTTATTGGTTCCATGTTGTATCATAACATCTCATTGGCTTTCAGATCAGTCTCATAAGCCAGTTTTGAGTTAAGAAAGTCCACTTTTGTTCCATAAGGCAGTTGTGTTTTCATTTTCTGGTTAATTGGCCATAACTAGTTGATAGAATACAGGTATTATTATCTAGAGATAGAATAGAGATATTCCAATGCAGTTTGTTTCATTGCATTCTGCATTAATTACCTTTCTAATGATATGTAACATAATGGTATTATTTGTACATACCAAAGTTTTCACAATTTTGGCCACAAGTGTCAAACTCAGCTTGTTGCCCCCCTAAAGCATGTTGTCTGGTGCAATTGCTACACCCTGCACCCCCTTAGCTATGCCACTGCATGGAACTTATAATAACAAATGTCTTGTGGACTTGTATGTGGTTGAGCAAGGTGGACCGGCACTGTGGAGACATGAAGAAATTTTCCCTGGTTTGGAAATAGATAAAGGCTCTGTAATCACACATTCAAAACCCTGTACAAAAGTCAAGAAAAGGGTGGAAATATGTTAAACCTGGCATCTGAAGTGGTGAAAGGGAGCACAGGAACCATAAAATGTATAAAAGCTGGGCTGATACTAGTTGCGAATGCACAAGTTTCACAAGCCAGACCTGTCCCTTATAGTATTCATCCAAAAGTGGGTGATGAGTTGGGCCGCTTGCTTGGAAAAGGAAGGCACATGCACCAAAGTATCCTGGAGTGAATGGGCCACTCTACTGCTCCAGTTATGAAAAAGGGGAGCAGTTGGGCTCTATGGAAATTTTAAGGTTACCTTAAATCCTGTTCTGAAGAGGAGAGAAGCGGTTCACAAAGATTAATTTGTCACAGGTTTACTTGGAGATGGAAGAAGATTCTAAAGCAGTGGTTCTCAAACTGTGGGTTAGGACCCACTAGGTGGATTGTGAGCCAATTTCAGGGGGGTCCCCATTCATTTCAGTGTGTACTTTAATATATTAGACTTGATGCTACCATGGTATATGACTGCCTGTGGGCAAATGTTACAGATCTGTGTTTTTAACAGGATACTGTGAATATGCTTTTAACAATGATAGTCAATGGGGCTTGGATAGGATTGCAGCCTTTGCGATGCTTGGGGAACTTTTTAAAAACAGAGCAGCGACTGCTTGGGAGGGTTAGGAGGGTTCTTCTTTATTTTAAATAATTTTTTAAACTTAGGCTTATTGTAAACTTTTACTTTACTTACTTGGGATGCAATCCTAACCCCTTATGTCAGTGCTTTCCAGTACTGACATAAGGGTAATGTAGCTCTTAGGTAAGGGAACAAACATTCCCTTACTTTGAGGAGGCCTCAGTGACTGACACCCAACTGCAAGATGCAGCACACATCCCACTGGCACCGCTATGCCAGTGCTGGAAAGCACTGACAAAAGGGGTTAGGATTGCACCCTTAATTGATTTGATTTTGTTGTATGAGGGTATTAAAAAAATTTTCTGGCTATGGCATCACTTCTAGGTTAATGACATCGCTTCCAGTGGGTTCCGACATATTGCCATTCTAAAAACAGATCCTGGTGTGAAAAAGTTTGAGCTCCTAGAGGAAAGGCAGGGGGAAAAAAACTGTTAGAGAAATAGGTGCTGCTGAGCAGTGAATGAGGGAGCTCGGAGTACCATGTGGATATTCGAACTCAGATGGACCTTGAAAAAAGCCTCATGCAGCTGAGCATTTTTCTTGGTAGTCTCTGATAGCAGGCCAATAATAATGGGCCACTCCAACCCTAGAACCTGCAGTGCCCACCGGGGAGCATGGCAATCTGCCATCTGGACAAACTCATATCAGTTTCTCTATTCCTGAAGCCCGCCTGTTGCCATTCTTCTTGTCTTCTGTTTCTCCCCTTCTTTGTTTTCTGCCTCTCTCGTCTGTGAGTGCACGTCAACATGTTGTTTGTGTGTGTGCTTGTGTAAAATTGGCATCTTGATCATATGAATCCTGGAAGCAGAATAAATTGATTTATTCCAATGGCAGAATTTCCATAACACAGAACATTGGGGACACAGAATAAACATAGGCCTGCTTATTAAAATCATCAGAATCAGTGCATTAAAAAGAACATTAGAAAATGTAGTTTTATATGAAGGAAAACTTTGTGAGTCGGCTATTAATTAGTAAGGGTGACTCCAAAAAAGCATTGTACACTAGCCTAATGTCTGCCTTGTTATTCTTAAGGCGTTGCTATTCTTAAGACCTCTTTTATTAAAAAGTTCTTAAAATAATATTCAATATATAAACAGTCATGTTAATTAGATTATATGGTCAGAGTAAAATGGTACTCTGTAGTCTTATTGCAGAGTTATTGACTGTGGAAGTGCATATTCATCATTCTGGTCTGTAATCCCCCCTTAATCCATCCCAAGTCTGTCAATCAACAGAATACAATCAGGATATTTATGATCACATCAGATGAAAGATTAAGAAAGAATTTGGCACTTTGCAAAACTGATTCCAAGGGATGGAGAAAGAACGAAGAAGAAGAAATATTTCTACTTGCAAAATGAACCATTGTCAAGAAAAACATAGTTGTTGACTTGCCCCATATAAGTGAATTTTCTACTCAGGGCCATGTCAGCTTGCAACTAGCAAAAAGCAGCCCAATCCAAGGGACCAGTTCATAAAAATTATTAATATTTGGGACTTTTATCCTTAACTTATGAGTTGTATATTAGACTAATCATATATTTTTTTCAATGTGTCTTAAAAATAATTTTTCTGTACCAAAACTTTTTAGTGTAAAAATTCTGCACAAATTGCTGGTGTGGTGCCAAAAGAGGGCACTGGCTGGGTGAGTGCGGCTGATTGGCTGGGCCCCAGCTGGGGGAATGCAGCCTGTTTGGGTGGGCTGGGGGAGGCTTAGGAAGCCCCTGAAGAATCCCCATTGGTTCCATTGCAGGACGGTGTGCCTGTGAGATACAGTGAGAGTGAACACAGTGGGGACACAGAGTAAACGTTGGGATCCAGCAGCAGAAAGAGCATCTGTGGGTGGCACAAAGTGTGCCATATGGTCTGGACTAGGGCATGGGGCAGCCAGAGCCTGGTGGGGGGGGGGGACACCTTCAGCTGCAGCCCCTGAGAGACAGCAACAAGCGCTGATGAGAGCTTGAGTGACACCTCAGTGTCCGTGCAGAGAGTAGTGCCATAGCCCCAAAAGGATATTCAATCATACAATAGAATCATAGAGTTGGGCCTAATAGGCCATCTAGTCTAACCTCCTGCCTGTAGCAGCACTAGGTGGGTCACGAGCCAATTTCAGGTGGGTCCCCATTCATTTCAATGTGTATTTTATTTTTAATATATTAGACTTGATTCTTCCATGGTATGTGACTGCTTTTGGGGAAATGTTACAGAACTGTACTTTGAACAGGCTACTATGTATATGCTTTCAACAGTGATAGTCAATGGGACTTACGCCTGGGTAAGTGTGGGTAGGATTGCAGCCTAGGATTGTTAAAAATTTTCCTGCTTGATGATGTCACTTCCAATCATGACATCACTTCCAGTGGGTCCTAACAGATTCTCATTCTCAAAGTGGCTCCCAGTGCTAAAAGTTTGAGAACCACTATCCTAGAGCATCCCCAACAGGTGCTTGTCAAGCCTGTGCTTGAAGATTTCCAGCGAGGGAAAGTCCACCATCTCCCTTGGCAATCTGTTCCACTGATGAACCGCCCTTGCCATCAGTCATTTCTTCCTGATGTCCAATCAGAATCTCTTCTCTTGCCGTTTGTAGCTGTTGGTTCTAGTTCTACTTTCAGAGGCAGTTAAGAGCAAATTTGTTCCTTCTTCCATATGACAGCCCTTTAGATATTTGAAGAGCGCTATCATATCCCCTCTTCCAGATGTGCCCGCATAAGGTCTTCCAAATCTTCCAACCTCTGTGTAGAGGTTCTTTTTCCATCATCCATGGTAGAGACACATAATGATCAGCATAGGGCCAACACCGAGGGAATGTCTAAAAGGCCCTTAGGTAGTTCTTAATTGGTTGGATTACCTCTAAAACAGTCATTTTCAATGTTTTTCTGCTCGCAGCACATTGACAAGGCACTAAAATTGTCAAGGCACACTACCAGTTTTTTTACTTACATTAAATTACTACATTACAGTTAATCTTGAATTAATAAAATTAATACAATTAAATCATTAAATGACAAAAAAATTGACAAGAAGCACGGAGAGGGAAGTATATGTGGTTTCTGAAAAGGAGGAAAAATTATATGTTCAAATTCTTATCAAAAGTGCCAGAAAGTGTTGGGAAAGACAGGGTGGGTTGATCACATAGTGGAGAATGTGGGTGAGGGGCAGTGAGGAGACGTGATTGAAACAAGTGCAGGATTAAACTGGGGGTGGGGGAGAGAGAGAGAGAATGTGAGGCAGTGATTCTGTATCCTTGGAAGGTGCTGACAAGTGAGGGGTGGGACAGTAAGAGAGTTGCTAACTGTGATTGTGAGATTTGGGGGGAGCAAATATTTCTGGGGGTGGGGTGGGGAAGAAGAGGAGAGAGAAGTGCCAATTGCCTGCTTGTGTATTTGAGAAAAAAGAGTGCAACCAAAAGCCCAATCCTATGCATGCCTGCTCAGAAGTAAGCCCCATTATAGTCAATGGGGCTTACTCCCAGGAAAGTGTGGATGGGATAGCACCCCCAGAGCCCAGTCCTATGCGTGCCTGCTCAGAAGAAAGCCCCATTATAGTCAATGGGGCTTACTCCCAGGAAAGTGTGGATGGGATAGCACCCCCAGAGCCCAGTCCTATGCATGCCTGCTCAGAAGAAAGCCCCATTATAGTCAATGGGGCTTACTCCCAGGAAAGTGTGGATGGGATAGCACCCCCAGAGCCCAGTCCTATGCGTGCCTGCTCAGAAGAAAGCCCCATTATAGTCAATGGGGCTTACTCCCAGGAAAGTGTGGATGGGATAGCACCCCCAGAGCCCAGTCCTATGCATGCCTGCTCAGAAGAAAGCCCCATTATAGTCAATGGGGCTTACTCCCAGGAAAGTGTGGATGGGATAGCACCCCCAGAGCCCAATCCTATGCATGCCTGCTCAGAAGAAAGCCCCATTATAGTCAGTGGGGCTTACTCCCAGGAAAGTGTGGATGGGATAGCATCTCCAGAGCCCAATCCTATGCATGCCTGCTCAGAAGTAAGCCCCATTATAGTCGATGGGGCTTACTCCCAAGAAAGTGTAGATAGGATTGTGTCCCAGCGACCTTCCTCTAAAAGCCCCAAAGTGCAAGAAGGGTCGCTTTGGGGAGTTGCAGGCAAACTGGCAAGGAAAAGGGACTTTCAGGGACCCTGAAACCTGAGGTTGGGGGCCTCAGTAGACTTGCTCGCTATGTACCTGCTTGCCTGCTTCTGGTTCCCTCTTCTCACTCACTCCACAGCTCCCTCCTGGCTCCTCCAGGCTCTTCTTGTTGGCCATTCAGCAGGCAGGCAGGCAGGCAACAACCTCCTTCGTGCCCAACCCTATGCATGTCTACTCAGAAGTAAGCCCCATAGTAGCCAACGGGGCTTACTCCCAGGAAAGTGAGGATCAGGTTGCAGCCTGAGTCCTGCTCAGGAGCAGAAGCAAGCTCCAATCGTACTCTTCAGATGCTGCGTGGGATGCAAAGCGGCCATGACCAGCCCCTTCCCTGGCTGCTCCCTTGCTTGTGCTGCCTGCAGAGGGAGGCTCAAAGCAGCCGCTTCTCCTGCACTCAGGCATGCAGCTGCTGCCTGCCTCCTTTGATCCTGCGGCACACCTGAGCCAGCCTCACGGCACACCAGTGTCCTGTGCCACAGCGGTTGAAAACTGCTGCTAATAAGAAGAAAGGAGGAGTGTGAAGGGCTCTGGACTCAGAAAGTTTGAGAATTGCTGATCTAGATTTTCTAGGTGCAGCCTAGAGTCGGGGATTGCCATGTTGCAATTCCTCTCCAGCCAGATGGTCTCTGGCAGGTCAGTTTGTTCCAACTGACGATTCAATTCTTTGCATATTTGCACTTTCCCCAAAATGTCACTGCTCCGTTTATTCTGTCCCTCTCTTGAAAACTCCGATAATGGCGCAAATGAAGTGCAGTCAGATGGCTTCATGGAAAGCAGATGTGAGTGGAAGCTCAGACTCCTTGCAAAGCTTTATGGGACTTCAAATCCTCAACGCAGGAGCTGAACAAAATACTCAAGTGTGCCAAATTTTCACAGGCCTTGATAAAAAAAGCAAAAGTAAGAAAAGGAGAATGGAGGGAGAGGAAAGCAGGGAGGAATCTTGGCTCCTTGTCTTAATTTCTGCCGGCCTAAGGCAAGATTTTTGGTAGGAATAAATAGCAAGCAAACATGGAGATGGAGAAGTTGAGTGACAAGTCAGACACCAGCTGGGCTGGCATGAAACAAGAGGAATGCTGTCCAGCTCCTGTTTAAGTGAGTCTGCAGGTCAGCCTGGTTTTAGGATGGCCTGCTATTTGTCTGCACAGTTAGCCTCAATGTGTGCTCAGATTCTTTTTGGTGCATCTTCAGCTGTACATCCAGATGTGTTGGCGCACATGTTCCTTCGCTTACAAATGCTAGCTTCGTGCCTGAAACATAGCATTACCCAACTTTTGTATCCCATTCACACTGCAGTCTTGTACACATGTTTATGTGTAGGATGTGGGCTGGGGGAAATTTGGTAACTTGGCCTTCTATGTGACCACAATGAAACAAATAATAATGTGGATGCCAAAAAACACCCACAGCTTAGAAAATGGTATTTAAGAAATCTCCATCCTTTGACATTCCAGTCTGCTGTATGCTTGGATGGATCTCTGCAACAACCCTTGAGAAGAGATGAAGACACGATACATTGCAATAGACTTTTCTTTTGTGAGGAGATGGAGACCAGTCCTGGGTACAATGCAAAAGTCTGGCTGGGAGTGAAGCGCACATGGAGCTCTTTATAAGTTTTCTATAACAGTGAAGCCCCTGCTCATGCAAGGCTCTGTGCGGAAACTGTAGCCCTAGGTTGTACACTGAAAACGCTGGATTTGGGATTCTTTTTTATTCAGAATCATGTTTGTTATCATACTGTTAGTCCTCCTATTGTTCAGATGAAGCCATCCATTCAGATTTAATTCCTGGTTGTTTGGAGTAGTGGTTGGAGACAGAAAGGAAGATGGAGACAGGAAGATGTGGCAGCAACCCTAGCAGACATCGAACAACGGAGTCTCTCAAATATTGCCAAGGAAATAGCTTCTTGACCTTTCCTTAGTATAACAAACTAAAATATAACTCCAGTCCTGAAGTTAAGAAGATATGTCTCTTCAAAACAAGAAGTACATAAGAGATGCTCTAGGGCAGGTGCCCAAACCCCGGCCCTGGGGCCGCTTGCGGCCCTCGAGGCCTCTCAATGTGGCCCTCAGGGAGTCCCCGGTCTCCAATGAGTCTCTGGCCCTCTGGAGATTTGTTGAAGACCACACTGGCCCAACGCAATTTCTCTCAGCATGTGGGCAACTGTTTGACCTCTCGTGTGAGCTGTGGGATGAGGGCTCCCTCCACTGCTTACTGTTTCACATCTGTGATGCAGTAGCAGCAGCAAAGGAAAGGCCAGCCTTGCTTTGTGCAAGGCCTTTTACAGGCCTTGAGTTATTGCAAGACCTTCATTCGTTCATATAAGTTCATCTTTAATATATTCATTTATGTAAACTTATGTAAATTTATTCAAATTTTAAATGTAAATTAATTCTTTTTTTCCCCCGGCCCCCAGCACAGTGTCAGAGAGCTGATGTGGCCCTCCTGCCGAAAACTTTGGACACCCCTGCAGTAGACCACACTGCCTCTCTGACTTTATTGGCTTACATGAAATATTATAATTCCATGTAAACCAGATGATTTGCATACACTGCCTCAGAGGATTGCAACAGGTACTGTGAGGATGGCACTTGTTTTGGACTCATCACAATTGCAGGAATCAGTACGTGTGAGTATGTGTGTGTGTGTGTGTCCACTTCCAACAGACACACAAAAACCTGAAGACAGGTGTACAAGAATCCAATGTAATAATGAGAAGGACTGTTGGAAGTGCTGTTGTACATGTAAGACAGCCCCAAATCTTCATGAAGATTGCAATGCACCACAAGTCAAAATCAAGTGCTGTATGTGAACTCAGAGGTATGTTGAACTACCCCTTTCTTCATTGTGCAGTCTGGCCTGGATGGCTCATTGGCAGTATCCCCTTTCCTTCTAAACACAGGGGCAAGTAATTAAAAGAAAAATGAAGGTAGGGGATAGGGTGAGCCCCTAGCAAGGTAGATAAACCCTAGCAAGGTTCAAAACCAATGCGGAAGGACGTGGGCAATATTTAACAGCTTGTTAAAAATGAAGGATCAATCCCAGGAACTGGGAGACAGTCTGCCCTGCATTGCACTGTCATGCTGGTATTTTGCCTCTTGGCCCAGCTCACATATAAATTAGGAGGAGTCAAAGTGAAGCTCTCAGGCTATACCTGCTAACTGTCCTTGCCTGCCAAAGGAGGCTTGCTTTTTTTTCCTTTCTCAAGAACCACTGCCCTCAGCTACCTAGTGAGTGGCCCACTGATCAATCACGGCTGACAGTGCGATGCAATGCAATCAAGTTAATTAAGTGTCCCTTGCACTGAGAAAAAATCCATTGCGACTTCTCAAATGGTACAACTGCCCAACCATGAAGTTCATCCAAAGTTTCCTGGACATATCAACCCTTGCAGTTACAGGTACAGGTCTGGGTCTGAGGAGACACAGAATACAGCACTTGCTATAACGAATTTCCTCAAAGGTAAGACATGGTGTCACAATCCACGCAGCCATTACCTCCGTTTGTCTGCCAGTCTCGGCAAGGTGCAGCCTGAGTCATTTATGTGTCATCATCTCCCTAATCAAGGCTGGGGCTGTGATTCCTGGGGGATCCATTGCTGCCCCTCGCTTCTGTGTGTTATGTTTCAGCTGCCAGCCATGCAGGATCTATTAAGGAAGTGCTGAAATGTAAATGGCTGTTGAGTTGCAGCCAAAAGGAAATGGCAATAGCTCAAAAGTGGGCATATTTCTGACCAGTCACCAGATGACTGATATTTGCGGCCTGATTTCCTGAGAAGCAGCAACAGTGGGGAGGTGATTAAATGAAGCGATTCTCTCTCTCTCTCTCTCTCTCTCTCTCTCTCTCTCTCTCACACACACACACACACACACACACACACACACACCATTTCCAGTTGCTATTTGTACATCTTGTATCATACAGAATAGGAGTGCAAGGCTGGAGATATTTATTTTGCTGTATGAGCCAAACGTGCTGCAACGTGCTGGAATCCCTAGCATGTATGCACTGCTGAAACAGAGACGCCTGCGTTGGTTCGGTCATGTCGTGAGAATGGATGATGGCCGGATCCCAAAGGATCTCCTCTATGGAGAACTCATGCAGGGAAAGCGCCCTACAGGTAGACCACAGCTGCGATACAAGGACATCTGCAAGAGGGATCTAAAGGCCTTAGGAGTGGACCTCAACAAGTGGGAAACCCTGGCCTCTGAGCAGCCTGCTTGGAGGCAGGCTGTGCAGCATGGCCTTTCCCAGTTTGAAGAGACACTTGGCCAACAGACTGAGGCAAATAGGCAAAGAAGGAAGGCCCATAGCCAGGGAGACAGACCAGGGACAGACTGCACTTGCTCCCGGTGTGGAAGGGATTGTCACTCCCGGATTGGCCTTTTCAGCCACACTAGACGCTGTGCCAGAACCACCTTTCAGAGCGCGATACCATAGTCTTTCGATACTGAAGGTTGCCAGTACTATTTATATACCACTTTTCAACACAAAAAGTTCACAAAGCAGTTTTCCGGGGGGGGGGGGGGGAATCAAGCCCTGTCCCATAAGGTCTCACAGTCTAAAAAGATGTAGAAGAACCCCAGCAAACAGCCAGTAGAAAAAGACACTGCTGGGGTGAAGAGCACAATCAGTCTCCCTGTGCTGAATATAAGAGGAGCACCACTAGAAAAAGTGCCTCTTTGCCTAATTAGCAGGTATATGTACACATATTCAACATTAAAACGTGAAGTGGGTTAGTTGTAATAATAAGCAAATGAATCGCATTGAACGAAAAAGCAAGACCATTTGTGGTCCGTAACAGACTGATTTTTGAAGGACTCCTGCTGCCCATGCTGGTCTCCACTGCCAGAACACTCAGTGAAGATAGCAATGATTCACACACAGCACACATATCTGACACCATTCACCTCCCCAGTATTTTTTTAAAAGTTTATTTAAATTATTTAAATCAAGGGTTTCATACACTTGCAGCTTTTGTGACTTGACTAGCTTTTGTGCTTTTTTTGTGTGTGACTAGCTTAGGGCTTTTGTGACTTGACTAGCTTATCTTTGCTGTACCTTTAGCAACAGTAGAATTCAGTGATGATGATAAATACATTGAAGTACAGATTCTCCAAGGTTGGGATTTGGTTCAGCCTGCTTTTTAAAATTCCAATCACATTGTCGGCAAATGACATAGAAATCCCTTGCAGCATATAGATGCACTTGAATAGCTTTGGTGTCTTCCTTGACATCTGGAAAAAAAGGCAGACACATTTCTTTTTTTAAAGAGGAAGCCTCTGAATTGCAAGCTTTTCTATAAGCATAAGCTTGGCAGCTCTGCTAATGGTATTAATGCTGTCTGCTCTGTCCTATGGCTCTGTCCTGAGGCTGTGATGTTGTCTGAAACTACAGACTAAAAAGGGTTAGACAAGGTCAGCTCTTGGGAAAGAAGACAGCTCAGAAATACTGCTGGGATGATAATCATTCACTAGATACCAGTTGTCATCCCCCTCAGTTTCTGAGTCTTTGTCCCAGCTGTGCTGTTTCAACTGCCAAATTTTGAATGAAGTGCAGAGCTTAAAACACTTGGCCACTGTCACCTGCAAATATCTGACAAAGGTTTACCAAAAGGGCCTGTTGCTCAATGGTAAAGCACATGCTTTTTGCAGAAGATGGGTAGAGTGGATAGAGAGGTGCTCTCCTCACATAACACCAGAACCAGGGACATCCACTCAAGTTGAGCGATGGGAGAGTTAGGACAGATAAAAGAAAATATTTCTTTACTCAGCATGTAGTGAGTCTGTGGAACTCCTTGCCATAGGATCTGGTGATGGCATCTGGCCTAGACGCCTTTAAAAGGGGATTGGACAAATTTCTGGAGGAAAAGTCTGTCTTAGGTTACAAGCCATAATGGGTATGGCAACCTCCTGATTTTAGAAGTGGGTTACTTCAGAATGCCAGATGCAAGGGAGGGCTCCAGGATGCAGGTCTCTTGCTGTCTTTTGTGCTCTCTGAGGCATTTGGTGGGCCACTGAAATACAAGAAGCTGGACTAGATAGGCCTATGGCCTTATCCATTGGGGCTCTTCCTATGCTTTACAGACATATGCAAAAGGCCCTAGGTGCCATGTAGGGCTGGAAATGAACCCCCCCCCCAAGCCACTGCCTGCCAGCATAGACAATACTGAGAATAGTTGGACCAATGGTGTGGCTCAGTATAAAGCAGTCTCCTATGGTTTCTGGAGCAAACGTGTGTTAGCAACAGCCTCCCACATCAACCTGAACAGGGGGGTCAGTGTGAACGGTACCCACTAATCCAGGATTTTGTGCTGTAGTTGCTGAATTGAACTATACCACCTATGTACGTCTGTCACACCTGGGTAAAAATCATCCTCTACTGCAGCATCCCAGAAAATGGAGTCTGTGAAGAGCTGGATCTTCAGTGTTTTGAGGTCTGCCTTCAGAGGATCAGTTGTTTATCTGCTCTAACAAGTCTATGGATGTTTATCACTTAGCCATGTTGGCAGATAATAGGGCATGTCACCAGAAGTGATCTGTCACTGGACCTGCTTGGCTGGGCTGTCACTGCTTGGCAAGAGCACAATGCAGCCAAGACTGGGAGAGAGGCATCTTCATAAACAGAAACAGGAAGGCCAGGTCAGTTCACTGACAGATCCCTGGTGCTGTCTGCAGGGCACCCATTCTATTTACCTGGCTTCTGTTTAATGGGTTTCTCACTAACTCGGCTGGATCAGTCTATCATTATGGTGTTACTCTGGGCCTGCCTTTCCCAGCTCTGTGTTTTTCAAGTTTATTCAAGAAACGGAGTAAACAGAAACTCAACACTTGGATTCCCCCCTCCCCCCAACCAAAAGCTGGATGGATTGACCACAGAAAGCTTTTGGCCAAAATAACATGATGGTGTACATAAAGATATAAATATTCTGCCAAAAGACATTGAGCCATGAAATATTATGTTGTTAAGCTGAGCATCATTCTCCTTTCTCCTCTCTGACACAGAGCTACTGAGGTTAGGTCCTAAAAAGCAGGGCAACTAGTTTGATGCTTTCCAGAGGCAGGAATGCAAGGGGAGTTTCATAAGGTCACGGTAAGCTTGTTCACTAACACCCATAGCAAGGCAGCTTGCAATTGATTTGATGCACTGTGCCCTCTCCTGTGGTGTCCATATCATATGGTCATGGGCCCAGTCAGAGGGGGAAGAGAAAAAAAAATAGAGTGTAGAATTGAGACTGCCTGTTGCACCATCTGAAACTCAAAGGGAACTGGATCACGTTACAAAGCAAAGTGCTAACTGTAAGATATGAAGGCAGCCCCTCCATGGTCCTTTAAAAGATCATTTTATTCTGTTCGATTCATACATTGCTAGCTGTTTGTGCGAATTGAAAGTGGTAACTGATGTTATACAAGTTGTGAGAGGAGGAGATAAATGTATAAATTGTTTATAGACTTTGGCTGCTTTCCAAAGGATAGTTCAGTGGTAGAACAAACATTTTGTATGTGGAAAATCCCTCATCCAGTCCATGGCATCTCCAGTTTCAGGGATCTCAGGTGGCAGCTGGGTTGGGAAAGACCTTTACTGGAGAGAGTCATGCCCAGTTTGAATTGATAGTGCAAGGAGCAATGGGGCAGTGGTCTTGCTCCGTATAAGGCAGCTTCCTGCTCATGTTCGTGTGTACACAGTGCCCTACATATACAAGAGCACCCTGTTCTCTTTCATAGAACAGGATGCTCTTGTATATGTGGGACTCTCTTCACACTTGTGAGCACATCATCTCCCAGTCCATCTGCCAGAGTTTCCTTCTCACTGAAAAGACTGGGCATGTGCTCTGCTTGTGCTCTGGCCAGAAGGGCAGGTTTGTTGAATGCTTCACAGCCCAATTCTAGGCATGTCTACAAAGTAAGTCTCACTGTGTTCAGTGGGGCTTAATCCCAGTAAATGCATATGCTTGCAGCCTAAGAGATCAGCACACAAGACCTCAAGTGTGATACAAAGGAACTTGTGTGCAAAAGACAATTATCCTATTCTCTTCTGCACTTGGGAGTGCTCTGATTCTGTGAATCAGAATCAGGTTATGTGTCTCCTTGCAATACATGCTTTAGGGCCCAATCCTATCCAACTTCCAGCACACATGCAACCACAATGCAGCCCGAAAGGGAACAAACATTCCCTTTCCTTGAGGAGGCCTCCGTTACTGCCCCCCGCACTGCAGGATGCAGCACACACCCCATTGGCACAGCTGCATCAGTGCTGGAAACTGGATAAAATTGGGCTGTCAGTTATACATTTAATATTCTACCTTTCCATGCCCAATTAGATGCCCAAGATCAGTAGTGTAGCTAGAGGGGGTGCAAAGCACTAAGTTTTGCAGGGTGCCTCACCACGGAGTGCAAGTGACCCCTCCCCTTCAGAGCAATTCCAGGCACTAGAGCAAAACAAAGCTGGAGGGGCTGCTTGCACACTGTGGTGAGGTGCCCTGCAAAACTTAGTACTTTGCACCCCTTCTAGCTATGCTACTTTCCAAGGCATCTAGCAACACTCATGAAAAAACAATAATACAATTTAAAAAGAACAAATAAATGTATGTATGTATATATACCTCTTACAATATGTTCTGATATTTTGTTTTGTACACATGAGGCTATTTAGCGCTCATCAAAGGAGGTATATGTAAGGTTTGGTTGTCAAAAAACTATTGTTGTATGATATGACTGATTAGTTTATAACTTTGTGGTGAATTTTTTTTTAATTGCTTTGCAAATGTTATTTAATGACAAGTTAAAAATATATTAACTACAGCTGCAATTCTATATATACTTTCTTGGGAGTGAGGTCCATGGAATTTAATGGGCCTTACCTCTGAGTAGACATGCATAGGATTGCAATCCTATACATGCTTCCTCTGAAGTAAATGAGGCTGCAATCCTATACACACTTTTCTCGCTGTAAGCCCCACTGAAACAGTTGGGCTTACTTCTGAGTAGACATGCAAGGGATTGTGCGGTGAGAAGTTGAATATAGATTATCTCAGTCCAGATCTGAAATTCTGGGCCCCTTTCCCCCAAATATGAAAAGGATGTTCAGGCACCCTTCTCACCTAGTCATATGGGATGAGAAGGTGAGTGGGAGAAAAGACCCACAAACAACACAATCCTATGCATATCTACTCAGAAGTAAGCTCCATTGTGCTCAATGGGACATACATGTCTGGGATTGCAGCCAAAGTAATGCTCGGGTTGTCTCATCCAGGTATTCTTGCAGACAAGACAGTAAGATCAAGAGATTAAAAAATGAAATGAAATTTAAAAATGAATAATGATAAAAATATTGATAAATAATGATTAAAAAGTTATTTCTGTTTTCAAATTTGTTGCAATAGAAATAATTACACTTTTGCTTTACGTTTGCTGGACATATTTGACGTAATGAGGTTTAAGCTACTCTACAGGAATCTCTCAGTCTTACCTATCACATAGGATGGGTGTGAAATGAAAGTGGGATTTTCTTCCTGAAGAGTACCTTCATGTCTTTGAAGGGAGGCTGAATATTGACATGGTGTGCTGCAGTGTTTCTCAAAGTTTGAGGGAGCTTTACTCCCTCAGTAAGCGCTTGCAGGGCAGTGTCTAGGGCAGTGACGTGATCCCCAGGACAGCACCACTAAGGGGGGCAGGGGGGGGCGCTTGTGACTTAATTGATGAAGCCCTGCACAGCCCTCTGCAGTGCTCCCCTAGCCTTGGAATCTACAACAGAAATGGGCAGAAAGCTTCTATTGTAGATTTCAAACCTCAGGGAGTGCTGCGGAGGGCTGCGCAGGGCTTCCTGCACCTCCTGCAGCCTGCTGCAGCCCTACATCTTTCCAAGTAAGTCACAAGCACCCCCCCTCGCCCCCCTTAGTGGCACGATCCTGGGGGTTGCGTCACTGGCTCCCTCCCCTTCCCCCGCCACTTAAAGGGATGGGGAAATGTTACACTAACCGGTGGGTCGTGACCCACCAGTTTGAGAACCACTGGTGTACTCTATAGGCAGATGAAGATTTGTATGGCTTTAATGATTCTCAAGGCCTTTGAAGGTGTTTCAGCTTAGACTGGATGTCCTTCCAGATGCATAACATTTCAGAGAGACATGATCAATGTTGTGCATTTATTCTCCAGCTGCAGCCGCAGTGCCAACGCCTCCATTTACAGCTTCTAGCACACACAAAGTCTCTCTTCTTCACCCACTTGACAAGCATGTATGCAGCATTTCTTTCTCACCACAGAGCTAGATGACTTCCCCTTCCAACTCCCAGCCCCCCAAAACCCTTTTCCTGCGGAGAAGATTAGGCAGGATAGGAAGTCCCTGTGCTAAAAGACATCCCAAGCCAAAACAAACACAGGTCAGAAGATTAAGCTTCATCAGAACTTTAAAGCTGGCCCAAGTGAAACAAACGAGCTGTCATGGTTTGGTTTTTGTTTTTTGTTTTTTTAAGTGCAGTTGGAGAGAATTGGCAGGGTGTCAAAAAAACTGGTTAAAGAAGCCAGTGGGTCCTGCAGTGTGAAGGCTTGAAAAGTTTTGTTGTTTTAACACCACATTCCTCAAAGCCAATATTCCTATCTAACCTCAAATGTCATGGGGTGGGGTATGTATGTGCCCCTGTGTGTTTGCACTGGCTTCAGTGATCACTCTGCGGACCCTTTCTCAATTCCAAGCAAAGAACATCAAGAGATTGTTCTACTTTGGAGGTTGTCTGCAGTGATTAAAAAAAGAAAAGAAAGGAAAAATAAAAAAGACAAGGAAATCCTTAAGGAAGGCCTTGCCCAAGCCAAATTACTCACTTATATACTTAGATACTCACTTATAGTACGTGAAATTTCTGCCAAGTAATCAAGTTCCAATTCTCACTTCGCCTTATCTCCAGGTCAATCAGAGGGCAAAACCTTTCCCCTCTAGTTTCTCAATGGGCAGGCAAGGAGGCACCAAGTTTCTCAAGCAGCAGGCAGGCACAGCTCCGTAGAAGCGACCTTTTATTCTCCTTCCTTCTGCTGCAGCTTGGTTCTGCTTGGCAAATGCTTGCAAAGCAGGTCTGTTTTTTGAAACACCAGGATGGGACCCTCCTTCCCAGGCTACAATTCAGTGCGCCCTTACTTAAGAATAACACCCATGGAAAGCAGTGGGTCTACTTGTGAGTAAAAAGGGCTGCAAATATATGCAGTTACATCTCTCTGCTGTGAATTGAATTGCACACTCCCAGTTATGTGTTATGGGTTGTATGTTGTACGTAGAGCTTCTGGCTTAACACACCAGACACCTTAAAGGTGAATTTGATTCATCGTTTAACCTTTTTCACTGGCATATCCCTTGGCAGCCTATTTCCATAAATTGTACCCTTCCTATTAGCAAAATGTTTGTAATTAGTAAGACAAGCCCTCATCTCCTCCATATGAAAGCCCAGACTTCATGTATTCATCACATGTTTTCTCTTTTCATCTGTTTGAAGAACTGAAGACTCTGCCTTTGCACTGTTTTGCATCAGAAGTGTGCTGAGAAATTCTGGGTGATTGATCACTTTCCATATTATGTTTCAACTTTTTTACTGTGCTGGTTTTCAATCACTGGTTCATACATGAATTGATGACCAAAAACTAGCTATTGGTGGGGCTTTCACAGCCAACTAGTTACCTCCCTTCCTGCCTTGCTGGTCCTTGCAAGGCATTCCTGCCTTGCAAAGCATTCTGGAGCATGGCCTGCCTTTTTCTACCATTATTCCATTCTTTTTCAAGTACCCCTAAAGGTCCTGTTGAGTGTCCCTGGGAGTACATGAATACCAGGTTGGGAACCACTGGTATGTTGTTTACAGTGCATTTACTCTGATAGTGTTTACAAAAAGGTGGTGAAGACCAGAATTTAAAAAAGAATAAAAATGTATTTACGATCTTTTACTGTGTTTTTAATAAATTAGAGACTACAATTCTTAGGTAACAATTAGTGGTAGGTTATTTTTCAGGATCTGGCCTCTGGTAAAATCAGACAAAACTATAGTCAGACACCCCCCTAAGTTTAACCCCTGACTTATCCGAGGGTCATAGAAAATACCATGATTGTTGGCTCAAAACTTGCCCTCGACTTATCTGTGGGGTCGACTTATGGGGAAGTGTCTGCAGTGATATATTTCTCGGCTTTTCTTCATTCAAGATTAGGCCTGCAATATTGAACTGATTAATTGGTTAGAATTGTTGGTTTAACACTAATCAGTTTTAAATACTTTTAATCAATTAAAAAGGTGCCCCTCCCCTTAATCAGGCAGGAGGTATTTTGAAATTATTTTATATAATTAACAGCCCAGTCCTACCTCTGGTTTTACCTGTGGAACTAGCATTCCGCCAGAGACGACTGCCTTACAGCAGTTGCAAAACACACTCTGGCAGTGCGCAGAGACATGTGCTATTGGAGTGCTAGCAGTAGCTGCAGTGGTGGCTCTGTTGGGACCCTCGATGGAAATATGTTGGAGGGGGAGGGGGAGATGGGGTGGTGATGGGGGTGGGGGAGGCGCAGAATGGGGGGACAACAGGGACAGGGGAATGGCAAATCGGTTCCAGGAAGGGGGCAAGTTTGGCAGCAGCAGCAGTGGCCATCGAATCTTAGTCCCTTTCCCAGAACCGATCCTGCTGCCCAAGTCCATGCAGACCTGCACCTGAAATTTCACAAGCACAGGTCCAACTAGACTCCTCCATACCATGGTGACTTACTCCTGGGTTAGTGAACATCCCTTACCCAGAACATTTGTTCCCTTACCCAGAGGAGACCTCCTGGACTTCCCCCACCCTGCAGGATGCAGCAGGAGCGATTTTGCATTGGTGGGGGAAAGCATAGGTTTGGGCCCTAATCCTATATATAAAAGTACAACAGTACAAACAGTACTCCTGAAGCCTTTTCCATAACTGGATGTAGCCACAAGGCAGTGGAGGTTTGGGATCAGAGTTTTCCTTCTCTCAGATGAGCTGCCTTCCCAGGCTGACGAGTCCCATCTACCCGGTGGCTGTTCAGTCGCCTCTTACGACAAGTACAGCCAAACTGAGGGCCTATTCTTATCCCCAGCCCCCAGGGGAGTCCCCAGCTTCAGGAGTCAACCTCGAGGCAAAATCTGGAGCCGGAGTCCCTGAGGCAGTTCATGGCTGAACACAGTCACGTTCTGGCAACTCCTGCGATGCCGCTGGAACCAACCATATTGGCCTCTGCCTTTCCATTGGACCATTTCAGCGACATGGAGAGGGGGGATTTGCTGCATGGGTAACAGCCTATCCTCCATACCTACTTTACCCAGGCTTCGCGCACTGGAGAGGACACTCTGTTCCAGAACCACCATTCAGAGCGTGACACCATAGTCTTCCGAGACTGAAGGATGCCAACAACAAACAGTACTTATGAAAGCTACTTATGGCAAGTGCCATAAGAACAAATGTTCCTTTACCTTGAGAAGGCCACTGTGACGACACCACAGGATGCAGTGTACGCCCCATTGTCATGGCTGCATCAGCACTGGAAAGTTTGATAAGATTGGGCCCTCAGTGTTTCAAGTTACTATAAATTGCCCTTCTAAAAGTCAGAATTGACTTAGGACATAACTTCCACATCTATAATGTGGGGACATAGTAACACTTACCTCAGAGAACTACTGTGAGGCCTAAATAAGGTTTGTGAAGAATCTGTATTGTGATACAGAAATACCAAGTACTTTATGTTAATTATTTACCATTTACCATGTTCATTACTTACCTACAATTGATATACTTAAGGAGGGGGAAAACCCCAACCACAAATAGCCTTAACGAATAACTTTAACGGAACGAATTCCAGACTCTTCACATAATAAGTATTTGAGAACCTTTACCGTAAGTGTACTATAGGGCCATGCAAGAGCACTCATAAAAGTATGTGGGAATCAAGATATGTTTGAAAGCAAAATATTTATCCTCCAAAAAGACCTTTTGGCATTTATTGTGTAAGTACATGGTGTACTTAGGGCACTCTTTAATTGAGTATTAAAAGCCATTTTGACACATGCTTTGTTCTCTCGCAGCAAGCCCTAATAGTTCCTTTGAGGTTCCCTGCAGCCCTACATGTGAAATAGTGATGGGGCTTGTTTAAGGAGAGGAATTTGACCTGTGAGAGTCATGACTACTTGGAGACTCTTTATTACTCTCTATTACTCAGGGGCTCTTCTGGCGGTGGGACATTTTATTGCTTACAAATGCTCAAGGGGGACGCGATGTTCTCATTACTGGCCTGGTCTGGCTTGGTTGGCAAACACTGTACTGCTGCATGAACATATGGAGAACTTGCCGGCATTTCTGCCTAACTCAAAACAGCCAAATCTGGAGCTCTTTGGGATTAATGGGGAGCACCAAGTTCTTTACTGGGGTATTTGAGTTCTTCTTTCAAAAGCCTCGAGGGTTTTGTAGCTGCAGAGATCAAATATGTTACATCTGGGGATTTGGGGCAGGGCACTTTGTGTTAATGTAGGTCATAAATACCATGCACAAGAGAAAATAGTGACATCACGTAAGGGAAAGTTAATTACACTAGTAAAAACCATTTTCTGTCATAGCCAATACAGAGACCTCTGCAGAAGGGGTAAAAAAGGATCACATGTTCTATGTGGGACAATACACACCAGGAAAGCGAGAAAATATACACCAGATTGAAGCTGAATTGAGCTGTTTTTCTCCTTTCATAAAGTGGCCTGTGAGCTTTCCATGTTTGCTTTGGGCTAGTTCAGATGTAGCCTTGGCCTGCTTTGTTGCATTTGATACAAATCCTTGCTAAAGTAACTTTGGTAAGATAGAAGGAACCTTTCAGAGTTTTGTAGGTCATGGTAGTCACAGTGATGGAGATTGCTGAGCTTCTAACAGCGCAATCCTATCTTGCACTTGAACATGCAGACCAGGACTCCTGTGCCATATCCAGCACAAGATTGGGGTCAGAAGTGGCTCAGCCGGAAGTAAGGGAAAACTCTTCCCCTTACCCCTGGGTAAGCCACCACAGCCCCAATGGGTCGCCATGGACTTGTGCCACCACAGGAACACCTCCCTCCTGCCTCCTCCCTGCCTTCCCCAGATCCGTGTGTCAGACAAACTCAGGTGACACAACCCTCCCTCCGCAAGTTGCCACAGAGGCTGGGTGCAGCCTCTGTGGACCTGTGCACATCACTGTGCTGGCCCAGCTGACTCCTGAGTGCTTTACGGCATATTTGCGACCCTCTGGATTGGTGCAAGGGACTTGTGCCGGCCTAGGGTACAGTTAGGATTGCGCTCTGTTCCACACGTGCTACACGTGCTACACGTGCTACATGAACACTGTGCTACATCAGAAGAATCTTTGATGAGGAGGATGGGCAAGGGGATTGTAAGAGGAGCAGGTTGGGATGCATACTGTCTCCATGTCTAGTCTGAGCTCTTGTTAAAGTGACAAGCAGTGTAAAAATTGTTTTTGTTTTTTTTAATATAATGTTTTATTTATTTATTACAGATACAGGTAAGGAAAATTGGATAGGGTTAGGACTACATAGGTTACACACAAGGTGGTGGCCACTGATTACAACATACATTAATCCAAATGAAATTATTCATCAATACAAAGATTATCATATTGATTAATCTATTGGTTAATAGTTTAATTAAACAATAATATTTTTTCTCTAACCTTATCTATCTCATCATAAAAAGGCTTCAAATTTTTACTTATACACTCTTATCTAATTCTTAATATCTAATATCACATCTAAAAGGAATACCTTCGATTACAATGGTATTACACACTTCAGTGTCTCTTATAACATGTTATATATCATTTTCCATATCTATCCAATCATAAAAAGGCTTCAAATTTTTACTTATACGCTCTTCTAACCACTAAACTAACATCTAAAATAAAATCTCTTATCTGATTCTTAGTTTCTAATATCACATCTAAAAAAAAATCTCCAATTACAATTTTTAAAAAATAACCCTCATTTATCTTAATACCACTTAATTTTCACAATACTTATATTTCAAATTTTCATTTACCTCTATTTTAAATTAATATAATTTAAAAAATTTTTTTTAACTTATTGTTCAGCCATTTTAACTTTCTGTCTTAGTGCTTGCTTTGCTCTCTGTCTACAATTCTTTTAAAAAAAATACCCCTTATTTATCTTAATACCACTTAATTTTCACCAAATTTATATTTCAAATTTTCATTTACATCTATTTTGTAAAAATTGTTACACTGCACGATTCTAAGTCTCAGTTGGCATCTGTTCCTCTAACCAAGTTAGTTGCTTGTTAGTGCAATGTGTTGAATAACCTGGTTGTTGTATGCTACTGTGATTTAGTGAAACTCGAGTTCTCCTTTTCCAAAAATGTACAGACTTATTTTAAAATTGTTGCTTCCTGTCTGGACAGACGGGAATTTAAATGGATGAATGAATATCTGAATATCTATGAGGAGTTAAAATGAAAAGAATGCTGAGTAAAAGTAAAAAAAAGAAAAAGAAAAAAAGGCACCCAAACCAGGTGACATCCACTAAACGTGAGTGCTGGAAGAGTTAGGACAGTCAGAAGAACATAGTTCTTTACCCAGCACGTAATGAATTTGTGGAACTCCTTGCCACAGGAAGTGGTGATAGCACCTGGCCTGGATGCCTTTAAAGGGGGATTGGACCGATTCATGGAGGAAAAGTTCATCACGGGGTACAAGCCATAATGGGTATACACATGCTCCTGATTTTAGAAGTAGGCTATCTCTGAATCCAAAGTGCAAGGGAGTGGCAACAGGACGCAGGTATCCTGTTGTCTGGCGTGATCCTTGAGGCATGTGGTGGGCCACTGTATGACTCAGGAAGCTAGAGCAGATTTCATTTGATCTAGCAGGGCTCTTCTAATGTTCACCTTCTCTCGAGACCATGGGTCAGTCCACAGCGACACATTAGAGGGAGTGCCCCCCTTACCTACCAGTGGTAGTGGCTGCATATGACGATGGACCTACTGCTGCCTGAGATGGAGCCGCTGCCACCCTCCTCCTACTCCTGGCTCCCTGCCTACCATTTCAAAAGGAAGAGATGGGAAGAGGGAGAAAGGATGTAGGGGGAGAAGCTGCTGAGCCCCCCAATCTTTATTCCTCTTTTCCCTTCTTCCTTGCCTGGGGACTGGAAGGAAGAGGAAGAGAGGAGTAGAACAAGCATGCTGTGGCTGAGTGGACAATGGAGTGATGAAAGGAAGCATCAGGGAAAACCATTTTTGCCCCACATAAAGGAATGTCTGACCTCATGGTCTCAGGGCCCAATCCTATCCAGTTTTCCAGCACCAATGCAGCTGTCTCAATAGGGTGTGTGCTGCATCCTGCAGTGGGGGGGGGCAGTCATAGAGGCCTCCTCAGAGTAAGGGAACATTTGTTCTCTTACTTAGGGGCTGCATTGCGGCTGCATCAGTGCTGAAAAGCACTGAAAAAAAGACACGGATCCACAGCTAAGTGGTTAAGTGGTTAAGTCACTGTCCAGTCCTTAGGAACTACAGCTGAAGAATCTCAGAAAGATTGAGACAGACCCCCTGCCTGAGATCATGGAGAGCTGCTGCTAGTTTGAGAAGACAGCCGAGTGGACCAGCAGTCTGGCCCAGTAGAACACAACTTTGTATGTTCACCTCTGCCTTGATTGCATCCTCTTGAATGCTGGGCTTTCCTCTTAGCTAATATGCATGCCTCAATGCACATCTGTGGAAAACATGCAGTGTCTAATTAATCAATGCTGTTGTTATAAATAGACTGTCTGCTGTATCCATATCTCTAGGACACTACGATTTCATTCATTCATTCCTTACTATGGATTTTAGGCTGCTTCTTCGCCATGCTCTTGAAATGACAATTGTGAATGAAGCAGTCTGTTGTGAAGGATGCCGTCACCGGTCTGACTGCGCGTTTCATAGGCCCAGCTGTCCTAGATCACTTATCTACCACATCTGCCAAATGTCTGGTGCTTTACAGAAGGATCGATTGGTATCAGAAGAGGCCATTAAACTGCATGAAGTAAGTGGGAAAAAAACCATATCTATTCACTATTTGTCTTCTTATTTCCTTTCTTCTTCACCGTGTCTTCCTTTGTGCCAAGCATTCCTCCATTTTTTAAGTTTGCCTAAATTATTCCCAGACTTGTGAGACTGAAGTGAAAGAGAATCAAATTTGCTCTTCAAGGTTTGTTTTTATTTTTCTGAAAAAAAGCCAGAGCATCCCAAGGATGACCAGGCCGGGGGGGGGGGGGGAGGGGAGGAAATGGAGACAACTCTCATGGAAAAGCCTTGATATTCTTTTTATATTTTCCATCCAGATTCCGTCAGAAGGAACCACATTAGAAATCATAACATTAGATCTGGAAAATAAAATAAATGAAAGGTCTGAACAACTGTAGAAACTGTTCCTGCCTTCATGTCGGAGAGAAAAGATTCTAAATGTCACAAAGGAGAGTTGAAGAAGGTGTGAAAATCTCTACCTTCATGCAGTCTATGGAAGGAATTGTTTCACTCTTTCCATTATCTTCTTCTCTTAATATATGGGACCTGGTTGTGCAACTGGCTTCTGCCTTTCTCCTAAACACCTGGAGAAACATAGAATAGACCGGTGGTTCCCAAACTTTTTAGCACCAGGACCCACCTTTTAAATGACACTCTGTTGGGACCCACCTTTAAAAACTTTTTAAAGGTTTAAGAGACTTTTAGAAAAAGAAATAATATTTTATTTATTTATAAGTAATAATAACCAGAAAAAGACCCTCAAACTTTATCTTTCTAGTTGTATACATGCTTGCAAATTACAGGAGGTCAGCTTGCAGGACAGTTGGCAGCTATCTTGCAAACTGCAGGAGCTGAACCCTTTGTAAGGTAATTAGCTGCTACAGTATCTGATTTTTCAATGGCCTTAGGGCTTGAGGCAATTAGTTATCTGATCACCCTTTGGTGACCCACCAAAAATCAGGTTGTGACCCACCAGTGGGTCCTGACCCACAACTTGGGAATATTGGAATAATAGGGGGTACAGAAGAGGGCCTACAGCAGCATCAATAAAGCAAAAAAAGTGTTGCATTGGAGGGCCAAACTTATCCAGGGCCAGCCCAAGACCTGGTGCCTGAGGCAGTGTGCTAAATGCTGCCCCCTTTTACCTTGTGATGCACCAGCCTCCCTGTCACATTTCTGCTGATTCTCCTCTTCCTTTTCCCAGTCCATAGAGAGGGAGAAGGAGCAGTGGATGCATGGAGGTGGGTGTCCCTCCAGCCACCCTACTGCCTTCAGTTGGCCTCATAGATGGACTGGTCCTGAACTAATCACTAAGTATTGCATAATTGGGGCTTGCGTGCTTATGTTTTCGAATGTAAACACCACTTGCTGCAGAGAGGCAGAGATCTGGCTTGGGACTATGCGAGCCTAGGGGTTTTAAACCCCTTTCCTCAACTAATCAAGATCTGTTACGTGCGGGTATAGTTTCCGCAGCAAGCAGCTGTCCGGCTGCACTCTCTACCTATCTCTCAAGGCCGGAGCGTAGGCACTCCCGGGAACAAAGACGACACACGGCAGAAGTCCTCCACCAAACGTCTCTTTACTATGTACAATATATACAGCAACAGTCCAGATAGCACACAATTCACGGATCACACTGACGTAGCCTTCAGCACAAACTCCACTCTGCATCTCCCACAACCCAGCTTGCCCTGGCTGGAGTATATACTTGCCACAGCCAATCAGAGTGAACTAGAAAGTGCTTAGTCACTCTGATGGCACATGGGGTGACATACCAGGTGAGAGTCACCTGGTATGCATCACCAGATATTGCATCATCTCTTTCCATGATGCTGTGCGCAGTCAGGCCAAGGCTTCAGGGCCTGATACTATCCAGCCTGCAAATTACCTGCAGGCCCGGGGATGATCCCTTAACAAGATCAGTGCCCCCTCCAATTCTCCTTGGGCAGCTTAAGGGGGGCTTAGTCTGGATCAGTGAAGGAAAAGGTTGAAGCGCCATTTTTTTCTGTGGCAGTTCTGATTTGGAGTGTTACTCCCCCCCCCCCCAAATGTGCAAGTTGCATTAGAAAAATCAAGGATACTAGCTGTACTCTCTGGTTTGGCCCTAATTAAAATATAAAGCTAGACAACTAACAGTTTTTAAGAAAGGTTTGAAGTTTTGATACATACCCGTGTTTCTTTTGACCCAATGTTCCTGCTGATCAAGCAGGTTTTATGGGTTTCTGAAACCCTACAAAACCCCATTTGTTAGGAACAACACTGCAATGCAGAGTGCCCAATATGGGCAACAGTGGCTCTGTCATACCATAGTGCTCTGAAAAACAAATTGGTTTTTCAAATGGTTTATTGTGACATGAGCTTTCCTAGGCCACAGATTATCGGATATATAAATGGAATAAGGAAATGGCAGACACTAAAAAATTTACACAACGGAACAAAGAAGTTGCTGTAGTTACATCCATCACGACATCCTCATGTGTACACCATCTGTATCCAGGCCACGAAACAATGGGGAAATCACAGAAAGTAGCACGTGGATTGGCTCAAGTACTGTAAAGCCATATCTCTGTGTGCCACTTTAACGAAATGATCCACAAAGCAGTTTACAGATAAGCGGATTTTAAGAATAATAAAGCCATCAAAAGAACCTAACAGTATAGCAATTTCACCACAGCTAAGCACTACTAAATAATGATAACATGCAGGCATCTGCAAGAGGGATCTGAAGGCCTTAGGAGTGGACCTCAACAAGTGGGAAACCCTGGCCTCTGAGCGGCCCGCTTGGAGGCAGGCTGTGCAACATGGCCTTTCCCAGTTTGAAGAGACACTTGGCCAACAGTCTGAGGCTAAGAGGCAAAGAAGGAAGGCCCATAGCCAGGGAGACAGGCCAGGGACAGACTGCACTTGCTCCCAGTGTGGAAGGGATTGTCACTCCCGAATCGGCCTTTTCAGCCACACTAGACGCTGTTCCAGAACCACCTTTCAGAGCGCGATACCATAGTCTTTCGAGACTGAAGGTTGCCAACTAACTAACTAAAAAGAATAACACTCACACATGCAAATGGAACAAAAGCAACTTTCTCCTCAAAGACTTCATGGAAAATAATAGTCCTAACAGACAGAAACTCATTAAGCAGCAGATGAAGCACACAGAACTCACTTCCTTTGTCACTTTTTCTGTAGCCTCTCCATTGCAACCAGACTGGAGATCATGGTGGTTCAGACCAATAGCACTCCCAGAGAGAGGCACAGAGCTAAGTTTTGCAAGCTAAGTTTTGCAGATGCCTCAAAGTGCTGTGTAAGTGGCCCTTCCCCCTCCCCTTCGGAGCCATTCCAGGCGGCAGGAGCAAAGTGGACGTGGACATATGTCCTCCACTTTGTTCTAACCAGAATGGCTCTGAAGGCAAAAGGGAGGGGCCACTTACACAGCACATTGAGGTACCTGCAAAACCGTCACTTCCCCTCCCAACGGCTCAGACACGGTTTTGGTCTTAAGGAGTGCTCCCAAATTTCTCCTTAGATTTCATCTATGCAAATGCTAGTGTCAATTTTTTTTAAAATATGTGTATCCCACCCATCTTTCTTAATAAGTGACTCAGAGCAGCTTATAGAAAACAGATCAAACTGAAAAACAATTGCACGTCAGCAATACAATGAAATATAAAACATTCAGAGCAGCAAAATAAAACCAGTGCAGCCTATTGTTACTAAATCAGCCAGACTTGAAAGCCTCTTTGAAAAGGTGGATCTTGGTCAGAGGTCTGAAGTTTGAAAATGAGTGACTTATATGGGGTTCTCTGGGGTGGGTGTACTACAAGGACAGCACCACCACTGAAAAGTTCCTGTCCAGAGAAAAAACTACCAGACTGAAATACAGAGGAGTTTGAATATATGGTCACCTATGGAAGAAGGCAATAAATTCACAGAAGATTCTTTGAAGATCAATTACCTATATATGATTTTTAAAGTACGTATATGCTTCTATCTCCTGTAATATTTGATTGCAGTAGTTCAGTGTTTCTGAAACTAGGTCAGGTCACACTAGGTCAGTTGTGAGCCAATTTCAGGTGGGTTCCCATTCATTTTAATGTGTGTTTTATGTATAATATATTAGACTTGATGCTACCATGGTATGTGACTGCATTTGGGGAAATGTAACAGATCTGGATGGGGAGGGCCCCTGTATCTGTGGATCCCATATCCATGATTTCACTTAACTGTAGATCCGCTGCTTCAGCTATCTACCTGCTTTCTGGAATGGAACTCCAGAAAAGTACAGGGCACACCTGTAGTTTTACAGGCTACTGTGTATATGTTTTTGACAATGACAGTGGGGCTTACTAACAGGTAACTGTGTATAGATTGCAGCCTATGGGATGCTTGGGAAGTTTTTTAAAAACAGATCAGCAACTACTTGGCAGGGTTAGGAGGGTTCTTCTTTATTTTAAAGAAATTTTTAAACTTATACTTATTGTAAACTTTTAACTTACTCAGTTAATTTGATTTGATTTTGTCATTTGGGGAGGTGTCAAAAATTTTCTTGCTTGATGATGTCACTTCCAACCATGACATCACTTCCAAGTTAATTACATCACTTCCAGTGGATCCTGACAGACTGTCATTCTAAAAAGTGGGTTCCAGGTACTAACAGGTTTGAGAACCACCGCAATAGTTTATATTTGACAATAATTAAAAGTTGAAATGTATAGGTATTTAGAGTTTGATATCTCACTTGCAAAGGATTTCAGAATCTATAGTATCTGATAGATCACACACAGGGGTCTAGTTAGCACTTAGTAGTGACATCTTATGAGATGTCCTATTTGCCACTTGCCAAAATCAAAGTAATCAAGAGGTAACAATAAATCTAAAGCTGCCGTCCTATGACACTTACTTAGAAGTAAATTCTCTGAAGTAAATTGGATTTACCGCTGAGTAAATTTGCATAGGAACAGGCTGCACAGTATTAATGCTTCAAGGTTTGGGTGAAATTGCCAAATTTTAACATTTGAATTTCCAGAATTGAAATGTTACATGCAAAACCCGAATGTTCAAATTTTAGATATTTACAAATATTAATTTCAGTTCTAGTCCAAAGTCATAGTCTGGTGTTCTCGGTGTGATCTCCTGCAGAAGAACTGGCCACAGTTAAGGTAAAGAAACAGTAAAAATATCTCCCAACTCATTCCCAGAGTTTCCCCAACAATCATGGTACAATGTCATGTTATTCTGAGCCAATTCAAACAAGCACTCTATGTGTCTCTAGCTACCCTTTCTGAATCCAAATAGAAATGCTGAAGAACTTGGTTGTCTGGCTCATTTGCTGCAAGCACAGATTTAGAAAGCAGAATGTAAACCTTTCTAAAATAGTGATTGTGTTGTAATCAGGCACAGAGAATTAAGTGCACTGGCCACTTAAGGACACCCCAGTTCTTAAAGCTCCCTCCTCCCACTCTCCTCTTAAAGCTATAAGAAATTCTGCTGCAGGTGATATTAAAAGCCATGCCAGTGAGCTGTATATAACCTTGTGCATAAATCAGTTCTTACCTATACTTGTGTGTAGAGTTTGAGCTCAATACTCATGGTTTATAAAACACAAGACTTTCCCTATTAAAAGTACACTGGCCAATATAACACAATGTCTGTGGATTCGACAAACTGAAGCTGGGTAATTGTGGTAATCTTCCACCCACTGGGGAAATTATTTGGGAGAACATAACACATCCGGGTGTCAATTATTCACCCAATGAGATATTTTGTGGCATTTCATTTATGTAAATGTTTGGACTAGAGCATCTTGGGGCACAGTTTTTCCTTCTAAACATTTATATTTAAAAATTTACCTGCATCCTGGTGCATCCTGCATCCTGGACCTGCATCCTGGTGCCCTCCCTTCCATCTGGCATTCTGACGTAGCCCATTTCTAAAATCAGAAGGTTGCACGTACACATCATGGCTTGTAACCCGTAACGGATTTTTCCTCCAGAAACTTGTCCAATCCCCTTTTAAAGGCATCTAGGCCATATGAGATCACCACATCATGTGGCAAGGAGTTCCACAGACCAACAACACGCTGAGTAAATAAATATTTTCTTTTTTCTGTCCTAACGCTCCCAACACTCAATTTCAGTGGATGTCCCCTGGTTCTGGTGTTATGTGAGAGTGTAAAGAGCATCTCCCTATCCACTCTGTCCACCCCCTGCATAATTTTGTATGTCTCAATCATGTCCCCCCTCAGGCGCCTCTTTTCTAGGCTGAAGAGGCCCAAACGCTGTAGCCTTTCCTCATAGGGAAGGTGCCCCAGCCCAGTAATCACTTTGGTTGTTTTCTTCTGCACCTTTTCCATTTCTACTACGTTCTTTTTGAGATGTGACGACCAGAACTGGATACAATACTCCAGGTGTGGCCTTACATGTCACACATGTCATGCGTAAATACTTCATGAAGACTCTGAACTACCTCTAGAGAAAATCACAACAATCAACCTTAGCATGTGAGAAAGACCAGCAACAGAGGTACAGACTGTAATTGTTCTGGTCTCAATGTATGAAGAGTGCTAGAGCTCCCCCTCATGGTAACAAGGAAGTCTTGCAGGCTGTATTGTCTTGTGTGTGTATAAACTAATGAATAGGAATACCCCCCATTGTGTATTTTGCACCGACCTGCTTTGCTTGTCCTATAGTACAGTTAACTTTCATTTTTATTTGACTTACATTTCCATTTTTACTGCATCTCCACAGTGTAACTGTGCTGCCTTTTCAGTCACATACCTGCAATTCTTCTAGAAAATGTACCTTTTTTTAAGGAGACCTGCCAAGCGATTAAATTTTTTTGAATTGATTCACCTGCTTTTAAACAGATTAATCAATAAACAGATTAAATCTGCATTACTAAAATTTAGGCTCATGCCAAAATGTCCATCTCTCTCTCTCTCTCTCTCTCTCTCTCACACACACACACACACACACACACACACACACACATTCGGTTGACTTCATTTGCTCTCAGTATTGCCATCGCATGGTGACAAAGTGATGACATCATCACCTTCAATATGTGATTCCTTCCTCATTTGCTGAGATCATCCAGGTGACTAATCTAGAAAGCATTGCCCTCACTCTTATTTGACTTCGTTTGATGCCATGATATCATAACCGGTATGTAGCCAATCTTCTGTCACCATGTGAGGTGGTCACAGGGCTCATCACTCCACTCCTCATTATTGGGTAAGAGTCTAGGGGTGCAATCCTAACCCAGTGCTGGAAAGCACTGACATAAGGGGTTAGGATTGCACCCTAAGGGTGCAATGCTATCCTGCGCTGGAACAGGAAAGCCAGGAGGCTTGCGCTGTATCCAGCACAGGATAGGGACCAAAAGTGGCTCAACCAGAGGCAAGGGGAAACTTTTGTGCCCCAAAAAACGGAATAGAGTTTAAACAGGCTACGTGAAAATCAAGCATAACAGATAAAGTTGAACTAGTTAACAGATTAATTTTTTTCTTTAAGAATTAATTGTGCGAATAGAAGATAGTTGCTCTTGGTGATCATTCTCACTGACTTTATGTATTTATTTTGCAAACTTTTAGTTCACTGTTCTGCAACAAGAGTCTTGGGGTGGAGCATCCAGTTTGGAACAGACCTGATGAAATAAGACAAAAACAAAGCCACAAAATCACAGCAGCGAAAAGACATGAACATTCAGTAAAGCCACCAACATTAGCTAGGAAGTGCCCTGGAATGTCTGGACAACCTTTGACTGGTACTAAAAAGACATCAGTGTTGGTGCCAGGTGAGCATCTCTGAGGAAAACATCCTATATTCCAGGCAGTATGACCAAGAAGGGCTTCTCCCTGATCATCACACTCTTACAGCTCAGTCTAAAGGTAGATTAGCACAAGCCTCCCTGAACTGGCTCTGAGTGTTGCAAACATGCTGTAAGGTACATTTGCACTTACCTGAATGCTAACAGAGCCAGCACAAGGATGGGTGCCAAACTGTCAGTCCTGGATCCAGTCTCCACACTTGCTGGCACAGGTAGGTGTGCTCTGGGCAGCATGGAGGGGTGGGAGAGGGTGGTGGGAGGGCACTTTGGAGGAGGGGAGGGGGTGTTTCAAGGTGGGTGGAACGGATTGGCCTGGAAGGGGGGTGGGATCAGCGTCAATAGTGCAAGCTAGATCCTCCAATCCATTCCCTGGCCTCGGAGTCCTCCATGGGCATGGGCTTCTTAGATGCGTGTTAGATAAATAGCTGGCACAGATCTGAGTAGCCCAATAGGGCAGGCTGGGGCTCCACATGGGGGAAGAGGAATAATACCTCAAGGTGACCTCCAAGGTGACCTTCAGACCTCCATGTGGCCTGGCTGTACTGGTGCATGGTTAGGATTGCACTGTCAGTCTTAGATGGGAGTGGGGAATCAGGAAGAAGGCCACATTTCAAGAACAAAGAGTTCAGTCATGCTTGAGTGATCCTCCAAGTTGCTGCCAGGTCCTAAGCCCCAAGTAAGCTTGAAAAAGCATAATCTTTGAGCTGCTTGGTTGTGAGTTTGGCAGGTTGCTTGCATCAGGACCCTGTCTAAATTCTCTGGCCCTCCATCCAGGACCATGGCAACTTTGGCAGGCAAATGCCAGGGCTCAGGTGCCCAGGGGAGCTACCACTGGTGCCTGCCATGACCCCACAAAACATTGGAGCCTCTTCCCCTCCCATCTTAGATGTGGGTTTCTATTTTTCTTGTTGCAACCTCTGGTGGTGGGCTAGTGGTGGCAAAGCAGCATTCTAGCTGACTACCCCCCACAACATCCCCCCCCACAATGTTACATGTACATTGTGCGCATCAGATTTTATGAGACACTATGTAGGGTGCTGTGGGGGGGAAACATGACAGACAAAAGTTGACTAAATTTGCTGCTACTACCCGCCATCATCAGAGCGATACATCACCATAGAATCATCCCTGATTGACTATATAGCACTGTGATACTATCCTGTTTACTCCATGATCCCTGATTGGCTAGGCTTGCCCATGTTTAATACAGGAAGTCGCAGGGAGCAAATATCAGGAGAGAGAAAAAAAAGGCACCAAAACAGCAGTCACAGCTAGGAGGATGGATAGGGGAGGGAAACCATAGCACCAATCAAGTGGATATCTCACAGGTATTGCTACTTCTGAATATTTCTCATATATGCTTTTGCATAAATGTGTCTATGTTCCACCCCACTGCTTGCTGGGATACATAATACACTTAGGGTGACTTGCCCACACTCTTCCACCTACACAATCATATCTAGCAGTTAACACTAAGGTCTAGGAATCTCATGTGAATGGGCAGACAGATCATTTCAGCAGTTTTAGTTCAGGCAGACCCAACTCATGCCTGGAATTGCACACCTCATTGTAATGCACATAATAGTGCTACCCAAGGCCTAAGTCTTCTTGGGCCAATGTATGTTACATCCTTTCTCCATAATGTGCAAAATAGCATAGTTGGAGGCGGTGAAAGGAAGGGAGGGGAGTGTAATGTCTGTTTGATGTTGTGGGTGGATGGACGGCTAGTGCTTCGTATATTGTTCCCTAGTGAGGATTTGGACTTGACATCAAACCCCCATTACTGCAGCCCCCTGATATGGACAGATGTTGAACTGCAGCTCAAAGGAAGTCAGAAATCCTTCCTTAGGAAATATTTGGCTAGGAAACCAAAGAAAATATTGTGGAAGAAAAGGAAATAAAAAAGCCCACTAAAGGAGATTTAACGATACCTCAAAAAGCTTATGCAGCCCACCCCCTAACTTCCCATCCCCACTGTAATGAGGTCTCTGCCTTAGCAAAGAGAAGAAAAACAGGCCATGTCTGTATTAGTAGCTTACAAATTTAGAGATTCCAGCACGAAGTTTTCTGCCTAATTAAAAGACTACCTAGTAATCCGCGTGTGTCCATCCCTTGTTTTCTCAGACACAAATTGAGGAAGTCATGTAGGTCTGTTAGAAAACCCCCAAAAGTAGCAGTAGTATATATAGCTGTAGTAGGACCAGCTAAAAAAGTCACAAGGAAGTAGCAAGCTTTCAAGTCCATCAGAAATCTTCATCAAGCTGGATGCTCAGCTACACAGGTGGTGGTGGGGGGGGGGGAAGTAGGAGATGTTGCTAGAAATGATAAAAATGCCCCAATCAGCAGTAATTGTCTTGAAATAAAAGATGTTGCACAGATTTACCTATCCTCCCCCCCCCCTCCGCTGCTTGCAGTACACATGTTCTACTGGTGGAAGGAGGATGCCAGCAGAGCATCATTTCTGCTGGCAAGTGCAGGAAAGCCACCAGTGCACCAGCTGGGTGTGGAAAAGACTGTTCACAGGCTTGAGGTGCTTGGTAGTGGGAGAAACGGGGCAGTTTCTGGCTGGGGAGAGGCCAAGGAGGGAGGCAGAATGGGAAAGGAAGGGGTCAGAATTGGAGGCACTCACTTGCATCTGGATCCTATCCCTCCCCTCTGCTGTTACGCTCCTTCTTTCTGTGCCAGCAGAATAGCTAGTGCAGGACCAAGGAGACCCATAGGGAAAGGGGAGGCTTTCTCCAGGGCAAGGGAACAAAAATTCCTTTATTCTAAGGAGATCTCTGCAACTGCCCCACCCCCACCCAAAATGCAATGCATGCACCATTGACCTACATTGGTGGGGGAGTTAGGTAGCACTGGGCTGTTAATGGTCAGATCATGCTTGGTACAAGATTGCTCTGTCTATTTGGTCAAAGGATCAACAGCTGCTCTGAAATATGATCTTGGTTTTTGCTCTAAGGCCATGCCTGTTCTGATGAATGTCGATGTTTCTTAAGGGTCCATATATGTTTCTAAATGGGAGAGATCTTTTCCAGGGATGTCCTGGGAACATTCTGGAAAAAGAAACTATCAGAGCGTATAAGACAACTTCCCTCCAGTAAAGTGGAGGAGCTGATGTAATGGTGTATGTGTGTCTGTGTTTGCAGCTTTGGAGAAGGCAGAGTCAGACTGGAGGAGAAGTTAAGAAAGAGCTGAGAGCTGCCTGCAGGCACTTTTGGGGTGCAACAATGTCCTGACGTGAACTGTTGCTGACTTGTTCGTGTGCACATGCTACTTGCCTTTACTGGATGCTCAAAGAGTGTATCAGTAAATAATTCAAACATTACTAAGCCACCATAAACCTCCAGTGATCAAAGGAAGCCCAAGCTCAAGAAGTGCTGTCCCTGGAACGTCTCACTGCTCAAGGAAGTGGGAGTGCACATCACAATGTAAAAGCTATCAGTTTAGGACCAACACAAATTGAAATATATGGGTGGGTCTTTGGTACAACATTGTCACCCGTGAGCTCACCACTCCCCTGGGGGCCTTGGAGATAACAACACAGCAGATAGCAAAATCCATCTTGCTCCAGTCGATCAAGAGTTGGCAGGGAAAACCCCAGCTGCTGTTGATCTCCCCTGCAAAGGGCTTTGGTGCCAGCCCATTGGTACTGGAATTTGGTATCAGCCCATAAAAGGGGGGGAAACAGAGTAGAGAAAACAGGCTGAAGAAGGAGAAAGAAGGAGAGAAGAGGCAGAAGAGGATAGGAGGAGAAGAGGAGAGAAAATTGAGGCATAAATGAGAAAGAGAAGGGCTCTGTTTCTAGCCTGTGGGGAAAGCCACTCTCTAACCCCAGACCATGGGAGATGGGATGGGTCACACTCCAAGCCTCAGTCAGCTGTGAAGCCCAAGAACAGAACTTACCCACTGGACTGGGAAGATCCCACCCTTGAGTGACTAGGCCTTCTATTGAACCAACAGGTGGGCTGGGAGCTGCATAATCCCCACCATCCACTCCCAAAGATAAGCTAGAGGGCCTCCACAGAGGCTCCAACTATGCAACAGGGCAATGGGACAGATGGGGGAATCAAAGCCAAGGGGCTGCTCAGAAGATGAAGGAATTGGTGGGACTGCCTCCAAGAAAGCCCCAATATTTTTGTTTCATTCTTTTTCCCTGCTCTTGTCCCCACCTTATTTTTGTTGAACTTGAAATAAATCAGACTGCAATAACCCCCCAAAAGCTTCTTGTTGATTGAAAGGGGGGTGGCTTACACCAACCTTTTGATGTCAGGTTACTCCTGTGAGGGGAGGAAGACAACGCTAATATGTTCACAGGTGGAAACTGGAGACATATGTGTTAAACCTTATATCAGAAAGAACACCATACCTACTCCTCAAAAGATTTGGCTCAGTGCCACCTTCTAATTCAGAGTTTTTATAGCCTTTATCAGTTGTGGGAATTAGTCATTATGTATAAAAGACCCATAACAGATATATCCTGAAACCAGTGAACCATATCTACAATAAAATGACGGCAGGGGGAAAGCATGCCAATGTTTGCTTGGCATTCAAGAACTCCATAAAGCATTTCCTTTTCCTTCTATCTATTAACTTCTGTCTCCATTCATTCAGATACTCTAGACAGTTATCTGGCAGCTGTAAATGGGTGTAAATGAACTGATACTTATTCCAGTGTCCAAACAAGATGAAGATGCTGCTGGTTGGAGATTTGGCTGAGCTATTTACAACCTGTTCTGAATGGGGCTGCACTCCCCCTGAAAATGCAGGTTCACTGCCTGGGGGGTGCTCCTTGATTCAGGCCTCCTTGTGGAACGGAGTTCTTGATATAATCCTGCACAACCTCTTTTCCCTGTCTTGTCCCACATCTCTGAAGGCCGGCCTTGCTCAGGCTGCTACTTTGCAGGGTTGATGTGAAGACACAAGAGGTAAGGGGAAATGGGGCACAGAGTGGGCAGATGGGGTCCCAGGTCGGGGGTAGAATCGACAGTGGATCCCCAGTCTCATACTTTGTTTATTGAAATCATGGCATGAAAAAGGTTTAAGACCACTGCTTTAACCATTCATGAAAAGGTGCGGGAGCCACAACAGCTTCCATGCGCGAAGAGGAACCTGCCATTGCACTTGTCCTATAACCACAAGAATGACAGTATTTTGAACTGTATGGCTTATGCCATCTTTTCATAACCTAATGAACTTATTCTGCATTCACCAATCAGCTCAGTTCTGGTTTTAACTTGCACTAGAATGAGGTGATATGAGGCAACAGAATGGATTGTATCATTTCAGACTGCTGGTGTGGGAAATCACAATTTTGAAAATTTTAGCATGATTCTTTACATTTAAAACACACACACACACACGCACACACACACACACAGCAAAAAATGGGCTGGGAAAGAAAACCTTTTACTTTCAGAGAAATCTTTTTAAAAGTTTAGTGGAGCAACATTCCAAAATGGGTTCCCTCACCCGTAGCTGGAGATGGCACTACCCAGTGCTCTTACCACCTGAGAGTTCTTCTTCCACATTCTGCTGCATGAAGCCAGGTCAGGCTTCAGGTTCATCAAGACAGAATTTTGCTTGGTTTTCTTTCTTAGGCAAACTGATGTCATGGTGAGAATTTATCTTCCTGAATGGTTTATGGGTTTCCTGTCCCAAAGGGTCTCTCTGGACCCCATTTGTGAAAACCACTTTTGGAGCGGAAACTGGAAGAAAACTGGGCTAGAATTCTAACTTACGCGTACTTGTGGCTGTTATTAAATTACCACTTTTGCTTACTACTGCCTGTTATGAAAGTATTGGCCAGGGCCCAAAAAGCTGTGCAACTTGCTCTATGCACCCCAGGGAGCTTTGGATTTGTTTTTCTCAAAGAGCAGTTCCTCCCTGCACCCACGGGCATAGCAAACTCTTTTTGAAACATATCACAAAAACAGCCTGCACTATACCATGGAGGTCAGCTGTTTGTTTTGTTGGTTTTTGTTTGTTTTGAAAGGTCAAAAATTGTACAGTACTAGGAACAGGCTTGATACTGGACATGCCTGAAGAAACTCTTTGGAACCTCGCCATTGCTTATCCTTGCTATGGATCTTTGCTCAGAGTTGTCTTGCTGATGGATTGCCAGGCAACAATGGAATGAGCAAATATAAGGGCCAAATTATCTGCCACAATAATAGTAATGTGCTTGGTATGGACATGTTTGATCTTTCTTGTCTCTACTGCAGTTGCAGGGGTCCCAATCTGAACTGGGCTGCAGCATTAGTTGAGACCATTTAACCCGTCACGCCTACCATAGTCCCAACCTGTTTTGGCCTCACCTGAGACTGCTGCAGTGGTGTCACTAGGGAGGTGCAGGGGGTGTGGGCCGCACTGGGTGATGTGCACAGGGAGGTGACACCACTACTGGCCAAAATGTTTAAAATCTTGGTATTTTCAAATAATACCATCATGTTACACAGTGCTTTTCCAACTGGGGTGTCACAACTCCCCAGCCTGAAGGCCCTGGCTTCTTTCCCCTTAAGGGATGGGGGCAGTGAGGAGGCAGGGAGGAGGCAGCAATGTGATCCCCAGGACCGCGTTGCTTACAGGGCTGCAGGGACTGGGATGCACTCACCAGTTCCTGCAGCAGCCATCCTGGGGTGCGGGGAGCCCTGCGCGAGTGTCTGCAGGGCTCCCCAGCTTATTAGAAGTGAAAGTGGAGCAATTGCACAAAGGAAAACTGTTTAATGGTAACTCATAGTTTGGCCTTGAGTATATAGATTATGCACTATAAATGTAACCTAAAGCATACTTCCCTTTGTTGTTGTTGTTGTTTTAAACGGATGTCTTTCATGCTGCTTTTCCACAATATATCTTTGTATTCAAACACAGACTGAATGTCACTCTTTCTCCCCCCCCCAACCTCTTCCCTTCTGAAATCTGAAAAGACATTTGGCATGGTGAAGGGAGAATATCCACCTGCTGAATTGCTTCTTTTCGTACCGCTATTCAAATCATAGGTTCAAGCCAGTGACTAGAGCAGTGGTTCTCAAACTTTTAGCACCAGGACCCCTTTTTAGAATGACAAGCTGTCAGGACCCACTGGAAGAGATGTCATGACTGGAGGTGGCATCATCAAGCAGAAAATTTTTTAACAATCCTAGGCTGCAATCCTACCCAAACTTACTCAGGAGTAATTCCCATTGACTATCATTGTTAAAAGCATATATATTGTAGCCTGTTAAAAGTACAGGTGTGTAACATTACCCCAAATGCAGTCACACACCATGGTAGCATCAAGTTTAATATATTAAATGTAAAATATTGAAATGAATGGGGACCTATCTGAAGTTGACTCACGCCCCACCTAGTGGGTCACGACCCACAGTTTGAGAAACACTGGACTAGAGATTGCAGGGCACAGCACAGAGCTTGCTGCACACCTGAATAAATGTTGCTTCTCAGTGCATAGGCAAAGCAAGGATGCTCATAAACAGGGCTCAGAAAAAAGGCCATTTTTAAATCACAAAGAGCCATCTAGTGGCAGAAATGAGAATCTGTGGCTTCACTTGGGAACTTCTTAGAAGCAAGTGTATTCATTGCTCAGCTTGGAGCCTCAGCTGATTCTACCCAGAACTAGCCTAACCAGGAGTAATCAGTGTTTTCTTAGCATCCTTATCTTTCTTTCAAAGATTTATTACTTTCCTAAGATACAGCCCAATATGTACACAGACAATAAAAGAGACAGTTGTCAATGTGAAGACTGAGAAAAAATAGATCACATTAGCTCTTCATATAAGGAAATACACTTACACAAGTACTGTAGTGTAGTGTTTTAATTAAGGTCTCAACATGCCTGAGGGACCAAAAGTAAATCACAAGGAAAGAATGATTTGCCAGCAAATATGACAAAAAGGAGGTTCCTTTTCCTTTTTTTTGCAGATGAAAATAATTTTGTAAGCACAACATGGCGCACCTGTAATACATTCCTTTTGTATAACCATGAGATTCCTGCCCTTCTTTGCACAGATCATCTCTTTCTCAAATAACTCCTTTTGTCATCTTTGCTCATTCAAACGTTGAGCAGGATGCGTGTTTCAGAGGAAACCAAATACTACATGCGGAAGCTAAAGTTTAGCCTTGTTACTCAAGCACCAGAGCCACAAGTGTGCATGCTGGGAGGAGGACAGCAGGAGGAATCTGTTACCTTTATCTGACAAGCTGTGTGTACTATTTGGCTTGAAAAAGAAAGTTCTGCACTTGATCCCTGACTCTGAGGAGTTCTTCACTCAGGGAAATCCTCTGGTGCCTTTCAGTTCTTGTATTCTAGTAGAGCATATACATGGCTTTAAAAAGTCTCTTTTGTGCCATACTTAACCCACACCAGGGCCTAGGAGAGAGGGGGTAAAAGAGGTAATTTGTACCCAGATCCAGGGTCAAAATGGGGCCCAGAAGCCAATGGAGGGGGCCCAGAAATTTCTTGGAATATAACATTTTCCTATCTACTCAGACGTTGCCTGCAAGGGATGCTGGGGACACTACCAGGAACCTGTGGCTGCAGCTACTGCAGCTATTGGCAAGTCATATATCATGGGCGGAGGAACGCATACGTGATACTCCTTGACACAGGGTCAAATCTGGGAGGAAATTGGCCTGTTACAAAAGCTCCTTGACTTGTGCATCTGCTTACCATGAAGGAGTGTATAGGAGCTCAGGGACACAGTTGCGGGGCTACAGCTGCTGCAGAAGCAAGTTTTGGTCTGCACAGGACGCTTTCCATTCTAGTATGAGCCTAAACGTGATGATGCTAATTTTCTGCATGATTTTCTATATTTAAAAGATTTTAGGAGTGTGTTTGGTTTTCAATATTACTGCATCTAGCTCCCAGTGCCACATGGGTGGTTAGACCTGGATTCCAAATACTTTTCCACCTGTCTTCACCCTCCCCCCCAACAGTTTTGCCCCATTTTGTTACACATCACCACCCTCCCCCTCTCTGTTTCACCCCTCCCACTTTGCAAAAGAAACTTCATAACCCCTGATAAAATTCCTCTCAGAGATCCTGCCCTATGCCACCTTAACCTTAGGGCCTTCTCCAGCCTTACAGGGCTCTGGCATCTTCCATTCAGCCGCCCTCTAACCCTTTCTTAGTCCTGACCCTCTCCTGTGGGTTTAGTAAGAACTGATGACATTCCTGTCTATTGATTCAGACTACTTATGCACCTTAACTTGGAAGGGTGGGGCATATTTCAGTAGCAGTTCATCTTTCTGAATGAAGAAACTCCTGGGTTCAATCCAGTGGCCTAGATGTCTTTTAAAGTGGGTTGGACAGACAGGGGTGCTGAACAGGAAGTCTAGACAGGGGCTACCAGGCTCTGATTGGTCTGGGGAACTCCTTGCCTCAGGAGGTGGTGGTGATGGCACCTGATGTCTTTCAAAGGGCGTAGGACAGATGGGGTGCTGGACACAGGGCAGGGCTGGCTGGCTGGCTGGCTGGTAGACTCTCCGCCCTTGGCTCTCAGGGTCGGGGGGGGCTTTTCGTGGTGTTGCACAGGTTCTGCAGGCAGGAGGGTCTTCTTGTGGCCAGCTCTCTGGAGCAGTGAAGCACCCTGTCTGGGTCTTCCTGTGTGTCTGGAGCCCAGCCCAGGTGCCAATATTTTGGGGACTGGAAGCTGCAAAGGCGCAAAGAGCACAGAGCCCTGCCCATGCCCTGCTGGACTGCTGCCAGCAGGGATGCCTCCCTGGGGGCTTCTGCCCGCTTGCACCAGCAGGCACAGGTTGGACCCAGCGCATTGGCGCAGTGGGTGTGTCTGCGGCGGGGACGCGGACCATGGTTGAGTCATGAGTTCGCCTCCGCCAGGAAGCTATTGCCACCCAGTGAATGCCCAGATGGAGCGCGCGGGTGCTCCTGGGGCAGGCCGGGCAAGAACGCAGGGTGAGCGGGCCTCGCTGCCGATGCCACCCAGGGAGGCTGCGGGCATTCTAGGTTCCCAACCCTAGTCAGATTCTTGCATGCTCACCACTCATCATAGTTGTTCTCATCTTCTCACCCATGTTCATTGCACACAGAGAGGAGGATTCCTGCTCCTAGCCTCCATGAATTCAGTGGAAGACAGAAAGGGTCCATAAACGCATAGGCTCTTCTTTGCAATTGGGAACCTTGCACAATCATGATTTTAGCATTTAATTTAATCTCCACTTGGTGGTGTATGCAAATAAGCAATGACTCACCAGACAGTTCTTTCATGTCACTTACTAACAAAATGTGTTTTACAGTGGAGATGGCTCACATCTTCAGCTGAGCATAATCAGTCATTGAGTGGTCAAGTTCATGTGAGAACAAACCAGTCCTTCCTTTTTATTTTACAGTTTTGTATTTCTCCATTGATTGGGTAGGAGAAAGTACTAAAGAATCACTACACCCCATCCTTTTGCAAGTATTCTTTTTTGCACCCCATCCTTTTGCAAGACAGAATTGTTATGTCTTGGAGGGACTATTCTTGGATGGTGCACCGTATCCAAGGTACAGGAGTGCACAGAGATCACTGCAGAGTAGACCAAGGGTCACAAAGGGTCATCCCTCCATCCAGAGGGAAACTGACTCCTCACACAGGTAGAATATCTGACTGAAGAACTCTGAATGTCAGGGAGATAATTGGGGGTACCTTGAAAGAGACCTTGAAAGAGAGGAAAACAGGTTTTAAACAAGAATGCAATACCACTGCAGGCCGATAAGAACAAAGAATTTAAAAACAGCGTCTCCATCTGAGGGAAACACTCAAAAGAACAAACTTTTTCAGGGCTGGCAGTTGGCAGCCAGCTGGCAGTTGAAAATCCAGTTGATGTTCATACCTTGGTGTAAACTGCCTAGAATGCTGTGTAAAAACAGAAAAAGGTGGTAAATAAATACTTAAATAAAAAAAACATGTGGGGTATTTGTATAGAAGACTTGGGGCCCAATCCTATCCAACTTTCTAGCACCGGTGCAACCAAAATGCAGCCCCGAGGTAAGGAAACAAATGTTCCTTATACCTTGAGGAGGCCCCTGTGACAGCCTCCCTACCACAGGATGCAGCACACGCCCCATTGACATGGCTACACCAGTCCTGGAAAATTGGGTAGGATTGGGCTCTTGGTTATCTGAGGGCACAATCCTAACCAAGTCTCCTTAGAAGTAAGCCCTATTTTGCTCAATGGGGCTTATTCAGGAAAGTGTGGTTAGGATTGCAGCCTGAGAGGGTTAAACCCCTGCAGACTCTCCCCAGAACATGTCCTTCAATCTCCACATTACTGCTACAAGGCAAATATACGGCTGAAGTTCCACATTTTCTTCATAACATGTTCCAGCCTTTAGAGAACCCTACTTCAGACTCTGGGCCAGTTGGCTACTCAATGTGGGACTCACTGTCGTCAAACTCAAAGAAAGGATACCAAGTATTTTTCGGTTGCAAAGCTAAGTGCGCAGAGGTGGGCATTCCCCAGCCTAACCCAAACTGATTAGGTTTTTGAAGGGCTAATACAATGAGGGCATGTTGTTGCTCCCCTTCAGAATTGGTTAGAACAGAGTAGAAATTCAAATGAAATAAGAACATTGGTGAAAGAGAGGAGAGCTGTCCTCTATCAAAGCTGAATACAAATTCATGAATAACAGGGTTGTGCATCAGCCCTAGAACCTTAAAAGTATTTTACACAGAGAAATATGAAGACACAAACCCAAAGTGGTGTCATAATTTATGCTTTATTTATCAAAAGTTTGATTTTAAAAAATAATCTGCTCTAAAAACTGTCAGGAGGACATCAAATATAGTTCCTCTTAACTAACAAGGCATGTAAGAGGAGCCTTTCCTAAGGATACAAAACTCCATGCATAATCAGAACACACTTTAGGAAACACTGTGCTGTTACCCATATGAACTCAGGGCTTCAGTGGATTCCTCCTCTGGGCAAGTCATTGTACCAGTTCAACACTCTAGGAAGTAAGCATCCTGATGTCACTTTTGCTGTTTACTTGTAAGTGGCAGCAATCATTGCCCCTCTCTCAGGAAGCACCGGAAAGGTCTACCCTTTGGTACCGAGCTCGTGCGTGGATTTCTCTCCGATTCCAACACTTTTGCCAGAATGTGTTTCTTTGTAGCAACCTGCCAAACAATTAACATGGTGAGTGAGAAGAGGTGCAGTCGCTACTTGGTGTTTCCCCTACCCTCCTCTGGGATTGGAAATGTGGACTTAGTTTATTCATTAGAAGTGTCTCTTATAGGTCAAACTATTCCTGGCCAGAACCACTTCATTTTTAAACTGTCCAAGATCAAATTGTGCCTTTAGTGTACAAACAGCAGTCATGGGAGACCCCAATCAGGATTGAGTGTGCAATGGGTGGGAGGAATGGGCAGCTTTCAGCTCTGACCCCTGCTGTGGTCCATATACACTTGCTACAATTTGCCCCAGAAGGAAACCTCCTTTTGGTGCAAAGAGAACTTCCTTCCTTGGGAAAATAGCAACATGGGGGGGGGGGGGGGATTGGAGCTGTAACAGGACAAAGTGTTGAAGTTATCACACCTCCCCAATGTCCTGACTGGGCCCCCTTGCAGCTGTTATTTATGTTTAAAAGCCACACACACAAGATCCAACTACATGTTTAATGTGATGTGTAATTTGGCCCCTAGACAACAACTGAAGCAGATTGTGGTACTTTAGAGCTAGCTGAGCTCACCAGGGAGAACATTACCTTGCTAAACATCTATTTTGCTTGATGTGACAAAATGAGGGATGTATCAAGTTCTCATCTAAGATGTGGCATAATAAGGAGAGATGCTAAAAGCCTTCCTAGTTGGAATCATTGCATAGGAAGTTTTTAGCAAGCAGCAAAAGGATAGGTATTTTCTGCTAAATGCTACATTCTTTCTTGTTGTTTGTATGCAGGTATGGTTCTCATTCAAGAGAGCAGACTAAAGGCACTGAAATGGTTATGTTTCTGGTTCTCCAGCTTGAGCAAAGTTGCAGGTCCTTGATGCACAGACTCACAATCCTAAAGCTGGCTTGTGGAGGGTATCGCTGGCTGGAAGGTTGAAACCAAAGAGGTTAAGGTCATTTCTAGCTGCAGTGGTCCCTAGAAGTTTCCCCCCTTCCCTGTTAGTATGATGCACAAGCCAACTTTGAAGCACTAGTCATTTAATCTCAAAATCTGTAAATTCTGACAGATCCATTACACTGGGAGCCATATAGCTGGCATAGGAAACAAGATGGATCTTTCAAGCAGGAATTCAAAACTATGCAATATGGGCACAAGGAGTTCTGCAGCGCCCTGCATCAGTATTGCCACCCACTGTGGGTCAACTGCCAATAGCAGGCACATTGGCACTTACCGTTTCTTTGAGAATTGCTGGTCTATCTCTTCTAGAGATTGTCCTTTTGTTTCTGGTACAAAAAGGTAAATAAACAGAGCAGCCATTGCTCCCACCAGTCCATAGAAAAGGAATGTCCAAGATAAGCCTGTGGCATCTGCAAGGGAAAGAATAAAAGTACCAAGACATCACTTTTGTTCTAGTGAAGCAGAAGGCTGGTGTCTTTATCAAATATCAGTGCTGCTGTACGGAGCAATTAATGAATTGGCAACCTGATTCAACCTGGGTTTACTTGGAAGTAAATCAAAATAAATGATTAGTGGGCTGGAGCACCTCCTTTATGAGGAAAAGCTATGGCATTTGGGGCTCTTCAGTTGCAAAAAACGTGCCTGAGGGGGAAACATGATTGAGACATACAATCTCCTCATGCAGAGGATGGATAGAGTGGCTAAATGGTTGGCAACCTTCAGTCTCGAAAGACTATGGTATAAGCCTACAGCACCCGGTAGAGAGTGGCTAGAGAGATGTTCTTTTCCCTCTCATACAGCACTAGAACCAGGAGACATCCACTAAAATTGAGTGTCAGGAGAGTTAGAACAGACACAGGAAAATATTTCTTTATCTGGCATGTAATTAATCTGTGGAACTCCTTGCCTCAGGATGTGGTGATGGTGTCTGGCCTAGATGCCTTTAAAGGGGAATTGGGCAGATTTCTGGAGAAGAAGTCCATCGCAGGTTACAAGCCATGATGGATATACCTCCCAGTTCTAGAATTGTAAATTCATACAAGTGCTGTAAATAAATAAGTTAAAATTTCAATTGCAGGTAATTAACCTGTACAGTCTCTCTGCAGGGACCTATGCTTGCACACAGCAAATTTGTAAAATGAGTGTTTTGCAGCCCAATCCTATCCTCGCGATAAACTGATGTACTGCAAGGTGTACCATCGCGGCAGTAGAGTGCTGCCACTGATGTAAAGGTTGGATAGCTGTGCACCACCAGTGGCATCCTGCAGACAGTGGGTAAGAATATTTAATAAGATCAAGGAACATATGTGAACACATTTAGGGCCCAATCCTAACAGGCCCTTGGGCCAACATAAGTCCCTTGCGCTGGCCTGAGAGCGTCGCCAAAGTGCCATAAAGCACTTTTGTGACACTCTGTGGAGAGATAGGCCAGTGCAAAGACATGTGCTAGCCTCCCTGTGCGAACACGGGCCCGGGGAAAAGATGAATTGCATTAGCTGAGCTTGACCAGTGCGGAGGTCTGGGGGGTATGGGGAGGCAGCGGGAGGGAGGCATTTTGGGGTGGGGGAGAGTAGGTGGCAGGCGGGACCATTGGTGAGCAGGAAGCGGGAGGCAGGGCCAGGATCTGGCAGTTATGCTGGATCCTAGCTCTGTTCCCGGGTGGCCCAGGGTAGTCCCGGACTGCTCAGATTTACGCCACCTTATGAGGTGGCACAGATCTGAATAGACCCATTGGAGCTGCTGCAGTGTGACATGGGGAAAGGGGTAAAGTTTCCCCTTGCCTCGGGTTGAGCCTCAGCCAGCTCCAAACTTGCGCTGGATGCAACGCAGACTCACTGGCCTGCCTGTTTCCAGTGCAAGAGGATTGAGCCCTTATTGTCAATGCCAAGAATCCCTGCCTATAAAGCAAACCGCTGCACAGAATATCAACAGTGAGCAAGAGCCATACATACCAATGAGGTCAAGGAACGTGAGACTGATCAGCAGATTGGCAGCCCAGTTGAAACTGTTGCAGAAGGCAAAGGCTCTTCCTCTTATGCTGGCAGGATAGATCTCACTGAGGACAAGCCACGTCACTGTGGCAGGAGAAAAGTGAAAATACCAAACAATGTAACTTGTGCAGTTCTAGCGTAGGGTTGATTTTTTAAAAGAGCTGTTATAAATGGTTCACTGCTTGTAGTATGTAATTTCAATTTTGTCTCTGGCAAACAAATTTTAATATGGTTTCAAAAACTGGCGAAGCCCATTTTACTAGGGGTGACTCCCTCCCTCCCTCCCTCCCTCCCTCCCTCTCTCTCTCTCTCTCTCTCTCTCTCTCACACACACACACACACACACACACACACACAGACACAGACACACACACACACACAGACACACACACACAAATGCAAGCATACCACATGAAGCAGTGTTTCTCCCAAATGATTGCCAACTCTCTTAAAAACTCCCAGACTTATTGTAATTTCATATGTTGCAGTCATATCAGGCTGCTATGGGGGATCAGGGGGGAATAATTAATAAATTCATATGGAATTGCATTATGAAGATTACTTCCAGACCAGAGTCTCCAAGTTGTTAAGAATTAAACCACTTATCCAACTCTCTCTCTCTCTCTCTCTCTCTCTCTCTCTCTCTCTCAGCTTGGGAGGACTCTATAAATATGTTTGCATAAGTGGGTATGTAAATAAGGTTCTGCAAAAGCTGCCAATTCCTGGAGCAGTAGTAGGCAGAATCCAGAGATAGATTAACACCCCAGACACAGCTTTGTATATCTGTCTATGCAGAGGCTGCAGCTAAGCAATCTCCCATAAAAACCAGTCTAGAAGCACGAGGCAAAGTCAGGAGAAGTGCAGTGATGACAGGGACCTAGAGAGAGAGAGGCTCCCTCTGACCATTATGATGAAAAGACGGATTAGATTTCCTGAAATCATATTCTTTTTTGAAGGAGGGGGAAGGGGAATGTGGATTAGAACTGTAGCATAGAGGAGGCGGTTAAACCCCTTTGCCTCCTTGCCATTTTCTCAGTTTGAATCTCCTCCATGCTCCAGTGTCATTAGCTATGCCAGGAAAAAAATTAGAGCAGCAAAAAGTAACTGTAAGCTTTTCCCTCCATGGCTAACTTGACTTTCACAGGGGGGATTTGGACCAGCACTGCAGCATGGAGGGAAAGAGTTAGACACCCTCTTGTCCATGTACCATAGCTGCTTTTTGAAGAAGTCGCTAGTTTGACACTCTCCTGCAGGACTAAAATAGCTACCACTTCAGATATTTGTCTTAGACTCCCCCTATCCTTGGATGCCTTTCCCTTATTCTGAGAGTTAAGAGTGAGGCAAGACAAAAAGTACACAGGCACTGGATTACAGAGTTTGCATCTGTGGGAAATTCTACCATGTTTACTCTAGGATGAAGCTCACAGTGGCTTGGTAAAACTAAAGAACACACAAGCGGTGAGCTGTATACATTAGCAAGGGCTGTGAAACCAAGGGATGTGCTCTTACTTGGTCCAAATCCAATTGAGAATGCGCTCACAAAAGCCATCAGGCTTAGCAGTGTTATCCAGTTTAGAAGTATATGATCCTTAGAAGGATTCTCTCCAACAGGTGAGCTGGTGCCCTGTTCCTTTTCCTCAATGGACCGATTGAGCAGGCCCACTTTCTCCATGTTTGAAGGAGAAACAGCCACTCTGCCTCCCTTTTTATTGCTGGCAAGCATTTTGGTAAAGCCTGCAGGTCTTGTGGTGGCAAAAGCGGAATCTTCTTGAGTTTCACTAGCATCTGATGCCAGAGGGAAGGATGTCATCGCTGGCAGGGAGGACACTGACTTTATAAGGAGATGAGCTGAACTGAATGAAGTATTGTTTGACTCTCTGAGTGTTTCACAGTCTTTGATCGTATCTAAAGGAATGGAGCAGCTCGTCAGGCCAATGATAGTCACGGAAAAGGCCATCACTATACACCCAGCCATCAACAGAACCCTCCTGCCAGCCTTATCTGCAAAAACCATTGCAACAAGAGTTGCAATAACCTTCATCACCCCCAGACCAACAGAAGCCAGGACAGCTGAGGAATCGCTCTGAAACCCCACAGAGCGGAAGATTTTGGAAGCGTAGGAAAGGATGTTGGGCTGTCCTGTGAACTGCTGAAACAGCACCAGTCCTAGGCCAACCATAGTTCTGCTTCTCATGTTGTCCTTTGAGCCAAAAAGTTCCACAAAAGAATAATGCTTCTCCTTGGGGTATGGTGACATGGTATCATCATCATCATCCTTCTGTTGTTGAAAGAGGCTTTTGCGAGTCTCGCTCCTGTGTACATTTAACTGCACAGAGTTCTTTGGGAGGAACAGGATGCTGAGCAACTGAATGGCAGCTGGACCGACAGCCAAGCCAAACATGTATCGCCAACCCTCGGTTGTATCTGAGAAGATGTAATTCAGTGCGTAGGAAAGTAAGATGCCCACAGTGATGCCAGCTTCGTAGAGGGAAACCATCACCCCTCGCTGATGGGCTGCCACCATTTCAGAGACATAGATGCAGCATGCCATTGATGACAAAGAGATGGCAAAACCTACAGTCATGCGCCCACACACCAGGCAAATGAATGACCTCGCTAGCATGAGGAGGAGACTGCCACAGAACAGAATGGTATTGCTGACCAATATTGCTCTCTGTCTTCCTTGTCGGTCAATGAAGATCCCACCAACCAAAGAAGCCAGGAGAGCTCCAATGAGCAGGGAACTCACAAGGAGTTCTTGTTCAAAACAGCCAAGATGAAAGTCCAGCTGAAGCTGCAACAATGCTCCTGAGATGATTCCAAGCTCATACCCAAATATTAACCCACCAAGGAGTGAGACAGCTGAAGTCAACAGAAGGGTCAGCAGCGCATGGCCTGCAAATCAAGAAAAAAACAATGACTTCTAATCTTGCTCATCCATCACCTTCACTTAACTTACAGGAAATGGGAATCTATCTGTAAAAAACACACACCCCAATCCTAACGAATTCCCTACGCGGTGATGCAGTCACCAGTGCAGTAGCCACTGTATCCTATGGAGGAGTTTCGGCCTCCAGAGGCTTCCTCGGGATAAAGGAACATTGTCAGATTATCATTATCTAGTTTTGTAAACTGCCAGGTTCACTTGAACCTGCGCCCACGATATCACTGGCACAAGTCCACATTGACCACTGGAAGCAATGGAATCAGTTAGTTGTTGTCACTAACTTGAGTCTCACTGCATTCCATTGGTTTTCATCATAACTAACTCTAGCTGGATTAAGGCTACTGTATAGGACTGGACAAACAAGATTAATGAGCACCTTTCATGAGAACTGGTAACATTCTCTGTCAATGTTTAACCCATTTTTGCCTGGCCCACAGGTGTACACATCTGGTCCCCGTTGCATAAATGCAACGTTGGGCTGAAATGGCTTAAAAAATTAACTTCAAAATGTAATGTTTGTAGCAATATTTGCGAAGTAGTTCAGGCAGCAGCATACCTGCTGAAGCATGTACAGGAGAGCCGAAAAATCCATTGTTAGGTATAATTTTATAACACGGCAGAAGTAGCACAGCACAGTGGCAAACAGACTTTGCTATGAACACAGAAGTCCAGGTTCAAATCTTGCCTCTGCCATAGATTCACTAAGTGGCCTAGGCAAGTCAGGGCCCAATCCTATCCGACAGCCGCAATGCAGCCCCAAGGTAAGGGAACAAATGTTCCCATATCTTGAGGAGGCCTCCAATACAAGAAGCAGTGCATATCCCATAGGCACAGCAGCACTGGCACTGGAAAATTGGATAGGATTGGGCCCTCACTCTCTTAGTCTCAGCCCTACATAAGCAACTGATCAACATGATCTATGGCTGCCTGATCACCTCCTGCCTCCTGCTTACAGGCCCCAAATATTGAAGGGAAGGGGCTGCCTTCCCCATTTTCCTCCTCCTCTCTCAAGGCTCTCAGAGAGCAATGAAGCATCCTCCCGGCCTTGGTTTGGCTATCCATTAATGTCTGCCAGTTGACTGTTCTTGTGGAACACTGAAGCAGCAAGAACAGTGTTCTCTCACTGACATGGTTATTGGGTTATATGCATCTGTCACTCCTACTTCTCTTCCCCAACCCAGTACTGGCACCATTGACAGGTCAACACAGCTAACTCTGTGCTGCATCATCAGCCGTGGCTTCTCTCTGGTGGGCAGAAGTTGCCCTGTTGTAGCTCCCTCAGCGCACTGATGTCCGATGGCTAACCCACATAGAGCAATATTGACTTCCTTACAGACTTACTGGAAGAATTACTGTGAGTGTGTGTGAGAGACATGCTTTGAAAATTCTCAAGTGCTAATTATTACTACCAGCAATCTTGACAATTACAGGAACATAGATACAGCATATTAGGAGGCTCTTGCCTGAACTGCTCCAGGTCAAGCTATGAAAAGCCCCACTGCCTCTTCTCCAAGAGCTAATGTTCATCCAATGTCTTCTGCACAGAGTACATTTTAAATTGGTTCCCTGGTGATTGCCTCCAAACAACAAGCTATTGGTGTGGAACTGCTCAGAACAAGGCGGGGGGGGGGGAACCCAAGTTACTGGTGTGTTTGTGTATTATTTTTCTCAAACACTTACAGTCTGTGGAGAAAATCCCTTGATTCATGGAATAGTCACTATGCACTAACAGCTTGCCACAAGGAGACAGCCACCATTAGGAGCAACATAAAGCAGCTTCCATGTGGCAAATGATTAAGGCACTCCAGCCTGTCAGGCCTCTGAACCATGAAAGTCCCTCTGTTCCCTGATGTGGCCTCAAAGAATGCAGGGGAAAAGGCACACATGTTTGTGAACTTCTGGGCAGCATTGATGAAGAGCAGAGCAGCCCATCAAATTCCCCTGTAGAGGATTCCAGCAAACTGCTCCCTGCCTTGCAGCTGTCAACAGCTCACCAACCAGGAGAATCCTACATGTGTCTTTGTTTGCCTATGCTACTATTACAGCCTTCAGTACACAGAGCAGCAACCTCTGTACTGCTTCGTCCTAGGAATTTTGCAGGTAAACAAACTACTGGTGCTTTATACAAATATTCTCTGAGTCCAAAAAGGCTTCTGAGCACTCTGCTTATGGACTATCCTATCTCGTCTCATCACATTGCCATGCTGCTTTCCAACATCACATCTAACCTTTCCTGAATGCAGGGCAGCCTATTTCATGACTGGATTACTTAAGAACAATTCCAAGCATCCCTGGCTGAGGTGATGGAGACAAGCAGGACTTGAAGTTTGGCTTGAGGTGGAGAATCACTAGTTTAAACAACCCCCCCCCCCAAAGTAAAAATCAAAACATACCACCAAAAGTAGGCTGGCTCAAAGTTTTCAGCCACTGTAGGGAGTAAGATGAAGTGTAGGTGAAGTCTCGACCTAGAAAATCTAGGTTCTCAAAGTATTTTGATTGGCGGCTTCCTTGACCTGCTGGGCCATTAACTGAGGCTCCCCATTAGGTCTACAATCCTATGCACTGTATAAGGTGACAGGTTTCTATACATTATATAGGATGAGGTGTTTTTTGACAGGATTCTGAGGCTCCCCTGGCTGGTTTCCAAGGCTCCCCAGGGAACCACAGTTCACAATTTAGGAACCACTTGTCTAAGCCAGGGGTCTCCAAACCCTGGCCCGGGGGCCAGATGCGGCCCGCAGCAAGCCTCTTTCCAGCCCACAGCCAACCTCTTGTCCCCTGAAAGCCTCTGGCCCACTCAGCTGAACATGACCAGAACTATACTCCGATTGTGTCTGGAGGATGTTCTGAGGGCCAGAGAGGTTGAATGAATGAGCCCATTTATTCACTCATCTAAGTTCCATTTCTAATTTATTTGTTTAAATTTTATATTTAAATTTTTTCCGGCCCTCCACACCATGCCAGATATGTGATGCGGCCCTCTGGCCAAAAAGTTTGGAGACCCCTGGTCTAGGTTGTAGAGTTCATGTCTGAATTCATGTGATCATAGTTGGCAACCTTCAGTCTCGAAAGACTATGGTATCGCGCTCTGAAAGGTGGTTCTGGAACAGCGTCTAGTGTGGCTGAAAAGGCCGATTCGGGAGTGACAATCCCTTCCACACTGGGAGCAAGTGCAGTCTGTCCCTGGCCTGTCTCCCTGGCTATGGGCCTTCCTTCTTTGCCTCTTAGCCTCAGACTGTTGGCAAAGTGTCTCTTCAAACTGGGAAAGGCCATGTTGCACAGCCTGCCTCCAAGCGGGCCGCTCAGAGGCCAGGGTTTCCCACTTGTTGAGGTCCACTCCTAAGGCCTTCAGATCCCTCTTGCAGATGTCCTTGTATCGCAGCTGTGGTCTACCTGTAGGGCGCTTTCCTTGCACGAGTTCTCCATAGAGGAGATCCTTTGGGATCCGGCCATCATCCATTCTCAAGACATGTGATATCATGTGATATGTGTGATTCGTGTGTGTGTGTGTGTGTGTGTGTGTGTGTGTGTGATATCATGTGATTCATGTGATATCATGGAGGATTCAGAGCAGGAGCTCCTGTGATTGGTTTCTCTATAAAACACCAAAGTAACATGAAAGAGAAAAAGCTAGGCTAGAACCCTTCTCCCTAGCATTAGTTTTCTTTGTGATGGAATTTGCTTGTGTGTATAGGTGAGAGCATTCAGGGCCCAATCCTATCCAACTTTTCAGCACTGATGCAGCTGCAATGCAGCCCCAAGGAAAGGGAACAAACATGCCTGTACCTTGAGGAGGCCTCCATGACTGCCTATCACCACCCCAGGATTCAGTGTACACCCTTTGGTATGGCTACATTGGCACTGGAAAGTTGGATAGGATTGGGCCCTATGTCATTGACGAAGCCACCTGCAGTCTGAAGGTGTATTGGAATTGTATAAGATCTGGCCAGGAGGTAGGATGTGGTGTCAGCAGTGGCCCCTTTAAGGGTAAGGCCTGGGCATTCAGCAAAGAGTGTGCTGCACAGCTGCAGCCACCTGAAGGCAATAGGGCCCTCAGGCATAAAAGCACCTGATGAAGGAAGAGTTGCTTGTGGGTAGCTGAAGGAGGAAAGTTTGAGGACAGATTGGATAAATGGACTGAGGAACTGATGGCTAATGGAATTGTGGCTGGTTTGATTGGTGAATGGATTTTGGAGACACTGAGATTGGTGTTTGGCTGCCATGCCCAAGACCTGTGGAGGAGCAATGTGCTGCTGTAGAAGTGGGAGGAGCTGCTGGCAGGAGAGGGGAGGAAGGAGGACTCTGCAGGTGGAGCAGGCTAGCTACCATGGGTATGAGGTCCAGCAGTGCTGTGGGGCAGAACTAGGGTCATTCTTGGGGGGAAAGGGGAGCTAATTAGCTCAAAGTGGGCACAATTTGCCAGGCAGAGCTTGGAGTGGGAATCTGGCAAAACAAAAGGGATGCATGTTAGACTCAGGTTTATCAACACTGTGAGAACTTGGACAGTCCACTCACTTGTCTTAATCTCACAGTTTCCTACTCCTTGTTGTTGCCCCATTGCCAAAATTTAACTGCAAGTGGTCACCAGTGGCATTGCTCAGGGGGTGTGGTCCACACTGGGTGACGTGCACGGGGGGGGGGGGGGGGTGATGTGCACTGGGGGGTGATATGCTAAAATTGCAGTGGTTAGGAGTAACCCCATCATATTATATACCATTGTATGCAGAATTTTGAGCAGAAGGCAATGCAAAAAACCAGAGTGAAATATCTCCTTTCTATCAAAAGTTAGGGTCAAAAAACCGGAGAACAAAAAATGCATGGATCCCTATGGAAAGTGAGCTGTATTGCACGTTTACTTGCAAGTAGGTGAACTTGCCTTAGTCCATCGGAAAGGGCAGGCTGAGAGGAATCCAAAGACACCAGAATGGTCCTGATCCAATGAATGCAGCCCCCAAAAACACCTGAGAAGGAAGTCCCTCCCTGCAAGCAGAGCCCTATGGAAAGCAAAACTAAGCCTCATGGTCATATTTACTCATGAGTAAGCAAACATGCCTTGGCTGGTGTGGAAGATCAGGTGAAGGAGAGTGTAAGGCTACCAGAATGGTCCTGATCCTATGCACCTGGAGCTCAACAAGGGCTCCAGAAGGCAGCCTCCCACCCTAAAAATGATCAAAAGAGGCTTCAGCTGATAAGGTAAACCTTTTTGAGACTTGCAAAGCCAGCTGGATCCTGCCAGTGATCTGGTTTAAACAGAAGTTCTTAAATTGAACTGGGCACTGGGTAGGGCTGAAAACCTTATTGGTTTTGGAGGGGGGGGGGTGTTATTGCAGGCAGGCTACAGAGGAAAATCACTTGGTGGACCAGGGCTGGCTTCTGCTTATTTGTTTTACTTTAATTATTGTTACATACTTATTTTAATTTGCCTGATAATGGCACTTCTACCATGGCATCACTTCTGGTGAGTCTTGGATTTATTGTCATTCTAAAAAGTGGGTCCCAGTGCTAAATGTTTGAGAACTGCTGCAATAAGGTGTTAGTAAGTGGACAGCGGGTATGTGTGTGTGTGACACCACTAGTGACCAAAACCAGTAAGGAGGAATAATACCAGCATGCTATATATCAATCAGTATGTAATTTCATGCAGAATGTGTTCTATCTTTGTCCTATCAAAAGGTACAGCCAAAAAAACAGTGAGGGCGGAGTGATGGTACAGCACCACACCCACCACCTGGGGTGTTGCCCTGCCCACTGCATGGGGGGTGATGTGCTGGCATCCCGCACCAGGTGACGCGAACCCTAGTGACGCCACTGGTGGTCGCAAAGACTACATCCTGTGAGCACAAAATCTGACAATGGGACAGTAAAAGCAAAGGGAATTGACTATCTTACTTCAGTTTACAGGTGGTGAAATAACTCCTTTGCACTCTCCCTTATACAAAATACTTCTTGCAGACAGAAAGCTAACACGTAAGGGAGAAAACTACATGTGCCCGTTGTGGTGGTTTTCTATTCTGAGGGAGTTCATATAAGCAAATCTTTAAAATGTAATTCCCCATCTGCAGTTTAAAATAGTACAGTCCCTTCTATCTTACTCTGTTGTAGACCTGGCCTTACTTTTGGACAAATGTGCTTCGGTGTGCAGCCTTACAATCCAATCCTGTGCATTTTCACTCAGAAGTAAAATCCAACTGTATTCAGTGAGGCCTAAGTGTGCACTGAAATGCAGCTGTGCAGATGGATCCTGGCAAGACCAGGATCAAAAGTAGGGCTCTATCCAGCTTTCCAGCAGTGATATAGCTGTTGCAATGAGCTGTGTGCTGCATCCAGTGGTGGAGGGGCAGACATGAACGACTCCTCAAAGTAAGGGAATGTTTGTTCCCTTACCTCAGGGCTGCAGTGGCACTAGAAAGTTGAATAGGATTGGGCTCCAAGTGTACCATGTGAAACTGTAGTTGCACAGCACTGCAACCTTAATAGGAAAGCTATGGCTGTCTTGGCATTGGGCAGCAGAATTTGTGGAGTCTGTTCAGCCCCTTTTCACTCCAAGTGCTAAACTTAGAAAGTAAAGGACCAAACTATCTGATTTGGGAGCATCTCTCCTACCACACTCTTGGAAAGGCAGACACAAGATACACAGAGAGGCAGACAATATGAATCCAAGTCTGGGGGAGGGAGAAATAACCAGAGGAGTACCGAGAAGCCCCAGAGCAGCCATTTTCAACCACTGTGCCATGGCACACTGGTGTGCCGTGAGTGGTCCACAGGTGTGCCACAGGAATTTGGGGGAAGGTCAATTATTAATAGGGTCAATGGGAGATGTGAGCCCCCACTGGCAGCATGGTGTGCCTTGTCAATTGTCCAAAACCTGGTGGTGTGCCTTGACCATTTTAGTGCCTTGTCAGTGTGCTGTGACATGAAAAAGGTTGAAAATCACTGCCCCAGAGCCTGGGGCAGTAATGTCATGATGTCACATGACACTGTGATGTCACTTCTAGGTTCTTTCAGGAGGAGGAGGTCCTGGTGGCTTTGTGTTTCTTCTCCCTTTTGGGGAGCCTCCACAGGAGAAGGAACGGGGCTGCAGAACTCACCAGCACCTCCTCCTCCAGAAAGAAGTGACTACCTTGCACTTTGTGCCCCCCATCTAGTGTCCAGGGCAAGTGCCCCTAGGCTAGGCTCCACCCTAGTTCCACCTCTGAAAAGAACAGTGGAGGTACCACAGAGATGGGTGAGGGAAGGAACTACAAAGCCTTTTTCATTTTATTTATTTTTCACAAGTCTATACCGCCCTTCCTCCAAGGAGCGAAGGGTGGTGTCTACACAGTTCCCTCCTTTTGTCCTCACAACAACTCTGTAAGGTAGACAGGAGGCTTCCTTCCTCCAAGAAGCTCAAGGTGCTGTCTACATAGTTCCTCCCCCTCCTTTTGTCCTCACAACAACCCTGCGAGGTAGGTGAGGCTGAGAGATAGTGAGTGGCCCGAGGTCACCCAGAAATGGGGAAAAAGTTAACTGTCCCCTCTCCTCCTCCTCTTCCCCCAAATCGTAAACTCCCCCGCCCCCACCCTGCGCGGCTCTGTTCCCTGGGAAAGAAGGATCCACTTACAACCCAATCCTAGGCATGTCTACTCAGAAGTAAGTCCCATTATAGTCAATGGGGTTCACTCCCAGGTTAGCGTGGATAGGATTGTAGCCTGAGAGCCCAACCCTATGCACGTCTACTCAGAAGTAAGTCCCTTTATAAATGGGGCTTACTCCCAGGTGAGTGTGCGCAGGATTGCAGCCTTACTCACCCATGGCGAGGGCAGAGGCCCCGGGGGCAGCTCCCAAGTTGGTTTGCCAGCGGAGGCCAGAAGGAAAGGTTTTCTACGCCCCGCGGCCGGCGCTTGGCGCCTGGAGGGGAGGCGCGTCCTGCATTCCAGCGTCCGGGCCGGCCGTCGCCGGCTGGGGGACTGGCATCCCGGAGCGCCAGGCCGGGCCGCCCCGGGGATGCTGCGCCTTCGCCACCGGCTTCCCGCGGAGCATCAGGCAGCGCAGGCTGGCTGGAGTTCCTGCCCGGGCTCCGCGAAGTTTCTCTCCCCTCCTCGCTCTGCAGCCGGGCCGAACAGCGCCACGTTGCTCCAGCCCTGCCCACTGCAGCGGGGCGGGCCGGGCCGGGCCGGGCCGGGGGACCTCTCCCCAGGCAGGGGCTTGGCCGGACAGGAAGCGCTGCCTTGCCCAGCCCGGGCCAGTCCCCTCCGGGCAGATCCTGGCAGGCGCAGGGAAAGAGTGAAGCGCACTTGCCTGTCTGTCTCATCCACACTCCTCTTAGGGACCTTTCACACATGACGTTGAGGTTGTCCTCCCCGTGTTAAGGGTCCATAAGAAGAACCCCGCTGGATTAAGCCACAGTGGCCCAACAGATGCCCCGGGGAGCACACAAGACAACAAGAGACCTGCACCCTGGTGCCCTCCCTTAAATCAGGAGGTTGCACATACCCATCAGGGCTTGTAACCTGTGACGGACTTTTCCTCCAGAAATCTGTCCAATCACCTTTTAAAGGCATCCAGGCCAGATGCTATCACCATACCCTGTGGCAAGGAGTTCCACGAACTAATTACATCAGAACATAGGAAGAGCCCCACTGGATCTGGCCAAAGGGGGCCCATCGAGTCCAGCCTCCTGTATTTCACAGTGGCCCACCAGATGTTTCAGGGAGCACCCAAGACCGCAAGAGACCTGCATTCTGGAGCCCTCCCTTCAGGCGTGTTGTCAGAATTCTAGAGGTGGGTGGGACATCAACTAAAATTGAGTGTTGGGAGGACAGACAAAAGAGAGTATTTCTTTTCCCAGCGTGTAATTAGTCTGTGGAACTCCTTGCTGCAAGATGTCATGATGGCACCTTGCCCAGATGTCTTTAAGAGGGGATTGGACAAATTTCTGGAGGAAAGGTTCATCACGGGTTATAAGTCATGATATGTATGTGCAAGCTCCTGGTTTCAGAGGTAGGCTACTTCAGACTGACAGAGGCAGGGGAGGACACCAGAATGCAGGTTGTGTCTTATGTGCTGCCTGAAGCATTTGGTGGGCCACTGTGAGATACAGGTCTTTGGCCTGATCCAGCAGGGCTCTTCTTATGTTCAACTATTTTTTCCAGGGTGGACAATTATGCTGGGTATATATACTTGCGTGGAAAATGCGAGGGTGGGCAAACTGCTGATTCATGCTGGGTAATGCCCCCTCTGCGCCCCCCCCCCCTAAGCTATGGCTCTGCCTCCCTTGCATCTGGCATTCTGAAGTAGCCTACTTGTAAAACCAGGAGCTTGCACATACATATCATGGCTTGTAACCTGTGATGGACTTTTCCTTCAGAAATCTGTCCAATCCCCTTTTAAAGGCATCCAGGCCAGATGCCATCCCATCATCCTGTGGCAAGGAGTTTCACAGACTAATGACACATTGGGTAAAGAAATATTTTCTTTTGTCTGCCCTTACTCAACACTCGATTTTAGTGGATGTCCCCTGGTTCTGGTGTTGTGTGAGAGGGAAAAGAACATCTCCCTATCCATTTTATTCATCCCCTGTATAGAGCCCCAAATGCTGCAGCCTTTCCTCGTAGGGGAGGTGCCCCAGCCCAGTAATCATTTTGGTTGCTCTCTTCTGCTCTCTCTCTTTCCATTTCCACGACGTCCTTTTTGAGATGTGGCTGTCAGAACTGAACACAATATAACAAGCCGTGTTGGCAACCACAGGTGTGCTGATGGCACTGCTGTTTCACATGCTATATTTCTTCACATAAATGCAAGTTGAGGCAATTCATACCTTGAAGAAACATCTTCAAAGTTGGTTGTGTTTTGGGTTTTTTTAACCCGTTTCTGCCTAGCCCACAGGTATACACATTTGATCCCTGTTGCATATATGCAACGTTGGGCAGAAATGGCTTAATTAAATTTAGAGAGGACTGTAAACCCACAAGAGGCAGCAATTCCCACAATAATATGCAAAATACAAAAAGGGTAAACCAGGGGTGTCAAACCTAAGGCCCAGGGATCAAATGCGGCACGTGGAAGCAATTTATCTGGCCCCCATTATGGTTTATTTTATTTATTTTAGATATTTATATCCCACCTTTTTATCCAATGAAGGACACTCAAGGTGGCTAGTTGGGCTCTCCCAGCTTGATAGTTGGGACTCCTTCATATCTTGGAAATATGACCAAAATTTGCATTTTCTCTTTGGTCGTTTGCTGCTAAAGAGTTTCTACAAGAGAACAAAATGCTCATTTCTGGCCATCATCTGCTTAATGATGTCACTTTCTGCTTAATGATGTCACTTTCAGCCCTCAGCAGGTACCATGAATGCTAACTTTGGCCCTCTGTATGAACTGAGTTTGACACCCCTGGGATAAAAAATGAGGAAAAAAATGTCAGTGATAAGCAGGCTACCCCAGAATGCCAGGCGCAAGGAAGTGGTGATAGGGCTCTTGTTGTCTTGCGTGCTCCTTGAAGCATTTAGTGAGCCACTGTGAGATGCAGGAAGTTGGACTAGATGGACCTGTAGCCTGATCCAGCAAGGCTCTTTTTATGATCTTCCTGTAGAAGCAAGTGCTCAAGACACACAGAACTCTAGATTAGGCAGAAGGAAGTGTTTTTTGTGACTCAGAAGTATGTATATTTGCTCAAAAGGTCTTCAATAGATAATAAATCAATAAATAATGCCATTGCTATTTTGTACTGATGCAGACCTACCTTTGCAACCACAGACTGCCTCCCCTTATCCAGCTGCACATCAGTACCTGCCTCCATCACTCTTCCTCCTTGAAAAGTGGAGCCCACCCTTCCCCTTCCCTGTTCCCATCCTTTTCAAGGAGGGGCAAGAAGAGAAAGTGTAGCAGAGGATATATCCCCCCCTCTCCTCCCTGTGGTGACTTTCCTCAGCCTCATGGATGGGCTGTTCCTGAATCTGAATCTATGAGGGGCTGTCTTGGAAGAGTGGAGCTCAGGGAAGTGGTATTGAATTCTTTCTCCTATCTCATTTTCTCAATCAACATCATCCTTAGGCCTCCACTGTTGCTCCCATTGAATTGGCAGCTCCCTAAACCGATTATTTCAATGATAATTTGCTTAAAATCAATAAATCAAGTCATGGATCTCCTGTGTGACATGTAGGTCTGACATGCTTGTTATGAAACAAACATGCTCTTAGGGCTGTTCTTAGATATTTTGGTTCCTGGGACACATCCAAATTACACCCCCAGTACTAAAAAAGAAGGAAGGGGCTATGTAATGAGTAGTTTAGGTCACAGCTGGTGGCCAAAGCTAGGAACCATGCAATTGGCTGAGCTGAGGGACATAAAAGGGAACCAGAAGTGAAATCAGTAGTAGCAGGAGCCAGAAGTTGGGACCCTCCAACAAAAGGTATCTTTTGTAGAATGGGGACACCAAACACAAAGACCCCTACACCCATTGAGCTTTCTAGGAGTCCTCCTTGTTATCTATTGAGAAGCAATTTCAAGTGACAGGAGAGAGTAACTTTTCCCTTTTATGGCTTCAGATGAAAGTTAGAGGGTCTGCTCCCTATTGACATGCTAAAGGTTATCTTTACCATTTGTTTTTCTCCTACTGAATAGCTAAATCAGTAACATACAATTAGTACCCATGTAGTCTCCTTACACCCCTGAAAAGATTCCAATATTCAGATAAAACCTACAGCTAGTGTCAAGCATTGTCAAAATCTTAGTCAGACTGACCGAAACGGGAAAGTAAGGAACAGTATGAAGCTGAGAGTCAGAGAAGCAACACTTAAGCAGAAGACTAAGAGAATGGGCGGCCCATTCATGAGGCCAACTGAGGGAGGCACCTGAGGTAGCAGATTAGCAGAGGGTGCCCACCTCCATTTGCACACTTGATTCCATTGCTCCTCTTCTTTCTTCTAGTCTCTGGACTGGAAGAGGCAGAGCAAAAGTCAAAGTGTGGAGGAGAAGAGGGTGGTATGCTAGACTAGAGTATCATGCCGACCACTGTCCTCTCCTTCACATTTTCCTCTTTTCCTCCAGCCCCTCTTATTTTTACAATCTGGGCAGTAGGAGGAGCAATGGCTGACATATCACCAGATAAAGGGAGGGGGCAGTATTTGTTACACCACCACAGGCGATGGGAGATCTTAGGCCAGCCTTGACTACCTAAAACAGGTGGTCTGTGGGTCCCTGAGAAAGAAAGATCACCTTTGATCACTTCAGGCATCTCACTGAGAGAGTGCTCCCCCACAGACCACCAGAGGGGGTGGAGAACAGACTGTCTGTAGCTGTCAATGAAGTGTCAGCTATGGCTGTGGGCAGTCCATTCTCTGTCATCTCTGGTAGTCCATGGGGGGGTCACTTGCTTGGGAGTATGTAATGTATGTGATTGTGCAAGATAACAAATATTCAACCATTCATATTCAAAAACTAAGGCTGACAACTTTTAATCAGCTTTTGCTTCTGTGCCTTGAACAGAAGCAATTTTTAGCAATTTTGGTAGAAGATTGAATTTTTCTTTCATTTTTGCACATCTAGCTGCTGCACAGCAGCAAATCAGGCAGGATATTTTTCTGTTAATTAGCAACCCCATTTTGTACAGTGTGGACTCATAATTATAGACAAGTTGAGCTATGTAATTCCACCTCCTCCTCCTCCATGCTTCCTGGGGCTACTTTTCAAATATATTTAGGATCAAAGCATTTGTCTAATGACCATGTAAGGTCACGTACTTATGTATTTTAGAGTTTAGCTCTTCTGTTTAAGAAGAAGAGGATAAAGTGTGTGTTTATGTCTGTGCTTCCTTAACAGAAGGCACTTTTATTAATTAAATAAGTAAATAAACATCAATCTGATCTTTTAAAAATGTGTTTCATTTTGAGGCTTAACTCATGGTTTTTAAACATCTGGTTGGTAGTGGTAAAAGAAACGGTTTCCTTTGAGCATATTTGAAAATATGATTGAAGACTGAAGACCATCTGTTGTGATCTGATCTTTGTACATCAGAGAGTTCTTTTGTTTTCTCTCAAAATCATATCATCCGGGCTATATTTAAACACATTAGAAGCTATTCAGATGTTGTGCACAATAAAGATGGGCTTTTTAGACACTTTAATTTCAATTTCAGATGAAGCATTTGCATCCTAAATCTAGAGAGGAATGGGGAATTGACCAATACAAAATGAAACTCTAAAGATGATGGAGAAACACAATAAAATTAAAGGTTTTTCACAGGGATTCAGGAATATTTGGGGTCTGGAAACCACAACAATTGCTCCAGTGATGATAACTGCCATGCTAAACTGTGATTTACACTTTGAGGCTTGACCACAGCCTATGAAACCTATTACCTTTGGGGTGGGTGGGTAATGTTATTAGGGCCTCTTAGACTTCATAATTTAGGGTCCCAACATGGCTTAATCTGGTCCCAGATACAAGACTCCTTTCCTCCTTTGCATCCAGTTACTTTGGATGTCATGCAGTGCAGATACAGATTTAAACTTCAATCATAGTATTGGCAACCTTCAGTCTCGAAAGACTATGGTATCGCGCTCTGAAAGGTGGTTCTGGCACAGCGTCTAGTGTGGCTGAAAAGGCCAATCCGGGAGTGACAATCCCTTCCACACCGGGAACAAGTGCAGTCTGTCCCTGGTCTGTCTCCCTGGCTATGGGCCTTCCTTCTTTGCCTCTTAGCCTCAGACTGTTGGCAAAGTGTCTCTTCAAACTGGGAAAGGCCATGCTGCACAGCCTGCCTCCAAGCGGGCCGCTCAGAGGCCAGGGTTTCCCACTTGTTGAGGTCCATCCCTAAGGCCTTCAGATCCCTCTTGCAGATGTCCTTGTATCGCAGCTGTGGTCTACCTGTAGGGCGCTTTCCTTGCACGAGTTCTCCATAGAGGAGATCCTTTGGGATCCGGCCATCATCCATTCTCACGACATGACCAAGCCAACGCAGGCGTCTCTGTTTCAGCAGTGAATACATGCTAGGGATTCCAGCACGTTCCAGGACTGTGTTGTTTGGAACTTTGTCCTGCCAGGTGATGCCGAGGATGCGTCGGAGGCAGCGCATGTGGAAAGCGCTCAGTTTCCTCTCCTGTTGTGAGCGAAGAGTCCATGACTCGCTGCAGTACAGAAGTGTACTCAGGACGCAAGCTCTGTAGACCTGGATCTTGGTATGTTCCGTCAGCTTCTTGTTGGACCAGACTCTCTTTGTGAGTCTGGAAAACGTGGTAGCTGCTTTACCGATGCGCTTGTTTAGCTCAGTATCGAGAGAATGAGTGTCGGAGATCGTTGAGCCAAGGTACACAAAGTCATGGACAACTTCCAGTTCATGCTCAGAGATTGTAATGCAGGGAGGTGAGTCCACATCCTGAACCATGACCTGTGTTTTCTTCAGGCTGACTGTCAGTCCAAAATCTTGGCAGGCCTTGCTAAAACGATCCATGAGCTGCTGGAGATCTTTGGCAGAGTGGGTAGTGACAGCTGCATCGTCGGCAAAGAGGAAGTCACGCAGACATTTCAGCTGGACTTTGGATTTTGCTCTCAGTCTGGAGAGGTTGAAGAGCTTTCCGTCTGATCTGGTCCGGAGATAGATGCCTTCTGTTGCAGTTCCAAAGGCCTGCTTCAGCAGGACAGCGAAGAAAATCCCAAACAAGGTTGGTGCAAGAACACAGCCCTGCTTCACTCCGCTTCGGATGTCAAAAGGGTCTGATGTGGAGCCATCGAAGACAACAGTGCCCTTCATGTCCTTGTGGAAAGATCTGATGATGCTGAGGAGCCTGGGTGGACATCCAATCTTGGGGAGAATCTTGAAGAGGCTGTCTCTGCTGACCAGGTCGAAAGCCTTTGTGAGATCTATGAAGGCTATAAAGAGTGGCTGTTGTTGTTCCCTGCATTTCTCCTGCAGTTGTCTAAGGGAGAATACCATATCAGTGGTGGACCTGTTGGCTCGGAATCCACACTGCGATTCTGGATAGACGCTCTCTGCAAGTACCTGGAGCCTCTTTAGTACAACTCGGGCAAACAGCTTTCCTACAACGCTAAGGAGAGAGATGCCGCGGTAGTTGTTGCAGTCACCCCTGTCACCTTTGTTCTTGTACAGCGTGATGATGTTTGCATCCCTCATGTCTTGAGGTACTCCACCTTCTCTCCAGCAGAGACAGAGGATTTCATGCAGCTCAGTGACAATGATCTCTTTGCAGCATTTTAGGACTTCAGCAGGGATGCTGTCTTTTCCAGGTGCCTTGCCAAAGGCAAGGGAGTCCAGGGCCACGTGAAGTTCTTCTAGGGTTGGTTCACTGTCAAGCTCTTCCAGCACAGGCAGGCACTCAATGTTGTTCAGTGCTTCTTCGGTGACTACATTTTCTCTGGAATATAGCTCAGAGTAGTGCTGCACCCAGCGTTCCATCTGCTGCGCCCGATCCTGGATGACCTCGCCTGTGGCAGACTTCAGAGGGGCAATTTTCTTCTGTGTTGGACCTAGGGCCTGCTTGATACCATCATACATCCCCTTGATGTTGCCTGTGTCAGCTGCTATCTGTATCTCGGAACAGAGCTGGAGCCAGTAGTCGTTAGCACATCTCCTGGCAGTCTGTTGGACTTTGCTGCGAGCAGTTCGGAGGACCTGCAGGTTGCGCTCACTGGGACAGGCCTTGTATGCTGCTTGAGCTCTCCTCTTTTCCTCAATGACTGGTGTCAACTCCTCAGAGTGGGCTTCAAACCAGTCTGCCGCCTTGTTGGTCTTCTTGCCGAATATGGACAAGGCGGTGTTGTAAACGGTATTCTTGAAATGTTCCCATCTGTTGGATGCGTTTGCGTCGGCCGGGCCTGGAAGAGATTCCTCAAGCGCTTGTGCAAATTCCTCCACTTTTCTCTGATCCCGGGTCTTGCTGGTATCAATGCGAGGTCTTCCTTCCTTTTTCGTGTGATACAGTCGCTTTGTTTGCAGTTTCACTCTGCTGCACACCAGGGAGTGGTCACAGATTTAAACTTCAATCATATAAAGACAAATAATACTGAGAAGTCCCGTATGGCCAACCTTTTCTGGTTGTGCAACAGGCAGAAATTCAACAGGCGAAAGCTTCCTACCCCATCAGCTGCCACCTGCTGAATATCACATTGGTACTAAAGGTGCAACTAAAGCAGGCAACTATTACTGACCACAGATTATTGTTTTTGGCTAGAATCCACAGAACAGTATCCAATTACAAGTGCAATCATCCCATGCTGGTTTTAGTCTCGTTTATTTCAAGGAGCAACCCCCACCCCACCATCTCCACTGCAAACTGCTCTTGAAACCAAAGTTTCAAAAGTAGTTTAGGTGGGATCAGCTGTGATCCAAAGAAATAGGAAGTCCACATCTCACCCAGTTACCGCAAGCCTTAGACCTTAGCCATTTTCTCATGTCCCTATCATTCAACATGCACATGGACTCATTTTCTATGTATCCTGAGTCAAGTGCAGTATCAAAAAGGCAATTAACTAGCCAAGACAACAAACTGTGGTGGTATGGAAGATAACATAAACAAAACTTTATTATACATCTACACAAAGGGACCACAACTCAGTGGCAAATCATATGCTTTCCACATAAACGTTTCAGGGTTCAATTGTGGGTGTCTCCACTCAAAAGAAGGCAGCAGGGTTTGGAAAATCCATTTGAATCCATTGTCAGTCATAGGAGACAAATGTGCTAAGTGGATCAAAGTAAGCAAATACTATGGTGGCACATCCAGAATGATTTAAACTACAGCGCAGTGTTCTAGAGCTTTAGGACACAATCCTAACCAGATCTACTCAGAAGTACGTCCTATTTTGTTCAATGGGACTTACTCTCAGGAAAGTGTGGTTAGGATTGCAGCCTTAGTTCCAGAACATGACATGATGTACACTATTTCTTTTTCTTCTCCAAAGGGTACTTAGCGCATTGGTGGTCAAGAGACTAGGTATGTAATAAACACTCTGTGCACCATCATATCTTGGGGTTCATTTAGAAAGAGCAGAAACTGAAAAGAGCCTGTTGCTTATGTCATGAGCAGCCCCAACAATATGTCTGTAACATACAGTATTGTAATTATGGGCTGTGGTGATGGCATCTGGCCTGGATGCCTTTAAAAGGGGATTGGACAAGCCTCTGGAGGAAAAATCCATTACGGGTTACAAGCCATGATGTGTATGTGCAACCTCCTGATTTTAGAAATGGGCTATGTCAGAATGCCAGATGCAAGGGAGGGCACCAGAATGAGGTCTCTTGTTATCTGGTGTGCTCCCTGGGGTATTTGGTGGGCCGCTGTGAGATACAGGAAGCTGGACTAGATGGGCCTATGGCCTGATCCAGTGGGGCTGTTCTTATGACTGTGGATTATGACATTAGCTCTATACATTCATGCTTGAAATCCTCAGGGTTCAGAGAGCACAGGATCTTGGAAGTGCATGTCCCCTAAGCTCTTGCTGCCAGAACACAAGCTCTGAAGGATGCCCTTCGGAGAAGGAAGATCTCGTGACTTGCACTGGCATGTTGTGTTTCATGCCATGGGTTTTTAAAATCCTCTTTAAAACCTTTCCAGTTGTTGGAAGACTTGTGTCTTGGGTTTAATTTGGCTTGCCTGCTTGATTGCTATTATGATCAAAGATTTAGTAAGAACTAATACAAGAAAAGACAGGACTCCAGTAGCTTAAATGTAGATTTTGGAAAGTAGTTTTTTTTACTCCTGTATGGCAAACAGCACCTGCCAAAGTTCCTTCTTCTACACTATTATCAAGGTACTGAAGCCCAAATAACCAAAGTCCATCTTTAGAAAGAAAAAACAAAACACTAGGATTGTCAAATAGCCTCTGTAACTCTGTGCTTACCAGTAACTTTGACAGTGGATTGCACCTGAGGTATTCATCTCCACGCTGTAAAAGATTTATATATGATATATTTATCTCACTTGCTGATGTCTGCCGATCAAGCTGCTCTTAAAGGCACAAGAGCAGGCCAAGTTGCTTTTTTCTGATCAGTTGGCAACTCTTTAAAAAAAGATGTTCAGATTGTACATGCAATGAACATTCACTCATTCTGCCCAAATGTTCTGAACAAAGGTTCCCTTACCTTGAAGAGGCCTCTGAGACACGCCCCCCCACCCAGAATGCAGCGCATACCCTGTTAGCACAGGTGCAAATTTGGATAGGATTGAGCCCTTAGTTTTGTATATTGTTTTACATTTATTTCCAAATACATACCTGTATTCCCCCAACATTTATACTCTGGGTTGGGGTTTGTTTGTTTTTTTGCAACTTGCTAGATTTTTCACGTTATTTTTATTCTTATTATCTATTGGCAAATGAGACAAGCTATCTCTGAGTCCTTTCACAAAACTTCTCCAGCCGAATGCAGGAGTGCTGTGTTTTTAACTCAAAACTGTGTTCCAGTTTTGAAGCTGATCAGCAGAGGGCACCAGACTCCTTGGCTATCGAAAGATTTATCAGAGAATTGTGGAGAGCCAATTTGCTTATAGATGTTTCACAGGCATAATTTTAATTGCACAGGTCTCTCTCTCTTCCAGTGACGGGAGGGGAACACAACCTATTTGCATAGCAATTTCCCCTCCCCTCTTATCTCACTGTAACTAGTACACTGGCCTTTATAGATGTTGGGGGTGGAGGTTGTTTCAATGAATGAAACAATTTGGAGACAAATTGTTCAAACTAAAGAATTTTAATGCTACAGCACAAGCCATGGTATTAATTTCTGCCCAATGTTGCATATACACAAAAGGGATCAAATGTGTATACCTGTGGGCTGGGCAGAAATGGGTTAAAAACATGGCAGTTGGGTATGAATAGCTTGCAGCATTGCAGACTTGGGCCTGGTCTACCTAATCAATGAATGGTGTTGATCATCCCACACTTGCAGTTTTTAAGGCATTAAAAATGTTTTTATTGGGCAAGGACTCCCCAACTCTGTAATTGTTTGCTGATTTTATTATTTTAGTGAATATAGATATTGCTTTGATTATGATTGTTATGATTATGTTTTACTGTTGTTTTTCCCATCGGTTTTTGTGAACTGCTTTGATTTCTTGGAAAAGCAATCTAAACATTAAATCAATAAATCAACACAGAGTTCCAAGAACGTACACAGGCTCAAGTGAATTGTACTTTTTAACACTGCCCCGTTGTTGGCAGCCATCAGTCTCGAAAGACTATGGTATCGCGCTCTGAATGGTGGTTCTGGAACAGCGTCTAGTGTGGCTGAAAAGGCCGATTCGGGAGTGACAATCCCTTCCACACCGGGAGCAAGTGCAGCCTGTCCCAGGTCTGTCTTCCTGGCTATGGGCCTTCCTTCTTTGCCTCACACTATGCAAATAAAAACCTAGCACTTTAGAAGAGAAAACATAAGCAAAGCCTGTGGCACTACTTGCAGGGCAGGCTAGCTATGCCAACCCTCCTTTAATCCTTTCACTGACTTCCAGCACAAGCACTCTGTCCTTCCTTTCAAAGCCTCGCGTTTTCCCTCTCACACAACACCAGGGGACATCTACTGAAATTGAGTTTTGGGAGAGTTAGGACAGACCAAAGAAAATATTTCTTTACCCAGAGTGTGATTAGCCTGTGGAGCTCCTTGCCACAGGATGTGGTGGGTGATGGTGATGGGTAGAGGGATGTTCTTTTCTCTCACACACAACACGAGAACCAGGGGTCATCCAGTAAGATAGAGTGTTGGGAGAGTTAGGACATAAGAAAGTATTTATTTACCTAGCAAGTCATTAGTCTGTGGAACTCCTTGCCATAGGATGTGCCCCAAGATGATAGAGGGATTTTCTTTTTCCTCTCACGCAATCCCAGAACCAGGGGACATCCACTGAAATTCAGAAATAGGGCAGACCAAAGAAAATATTTCTTTACCAAGTGTGATTAGTCAGTGGAACTCCTTGCCACAAGATGCGGTGATGGCGTTCGGCCTAGATGCCTTTAAAAGGGGATTGGACAAATTACACAGGTTACAAGCCATGGTGGGTATGTGCAACCTTTTGATTTTAAAAGACTACCTCAGAATGCCAGTGCAATGGAGGGCACCAGGATACAGGTCTCTTGCGGTCTTGTATGCTCCCTGAGGCATCTGGTGGGCTGCTGTGAGATACGGGAAGCTGGACTAGATGAGCCTTTAGCCTGATCTAGCAGGGCTCTTCTTATGTTCACTCTAGTCATTGAGGCTGTTTACTCCCTGGGAAGTGTACACAGGATTGCAGGCTAACTGAACTATCCTTGCTTGAGTCCATAAGCCTCCCCTTGTTACAACACGACTGCTAGATAACATTTAGTAAAGGTAACCTGATTCAACCAGGGTTTACTCAGAAGTAAATCCAAATAAATGAGCTCAGTAGCACTTGCTCTTGGGTGTGTTTGTCTGTTGCCCACTCCTATGCGTTTTTATTACTTGGAAGTAATTTCCACTGTACTTGTTTTGAACACAGTAGGACATACTTTTCAGTAAATGAATATTTTATTATATTTCTATCCAAACTTCCCTTCCAAGTAGTTCAAAACAGCATACAGGTGTCCTCCGTCTGTATAGTCTTCCCCCATATCATGCATCAAGGAGTTCCACTGGTTAATATTTTCTTCTGTCTCTCCTAACTCTCCCAGTGACTGCCCCCTGGTTCTGGGGTTGTGTGAGAGGGAAAAGAACATCCCTCTATCTGCCATATCATGTGGCAAATGGTTCCACCAATTAATATTTCCTTTTGTCGGAAATATTTCCTAACTCTCCCAGTGGCTGCCCCCTGGTTCTGGGGGTATGCGAGAGGGAAAAGAGCATCCCTCTAGCCATCTCCTGCATAATGTCTTCCCCCATATCATGTGGAAAGGAGTTCCACTGATTAATATTTTCTGTGACTCTCCGGACACTAGGTTTTAGTGGATGCCCCCTGGTTCTGGGGCCGTGTGAGAAGGAGAAGAGCATCTCTCTATCCATCTCCTGCATAATGTCTTACCCCATATCATGTGGAAAGGAGTTCTGTTGATTAGTATTTTCTTCTGCCTGTGCTGACTCTCCGTTTTAGGGGCTGCCCCCTGGTTCTGGGGCCATGTGAGAGGGAGAAGATATCCCTCTATCCATCTCCTGCATAATGTCTTCCCCATATCATGTGGCAAGGAGTTCTGCTGTTCAATATTTTCTTCTGCCTGTGCCGACTTTCCTGACACTCAGTTTTTGGGGCTGCCCCATGGTTCTGGGGCCGTGTGAGAGGGCGAAGAGTCCCCTCCACCCCCTCTCTCCGCCCCCGCATGACTGGACTTGCAAACAGCTCCTCCATACAAGGCAGCCCCCTAAAAGTCAAGACTCCTCTTCATTTCTCCGAAGCCCGACGGAAAAGAACGAACAACCGAGGCTGCTCCGAATGGCAGGCAGGCCCGCGCATGCGCAGACAGGGCTCGGCCGTTGCTGCCAACATGGCGGGTCCAGGCACTGAGGGAGGCGCGTCCGAGGCCGGGCCCGAGGCGGCCGCTCCTCCTCCCATGCAGGGACTCCAGCTGGTGCAGCAGGGAGCCGAGGCCCGACTCTACCGCGGCCGATTCCTGGGACGCCCAACCGTGCTGAAGCTCCGCTTCCCGAAGCGCTACCGGCACCCGCTGCTGGAGGAGCGACTCGGCCGTCGGCGGACGGCTCAAGAGGCCCGCTCGCTGCTGCGCTGCCGGCGGGCAGGTGGGGGCGGGGCCTGCGCCTGACCTGGACGGGATTGGACGAGGCGGGGAGACGGGGCGGGGCGTGCTTTTGCCTCAGGCTCTGCCATCTCTGAGCCTGGAAGTGATTGGCTGCACTGCTGTCCACACTTTCCTGGGAGTAAGCCCCATTGACTATAGTGGGACTTACTTCTGAGTAGACAGGCATAGGATGGGGCTCTCAGGCTATACTCCCGTCCACACTTTCCTGGGAGTAAGCCCCATTGACTATAAGGGGACTTCCTTGTGCATAGACAGGCATAGGATTGGGCTCTGTATCAGCAGACAGCCTTCCTCTTAAAGGAATGTAAAATATTATCTTTTACACATCTTCAGTGCCTTACTAAAGTTGTTGGGAGTCAGTGAGCTTGGAATCTGAAGTTGACAGAACTGCACTGTGTATTGATATGGGGTGGTTGTCCCAGATGTTTGGCCACAGTTGGTGAACTGTGTGAGTCTTGAAAATAAGATGAGGGAAGGTGCTGTTCACACTGCCCTCCAATTACCAGAGGCCCCTTCCATGTCTTACCAGCACTTTATCACACACATCCCTCCTTACTACATTTCCTCCTTTCTCTTCCTAGCCCTCTGCTTCCACAGGAGGAGTCAGGTGCAGCTGCAACTTGTACTGTGTTTTCATGGCACAGCAGTAATTATGACTAGCATCAAACTAGGAGTTCAAAAATTGGAAAAGAGAGAAGCTTAATTTAAAAAAAATATTAATACAGATTCTGGAATCAAAGCTGGAGCAACCTTTATCTCTCATCCTAAATAGCCTATAACAATTTAAGATAGTTGGAGGTTTGCTCGGTAGCTTGGAGGCAAGCTTTACTAATCTCAGATGGAAAGGCAAGTGGCTGATGTCATACTTAAGCTTGTATGCACATTATTGGAAGGACTATTATTACATCAGCAAACCTATGTCTGTTATTAATACTGTATTGTTATATTTTTGAGATAATCCAACAACAAGATGTACACAGCATGTAATGCTAAAGTGTAATTTATTATTCTCTTCTTTGTAGGGATTTCTGCACCAGTTGTGTACTTTGTAGATTATGTTTCCAACTGTATATATCTTGAAGATATTGTTGGATCAACTACAGTTCGGGACTTTATCATCTCTGTACAACAATCTGGTAGAGATGCCAGCAGCCTCATTCTTCTAGTGGAGAAGATAGGTGAGATTTTGGCACGAATGCATGACGAAGATCTTATCCATGGGGATCTGACAACCTCCAACATGCTTTTGCGGCCACCACCAGAGAAGCTGGAGTTGGTATTGATTGATTTTGGACTGAGCTTTATTTCTGCCCTTCCCGAAGATAAAGGTGTTGATCTGTATGTCTTAGAGAAAGCCTTCTTGAGTACTCACCCAAATACAGAGGCTCTGTTTGAAGTGCTCTTGAAGAAGTACTCAGCTGCATCTAAAAAATCAGCCCCTGTGATTAAAAAGCTGGATGAAGTACGGCTAAGAGGAAGAAAAAGATCCATGGTGGGCTAGAAAAATACAAATGGCATAGAGTGGAAGGGAAAGGGGGGTGCAGAGTATACAGTATATACTTCAAAGAGTACTTCAGTGTTTTCTATTACATTGGATAATGAAATAAAAATCAGCTTGTTTTCGTTGTCTTGTATCTGTACAGTAAAATTGCTTGTGAGGACAGCAGAAGGCATTTGAGGAAAGAAACTTAAACACTTGCTGAAGTAGGAGCAGAATTTTAATGATATTTTATACTGTGAATTGAAAACAGCTATCATACAAAGACAACAAATGCCTGTCATGATTTCTTATGCTGAAGTAATGCAGCTCAACCCTATAGGCCAAGCAATATAGCTGTCAGTCACTCACTGGCATGAGGCTGGCATGTGAGAGGTGAGTAACTTGAGCCAAAGATAGGTTTATAGCAGAGCTATTCAAGCTGGGGTGTCACGACACCCCAGCCTGTCAGCCCTGGCCTCTGTCCCCTTAAGGGCAGTTACAAAAGTGAAAGAGTTCCAAAAGCGAAGGTGAAGCGATCGCGCTTCACTTCTGCAAAACCGGAAGTGGAGCACGATCCCTCCGCTTTCACTTTTAGAAGGCTGGGGAGCCCTGCAGACACTTGCGCAGGACTCCCTGCACCCCTGACAGGCTGCTGCAGGGACTGGCGAGTACATCCCAGTCCCTGCAGCCCCCCACTTAGCTACGCGATCCTGGGGATTGCATCGCTACTTCTCCCGCTGCCGCCTCCCTCCCCTCCCCTGCAAGGACTTACTGTGGTCCTCAAACTCACTGAGAGTTTGAAAACTGCCAGTTTATAGTCTTAAGGTGAATGTCCTTAGCTGCCTCTTCTAATACAGAGTTTGACACCTATAAACACATTGTAACCAATGGCATGGATTGAAAGTGCAACTAACAGCACAAACCTATACATGCCTACTCAGAAGTAAGTTTCATTGTGTTCATTGAAGCTTACTCCCAGGAAAGTCTGTATAGAATTGCAGCTTCAGGCACATCGAATGATTTAGGCATGCTCAGTAGAATCTTAGACTTTATTTTTGAATGGCAGATCCACATGTCTTATCATAAGCTGCTTTTCAGACTCTTCTATGCTTCAGAAAGTGACTTCTGAATCAGGGGCTGAGATTCAAAAAATACAAGTCTAAGGCCACAATCCTAACCCAACTTTCCAGCACTGACATAAGGGCAATGCAACTCCTAGCTAAGGCAACAAACATTGCCCTACCTTGAGGAGGCCTCTGTGACTGCCCCCCAACTGCAGGATGCAGCACATGCCCCACAGCCACTGCTATGCCGGTGCTGAAAAGTTGGTTAGGATTGTGCCCTAAATCTATCTTAGGTATGCAGTTTCCTCTGGATCCAGGCCAATAGACTTATGATGGAATCCTGTACTTTTGAAACACCTATCTGAGCAGCATAGGATATGGCATATGTCCTTGGACACATGCATAGCTACATCCTGCCATCATAGACCCAGTTACACTGATTGATGAACCACAGATGCCAGCCCCAATGTACTTCATGTGCCAGTGCAACTACCACCAGGGTAAACCTCCAAATGGGGTGGAGATGTGGGGGAAACAAGGAGGACCTGACATATGCCTGAACCATCTCCAGAAGATATACATGCTCCAAATGTTGGTGAAATGTTACACCAACATCAGAGCTGGCTTACAAAAGGAAAAAAAAAAAACCATAGGAAACAATAGGGAAGAAAAACATCACAAGGCCTGCCAGCCCTCTGCCCTGCCCACTTTGCTATGGCATAGCATAGGGTACAGGCTACAATTCCCAGCCAATGTCAACACACCAACCCAAGAACTAAAATCTCTGCCAGGGAGACCAGAACTTAGGTAACAGGGTGTGTACCATGGAGCTGTACCTCTTTGGTCTCATGTTGTGCACATACATATAGAAACTATGGAGAAAGAGCACTCAGGGCCAGTGCCAGGCTATTTTGCACCCTAGGCAAGGCTAACTACTTCCATACCACCCCCATTTTTTTTTATAAGACTATTATTAATTAGTATATTCCATAGCACTGTTGTAGTATTTATCCTAAAGTATAATATACATTGTCAGTTGCAGTTTTTGACATGGGTTAAAAAACTAATCTGTCTAAAACTGCACCCCTCTGAGGTCTGCACCCTAGGCAACTGCCTAGTTGGCCTAAGGATAGCACCGGCCCTGCCTGCCTGCACTTTACTGACAGAAAACTTCTTGCCACAGGAAGCAGTGATGGCATCTTGCCTACATGCCTTTAAGAGGGGATTGGACAAATTTCCAGAGGAAAAGTTCATCGTGGGTTACAAGTCATGGTAGGTATGTGCAAGCTCCTGGTTTTAGAGGTAGGTTGCCTCTGATTGTCAGATGCAGGGGAGGGCTCCAGGACAAAGGTTGTGTTTGTTGTCTTGAATGGTCCATGAGGCATTTGGTGGGCCACTATGATATACAGGAAGCTGGACTAGATGGGCCTTTGACCTGATCCAGTGGGGCTCTTCTTATGCTCTTAAATGCTTCTACCTCAGCCAACCTGCTGTTAGCTTTGCCACTACCAGTTATTGGCACTTGGCACTCCGAGTGCCACTGTTATCAACACACAGCACCAATTCTAAGATAACTGGGAGCCAGATCTTGTAAATTGGAGGCAAAGTCCATTCATGCTAAAAGGATTAAGGGTGCAGTCATATGCACATTTAATTGGCATAAGTTTTAATGAACCCAGTGGGGGTTTGCAACTGAAAAAACATGCATAGGATCAGGGCCCTTCTTTCATGCAGCACCTTTGAGATTAAAAATGATGTTCCAGGTTTGACAACAATGAATGTACTTCCCTGTTTCTCTAGCCATATTATTAGAGATGGCAAATTTTCATTCTCAGGATTCCTGTGTTTTGAACAGTTGCTTGTTAAGCAGGAATTTAACAGACCATAAGCAGGCTCTCAGCATGGAGATGTGATGCTAGGGCAAAGATTTAAGCCTGCCATGCAGCTGTTAACGATTTAGGAGCCCTGCCAGAAAAAAAGCTGGCAACCCTTGATGAATAGTTGAGAAGTTTTGTAATACAACATCCTTGTAAGAGGCATGTAGGAAACACACATGCAGACAAATCCTATGCTTACTGATTCACTAAGGTATATCCAGTGAGGCTTACTCCGAGATAGATATATCCATGCCTAAGAGGAAAGCCCCATGAAATATAGTGGGGCATACCTCCAAGTAAATACACTTAGGACTGGGCTGCAATAATTAGACAATTACCTGAAATGCTTTAAGTTATTATTAATATAATTATTAACAGTATTTATACTGCTTTTCAACAAAAAGTTCACAAAGTGGTTTACAGAGAAAATCAAATGACTAATGGCTCCCTATCCCAAAAGGACTCACAATCTAAAAAGATGCAAAAGAACACTAGCAGACAGCCACTAGAAAAGACACTGCTGGGGTGAGGCAGGCCAGTTACTTCCTCCCTGCTAAATCAAAGAGGAGCACCCACTTGAAAAAAAGTGCCTCTTACCCAGTTAGCAGGGGCAGTTACAATTTGGAAGAAACTGGATCTTAAAGGAGTGATGAATCTAGGGATGTACTATTAACCATTTCTGCCCAACATTGCATATATGCAACAGGGATCAAATGTAAATACCTGTGAACTAGGCAGGAAAGGGTTTTGCAATCCTATTCACACTTACCTGAGAGTAAGCCACATTGATTAGAATAGGACTTACTTCCAAGAAGACATTCATAGGGCTGGGCTCTGAGGCTACAATCCTGTTCTCACTTACCTGGGAGTAAGCAGCACTGACTAGAATGGGACTTACTTCTGAGTAGACATGCATAGGATGGGGTTCTCAGACTGCACACTATCCACACTATCCCCAACACTATCCTGGGAGTAAGCTCCATTGACTAGAATGGGACTTACTTCTGAGTAGACATGCATAGGATGGGGCTGTGAGGCTGCAATCTACCCACACTATCCTGGGAGTAAGCTCCATTGACTAGAATGGGACTTACTTCTGAGTAGACATGCATATGTTTGGGCTCTTAGGCAGTCTGGAAAGAGGGCGTGACACCACTTTTGGAATGGCACAGCGGCAGTGCCCATGTGATTGCAAAGCCTTAGTAAGCAGAAGAGCCGCGAGTTCGAGGCTGCTGCTGGCTGGGCTCTCCTCCGCAAGCGTCCTAGCGCCCCGTGCTGCCCGTGGCGGAGGCGTATTCACTTACTTGCTAGACAAAAGCTGCTCCCGGCCAAGTGCCCGCTTCCCAGGTGGGTCTCGGGTTCCACCGGCCAGGGCACAATTTTAGCACACGATCGCTGCTCTTGCAACGCCTCCTGTTACCCCTTGTCCCAACACATATCCTACTAGGTGTAGTTACGACTCCCACTGAGTCCAACAGGATTTCAAGCGGATACTGTATGTACAAACAGCATCCTCCTCGCTCGGCCCTTTCCTGGGCGAGGCTTCTGGCTGCAGACGCCTCTCCAGGACTCCCGAGTAGGCTACTCACAGGTGCAGATCGAAGTACACCTGTTTTCCTGGCGCTGCAAACAGCCCGCGCTATGGTGCTGCCACTCCTTCTGGTACACCTGGCGGCTGCAGGTAGGATCCCCCCTCACCTTCGGGCGCTGATTTAAGACTTTCAAGCAGTGGCGTAGCTAGAGGGGGGCAAAGCACTAAGTTTTGCAGGGAGCCTCACCGCAGCATGTAAGCAGCCACCCCCCCCTTCGGAGCCATTCTGGGCGGGGGAAGCAAAACTAAGGTGATTGCTGGGCTGGGGCACCTTCCTTATGAGGGAAGGCTGCAGCATTTGGGCCTCTTCAGCCTAGAAAAGAGGTGCCTCAGGGGGGACATGATTGAGACATACAAAATTATGCATGGGTGGATAGAGATGCTCTTTACACTCTCACATAACACCAGAACCAGGGGACATCCACTAAAATTGAGTGTTGGGAGAGTTAGGACAATAACTCTAAAAAAGAAAATATTTCTTTACTCAGTGTGTGGTTGGTCTGTGGAACTTCTTGCCACAGGATGTGGTGATGGCATCTGGCCTGGATGCCTTTAAAAGGGGATTGGACAAGTTTCTGGAGGAAAAATCCATTAAGGGTTACAAGCCATGTTGTGTATGTGCAACCTCCTGATTTTAGAAATGGACTATGTCAGAATGCCAGATGCAAGGGAGGGCACCAGGGCATGCAGGTCTCTTGTTATCAGGTGTGCTCCCTGGGGCATTTGATGAGATACAGCAAGCTGGACTAGATGGGCCCTTGGCCTGATCCAGCGGGGCTCGTCTTATGTGAGACTGAGATAGTCATGACATGGAATGAATAATAATAATGGCCAGAAAAAATAAATGCAGTGAACATTTCCCCACAAGCAATGGATGAAATTCTGTATCAAATAGTATATAACACGATGGTATTATTCCTGAAAGCCACAATTTCCAGAATTTTGGTCACTAGGGTCTCGCGCCCCCCCCCATGTCTCATTGGCCTGTTTTGAGTTAAGGCAGTGGTTCTCAAACTTTTAACACTGGGACCCACTTTTTAGAATGACAATCTGTTCAGGACACACCAGAAGTGATGTCATGGCTGGAAGTGACATCATCAGGCAAAATAAAATAATTATAAATAATTAAATTAAAGAAAAACAGATAAATAAGGGGAAGCCAGCCCTGTTTCACCAAGTGAATTTTCTCTGTAACCAGCCAGCAATAACACCCCCCCCACACACACACACACAATCAGTGAGATTTTCAGCCCTCCCCAGTGCCCACCTTACCAGCTCAAGCCTCTGGTTTATTCTTGGGGGGGGGGGCTGCCATCTGGAGCATTTGTTGAGCTCCACTTTCATTAGATGGGGACCATGCAGCTAGCCTTGCATTCCTCTTTGCCTGACTTGACCAGGAGCTAAGGCACATTTGCTTACTCATGAGTAAATGCGACTCTGTGGCTTACTTTTGCTTTCCATAGGGCTCAATACATTTGTCTGCTTGGAGGGAGGGACTTCCTTCTTGGGTCTTTTTTGGGGGCTGCTTTCATTGGATAGAAACTATTCTGGTGTCATTGGATTCCTCTCAGCTTGCCCTTTTGAAGAACTATAGCAAGTTCACCTACTCGTGAGTAAACGCGTGATATGGCTCAGTTTCATTTTCTATAGGGTTCAATGCATTTTTTGGTTTCTGGTTTTTTGGCAATAACTTTTGATGAAGGAGATATTTCAATCCAGTTTTTTGCATTGCATTCTTCCAGAAATTCCACATCCAACGGTATATGGCATGATGGGATTACCCCTCACCTTTGTGATGTTAGTGATGTTGGGGCATTTGTGGTGTTACACCCCCCCAAAGGTGGTACCAGGGGCAGACCGCCCCCGCTAGCTACGCCACTGAGTGTAGACCAGCGATTTTCAACCACTGTGCTTGACACACTGATGTGCCATGAATGGCCCACAGGTGTGTACATTGGGGGGTGTGAGTTTGCGGGAGGGCCATTTATTCGTAGGGCCATTGGGGATGTGAGACCCCCCACTTGCAGTGCAGTGTGCCTTGTCAATTGTCCAAAAACTGATGGTGTGCCCTGAACATTTTAGTGCTTTGTCAGTGTGCTTCGAGATGAAAAAGGTTGAAAATCTTTTGTAGACAAAACCGACCTTGCTAGACCAAAGGTCTGACTTGGTACAAGACCTCTTTACATGTGTGAGTCAGGCTTTGGCTATGCTTCCTGATCGGAAATGTTGGAGGGTCCATTGTTTTTGCTTCTTCTTTTCTTTCTAGTTGCATTGGAGGTGAAGATGAGCTCCTCCCCGGTATTAAGTCTGGTGTACAGTCAAGCTGTGCTTCATTGTAACTTTACAGTCCATGGGAATGTCAAAAAGGAAGACGTGGCCGTGAAATGGACCATGAAGTCGGTGTCTGGAGAAGAGAAGCCGGTGTATCAATTTGATGAAAACCTCATGGTATCTTACCGACATGGATCCTCAGTGAATACTGAGTTGCTACCTGACGGTGTTGCATCACTCATTTTGTCCAACGTGACATTAATGGATGAAGGGATTTACATGTGCACAGTTTTAGTAACTCCCCGGTATGGAAATGGGAAGATCCAGCTTAAAGTCATAGGTATGGATTACTTTTGAAGTGATCAAACCAAAGCAGAGAAACAAATCTTTGAGATCAGTGATGTTATGCTACAGTGGCTTACCTGAAGGGGGGCAAGGGGGAAAAATGCTCTGGGAGACAGGCTGGGGGGTGGCACCATGCTGCTATCCACACCCCGTGACGCCCCCCAGCACCACCCAGGGTCTTTTGCTCAGAGGTGTTCTGAGGGCTGGGGAAGCAGCATGCTAGTCTCCCCGACCCTCCAAAGGCCTTGGAGGATAAAAAAAAAAAAATCACTTCCGGTTTCATGGAGGAAACTGGAAATCACATTCTGAAGCCCACAGAAGGCCTTCTTAGTGTATTAAAACATTACTTCCAGTTTCCTCCCTGAAACGGGAAGTGATTTTTTTTGGCCCTCTGAGTCCTTTAGAAGACTTTTGGAGGGTTGTGGAGGGTGTGCACTGCTTCTCTGGGCCTCCTAGAAGGGAGGCAGGGGGGTGACAGCTCACAGGTGGTGGCAGTAGCTGGGGGGGGAGTGGCGGCTGCAGCCTGTGGTCTTGGCCCCTAATGCTACTGGGGTCAGGATCACCACTGTTAAGCTATGGCACTTTCCATATACCTCCCCAACACTCCTCTTGTCCTTGCTAACACCCTCCTTGATATCTAGAGGTGGGAGAAAACAGTTTTATTTTGTTATTTTTTTGCAGATTTCAATGTTTTCCAAAGCCAGAAGTGCAGAAAGTGGTGTTATCTGTTTTATTGAAAGTTTACATTATAATTATAAATTATAAACATGTTAAAAGTGTACTGGGTAGGTGATATAGGTGATACAGTGATAGCAGATGAAGCCACAGTCATTAAGTGTTCACCCCCAATTAAATAATAAATAAAAAACAAAGCAGTTTTTTTTGCAGGTTTGGGGGGGGGTTGTTTTTTTGTTTGACAAAAATGAGAAGTGCGGAAAGCTGTGTTATGTGTTTTTATTTCTTTATCACTGTTTTCTTCCACCTCTACTGATATCCAGTTTCATCTGAATGATTCAGAAAATGGTTTGATATCAAACTAGAACTGGAAACAAGGGATTGATCATCCCAGTTCTGATTTTCAGGCAAACCATAGTTTGACTGGTACAGATACAATAGCAGACTGGTATTCCACAAAATTGGAAGTCAGGAAAGGTGGAAAGATGTAACTGATTTGGTGTTACATCTGAACCAGCTCATTACTCACATTGGGTTAAACTATAACACTGGGTACTATTGTTTTTGAGGCAGCAGTTCAGTAGCTGAAGTTTCTTTCATACTGCATGCCATTGAAAGCTGTACGTGTAAACTCCCTGCGTGATGGCACAGGAATCTTTTATAGGGATAAACTTCCAGCAGTTTCCTAAAGTGATGGGAGGCCAGATTTAGAAAAATGCATATAGATATGGGCAGTGAGTGGATTCCTCTTGCTTTCTAGTAATAATCTGTCTTCCCATTCCAGCTCGGCCTGCAGTGTTACTGTCACCCCAAAGCCTACAGATTACGGCAGGGGAAGAGAAAACATTTTCTTGTGATGTTCATGACTTCTACCCTCAGGCAATTAACATTTCTTGGCTGGTCCAAAAGCGCGGGGCTCTGCATGCGGTGCCTTTATCCTCCGATATCTGCACTGGGGTCCCGTCCTCTCGCAGCCGCGATGGTTTGTTCAGTGTCCTGAGTCGCGTAACCCAAGTGATGAATGAGGCTAACAATGGTTCCTTGTACATCTGTGAAGTCCAACACGAATCCTTAAAAAAACCGCTGCGGAGAAATACAACACTGTTTGTAACAAGTAAGCAGCCAGCCACCAATCTGTTTTTGTTTTAAATGGATTTTGGTCAGGTAGTCCAGTGGGCTGCAAAGCAAAGTAGCACTGAATCAAGTCTGTACAAACAGAATTTGGCTGCAATCCTAACCACACTTTCCTGACAGTAAGTCCCACTGAACAAAATAGGACTTACTTCTGAGTAGACCTGGTTAGGATTGTGCCCTTTATCACATGTGATATCATGTCTCTAGTGGTGCACATGCACATAAAAGCATGTGCAGAAATGCTAAGGTGCCATGCAGCTTGCCTTTTATACACTATAGTAGTTGAAGTATATTTTGAACCTTTCAATTACAGGAGGGCCAGAGGGGGCCTACCCCTCTTACCTTTTGTGCTGGCCCTCTTAGCTACTTTAATTGGATGGTTATAGGAGTTTGAGGGCCCAATCCTATCCGGTTTTCCAGTGCAGGTGCTGGTGTGTGTATTGGAATTGCGGAAGAACTGGCGAGGAGATAGATGTGGTGTCAGCAGTGGCCCCTTTAAGGGTAAGACTTGGGCATCCAGCAGAGTGTGCTGCACAGCTGGAGCCACTGGAAGGTAATAAGGCCCTCAGGGATATAAGGAGCACCTGAGGCAGAATGGGTTGGTGGGTGATAGGAGTGCAGATTGGAGGTAGGAGAGGAGACTGACTGGGTTTATGGAATTGGATTGTGACTGGACTTTGGCTTTGAACTTTGATTTGGATACCCTGATTGATTGGACTGACCTACCTGGAACCTGACGGATTGGACAGTGACTTGGCTTATTGGCAACTCTGATTGATTGGACTGGCTTGCAAGGCCCAGTGGATTGGGATTTGGCAAAACAATTGGTACCAGGAGTGGGGTACAAGCCCAAGGCAAGTAGTATCCCCTTGTCTAACAAGAGAGCAAGCAAATGGATCTCTGGCAGATCTGGGAGGCCCTGGACCTTGTTATATGGAAAGCAAATGCTCCTGTCCTATTATGGAATGTCTGGGCTACTTTGAGCATTCTTTGGACCGTTTTCCAGATGGTGCAGTATATGGGAGGACTCATTAAATATGGCATCCTTTCCCTGAAAAGGCTCAGGGGGTCAGGTGGGGAGGATGTGGAGAAGAGAATTCTGAGAGAGGAAGTTGCCAAGTTAAAAGGGCTAATTTGCATTGAAAGAGAGAAAAATCTCACATATGTGAAGGCCTTTGCAAATGCCCACAAAGATATAAAGGCTGCAGAGAGCCTGTATAAGGCACAGGCAGGACGCCTGGTTGAACTGAAGTGCCGGTCTGGACTAGAGATAAAGGGGTGGGGCTGCAGGAGCAGCAAAGAGGGCCTCTTTGACTCTTTTCAGGCTGGCAGATTGGGAAGCACTGTGTTTGTTGCCAATTTGAAGTACAAAGTTGGCTGGAAGAAACTGAAGGATGTGTTCAGCATGGCCGGTGTGGTTGTCCGTGCGGACATTTTTAAAGACAAAGATGGCAGAAGTCGTGGGATCGGCACTGTGACTTTTGAGCAAGTAATTGAAGCTGTCCAGGCCATCTCCATGTTCAATGGACAGTTGCTGTTTGGTAGACAGATGCATGTGAAGATGGATGTACGAGCCTTACCAAACAGAGACTGCTCCCCTCCAAAGCAACCCCAGCAGCTTCCTCATGGACTTGGGGGCATTGGTATGGGGCTGGGACCAGGAGAGATACCTATTATTGCAAACCACTTGACCAAGGGCCTGGGGATAGGCAACTTGGGACCTGGAACAACGGGTATGGAAGGCTTGGATTTTAGGATGAATAAAATGGGAGGAATTGAAGGCCCTTTCCATGGCATGGAGACTTTGGGCCATTATCCTCCTAGAATGGGGCTTGGCAGGATGAATAAAATGGGCTTTGCCACTGGAGGTGGGTTTGAAAGAGGCTCCCCAAGAAATGGAATGGGAATGCTTCATAGTTTTGGGGATGCCCTAGAGAGGGAAACAGATGGAGGTGGAGGAGCCAGCATGCCTGCAATTAATAGGATGGCCTCTGGACTTAACTGCAGGACCACTGGAATTGATAAGCTCCCCTCTGGGATGGGGCATGACCTGGACAGATTGGGATCAGAGATGGCTAGAATGGGACTTGACTGTATGGGAGCTTCAGCAACCAGCATGGAAAAGATGAGGCAGACCAAGGGGTGGATGGCCCAAGAAAGAAAACAATGGACAATTGATAAAGGGGACCACTGTGACACCAAGGGGTGGAATGTATTGGAATTGGGGAAGAACTGGCGAGGAGATAGATGTGGTGTCAGCAGTGGCCCCTTTAAGGGTAAGACTTGGGCATCCAGCAGAGTGTGCTGCACAGCTGGAGCCACTGGAAGGTAATAAGGCCCTCAGGGATATAAGGAGCACCTGAGGCAGAACGGGTTGGTGGGTGATAGGAGTGCAGATTGGAGGTAGGAGAGGAGACTGACTGGGTTTATGGAATTGGATTGTGACTGGACTTTGGCTTTGAACTTTGATTTGGATACCCTGATTGATTGGACTGACCTACCTGGAACCTGACGGATTGGACAGTGACTTGGCTTATTGGCAACTCTGATTGATTGGACTGGCTTGCAAGGCCCAGTGGATTGGGATTTGGCAAAACAGTGTGTCAGTGGGGTGTGCGCTACATCTTGTGGTGGAAAGGCAGTCACTGAGGGCTTCTCAAGGTATGGGAATGTGTATTCCCTTACTACAGGGCTGCATTGTAGCTGCACTGGAGCTGGAAAGTTGGATAGGATTGGGCCCTGATTTGGCTGACATTGGTGAGATGTTAGGGGTAAGACTTGTGGATTTCATTAAGTGATCCCTACCTTTCTCCCCATAATCTGATTATGGCTGACAATTTGTATTGTCAGTCAGTTGTGCTTTTCTAGCAAAAGAATGATACCTCTTCCCCCATTTTCTTCTGAATTTGTGCAGGATGGGATATTTGCAGAGTACATTAATGCAACATAGAACAGGTGCAGGAGAACATTTTGGGATATATATTGTGTGGAGTGGAGGTGCTACGTTGTGGTTTTTGATGTGAGACTTTGAGGATACAATCCTAACCCACTTTCCAGCATAAGGGCAATACAGCTCCAAGATAAGGGAACAAGCATTCCCTTATTTTGAAGAGGCCTCTGCGAGTGCCACCCAACTGCAGGATGCAGCACACATCCCATTGGCACTGCTATGCTCGTGCTGAAAAGTTGGTTAAGATTTGGGCCTAATAAAGCTAACTACTTTCACTGATGTAAAAGTAGCTGTTCCAAAGTAAATACTTGGAAAATAATCCTGTATGAGATCTATGACACCATGCATTAAAAGCAGTGCATATTATTCTTAGGACTGAAAGCCAAGCTTTCAGAGATTCAAAGCTCTTGAATCGTGAACCAAGAACAAATCCTCCATGGAAGCAGTATCAATTTCCCTTTGTTTAAACAAATGGATCTGCTATTCTGTTGGTGGCGCTAATGACAGAGTAGGCTTAGTAAAATGAAATGAATAATCTCCAACCAGGGAAATCCCAGCAAGCAGTCAGACTTGGAGACTGAAGCCAAATTGGTGATAAAGTGTCTGTCAAATAGAGCAATCTCTGTTACTTTTAATGCATATATCTGTTTCTAGCACCAAAGCTCTATCACCTGGACACAGGATTTATCATCGGGGTGGCTGTTGCTTGCATTGTGGTGACGGGCTCATGCAGCATATTTATAACCATATTTTATCAAGAACGTCTTGCAAAAGGTAAATTTGAAAACCTTCAGCAGGGAGGCCCCTCATTGTAGCCCAGAGAATGGCCTGCGAACAGATATGAGGCACATGTCACATGATTAAAGAAGTCATATTCAATTTAGGGCACAATCCTAACCCCTTATGTCAGTGCTTTCCATGGGACATGTGCTGCATCCTGCAGTTGGATGTCACTCACAGAGACCTCCTCAAACTAAGGGAATGTTTGTTTCCTTACCTCGGAGCTTCATTGCTTACCTCGGAGCTTCATTGCTCAGAGCTTTCCAGCTCTGACATAAGGGGTTAGCATTGCTCCCAAAATCAGTGGATTTTGATTGATTTGTTAAATTTGCATATGGATAAACAGTAGTTCCAAGAGGGATATTTTCTTTGTTTTTTAGAGAATGCTTGCACCTGTTTTATCAGGGCACCATCTTAGAAAAGGCATCTCCCCCCCCCCCCCAGAGCCATACCTCTTTTAGGATGGTGCTTGCCACCTGCAGTTTAAAAAAGTATTTGAATTCCAAATAATACATATTTTAAGCAATCTGCAGTGTGATTAATTGGGGTGCCTTTTTGGTCAATTCTTTAAAATCAGTGAATCTAGTCAATGAATCAGATACATATTGTGGTCCTACTCAGAAGTACACCTAGATAAGCCATTTTCAGGCACTGTATTGTGGCACACTTGTGTGCCGCGAATGGTCTACAGGTGTGCTGTGGGAGTTTGGGAAAGGTTCATTTATTACAGGGGTCTCCAAACCCGGCCTGGTGCCAGATGTGGCCCACAGCGAGCCTCTATCCAGCCCGCAGCCAACCTCTGATTCCCTGAGAGCCTCTGACCCAGTTGACCAAACACAACCAGAGTTGTGCTCTTGGCGTGGGGGAATGGGGGCCTGTTTATGTGTGTGCTTTATTTCTTGGGTTGTGTTGGTGCTTGGAGAAATCCTGGACATTTGAGCCCATTTATTCATTCATCTAAGTTCCATCTCTAAGGTATTTATTTAAATTTTATATTTAATTATTTTTTTCGGCTCTCGACACTGTGCCAGACATGTGATGCGGACCTTTGGCCAAAAACTTTAGAGACCCCTGATTTATTAGTAGGTCATTGGGGGATGTGAGCCCCCCATCAACAGCATGTTGTGCCTCGTTAATTGTCTAAAAACTAATGGTGTCCCTTGACAAGTTTAGTATCTTGTCAGTGTGCTGTGAAATGAAAAAGGTTAAAAATCACTGACATAGATTGATTGTCCCATACCTCTTCCAAAATCTGTGGAACAGATTGGTGAGGGAGGTGGTAGACTCTCCCTCACTGGAGACCTTCAAGCAGAGGGTCGACAAGCACCTTGGAGATGCTTGTTGGAGATGCTCGAGGAGGATTTCCTGCTATAGGCAGGGGGTTGGAATTAGATGACCTATTAGGCCCACTCCAACTCTATGATTCTGTGATTCTAAAATTGGAGCTGTCTGTTTCATTCCCTGAAAAAGCTGGACAGAAAACATAACCATTCTGTTCCCACTTGCATTCACATCGTGCCAATGTCAAAACAGCCTCTCAAAAGACGCTATTTCTTATCACTCTGCCATTTACCGTTTTATGCCTTTGCAACTTCTGTTTCATTTTCTAGTGGAACCCCAGGTCTCCTCAATCATCCAGCCTGACCTGATTCTGATTAATGAGAAACTCAGACTGATGTGCAACATCAGTGGGTTCAGACCCAAAGCAATTGAGGTGAAATGGTACCGAAGAAGCTCATGTGCAATTGCAAGGCTATTAAGAGGAGACTCCACAAGAGAAGATGCCAGCCTTTTTGAGGCTGCAGAAGATGTCACCAGTATGGCTAAGCAGCCCTTGGAAACTCACGGCAGATTTTATAGTGTTTCCTCTTACCTGGAACTCATGCCCACTATAAAGGACGATGGGGCCAAGTTTGAATGCAGTGTCCAGCACAGCACATTAAAGAGTCCAGTCTGGAGGACCACAACTATTCATGTTACTGGTAAGAGTGATAACAGTTGCAGGAACCAACCAACTACATTCAGACTATGTTTCCTCAGGCTAACTTGGCCGTCACATGGGTCAAGCAGTGGCAGGTTACAGATAGAAATGATGTGCTGAGACCACTGGGTTTCTTCTCAGTGATCTATATTGGGTTTGCTACGGTCAATAGTACTCACAAATGGTGAGTTTAAAATAGGTCTTTTCTCTTAGAAGCAGCAACGCTCTCTCTCTCTCTCTCTCTCTCTCTCTCTCTCTCTCTCTCTCTGCATATGTGTGTTTCTTTGTATACTTTAAAACCCAATTTCCTGTTCTCCGAATGATCATGGAAAAGGAAAAGTGGATAGAGTGGCCAGAATGATGGTGACTTCCTTCCCACCTTTTCTTTTTCAACCGTCTTAACAACAAGCTGTCACATTACACAAGAAGTCCTGTGAACTAGATGCTGGTGAGTTCATTAGCTTCAATTATAACCCACCTTTCCAACCGTTCAGACTGATTTATGTGGCATTACTTTGGGGCCTCCCTGTGAGATAGTGTTGCCAACCCTCCAGGAGGTTGCCAACCCTCCAGGATTGATCTGGAGTCTCCAGAAATCAGCATCAGTCTCCAAGTGATAACTGAAAACAGTCCTGTAGGTTTTTGTGGAGCTGCCAGGAATTTCCAACACTGCATCACTTTGGGGAAAAACCAGGGATGTGCCAGAGGCACCTCCCCTGGACTCCAGTCAAGACTCGAGTCTTGCCCCCTTTGAATCGCCTTGTATACTCGTCCAGAGCCCTTTACTGATTCGTTTTGACTTGAGTCATGAGTCTTTCCAATATGTGTCAGACGCAGATCTACAGAAAAAACGGAGGTGCTGGCGGGGTGTGGGTGTGAGGTGTAATGACACAAAAATGCTCCTGGGAAGTATGGAGTACGCCCCACAACCAGCAACCACAACTCCAAATGCAGAAGTGAGTTGCAGTGACATGAAACACATTTTGCATGACATTCCCTACTTACTTTCGAGTTCGCGGGTATGTGTCAGCTGGAGGTGTCTCATCTTCAAGAACTCTAGGAACTGCCTCCCCCCCAGCTCCCCTGCCTCCCCCTCCTTTTCAGAAGCCTCCTTGGGCTTCTGAAAGCCGCTTCTTCCTTTTTCCTATGGCCAACCAACTCCCTCCTCCTTCCCTTGTTCAGAGAAAAAAATCAGGTGACCCATCCTTTGTCCAGTGGATTGTCTGTTCCTTGGGAGATGGACAAGAGAGCCTGCTCCTGCCTCCTTCCCCCAAGAGCTGACAGGATCTGCATTCCTCCTCCCTTCACCTCATACTTGATTCAGCAACAAAAAACAAAAATCTTAACCCTTCCTCCTCCCCTCACCTGCCCCAGTCCCTATATCCTGGCTGGAACTAACCCACCCTGCTTCTCTTGTCAATCAATGCCAGCTTCTGGATCATCACACATTCGCATGACGTGGAAGTCACAAAAAAGTAAGCAAGCACACCCAGATACAGACCGACTCGAGTCTGCACACGTGAGAGCTTATTTCCAAGTCAGTGGCACCAAACTCGACTTAAAACCTGAGTTATAGAGATGTGTGACTTTAGCAACTCAGATCCAAGTCAATTGCCTTTAGTTCCCATTCCTGGAAAAAACCTCCCAGAATAGTGTCAGTCAGAGTTGGTTACACTATTTTATATCTTTAGTATACAGGCTAAGAGATAATGGCTGGTCAGAGATCATTCAGCAAAGAATTTTAATCTAGATCTCCTAGCTTTGAGTCTAACAAGACTTGTAGCAGTCTAGCTCTGTTTCACAGGTGAAAGAAGTGATGGGGGAATTGCATCAGCAGTGAATCAGGTGTTTTGCTATAAGACCACATTTAGACATTAAATTGTAAAGGCAAACCATGGTTTGTCATGATGTCGTAACCTATGCCTGCTGACAAGCCATGTTCAATTGGGGGCTGCCAAACCAGGATATCAAACCAGGGTTTGAAGTTAGTTTGCAAACCACAGTTTATCTAGCTGTGGTTCACTATTGTGAATTCACAAACAATTGTCACACCATAGTTATGGTCATTGCACTGTCTCAAGAAGCTGCTGCACCAGGAAAAGGGGGGGGGTCAACTTGAAAAGCTGAATGCTGAGCATATGTGAAACAAAAGCATGTTTAATCTCTCTTTGGCAGCTCGTCCAGCAAGTTATTACATCTTCAGCTGGCCCCAAGCTCCTGTGCAAGGAGAGAAATTCATTCTGATCTGTGTAGTAGAGAAATTTTACCCAAATGACATTGCTCTGGTTTGGTTTCGAAATAGACAACCAGTTGAAAAAGTGACCCAGTTTGGACCTTTCCCTTGCGAAGGTGATTTTTACAGCGTCTGGAGTCAGACTGAGTTTAATCTGAGCAAAGATGATGAAGGAGCCATTTATACCTGCCAGATCAGACACAGCAGCTTTGGAAATATTGAAGAGCTCTCCTATCAAATAAATTTGCAAGGTAAGATGCATGCAACAGCCCATTCCTAATTAACACCACCACCACCCCCGCTCGCTGATGCAGCTGCAGCAAGAGAGTGAATGCTGCATCCTCTAATGGGGGCAGTTGCGGAGACTCCTCATGGTAAGGGAACTTTTGTTCCCTAACCCTAGGGCAAGCCTGCCCAAACAGATCTTCTTGGATCTGCACAAGTCATTTTGCTAACACAGAACCAAGGAGAGGAAACAGGAATAGAATCCTAGTACATGTTGGTGCCACCAGGATTCACCCATTCCTCCCACATTCCACCGCCAACCACTGTTCCTGCTAAGATGTGTGGTGGTGCAGCCGCACATCTCCCAGCCCAGCTCTGCGCAGTGTGATGCAGCCCAGCTCTGCGCAGCCCAGCTCCAGCCCAGCATGATGATGTCCTCAGCAAATGTCCAGAGGTGGTGTGACAAGTTGCAATATAGCACAACTGTGAAAGGGGTTTGCTCATTGGCACAGACCCCTTAGAGGGAATGTTGCCTCCCACCCCTGCACCAAGACACTCCCCTGTTCCTCCCACAGCCTACCCCTTAAGTTGCCATACCTGCATTCCTATGGCTGTTGCAGTAGCAGGCTGCCAACACTACCACTGTTTATGGTGGCAGTTCACAAATGGCTGCTACATTTTATGCACATTTTTTTCAAGATTTACTCCATAGCAATGAGGACTTACATCAAATAAAAATAAAATAAAAATAGAGCGTTCTACCATTTTGAGAGAGGAGCATTATTCACCTTGTTCCCAAGTGCCATAAAAGAGTGCATTGTATGCAGCTGCTGTCTTCTGGGGAGAATATCTAATCAATTAATCTCTCTCTCTCTCTCTCTCTCTCTCTCTCTCTGCCAATCAGGGATCCCTCCACAAGTTCTGTGGATCACTGCAGACCCCTCAAATCCTGTGGCAGGGGAGGAGCTGAGGCTGAGCTGCCGAATCAATAACTTCTCTCCTAGCTTAATCACTGTGAACTGGTTCCAAGATGGGAAGCTGTTACACAAGGGAATCTGTAATTCGGTCTCCGTAGTTGGCACCAATGGCTTGCACTCCATGTGGAGTCTTCTGAGAATTACACCTCTGCAGGGGGTGGGAAGGACCATGTTTACATGCAGGGTGGAACATGGTGCACTAAGGGAATGTGTAGAAAGATCATATCCTTTGGAGATGCCTGGTGAGCCCTGTCCGTTTGAATAGTTAAAGTTGATAAGAACCTTGAACAAACATAATGTGAGTATAAAAGAGGCCAGAAGTATGCCCAAAGGGAGCCCTGAGGAGAGTGATGTGAATGCAAGAGCTTAAATGTGATCTGACCTGCATTCCAACACTTACCCTGCAGGATGAAAAGCAGCAGACTTTGGCTCTTGGCCTGAGATCTTCATCTGTAAAAATACCTCATAGGGTGGCAAGGGGATTAAATTTTGCTTACAAAGTGCTTTGAAGATGTTCATGTCTAATTATTGTTATTGTGAAGCTATTACAACGTAGCCTTTGGCTGCTCCCTGCAAGTCACCAGAACGCTGGGATAGGGCTGATCGGCCACAGATTTCATGGCTGGTGAGATGTTATGAAAGGCGGAGTCCTCAAGACAGCACTTCTCCAGTGGCCGAAACAACATGCTACAATGCTCGTATGTTAATATTGAGTCTGTATGTTTCTCTATTAGAAAAAATAATGACCATGTCTCCACATGCAGAAGAGAAGGCTATGCTTGATCCTTCTCCCTGACACACTAGTTTTCTGTGTGAAAACATGGATTTTGGAGTGTGTGTGGGGACTGAGTACAGAGAAACATTCAAACTTGCAGCCTTCTAGTTCCAGTTTAAAATAATCCAATCCTGGAAAAGTGTCACCACTCGACTGATGATTGTCGAAGCCTGGAGTTCTGTTCAGGCCATGGAAAGCCATTGTCTGTTTGCTCCACCATGTGTTTCTTACACCACTACCAAGTGGTGGCACCATTGTCACTATTTGTTTTGAATTTGCTGAATTTAGTGAATCACTTACCTGAATGGTTGGAGAAGCCATAAAGTTCACAAGGGGTGTGATATGTTAAGACCTAGTAGGCCTTACCTGGTGCATAATGTATATAGAGCTGTGGACTGACCAGGTGGAAAAAAAAATAGACCTGATCTGCTCTTGTGCCTCTAACAGTGCAATCCTATGTATGTTTATTCAGACATGTTCCATTTGGGTGTACTCCCAGGTAAGTGTGTTTAGGATTGCAGGCTAACAGTAGCTTGATGTGCAGAAATCAGCTTGGTAATACTTCCTACATGTGGAGAAATTGAGAATGTGCGGAAATGTGATCTCTGTTAATATTCACAGATCAAGGTGCTGCTAAAGACATACAGTGGTCAGCTGGAAAGTTGGCAACACTAACTATGTCAGAATGGTAATTCTGTATCTTTTCTATATAATGTTATTGGATAGAGGCTGAATAGATTTCATGGAATAGATATTAAAATTTACAGAGAAGCAAACAAATTAAGATTTGCATACAAGCAACAAGTGGGTGAATTTCAAGTGCTGGGTGGAAAGATGGAGGCAGCAAAAGAAAACCTGTTACATCTGCGGCCACTAGATGTCTCTCGTCACTTCCAACCGATGAAGTGGAGGCTATAATTCTGAAGCCTTTCTCATCATCTGGCCATAGAATTCCACTCCTCCACTCTTGGAGCTGATTTATACAGTACATTACTTTTAACAATTTAGTTAAATTCAAATTATATGGACAGCACCAGTTGTGAAATCCACTTGTGTTTCAGTGACCAGATTTTCCTGTAATAAATATAAACACATGCAATAAATAGAATTTTAAAAAGTCTACATACAGTGTTTCTCAAAACTAGAACGGTTCAACTAAGGGTGCAATCCTAACCCCTTATGTCAGTGCTTTCCAGCACTGACATAAGGGCAATGCAGCTCTGAGGTAAGGGAACAAACATTCCCTTACTTTGAGGAGGCCTCCGTGAGAGACACCCAACTGCAGGATGCAGCACATGTCCCATTGGCACCACTATGCCAGTGCTGGAAAGCCCTAAGGCCGCAATCCTAACCTCACTTTCCTGGAAGTAAGTCCCATTGAACATAATAGGACTTACTTCTGAGTAGACCTGGTTAGGATTGTACCCTAAGTATAACAAACAGTTCCAATCCTAAACACTCAGACACAACTGAGCTCAGGGGGCTTATTCCCTAGAAAGCGGGCACAAGACTGCAAGCATAAGCCTAACTCTCTTAGGAAAATTCCCCTGTTCCCTATGGACCGGTCCTTCTCTGCTTTCATCAGAAATACAATAAGTGGGATCTGCAACAAAATCCTAATTGCCCCATATCCAGCTGTTAAAGATTCCTGCAAACAAACTCTCCCCACCCCATTTTTTTTTTTTTTTTTCAAATTGCCCTCTTGACATTCTGTGGTTCTTGGGTATATTCTGTGATTGCCCTCTTGACATATCCTCTTGACATTCTGTGGTTCCTGTGAGTATGCACAGTCTGCATTAGGTTGGTTTTTTTTTTGGGGGGGGGGGTGTCAGTGTGTGTGTTTTTGGGTGTGCATGCACACACAACTGTCATGTAGATAAGGGAAATTCAGCAGCAAATCCCTCCAGACATCAATAGCCCCCGTGACACACATGTGCTAAAATTCCCTCTACACAATTATTAAAATGTCTTGAGCTGTAATAGTGAAGGATTGACCATCTCTGCAGTAATAGAAATCAGGTATGCTGAGGGACAAGCCTTCTTTTTTAATGAACCGGATTCCAGTGCCTGTGACTTGAGCAGTGAATCAGCTGATTACACATGTGAAGCTTGCTTAATAGGGAACAGGAAGGAATATATTTACAAACTAGAACCAAATAGTGAAAGCAGTAGGGAGCGAGGAGAGCTGGTTTGAATTATGTTGATATTGGAAGCTGGGTTTGCTCTTAACTACGCTGACCAGTGTTATGATGATGATAATAAAACAACAATGTTGTTTTCAGTTGCCTGTTTTCCAGACTGACATTCCAAATGGAAATTTCCATGCAGCAATATTTGTTGTGTAAGGTGCCATTAGTTGTGTAAGGTGTTGTGCCCCCCTCCCATCAGGACAAGTTAACAATTGGATTTATGATGTAAAAACGTAGATCAGTATTTGTCTCATATATTTTATTATTATTTTTCAATAAATTACAGAACGTTATGGCTGTAGATCATACATAGTTGAGAAAAGCATCTGGTTGACATCTGGTTTTGAAACTTATTCCTCCAAAATCCAGTGAAGAGAGACCATCTTTTGACAAATCTGTGTCTGTTAATAACATTTAAAAAATATATTCACCCAGCACTAAAAAACAATTCCAATATCCTGGGCACTTCTTGCTTGTATTGTATATTGTATTGTATTGGCAACCTTCAGTCTCGAAAGACTATGGTATCGCGCTCTGAAAGGTGGTTCTGGCACAGCGTCTAGTGTGGCTGAAAAGGCCAATCCGGGAGTGACAATCCCTTCCACACTGGGAGCAAGTGCAGTCTGTCCCTGGTCTGTCTCCCTGGCTATGGGCCTTCCTTCTTTGCCTCTTAGCCTCAGACTGTTGGCAAAGTGTCTCTTCAAACTGGGAAAGACCATGCTGCACAGCCTGCCTCCAAGCGGGCCGCTCAGAGGCCAGGGTTTCCCACTTGTTGAGGTCCATCCCTAAGGCCTTCAGATCCCTCTTGCAGATGTCCTTGTATCGCAGCTGTGGTCTACCTGTAGGGCGCTTTCCTTGCATGAGTTCTCCATAGAGGAGATCCTTTGGGATCCGGCCATCATCCATTCTCACGACATGACCGAGCCAATGCAGGCGTCTCTGTTTCAGCAGTGAATACATACTAGGGATTCCAGCACGTTCCAGGACTGTGTTGTTTGGAACTTTGTCCTGCCAGGTGATGCCGAGGATGCGTCGGAGGCAGCGCATGTGGAAAGCGCTCAGTTTCCTCTCCTGTTGTGAGCGAAGAGTCCATGACTCACTGCAGTACAGAAGTGTACTCAGGACGCAAGCTCTGTAGACCTGGATCTTGGTATGTTCCGTCAGCTTCTTGTTGGACCAGACTCTCTTTGTGAGTCTGGAAAACGTGGTAGCTGCTTTACCGATGCGCTTGTTTAGCTCGGTATCGAGAGAAAGAGTGTCAGAGATCGTTGAGCCAAGGTACACAAAGTCATGGACAACCTCCAGTTCATATGCAGAGATTGTAATGCAGGGAGGTGAGTCCACATCCTGAACCATGACCTATGTTTTCTTCAGGCTGATTGTCAGTCCAAAATCTTGGCAGGCCTTGCTAAAACGATCCATGAGCTGCTGGAGATCTTTGGCAGAGTGGGTAGTGACAGCTGCATCGTCGGCAAAGAGGAAGTCACGCAGACATTTCAGCTGGACCTTGGATTTTGCTCTCAGTCTGGAGAGGTTGAAGAGCTTTCCGTCTGATCTGGTCCGGAGATCGATGCCTTCTGTTGCAGTTCCAAAGGCCTGCTTCAGCAGGACAGCGAAGAAAATCCCAAACAAGGTTGGCGCAAGAACACAGCCCTGCTTCACTCCGCTTCGAATTGCTTGTACTAACTTCTTTTCTATTTAGAAGAATTACTGTTTGGGTTTACTGGTCTATAGTGTGTGTCTGTGTATGGTGGTCCACATGTGAGGGATATCTTGGGAGCTCTTTTTCTATATCTGTATTAATCATTAGCTGCACTTATATCTCATTAAAAATAATGCGATTTTAAGTTAATTGTGACCAAGACAAAACCAAAACTAATCAACTGCTGGGGGTTGAGAAGCAGGCATTGTTGACAGTGCCAAAAACATATCAGTGATTTTTCTCAACTCTTTACAAAAATGGCCACATACAGCTAAATTCTCCCCTCCCCTCTGCTGATACAGCTTGCCTTTCTGTGTGTGTGTGTGTGTGTGGGGGGGGGGTGTCTAGAAGTCTCTTCTGGATAAGGGAATTTTTGTTCCCATCCCAACTCTACTCAGACCCCGCACCAGTGAAATTCTTAATTTTTATATCTAGTTACTAGTGTACATAGTTCCTTCCATCCTTCCTTTTCTTCACACAACAACCCTGTGAGGTAGGTGGGGTTGAGAGATAGTGACTGGCCCAAGGCCACCCAGGAAGCTTTGTGGCTTAGTAGGGATTTGAACCTGGTTCTTCCAGGTTAAAGTCCAGCTCCAGAACCACTTCACCATCCTGGCCCTTATTGTATCCTTCCAGTAGAAAAGCAGGACAGAGAGTGCAATAAAAGCATAAAATCTCATGAATGTCTCAAGGTTATGACAAGAAGGTCACTATTCACAAATAAAACCACTCCTAAGCCAGTAAACAAATTTCTATCACTAAGGCTTTGTCTGCATCGCCTCCTTTGCTGCCAGCACTTAATCAAGCATGGGAGAAGGGGCCATCCACTTCTTAGAAATGGAGCCATGTCAGCACAAGGGAGTCCTCTCTGTACTGCACTCTCTTCTATGCAGGAGAGACTTACTACGAGATGATTTGCAAAGCCAAGGACCACCTTGGAAAAATACCGCTTTCTATTGGAATCTCTAGGGTGACCATACCCTGTTACCTTTGCTTCCGTCTCCCTCTGTTACTGTATTGCACTATGTTGGGAAGCTCCGTGAGGCAGAGCTCTGTCTGTTATGCACATTGTCGGTCTTGCATACATCAATCCAACTGACTCTCCTGCAGTTTACCATTCTGCAAGAACAAGAAGTGCTGAAGCAGACACTGTACAGCACTCTTATGCCTTAATAGTTGTGCAACAAGCAGGTTTTCACTAGGTGCTGCTCTTTCCTCAACCATGCAAGGAAAGCTGAATTGATTGAATTTCTTTCCTGGATAGGCTCTGGTGTTCCCAAGAGTCTTCCCAGAAAAGGTTAGTAACCCTAGTGTGAAGATCTTGCACCACGACTTGTGAAAGTAGATGAAAATTCTTGTTAACTCCCGCCCCTACGCAATCACTTTCCCTAATGTGAAAAGGACTTTCTTAATTTCCCGGTTGGTCAGTTGTATTCAATTCCTGTTCAATTTCTTTAGTGTTGTCCAGACTGTGGGTCTCAACCAGTGGGTCCCTACCTGGCAAATTGATAGCTGACAAGGAAAATGTATTGAGACCTGTGAAAAGTGAAACTGAGCTGCACGTGCGGTTTACTCATAAGTAGATGAATGTGCCTCAAAAGGCAGGCTGAAAGGAGCACAACACCACCAGAATGGTCCTGATGTGATGACTGCAGACCCCAAAAAACTCTCGAGAAGGAAGTCCCCCACCCCCGCTAACAAGGAAAATGTATTGAGCCCTTTGGAAAGCGAAACTGAGCCACATGTGAATAGGCAAACATGCTTTGCTTCCTCTAGATCAGGGGTGCCCAAACCCTGGCCTGGGGGTCATTTGTGGCCCTCGGGGACCCCAAATCCAGTCCATGGGGAGCCCCCAATCTTCAATGAGCCTCTGGAGACTTGCTGGAGCCCATGCTGGCTTGGTGTGACTACTCTTAGCGCAAGGGACAACTGTTTGACCTCTCACATGAGCTGCGGGCCCCTCCACTGCTTGCTGTTTCACATCTATGAAACAGCAGCAAAGGAAAGGCCAGCCTTGCTTTATACAAGGTCTTTTATAGTCCTTGAGCTATTGCAAAACCTTCATTCAGTCATATAAGTTCCATCTCTAATATATTCATTTATGTAATTGTATTCAAATTTAAAATGTAAATTAATTCCTTTTTCTCGTCCCCCAACACAGTGTCAGAGAGATGATGTGGCCTTCCTGCTAAAAAGTTTGGACACCCCTGCTATAGATGGTCAGGCAAAGGAGACCACAAGGCCGCCAGAATGGTCCCAATCTACTGAATGTGGAGCTCAATAAATACTCCAGAAGGCAACCCCCCCCCCCACACACACACCATTGTAAAAAGGTTAAGAAAGAGGCTTGAACAGCTGGTAAGGTGAAATTTTTTAAATCTTGAAAAGCTAGGTGGGTCCCAATAGAGCAGTGATTTTCAACCTTTTTTATCTCAAGGCACACTAACAAGGCACTAAAATTGACGAGACACACCGCACTGATAGCAGGTGTTCACATCCCCCAGTGTCCCTACTAACAAATGATCCTCCCCAAAACTCCTGCAGCACACCTGCAGACCATCCACGACACATCAGTGTACCATGGCTCAGTGGTTGAAAATGGCTGCAATAGAGTGTCATTTAAAAAAGTGGGTACCAATACTAAAAGTTTTGGGAACCACTGCTTTAGCCTCCTTGATTTGCCTCCAGTAGCTCTCCTCTGAATCCAGGTTTGCTTTGTGGCTCTCCTTTTAAATCCTTTCTAATTTGTCAACATAACTCTGGTGCCCAGAGGTGAATGCAGTACTCATTTCCTTTGTGGCTAGACTGTGAATTTGGGTCAGAAATCCCTCCCCTAGGTTCCATAACAATTGCTTGGATTCACTGAGAGCAACTGCTTGATTACACCTGCCCCTGCATGTATCCAAATTGGCAGTGAAACTGTAGTGGTTTGGACTGGCTGTTCTCCAATTTTTTTTTAATACCATAATCGCTTTTACATTCTATTGTGATATGCTTGATTCCGATTAGCCCTGCACTTCCAACCCTCTCTATGGGTAATTATCTATGAAGGAGAAAGCATGTTTTCTGTTTAATAATAATCCTCTGTCTTCCCAGATGCATTGTAGGGTTTATTTCACCAGTGTTTGGAACATGTGTTTAGAATATTTTGAGGACACTGTGAAATGGAGAGGTGAGATCAAGTTATTATTTTGCTTTCCGATTCCACCCTCACTCTCCACAACACAAACAGATCAGTAAGGCAGAAGGAAAACCCAGCTGATCATTATCCTTTGCCTTCTCATCTTTAACAGCTTTGATCTGTTCTTCAATTTGATTATGATGCATGGAATGGAAGCTACATCTTCTGCCCTTTCCCCTTTGGAGCCCACAGCTAGGATTCTCTAGCTTGTTAAAAGGCTAAAAGGAATCATCTTATCTCTCTTCTTGTTCCCAGTTTTCAGCCTGTTCAATGAGGGAAAGAGCAGCCCTGCCTGCCAGGGGGTGACATGAATCTGCTTTGTGAGACTCGCGGATGCCAGGCAGGTACAAACAAACAGTTCTTGGAAGGTCTAATTGCCTTCGGAAGCTGGCAGATTGGGTAGCTTCTGGATTCCCTTCGTGACCTGCTGTTAAATGTCCTCCAGGACTTTTAGATCTTCTCTGAATCCCTTCCAATATATCTTTCTCAGACAGGGGTCCACAAAGCATGTCCATATCTGTTAAGTCTGTATGAATTAGACATTGCCCCAAGTGTTTTCTCATAGCAAAAGTTAGCAGCAGGTGCTTTGTGATTTCTGTGGGCTTCATGCCGCAGCACAGCTAAATGACTGCACCAGCACTTGACTTGTAGTGATGCAGTCTTATTCTTGGGAAAACTGAATCATACCAGTCACAAGGTATTCAGGGAGACTCCCCCCCCCAATACCCTTCTCACACACAACATCACATCACCGTGGATCTATCCAGAACCTATTAGCCAGACTCCTTGTACACTGACACCACTACATCGCATAGCCCCAAGATCGGATGTCCACCCAGGCTCCTCAGCATCATCAGGTCTTTCCACAAGGACATGAAGGGCACTGTTGTCTTTGATGGCTCCACATCAGACCCCTTTGACATCCGAAGCGGAGTGAAGCAGGGCTGTGTTCTTGTGCCAACCTTGTTTTGAATTTTCTTCGCTGTCCTGCTGAAGCATGCCTTTGGAACTGCAACAGAAGGCATCTATCTCCAGACCAGATCAGACAGAAAGCTCTTCAACCTCTCCAGACTGAGAACAAAATCCAAAGTCCAGCTGAAATGTCTGCGTGACTTCCTCTTTGCCGATGATGCAGCTGTCACTACCCACTCTGCCAAAGATCTCCAGCAGCTCATGGATCGTTTTAGCAAGGCCTGCCAAGGTTTTGGACTGACGATCAGCCTGAAGAAAACACAGGTCATGGTTCAGGATGTGGACTCACCTCCCTGCATTACAATCTCTGCATATGAACTGGAGGTTGTCCATGACTTTGTGTACCTTGGCTCAACGATCTCTGACACTCTTTCTCTCGATACCGAGCTAAACAAGCGCATCGGTAAAGCAGCTACCACGTTTTCCAGACTCACAAAGAGAGTCTGGTCCAACAAGAAGCTGACGGAACATACCAAGATCCAGGTCTACAGAGCTTGCGTCCTGAGTACACTTCTGTACTGCAGTGAGTCATGGACTCTTCACTCACAACAGGAGAGGAAACTGAGCGCTTTCCACATGCGCTGCCTCCGACGCATCCTCTGCATCACCTGGCAGGACAAAGTTCCAAACAACACAGTCCTGGAACGTGCTGGAATCCCTAGTATGTATTCACTGCTGAAACAGAGACGCCTGCGTTGGCTCGGTCATGTCGTGAGAATGGATGATGGCCGGATCCCAAAGGATCTCCTCTATGGAGAACTCGTGCAAGGAAAGCGCCCTACAGGTAGACCACAGCTGCGATACAAGGACATCTGCAAGAGGGATCTGAAGGCTTTAGGAGAGGACCTCAACAGGTGGGAAACCCTGGCCTCTGAGCGGCCCGCTTGGAGGCAGGCTGTGCAGCATGGCCTTTCCCAGTTTGAAGAGACACTTTGCCAACAGTCTGAGGCTAAGAGGCAAAGAAGGAAGGCCCATAGCCAGGGAGACAGACCAGGGACAGACTGCACTTGCTCCCGGTGTGGAAGGGATTGTCACTCCCGAATCGGCCTTTTCAGCCACACTAGACGCTGTTCCAGAACCACCATTCAGACCATAGTCTTTAGAGACTGAAGGTTGCCAACTATACTATGTACACTATGTAACACCACTACATCACATAGCCGAACATGTCCACCACTGAGTAGTCTATAATTATTGTACAATCTTAATCTGGCATACATTTTTTTTACAAATTTTAGAAAAATTCATAAATACACAGCTAATTTAATGATAACTTTGCTCATGACCTGTGCATTAGAAATGTTAATAAGCAGTGAATCAGACACATATCTAATTACTAAATAATTTAAATTTTATTTAAATTACTTACTGTTACTTTAATGATTGTTACTGTAGGTTTAACCTGCTTGTGTTGAGAGATTCAGTTTAAACCGAGGCAGTGGCATCGCTAGGGGGGGTGGGGGGTGAGGGCCGCACCAGGTGACTCACACAGGGGAGTGACACCACTACTGGCCAAAATTTTTTAAGTCTGTACTTTTGACTGATATCATCATGTTATATCAATCAATGTGTAATTTCATGCAGAATGCAATGGAACAAACCATGTTGAAATATCTCTATTCTCTTCTATCAAACATTATAGCTAAGAAACTGGTGGGGGTGGGGCAACGGTATATCACCATGCCCACTGCCTGGAGTATTGCCCCGCCCAGCGCATGGGAGGAGGTCCATCATAGGAGTGACGTGCTGGCCTCCTGCACCAGGTGACACAAACCCTAGTGACTCCACTGAACTGAGGTGAGTGAGAAATGGAAGTGGGTATTCCATTGCTAGTCTGCTACCTGAGGTGACAGCTTTAGTAAGCCTCATGAATGGGCCAGCCCTGAGCAGCCAGCTAAGGCCAAATGCCCAGTGAAGTAAAAGATATCTCAGTGAACCACTGATGGATCTGCATTGTAGGGGCCATGAAAACCTCTGAGGGGTGGGAGTTCCACAGCCCACATGCCTGTACAGAGAAAGCCCTGCCAGCTCTATCCCAGCAGAGCAGGGCCTCTGATGACCATCTTAGTGAACAGGCAGGCTCACACAGGAGGAGATGGTCCTTGACATCTGCTTAGCCACTTTGGAAAAATAAGACAAGGAATTTTGAACAAGACAGTGACACCCACACCACTGTTTAGAAAGCAAAGGTGGACGGACACATTCTAAGTGTGGAGGAAGTGATTCAAAAGCACGTTTGTTTTGGGGGCAGAGAATGTGTATTCAACCCTTCTGTCACCCTTAAGATGTTGTTTCTGTCTTCTCGATGATGGTGATGAGCCTCAGTTTAATGACACGGCAATTAAAAATATAGATAAGTTCTTCTGAGCGGAAGAAACTCATGAAGTAAACCCCACTACTGCTCTGTTAGGATTTTAGTCATTCAAGGCAGACAACTGTCTCAAGGGAGAAGCTGAGGGAAAAATCCATTTCTTTCAGGAGTTAAAAGCAAACCCACCAACTTAATTTCTTGTCCCCCTCTGTTAGTGTTTTGTTCATAGCAGTGCAGGTTTAGTTTCTGTAACTGCTGTGTAGTTCTGCTTTGTAAAGCAGCCTCATTGAAACTGTTAAAACAGTTGGGAAAAAGAAACTTTAAGAACATAAGAAGAGCCCTGCTGGATCAAGCCAAAGGCCCAACTAGTCCAGCTTCCTGTATCTCACAGTGGCCCACCAAATGCCCCAGGGAGCATACAAGACAACAGGCACAACCTGCGTCCTGGTGCCCTCCCCTGCATCTGGCAATCAGAGGCAGCTTGCCTCTAAAACCAAGAGCTTGCACATACTTACTATGACTTGTAACCTGTAATGAACTTCTCCTCCAGAAATTTGCCCAATCCCCTCTTAAAGGCATCCAGGCAAGATGCCATAACTACTTCTTGTGGCAAAGAGTTCCACAAACTAATTACATGCTGGGTAACGAAATATTTTCTTCTGTCTGTCCTAACTCTCCCAACACTCAGCTTTGTCTCCTGGTTCTGGTGTTATGCGATAGGGAAAAGAGCGTCTCTCTATGCGTCTAACTGTGAACTTCATTAACTTTTTGCTGTGCTTGCACCACAGCACTTTGTTCATTTTAAACATTAGTTTGATCATTTGATGCAATTTTGCAAAGTATGCTGCTGTTGAGGTTTTGAATTTTGAAAAATATGAGAAAAGCTAAGATGAACTTGGCTTGGCCAGGGCCTGAGCATCCCTATGAGTGACTTCAAGCTTCCCAAAAGCTTGGATGTAGGCTAGAGCAGGGGTCGGCAACCTTAAACATTCAAAGAGCCATTTGGACCCATTTTCCGGAGAAAAGAAAACATCGGGAGCCACAAAACCCTCTTGACATCTAAATGAAGATAACACTGCATATATAGTGTTTTTTTTTTTACCTTTATGCTATGTATAAAAAAACTATAGTGTGTTAAAATCAATGGGATTTTGTTTGACTCCAGAGTGGAGTCAGGGGAGGGAAAAAGAAAATCGACAGATGCTGCTTTGCGCTGAATCGAAGCAATGGGAAGACTTATGCAGGCTTACTCAGAAGTAAGCGCCTCTCTGATTTCCATGGGGCTTCCTCCTTAGTCAGTGTGTGTAGTATTAGGATCGCATCCTCCACCCTCAGACTTCTTTTGGGAAGTCTGACCTGTCGGTTTCAGAGGGACTGACTTCCATGCTCAGGCACACTGACCAGGAGAGAAATCGCACGAAGGCCAGAGGGGCTGATTCCGGAGTCGGATCCCAATCCTAAGCAAGCCTGCTCAGAAGTAAGTCCCATTCAGTTCAATGGGGTTTACTCCCAGGAAAGTGTGGCTAGGATTGCAGCCTCAGGCTGCTGGAAGGGTGCTTGGATTGCGCAGTGTGCCCAGCCAGGGTGCTTTGGCTGTCTTCACTCCCTGCAGGCGCACTCCAGGGAGCTCCAGGGTCAGTCACCCCATCTCTTCTGCAGTGGGGGGGGGCAACATTAAGGCAAAGGGCCTCACCAAGCCTGCCAGACTCAGAGGGATGGAGCCGAAGGATCCCCCTGCCTGCTCTGTGTGTGTGTGTGGGGGGGGAACGGCGCCAGGGTGAGAAGAGCCCAGCCTGGGCGCAGGGGAGGCGCACGCACACCTCGGGCTGTGCACTCCAAGTTGCGGGGAGGGGTCGGAGGAGGCTTCGGAGCGCAGCTTATCTGCCTCGGAAATGCCTTTGTATTTTTACATAGTAATTAGTTTAGCAAAAGGGGTGACAGAGAGGCGCTCTGTCACCCCCCTTTGCCACTTTCACCTGCCCTTCCCTGGTGAGCCCATGCGCCACTAGCTCTCCCTGCCCGGCCACAGGGGTCCCTGCAAAGCACCCCCTGTGCCTGCCACCAGCGGCCCTGTCCTGCAGTTCAGCCCCCTGCCCGCTGCAGGGAGAAGGAAGGAAGGGCACAGGGAAGAGGTGCCCGGCTGCCCCTCGCGCCTGCTCGCAGTGGGGCATGGAGAGCAGGTGCGGGAGAGCGCCGCTGCCCCTTCCTTTGATGCCCTTCCCCACTGAGCCCATGCACGGCCGCACCAGCGCTGCCAGCTCTCCCTGCCTGGCCACAGGGGTCCCTGCAAAGTGCCCCCCGCGCCCACCACCAGGGGCCCTGTCCCGCGGCACCTGCTCGCAGTGGGGCGTGGAGAGCAGGTGCAGGAGAGTGACACTGCCCCTGCCTGCTGAAGAAGATGCTGTGGGCGAGGGCGGCGCCCCAGCCCCGCACTCACCAGCAGCCAGCGCCCGCAGCACATCGCACAGGAGAGAGGTGCCCTCGGGGCTGGGCTGGCTGAGCGGTGGCCATGGGGAAGGCGCCCCGCTTCCAGCCCCCACTTGGGAGCTGCAGCAGACGGCTGAAAGAGCCGCATGCGGATCTAAAAACACAAGTTGCAGACCCCAGGGCTAGAGCAAATTTATTTATTTATTTATTTATTTATTTATTTATTTATTTATTTATTTATTTATTGATGATGATGATGATGATGATGATGATGAGATTTTCGCACAGTAAGGTAGATGTTATTGACTGGTTTGTTTTATCCAGACATCAAGTCCTTCCCAAGGACCTGGGATGGCTGGTTTTTATCCTGTTTTGCTGTTATAAATATCATTGCAAGATGTAAGCTGTTCCCAGTAAAGCTGTTTTTTGGAGTTGGTGGATGGCAATTCTGTGGCCCGGTGCTGTTCAGGTGCTCTTCAAGGTGTTTTGGAATAGCACCGAGGTCGCCAATCACCTAATTATAAATTATTATAATTATTAATAACATAATAATCACATTGTTATAATCATTATTATTACAAAAATATGAGTGGTGTCACAGCCCACCAGATGTTTGGACCAGGATTTTTGGGTGCTTACTAGCTCAAACTCTAACCAAGAGTTTAAGAACTGGTAAGATATTGCTGTATAATGTTCAATGTTCCTAGAAGTGGGCTCATTGTAGTTGTTCAACTGTTCTCTTGTCAACACCTACATTGGCCAGATATTTCATAAGGGCCTTGGGGATTGCTCCTAGTGCACTAATAACAATAGAGGTGGTTCTTGTCTTCTTTCCCCCAAAGGTGCTGTATTTCAATTCCCAGGTCTTTGTATTTTGTGATCTTTTCCCATTGTTTCTCCTCAATTCAATTATCTCCTGGAATGGCCACATCAAAAAGCATCACTGGTGTCTTCTCAACAATTATATCTGGTGTGTTGTCTTCTAATTTTTTATCTGTCTGCATTTAGAAGCCTCACAAGATTTTGACCTGCTCATTTTCTACCACTCTTTCAGGCATATTCCATATTTTTTGCACAAGTTCCAGTGGAGCATAGCAGCAACTTTGTTGTTGTTGCTGTTGTTATTTGTCCATGTCAGTTGTGTGGGGGTCCAGTGGTGCCTGTGGTTCCTTTTCTTCCTCCTCAGTTAGGGCGGCTCTGGGCACCATGGGAGTGGCCTGCCAGGTAGGGGTCAGCTGCATTATCTTCTTACTTGTGAGTGTTTGAGCAGATTGGGGTGGCCTGGTTACTCCTGGAGTGCCTTGCTGGGGCTATCCAGAAGCCACCCATTCACACACTAGCAAGCTAGTGTGATACTGAACTGCATGGCCATTTGTGTTGTTAGCCGCTTCAGGGGATGAGTCCCTGTCCATGTTGCCACCCCTTTACCACATTGAGATGACACATGAAGGGGATTCTGAACAGATGACCGATTGAGCACCAGAATCACACACTGGATCCCATACCATGTCAAAAACCCCTGGCCGACCGGCTACTCGCTGGTCAGATACCTTTTCCAGGTCATTTCAACAACAGGGACTGCCGCACTGGACAACAGTCACACTAGACCAAAAAACATGGAGCAAGTGTGGGCCACGTTGGAAAGATTGCCAATGAGGATGGACCATCAATGTATCAATGTATGTACAGGTCCAGTCTATATTTACACAGATTTTTTAATACACCGATTTGAATCAACAGGAATGGCCCCTGCAAATGAGAAGGAATGTGCTGATCCCTGGAGAAGGGAAAAAATGCACCCCTTTAATATCTGTTTAACTGAACAGTCCTTTAACAAAAGCCTTGTTAATGAGAGAGAGAGAGGCAGCTGGCTGACAATCCATCAATCCTTCTCTCTCCAGGCAACCTCTCCCTTCCCCCTGAGCATGTGAAAGAAAGATACTTTGCATTGGTGAAGGGAGGGGTCAGAGTGAAGCATTCCTAAGCACCTTGAGAGGAACTGATTGTTGGATTGTCGTCTTAATGACTCTATCTTAACATCACAAAGGTCAGCAAGGCTATTTTTAAATCACAGGAGCAAAGAAACTTTGTTTTTTAAATTGATTTGCTATAGTTCATTTTTTGCCATGGAACCCATTCAAATAATGAGGCTCAACATGTATGTATGTATGTATGTATGTATGTATGTATGTAATTATTATTATTATTATTAGTAGTAGTAGTAATAGTAGTATTTTAAATTTATGCCCCACCCTTCTTATTAATCTAAGGTGACTTGGTATGTATGAAAATTACATTCAGAAAGCAAGAGGTCCTGCTGCACCTCACAAGCCAGGAAATTCCACAGGGTTGAGACCACCACAGAGACCACCCTCCAGCAGGTTGTCACTAACCATGCCTCAAGTGGGTCTCGCTAAAGGATATTTACTAAAGGATCTGCCAGTCTTACAGACATGTGGAGGGAGGTAGTCAAGAGTGTAGTTGAGGAAGAATGAGGGGAGAGGAGTTCTAGGACTTCTCCTGCAGTTGGACCAGTAGCGTCATCAGCAGGAAGCTCAGGTACTGCCTTTGAAATCTTTTTCACTGGATTTGAGCTGAGAAGAAACATCAGGTAACAGAAGAAGATAAACTGAGAAATCTGCCTAAGGACTTAGATTAATGCTTAGGCCTACATTTTTTCCACGGGCTGACTTCACAATAACTAGTCACAATTTATTATTAGCCATATGTGTTTCTCCTACTGGACCCTACTGGTAGCTTGCTACTCATTTATGAGTTTTGATTGGATGAAAACATGATCATAGGATCAAATGAAGAACTGGTTTGTTTTTGTAATAAATTGATCAATGACTGATTATGTTCAGCTGAAGGTGTGAGCCATCTCCACTGAAAAATGTTTTTGAGAGTGAGTGACATGAAAAAAAAAACTGCTGAGGTGTTTAAAGCTGTGATTACTCATTTGCGTGCACCATCATGTAATGAGTGCTCCACAGCATGCAGTGCATGTGCCTTCAGGCAACAGTGTGATGGGAACAGGATTGGGTTGTTTGTTGCCACAAGATGCAGTGATGGTCACTAGCTTGGCTGGCTTTAAAAGGGGATTGGGCAAATTAATGAGAGTCATATCTTTCACTGGCTCCTGGTTATGTGCAAGATTATGCTTCTGAATACCAGTTGCGGGGCCACTGTGGAAAACAGAATGCTGGGTGAGATGGACCTTTGGCTTGATGCAGCAGTGCCGTCCCTATATTTTTATGTATGCCCTCCTCTCACACTATTCACAGTAGTAATAAAGCTTCATCTGGTATCACCAACAAACAAACGCCTGCATTTTCCAGGGACAATTACCATGCATGCTGTAATGCCAGACTGTGAGTGGACCAGCAACAGTCATGCAGACACAGTGAAGCTGTGTATATTTTTCAGCTTTGTAAGTGCAGCAGCCAAGCGTGGAATGTAGTTTAATCCAGCATCCAGAGAATCTTAGCTTGTTTAATGTTTGAACAAAAAGGCAATTATTCCGGCATTTAAATCTGCTAACATAGGCTTGAAAGTTTGTGTGGAAAGTTTGTGTGGGGAGGGAGTTGAGCAGGATTTCCAGCAGTCAAAGGAAGGGGATGACCAGCAGAAGACAGAGTATTTCAACCCAGGTGGCAGAATTTGGATTTTCGCAGCACCGAATTTAGGTTTACATGGCTAAAGTCTTCTTCTAAAGCAGATTGTGATGCCATGAACAATATGACGCCCGACATTAGGCACATTTATGACAGTGCATGCCAGCAGTGAGCCGGCGCTCCAACCCTAGGGTTGGGCTCTGAGGGCCCAATCCTATCCAACTTTCCAGCTCCAGTGCAGCTGCAATGCAGCCCCGAGGTAAGGGAACAAATGCTCCCATACCTTGAGGTGGCCTATGTGACTGTCCCCCCAACTACAGGATGCAGCGCAAGCCCAATTGATATAGTTGCACCAGACCTGGAAAATTGGATAGGATCGGACTCTGAGTTAGCTATCATTTGCATGTATAAGAATACTCAGTGGAGTCACTAGTGGGGGTAAGGGACACACTGGGTGACGCACATGCAGGGGTGACACCACTACTGGCCAAAAATTTTAAAATATTGGTATTGTTGAATAATACCATCGTGTTATATGTCAATCGATAAGTAATTTCATGCAGAATGCAGCAAAACAAATCTTGGTGAAATTATACTATCAAACATTGTAGCCAAAAAACCAGCAGGGGCAGTGCAATAGTGCATCACCATACCCACTGCAAGGGGTGTTGCCCCACCCACTGCATGGGGGGAGGTCCCTCAGAGGGGTGATGCACTGGCCTCCTGGACCAGGTGATGCAAACCCTAATGATGCCACCCTAATACTAGAACTCTTATCCAGTTGTGTGAGTGCTGTCAAGTTGGCCACTGGCATTTTTGATTTGTTATTGATTGGTTGGGTGACCTGTACTGATAAATAAATAAAGTTAATTGGGGTGACACCCATCCTAGTGATGTCATTGCATTTAGGCTGTGCATAGGATACTGTAATTTATTCTGTATGATCTGGTACAGGAAGACCATCATGGGGGTGTGTGTGTGATGCAATGAGAACATAAGAAGAGCCCCACTGGATCAAGCCAAAGGCCCACCTAGTCCAGCTTCCTGTATCTCACAGTGGCCCACCAAATGCTTCAGGTAGCACACAAGACACAACCTGCATCCTGGTGCCCTCCCCTGCATCTGGCACTCTGAAGCCTACCTCTAAAACCAGGAGCTTGGACATACCAGTGGCTTGTAACCAGTGATGGACTTTTCCTCCAGAAATTTATCCAATTCCCCTCTTAAAGGCATCTACGCAAGATGCGATCACTACTTCCGGTGGCAAGGAGTTCCACAGACTAATGACATGCTGGGTAAATAAATATTTTTGTCTGTCCTAATTCTCCCAACACTTAATTTTAGTGGATGAGCTCTCGCACCGAGTGACGCAAGCCCTAGTGATGCCTCTGGTTCTGTATGGGATGTTCCATCAGTTGGACGGTCCATCCCCACCTGCATGGCCGGAATAACTCAGCACTGCTGGCTGGCATCTAGGGATGAGCCTGTGTGATGGAGCTGGTCTTCCAGGAGGGAGGGGAAGGCCCAGTGCAAGGTAGCCTGGTCTGCACTGTTCCTGCACGCCTTGCGGATCCGAACCGTGTGGGAGCCTTCCAGGCAAGGAGTCCTCACCGTGACCCACTGCACACTCTTCAGCTTCACTAAGCTTAGAGCCCAACCCTATGCCTGTCTACTCAGAAGTAAGTACCATTATAGTCAGTGGGGCTTACTCCCAGGTAAGTGTGGATAGGATTGTAGCCTGAGAGCCCCATCCTATGCCCGTCTGCTCAGAAGTAAGTCCCATTATAGTCCATGGGGCTTACTCCCAGGTAAGTGTGGCTAGGGTGGCAGCCTTAGACATGCTCGCCCTGGCTTCTCCTCCAGCCCGCAGCCTTCTTGCATTCCTCCTCTTTGCGCCTCCCTCTCACCGACCGTCCACTCCCACTTCCTCCTGTTTCCAACCGGAGCAGGCAGCGCGTGCTTCGGCAGCCGCGTCGGGGCGCGATCGCTCCTTCCAGCCCCGGCCTGGGTGGGTGGCCACTGCCAGGAAGGGGCAGCAGTGGCGTAGCTACAAGGGGGCAAAGCACTCAGTTTTGCAGGGAGTCGCCTCCTCCCGTTCGGAGCCATTCCGGGCGGGGGGGGGGGAACAAAACAGAGGGGGAGGGGCCCCTTGCACTCTGCGGGGAGGCTCTCTGTAAAACTTGGAGCCCAATCCTATGCGTGTCTACTCAGAAGTAAGTCCTATTAAAGTCAATGGGACTTACTCCCAGGTAAATGTGGATTGGCGAGGGGGACGAGCTCCTTGCACGCTTCGGGAGGGCTCCCAGCAAAACTTGGAGCCCAATCCTATGCATGTCTCCTCAGAAGTAACTCCCATTAAAGTCAATGGAGCTTACTCCCAGGTGAGTGTGGCTAGGATTGCAGCCTTAGAGCCCAGTTCTATGCATGTCTACTCAGAAGTAAGTCCCATTAAAGTCAGTGGGACTTACTCCCAGGGAAATGTGGCTAGGATTGCAGCCGTAGTACTTTGCGCCCCCCCAACTACGCCACTGGGGGCAGTCCCTAAAGCCAGGAGCAAGATCCGGCTTTCTGCCCTGCTCCGGCTCGGAGGGGCAGGCTCGGTGCCCCGGGCGCCAGCCCCAGGCTGAGCCCTGCCTCTTTTCCCCTCCTCCTTCCCTCGGGATAAAACGGCGGCCGTGCAGGGCAGCCGCTCTCTCTCCAAGTCGGTCGCTTGGGGTAATGGCAGCGCTGGGAGCCCTAGTGAAGAAAGTGTGGAGTATCCGGCGCTTCGTGGTGCTTCTCTGTAGCCCGCTGGTGCTGCTGCCCATCCTCTTCAGCCTGCCCCCCAAGGTAACCCTTTGCCGTCGCCCCCCCTCTCCTGATCACCACCCTGGCTATTAGCGCCCCCTACAAGGAGCACCCCCTCTGCCCAAGTCCAGCGACCCTGCCCACCCCTGGGCTGGTAGAGTACCCACCTGCCACCTTCAGACTCAGCCCTGATTGACTCTTCACTGGGCTGCTTTGTCTGGAATGCTGGCAGGGCTTCCCTGCACCCCTGGGCTATGAAAAACCTCACCTGTTGACTTTCTGGCTGCTGTCATTGGCAAAGGCACAAGGACTGACCCCAGAGATATGGGCCTTTCTCTGACTATAGCTCTCAGCTCTCCCCATCACCATTGCACTTCTGCTTTTTACCCCTTCTTTAATAAGTTACCTGGATATTACTACATGGAGACTTTTCTACCTGCCATGTCTCAGTAAGCACTTTGCTTAAACTGCCCAAGAACCTACTTTGCTCTGCCGCAGCTAAGAGGAAGCCAGGGATAGCGCCCTGCCCTCTGTGCCCTTGCCTGTTCTGTTCCGCCGATGCCACCTCCAGATAATTTTTCTGATTTCTGCCCTCACTATTTATTTACTATTATTATTTATTCATTTAAAGAGCTTATTCTATCTTTCCCGTGCCGAAGTAAATGCCCCAGAAACAATTCCCTGCTTTTGTAATAATACCCCATCTAGAGTTCCAACCATGGAATCCCTACAATAATTCTCTCTGTCCTCCGTCCAGACTCCCATTGCCTTGCACATTCCATGCAGGCAATTCTTTTCCTTCTGCTCGCTGCATCTGTGCTGGGATTGGCCCCCACTGAGACAGATCCTTTCAGTTTCTAAGGTAACCACTTTGATGGCTTGTTTTGGCCCAGATTATTCTTTTTGCAGGCCCCCCCCCCACATGTTAGTTCCTACCTTATGCTCTCTCCAGCCAAAGAAACTGCTGCTTGATGCCCATGAGGGAATAACCCAAAGCAAAACTTATATCCTTCAGGAAAATTCACTTCCTTTCATTAATGAAAAGAAGTTCCCCAAGAAAACTTTCCCAATATAAAGAAGTCCTCCTCCTCCTTTCCTCCGTTTTCTACCCTTCCCTCCAGTCCTTTACCTGCCTTGCATGGCAGTCACCTGAATATTACTACAAGGAAACTTTCCTACCAGCCTTGTCTCAAAAGGACATGCCCCTCCTCAAAACCAAACTGGCACCCCCTCCACTAGGAAACAATCTTCCTGCCCTTTAAAAAAATTCCTTTTCTTCCCTATCCTATTAGTAGACTACAAAACTATGTGTTAAATGCCTCATAGTTTAGTTCTTGTTTTGCTTTTAACTGCCCAGGGTACTTATCTGGCTGGGGACCATGGTACAGAGGTCAGGGGTGTTTCACCCTTTTTCTTCATGCTTTTTCTTCAAGCTTTTCCCAAACTAATGATTGTGGGCCCTCCAAAGGTGCCACTTTTGGAGGCCCATAGCAACTGTGCGTGTGTGTTTTCAGCAAGAGTATTGTGTGGAGGAAAAGGCTTTAACAGCCCCTGCTTGGGTGCCATGGTCCCAGTTTGGATTGGGCCCGCATCCAGCTGCTATTTTATCAATAAAAGTTATACCCAACTAGGCAATCATGCGTTACTGCCTCTCAGTGCAAGAAACTTTTCTGAGCCAGGAGAAATTACCCAGCTTGACATGCTGTGACCAGGTCTTTCAATGAAATTTCCCTTTGCCTCACTCAGGTGACTCACTATTTTTCCCAAAAATAGTTCCCACCCCCTTTAATCCTTTCCTTGTCTGGCTTCCTTGTCAGAATGCCAGAGGTTTTTTTTTTATGAGAATGTCTCTTAATCCAGGGTACTATATTTCCTCAGAAGAATAATGGCTGTCCCAAGCTCCTGGAGAACCCTCTTCACAACCTTGTAGTATTATAGTATAGAAATCACACTTCCGGATTGCCTTCTCCTCCCAGAGCTCATCTAGCTCTTTGACTCTGAAGGCTGCCTCTCATTCATGTCACAAGGACATTCATGTCATCCATTTTCCTGGAGAAAATCCCACGGCTTGTCCACTGTTCCCTTGACAAATGCCCTCCTGGCCCACGAGGCAATCTTTTATTCTGGTTTTTCAAGCTACTCGGATCAATAAAAGACACCACTTCACTCCGTCTTTGTCTCTGTTTCTCAGTCAAACTTCATCCAAAACACTGACCCTGTCAGGTCAGGTTCACAAAAGATGCTTCGGAAGGGTGAATTTAACTATGGTTGGAGTCCTACACAGCACACTTACTTGGGAAGAAATCCCACAGAATTCAGTGGAGCTTACTGAAGTTGGTTAGGATTGGGCCCTCAGTTACTTGTGAATTTACACACCAGCATGGCAACAGAACAAATTATCAGTAGTGGGGAAAGGTACAGAATTTGTTCTCCAAATGCTAGGATTGTTCACTTTTTTTTCTGACCAGGTTTCAATTGAGGCTTGGCACTTAATTAGCATGGAAGAGACCAGCATCCAGGACACACAGTTCCCATTTTCTAGACATACTTTACTTCAGGGGGTCCCAAACCTTTTAGCACTGGAACCTACTTTTTAAAACTGCCCTCTATCAGGACCCGCTTAGTGGGTTTTAATTTTATGAGACAAAAAAAAAAAATTTCACCTTAGCAGCTGCTCAAGCCTCTGCTTTTATCCTTTTTTACTATACTGCTATACTGGGGATTGGACTGCATCTTGGAGCATTTGTTGAGCTCCATGTTCATTGGATTGGGACCATTCTGGTGGCATTGTGTTCCTCTTAGCTTGCACTTTGTGGTGGACTGAGACATGTTCACCTGCTCGACAGTGAATAAGCACACGTGGCTCAGTTTCACTTTCATAGGGCCAGTACATTTTCCTTGTCAATTGGGGGGGGGGATTCCTTTTCCAGTGTTGGGGCTGTGTTCATTGGATCAAGACTATTCTGTTGGCGTTGCATTCCCCCATGCCTGACCTACAAGAGAGAGCCAAGGCAGGGTTGCCTACTTGTGAGTGTGATGTATGTGTGTGTGACTCAAGTTTCATTTCCATAGGTCTCAATACATTTTTCTTTTCAGCTGGGGGTGGGGGGGTGGGACTTTTTTCTTGAGAGTTTATTGGGGCCTGCGTTCATCATATTGGAACCATTCTGGTGGTGTTGTATTCCCCTTGGCTGGCCCTTCTCAGTGAACTGAGGCACGGTTGCCTGCTCACAAATAAATGCATATGTGTTGCTCTGTTTTAGTTTCCATAGGGCTCAATGCATTTTTCTTGTCAGCTATCAGCTTGTCGGTTTGTCGATGACCAACCCACAGTGAAAACTGCTGCCTTGCTGTTTTCTTGTGTTGTTGGTGACTTCAGCCTTCAAAGCTAAATCTCTTTGAGCTTAGTGTATCCTAGTCTATCAGGCTGAGTATCAGCTTCACCACACTCTCTCAAATTATGAGCCTCACGTACTTTGCATAAGTTTTAATCTTGACTAGGTATGTGTGGGGGTGATTCAGTGGTGTTTTTATATGTCTTTGCACTCAGTCTCCATTCATCAAGTGGCACCACAGTAGTCTATGACAGCTGTGCCCAAACCCCAGCCCTGGGGCCACTTGCGGCCCTCGAGGACTCTTAATGCAGTCCTCAGGGAGCCCCCAGTCTTCAATGAGCCTCTGGCCCTCTGGAGACTTGCTGGAGCCTGCACTGGCCCAATGCAACTGCTCTCAGCATGAGGGCAACTGTTTGGCCTCTTGCATGAGCTGTGGGATGAGGGCTCCCTCCACTGCTTGCTGTTTCACATCTGTGATGCAGTAGCGGCAGCAAAGAAAAGGCCAGCCTTGCTTTGTGCAAGGCCTTTTATAGGCCTTGAGCTATTGCAAGACCTTCATTCATTCATATAAGTTCATCTTTAATATATTCTTTTATGTAAACTTATGTAAATTTATTCAAATTTTAAATGTAAATTAATTTTCCCCCCGGCCCCCGAAACAGTGTCAGAGAGATGATGTGGCCCTCCTGCCAAAAACTTTGGACACCCCTGGTCTATGATGTACTCTGCTCTTCCACAGCAAGAATCTGTTCACTCAGCGTGTACCTAAAGTCGGGAGGCCCCTCCCCCCGCACTGAGCTTTCCCTGTTCATTGCTCTGCTTGCTTGGCAGGACTATAAATGCTTAGTGGAACTGACAGTTGTATTATCCCAGCTGATAGAAATGCAAAGATGGCGCAGTTATTTTTATTTTCAAGAAATCTGGGTGAAACCAACAGACTTGTTTTCCTGTCACGCCCTCTCAAACCTACACAAATATGTGTTTGTAGGAACCCATGTGGATAGAAAGTGTTTCAATTATATTTTATTTAATTTGACCCACAATGAACACTTTATTTTGAGGTTTTTCCACCCTATATAAAGAGCTACGATAGGTTACAATATGTCCTTTTCTCATGGGCAGCCTAGTTGCTGGGAAGGAGCAGGCTGGAGCTCTTCACAAGGTAAAGGGACATTTGTCCCTTTACTCCTGGTAAAGCCCCAGGGGCCACTTGGATCTGCACCAGCAGAATCACTGGTACAAGTCTGACCAACCCTGTGTTGGGCTTTCAGGCCCAGGAGGGGGAATAGGATTTGGTGTATGCCCTTCCTGGGCTGTATCTTCCCCATCCCTGCCCTGTCATCCTCTCTCCACCCATATGCTGCCCGGTAGGAGCTTTTACCTGCTCCTTTCAGTACCTGTGGGACAGTGCAGGTTGTCCCACCGGTGCTGCTAACTTTCTGGGTGTCACAACATGCTTTAAGTCACATTTGTTAACACCCTACACAAGTGCAGCAGTCCCTGCGTTGGCATACACCAGTAATAGGATTATGCTGTTAATCTTCAAAAATAAGCAGAGACAGTGATTTGCTATTGTTGGAATTTGAATCTGGCCCATCTCCAAGCCAATGTTGGATCCACTGTTCTATTCTGGAGTTTGGGCCAGTGTGTCTTGTGAAATCTTCAGTGCTTATTCTACACAACTACAACTGAAGAAATGTAAATATAGTCTTTGTTTAACTACTAAGGAGCAGCTGGAAGGGAAATTTCTTGGTGGGGATCTCTTCTTTGAACTTTGTTCTGACTCTTTGGTTGTGGATTTAACTTTTCAGCTTTGCTATAAATATGTCTTTTTTCCTCCTTCTAGTGCGTATGGGTTTTTTCAGCTTTTAGGTTGGTGATATTTCCCAGAAAGACTCATGTGGCTATAGTAAATTGACACATTATCTAAAAATAACTTTACATTCTGGTGTAACTTTACATTCTGGTTCCTCATTCCCACATTCTCCTTGATGCAGGAGTCACTGCTGTGGTTACTATTGTTACTACATCAGTGTATAAATGGTGCTTTTCAAAGTAATATAAGCAAAAAGACAAGTTTCTGCCCCAAGGAGCTTATAATCAAAATTCAGACCAGGGCTGGCCCAACCATGGAGACACTAGAGTGCCATAATTCTAAGAGTGCAACCCTAAGCTGCACTTAAGCAGCTCTTGTGCCAGCTGTTGCGAATGTGCTGCAAAGCATGTTTTCGCCACCATGGGAGTTGGGGAGGTTGGTGCAAGAATCTGCCCTGGCTTCCCCACATGGAGCAAGCCCTGGCAAAGGTAAGTCTGCCGGCTTGGGGAGGGTGGGGGTTTTGTGGGAGTTCGTGGCTCCTGGCACTTTGCCAGATCCTAAGCCCCCTCCCAAGCAGCCTGGCCTAACACCGGGCTGCTTGGATCTGCGCCAACAATTTAGCTTGCTCCCAAGTTGCATCACAGCCACTGCAAACCCTGCACTGGAAACAGCGCAGGTCAGCTGGCCCTCCTGTTCCAGTGCAGATTAGGATTGTGCCCTGACACAACTATATACATATTTTGGAATCGGTGCCTCTGGGTGCATTCAGATGATCCTCCAAACCTCAGGAACAAGTCATGGAATCAAATACTCCCTTCTCCCTTCCCTTCTTGTCCCTTACACGCAACTTAATACATTATTTCTTGGTCTCATCAAACCACACTTTGCCTTGATGTCTGAAGGCAATGCTGGTTTGAGTGAACTCTTAAAACCAGAATTAAACCATGATTTTCAATCCTGGTTGGAATGTTTGCTCAAGCCACAATTTGCAGATTTGACTGTCAGGTTTCACTGTGGTAGGTAATGTATTAAGCCGAGCATGTAAAGGAAGGAGGAAGCCCTTGAGTCCATGGCTTGTTTGTCTGAATGTGGCCATTCTGCACTTGTGGACAAGGTGCTCAGAGGCAGCAGAATAGCTTGTTGGTGGAATGACTTCTCTTGCTTTCTAGAAGTCACGATAGCTTTTGATCTCCACCAGCTGCCCAGGTGGAGCATGTAAAGTTGTAAGTAAATAAGGCCGCAATCCTAACCAACTTTCCAGCACTGACATAAGGGCAATGCAACTCCAAGGTAAGGGAACAAACATTGCCTTACTTTGAGGAGGCCTCCAATGACTGCCTCCCAACTGCAGGATGCAGCATATGCCCCACTGACACAGCTATGCCAGTGCTGGAAAGGTAGTTAGGATTGTGCCCTAAATGACATACATTTAAAATGAATATGAGAAAATACAATCCCAGATAGTCCTTGATTATTTAATGGACTATTTTTTGTTATCTTTCTCAGCATATTCAAAGGTTCTTTTACAGGAAATGTGAAGAATATATGTGGGGGGGGGGGGTGTTTTTGATTCACCCAGGATAGCCAAAAATCTTGAGTTGGTCCTGATTGGGTAGGGATGAGAACAACACAGGGACAGGTATTCAAAATGCACAGGTGTAATGAAAGAATCCTGCAGGATTTCTGTAGCATATACCTGCTGGCATATATTAGCTTTGGACCTGCCTTTCTGTAGATATTCTTCAGCCTGAAGCATTCTCAAAATGAGAACATGAAGGCTGAGTGTAGTTTACCATAGTACACAGTATGGTCCCAGATCTTCTTTAAGGGCTTACAACCCACAATTTCCTTTCTGAAGACTTGTTAGGTAATTTCTAAGTGCATATGTAACATTTTGTTTGTTTCAAAGAGTAAAAAATAGGCTTACATAACTAGTATTTAATTCCTTTGGGGCATCTTGTAAATATCTCTTTCTATTAGCTTGTTTTATTGTATTAGTTTTTAATGCCTTTTGAAGAAGATGCTGCTGGAAACCCATGTATTGGGTGTGAAGAAACAGCAGTACATTGTCCTTTAATTGCAGAACATTCTCATCAAAGGAGTTCAGGTTTCTGATAAACAATTGTTAATGTATCCCCTGTGTTATACTAGGATTAAAGTATGGATGATATTATGCCAAAACACAAAGGTGGTCATTTGCACTGTTTATTCTGTGCTATTTTCCTTATTTGCAAACTTGAAACACTTTCTAATAAAAATTTAATCAAAATATGCATATCCCGCAGTTCCCCTCTAATTGGTGGGACTACAACAGGCCTGCCAAACTGAATACAACCCACAGGACATATATGGTGATTTCAGGACTACCAAGTCCCCTCAGCAGCCAAGCCCCCTGTTTTTACTACTTTCTGCCCGATATCACAAAAACACAGCAGGAGATTGTCAAGCAAATGTTAGGTCACCATACGTGGCTGGTGGGCTGTATTCAGCTTGGAAGGTCATCCATTGTGCAGACTTGTATTTAGCATCCTCAAAATGAGAGGATGCATACAAAAATGTCAGGATTTTGGAATAGTCCAGATTTCGGATGTCTGAATAAGGAGTAATCTACCTGTTTAACAGCCCAATCCAATGCTTCATGGAGCCCCGGGCTGCAGTGGTGCTGAACTGGTGCCAAGTCTCCTTGGGATAAGGGACCTTACCCCTTGTAAGACCTGGGTGGGCCTAATGTGTCTCCTCACATCTGCACCCACCATTGAGCAGGTGCAGAATCATGAACACTCGTGTCAGGTCTCCCAGGTGGGGAGAGGGGTCAGGATATGGCAGCAGAGCCTGCCACCATCCCGGCCCCCCTCCTGCCCCAATCCCACCTCCACCCTGCTTCTCCCCCCCCCCCAGAATGTCTTCCCCCAGCCCCCACTCACCAATCCGGGCAGCATTCGGCTTCCATCTGGCACTGGTTCAATGTGGGCTTGCCCTGAGCTGGCGCCAGCCTGGCAGTATCGCAGGTGTGCCTTGTAGCATGTTTATGACACTGAGCACTGGCACTAGGCTGGCGTGGGCCCAGTAGGATCGATCCCTAAGGCTCACATAGTGACCTACTTCCCTTTGAACATCACCTGAGGGTCGTGGGAGATGCAAGCTACTGAGAGCCACTGCAAGATACAGGAAGCTGAACTAAATGGGCCTTAACCTGATCCAGCAAGGCTAATGTTATGTTCTTAGGCTTCCTCATGTTAATTCACAGGCATGCCAAATGAAAAGAATTTGTACTGCATTCCAGCAAACATGGTAGCATAATAGGATTGATGTGGCCCTGCCATGGTTGTTTATATTTGGTGCCTGTTTGTACCTAATAATGTGGAACATCATAAGGAAATTTGGCAGCTTCTGTGACTCTGTGCTCTCAGGCATCAGAAGTAACAAAGAGTGGTGTGGAGGAAAATGATGGTGAAAGGAGAAAAGGCAGAGTCTCGGTGGGTGAGCTGAGCAAATTTGGCCAGAACAGGAAGGCTAGCAGATCAGATATGGGCCAGGAATGTTTTGAAATGTGCATTGGGTGCACGGATTAAATTGTGTTGGTAGAAATAAAGAGGTGGACAAACACAGACTCCTCCAGCAATGAATGTGAGGTGGGAACTCCAAACTTTAAAGAAAAGTCAAAGACTAGAACAGTAATGATTTAGCACTGGAGGAACAGAGTTTGTATAGTATGTACACCAGAGATCCTTAAACCTTGTAACAAGGCAAGTTGATTCATTCCTCTATAAATTACTTGATTTCTCATCGCTTGGGCACTATGCAAACATTATAGAGGTGTACAGCCAAATGTGTGGTTGGGGGGTGGGAGAGAGAGAGAGAGTATGCTGGCCAGTCCCACCCTGCACTGATGTCCTCTGAAGCTCAATCCACCACAAGTTCAACATTTGTTTCTGCCGTACTCACGGGGATCTGGGCTTCAGAGTGTGTTGTCATGGGGATCGGGCTTGCCCAGCATGCTCTTGGTATCTCATTCACATGTCTGGCTACATAACATCGTTATAACAACTGCATAAGGCTCTCAGTATTTTATGATGTGCAGCTGAATGTGTGAATGGTCTCAACTGAAAAGCACTAAGCTTGAGGCAATGTGAAAGTTTTGCCTGTGGTGTTGAAACTTTGGATGAATCATTCACAGATGAGACAAGTCATCACTGAATGCAGCAGTTACCAATGTGGTCACCATGTGCTCATGAACAAGCCCTGTGTTAACAGCACAGTCCAGGCAACTCCCTTTCAACCATTCACTATACAAAATGGCTCACTTGTCACTATGCCCTTCCTATGCAGTTGCTCCATCATATCCTCCCTTTCTCCATCTCTCTAATGTTGTCACACCGGAATTTATGGTGTATTACATTTCCAGCCCTCTGTGCTGCCCAGAATCCACTACAGGTGGTCAGCTCTCTCTTTAAAGAAGTTATTATTTGCCTTGGTGTTTGCATCCATATGTGCTTCATATTCTTCTCTCCTCCCCATCCTTTATTGTCAGCTTATATTTGTTTTGCAATCACTTGTGTTCCCTTTTGTTCTCATTTTGGTCAGGTTTCAATTTTTGAGGAAAGCCTTCCTATCTTTTATAATTTCTCTGATTCCACCTGTAAGTATGGTGGCATCCTTCTGGCTCACATTGTGGCTTTCCTACTTAGTAGTACACATACAGTCCTAGCTGAACCTCTGTTATTGTAGTGTTAATGACCTCTGTGCACTCTGGAGTGATTTGCCTGTCCTGACTTTCCCTTTCATATTCCTTTTTACTAGTCCTGTAATTTTGAAAAGTCCCCTCTTTTGAAGTGAGATGTTTCCATGTTTGACGTGCTTGGAAACATTCCAATTATAGTGCATGTATGTTGAACTGGATAGCATTATGATCACTGTTCTGCATCAGTTCAATAAAATGTAACTCTTGCACTAGGTGGTGGTTGCCACATAGGATTAAGTCTAGGGCAGGAGTGTCAAATATAAGGCCTGTGGGCAAGATGCGGCCCCCACAAGCAATTTCTCTGTTCCCTGTTATAATTAGGCTCCCAGTGTGATAACATAGGCCAACACACATTTTGCTTCCTTAAACATTACACCAATTCCTGGGTATGTTTGGGGTGCTGATTTCAAAAATGGCATCTGTTTTGCCCTATCACGTCTAGTTTGGGAGATATAGCCTCATTAGTGAATGGTTCGAGCAGCTTCCTCATGAGGAAGCCATGGTGTAGGCTTCCTCATGAGGAAGCTGCTTGAACCATACACTAATGAGGCTATACTATATCTCCACAACTAGAAGTGATATGGCAAAACAGATGCCATTTTTGAAATAGGCTCCCCAAATTCATATCAAACCACCATAAAATTTGGGAAAAACTTTTCTGACCCTCAGTTTTGTAGGCCTGTGATTGGACTCTCTCATATGTTGAAATTATAGACAAGAGTTGCACAGTTTCTCTTCTGTCATTTCCAGCTAATGAGTTTCTATGTGAGAACAAAGTGTTATCTGGCCATTATCTGCTTAATGATGTCACTTCCAGCCCACAGCAGACACCCTGAAAGCTATTCGGCCCACTTTATGAAATGAGTTTGATACCCCTGGTCTAGGGCAGGGGTCGACAACCTTAAACATTCAAAGAGCCATTTGGACCCATTTTCCGGAGAAAAGAAAACCTTGGGAGCCACAAAACCCTTTTGACATCTAAAATGAAGATAACACTGCATATATAGTTGTTTTTACCTTTATGATCTGCTGCAAGCTCCCCTTCCTGTGCTAACCAGACAATATACTTATTGTCAAGATAGATATATCTTGACTGAGGGCCCAATCCTATCTAACTTTCCAGCACTGATGCAGCCCAGACGTAAGGAAACAAATGTTCCCATACCTTGAGGAGGCCTCTGTGACTGACTCCCCACTACAAGATGCAGTGCATGCCCCATTAGAATGGCTGCACCGACACTGGAAAACTGGATAGGATTGGGCCCTGAGACGGCACTCTGAGGCACACACAGGGTGACCAGATGTCATAACAATAAAAGAGGACAAGTCACCCCAAAATGTAGGCTATTGATGAAAAATGTAGGACCACAAAATAAAAGCTAAAAACACTCATCTATATTGATTATATATTGATCAATATATAGATTATATATTTATTATATATTGTATTATTGATCTCATGTGCCTAATTTAAAATTACTTATTGCATTTAAAACTGTATTACATATAATTTATTAATTACAAGAGGGGATGCGTTGCCTGCTCACAGGGAAAAGCAGGACATTTAAGTTCTTTTCCAGGACATGGGGCTAAAAAATAGGATATGTCCTGGAAAAAGAGGACCTCTGGTCACCCTGGGCACACACTGGGACAGTGCATGCTAAGACGGCACCCTTGAATTTAGCACTCTTCATTTTCCCCAGGTCAACCCCCATCTTTCTTGCTCCTGAAAGAGCACCCCATTCTAAGGCTCCCACAGCCCCATCTCTGCCCTCCTGCTCCCCATGGCACCCCAGAAAAGCAAGGTAAAGATAGAGTTACACAGGCAGCCCTTCCACAGCCTCCCTCTTCCCCACCCACCCACCCTTGCAAAGTCAACACTCCCCCCCTCTCCCACTGCTCTGCCTCACCTATTGCCCTACAAGACAAAAGTGAGGTCATCCCCATTGCCTCACTGTGCCAAGCCCCACCCCACAGCTGTGTGCACAGGAGATGCCCACAAGGGGACTGCAGGCGCCTTCTGCCCTCTCCTGGGAGCTGCCCCTGCCTCCCCCCACCCAGGCAGCCCTGCCTGGGCTCCCCCTCCTGCCTCTGCGCCCCCCACTGACCCCCCACTGGAAGCCCACCCACCTGGCGCCCCCACCCCTTGCCAGCCACACTCAGGGTGGCAGGAAGCCAGTAGGGGAGCCTGGCTGCTGTCAGCCACACTCACCATATACACGACGTAGAGGGCGCACAGCGCATTACGGGAGCAGGCGAAGTCCCAGCACACCATCTTCCCAGGCAGGAGCGGCCAAGCCCCCCTTTCCCTCCCCCGCAGCACAAAACAATCTCCCGCTCCCCCCAAGGGGAAAGCAGCAGCCACCTGTCCTGCCCCTTTAAATCCCAGCCTGCAGGAGCCACAGCAGCAGCTGCCTGTCCTACCCCTTTAAATCCCAGCCTGCAGGAGCCAGAGCAGATGGCTGAAAGAGCCACATGCGGCTCTAAAAACACAGGTTGCCAATCCCAGGTCTAGGGTAACCTCCTCTCTGATCAGTTCCCATACCGAGGCTCTTATCCTATCAGGGCCTTGTGCTGCTGGAACTAGTGTTCTGGAAGTACAAGGCCCTTTACAGTGGCATAGAAGCAGAACCACTATCATGTGCTTTTGGGCTGCTGCTCTAAATGGGCAGTAGCACAGCAGTGGCTCCTGAAGTCTCTACCAGCACTGGTAAGTTGGTAGTAGAGGTGTGTTGTGGGCAGGGAGTGGGAGAGCAGGGAGAGTTTTGGGGTGGGGAGGGAGATGGAGTGACTGGATCTCAGCAACACTGGCCTCTTGTCACTACAGAAGACGGAGGGCAGATACCAGTGTGTGCTGCACCGCTCCTTTTCTCTCATGCCAGCAAAATGGCTGATGTAGTCCAAGTAGACTGTAGGTGATTGGGCAGACTACCTGGGGTAATTAAAGAATATTTTATTAAGTAAGTAAATTTTTTTTTTACTTACCTTCTGCTGGCTGTCCAGTCACCCCCTCATTGGATGCAGCATGCATCCCATCAGTGCAGATACATTAGTGTCAATGGTGGGGGATCAGATTGGGCAGCAAGTTGGAGGCCAAAAAGGAACACAAACTCCTGCCAATATAAGATGACTATAAGGGATGTGAAAAAAGATGAGGAGCGCATGGCTAAAACTTCAAGGCAAACAACAAAAACATTTAAATACTTCAAAAGCAGGAAACCTACTTTGGATATAGCTGGACCATTAGATAATGAGAGACTAATTGGAAATGTAAAGAGGGAATGGAAATTGTAAAGAGGCTGAATGAATTTTTTGCATCTGTCTTCACTACAGAAGACGGAGGCCAGATACACATGCCTGAACCAACCTTCTCAGGAAGGAATTCTTAAGAAGTGCATCAAATAGAAGTTATAAGAATGAAGTTCTAGAGCTTATTGCCAAATTAAACATTAACAAATTAATAACTGGGTTCTGTTGGCATCCTCTGCCCATGAATTCTTAAGAACTCAAATGTTCATTTCCTGATCTTCTAATAAAACTATGTGATGTGACCTTCAAATTAGCCTCCATGCCAGAAGACTGGAATGTAGCCATTGTTTAAAATATTTCATTTAGCTGTGATCCAGAAAATTACAGTCTAGTCACTTATCTGTTCCAGGTAAACTGATGAAAGACAATTAAAGATAAAGTTTTGAAGCACATAGAAGAATGAGCCTTGCAGAAAGAGAATCAATATGACTTCTGCAAACAGAGGCATAACTTGGATGGTGCAGGAGGGGTGGGTGCTCCAGGTGCCAGTTGAGGAGGGACGCCAGGCAAGACTTACAGGTGAAGAGTGGCAGCAGCAGTGAAGACGATGACGACAGGGGAAAAAAATAAAAGCAGCACCAAAGCAAGAGGAAAGTTGGCCCTCTCACCTTCCTCTGGATTGATTTGGCTCCAAAATGGAGCCATTTGGGATTCTGGGGGGAATGTGTGGTGGGGCAGCACAGGGTGCCATGTGTGAACCAGGGGATGCGGTGACACAGGGGAGGATGTCACTTTGTTGCCCCGCCCAGGGGAGGATGTCACTTTGTTGCCCCGCCCAGTTTGGCCCTGTTACAGCTCTGTCTACAAAGGTAAGTCCTGCAACACTAACCTTTTAGGGCTCCTTAGAACCGTAAGCAGTCATTTGTATAGTGGAAATATTGGAAAGCACTTGTGAGGTCCTGATGGATAGCTCAATGAAAACATTGACTCAGTGCACATTAACTGTGGAGAAAGAAAATTCCACACAAGAAGACATTAGGGAAGGAATGGAGAATAAGGGCCCAATCCTATGCAGTGCGTGCTGGCTCACCAGTAGCAGCCTCAGTCTCAGATGGCTTCCCCAGTTGGTCCTGGAGCTGTGCAAGGCTCTGTTGTGTTGTAGGGGAGTGGGAGGGTGGCTTAGTGTGGGAGGGGGGGTACCGTTGCGAACCTCTAACCCAGGGCGCCTCAAGGTCAGGTCCACTACTGTATATATGTAACATAAAATACATGGCAGAGGCCTTTGCTGTTTCAAAATAGTATTTTAGTTGTGTTCTAAATAAACAGGTTTCTTTGGATTAAAAAGAATAAATGACTTCATTTTATTTTGGCAGCCAGAGGCGCTTGTTTGTGGTGCCATGTTGGATTAAGTTCTGATATTGAGAGCTGTACTTTCATTTGCTCTGCGGGGTGACAACTAGCAGGCTGTTGCTGGAAAAAGGAGGCACAGGTTACATTTTATAACAGCATCCTGAAAATGCCAAAGGGGTCTGGAGAGGCAAAGTCATAGCAGGCAGTGGAAGTTCATGCGAATTTGAATTCCAGGTGGCATATTTGACAAGGGAGGAAAGTTTGTGCTTTATACATTTTTAAGTTGAAACAAACTGTACTTTTGAGCCAGACAGCTAGAATTTTCATCCACTAGTGGAGCTGGAGTATAATCATATGTAAGAGTACAAAATGCATATCTTATTGAATAAGTCTACTAATTTTCTCGTTCTGTATCAGTTGCTAGCGTGTCTTGAATTTTTCCATGTACCAAACTACTCTGCCTGTACTGATAGTTGGGACTTCCTTGCTACTGAGGAAAGATACACATACCTGCTGCTGCATTTGTGGAATCTGCTCACCTTCAATCCATAGCAGCTCCTTCATGTAGTGGGCTGGCTGTGCAATTTGTTTGCCATAATCAAAAGCTCCTGCATTCTCATGGTGCTGCCAGTCCACAGTGAGGTGCTGTGACAGCACACAAAGTCAGCAGTATTTTCTCAAGGCATAACAAATCAAATAAGCGCACAGCTCTAAGAGTACAAAAATTGAACAAATAAGATACAGGTTGAGACTCATTATTCGCAAGGATTCCTTTCCAAGAACTCATGTGGATGGCAAAAAAACTGCACTATAGCAAATCAATTTAAAAAACAAAGTTTCTTTGTTCTGGTGATTTAAAACAGCCTTGCTGAGCTTTTGAAATGCACACAGAGGCAATCAGTCTGTCTCCAGGAGCTTAGGCTTCACTAGGAGCAGCAATCCCTTCCTTACCAGGAGCCCCAGCAAGAGGGAAAGAATGGAGGTGATACTTGCTGCCATTTAGCCTTCTTTCACGTGCTCAAGGGGAAGGGAGGAGTGAAGCCTGCAGAGAGAATGACTGATGGATTGTCAGCTAGCTGCCCTCTCTGGCATTATTAAATGACTGTTTTCCTTAAATTTAAAGGGTCCCTCTCATCAGCTTTGAGATAAAAAAATCTGTGGATTCTTAGGTTATACCTGTAATCACCTGTATGACTGTCTCTCTGCAACAGTAAAAAGCAATTTTTTAAACTGTGATTTTAAAGGGGTGCATTTTTCCCCTTCTCCAGGGATCAGCACATTCCTTCTCATTTGCAGGGGCCATTCGTGCTGAGTCAAATCCGTGTATAAAAAAATCCATGTATGACAAGACTGGATCTGTATTTCTGAACCTGAATCATATTACTACCCCTTCCAATGGTTTAGTCATCCCCATACCTACTGGAGTTGTCGCTTGGTTAAAAAATATCAGATTTGAGTAATTATTTGAGTTTCAATCAACTAATCAGTAAACATCTGCATATATTTGCATGTTAATAAAGGAAAAGAGCTGAAGAAAAATAGCATTCTTAATTTTTAGTGAATACATTTACTTGTTTGTCACAGCATCTCAGAAGAGGCATTCCCTGAGAAGGAAGGAGGAATACTTCTAAAAAGACATCTACCACTCATGGATCTTTGTTTGTATTAAAAGCATTCTGCCTTTTGATTAATCAGGAACACATTTAAATCAATCACAATATGTTTTAATTGATGAATTGACTGAGAGCCCAATCCTATGCCTGTCTACTCAGAAGTAAGTCCCATTATAGTCAATGGAGCTTACTCCCAGGAAAGTGTGGATAGGATTGCAGCCACAAGGCCCAATCCTATCCAATTTTCCAGTGCCAGTGCAGCTGTCCCAATGAGGTGTGCACTGCATCCAGTGGTAGCGGGGTAATCACAGAAGCCTCCTCAAGGTATGGGAACATTTGTTTTCTTACCTTGGGGCTGCATTGTGGCTGCACCAGTGCTGGAAAGTTGGATAGGATTGGGCCCTTAGGCCCCAATCTGGTGGAATGAGCATTCTGATGGTGCTAGGTGCTTTCCAGTTGTCCCCAAACTTGACATGCTGGAGCATGTGGGCTGGCCACAGCTGTGAGTGGCATGCCAGCAGACACTAGATGCCTGCTGGCCAGGTTAGAATGTGTACAGGGAGGGGGAGGGTCAAACAGAGCAGCAACAGGGGTGGAGTGGACCCCCGTTGCTCAGATCAGTACCAGGAATGGGGTGGGTTCAGCAGCAGCTGCATCCACTGAATCCAAACCACCTTCCCAGGCTTGATTCACCTCTCTGGGGGTGAGTAAACCCACTAAGAAGGCAGGGGCTTACCTTGGGGCTAGGGAACAAATGGAGAGACATCAAAACTTCCCCCTAGGATGCAGCAGGTGCCATTAGTACAGCTGCATCACTGACCTGGCAATATTTTAAAATCCCCTGCTTCTTAAAATTTTCCCAGCTTGTTCACCTGAAGACAAGTCCCAGGCAGGGCCAGATTAACATAGCAGCAAAAGTAGCATATGCTACAGGCTTTGCATTTCAGGGGCCCCATGCTAAATGTTTGCAAGCTGTGGAAGGCCAGTGCAGGCAAGCTCCACATAGGCCAGAAGGGGGAGGGCAGAACAGGGCAGGGAGGGAGGTGTGTAACAAGGTAGGGCTAGGGCAGTGATGGGAGCCTCTTGATAACATATGCTAAAGGCCCTGCACTAGCTTAATCCACTTAGCCCTGGTTCCAGGGCATCTGATAGCTCCACTTTGGTGAAGCTAAGCAGGTCTAGCTCAATGCTTGGATCTGGGACTAAGATATCTATGTAGTTCTGTAGCTCCATGATGCAACAAAGGCAAGATATAAATGTCATGAATAAATGGAATTGTCACATGCTCCAGGCAATTAGACAGGTGGCTTTTTATCTTTCACCAATAACTTCACCTCAAGAGGAAAGACAGGTCCTATGCAGTGAATACCCTGATTATTCAGTTTCCATGGGAAGTGAGTTATGTATGCAACTTATGCAGGATCAAAATCCTGCATAACTGATTGGCCCAGATTTATGGCTGGCCAATCAGGTGATGGATCGAAATACTACCAACCGATTGGCCTGCTAGTTAATGTTTCAACTGCACCAATCATGGGGAGTCTGGGAGGAGCTAAAGGGTATAAAAGCCAGAGGTGTTTGCCTTGTGTCAGATTCATTGCTAGGTTCTGTTTTGAAGATGGAATAAGCATATTGAGCTGTTATCTCTATGCCTTCCTTTATTTGCATGGACCCACTATATAACAAAGTGTATCTTCTTCTTCTTCTTCTTCTTCTTCTTCAAATCACTGTTTTTTGTATCCGAAACAGTCACCTCTCCCTTAACTCACCTGACTACTGGGATTGTGGACTTTTCAAGATGGGAGCTGAAGGAATTGGCAGCATTTTCTGGAGATTGGTGAAGAATTGTGAGAGTAGCAGGCAGGGCAAGAGGCAGCCGGAGGAGTTAGTAGAGGGAAATGGGACATTTTTAATGAGGCATGCAAAGAGCTTGTCACTACAGCTCTAATGATCATTCGGTCAGTTGTACCTAAGCTTGAAACTGGCAGCAAGTGCCCTAGGCAGTTCCTCTCAGTGAAAGGCTCTTAGCAATCAAGCAGGACCAGGTTATAAACGGCCTCTGCTTTAATAATGGATGTTGGATATTGCAGTGGATATTAGGATATTGCGGGGGAATTGAGTCTGGGATCCCTTTGAGACCAGGAAAGAGGCAGCAGGAGCACTGGCTATAATTTTACATGACAGTTTCAATAGCACAGCAGTCTTATGTAAGCTCCGTAACTTAGTGTTGAAGAGCAGAAGAAACCAGCAAGTGAGACTTCACAAAGGGGGAAGAGTAGTTCTAGGCAATGTTGGAAAAGGGCTGAGAGGAAGAAAGAAAAGTTCTGCAACTCATACTTCCTAGATGGCAGGTTTCATATATTGTCAAAAAAAAAAAGTACTGTACTTTGTACTTAGAAATAAGATATTCCGGTATTTGATTTTTGAAAGTGGCTCCATAGAACAGACTAGCCCAGTACTTCTCAATATGGACTGTCCCCAGGACAGATGGTATGACTGATGTCTTCCTTGATCCATTTTGTTTCTTGACTGAGCCAAGAGGCAGAATGTACTTTGTTCCCATTCAGGCTGTGTGGTGTGAAGGCTTGTTGACTAACCCAATCTGTTTGTGGTCAGTACCATGAATCAATTAAGCAATTGTTTTTCAGAAAACTATAAACATATAGAGGGCCACAAGTTCCACCTCTTTTATTTCTCTGGTCAGTCCTTAGCTCCAGCATGGGTGAACTTTGCAATTCAAACCATTTGTCTCAAGATCAAGGCAAATAATATACTCAAGATTACATCTTTAACTTCCAGGTTAATTGACTAAAGGTGCATTCCTAACCCCTGAGTTAGGCTGGTGCAAGTCACTTAGGAGTCGGGGATGTTGGTGCAAGGCATTGCGCTGGCCTCCCTGCACTGGATCCAGGCCCAGTGGGGTAAGTTTGCAGAGCTTGGCTGACATGGGGTGGGGGGGCATGGGGAGGGTGGGGAGGAGGTGTTTCGGAATGGGGTAGGGTGGGCAGTGGGTGTTTCTGGGGCAGGAGGGTGGGGAATGGGAGGCAGGGCCAGGATCCGGCAGTTATGCTGGATCCTGACCCAGTTCCTGGGCACCACAGCTTGGCCCCTGACTGCTCCATTCTGCTTGAATCTGTGCCACTTTGTCAGGTGGTGCAGGTCTGAGTAGGCCCATTGGGGCCACTGCAGTGTGACACAGGGTAAGGGGAAAGATTTTACCTTGCCTTGGGTTGCGCAGCTTTTGACCCCAAACATGTGCTGGATGCAGTGCAGACCTGCTGACCTGCCTGCTCCACTGCAAATTAGGATTGGACTGTGAATGTCCAATCCTGTCCCGTCCCCCGCTGGTGCTGCCATGCCAAAAATGGGCATGATGTGTCCATTGTGTGTGTGTGTGGGGGGGGGGCAGATTGGGAGACTTCAGCAGGGGAAGAGGATTTAACCCTTACCTCTGCGTAAGTCTCCTGTCCTGTAACTAGCAATTCTTCTAACACAAGTCTGAGGAGAGAAGGGGTGTGGGAAGGCAGTGAAAATGGGGAGTAAAGTCTGTGCACCCATTGCTACCAGATTCACCCACAACCTTCTTGCCCTGGTCACTCCCCACCTGGTTTTGCCCCTCCTCGTCCCTGTTCCACCCTCCCACCCGTCCCTCCTGATGGGTGACTTTCCTGCTCCAATGGGTGGCAAGAGAGCTGATGATGCAGGCAGGGAGGCTCGAGCCTTCCTGGTGATGTCCTGGCAGTGTGGTTTTCAGCACTTTTCAGCAGTCTCTGGCAATGGAACATGCATTCTGCTGCCCAGTCAGAGCCCATAGGTCTATCAGAAAAAATTACCACGCTCATTTTCTATATTCATAGAATATGGTCATATTCTGTAGAGAATGGCAGTAATCTACTTGTTTAATGTACTTGTATGAGGCTGTCTCTTGAGTAAAAATAGCTGAGTACACAATCATGTTAATTAATGGGCAGCGCAATCCTAACTTGCGCTGGAACATACAGGCCAGTGGGCCTGGGCCGTATTCAGCACAAGTTTGGGGCTGGCTGAGGCTTGGCCCGAGGCAAGGGGAACTTTTCCCCTTACCCCAGGGAGAGCTGCAGCAGCCCCAATGGGTCTACTTGGATCTCCACCATCTGATGAGATGGTGCAGAACAGGGGCTAGGATCTGGCATAACTGCCAGATTCTGGTCCCACCTCCTGCTCTCCACCTGCCCAACCACAGGCCTGCCCACCACCCAACTTTCCCCTGCCCTGAAACGCCTTCTCCCAGCCCTCTGCCCAGCCCCCCAGACTCCTGCGCCGGCTAAGCTCAGCTGGCGCAGACCTACCTTCTCCTGTCACCACAGAGGCTGGATGCAGCCTCCACAGGCCAGTGCACCTCTGCGCACAGCTTACTTCCAGCACGGCTTACTTCCATGAAGGCGCAAACGTGCTATTCTGCATGCTTGTGACCCTCCCAGGCCAGCGCAAAAAATTTGCACCAGCTAAGCACAACTTTAGGATTGCGCTCTGATTTGCATACCTTTCCATATAAATAACTTATATTTTAGGGAAAAAAGAAAAGAAAACCTACTGTACTTTTGGATAATGCTTCCATAGGTTATATCGGGCACCATTGTAGAAGAGGCATTCCCTCTCATGCAGGAGAGAAGAGGGAATACCTCTTCCAAAGCGGATCTTTCCATCTATTGTTGAAAAGTTTTGTGTGAACATTTTTTTTTTTACAAAGTCTGCTGTTTGATTAATTGGAGCATGTTGTTAAATGAATAAAGTGTTTTTGATCACTACATATTGCAGTCCTAATTTTTAATAACTCTTGATTATCTCTAACATGCTGTCTAAAAATATTAAGGGGATAACTTTATTTATGCAAATTGATTCTGAGGTTTCTATAGTAGGGGAATTTTTGTCATGATAAAATCTGAGGAAAAATATGGGTACTTTTTGTTTATTTCTGGAATCATAAATGTAGAAATTGCACCATTGCTAATCAGATTTAGGGCCCAATCCTATCCAATTTTCCAGTGCCGGCACTGCTGTGCCAATGGGTATGCACTGCTTTCTGTGTTGGGCAGGCAGTCACAGAGGGCTCCTCAAGGTATAGGAACATTTGTTCCCTTATCTCAGAGCTGCATTGTGGCTGCACCGGTGCTAGAAAGTTGGATCGAATTGGGCCCTTAATAATTATCATTACTTATACATTCAGCATAGCAGTGATCCAATGTATCAGGGACAGACTGCACTTGCTCCCGGTGTGGAAGGGATTGTCACTCCCGGATTGGCCTTTTCAGCCACACTAGACGCTGTGCCAGAACCACCTTTCAGAGCGCGATACCATAGTCTTTCGAGACTGAAGGTTGCCAATACCACATTTGTTTAAAAAAATTAATATATATATATTAAAATATATGATATAAGATATATCATATATTATATATAAGATATTATATATAAGATAAAAATAAATATAAGAAAAAGCACTGAGAGTCCTTGTTCTAGTATATCTTATAGGAAGAATATATATTAAGAACAATCTGGCTAACATTACCTTCCTGCTGCTTTCTTTCTAGCAATCACTCATTCCCAGTCATTATAATTACGCAGAATTAATTGCCTCAAACATGGTAATTATCACACATTATTGCAATCTGCTTCATTCAAGGCTCACATACATGTCCAATTACAAAAAAGAGTAAGGCAGCATTTCTCAACCAGTGGTACTCGGGGTGGTGTCCAGTGGTATGCATGAGACCCCCAGATCCCTGGCAGTGAGACCAGCAATGCAGTATGACAAGTGGCAATAGGAGGCTTGGTGGGCAGTGTTCCAGCGTACACTTTTTGCATGCTTGAAAAACCCCTCCCATTCACCCTTACTGGTGTTTGTTTGCATCACACTGGTGATGACATCATTGCCTATTGCTTCTGGTGGTACTTCCAATTAGTGGACCATGCAAAATGGTATAGTGGGGAAAAAACGCTGAGAGACACTGGAGTAAGGGGATGACATTGGTGTTATATTTTGTTGTTCATAAATGCACGTGCTTTTGAAAGAAATAAAGTTGAGTTACAACCTTCCACTATACTTAGTAGAAAGACTACTACCATTTGAATTGGATTCCTGATAACCAGAGTCACATTCCTTTATAGGAGTTGGTGCCACAAGTTATGTAGTGCTGTTATCATGGTTAGATGCATGGCTATATTTCATCACAGAATTCTCAATTTCGAATTGCCAATAGTTTTGAAAATCATTGCTGTGCTGCTCAGTCATGTAGAGAAACACCGAACCTTGGAACCAGTGATAGTATATCAATTGCCCAATTCATTTCATAACACGTCCTTGTGTCCTGAGTCAAGTAAAAGTAGTCCTGACCATTCCCAGATATGATGATCCCCAAACCGGAGCTTCTAGGAGAGAGAAGATTTCTGCTGTGTCCCTTGAAAAAATCTTGGGAGAGGTCACGTTCAGTGTTAGAGCACCCACTTTGCATGTTGGAGGTCCTAAGTTCAGTTGCCAGCATTTTTTTGTAGCGTGGCTGGGAAGGGCTGTTGGCCATGACCTTGAAGAGAAATTGCCAATTACAGTGAACAGTACTGGGTTAGATGGACCAGCAGTCTGGCTCAGCAACCAGGTATGGTTGCCACCTCTAATTGAAGCTGCTTTGGCAGACTTTTCCCCCAACATGATGCAATTCCCAAAGGACCTGTTAAAATCTTCAAGATCACTGTTAGCAGTTACCTGGAGATGGGTGCTGATTCTTGGAGATTCCAGGCGAATTCTGGTGGGTTGACAATGCTCAATATAGGGCAGCATCATACATTTAATCTCGGGCCTGACAAGATAGCAGTCTTTCATGAATTACAAGCCCTACTGCAGTGCTCTTGAGCAGTTTGTGTTTGTTTTGGGGCTTGCGCAGAAGAATACATAGTGGATTGTGCTCTTGGTATTCTCCCCTGCTCATGCAAGAGGGCATTATCCAATGACCATTAGCTGCTGATAGCCCCTCATTTCACATTCATCTTTTGAGTCTGAAAATCCCCTGGTATTGTGTGTTTTCTTTGAAAGAATGGAATAAAGAAATATTCCTGCCTTGTCCCATTGTCACAGTAGGGAATGATTATGTAAAGAATGTCTTGTGTAATTAACTGAGGAAAAATACTGAGGCTCTGCCTTGTTCTTTACTGGCAGTCATTTCACAGTTAGAAAATTAACCCAACCACAAGACTTGTAAGACAGTTTGTAATTGTCGTAAAAAATAATGTGAACTTTAATCAAGTTAGATAATAATTTATTTTCCAAAATTTGTTTGAAAATTTGTTTCTTTACTGGCCAGGTTGGCTGCCAAAAGTTGTGAGCTTTAGATCAAAAGTCTCTTATTGGGTTGCATGTTTTTCCTTCTGTGGATAAGTAGCAGTTGGGGAGGGCAATTTGGATTGGGCTGCACTGCAGGGGAAAGGGTTAGATTTCGCCAGTAGAAAGATTCCTCAGGATTAAATTTTCCCAGTGGAAATTTACGACCACCACTCTTGGCTGACCCTAGCAAAAGAAGAAGATATTAGAAGATGCATTCACATATGAAATTCTTGTTTTGCTGTTCCATTTCACAGTGAAGCAGGACATAGACAAGAGTAATACACATTTCTTACTTTAAGCATCTTCCTGAAAAAGAAAAGGGGTGGTGCGGACCTGCTTCATTGATCTGGAAATGGTCAGAAAAATGCTGTGTCACCCTTCAGAGCAAAGGTAGTTAGGAAAGGATGCTGTTCACATCTGTCTTTCATTTCCATAGGACCTAGTGCACTTTGGCCACGTCCCCCAGAGGGGCACCCAGCATGGACTTTGCTTTTCTAAAGCCTTAGTGTAAACGTGAAAGGCAGGAAATGAGCTTGCTCATTCAAATGAGTCTTTAGAAATCTAGAGTACCAATGTAGGAGCCAGAAGAGCAAGTGAAAGAGCAGGCGGTCAGCCATGCCTTAGTGCTATACCCTTGTTTGAATTGCCCACGGTAGGCCCGCATAGCAGCTAGCCTGCAAAAATCTGGCATCATGTAGCTGGTGTCTTCATGGGTGTTGCTTTGGGATTTGAGTGCAGACAACTCATGTCAATTGACTTTGCTTTAAAACAGGGATGCCCAAACCCCGGCCCTGGGGCCACTTGCGGCCCTCGAGGCCTCTCAATGCGGCCCTCAGGGAACCCCCAGTCTCCAATGAGCCTCTGGCCCTCCAGAGATTTGTTGGAGCCCACACTGGCCTGACACAACTGCTCTCAGAGTGAGGGCGACTGTTTGACCTCTCGCGTGAGCTGTGGGATGAGGGCTCCCTCCACTGCTTGCTTTTCCATGTCTGTGATGCAGTAGCGGCAGCAAAGAAAAAGCCAGCCTTGCTTTTTGCAAGGCCTTGAGCTATTGCAAGACCTTCATTCATTCATATAAGTTCATCTTTAATATATTCATTTATGTAAATTTATTCAAATTTTAAATGTAAATTAATTCTTCCCCCCCCCGGCCCCCAACATAGTGTCAGAGAGCTGATGTGGCCCTCCTGCCAAAAACCTGGACACCCCTGCTTTAGAATATATGATGATTTCATTTGAAATTCATACCTGGAGTAGAAACAGCAGCAGTGCTGTGTTCTCAAACATTTGTCACCATTACTAAGGGATACACACGCTTCTCCCAGAACTGTTTACCAGCCCAGTTTCTGTGTATTGTTTTGACTGCCTTGTTTAGGTCAAATTCTTTCCTACTACCTTTCTGTTAACGTATTTTCTGACTGTGTGGTTCATTCCTCCACAGATAGTCCTTTTCCACCTCCACCCCTCTAACTATTGACTGTGGTAGGAGCCAATAGGTGACTTTAATATTCGACCTTTTTATGCTTGTTGTTGTTCAGTCATTAAGTCGTATCGACTCTTTGTGACCCCATGGACCACAGCACGCCAAGCCTACCTGTCTATCACTAACTTCTGGAGTTTGTCCAAATTTATGTTAATTGCCTCGGTGACATTATCTAACCCTCATCCTCTGCCGTTCCCTTCTCCTTTTGCCTTCAATTTTTCCCAGCATCAGGGTCTTTTCTAAAGAGTCTTCCCTTCTCATGAGATGACCAAAGAATTTAAGGTTCAGTATTTGTCCTTCTAATGAACAGTCAGGGTTGATTTCTTGTAAGATTGACTGATTTGCTCTCCTTGCATTCCAGGGGACTCTCAAAAGTTTTCTCCAACACCATAGTTTGAAAGCATCTATTCTTCAGCACTCAGCCCTCCTTAGGGTTCATTTTTTATGCTTAGTGACCCAAATAGCTCAGATCCATTCTTTTGTGTGATGCCCCTATCGATGCTCAAGAATGAGCTTTGCCATCTTGAGTTATGCCTTGAATCTTAAAGGACTTTTGGTAACTCTCAACCCAGACAAGAAAGAATTCCTAAATGGCTTGAGTCTTTCATAACAGTAACAAAACATACAATTTAGGGAGTGTATTTTTCCGTGTTCGGAATGCTTCCTATACACTCACTCCACACTCCCTTGTCCTTTCTACACTCTGTATTGTTGTGGTCTCTTTTTCATTATATCTCACTTCAGTGGCATAGCTGGAGGGGTTGCAAAGCACAAAGTTTTGCAGGCACTTGAACGCATGAAAATGGCCCCTCTCCTTCAGAGCCATTCTGGGTGGTGGGAGTAAAACAGAGGCAAATGCTCCCACCGCCAAGAATGTGACTGAAGGGGAGGAGGGAGGGGCTGCTTGCACGGCGCATTCAGGCGCCTGCAAAACTTATTGCTTTGCACCCCCTCTGACTATGCCACCGTCTCATTTTGTGCCCTAGTGAGGAAGCTGGCAATAAAGTCAAATAAACAAACGCAGCTGCCTTGCTGGTCAAATAGGTATATCAACCTCAAGTCCCCATCTGTTTAAGAAAACCTGAACATTTTGTTTTTCTACTCAGTAGGGCTGTTATTGGAATAAATGAGATGATATGAAGATAAAGATTAGAAAGGGCTTTGCACATGCCCAAGTGCTATAAGAACTATATATATAATATTCTTTTTTTCTCTCTCTTTTGATTTCCATTCAGGAAGGAAAATGTCTCTACGTCATCCTGCTGATGGCCATATACTGGTGCACTGAAGCCCTGCCGTTGTCAGTAACTGCCCTTCTTCCTATAGTCCTCTTCCCTTTCTTAGGAGTCCTCCCTGCCAACAAAGTCTGCCCCCAGTATTTTTTAGACACAAACTTTCTCTTCTTGAGCGGCCTAATCATGGCAGCTGCCATTGAAGAATGGAACCTGCATCGCAGAATCGCTTTGAGGATCCTCATGCTCGTGGGAGTCCAGCCAGCCAGGTAACTATCTAAAGCACTGACCCATCTTGGGTTTGACTGTGTATCAAAAGCTGGAAAAAAGGCACTGGGCAAAGCGTACCTACTACAAGGACCTCCTAGTCTTTCAGGTTTGGGTTGCTCATATAGCGATGTCTACACTGGCAGTGAATGTTTCTGTGCTGAATATATGATGCTCCCTTATCAGCTCCCTATCCCATCACCTGAGCGTATCCCAGTTGTCTTCAAAAGATAACAGTCCTAGAAGGGGCATGCATGTGTGTACGTTCCCACCAGGCAGTCAGGTGGCATCTCTCAGCAACAAGATGCCTTGACAAAGTGCAGAGGACTAACAAAAAAGAAAATGGGGTTAAAGCATGAAGCTTGGTATAAAAGAAACCCTGCAAAGCTCAAACAAGGTACAGGAACATTAATTATATTCTCAGAAGTTTCACTGATTTCAGCAGGACTGACTCATTGGTAAGCACCTGAGAATAATCCCAATAAAACTCAACGAGGCTTATTTTGGGAAATACTGTATTAGGAAGTCTTTCTTCCACAAATATTAGGAATGCCTTCCTATTTTAACAGCCCAACCGCATCCAATTTTACAGCACTGATGCAGCTACAATGCAGCCCCAAGGTAAGGGAACATTTGTTCCCTTGAGGAGGCCTCTGTGACCGCTCCCATCCCACAGAATGCAGCTCATGCCTCATTAGCACAACTGCATCAGCACTGGAAAGTTGGTTAGGATTGGGCTGTAAATTGACCTCCATAGGCTTCCCTTTGTATATATCCAGTTCTGTGCTTTTATCACAATGTACACAGTTCTAACAGTGATCGACTGTTCAATGGTAAGTGAATGCAACAGATGTTGAAAATTTATGGTAGACATTGATAAGAGCATGGTGTTCGCCTGCTGAGATTACCTGAGTCTCAGGACCATGAAGATTATGGCCTATGGCCTTTACACCCTGGTTTGAATTATCTGTAAAACCCTGTGAAGCAAGAGATTGGTGACTGATCTGTAGATTTTCTGACTTGAGTCCCATGGTGCCAGACAACTCCCCAACAGCCATTGTTTATTTTGTTTCATTTCTTCAGTCACTGCATTTTTATATGCCCATTAACAAATCATGCTTTATAAAAAATGTTAATTATGGTGTGCATTAATTAATCCAGAATATGCATTCATTCATCCAGAATAATGTCACCACCTTGATCTGTATTTATAGTCATTAGTGCAGATTAAAATGCTAACAGTTTGCCTGACATATTAAGCATGCTTATTTTATTGAAGGCAGTCAAGCAGTTGTATATCAGCAATAATTAGAAACCTGAAAACTGGGGTTATGTTCTAGCCACAGTTCAGTACCTTAACATTTTACTGATTTCAGCTGGGCATCTGTTCACTTACTTTGAGTTGGGTTTACTTTTGAGTAAGCATCCTTAGGAGTGCACTGTAGTGATTAACTCTCTCATTGAAACCAACATAACCTAAGTGATTACATTTGGCTAGATCATGTCCATGAAAAGCCAAGTTTCTGATAGTGGACAAAAAAATCCTTGAACCTTTCTCAGGAGTCATTTCCCACAGATTATATTAAATCATAGAGATAGCTTCTCTGGCAGAGGCCAACTTCTGAGTAGAGTTACTAGTGTGGTTTAACATAGGGCATTAATGAGAAATGACCCTTGAGAAAGAGTATTTACAAGAATGCCCAGAATGAAAATACTTTGCTAATCTGCAACTTTTACGTCAGGCTTGAACTCCATCTTCTGCCATAGGCACTGACCTAGAGCCTGAGCCTATGCATGTCTACTCCAAAGTAAGTCCCAATCTAGTCAGTGGAGCTTACCCCCAGGTAAGTATGGATAGATGGCAGGGATTCTGAATGGGGAATTGTTGCAGCATAGAGATAAAGGGCCCATAACTCAGTGATAAAGCACATACAGATGTATCTACACTTGATCTTAGCCAAAAGGCCAAGAAGCGATGTATCTAGATTCAGTCCCAAGTACAGATATATCTAGATTCAGTTCCAAGTAGGGCTGGAAAAGTGTCTGACACTTGCAGGGAACAATGAGCTGGATAGACCCATGGTTGACTTAGTATAAGGCAGCTTCATATAATCAAGCAGTCTCAATGAGTCTTCTGTCTTTGCTGTATGCTTGGAGCTGCAGAAACAGGGTTGTCAAGCACTTGGCACTCCATGATGGACACTCCACTAGTGGACTGCATTCACCTTGGAAGGTTACAATTTTTGCACTTTTCGTCTAGTGCTGGGGGGGGAGGAGTTTTTTTTTGTAATCATGTGGAAAGTTCCTAAGTCTCCCCCCTTCACTAGGAAAGAGGAGAATTTCTGTTAGAATCAGATTAGCACTTATCCCAGTTGTACAGGCTAGGGCTTCTTACAGAACATAACCATAGGCAGCTTTGTGCTGATTAGTCTTATGAGGACTTGGCATGGGTTTTCTCAACTGAAACAACAACAGTCAATGACCCTATAAATCTCTGGCCGCTAGACTTCTTTTTCTTTATTTCAGGCTTATTTTAGGCATGATGTTGACAACTTCCTTTCTGTCCATGTGGCTGAGTAACACAGCCTCTACTGCTATGATGCTGCCAATTGCAACTGCTGTTCTGAAGAGTCTGTTTGGAGATAAGGAAGTATCTAGAGAAATACACAGAGAGACCGAGGAAAATCAAGGTAGGTCAGATGAGCTCAGTTCAGGGTTATTAACTTCCTTTATGACGAAATGCAGATATGTGCCACTTAACAATGGCGATACATTCTCTGATCCCCATTGTTATGCGATTAGGTCGTTAAGTGAACATTCAACCCAATCTAGTTGAATTGGGTCTAGAGGGCAGGAGGTCTGGTCTAGAGAGTATCTTCAGGCCATCTGTTAGCCTGAAGATAACATTGGAAAGTTGCCAGTTTGAGGCCACCAGTACCTCGAAAGCGAGACCTTGAAGCAGCTGACAAGCCGAGCTGAGTTTGGTGTGAGTGAAGAAGCGTCTTGGCTGCCCTCCATGTGAGAGATGAAGGAGCTGCTTGTCAGTTTGCGTGGGATGCAACTGGGGGCCAGAAGTGAGACCGGACCAGGAAGATCCATCTGAAATGTTGTGTGGTTCTTGAAAGAAAGAACCTATGATTGTAAAAATCCCCTTGAGGGATTTAGAAATGCCTGCCTATGTAAACTGCCTTGAATAAAGTTAGAGGAGTAAGGCGGTCCTTCATTAATCAAAAGCTTGTTAAGCAGTAGCTTATGCATGCCTGTATAAGTCATTGTTTGCTGAGGTGTTGCAAGAGATTGTATCTGCATTCAACCTGCTAGTGTTACATTGTTTGAAAATCACATTTCCTCAACATTCAAACAGCAGTTTTGAGTTGCTGGGAAAGTGCCATTTTCTTTCCTTCCCCAGCAAATGCCTGTACAGTAGAGTGTCTGGCAATAGACGAGTACATTGTTTGGCAATTGACGAAGTTTGCAAGTGTCCTTTTGACTTCTGTTGGATGATGCTGGTGATATCATCTTGGAATATATCCTAAGTTCCTCAATTTTATGAACTTTTCTAAAAGGTCCTTTAAAAAATAATTTAAAGCATGTGAACCCAATGAATGATCTGGGACCAACAGACACTGAAAGACTAAGAAGATGTATACCTAATCAATACCTCATCTATATCTAGGTATAGATGAGATATTGATGAGGTATACAACTTCTTAGGGTGCAGGCCTAGCCCCTTATGTCAGTGCTGGAAAGCACTGACATAAGGGCAATGCAGTTCCAAGGTAGGGGAACAAACGTTCCCTTACTTTGAGGAGGCCTCTGTGAGTGACATCCAACTGCCGGATGCAGCACACGTCCCATTGGCACCGCTATGCCAGTGCTAGAAAGCACTGACATAAGGGGTTAGGACTGCGCCCTTAGTCTTTTATACCTAGATGAGGTACCACCAAGAGTTCCATGTAAGAGCAAGACATGCAATCAAGAAACAAACATGTAGAAAACCTAGTATCTATAGTTGATTGGTACTCCCCAACATATAAAGACAGTTGATAGCAAATCATTCACTAGCTTCCTCCGCTCTTTTGACCTTCCCTATCTCCATTCACTTCCTCCTCTATTTGAGGCAACAACTGGAATGCTGTGCTGTACATTCTATTCTCCCATGCCTTCACAGTGCTGCAACACTTCCCTTTTAAAAAATATTAGTTCCAGGCTGCAGGAGGAAATCTGACGACCAAGAAAGGCGGTATATAAATACCTGTATTATTATTATTATTATTATTATTATTATTATTATTATTATTATTATTATTATTATTATTATAGAGCAGGATTGGTCTCATGGTGACTAGGATACTATGCAAAAAATGTTCAGAAATTCATGTGCCCCCTCCTCCCGCTGCCTCCACTTCCCTGCACAACAAAACTGGATTGCATGGTGTTCATCTTGCTCTTGTGAAACAACAGTGGCTGCTGCCTCAACACAAGAGTCAAGGCTGTTTGAATCACTGAAGAAGGTGCTGAGAGCCCTATATGACCACTTCCGTTGCACATGGGCAAGAGAGCTTTTGATTTGGCTGAACTGCTTCTCTCCTGTCTGCATTGGCTACTGGTTTGTTTCTGAGCACAATTCAAAGTGCTGATATTATAGCCTTTATAGCTTAGCGCCAAGATGTCTCAAGGACCACCTTTTTCCATATGAGGCAGCCAGCCTTTGTGGTGGGGGGCCCTCTTGTAGGTGCTGCCGGTTTTTGAGGCTCAGCTTGCAACAACAAAAGGAAGGATTTTCTCTGTAGTGGAACCACAATTATGGAACTCCCTTCCTACTGGCCTTCTGGCAGGGCTTAAGACTTTTTTCTTTCAAATTGCTTTCATTTTTTAAAACTTTCTTTCTTTTTGCTGCCTTTGCTACAGTATTTATGCCTTTGCTGTATTTACGTCTTGGAATTTTATTGTTTAAACTTGATTGTTAGGTACCTTGGTTTTTTGTTTCAAAGAGAAAGGTGGGGTATAAATGTTTTAAAACAAAATTAGAGCAAGACTATTAGATATGCCTTAGGACAGAATTTTGTCACTTCTCAGATTTTCAAAGGAAAACCCCTATTGGTGTTCTATGGTAGCAATGAGATTGGACGGGGGATCTTCCTCCCCAAATGAAGTTGACACAGTTGGCAATAGAGAGGACATCATGAGCCACATTCTTCCTTGGGCACTCACAACAGGAATCTTCAATGTGATCGACAAATACAGTTGCCATAAATGTATGATAAGAGAAATGTGACCTGGATGTAATAGGTTTTACCCTGGAAGCTTCTTCCTTTAATTTCAGATGCTTTGTAACTGGCCTCAGGTTATGCAGTGAGTTTGCACATTCACCAAGTGTTATATTCTTTTCTCAAATGTCTACGGGCCCAGATGGGTGTCTGCAGAGAGCCTCTTGCCAGTGGACCCACAAAAGCCTTGAGTCTGCTCTAACTGAGCATTACATTTTCAGACCTGCTACAAAACAGAAATGGTTAGAAATGGCACAAAGCTTTTTGAACTTTTGAACATGGAAGAGAAATCTAAATGCATAGTATTATTCATATTATTATTTAGCACATTTAATATGTTGCATATTTATTCATTGCTTTTCAAAATGAGTTCCAGACAGCTTATATAGCAAAAGGAATGAGAAGATGGTTCCCTGTTCCATAAGGGCTCACAGTCTAAAAAGAAACACAAATGAGACACCAGCAGTAGCCACTGGAAAAGGTGTAGGCAGGAAGTTGCTCTCACCCTGTGATTATAAGAGAGGCAACATTGTAAAAGGTGCCTCTTTGCACAGTCTGCAGAGGTGATAGTCATTTAAATGCACAACAGCTGAGAGTTTTTCTAGGCAGCAGAAAAAAATATTCACTGGTTGTAAGACAGGAGATGTTTCTGGAAGTTATGGCATGAGGATTAGAATCCTGATTTCTGAATTATCATCTCTTAAAAATGACTGCTCTATTCTTCTTTGACCTTCTTTCCCATCTGGGGAAGAGAAATTTCACAATACTGACACCTGACTTGGAGCAATAGTGATCTGACCATAGTCCTGTTAGAGATCCAGTCCTGGATAACCCAAGTTTTAATGCACAAATAGTTGTAGAAAAAAAATGGAACCTGCACTGAGATGCACACTGGAAAAATCCTCCAATTCAAAGATAGTTCTTCTGTAGCCTTAATATATTACTGAATTATGTGCCTGGTGCTTGTTATCCCAACCCCACACCTTCAGATGGTGTTATTTGTCTTGATGCAATGATTTACTTGTCTGGGGCGTGATGTTCCCTGTGACATAAAACATATAGTCCCTGAAGACATATGCAAGGAAATTCATATTCTAGGAGAGGCATGATAAATTACATACATTAGTTCTAAGGAAATAAGGGAACATATTTCATCCAGGCCTTTCAGTTTAGTTTCATTTTAAGAGTTATTTATTTATTTATTTATTTTAATCCTGTGATAAAGGAATAATTTCCCTAATGTAATATCCTTTTCTCCTTTCTGAAATTAGAGCATTTTATATTGTCATTTTGTTTTTCAGTACCACAATCCTGGAGCCAACTTTGTATTGAGGTTGAATTTCAGTGTACCCTATTGTAAATGAAACTCAGAAATATTACTGCTGTGTTTTAAAAGAAATATACCTTATTTTCTTCTGACCAGTAGTGGGAGACTGTAGATAGGGTGACCAGATACAAAGAGGGTCAGAGTGCCTGTACCTTTAACCATTGTCTAGAAGAAGACATTTTGGCAAGCGCAGCTTTTTAAAGCTTCCATGTTGAGCTGCACCTGTCAAAATTCCCTCTTCTATACAATGGCTAAAGGTATAGGCACTTTGGCCCCCTTTGTATCTTGTAACCCTAAATATAGGTATAGCAGGAAATGCAAAGACCCCTGGGAAATGTATGTATTGTATTCTGGCATGTGACACAGGATGCACCATCTGAAAGAGAAACTCACAAGTGGGGTTGCCAGCCATCTCCTCCTAGCAGGGCTGTTATGGCGTTGCAGATTATCCAATAGCCAAGTAACAGATGCCAATGAGGTCTGGCTGCTCCAGCCACAGGGGTCTGACTAGAAGGTAGTAATGGACCTGCCCCCATGGCGCCCCAGGGCACAGGCCACAACATGCTGCCCCATGCATCACACCGTCTGCACAAGGGGATACTTCCGAGGCATAACAGAGCCTCGCACGGCACGCCACAGGATGTGAAAAACCCTCTGGGGCTTCTGATATGCTCTTAAAGAGTTCTTCCGGTTTCCCAACGAAACCAGAGTTACTCTTTAAAAACGCACTAGAAGCCTCAAAAGGCTTTTTGCATGTTGCAGGGCACCCAGAGATGAAAAAGGTTGAAAATCACTGTTATAGCCAAGGAATAACAGCATATCAGTTTGTAGCCAAAGGGCTAAGCAAACATGTAGCCCTTATAACGTCTCCCTTCCAGTGGCAGTCCTTGTCTCCCACACCAAGCATACCCTCCAATTGTCCCTATTTACCAGGAATAGTCTCCTTTTTGGTATGTGTCTCTCAGGCACTGTTGTGATGTCCCTAATTTGCTTTTTTGCAATTTGCTAATTTGGGGGAAATTTGGGGGATTTTAAAAAATGTTTTTAGTGTGCTCGCTCATGCATTAGAGTTGCCATTCTTCAGGCTTCAGCTCCCTCCTCTGGTATCTCTGGAGGCAATTTAACCTAACTGTGCACCCATGTTGATTGCGCACACAAACTCTGTGGCATCATGCTATGCACAGCCTGATGGAGCAGATGTTGCTGCTGGCACCAACTATTTCAGAATGAGTTAATACGACAAACAAGCAAGAGCCTTCAGAACTGGGTAATGAGGCTGGAAGCCCTTAGGCAGCGATCTTTGCTGTGAGATTAGGGGCCTTACAACTGCAGAAGATGAATATATTCAGTATGTTTCCTATATTCTCCTGTGAAATTTGGGGGCGAGATATAGCAAAAGAACTTACAGCACATAGTTGGAGGACTCCTAGTACAGCCATCTTCCTAAAAAGAAATGTCTTGATCATAAAAGATAGTGGCCTGGATGAGTGAATATAAAATCAACCCCTCCCAACTCTGGAGAAGTATTCTATTAAAGTGAATAAAGTGGGCAGGAGGTCTGGTCTAGAGGGCAGAGCCTCCATTTGCCTGAAGATAACATTCACAAGGTCACCAGTTCGAGGCCACCAGCACCGTGCAACCTTGAAGCAGCTGACAAGCTGAGCTGAGTTATTCCATCTGCTCTGAGCGTGGGAGGATGGAGGCCAGAATGTGAAACCAGATCAGAAAGAAACATCTGAATGTTGTGGTTCTTGGAAGATAGAACCTTCTTTCAATTGTAAAAATCCCTACGGGGATTTAAATAGCCTGCCTATGTAAACTGCCTTGAATAAAGTCTTGAATAAAGACCAAGAAAGGCAATATATAAATACCTGTATTTTAAAGTGATAGGGGCTGACTCAGAAAGGAAAATTAGCAATTTCCCCTGCTCCCTCGTTGTACTAGTAGACGCACATTGTGCATGCACATGGAATTCCTTGGATCCTGGTCACTGCCTGTATTGCAGGCAGCAATGACTTTATCATACCAACTTGTGATGTCAGTGATTCTAATAAGAGAGGAAAGCAGTGGTGTCACATCACCCAGTGCGGGAGGCTAGCGCATTACCCCTATGATGGACCTATGCAGTGGATGGAGCAACATTCTGGGCCATTGGAATGATGTTGTGCCATTGCCCTGCCCCGTTGGTTTTTGGCTATAACTTTTGATAGAATAGAGATATTTCAACACAGTTTTTCGTTGCATTCTGCATGAAATTACACATCGATTGATATATAATTTGATAATATTGTTTGAAAATGCCAAGATTTTAAAATTTTGACCAGTAGTGGTGTCACCCCCATGCATGTCACCTGGTGTGGCCGACACCCCCACACTACCCTAGCAATGCCACTGGAAGAAAAGGGGATCCATGTTGTCACCAGTGCATTACTATTCTTTCTAATCCATTTCCCTTTGTTATTGTCAGTCAATAAGACCTTTATTGGCATAAAATAAAGGGAAAGAAACAAAAAAAAATACAAAGACAACACAACATAAACACACTTTGTTTTTGTGGTCTTTTGCATTCCTGCAGTAAGAAAAGGATCAGTATAGCTTAACCTGTGAATAAAATGACATTATAAAAGCTACTGGTTCATTTCTACAGCAGAATGAGAAAGTCCACAAATTTTGATCACTGTGTGCTTCCCACATATTATTCTATCTTTATGTGGGGAAATGGGTAAGAGGAGGCAATTTTTCCAAGTGGAAAAAATGTATATGGGGAAATCTAGGGACAAAATAGCACTCATTATTTCAATTATATGAGCACCTGGCAATCCAGGGTTTAGTGAACCCAATCCCTTCCATTGGAAATGCAGTAGTATACAAATACTTGGTGAAAAAAAGGAAAATCAAGTATTTCATTGATGTGTATTATCAGTAAACAAATAATACTCACTTGTATTCTGAATTCAAGAGAAAGAATCAAGTTGGCATTTGTGTTTGTGAAAATTAAGGTCCTTGAATCTGCCCAGTATGTCATTTTACTGAAATTGCTCTAGATATATAGATGACTTCTTAAGCCCCCTATGCTGTGAAATCCCATGCCCCAAAACAGGACTGGTGTCAAGGGTTGGCATCATCGGGTAGCTGTTAAGGGCACATTGCTGTTCCCTGAGATTACCTCTGTGCCCATGGCCTTCACCACCCATGGTGGTGATGGGGCAACTTGCTCAAGTCTACCCAGGTAGAAGGGAGTACTTGGAAAGTAGTCTTCCTAAAACCTGGAGTTCGCCCTGTCCAAGGAGCCCCAACCTAATCATAGATATGGGAATTATTCTCTTGTAACAGAAAGACATTATATATACAGTATATATATATACAGTATATGTATATACAGACATATATACAGTAATATGTTGGAGAAGGGGCTGGGTTCTAGCAAGCAAAGTAACTTTTTCCTATGATAAATTCCTCCATTCAGCCATTGCTGCTATCAATGAACACACAGGAGCAGAGGCAGTTAAGCTTTAGAAAAAAAATACTTTACTTACAGTTTCTCAAAAATACGCATGTTCTGAATTATCAGAGGGGTCTGTAACTTAAGGAACAGAGAACCCCATAGCTGTTTTCCTTGAATGGAAATGAGGGGGATGCTCTTCATTAATGGCTGGCTGCTTTCTTTTTCAGCTTCTTTGCAACAGAATAAACTTCACATAGTGCCAACTGAGATGCAACTTCTTGCAAATACTGATGAGTAAGTTACTGCTAAAATTTTATTGCAGAGTTGGAAAAGAAGGCCAGAATTGCTAAAACGATTCCTTCTCTGCATCAGGAGTTGCTTACCTGGGAGTTAGACTCACTGAACACAGTGGAATTTGCTTCCATAACTTTGAGCTACACAAGGATTTTCAGAAGTGATGCTTTTAGGACTTTTGAGCCTGGAGTATTTTACATGTGAGTGTTACATGGGACAGAAAGTGGAACTCATTTTACATGCAAACACTTGATGTAAGAGTGCTTTCACTCATGACACTGAAAGTGACTTTTGGCCTCCCTTGCACTCTTTGTACAACATGTGAATGTTGCTGCTGCATGCTGGAAAAGGAAAAGTTGTTTTGAAATAAAAAACCCATTCTGGCCATTATGTTTACATGACAAACCAATTTAAACTTCATGCAGGAGACCTTCAAAGTCAGCACTGTATGCTAGAATGATCTCAATAACTGGAATTGATTTTGATTCTGCTGGTTTCCAGCTTCCTAGGAGGGTTGGTCTATAGCACTAGTCTTCAACCTTCTCAGACCTGGAACCTACCTTTAACTACAACCTGGACAACAGTGGCATTCCTAGAGGGGAACCCAGCACTAAGTTTTGCAAGGAGCCTCAACATGCCATGTTAGCTACCTCTCTTCTTCATCATCAGAGCCATTCCCAGCATCAATAACAAAGTGGAGGAGCTGCCTCTGTGTTGCTCTTGCTGCCATGAATGGCTCTGATGGCGAGGAGAAGCGGTAGCTTACACCTCGCTTACATTGAGGCACCTTGCAAAACTTAGCGCTGTTCCTTTGGGAATCCCTTTGGGAATGAACAACATGGGGCTCACTGTCAATGTGCTAACCATACATTTATTATTTTATTTTCACATTTTTATACCGTCCTTCCTCCGAAGAGCTCAGGGTGGTTTTACACAGCTGCTCCTCCCCTCCTTCTTGTCCTCACAACAACCCTGTGAGATAGGTGAGGCTAAGAGAAAGGCCCAAGGTCACCCAGGAAGCTTTGTGGCCGAGGGGGGATTAGAACCTGGATCATCCAGATCTAAGTCCACCTCCCAAACCACTACACCACCCTGGCTCTCCAAAGCCATTCCAAAGCCACATTTGAGTACTGTAACTCCTTTGGTTGGACCAACCAAAATGCTACAAAATCTTGAGCAGCTAGCTTTTCAGTTCTTCAGAATTCTTCATCATACTGGATGGTCATAAAAGCCAGACAGGGAGGAGAGGAGCTGAATCCAGTGGAATGGCTCCCAAAGGTCTGCTTTTTATAACTGTCTTAAGATGGGGTTAGAAAAAGCTATGCAAACTCGTGTTGATTAGCCTATCTAGGCAGAAGATGCTGATCAGGTTGCACTTGGGGCTTCTGGGATGAAGAAGAAACAATTATGCCTGTACCCCCATTTTTAGAAAATGTAGTATCTTGCCATTTACTCTGTTTCAGTTCAAGATTTTGTGTCATTTTAGTTGGTCTTAAAAAAGTATTACTCTAATGTGGCTTTTAGATTTTTTTCTTATGGACATTCAGAGCACAATCCTAAGTGCTCTTTGGACTGGTGCAAGTTCCTTGCGCTGGCCTGGGATGTCACAAATGTGCTGTAAGGCACGTTTGCGCCTCCTTGTGAGTCAGGGAGGCCAACACAAGGACGTACGCCAGCCTCCCCACGCCAGAGCAAGCCCCAGGCCCGGTGAGTTCACCCCAGCTGACTGTAGTATGTAGTATGAAACTTTAAATTAAAAAAAAAATCTATATTTCCAAAATCTATATTTCCCAGCTGACTCAGGCTAATGCGGGGGGTCTGGGGAGGGCAGAGGGAGGCTGGCACTGGGGTTTTCCAGGGCAGTGGGAGGGTGGGCGGCAGGCAGGCATGTGGGCAGGCTGGGCCCAGGAGTGGGGTGATGCCAGGATCTGGCATTTAGGCCAGATCCTAACTCCTCCCCGGGTAACCTGGCACAGCGCTGGGGTGCTTGGATCTGCGCCACCTCTTTACATGGTGCAGATCCAAGTAACCGCATTGGGGCTGCTGCTGCATTACCCAGCATTAGGGGAATTAATTCCCCTTGCCCTGGGCTGAGCCATAGCCAGCACCATTCCTGTGCTGGATACAGCACAGGCCTACTGGACTGCCTCTTCCAACGTGGGTTAGGATTGGGCTGTTCGTGTTTTTTTTTCTTATTGTTCAACATGTCTATGTACAATTTTAACTAATCATACATGTACATCTTTCTGCTTTTATCACTGGAGTGATCGGCTACCAAGGAGTAGCCTCCACTATCTTCATTAATTGCACATAAGAAGGAATTTTGGCAGATGCAGTTCATCATGCATGAGAAAGAAAAGCTGCAATTGCCAAAATCTCCTCTCTTACACAGCTTTTAAAAAGTACGGAAGGCTTGTCCTCTTTGCATCTTATTATCTTCTTTCTTTTTCTTTCTGTTGGAAAAGAATAAAGTAGACAAACAAAATAAAAAAATGTGATGCCACTGCTAAGTCACACCTCAAGTCAGGGTGTGACCCACTTGTGACTTCTAACCCCTCAGTGCACTATAGCAGTGCCTCCCAATCTTTTTAGCACTGCAACCCACTTCAGTGACTACGGCAGTTGGGTAATGTTCCAGAATGTCTTGCGGCAGCTGGGTAACACCCCAGAATGCCTTACAGTGCCACAGAAAACCTTTTGACAATATATTTGGTAAAAACCACCACAGTGCATATTCCAACTCCGGAAACCAAGACAAACAAATAAACCTAAATGATGAGGAAAGAATAAGTTTCAAATGTTTTCTTTTGGAATGTTTTAAAGAAAAGACTTGACAGAGGAAAAGGACGTCACAATCGAAGTAACTGCAGATGTAAGGAAGGAGGAAGAGTTCAAGACAAATATATGGAAAGGTTTTCTCATTTCAATCCCTTACTCTGCCAGTATTGGTGGAACAGCAACACTGACCGGAACAGCACCAAATCTCCTCCTTCTGGGACAGCTAAAAAGGTATGGAGGAAGGAAACTCACAGGAAGCTGGTTTATACTGAGTGTTTCATCTACCCATTGTTGTGTATACTGGCTAGCGGTAGGTCTCCAGGGCTCAGCTAGTGGCCTTTACCATCACTCTCTACCTGATTTTATTGGGGGGGGAGGGGAGGGAGGGAAGATGCTGAGACCTTCTGCATTCAGGGAAGTTGGGCTGCCACTGATCAGTGCTCCATGTCCTACCCCTCAGAGTTATGGGAGGGTATTATTAGAAACTTTAGTTACTTTTGGTATGTTACAAGATATTAAAGATCAGTGATCACATCCGGAATTTGTGTATGACATGATGCATATGTAAAATCCTTTCCTCACCTTATGTTAATTGAGCTTTCTCCTTCTCTAAGTTTTTTTCCAGGATGTGATGTTGTGAATTTTGGCTCTTGGTTTATGTTTGCATTTCCCTTAATGCTGCTTTTCCTCTTCCTTGGATGGCTCTGGATCTCATTCCTTTACGGATGCATCAGCTTAAGGTACTTTTTATGTCTGATTTATTTTGATGATTTAAGCCATTTCTGCTCAACACTGCATATACGCAACAGGGATCAAATGTCTACACCTGTGGGCTGGGCAGAAATTGTGGTTAAAGTAACCAGTGTTCCTATATCCTTATCAAAAGTCTGATGGATGTATGGGAAATGTTCTGTTGTTGACTTATAAAGAATGTGGAAGAGGCAGAACATGTATTTTCATCCTCCCCAATAAAAACTAAGTGGAACATGTAAAAACGAGAATCACCAAAACACAAAATGGAAATCTCTTAATCAGTGGCTCTCAAATTGGTCTGCAGCTGTGGTGCAGGGGAGGGTAAACAGCAGCTTGGAGAGGCATGACTTTTGTCAGGGTTGCTTTGAGCGGGCAAACACCTATCCACATTGTAGTCCTGATCCAAACTGAGGACTCCCTTCGGATTGCTATTTAAAAGAAACACTTCACAAATGGACTTGTGACAATGCCTTAATCATCATATATTTTGACCCACAAGGACAATGTGGGGGTGACCTGATCCCTGACTTCAGTTGCTATCCTATTCACACTTATGTGGAAGCCAGTCCTATTGAACTTACTTGGACTTACTTCTGAATAAACACTCATAGGCTTGTTAGTAATCTCACCACCATACAAATTTCATCCTTTACTGCAAACGACCTTTGGATTATGTATGTCACCAGCCATAGCTTTGTTAAGGTCCATGGAGTGTTGATAAGTCTGCTGTAGTGAGAGGTAGAGTTGAAAGAAGTAGATGTTTTTCTGATGATCATCACTTACTCAATCCCTTGTCGATTTGGGCCTGTGAATACTGTATTTGCAAAAGTTCATCGGATGCAAGCAAGCATTTGTCCATGTGCATTTTGTGGGTAGGCACCTGTTTCTAAGGTACTTTCCAAACTCCTGCAAAGGAGTTGGAAGCACTGTAAGTGTATGTGGGGAAGAGGCTATGGCAGCAACACAGTCCCAAGGATCCTGCTGCTACTGGAGATGGAAGGGTTTTTTTTTACTCACCAGCCTCCAGCGCTGGAGTCCTGGGAGTTCCAGGCAGGTCTGGGGAACCCTCTGCAGGACTCCCTGTACCTCCAAACATGTTAAAAATAGAGAAAAAAATGGGCAAAAAACTTCTAGGTTTTTGTTGCAAAACTCAAAGTGCCTGATTTTTTCTATTTTTAATGTGTGTGGAGCAGATCCCCTGGAGTTCAGTACTGGAGGCTGGTGAGTTTTAAAAAAAACAAACCCCAAAACCCTTCCATCTCCAGCAGCAGCACAATCCTGGAGATTGCGTTGCTGCCTTCCCCCCCTCCCCACCCCTTAAAGGGGCAGGGACAAGCGCTTCCTTGGCTGATGGGTCACAATCCACTAGTTTGGGAACTGCTGTTTCAAGCACAATGCTGACACTGCATCAGTGTTCCAGGTTCAGCTCTGTGTTTCTGAAAATTTGGCCCAGAACATGTTACATTGTGACAAGGATTAAATTCCAGCGATTTCATAACAATTTGTAAATCTGTAACAAAGCAGTAACATGGTTTTACTGTAAATCTTTTGCTAATCTGAGTACTTACAACATCCTCCCCGACCTCCGTGGACTCCTCCACTTGGAGTGTGTCAATCAGAGGCATTGCTGACAAAGTGGAAGAAGTTGGATGCCATTTGTACAAGCACAGGCATTACAGCAGTCATTTTTTATATGAACCATGTGGGTTAATGGGGACAGATGTGCATTATAGCATATGAAACTCCTTTGTACTGAGTCAGACCATTGATCCGTCTAGTTTGAAAGTTCTCTCACTATGTTAGATGCAAACATTCCTTTTTCTGTCCCAGGTTGAGAAACTGAAACAACTGGCTCTTTTCAGTTTGATTGTGAAAAACTACTAGTGCCAATTGGCTAGCACCTAGAGTGTCACCAGTGCCACTCCCCCAGTCTCTAATGCAGTTTTGCAGCTCTTCTAAACATTTATTCCACTACATATATTAGTAAATTCCACTAAATTTGACAGGTGGGTGACTTGGAGGAGACAAAAGGAAATATTTGTTTACCCAGCATATGATTGTTCTGTGGAAGTCCTTGCCCCATGGTGTGGTGATGGCATTTCACCTGAAAGGGAATTGGACGGATGTATGGAGGAAAAGTCCATCACAGGTTACTATATGCAATCTCCAAATTATAAAGTCAATTTCTGAATGTGAGATGCAAGGAAGTGGCAAGAGGACGCAAGTATCTTGTCTTGTGTGCTCCAAGAAGCATCACGTGGGCCTTTGTGAGATACACAAAACTGGACAAGATTCTGAGTTAACCTACTTCTACAACCAGGAGGTTGCATATGCCCATCATGGCTTGTAATTTTTTCTGGATATGCCCATCATTGGATCTGTCCAATCCCCTTCTAAAGGTATCCAGGCCAGGTGTCATCAACAAATCCTATGGAAAGGAGTTCCACAGTTTAATTACATTCTGTGTGACAAAGTATTTCCTTTTTGTCTGATATAACTCTCCCAACACTAAAGTTTAGTGGATGTCCCTTGGTTCTGTGTTGTGTGAGAGGGAAAAGAACATCCCTGTATCCATTCTATCCATTCCCCTGCATAATGTTATATGTCTCAGTTAAGCCTCCAGGTACCTTTTTTTCTAGACTGAAGAGTCCCAAACACTGTAGCTTTTCCTCATAATGGAGGTGAGAGCAATCATTTTGGCTACTCTCTTCTGTGCCTTTTCCAGTTCCACTGTAATTATATGCAGTCCCACAATAATAGATCTGTTCAGCCCTAAATTAACTCACAAAGGGCACAATCCTAACCAGGATCAGAACTCAGAATCAGAACTCAGGATCTGAGATCAGGATCAGAACCAGAACTCAGAAGTAAGTTCTATTTTGTTCAATGGGGCTTACTCTCAGGAAAGTGTGGTTAGGATTGCAGCCAAAGCCATACAAGAAGGGTGATAAGCCTTTTTGCTAGCTTTCTTTATCTCTAGTTGTCATGTGCAACATGCAGCATAAGCCTATGCATATCTACTCTGAAATAAATCCCAATGTTCAATGGGGCTTATTCTCAGTTAAGTATGTACTGTATGGGATTGCAGCCTTAAGCCATTTCTGCCCAACGTTGCATATATGCAATAGGTGTACAAATGTGTACACCTGGGCTGGGCAAAAATGCCTTAATCTCTGAACACGTAACAATTATTACTTCTACTGTTCCTATAGCTCTTTTATTGGTTAAATTGCTGTTCCCATTTTACAGTTGGGGAAAATGGAGGACCAAAGAAAGTTTTGTCTAAGGACAGAAACTCCATCACTGAATACGGATTTGCATTTGGGTCTCCTAGGTCAAATTCCTAACACTGTGTACTGTAGAGCAGTGATATGCAATCCTGTCCTGCTTGCTTATTATTTTAAAAGGAGTTTCTCGGTATGTAATGCATTTTTTAAAAAATGCAGTTAAGTCAGAAAATGGTATTTAGATTACAGATACACTTTCCAAGTGTACCGGGACCATGCAGTTGATGGTATTAAGCTGCCTTTGGGGTTTCATGGACAAGTATGGAATGTCAGAAATGTGTTATAATAGCATGTGAAATGGTGGCCCAGATTGGTTATATCTTTCTTATAGCTTATATCGGTTGTATCTTTCTTGTATATCATATAAAGATTTGTATATCTTTCTCCCTGATAGTGAGAGTAGAAGTAGATGGGGGATTGGTGTTTCTCAACCAGTGGTATGGGTACCACCCGTAATACTTGAGGTGGTGTCTGGTGGTACTTGTGGGACCCCTAGACACCTGCTGCCCAGCAGCGAGACCAGGAATTTCAATGGACACAATAAACAGCAGTAAGAAGCTCAGCTGGCAGAGCTCCAAAGCATGCTTTTCCTCACTCAAAAAAGACCTCCCATTCACCCCGAGTCTCTTATTGGAGTTTGTCGTGTCGCATCTGTCCTCCCAGCCCAGAAGTAACTGGTGATGATGTCAGCACCATTTACTTCCAGCGGTACTTCAAATAGGTGGACCTTGTGAAGTGGTGTGGTGTGACGTAGGACAGTGTTCTTCAACCTTGGGGTTAGGACCCTGATGGAGTCACAAAGCCTCAGTTGTGGGGCAACTTACAGGAATGAGAAAGGTTGAAGACCACTGGTGTAGAGCACCACAAGTTAAAGGAGGAGGCATTTGGTGTATCTGAAGGTGTACTCCTTCAGATACTAGGAGATTGCATCTCAGTCCTGCTCAGGTTCTTAGCAGTTGTGCTAAAACAGCTTTCACTAGTGCCAGGCTTTATGGTAACTTTTTCTGCTCTCTCTAATAAGGATATTTGGTTACAATGAAAAGTGCTGGGAGGGCATTATGGGGGCAGGGAGTGAGCAGCAATGGGGCATTTGGGTCCTGGGAGGGGGCAGGATTGACAGTGGGTCCCCAGTCTCATATTTTATTTATGTATTGGGGTCATGGCCTGAAAAAGGTTTAAGCCCACTGGCACAGGATAAATATTGAGAAACTCTGGGCTAGTTCAAATTGCATTCAAGTTTGATGTTGCTTGCTAAAGCGTCTTCAGCTGACTAATGAACTGAGGCACATTCTTATTTTGCACTTGTTCCTCAGGCTTCCGTAGAACTTTTTTTTAAAATCATCACTGAGTGCATTGCATGAATCAGATTAGTCAGAAAATTTGTGAGTAGGCATGAAAAAAGGAGCAATCTTGTCCCCAGCTTAGACATCTTCAGACATGTGACATCTGTCGCTGGAGAGGAAGCATGGAGGTGATGAATTACTGCAAACATGATTAATGTGGCCTGAGTCATTTCTGTGAACACAGTCTGATGGTTCCAAAGATGCTTCATGGGTGACTGCAGGGATTGCATGAATGCGTTTATATAAATTCCAAGCAAAGGGATTAACCTTTGTGGATGGGGGTGGAAGAATTGGAGCACTGGGTAACAGGAAGCACAACCCCTACAGCTTTCTGAGTTTCTCAACGTGTACTTGCTCTCAGACAGTGTTTCCCAACCCTTTTCAAGTCGAGACCCCCTTTTAGAATAGCCAAGTAACCTGTGACCCCATGCCACATTTGCATAAAAAGGCATTTTAATGGGGTAAAGCAAACACAATAAAAATAGATATTCAGAATATAATCTAACCCAGGGGTGTCAAACATAAGGCCCTGGGACCGGATGCAGCCTGCAGAAGCTTTTTAGCTGGCCCTCAGGCTTTCAGCTGTTGAGCAATGCTGAGGTGACATTGCTGAAAGGGTGGCCCATATGATAATTGGACTCTCCTATATCTTGAAATATGATCAAGATTTGTGTATTTTCTCTCCTGTCATTAGCAGCTAATGAATTCCTACATGAGAACAGAGTGTTTATTTCTGAGTGTTTTTGACCTGTTTAATGACTTCACTTCCTGTGTAATGACATCACCTTCGGCCCTCAGCAGGCATCATGAATGCTATTTGGCTCTGTATGACATGAGTTTGACACCCCTGATCTAACGTAATATTTAACATAATGGTTCTTCATGACAAGCTGGGGCTCTGCCAATCAGCTGATAGTGAAATGATCAGATTGACAGGCTTGCAGATGACCACATTGACAGGCTTATAAGAAGAAGATCTTTACTGCTGATCAGCGGAGCCCTGGCTTGTTGTGAAGAGCATAACTACGTCCAATCAGGTGATTGGTGGAGCCGTGGCTTGTTAAGAAGATCATTGCTACCGCTGTTCAGCCCGCCAGTGTGTGGAGGAGGCCTTTCTGAGGAGCCCTCAGCTCCATGCCAGGTGCAGTAAATCTTTCCCTGGACATGTTTTTTGCCCCCCAAATTTTCATGTTGTCAGTGCTCAAAAAACTTTAAACACTTCTGTTTTTAGAATTTGGGTTGAGAAGTGCGCAATTGTATCTTTTAAGTATATACCGAAGTGGACCTTAAGTCACCTTTTCCTTTATCAAAAATCAGCGTTACAACCACTGGTGCAATATTGCAGTGTAGCCATATTGAAATTAAATAAGAGTTGAAAACCTTTCTGGTGAAGTTTCCTATTTAAAAAATTGCAACTAAAAG